>NC_136067.1:101937602-104337602 GCF_964261635.1 Lissotriton helveticus
ACTTTCAAAATGCCTGGCTACCGGGTACGTAGCGTCTGCATGAGTGATCGCTCGCAGATGTTGTAATATCCGCTTGTGAACATGCGGTCGGGTACTTCCCACATACCTCAACCCACATGGGCATTCCAGGACATAAACAGCAAACTCTGATTTACAGTTTAGTTTCTGTTTAATTTTAATGGGAAAGGGAGAAAGAGGAGTCCTCACCTCTGTTTTGCTGATGCCGTGTTTGCAAGCTTTGCAAATTGAGCACCTCAAAAAGCCTTTGCTGCCACAAAGCCATGAGGCTTGAGCTACCTCGGGGCTGCTGGACACAAGACTGTCCTGCATAGCCCGTGCCTTCCGGTAGGTAATGCTAGGCCGAGGGCCAAATTGAGACCCAATAATCGGGTCACTGGAGACCAGGAACCAATTGTCCTTGACTATTCTAAAGATACTTTTGTGTTGACTATTATAAGTCATTATTAGCCTTGTCTCCTCACCTGACCTAACTGTTGGCAATGTGGGTCGAACACTACTGAGCCCAGGAGTGTGGTTCTATCCATCTTATTGGCCCTAACCATGGCACTATCAATGATTGCTGGTTTATAGCCTCTTTGCACAAACCGTTCTCTACAGAGGGATTGTGCCATCCGGCAATCATGTTCATTGCTGCAAATTCTTCGAATTCGCAGCATTTCCCCGTAAGGGATGCTGCGAATCAAGTGTGCAGGATGTTGGCTCTCTGCATGCAGCAATGTGTTCCCTGCTGTCCGTTTGCGATGAAGTTTTGTTTGAAGTTTACCTGCCTCTACAAACACCTCAACATCTAAGAAAACTATAGATGACCTACTGAGAGTACTGGTGAATTGGATATTGAAGTTGTTGGTATTCAATATCTCTATGAACTGTACAGCCTCATCTTCGGTACCGTCCCATACTATAAGTAGGTCATCTATATACCTTAACCAAAGTTTGACCTTGGTGTTCATGGTGGCAGATATATATATACACATACATACATACATACATATTGAATATGCTACTTACCAGTATGCATCTGTTCTTGGCATGTAGGGCTGCTAACATTCATATCTATTGCATAGATCGCCGCCTAGTGTTGGGTCCGCATGATTGCACATTGTTGTCCTGGAAGAGTCTTCGAAGTATCACGAGATAGGTGGCTCCTCCCCTGGACTACAGTGCGCATGGGCATCGACTCCATCCCCAGATTGTTTTTAGCCATTGTGGCAGAGATGGAGTGAAATAGTGTAAATGATGTCCATGCTAATGATTGAATGCAAGAAGGATCTGCAGCCGCTACGGGCACCGGGGAGGAGGGTGGGCGATATGAATGTTAGCAGCCCTACATGCCAAGAACAGATGCATACTGGTAAGTAGCATATTCAGTTCGAGGCATGTGGGCTGCTAAATTCATATCTATTGCATAGAATACATAGCAGTCCCTCCATTAACGGCGGCTGCCCGTGCCAGCTGCAGAAGTCTGAAAAAGTGTTTTGAGAACAGCCTGTCCTACAGCTGCCTGCTGCTTGGAATGCACATCAACACAGTAATGTTTGGTAAACGTGTGTGGTGTAGACCACGTGGCTGCTCTACAAATGTCTTCCAAAGGAATGTTCCCCAGGAAAGCCATGGAGGCCCCCAACTTGCGTGTGGAGTGCGCTCTTGGGGGGACCGTTAAAGTACGTTTAGCTTTTTGATAACAAATCTGAATGCACTTAACGATCCATCTGGCTATTCCTGCCTTGGAAATAGGGTTGCCTTTGTGCTGGGCTGAGAAGGCAACAAAAAGTTGCTGTGTCTTTCTAAATTGTTGTGTTCTGTCAATGTAGTACATGAGTGCCCTTTTTACGTCCAACGTATGGAGCATTCTTTCCGCTACAGTTTGTGGGTTTTGAAAGAATGCGGGCAGTTCAATAGTTTGGTTGACATGAAACTGTGACACCACCTTCAGAAGGAACTTGGGGTTAGTGCGGAGCACTACCCTGTTTGAATGAATTTGTATGAATGGCTCTTGTATAGTGAGCGCTTGCAGCTCACTGACACGCCTGAGAGCTGTAATAGCAATGAGAAAGGCCACTTTCCATGTCAGGAACTGAATCTCGCATGAATGTAGCGGCTCAAAAGGTGGGCCCATCAGTCTAGTGAGGACCACATTGAGGTTCCACACAGGAGCTGGTGGTGTTCTGGGAGGAATGACTCGTTTCAGTCCTTCCAGGAAGGCTTTAATGGCAGGCACCCTGAAAACGGAGAGATGCTGCCTGTTCTGGAGATAAGCTGCTATGGCGGATAAGTGTATCCGAATGGAAGCGTAAGCTAGATTGCATTTGTAAAGATGTAACAAATAGCAGATGTTGTCCGTCCGGATCAACACGACCTTGTTGCACAGATGTACTTTGAATGACTTGAGCGCCATGAAGATCGCCATCAACTCCAGGTAGTTGATGTGCATCTTTTGTTGCCGCGTTGACCACAGTCCCTGCACCGTGTAGTGGAGCACATGAGCTCCCCACCCCTGGAGAGATGCATCCGTTGTCAGGATAATCTGTGGCACAGGCTCTTGGAACGGTCGGCCCTTGCAAAGGCTGTGTGGATTCCACCAATGCAGAGAGTTGTATGCCCGACCGGTCACCAACACTAGGTCTTTCAACTGTCCTTGAGCCTGAGTCCACTGATGTGCCAAGCATTCTTGGAGTGGACGCATATGCAGCCTTGCGTGCGGGACTATGAAGATGCAGGAGGCCATCATGCCTATCAACTGCATGAACACTCTAGCTGGTAGGGAGTGTTGCGGTCTGAACCTTTGGATGAGCGACTGAATGCTGTCGATCCTCACTTGGTTTGGCTGAGCTGTAGCAGTCAGAGTATTTATTGTCGCGCCCAGATACTGCCGCACGTGGGAAGGCTGGAGGTGCGACTTTGGGTAGTTCAGTGAGAACCCCACACTGTGAAGGAGGTGAATGGTGTGGGACATGTGTGCGGCGCACTGTTGTTCCGACTTTGCTTGAACCAGCCAGTCGTCTAGGTAAGGGTAGACATGTATATTTTGTCTCCTGAGGTGCGCCGCTACTGTCGCCAGACACTTGGTGAACACTCTGGGGGCAGTGGTCACTCCGAAGGGTAGGACTTTGAACTGATAATGCCTGTTTTGGATGGTGAACCTGAGGTATTTTCTGTGGGAGGGGTGGAGTGGTATGTGAAAATAAGCATCCTTAGCAGGGGAAGAATTTGCTGCAGTGTTAGCATATGAAAATGTTCTGATAGGATATACAGGTTGAGGGGGCGTAGATCCAGAATGGGTCTGAGGGACCCGTCCTTTTTTGGGATGAGGAAGTACAGGGAATAGACCCCTGTTCCTTCCTCGTCCACTGGTACGAGCTCTATTGCGCCTTTTTGCAGCATCACAAGAACTTCCTGCTGCAATAAGTGCAAGTGCTCTGCGGACATAGGACGTTGTCTTGGGGGAATGTTGGGTGGAGTGGATGTCAACTCCAAACAGTAACCGTATTGGATAAGTTTTCTCACCCACCTGTCTGTGGTGATGGACGTCCAGACTGGCAGGAACTGCTGGAGTCTCCCCCCGACAGGTGTTGGATGGTCGGGGGGCAGTGACAGAGAGTCACTGTTTGTTGGCGGCAGAGGAACGGGAGTTGTTGTTGCCTCTGCCCTTGGCACTGTTTCCTCTGTAACCCCCTCTACCCTGCTTGGGGTACGAGGACTGCGCGCCACCTTTGGTGAATTGCGGCTGCTGTGCCAAGTGTCCTCTGGTAACACCACGGGTACTTGAGCGACGAAAAGTGCTCCCCCTGAATTGCTGAGACTGAAGCGCCCCCATGGATTTAGCGGTCTCATTGTCTTTTTTAATTTTCTCTAGGGTGGTGTCAACGTCCGGGCCAAACAGTCTGTCGGGATTAACGGGCTGGTTGAGTATCGTTGTTTGAATGTCAGGTTTAAACCCTGAGATGCGAAGCCATGCTTGACGCCTTAACATCACGCTAGTGTTAATTGCTCTAGCCGCTGTATCTGCAACGTCAAGCGCACACTTAATTGCAGCGTTTGAAATGAGCTTGCCCTCCTGTATTAGCATCTCAGCTGCCTCTTTTTTTTTTGTAATGTTTTTATTGAATGCAGGTAGATTTAGAAAGCAGTTGTTACATCTTGAAGAGCACAAATAAGGTGCAGTCGAGCACAAACCAATGTTACAGTACTTTCTAGCGATAAAACATTAAAGGAGACATCATTTTTCATTTTGATGAACTTTTCCAACGGTAACATAGGTGTACATCAGGGCAGACATCAGGAAAACATTTCATAAAGTGTGTGAGTATAAAAGCACATAAATACATCTTTAGTCTAATGCGTGGTTGGGATGGCAAGCAGATGGGATACCCAGCAGCAACGACAATGTGGGCGGAGGTCTAGGTGTGTTTGACAAATCGGGGGCATGAGGCTAGGCAGCCATCACCAGCGTATTCGGCATTCATTCACATCACAATGTACCAGGGTGGGACAGGCAGACAGGGAAAAAACAGGCAGGACAATCATCCAGCGAGTCATGGGCGCCCAGCCGGGCTGGTAGGGGATGTCACAGGTGGAGACTGACCGCTGCGTGACCATTGCAGGAAAGGTTCCCAAATGTCCCTCGGCCGCGCGGCAGCAGGCAGCAGCTCCCAGTAGGACCCCAGTTGAGCATGGCCATAAGTCACATCAGACAACCAGTCTTTCAGTCTCGGGCTGGATCTACGCCCCCATGTGACAGCCATTCGCCTCTTTGCGTACAGTAGTAGGAGCGCATGATCTCAGCTGCCTCTTTAAACTCATCTGGAAGGTGTTGAAGGAGCTGCTCTAGGGTGTCGTAATGCGCCCTATCATATCGTGCCAACAGTGCCTGTGTGTTCGATATGCGCCAGATATTGGCTGCCTGTGCAGCCACCCTTTTACCAGATGCCTCGAGCACTTTCGACTCTTTGTCTGGGGGAGGAGCTTCATCCGTCGTCTGGGAGTTCGCCCGTTTGCGGGTATTGGCTACCACCAAAGAGTCCAGAGGCAACTGGCCCCGAATATATGCTGGGTCTCCAGGTGCCGGTCTGTATTTCTTTTCAATACGTGGGTTCACCACTCTTGCCCTGGTGGGTTCCTTAAAGATTTCCGGTGCATGCTTAAGGACACCTTTTAGCATTGGAAGCGTTTTAACAGTTTTTTTCTGCGGCAGAGAAAGTGTCAAACAAAAAAATCTTCTTCCACCGGGTCGGCATGCATGTCCACATTATGATTTGCAGCTGCCCGTTCAATTAAGGCATTGAATGCCGCTGAATCTTCAGTTGGGGATGTCCGTACACCATAAACCTGCGGGTCCTGTACCACTTGTTGGCCTCCCTGGTCACCAGTGTCCACCCATGAGTCCTGTTGCTCATCAGGGTCATTGTTATCTGGGAAATTGTACTGGTCATGGTCATCTCCCCCTGAAGCATTGGGAGAGGGTGATGGGCTCCTCCTTGGTTGAGGATGAATAGGTTCAACAAGGGCAGGAAGGTCCTGTGCTGGCCTTTTCTTCTTCAGAGGAATGACATAGGATTCCAATGGTTGGGAAGTAATCTTTCGCTTATAGAGCGTCAATTTTCCCGTATCGGCGTCGATATAATGCACAGATTGTTCTTCTGAAGCTTGAAGTCGACCCAAAGAACAAGTTACTTACCTTCGGTAACGCTTTTTCTGGTAGATACTATATCTGCCTGTGGATTCCTCACTTTGTGAATATCCCCCTTGCGCCAGCAACGTTCGGAAATTTTCTTCGTAGTACGCCGACGTGGGTGACGTGGGCGACGTCACAGGAGCACGGCATCGCGCGCGACTCCGTCTGACGTCACCGACCCCATATCAGGCCCACGCCGGCGTGATGACGTCAGTTCCGCCCTTTTTTCCGTGCCTTCGAGGCACACGGACGGACCAACGACAGCAAATATGCAAATATACAATGTACACAGTACACATAGAACTAAATCAATAGTATAAACATATATACAGAAAGACCAGGTATAGCAGAGTGGACAACGGGGAGGCGGGTGGGTCAGTGAGGAATCCACAGGCAGATATAGTATCTACCAGAAAAAGCGTTACCGAAGGTAAGTAACTTGTTCTTCTGATAGATACATCTGCCGTGTGGATTCCTCACCTTGTGAATAGATTCCCACAGCAGTCCCCACTCCCGGAGGAGGGTGCCCACTCTGCTACACCAGGAAGTCTTGGAGGACAGAGCGCGCGAAGTGGCCATCCCTCCTCACCTCGGTATCCAAGCAGTAATGCTTCGCGAAAGTGTGGAGGGAGGCCCAAGTCGCGGCCTTGCAAATATCCTCAACAGGTACACCCCTAGACAAAGCAGATGTTGCAGACTTTGCTCTAGTAGAATGTGCTCTAATACCCTCAGGAGGGTCCTTACCAGCAAGAGAGTAGCAGATCTTGATGCACAGGATTATCCACCTGGAAAGTGTGCGCTTGTGCACCGCTCTACCCTTCTTGCAGCCAGCAAAACCAACAAACAGCTGGTCATCCATCCGGAAGTCTTTAGTCCTGTCCAGATAGAACGACACCGCCCTCTTAGGGTCCAGACGGTGCAGTCTCTCTTCCTCCTTAGACGGGTGAGGGGGAGGATAGAAGGTAGGAAGGGTAATGGACTGCCCAAGATGGAAAGGAGTCACCACCTTAGGCAGAAAAGCAGCCCTGGTCCTGAGAACCATCCTTTCAGCATGAATGGTCAGGAATGGGGGTTTGGAACTTAGAGCTTGAAGCTCACTTACCCTCCTTGCCGAGGTGATTGCAACGAGGAAGATCGTTTTAAAAGATAGAAGCCTCAATGGACACTTGTGCAAGGGCTCGAAGGGAGAACCCATTAAGAAGGTCAGCACAAGATTCAAATCCCAATGAGGAACAACAAAAGGAGTAGGAGGGAACATATTTATGAGACCCTTCAAGAATCTCAAAACCACCGGAGATTTAAAGAGAGATGGCTGATCCGGCAAACATAGAAATGCCGATAAGGCAGAAAGATACCCCTAGACCGTGGCCACAGCCAAACCTTGCTGCGCCAGATAAAGGGCAAATTGTAAAATATTAGACAAATGAGCCTTCAAAGGGTCAACATCTCTCTCCCTGCACCAAGAAACAAATTTAGACCACCTATAGGAGTAAATGGACTTAGTGGTGTCACGCCTGGCAGAAAGAATGACATCCACTACCTCGTGAGGGAGAGAAAAAGAACTCAAGTTGCCCCGTTCAATCTCCAGGCATGAAGGTGTAATGTCTGGAGGTGGGGGTGTAAAACCTGCCCCTCCATCTGAGAGAGGAGGTCTGCCCTGTGAGGGAGACGGAGCGGCGGGTGAGAGGAGAGGCGGAGAAGGTCTGAGTACCACACCCTTCTTGGCCAATCCGGGGCGACCAATATGACTTGGGCCCGGTCTTGACGAATCTTCCTCAGAACCCGAGGAATCAAAGGTATGGGAGGAAACGCGTAAAGGAGTTGATCTCCCCAACTCAGCTGAAACGCGTCCCCCAATGCTCCTTGCATCGGATACTGGAGACTGCAGAACGAAAGGCAGTGAGCATTCTCGCGAGTGGCGAATAGATCCACCCGAGGAGTCCCCCACATCCGAAAGATGTCGTGAACAACCTCTGGGTGAAGCCTCCACTCGTGGTCGGCAGAGAACTGCCGACTGAGACTGTCTGCACGAACGTTCAGAACTCCGGCCAGGTGATTTGCCACCAGACAAATCTGATGGTCCTGAACCCAGGACCAGAGACGCAGAGCCTCTCTGCAGAGACACTGCGACCCTACTCCTCCCTGCTTGTTGATGTACCACATCGCAGTCGTGTTGTCCGTCAGGACTTGAACCGAACGACCGCGAAGGGAAGGGAGGAAGGCCTTGAGTGCCAAACGTATCGCCCTCAATTCCAGAAGGTTGATGTGAAACAACCTTTCTTCCGGAGACCAAAAACCTTTGACCTCCAGGTCTCCCAGATGAGCACCCCACCCGAGAGTGGACGCATCCGAAATCACTGTGGCCACTGATGGAGGTAGCTGAAAAGGCTTTCCTTGTGACAGATTGCCTTCCACGCTCCACCAAGACAGATCCGCTGCAGCTTCCCCGGAGATCTTCACTGACTCCCTGAGATCTCCGTTGTGCTGATACCACTGCCTGCGGAGGCACCACTGGAGTGCCCTCATGTGCCAGCGTGCATGACTGACCAACAGAATGCAAGAAGCCATCAGACCGAGCAGACTAAGGACCTTCAGGACCGGAACAACCGCTCCATTGTAGAATAAAGGAATCATCTCCTGAATGTCGTGAATTCTTTGAGGTGGAGGGAATGCACGACATACAGAAGTGTCCAGTACCGCACCTATGAACAGGTTGCGCTGGGAGGGCACCAGGTGAGACTTGGGTACATTTATCGAAAAACCCAACCTGTGTAACAACTGAGTTGTCTCCTGCAGATGATGGAGCACCATCTCCGGCGACTCTGCTTTGATCAGCCAGTCGTCTAGATAAGGGAATACAGGAATCCCCAACCTTCTGAGATGCGCAGCCACCACTGCCATCACCTTGGTGAAGACTCGAGGCGCAGTAGTAAGTCCAAAGGGAAGGACCGCAAACTGGTAGTGTTGCGATCCCACCGTAAAACGGAGATACCTCCTGTGCGACTTCAGGATTGGGATGTGAAAATACGCATCCTGCAAGTCGATCGACACCATCCAGTCTTCTTCCATCAGCGCTAGAAGAACCTGAGCAAGGGTGAGCATTTTGAACTTCTCCTGTTTGAGATAGAGGTTCAAAATCCTGAGATCCAGGATAGGCCGAAGCCTGCCATCCTTCTTGGGAATCAAGAAATACCGGGAGTAGCACCCTTGACCCCTCTCCTGCTCTGGAACCACCTCTATCGCACCCTTTCGAAACAGTGCCAGGACTTCCTCCTGCAGGAGAAGCAGGTGGTCCTCCGAACAATAACCTTGGCAAGGAGGGTAATTGGGAGGGAATTCCTGAAAAGGAAGTGCATACCCATTCTCTACGAGATTGAGAACCCAAAGATCTGATGTAACCGATTCCCAATCTCGTAGAAAATGAGTAAGCCGACCCCCTACTGGCCCTACATGATCCAGAATGGTGGATCTAGGGCTGCTTTGCTGATGCGGGTGGGGGTTGGGCATTATTGGAGGAAGTGGAGGAAGAGGAGACTTGACGTCCACGTCCACGACCCCTCTGTTTACCTCTATAGGATCTATATAGAGGGTTTTGCTGCTGTTGCTGTTGTTGTTGTTGTTGTTGGCCCTGCTTGAAGGGACGAAAAGAAGATCTGCCAAATCCTTTGAACTTTTTAGTCGTCGATCCGCTCATCTGCAGACCCAAAGATCTAGCGGTGGCACGGCTGTCCTTAAACCTTTCCAAGGCTACATCAGCCTTCTTACCGAAAAGGCCAGTTCCATCAAAGGGTAAGTCCAGCAATGTAGATTGCACATCCGCAGAGAAATCTGAAGACTTTAGCCATGCGGCTCTCCTGGTCGCAATGGATGAACCCATAATTCTAGCAACAGAATCCACAGTGTCCATACCGCTTTGAATGACCATGCGGGCAGCAGCCTGAGTGTCAGAGACAACCTCATTAAAGTTCTTCTTATCATCCTCAGGAAGTTTTGATGATAATTGCTTCACTGAGTCCATTAGCGCATGCACGTATCTACCTAAAAGGCAAGTAGCATTTGATGATTTAAGAGCCATGCTCCCAGAAGAGAAAGTCTTCTTCGCAGACAGATCTAATTTTTTAGACTCTTTGTCAGCTGGCACTTGAGGGAAGGAGCCAGCAGCCCTATTAGAGCAAGCCGCCTGAACCACAAGACTTTCCGGAGATGGATGCGTAGAAAGAAATGCAGGGTCATCAGGAGCCACCCTATAGCGTCTTGCAATAACTCTTGAAACTGCAGGAGCAGATAAGGGCTTCTTCCAAATCTCCTTTATTGGATCAGTCAAGGCATCAGTAAATGGCAGTGTAGGTTCCACAATTGAAGAAGGAGAATGTAAGACTTCAGTGAGGATGTTGGGTTTGTACTCCACTGTGGGCAGCTTTAAATTAAGAAGGTCAGCAGCCTTCCTAATGACCACGTGATAGGGTGCCACGTCTCTAGATGGAGCATCAGAAGCTGAAGGCAGAACCCACTCAGGAGAGAGTTCTAGACCACTAGCATCCCGAAGTTCATCGAAATCATCGTCATGATCAGGAAGCTCGCCTTCTTCCACATCAGAACTCTCATCATCTTTTTGTTCTAGAAGGCGCTGAGCTCTTCGCCTCGACCACTCCAATCGAATCGACGTCGACGGATCCGGTAACGACTCCGATGGAGCCGGTTCCGACGTCGATCGAGGAGCCGGAGCAGGACGAGAGTCATGAACAGGTGTGGTACCTCGATCTCGACTGCGAGGTCGATCCGGAGTCGGCGAAGCCGCATGCGGAGTCGAAGACCTCGGTGGAGCCGTACCGAGCCATGGTGGAAGAGGCGCCGGCATGAATGGCATAAACGGAGCTGGGGCATACGACTGAGGAATACCCAGATTGTATGATAATGGACCCATGGGACCAACAGGTGCTCCAGTGGGGTACATTGCTCTGGAATATACTCCGAACATTGCATTTAAAAAATGCGAGGGATCCTGTCCAGGACCAGGAAAGGGAGGGTACAGACCTACCGGATCTAATGGAGGTCGCCCCGACACACCCTCACTCTGGCCTTCCGGATCCGCAGGAGTCTCCGCTGGAGTCGGTTCTTGAGGAATCACTTCTTCTTCCTCTTCATGTTCCGAGGACATCGGATCCGGATCCGGTTCCGGCTCCGGGGCCGGAGAACCTTCTTTCGATAAAGCAGGAGAAGGAGAGACAAAGTCCTTACGATGTTTATGAGACCTTCTCTTCGAGTCAGAGGATTCCTTCTCTGAATGATGTTTCGAACTGTGCTTCCTCCTCTTATGCTTTCTCCTCGAGGAGCTCGAAGCGTGACCGGAAGCCGATTTAGATCTAGACCTCTATCTTTCCCTGGATTTCGATTTCTCTTTAGATCTCGTATCCTCACCAGATCTCGAACCCGCTCTGGATCTCGACGCCGATACCGACTTCGATCGAGACCTTTGCTTCGACTTCGACCTCCGTGACGTCGATCTTGAATAACGTCCAGAATCCTGTTTTACCTTAGCTAAAAGTAATTTAGCTTCACGTTCTCGAAGTGCCTTCGGATTCATCTTAAAACAGGAATTGCAGTTCTTGACGTCGTGACTCGAACCAAGACACCACAAACAGTCCTTATGTGGGTCAGTGATGGACATCGTGCGGGCACAAGACCTACACGGCTTAAAGCCTGTTTTCCTCGACGACATCTTCGGAGAAGAATCAAGTCGTAAGAGAGAAACAGTGTCTATTAATTAACAGAAAGATACTAAGTATCGCAGTAAGATCCCGAAAACCGTTAGCGTCGAAGACGCGGAAAAAAGGGAACTGACGTCATCACGCCGGCGTGGGCCTGATATGGGGTCGGTGACGTCAGACGGAGTCGCGCGCGATGCCGTGCTCCTGTGACGTCGCCCACGTCGGCGTACTACGAAGAAAATTTCCGAACGTTGCTGGCGCAAGGGGGATATTCACAAGGTGAGGAATCCACACGGCAGATGTATCTATCAGAATGGCCACTTAGCATTGAGCGTTGTGAGGCTTCTGTGTCCTTTGACACCGACCGGGGTGCAAAGGCCTTCGGTGCCACCTTCGGCGGCAGAGTGTAGAGGATCTGCGTGGAAGTCTTCCTCGGTGCGTCCACCAATTTCGGGGCCGACGGCGTGTGAGTCGTCGACGGCAAAGTCTTCTCCCGAATCCGTTTGAGGGAGTCGGTGACTTGCTTCGTGAACGAAGCGGAGGGTTTAGTTGCCGATGACCCATGCCCGTCACCATCAGAGGATCCCAGCGTCGACGAGGTGTCCGTGCGTATTCGAGCCTCCGACGCATCTTCGACCCCAAAGGTCCGGGCCTCCTTCCTAGGCTTAGAAGCCGATGCCGTTGGTTTTGGACCGGCTTCTTTGTGCCGTTGCGTAGGGTCTCCGGACTTCGGCCCGGGGCTCTTCGTCGACTGCGCTTCGACCGGGCGTTTGCCTGTTGGCGCCGCAGTCGCGTCTGATGGTGGTTCGCCAGTCTTTGTGGACTTTTGTGGAGCAACCGTGGTCGACACGTGTTCGACGACCTTCTTCGAGCTCGGCTCCTTTGCCACCGTATGTAGCGGAGCCGGCTCGACAGCCTTCTTCGGCTTCGGAGCCACTGAAGGCGACGGAGTCGATGACGTAGCAGGCTTCTTCAGTTTCGATGGTACGTCGGCCATCTTTGTTGTCGTCGAATCCGAAGGATTCGGTTTCGATATGCGCAATGGCGGCTCCGCTGATGTGTCCGTGGCCGGGCCAGAAGGCTGGGCCGGGGATTGCGGTGCAGGGTCGTGGGTAAGGCCGAGTGGCGATCCCGTGACCTGAGCCTGAGTCATGTAACTTTCGGGGCATAGCTCTTCCTCCGAGCTATCTTCCGCGGCCCCATAAACTTCTTCGTCGTATTCCAGGTCCTGGCCCTCGACGGGTTCTCCGGAATCAGCCTCGACCTCCGTCGATGGTGGTGAAATCTGCAGACGATGGCTTGGGCCTTCTGCCTCGGGGTCGTCGAAGAGGTCGTCGGGTGCCAGAGCCGCTCGCCGGGCCTCAAGGCGCGCCGCGCGCCGAAGCTTGAGCGTCTTCTTCGACCTGAACTTCGAACAGGCCATACAGCTGGCCTCGTCGTGTTCCGGCGAGAGGCATTTGTTACAGACTGGATGCACGTCGATGTGTGGGTACTTCGAACCACACACGGGGCAGAACTTGAACGGACTCCGTTCCATCGTAGTATCGTCGGGGTCTTGCTGCGACGACAGGGCCTCGATGTCCGAAGAGTTACTCGACTCCGCAGAAGACCGACTCCTAGAGTCGGATGAAGCACGAGACCGGACGCGAACAATACCGACGAGGTAACGAAGGCCTTTTGGCCTTAAAAAAGTAGTTTTATTCGATTCCGACAGGAGACGTCGAAATCACATCCGAACCCAATGGCGGAAAAAAACAATCTGGGGATGGAGTCGATGCCCATGCGCACTGTAGTCCAGGGGAGGAGCCACCTATCTCGTGATACTTCGAAGACTCTTCCAGGACAACAATGTGCAATCATCCGGACCCAACACTAGGCGGCAATCTATGCAATAGATATGAATTTAGCAGCCCACATACCTCGAACATATATGTTATTTGATATAGCGCATGGCTACCCCAGCAACCGGTCGTCCCAGCGCTTGCGGACATGCCTAATTACAGGGCGGCCATAATAGAGACGGCAGAGTGCCGAATCCCGGGGGGACCCTAAACAGAAGAAAACAACCAGGTTTTGATTTGTTTTCGGAAGAGCAGGTGGTTAGTAGTATATATATATATATATATACACACATATATATATATATATATATATATATATATATATATATATATATATACACACATATACATATACATATACATATACATATACATATACATATATATACACAAGAACATTCACACTCACGTCCTACACTCCAAGGACAGTATGAAGTACGGACTCCAGCCGGCGTATGTTAAAGATTCATTTATTCGGCGTTAGTAGCAGCAAAACATTAGTCTCTCAACGCGTTTCGGGGCTCCTCCCCTTAGTCACGAGTCATATACACATATATGTATGCATGGTATGTTCCATTCTGTAATGTATTTATATCCTCTGGTATTGCACATCGATATGTGGTTATATAATAGTTGCTTAGATATAAAACGAGAATACACACTCCAATATGGCGCTGGTGCTCTCACAGAGGGGTGAGACCCTCGTCTGTTTCCACTATGATTTGGTTAACTTTATTAACAGCTCATGACGACAGTGTCATTGACACTGACTAAGGCTAATCGCCGAAACGCGTTTGTTGTGTGGTTCCCAATAAAGAAATCTGTTGGACCTGACCCTCCGGAGTGCTGTAATTTTTGCTTATGGCGAAAACTTTGAGCGTGATATTTTTCATTTATATATATATATATATATATATATATATATATATATATATATATATATATATATATATATATATATATATATATATTTATATACACACTCAAAAAACTATAAGTTTTAGGGGTGTTATAGTTAGCTGGACATTTCATTCATACAAAACCATTGAAATTGCTCCTATATAGTTAGTTGTACTAACTATATTTCGCGCACCCGCAATCCACTGCTGATGTCACAGATTACATCATTCATGACATGGTCAGTGACATCACTGATGACATCTCAAATGACATCACTGATGACATCCACGTGACAATCACATACACCTTTTCATACACTAGTAAAATCTTTCATCACTCTTTGTAAAATACAGAGTATCATATTTGAATCCATTGTTACAGCAATACAAGCATCTAAAAAGGTTTTTTAAATGCTAATTCCTAACTATATAAGGCCTGAAACCTATGGTTTTTTCAGTGAATTTCAAAGGTTTTTTAAATGCTAATTCCTAACTATATAAGGCCTGAAACCTATGGTTTTTTCAGTGAATTTCAAATGTTTTTTTAATGCTAATTCCTAACTATATAAGACCTGAAAGCCCACCAGGAATCTCCAGTATGCGCCAGGGGACTGCATTGCAGAGAGGTGTAATGAAGCCACGCCCCTTTTTACACCTCTCTGCAACGCAGCCCCCGTGCATGTTTGAAGAGGGGGAACTAATTCCCCTTGCATACTGGGGGCCCCTGGGGGCCAACTAGCCCACCTGGAACCTCCAGTAAGCGCCAGGGGGCTGCATTGCAGAGGTGTAATGAGGCTATGCCCCTTGTTACACCTCTCTGCAACGCAGCCCCCGTGCATGTTTGAAGAGGGGGAACTAATTCCCCTTGCATACTGGGGGTCCCTGGGGGCCAACTAGCCCACCAGGAGCCTCCAGTATGCGCCAGGGGGCTGCATTGCACAGAGGTGTAATCAGGCTATGCCCCTTTTTACACCTCTCTGCAACGCAGGCCACTGTTGCGTTTGCAGAGGAGGGACTAATTCCCCTTGCATACTGGGTCATATCTGCCCAAACGCCGATATTCCCAACGATTGAAAATTACTTTTCTTGAGAAACCGACATAACTTGAAGGAAATAAGAGCGCCCTGAAGAAGTTCTGTTGTACAGAACGAAACGCGTCGGCTGGCTGTGGTACATAAACTTAAGGAAAATAAAAGCATTTGAATATACACCAAGATTCAGCGCTTCAATAAGGACTCTAAGTGATATGATTTGATTGGACTTATTGTGCAAGTGGTGCTGTGCAAAACTTTGGAATATTCTCCACTACTCTCTACTACACTGCTTTCCAAACTTTTCATTTTGGTGACACACCTTTTTGTCAAAAAAATTTCAGGGACACGGTAACGCGAGGTAGCGCAGCGAGCGAGCCAGAACCACCTATGGTGGGTTCGGGCCCCCACCCCACACACACACACACACACACACACACACAGCCCACACACAACCACACACACCCCCACATACACCCCACACACCCAGACACACCCCACACACACCACACCCCCCCACACACACACCACACCCCCCCACACACACCCCCACCCCCCCACACACACCCCCACACACCCCCACCCCCCCACACCCCCCACTCCCCCCACACACACACACACACACACAACCCCACCCCCCACACACACACACACACCCACCCACCCCCACACACCCCCCCCACACCCCCCCACACACACCCCCACACACCCCCACACACCCCCACACACACACCCCCACACACCCCCACACACCCCCACACACACACCCCCACACACACACCCCCCACACACCCCCACACACACACCCCCACACACCCCCACCCCCACCCCACCCCCACACCCCCACACTACCCCACACACCCCACCTCACACACACCCCCCACCCCACACACACACCCCACACACACACCCCCCACCCCACACACACACCCCACACACACACCCCCCACCCCACACACACACCCCACACACACACCCCCCACCCCACACACACACACACACACCCCACCCCACACACACACACACCCCACCCCACACACACACACACCCCCCACCCCACACACACACCCCCCACCCCACACACACACACACACACACACCCCACACCCCACACACCCCACACACACCCCACCCCACACCCCATCCCACACATACACACACCCCACCCAGACACCTCACCCCACACACACCGCGCACACACCACCCCACAGACATTAAAAAAGCCTTCTGTAACCTTGGTAACCTTTGTTTATGTCATGTTCCTCGTGCTGCCTTTATGACAGGCTAGACCAGGGGTACCAAGGGCATGCCAGACTACCCTTGATGGACATCCATGATTCCCACCCACTTGGGCCCTCATGGAGGAATGAGGATGAGGTCAATGCTTTTTTCAGGGGGGGCAATGAAATCAGTTTCGGGGCCGGGAATGAGGTAAACGTGCTTCCACTGGTTAAGAGTTTCATGCAGAATTATCCGATAGGCACTGGGCATGTTGTGTGGTACCTAATAGACTACTGCGCTGTCAGCCTGCTGACATATTCGGCCCATCACAGGCTCTCTGATATTGGTGCCGAACTTCAGTAGGTGAACACTCTTCCTTTGCATAACAAACTGCAACAGTGTGGAACAACCACCCTATCCACGAAATGAAAATCACTGTTATTCGGAAGGGGGGGGGGGGGGGGAGTTGGGAATGCAGCATAACACTCTGTTCCCATAGCAGCGTCTTTTTCGGCTTGACGAGGCCTTCCAACAACTTAGATGAAATGTTGGCACATCAGCGACAAATAACAGAACAAGTGAAAAGTGAGGAAAGACCGGCGATGTCATTGAAGTCTACGAGAGGCATCTGGCTTGCTTTAAGGGTGAAATCACACCACGAGAGTGATCTGAGAGCGCTGAAGGTTCTGGTATGTTATACCGTATTTATATATCGCACGTACACCAAAAAGGTTTCTTGGCGCTGGCGCAGGTTTCTGGACTTTGCAGTAAAATGAGAGACAATCTCCAAATGAGGAGGCTACTAAGACTGCAGAATGACCAGAGAAACTACAAATTTTTATATAGTGTGCTGTTTAGGGATGAACGAGTTGTGAAAAGCCAATCAGACAGAGATTAGGCCTCACATTCACATTCAGAGGCACACATAATTCATCAGAATGAGGTAATTTCAATGACTTGTGGGAAGTAATGCATAGGCGTTTTAAATCTGCTACTTTACGTCCTGCATGATTGGAAAATCTGGAAACGTAATTTACATGCGATGTGTAAATCACCATGCACCGCTCTGCAGTCAAGGCGCTATAAATCTGCTTCCTGGAGTTTAGGAGTGCGGCTCTGTATGGAACTGGGCTGAATTAGCGCGGGGATCATGTTCAGTGCGGGTGCTGCCATCAATGATACCTCACAGAGCACAAGTTGTAGAAAAAGATCCAGACCAGGGGATTTGTTTAAAATGAGAGCCCCCCCCCCCCCCGTACCGCTCACAGCCGCACCCGAGCATTTCACAGGTCTTTAAAGACCTTGTGAATGTTAATCGGGCTTTGTTGTTGTTTCACCCCTTCTAGAGCCCCTGCAGCTCTGCCGATTCCCGGCAGACGTCAGATCATCACATCGCGCGACACCTACATATGGGGCGCGACACAGTAATGTGTCGCGCCACACAGTTTGGAAAGCTGTGCTCTACTACTTCCTCTCTACTACTCCACTACACTCTAATACTCACTCTTCACTACTCATTCTCTATTACTCTCTACTACTCTCTCTACTACTCATTCCCTACTACTCACTATCTATTACTCTCTACTACTCTCTATTACTCTCTCTACCTCCCTCTCTACCCCTCTACCTCCCTCTCTACCCCTCTACCTACCTCTCTACCTCCCTCTCTACGCACACATATACATATGCATATATATGCATTTATATATATGTATGTGTATATATATATATATATATATATATATACATACACATACATTAACATATATAATCTGCATATCTATATAAATACAAATATAAATGCATGCATACATATACATATATGCATACATATGCATGTTATTTACATGAAAGTTTTAAAAACACTAATAAAAGCAAAGCTAAAAAGCCACCTCATTACAAACAGAATGGCTTTAACTTAAACGAGGGCGAGATCTATTGCATTTGCAATGCTTGTTTACTTTGGTTCCATCAAGAAGGCATTCAGATGTGTCACACATTTGCCATAAATTCTGAATGTTAGCACTCTAGTTGCTCAATAGATCACTGTAGTAAAGCTACTGCTCACCAGGGAAGTCTGCTGCTGGTATTCAAAGTGCATGTTTCAGTCTGCATGTCAGAATTATTTTAATGAAATAGAAGAGGATTTGAGAAGTCACTCAAAATGTGCCCTAATTTTTCTTTCTGAAGCACTAATCATACTTTCTATGGCAAAATGAACCCCCTCATTTCGTTCCTTTTTAAATTGAATGTTTTCAGACTTACCACTTCATTCCAATCAAGATGGCTTCTGGTGTGCCATACCTTTGTCATAAGTAAGACAGTTAACGCTCTAGTTGTTCTTTAGAACACTCTGGGACATTCTGTCATTGGGCTATACTTGGGCTACATCTGGGTGCTATTTGGGCTACATTTGGGCTCTTGTCTCTGGTGGCCATCCTGGGAGACTGCGTGTCAGAATTTTTTAATGAAATAGAAGAGGATTTGAGAAGTCACTCAAAATTTGCCCTAATTTTTCTTTCTGCAGCACTAATCATACTTTCTATGGCAAAATATACCCCCTCATTTTGTTCCTTTTTAAATTAAATGTTTTAAGAGTTACCACTTTATTCCAATCATGATGGCTTCAGGTGTGCCATACCTTTGTAATAAGTAGGACTGTTAGCGCTCTAGTTGTTCTTTAGAACACTCTAGGAGGCTGCAGTAGAACACAAAGGAATCAACTGACAGTCTCTGTCCTTGTTGGATGTACATGTTTTACTGAGAATGTCAGACTTCATTCTCACATGACTGAGAAAGATAATGTGAATTTACAGAAAATATGCTCTCAGTTTAGCTTATAGATCCCCTTCCAAACCACTGTGGGAAAATCATGAGATATTAGTTTTCTTTTAAACATGATTCATGGTATCACAGCAGAAGGCTTTTTCACATGGTAAAATCACCTTAGAACACA
This sequence comes from Lissotriton helveticus, assembly GCF_964261635.1. Taxonomy (NCBI): domain Eukaryota; kingdom Metazoa; phylum Chordata; class Amphibia; order Caudata; family Salamandridae; genus Lissotriton; species Lissotriton helveticus. The sequence continues at coordinate 101,956,951 of NC_136067.1, forward strand.
CCACAATTCCTAAAAGGAGTATGGTACCATCAACAAATGATTTATAATGTAACTAAAGTCCTAAAACCCTCTATTAACTGCAATGCTTTTTAATGAGGTGCTATCATGTATATTGGTCCCAAGATGGCTGCCAAAACTTCTTGGATGAAGTGCTGACAGCCAATCAGATCTCACGCGTACCCCGCGATTTTTCAAATTTTTTGGGGGCCTGGGGGATCCTTGTGGGACCCCCTGAGCAGGCCTAGGGTGTCAGGGTGCTTCTACCCTGCCCCTTTTTTGAGTTCTACATGTTTGCTTTTCTGCTTTCCTGTGCCTCAGTCTACCGAGGTACAGGATGGCTGTCAACAATTTCGGTTTTGGAGTGTTGACAGACATTGGCAGCCAATCCGAATGCAGCTCGTACTCGGGAAGGTAAAGTACAGTAAGCTTACAGTAAGCTTATATAGATATATGTGTTTTTGAAGTTAATTTTCATAAAACCACTGGAGCAATTTTCACCAAATATAGAAAAAGCACTTCTGCGTACCAGTCCCTACAATTTTGCAAAGTTTGGTGCAATTCCATTCAGCAGTTCGGGCTGTAGCAGTGTCTGAACGTCCTATGGAAATTAACATGGGGAAAACACGTTTTGGGACCCCCCCTTTTTTCTCGGCCCCCGCTTGACGAATCCCCCCAAAACTTTCAGGGAAGGAGCAGAACTGAGCTGGCCAAAATTTTGGAATATTTCACGCAATTTCCTAAATTGACGCCAAGGTTATTCCCAATAGAATGTTGTGGATTTCCTATGGAAACTCGGTCCTAACTATATATACCTACTGGCTATCGCCAGTAGGTAATATATACACATATACACACACACACACATATATATTCTTCTACTCTCCCAAAGCATAAAGGATTCGCACTCACGGGCACTTTCCAATGTTTTCTTTATTTTCAATGATGAATGCACAACCAACGCGTTTCAGTGTCTGCTGACACCTTGATCACAGTCGGAGGTCATTACTCTTTTTTTCACATATATACAATTTTGAAATCTTTGAACTTTTGGTCACATGACTTCCTGTTTCCTCACAGATGGAATTCTGGTATATGTAGTTAAAACCGACTTATTTCCTAATAACTAGTTATTTTTCTTTACACTCCAGAGCCCCTCTCTTTTTTGATCATGCTACATTAAATTTGAGCATTAAAACTCCAAAAACCCAACACAAACTTTTCAAACAATTAACCTTTCTGGTTATACCCTCCAGTGGGCATTTGAAATGTTACAGTTTAACATCCCTATGATTGTTTTATTCATTTGCCTGTTTTCATATTATCTGTTCAATGCATACTTCATTTGCAATATTTATCCATCAAGGAAGGAAGGGAAGGGGAGGGCCCGAAGAGAGGAGGGAAAGGTGGGGTTGGGGTGAGGAGGGAGAGGATGATTTAATTACTAATGGGGAATGAGCCTTTTCAAGGGTACCCATTATCTCTGAAGTCAACTTCCTTATCATTCTCAACTATCTGGGCTTCCCTGGAAGTATATCCATGTGAACTTATGATTCCCCAATAAACACGAAGTTGGGGAAGAAAGGATCAATGTTCTATTGTCTCTTAGAAGCTATTTACATTATTATTTATTATTATTATTTAGAAGTTTTGTATAGCGCTTGCTAGACCAAAGGGTATCAGAGCGCTTCACAGCATGTGCATCATATTTTATATATACATTGAATTTAATAACGGTGGAGTGTCAATTGAAAGACTGTCCAGGGACTGTTAGATCCCATATATGCGGTTAAGAAAAATGTCTTTGAGAAGGCGCTTGAATTTTGAAAACGAAGGGATTGTTCTGATGTGGGGTGGGAGGAATTCCAGATTTTGGGTGAGTTTCCAGCGAAAGATTTGGCTGATGTTCTTTGCTTGCGAGATTTTGGTGGAATGAGCAGTAGAGAGCTGGAGCTCCTGAGGTTTCTGGACTGGCCTGCCCTTTTGAGTTTGGCGGCCAGGTATTCTTGTTTACCTGTATGCAGGGCTTTGTGCGTGAGGCAGGCTGTTCTAAAGCTGGCTCGTAACTCCACTGGGAGCCATCTGAGTTCTCTGAGGGCTGGAGAGATGTGTTCGAATTTCTTAATTCCGGTGACCATTCTTGCTGCTGCGTTGAGTGTAGTCTTCAGGGGGGCAAGGTTGGTTTTTGCAGTCCCCGTCAGGGTCGCGATTCCGTAGTCTATTCTGGAGAGGACTAAAGCTTGGGTGGCTTGTTGAAGGTCCTTGGGCGGGAGGAAGGGTTTTATTTTGTATAGTAGTTTTAGGTTGAGAAAGGCACTTTTCGCAGATCTTGAGATGTGTTTCTTCATGTCAAGTTTTGGGTCTAGGGTGATCCCTAGAGATTTCACCAAGTCTACCAAGGAGAGGTTACCATTGAGGACATCTATCGCTTTGAGCCATTCTTCTATTTGCGGGATATCATCTTTGTTGGAAATTAGTAATATTTGTTTTCTCTTGGTTCAGTTTCAGGTGGTTGGTGGTGAGCCATTCTTGTACCTCCTTGAGCGTGTTGTTTAGTCTCTGGATGTCATCAATTGAGGAGGTTTCCAAATAGAGCTGCGTGTCGTCAGCATAAAGATGAAAGGGAATGTTAGATTTTCTGAGTAGGGAGGTGAGGGGTTCGATGTTGAAGAGCTGGGGGGAGAGTACAGACCCTTGTGGAACACCTCTGATGACAGGGTGGGGATCGGATTCGAAGTTTATGATTTTTACTCTCTGTGATCGGTTGTGAAGGAAGGAAGAGAACCAATGAAGGACAGTCTCTTGTAGACCGGCTCTTTCTTGCAGAACCCTTAGGAGTAGATTGTGGTTGACTGTATCGAATGCGGCCGATAAGTCTAGGAGGATGAGAAGACAGCATTGATCTGAGTCTAGTGACTTGAGTAGATCATCTATGACATTAAGGATTGCCGTTTCAGTGCTGCATCCCTTTCTGAAACCGGATTGGTGGGGGTCTAGGAGTTTAATGTCTTCTATGTGCTTGGTTAGCTGAGGGAGTACACAGCTTTCCATGATTTTGGCCAAAAAAGGAATTTTCGAGACCGGTCTGAAGTTGTTCAGATCTTCCGTGTCTAGACCTGGTTTCTTGAAGAGTGGTGTGACTTGCCCTACCTTGAGGCAATCTGGTATGGTTCCGGAGCTCAATGAGCTGTTAATGATCTTGCACCATATTGGAGCTAGGACTAGCTTCAGGTCTTTGGTCAGGAGAGGCGGGAGCTGGTCTAGGGAGTGGGCTGAGGGCTTGACGTTGGAGATTAGATTGACTATCTCAGTTTCCTGGATGGGAATGAATGAAGACCATTGTTTTGGAGATTTCACGGGAGCATTGACAGGGGTTTTGGACAGTTTGCTCTCATTTAGAGAGATGGGATTCAGGCCCAGTGCGAGGTCAATCTTGACGATTTTGTCGTTGAAGAATGTTGCGAAGCTGTCACACCGAGCTTTGGATGCCTGAATTAAAGGAGATATGGATTTTGACGTTTGGTTCCTTATGATATTGAAAAGTTCTTTGGGTCGGCTTTTTGCGTTGTCTAGTGCTGAGCAGAAGAAAGCGGACTTTTTGTTCTTAATGTGGTTTTTGTACGTCCTGCGTGCTGCTTGGAGTTGATCGCGAAGGGGGGTTGAGGGATTGTTCCTCCAGGTTTTTTCTGCGGCTCTTAAAACTCTTCTTTCATCGTTGATGTCAGTGGTGAACCATGTTCTAGAGGGAAAGTTCCTAGCTTTCTTTGGCTTCAAGGGAGCAATTTGATTCAGGGTGAGCGTCATATTGGTGTTGTAAAGAGAAGTGAGATCATTGGTTGAGAGGTGTTCAGTGGAGATGGGGTGCAGCAAGCTGATTCTTTCTTCTAGGTCAGCTCGTGGAATTTGTGCTGTATTCCTGACCCATTTGGGAGGGTCTCGTTTGGGAATTGGCTTGGTCATGATCGGATGAGTGATGTGAAAGAGTATTATGTGATGATCGGACCAGTCGACGGGGAGGATGTGATCGATGGAGATAGCCTTGCTTTCGGCTATAATGACGTCGAGTATAGCTCCTCTGTAGTGAGTTTCTTCTAAGCAGTGTTGGATCAGATTGTTAGCTAGAAGTAGGTTATTTAAGGTTTTAATGAGCGGGTTCTTGGTTTCATTCCACCTTAGATTGAGGTCACCCAGGATTATGTTGTTAGAGTTGCCTAGTGCGCAGTGGGCAATCAAGTCGGAGAGGTGAACCCCAAATTCTGAGGAATTGCCTGGCGGGTGGTATAGAAGATGGCAGAGTGTAGGTCTGGTATCCTGAGTTTTGATGTTGACTGAGAGGCATTCAAAGGAGCTGTAATCACAAGAGGTGATTTCCGTGATGGAGATTTAGCTCTTGTGGATGATTGCTATGCCCCCGCCTCTATTCCCCTGCCTGTCCTTGTTGATCATCATGAATCCAGGAGGTACTAACATGTCCATGTTAGGGTAGGAGAGATTGTTGAGCCATGTTTCTGTTATGAATGCTACGTCTATGTCTTGGGAGAGTATAACTTCCGCTAGTTCAGATGTATGTTTAGAGGCTGACCTGCAGTTTATGAGCATGCAGTTGATGGGGGGTTGTTCTTTGAATTCGTCGTTTGGACTTTGGGAAGGAGGGCAAGGTGGGACGGGGGTCTGGGGGCTCTCGGACGAGGGTGTCTGCTTCTGAAACCCGTGATTACTTGGATTGAGGATTTAGGGGAGGAGTTCAGCGAAGGGTCAAAGGGAGCTGTTGTGTGTATAATTCCCTGCGGGGAAAGTGAGGAGGTTGCTCTTGTAGGCAATTCCAGGGAGCTGCTCTTCCCTTTACTGGGGGAACCCGCTTTAGGTCTGGGGGGTACGTGAGACTCGATGGGGGGTGTTACGGTGGAGGGAGTTTCCTTGCCTAGGATTGGTTGGGTGAGGTCCACTAGCTCTAAAGGTGGCAGGAAAGACTTTCGGGTCAAGGTTAAGGTGGCTAGAGTTTCTTTCAATCCTCAAATCAGGATTTCCAGCTGTGTTTCCAATAGGGAGAGGCAATGCATCGTGCTGTCTATGGAGGGAGGGAGGGTGTCTTTAGCCATAGTGATCTTGGGTGAGGGAGGAGGTACCAAGGGAGGAGGGACCATGGGGTGCGGGGGGAGTCAGCGGTCGCATTTTCCTTGGTGAAGGGGCAGGGGTCTCTGCTTTGATGGAGGATTGATGAGGGAAGAGAGTCCTGATCAAGAAGATTCATGTGGAAGGGGCTGTCTAGGAAGTCTTTCTTGGGGTTCAGGGGTGTAGGGTGTGCTGCTTCAGGGCATGTGACGGGTCCCAAGTGGCGAGGGGACAGAGGGCTGTGGGTGGGCTGAACTGGAAGGGGATGTTCCCAGCTGGGAGTAAGTAGAAGGGGGGAGGGGGGGCATGGAAGGGCGGGCTGTCTGGTGATCAGGAATGCTGCCTCATGGTCAGGGGCCGATCCCGAGTGATTCGGGTAGGCGGGGCTGCGAGTGGGCTGAGCTGGAGGGTGATGATCCAACCTAGGAGTTGAGAGAGGAGGCGAGGAAGCGCGTGGGTGCCCGAGTTGTCTGGTTGTCGGGGGTAAGTGGAGAGAGGAGGGATAAAGTTAGAGTGGGGGGTTCGGGGTGAGGGCTGTCTGATAGTCTGTGAGAAGGTGGGTAATGGAGGGATGGAGTTGCGAAGGAGGCCTTGGGTTGATGCCATGGGGGGTGTCAGGCCAGCTGTGGGCGGGATCCAATGCCACTCCTGTCTTGGGTGACTTTCTGAATGGGAGGCTGGGATGTATTCGAAACCTGAGGTGATCAAGGGGGCTTCTTTTAGTGAGGGGAATAGACAATCGAAGATTTCAAGGTGAGCGTTTTTGGCCTGGATTAGAACTGTGGAATATATTACATCAAACTAAAAGACAACCCCACAGAAAACTATAAAAAAGAGTTGGACATACAACTAGGCAAATGGAAAGACATGAACTTGCTAAATGATGATGAAGTGAAATACCTAAAAAGAGAACATCCAGTAATGGCAACTATATATTTTCTACCCAAAGTACATAAACACCAGACCAAACCACCGGGGAGACCAATTGTCTCGGCAAAGGGTTCTTTGTATGAGCCAATGGCAAATTATGTAGACCATTTCTTGATGCCTTTTGTTCTCAATTTGACATCATACATAAAGGATACAAGCGACCTTTTGAGACATCTGGTAGACCTACCATGGCAAGATTCCTATTGTCTAATTACAACGGATGTTATTGCATTGTATACAAACATCAAAAACAACATAGTTGTTACAGCCTGTGAATACTTCCTTCAAAAACGTAGCATCAAATACACAAAACACAACGAGATGGTTCTAAAAATGATTGAACTATGCCTTACCCACAATGTATTCCTCTTCGGGGAAGAAATATATAACCAGACAAGCGGAACTGCTATGGGTTTTTCCTCAAGTCCAAGTTACGCGTGCCTGGCGATGGGCTGGTGGGAGCAGCACTTCGCCTGGCACCCGGACAACGACATATACACTGAGAAGACCATTGTGTGGTTACGATTTATAGATCTGCTAATTATATGGGACGGTGAATAACAGGACTTCAAGGACTACTTTTCCATTTTGAACACAACAGATGCTGGCTTCAAATTTACCTACACAATGAGCAGAGAACGTGTGACTTTTTTGGACACAGAAATTTACATCAACGAAGTAAAAATCCAAACCACCTTATATCGTAAAATAATAGCTACCAATTCAGTTTTACACGCAAATAGTTTCCACCAAAATTCACTAATCCGGAGTATCCCCTATGGGGAATTTTTGAGAATTCGAAGAATTTGTTCTGAAGAAAACTAATGGAACAAACATAGCCAAAAAAACAGCAAAAAACTTTGAACGCAGAGGATACCAACGAATAGTAATTGAAAAAGGCTTGGAGAAATCCAAAGAGAACAAGGGATGAAATCCTAAAAGAAAAAACAACTATCCCTGAATCGGGGAAAATAAGATTCATAACAACCTATTCACAAGAGGCAGGTGAAATAACGAAAATTTTGAGAAAAAACTGGAAATTTTTAAAAATGGACCAAACTGTGGCAGAAATTGTAGGAAATCACCCCGAAGTGACATATAAAAGAGCAGGTAATTTAAAAGACAAGTTGGTACAAAGCCATTACTGGAAAAATCAAAGTAAAAAGAAACATCGGCTCAAAGCATCGGGCTTTGTAAAATGTTCAAGCTGTAAAGTATGTCAAATAGCAAGAAATACTAAAACATTCACAGGCTTCAACCAAAGAAAATGGAACATTCGACAGTTGATAAACTGCAAAACACCATATGTGGTGTACATTATAGAATGCCCCTGTCCCTTGAAATATGTGGGCAGCACCATAAAAGAAAACTACGAATTCTGGAACATGTGAGAGCCACCGCAAATAAGGACAGAAGCAATGCGGTGGCGAAACACATGAGAAACACAATAGTGACTGGAAGGCCTTAAAATTTTACGGCATTGAAAGCGTGAATAAACACGCAAGAGGCGGTGACCGTGAAACAGGACTGAGACAATGCGAGTCTCGTTGGATTTTATCACTAAGAACATTTACCCCATATGGTTTGAACCAGGATGAGATGTATGTACATTTCCTGTAGCCAGCACATAGTTGGTACAAAGCCATTACTGGAAAAATCAAAGTAAAAAGAAACATCGGCTCAAAGCATCGGGCTTTGTAAAATGTTCAAGCTGTAAAGTATGTCAAATAGCAAGAAATACTAAAACATTCACAGGCTTCAACCAAAGAAAATGGAACATTCGACAGTTGATAAACTGCAAAACACCATATGTGGTGTACATTATAGAATGCCCCTGTCCCTTGAAATATGTGGGCAGCACCATAAAAGAAAACTACGAATTCTGGAACATGTGAGAGCCACCGCAAATAAGGACAGAAGCAATGCGGTGGCGAAACACATGAGAAACACAATAGTGACTGGAAGGCCTTAAAATTTTACGGCATTGAAAGCGTGAATAAACACGCAAGAGGCGGTGACCGTGAAACAGGACTGAGACAATGCGAGTCTCGTTGGATTTTATCACTAAGAACATTTACCCCATATGGTTTGAACCAGGATGAGATGTATGTACATTTCCTGTAGCCAGCACATGTAAATAGCTTCTAAGAGACAATAGAACATTGATCCCTTCTTCCCCAACTTCGTGTTTATTGGGGAATCATAAGTTCACATGGATAGACTTCCAGGGAAACCCAGATAGTTGAGAACGATAAGGAAGTTGACTTCAGAGATAATGGGTACCCTTGAAAAGACTTATTCCCCATTAGGAATTAAATCATCCTCTTCCCTCCTCACCCCAACCCCGCCTTTCCCTCCTCTCTTCGGGCCCTCCCCTTCCCTTCCTTCCTTGATGGATAAATATTGCAAAGGAAGTATGCATTGAACAGATAATATGAAAACAGGCAAATGAATAAAACAATCATAGGGATGTTAAAATGTAACATTTCAAATGCCCACTGGAGGGTATAACCAGAAAGGTTAATTGTTTGAAAAGTTTGTGTTGGGTTTTTGGAGTTTTAATGCTCAAATTAAATGTAGCATGATCAAAAAAGAGAGGGGATTGGGAGTGTAATGAAAAAGAACTAGTTATAAGGAAATAAGTCGGTTTTAACTACATATACCAGAATTCCATCTGTGAGGAAACAGGAAGTCATGTGACCAAAAGTTCAAAGATTTCAAAATTGTATATATGTGAAAAAAAGAGTAATGACCACCGACCGTGATCAAGGTGTCAGCAGACACTGAAACGCGTTGGTTGTGCATTCATCATTGAAAATAAAGAAAACACTTGGAAAGTGCCCGTGAGTGCGAATCCTTTCTTCTTTGGGAGAGTAGAAGAATATTTTACGGCTGGGCTCTGCGTGCAAATTTGCACCGCTAAAAGAGGCGCCAAGCCCAGACGAAAACCGAGTCACCCAGGAAATAACATGTATACATATATACACACACACACACACATATATATATATATATACACACACACACACACACACACACACACATATATACACACACATATATACACACACACATATACGTACAACTATTGCTTGGTTTTCTCTCAATTTCTTGATTAGTTTGTTGTATTTCCGATCCCGCCACCGGTATTTGTAATTTTTGCCTTGCGTCTTGAAATTTAGTTTCTTAATCTGTTCTGCCACCTGATCATGGAACATATCAATTGAGTCCCTTAATGTAACAGGATTAAATGTTGATTTGGGTTTAAAGGCTGTCCTATGTTTATTCATGCCACCGGAGGATGCTGTTGTATTAGTTGCAATTGCCTCAAGTTGTGTACCTATAATGTTAGACATAGTTTGTGGCTGCAGCCAAAGTTCTTGTATTGACTCAACGATAGATTCATCAGATTGTGTGACATTATCTGCCACCTCATCCCTGTTAGAATTTTCCATTGGGGCTTGGGTCTTCTGTGCTAGTTTATGAAACTTTTACAACTTAAGTTTCCTCACCGTTTTATAAATGTCCAGTCTTGTCGTGGCATAGTTGAAATTAACCCTGGGACAAAAGGATAGTCCTAATCCTAGAACACGTTTTTCCTCATTGTTTATTTCCACATTAGCCAAATTCATAATAGTCTGGTCATTTTCTTCTATGGTTGTTTTATTTGTTCCGCCACCGACCCCCTCTTTGTTTTTTTTATCTTGACTGGCCTTCTATTGGCTTGTCTCCTTTTTCGCCTCCTATAGTTATTGTATTTCCTTCGTTGTTCCTCGGTTTTCTGGGGCGTAATGTTTGTCTCCGGTCTTGATATAAAAGACAATTCCTGTACCAATGTATTGGTTTTCCCCTGTGTTGTTCCTAATGCGCCATTAGCCTCATTGTCAGAGCCGCTTCCGCAGGAGAACTTAGGTCGGATAATTTAGAGTTTGATCCTGTGTTGCCTCCACTTGCTGTACCTATTTTGGGAAGTGTAGCCTGTTGGTTTTTTGTTGATGAGCGTATAGCTTCATATTTTTTCGCAAATGTAAAAATCTGCCCCTTTTCATAATCCATTTTGTCCCGGCTTAATTTGTACTTTTTGCGAGCTTTCATCACTTCCTCCTCCTTTATAAGTCGTATGGTAATTTCCTTGCGTAATTTGGACCTTTCCTCATTTGTTCCCATCTCTTCTATTTCTTCATTTAATTTGCTTATCTCCTCAATCAATCAGTGAACTTGCGCTACTTACCCGTGAGGGTCTCAAGGCGATGAGGAGGGGGAGGGTGCTGCTACTGCTCGAAGAGCCAGATCTTGAGGAGCCTTCTGAAGGTGAGCAGCTCTTGGCGGCGAGGTAGGAGAAGCATTTGGGAACTGCTTTAATATGCAGCAGAAATCACAATCTTGCAAGGAAGAATGAGAAAACATTGTCAGCACATTGGCTGCATTTCAGAAACATTAGTGAAGAAAGCTGAAAAGCTAACCCACAGAAACACTCAGAATAAATTGGCACTGTGCCTTTAAGGCAGCCATGACCCCTAGCTTCCCATCATGCCTCAGGGGTGACAGGTCAGTTCTTTGCGGAGACCCGCAGACCATTTTACAAAGAAATGATATACATCATGTTCACTGGCCCGGGGAGGCGGGCGGGTTGCTTATGACTGATGAGTATACCCCTGGAAGAGAAGATTACAGGTAAAGTAACTTCCAAGGCATCCTCATCAATAGTCATAAGCACATGAATAGAATAACAAGCCCATCCCCTCATCCTGCGGGCAAGTAAACAAAGCACAATCAGTAGAGTGAGCTTCATGGAGACTAACAGAGGCTTGTTCGCTATTTGGTAGGCCAACTTTATACAAGACACTATCCATCATGAAATGGATCTCTTAGAAGCTGGGAAGCCTTTTCTAACAGAGCCATAGTTTACAAACAATTGATCAGCTTTTCTAATGGACTTTGTTCCCTCCAAATAGAATTTGAGAACCCTTGAGGTCTAGCGAATGAAGAGACCTTTCCGCTGGTGTAGCAGGATTGGGAAAGAAAGAGGGTAGAGAAATTGTCTGATTAACATGGAAATCAGACAACCTTGGGCAGGAAGGAAGGGCGATTTCGCATAACCATCCTATTGTGGTGGAAAACTGTATACGGTTCCTTAGAACAGAGTACTTGAATTTCACTCACTCTGCGTGCTGATGTAATCGCCACTAGAAAAGCTACATTCCAAGTAAGGTGCTATAAAGTGGCCTTATGAATGGGTTCAAATGGGGGACCCATCAATTTGGATAAGACTAGATTCAACTCCCAAGGAGGAGAAGGAGGTCGCACAGGAGGATAAACCTGCAACCCCTGTAGGAAGTCCTTGACCACCTGAAGTTGAAAGAAAGAAGGTTGGTTAGGTGATTTACGATATGCCGTGATGGCCGCCAAATGCACTTTTATTAAGGGATACTTCAAACCAGATTTGGCCAAGTAGAGCAGATACGGCAAGATTACCTCTTCTTGCCCGTTAACTGGACTCCAATCATTACGGATACACCACAAGTAAAACCTTATATGAGGTCCTTATGGATGGTCTCTTGGACTCCCTCAAAATGTCCATGCAGTCCTGAAGGAGGTTCAAATGTCCGTACTGCAGGACTTCAGGAGCCATGCTGCCAAGCTGAGCGAAGTAAGGCTGGGGTGCAAAATCTTCCATCCCATTTTGGTGAGAAGGTCCGGCCTGCACTTGAGTCTCCGATGCGGGCAAACTGAGAGCTGCAACAGTTCCGGATAACACCATTGGCAAGGCCCGTCCGGTGCTTTGAGGATCATAGTCATTCTGGATCGGATAAGTTTGGCCACAACCTTCGGAATGAGAGGGAGGGGTGGAAAAGCATATGCAAACATCCCTGACCATCTATCAAAAGAGCATTCCCCCTCGTTCCTGGTCGGTACAACCTGGATGTGAAGGCATGGCATTTTCTGTTTTGATCGTCAGCAAAAAGGTCGATGAAAGGCTGACTCAATTGATGAAAAATGTCCGCCACCACTTCGTCGTTGAGCACCCAATCTTCTTGCTCCTCGAAGTGACGACTGAGGGCGTCTGCTCGCACATTCTGGTATCCTGGCTGATGCACTGCTGTGATTGATAGGTTCCTGGCTAGCAGCCAGATCGCCTGGGATTCTAGAGACAGAGGGCGAGAGCGTTTTCCACATTTTTGTTCAGGTAATACATGGTGGCTGTATTGTCCGTTTGTATCAGGATCGATTCGGACTGAATTGACGGTTGAAAAGCCTTGAGAGCTAAATGAACCGCCTGCAGTGCCAGCATGTTGATATGATAGGACTGCTCTCTGCTGGTCCATCTGCTCGGAGTTTGCAGATGACCCAGATGCGCTCCCCAACCCTGAAGAGACGCATCCGTGATCAGAGATTCTTTTGGCAGAGGTTGATGGAATGGTACTCCCACCGGAAGATTCTGTGGTTGCAGCCACCAGAGAATGGACATCTTTGCAGTAGAAGAAAGGAGAATCCGGTCGTTCCACTGACCCGAGGATTGGTTCCATTTGTCTTCGAGATCTTGTTGCAAAGGTCTCATCCGCAATCTGGCGTGGGTATGAGAAAAATGCAAGGGGCCATCGACCCCAGCAGAGAAGCCTGGGAAACGGCCGCTATTACCAAAGCTGGCACCCTGTGCGTACTGTGTCCCTTAATGTACTAAATAGTTCTCAGAACTGGTAATGAAAGCTCCAGAGTTAGGACACAGTAAAAGATCGAGTCCTCATGGGCGGTCACGAATGGAGACAAGGCAGTAACAAGGAGGGACTAACAAGCCTCATAATGAATCGGAAGCCAGCATTCACAAAGGACATTGCCACCAGCCAAGGAAAAGTATGGGCAGAGAGTGGGCGAGGCTTACACAGTATACTCAACGACTGCATGCCTCGCAGAGCGAGCAGCGCATGCACACTGCCGCTAGGCTTGACCTAAAGCAAGGTGTTTGATGCAAGCCAATGGTTGAAAAGGGAAGATTCAAAACACACTCAATGATACTGTTAACACTAGGTCTTTAACTGTGAAGTACAAACTCAGACCAAAAGATAGATGCAAAACAGAATTGAGGCACTTGAGTAGGAATGCACCCACAGACAATGGAATTGCAGTATGGAACGTTTTATTCTTCTTACATAGCACCCTGGACCAAACAGGTTGGATAAGAGGCATTTACATGCCATACTCAAATTTATTAAATAAAAATCAGTGCACCAACACATCTACATTGTATGCAAGAGACTAGAAACTCAATATGCTAAATAATTTTTTTTATTTTCAAATAAAAACAAGCTATAGGGATGGTCTTATGGAACTAATAGCTTAGAATATTTAATGTTACCCCCCTCTCCTCTCATGTGTCTATAATGATTATTTAAAGGTTCATTAAAGGTTATCCAGGAAACAAAAAACAGATTGCAAGACACCAAGTGAACAACAAAACTTGATATTATTTTAGTCATCTCCATAACTTTAATTCCTGCCTCCCATATACCGCTCATGACTTGGCTCGAAAATGCCAAAGTTTTAAGTTACGTGGGCATATCTGCAGTGAAAGACAGCCTTTTTGGGGTCATATACCACTTTCATCTGTCAAGTAAACTCTTCTACAGTAAAACGAAGCCATTGCTACATGATGGAAACAGGAGACATTACATCAGCACTCAGTGTTCATTGAAAGAGCACACCAATAATGGCATGAATGGCAGTTAAATAAGCAACTCAGTTGTAAAATAGGAATCTGGAGTATATTTAAGGACTAGCGAACAGGATATCGACATGCCTTTAGCACATCAACCCCGAGCGATGAAACCTCTTAGAATGTATAAGAAGGTGCTACACTGCAATGGTACATTCACAGCATGATATACAGCACAAAAATAATTTTCAAGTCACATTGTTCCATTTCCTTTCGGTAGGATGTCACTTCATCGACACGTCAAGTCACTTCAAGGAAAGGTAATCAGTCATCGAAAGTTACTTTCCAAGTCTACTCAAAAAGATGATACCATGTTCGCTTAACTACATATGTGGCTGATCTGTGGCTCAATATCAGTCGGTCAAACATTCAGTTGTTCTTTCTCATAACCACTTAGACTTTCCATTGCACCTATCTGCCAATATATCGACTGTCATATCCCAAAACCAGCTCCAAGCTCAATATTAAATCCTGCCTACTTTATTCACCAGCATCTCCAACACGCAAATAACTTTAGAATTATCAGAGTTTGGCGACTACTTTGCTCCCATCTCTTTTTTTGTGAATATGTAAGTTCCGGCTTCTAATAGATTGTTCGTAACCTTGATCTTTGGGATTTCCCTAAATAATCAACATGTTTCTTGTTTGATCTCATTTACTCAGCAGTTAAGACTGACATTGAGAGTCTCTCGAAACAACTGCTTTGTTTTTGCATCCTATGCCTTGTGTCACATTTGGCACAACTTTAAAGTTGTATTCTGAAGGTTTGACTTATTTCAAATATGCAAAAATAGAATCACTCAAAGCTGGTGCATCGTTTTCTTTCTTCTAGGAATCAGATCCGGTATATCATAACTAGACGGCCCTACAGGGTTCACTTTCTACCACTCTAGTTGCATGTTTTTTCACATCTTGGTGGAATTTTAGCTAACTATCGCTCTACTACTCACCTGGTCACTTTACCCTCACTCTTAGCTTTATAAGAATGCGATCATTATTTTTTAATGACACTGTGTAGGCTGGGCACTATTTGCTATATTTTTTTTACTCAACAAATGTAAAAACGGAATGATTATTTTGTTCAACACGTCTTTTATTATTAGACGGCCTTGAAAAGGAAAATGCTACTTACCAGTATGCATCTGTTCTTGGCATGTAGAGCTGCAGAGTTACACACTGTGCATAGATCGTCACCTAGTGTTGGTCCCGGATGTTTGCGCTTGTTTTTGTCCTGAAAAGTTCTTTGGATGTCACGAGATAGGTGACTCCTTCTTTGGACCACATTGCGCATGGGCAACTGCCCCATCCTCAGATTGTTTTTCGTCATTAGGGAAATGATGGAGCTTTGCAAGAAAAGGAAGTATGTCCATGTAAACTGTATCTAAGATAATACTGGAACAGATAAACGTAGGCGGGTGGGCGTGTGTAACTCTGCAGCTCTACATGCCAAGAATAGATGCATACTGGTAAGTAGTATTTTCCATTCGAGGCATATGAGCTGCAGATTACACACTGTGCATAGATTGTATAGCAGTACCCACTCTTAGCGACAACCACCCGTATCTGTTGCAGTAGTTTGAAATAGTGTTTTGAGAACAGCCTCGCCTACATTAGCTTGTTGTTTAGTCTGCACATCTACACAATAGTGTTTTGTGAATGTGTGCGGTGTAGACCATGTAGCTGCTTTGCAGATGTCATCTAAGGGAATGTTCCCTTAAAACGCCATTGAAGCCCCTATTTTCCTTGTAGAGTGGGATTTAGGAGGAACAGATTACGTACGTTTAGATTTGTGGTTGCAAATCTGTATGCATTTGACAATCCATCTAGCTAACCCAGATTTGGATATAGGGTTGCCCTTGTGTGGTGGTGATAAAGACACAAAAAGTTGTTTGGTCTTATGAAAGGGTTGTGTTCTTTCAATGTAGTATAACAATGCTCTTTTGACATCTAGGGTATGAAGAGCTCTTTCTGCTACGGTCTGTGGCTGCGAGAAGAAAACGGGCAGTTCCACAGATTGATTGAGGTGGAAGGGAGAATTGACTTTGGGAAGGAATTTAGGATTAGTACTGAGAACGACCTTATTATGATGCATTTGCAGGAAAGGTTCTTGAAAGGTTAGTACTTACAGTTCACCAACTCTTCGTAGCGAAGTAATAGCTACTAGGAACGCAACCTTCCATGTTAAAAATTGTAGTTTACATTTATGTAAAGGTTCGAAGGGAGGTCCCATTAGCCGTGTGAGAACAATGTTCAAATTCCACACTGGTGAAGGTGGTACTCTGGGAGGAATTATTCTCTTGAGGCCTTCCATAAAGGCTTTATTAGCAGGCACTCTGAACAGAGATAGATGCTGTCTATTTTGTACATATGCTGCTATGGCAGCAGTTTGCAGTCTAATAGACGTGTAGGCTAAGTTACATCTTTGGAGGTGTAATAAGTATCCTATGATGTGTTGAATAGGCACATCTAGGGGATTAATATTATTGTTGTGACAATATATTACAAAGCGCTTCCACTTAGCTGCATAGCATGCTCTAGTGGTCGGACATCTAGCTTCTTTTATGACGTTTATGCAGTCAGGAGGAAGTTTAAAATATCCGAATTCTAGGATTTCAGGAGCCAGATCGCAAGGTTGAGCTGAGCTGGATCCGAGTGTCTGATCTCTCCACAGTTCTGGGTTAAAAGGCGTGGAGATAGGTATCGTTTTTGGTGCGGTACTAGACAGTTGCAACAGTGTGGTGTACCACGGCTGTCTGGCCCACGATGGATCAACTAGGATGAGGGTTAGAGAATGCTGCTGTAGTTTGCGTACTACTAGTGGCATGAGTGGGAGAGGCGGAAAAGCGTACGTAAATATGCCTGACCAGTTCTTCCATATAGCATTGCCTTTGGACAGTGGGTGTGGATATCTGGCGGCGAAGCTTGGGCATTTGGCGTTTTTGTGGGTGGCAAAGAGGTCTATGTGAGGTTGTCCCCACATCTGAAAGAATGGTTTAAGAACTTGCGGATGAAGTTACCGCTCGTGGATCTGTTGTGTCTGACGACTTAACAGATCTGCTATGGTGTTTTGTACTCCTGGAACATACTGGGCTAAGAGGAATATGGTTTGAGGTATAGTGCACCGCCATGTGCTGTGCTAGCTGAGAGAGTTGCAGGGAGTGTGTTCTGCCCGGTTTCTGTATGTAATACATGGCTGTCATGTCTGTGCGGACTAACACAGCCTTGTTTGATATTTGCCTTTGGAATGCTTTTAATGCTAGGAATATGGCTAGTAACTCCAGGTGGTTGATATGGAGTAACTTTTGTTGTGGTGTCCACCTGCCTTGCATGGTGTGTTGCAGTAGGTGGGCTCCCCAGCCGGAGAGCGATGCGTCCTCTGTCAAGACTATCTGAGGAACTGGCTCTAGAAATGGTCGCCCTTTGGAAAGGTTTTTGGTGTTACACCACTGCAGAGAGCGATGAGTCCGACCGTCCACCAACACTAGATCTGTCAATTGGCCTTGAGCCTGGTTCCATTGGCGTGCTAAGCACTCTTGGAGAGGACGCATTTGTAGAGTTTCAGGGGGCACTATGAAAATACAAGAGGCCATCATCCCAATGATCTGCATGAACACTCGTGCTGGAAGGGAGTGTTGTGGCTAAAACTTCGTGAGAAGAGCTTGCATGCTCGCTATCCTTACCGGAGAGGGATAAGCTAGCGCTGTCTAGGTGTTTATTGTGGCACCGAGGTATTGTACTTTGAACGGCTGCAGATGAGACTTGGGTGTGGTTTATTGTGAACCCCAAGTTGAGAAGCAGTTGGATAGTGGCATGAGTGTGTTGTACACACTGGTTGTAGGAGCAGCTGGCTTTTATGAGCCAGTCATCTAGGTATGGGAAGACATGAATGTGCTGTCTTCTTAAATGTGCTGCCACTACTGCTAGGCACTTGGTGAATACTGTTGGTGCTTTTGTGACTCCCAATGGGAGTACTTTGAATTGATAGTGCTGACCGTCTATTACAAATCGGAGATACTTCCTGTGAGCCTTGTGAATGGGAATGTGGAAGTATGCATCCTTGAGATCTAGAGTAGCAAGGAAGGTATTTTGTAAAAGCAGAGGAAGGACTTGTTGGAGTGTGACCATGTGAAAATGGTCTGACCGTATATATATGTTTAGGGGTCTGAGGTCTAGAATAGGCCTTAGAGTGCCGTCCTTCTTTGAGATAAGAAAGTATAGGGAGTAAACTCCCTTGTTTTGTTGGTGCTGTGGAACTGGTTCTATTGCACTTTTTTCTAGTAGGGATATTACTTCTTGCTTTAGCAGTAATAGATGCTTTTGTGACATTGGATGCTGTTTGGGTGGTATGTTTGGGGGGGGTAGATGTTAGTTCTAGGCAGTAACCTGATTGAATAATTTGTCGCACCCACCTGTCTGATATGATGTTGGTCCAGACAGGAAGGAATTGTTGTAGTCTTCCCCCCACTGGAGTGGAATGGATAGGGGTTAGAGGAGGAAAGTCATTGGATAGGGGTGGAGGCAGAGCGGGAGTGGTTAGTCTTGCCTCTGCCTTTGTTATTGTTACCCCTGTAACCCCCTCTTTGGTAGCCCCTAGTGAAGGAGGATTGGCTAGGGGTCTTATAAGAAGTGGAGGGGCTATCGGAGGAGTAGTCTTTTATGTTGCGTCTGTAGGATGAGAGACAAAATGAACGTCTGGGTCCTTGCGACTGCAAGGCTCCCATAGATTTAGCTGTGTCGGTATCTTTTTTCATCTTCTGTAAAGATACACCGACATTAGGGCCAAATCGGTGTTTCTCATCAAATGGCTGGTTGAGGATGGAATTCTGGACTTCAGGTTTGAAACCTGAACTACGTAGCCATGCATGCCTATGCAAAAGAACGCTGGTGTTAATTGCCCTTTAAGTAGGTTTTGCTGCTAGGGCACAACAGATTGAGGTATTGGTGATAGTTTTACCTTCCTGTATGAGTTCATTGGCCCCATTTTTATATTTATCTGGTAGATGCTGCATTATGGATTCAAGCTCATCATAATGTGCCCTATCATATCTTGCAAGTAGCGCTTGAGTATTGGCGATGCGCCATATGTTTTCTGCTTGTGACGCCGTTCGTTTGCCAGAGGCGTCAAGGAGTTTAGACTCCTTATCTGGTGGGGAGGCCTCACCTGATGTTTGTGAATTGGCACGTTTTCGTGCATTACAGACTACAAGGGAGTTTAGCGGTGCGGCCCTCTAATGGAGGCTGGATCTGTAGGGGCAACTTTGTATTTTTTCTCAATGCGGGGTTTGAGGACTCGAGCCCTGACAGGATCTTTAAATACCTCTGGTACATGCTTAATGACCCCCTTAAGCATTGGCAGAATGGAAGTGGACCTTTGTGGGGTGTCGAAAGTGTCCAATAAGAAATCTTCCTCCACAGTGTCTTGTGTGTAGGTCAACCCCATGGTATTGGGCAGCCCTATGGACAAGTAGGTTAAAGCCTATAGTGTCTTCTGGGGAGAAGGCCTGGAAGGATATATATCATCCTGAGGAACGTAAGGGACTTCAGGAGTGTTATAATCATCCCATGGGTTAGGTGACTGAGGGGGACTATAGGTGACTGAGGGGGACTATTGGTCCCTGCTGGGTCATCGGCACCCCCACCTGTATCATCAGCGTCTGTATCTACATCATCATCATCATCATCTGGACTAGGGGATGGTGTAGGAGAACGATGTGGTCGAGGAGGTGGTGGAGGAGGGGGAGTATGGGGAGGAGGTGGAGAAGGGAACCTTAATGGAGAGGTTGCAATGTCTCTTCTTAGGAGGAGGAGGTGCAGGCGCCTCTAGTGGTCTCTTCTTGGAACTAAGAGCCAGTTGTCCAGTTTTAGTATCCTTTACGAGAGTCTTTTGAGTAGGATCTGGTGTAAAAAGCTCTTCTGTGGAAGGCAGATCCTTCGGTGTCGAAGTTCTCGATTCCGGAGGCTTTTTTGGCACCGACTCTGTAGCTGTTCTAGGGTCTTTTGGCTTAGAACCGTGACCTTTTGCAGTGTCCTTGCCGGAATGTGTTTTTTCGGTTCCAGGGGCTATTTCGGCTCCGAAGCAGGGAAGTTGGGGCCTTTAGGCAGTTTTTTGCTGGGCTCCGAGTGCGGTTTTGGTGTCGATGAGCCTGTGCCAGTCTTCGGCGCCGAGTGCTTGGGTGTCGAAGCAGCGGTCGGCGTGGTTGAGGAAGATGGCTTCTTTTTCGGTGTCGGTAAAGTATCGGCACCGGGAGTAGGCTGACTCGAGCCTGAGTCGCCTGAAGGCTTAGTAGGCTTATTTGCCGAGCCCGAAGGCAGGGCGTGGGAAGCAGTCTCTCGGTATGCACCCGGGCCCGAAGGTGAGGGTGTGACCAAAGCCTTTTTTGGAGGGTGTCGAGGAAGGGTCCGGCCGATGTGAGTACTTACGACCTGCTGGGCTGGAGTGATGTCTTCAGCATCGGAGTAGCTGGCACTTTCTTCGGCCCGCTGCTGTTCTGGCACGTCGACACCCTCTTCAAAGATGTCGTCAGGGATCGAAGCTGATGAGCGAGCCATTTTTCTTCGAGCGCATTGATCCCAAATTGTCTTCTTGGAGCGGAAAGAGGCACAAGCTGAACAGTCTCTGGCCTCGTGCTCCGGTGAGAGGCAAAGGTTGCACACCTCATGGAGATCGTGTGGGGAAACTTCGACCCACATCCAGGACACTTCTTGAATGGCGTCCTTTCCATGAGCCAGAAGGTAAGGCATAGGTAGGCCCGAAGGCCTTAGTCGGCGACTGGAATCGAAGTCTTCGAAATTATCGAGATCGAATGGAGATGGGAAACGCGTTCGAGACAATACCATCGGAAATGGGCGAGGGATTGCGCGCCGAACGAAAACCCGGTTCCAAACCGGAGCGCAAGAAACACATCCGAGCCCGATGGCAGAAAAAAACAATCTGAGGATGGAGCCGATGCCCATGCGCAATGTGGTCCGAAGGAGAAGTCCCCTATCTCATGACTGCCAAAGAACAAAAAACAAGTGCAAACATCCAGGCCCAACACTAGGTGGCAATCTATGCACAGTGTGTAATCTGCAGCTCATATGCCTCGAACAGTCACTTCCGTAACGAAACACATGTCTGCTGTTATCTACCAAATATTGAAGTATCAATTGGATTAGGAAAATTCATCACCATACGGTTTAGTCCTTGTACCCTTTTTTTCTGCAAAAACTGAAAATTATCAGATATATGTTCAGTGGGATAATTAAACTGTTGAGAAAATGTATCATTTTTCATGGAATTTGTAAACCTGTGTAAAGTAAAATATTGAGTTTGGCAACTTCTAAATATATATGACTAAATACAACTAACTTGTTTGAGTGCCGGGGTATACTATTTGTAAAATATTGTAACACAATGGTCGTGTCAACTGTGCACTCACACAGATGATATTAGGGTGTGGTATTACCCTGAATGGCACCTTTAACATAATAGGGACAATTTACTTCCACCTTTTCAACACTATCTGCCCACAAAACTGGTTGGTTTTTAGGAGGTGCGATCTCTTGTCTCCACTACTACCCCATTAGGTTGCTCAATATATCCTCTGCTCCGAATGCATTTATCTAATAAACCGCGTATCTACTATTCCAATCAACAACTTTCTCTTTAGCTTGTACACCAACCCCATAATGAAAGTGTTTCTATGAAAAAATGTCACTTTCAATCACATATCATGAATGGCAATATCAAATTATGGTCCTGAAAGCTACAAAAAGCAATGGAAACTGATTTTAAGAAAAAATAATACTGCAATGTAACGTGCAAACACGACATAAAACCATAGCTTTATTAAATCGAATCAATTTGGTCATCCACGACCTTACACACTTGAGGCCATGAGCAGCGAATGGCAAGGGTAGGAGATAAGTGTGCACAGCTCCCTTGAGGTTATTTATTCACTTGAGGTGTATTCATTATGGTATGTTCCACTAGACCCTTTTAATGTAGACAAAGGACAATGGCGCACACTGAGGAGGGCGATTAAGGACCCTCTGGCCACAGTGAGGTTCTTTTGTTTTTGTTTTTAGCTCTGGCTGCTCGGGGAGAGCTTCCAGAGCAGTCAATGCTTTTTTTTTCTTTCGTAATGACGATCTGTGTGCAAGGCGTGCTGACGTCATTACTGCTGAAGTAAAAGATGAGCTGATTGTCTCATTTTACTTTCACTGTGTGAGTGCTCGAAGGCTGAGATATGCCCAAGCACAGATTGTGTTGGGGGAGGCACCACTGGAACGGGAAGTACTTCCCGTTCGAACGATATCTTTGCCCAGTAAATCCTTACTTGGGGAACGCTACAGGAGAGCGTTCCCCAAGTAGGGATCCACTACTAGACACCAGGGATTTTGGGGAAGTGGCTCCTAGGCAAGGGATTGTGCTCCCACTGCAGCCACACGCCTGGTCATTCTGCCTCCATGGGGGGGGGGGGGGGCAATTACTCCCAATTCGCCCCTGGAGGGGCAAAAAGACCACTAGACAACAGGGAATACAAAAGACTGCCAAACAATCAAAAGGAGGGGACTGCATACACTGGTATAGAGCCATAACCCTGCCCCACAAGAGGCAATAGTGTATTTCTTTGAAATGACGTAGGCAACCTGGCACACCTAATTATTTCCGTGTTTTATCTTTTTAAAACTATTTTTAATACACTTTATTCAACCTATTGCATGCTATCAGGTATCATGGGGCTGCCTATCCCCTATGTGCATGAAACCTTGAAAGAACGGGTAGTAAACAACTGCTACTCCCTGACCTGATGCACTGCTAGAATTCGTTCAACTATTAATCTTAATGAATTTACAATTTTTACTCTATTTTTTCATCTATTTTTCTTGGTTTTATTCACCATGTTGCTTCTATGATGCAAACATTATTTTCTCATCTTTTATCTAATCATTTTGTTGATTCAACATAAAATATTATTCATTGCCTATACAGTTTAATCTTTGGTGTGATACTTCTCACACATTAACACAACCCATAACAATTGTTACCGACGATTGAGGAATAATTGGCCCGATGCATTTCGGGACCCAGTCCCTTCTTCGGGGGCCTTCCTGTAAACAAAATACATATGTATCACTTTGTTTGACTTTTCAATATTTACATCTTTACATTCACTTATGTACTCAAGGGTCACTTTTCAGTTTCAAATCAACCACCAATGCTACCTGTGTAGTTATGTCTACTGGCATTACCTTCTAAACTGTGGAGTTTCTTTCTTATATTTTACGGGTACTCTTCCGGTGCTGGCTACCTGAAGTTTAATCTTATTCCCTGATTATGCACGCGTGTTTAAACAAATGCTGCATTAAGCAAGCTTTTCATGTTATACAAAATTCATTGCACTCGGTTACAGAGTTAATGTTAGAAAAGATTTAAAGTTCTTTGTAATGAGACACTGAATTCCCTCTGTCTAAAATGGACGTCCGAAAGCAACTTGAATGACACGTTCTGGTATAATTTAAATTTTTTCTGAAATGGTACGTGATAGCACGATCACGACCCTACCTGGCGCACAGCTTTGATTTGGTAGTATTTCCTCCTTTTCTATAGTTATCCAATTATTCCAATTATTCCAACATTCCACGGTTTGTTTTAAATTGTTGAATTTATTTTCAAAAAGCCAACTTTCAAGAAAAAACGATCTTTTGCATTCAGATTCATTTCATTTTACTTTGTAGCTTTTTTTAGTTCATGTTTTGTATTTAACTTCATACAAGTATATATCTGTACGGATAATCGTTATGTCCTTCAAATACATCCTTCACTTAATTCATTGGCCCGATGCATTTCGGGACCCTTGTCCCTTCCTCAGGGGCCTCTGTAAAAAATGTTTTCATAAACATTAGTTCTTTCTCACAGTTTTTAAGCTACTTAGTTTTTAACCTCTAAACATCAGCCACAATTACTTGAGCTCACCTGGCTCATACGTGTACATTCTGTTCCTAAATAATAGTATATCCTGTTTATATTTCCAAACAAACAACACTATCTGTATACTATTATTGACATTTTCAATGGTCTATGCAAATCCAGTCTTCAATATCTGGGTATTGGTAACGTCATTGAATGATCATAAATTCTGTAACATTCTCATCCTGCTAACATTGACATTTTCAATGGTCTATGCAAATTCAATCATCAATATCTGGGTATTGGTAGCGTCATGAAATAATCACCAATTCTGTAACATTCTCATCCTGCTATGAGTGCTTCAATCTGCATAATGCCTGCGAGACATTCTGACTAGACATAGAGAGTGGTAATGTATTTTCGATAACTCACCGATTTGGTGAAACTTGAGCATGTAGAAAATGTGTTTTGTGCCTTAAACAAACTTCATGTGAATTAAAAATCTGCGTGAAACATGAAAAAGGTTTATGTTAGAAACCTGTAGCATTGATAAAACTTATGCAAAAACTGGCGCAGCTTCGCCATGAAGTTACCTGCTCTTCGTAAGTGGGGCTTCACCGTTTCTGAAAGGAAACGTGATATTCGTGTAAATATGCGGAAAACGAGCGAGTGATAGAGTTCACTCTAGATTTAAACTGTGAGAGCGTGTGGTTCGAAGTGAGCTTACCGGAAACAATGCTTTGGCTTTCTTATATCTTCCAGCGCAGTCTGTTGATCTGTGCTCAGTGCCGGCGATCGAGTGAATGTACCGGGTTCACGCTAATATTTGCCTCAGCTGTGTTGATACTAAAACTAAAAGACGGACTGGAGACTCTAAGTAAGAGTGTCCGCCATCTTGTAGTGTCGAAATACAAGTCTAGATACACAGAGTGTTACCATATACGTGAAAACGGGCATATGAGCGGTAGCTCAATAACCTTAATTCCTGCACATACAACCTTAATTTGGAGAAGAAAAAGGGGCTCGGAAGAAATATATATGTAATTTAAAAAAAAAATTTACCTAATGATGTGGTGTTTTAGTATTAGTGTTAGAATTCAATGCCACCTGTCATTACACTACAAAACACACAATGTATCAAAAAAGATTTTTTCATTAAATTATTCACAAAAAGCATGCAAGGTCTAATTTGTCATTTAACCCTAACGGTTCCATCGTTTGGAATTTCTTAATTAACATTACTTCTCTTTGAGATAACAGTTTCCTACTGTCCATTCCTTCTCGTGTTTCAATTTTTTCCACAGCCATGAATCGTACTTGAGATATATTATGGTTATGGCTTATCCAATGAGCTGCCAGGTTTGATTTGGTGTTCTTATTCCGAATCATACTCTTGTGCTCGCCAATTCTAATTTTCAGTTTTCTTTAGGTCTTCCCAATGTACATGAGTCCACATGGACATTTGATACAATACAGTACAAAACTAGAGTTACAGTCCGCTGTGAATTTTAAACTTATTTTCTCCCCTGTTCTTGGATGGGTCACAAAGTTTTGTTGTATCACGTTGTTGCAGTGTACACAATTATTGCATTTGCGCATTCCTTTATAGTTGGTGTCACTTGGTTTCGTCCTTGCTTTCAGATGTTCCTGCAAATTACGGCTTCTTGTGTACGCAAAGATAGGTTTAGATTGAAATAAATTTTTGAGATCCTCGTCGTTTTGTAGTAGTTCCCACCTTTTTATGATTATCTTTCTGATGTTAATTGCTCGGGTGGAGAATTTACACACAAATACATTTCGGTTGGTGCTGTTTGTTTTGCTTTTGCCAATCAGTAAACTTTCTCGTTTTATTGAATTTATTCGAGTTGCAGCCTGTTCTATACAGGAGTTTGGATAACACCGTTCCTTGAATTTTTTCCTCAATCTTTGTAGGTCCTCTTCATGGGCCGTTGGGGTTGAACAGATTCTTTTGCTTCTCAGCATTTGCGAAAAAGGGAGGTTGTCAATTAATCTGGGAGAATGGAAACTTTGGTACAGTAAAGTGTTATTTCTATCTGTTGGTTTTATGTACGTTTGGGTTGCTAATTCCATGCTTTTTTTGGTTATTTTGATGTCCAGGAATGTGATTTCTGTGGAGCTGATGGAGTGTGTAAATTTAATCCTTGGGTTTCTTTCGTTAAGTGCTGCTATATTTTGTTCTAAGGCTGTTTGAGAGTTGTTCCAAATCAGAAATATATCGTCAATGAATCTCTTATAGAGAATGAGATGTTTTGACCATTGAACTTGAGATAAAATGTATGATTCCTCGAACTGTGCCATGAAGATGTTAGCAAACGTTGGTGCTCCCCCAAATCCCATACTTGTTCCGCTTATTTGTAGAAAGAAATCATCCTGAAATCGGAAGTAGCTATGTTGCAGGCAAAAAGTTAAAAGTTCTAATATGAAAACCTTATTAGCTCCCAGATCATCCATTTGTAACAATGCCCATTCGGTGGCTTCAATTCCTTCTTTGAGGGGGATTGACGTATACAAAGCGGTCACATCAATTGTACACATTAACCATTGTTGGCTGTCTGTTAGATCCAGTTGGTTTAATTGGTTCAAAAAGTCAGTAGTGTCTTTAACATTCGTTTGCCAGTTTAGAACAAATTTTTGAAGAAAGAAATCTATGTAAGTTCCAAGTGGTTCAAAAAGAGACTCTATTCCTGACACGATTGGTCTGAAGGGGGGATTATACAAGTTCTTGTGCACTTTTGGGAGCATGTACATATGGGGTCTTTTTGGGTTTTGCTTGGTTAGGAATTGTGCTGTTTTACCAGATATCCAGTCCATTTCTTTAGCATGTTGCAAACTTTTTTCTAAAGTTGCACTGACTTCTGTGGTTGGGTCTTTATCCAAAAGCAAATATGTAGTTTCATCGGCTGTTATCTCAAAGAGAAGTAATGTTAATTAAGAAATTCCAAACGATGGAACCGTTAGGGTTAAATGACAAATTAGACCTTGCATGCTTTTTGTGAATAATTTAATGAAAAAATCTTTTTTGATACATTGTGTGTTTTGTAGTGTAATGACAGGTGGCATTGAATTCTAACACTAATACTAAAACACCACATCATTAGGTAAATTTTTTTTTTAAATTACATATATATTTCTTCCGAGCCCCTTTTTCTTCTCCAAATTAAGGTTGTATGTGCAGGAATTAAGGTTATTGAGCTACCGCTCATATGCCCGTTTTCACGTATATGGTAACACTCTGTGTATCTAGACTTGTATTTCGACACTACAAGATGGCGGACACTCTTACTTAGAGTCTCCAGTCCGTCTTTTAGTTTTAGTATCAACACAGCTGAGGCAAATATTAGCGTGAACCCGGTACATTCACTCGATCGCCGGCACTGAGCACAGATCAACAGACTGCGCTGGAAGATATAAGAAAGCCAAAGCATTGTTTCCGGTAAGCTCACTTCGAACCACACGCTCTCACAGTTTAAATCTAGAGTGAACTCTATCACTCGCTCGTTTTCCGCATATTTACACGAATATCACGTTTCCTTTCAGAAACGGTGAAGCCCCACTTACGAAGAGCAGGTAACTTCATGGCGAAGCTGCGCCAGTTTTTGCATAAGTTTTATCAATGCTACAGGTTTCTAACATAAACCTTTTTCATGTTTCACGCAGATTTTTAATTCACATGAAGTTTGTTTAAGGCACAAAACACATTTTCTACATGCTCAAGTTTCACCAAATCGGTGAGTTATCGAAAATACATTACCACTCTCTATGTCTAGTCAGAATGTCTCGCAGGCATTATGCAGATTGAAGCACTCATAGCAGGATGAGAATGTTACAGAATTGGTGATTATTTCATGACGCTACCAATACCCAGATATTGATGATTGAATTTGCATAGACCATTGAAAATGTCAATGTTAGCAGGATGAGAATGTTACAGAATTTATGATCATTCAATGACGTTACCAATACCCAGATATTGAAGACTGGATTTGCATAGACCATTGAAAATGTCAATAATAGTATACAGATAGTGTTGTTTGTTTGGAAATATAAACAGGATATACTATTATTTAGGAACAGAATGTACACGTATGAGCCAGGTGAGCTCAAGTAATTGTGGCTGATGTTTAGAGGTTAAAAACTAAGTAGCTTAAAAACTGTGAGAAAGAACTAATGTTTATGAAAACATTTTTTACAGAGGCCCCTGAGTAAGGGACAAGGGTCCCGAAATGCATCGGGCCAATGAATTAAGTGAAGGATGTATTTGAAGGACATAACGATTATCCGTACAGATATATACTTGTATGAAGTTAAATACAAAACATGAACTAAAAAAAGCTACAAAGTAAAATGAAATGAATCTGAATGCAAAAGATCGTTTTTTCTTGAAAGTTGGCTTTTTGAAAATAAATTCAACAATTTAAAACAAACCGTGGAATGTTGGAATAATTGGAATAATTGGATAACTATAGAAAAGGAGGAAATACTACCAAATCAAAGCTGTGCGCCAGGTAGGGTCGTGATCGTGCTATCACGTACCATTTCAGAAATAATTGTTCAACTAAGGGACAGGCAGCCCTTAATTACCGAGCAGCACGCTAAAGAAGGAATCATAAATCATAAAACCACACAGAGAAGGTTTCTGGTAAACTTGAATCGAAGGAGTGCCTTCGCCCTACCCCAAATCTAATAATTTAAATTTTACCTTATCGTTCACTTTTTGGATTCTTATGGGTTATGCTTCGCTCTATTGTGTAAATGTGCCGGAAAGCTGTAAAACATAATAAACCCGTTGTAATACTGCGCTGAATACTGATCACTTTAAACCCAGAGAAAAATGTTATCTCTGCTAGTCGAGCCTTACCGTATTTAGTTACGTGTTCTACAAATGCTTGCGGGTGATAGGTGCATACTCCGTTGTCACCACTTTCGTTCTGTGTTCTGCCTACGAGGGTAACAAAGTTGGATTAAGGGTTTAGCTGCTATAAAGTATGTGATCATAAAAGACCTCTCGAATTCTAACTACGAGTTTGCTTACCGGCTCAAGTTCATGATCCGAGCTTACAAGTCGGACTCAGTCATTCGATCTGCTGCAGGGCTCTCTCGTATCGAAATCTCGAGAGATTAGGACGCGTTGCTTACATTTAAAGTGTTTTCTGTCTACTAGCTCTAGCTCAGTCTTTCTATTGGACGCCATGTTGGAGCGGTGTTAAGGCACAGAGATAGTGTGAAGTATTGGCAGAATTAAGTCATGCTTACTTGCAAGAAACAAATAATCACGCTAATGACTGACTTCTAATCAAAATCTCAAAGGATTGGAAAGTATTGCTTGCAATTAAAGCATTATTTGTCTACTAGCTCTGTCCGCGTCTTAATATTGAACGCCATGTTGTAACGGTGTCAAAACAGTAATGTTATATGCTGAAAGTAAAATGAATTGTAACTAGGTGAATGAAACGGGTATTAGTGTTTGTAATTAACTAAAGCGACGTCCGATTTCTCACTGTTCATTAGTTGAATAAAAGTGGGATTGTTGCGCTACCTCATTTTGAACATAAATTTAAAGAAATTGAATTGCGTGCCTAACGTGTCTCATGAATACTAACTGGGTAGATACCACTATTATGTTCGTGCCCAAAGTTCATCAAAGCACAATCATATAAAAATACAATCAAATAAAAATACTGTACATGTATTTTCCTGCTGCATGGCTGTTTCTGTTACTAATCCTGACAATTGAAATTATTCATCATTCTGCATATGCATCCGAAATCAGAAACCACATTCCATTAGATCAATTATAAAAAACATCCCATATCTAGTTTGTCATTCAACCCTAATGGTTCCATGGTTTGGAATTTTTTAATTAACATAACTTCCCTTTGGGACAGAAATTTTTCATTATCCCTTCCTGGTTTTATTTCAATTTTCTCAATCACTAAGAATCTTAACTGAGAAATGTTGTGATGCTTTTCTAGCCAATGAGTTGCTAAATTGGATTTGGTGTTCTTGTTTCTTATCATACTTTTTTGCTCTCCTATTCTGATTTTCACCTTTCTCTCCGTTTTTCCAATGTACATAAGTCCGCAAGGACATTTTATACTATAAATGACAAAGTTGGAGTTGCAGTCAGCTGTTAGTCTGAGAGGTATTTGTTCTTCTGTTCTAGGATGAGATACATGCGATTGTTGCATAACATTATTACAATGAATGCAGTTGTTGCATTTCTTCATTCCTTTGTGTTGTAATGTCTCTTTCTTGCTTTTATTTTTCAGTTCTTCTTTTAAATTCCTGCTTCTAGTATATGCGAAAATTGGTTTATCTTGAAATATATTGTGAAAATCCTCGTCTTGTTGTAACAATTCCCAACGTTTCAGTATGATTTTTTAAATTTTTCGGGATTTTGTTGAGTACTTGGAAACAAAAACATTATTGGGCTTAGGAGATGATTTCCTTGTGCTCTTTAGTAAACTTTCGCGACTCAGTTTGTTCACTTTTTCTTCAGCTTTATTGATGCACATAGTAGAGTATCCTCTTTGTTTGAATTTTGTTTTGATCCTCCGCATGTCTTCTTCCTGGGCCTCAAATGTGGAACCTATTCTTTTGCTTCTCAACATTTGTGAAAATGGTAAATTCTCTATCAATTGCGGCGAATGAAAACTACTGAACAATAATGTATTGTTCCGGTCAGTTGGTTTGACATACGTTTGTGTATGTATTTTCTTTTCTCCTGTGTTATTTTCACGTCCAAGAAGGATATTTCTTCATTATTTATTGTGTGGGTGAATTGAATCCTGGTTTTTTTTTTATTTAATTCCAAGATGTTGCTTTCAAGTGTCTCTTTTGATCCTCTCCAGATCAAAAATATGTCGTCTATAAATCGACGATACATCAGTAATGAGGTGTTCCATTTGATGTCATTTAGGATGTGTTGCTCTTCAAATTGCGCCATAAATATATTAGCATACGTTGGTGCTCCTCCAAAATCCATGCTGGTTCCACTGATTTGTAAGAAGAATTTCTCTTCAAAGTGAAAGTAACTGTGCTGTAAACAGAACAGCAGTAATTCAAGTAAAAAAACTTTATTAACTCCAATGTCCTCTATTTGCAGTAGTGCCCATTCAATGGCTTCTATTCCTTCTTTTAACGGTATGGATGTATAGAGTGAGTTAACATCAATCGTACAGAATAACCATTGGTCAGTGTTTACTAATGTTAGTGTTCCTAGTCGATTGAGAAATTCGGTGGTGTCTTTAATGTTGGTTTTCCACTGGACCACAAATTTTTGAAGAAAAAAGTCTATATATTTGCCTAGAGGCTCAAATATCGATCCTACTCCTGAAACTATAGGTCTGAATGGTGGGTCTTTCAAGTTTTTGTGCACCTTGGGGAGCATATATATATGTGGTCGTCTGAGTTCTACTTCTGAGAGAAATTGTAAAGTTTTTGTTGAAATCCAACCCATGGTGAAGGCGTTTTGAAGTATTGTTTCTAACGTCCTTTTTATTTCATTAGTGGGGTCCATCTCCAGTGGTAAATACGTTGTCTCATCCATCAGATGTTCTTCAACTTTCCTTCGATAAAATGCAGCATCCATGATTATCAGGGCGCCTCCTTTGTCTGCTTTTTGGAATTCTAAGTTGTCCATTTCCGCTAATTGTTGAAGAGTTTTCCTATCATGTTTTGAAAAATTAGTTTTGCTTTTAGTTTGAAAATTTAACTTCTGAAGGTCTTGTAAAACTAACTTTTCAAACATGTCAATGGTTTAGTGTGATGTGGGAGCTGTAAACTTGCTCTTGGGTTTGAATTCTATGTATTCCTTAGGGGTTTGCTGGTGTAGATTCAGGTAATACATTGCTGAAAAAATGGCGTAATCTGATTGTTCTCATGAATTTAAAAAATGCTATTTCTGTCTCTGGTAAGTTTGAGTTGTATGTTGGTACAAACGATGTTCCTTTGTTCAATACTTCTATTTGCTGTTTGCTTAGTTGGATTGAAGAGATGTTTATTACGATATTTTCCTGCTCCTCACACTATCTCACTATCTCTGTGCCTTAACACCGCTCCAACATGGCGTCCAATAGAAAGACTGAGATAGAGCTAGTAGACAGAAAACACTTTAAATGTAAGCAACGCGTCCTAATCTCTCGAGATTTCGATACACGAGAGCCCTGCAGCAGATCGAATGACTGAGTCCGACTTGTAAGCTCGGATCATGAACTTGAGCCGGTAAGCAAACTCGTAGTTAGAATTCGAGAGGTCTTTAATGATCTCAAACTTTATAGCAGCTAAACCCTTAATCCAACTTTGTTACCCTCGTAGGCAGAACACAGAACGAAAGTGGTGACAACGGAGTATGCACCTATCACCCGCAAGCATTTGTAGAACACGTAACTAAATACGGTAAGGCTCGACTAGCAGAGATAACATTTTTCTCTGGGTTTAAAGTGATCAGTATTCAGCGCAGTATTACAACGGGTTTATTATGTTTTACAGCTTTCCGGCACATTTACACAATAGAGCGAAGCATAACCCATAAGAATCCAAAAAGTGAACGATAAGGTAAAATTTAAATTATACCAGAACGTGTCATTCAAGTTGCTTTCGGGCATCCATTTTAGACAGAGGGAATTTAGTGTCTCATTACAAAGAACTTTAAATCTTTTCTAACATTAACTCTGTAACCGAGTGCAATGAATTTTGTATAACATGAAAAGCTTGTTTAATGCAGCATTTGTTTAAACACGCGTGCATAATCAGGGAATAAGATTTAACTTAAGGTAGCTAGCACCGGAAGAGTACCCGTAAAATATAAGAAAGAAACTCCACAGTTTAGAAGGTAATGCCAGTAGACATAACTACACAGGTGGCATTGGTGATTGATTTGAAACAGAAAAGTGACCCTTGGGTACATAAGTGAATGTAAAGATGTAAATATTGAAAAGTCAAACAGAAAGTGATACATATGTATTTTGTTTACAGGAAGGCCCCCGAAGAAGGGACTGGGTCCCGAAATGCATCGGGCCAATTATTCCTCAATCGTCTGTAACAATTGTTATGGGTTGTGTTAATGTGTGAGAAGTATCACACCAAAGATTAACTGTATAGGCAATGAATAATATTTGATGTGGAATCAACAAAATGATTAGATAAAAGATGAGAAAATAATGTTTGCATCATAGAAGCAACATGGTGAATAAAACCAAGAAAAATAGATGAAAAAATAGAGTAAAAATTGTAAATTCATTAAGATTAATAGTTGAACGAATTCTAGCAGTGCATCAGGTCAGGGAGTAGCAGTTGTTTACTACCCGTTCAATAGTGTATTTCTGCCATCCCTGGGGTGGATATGTTTTTTTCATTTGTGAAGGGTGCCCCAAATCTGCCCCCCTCCCCGGGATGGGTGTAGAAAGCCCACTAGACACCAGGGATTTTGCATTTGAGCCAAAAGAAAGGGGTACGGGCATTGCACTCAGGCAGTGGCTATACCCCTATCCCAAAAAGAACAAACCAGTCTTTCTGCCCTCTCACACTCTCCGGCCTGGGGTAGAGCCAGGAGTTTGCCTCCAATTTGCCCCAGGGGAGGGGCAGAAAGCCCACTGTATGACAGAAATACTATAAAAACAATAATGGGGTAGGTGTGGCCCATCCTTGCAACACACCCCACTCTTACCCCTAAAGTCTCTACTGTCCCCTATGGACTGAAACATCCCACCCTACTTACAAGCGAGAGGACATCAGATACTTTTGGGTGCTGTGTTTACATATGGGCCAGGAGAGTGGGGCCAAATCTCAATATCGGCCCACTTGCTATTGTGAAGCTCCACTTTTTGGGCTTGTGTAGGCCGCCACCCATGGAATTTTGTGGATTCCAGATGCTTTCATCACAGAAATGTAAGGAAAATGTGTGATTTTTGGCATGTTTGCAGGGTAAGAAAACCCTATGGAATCCACTTAAGGCACATGACCCTGAAATCTCCAGGGTATCCAGTGAACAAAAAGGTCTATGGTTGACAGGTTTCCATGAGTGGCTGATGAGCACAGCACCAAATACCGCCCTATCACTGAGCTCTACACACAGCGATTTAGGGACTTGTGTCGAACTCTCTTGGCCCACCCATAAAATTAAGAACCATTAATATTGTAAGACATATGTGATCTCTGGGTGGTATGAAATATGTGGATCTCCACATAAAGTGAAACTGCCATACAGAGATACGCGAGTAAAATGTGTTTTTTTCAAAGTTTGAGGTGTGCAAGTGTTTCTGGGTAGAAAAACATGGTGAGGACCATGCAAGCTACCCCACCATGCATTTACCAGAGTATCTATTCTCCAACAAACATTGACAAAGCAAACATGTTTTGCTTATGCAAGGCCCATTGGCGTGGTCAATGCTGTTTAAAGATGTTGCACAGCAGCATGGGCTGCTGTGCAGCATGGCTCAAAGACCATAAAAACAAATACAATGGCACTGCCATAGTTAACCGCGTCATTGCACTTTGTTTTTATTTACTTTAAGACATTTTGCAGAGGAGACTATGCTGCTGTGCAATATACCTTAACACAGCCTGGGGTTGGAGGTGGGAAGCAGCCCTCATCTGGGGAGAGGATGTGTTGTTACTGCCAGAGCTTCCAGCAGGGGAACCAGGTTAGAGTCTCAGCATCTGCTCAACATTTGAGGATTCTGTGCAAATCTCTCAACCTCCCTGTGACTAAAAATCTTATGTAAAGGGCTCCAATTCCTTCGGTCAGGCTCGCACTATATAAAAGGTTGAAAAAATTAAAAAACAAAAAGAAGCTAGTCTTGAATGAGTTTTCTCGTCTGCCTTCTTGCGGAGCTCATTACAGGTGTAAATAATTTTAACAGTTTTTTAGCCGCTTCACAAATCTCAAAACTGCTTTTTTCCTCAGTAAAGTTGTTTAATATCAAGGAGGGCTCTATGAAAAACACACAGTAGTGATTGAAGCGTAAGCCAATGTTGGAAATGAGACAAGTCGTGGTTTTCTTCTCGACGTTTAGCACCATCTAGTGGACCATCTCTGTGAAGCAGCAGAAATTCTCATTTTCTGTCCAGTGGCTTGAAGGAAGAAATCATTACGTTGTTTTCAGAAATACTTTGGGATGGAGGGGTGGCGTAGTTAAGAGTTATATATAGCGCAACCTAGACCCGACAGATCGGGTATCAGAGCGCTTTACGAGGACACATTCAATTTTGTTAGGCACTGGGAGATTAAGTAATTAGCCTAAAACCACAGGATGTTGAGGGTCGCTGTCGAGACTTGAACCCAGTTCCCCAGCTTCGAGGTCGGCTGCTCTAGCCGTAAGGCTACACCCTTTCCCCAACTTCAATTAACATCAAATTATAAAGGAGAATCACAAGCGCCAACAAGTTGAACTGTGTATGGTTTAAGAATCCAACCAATAAAAAAGCAAAAAAAAACACTTGAATGAGAAATAACGAGACATATGAGGCGATTTGCTTCTGTTTCTCAAATAGACATTTATTTTGGGGAAGGTGACACCGCATGGGAGGTTGGGGGGGGGGGGGGAGGAAGAAAAAAAGAAAAGTGTACCTGCAGGAGCCTGCTGGCCAGTGGAGGGACACTGGCCACAGGAAGTACTTGGTCCATGACATGGATGAAGACTCCAAAGCCCAGGAGGCTCTACTGGCCAATAGGAAACAGTGACATGGTAGTCAACCATTTGTAAGTGAAATTAAGTAATGGGTGTGCTCCAGGCCCCGTTTAAGATGTATATATTTTTTTATGTATGAGATTATACAAGTGCAGTGCAGGCGAAACATAAAAACATGCAAGTTTGCTAGGTTTCCCTGGGTGCCGGCTCAGCTAGGGCACGAAATCCACAGCTATCCACTTTGCAAAAAAAAGGTCAGTTGTCAGTGGAAGAATGTCATGTTTTCATGTGGCTTTTTGGGCCCTTTCCTGTTGCTGCCACTAGATCTAGCCACAAAAGTGAGGTACATTTTTACTGGGAGGCGTGGGGGAACACAGAATAGAAGAACACTTGTTATTGCCAATTGGATTGCTCTGCATTTGTGCCTTTCAAATCTAAGCCAGCGTGCAAGAAAGAAGACATTTTGAAAAATGCCTCCGAATCACATGCTAGTATGGGTAGTCACAAATTCAGAGCTATACAAAAAACCACTGCTCCTAAACTCAGTATCTGGTGTACATTTCAGAAATGCATAAGCTTTCAGACAGATTTTTCACTCTTGCCATATAAAATGCAGTATACTTGGTAACAATGAAGACCCGCTGTAAGGCCCAGATCAGTATTTGGCTCTGGGTACCTCTGGTTCTTGGACAACCTACAAACAAACCCTATATATCCACACAAACAGAAGAGTCTAGCGAAAGTAAATGTTGTTATATTGCTTTTGTAAATCAGCCATCAGGACAAGATGTTACAAATGAAAATGATGTTACAAATTGACATTTTGTCCTACCAAATTTTGAATATTTTTTTTTTCTTGCTGGAAGCAGGTTGAAAGTACAAACATGTGGAGAAATTATCTACTTCTGAGGAAAATGCCAAAACTGCGATTTGAAAAACGATTTGAAAAATGGTTTACCACCATGCAGCTCTCTCTGCCAGTTATGGAGGCCTAAGCATGAAGGACTCCAAATATCTAAAAATGAAAAGGACTCGGCACTGGGGTAAAAAAGCCTCAGGGGTTAAGTAGCCACTTGCACAGAACTTGTATTGAACCATGAACATTCCAGGCCTTGTTGGCTGCGAGTAAAGCTGGGAGCGTGATCTTGTGTTATGCCTTTCTTTTTGAATAAAGATCAATTTTACAATAAAGTATCTATCTTTACACTTTGTGAATTTCAAGGAGTTTTAAGGTCTGGTGCCATAGACATACAGTCTAACTTTTTAGGTTTACAACATCAACAGATTTCGACGAATAAAACTTTAAATTTCATTTATCTACTGTTATTTTAGTGAAATTCAAAGATTTTGTACAAATACATCAATGTTCAAACCCCTTAAGAGCACAGGGCACAGCCCCTGGCCATGTCAAGTGAGCGCACTGTCACTAAGACAAACTTTGGATTCATCCTCCGCTCTGAGATCATGAAACAGAACTCTATCCCAATCCAAAGAACATTCTACGGTTGTGGCTATGGCAAGTCATGACAGCAAAGAGCATTCTTCGGCTGCGGGCTCTGTGTGCAGGACATAGGTTTCTGATGCCATATTAGGGACTATGGCCACCAGGCATGTGAAGCCCAGGCTTTCATTTGCAATCAGGTGACTCTGGCACAGGACAGACCTTAGCCACATCATGCTCTTATTCCCCAGAGCCCTCCTGGCATAGCCTTTGTGTATGGTATGGACTCTGGCTGTACATTCCACCAGAAAGACAGGGCAATACTTTGGGCCTTGCCAAGACGTTTGCAGTTCAAAGTGAACCTTAGGCACCCTGTGCAGACATACGGTTTTGCCCCTGGGCCCAGTGGGTAGAGACTCCATGACCAGTGCCCAAAGGAAGTGTCCTTTGGTTGTGCCCAGTAGACTCAGGCCATTTCATGTTTCTGAAGAGATTATAATCCTTTTAATGTAATTGCCACATTACAGCCATCACATGCATGGGAAACCACAACATTGATGGAGAACACTGAAGAGGCCACATTAAAAGATACCATAGTTAACATTTGGACTACAAGTTTAAACTGCAGCACAAGGCGTGCCGTGTTTTCCAGAAGCTTAAATTGAACAGCATCATCATCTGTCTTGTTAAATGTTCACATTCATTATTATGCTATCGCTGTGGGAGTGGTTTTCCATTCATTGTAAATTAATTGCCCCAACATGATGATTGCAAAGTGTACTAAGTAATGCAAAATGACTGCACACCTATGATTAAGACTGAAAAGACCACATTAAATTACAGCATCATCAGAGGTTCCCGGGCTTTGTTACTCACACTTGTCCACATTGGAATGGCAGCATAAGATGTGGCCTGTTTCCTACATCATGGTAAAATAACTAAAGCTGATCACACGCGTTTACCATAAGCAAAACTGGAAGAAATTACAGTGTCCTGTAGGCAGCATCCACCCTAACATGCTTTCAAAATATGATGTTGCTTGCAATCATGGTTTCGTGACAGTCAACCAATTTTGCCATACTCATTTAGATTTTTTTCCAGCTCCCCTCGATCTTTTAATGGAAATTTGCACAATATCCACATGTATCAACTGTTTTTGCTTTTTTTGGGAGGGTGGGGGAGGAGAGAATGTTAACTCAAAACGGCAGGACACAAATTCAGATGAAGAGAGCAAAATTCGTCCACTACAAAGTTGCTCTCCCATTTCAAAAATTTCAAAACTACTTTGCAGATTTAGCAGACACTACTGTGGTGGACTAAATCGTGTTTTGAGAAAGGTTGGTCCATACTCAACAGGAAATGTGGCCTGTCAGTGTGGTGATTAAAAAATAATAAAAGAAAATGCTTCTCTAAAGGAACTCGAGCCTTAACCGTAACTTAAAGGCAGACAACGATGCCTGTAATATTTACACGTACAATGTGTTTAATAAAAAGTAAAACACGAGTCTTTGAAATACATTTTTTTTATTGTCACAAATACACTTGTAATCACAGACTTAAATAGCTATACCTGATAGCTAATAAAATATACCAAGTCATTCTCCAAGCTGGAAGTTCACAGCAGCTATAACACTTGCGATATCAAGTATGACAAAGGGCCAAGCTGGTGGAAAATGGCTTGAGGTTCTTGGATTTTTAACCAGCATAATTTATTTTGCCTAGGGGATGCAACCAATTTACGAATTAGAGACCGACCAGTGATTGAAGTTTCACTCCTCGGCACAACACAATTTGAAAATAGCTTTTCAGAGACAAAACGTCATGTAAACATGGACAGGCTAGAGAAGGACCATCATTTCAGTGGTAATGTTGAACAATGTATTTGTGGTGAACAAATCAATCAGGAAGGGGTTTCTTTTTCAGTGTACGCCAACCCTCTTACCCCCAGCAATCTGTAAGAATGGAAGATTAGTTCATTGATAAAATGTAAGTTCAAGCAATAAAGGCAGAGAAGGTTTGAATTACAACAATATTAACAGACCTAACACCAGATGTGATATAGCAGCAAAGCCAGTTTTCTGTTTGACATCCAAAATAATTTCCACCTTGACTTTTTCTAGCCTCTTTAAGCACCGCATCCGAATTCTTGATGTGCAGACCACTGCAGAATGTTATACAGCCATATCTAACAACAATGGTGTTGACAAGGCCTGAAAAGCTGGACAGTCCAAAATGATAGCAAGGTTTCAATTCTGGAGACATACACTATATGCACCTAGAGCATCAAACAAAGAAAATTCTCTCCACCTCTCACTGATTTAGCATCCTACCTGTCAAGATCAGAGAACACATCCTTCTGCACGTTACGTGGTTCTAGCTGGGGACCACGGTACCAATCATTCCCAATGGAAACACGTAGGCTTTGCTCTGTCTCTCCAAGTCGGGTGGGAGACCATCTCTGCAAAATAATGGAGAGAAATTAACTAAGTCCAGGTTCTTCATCCGCAATCTCATTAGACAGGAGGGTACAGTAGATAAAGTTGGACATTTAGGAATTAAAAACAGGCCACAACCTCACTCAGCAATAACATTCTATAATCAATTTTAATTTAACAAAAAGAGATCAAAGTAGTAAAATCCAGAATACCCCTATACATCAGGTGAAGTGCAAGATAGGTAAGAACTTTTTAAACCTCTTTCTTGCTGCTGGCTTTTCTGAAACAGCAAAGTCTACTCACTTACAAGTGTTATGGTGAAGCGTAAACAGCAACTTTGTTAGATTAATACATTAAAAAAATTAAAAATCAAACAAAAACAATGTTGTGAATGTTCACTAGAGAGTAACATATAAAATGCATTCGAACAATGACGTTTATCTATCATTTGTCAAAACCACATTCAGAAGCACACAGGGCATGCAGGGCCCAACCATAGTGGTGGAGGTCTTTCACTTTTCATATCTTGGGGCTCGATCTATTATGGATCGTGAGCATCTAGGCAAAGTACCTCTTCTGCATTTGACTAACTGGTAGCTGTGGACAAGAAGCCAAAGGCTACCTATTGGGGAAAGTGTAGATACAAATCAGTGAACTCAACTAATAACTCAAAGAATTCACATACTAACAACAAATTAACGCCCAGTCAAATACATACTTTTTTTTATCTCAACACATTCAAAGAAAATTAACATTCATGAGCAACAGCACAATCCTCCTGAGGTTGGATCTCTGGTAGATGCTGGCAGATCACGGTCCCACCCTCTTCCTTATGCCGTGGTCGGGGTTATTCCCCCATTCACTGGTAGCCGGTCCCAGGGAATATTCACTAATAGGCCATACTCACGAGTTCTCCTTATGAATCTTTGGGATTTAGTCAAAAGTTCTATGGTGCGGTAGCACCATCAGTAGCGAGTCACCTAAGGCTTCACAGGCGCAATTCTAGCCTTACAGACTCTGGCAGTATAGAAGTTTTTAGCAGCACTGGCAGCATGTCTTAGCAATAGGAGCTGCTCCAGGTCTGCAAAGAAGAGTAGTCACTCATCCCCTCACCTGGGGAGATTCGATCCTCCAGCTCCCAATGGAGCCCAGTGAAGGTACACAGTCCAGCGGCATCCTTCAAGTCATCAGGGGTATCAGTCTGGTGCAGGTCTTGGTGTACTGGCTTGACCTAACCTGTCACAGCTGCAATCTTCTGTCCGGGAAACAAGCCAAATTTCTGGCAATGTTGGTGCCAACAACCCCTTGTGGCATACGTGGTTGTCACAGTACTTTCTAGGCCAACACAGACTCCTCCAGTGCACTCGTCCACACCATGGCAATCCCTCCTGGCATTAGGGGACGCCGCATAAGGCGGACACGTCTCAGTGTAAATTCAACTGTTGCCCCCTCTGGCATATGGGTTCACAGCAAAAAGGCAAAGCGGGCAGAGTGCGACTCACTGTGGCCCTCTCCTAGAATATGGGGGTGGTTACCAGATCGCTTCTGCAGACAGTGAGTGACTGGATCACCGCACAGCTGCTCTCTCAACCCTCACTCAGGGAGTCCTCTTAGTAGGGCTCCCCACTGGACCTCGTTTCCTCTAATGCTCTCCTCTCACTCGCAGGGCACACTGGTCTTAGCAAGCAGGCAGGAGCTGGTGCTCTAGGGTCCAGAACAGGAGATCTTGGTTTTCCTGGGAGATATCCCCTCACCCAGCAGGAAGACTAACAGGCCTTTGTCCCCAGTCCTGGTCACAGGCAGAAGTCTTGCACAGCTTCCCATTATCACACAGCCTGTCTGGCTGCTTGACAATTGACAAGTTTTACAGTCTCAACCTCTCCTTATTATTTCCATTTTTAGACACCAAATGAAATTTAGGGCATGAGTTCTACGTAGAGATTCAGCTTTTTTTCCCAGTACACATCTTTTCATTTCTTCTTCCCTCTTGAAAGGCTGTCACAGCAGGAAAGACACTGATCTTGATAACCCCACAACACTTCATGGAAGTGACCAGGGCTCACACCAGGATGTGAGCCACAGTGATATGTGCACCAAAAGGATAATTCTGAGCTCCCATCCTTCACCGTACGATTCCCTAAGCAGCCCCATCTCCTTCCTGAGATTTGCCCAGACCCCCCAACTTTCCTTGTAATCCATCACTTAATCAAAGAACCCCCTTTTGACGTGTAAAGGGGGAGTCTCTTCCTCCAGTATGTGTCCCACCAAGCTCAAAGGAATGCAGCAATAAAATATGTGTGTGTGTGTGGGGGGTGGTCCTCTATTCCTCAGGTCTTCATCAGGTAGGCCTGAGCTGCACAAAATGGAACACAGGGTCCCGTCATATGTGCTAGGTAGACTCGGAGGGAAACAGTGCCATTTTATATATACACAGGTCTTTCCTAAAGTTCCTTCCTTTTTTTCATGATGACTTTTGTCACACATTTGCGTCCATGACAGTTTGGATTAGATTCTTGTAAACTTTACTTGCTTACAGAATCAATTTTACAGAATCAATTTCGCAAGAACACTATCAAGCTACCTTGACACTATGCACAAAGCTTATACATACATTGTGCAAATGTGCTTGTTGTTTTCATACATATGGTGACATAGCTATCTAAAACATTAAACAGTGGCAGCCCGATTAAGATCTCGGCCCCAAGACAAGGAT
Organism: Lissotriton helveticus; assembly: GCF_964261635.1. Lineage (NCBI taxonomy): Eukaryota > Metazoa > Chordata > Amphibia > Caudata > Salamandridae > Lissotriton > Lissotriton helveticus. The sequence goes on from NC_136067.1 coordinate 101,998,833, forward strand.
GCCTTTTAGTATAAAAAGCAACAAGGGGTTTGGCCCTAGGCGGCTGGATTGTGCTGTATTAAACCGAGGGCAAGAAGTGTCCTAGCCGCCACCTTTCAAATGCTTTCTATATTAATTTAACAGACTATGAACCAACAATTCAATTGATATTGGCAAGAGGCATTTATTTGCTGCTCATTTCTAAATACTTTACTCCACATTTGAATCATGGGTCAGAGAAGTTAGATACGTTTCAATCTAGAACAAAATACACTTAGTTATGCCATAGATCGCTGGGGGTGGCGTGATAACGAACAAGACTCCTTCATACTAACTAGTTGTGCTACCCCCAGCGATCTGTGGCATAAATAAGTGGCATTTGCATACGGTGAAGCTTCGGCCCAGTTGCTTGCTGTTCGCTACGAGGGATGTCCAGCGTGTGACCACGACGGGGAATTACATTCTTTCGATCAAGTAACTGGGTTGGATCATCCAGTAAGGGGATTCTTGTCAGAACGCACACACACGAACACATACTAACACGCAGACACCCATCTACCCCCCCCCCCCCATGGGAGTACGCCTGAATTTTATATTGTTTTATATGCTTGCACATCAATATAGTTTCAGCATGATGGTGGAACGTATTATTCTCTTCAGCGTCCAGATACTTTAATTTGCTACCCGTCTATTGATCATAGTAGCACATATGTTCAGTGGTCGCCAGAACCATTTGCTACTTGTCTACGTTTAGAGGTGCTTATTGTGGCACTGTGTGCTAGCTGGTCTATAGGGGAACATATCCTGAGGGGACACACTGAATCAGTCTGGCACCATCCCAACAGTTATGTTGTCCACAAATGCGAAGTTCCTAATGTACTGCACGACATGACATCGCCAATGTTGGTTGGGTTCTTATTTTTATGGATCGCCTGAGTGGTTCTATCATGTTTTCTCAGAGATCCCTACTCAATTCTAACCACTGATGTCCGTGGTGGTAGGGACTATCCTCCTCAGCTGAGTAGGTGATTCCTATGTATTGGCTGTAGGTCGTACAAGCTTGAACTTATCAAAGGATCTATTTCCTAATGTGTTACCCTCTCCGATACCATATTAATATGTATGACACAGAAGACTTAGCAACACTTAATATCTCTGAGAACTGCAGACATGCAAGTTACTCACAAACTACTACAACTTGGTCTCACATCTAGGGGTGGGGACTTCACCTTAATGGGGCAATTAGGACTGAGGTATTCTATTCTTGGGTTACATTCCTGGCTGCGGACAACATAACTATTTCACACCTACAAAGAGTAAGGAATACCAGAAAATGATACACCATACAAAGAAATAGAGATACCTCAAACATACTAAGACTAAAAATTGGTCTAATGGCGCCCTCCCACATACAACAGAAGAAGTAAAACTCAGTCCACTCAGCAATGAGGCAGCTACTTGGCCAGCCTTAGCATGATAAACACTGCATCTTAATGTTGATAATTAATCGCCAGCCTAGATGCGGTCATTATACTAACATTTAGTAACAATATACAGATGTTTGACACAGTTCGTAATACAAACATTAACACTACACCCTGCAAAGACTGCTCAGGCTGCACAGCCACATTGGCTACAAAGGGCATTTGCCCACAGACACTGAATGCAATAAGGGGTAAGGTTGCCACCAGACAGGAGTAGATTCCGTTCTGAATTGCACAAAAAACAAGCCAGCTTGAAGTGGTGTTCCCCATACGGACCCGCAAGAAAAACACAGAATATTAACAACTTGCTTGCTGCTGGTAATGGCTCCCCTGGTGGAAGACCGCACAACTTGGGGTACAGTCCTTGCTGCACTATATACCAGAACAGATGGTACCCCTTCACTGCCTGAAGTACTGAAACAGCTCCAGAATTAATATGAGGACTTGGGGATGAAACGGAACCGGCAGTTTTGCAGTACTATCGGTCATTATGTTAAGTAACATAAAAGGGGAACAAGCTGCGTTTGGCTATACGCCAACACCCAAGGCATTTTGGCACATGCACAGCAGGTGTGCAAATTACCTAAAATCATCGAAGAAACCTATGGTACACTAGGTAGCGATAATTTGGGGGCATGACCTGTTAAACCACAACTGTACAGCAATTCTGAAAAGGATAACTAAGCAAGCACGAGATTGTTCAAGTTAGAAGACGTGGGATAACAAGAAAAATAAAGACAAAATTAAATCACAGGGTGGGTCTCCTCAACGGGAAGCCACTGAAAAATGCTATAACCTGTGAAACCGTCATAATATTAGAACACCTGACAGTTATCAGGATACTGACACACGTTCCTCTGAGGAGTTATCTGATAAACGTTCTGAGATAGGTGGACGGTTACAGCACAGAACGGAGGAGCATGTGAAACCGAAGGACTCAACGCTCATCTGACTGAGTTATTAAACATGAAGACAAACCTAAAACATAAAAACCTCAATTCAACAAGAAGGCGGTAGCTGGTCTGAATGGTCAGGCGTGCCCCAGATATTGAGGACTGTTTTTGAGAGGGGAATGGGCACTGACAATGTTGGACAGCGCAGCAGAAGTCACAATAGTTCGTCAGAACCTGATAGACTGTCTGGTGGGAGTATCGCTGAGTGAGTAGATTAAGGTAGAAACACTGGATACAAGGGTGAGTGTCCTACATCGGTTATACGAAATACAACTCCTATTGGAGGGAAACATACCCAGGTTCATTAATGTTCTCTTTTGGGAGGGTTTTAACATGGTTTTGGCTGAAAAAGATTGGCCACCTGATTTCATAATCGACATCCAAACATGAAAAGGTAATTTTCCCTGCTTTTTAGGTCTCGGCCTAGAGAGACGCGCGAAGCGCGTTCTCGGCAGAGAATTATTGTAATCATGTCAGCCGCCAAAGCCGACAAAAGTAAACAAGAGCTGGGCATGCGCCCAGCAATCCTAATGGGAGAGGGAGCGACAAGTGCTGGCCACGCGCGGATTCAGTCGCGCTCACGGCGCCCGCATGCCGATCACTGCTCTCTTGCTGGCCGGCATCGAGAAGTTTCGCAACGCAGTGAGGGCACTGGGAGGTAGGTGCTTGTTTTTTTTTTACTGTTGATTCTCACATATTACCACAAATTTTAACCGAAGCAAGCACAAACACGCAGTTTCCCATTATCTTGCAAAATACCTACACAGCGTGGTTTTACAAGAAAAAGAAATCTCTGATTTTCAAATGTATCTGATTTGCTAAAGAGGATCGCGTTTACTTTGGTGACCGGGCCTAATTGCATTGCAAATGCTTGTGATTTCCCCCTCTCCCCCACTACAGCCTGTGTTCTCAGACGTCCTATTTGGCGTGCTTGTTTTCCCAGGCAGCCCCCCCCGCTGGTGGTCCCTGCCCTGGGGGTTGGAAAGCAGCCCCTTGCGGGTCAGACCCGGTGCATGTTGCATGTGTGCGTTTTCCTCGGGAGTGGTCGGGTGGGGGGCAGCGTGATCTCTGCAGACGGGTAGTGAGCAGGAGGGGCAGGGGGGTGACACGAGCAAGGTGGGCGAGTTATAAAGTAGGGACGATGTGTTAGCAGAGTTAAGAGGTAGACCTACAGGGCTGGGGTAGAGGCAGACTGGACAGTTGAGGGTGCCACCTGGAACAATAACATTATTATACAAAGATGTTAGTGGTGTTATACATTTAGGTAGCATGCCATGGATTCATGTATACATCTCTGCTTGTCCATTCAGAGCTTTGTAATCATGCATGTAAACAAGATGTCAGAACCTTGATAATTATTTCACCTTCGTGCTTTTAGACCGTTCTCATTTGCTGTTCGTCCTTCTTTCCTTCCACCTCCCCTAGACTCTAGTACCACGCCTAGTACAACGAGTGTTGCTAATAAGGTGACATAGACGATGTGCTGATAAAGTAGTATAATTCACCCATTGGCCCATATATCCTTCCTGCCTTTGTCATGCAGCAGTCTGAACTCACGGCTCCTCCCCACTGTCTTTATTCAGGAAGGCTCTTAATACTTCCAACCAGAGTTCAGCAATGGGCTTTTTGCGGAATACCCTGTTGCCCTTTCGCAGAGCTTCCCCTTCTACAACAGCCCAGTTTTCCACATCCTCAGTCGGCTTCCAATGGAATGCTATATCCCTCCAGGCGACAGCATAAATTTTATTACTCGCGTTTTTTTGCTTTTTCTGGCCGGTGCAGACATAAGCCATCAGACATATTTTCACTTGGAGTACATTTTGTCTGTTGAGTGTGCACTCTACCTCCTCTACCAATTAGATCCCAAATCTCTCTATCAATGGGCGGGTTCACACCATATGCTCAAAATCGCCATCTAACTGCACAGCGGGACACCGTTTCAGCTTGTTTCATTATATTCAATCTGAGGGGGAAGGTATGCTATGAGTAAATAATTAAAATTCGTATACTTGTATCTGGCGTTCCGATACACCTTGTGTACTTGTTTTACCTGTGCGGTATTTGAAGAACAGTAAAATTAAGCAGTAATATGTCTGTTGATTCTCCACAGCTAAGTCATGCCACATAGACTTTAAAAGAGCATCTCCTTTCGGCTGCCTGCTTCCTTGGTTTCACGTCACTTCATGTTTCATGCGCTCTTTTCATAGATTCATATGATTTTAAATCTACCCTTACTTGTTTAATTGACTGTAATCCCCGTTTCTGCCCCCTTAATTGTGACCTGATGATCTTAATCAAATTATGGTAATTCCGAGAATCTGCGGTTTAACTTCCTTTTTGTGATATATATAATTGGTGACTGCCGGTAATTGCATAGATATGCGTTACATGGGTGGTGCATTTGGTTCTTAAATCTTAGTGAAATCCTAATGTGTCTGCTAAAAGTTACTAAGAGTTTTTGGGGCTTTGGGCAAGCAATATTTTGGGGGCCCCTGTTAATAATAACGTTGAACTGTTTACACATTTTCATTTGATTCAAGGCCTAGTGATGCAAAAGCACGTGAATAATATGCTAACTCTGCAACACAGGGGTATGCAAAAAGACGTAAAGTTCCAGCTGTCCAGCTCTTGCCACTTAAAAAGCATACATAAAACAAGCATTTACAATGCAACGGTCTCGGCATTGCAAAAGTTAGAGCTATTAGCAGTGTAAATGAACGCGAGTTTAAGGTCTTGACATTGTAAATGACAAGGTCTTTTATTTATGTTTTAAAAACCAAAACATAAATAAAAGTCATCGTCATTTACAATGCCAATAGCTCAAAGTCACCTAATGTGTATGGCAAACTACAGTAGCCTCCTGACGAGTGCCCTTTCACTTAATTTTTTCCAAATGAAAGCCATGGCTGTTTTTTAATTAAGCACGGGTGGTGTCCGTGTCTGCATGGCAGTGGTGGTGTCCGTGTGTGCACGGCAGTGGTGGTGTCCGTGTGTGCACGGCAGTGGTGGTGTCCGTGTGTGCACGGCAGTGGTGGTGTCCGTGTGTGCACGCCAGTGGTGGTGTCCGTGTGTGCACGCCAGTGGTGGTGTCCGTGTGTGCACGCCAGTGGTGGTGTGGTGATGTCTGTGTGTGCACGGCAGTGGTGGTGTGGTGATGTCTGTGTGTGCACGGCAGTGGTGGTGTGGTGATGTCTGTGTGTGCACGGCAGTGGTGGTGTGGTGATGTCTGTGTGTGCACGGCAGTGGTGGTGTGGTGATGTCTGTGTGTGCACGGCAGTGGTGGTGTGGTGATGTCTGTGTGTGCACGGCAGTGGTGGTGTGGTGATGTCTGTGTGTGCACGGCAGTGGTGGTGTGGTGATGTCTGTGTGTGCACGGCAGTGGTGGTGTGGTGATGTCTGTGTGTGCACGGCAGTGGTGGTGTGGTGATGTCTGTGTGTGCACGGCAGTGGTGGTGTGGTGATGTCTGTGTGTGCACGGCAGTGGTGGTGTGGTGATGTCTGTGTGTGCACGGCAGTGGTGGTGTGGTGATGTCTGTGTGTGCACGGCAGTGGTGGTGTGGTGGTGTCTGTGTGTGCACGGCAGTGGTGGTGTGGTGGTGTCTGTGTGTGCACGGCAGTGGTGGTGTCTGTGTGTGCACGGCAGTGGTGGTGTCCGTGTGTGCATGGCAGTGGTGGTGTCCGTGTGTGCATGGCAGTGGTGGTGTCCGTGTGTGCATGGCAGTGGTGGTGTCCGTGTGTGCATGGCAGTGGTGGTGTCCGTGTGTGCATGGCAGTGGTGGTGTCCGTGTGTGCATGGCAGTGGTGGTGTCCGTGTGTGCATGGCAGTGGTGGTGTCCGTGTGTGCATGGCAGTGGTGGTGTCCGTGTGTGCATGGCAGTGGTGGTGTCCGTGTGTGCATGGCAGTGGTGGTGTCCGTGTGTGCATGGCAGTGGTGGTGTCCGTGTGTGCATGGCAGTGGTGGTGTCCGTGTGTGCATGGCAGTGGTGGTGTCCGTGTGTGCATGGCAGTGGTGGTGTCCGTGTGTGCATGGCAGTGGTGGTGTCCGTGTGTGCATGGCAGTGGTGGTGTGCGTGTGTGCATGGCAGTGGTGGTGTGCGTGTGTGCATGGCAGTGGTGGTGTGCATGGCAGTGGTGGTGTCCGTGTGTGCATGGCAGTGGTGGTGTCCGTGTGTGCATGGCAGTGGTGGTGTGGTGATGTCTGTGTGTGCATGGCAGTGGTGGTGTGGTGATGTCTGTGTGTGCATGGCAGTGGTGGTGTGGTGATGTCTGTGTGTGCATGGCAGTGGTGGTGTGGTGATGTCTGTGTGTGCATGGCAGTGGTGGTGTGGTGATGTCTGTGTGTGCATGGCAGTGGTGGTGTGGTGATGTCTGTGTGTGCATGGCAGTGGTGGTGTGGTGATGTCTGTGTGTGCATGGCAGTGGTGGTGTGGTGATGTCTGTGTGTGCATGGCAGTGGTGGTGTGGTGATGTCTGTGTGTGCATGGCAGTGGTGGTGTGGTGATGTCTGTGTGTGCATGGCAGTGGTGGTGTCTGTGTGTGCATGGCAGTGGTGGTGTGGTGATGTCTGTGTGTGCATGGCAGTGGTGGTGTGGTGATGTCTGTGTGTGCATGGCAGTGGTGGTGTCTGTGTGTGCATGGCAGTGGTGGTGTCTGTGTGTGCATGGCAGTGGTGGTGTCCGTGTGTGCATGGCAGTGGTGGTGTCCGTGTGTGCATGGCAGTGGTGGTGTCCGTGTGTGCATGGCAGTGGTGGTGTCCGTGTGTGCATGGCAGTGGTGGTGTCCGTGTGTGCATGGCAGTGGTGGTGTCCGTGTGTGCATGGCAGTGGTGGTGTCCGTGTGTGCATGGCAGTGGTGGTGTCTGTGTGTGCATGGCAGTGGTGGTGTCTGTGTGTGCATGGCAGTGGTGGTGTGGTGATGTCTGTGTGTGCATGGCAGTGGTGGTGTGGTGATGTCTGTGTGTGCATGGCAGTGGTGGTGTGGTGGTGTCCGTGTGTGCATGGCAGTGGTGGTGTGGTGGTGTCCGTGTGTGCATGGCAGTGGTGGTGTCCGTGTGTGCATGGCAGTGGTGGTGTCCGTGTGTGCATGGCAGTGGTGGTGTGGTGATGTCTGTGTGTGCATGGCAGTGGTGGTGTCCGTGTGTGCATGGCAGTGGTGGTGTCCGTGTGTGCATGGCAGTGGTGGTGTCCGTGTGTGCATGGCAGTGGTGGTGTGCGTGTGTGCATGGCAGTGGTGGTGTGCGTGTGTGCATGGCAGTGGTGGTGTGCATGGCAGTGGTGGTGTCCGTGTGTGCATGGCAGTGGTGGTGTCCGTGTGTGCATGGCAGTGGTGGTGTGGTGATGTCTGTGTGTGCATGGCAGTGGTGGTGTGGTGATGTCTGTGTGTGCATGGCAGTGGTGGTGTGGTGATGTCTGTGTGTGCATGGCAGTGGTGGTGTGGTGATGTCTGTGTGTGCATGGCAGTGGTGGTGTGGTGATGTCTGTGTGTGCATGGCAGTGGTGGTGTGGTGATGTCTGTGTGTGCATGGCAGTGGTGGTGTGGTGATGTCTGTGTGTGCATGGCAGTGGTGGTGTGGTGATGTCTGTGTGTGCATGGCAGTGGTGGTGTGGTGATGTCTGTGTGTGCATGGCAGTGGTGGTGTGGTGATGTCTGTGTGTGCATGGCAGTGGTGGTGTCTGTGTGTGCATGGCAGTGGTGGTGTGGTGATGTCTGTGTGTGCATGGCAGTGGTGGTGTGGTGATGTCTGTGTGCATGGCAGTGGTGGTGTGGTGATGTCTGTGTGTGCATGGCAGTGGTGGTGTGGTGATGTCTGTGTGTGCATGGCAGTGGTGGTGTCTGTGTGTGCATGGCAGTGGTGGTGTCCGTGTGTGCATGGCAGTGGTGGTGTCCGTGTGTGCATGGCAGTGGTGGTGTCCGTGTGTGCATGGCAGTGGTGGTGTCCGTGTGTGCATGGCAGTGGTGGTGTCCGTGTGTGCATGGCAGTGGTGGTGTCCGTGTGTGCATGGCAGTGGTGGTGTCTGTGTGTGCATGGCAGTGGTGGTGTCTGTGTGTGCATGGCAGTGGTGGTGTCTGTGTGTGCATGGCAGTGGTGGTGTGGTGATGTCTGTGTGTGCATGGCAGTGGTGGTGTGGTGATGTCTGTGTGTGCATGGCAGTGGTGGTGTGGTGGTGTCCGTGTGTGCATGGCAGTGGTGGTGTGGTGGTGTCCGTGTGTGCATGGCAGTGGTGGTGTCCGTGTGTGCATGGCAGTGGTGGTGTCCGTGTGTGCATGGCAGTGGTGGTGTGGTGATGTCTGTGTGTGCATGGCAGTGGTGGTGTGGTGATGTCTGTGTGTGCATGGCAGTGGTGGTGTGGTGATGTCTGTGTGTGCATGGCAGTGGTGGTGTGGTGATGTCTGTGTGTGCATGGCAGTGGTGGTGTGGTGATGTCTGTGTGTGCATGGCAGTGGTGGTGTGGTGATGTCTGTGTGTGCATGGCAGTGGTGGTGTCTGTGTGTGCATGGCAGTGGTGGTGTGGTGATGTCTGTGTGTGCATGGCAGTGGTGGTGTGGTGATGTCTGTGTGTGCATGGCAGTGGTGGTGTGGTGGTGATGTCTGTGTGTGCATGGCAGTGGTGGTGTGGTGATGTCTGTGTGTGCATGGCAGTGGTGGTGTGGTGATGTCTGTGTGTGCATGGCAGTGGTGGTGTCCGTGTGTGCATGGCAGTGGTGGTGTCCGTGTGTGCATGGCAGTGGTGGTGTCCGTGTGTGCATGGCAGTGGTGGTGTCCGTGTGTGCATGGCAGTGGTGGTGTCCGTGTGTGCATGGCAGTGGTGGTGTCCGTGTGTGCATGGCAGTGGTGGTGTCCGTGTGTGCATGGCAGTGGTGGTGTCCGTGTGTGCATGGCAGTGGTGGTGTCCGTGTGTGCATGGCAGTGGTGGTGTCCGTGTGTGCATGGCAGTGGTGGTGTCCGTGTGTGCATGGCAGTGGTGGTGTCCGTGTGTGCATGGCAGTGGTGGTGTGCGTGTGTGCATGGCAGTGGTGGTGTGCGTGTGTGCATGGCAGTGGTGGTGTGCATGGCAGTGGTGGTGTGCGTGTGTGCATGGCAGTGGTGGTGTCCGTGTGTGCATGGCAGTGGTGGTGTCCGTGTGTGCATGGCAGTGGTGGTGTCCGTGTGTGCATGGCAGTGGTGGTGTCCGTGTGTGCATGGCAGTGGTGGTGTCCGTGTGTGCATGGCAGTGGTGGTGTCCGTGTGTGCATGGCAGTGGTGGTGTCCGTGTGTGCATGGCAGTGGTGGTGTCCGTGTGTGCATGGCAGTGGTGGTGTCTGTGTGTGCATGGCAGTGGTGGTGTCTGTGTGTGCATGGCAGTGGTGGTGTCTGTGTGTGCATGGCAGTGGTGGTGTCTGTGTGTGCATGGCAGTGGTGGTGTCTGTGTGTGCATGGCAGTGGTGGTGTGGTGATGTCTGTGTGTGCATGGCAGTGGTGGTGTGGTGATGTCTGTGTGTGCATGGCAGTGGTGGTGTCTGTGTGTGCATGGGAGTGGTGGTGTCCGTGTGTGCATGGGAGTGGTGGTGTCCGTGTGTGCGTGTCCGTGTGTGTAATGAAGGAAGTGATGAGGCGTACACACTTAGGCAACTGAAAAACAAAGCAGTGCCTCTTTGACTGGATTGTCATCCGTTCTTAACTGTAAAAAAAAAAAAAAAAAAAGCACTTTAATGCATATGAACTTACACCAACAGTTGAATCGTCTACTCCTGGGGGGGGGGAGGGGGTCTGTGTCTCCGCAGCGCGTCTTCTTGGTGCGTGGAATCGCGGCGGCAGAGTAGAAGTCTAGCCCCATGTTGTCGTTACATAGCAAACGCTGCAGGAGCAACAGTAGAAAGTACAGTACAGACCAAATGAGTCCGGGAGGAAAACAGAGGCATGCAACCGCCCGAGCAGCCCTGCCTGCGGTGTCACCCTGCCTCAGGGAGGGGCGCTGGCTGCATGTCTGCTGCTGATGGAAGAGGAGGATCAGGCACTGACAACCACCCTATGGGGAGGGGGGGGGCATCGGTAGAGACTTAAACCGTTTGCGCTGTATAAACATCAAAAAGTCCAACAAAACAGCATACAACTGGCACGCAGCTCTAGTCTTTCCTCGTGCCCTCAGGGGTGCAGCGGAATAAGTGGGGCAAGTCCCTGGGAAGGGAGGCTGGTTTAGGGTCAGACACGTCCTCAAACATTGGCCAACCACAGTCATGTTAAAAGATGGCAGAGCCCAGATCCCAGCTGTTCAGAGAATCCTCCAACATTCTATAGCAGATGCATTGCCAGCTTCGGAATGTTCCAAAAAGCGGAGGGATAGGGTAAAGGGAATATACTACTATAATAAACCAGGGAAACTGTTGACCAAAAATACACTAATACAACTTCTTCCTCAATCCGAAATCGAGTCGCACTTCATTCTTCCCTATGCGTGGGAAAGCAATTAAAGAGATCGTGTGTCAGTTCCAGGCAACATCTGTCGTCTCCAAAGTGATCCCAGCAGATGCTTTCACTGAAACCGTCAGTCTGTAGCCGAGTTTATCACCTCCCAGGGCACCCTTGGACTTAGAGAGAGCAGCTTTCTCCTACTTTTTACACTTTCCCTTTTTTGGGACACACATCCGAAGACGGGCGCCATCAGCTGCCGATGTTGTCAGCAGAAGTAACGTTTCGTGCAGGCGGTGGGATTAACAATAATGCGGCAATGCCCCCCCTCCCGCCAAAACAATATCCAGATCACAAGTTTGTGAAAATATTTTAGCTCACATTTAGTACAAACAAAAACACGAACACAGGGGTCTCATACTAACAATGAGGTACGCGTTGCCACGTCATTTAACATTGCATAAATCAATATGACAGAACAGCCCCCTCAACTTGCAGACTTGCATATAAAAGCCTTGCTAAGGTGCCCAGACCGCAGGGGAGCACCAAGAAAATAAAATCCCCTCTAACCCCCACTTTCATCTATAAATCTACTACTGAGTGAGGGAGGCGAGCGATTCCCGTATTTTAAGGAAGCTCCCCGGAGAATGTTCACTTAAAGAAAAGCTCCTTTCCTTCCTTTCTCTTTTCCGTTTTTCTTCAGTTCCCACCAACCTACTTTCCCTCCTGTTTTGCATTTCCTTCTTTCCATTCTTTTTCCTCTCTGCTTTCCCATTCTCACTCTATTTGGCTGTTACACTCTCTTTGCGCTTTTCATCATTCCGCTTTCATGGAGCCTCGTTACCGCTGCGCGGACGCTGGGTGTTAATTCTGCGGTCCCAGAGGGTTCCAGCTCGAACCCAGAGCGTCCCCAGAGAAATGAAATATTACTGAATAAAGCTGCTCAGAGTTGAAGTTAGTAATTTTTTATCAAATTCCCTGGTGATTCCCTCTTTGAGCTATAAGTAAATACATCTGCTCTCAGCGCTAGCGCTTGGAAGCCTCGGTAGTGAATCCAGCTCCTCCCGCAAACTCGCTTCCTTCCTCCGTGGGGTCTTTGCAGGCGGCGGGGGCTCGTCCTGTACCCGATGCACTTTGAAGCAGGGATGTTTTGTAGTTTGATTAGATGCACAATTGCGAAAATGCTAAAATAACCCTGTAATCCTTTAAATGCTGTAAGTGCCACTGCGGCATCGTCAACATGCCTCTAGCCAATTACTGCCGCGGCTCGACCGCTTCGGGCTCATTAAAACACCGGGTGGTCTGAAGGAGCCGCATACTGCAGTGACGTCAGCACTCAAAAGGGAGCCATTAACGGGGCGGTCATCGCGAGCAGCATTTGAAAAACACAACCCAGCACTTCTGAGTCTGCCTGCGAGGCGGATCGATGGCGGGGCTCACGCTCTTCTGTGCATGCGCGGTCATTGTGGCCTTTACCTTGATGAGACTCAGGAGTGACACATAACTGTACTTCAGCTGCAACGAGAGGTTATTAGATCCTAGACGAATACTTTACACGACCTCGTCCCACCGCTCCTAAAGTGGCTGCTCGCTCAGTGCACCAACATCTCTTACTCTCAGAGCACAAGTCCTAAAAAGAGCACGGAAGCACTTCCGGGTCGCGGCGGGCAGCGCGGCGGCCCCTTCAGGTCACTGAAATGATCCATGAGAACATTACAATATGAGTGAACACATTACAAAAGCAGACGTAAAGTTACATGAGGCAAAAGTGACAATTGTGAGCAAATAAAATACAAGAGGAGCAAACGATACATTACAAGAGGAATAGACTGGGACCTCGGCGAGAGGGAGGGTGTGGGGGGCGGGACTTAAAAAGAGACAGAAACACCCACGGATCCCATCAAGGCGGGGAAAATAGTAATTGACACATCTCTTCCAATGGCTAGCCTCCATTTAGGAAGCTAGCCAATGAAAGAGAGAGTTAAAATAAAGCCCCACATTGAAGTCAAAGTCTCGGGCTCCGCCCACACTGCTTAAGCAGTGTGACGCTAGGCCCGAGACCTAAAAAGACATTGAAAATGCAATAGGGCTTGCCTTTGATTAAGTTAAAGCCATTTGCTTTGCTAATGGTATTGTATAGCAAAGCAAATGGCTTTAACTTAATCAAAGGCGAGACCTATTGCATTTTCAATGCTTGTTTCTGTTCTTTCCATAATCAGTTAAACATTCATATGCCAAGGAGTGGGCATTAGCGCTAGCTCCTGCGTTATACTGAAACCATGTAGGGTGGGATGATTATTCCCCTTATGATATATCATTGAGGACAACCCCACAACCTCAAAGACAATACCCAATTAAGCAATCCTAGAACAGCTTGAATACTAAGGTGTAATAGAGGGTTCCACCTCATCTATGAATAATCCTTTGTTTACCGTAATGAAACCAGACCATTCATATTGTCTAGTATTAGTCTGCAGAAACTTAAACACAGTTACACGCATATATGCGGTAAAAAATGCACACAGCACTGCACTAATGAATAACATTGTGCGAAAGAAGTACAAAACACTGGATACCTCAAATGGGTTTTTCTGCCAAAATATACTGCCTGGAAGCAGATATCTGACCGCATTCATGTGATAGTTTATCAGAGGCAATTTTGCCGTTTGCACAAGAAATATAAAACAAGCATTGGAATAGCCAATAGGTCTCGCCTTTGGGACCTTATAAGTGTTTAGTTATCCAGCACAACATCCTTGTTGCAACAACATTAAGTGCTGCATGGCTAAACACTTATAAGGTCCGAAAGGCGAGACCTATTGGCTATGCCAATGCTTGTTTTGAGTGAGTGGCTTGTGCAGGTATGCCACTGTGAGGTAGAGATACTGCAATTGATTTTACAGGAGCCCCTGTGACATTGAGCCTCTTTAAAATGTATCTTGGGTCTGGTGTAATACTTCTAGCCCCTACTCCAGTCTTCTCGCACACCAATGTATCCTTAAATGTCCCATGTACAGGCGGGGTGGACACTCATATTACCCTTGCCCTCCAGTGACAATTTACCTGTCACGGGTGGTGGTGGTGGACGTGGTGGTGGACGTGGTGGTGGACGTGGTGGTGGATGTGGTGGTGAAATTGTAAAAAAATTGTAAATTGATACTTGTATAACGCACTACTCACCCGCAAGGGTCTCAAGGCGCTTGTACGAATACCGCTGTGGAACCCATCCTGGCTTTCCCTGTGAGGTGTCCACTCCTGGGCACCCCCAAAGTGGAGGCCAGGCATCCTTAGCATTGTGGAGATTAAGCAAGCTATTGCCCAGAGTTGCAGAGTGGGACTCCATGATTGGAATAGGCACCGAGGCGAGAATGATCAGGTCCGTGGAATTTTGAGCCCAAGACCCACCGAGGCGGGGAATTGAACCCTGGTCCCGGGCTAGACCTCTGCATCAGGAGGAGGAAAAGGGGGGTGGTGGTGGTGGTGGTGGCGGTGGCGGTGGCGGTGGCGGTGGCGGCGGCGGCGGCGGCGGCGGCGGCGGCGGCGGCGGCGGCGGCGGCGGCGGCGGTGGTGGTGGTGGTGGTGGTGGTGGTGGTGGTGGTGGTGGTGGTGGTGGTGGTCGACGTGGTGGTCGACGTGGTGGTCGACGTGGTGGTGGTGGTGGACGAGGTGGTGGTGGTGGTGGTGGTGGACGACGTGGTGGTGGTGGACGACGTGGTGGTGGTGGACGTGGTGGTGGTGGTGGACGACGTGGTGGTGGTGGACGTGGTGGTGGTGGACGTGGTGGTGGAGGACGACGACGACGTGTTGGTGGTGGAGGAGGACGTGTTGGTGGTGGAGGAGGACGTGTTGGTGGTGGAGGAGGACGTGTTGGTGGTGGAGGAGGACGTGTTGGTGGTGGAGGAGGACGTGTTGGTGGTGGAGGAGGACGTGTTGGTGGTGGAGGAGGACGTGTTGGTGGTGGAGGACGACGTGTTGGTGGTGGAGGAGGACGTGTTGGTGGTGGAGGACGTGTTGGTGGAGGAGGACGTGTTGGTGGAGGAGGACGTGTTGGTGGTGGAGGACGTGTTGGTGGTGGAGGACGTGTTGGTGGTGGAGGACGTGTTGGTGGTGGAGGACGTGTTGGTGGTGGAGGACGTGTTGGTGGTGGAGGACGTGTTGGTGGTGGAGGACGTGTTGGTGGTGGAGGACGTGGTGGTGGAGGACGTGGTGGTGGAGGACGTGGTGGTGGAGGACGTGGTGGACGTGAACGTGGTGGACGTGGACGTGGTGGTGGTGGACGTGGTGGAGGACGTGGTGGTGGTGGAGGACGTGGTGGTGGTGGAGGACGTGGTGGTGGTGGAGGACGTGGTGGTGGTGGAGGACGTGGTGGTGGTGGAGGACGTGGTGGTGGTGGAGGACGTGGTGGTGGTGGAGGACGTGGTGGTGGTGGAGGACGTGGTGGTGGTGGAGGACGTGGTGGTGGTGGAGGACGTGGTGGTGGTGGAGGACGTGGTGGTGGTGGAGGACGTGGTGGTGGTGGAGGACGTGGACATGATGGTGGTGGACGCGGTGGGTGGTGGACGACGCGGTGGGTGGTGGACGACGCGGTGGGTGGTGGACGACGCGGTGGGTGGTGGACGACGCGGTGGGTGGTGGACGACGCGGTGGGTGGTGGACGACGCGGTGGGTGGTGGACGACGCGGTGGGTGGTGGACGACGCGGTGGGTGGTGGACGACGCGGTGGGTGGTGGACGACGCGGTGGGTGGTGGACGACGCGGTGGGTGGTGGACGACGCGGTGGGTGGTGGACGACGCGGTGGGTGGTGGACGACGCGGTGGGTGGTGGACGACGCGGTGGGTGGTGGACGACGCGGTGGGTGGTGGACGACGCGGTGGGTGGTGGGCGACTATTGGGTAGGAGGGTGCTGGCAGAATGCGGCTGGAGAGGAGGATCTCGAAGGGGTCACATGGAGCAGAAAGAGGCTGAATATTAGATACAAAAAACGGCGAATAGATAAAACACGAAACAGATTTAACTGGGTGGTCCCTTCTTATAGCGCATGTGAATGTGCCTTAGCACCCCGTTTTTAGTAAACAAGGGGACCATGGGGAGATTAATCACGCATGATGATAGCGCATGGAAGCTGGTGTTCGAGTCACGGCTTAGGCTTACCAATGTGTGATTCTGGTCAAATTAGTTAATCTCCCGTGCCTTCTAAAAGGCAATGTGTTCCTGTGTGAATGTGCTCCTGTGTAATGTAACTGGATGTCTTGTAAAGGTCTCTACTACTCTTGAGTTCAGTTTGCGCTGTATGAATTTGCTAAACAGCCAGCAGACCTTGTAGAGCAAGAGCCTATTTTATCCGTTCATGTAGCGCCCGCACAGCAATGAGGGCTCTGTACAGTCCAGTACTGCACACTACACAACAAACAAATATCAATCATGTAGCACATGCACAGCAACGAGGGCTCTGTACAGCCCAGTACTGTATTTAAAAAGTGCATTAAAGCGCAATGCTCCGTTAATAAAAAAATAAACAAGCCACGGCATCCTTCTGGTTGATGTTTGGGAGGTGGGAAGGGTGTTCTGTGCAGAAAGGCATTATGGCGCTCTAGTAAATTAATAAATAAACAAAACTAGTGCAGTACGCAAAAGTGAAAGCGACTGCGTTTGGACCTGAAAGTGCACGCTGTGCTTAATGAGCCATGACGAGGGAGGAAAGCAGCGCTCGCTCCCGCGGACCCCAGACCAGAGCAGAGAGAAGGTGGGACATGCACCCGCCTTTGGCCAATTGCATGCTGTCTTTCATAGAAAGACACATGCAAAGGCCAATAGCGGGTGAAGAAAACAAAAGCACACGCACGAGCATGTGTTCCAAAGTTTAAAGCGCTTACTAAATGTTTTGCAGAGCTGCGCATGCACGCTGGCTCAGGCGAGACCAAACATCCAGGGGAACAGAGTTACTACAACATTTTGATGACCAGGCATTGTTGTCTTATGTCGACAACATATCTGACAGATGATGACCTCTTGGAACACTAGACTAGAGAAGACCGCATAATCCTGGGGTTTGCTTACACGAGCTATAAACAATTTTTTTTTAAACTCCCAAATTGCCCATCTCTATGTCCTTTTTAGGTCGAGCGACCTGCATTGAGCGGGAGCGAGATATATAGGGGCTTATCGAGAGTTTACACTGAAATTCAAGCGTGGCCGCTTGCCCTCTGTGCACTGTTGCAAGTCCACAATGGGAACTTCTTCACTGCATTCATCAAATAGTTAACTCAAATTACATCAAAAAGCACACTGCAAATTATTCTTGTGTTTTGATCTTCATATTTTTTACTGACAAGTTATAATGATCATCATGGCACACACTTCATGTACAAAAACCATTAATACACGAAATTTAAATCAATCGAAACAACAATATTTCATCATGAGCATTTTTGTGACAATGGTTACCCCAACACCCGGAAAAAGTCTCACCAAGACATTACTGCAGCGAGAAATTTTTTGGATCAGGAAGTTACAGACACAAGATCCCAAAGGGATCAATGATCGAGCAGACTTTATTTGTTTTCTTTGATATTTGCGCAAATGAGAACGCTGGAGGCACGCTTTACATTTGTTTATGTCCTTTGAATTCTCTCCGCTTTGTATTGCATTTTGACTCATGTTTAAAACGTGTCTGTATTGTGCATGCTCACATTTTTTCACCACATTAACATGGCGTATGCAGGACTCTCACATCCACGACATGTTTTTTAGTCCGTCGTTTATTTTTAGTGTACTGTTGTGCCTAGCGACCACGTCATCATTGTGCTCAGTATTAGTAGAGGCGGCGTTTCAAACATTGTTGTTCGCCGAGCACCGGGGACTATGAGGAAAACGAGAGGGCCGACGCGCGGATGTTGAAGTCTGTAGCAGGGAAGAGAAAGGTAAACACTGCTTGCACCGGCATAACTTAGATACTTGTTACACTCGCGAAGTTGAGTTTAGCTCACGCGTGGCTTGTTTTTTTCAGTTGAATTCAGCCATCGGGGTTGACAGAGCCACGCGGTAATCTTGTGCATCGTTTTCGCCCGCAGCAGCAATTTTAGAGGTGTGTTTTGTTTTGTTGTTTCCTGCAAATATGGTTCCGCTTTGGACACTCAAGAACAAGTGATTTATTGGCAATGTCCCGCTTTGAGGGAATAAATGGAGATTAAAACATACGACCCTTTTTTCTTGCTCTTTAGACAGATTCTTTCACGTTGGGGTCAAAGTGATACATCAAGCAGTTCCGGCGTTTTTATTACACAGCCAGACCAGTTGTTCCCGTTATAATCCGTATCCCCTTTGGTGCACAGATTTTGCGAGTAAGTAGTGAGGAAAAGTGTTGCGTCCATTGTTTCTTTTTTGTCTTTTAAAAAACTTAGCCAGAAATAGGACTTAGACGTATTTTTTCTTCTCACAGAACGGCGGATGTAGTTTCTCTTACCGGCACATTTGAACACGTATATTTACACACAGTATTTGCTGGGCTTGAAGTGAGTATGATTTTACAGAACAGGGAGTTGAAGCAATAGTAATATTTTTCAGTACTTAAAATGCATACAGTGACTCGCTATCTACTATGCAATTTGAAGAACCACATCTAGTTTAGTGATGGAAATCATTTTTCTTGTTTTTTAGGTACCGCCCCTGACGAAGGGCCGGATGGCCCGAAATGCATTGGGCAGGAAAAACAACCATTATTTGTTATTGTCACAAAAATGCTCATGATGAAATATTGTTATTCGGATTGATTTAAATTTCGTGTATTAATGGTTTTTGTACATGAAGTGTGTGCCATGATGATCATTATAACTTGTCAGTAAAAAAATATGAAGATCAAAACACAAGAATAATTTGCAGTGTGCTTTTTGATGTAATTTGAGTTAACTATTTGATGAATGCAGTGAAGAAGTTCCCATTGTGGACTTGCAACAGTGCACAGAGGGCAAGCGGCCACGCTTGAATTTCAGTGTATGTTTAGTTTCTTGATGCAGTTTTTGGACACAGCATCTCCTTCTGTAGCACGCATGATAGATTTTGTTTAGAATAAGCCAACATTGAGTATTGTCATTCGTATTAAGGAGTGCCTTTCCCACTACTAATTGCTTATCGAGAGTTTACCTAACTGGCGATTCCACTGGCGATTTGATGCTGTGCCCGTGCGCTTTTAATGCGCGTGCACATCATCAAATCGCCAGTCAATCACCAGCAGCACTCCTCCCAAACCTTTGAAGTGAAGCTTAGCTTCACTTCAAATGCCCCTGCTGCTTCACACCCTCATGCCGCCCTCCCCGCTCCGCCCCCTCCCCTGCCCGCCGTGTCGCATTTCTCCTCCCCCCTCCCCACAGCAATGTACATGTACATGTATTTATATAGCGCAAATCACCGACACGGTATCTAAGCGCTTGCTTAGGGAACCCATCCTGGTATTCCCCTGTGAGATACCCCAGTAGGGTATCCACAAGGTGAAAGCCAGGCATCCCGCCACGAGGGGCCATAGTGGAGATTAAGCAAGCTATTGCCCAGAGTCGCAGAGTGTGACCCCGTGAGTCGAGTAGGCACCGGAGCGAGAATTGTCAAGTCCATGGAATTTTTGAGCCCGAGACCCGCCGAGGCGGGGAATCAAACCCTGGTCCACGGCCGATCTCAGCTTCCGGGTCTGCCGCCTCTAACCACTGAGCCACACTTCTCCACGCCCTCCGCCAGCCGTCCTTTCACTTTGACGGCCGCAGGCCGTCTCTCGTGTTTCTCCTTGTTTTTTATATAGCTTTTCGCCTTCCCTCGCTGATCCTCAGGCTTTGTTTAACGTACCCCCCCTACACAAATGCCTGCAAGTCGGGCTCCTACATAAGACCGTGCTTGTTCCTCTTTCCCTTCCTCCCAATCTCCTTTCCACCACCCTCATTTCTACTTCCCTCTGTAACCTCCTCGATTCCCGCAACTTTCCCTATTTCCCTAACTAACCCCCACACCCGTCCCTCCCCGTGTGCTATTTTCCCGTTCACTATTACCGCCTCCCTAGCCCTCTTCCCTTACCGCCACTTCAATCTTCTTTCTTCCCCACTTCCACATCTTCCCCATCTCATTTCACTCTACACTTTCTCAGCCCTCGTACCCACCTACCCCGACACGTATTTTTCATCTCTCAAACTTCACCCTTTCTCCCTGGCCCTTCAGTTTGTACTTTCGCTCTTCGCACACTATGCCTCTGTCTCTCGCGCGCCGATCCCTCCCGCCTGTCCGAGTTTGGAACGATGACACCTCTTGGCTGGTGGATTCCCCTTTGAAACTGGAGCCCGGATTACGGGCCGCACTTACTACATCTCCTTTTATCAGAGGATAAAACACAGCCGCACTCAGAAAGGGGCCGTCCCTTACCATGCCAATCACTTTGTACAGTTTAGGGGGCAGATGAGAGCACCGAGTAAGTACAGAAAAATCGCTTAAAGTGGGCCTTGAAAACAGTGTAACATGCATCGCCACTGTGCAGTGTGCACTGTTATGTGAAGAACGTGCATCGTAACAGTGCTGTGTGCGCATTGTGATGTGTGAAGAACATGCATTGTGCTGCACATGTAATGTGCATCGTCACTGTGCTGTGTGCATTGCGATAAGTGAAAAACATGCATTGTGCTGCACGTGTAACGTGCATCGCCGCTGTGTGTGCAGTATGCATTGCGATATGTGAGCGTGAATTGTGCTGCAGGTGTAACGTGCATCGTCACTGTGCTGTGTGCACAATGTGCATTTTGATATGTGATGAACATGCATTGTGATGCAGGTGTAACGTGCATCATCACTGTGCTGTGTGCACAGTGTGCATTGTGATATGCGATGAACGTGCATTGAGCTGCATGTGTAACGTCACTGTGCTGCGTGTACAGTGTGAATAGTGTTATGTGAAGAATATGCATTGTGTCGTGTATAACCTGCTTCATGGTATATGTAGAATAATCATTGTGCGCTGTGCATAATGTGCATTGTGCTACATGTGTATCATTCATCGTCATTGCGCTCTGCGTATAGTGTGCTATGTATGTACCGTGCATTGCCACTGTGCTACGTGTATGTGCTACATGTATAATATGATTGTACTATGTGCATAACTTGCATGTACTATGCGTAATGTGCGTTTTGTGCTAACGCACAAAGAGACTGTAAACACCTCACTGCTTACATCACTTCCAGGGTGAAGGCAGCTGAATACACAGACAGTAAGCATGCTTGTAGTGTGAACTGGGCCCTAACTGTGAGGTCCCTTCATATGATCATACTCTTAAGCAAGGCACATTCTGGCCAGACTCAATTCTTTCACAACATAGGACTTCCTAAAGTGCAAGTCCGTTTAAGAGCAAGCCCCGGAACAACAAAACATTAGCTAAGCCAAAAGGTCTCACCTTTAAAAGACCCAGATATCGACTTTGCCAATGCTTCTTTCCCTTGACAGTATGAAAAAGGATAATTACAAAATGGCTGCCAGTGCATCACAAAGCATGCATGTGCGCCATTTTGGCCGTTCTACAAAAAATATATAATTTACCATCCAAGATGGCAGACAGCCATTTCAGAATAGTACATTTTAAAAACAAGCATTGGCATAGCCAATAGGTCTCGCCTTTGGGACCTTATAAGTGTTTAGCCATGCAACAGTGCTGGATAACTAAACCCTTTTAAGTTCCCAAAGGCGAGACCTATTGGCTATGCCAATGCTTGTTCTGGGATACGAGCTGTAATGTGAAGGCAAAAGCCCTAGCGACACATCTTAGGGAACCCAATGCTATCATTTTATTTGTTCCTGCTACAGCGGCTTTACGGGCAGGGTTGCTCTGCTGACAAGAGGAGCAGAGGGAGGAGTGGTGGGCACTCAGTTAGTGCGCATGACTGTTTGGCCAGTCCTCTCGGGCTGGCCAAACAGTCATGCGCACTTTGCATGCTCTCCACCCAGGCTGCATTACAGCCTTGGTGGAGAACACGCCCAGGTCCCCTAATCCACAGTCCACATCTGAGCGCCGAACCATGACGCTCAGACCAATCACACCCCTACATTGCAGCTTTGTGATTGGCTTAGGGGAGCCTGGGTGTGCTTCCTGTTCCGGCCGGAGCAAAGGGACTACAGAGGAGAGGCGCAGCGAGAAGATAAGTTTAATTTTCTATACCCCCCGCCCCTCACCTTCCACCCCTGATCTGTGCCGGCCTCCACTACCTCACATACTGGCCCACTTAAGCTCCAAGTGTGCCTTATAAAATACTGAATGATGCAGGCAATGCAGTGGGAGTTATCAGTTTACTAATCAAAATGATATTCGACTGGCAATGGTTCACTCTGTTTGAGCATTAGTTCACTCAAAAAGAACAAAAAAAGCACAGTCTTGCTTGGAAGAATTTGTAGACAGATCAAAAATACAATTACTATAAAGAAGTATAGTGGTTGCATCCAAGACTGCGAAGTGTAATGGGAAGAACAATTTCCAGTACATGCATCGTGGGTTTGGATCTGCCAAGTTAGCAGAATTGATAACCTCCTGTCAAACATGACGGGGGACCCCAAATGATCAACAGTGTACCAAGAAAAGACACCCTAGTTCAACGAAAGGCATTGTGTGTAATGTCCCTAACCTAAATAATCAAGTAGGGGGAAAAAGTAAATGAATGTAAAAGAAATCTCAACCTCAAACCCATTAATCTCCACTGTAATTATTAAAGTCCATGAGGCCGTTTGTTCCCTCTCATCTATCCTGCACACACCCTTCTCTACCTGACTATACTTCCTTAAAGCTTCATTCTTTGCCAATTTCAGTCCATTATTCCGCAGCTCTAATTGAGGAAAAGAGCTATTCTAAAGTGAACAGTTATAGTTCAACAGAGAACAAGCTGACTTTCAAATGTAAAATGATCAATATTAGAACTTGGCTAGATGAGTGGGAAACATTTACAAAAGTAATCTAGGAATCTTCTGCTTTCGTACGTGAGCCACAGGGTTTGTCAACAGCAAGTTAACCTTGTATCGTAATTATTATCCAAATGTCTCATGAATGATTGTCAAACACCACTGTGCAACTTGGCTACATCCTTAAACCTGCTAATGTTATGTTGTTTTATTGATACCATTATGTTTGCTGTGCTTTTGAATGATTCTAAACTGAAAGTTTGGATGTAAAAAAGGAGTACAAGTGTTACATCACCACATTATAAAGAATTCAAGATAGCTAGTAAATGGGAGCAATAGCTAGTTACATCAAAATTCGTTTTTTTTACCAAAAAGATGAGAATATATTTCTCTTAGCATTTAGCCATCACCCCAATAGAGAGAAATAAAAGGGTTACCACTTCAGTGGTGAAATGTGCAAATCTTTTTGTACAGCTCTGGGCGACAAAAGCAAGTAAAGCATCCTCCAAACAACATGTTTGTTTGTAAATAGAACAAGGAAAATAAACAGACTCTCTCTTGAAGCAATGTAAAGGAGAACCAATTTGCAAGATTGTGAGTGCACTTAACAAGAGAAATCTCTTAGACAACACTGGCATTGGGAATAATCCAGTCCCAACTGTTCCTCACCTTTTGGACAAAAGTGATTAAAAGTCTCACAGTTATCAATAGAAGGATTTAAACTTGAGATAAGATATGAAGGGTCAATGAAATTTAAATAACACCAAACATATTATTGCGGATTAGCCACAACTAGTGGTTTAGGACTTAAATATTGGTTAACGACAGAGGATTTGTTTTTATCAGAAAAGGGCTCGTCAATATGCAGCTAGCTCTATTCTGCTCTCATATTGTATTCATTTACGTTGTTATCTCCACTAGTCGTGTTTCAAAATAGCAAGAGCAGCAGTAACTAGTGCAGTCCTAGGTGGTGCTATATTGCCATAAATAACGATAAAACTGTTTGACGTGCTTGAAATAAATCCTCTACGTTATTGTCAGCCTTTAATCCTATCAGGTCTGATGACATCCTGGAATAGACCCAATGGCAATTCCTACAACTTAATACAATGCTGTCCTGCCTACTGCAGTAGCATAAACGCATCAAATGATAACGTCTACGTAAATTCGCTCAAACTATGTTAGGAGGTGCAGTGCAGATGGTGGTCGGAGGCTAACGCGTGTGAGCGAGGAATTTTTGAAGGCTCAGAAACGGAATGTGGAAATATTTTCTACCCGCGGGTGCCACACGCACCAGGCATCGGCTCTGGAATTCGACGGAACGAGGGATTATTTTCGGCCCGTGGGTGTCAGACACACCAGGCATTAGGCAACAGGCAGTAGCACGCCATGACACCAGGACACGCACGGCGAGGCAAGGTGCGGCCGCGAGTCTGAAGGCTCAGTAAAGGTCAAGTGGCAGTAGCAGCCGCCTGAGAGGGCAGAAGTGAAAGGAGAGCTACAGCAGGCCCCGGGAGCAGCAAGGACTGGTAAGCAGATTGGCAAGCAGAGTATAAAGGACCCAGCAGCTGGCTTTAGGCAGAAGAGCCGAGGTGACTGCATCTTTGCCTGCGTCTTTGCCTTTAGAGATTGAGACCACTGACATTTAAGGAAGCTCGAAAGAAGCAGGGGGGTCCAGTCCGGGTCCAGCGGCTACCTGAAAAACTACGCATTGGCATAGCCAATAGGTCTCGCATTTGGGACCTTACAAGTGTTTAGCCATGCAACAGTTGGTGTTGTTGCACCAAGGATATTCTGCTGCATAACTAAATACTTATAGGGTCCAAGAAGCGAGACCTATTGGCAATGCCAATGCTTGTTTTTTTTGTTGCTGTTTTGTTTAAGTTGCCAGATCTACAATAGCTGGACATGGTTTTTGTTAACAGTTTGTTATGTTATGTTATATTTATTTTTATATAGCGCGCGGCGACTCAAAAAGAGTATCCCGGCGCTTTAGCAGCGAGACCTAAGACGAGATAACATAACACAGCAATAAAACAAAAAAAAGGGGAGCTCAGAAAAAAAAAGGGAACAGAGCCTATGAAGTAAACAACCAGGTCTTTAGACCCTTCCTAAAAGCAAGTAGACTGGTGGCGCCCCGAAGTGTCAGCGGCAGAGAGTTCCACAGCTGTGGTGCCAGCAGTCCAAAGGAGCGACCTCCAATGCGAGCTCTTTCCACACGTGGTACCACCGCCAAGAACTGTGACTCCGATCTGAGAGCGCGGGCAGGATGATAAAAGGCCAGTCTCCTTTGGAGGTACTTCGCGCCCCCAGCATGGAGGGCTTTAGAAGACAGAGTCAGCGCTTTAAAGATGATCCGCTTGCGGATAGGCAGCCAATGTAAGGCCTGCAAGAGACCCGCAACACTGGTTCGCCTATTTAAGCCATAGATGGCTCTCGCCGCAGCGTTCTGCGCGACCTGGAGCCGCTGCAGCAAATACTCTGGCAGGCCCAGGTAGAGGACGTTAGCATAATCCAGCCTGGACCCGATCAAAGCCTGCACGGTCAGTTTCCGATGTTCTTCCGATAAAAGGGGTAGAAACTTCCTCAACACCTTGAGGAGGCCAAAGCAGGTACCCGTCACCCCCAAGATCTGGGCTCTCATCGTCAGGCCCTTGTCCATCTTGACCCCCAAGTTCTTAGCAACTAAAGATGGACGGGCTGGTGGAAACATGTTGGTAGGCCAGTCAGGATCAGACGCACACCCGAAGAAGAGAACCTCAGACTTCTCAGAATTGCACTTGAGGCCACTCAGATGAAACCATCTAAAGACAGCCTCAAGGCAATCCCGGATGCTCTCTCCATTAAAATCTCCTCCGCTCTTTGCATCAAATGACTTGTTTTCATTGCTCTGAATGTGGTTTCCATTCTAGTTGTAGGCAGCAGTCATTCCCGGGGGTGTGGGGGCTGCTCATGCGTCGAACTTTGCAAATGAGAAAAGGCCTGGAGCAGGCCCAATTTACAAGTGTGGAGTGAGTGAGCCCCAGGCAGCATAACTCACTCACACAGGAGTTCATGCACTGCACCTGCATACTAAGCAAGGTTTAAGGAAACTCGACCCACTCCATCCCAGGCATCGAACACATATTTACCAAGAAACTCTGAGAAGAGCCTGCCTGCTGCACTGACGACTGGTGGTGTGTGTGCCTGGTGAAAGCATGCACTGACGGCTGGTGGTGTGTGTGTCCGGTGAAAGTTTGCACTGACGGCTGGTGGTGTGTGTTATGTTATATGTTATGTTATATGTTGATTTATAACGCGCTCTGTTAGTCGGGACTATCCTGGCGCGGAGAGGAAACTGAATCAGAGTAATTGGGGAACAGCTATTCATGATGTGTAAAAAGGTGAGTTTTTAACAATTTTTTTAAATTGATCAGGTTGGGAGAATGTCTTAGAGCATCAGGAAGGGCGTTCCACATCTGAGCTCCCCTAACCGTCAGAGATTGCCCCCCCAGACGAACTCTCTTAAATCTGGGAACGACTACCTGCTTTCGGGAGGCAGATCGCAGCTGACGGGTCGGTTGATAAAAAGCAAATCTTTTTGCAAGGTAGGGTGGACATGGTCCATGCAGGGCTTTATAAACTAGTACTAGAGCTTTAAAACGCACTCTTTGGGCCACTGGAAGCCAGTGAAGCTCCCTCAATTGCTTACGAACGCTGAGTCTCCTCTGGATGTTATAGAGGAGTCTCACCGTCGCATTCTGGACTACTTGTAGCTTTCTAATCAGAAAGTCAGGTGCCCCGATGTAAAGGGCATTCGAGTAGTCCAGACGGGAGAGCACCAATGCTCTGGCTACTGTTTCTTTGGCCGCTTGGGGGAGAAGGGGAAAGAATCTTCGAAGGGTGGTCAGAGTTCCAAAGCAAGTCCCATCCAGTCTAGTAATCTGGTCACGGAAACACAGATCGGCACTGTTGGACCCGGCCTCATGGCGTGGTCCTACCCCCCCCCCCCGCGTGGCGGGCCCCGAACGACATCGGCCCTCCGCCGGGCATCGGGCGGCCCTTGCCCGGCCCTGCACGCCCCAACACTGCTGGTCCGGTTACCACCCCGGGTCACCACTACCAGCCTAACTCCATCCTGGGCCATCACGTCACGAACCACGTCCTGGGCACGAGGCCTCGCCCGACTCCATCTTGGACCCACCAGGTCACGACCACGTGGCCTTGGCCCCGACCAAGGCCCCAGCGAAGCCCCGACATCGAGGCACCAAGATCCACCCAGGTGGCCGAGTGGCCACTCAACAGATCCCAGAGGAGGGAAGTTTCGATGGGCCTCCAGCCGGTCCCGGACGCCTGGTATCGATCGCCCTCCGGCCTCCCCGGGCGCTGCCTCCCCCCCCCCCCCCCGCTGGGTGTCTGGACACCATCATCCCGGCTCCTCCGACCCCCAGGCGCGAGGGTCCGGACATCAAAGGACTCCAGTCCTATATCTGGGCCAGTAGGACGGCAGTTGTATCCTGGACTGGAAGCCCTGCTGACGCTGTCGCGGCCGACACCAGAAGAACTCTTTTGCCTGTAACCTGAAGAGACCCTGAGAGCCTGCTGGCGCTGCCGCGGCCTACCTTCTCTGAAAACCATCTTGGGAACCTGCTGGCGCTGCCGCGGCCCACCTTTGCTGATATATCTTGGGAGCCTGCTGGCGCTGCCGCGGCCCCCCTTTGCTGAACCATCTTGGGAGCCTGCTGGCGCTGCCGCGGCCCACCTTTGCTGAACGATCTCGAGAGCCTGCTGCCGCGGCCCATCTTCGCCGAAACCACCTCGAGGCCTGCTGGCGCTGCCGCGGCCTCCTCTCCGAAAAGACCTGTCGAGTCCTGCTGGCGCTGCCGCGGCTCGGCCTCTCGGAACCCCCGGCTCGAGGATGGAGAGCTGTGCGCAGGGTATCCCTTCCTACACCCGTACTGAGACTGTCCCGCTACCCTGTCCCTTCCTTCACGAGACTTTACAGATCCATCGATCTGCCTGTATATATCGCTAAGAACAAGCAACCTTTACTCTTGATAAAGCCTAAGAACTATCTTCTTGTGTGGTGTCCGTTTGTAGTGTTGTGGTTACTCTGCTGTACGATCCTAGGAGAGGGCCCTCACCCAGGAGGCCTCTCGGTAACGCTCGGCTACTTCTCGGCGGAGAGGTGGACCTAGGGGTGGTCAGTCAGACATCTTCTGCCTCCCCCGGGCCCCCTCCGACTACGGAATTCCAGAAAGAAAAAATGGAAGATTAGTCATAAGGAATTAAAACAATTCTGCAAAGACCTGGGTATCGCTACCACTGGCCTAAGCACCAAGGACGACTTTAAATCGGCCCTACAAGCATGGGTGGAAGCTGGTGACACGCCACCCCAGAATGAAGATAACCAGGGCCCGAACGGACGCCCGGAGACCGAGACGACCCCAGCGGGGGAAAGACCCGCCAATCTAGGCACGGGCCTCTCCCACGAAGACGCTCGAGAACGAGAGAGGAACAGGCTCCACGAATTGGAGCTCGCCCGACTCCGGCAAGACGGAGAAATCCAGCTGGCAGAAAGAAAATTAGCCCTCGAGCAACTACAACTGGAAGGAGACCTGGAGGAAAGACGAAGACAAATAGACCTCGAAGAAAAGAAACTCATGCTCGAGCATGAGCGCGGCTTAAAGAACTAGAATTCAAGGCCAAAACGAACGATGCCAGCGCATCCGGGGGCAAGACCTCGCCCCCCCCTATGGACACGAAGGTGCACATACCCAAGGATGTCGTCAAAGAGTTCTATAAGAACGACGACATCCAACAGTGGTTCAAAGCCTACGAAGTAGCCATGACCGCCCATCGAGTACCCCTCAAGGACTGGGGCGCCGGCCTGTGGGGGAAATTCGTCAACGAGGGGAGAGACGCCCTGCTAGAGCTTCCCGATGCCGAGATGACCTCGTACGAACACATGAAAACAGCCCTCCTCACTCGCTACGGACTCACCCCCGAAATGTACCGACAGCGGTTTCGAGACTGTAAAAAAATCCCCGGTACCACATGGGTGGAGTACGTGAACTTTTTCAGCAGAGCCTTCGAAGGGTGGGTCAAAGGCAGTCAGGTCACCACCTACCAGCAGTTGGTCGACCTCATATGGGAACATCTTTCCAACAACTGCTTCATCGAACTCAGGCAGCATCTCCTCGATAGCAAATTGACAGAGCCACGAAAACTCGCTGTCGAGGCTGATAGATGGGTGGGCACCCGAGTCCCCCGGAGCCCGCTGGGAGACTACGGCCGGGGATCCACCGGAAAACACCGACCCCGAGGCGGAGGAGGAGGCCAGAGCAGGGGCCGAGATTCCCCCCCGGGGTTCTCCCCTACTTCCACTTCGCCATCCCTGGGCCGACGGGGGGCCCCTCCCGCACGACCGGGGCCCAGCCCGAACGTTACTTGCCACAGATGCCAGCGACAGGGTCATTATGCGAATGACCCCCTCTGCCCGATGAACCAGCGACCCGGCACCACCGGTCCTCCGAACCGCCAGATCGCGGCCGCCGCCCTGGGTACAGAAGGAGGCGAGGAAGAGGACAACGACCCCGAGCAGGCCGAGTGGGAGCCCGCCGCTATGATCTTGGCATGCCTGGGTGAACGAGACATGATCCCCCGAGACCGGATCCCAGGCAACACCCAGAAATACCGCCAATGGGTCACCATCAATGGACGCCGGGCCGAAGCCCTCCGGGACACTGGAGCCAGCGTGACGGCGGTCCGCTGCCACTTGGTGACCCCAGAACAGATTCTACCCAATGTCCTGTGCCCGGTGCGGTCGGCGGATAACTCCGAGAGTTTGTGCCAGATGGCCCGCATCCGCTTCGAATGGGGAGGGGTGTCGGGCATGCTGAAAGTGACCGTCCGGGACGATGCCCCCGTGGACTGCCTCCTCGGGAACGACCTGGAAAGTTCACCCTGGGCCCAAGTCGAGCGGAGAGAGCATCTGGGGATGCTAGGCCTTCCCAAGTGGGCCTGTGCGACCACCCGATCCATGACCGCCCGGGCCTCCGCCCCGATCGAAGAGGCCCTGCCAGAAGAACCGGAGTGGCCCGCACCTCCACCGCCCGCCGTCCCCGAGGACGCCGACCCTGAACCCAGCCCCCAGGGGCCCAGCCATGAAGACCTCCCCGAGCTCGGCCACCTTCCAGAACTAGCTCAATGGCGCCAAGAAGGTGGCCCCACCCGCGAACAATTCCGTCAGGAACAGAAAACCTGTCCCTCCCTCGAGGGAATCCGACAACAAGCCGCCACTCAAGCCGCTGGAGACCCCTCGGGGTCCCACTGGATCTATTGGGACCACGACCTTCTCTACAGCGAGCAGAAGATTGCCGAACTAGGGGCCAGCCGGGTGCTGGTCGTTCCCCTCCGATTCAGAGACTTCCTTTTGAACTTGGCACATGACGTGCCCCTCGCCGGACACCTGGGGCAGGACAAAACTTACAGCCGCCTGGTGACCTATTTCTACTGGCCGAAAATGCGCAACGATGTAAGCAATCACTGCCGATCCTGTCCGACCCGTCAAGCCAGCGGGAAGAGCGGGGGAAAAGTCAAAGCTCCACTCCAGCCTTTCCCCGTGGTCACCACCCCCTTCGAGCGAGTGGGGATCGACATAGTGGGAACATTGGACCCCCGCACCTCTCAGGGGCATCGCTTCATCCTCGTTCTGGTGGACCATGCCACCCGCTATCCTGAAGCCATCCCCCTCCGAACCATCACGGCCCCAGTAGTAGGCAGAGCCCTGATGGGGATCTTCTCCAGAGTCGGTTTCCCCCGAGAAGTCGTGAGTGATCGGGGCACAAACTTTATATCGAAATATATGCGGTCCCTGTGGCAACAGTGCGGGGTCACATATAAGTTTACCACCCCGTATCACCCCCAAGGAAATGGACTTGTAGAGCGGTTTAACCGAACACTGAAGGGGATGATCAAGGGCCTAGAAGAGCCGCTACGACGCAAATGGGATGTCCTGCTGCCCTGCCTCCTGTTTGCCTATCACGAGGTACCCCAGAAATCCCTGGGGTTCAGCCCCTTCGAACTATTGTATGGGCACCCGGTCCGAGGCCCCCTCAGCCTGGTCAAAAAAGGCTGGGAGACGGCTGCCCGGGGTGCTCCACCAGATGTCTACCAGTACCTCCTGACCCTCCGCAACCAGACTCGGAAGTTCCGGGAACTCGCCGAAGCCAACCTGGAAGCCAGTCAGGAGGAGATGAAACGCTGGTATGACCAGAACGCCTCGTCCATCGAATTCGAGCCGGGCCAGCAGGTCTGGGTTATGTCCCCGGTTGAACCTTGTGCCCTCCAGGACAAGTGGACGGGGCCCTTCAAAGTGGTGGAGCGCAAGAGCCCCGTCACCTATCTGGTGGACATGGAGTCCCCCAGGAACCCCCCTCCGGGTTCTACACGCTAACCGGCTCAAGCCGCACTTCGCACACACTGAACTAAGTCTGCTGCTAGCAACCGATGACGGAGCTGAAGACGACTCCGAACCTCTACCCGATCTCCTGAGCACCACCGAGAAAGACGGCTCCGTCGAAGGAGTCACGCTCTCCTCTACCCTGACCCCAGAACAGCACCAAGACTGCCGGAAGCTGCTGGGGCAATTTGCAGATCTATTTTCCCTCACTCCTGGGATCACCCGGTGGTGTGTCCACGATGTAGACACCGGAGACAGCCCGCCTGTAAGACACCGAGCTTTCCGAGTGCCCGACCGAGTTCGGGCCTGCATTCAATCCGAAGTAACCAAGATGCTAGCTCTGGGGGTAATCGAATCCTCCGACAGTCCCTGGGCCAGTCCTGTTGTCCTGGTCCCTAAGGCCGCCGTTCTCGGCACGCCCCCGGAGCTCCGGTTCTGTGTTGACTACCGGGGGCTGAATGCAGTCACCAGGACCGACGCCCATCCCATCCCCCGGGCGGATGAGCTGATCGATCGCCTGGGGCCGCCAGGTATCTCAGCACCTTCGACCTCACGGCCGGATATTGGCAGATCGGCCTCACCCCTGGAGCACAAGAGTGATCGGCCTTCTCGACCCCTGATGGCCACTACCATTTCAAAGTGATGCCCTTCGGCATGAAAAACGCCCCGGCCACCTTCCAGAGACCCGTGAACAGGGTGCTGGCCGGACTAGAAGAGTTCAGTGCCGCCTATCTAGACGACATTGCGGTGTACAGCCTCCACTGGGATGAGCACCTGACCCACCTCTGGGAGGTCCTGACGGCCCTCCGACGGGCCGGACTGACAATAAAAGCCAGCAAGTGCCAGATAGACCAAGGGTCCGTGACCTATCTGGGGCACCAAGTAGGGAGCGGCCAGGTGGCTCCCCTCCAGCCAAAGATTGACACCATCCGGGCCTGGGAGCCCCCTGTCACCCAAACAGCAGTCCGAGCCTTCCTGGGGCTCACCGGATATTATCGGCGCTTCATAAGAGACTATGGAAGCATCGTGGGGCCCCTCACAGAACTGACCTCCAAGAGACTACCACAAAAGGTGCGCTGGACACCCGAGTGCCAGGTCGCCTTCGATACCCTGAAGACCGCCATGTGTACCGCCCCTGTGCTCCAAGCCCCCGACTACAGCCGAGAGTTTGTGGTCCAAACCGACGCCTCGGAGCACGGCATTGGGGCGGTCCTATCCCAAGTAAACCCTGAGGGAGTCGACCTTCCCGTTGCCTTCATCAGCCGGCGGCTGCTGGCCAGAGAACAACGATGGAGCACCATCGAGAGGGAAGCCTTTGCAGTCGTGTGGGCCCTAAAGAAGCTCCGGCCCTACCTCTTCGGCACCCACTTCCGGGTCCAGACCGACCACCGGCCCCTGCGGTGGTTGATGCAGATGCGGGGTGAAAACCCGAAACTGTTGCGATGGTCCATCTCCCTCCAAGGGATGGACTTCACTGTGGAGCATCGCCCCGGCAACGACCACGCCAATGCTGACGGCCTGTCCCGATTCTTCCGCCTCGGCGAGGAGACCCCCCAAGAAGATGGGTGACTCTCCCCTGCCTTCAGCTGGGGGGGACGCGTGTTGGACCCGGCCTCATGGCGTGGTCCTACCCCCCCGCGTGGCGGGCCCCGAACGACATCGGCCCTCCGCCGGGCATCGGGCGGCCCTTGCCCGGCCCTGCACGCCCCAACACTGCTGGTCCGGTTACCACCCCGGGCCACCACTACCGGCCTAACTCCATCCTGGGCCATCACGTCACGAACCACGTCCTGGGCACGAGGCCTCGCCCGACTCCATCTTGGACCCACCACGTCACGACCACGTGGCCTTGGCCCCGACCAGGGCCCCAGCGAAGCCCAGACATCGAGGCACCAAGATCCACCCAGGTGGCCGAGTGGCCACTCAACAGATCCCAGAGGAGGGAAGTTTCGATGGGCCTCCAGCCGTCCCCGGACGCCTGGTATCGATCGCCCTCCGGACTCCCCGGGCGCTGCCCCCCCCCCCCCCCCCGCTGGGTGTCTGGACACCATCATCCCGGCTCCTCTGACCCCCAGGCGCGAGGGTCCAGACATCAAAGGACTCCAGTCCTATATCTGGGCCAGCCCCGGAGTAGGACGGCAGTTGCATCCTGGACTGGAAGCCCTGGTGACGCTGTCGCGGCCGACACCAGAAGAACTCTTTTGCCTGTAACCTGAAGAGACCCTGAGAGCCTGCTGGCGCTGCCGCGGCCTACCTTCTCTGAAAACCATCTTGGGAACCTGCTGGCGCTGCCGCGGCCCACCTTTGCTGATCCATCTTGGGAGCCTGCTGGCGCTGCCGCGGCCCCCCTTTGCTGATCCATCTTGGGAGCCTGCTGGCGCTGCCGCGGCCCCCCTTTGCTGAACCATCTTGGGAGCCTGCTGGCGCTGCCGCGGCCCACCTTTGCTGAACCATCTCGAGAGCCTGCTAGCGCTGCCGCGGCCCATCTTCGCCAAAACCACCTCAAAGCCTGCTGGCGCTGCCGCGGCCTCCTCTCCGAAAAGACCACCTGTCGAGTCCTGCTGGCGCTGCCGCGTCTCGGCCTCTCGGAACCCCCCGCTCGAGGATTGAGAGCTGTGCGCAGGGTATCCCTTCCTACACCCGTACTGAGACTGTCCCGCTACCCTGTCCCTTCCTTCACGAGACTTTACAGATCCATCGATCTGCCTGTATATATCGCTAAGAACAAGCAACCTTTACTCTTGATAAAGCCTAAGAACTATCTTCTTGTGTGGTGTCCGTTTGTAGTGTTGTGGTTACTCTGCTGTACGATCCTAGGAGAGGGCCCTCACCCAGGAGGCCTCTCGGTAACGCTCGGCTACTTTACGGCGGAGAGGTGGACCTAGGGGTGGTCAGTCAGACATCTTCTGCCTCCCCCGGGATCACCTTTCTAACAGGCACCCAACCAGAATCCAAGGTTCTTAGCTATCCCACCCTCTCCCTTAGGGCAGGGTAATCCACTGGGCCAAATGGACTCCTTAAAGTCAGTTGGGAATTGGCCGTACAGCAAGATTTTTGATTTGTCCTCATTGCACTTGAGGCAGGCTCTTGCTAGCCAAGCAAATACAGAGGATAGGCATTGGTGAGCTCATGAAGTGCTGATATTCTCCTTATTCCAGGTAAAGAGAAGTTGGGTGTCGTCAGCGTAAGCCATTATCTTTGCACCCAAGTTCTCTGCCAGCAGAATCAAAGGTGTTAAATAGACATTAAATAAAAGGGGGCTCAAGGTCGACCCCTGTGGTACTCCAGTCTCAACTCTGCGGTTAGAAGAATGAAAGGGAGGTAACCAGATTTGTTGGGACCGGTCAGACAGGAAAGACTTGATCCACCCAAGGACCATGCCCGAGATGCCAATATCCTCCAGCCTAGACAAAAGCTGGAGGTGAGGCACCGTATCGAATGCGGCAGAGAGGTCCAATAAAATTAGAGCCGCTCTGCCGCCTCCGTCCAGGCATTCCCTGATGGCCTCTGCCATCTCCACAAGTGCAGTCTCGGTGCTAAAAGAGGTACGGAACCCCAATTGGGCCGGATGGAGTGCCCCTGAGGATTCCACGAACCTCTCCAGCTGCCGAAATACGGCCTTCTCGCATACTTTGGCAAGGGCTGGGAGAAGGGATATGGGCCGATAGTTTGATGTAATCAGTGGATCGGCAGTGGGTTTTTTTAATCAGAGGGAGGAGTTTGGCTTGTTTCCACTGGGCGGGCACCATTCCCAAAGCTAGTGACTCATTGACCAGAGCAGTAACCATAGGGGTAATTACTTCGGCCCATAGGGGTAATTACTTCGGCCTGGAAGCGTGCACTGACGGCTGGTGGTGTGTGTGCCTGATGGAAGCATGCACTGACGGCTGGTGGTGTGTGTGCCTGGTGGAAGCGTGCACCGACGGCTGGTGGTGTGTGTGCCTGGTGGAAGCGTGCACCGACGGCTGGTGGTGTGTGTGTGCCTGGTGAAAGCGTGCTCCGACGGCTGGTGGTGTGTGTGTGTGCCTGGTGAAAGCGTGCACCGACGGCTGGTGGTGTGTGTGTGTGTGCCTGGTGAAAGCATGCACCGACGGCTGGTGGTGTGTGTGTGTGTGTGTGCCTGGTGAAAGCATGCACCGACGGCTGGTGGTGTGTGTGTGTGTGCCTGGTGAAAGCATGCACCGATGGCTGGTGGTGTGTGTGTGTGTGTGTGTGTGCCTGGTGAAAGCATGCACCGACGGCTGGTGGTGTGTGTGTGCCTGGTGAAAGCGAGCACCGACGGCTGGTGGTGTGTGTGTGTGTGCCTGCTGAAAGCGTGCACCGACGGCTGGTGGTGTGTGTGTGCCTGCTGAAAGCGAGCACAGACAGCTGGTAGTGTGTGTGCCTGGTGGAAGCGTGCACTGATGGCAGCTGTGCACGTGCACGAGCTCGTGAACGCAAGCTGTAGGCCAGCCAAAGCCTCTGGTGGCACTTTTAAAAGCCACTTACTAAATGTCTCGAAAAGACAGCATGCACTGTCTCAGACAAGACGTAATAAGGGAACCACAACTCGCCCCTTGAGAGGACACCGCCGACACTGCTACTGCCATTACTTCGTTTGGGAGCAGGAGTGGGACTGGACTACACGTCCCAGGCTCCTTTGCCACCATTGCAGCTGACTAGCTGACCACGCGCCCAGGTCGATTCCCTTTCATCTGCATTCCTGTTAACGTACAGTTTATCCGTTGCTATCCGGGCGGACAACTATGTTGAAAGGAAAGGGATGCGAAGAGAAGTCCAGCGGGAGGGGCGGAGCAACATTGGACTCCTTCCTCATAAGAGCAGCAAGTGTCCTCTCCCATGAGATAGAGTTGACCGAAAGACGTCTTTCTTTGGACTCTGCCTCACTAAGACTGAGTCTATCCCCGACCCCACCCCCAGAGTCAGTTACCTTACCACTTACAACGCTGCCAATCCCTGTAACTCCAACAGTCCTGGTATTAGATCAGAGTGGCTGTCTTCCTGTAAATCACATCACAGAACTTGCCCCACGAAGGGGAAAAGATTCCTTCCCCCAACTTGTCTCCCCACAGAATTATTCCTCGCAGCTGCCACCCACCAAACAAACCAGGGCAGGCTGGGCCATAAATGGTGCAATACCCAAAAAACCCAAGCCTACTTGTGCTCTGAAACCTAAACCTGCCCAAACGAAGGCCAACGCCAGGAACCCAAAGTTATCATTACCGGAGCAAGCAATCAATCAATCATCAGAATTTGTATAGCGCGCTACTCACCCGTAGGGTCTCAAGGCGCTGAGGGGGGGTTGCTACTGCTCGAACAGCCAGGTCATGAGTTGTTTCCTGACGGAGAGATCGTCCAGGGTCAGCCGTAGGTGAGTGGGGAGGGAGTTCCATGTTTTGGCAGCCAGGTGGAGAAGGATCTTCCTCCGATGGTGGATTTGCGGATTCATGGGACGGAGGCGAGGGCGAGGCTGGCGGATCGGAGCTGGCGGGTGTGTAGAATGTGAGGCGGCTGTTGAGGTATTTCGGGCCCGTGTCGTGGAGAGCCTTGTGTGCGTGGGTGGGTGAGGAGTCTGAACGTGATCCTCTTGTTGACGGGGAGCCAGTGCAGGTCTTTCAGGTGGGCAGAGATGTGGCTGTGGCGAGGGATGTCCAGGATGAGTCGTGCTGAGGCGTTCTGAATGCGCTGGAGTCTTTTCTGGAGTTTGGCTGTGGTTCCAGCGTAGAGGGTGTTCTCGTAGTCCAGACAGCTGGTGACTAGGGCCTGGGTGACCGTCTTCCTTGTTTCGGTAGGGATCCATCGGAAGATCTTTCGGAGCATGCGCAGGGTGTTGAAGCAGGATGACGAGACGGCGTTGACTTGCTTGTTCATCGTGAGGGAGGAGTCCAGGATGAAGCCCAGGTTGCGTGCGTGGTCCGTTGGCTTGGGTGCGGTGCCCAGGGCAGGGGGCCACCCGGAGTCGTCCCAGGCAGAGGGAGATGGTCCGAGGATGAGGACTTCCGTCTTGTCTGAGTTCAGTTTCAGACGGCTGATCTTCATCCATTCCGCGACGTCTTTCATTCCTTCCTGGAGGTTGGCTTTGGCGGTGGCGGGGTGAGGGAAGAGGATCAGCTGGGTGTCGTCGGCGTAGGAGATGATATTGAGGTTGTGTTGGCGTGCGATGGCTGCGAGAGGGCTCATGTAGACGTTGAAGAGGGTGGGGCTGAGTGAGGATCCTTGCGGAACGCCGCAGATGACGTCGGTGGCCGCGGATCGGAACGGGGGGAGGCGGACTCTGGGTTCTTCCGTCGAGGAACGAGTTGATCCACTCCAGGGCCGCTCCCTGGATTCCGGTGTTGCTGAGGCGCTGTATCAGGGTGCTGTGGCATGCGGTGTCGAAGGCTGCTGAGAGGTCCAGGAGCATGAGGGCAGCAGGTTCCCCGTTGTCAAGCAGGGACCTGATGTCGTCGGTGGCTGCGATGAGGGCAGTCTCGATGCTGTGGTTTGCTCGGAAGCCGGACTGTGAGGGGTCGAGGGATCCGTTGGTCTCGAGGAAGGTGGAGAATTGTCTGTTGACGGTCTTCTCAATGACTTTGCCCCATCTCGCTCGTCCTCTTTCCAGCCAAAGTTCTTCAGGTCCGCGGTGGGTTTCTTCAGGAGGGCGCTCAGCTCGGCATGTTTCCAACTCTCCGGGAAGGTGGCGGATGCGAAGGAGCTGTTGATGATGTTCCGGAGTTGGGGTGCGATGATGGAGTCGGCTTTGTTGAAGATGTGTGGGCAGGGGTCGGTATGGGAGCCAGAGTGGATGGTGTTCATCAGGCGGGTGGTGTCTTCGGTGCTGACAGGGGTCCAGGTGCACAGGGTGGTGGTGGGGGGCGCTGGTTCGGTGGTTGGGTGCGTGGTCAGCGTGCCAAAGCTGTTGTGAATGTCGGCGATCTTGCGGTGGAAGAACGAGGCGAGTGAGTCGCAGAGGTCTTGCGAGGGTGTGATGTCGTTGATGCAGGCGCTGGGGTTGGAGAGCTCTTTAACAATGCTGAACTCTTTGTTACCTCCGGACTCTAGCAGCATAGAGGCCGGGCTGGGGGTTATAGGAAAAATAAATGAGGTACTGGCTCCTATTCTTGACAAACTGACCCAAATCGAGTTCTGCTTGGCGGAGTTGGAATCGCAGAATCGGACTCTACTTGCCAGAATGCCTGCCATCCGCGCCCGCCAACAATTAACATCCAGCACTCAAAAACCATCAAGAGAAATTTGGGACACTCCTCTAGTGGTAAATTTGAAGCAACCACTAGTACCGTATTTACCATCTGGAGGCCTTGACAGTCATCTAATGCAAGACCTCAACACTCCCAAAAATGCCAACCCAATTGGGGCCACGCACAGCCTTTTAGCTCGGAAGGAAAGAGCCATCATTTCCCAGCCATTATTATTCCAGAAGGCAAAAATGAGAGCAGCACATAAGGAAAGAAGCCAAGATCAAAATGTTGGCGCGCAACAGACTTTTAGGCATCATATCCTTCATTTTCCAGCTGCCACCGCCCCATTGGTCCTGGTTCTGGCAAACGTCCCTCTTCTCCGTGAAAATCAGTGCGAAACTACTGGACAGTTAATGGACAAATGCCTGCACTGCTAACTGAATAATGTTAACGTGACCAGTCGGGGGAGGAAGGTGTTGGCTCATGAATTGATTATGGCCAGGAGAGTTGGTTGGGTAGGGGGGGCAAAGTAAATATTATGATGGAGATTGTGTGGTAATTAATTTTAATAACTCACATGCAAGTGTCTCCCTCCTGGCTAACCTACATATTCCTGCATTAAGGAACACCCAAATAATACCCCTAGCGTTGGAATACTTTTATGCCGGCCAGGATGGTCCTGGGGGGAGGGCTCAAATGGACAAAACTTGGAATTTGTTAACTGACTGGAACGGGGGTCCCAACATAAATCCTGGGATTAGCCTACAAAATAGATTTGCGGCCTGTCTAACATGGAGGATTGTGATTGACTAACCCTGTCACCATCCCAATCATCAATCAAATCTCCCATCACTGCCATGGCAGAAAACAGTTCACGGGCACCTCTACTTAATCCAACAGCTTTTAAAGTGGTCCCTGTAGATGTAACTCTGGTGCAAGGAACTCCGGGACTTAGGCAGACCCCCGCCCCTCGAATATAATCAAGGGCTCCAGAGCAAACATGGGTTGTGGAATGAGTCAGGTTTAGCCTCCAAATTAATGAACCAACATTGGCTGAATGAGTGGCAGGATATGGAATTCGTCTTATTTCAGGAAACTTGGGCAATAGACCCTTCCTTTTTACGGGGTTTCGTTCCTTCCACTCCCCAGCTGAGCCTGCAGCATCAGGAAAGGCAAAGGGGGGTCTACATACACTAATCTCAAATACCCTACCACTCCAAGTTAGACAAGTCGGGCCACTACACACCCATTTCCAGATACTAGAGTTGGACATTAGGAAACAGAATAGTTGTACTCTTGTCAACTTCTCTAACAATGAACTTGGGAGAAACTCTAGAGCTGCAGTGGATGCCTTAGCGGTGGAGACTGACAAATTGTACAAAAGGAAGAAAGGGGGAAATGTGAATCTCATATTGGCAGGGGATTTCAATACTCATCTATGTAAACTTACTGAGACTAGAGTCTGTGGTGTATAAACCACAGGCGGTAATCCCCTCCTGCATTTCTCGAATAATGGGTATGGAGAGGCCTTAAACAACTTGCTATCCCAGTGGAATCTGTTTATATTAAGCGAGTCTAATGAAAAAGGGCACAGGTCAACTTTTAATAGAGGCACTCAGGAAACGACCATCGATTTTGTTTTAGTGTTGGGACATCTACTACAGAAGGTAGACCTTAAGAGCATTAGGTTTTCACCCTATAGCGACCATGCCATACTATTGACTCAGCTAAAAATCCTTCCTACACCCAAAGAACATAATCTGGTTCTTGCGGATGTGAACCTGTCCAGAAAAAATGGTTACCAACTGAAATGGACAGTGGTAAAATTAAAGTTGGTCCCCGAAATTCAGGCACACAAAGAAAGATATTATAGAATGCCTGGGAGAAGACCTAACCCCAACAGACATGGTCACCAGCTTAATTGCCCTTCTGTCAAAAATAAAAATAGCAATTACGCGGCCAAAGTCATCAAATTCAGTAGCAAAAAAGGGGTGGTTCGACTCAGCCTGCACTAAAGCCGAAATAGATCTTGTAAACACTTAAAAAAAAATCTCCCAGGGACTACCCCAAACTACGTTCACTACGCTTAGAATATAAAATAGCCAGGTGGGTGAGAGAGAAGGACTTAAAAACACAGGCGTGGATGGGGCGTGTCCAAGATGGCGACCTGATAGGACGCAGGTCTCCGCGGCTCCCTGCCCCGATCCCTCCTAAAGCCCCTAAAAGTAACACCTAACCTCCCCAGAGCACCAAGCACATCCGATATCGGGAGCGGAGATCGGCTGTTGCCCCGGGAGAACTGTCGCTGAATCTGTGCGGCCCCGGCGGGGCTCTCAACACGAAGGGACAGATCTGCCGCGACTCCTGTAACGGCGGCCGCCCCGGAGAAGTGACTTGCTAGTGCACTCCCTGCCCCGGCCCCCGAACGGGCCGACTAACTGCCTGCGGAGCCCACGGAGACGTCCTGCTGCCTCCGACACTGGGTTTGGGACCCTCGCAGGACGCTGAGTGCCGCCAACGCGACCCGGCCGGTGGTGGAGGGACCGCCCGGGAGTCGTGAAAATTGAGGCCCCGGCTTTGGGCCTACTGGGAGGGGCAACTGCGTAGCACATCACGGCTCTACCGGAGTGTCCCTGTGGTGTGGAGGCGGCATCAGAGGCACATTTAGCACGACATGCTGCCCCGAGTTGAGCTGGACGGGTGTCCTAAGGCGAGAGGCCCCAGCTTTGGACTTGCACGGCTATTGAGCCGGGGAGGGACGGCAGAGCTGCACCCCGCCGGCAGGGCCCAGCGGACTTGGCCTGACGGAGCAACGGACAGCACCGGGAGACTGGAGCTGCGGCGGAAGGCGGCCAGGGAACACTGGAGACCGACGGGCGGCACCAGACCAGTGTGAAGAGGTGAGGAGAGCAGCAGTGGGTGCTACTGAGGAGGCTCGGGGGGCATGATCGAGCTCCCGGTGCTGGGTCCGGCTGGGTCTGTGGGCAGCGCTGCGCCGGCGGGAAAGTGGTAGGGCGGCGCGCTTCCCATCAATGCTGCCGGACATTTGAGCCCTAGCTACTTCTTCCCATCCATACATATAGCAGCCCGGGGGTCGTCTGGAGGCTGGTGCGGTAGTTTGGAAGGGGAGGCCTACCCCAATGCACGAACTTGCCTGACTGCTCCTGCCCGCCTCTTGGTGATCGTGGGGGTCGGCGGTGAGGGACGCGGGGCCCCCTGAAGAAGCCACCAGTTGTCTGGTTGCCCCTTGGTGCCACGAGGTTCGCTGCCATATTCTTGAACCCGGGGCCCCGGCCGCTCAACAAAAGATTGGCTTTGACCACGAGGTGAGTGACAAGGCGCAAACCATCGTCAGCGCGGCAGCTGGCCGCCTCGATTTCCGTCGGGAAGCCCTGACACAGCAGTGAGAGCACCGTTTTCCCTGCCGCACAGATCACACTTACCCTTGGGACTGCCGGGCCTCTGCGCTTGCCTCCGGCTCCCTAGAGATCACAGAGCGGGACCGTCCCGGTGGCTGGGCGCGACATGGCGGGACTCAGGGGGAAAAAAACAACCCAAACACTCCCAGAGATGATGGCAAAATCCCAGCATAAGGCCGGCAAGGACCCACCCTCCCCTGAGACCACAAGACTGCCGCCGGAGCCGTCCAGCGACCAAGTGCCCATCACCCGGTCCTTTCTGGAGACACTGTTCAATTCCCTCAGGGATGATTTCAAGTCCCTGAAGCAGGAGGTGGCAGGTGAGGTCCAGGAACTCAGACGGGACGTGGAGGGTCTTGGGGAACGGGTGGTCGCTATCGAGGACGCCGACCAGACTAGAAGCGACGAAATCGAACAGCTCCAACAGGAAGTCCTGAGACTTACAGACCAGCAACTGGACCTCCAGGCCCACGTGGAGGACCTCGAAAACCGCTCCCGTCGCAACAACATATGGGTCCGGGGGGTCCCTCAGAAAGCGGAAGGGACAGATGTCACAAGCTACCTAAAGGACCTTTTCCGCAGCATCTTGGGGGAACCTGCTGACTTTATCGTCCGCATTGATCGGGCACACAGAGTTGGAATTCCTAGACGCGCTTCCGCCCCGCCGCCGGACATCTTAGCCTTTCTTCCTGACTTCCCGCTAAAGGAGCGGATTCTTCGGGAAGCCAGACGGGCACAGCCTCTTAAATTTCAAGGCCACCCCGTCGCCCTATACCAGGATCTTTCGGCCATCACACTACAAAAACGGAAAGTGTTTAAAGTAGCGACGGACTTTCTGCGACGGCAAGAAATTCCATACTCATGGGGCCACCCGTTCAGGCTGATATTTAAATGGAATGGGGCCCTACACAAAATGTGCTCGCTCAAAGACACTTGTGCTCTTCTGGGACTTGATTTGGAAGAAGATGCGCCGATGGTGAGAGTGTCACAGGGGTCCTCCAGAGGGGACTGGCAGACAGTGGGCCGCAGACAGTGGGCCGTAGACGATCCCCGTCGCAACGCTTGAAACCCGACGCCCACATCATCACGCAGGAGAGGGCGACGGCAGTGGCGGAAGTAGCCAAAGAGACATCACCCTCTAAATGATCTTTACACTTGATGGGGAGATTGATCATAGCACGTACCTTGCTCATGGGCTGGGAGGGTACCGGGCGGGGGCCGCGATGGCCGCCATCGGACATGACCCTTGTAAGTGATTTCACCACGGCCCTGTTTGGACTGACAGGACTGGGACTATACATTCTTCTAGTTTGGGGGTTGGGGAGTGGGCATTGGGTGGGGGGAGATGAACATTCAAGTCTGAGCATTTGGATCTTGGTTTGGGGAAGCTGGTTTGGGAGTTGGGGCGTTAGAGGGGGGTG
The DNA here is from genome assembly GCF_964261635.1 of Lissotriton helveticus. NCBI lineage: Eukaryota > Metazoa > Chordata > Amphibia > Caudata > Salamandridae > Lissotriton > Lissotriton helveticus. Next base: position 102,042,002 of record NC_136067.1, read on the forward strand.
AGGAGAGGGTGTGGGGGGGGGCGATGTTGGGACGGGGGGCTGGGAGTGGGATTGTGGGAGGGACCCAGTGTGCCAGGGGGTTCGGTGGGACTGGAATGTTCACCGAGTCGTCCTCGGCTCCAACAATGGGACTGCATTCACTTAGCCCATGGATCGTTTGCTCACCTACGATGGAGTCTAGTTTGAAGGTATTAACCCTTAATGTGAAGGGCTTGAATAGCCCGATTAAACGAAGGGCTGTGATCTCATACCTGGAGAACTCCGGGGCCGACATATGTTTATTACAGGAAACCCATCTCCTGCCTACAGACTGGCATAGGATGCGCTCACGCGCCTTTCCCCGGCAGTTTTTTTCCTCTCTCCCAACAAAAAAGGCGGGGTGGCTATTTTAGTCTCTAAGCGCTTCCGTGGCAGCGTGGGGGAGATCAAAGGCAGGCTGCTAGCATACACCTTTTTACTGGGGGGCCAACGCTTCACGATTGTCTCCCTCTACGCCCCGAATTCAGGACAAGAAGCCTTTTTAAAGGGCGCCATTTCCGAGTCACTTCAATCCCCTACCTCTCTCTTGCTCATTGGGGGGGGATCTCAATCTAGTGATGGGCACAAATATAGACAGGTCGGGACACCGCTATGGGGACACCGGCGCCATTACAGCCGCCGGTAAAGACTGGCTACACGAGAGAGACCTAGTGGATCTATGGAGGGCTACACATCCCAACACATCGCACTTTACGTTTTAATCCAACGTACATCGCACGTATGCCAGGTTAGACCACTACTTAGGTTCTTCTGAACTACTTACCACTCTCAGAGATGTAAGCATTGTCCCAGCGGCACTGTCTGATCACGATGCGGTGGAGTTGACACTCCAGGTTCCCAAGTCCACTCGCCCCCCTGGAGCGTGGCGACTGCGTGAAACCCTCTTACACCGGCCGGAGGTCACCAAGCAACTTCACACGTGCCTCGCTGAATATCTGGCTATTAATGACACCCCCGAGACTCCGGTGTCTGCCCTCTGGGGGGCCTTGAAAGTGGTGGCTCGCGGCGAGCTTATCGCTATTGCAGCGGCAGAAGCGAAGGTCTGCAAAGCAAAAACGATGACCTCACTGCTCAGGTCTCTGAACTAGAGAGGGTCCACAGTCGCACCGGCGCCCCGCGGGTCTGGAGACAATTGAAGGCCGCTAGAGCCCAATGTCAGGGTGCCCCCCAAGTCTTACCTTTGCTTGTGACGCGATTCCGCAGAGACGACAAGAGCACCCGTCCCTGTACCCACCTGACCCTCGTGGAAGACAATACCCAGCAGGGATGAGATGGACGCAGGGATGAGATGGACGCAGGGATGGGAGCCAGGGTGTAGGGTTAAGGATGGCGTGGAGCTGGCGGGGCGTCCCGGTGTCAACTGGAAACCAAAGAAGATAGATCAGAGACTGTATCAGACCCGAAAAGGAATCACCCCCCACATACACTCACAGACCTTGGCACCCCTTGAGGACTCACCAATGCTCCCGGGAAGGAAGGTCCCCAGATGAGAACAGCTCCGGCTGTGACTAGCAAAGGTAGGGCGCTCCTGCGCGTTACCGCCAAGTTCAAAACTAAAGAAAGCGCTCCTGCACGTTTCACCCAAGCTAAAACAAAAAGAAAGCGCTCCTGCGCGTGTAGCTGAAAACAAGTCTGTAGGCTAATTTGTTTCCCTGAAGCGCTCCTGCGCGGTGAGAAACCGTAAGTAGAAAACCCCAAAACACAATCCAGGTCCACAAACACCCACAAGGCGCTCCTGCGCATCAGGGGTTAAGAAAACAAAAAACGGGCACTTTCCTGGAACCCCCAGGAGAAGGAACAAACAAGTGCTCCTTAATGGCGCAGTCTAGAGGCAAAGTAGCGCTCCAGCGCGGCTTGCCTACTTAATGTCAGCCGAGGAGTAAGAGGGCTCCTAAGGGCGGCTGACGTGACAGCCGAGCAGCGCTCCAGCGCGGCTCGTCTCCGAACTGGACAGGCAGGTCTTGGCAAGCGGGAATCCGGAATCCGAAGCACCAAGCCGGCAGGAAACGCGCTGGTTATGCGTTTCCCCCGGAAGTGCTTCGGTGCTTTGCTGCCCGGGACTAGACCGGGTACTCAACTTCCGGCCGGAAGTGAGTATTTCGGCCTCCCGTGTGTGTATGCGGGAATGGCCGGCCGCGGCAACGCCGCGAACCATGACACCCAACTAGCCAGCCTAGATACAGATCGGGCGGAATTCGCCGCTCTATGCCTCCGTCACTCCTATTACATTGGGGGGAACAAAACGGGCCGCTTACTTGCTAGCGCCCTGAAGGCTAAAACCCAACACTCCAAAATGACCAACCTCACGGATGACTCTGGTCTGGATATCACTGGTGAGACCCGGGTCACGGAAGCATTTAGGACATTCTATGCCACTCTATATAAAGCCGACTCTGTGTCATCGGAGGATGTCCATAACTACTTGGAATCGGCAAGGGTCATGGAGTTGTCTCAGGCCAGTGCGGATGCCCTAGATGCCCCTACCCGCCTGGATGAAGCACTTGCCGCTTTCTCCCGCCTCTGCCCCCTCAAATCCCCAGGGCCTGACTGCTTTTCAGCCGGGTTTTACAAAACCTTCAGCCAGCTTTTGGCTCCTGTTCTCACCCGGCTTTTCAACTCCTTTGAGGGCCAGAGCTCCATTCCCCCAGATATGCTTGCAGCCGAGATAGTAGTACTGCCTAAACCGGGTAAGAAACCCACACGCTGTTCCGCGTTCCGGCCTATATCCCTTCTTAACCTGGACCTGAAACTCTTTACAGGGGTCCTAGCGGCGCGTCTTGGTCCATGTCTGCCCGGGATCTTGGAACCCGACGAATCGGGCTTTGTTCCGAATCGCCAATGCAGCGATAACACTAAACGAATACTTCATTTGATAGACAAGGCTCACTTCCAGAACTCTGATTCTGTACTGCTGGCTGTCGACGCGGAGAAAGCGTTCGACCGGGTTGACTGGACCTATCTTCAACAAGTCCTACGGCGATTTCGGCTAGGAGACCGCTTTCAGGCTTGGATCGCGAGCTGCTACCACCGTCCTCAGGCTCGAGTTCGCATAGGCGGTTTACGCTCAGACCCTTTTGAGATCCAGCGTGGCACGTGGCAGGGGTGACCCCTCTCGCCCCTCCTGTTTGCCTTGTACGTAGAGCCCCTTGCGCAAAAGATCTGCGACAACCCTGCCATCCAGGGCATGACCTTTGGCCGGGAACCTCATGTGATCGGCCTTTACGCCGACGATATCATAGCTGCTCTGGATCGTCCAGACCGCTCTGTCCCCGCCTTCCTGGCTGAGTTAGAATCCTTTGGAGCTGTCTCCGGCTTCAAAATCAATAGGGGGAAATCCCTCATACTGCCTCTGGGCAAAAATGCTCAAACACAGGCAACTCTACCTGCTTATGGGGAGGGGGGGGGGGGGGGATTATTGTCGACCGCACAACTCCCATACCTCATCCACGGAGTCTACGGTGACTCAACTACGCGGCCCTCTCCTCCCAAATTCGGTCCGATCTCGCGCGCTGGTCCAAGCAACCCCTATCCCTGCTAGGACGTGTTGCGGCAGTGAAAATGTCAGCTTCGAATCGCTCTCATATTGAGCAGATAAGGGCTGTAAATAAAGCACACTGGTTGGTAAAAAAAGGGTTTTAAATAGCCCTGCTTGGCCACCACTATGAATGTATTTGTGATTTGAATACAAAAATAAAGATCCTCGTTCAGAAGCGGGATATAAATGTGCGGAGCCCCCCGGTGTCCGCAGAGCCCTGTCCACGCCGAGAGAAAGCTGAAAACAAAGCATGTTTTCGACTATCCAAAGTGCAACATTTAACATATAATGAAACCTTAATGGGGGATGAGAGCTGCTCCGAGCCACCAACAGGGCAGTAAAGGGTCTTAAATAACAGCTATCAGCAGCCTCGGGAACTTCACCCCAAAAACAGCAAAAACAATAAAAATGTAAGACAAAGAAAAGCAGGCGCGGTCGGGAGAAGAAGCAGCCCGCAGCTGAAACAAAATAAGCTCAAAAGAACAAACTGACTTGTAACCAAGGCCACACAAACTGCAAAATTCTGCCAGTGATCAATTGAACAAATGAAAAGGCGAAGCAGCGGTTGAGCTTCACACAGCTCAATGAAGGTGCATCGGCAGCGACGAAGCGCTCTCATATTGAGCAGATAAGGGCTGTAAATAAAGCACACGGGTTGGTAAAAAAAGGGTTTTAAATAGCCCTGCTTGGCCACCACTATGAATGTATTCGTGATTTGAATATAAAAATAAAGATCCTCGTTCAGAAGCGGGGTATAAATGTGCGGAGCCCCCCGATGTCCGCAGAACCCTGTCCACGCCGAGAGAAAGCTGAAATCAAAGCATGTTTTCGACTATCCAAAGTGCAACATTTAACATAATGAAACCTTAATGGGGGATGAGAGCTGCTCCGAGCCACCAACAGGGCAGTAAAGGGTCTTAAAATATGTCTGATGGTGGTGTAAGAGAGACAAATGTTGGTGTGCGAGGCTTCCTTTCAAGTCGGGTGGGTGCGGGGAGCAGGGGAGCGAGCAAGTGGGAGGGAACGAGCATGGTGGTGTGCGAGGCTTTCTTCCAAGTCGTATGGGGTGGGGGGGGCAGGGGAGCGACCAAGTGGGAGGGAACGAGCATATTGGATGCGAGTGAGAAGTGAGGCCAAGCGCGCGCTGGCGAAGGGTCGCGCTTGAATACCTCACATGCATTGGGGAGAATCCGCGCTTGGTCAAGAGTATGTTTTGCCTACTATATACTCACCTATTAATCCCTGCGGGATATAATAGCCGAGACCTAAAAAGATCCATCACTATTATTGTGAATGACTTGGTCCCATTAATACCAGGAGATAGTTTCCATTACTTAGCACGGATAAACAACGCACAGCACAGATTTATTCTACTGCGCTTCAAATTAAACATGATCCCGTTTCTCCTGGGATATCCACAAAAGAAGTATAGGCTAGCAGATCTCAATCGCTGCCCCTGTAACAACCTTGCGTCGCAGACAGATCTGCATATCGTACTATATTGTCAAAAATATTCTGAGGAAAGGAAATTGTTTATGCTGCCAATTCTGAGGCATCATAATTATAGGCAATGTCGGGTTGGAATGTATTTCTTAAAGGCCCTACGTGACCCATTCATCTGTTTCTGTGTTGCCTCATATTTATAGCCCTGCCTCAGGAAGAGGAAAAGGGTGGGCATAGTTTCTAGCAGCACACCCTGTAACCATATTATGAACTGTTTTTAGGTTGAGCTATTTATAGCTATGAACTATTGTAGGGGAAACAACACTCTTGAACAAGCGGATTCCTCCCAATGCATGTGATCCATTGAAGCGTGACGCTTCGCCAGCGCGCGCTTGGCCTCACTCACACCCCATATGCTCACTCCCCTGCTCCCCCGCCCCCCCACCTCCATCCGACACACAGCCTCGCACACCACCAGGCTCTTGAAGCACAATGCTTACCCAGCGCACGCTTGGCCTCACTCACACCCCATATGCTCACTCCCCTGCTCCCCCGCCCCCCCCCACCCGACTTGTTTATGTAATAAGATACATGGCACTGTTCGCGGAGGTTAAGTAAACATTCGCCAAGACCATGCTTCCTTACAGCTATGAATTGGCCGCATCTGCCGAGTGAAAGGCTACTTCGAATTCCTTGACCATTTAATCCTTGCTCTTAAGCCGAGACTGCTAGTGTACGAACCAACGGACCTTTGCATCACACAAAGAAAGGCACACAGAGAAGAGCGCCGCCTACTTCTTTTATATCAGCCTTTGAACTTTTACCATTGGAGCTGTGGCAATTTGCATGTCCAATTAAGAAGAATGCCTTTTCCTCCTTTTGCCCTATTTGTTTCACAAAGTTTTTTTCTTTCGCTTCCTCGACACACTCGTAATCTCCAAATTTTTATTTTCCCTCTTCTGTACATTATTTCTGCTCTGTTTCATTCATCACTTCCCCTCGTGTGAACGGTCATTGGCCTCGTTATTTTTTCCTACGTTTGTTTATTTTTCTTTAGAAGATTAACGTCACGGGCCCCTTCATCTCTGAGACCATTTCCTGTTATCTCTCTACTGCGGCATTCTCTTGATTAATCCTGTTCTGGTCTCTTTCGCTCTTTTTTTTCCGGGGATCTCTTGGGAGAGTGACAACAACTCCTCTTGAAATATGTTTGCAGCTGTGTGTTAATTACTTTGTTCGCTTACTGATGAGAATTCTCTTCCGACGTCGAATCACACGTTTTGCCATTTAAAGCAGAAAGTATCCGTTTTTAACAAGCATTGGCATAGTTTTCTGTTGATCATCTCCACGGATTGCTCCGCCTCTCTGCAGCCCCCACCCTCTAGTGTCCCTCTCACTTCCTGTTCTGTGCACCTCTCACCTGGTGTTTCCCACTCCCTGCGTCTCTCACACAGCACCGCACACACAGTTTCACTCTCACATCTCTCTCTCACTCCACCCCTCTCACGCTCTCTTCGTTGACCTCTCCCCATACCGCTTTCCTTCGTGCTGCCGCTTTTTATTACCTTCCACTTCTCTCTCATGTTATGTCTGTCTCTCTGTCCCTCTCACAGCTCGTATCTGTCTCTCTGTGCATCCTGGCCTCTGTCCCTCTACCCGCACCCTTCTCGCCCTCAGTGTGGCTGACGCTGTACCCCGGCCTCTCTCTCCACCTCTCTCTAGCGTCTTCTCTGTCTGTCAGGCTCAGTTATTGTCTCTTTCCACAGCCCGTTTACCCCAGTTTCCCTTCCTGCAGCCCTCACCCACTTGACAGCGTTCTTTTTTTTTTTGCAGAGTTTTATATAGCGCAAACTTGACCCGAATCGGGTATCAGAGCGCTTTACATAGCACCAGTTACGTTACATGAGGACACACATTCATTTTTATTAGTCACAGGGAGATTAAGTGATTTGCCCAGAATCACAGGATGATTAGCGACATTCGTCCTTTGCATTCTCTTTTAACACAGTGTCCCTAATTGCACGCCACATGATTACACTGCACTCAATGCAACATATACTCCAAATACCACTCCGTGCCACATAATTACACGCTACATAATTACACTCTACTGAATGCAACACAAACTACACAAAATACCACTCAGTGCCACATAATTATATGCTACATAATTACACTGCACTCAATGCAACATACACTCTAAACAATACCACTCAGTGCCACAATTACACGCCACATAATTACACTCTACTGAAGACAACATACACTCCAGACAATACCACTCAGTGCCACATAATTATATACTACATCATTACACTGCGCTCAACGCAACATACACTCCAAATAGCACTAAGTGCCATATAATTACACGCCAGATAATTACACTGCACTCAATGCAACATACTCTCCAAATACCACTCAGTGCCACATTATTTCACGCCACATAATTACATGCCACTCAATGCAACATACACTCCAAATACCACTCAGTGCCACGTAATTACCCGCAACATAATTACACTCTACTGAATGCAACACACTCCGCACAATACCACTCAGTGCCACATAAGTATATGCCATATAAGTATATGCTACATAATTACACTGCACTCAATGCAACATACACTCCGAATACCACTCTGTGCCGCGTAATTACACGCCACACAATTACACTCTACTGAATACAACATACACTCCTCATATTACCCCTCAGTGCCACATAATTATATGCTACATAATTACACTGCGCTCAACGCAACATACACTGCAAATACCACTCAGTGCCACATAATTACACGCCAAATAATTACTCGATCTATCAATCTATCGCCCTCACTATCTATCCATCTATCTATCGCCCTCACTCTATCCATCCATCTATCTATCGCCCTCACTCTATCCATCCATCCATCGCCCTCACTCTATCTATCCATCCATCTATCTATCACCCTCACTCTATCCATCCATCTATCTATCGCCCTCACTCTATCTATCCATCTATCTATCGCCCTCACTCTATCTATCCATCTATCTATCTATCGCCCTCACTCTATCCATCTATCTATCGCCCTCACTCTATCCATCTATCTTTCGCCCTCACTCTATCCATCTATCTTTCGCCCTCACTCTATCTAGTGGGAGAGGTGTGGCCCCGCGGCCAGGGCGACTGACGCTGGAATCTGGGGATCAGGGTTCGATCCCCGGCTCCGGCGGCAGGTTAGCCCAGCACCATGCGACTCTGGGCAATAGCTTGCTTAATCTTCCCGACGGCCCCCCAGCGCCTAGAGACCCTAACGGGTGATTGCGCGCTATACAAATGTGGATTATTATTATTATTATTATTATTATATCTATCCATCTATCTATCGCCTGCCCTCTATCTATCGCATCACCACAGCATCACGCAGGGGCACCACAGCATCACTATGTGCCACCACAGCATCACTATGTGCCACCACAGCATCACTATGTGCCACCACAGCATCACTATGTGCCACCACAGCATCACTGTGTGCTACCACAGCATCCCTATGTGCTACCACAGCATCCCTATGTGCTACCACAGCATCCCTATGTGCTACCACAGCATCAATCTATGCAACCATTCAACAACTGGTTCAAATATGTTCTATCAATGTTTCAAGCTTTATTACAAATGTCACAAAAAGATGTTAATATTTCACTTCTGTTCTTGGATTTTCATCACAATTAAATACACTGAACATAATCTTCCCAAAAGTTAAAGCTAGTGCCATTATAAATTACAATAACTTTTATTTAAGTATTAATTATTTCGAAAAATTAAAAGACATTGATATTTGTAATATCAATACATCTAAGTCACGTAAATACAACACATATTGCATTACAAATGCTGTAGGTGGCACATTTGCTAAAGTTATAACTATTGGCATTGTAAATGACAAAGATATTAATTCCGCTATTTTCAAAACCAACACACAAATAAACAAGCATTTACAATGCAACGGTTTCGCCTTTGCAAAAGTTTGAGCTATTGGCATTGTAAATGACAAACTTTTTATTTATGTGTTTGTTTTGAAAACAGATAAATAAATGGCATTGTCATTTACAATGGCAATAGCTTAATCTCTCACAAATGCGAGACCTATTGCATTTTCAATGCAATAGGTCACGTATTTACACAAGTTTGTGCTATTGACATTGCAAATAATTCGTTTTATTTATGTTTCAAAAACCACAACATAAATAAAAGGTCTCACACTGCTGTCTCTCTCAGACTGCTGACTCTGCCTTGAAAACACCCACTGCTGTCTCTCTCACACACACTGCTGTTTCTCACACACTGCTGTCTTTCTTACACACACTGCTGTCTTTCTTAGACACACTGCTGTCTCTCTTACACACACTGCTGTCTCTCTTACACACACTGCTGTCTCTCACACTGCAGGTGTGGGTTGTTTCCAGCTCATCCCGGCTCTCACAGGCACTGCCTCCGGGGATTGATAAACATGCAGGGGCGCGCCTGCTTCGTGGGGGAGTAGACCAGCGGGATGTGCTAGCGCTGAGAAGCCATGTGACAAAGGATGCGCCTACCATGTAATCAAAGGTCGAAGTGCATTAAGGGGGGGGGGAGGGGTGGGTGCAGGGTCAAAGGCGTGGGTAAAAACACAAACTAGTGGGACCCTGGTGCAAAAAAAGGACAGTCTCGGCCCCGGTGCCACTGAACCTGCCGCACATTAATAGCTTCGCTCCTGAACACAGGACTTGTGATGCTGGTATAAAACACATAGAAGGAAGTGGAGGCGAAAGCAGGCCGTGGGCTTGTATTTACGACAAATGGGGCCGTGATGGGTTTGCAAGGATGTGTCAGTGTCATTAACAACAAACAACCAGAACCCGGGGACTTTGAGATGGCCTCTTGGATTTGCGCCACTGAACCAATCCCTTGGATTCATAAAACGATCAGATGGGTGGAGATGCAGCTCATGGTAGTGTATTCAGTAAATATAGCTAAGAAAAAACAAAGTTCTGTAAGGTAGGACTGCCTTATCAGGTCTACTCACTGGAGCCTTGTGGCCTTTGTCTTTGAGTGACGGGACAAAACATGTAAAATAATCATTCTAATATAGACGGGTGAGCCATTTTGACACGGAAACCAGAGTGAAATTCCAAAATTAAACCTTGTTTGCTATAGTACAATTTTAGGTTAATGTGAAAGAAGCACTGAAAAACTTCACTAGAGTAATGTAATAAAAGTCTAATAAAGATTCCAACCCCCCAGACATGCTAATGTTGCAATCTGTCCTACGTCTGCGGCTTCTCGGTAGAGCTGCTGTGCTCAGGAGCTTCCAGCCCTGTTGCAGAATCTCTCGAGGTAACCCTGTGATTCTCGGCGCGTGCATGCACAACTTTCACGGCGCAGGCGACATGGCCGTACCCCGGGCCCTCCAGCTGCCCACCTGCGTGGGTCTGAGTGGTCACCACACACATTGCGCGAGCCGCCTCTCACTCCAGCTCCCTGGGCGACTACCTCACGTGCGTGCTCATCTCTTTAACTGAGTTTCTGCAGAGCCACCAACAGCTGAAACACCGTGCTTCAAAAGCAAGAGGCATGTAGCAAATGGAAGTTTACTACGTGCAGGTATGTCTGCAATCAGAGGAAAACCCATAGAATTCCAAAAAACGTGCACTAGAACGGTAAAAAAAACTTCAACCAGTTACCTGCACAGACACGCTGATGGAGTGGCTGGCACATGAGAGCTAGAAAGTGATGTGGTGTATTGAACGTGCATAGCAGGCAAATGGGAGGACAGAGGCGTGAGACGGAGATGAGGCGAGAAGGGGGTGGGACAGCAGGCGGGGACAGGTAGAGAGTCACTGGGGAGAAGGCGAGTTAAGAGGATGGAACAACGGGGGCAGAGAGCCAGGGAGAGGGCGGAGAAGGAGAAAAAGAGGGCTGGTTAATTTCCCATTGATGAAGTGCCTCCACCAGCCAGGGCTGGTGGGGTTCTGGTACACAACCTAAAATGTCGCTGCCTTTCAGGGTGAGCAGTACCCATTGAGACAGAGTGTTAGTCCGAACAACACAAAGCTAAACAGCTCATTGTCATGCTTAAAATGGCAATAGGCCATCCAAACCTGCCACAATATGAGATACACAAACACTACCACCCCTAGCCCCTAAGGTACGCCTCAGAGAGGTCATATCGCACCCTCTTATTTTTTGCAGAAATGCTGCTCCTTTCCCATTGAAAAGCCTTTCACCCCCAACAAAGAGGCCTCATTTCCCACAAAGGCAACGTATGTCACACTAGAGAAGTCTATCAATCCACAGTAACCTCACTGGACTCAGAAGCCTCTTGCTACCTAGTCCTAAACATTACCTTAATCTCTTTTTCTTTTTAAGTCACATTTCGTTTTTATTATCAGAAACTAAAACCTTAATGTATCCAGTGTTATTATAGGAAGTTTTCTTAGCATTTTATTATTTTTCATTTGCGTAAACCCTGATATATACATACCCAGTGGGTGCACGGCTCTGCCAGGATACAAGAACCAGGATCTGCGTGCCACCTGTGCACATAGTGTATCAATGCACGTCAACCCTCGCTTGCCCATGCCCTGTGCCTATACAGTTCTGCTAGGGTAAATAACAAACTGTTTAAACACTGCACACAGTGCTAGTGTGCTTCAACACTCACCTACGCATACCACATGGACCAGTTAGGCTAAGTATAGGTTTCTCACCAAGGAAAGGAATCCATTCTGGCCGAGCAGCCGCCTTGAATTTGTAGCCGCCTCTAGGGGCATGGCTACGGTCTGACTCCAACTCCAAGGACCGAGTGCAACTGACTAACACGGCAAGCAGGCAAGAAGGAGCAAGCCAAACCAGCAATTTACAAGAAGTAAAAGCAAAGACTAACATGGTGAGATACATTAAAAACATGCATCCTATAACAGAGTTCAGGGGAGCCAGGCACCTCCCCGCGCCTAGTGTGCTTACAAGGAATGGAAAGGAATGAAGAATAATAAGGAAATTAAAAATAATAAAGGTGATGCAGGAGCCAGGCAACTCCCAGCGCCTAGTCGCTTACACGGAACAAAAAAGTACAAATTAAAAAAACACGGGCCAGTTAGGCTCGGTATAGGTTTCTCACCAAGAAAAGGAATCCATTCTGGCCGAGCAGCTGCCTTGAATTTGTAGCCCACCTCTAGGGGCGTGGCTACAGTCCGACTCCCGAGATCAAGAGCGGATGACTAACACGGCAAGCGGGCAAGAAGGAGCCAGTCAAAACTACATTGCAGTTCAAGAAGTAAAAACAAAGAATAACAAGGTGAGATAAATGAAAAACATTTGTCTTTAAACAGAGTGCAGGGGAGCCAGGCACCTCCCAGTGCCTAGTGTGCTTACAAGAAGCGAAAATAAATTAAGAGTATTAAGGGAAATAATATATAATTGGATGATGTGGGTGCCAGGCGATTCCCTGTGCCTAGTGCTCTTACAAGGTACACAAAAGTGAAAAGTTTAAAAACACGGGCCAGTTAGGCTCTGTATAGGTTTCTCACCAACGAAAGGAATCCATTCTGGCCGCGCAGCTGCTATGAATTTACAAAGACTAACAAGGTGAGATAAATATTAAAAACATGCGTCCTATACGCAGAGTGCAGGGGCGCCAGGCCCCTTCCAGCACCCAGTGTGCTTACAAGGAACAGAAAGAAATGAAGAGTAATAAGGGAAATAGAAAAAAAAGGGTGATGTTGGAGCCAGGCACCTCCCAGCGCGCTTACAAGGAATGAGAAGAAATGAAGACTAATAAGGGAAATGATAAATATTAAGGGTGATGCGGAAGCCAGGCAACTCAGAGCGCTCAGTTCGCTTACAAGGAACACAAAAATGCAAAGTTTACAAACACGGGCCAGTTAGGCTCAATATAGGTTTCTCACCAGGGAAAGACATTTTTTATGGGTGCGCGGCTGCCATGAATTTGTAGCCCGCCTCTAGGGCATGGCTACAGTCCACTCCGACTCCGGAGGTCGAGAGCAGCTGGCAAACGGGGCTAGCAGGCAAGAAGGAGCAACCAAAACTACAATGCAGTACAAGAAGTGAAAACACAGACTAACAAGGTGATATACATTTTAAAAATGTGTCCTATAACGTAGAGTGCAGGGGAGCCAGGCACCTCCCAGCGTCTAGTGCACTCACAAGAAACGAAAAGAAATGCAGAGTAATAAACAAAATGATAAATAATACGGGTGATGCTGGAGGCGTGCAATTCCTAACACCTTGTGCACTTACAAAAGCGCACATTTTTAACTAGTTTGTCTCGGTATAGGGTTTTCACTAAGGAAAGAAATCCATTCTGGCCGTGCAGCTGCCATGAATTTGTAGCCTGCCTCTAGGGGCGTGGCTACGGTCCGACTCCGACTCAGGACAGAAAGTAACAAGCGGCAGCAGGACTCGGTGGCATTTTACACGACGTTTACACCTTGTGCACTTACAAAGAGCACAAAATCGCACATTTTAACTAGTTTGTCTCGGTATAGGGTTTTCACTAAGGAAAGAAATCCATTCTGGCCGTGCAGCTGCCATGAATTTGTAGCCTGCCTCTAGGGGCGTGGCTACGGTCCGACTCCGGACAGAAAGTAACAAGTGGCAGCAGGACTCGGTGGCATTTTACACAACGTTTAATTCATAACGTGACTGGTTTTACGCCAGGAGGGCAGTAACTAGTGCACGACCTTATTTTGAAATGGTATGATGCAACTAGTTTACGTGCTTACCTCTAAAACGCAAAATCAATCCCGGCAACAAAAAACGCCCAGAAAGGCATGACGAAAAAAGGGGCGGGACTTAAAAAAAGAGTCAGAAACGCCCACGATTCGCGTTCTGACCGGGAAAAAGTCATTGACAACGATGTCTTCCAATGGCTAGCCTCCATTTATGGAACTAGCCAATGGAAGAAGGGGCTGGTTCAAGTCTCCCATATTGTTCTAACATTAGATTTCGCCTGGCGAAACGCTGCTTCCGCAGCTTTCGACAGGCGAAACCTAAAAATGTGTCATTTTCAATACCAATAGCTCAAACTTTCCTAATGCGAGACCTATTGCATTGCAAATGCTTGTTTCTATTATAAATGATTTTCAAGATTTTAATTGGACCACAGCAAAATGTGTTTAATAATGTTTTAACTAATGTATATATGAATATGTATTGATCTGGGTATGTTTTATATCTATTCTTTTGCTTTTGTGTTCTGTTCACAATGATCGAATAAAACTGTGTGAATTCGAACAATAAAACTGTTCGAGGAGCTTGAAATAAATCCTCTACGTTATTGTTAGCCTTTAATCCTATCAGGTCTGATGACATCCTGGAATAGACCCAATGGCAATTCCTACAACTTAATACAATGCTATCCTGCCTGCAGCAGTAGTATAAACGCATCAAATGATAACGTCTACGTAAATTCGCTCAAACTATATTAAATATAAACAATGTTATTTTGCCTGATTAACCTTCGTCTCTAAACAGTGACATGCCAGCTGACGGGCGAGTCCAGCTAATCAAAATGTTAGAGACGAACTTTGTCTTAGTACATTAGTAATGGTCCACTGGCTTCCAGAGACACTTTTGTCGAACCTGGTAAACCGTGTACGCCTTTGTGCCAATGATTCCAGAGTTCGGTGAATATCCCTTTGCAACCCCACATATAAAAGGTCATTGCCCTATACTTCAATCAAATTGAGGCCGCCCAAAAGTGAACTCTGGATGTAAACCAAACTACAGTTCAAGGGTTCAAAAAGGCGCTAAAGTAGTCCGTAAACTGGCGAACGACAAAGAAAAAAGTATGCGGAGCTGTCAAAGGAATAGTGGCGTGGAAGGCGTATAACTAGCATTGCTTTAAAAGGAGCCAACGTTTTAGCACATTGCTGACTGATCCAATCGCTAAATCATAACATGCAAACTATTACGTGTATTAAAAACAAACAGATGCCAGAGACAGAAATATTTCAGATTCAAACTATTCCATTCACTGAATGCCCTTCATTTGTAAACAGTGCAACTGGCTTTTAGGCCGCCTAGTAACCCACGACTTCAAAGTATGCATCTTGCTGTCAATAATTAATCCTAAACCGCAACTATCAGGCACGTCGTTTGCAAGGATTGGACCTGGAATCCATTAAAAACTATCATCTCGTATCTGGGGAGCAATTTTAAAGTCAAGGCATTAAACTATTTTACGTTACTTTTCTAATGACAAGAGCAGGATAGTGCCTAGATATAACGTGGCGTGCTACAGAAGTGACGGGTTTGTCGAGTATGTTGTCTGCACAAGACACTCCTCTTTCTAATAGAGCTCCATTTCCACATTACCCAACACAAGCAATACTGTTTCCGCCACCTCAGCGGCTGCAAGCTGACCCTACCTCCTCAAAAAGCCAACATCAACCCTAACTCTGCACCGGTCCCACTGTTTTCCATTTTCCCTATAATGAGATCTCGAAGTCCAATATTGTTTAACTTGTACAGAGCAGAGAGGCAGCTGGTTTAGAGACGCCCCATACAAAATGACAAACCTGACCCCACACGCTCACTCATGTCTCCCTGCACATCCCCTATCTGTGCTTGTAATGTAGTCGCCCGTATCTCCTCCCGTGCCCTCCATCAGCTCTCTCAGGCTCCTCTTCATATCCTGCAGTACCATCACTGCCATGATCTCGGACAGTCCCCGCTCCACCCCTCCAGGGCACCGCCACAGTGCTCGCCCCTTAACACTCACCCTTCCCGTGAGGTCGGACATCTCCCTCCTGTAGGATGGCAGCGAGGCCGACGACGTCAGCGATCCCACAGATCCGAGCGGCCCCAGAGGAGGCAGCGGTGTCAAAGGCGGCAGAAGCGGCATGGGGGGAATCGGAGGCAGGCTCGGGAGGGGAGGCAAGGGAGGCAGCGGAGGAAGCAGGCCGCGGCCGACTTCAGGGCTCAACGGGCGCGAACGGTACATTACGCCGCTGGTCGGGCAGGGCAAGGGCCCCAGGGTAGGAACGAAGCGCCGGGTCCACGGCCTCTGAGGAGAATCAACGATCGATGGCGACGCCTGACAGAACAACGAACAGTCCGGGGTCGACGACTGGCTGTACCAGGGCGCGCGCGAGGCACGGGGGCAACGGGCACGAGCGCGCAGCAACGGGATAGACCAAAATGCGCATGTCGAGTTGCGCACGCGCACTGACGCGGACGCCCTTTCGACGTTCTCACGTCACCTGCGCACGCTACCAAACAAAACAGCCATCTTAAGGTCAGGATCAAAGTGTTGTCGTTGCATACGATACAGAAAATGGATCCTTGCCTTCAGAAATAATTTACATAATTGCCTGTTCCAAACATGGCTCCCGACGTTTAATGTATTCCCTGAAGAGAAGTGTCTCGCTCGACGTGAACACCAGTTCAAATTCGCTGTCACAGGTATAAAAGCAGGCGTGAATAATTACGGAAAAGACAAGCATTTACAATGCAATAGGTCTCCCAGCTTTAAAGTTTGAGCTATTGGCATTGTATATTACAATGTGTTACATTAATTTGTTATCAAACTGTGAATTGTTGTATAAAGATGATTTGCAAACTGTCAAATGTTGTGAATAATATTGTTGATCATCGTGATCATAGTTAGCCGGACAAGTGGTCCGATGTCATGCATGATACCTTCAGTCAGGCCGTCCTTCTACCTATTAGCTCTCTATTTATTTTGTATTTATTTTACAGAGTTTTATATAGCGCATAATTGACCCGAATCTGGTATCTGAGCATTTTACATAGCACCAGTTGCATTACATGAGAATACATTCATTTTTGGGTTTCGCCTGCCGAAAGGCTGCGCTCTGCGCAGCTTTTCAGCGCAGGTGAAATCCTATGTCGGCACTAAGCACTTCGGGAACGTCCCCCGGCTCTCATTGGCTAGCTCCATAAATGGAGGCTAGCCATTGAGTGCCGGATCTGTCCGTCAAGGCCGGACCAGATTCGGGGGCGTTCCCGAGATTTTTTCCCTGGGCGGAGATGCGCTGTCCATTCCCGCCCCCTCCGTGTGCCTCCCCGCCCCACCATCGCTGTCCTGTGCACGTTTCCTGCCGTCCGTGTCCCCTCCCGCCGTCCGTGTCCTCTCCCGCCCCCCTCCCGCCCTCCGTGTCGTCTCCCGCCCCCCTCCCGCCCTCCGTGTCGTCTCCCGCCCCCCTCCCGCCCTCCGTGTCGTCTCCCGCCCCCTCCCGCCGTTCGTGTCCTCTCCCGACCCCTGTGTCCTCGTAGGTGCTTGTTCTTGTCTTATTTCCTATGTGGATAGAGTGTTAGCGTTTGCGGCAGCCGCTCCATGGCCGCCATTGGTTGGACGGAGTCTGGGAGGCAGTCTAGGAAGCGGAACATGTCCGAGAGCGGGGCGGCCCTGGCGGGAAACTGCGAGATGCCGGGCAAGAAGCAGAAGCTAAGCAGCGATGAAAATAGCAACCCCGACCTCTCCGGGGACGACAATGTGAGTAACGCCGGCAAGGGCTGCACCTTTAACACATAAAGAACGGAGAATGCACCCGGATTACTTTAACTAACGTACAGAGTGTTAGCGGCAGCCGCTCCATGGCCGCCATTGGTTGGACGGAGTCTGGGAGGCAGTCTAGGAAGCGGAACATGTCCGAGAGCGGGGCGGCCCTGGCGGGAAACAGCGAGATGCCGGGCACGACAAGTGTCCTTTCGTCAGTGTGCTTGAACCTCTGTAGAAGACAGATTTTCCGCTATGTACCCAACATTCCACGGATTTGAAACTCGAACGTGTAATTAATAGTTCAATTTTAGGGCATCGTATGTGACGTGTATTTGTTTATATCTAACCTCTCATTTTGTTTCTGGCTTGTTTTGAACCAGGATGTCTCTTAGAAATAAACCCGGTTACTAGCTAGTCCCGTTGTCAATAATAACAGATACAAAAGAGCTCATAAATATTGCACGTTGAGAAATGCACGTTTCCAAGATCCGAAAACCCGTGATGCGCAGCTAGTAAATACACCAGAATGGCTGCTTACATCATCCGCCATTTTATTCCCGAGTGCTCGCTGTCTGAGTGCAGTTATTCATTTGGGACCTGAACATTTAGCTGCGGTAATGACCTGCCTGTCCTAATGATGCTGCCGGTGCTACTCATGAAACACGGGTTTGCTGCTTTTGAGCAAACTATTCAGGTTCTTTCCCAGCACACCGGGTGATGTAGTCCGTGTTTTTTCCACACAATGTCTGCTATAAGAGACCTCTGGGTGATTATCAGGCCGTCAGGTCTTCTGTCCCAACAGAGTGTCGTGGAAACTCTCCAAAACCACGAAACGAGAAACCTAGAGCAACAGGCATTTCTTTTTCAGTGGTGTCTGTGTAAGCAGTTAGGTCTCTCGTTGTGGCTGGTGCTAGGTTTATACCGAGTATGCACTACTAAACCTATATTGCAAATGCGTACATAGTGGGCTTTATATGAGTCTGTTGTTGCCCACTGATAACTTTATTTTATGTTAACAGAGATTTGTATAGTGCTGTATAGCCTTTAGTATGGCCATGTAGCATTTTCAGGTTCGGGTAACTTCTCCCTCAGGTTTTGAGAATTCATCACACACTATAGTATGTTTTGTGTGTCAGCACCAACACTGGCAGTTTAGGCATGCTTTATGCTAAGTGTTTATATTTGATTATAGTGTGGGTAACCAGAGATCTTACTCAGTTTCAGGTATGTGCCACCTGAAGATTGATATGGGTATTACTCAGCTTGAGGTATCTGCAGGAGGAAACTGAGACTATGTTGTCTTATTAAGGTCCACAGTATCCTTTTTAGTCTTGTTAGCTGTCAGGTGTTGGTGTAGGGTGTTATTCATTGTTTTCAAACAGTGTTTGATATATGTGCATTGTTCTGACTAATGTGTTGCGTTGTCCAACTATGGAAGTGTGTGATACAAATACGTAGTGTTCCTTCCAGTGTGTTATATTGCATTTTCCCAGTTATCTAATGTAGCTTCTAAGTACTATTTGAATCCACCCGACTCTGTACATCCAAGTGCATCCCCCTGTAGGTTGCATGCATGGCTACTTCTGTTATTTATTATACTGCACGATGTTACTAGTGCATTGATCCCAAACTATATGGAATATGTGAGCTGTGTTGGTTGCATAGGCAGAGTAGTGTCTAATGTGTTGTCTGGTGTGCTTGTTGCTGAGAGGAGCAGAGTAATACCAACCATCATAGTATGTATGCACTATGTTGGATGTGGAATCAGTGTTCTGTCTAATGCTTTCTGATGGATACAGAGGTTTATTTGATGTGGCTTATGATGCAATGGAGTATTGGGGACCGAGCTACATAAACCTACATATTTTCAATTTCAGCCATATTGTACTAAATGAATTTGCCCAGAACACACATTTTGTAGTGCAGTGGCAACGCTGGGATTAGAAATACCACCCCACCACGTTTCCCGGGTCAGGAATTTAGTTACCGTGACACCTGAACTGAGAGGAATATCAGACTTGCGGGGTCATGCCCAGGCTGCCAGATGTCTCACTATCATGGGGATACAAAAGATCCAGGACGTCCCTGTGTGTGTGTGTGGCTCTGGGTGTGTGTGTGTGTGTGTAGTAGTAATTGCTGTCTGCTGAGCTCGTCCGTAGGGTACAATAGGTCTCACAGTTGCGAAAGATTAAGCTAATGACAATGTAAATGACAATGACATTTATTTATCTGTATTCAAAACCAAATCATAAATACAAATTTTAACATTTACAATGCCAATAGCTCAAACTTTTCCAAAGGCGAAACCATTGCATTGTAAATGCTTGTTATTTTTTGTTGTTAGGCAAGGGGAGATCAAGTGATTTGGCCAGAATCACAGGATGTTCAGCGTCATTGCCAAAACTCGATCCCAGTTCCCCAGATTCGAAGTCGCACACCCTAGCCATTAGGACAACTCCTCTCCCCGAGTTGCTCTACACGATTGCACAGTTGAGCTAAACATGCCGCAGATAACTTATTAAAAATGTTATATGGCTCAGTAAGTGAACGCTCACCGCTTACATGTGAGGTCATATGCAGGTCACAGTTCAAATCGCGGTGTGGGGATTCAGCCCTCTATCCTCTAGGGGTGATCGACAGAGAAACATATATTTAGATAATTCTGAGAGCGACTGGAACGCAAAGAATTTAAATACGAGTCTGACTGAAAATAACAAGCCATTTAAAAAAAAAAATGAAACTCGAAGAAGGCGCACAAACTGCTCAATTCTACTGAACAGTCAGTCCTTGGGAAAGAAATAGCTTCCGAGTCTGTTCAGACTGTTAGTTTTCGTTGGTTTCATTTGTGCATCAATCTGTGTTTGCATTTAATGTTTAGTTATTCAGGCTACAGCGCGAAACAGAAACCTTGCGTGGGGCGGGACTTCCGTGGGGCGGGACTTCCGTCTTCGGAAGCCCGCGCCCACAGAGAGAAGCAGTGCTGGTGACGCGGGGCTCCCATGGCCGAGGGGGAGCCCCGCGGAGGCTGCAGAAGTGTAGAATGGCGGTAAGTGGGGTTTAGTGGGGGGGTGCGCTTGTATGTATGTATGCGGCGGCGAGGGGGGAGGGGTCTCTGTTTGTGTGTGTGCGTGCGTGTGTGTAGGTGTGCTCGTGTGTGTCTCTGTATGCGCATGCGTGCAGGGAGAGGTGTGCCTGTAATGTTTGCGCTTCCCAGGAGAAAGCCACGGCGAGCGCGTTCGCGCGCGCGTGGCCTGCGCCGAACGCCTTTTGCGAAATGCGTGCGGCCAGGTGCTGTCTCCTGGGAAGCACAGTCAGCGACAAAAGATCTCCTGGCGGACACAGCGCTGACGCGCTGTTAAACGCCAGGAGACCTAAAAAGTGTGTTGTTTTGGATTGTTCCCTCTGTTTGATACAGCGCGAAGTTGGCTGTCGAGAAACAGAGCGATTTTTTTTTCTTTTAGGCCTGAGGATATTAATGTATAATCTTCCCCAGCCCAGACATTCAGCATGCACAAAGATTACGCGGCGCCCCACGGGAGCTCCCGTTAAGCATTATTTTATTCTCAGGAGCGCACATGCAGGTAATAGCGGTAGAGAGGGAGTAGACAGATGAAGACGAGTGAAAATTAAATAAAAAGAAAACCACTTGCCTTGAGCTGTCGATGGTGCGGTTGCAAGGTGTTTTTTCATTTTTTTATTTCATTTCCCGTCTTTGTAGTCTCTCGTCTCCCTGCCTCATCGCTCTTACCTGCCGCACCTGTTTATTTTCCAACATTCACTTGTACACTGCGTGTTTTGTCCAGACGTGACCCGTGCAGGTAAGAGCAGTGCGGTAGTGAGGCCGGGTGGGGGGCTTCAAATGACGATGACGAGGGAAAATTATATATATATATATATATATATATATAATCTTCCCTCGTGGTCGTATGTTGAATCCCCCCCCCCCCCCGCAACCCTGCTCCCACCGCTCTTCCCTGCATGGGCCGCTCCTGACTACATCATACTTCCAATAACAAAACCCTAACACCTTCCCCCATATGACATAGTTCCATTTCAGGGAACTTCCCAGAACCACAAGGGTCCTAGTGCATATAACATCAATATGCTACATCTCCTCCTTTGTTAAATGAAATGTGACGGACATCATTAAAAATCACATCTCAATTAATACAAAAGCACAGGGAAAGGTCAAGGCACATAGGGCCATATGTATGAAGCTAAAATCCTGTCGCAAACGCTGCGATTCGGTAAAAATAGCGTTTGCGACAGAAAAATCGCAAATCCCAATGTATGAAGGCAAAAATGCATGCAAAACAAGGAATCGCTATTTAGCGAGTTCCAAATCTTGCGAAAGTGTTAAACTGCGAATTCCATAGCGAATTCCAAAATTGCGCTGAAACCGGTTAGCGAAAATCGCTAATCTGGAAATCGCAATTAAGAATTCGCAATAGTATGTATCAACCATTCGCAAATAGCGATTTAATGAAAATCGCTTTTTAAGGAATCGCAATTACCATCAAGTGGGAGCAGGTGGTAACCAGGCGCAAAGTATAAAATGAAGCCCAGAATGCAACACACTCTTTCCCACAATGTCTGGGCTCTACATGATAGTGAGGAGGCGAAGACTGAGAGCTGTGGCGCAGAGGAGGAGACGGCAGGAGAGGATATTCCGTGCGCGCACCACCATCTTCCAGCGCACTGAGGAGGACATCTACACCCATTACAGACTGGAGGAAGAGAGCATACTTGATTTAATTGAGGAACTCAGACCCCACCTAGAACACCCCACCCGCAGGACACAAGCCATACCCACACACATCCAGGTCCTGTGTTCACTACACCTGCTGGCCTCAGGTAGTTTTCAGGGGGTCATAGCCTCAGCAGGAGGGGTGTCACAAAGCGCCCTGTCGCGCTTCTTCCATGCGTTCCTCGACACCATGACACATAGGATGCAACACCACATACACTTCCCCAGCACCCCACAGGAACTAGCACAGACCAAGCAGGACGTTTACAACATTGCCCAATTCCCCCACGTCATAGGATGTATAGATGGGACACATGTTGCCATTTCACTCCCCTCAAACGTAGAGTATGTATTCAGGAACAGGAAATGCTACCACTCACTTAACATACAGATGGTGTGTGATGCCAAAAACATCATCACAGACATAGTGGCTAAGTATCCTGGAAGCACACATGACGCCTTTATCTTCCGTCACAGTGGGCTATACCGTAGACTCTCAAGAGGTGATTTTGGAGAGGGATACCTACTAGGTAAAAGCACACAATTATAGGCCACATTTCCAATGACTATCATGTGCATTACAGTGACTGACCGTTAACATTTCCACCCACAGGGGACAGTGCCTATGCAGTCCGGGATTTCATCCTGACACCCTACCTAAATCCTGCCACTGCTGGGGAGCGGCGCTACAACCGGGCACACATTTCAACAAGAGGCACCATCGAGAGAACCTTTGGCATATTGAAGAGCAGATTCAGATGCATCCATAAAAGTGGAGGAGCTCTCCAATACAGCCCTGAAACATGCTGCAAAATTGTTGTAGCTTGTGCCATGCTGCACAACATCGCAACCAGGAAAGGGACCCCAATGGAGTTGAGTGACTCAGAATCCTCCGACGTGGAGGGGCCTGGACCTGTACACATGGAAGCTGGCGTAGCTGTTGCTGCAGCTGGGCGACAGAGGCGTGATGAAATCATGCGCAACTACTTATAGGTGAGTAATAATAAGACAATGACAACTTAAATCTTTGCTAATGTGTTTTATTTGCTATAGCAACAATGTCACACATCCAAATTTTCAAAATTAAACACTCCCAATCCAATGCACATGTTGAAATCACAGTGCAACAATTTGAGTCTAATGACAGCAAAGGCAACACTGTTGATGGCCCTATTTTTCCCCTGTAAGTAATTGTCATTTGGCAGCAGATCCTATTGGTGTGTGGCAGGCCTGTTGCTCCTGCCACTACGGCGCCTCTCAACAGTGGGTGGTGGGGTGTTGGAGCTCCGCACTGACTGGGAGTCCTCCTCACTGGGGGTCAGCACTCCTGGACCAGCGGTACGCAGTTCATCCAGAGCAGAAGTGGACTGCACTACAACAGTGGCGATATCCTGAATGCGGTGAGAGAACTCCCACTGGGTCTCTATGGTACGCCTTGCCAGCATATTGGTAGATGAGGCCAGCCGGTTTATTGCGCGCGTGTAGTGGTCCATGCGGGCCATCTCTTTGCGCCTGGCTGCGCGTTCTGCACGCAACTCGGCAGTTAGCTCCTGCACAGCACCCCTGATTTCTTCGCGCATTCCCCTGTACCCTGCCCTAATCTCTCGCTGAATTGCCTTCATATGTTTTGCTTGTAGGCGGTGTACTTGGAGCATGTGCATTTCCAGCCCAGCAAATACAGATTCATCATGATGCTCAATGGAGCTGAAGCCCGTGTGGGGTCTACGCCTGCCTGTGACCTGTGGTCTTGACTCCTGCTGCTGGGAAACTGGTGCATCAGACTGCACTATCTCATTGTTGTCCTCATCCTCTTCTTCAATGATTCTCAATGGCCTCACGATCCTCCTTCTGTGTCCCTGTGGTGGAATGAAAGGACTGTCCTCCCCATCTGTGTCCTGGACCTGGCTTGCTTCTCCAGAGGCTTGGGGTCCTGTGTCACTTGCACTGACTGTGGCCTTTTTAGTTGCAGGTGCTGTGGATAGAACAGCACACATGAATTTTATTTGCTGTCATATGATGTGGAAATAAAATATTTCACAGTTTCCCCTTACTTTACTTCTGTCATTCACCTTTCCTGACCTGCACATGTGACTGCCTGTGTAGTTGCTCTAGGGTGACATGTGGTTCCCCTTATTCCTAGGTCGCTGCAGGGGGTTGCTGGGGGTGGTTTAGGGTGGGAAGGCATGCTTCTTACCTGGTCTTGCAGCTGGTTGGTCTGAGCTGTCTAGCACGGACACGCCCGCAGCACTCTGTGGAGGCAGTGTGCCCTCTACCAGTTCTTCAAGTGGTGTTGAATCAGAGACATTGGAGGTTCCCCCACCGGTGAGCTGGGACTGCTCCAGCCTGGCAGCCAATTTTTCTTTGGAGCGCTGGCGCAGGTCGTACCAGCGTTTGCGCAAAACTTCAACACTCCTGTGTGTTACTCCAAGGGCATTTACTTTAGCTTGTATGCCTTCCCAGATGCGTCTCTTTCTTGCTTCAGGCACCTTGTGTGAGCTCCTCCCAAATAAAATGTCATGGTTTGGCACCATCTCTGTGATGAGGGTTTCAAGTTCTGCCTCAGAGAACTTCAGCTTTCTCTTCCTGGCTGCTTCCCCTTCTTGCTGCTCCTGCTGGGTTGCAGGCACATCCTTATTCCCACTTTCAGCCATTGCTCCTGAATAGCAAACAACACTCTCACACTCTCTCACAATCAATGCTGTTGCCCCATGGGTAATCAGTCACTTCCTGGATGGTGATGTCATCAAAATGCATCAGGATTGCGATTGGATGTTTCCAGAAAATCGCACTTTTGCGAATTTTCCCGATGTCAATTCGCAAAATTGCGATTTTTCTCCATGCGAACTCGCTGTTTTGCGAATTTTTGAGGTTAAGGAATCGCTATTGACTTTCACGCAAATATTTTGCGATTATGGACGAATCGCTAAATATTTGCGATTGTGTTGATTCATGCCGATTTGCGATTCAGATTTTGCGATTCGGTAAAAATCGCAATTTCCGAATCGCAAATGTAGTTCTTCATACATATGGCCCTAAGAGCCAGCACCAGTCATTGTAGTATAATGGCAGTTGGATAGAAGGTGTGGTACAATTAGCCAGGGACGTGACCCTCCTGCGTCCCCAATAATGAGGAAGAAATCCACAAAACACAAAACCACAACAACGGCTCTGGACTCAAATGTTAAGGTAAATTAGTAATTAGTGGAGATTAGTGTCCAAAGTCAATCCCAGATTATTAGACTTTCAGTACTGAGTGTAAATGTCAACAATTCAATACAAATAACATTAACAGTGCGTCTCCCAAATGAATCACGTTGCCAGTTGTGTTACTGGAAAAATATTCTCCTTTTAATCTTTGTTCAAATTTTCTATCATAAAATCACAGGGCAGAATTGATAGCCGACGCATCGCGTTTCGTTCCACGCAGGACTTCAAGGCTTAGCGTATTTAAGATAAGACACACAGGTGGTTCGTATCAGGCCTACTGTGGCACAGAAATGATTTGAAAGGTAAATAGGATATGTATTTGCCAATGTCACAGTGTGATGTCCGGTTCCAAAAGGAATCTCCACAAATTAGTAATTTACCTTAACTTTTGAGTGCAGAGACTTTTTTGTAGTTACACATCTCAATTAGTCGACGAGGCGCTCGCACTGGTCTACCGGCTTGTGTGATCTGAGTTGATCGAGGTCCACCCTGGTTGGGCAACGGTGAAACAGGCTCAGGGTTTTGAGACAGACCTGTGAGCGGAGTCGCCTCAACCGTAGTTTCAGGAGTCGACAAGTGTTGTGGTAGGTGTTTAAAATGTGATGTGTCCTGAGTGATGGATTTTCAAGGGTGAAGAGCTGTCAACATGTGTCCCTTGCACGTCATGACTTGCAGAGGGTCAACGGCAAAAGAAGGGCCCATTTTCTTTTTTTGTCTCTGATTGACAAGTACCCGATCTCCATTTTCAAAGATTGTTCTCTTGGCATGGTGGCGCTGATATGCATAAATTAAACATTTTCTTTTCCGAGTCAAATCAGTGTCTCAAATATTGTCAGTATTCACTGATCGAGCCGGGGTATATTAAAGTAGTGTTGTTCTGATGGCTCTCCCAAAAAGCAAGGTGGCTAAACTCTCACCAGTTGTGGAGTGAGGAGTTGACCTATAGGCCCAGAGGCCTTGCACATGGCTGATTCAGATTGATTCCCTCCATAGACGTTCATAGAATAACCCTCTTTAGGATAACCATGAATCATTTAACTACACCATTGGCATGGGGCCTG
Source organism: Lissotriton helveticus (assembly GCF_964261635.1). Classification (NCBI taxonomy): domain Eukaryota; kingdom Metazoa; phylum Chordata; class Amphibia; order Caudata; family Salamandridae; genus Lissotriton; species Lissotriton helveticus. The sequence goes on from NC_136067.1 coordinate 102,068,540, forward strand.
AGGAGTGTACTCTATTGGTGTTTGACACTGAGTTGGACAATACATTCTGTGAACTCTTTGCTATTAAAGGGAGAGCCATTATTCATTTTGAGGATGGCATGGATATTACAGGTTGCAAGATGTCATCCAGCCGTTCTATGACTTTGCCATGGCTTGTCGAAGACAGGGTTTCTGCCAACGGAAAACACAACTATTGGTCGATGACTATTGTCATGTCCTGTGTTTGTGTGTACGAGACATCTAGTGGTCCTCGGCAAACTCCCTACAAGTATTATGTAATCTGTTGGGTGTGGCTGGGTTTGGTTAATAAAGCTTGTGACGCAGTGCGTCCAGTTTACGGTTGCATGCTGAAGAATAAAGATGCGCAAATTAGAGCTCCTTGTGTGGTGTGGGCTATTACATACTCCAATGCCCCCAAAGATACAAGACTGTTCACCCTCAGAGTTTTCCGTTGTTCCATGCTGTGGTTGATATAACACCCAAGAATCAGGAATAGTTTCCAATAAATAGAAGTTTATTCTTCTGAAGGACCCACGATCTTTCTCCAGCCGGTAGAATCATCAAATGACACTAATCACATCTTAACATTCCATGAAACCATGTCACAAGCCAGCCATACTTACATTCCATACCCGCCAGCATTACAGAATACACAAAAATTGCTATACAACTATATACCACCATCTCCCCTTTCACAACAAACAAAACAAACAGAAATAATACAAACTTAAGCAAAGTCTAACAGATAAACTATATGAACTTAATGTAATTTCTAGAAAATAATTTCAAAAAAATTACATGACATAGTCTCTGAATCTGACAGGGATTGAATGAACTCTAGTACTTCTGTTGGCATTCCCACCATCACCACTACCATCTGTCGAGAACACCACACTTCCATCCTGCACCAATATGTCGCTCAGTTCTTATGTATCACGAACACCATCTTTTAACACACCCAAATGAAATCACTCACTCTGACCTTCTTCTCCCTCATGTTCACCATTGTCCTTAAGAGTATTTCTAATAACAATTGCTTGTTCCTCACTGTAACGAGGTTGAGGTAGGAAAACGTACCCCTCGGGAATGGTGGAGTCCTTGCCCTGCTGACCCTACACCATCTCCTTCTTTCCAGACCGACCGGTGGAAAGACGGTCCGTTCGGCCACGAAGAAGAGGACGAACACAGCGGCCCCTTTAATTGGGCGTTCGTAACAGAAGAGGAGGAACCGCCCCCTGGAAACGTCAGAGCAGCCGGATTGGCCAAAAGCAAGGAAGTGATGTACACAGGGTGTGTGATCACCCCGGAGGAGCGGAAGGCGGAAGCAACCACAGAGCGGAGCTGAGAAAGTGGAGGAGACGAAGAGGTACACGACCCGAAGGAACATCGCAGACAAAACGCAGAGGCGGAGAGAGAAGGAGAGCCAGGAGGCCATCGACCCAGTGCACCGCCGTGCCACACTCCCGAGGGAGGAGTGTGGCTGTCACAGGTACGGCGGCGTTGGGCAGCCTGGGTGGGGAGCCGGAGTGCTCACGTGTAATATAGTGTAAAAAAAAAAACCTGTTCGTCCATTCCCCTTTGGTTCTGTTCCTTGCCTCCATTACCCTTTCCTACCCTGTACCGCACCTCCTACCCAACCCCCTCATTCACCGTGCACTAAAGCAAAGTGAGAGCACTGTTCACTGGGGTTACCCTCACGCTACCCGGTCCCTAAATAATAATAATAATAATAATACTGCATTTTATAGAGCGCGAACAGCTGCCTCGCTAGGAGGCGTCCCGGCGCTAAGAGAACACAGTTGACCTAAAAGAGCTAGCAGGAAGGAGAGAGCTAGCGGGGTTGGGTGAAGAGCCACGTTTTTAGGAATTTCTTAAAGCAAGGTTCAGAGGGGGCCTGCTGGATTTCTTGTGGTAAAGTATTCCATAAGGAGGTGACGTTTGCCGAGAAAGTCCGACCGCCTAGTCGAGCCTTTTTGGTACGCGGCACGGTCAGTTGAACACGGCAGTTAGACCGCAAGGTGCGGGTTTGGGAATATCTCGGGAGGCGGTTTTTCAGGTAAACTGGGCAGGAGCCATACAGAGATCTGTACGCCAGTGTAAGTGCTTTGAATTTTATTCTGCTGGTAACTGGCAGCCAGTGGAGCGATCGAAGATGCGGAGAGACTGATTGCCTGAGGGGGATTCGCAGTAACAGTCTCGCAGCCGCATTTTGAGCTACCTGAAGTTTTTGCGTCAGGTGTTTTGGTAGGCCTAGGTAGAGTCCGTTGGCGTAGTCCAGCCGGGAAGTGACAGTGGCATGGATAACCGTTTTCCGGCAGCTCTCCGGGAGGAGTCTCAGGATTTTTCGGAGATTTCTCAGTTTGCTCAGGCAGCAGCCGGCAACTTGTTTGATATGGGAGGTAAAGGACATGCTATCGTCCCACCTCACTCCGAGATTTTTTGCCGTGCGGCTGGGTGAGGGGGCTGGGCCCATCTCCATCGGCCACCAAAGTTCAGAGGAGGGAGGGGGACCTCTGCCAAAGAAAATTACTTCGGTCTTATTGGCGTTCAATTTTAATTTGTTTGTGTTCATCCAATGGGCTATGTCTTGAAGACAGCCTTTGAAGTTTGAAAAAGACTCCTGTGTCACCTCTGAGTACGGGAATACCAACTGGGTGTCATCGGCATAAGAAATTGCCTTGACACCCCAGTTGGCAATCAACGCAAACAGAGGAGCGAGATAGATGTTGAACAAAAGGGGGCTGAGGGCCGACCCCTGTGGGACTCCACAGCTGAGGGCCTTAGGTGCCGAGGAAATCGTTCCTAGCGCCACCTTTTGGGTTCTCAGGGATAGATAGGAATGTAACCATCCCCGTGCCTTATCCTGGATCCCTATCTCGGCCAACCGACTGAGTAGTTTGGCGTGGTCCACCGTGTCGAAGGCGGCCGACAGATCCAGGAGTACCAGCATTGCTGAATTTCCTGCATCCATCGACCACCTTACTGACTCGGCTACCTCAATAAGCGCTGTTTCTGTACTAAAGCCGGGTCGAAAGCCTGACTGTGTTTCATGTAGTACCTTATTTACTTCTACAAATTTACTCAGTTGGCGCTTTATGACTTTCTCTAACATTTTCCCTGGGGCGGCTAACAGTGATATTGGGCGAAGGTTGCTACGGTCTTCTGGGTCCCCATTAAGTTTTTTCTTTAGAGGGAGGAGCGTGGCATGTTTCCAGACGTCCGGAAATATGCCCGAGGCAATGGAAGAGTTCCAGATGTGTTGCAGTGTGGGAGATACAAACTCAGCTAGTGAGCTCCATAATTTGGCTGGGCATGGGTCATCTGGGGATCCGGATTTACATCGAATGAGTTCTTGTTTTACCTCCTTCAGAGGAATATTGAGGAACTGGGTGAGAATCTCACCTGGCTCGTCCTTAGTCACGAGGTCTTGTTTCAACGTTTTTGTTTCTGGTCCAAAAGATTCATACACCTTTTTGATCTTTTGGTCAAAGAACTCGGAAATTTGTTCGCAAAGAGTAGTTGTCGGTAAAACCTCCCTCTCAATGCACTTAGGCTTAAAGAACGACTGTACCACCTTAAAAATCTGTTTGTTAGATTGTTCTGCCTGTAGAATGGAGTCCGCATAGAATAGTTTTTTACTTTTCCTAATTGCTTTCCTAAATTTTTTGGAGGCTTCCTTATATATTGATCTTTCTTCCAGGCCATAGTTAACTCTCCAAAGTCTTTCTAGCTTTTTGCAGGCTGCTTTTTCTTTCCTCAGGTCCTGCGAAAACCAGGGAGCTGAAGGGGAGTCTCTCTTGGATAATGCTCGTGAGGCAGGGGCAATGGAGGAGACCATCTTTTCAACCCACTCATTAAGGAGTTGTGCATCTGTATTGGCATTATTAGTCCAAGATGGGGTAGTTTGTGCCAAGACAGGGCCCATATTATCGGGGGTCAGCCTTTTCCATTGTCTCTTCAGGAAATAACATTTACTTGAGGCTGGGATGTCACAAACCCTGTTCAAAGTAAATGGGACCAGTGAGTGGTCTGACCATGTCAGAGGGAGTGGTGCCTCGGACAGTACATTCTTGATGTTAGAAAAAATGAGATCGATCATGTGGCCCCCTGTATGTGTCGGACCTTCATTGATCAGTCTAAGACTGGCCGTATTTAGTGTTGCTCTGAGCAGCTCTGCCGTGGGACAGTCAGGTTTATCCATGTGGATGTTGAAGTCTCCTACCACAATGAATTGGGGGTGGAGGAGAGAGCTCTGAACAATCGTATCTAGTAGGGTGAATAGATTGGAGTCAGCGCTGCCTGGGGGGCGGTATATCACCAATCCTGCTAGCGAAAGTTGAGGGTTAACCTGAAAGCAGAAGGGAAGGCCTTCAATTCCCTGAATAGAAGTAGGGGCCGAGGATGTTAATATTAACACCTCTTTAAAAATAATAGCTGCGCCACCGCCTCTTTTTGTCCCTGGGCGGTTGGCGAGACAAATTTTAAATCCAGGAGGGACAGCTAAGGCAATAGAGGTCAAGTTGTCCTCCTTAATCCAGGTTTCTGTTAAAAACAGGATATCCCATTCCTGCTCTTCTAGTAATAGCCAAACCTCGTCCGCGTGTTTGGCTAGAGATCTACAGTTCAGTAGGCCAGCTCTAAGGACAGTCTGAGAAGGAGATTTTGAATTGGAGGGTCTCACATGATCTTCACTACCGTAGACTATCCCACAATTGCCGCAGATCAGAGGAGGGTGGAGAGTCAGAGGATCTATAGTGTGCAAGCAATGTTCACCTGGGGGATTAAGATCAAAAGCCCTTAGGTCCTCACCTGACCATACTATCCTTCCACCTTGCGTTTCAATGTCGGCAGCATAACTGGCCCCGGCCGCAGTCTGGTCGCGGACGGGCGCAGACGGGCTTGCCTTAAGCGCGCCTTCGGCGCGCAGACGGCGCTCCCGCTGCGCTCGTCCGCTGCGCTTCCGGTGGAGGCACATGTTAAATAGGCGTGGAGGAAGGGGCGTGGCCTGTCAGGTGGTGGGCGTGGCCTGCGTGTCCCAGGGGGAGGGCGTCCGCACCAGGAAGTATCCCGTGGCAGAGGGGGATCGAGGTACAATTGTTTTAAGTCACAATATTATTACACTCAATGTGATGGGACCACGGCGCCGTCAGCGCGGATACCACGTCGCCCCTCCCGGGCACAACCACCATTCCCTGTCGCCCGGACAACCAAAACAACCAGGACTCCACCCCTTTCTCTTTCCCTGCAGGAACCAGTCCCAACGCAGAACACACAGGAAGGACATCCCCGCGACCCCGGAAGTTCCTCCCCCTTTCCGGAGGCGGACCACAGAAAAGCAGGAGGTCCGACAACACCGCGTTCAAGCAGGAAGACTCGTGGCAGGAGACGGCGTGCGAAGAACCCCCGGAGAAGAGAGGCGAATCCGAACCAGGAGACGAAGTCTGGACGGAGGACTGGTGGAGTCCAGAGGAGGACGCTGGAGAGCGGCCGCAACTCAAGGACGGAGTTGCGGCGGGCCAAGTGAGTACCAGTTCCGCGTGTGTGTAGATAGTAGGCGGTATGAGTGTCTGTAAATAATAGGCTGTAAATACAACCTGTGTAGAAAAGAGTCCCTTCCCTTCACGTTTCACCGCGCACTATAGATATAGTGTATATACGTGTGAGAGCGGCACCATCACGACTGTAGATAAAAACCCTCCCCCACGTCCTGACACAAAACCACCCTTCACCCTGACCGTGCTGTCTCTTCTCCTCTCCTACCTTCCCCTCCCTTTCCTCACCTTCGTTCTAGCCCCAACACTCCGGTGAAGGAAACAGTCTCCTACCTCGGTTTGACCGACCGATCTAACGGCCCCTATTCTATCTCTCCTTTTTCCCCCCCTCCGAGGATCCACCGTCCGGGAGCTGAGCCGACTGCTGCCTCCAGGTCCAGCCCCGACTCCAGTCAAGACCAACAGCTGTCCCTGGGCGTTCCGCGTAGGAAGACCCATCACCGCGGACCCGGACCCTGCAATCCTTTGGGACTCTCTTTTCCCTTGTGCCCTACCTTTGGAAAACTGGACTTTAATAAACACCGGCTACGAGATAGCCCACTTCATACGGCCTCCACGCTTGTTATTCCGGTCCGCTCCCACCCCACGCTTACAGGTGGTGTCAGAAGTGGGATTACCCGGAAGCATGGAGGCCGCGGTACAGAAGTTAGCAGACACCCAGGAACAACTGGGAAAAATGATGGAGATGTTCTTGAAAACGGCCGAAGAAGACAGAGGGCAGTTACACGATGTCCTGAAGGGCCAGGGCACCGCTCAGGACCAGGCGTGGGGGAAACTCACTGACGTCCTAGGCCAACAACGACCCACCACCTCCCTTCCTTCGGTGGTTCTCCAAAAGTATGTACCGGGTGAGGACCCGGATTTCTTTTTTACTAATTTTGAACGGCTGGCTCAAGCCGCTGCCTGGCCTCCCGACCGCTGGGGTCATTATCTTGGTCCTTTACTGACTGGCGAGCTACAGGCAGCTTTCCAACAGGCTAACGTACAGGGACTAACCCCCTATGCGGATATCAAGACCTGTATCCTTGAGAGATTAGGCATCGATGACGAGACCTATCGGGTACGGCTCCGCCAAGCAAAGGAAGGGCCACAGAGACACCAAGAGCCCTCTCCTTCAGGATTAAAGACCTGGCTGATCGTTGGCTGAAGTCTTCTACCACCACTAAAGAAGAAATTCTCTCTAAGATCTACCTGGAGCAGTTTCTGGCTTCACTCCATCCTGCCACCCAAAAGTGGGTTCGTCAGCATGCACGTCTGACCCTAGAAAACGCGATAGAAATAGCCAGCGCGTACAGCCGCGCCCAGGACTTGCAGAAGCCCAAGGAAGAGCATAGCCACAGACCGCAAGCACATGGACACACTCGAGGCCCCCGTCCTTTCCTGGCCAAGAAACCTGACCCTCCCCCTCTGTTCCCTTACCCGGTGATGTCCAGACCCCCACCACCTGGTCCCCAGTGCTACAATTGCGGGGGTTACGGGCACATCGCCCGGGTATGTCCACAAAAAGAAGAGCCAATGGAGGTGGGAATAGCCAGGAACTATGTATGTCTCTCCTCGGGGTCCTCTCCTCCCGCTTTTCGTCGCCCAGTACGAATAGATGGACACCCGCTATCGGCCCTTGCAGACTCGGGATGCAGACAGAGCGTGCTCAGACCCCAAGAGCTACCCCACTCGGTAGGACCTTTGACCGGCTCAGTGGCCATCCAGTGCGTACATGGAGACACAAAGGTTTACCCGACGGCCAATGTTCAAGTGCAACACCCCCTGGATCCTGGAAGCACCCTGACTGTGGGACTTGTTCCTTCCCTGCCTGAACAGGTTATTTTGGGCAGTGATTATCCAGGTCTTCCTCGCCTTCTCCAGGACACCACCGCCAGCTTAGAGAAATGGTGGTCTGAAGCCCCTTTTTCCGGCAGCCCTCCACCAGTCGGAGCATCACCAGTCCGGGTGCACAAGACAAAAACACAAAAGAAAAGGGAGAAAAGGACTTTTTCTTCAGCCTTGCCGGTAAGGATAGAGGAACATCCCTGGGAAATCGACCGAGAATTTCGGGCTGCTCAACAGGAAGACGCCGTTTTGCAGGAAGCCTGGGGAAGGGCCCTCGACCACGAAGATCCATTGCATGTAGGTCCCCACTTTTATAAAAAGAACGGTCTATTGTATAGAAAAGGGGGACCCCAACAACCTCCCCAGCTGGTAATCCCAGGTCCCTTCCGCGATAAGGTGTTGTTTCTTGCCCACAGCCATCTGCTGGGGGGCCACTTCAGTGATGAAAAGACAGGACAGGCCATCCTGGAAAAGTTCTATTGGCCAGGCATCCACCAGCAAGTCAAACAATACTGTCGGGCCTGCCCCATTTGCCAGAAGAACAGCCGGTATCGACCGCCTAGAGTTCCTCTTCAGCCCCTACCTCTGATAGATGTCCCCTTCAGTAGAGTAGGGATGGATATTATTGGTCCCATGCTCCCCTCCCGAAGCGGTTGTCGGTACGCGTTGGTTCTAGTGGACTACGCCACCCGCTTCCCTGAAGCCATACCGCTCCGCCAGCCTACCAGCCAGAATATTGCTAAAGCTTTGATATCCATCTTCTCCCGGGTAGGCTTCCCTAGGGAGATACTTACTGACCAGGGAACCCCCTTTGTCTCATCCCTCATGAAGCAGGTATGCTCCCAATTAGGCGTGAAGCAAATCAGAACGTCCGCCTACCACCCCCAAACTGACGGCCTGGTGGAGCATTATAACGCCACTCTGAAAACCACCCTAAAAAAACTCCTGGCCTTGGAGAGCAAGAGATGGGAAGAAATGCTGCCCCTAGCCCTCTTTGCCATTCGCTGCAAGGTCCAAAGTAGCACCGGTTTTTCCCCATATGAACTTCTATATGGCAGACCCCCTCGGACCCTGCTGGACATGGCCAGAGAGGCCTGGGAGGCGGAACCCGACCGTACCAGACCCCTGCCAGAGTACGTACAGAACCTCAGAACTCATCTAGGTCAAATAAGAGACATTGTGCGCCAGAATCTGGTAACAGCCCAAGCTAAACAAAAACAACAATACGACAAAGGCACAAAACCTCGTTCTTTTCTTCCTGGTCAATTGGTCCTCCTCTTGATGCCCTCTTCCGACCACAAACTGCTGGGGCAGTGGCAAGGCCCCTTTTCTATCCTGAGACAGGTCACGCCAGTGACCTATGAAATTGAACTCGACCCTGTCCGACAAGTCACACAGATATTCCATGTGAATCTTCTGAAGGAATGGGTGGGGCCTCGTCCTGTCCTCCTGAACAACCGCCCTGAACGGGATCTCCCCTATGAGGTCTGTATGGACTCAGAACTCAGGGACCAACAGAAACAGGAACTACGGTCCACCCTTCAGCCCTTGCAGCAGGTGTTCTCCTCCTCTCCCGGCCTCACGTCAGTCGTCGAGCATGCTATTATTACAGAACCTGGGAAAACGGTACGTCAGCGGCCTTATCGGCTCCCGGAGGCTCGACGACCTATTATCAGGGACGAGGTAACCCAGATGCTCCACATGGGGATCATCGAACCCTCCAGCAGCGATTGGAACTCACCGATCGTGTTGGTGCCAAAACCTGACGGATCAGTCCGTTTTTGTATCGATTTTAGAGAGGTTAATAAAATCTCCTCCTTTGATACATACCCGTTACCCCGGGTTGATGAAATGATTGAGCGCATCGGTAGGGCCAAGTACATCAGTACGCTCGACCTTTGTAAAGGCTATTGGCAGATTCCCCTACAACCTGAAGATAAAAAGAAGACGGCCTTCTCCACCCCCGAAGGACTATATCAATTCACGGTGATGCCCTTTGGGCTTCACGGGGCCCCAGCCACCTTTCAGCGGGCCATGAATTTGGTATTACGACCCCATGTTCTTTATGCCGGGGCTTATCTGGATGACATTATCATCTATAGTGATGATTGGGACCAGCACTTATGTCACCTGAAAAGTGTAATTCGCTCCCTGGGGTCCTATGGGTTCACGATCAACCCCTTGAAAACCACCTTGGCCGCTCAGACCGTGAAGTATTTGGGATAACTGTTGGGGGAAGGGCTGATCCGCCCTCAAAACAACAAAATCACCGCTATCCACTCCATACCTTTTCCCCAGACCCAGAAAGAACTACGAGCCTTCCTGGGCCTTTTAGGGTATTACAGACGCTTTATTCCCCGGTTTTCACAGATTGCAGCCCCCCTCACCGACCTGTTAAAGAAGTCCATAAAAACCGAAGAGGCCCTAAGACAACAGCATCCCTCCTTGTTGGATGCCTTCCACCGCTTGAAAGACATCTTACTGTCTAGTCCCGTTCTCATCAGCCCAGACTATACCCAGCCGTTCATACTCCAGACTGACGCCTCCGAACAAGGTCTAGGGGCTGTCCTGTCGCAGAAAGACCCCAATGGAGACGAACGGCCCATCCTTTTTTTAAGCCGAAAACTGTTTCCCCGAGAAAGAAACTACGCCGTAGTGGAAAAGGAAGACCTAGCCATCAAATGGGCGGTGGACAGCCTCCGCTACTACCTCGAAGGCAGAGAATTCATTCTATACACTGACCATGCCCCGCTGGAATGGATGGCCCGTAACAAGGGACACAACGAAAGAGTACTTCGTTGGTTCCTTTCCCTGCAGCCCTTCAGGTTCAGGACTCTCCACAGGAAAGGCGCTGATCAAGCAAATGCTGACTATCTTTCCCGCTATCCTTGTCAGCTTACCCGATCAAGAAGGACAGCTAGGGGAAGGGGATGTGATGGGACCACGGCGCCGTCAGCGCGGATACCACGTCGCCCCTCCCGGGCACAACCACCATTCCCTGTCGCCCGGACAACCAAAACAACCAGGACTCCACCCCTTTCTCTTTCCCTGCAGGAACCAGTCCCAACGCAGAACACACAGGAAGGACATCCCCGCGACCCCGGAAGTTCCTCCCCCTTTCCGGAGGCGGACCACAGAAAAGCAGGAAGAACCGACAACACCGCGTTCAAGCAGGAAGACTCGTGGCAGGAGACGGCGTGCGAAGAACCCCCGGAGAAGAGAGGCGAATCCGAACCAGGAGACGAAGTCTGGACGGAGGACTGGTGGAGTCCAGAGGAGGACGCTGGAGAGCGGCCGCAACTCAAGGACGGAGTTGCGGCGGGCCAAGTGAGTACCAGTTCCGCGTGTGTGTAGATAGTAGGCGGTATGAGTGTCTGTAAATAATAGGCTGTAAATACAACCCGTGTAGAAAAGAGTCCCTTCCCTTCACGTTTCACCGCGCACTATAGATATAGTGTATATACGTGTGAGAGCGGCACCATCACGACTGTAGATAAAAACCCTCCCCCACGTCCTGACACAAAACCACCCTTCACCCTGACCGTGCTGTCTCTTCTCCTCTCCTACCTTCCCCTCCCTTTCCTCACCTTCGTTCTAGCCCCAACACTCCGGTGAAGGAAACAGTCTCCTACCTCGGTTTGACCGACCGATCTAACGGCCCCTATTCTATCTCTCCTTTTTCCCCCCCTCCGAGGATCCACCGTCCGGGAGCTGAGCCGACTGCTGCCTCCAGGTCCAGCCCCGACTCCAGTCAAGACCAACAGCTGTCCCTGGGCGTTCCGCGTAGGAAGACCCATCACCGCGGACCCGGACCCTGCAATCCTTTGGGACTCTCTTTTCCCTTGTGCCCTACCTTTGGAAAACTGGACTTTAATAAACACCGGCTACGAGATAGCCCACTTCATACGGCCTCCACGCTTGTTATTCCGGTCCGCTCCCACCCCACGCTTACACTCAACAAATGGTAAAAGTCTTAAAATCACTTCAATACACAATTTTAAAAATCAATAAGGCGACTCTCCCGGCTTCCGCCTCAGGAGGTCAATGGGTTCTGCCGCGCGCTCGATTTGGCGCGCTATTTGAGTGCTCGGCGAAAAAGGGGGCGTGGCCTGTCAGGTGGTGGGCGTGGCCTGCATGTCCCAGGGGGAGGGCGTCCGCACCAGGAAGTATCCCGTGGCAGAGGGGGATCGAGGTACAATTGTTTTAAGTCACAATATTATTACACTCAACAAATGGTAAAAGTCTTAAAATCACTTCAATACACAATTTTAAAAATCGCTAAGGCGACTCTCCCGGCTTCCGCCTCAGGAGGTCAATGGGTTCACTTATTGAAAGAGGACTTGAACTAACGGCCTCCCTCTTTTGTTGGTCTCTTGTATGTGACGGAGACGGCGTGGGACCAGCGAGGCAACTCCCCGAAGCCCCAACAGACGAGGGAAGACCACAGCCACGGATCCTAGCGCGTTCTCCCGTGACCGCTTGACTCAGAGGAGGCGACGGACATTTGTATATAAAAGCACTCTGAAAATAAAACCCTCTTTACCCACATCACCTGGTGTCAAGGTCGTCCCTTCCCCCACGCCCACACTCACTCAGAGTAACAATAGCATTCTTGCAATATTTTCCAAAAGCACAGTACGTCCGGTCACTCTTTCTACTTTGGTAGATTTGGAAAATCTGGACTCCCCTTTCACTACCTTCATGGGCATTTTAACTAATAGCCAGTCTGTAGTAACTAAGTCCAGACATGTAGAGATCTTTAGATGTTTATTTGTAGTTAGTTACAAGTCATCCAGTTGTATCCAATACAAGACCCCACCAGGAGCAGACAGCATGCTGCTCAGCCCTTCTCAACTGACATCTCTGGCTCCCAACATTCTGTAACACATCATCTAATGAGCATTCCACTTGCAGAGTAAGAGATTGCATAAATACATAAAAGCCAGAATATAACACAGTCACCTGGCACAATCTCCTTTCCTTAACATGATTCACCTTATCAAAACTTTTAACCTTGTTCTGTTTACTCCTGACACATTAACGCACTTCTTTCAGACCCAAATCACCACCACCCGATCCAAGCTTTTCCGGCACTAGAAATAGGCTTCCTCCCTCTCAACAACACAAAAGGATCCACTCCTGTCGTACTATGTGGCATGATATAACTTCATACCTTCTGCTGCAAATGCTTACAAACATTCAGTTTGTTTGCCAGCACTGTCTACATACCTTCTTTTAGTAAATGGTTTGCCCTCTCAAAAAGTCCATTGGAAGAAGGGCTATACAAAGGCACTCTGACATGTTTCACAGCATGTTTCTTGAAAAACACTAACATTTCTCTGACACAAAGTATACCATTGTCTGTGACAATTTCCTTGGGCTGTCCCTCCACTTGAAACAACCGCTCCAAAAACTCAATAGTCAAATAATTATTAGGCTTATCAAATGCAAAATATAACCACTTAGAAAAGTAGTACACTGCACCAATCAAATACTTGTTCTCATTTCTTAAAGTATTAACTGGCCCAGCAAAATCTATGCCTATTCTCTCCCACAATACATTTGGCCATTGAAGAGTTGGCACTATGGAGTACAGGACAAAACAGCATAGTACCAATTCTCCAATGTTTATCAGAACATAAAACTTGGCCATCGATGCCACGCCATTAGTAATGTTACTTGATCTGATTGGTAGTGGCACTAATACCTAGATGACTCTGATCAACCAAACTAATTATTTTATCACGCAAACCAAGAGGAGGGACAAACACATCCTGCCTTACAACAAAACCACTCACCATAGACAGTTTAGCCCCTACTTGTTCAACAGACTCCAAATCCAAACGAAGATTCTATTACAGGACCGGAGGCTTCGGATTATGCTATTTCTTTCTGTACTGTAAAATCACAGCAGCCAATGAAAACATACAATTAGTCAAAACAAACTCAGGAGCCGGATGGCTTCCGTTTGACGTGCGCAGCACACGCAAGCCCATTTGACTAGTTTTGGGCTCGCGTTGGGCTGCGCACGCCAAGATCAGCCTGTTTACTGTTTTTTTGCGTTCGTGGCAAAGTTGGCTGGAGGAAGGACGCCTGACTTGCTGTAAGAGTAGTTGCCCTGCAGGCGTGTGCACATGCTCCAAATACAAATACATTTCAGCTCCTATGCCTATTTAGGCTGGAATCATATGAGTACAGCTTTGCTGAGGGGGCTTGGTACTTACAAGTGACTCTTTGTGTGCAAGTGGGCTGCCCCCCATTACTCCTCATATATATATATATATATATATATATATATATATATATATATATATATATATATATATATATATACATACATACATACATACATATATATATACATACATACATACATACATACATACATACATACATACATACATACATACATATATATATATATATATTCACTGAAAAAAACATAGGTTATAGACCATATATAGTTAGGAATTAGCATTTACAAAACCTTATTTTACTCACACAAAACCATTGAAATTCGCATATATAGTTAGTTGCACTAACTATATATCGCGCACCCGCAATCCACTGCTGATCATGTCACATATTACATCATTCATGACATGGTCAGTGACATCACTGATGACTTCACTGATGACATCTCAAATGACATCACTGATGACATCACTGATGACATCTCAAATGACATCACTGATGACATCTCAAATGACATCACTGATGACATCACCGATGACATCACTGATGACATCTCAAATGACATCACTGATGACATCACTGACGACATCTCAAATGACATCACTGATGACATCACTGATGACATCTCATTTGACATTACTGATCACATCACTGATGACATCATTCATGTGATAATACGATGATCCTCTTCAGACTCTAATATAACCTTAGATACACTCAGTGTAAACAGACACTCACAGACTGTCACTCATCCATGGAGTTACTCACACACCTAGTCAGTCATGCAAAGAATCAATCACACCTCCATTTCCTCAACTATACAGTTATACACACCTTACTTATTCAAACATATACTAACACATATTTACTCTCTTATACAATCCCTGATACAAGTTCACAATGATCCATACAGCCACTCACACATTCACTGGCTCTTATGCACAGTTATTTATATATGTCAACTCTCACATGTACTGTGTTTTACATATGTACTTACTTTGACATGTAGCACTGAGATATCCATTCACTCACCAATACACATGCACACAGTCAACCGCCCATACAGCTGTTTCCACATGCACTTTTGAACCCATACATCTAGTGAATCAACTGCTCACACATCTATGCACAGAGTCATACACCTCCCAGCCACCCACACACACACTCAGTCTCCCATACAAATACGTGGGCAACCAATCAATAACCCATATAGTTACTCATATAGCTACTGATCAACACATGCAGCAGTTTACAGAACAACAGACATAATGATGCACAAATTAAGACAGTTTAGTCACTAACCCATGCACTCAGTGAGACACATTTAATCACTCACTCATACAGTCAGTCATGCACCTACTAAATCCTTCATCCAGACACTTATACATCCACTCATTCTTCAATATGTAAGACATATTTTAACTTTACAGAAACATACAGTCACTGGATGTTGTCATCAGTGATGTCATCAGTGATGTCATTTGAGATGTCATCAGTGATTTCATCAGTGATGTCACTGACCATGTCATGAATGATGTAATATGTGACATGATCAGCAGTGGATTGCGGGTGCGCGATATATAGTTAGTGCAACTAACTATATATGCGAATTTCAATGGTTTTGTGTGAGTAAAATAAGGTTTTGTAAATGCTAATTCCTAACTATATATGGTCTATAACCTATGGTTTTTTCAGTGAATTTTCAAGGTTTTGTAAATGCTAATTCCTAACTATATATGGTCTATAACCTATGGTTTTTTCAGTGAATTTCAATGGTTTTTTAATAGCAAATATCAAAAGCTGTAAAATGTATTCTTCTTTTAAAGGAAAAATATATTTTATATGTATTTAATATAATTTTTTTATGTATATAAATTTTTTGAGGGAACGAATTTATCAACTATCATGCTGAAGAAGAGTGTGGGGAAAAAAACAAAGAGGAGGACTAAGAGGAAAGAACAATCAGTTCAAAAATACAATTGCTTTAAAGCATGAAGTGCTTTTCCACACATTTACATTTAAATAACCCATATTAGAACATACAAAATATCTACAGAGGAGACGGTGTACATTGAATTTTAGACTCTTCATTGGTACCTACATGTTGGTACTTACATCACCCACACAACACAACAACCGGGACGCTGTCACAGATATATATATTTTTTTGAACGTTAATTTCTCAAAATCCACTGGAGCACATATCTTGAGACCTAGCAAAGGCACATCGGGCAAACAGTCTCTACAATTTTGCCAAGTTTCATAGAAATCCATTCAGCCGTTCGAGCTAAAAGTGAGTCCAACCGCCCTATGGAAAACTCAATGTTAAAAACACGTTTTGGGACCCCCCTTTTTTCTCGGCCCCCGCTTGACGAAACCCCCCAAACTTTCAGGGGACGCTCAAAAACAAAATGTGCAATTTTCCTGAAAATTTCAGCCAATTCCGTCCATCAACGCCAAAGTTATTCAACATAGAATTTTCAGAAATCCCTATTCAAAAAAATCCTAACTATATATACCTACTGGCGACCGCCAGTAGGATATATATATATATATATATAACACCAAATGCCCGAAAGCTGTTTCGGAGGGTCACTCTGCCAAAGGATCACCATCTGGTTTAGCTTTTCCTGCTCCCCACCACGTTCTTGAATTTCTGTCTGCCATACACCATGCACCTCGCATCTCATCAGAGGCTTGCTGTCACAATTCAGAGGAAGTTGCTCTCTTTTATTTCCATTAAAAAAACTGGCTTGATTAGTTCAGCCCTCCCCCCGCATAGCATGCTGGGAGTGGTAGTTCCTAGAAAGATTGCCTCATTATTTTCCCTCAGTGGGTACCTTCTGAAGTTGTGTGATTGTCCGCTTAAATTTCCTTGGTAGGATCAGTCCCGAGCTGGAGAGACACAGTACTTCGGTCCTTTGGCGCTGCCTTCCATGAGTTAGTCTCGTGGTGCCGCTTCTCAGTTGACCATCAGGGGGACGATCAATTTGGTTCTAAGAGAAGGTGCTCCCTCCATGACGCGGGCCGCCGTTTAATATGTTGAACACCAAATGCCCGAAAGCTGTTTCGGAGGGTCACTCTGCCAAAGGATCACCATCTGGTTTAGCTTTTCCTGCTCCCCACCGCATTCTTGAATTTCTGTCTGCCTTACGCGTTTCGATGCACCTCGCATCTCATCAGAGGCTTGCTGTCACAATTCGGAGGAAGTTGCTCTCTTTTATTTCCATTAAGAAACTGGCTTGATTAGTTCAGCCCTCCCCCCGCATAGCATGCTGGGAGTGGTAGTTCCTAGAAAGATTGCCTCATTATTTTCCCTCAGTGGGTACCTTCTGAAGTTGTGTGATTGTCCGCTTAAATTTCCTTGGTAGGATCAGTTCCGAGCTGGAGAGACACAGTACTTCGGTCCTTTGGCGCTGCCTTCCATGAGTTAGTCTCATGGTGCCGCTTCTCAGCGAACTATGCATGCTTGCAATAGAAATAAGAGAGAGCCTATTCGAGGGAAATGTATCAAGCAAGCCTCTGATGAGATGCTGAAGGCATCGAAACGCGTCAGGCGACAACAGATAACTGAGGCGCATTGCGGAGAGCCGTAATTTCAGACCGGATGGTGGGCTTCCAGTTGTGTGCCTTCCTAAAGCTTTTGGGCATTTGGTGATTCATTTTCTAATGGCGGCCTTCGTCGGAGGAGGAGCACCACCTCATTGTTGTTCCAAGAGCTGCCGCGCCGCGGAACTGATCGGCGGCAGTACGGCACTGGAAACCAAACACGGAGACTCTCTAACATGTGCCAAATCCTACTAAGGAGAACTTATGCTTTTAATAGAAACATTTCCGATAGAAACCCACTTAGGGAATATGTTATGGCTCAGGTGTGGACTTCATCCCCCAGCATGCAATACAAATCTGGCACTATGCGAACTATGCATGCTTGCAATAGAAATAAAAGAGAGCCTATTCAAGGGAAATGTATCAAGCAAGCCTCTGATGAGATGCTGAAGGCATCGAAACGCGTCAGGCGACAACAGATAACTGAGGCGCATTGCAGAGAGCCGTAATTTCAGACCGGATGGTGGGCTTCCAGTTGTGTGCCTTCCTAAAGCTTTTGGGCATTTGGTGATTCATTTTCTAACGGCGGCCTTCGTCGGAGGAGGAGCACCACCTCATTGTTGTTCCAAGAGGGGCCGCGCCGCGGAACTAATCGGCGGCAGTACGGCACTGGAAACCAAACACGGAGACTCTCTAACATCTGCCAAATCCTACTAAGGAGAACTTATGCTTTTAATAGAAACATTTCCGATAGAAACCCACTGAGGGAATATGTTATGGCTCAGGTGTGGACTTCATCCCCCAGCATGCAATACAAATCTGGCACTATGCGAACTATGCATGCTTGCAATAGAAATAAAAGAGAGCCTATTCGAGGGAAATGTATCAAGCAAGCCTCTGATGAGATGCTGAAGGCATCGAAACGCGTCAGGCGACAACAGATAACTGAGGGTGGAGAGCCGTAATTTCAGACCGGATGGTGGGCTTCCAGTTGTGTGCCTTCCTAAAGCTTTTGGGCATTTGGTGATTCATATATCGTGATCAAGGGAGCTTGACTCCCGAAACGCGTTGATGTATGCTACAATAATATTAATAAAAGCCTAATTTGAAGATTTCCATGTCCGAGTGCCGGATGATTCTTGATAAAACAAAAGAAATCCTATTTCGAATATATATATATATATATATCAGCATGCAAAGTGATCCACAGCCATTCGAGAGCGCTCCGCAGCGTGTGCTCTGCCCAGGGGTCGGATCGTGACCCAGAACAATTTTGGATACAAAGGAGGCGGCACAGCCAGGGTACTTATTCAACCTTATTTTATTTTTGCTTCACCCCACCAACGCGTTTCAGCCACAACTGGCCTTGTTCACGGTCGGTTAGTCCTTCTACAGTGTTGTTTTTTATACTGACCCATTCTGCCAATTAGGAGGCATTCTGGGAATTGTAGTCACTGTATTTCAAAATCATAAAAACAAAAGAAAGACAGTGTGTGTTTTTTTAGTAAATAGTGACTGGTTCTTGTTACATGCAATTACATGTTTCTTAATGTCAGAGTATTGGGTATAGTACCCTATTTTTCATTGTTTTTGTGGGCATTTTTATTCCAGATGAATATGGAGGTCTTCCCCAAAGTTCATTCCTCTCGGGTGTTTGGTTCTGAGTCTGATTATCATCCGGGACTCCATCTGACGGAGTTTGCGGATTGCATCACCTCCTCTTTCCATTCTGTCCAACATCTTTGCTCCATAGAAATGCATTTGTCTCCAATCGCCATTCTGGCATGTGCTCAAGTGTTTGGCAGTAGCATATTGCATGTTGGAATTTTTTACCGCTCTGATGTGTTCTAGGATCCTTTTTTTTAACATGCATGTTGTGCATCCAATGTATTTCATGCCACATTTACATTCCACAATGTATACCACATTTTTAGATGTGCATGTGATATGTTGATCTATTTTCATTATTTTCCCATCTGGTTCTTGTATTTCTTTCGTGTTTTTTCCAATTTTGCAGGCTTTGCAAGTATTGCATGGATGAAAGCCTTTCCTTTGATCTTGTAGCCAGTCTGATTTGGGTTTCGTTTGAAAATAACTTTTTACTAGTAGATCCTTTAGAGAGGTATTCTTCTTGTATGTGATCAATGGTGCTTCGCCAATTGTTGTTCCAATATCGGGATCCCCCGATAGAAGATGCCAGTATTTTTTCATCATTCGGGCAATACTTCCACTTTCCTTACTGAATGTTGTTATAAATCGAGGAACTGTCGTTTTTTCCGTAGTCTTTGGTTGTTCAATCAATGTCTCAGTTCTTGTTTTCTGATCAATTTTTTTCTTGCATTTTTTCAGAATTCGTTCTTCATATCCTCTTTCCCTGAATCTTTGTTTGCTTTCTTGGATTACCTTTTCTGCATCTTCTGGTACGGAACAGTTTCTTTTTAACCGCGTAAATTCACCATACGGTATGCTCTTTAGGAGTGATTTGGGGTGGAAACTTGTCCCGTGTAGCACACTGTTTGTGGCAGTCTTTTTCCGAAATAGTGTGGATTCCAGTTTCCCATTGGACACGTATATTTTAGTATCAAGGAAGTCTATTTCTTTTTTGCTTGTCGTGCATGTGAACTGAAGACCTACATTGTTCTCATTTAGTTTCTTGAAATATCTCTGGAACTCCAAGTTTGTACCATTCCAGATAATGAACAGGTCATCTATGTATCGAACCCAGAGTATTAGTTGATCCAGATCAGGTTGGTTTTCCTCGTTCCATGCTATCATCTTCTCCCACCAGCCCATGGTGATATTGGCGTAGTTGGGAGATAGAGAAATGCCCATGGCTGTGCCACACTCTTGTTTGTATAGTTGTTTGTTAAAGAGGAATACATTATTTTTCAAACATAGGTCAATCATCTCTAGCAGCATTCTTGTGTGGTCTAACTGTGAAATGCTGCGTTGCTTCAGATAATATTCACAGGCATGCATACCAATATCATGGCGAATCGATGTGTACAATGAGACCACATCAATTGTGGCTAAAAGATAATCCGAGTTCCAAGTTATATTCATCAAGATTCTTAGGAAATCCCCGGTATCTTTCAAGTAAGATGGTAATCCTTGGGCAATTGGAGCTAGGAATGTGTCAACATAGTTGGAGATGTTTTCATACAGTGAACCGCAGGAGGACACAATTGGTCTACCCGGTGGATTCACTAAGGTCTTGTGAATTTTGGGTAGAAAATATATACACGGTGTTATTGGGTGATCAACTGTTAGATATTTCTTTTCTTCTTCGTTGATCAGTCCTTTTTTGTACCATATCTCCAGATATTCTTGCAGTTCTTTTTTCATTCTAGCATTGGGATTGGTCTCTAGTTTTGTATAGTTATTTTCTTGGTTCAACTGTCTTGCTGCTTCTGCGGTATAGTCTGTTGTTTGCATTAGCACAATATTTCCTCCCTTGTCCGCAGGTTTTATTGTGATTTTGTCGTTTTCTTTAAGGGTGGTTATGGCATTTCGTTC
Source organism: Lissotriton helveticus (assembly GCF_964261635.1). Classification (NCBI taxonomy): domain Eukaryota; kingdom Metazoa; phylum Chordata; class Amphibia; order Caudata; family Salamandridae; genus Lissotriton; species Lissotriton helveticus. Next base: position 102,089,179 of record NC_136067.1, read on the forward strand.
TGCTTTTGAGAGATTTTCACGTAGATTGTTTTTCACTTTTGAGAGGTTATCCAATTCCTTAATTATTGCTTCCGAGAACAGGTCTATTTTATTTCCTGGTGACAGAACAGGGTAATATCTCGAATTTCTCTTTAACCCAGTACTGGGTCTCTCATTCGTTTGAATGTTTAATTCTTCCAAGATTTCAGAATCTGTTCGTGGATTGTTCTCCAGATCAAATAGTGTTTCAAAACTGTGTCTGAGATCTGGTAGTTCCGCAATTGTAGTGAATTTAATGTTGTCTGTGTCGTCATCCAATTGGTGATCGGGCTCAATTGGTTTGCCAGAATGTACCTTCATTAGTTTCAGTTTTCTAATGAACTTGTAAAAGTCTATTCGTGTTTCAGTATAATCAAAGTGTGATTCAGGGCAGAATGATAACCCTTTGTTTAGAACAGTACACTCTGTTTCAGTTAGTTGATGTTCTGAGAGATTTACAATTAGGTTTGTTTGACATTGCGATTGCGTAGAGGATACTGTCTTGTTTCTCCGCTTGGACCTGCGGGTTTTTCTGTTGCTGGTGCGGGGGTGGTTTGGTTCTGTGTTGCTCTGCCTCTCCCTCTGTATCTTCTGTTGGACTGGGACCACATTCCTCTTGCCCTTCCTCCGCCTCTTGCAATGCTTTTCTCCAGATTTATCAATCCAACCTCCTCTAAAACAGACCAGTTTTTTGACTGGTAAGAACTTAATACAGATTCATTTTCACTTATGTCTGATTCACTAGCACTAGACATAAGTTGCTGCATAGGATAGTTCTTTTTGAATTTGTCATATCGTCTGGCAAACGTGAGAATCCTGCCATGAATATAATCTTGTTCATCTCTTTGGAATTTTCGTTCTTTGCGTTCTTCAAATTCTCGTTCATATGAGTCTAATCGTACTTCCATTTCTTTCCGCAATTTGGCAATTTCCGTTTGATTACTTTCATCTGATAATTTCTTTTCCAATTCAGAGATTTTTTGTATAATTTCATCCACGTCAATTTGTGCATGTTTGATCAAAATGTGCATCATATTCAGGGAACATTGTGTGTTATTTTCAATCCATTCTTCAATTAATTCTTTTTTTACTCCTGGATGAGTTGGCATGGTGAAAATCCTCAAGCCTCGAGGAATGCGCTTAATTTCTACATATTTCTTAAGTGCTATTGACTCCCAACTTTTGTTTATTTCCCTTCTGTAAAGCTTTTCCAAAACATTCATTTGTTGCTTTAGGGTCACATCCATTGTTATGGGCGTTGTTGAAACAGCCGGCGTCTCATCTGACTGACAAAATTGATCAGAAAACAAGAACTGAGACATTGATTGAACAACCAAAGACTACGGAAAAAACGACAGTTCCTCGATTTATAACAACATTCAGTAAGGAAAGTGGAAGTATTGCCCGAATGATGAAAAAATACTGGCATCTTCTATCGGGGGATCCCGATATTGGAACAACAATTGGCGAAGCACCATTGATCACATACAAGAAGAATACCTCTCTAAAGGATCTACTAGTAAAAAGATATTTTCAAACGAAACCCAAATCAGACTGGCTACAAGATCAAAGGAAAGGCTTTCATCCATGCAATACTTGCAAAGCCTGCAAAATTGGAAAAAACACGAAAGAAATACAAGAACCAGATGGGAAAATAATGAAAATAGATCAACATATCACATGCACATCTAAAAATGTGGTATACATTGTGGAATGTAAATGTGGCATGAAATACATTGGATGCACAACATGCATGTTAAAAAAAAGGATCCTAGAACACATCAGAGCGGTAAAAAATTCCAACATGCAATATGCTACTGCCAAACACTTGAGCACATGCCAGAATGGCGATTGGAGACAAATGCATTTCTATGGAGCAAAGATGTTGGACAGAATGGAAAGAGGAGGTGATGCAATCCGCAAACTCCGTCAGATGGAGTCCCGGATGATAATCAGACTCAGAACCAAACACCCGAGAGGAATGAACTTTGGGGAAGACCTCCATATTCATCTGGAATAAAAATGCCCACAAAAACAATGAAAAATAGGGTACTATACCCAATACTCTGACATTAAGAAACATGTAATTGCATGTAACAAGAACCAGTCACTATTTACTAAAAAAACACACACTGTCTTTCTTTTGTTTTTATGATTTTGAAATACAGTGACTACAATTCCCAGAATGCCTCCTAATTGGCAGAATGGGTCAGTATAAAAAACAACACTGTAGAAGGACTAACCGACCGTGAACAAGGCCAGTTGTGGCTGAAACGCGTTGGTGGGGTGAAGCAAAAATAAAATAAGGTTGAATAAGTACCCTGGCTGTGCCGCCTCCTTTGTATCCAAAATTGTTCTGGGTCACGATCCGACCCCTGGGCAGAGCACACGCTGCGGAGCGCTCTCGAATGGCTGTGGATCACTTTGCATGCTGATATATATATATATATATTCGAAATAGGATTTCTTTTGTTTTATCAAGAATCAACCGGCACTCGGACATGGAAATCTTCAAATTAGGCTTTTATTAATATTATTGTAGCATACATCAACGCGTTTCGGGAGTCAAGCTCCCTTGATCACGATATATGAATCACCAAATGCCCAAAAGCATCGAATCAGGAATTCTATTCCTATGTGAAGTATTAGTATTTATATGCTCTAGGCCGCATACTTGTATTAAATGTCCAAGAAATTAGAATATGCAGAAGGTAGATTTACCTATAAGAATAATAGGTCTGCTATTCACAGTTTTCTTCATTCAGGAAACCAAGGACAATGTAGTATTTGTAAATATGGTGTAAATATATGAAATTTAGAATATGCTTTTTAAGGAAACGAAACTTTCTTTTTTATGAAATATTCTTATTGGGTTTTTCCCTTTTATATATATGCCTGCCTATATTCCTGAGTAATATCTGAGGAGAGCGACAAAAAGAATGTACACACACAATGAATTGATATTTTCTGATTCGAGCCTATATTTCAATTTGTAAACAATGTATTACTAGAGCACTATGCTCAGAACTCCGTTTTTGCACTTTTATGAATTGATGTATATCACTTTAAATTTTAAAGGATATAGTAATGACCATGTGACTTTCTACACTACTTATGTCACTTCCTTTCTTCTCTGCATGACATGTGATCAAGCCTCGGCTGAGGCGAAACGCGTCATGGCGACTGGTGGGCTGTTATTCACGAAATAAACTCACTAGAAACGAGAGCACCGAATTTGTGGCTTTTTTCAATCTTCGTTATCAACGGAAGCGGATGCCGAGTTGGTCGCGAACTACTGTGAATATTTGTACCCGGAGGCTTCTAGGGTACGGAAAAAGCCCCTCCTCTGTAAGTGGCGATAAGCGGCGGGAAGCGGAGGTTCCTGTTTTGGAGCCGGATTTTGGACTCCGGTGTGGAGGAAGCCGCGAAAAGCCCCTGTGAGACAGGCACACGTTGACTCTGACTGGAGGAGCCGAGTATCAACAAAAAACTGAGGTATTTCGGCAACCGGGTTGGGAGTTTAACTGCTTGAGAAACGCGCAGTGAGGAGTGTGCACGAACTTTTTGCATGTGGAAGAAACTTTTCTTGTGGCGGAGTTCGTCTCGTTTCCTGTATTTGTAATAACGCCATACATCACCATGTCTGCCACCGAGTTGAGAAGTAGGGAGCAGGCTGCCCTATCGGTATTCGTCACCCCGGCTGGGGGGGCGACAGCTCCGACAATACTGGATAATGCCGCGAGTACAACCGCACCTAATGTTCGCGACTTGTTTCGTAAACTAGAAAAGCTTATGAAAAAAGAAATTTCCAAATGATGGGAAAACAAGTCTTTATCAATGTACCTTGAAGTTGGCCGCGTACCACGTGGCCTCAGAATCACACTTGCACCGAGCTATGACGGCCCGATCCATTAATGCTCGAGAAATGGGCAGCAACCAATCTGGAATGCTCGGCTAAACTCATGGCAATCCTGGTGGAGTTTGCCGAGAGCGACCGAGCAAAAATTCAGAAAGAGGTGGAGTTAGTGGAATCGGAACTAGCCCAACTGGGAGAAAATGATGCAGTCATGAAGAAAATGAGAGACGACATGGAATCTCGGCTTGCCAAGGAGGAGGACATTATAAAAAAACGCAAAGTGTTTAAATTTGAAAGAGACCGATTGGACTACCTAAATGGCCATATTTTTACTTTTGGCCGAAAATTTGAAAACAAGGGGAACCAATCAGGAACCGGAAGCGCTGGAAATGTAACAAAAAATGATATAAGCGCTACTTCATCCATCAGTCTGAGCTCCACTGAGGGAAGCGAAGCAGACGGGGGACAACAGAATACCCCGGTGGGGTTTATCGCACTTACGCCCGCACAAGAGGTACAACGCCTATGCGAGGCAAGACGAGAGACTCTACGACCGAGAGTGAAATTCTCCCAAACAGGACAAGGGCGAACCGCAAACGGGCAGAGCGGAGACGATGCCACAAAAAGAAGTGGGGGTGCAAACAGAAAGAAGAACCAATGGAGATGGGCGAACAAAAAACGGGGGAACCAACAGGGTCCCCCTCAATAATAAATCTAACAAACATCGTCCTAACCCCCAAAGAAACTAAAATCTTGAGCCTAGGACTGTCCTTTTGTCCACCGCGATCCTTTGACTACGCAGGAACTCGCATGGATGCCTATAAGTTCATAAGAAAACTAAAATTGACCAAATTTCATCGTCTTAGACCAAATAAAAAGGCCATTATAGAATCAAACATAAGTCCTACATCTCTCTCAGCAGGGGATGCTCCCTCCTTTGAAGAAATCTGGGAACTGCAAAATGAACAAAATGAACCAGGGGAAATAACATCCTCTACCATGTCGAATCCTATTTCTGGGCGTAACGTATCACGAACACCGTTTAAGCCCAAATCCACCTTTAATCCAATTTCTGTCCATGACAATTTAGATATCTACCAGGACCTAATAGTGGAAGACCTTAAAAAACTCTACATCAACACGAATAAAAAGAGCCAAGCTATTGCGAGACAGAACCAGTGCTATAATCTGCTAATCAAGAAATTGAGAACGAATGAGAGCTTGGTGGTGAAACAAGCAGATAAGGGGGGCAATATTGTCCTCTGGGGACGTGACAAATATCTAGCAGAAGCAGAAAAACAGCTAGGGGACACATCCTGCTACCGTAAAACCAACATCACCATAATCAGAACGGCCTGGAATGAACTCAATGGAAAACTCATTGGCTGGCGTAGCAGTGGGTTGATCACCTTAGACGAACTAAAGTTTTTAAAGAAGGAATTCCCGGTGATACCCACATTTTACCTTCTGCCGAAGGTCCATAAGGATTCCCTGGTCCCACCAGGAAGGCCAATAATATCGGCGATCGACAGTGCGACGGAAAATCTTTCAAGGTACATTGACTATTTTCTGCAAGAGTGGGTGAAAGGATTGAACTCTTATATAAGAGATACTACTGACTTTTTGTGCAAATTGTCTCAGCTTAGCTGGAAAGAGAACTATATATTGATGACACTGGACATATGTTCTCTCTATACCTCCATAAAACACATGGATGGCTTGAAGGCAGTCCAATTTTTCCTAGACAAACGTCCTTTGCATAATGTTGAACACAATAGAATGCTGATGGGAATGTTACAAATCTGTTTGCAGCAAAACTTTTTCTCCTTTGGTGGCCAGGCCTATCAACAACTCAGAGGGGTGGCTATGGGGTCCTGCTTCTCCCCTAGCTTTGCATGTCTACACATGGGGCTATGGGAGGAGCAGACCCTCATGGGACAGCACAGAACAATCATTGAACAGAATATAGAACTTTACCTCAGATATATAGATGATCTGTTTTTTGTCTGGAGTGGTTCGATGGAAAGTGCTGTTGAGTTTGTTGCAAAACTGAATATTAATGATGTGAATTTGGAATTTACTTCAACAATAAGTAACGTCTCAGTACAGTTTCTAGATGTAGAAGTTTACATTGATAAACACAATAATAAACTAGAAACCAGGTTGCATAGGAAAATTACTGCCGGTAACACTTTGTTACATGCCTCGAGCAATCATCCGCCACATTTAATACGCAGCATCCCCTATGGGGAGATGTTGCGTATTAAGCGCATTTGCAGCACTGAAAATGAATGCAAACTAGCTCAAGAGAAGTGCAGACTACGTTTTTTGGAGAGAGGTTATAGTCGAAAAGTGGTAGATGAAGCCATAACAAAAACTACTAGACTAACCCGAGAACAACTTTTAGGGAACTGTTCAGAAAGCAATGACTCAGTTGAGACCCAGCCTAAAATAAATGAAAGAGTACAGTGTAGAGCCATTATTACATACAGCCAACAACATGCTGAAATACGTAAGATCTTTTCACGGAATTGGAACTTGGTTCAAGGGGATCCCATAATAGGTGATCTAGTAAAAAACAGACCTGAGATCACCTTTAGGAAATCTCCTTCGCTAGGCAATGCTATTGTCAGTAGTACTATGGACGTCCCCAAAAAATGGTGGGAACGAATTACAGGTTTTAGGAAATGCCAGAGTTGCAAAGCCTGCAAACATGGCATAAATAAAACCCATTTTATCAGTCCTTTCCAGGATACTCCCATTGCCATCAGACAGAAATTGGGATGCAAAACTGAGTATGTGGTATATATACTACTGTGCCCTTGTGGTTTACAGTATGTTGGGAGCACTCGTCTCCCCGCCCACAAGCGCATCCTCCAACATCTACGAGCGATCTTAGGGAAAGATCAGTCTTACCCCGTGGCTAGACATTTTGAAAAATGTCACCAAAGCAATCCAGATCTTTTAAAATACTATTTGGTGGACTCTGTTTTACCTTTGAGGAGGGGAGGAGATAGAGATGGTAAATTACGTCTCTTAGAAACACGCTATATCCTCGAACTGAATAGTAAAGAGCCTGGGGGACTGAACTGTAGTGAGGATCTTTATACATGCCTTTGACCTCCTATGATTTTATAAAACTGTCTTGCTGGCACCAGTATGTCTTATGAGCAGAAAAATATCCTTGTATATATGTACACTAGGCAGCCTGAATGAATCTGTAATCCTATTTAATAATAGGTCGAATTTTAATGCACTGTCACTTTAACAAAGATCTTAACTAACGACCCCCAAGGAAGCACAAAGTAGAATGTGGGAATCCACGTAGATCCAAGGTCATCAAATGGAGGTTTATTTACTTGCTCTACACCCACTGTGGTATTATTATACATCGAATCAGGAATTCTATTCCTATGTGAAGTATTAGTATTTATATGCTCTAGGCCGCATACTTGTATTAAATGTCCAAGAAATTAGAATATGCAGAAGGTAGATTTACCTATAAGAATAATAGGTCTGCTATTCACAGTTTTCTTCATTCAGGAAACCAAGGACAATGTAGTATTTGTAAATATGGTGTAAATATATGAAATTTAGAATATGCTTTTTAAGGAAACGAAACTTTCTTTTTTATGAAATATTCTTATTGGGTTTTTCCCTTTTATATATATGCCTGCCTATATTCCTGAGTAATATCTGAGGAGAGCGACAAAAAGAATGTACACACACAATGAATTGATATTTTCTGATTCGAGCCTATATTTCAATTTGTAAACAATGTATTACTAGAGCACTATGCTCAGAACTCCGTTTTTGCACTTTTATGAATTGATGTATATCACTTTAAATTTTAAAGGATATAGTAATGACCATGTGACTTTCTACACTACTTATGTCACTTCCTTTCCTCTCTGCATGACATGTGATCAAGCCTCGGCTGAGGCGAAACGCGTCATGGCGACTGGTGGGCTGTTATTCACGAAATAAACTCACTAGAAACGAGAGCACCGAGTTTGTGGCTTTTTTCAATCTTCGTTATCAACGGAAGCGGATGTCGAGTTGGTCGCGAACTACTGTGAATATATATATATGCATGTTAGCCCCCGCCGTGATGTTTCCTGTGGTTTTGTGGCTGTGCGGTCTGGGGACCCAAGGAGGCACAACTATTCAGCCATCACACAGCACACTGGATTTGATGAAAACGTGGTGCCCTGAACTCCGCTTAATAAGAATTTTTTCCACCCCCGCATCACTTACCTGGATTGAATGGTGTACTCTGGGAGTTGCAGTTTGCTCACACTATGCAAACTACAACAGGTGAGCAAAGACTGGGGCGGAGCGGAACACAGCGTAAAAGCAAGGGGCAAGACATTTAAACCACGCTGGCGTCAACCTTCGCTGATAATTGTGGGCGCTGAGGAAGGCTTGAAGAAGCTGAAATGCATTCGCCGTGTTAATCTGTCTGAATAAAGATGCCTCCGTGGTGTTTCCCCTAACGTGGCCTCTGCTCTTTCTTGAAGGAGGTTGTTTGGATATATATATATGTATGTATGTATGTATGTATGTATGTATGCATGCATGTATGTATATATATATATATATATATATATATATGTTATACCAAGTGCCCTGAAGCTTAGAAGCTCACTCGAAATCACTCTGCCATCCGGCTCTTTCTTGTGCAGCCTGCGCTCTGTTCCACGTGTTAATACAACATGCCGACGCGTTTCAGGGTTTCCACTACCCCTTCTTCCTAGGCCAAACAAACAACAGCATTTCAATATTTTCATGCTTGCATATCCGCTTTTATTCAATTGCTGGTGAACTATGTATAGATCACTGGGAAACGAGAAATAAAAGAAGGAACGAAAAGAGGTGAGCCTTCAGTGTGCATTTGTCATAGCCCAGGAAGAAGAGGCGGAGAGCCTCGAAACGTGTCGGCTTGCTGTTACTTTGAGGGCAGTCAGAAGGCAAGCAGCATGAGGTGAAAGACCGGAGGGTAGAGAGCCCCGTAGTGTGCGCTCCCGCTGCTTCAGGGCATATTGGGATGAAATTTTACACACGGCCGTCCTGGTCGTGGGGAGCTGCACCATTCCAGCCAAGTTGGAAGGCGTGGCAGTGGAACGATTCCACTGACTTTCAGCACGGAGCTCTTATGCAAACAAAAGCCTGCTTTCGCAATGCCCACCTTACTGAAAGGAGTGAAATAATGCTTTAAAAAGGACAAATGGATAACTGGACCTACTCAAGGGATTAATAAAATTAACTCACCTTTGGAACTCGCTTTCCCAGAATGCCATGTGATGAATGAACTATGTATAGATCACTGGGAAACGAGAAATAAAAGAAGGAACGAAAAGAGGTGAGCCTTCAGTGTGCATTTGTCATAGCCCAGGAAGAAGAGGCGGAGAGCCTCGGAACGCGTCGGCTTGCTGTTACGTTGAGGGCAGTCAGAAGGCAAGCAGCATGAGGTGAAAGACCGGAGGGTAGAGAGCCCCGTAGTGTGCGCTCCCGCTGCTTCAGGGCATTTTGGGATGAAATTTTACACAAGGCCGTCCTGGTCGTGGGGAGCTGCACCATTCCAGCCAAGTTGGAAGGCGTGGCAGTGGAACGATTCCACTGACTTTCAGCACGGAGCTCTTATGCAAACAAAAGCCTGCTTTCGCAATGCCCACCTTACTGAAAGGAGTGAAATAATGCTTTAAAAAGGACAAATGGATAACTGGACCTACTCAAGGGATTAATAAAATTAACTCACCTTTGGAACTCGCTTTCCCAGAATGCCATGTGATGAATGAACTATGTATAGATCACTGGGAAACGAGAAATAAAAGAAGGAACGAAAAGAGGTGAGCCTTCAGTGTGCATTTGTCATAGCCCAGGAAGAAGAGGCGGAGAGCCTCGAAACGCGTCGGCTTGCTGTTACTTTGAGGGCGGTCAGAAGGCAAGCAGCATGAGGTGAAAGACCGGAGGGTAGAGAGCCCCGTAGTGTGCGCTCCCGCTGCTTCAGGGCATTTTGGGATGAAATTTTACACACGGCCGTCCTGGTCGTGGGGAGCTGCACCATTCCAGCCAAGTTGGAAGGCGTGGCAGTGGAACGATTCCACTGACTTTCAGCACGGAGCTCTTATGCAAACAAAAGCCTGCTTTCGCAATGCCCACCTTACTGAAAGGAGTGAAATAATGCTTTAAAAAGGACAAATGGATAACTGGACCTACTCAAGGGATTAATAAAATTAACTCACCTTTGGAACTCGCTTTCCCAGAATGCCATGTGATGAATGAAATATGTATAGATCACTGGGAAACGAGAAATAAAAGAAGGAACGAAAAGAGGTGAGCCTTCAGTGTGCATTTGTCATAGCCCAGGAAGAAGAGGCGGAGAGCCTCGAAACGCGTCGGCTTGCTGTTACTTTGAGGGCAGTCAGAAGGCAAGCAGCATGAGGTGAAAGACCGGAGGGTAGAGAGCCCCGTAGTGTGCGCTCCCGCTGCTTCAGGGCATTTTGGGATGAAATATATATATATATATATATATTTGTTATTATTGAGAGTTTCCATTGACATTGCTTACACAGCACCACTGGGCCATTGAGAGCACAGTACCTAAAACAATGGATTTAGGCCCAGATCTCTGTAGTGGGTTGAATGTATGACATTGTTCTGCATTCTGTCCATCAACTGTTGTTTTTGCATTTGTCACGCCAAGTGGGACGGGTATGCTCAGACGTGAGTCCCGTGCTCTCCATGCCAGTGGAATCAAGCTATCCTGGCTGATGAGGGCTGAAAGCCCGAAACCGGTCCCAAAATGCTTGTTTCCAGTCCAGGAAGGACCTGGCTTGCCAGTTCGGGCTGGAATGTTCCCATGGGGCACAGGGTCAAGACTGATTTGCATATGGCTGGGTTCAAACTGGAAAGGCATGGTGACCAAAAAACGATGGATTTAGGCCCAGATCTCTGTACTGGGTTGAATGTATAACATTGTTCTGCATTGTGTCCATCAACTGTTCTTTTTGCACAAGCACTGGCAGCTGCTCTTAAACCGATCAATAAGCAGCTTGTAACTTTTGCCAAGCATCATGGGTTCACTAAAGACAAGCCAAGAAATGTTACTACTCCAGCTACTGACTCAGTGAAGGAGAGTCAATGGCCGCATGCTAGTGCCTTAAATGCGCTTCCCCAGCTCCTAGTGGTGATCATGAGTACTCCGCGAGAGGCAAGGCGAAGAGTAAGCAGAGGGTGGATACCGATACCACTAACACCGATACCGATACTACCACGACAGACGAAGAAGCCCCTCCCAAAAAGAAGGCTAAGAAAGTAGCTTCTTCCACCCCGAAGATTCCACGTAATACCGCTTTCACCTTCAATCCTAGCAATATCGTACATCCCAGATCTTCTGATTGGGCTCCGGCACCAGAGGTTACCGAGTACTTGAACAAAAACCTTCGGAAAGGGTTTGATAAAGAGGTCCGGAACCGACTCTGGTCGGAATGTCCTCGGCCAGATTTACCAGATAAAGTCGCTGAAACTCCTGAAATAGATGTTAGTTTGCTCACGTTTTTAAAGAAGTTTGCCAAAGATCCCAAGAAGGGGATAGATCGCGCCTGGCGCGGTTGTCAGGACAAGCTCCTTGACGTTGTAGGCCCACTCGCAAAAATCTTGGAGATGACCTTGGTGGCCAAGGAAACGACGACTCCGGTGGATCTGGATATCCTCGCAGGATTGACACAGAGGGCCATTTGTCTGCTGGGCAATGCCAATTGTGCCATATCCACGGAACGACGAAAGTCCTTGCTTATGCGTATGGACACCAATCTTACCGACCAAGCGGTCGCAGAACCAGGACCCCTCGCTGAGGGCAACCTCTTTTGAGACCGTTTTGTTAAGGATGTGTCGAAATATGTGGAGACACTCACATCACTTGATAAAGCACAATCAGGCATCAAGCGTGTATTTCAACAAGGCCTTTTCAACAGGGCCGGACGAGGCAGGGGACGCTCGACGGGCCGTTTCTCTAACCAAGGTCCCCCCAGAGGTGACTTCGGTCGTGGAAGAGGAGAGTGGGACTCTACTAGAGGGGGCACCTTCTACCCCACTCGTTGTCGCTTCAACAGACGCCGGTTCTACGGAGGTGGCAACTGAGTAGGTTTCAACAGACGCCGGTTCCACGGAGGTGGCAACAGAGCAGGTTTCCAGGCAGAGAAATCCGCAGGTGAGTGTGAGAAGTTGGCCTGGTATATGATGTTCACTATTCTAGTGAGCACCTTGCACCATTCCAAACAACCCTTATTGTGATGGTTGTAAAGTCAACCTTATAGACCAGCTATCCTAGTGGTAGCATGGACAAAGCAGTCTTAGGCTAAACTCAAGAGGGCATGTGAAGCCAGCTGTTTTACCATATGCAATCCCTTTAATACCAAGTGAAAGGACACCACACAGGTTGTATATCAAAATATATATGTATTTATTTCTAACACGATCCTCTGAACTCTTTATGAGGTCAGAGGCACCAGCACAATACAAGATACTTAATTAAAATACAATAAGTTGCACAAAATACAGTGATGCCCTAGGGGCACTTCGAACCATATACTAAAATAGTGGTATAAGAACCACGTCACAAACAAAGGAAAGGCCTAGGGCCTGGAGAATCGCTGGGGCTACACTGTACTACCAATGGATGGAGAGCAGGAGGCCCACGGGATGCGCGTGCAGTGTCTTTACATGCACGTAAGTTACCATAGAGTTAGAATGGGAACAAAAGAAATGGAAACTAGTTCTTTTAGGACACTTCCGGATGGACTAGGGAAAAGCTACTTGAAACTAGGACACTAGGATAGTCAATACCCACAGGAGTACCGAAATACTCGTGCTACCTCACCCACAGGAAGCGGGTGCATAGATGTCAAAGTGTGTCGGGTTTCGTCGCTGATTCCTATGGAGCCTTGGAGAAAGATGCTGCAGGCGACCAGGAGAGAAGTGTCCGGGTGGATCCAAGGGCGGATCGAAGATGAAGAGTACCTGAAAGCAGAGGGGACAGAGTCTTGGTCACTAGCCAGTGACCAGGATGGAACCAGGAAGGAACCAGGCGAAGCAATCAGGTGATGTCCTGAAGCTTGTCTCTGCAGCCACGTGGACCAGGAGGTGTGGACGACAACCAGGAGCTGGGCAAGGACTGTCCCACGAAGGATCTCGCTGTCGGCGGTGTCGGCTTCCGGATTGGAGTCAACAAGCCTTGGCAAAGGCAACCCACGCAGAAAAGGAAGATGGCTTCTTAATCAGACCAGCAAGGTCTGATGGGCTGCTCCTTTTCAGGGGAGCAAGGGCCAGTCTGGACCAACCAGACCAGCGTTGTAAATTGAAGGTTTCGTCGTCACAGAGGCCACTAGCCAACGGGCAAGTGACCGGACAGACGCGTCGAGCAGGAAAATGCAGAAGGGCCCCACGCAGAACTCGTGGAGTGTGGAGGGCTGATCTTCGGTGCAGTTGGAGCTCGGGGCTGGGGCTTCTCAATCCCCAATGCACAACTTCGAGGGTACGGAAAGCAATTCGCTGGCTTTCCAAGATGGCCGATCCCACGTCTCGCGTCGCCTCCACAGATCTCAGCTTTGCTGTGGCTGTGGATCGGGCTGAAGGAAGTCTGGAAGTCCGGGTCTTGTCAGACTCTGTGCTCGGGCTCCGGCAGGAGCGTCGACAAAGCAAACCGTTGATCGCTTGATGGTGCCTGCTTGCACAGCGTGGTCACTCTTTGACCACAAGGGAGATTCTTCAGTCTTCTACGTCGAGTAGGATGTCGAAGGTCCAGACTTTCGTATCAGAAGTTTCAGTCAGGATAAATCTAAAGTCTGGGGACTCAGCTCCTACCTATATACCACATTTAGGGGCTGGATTACCTGCTAGGTCCCTCCTATGGGTGGGACCCAGGAAGGGGGTGGTTACACCCCTTTCCCTTTGTCCAGTTTCGCGCCAGAGCTGGGGCTGGAGTGCCCCAGCACCGGTTTGAACTGGACTATACATGGGACACCTTGTGTGCCCCAGGCAGTGTCTCATTTCATTCAGCCCTCCCTGCCCCAATACACTATAGCACCTCCCAAGACAGGATACCTATTGTCCAAGCCTCCCTCGCTGGAAGGACTCCCAGCAGCAGGAGGTCAGACTTGTGTCTGTGGCAGCAGCATCCATTCTTCCAGGAACAAAATTACCAAAATCATCGAGGGTATGAAGGATATCTCCATTCCTCTAGTGCAGTATAATAATAACACCGAGAATAGGGAGAAGAGTGTAGGAAATGTAAGACGCCTCACTCCAAAGGCCATCTTGGAGAATTTTGAGGCCCCGACAGAACAAGAATTTACAAGGACTGCCCTTAATATAACATCAGGATCCCCTTTGGACCCTCTACCTCATAAAATAGTAAAGGAGTTCGGGGACGAACTCTTCCCAGTACTGCGACAGCTGTGTGAGCAATCTCTTAACACAGGCACTGTACCAAAAGACTGGAAACTAGCAGTTGTCACCCCCTTACTGAAGAAATCAAATCTGGACCCGAACTGCTATAAAAACTATCGACCTATATCGCTCCTGCCATACCCAGTTAAGATCATGGAGCGGTTGGTCAGCAGGTCACTAGCCCTCTTCCTGGAAACTAACAACATCCTTGAAGAGGAGCAATTCGGCTTCAGACCAGCTCATGGAACCGAGTAAGCTTTGCTGACGGTTCTGGACGACCTACGAATGAGGGCGGACAGGGGAGAATCAGCAATCTTAATTCTGCTGGACCTGTCCGCCGCATTCGATACGGTGAGTCACGACATTCTGCAGACAAGACTGAAGAGCATTGGAGTTGAGGGAGTTGCGCTTGACTGGCTCTACTCCTATCTGACGGACAGATGGCAGGCAGTAGCAATTCCTCCGTACCAGTCAGAGTTTGTTAAAGTTCCACATGGGGTCCCACAGGGGTCTGCAATTAGCCCGATACTCTTCAACATATGTATGCAACCCCTGATGGGCATCATCAAGGCTCACGGCATTAGCGTGATCAACTATGCGGATGACACGCAGCTGATGATTTCTCTTGATGGTGCCCATGCAGACTCACTTGAGACCTTCCACACCTGTATGTTGGAAATGACATCCTGGCTAAACCAGAACTCACTACAATTTAACAGTGACAAAACCGAAATAATGCATTGCAAAGTAGGTAAAATCACTAGAAGTCTACCTACAGACTTCTGGCCTCTGGAGCCAGGTGAGTCTTTAACCCCAGTGAAATCAGTAAGAAACCTTGGAGTCAGTTTCAATGACAGTCTGACTCTAGAGACCAATGTCAATAAGCAGGTGAGTAGCTGTTTCGCCTTAATGCGAGGACTTCGAAAGTTGCTGCCCCTTCTGCCAGCACAGGTCAGAGCCACTATAGTTAGGAGCACCACTCTCAGCCGCCTGGATTACTGTAATGCTCTGCTGCTGGAATCCCCCGCCTACCTGATTTCCAGACTTCAGAGCATCCAGGCGGCTGCAGCAAAATTAGCACTCTCCCGAGGGCAGAGATCCTCCACTACCATCGCTTTGGCCGACCTTCACTGGTTGCCTGTGCACCAGAGGATCCTTTTTAAATCCCTATGCACTGTCTTTAAGGCAGTGCATGGGATGGGACCTCGACCACTCCAAAACAAATTTAAGTGGTACGAACCCACTCGGTCCCTTCGATCCTCCTCCTCCAATCTTATCAGCATACCCAGGATCAGGAAAGCCACCTGTGGTGGCAGAGCCTTCAGCATAGCGGCAGCTCATCTGTGGAATAGACTACCTATTGACATCAGGAAAACAGATGCACTGATGGCCTTCCGAAAAAAGGTGAAAACATGGCTCTTCCCTAAAATCTAGCCCCATAACATCAAAATACCCAAAATCAAAAGATATCCCTTCTACCCATGATGCACAGTGTTGTCAGCTATATGTACATAGCGCCAGGATGCCCGTAGGGTTGCAGAGCGCTTTACAAATGCTTTAAATAAATAAAATAAAAAATTTGTGATGCTGAGGCTCTGGTTAACTTTAACCGGGATTAGTAGGAACACCATGTCTTCTCCCTCTAGAAGGGTGGAATGCTACCCCCGTCGCCAGAACTGGCGAGGGGGTAGTATTCCAAAGCATATGACACCTTACACAACATGTTTTGATAAAGCCAAACCAAAGTTAGCATTTAACCGCGAGGTTCATAGTAGATGGTATGGCTATATCATAGAACAGCTATAAGGACATGGTTCCGAAAGCTGCGGACAGGCTCAGCTCATGCTAGAGCACCATCTCACATAAAACCAAGCACTCTGTCTTCAGGATTGTTAAGGCCTGCCATAGGAGTGACCTATAGGTGCATATGTGTCTATATATAATGGTAGGTATAGGAATACTACACCTAAGCAAGGGGTGATTACACGACCTTGCCCCAGCTGAGTAATCAGCCAGTTGTGTCAGTTTGGATGACCAGCCAGGGGTGGCATAAGATATGCTGCAGCCCCTGTTAGGCCTTGGGTGCACCCAGGCCCGGACTGGCCGTTGCGGGCACATGGGCAATCCTCCGGTGCACCGCAAGGGTGGGGGCCGGTTTTGGGCCCTGGGGGCCATTTTTGTTACAGGGCCGTTTTTGCAGCATAGCTGCAAAATCGGCCCTGTATCAAAATCGGCCGAAAACCGGCCCCGGCAAAGAGCTCGGTCGCACCAACAGGGGGCCGGTCGAGCACTTTGCCAGGGCCGGTTTTGGTTCTCAGTCCGGCCCTGGATGCACCTATGCCCTGGGTAACTATAGTACACTGTACAGGGACTCATAAGAGTGACCCAAATCCCAATTGGTGATGTACCTAAAGTACATGGTGTGAAATTTAGAGAGAGAACAGCAGGGCTGTGGGTCTGATTAGCAGGCCCACAGCCACATTAAGTCGAACACCAGTGAAGCAAAAAGCAAAAAAATGGGGTGACCATAGGAAAGCAGACCCTACTCTCCTACAGTGAGCGTGACAGACTTGTCTCTTTTACCATTGGGGGGGTCGGACACAATTTTTTCTTCAGAATTGGCACAACCTTACACAGGATGCGTGGGTAATATAGACGGTTCAGGGCTTCTAACTGGAATTTTACGAACCACCCAGTCAGGACACATTTCCCAATCCTCTCCATTTTTCCCAACAAGAGTGCACTTTTATAGACAACAAAATAGATGAATTGCTGCAAAAACATGCAATAACGCCATGCAACAACAAGCCTTACGGTTTTTGCAGCAATAACTTTCTGGTCCAGAAGAAGGGTGGTGGCCACAGACTGGTTCTTAATTTGAGGAAATTCAATCAATACCTCGTTTACAAACATTTCAAAATGGAAGGGATCCATCTTTTGACAGATCTGTTAAAGCAAGGGGATTGGATGGTCAGACTAGATCTTAAGGATGCCTACCTGTCCATTCCCATTTTTCCTCCACACCAATGGAAAGGTCGGTGGTTCAAGTATTTGGCCCTTCCTTTCGGGCTTTCCTCGGCTCCTTGGTGCTTCACCAAAGTGATGAAGCCGGTTGTCGCTCATTTGCGGGAGCAAGGGTGCGCATGATTATTTATCTGGACGACATTCTGATCATGGCTCACAGTCCAGAATTGGTTTCACACCACCTCCAGATGAAAATCTCTCTCTTGCAGAGTCTGGGGTTTGGTATCAACCATTCCAAATCGGCACTGACTCCGTCGCAGACAACAGAGTTTCTGGGTTTTGTGATACATTCCCAAAAGGCCCAATTGAGCCTTCCCAAGGCGAAGGTCAAGGATCTCAAGAAGGAGATTGTGCCAGTTCTCAACAAGCAAGTAGTTTCTCTCAGAGTTATTGCCAGAGTAGTGGGTTTATTGGCATCGTCCATTCAATCGATTTTTCCGGGCCCACTGCATTACAGAGCATTGCAGAGGCTCAAGATTCAGCATCTACAGAAGGGTCTGGCTTTCACAGACCTAATCCCCTTGTCGCAGGAAGTGAGGGACGAAATACAGTGGTGGCTGGGCCACGTGGAAGCGTAGAACGGAAGAGCAATTTTTGGCTCACAACCCGAGGTTATCATCAAGTCCGACGCCAGTCGTTGGGATTGGGGAGCGTGCTGCAGAGATATTTCCACAGGCGGAAGGTGATCTCCCCAGGAACTATCACTGCACATCAATTGTCTAGAACTCCTAGCGGGTTCCTTTGCGATTTGAACTCTGTCCCCCAAGCAGACCTCCTGCTGCATCCTACTATGGATGGACAATGTTTCGTCAGTGAGATACATAAACAAGTGGGAGCAGGGCTCGAGTCGGGGTACCACGCGGGTGGACGGCATCCCCCCACTTATTTTACCGGGGGGACGCCATCCCCCCGCCAAACAGGTGGACTTCACTCTTTGGCCTCTCTGGGACGAGGAGCTCGGCACCTTTTGTGACGTCACTTCCTGTCGTGACGTCACTTCCGGTGACAGCGTCCCCCCGCTTCTTTTTTTACGACTTGTGCCCTGGTTGGGAGGAACGAGATCGTCTCTGTTAGTGGAGATGGCCAAGGATTTTTGGCACTATTGCCTGAATCGTGAGATGACGGTAATAGCGGAATACATTCCAGGCTAGTCCAACCTCATAGCGGACTGGAATCCCAGACATCTCAGGGATTAGAGCGATTGGAAATTACTGCCGCGCATTTTCCAATGGCGGCAGGAAATTTGGGGTTTGTGTCAGACTGACCTGTTTCCTTCCAGGCTGAACCAGCAGCTCCCCAACTTCTTCAGTTGGAGGCCGGATCCAGCAGCAAAGGCGACGGATGCCTTCCTTCAGGATTGGTCGGGGTCATTGAACTATGTGTTCCCACCTTTCCTTCTAATCCCGAGAGCGCATCACACATTTTCAGACAACAGGCAGAGGTGATTTTAGTGACGCCCCTGTGGAGTGCGCAGCCTTGGTTCCCGGTGCTGTTGGAGATAAGCTGCAATCTTCCCAGGATGCTTCCATGGTCGGAGTCGCTACTCCTGGGACCTCACAAGGAACAACATCCATTGAATCTATCGGGGCGACTGTCGCTGATGGCATGGCGGCTTTCCGGCAACAGTGGGAAATACCGTTTTTTTCCTGAGACAGCTACAGTCTTCAACAAGCAGGCTTGGGCTCCTTCCACTAGGAAACGGTACTCTTCAGCCTGGAAAGGCTGGATGGGTTGGTGCGTGGAACGGCACCTGGATCCTGTGCGGGAAGGCCTACCCGATATTGTAAATTTTCTTTCAGAGAAGGCAGCTGGCGGTTTGGCTTATCGTTCAGTAAATAACTTTCGATCAGCCATTTCGGCGGGGCATAGCCAGGTGGACGGGAAACCGGTTGGTATGCACCCTATGATATGTAAACTTCTTAAAGGCATAAGGGTGGCGAATCCCCCTAAACCTAAGTATTCAGGTTTATGGGATGTCTCTTTAGTTATTTCTCTCTTCAATAGTTGGCTAGCAAATAATCTTCTATCGAGAAAGCAGTTGTTTGCCAAGTTAGCAATGCTTTTATGTCTGTCAGCTTGTAGGCGTTCATCTGACGTGCAGGCCTTGGACATTACAGGTAGATTATTTACTCCGGAAGGAGTTTCTTTTTCTATTACAGGTCGTACACAGACTCTCTCCAAACATATTAAGTATAATGCTTTTCCTAGCAATGATAAATTATGTGTAGTCCAATATTTAAATACTTATGAGGAATGTACTCGTTCATTAAGACCAGAAGGTTCTACTCAACTTCTACTTGCTTTGCAAAAACCCTTTAAGCCGGTGTTGGCTGCGCCTATAGCCAGATGGCTTCGTTATGTTATGAAAGAAGCTGGTATTGATATTCAAATGTTTGGTGCACACTCTGTGCGTGGTGCCACGGCATAAAATTCCTACATGTTAAGTTCTAACATGCAAGATATTATGCGTTGTGCTGATTGGTCGTCTGAATCAACTTTCAAGCAATTTTATTATAAGCCGGTGGGAGATATTACATCTGTTGTTTCTGATAAGCGTTAAACTAGCATAATCGGAAGCCTCCGGTCCTGTAATAGAATCAAAAATTTGCTAGCATTCGCGCCAAGAATTTTCAATTCTATTAAGGACACGGAGGTGAGGATTATCCTATGTTACAATATGATTGTTCATGCTTACCCACCCTTTGATATAATGATTTGTTGCAATAAGCAGAAGTTACAACCCGTAACTCATATTTGTGTTTTTCTATGGTGCAGATTAGAAATCTGAATAAGAAACTTCTTCAAGTTGAAGTCTTTGAATGGACTTCGGTTTCCTGTTAACTTCCATGTTGGAGGATGTTCTTGAACATGTCGCTTTAGTGGACTTTTTACAGTTCGAGCAAAGAAAGAGGATGATGGGACTGTAACCAGGGCTCTTATGGAGGGCGAAGGAGGCGTGACTGATGCAAAGCTTCATGGACAATGTAGTTTGTTTTGATTAATTGTATGTTTTCATTGGCTGCTATGATTTTACAGTAAAGAAAGAATTAGCATAATCCTCGCCTCCGTGTCCTTAATAGAATCGAAAATTCTTGGCGCGAATGCTAGCAAATTTTTGACTCTTGTTACAAGGCCACCCTGATAGGAGATAGTTCTTAACATTCCTCAAACAGTTGTCTCTGGAGGAACAATCCTCCCACTCTCCTGGTGAGATCCCAAAATGCAGAATTAATCAAAATGGGAATGGACACTAGTATCTACTTAACCGTCGGCTAAGTATTGACAACCCTCATAGACCACCTGGTTCAAATCGTTGAGGTATATCTTTTTTCCGCCCCGCCAGGAGTCATGGCATAGTCATAGGGTTGCCAAATAACGTGCGGTATGCCTGCCTCACCCAAGGCTACCTCTGGTTCAGGTAGAAGTGTCCAGAAATCATAGGGAAGGTGTCCCAGGGGGGTTCCTCAGGAGTTACCTGCCTTTCAGAAGATACCGAACTTGGAGTGAACACAAAGGTGGGATCTCTAATAAGTGCTTTCAACGAGGGTTTTATTGGTATGTAGGTCTTCCTCTGCATAACAGACAGAGAGTCCAACAAGGGGGGGTAGTAGTCTCTTTACAAGGGAAGAAAACAATGTTCCGATAAGGGGGAGGTCAGGGTGCTTTTGTGGGAAGAGTCCGGGGTCTCTGCTGCCTCTGGGGAAGGAGTCCGGTCTTGGCTGTTCTGCCATAGCTGGGGTCTTCCTCCCTCGTCACAGCAAAGGACCCAGAAAGCAAAAGGAGAGAACCACGGGTTACTGGGACGTCCAATACAATCAATGAGGGTTAGGGGAGTGAAGGAAACCAAGTGAAAGTGCGGTACACACGTCACGTAGTGCTCTCAGTGCTCGTGAAGGGAGGGTCACAGGGGATGCTATGTACAGTCGGCTGCGGTTTCTACTCGGTAGGGCTACTCCGTCCCACCCACTCCGCAACTCTGCCCCGTACCTTGTTAAGCCACGTTCCTCCCTCGGGACCGTGGCGGGGCGATGCACCGAAACGTTGGCCTCCCGGCTTGACGCTCTCAGCTGGTCTCTTCTGCTCTTCGTCCTCCTCCGAATACACCCTCGCGTTACTCCGACTTCTCTCCGCACCGTCCACCTCCAGGGAAACGCCGTCCGTCGAAGCAGGGATACTTCCGCCTTTTGACGTTGCTCCGTAAAAAGGGGGCGGAGCCGCGTCGTCCTCGCTGTTCCAGTTAAAGGCGCCAGTACCTAATTCCGGTGGGGTCCAGCAGTCATCCCGGGTCTCGCGCCACTCGTTCTCTGGCAGCTGTGGGGACAAGTGGCAGGGTGAGAGTGTAGCGGCGGACCACCACTCCGGGTCGAATCGGGGTTCCCCCAGCACCCCGTCACAGAAGGGAAAAAATTGGCTTTAAGAACAGTGTGTCACCTTAAAAGATTTTTTAATAGAAAAAGGTTGACACTGTATTAAAAATTAACGATATATAGGGTATAATCGAGTAACTAGATTACCATATATCTATCTGTATATGGATGTGTCAACATGTTTCAGCTCTTTTGGCCCAGCCGGGTCTGGAGAGCTTTCGTCAGGACAATAAACAAACAAACAACATATATAAGGTACTCACACAACTAGTGTTGGGTCCTATTTAGCTTTTTTTTATAGCTTATCATGTTTTGCCACCTTGTTAGGTTTAGCTTGCCAACATCAGCAGGAGTGAAGAGTCGCTGTACGCGGTCTTTGCCGCATGGACCGGCTTCCCGTCCTTGTGCTGACTCTGCTCCTGAATCCTCTTCCCTCCCTTTTTTGATATAAGTGAGATCCCAAAATGTTCAGTGGCAACCAAAATAACACACTCATACTCCTCAAAAAAACAAATTCACTTCCATCTAACCCTACTGGCATCGTGAAAGCAATCCGCCCTGAGGTTCTGTTCTCCAGGCACGTATTTCATATCAAACTTAAACTCCTGAACCTTAACAGAAGTCTAATCAACCTGGAGGAAGCCTTGTCCAAGCAATTATCGCCTAACATGTATATTAGGGGTTTGTGATTTGTGACCAAATCGAACCTGGTTCCCCAAACATACATTTTGAACTTTTCAGAAGCCCATGAACAAGCAAGAGCTTTATGTTCAATAGTGCTGTAGTTCTTCTCAGCAGGATTAAGCTCTCTTGACGCGAATGTGAAAGTGCGTTCACTTCCATTTACAAACTAACTAAGAACCTCACCTAGTCCCATGGAACTAGCATCCACTGTAATCACACTTCGTTTGCCATGCATATAAGGTTTTATGGCAGGAGCACAAACAATTAATTCTTACAAATGTCTTCTGTTCCTCCTCAGCCCACACAAACATAATCATTTTTTTAAACGAAGCTCAAAGTGGTTGTACAAGAAGAACAGAGCCTTGCACAAATCTGGCATAGTACTCACTCAAACCAAGAAATGCTCTCAAGGAATCCTCATCTTTTGGCACTGGAGCATCATTAATGGCCTTCACAAGCAAAATGTACCTTGAGAAGAAGTACTATGTCCCAAATAATCTACCTGAGTAGCCAGAAATGTATAGTTTTCTCAATTTACAGTTAGAAAGTGTTTCTCCAATTTGCTTAATATAAGAATCAAACGTTTAAGATGTTCCTCCAAACTTTCTCTATGAATAAGTATGTCAACCTGGAAGGCTTGTATATTACTCTCGCCCCAAACATCTCATCCATAAATCTCTGGAAAACACTGGCTGCGGATGCCTGGCCAAAAGGCGTCCGCAAGTACATAAAAGCCCCAAACGGCATTATAAACTTTGTTAGAGGCTGTGACACTTTTGACAAAGGAATTTGATGATAGGTAGAACGTAGATCAATAGTAGAGAAATACTATTACCCAAGTACACCAACAAATCATGTATCCTAGAGAGCGGATGGCAGTCAATGAGAATATTTCAATTGAGAGCATTGAGATCCGCACACAAACATATATCCCCAGACTTTTTACGGACAATGACAACAGCCGAAACCCATTCAGAGAAATCAACCGGTGTAATAATACCTTATTCACGCATCCTATCCAACAATTTCCTAAGATCTTCTGTAACTGACAATGGAACAGGTCTAACCTTTTGTACAACAGGGACAGCATTACTTTTTAACTGAATCTTATGCTCAAATCCTTTGACCAATCTGATCCTTCTCTCTGAAAACTGTTTTATCCTGTAACAACTGTTGTACTGGTTTGAGGGGGAGAACATGGCAAACACCTAGCGGCTACCCGCGCGTCCGTGGGGAGGCAGGGAGTTATTGAAGTTGAGAGGGAGGAGGAGGAGGAAGTAGAGCAAATGAAATGTGTGGGTTTCGGGATCAGAATGACCCAGCCTCTGTAAACTTTATACGGATTTAAGGCCTTTTTTTGGAAAAGCATGTACCTAGACTGTGTTTTGGCCACTGTTCGGACAAGTGGTTCTTGGAGTGGCGTAAATCCGTATTTGTAAAGCGCAAACTACTCACCCTTACGGGTCTCAAGGCACTGGGGGCCGTTGTGGAAATTAAGTGAGCTATTGCCCTGAGTCACATGCTGCTGAGCTGAGCTGCCGCCGGAGCCGGAGATCGAACCGTGAACCCTGTGCTCCGAAGTCAGCTGCCCTGTCCGCTGCACCACACCTCTCCACTCGTGGAGGTGCTGGGTGTAGCAAGAGGCGGTCTGCGCCGTCGGAGGTCCTGGAGAGTTGTGGGCTCTGAAGGCAGCAGGCAGGGAGAGTTTGTGGTTTAACCCCCAGGATCACTGGGAGGGGCTGGAGCAGCAGCACGCTGTACAGAGCGGAATTCCACAGAGCGGAGTATCCCGCAGACCTGCCCGAGCGGCCAGTGCACTGGGTAAGTGCTGGTTTTGAACAGGCTAACCCAAGACCAAGGAGACGAGAACAACGGAGGTCTGTCTACCGGTTGCAGCTGCCATCAGGAAGGGGAAAAGTGCTCCTCTAGCTGGCTTCTTTCCAGGTAGGGATGAGACAGGGGTGCGGCCAAAGAGGAGGAAGGGACAGGAGGCTCAGAAGCCTAACAGATATATGCTCAGGAGTGCAGGTTTTGTTGAAAGGGGGCCCTTAATCTGGAGAAACTACCCCTTCCGGAAAGGAGTGTGGCGATACCGCTAACAAAAGTGAAGGAATCTAACCACAAAAAGGATACTCTTGTGGCGCCCCAGGGGGAAGCGGGGAATAAACCCCAAAAAAAGAGAGATGCTATCTAGGTCTCTCCATACAAAGAGAGAGAGAGCAGAGGTGCCCTACTTCCCAAACCTAGAGCTTAAGATCCCATTTAAAGTTGCAGGAAAATGGCTCAGAGATAAACCAACCAGCAGCTATTTTCCCTACCTCCCTTTTCGGCCACTCAAGACACATGTCAGCACATGGAGTGACTCACAATGTAGATAAAAAAAGTCAGTTGTGGATTGATGTCGTCAGACCAGAATGGGGGGCTGACAGAGATAGCTCAAATCCCTGTGATGACAAATAAATAGCAAAGTCTAGCAGTAGACGGCATGAACGAATGAGAACTAAGCTTGGCAGGGGAAAAGATCAGGGGGGTACTGATGGAGTCAGTCAAAGCAAGTCATACTCAAGTGTATACGCCCTAAATGAAAAAGACCGGCCAATCAGGGGTGACAGCACAATCTCCCTCTACTATTGATCTACAGTCAAGTTCTCTGGGTCAACTAATGAAATTACTTGCAGCGAAAGTTAGAAGCAGGGTTGCTACATCCCAAACAAATCAGAAGGGTGTTTGTGAAAGATTAGCAGAAAAATTGGAATCCCTAGCTCACAGAACACAGGCATTAGAATCATCAGTTGTGGAATTACAGGAAGGCGCAATGAAGGCTAGGAAAGATTTGTCTTTTTTAAAGCTTAAACTCAAGGAGATCCCAAGATAAATCGGAAGTTCTCAAAAATAACTCAAGGTGCAATAATATCAGAATTCTGAACGTGCCTGAAGGAAGTGAGAGGGGGATATAAAAAACCTTTAGCCAACCTTCTGAAATCTTGTCTTGTTTAAGAAGGGCCCGTCGAGACCCTACTGCAGGATATCCAAAGGATACATAGGGATCCTTTTACAAAAGATATAAGCAAGACAAAGCCATGCAGAATTATAGTGAATTTTCTTACATTTTCCATTAAGGACAAACTTTTGAATACAGCTCCAAAAGCAGGAGCTTTATCTGGAGAGGGATTCTCCTTCAACATCAGATCAGTCATTGCGGTCCTGAAATTATTTGATAAGCGCTATACGGTGGTAGGGTATTATGGCCCAAATATAGATGATATAGAGCCACTACAATCTTTGGCTTCAGAATTGATTCAGTTCCAATTCCCTATCATATGGTCTGGCGATTTTAACATACTAATGGATTATCATCTGGACAGATCTAACAATAGTCGATCAAGATTCAATCCCAAAATGCAATCTTATATTAAATCTTTAATTAGATAGCTTGAACTGTTTGGCGAGATACGCGTAAGGATGAGCAGCAGTTTACTTTCCATAATCAAAAACAGAAACATTACTCGAGAATTTGCTATTTTTTGATAGACAAATCCTTAAGAGCAGATGTTAGAAGTGTTAGACATCTTCCAGCTCATTTGTCTGATCATGCAGCAGTTGTACTAGAGATAAAGGTGGGAATGGGAAGACGAGATAGAAGATGGACACTAGATTGATCTCTATTGAGTGATCAGGCTATAATAGATAAGTTAAAGGAAATTATTGATCTCTATTGAATGATCAGGCTATAATAGATAAGTTAAAAGAAAAGATAATTGAGTTTTTAAAAATTAATA
Source organism: Lissotriton helveticus (assembly GCF_964261635.1). NCBI lineage: Eukaryota > Metazoa > Chordata > Amphibia > Caudata > Salamandridae > Lissotriton > Lissotriton helveticus. Next base: position 102,115,356 of record NC_136067.1, read on the forward strand.
ATACATCTGCACCCAAAGATGATGTTTGCGATACATACAAGGCATTTATAAGAGGGATTATGATCAGTATCTCAGCTAAAAAGAGGAAGGAATATAGGAATAAGACTGCAGAGTTGGAGCAAAAGATAATGGCACTTGAGCTGAGGTGTAGAGAATTTCTAGGAGATGAAGATCTTATTGAGAAGTGGCAGGATGAAATGCTCTTTTTGCCACACTAGATGGTAGGGTTTGTGCATGCTGGGAAGCCATTAAATGAGCGCATTTTGAATATGGCCAGAATGCTGGGAAACTCCTGGCCTGGAAAATGAAAAAATATATGATAAAAAATGGCATAGATGAGATAATATGTAGGGAAACGGAAATAATCTGAAGGAGAGCTAGGAGATCAAGCAAGTTTTTGTGGAATTTTATGGGGAGTTATACACAGAGGACCTGCATACCTCAGAGGTTCAGGTTAACAGCTGGCTTGAGTGTCAGACAGTGAAAAAACTTTCAAGCGAGGGTAAGGAATCTCTAGAAGAAGATATAAAACAGAATGAGTTCTCGGCAGTGATAAAGAAAGGGAGAAAGAATAAAGCAGCTGGTCCAGATGGGCGTTCAAATTAATTTTATTGAAAGCTTAGCGAAACCATAGGTCCAAAATTGATTTACCTTTTTGCAGGTATTTGGGCGGTTGGAGCTCCTTTACCAAAATCTTGGAAGGAAGCAGTAGTTACACTAATCTTAAAACAGGGGAAGGACCCAAAACCCTGCGAGGCTTATAGACCAATATCTCTCTTGAATTGCGATTACAAATTTTATTCTGCCATCCTCGCCAATAGATTGAGTAAGGTGATTGGGAGTCTAATAGCAGAAGATTAGAAGGGGAGATATATGCATCAACCAAGTCACAAGCTTATAGGCACCATCGATGTGGCCGTGTAGCATAAATTACCCCTTGCTGTCATTACTCTTGCAGCTACTAAAGCCTTTGACAGGGTGAACTGGCAATTTCTGTATACTATGCTGAACCATTATAATATGGGTGACAAATTTTGCTGGGCCATACTGGGGATACATAGAACCCCTGAGGCAAAGGTTTTGGTGAATGGGGAACTAACTTTAAAATAACTAGGGTGACCAGGCAGGGTTATTCCCCTTCTCCGCCCCTATTTAATCTATATATTGAACCTTTTGAAGAAAACATCAGGATGGAACAACATATCACCCCCTTTGAGTTTGGCACTTGGCGGAAAAAATCTCTTTGTACGCTGATGATGTAATGGGTTATACACAAAATCTAGCGTCAACCCTGAAGAGTCTAGATTGTTTGATGGTGGAGTTGGGAGAGGTTGCAGGATATGAGGCAAACTCATCCAAAACAGAGGTAAAGGTGTGGAACATAGAGGCAAAGTACAATCTGATTAAAGACGAGATAACATATTTAGGATTAGAAGTGGGCCATTCACTACGAAAATTAGCAGGATTACATTTTAAGAAAACGAAGGCAGAAATGAATAGGTTGATAGGTGGCTCGTCACATCTACTGCTAACAATCTTTGGGAGAGCTAACTTAGTCAAAATGTCAATTGTCCCCAAATTCACTTACATTTTAAGAATGTATGGCTTCAAAAACTTCATAGTAGGGTAGATTCCTTTATATGGGCAGGCAAGGGAATAAGAATTGCAAGAAGGAAGCTACGGAAAAAGTATGATGTGACGGGGCGGGACGTCCCCCTGACAATCAAGGTGACCTACAACGAGACTGGTGGTCGGAGGTCCCCTTATCTCCCATTTCTCTCCCCTCTCAACAGCACGAGCCCCCCTACCTCGAAGACGACTGGCTCACGAAGGAGAGCGGACATACCTGGGAATACGAGGAAAACCAAGGAGAGGGCGCCTTTAACATCGCCTTCCAGAGTGACGAGACTCCGCCCTCCGACGTCATCGGAGGAACCGAGACAAAAGAGGGACGAACCAGGAAGAAGGCGGACGGCGATTCCCTGGAGGAAGAAGGACGGAGCGAGCTGAGGAGGAGTGTGCAAGCGAGGAGAGCGGAGGACAGCGTGGAGCAGGACGAGACGAGCCCAGGCGTGTACTTCAAGCCAGGTGGCCACCGTTTCCATGTTCCGCCCAGCCACGCACCCACGGGAGGGGCGTGGCTCTCCGAGGTACGGGGCAAAGTAGCGGGCTGGGTGGGACGGCGTTTTCAGCCTGCCGAGTAGGAACCTACCCGCTAGTGTAAAAAGTGTACAGCCGTGTGTTCTCACAACCCCCCCCCCTCACGAGCACTTGAGCACCTTACCTAGCTAGCTGTCCGGATCACTGGAGCACTTGGTTTCCCTCACCCCCGGTCCCTTAAAGAACTGCTAGAACGCGCCAGTAACTCTGGTCTTTCTGTTTCTCTTTCGTTTTGGGTACCTGGAGCATCGGACCCTGCTGAGGCCACGTCCTGACAGGCACAGTCAACCTGGAGCCCCTCAAGAACATTAAGACGGACCCAGCAACGTTTGCTAGAGAAAGACTGACTAGCAGGAGTCGTAGAGCATACATGAAAATAAAGCCATCTTTGAAATCCTTACTCAAAGCTTCCGACTCTGTTGCTCCCACTACCCCTGCCCCATTACAAGTGGTGTCAGAAGTGGGATTAACACCTCAGCCCATCTGTGATACCGAGATGGACGCCCTGATTCAACACATCATCAAGGGGCAGGAAAAACTGTAGTGGGCCGTCGAGCGACAACTCACTTCGGCGCAGGCCGATCGAGAGATGTTTCAGAACACCATCGCGGCACAATTAGAGGGCCTCCAGAAAACAGTATCATCTCCAACAATAGCCCCTCCTGTAGAAGGCAGAATCCATGTCCCCAACCCTTCCGGGATTGCCCTACAAAAATATGTTCATGGAGAGGACCCTGACGCATTCCTGCTAAACTTCGAGCGAGCTGCTCGTGCGTTGGGGTGGCCAGAGGAGAAGTGGCCCTTTTTCCTGGCACCGTTACTGACCGGCGAGGCACAGTTCGCCTATCAGGTAGCCAACCCTGTCGGCAATGCCCCCTACCCTTTAATTAAAAACGTTATCCTGGATCATTTGGGTTTGGATCCCGAGGCTTATAGGGTCCGCTTCCGGAAAGAAAAAGGAACCCCAAATGAGAATCCTAAGACTCTATTCTTTAGACTCAAAATGGCCGCTGATAAGTGGTTAAAACCAGACACTAGCACCAAGGAAGAAGTAATGGCAAAAATCTACTTGGAGCAGTTCATGGAGTCTCTTCCCTACGGTTCGCAAAGGTGGTTACGGCAACACTCAGGACTCAGTGTCGAACAGGCCATCGACATGGCGGCAAACTATGCGAGAGCCCAACCTCGTCTCACCGGGTGGGAACATGAAAAACCGAATAAAACCCTGCCCCCAGCCAAGTCGGAAAATAAAGTGAAGTTTCCCATAGAGATTCCAAAACCCCGCCCGCGGAAGATCGACCCACCGTTCATGCGTGGACCCCAATGCTTCGATTGTGGCGAGTGGGGCCACATCGCCCGTCTATGCCCCAGGAAACTTTCCCAAGAAGAGCCAATGGAAGTGGGGTACCTCCCCCGAACAGTCCTTTATTCCGCAGAAATGGGGACCTCATTCCACGTGAGTATGATGATGAATGGATATGAAGTGAAGGCCCTCCTGGATTCGGGGTGCAGACAATCAGTGGTCCAAGCGCGCTTTGTGCTCCCCAGTCAATACGTACCAGAGACCCTAGTGTATATTCGCTGTGTTCACGGTGACGTCAAACCATACCCTCTAGCCCAGGTCTCCATAACTCCCCATGACAAGGAAACCTGCATAGTGAGAGTGGGGGTGGTTGAGTCTCTTCCGGAAGACGTAATCTTAGGAGTGGACAACCCAGAGTTTCTTGCATTATTCAGAAAAACCCTAGATGAACAAACCCCGAGGAGAGAGGGGCCTAAACCCATGCTGCTCACCCCAGAACCCTGGATCATGGACCGTAGTTTCAGGTTCGCGCAAACAGATAATAGGACTCTATACAACGCATGGGAAAGTGCACATGTGCATCATAGTACCCAACCCCAGAACTGTCCCCGTTTTGTGATCAAGAAAGACATGTTGTATAGGGAAGCAGAAGAAGGGGGAGTCCTCCAACTCCTGGTTCCCGTGTCCTTCCGAGACCAGGTGTTATTTTTTGCCCACGCACACCTAACAGCACGACACGCAGGGAAGGAAAAAACCACGGACAGCATCCTGCGCTATTTCTACTGGCCAGGGGTCTATAAAGACGTACAGAATTACTGTGCTAAGTGCGAGATTTGTCAAAAAAGGAACACCCACCGTCCTCAGGCCGCTCCCTTGCAACCCATGCCTATTATTGGAGTTCCGTTCGAAAGGGTGGGTATGGATTTAATCGGTCCCCTACCAAAGTCTTCTAGGGGCCATATATATGCCCTCGTGATAGTGGACTATGCAACACGGTTCATTGAGGCATTTCCACTAAGAACACCTACAACCACCAACATCGCAGAGAAGTTCCTGGAACTCTTCGCTAGAGTAGGATTTCCCAAGGGTTATACACAAAATCTAGCGTCAACCCTGAAGAGTCTAGATTGTTTGATGGTGGAGTTGGGAGAGGTTGCAGGATATGAGGCAAACTCATCCAAAACAGAGGTAAAGGTGTGGAACATAGAGGCAAAGTACAATCTGATTAAAGACGAGATAACATATTTAGGATTAGAAGTGGGCCATTCACTACGAAAATTAGCAGGATTACATTTTAAGAAAACGAAGGCAGAAATGAATAGGTTGATAGGTGGCTCGTCACATCTACTGCTAACAATCTTTGGGAGAGCTAACTTAGTCAAAATGTCAATTGTCCCCAAATTCACTTACATTTTAAGAATGTATGGCTTCAAAAACTTCATAGTAGGGTAGATTCCTTTATATGGGCAGGCAAGGGAATAAGAATTGCAAGAAGGAAGCTACGGAAAAAGTATGATGTGACGGGGCCGGACGTCCCCCTGACAATCAAGGTGACCTACAACGAGACTGGTGGTCGGAGGTCCCCTTATCTCCCATTTCTCTCCCCTCTCAACAGCACGAGCCCCCCTACCTCGAAGACGACTGGCTCACGAAGGAGAGCGGACATACCTGGGAATACGAGGAAAACCAAGGAGAGGGCGCCTTTAACATCGCCTTCCAGAGTGACGAGACTCCGCCCTCCGACGTCATCGGAGGAACCGAGACAAAAGAGGGACGAACCAGGAAGAAGGCGGACGGCGATTCCCTGGAGGAAGAAGGACGGAGCGAGCTGAGGAGGAGTGTGCAAGCGAGGAGAGCGGAGGACAGCGTGGAGCAGGACGAGACGAGCCCAGGCGTGTACTTCAAGCCAGGTGGCCACCGTTTCCATGTTCCGCCCAGCCACGCACCCACGGGAGGGGCGTGGCTCTCCGAGGTACGGGGCAAAGTAGCGGGCTGGGTGGGACGGCGTTTTCAGCCTGCCGAGTAGGAACCTACCCGCTAGTGTAAAAAGTGTACAGCCGTGTGTTCTCACAACCCCCCCCCTCACGAGCACTTGAGCACCTTACCTAGCTAGCTGTCCGGATCACTGGAGCACTTGGTTTCCCTCACCCCCGGTCCCTTAAAGAACTGCTAGAACGCGCCAGTAACTCTGGTCTTTCTGTTTCTCTTTCGTTTTGGGTACCTGGAGCATCGGACCCTGCTGAGGCCACGTCCTGACAGGCACAGTCAACCTGGAGCCCCTCAAGAACATTAAGACGGACCCAGCAACGTTTGCTAGAGAAAGACTGACTAGCAGGAGTCGTAGAGCATACATGAAAATAAAGCCATCTTTGAAATCCTTACTCAAAGCTTCCGACTCTGTTGCTCCCACTACCCCTGCCCCATTACAAGTGGTGTCAGAAGTGGGATTAACACCTCAGCCCATCTGTGATACCGAGATGGACGCCCTGATTCAACACATCATCAAGGGGCAGGAAAAACTGTAGTGGGCCGTCGAGCGACAACTCACTTCGGCGCAGGCCGATCGAGAGATGTTTCAGAACACCATCGCGGCACAATTAGAGGGCCTCCAGAAAACAGTATCATCTCCAACAATAGCCCCTCCTGTAGAAGGCAGAATCCATGTCCCCAACCCTTCCGGGATTGCCCTACAAAAATATGTTCATGGAGAGGACCCTGACGCATTCCTGCTAAACTTCGAGCGAGCTGCTCGTGCGTTGGGGTGGCCAGAGGAGAAGTGGCCCTTTTTCCTGGCACCGTTACTGACCGGCGAGGCACAGTTCGCCTATCAGGTAGCCAACCCTGTCGGCAATGCCCCCTACCCTTTAATTAAAAACATTATCCTGGATCATTTGGGTTTGGATCCCGAGGCTTATAGGGTCCGCTTCCGGAAAGAAAAAGGAACCCCAAATGAGAATCCTAAGACTCTATTCTTTAGACTCAAAATGGCCGCTGATAAGTGGTTAAAACCAGACACTAGCACCAAGGAAGAAGTAATGGCAAAAATCTACTTGGAGCAGTTCATGGAGTCTCTTCCCTACGGTTCGCAAAGGTGGTTACGGCAACACTCAGGACTCAGTGTCGAACAGGCCATCGACATGGCGGCAAACTATGCGAGAGCCCAACCTCGTCTCACCGGGTGGGAACATGAAAAACCGAATAAAACCCTGCCCCCAGCCAAGTCGGAAAATAAAGTGAAGTTTCCCATAGAGATTCCAAAACCCCGCCCGCGGAAGATCGACCCACCGTTCATGCGTGGACCCCAATGCTTCGATTGTGGCGAGTGGGGCCACATCGCCCGTCTATGCCCCAGGAAACTTTCCCAAGAAGAGCCAATGGAAGTGGGGTACCTCCCCCGAACAGTCCTTTATTCCGCAGAAATGGGGACCTCATTCCACGTGAGTATGATGATGAATGGATATGAAGTGAAGGCCCTCCTGGATTCGGGGTGCAGACAATCAGTGGTCCAAGCGCGCTTTGTGCTCCCCAGTCAATACGTACCAGAGACCCTAGTGTATATTCGCTGTGTTCACGGTGACGTCAAACCATACCCTCTAGCCCAGGTCTCCATAACTCCCCATGACAAGGAAACCTGCATAGTGAGAGTGGGGGTGGTTGAGTCTCTTCCGGAAGACGTAATCTTAGGAGTGGACAACCCAGAGTTTCTTGCATTATTCAGAAAAACCCTAGATGAACAAACCCCGAGGAGAGAGGGGCCTAAACCCATGCTGCTCACCCCAGAACCCTGGATCATGGACCGTAGTTTCAGGTTCGCGCAAACAGATGATAGGACTCTATACAACGCATGGGAAAGTGCACATGTGCATCATAGTACCCAACCCCAGAACTGTCCCCGTTTTGTGATCAAGAAAGACATGTTGTATAGGGAAGCAGAAGAAGGGGGAGTCCTCCAACTCCTGGTTCCCGTGTCCTTCCGAGACCAGGTGTTATTTTTTGCCCACGCACACCTAACAGCACGACACGCAGGGAAGGAAAAAACCACGGACAGCATCCTGCGCTATTTCTACTGGCCAGGGGTCTATAAAGACGTACAGAATTACTGTGCTAAGTGCGAGATTTGTCAAAAAAGGAACACCCACCGTCCTCAGGCCGCTCCCTTGCAACCCATGCCTATTATTGGAGTTCCGTTCGAAAGGGTGGGTATGGATTTAATCGGTCCCCTACCAAAGTCTTCTAGGGGCCATATATATGCCCTCGTGATAGTGGACTATGCAACACGGTTCATTGAGGCATTTCCACTAAGAACACCTACAACCACCAACATCGCAGAGAAGTTCCTGGAACTCTTCGCTAGAGTAGGATTTCCCAAGGAGGACAGCATCCTGCGCTATTTCTACTGGCCAGGGGTCTATAAAGACGTACAGAATTACTGTGCTAAGTGCGAGATTTGTCAAAAAAGGAACACCCACCGTCCTCAGGCCGCTCCCTTGCAACCCATGCCTATTATTGGAGTTCCGTTCGAAAGGGTGGGTATGGATTTAATCGGTCCCCTACCAAAGTCTTCTAGGGGCCATATATATGCCCTCGTGATAGTGGACTATGCAACACGGTTCATTGAGGCATTTCCACTAAGAACACCTACAACCACCAACATCGCAGAGAAGTTCCTGGAACTCTTCGCTAGAGTAGGATTTCCCAAGGAGGACAGCATCCTGCGCTATTTCTACTGGCCAGGGGTCTATAAAGACGTACAGAATTACTGTGCTAAGTGCGAGATTTGTCAAAAAAGGAACACCCACCGTCCTCAGGCCGCTCCCTTGCAACCCATGCCTATTATTGGAGTTCCGTTCGAAAGGGTGGGTATGGATTTAATCGGTCCCCTACCAAAGTCTTCTAGGGGCCATATATATGCCCTCGTGATAGTGGACTATGCAACACGGTTCATTGAGGCATTTCCACTAAGAACACCTACAACCACCAACATCGCAGAGAAGTTCCTGGAACTCTTCGCTAGAGTAGGATTTCCCAAGGAGGTCCTAACGGACCAGGGCACTCCTTTTACCTCCCGTCTGATGAGAGAGGTCTGCAAGACATTGGATATCCGTCACATAAAGACATCGGTCTATCATCCCCAGACCGATGGTCTAGTAGAACGTTATAACCAAACTCTGAAGACCACGTTGAAGAAAATGCTGTCCATAGAGGGACCTGACTGGGACCGCTTACTACCCTTAGCCCTATATGTCCTCAGGGCACAGAAGCAGAGCAGTTTGGGGTGCTCGGCCTTTGAACTTTTGTATGGTCGTCTTCCACGGTCGTTGTTGGAAATGACGAAAGACGCCTGGGAAACCGAAGACGAACAGGAACAAAAGACCCTACTGGAGTATACACTACACCTAAGGTCCAAACTGGGTAAACTACGAAGCCTCGCGTATACCAACTTGGAACAGCAAAAAGAGAAACAGAAGAAATACTACGACCGGGGAAAGAAGTTACGGCAGCTCACATTGGTGCTCCTGCCCTCGGTATCCAAGAAAAACGAATGGACCGGGCCATATAAGGTAATCGAGACCATCGGAAGCACAACCTATAGACTGCGGCTGTCTCCCAGTAAGACCCAGTGCTGCCACATAAACCTCTTAAAGAAATGGATAGGACCCCCACCAAGAGGGACACATCTGGCGGTCCCCACAGGGACGAAGAAATCGACCACTATGCAGCTCCTGGTCGTGAATGACAGTCTCTCTGAGAATATGAAGACGGAACTCAACACCGTTCTACGTCCTTTTTCAGAGATCTTCTCGGACCTCCCGGGGAAGACGACACTGGTCGAGCACCATATCGAAACGCCCCCAGGAAAACACGTGAAACAAAGGCCGTACAGAATCCCCGCAGCCAGAAGAGAAGCCGTAAGAAAAGAAGTCAGAGAGATGTTACAACTCGGCGTCATCCGCCCCTCTGCAAGCAGTTGGGCTTCCCCGATTGTGATGGTGCCGAAACCCGATGGTTCCAAGCGGTTCTGCATGGACTTTAGGGCACTCAACGAAATATCCACATTCGATGCATACCCGATCCCCCGGGTTGACGAATTGGTAGAGAAACTTGGAGACGCCGTTTACATCACCACCCTGGACCTCACCAAGGGGTATTGGCAGGTGCCCCTCCGTGAAGAGGACCGGAAAAAGACCGCCTTCATCACCGACGAAGGATTATATGAATTTACGGTTTTACCTTTCGGTCTGCACGGAGCACCTGCCACCTTTCAACGGTTAATGAATCACGTATTGAAACCTTATCCTTCCTTTAGTTCTGCGTATCTTGATGACATTGTGATATACAGCAAAACCTGGAAAGAACATATGAACCATCTCCACACTATTCTGGCAGCATTAAGAGACGCAGGACTACATATTAACTCGAAAAAGTCCAGGCTGGCCTTCAACAGGGTCAATTACTTGGGTTTCGTTCTGGGGGACGGCTCCATAGCCCCCCAGACCGAAAAAGTAAAAGCCATCATAAATACGGTCTTTCCGACCTGTAAAAAAGACCTGAGAGCCTTCCTAGGACTGGTGGGGTATTATCGGCGGTTTATCCCCATATTTGCGGAGGTAGCCGCCCCACTCACGGATCTCCTGAAGAAAAACGTAAAGCTACGAGAAATCCAGGTACCGTCTCAGGAAGCCAGGAATGCCTTTGACGGACTAAAGACAATCATCACCTCTGCCCCGGTGTTAGAATCACCCAATTTTAGCAAAACGTTCATACTGGCTACCGATGCATCGGACGTGGGAATAGGGGCTGTCCTCTCTCAGGTGGGGGATGATGGGGTTGAGCATCCTGTTCTCTTTACCAGTCGGAAACTGTTCCCTAGAGAGTGTAGATATTCAACGGTGGAGAGGGAATGCCTAGCGATAAAATGGGCCATTGACAAGCTGCAATACTATCTAGAGGGGAAACCATTCATCCTCCAAACAGACCATGCCCCGTTGAAATGGATGTACCAAAACCAGAGTCGTAATTCTAGAATCCTCCGGTGGTTCCTATCCCTGCAGCCCTATGCCTTCACTGTACAACATAAGAAAGGCACTAACAATGGGAATGCGGATTTTTTATCCCGAGTCTTTCCTCTCCCCAATCGGGAGAATCCAGGGGGGGAGGAGTGTGACGGGGCGGGACATCCCCCTGACAATCAAGGTGACCTACAACGAGACTGGTGGTCGGAGGTCCCCTTATCTCCCATTTCTCTCCCCTCTCAACAGCACGAGCCCCCCTACCTCGAAGACGACTGGCTCACGAAGGAGAGCGGACATACCTGGGAATACGAGGAAAACCAAGGAGAGGGCGCCTTTAACATCGCCTTCCAGAGTGACGAGACTCCGCCCTCCGACGTCATCGGAGGAACCGAGACAAAAGAGGGACGAACCAGGAAGAAGGCGGACGGCGATTCCCTGGAGGAAGAAGGACGGAGCGAGCTGAGGAGGAGTGTGCAAGCGAGGAGAGCGGAGGACAGCGTGGAGCAGGACGAGACGAGCCCAGGCGTGTACTTCAAGCCAGGAGGCCACCGTTTCCACGTTCCGCCCAGCCACGCACCCACGGGAGGGGCGTGGCTCTCCGAGGTACGGGGCCAAGTAGCGGGCTGGGTGGGACGGCGTTTTCAGGCTGCCGAGTAGGAACCTACCCGCTAGTGTAAAAAGTGTACAGCCGTGTGTTCTCACAACCCCCCCCCTCACGAGCACTTGAGCACCTTACCTAGCTAGCTGTCCGGATCACTGGAGCACTTGGTTTCCCTCACCCCCGGTCCCTTAAAGAACTGCTAGAACGCGCCAGTAACTCTGGTCTTTCTGTTTCTCTTTCGTTTTGGGTACCTGGAGCATCGGACCCTGCTGAGGCCACGTCCTGACAGGCACAGACAACCTGGAGCCCCTCAAGAACATTAAGACGGACCCAGCAACGTTTGCTAGAGAAAGACTGACTAGCAGGAGTCGTAGAGCCTACATGAAAATAAAGCCATCTTTGAAATCCTTACTCAAAGCTTCCGACTCTGTTGCTCCCACTACCCCTGCCCCATTACATATGACAAGGGCGGTATTGCACTACCAGACTTCTAAATATATGTTTGAGCTATCCAGTAAAAATGTTTTAGAATTCTCCTTTCAGACAAAAGTGGGGCAGGTAGTGCGAAGCTTGGGAGACCCTGCTTAAAAAGGTGAGAAATGGTGGGTCTAAATGTATGTTTAAGTTTGGACACCAGAAATATTTAATAAAGATCAAATTAAAGGTGTTACAGGCGGCAGCACAATTGTGGGCACAGATAAGACGCATAACAAAGTTGCCATACTACAGTAAGTACGCACCAATCTGGGACTCTCCTGGCTCTCCAGGATTTCTGGAAGATAGGTTGGCAGTGAGTCTCAGAGAATCTGGATCACCGAGGGGGTCCAGATCTTTCAAGAGGGACAATTATATTCTTGGGACCTATTTCAGCAAATGACTAAGATGTCGGGGTCCAAGTTTACATTTTTACAACTACAGAGCTTGGCCCAGTCAGCGGGAGAGTATAAAGGGGGAACTAATGATCTGGAAGACAACTTAATTACAAGCAAGCAACAAAAGAAGGTGGTGGCAACTTGGTATGGACTGATCGTGGACATTCAAGATGAAGGGGATAATGTACCCATTCAGCTTTGGGGTGGAGTAATCCCGCCTATAAAAGCTGAACATCTTTGGCAAGTATCTTTTCAGTTACTATATAAATTGATTAAACCAGCTTATCTAAGCAAAATCAAATATTTTCTCTTCGTAGAGCCTTCTGGATGCCGAGAAGGCTACCAAAACTGAAGGGAGCGAAGGAGATGTATTGTAAGAATCGCTGGCTCATAGATGCGGATGATATACACGTTTGTCAGCTGCCCCTCCCTACTCATACAGACGTAGGTAAGCCTTGAACTAGTTATCTTTGGGTTGCCACCAGAGGGGGAAGATAAATTTGATCTTGGCAATAGGCTGACCTTTTTTCTAATATTATTGGGAAGGACACTGATTTGCAAACATTGGATTTATGCGACATTACCATCTAAGGCAGAATTGCTTGATTCAGTTCTCTATGTATATGATATGGAGATTAAAAAGATTGGCATCCAACAAGGTGTCTAAGCTAAAGTCCCCTGTAAAATCCTGGCGGGAAATCGCTGGTAATTCTGCTGGAGTCCGATGATTGCGGCCACATAGGGCATTGATGCAGCAGTCAATGATCCCCTTGCTTTGACCTGTATGCTGTTATTTCCGTCTCTTCCTAACAGGGCAGGAGAGTGCTGCTCGAATAAACAGGAAGTATCAGAGGTCTCAGTAGGAACAAAAAAGGCATATAAGGACAAAAAAAACTTTTGTACTGGTTGTACTGACTGAGCACCCTCTGGAGAACGATCAACCAACAATACTGGGAGACCACCCTACCCCACAGGCTCTTCATAACAAGCTCTCAAAACAATTCCCAACTTATCTCTCCCCTTTTCTGCGATGTAAATCTAAGTAAATACCTCTCTGCCTTTGAATTTTAGGAGATCTCAAAAGAAACCTTTTATTATGATATCATATTCCCCAAAGGCTGTCGGGTTTACATCTGTTTGTTTCAGCACAAGTTTGGGTTATGACTTCTTGAATGAATGATCAGAAATTATTGTGATAGGAGAGCCAGAATTGGCTATTATTCTTAACTGAACGAATCATTACCTCACATCAGGGACCTTTACATTTTCTTTGTAGACTCCAACATGTCCATCTCAACCGTTAGTAATACATTGATAATAAGTGATCTTCTTCCACACACACCTGATTAAATTTAGGTTTGGTTTTGCTAAATCGACAGAGCCTGAAAATGCCCCATTTTTTTTGTAATTACCGCATTTTTTACCCTGTGATGAACATGAAACATTATTTCCTAAAGGGAACTTGGACTCACATGTAAAACATTTTCTTTCACTTTACTTTTATTTATAATGGCAGCTACTTCAACATCATCAACTTCAGATAGAACTGACACTTGTGCCTGTGCCTTACTCTTAAAATCCTGTGATAACATTTTTAAAGAAATGAGTGATCACTCTAGACTTCTAGTGATATCCATTACTTCATTAAGGGCCATATGTAGGTAAATCCCAAATACCGTTTCCTAAATAACGATTTTTAACGAATTTTACCGAATCGGTAATAAGAAATCGGTATTTGGGATGTAGGTAATAATTCGGTAAAAATTACCGAATCGGTACAATTCGGTAAATAAATACTGGATTTCCAACACCGATCGGTAAATACCGAATCTGTAAATTCCGAATAAGTAAATACCGAATCGGCTATTCCAAATTTAAAAAAAACAGGATTCAGCCAATCAGATGCAACCACCCCTCCTCCCAACCAGGAAGTGGCCACACCCATGCAGGTGCAAGCAATCTGAAGCTGCTGGAGAGGCTGTGAGAGCAGAGCAGAGTCCTTGAGCCACTGGAAAACTTTACACCTGGGAAAGTGAAAAAATGGCAAGCAAAGACACTGAGAGTGAAGGTGCAGAGAGGAAGATTAAATTCAGCACCATGGAGCTGCAGGTCCTGGTGGAGGAGATAGTAAAGGAGCACAATAAATTGTTTGGGAAGCAGTCCCTGCTGGTGGCAGAATCTGCCAAAGGAAGATTTGGCTGGCAATACAGTCAAAAGTAAATGCCATCGGAGTGACCACACAGGAGATTGACGACCTGAAGAAGAGGTGGTACGACCTCCGGAGCTTGACAAAGCGAAAGATAGCTGAGCTCCACAAACAGGCAAACCGGACTGGAGGAGGAAAGAACAGGGCACTTGCCCTGCCCTGACTGAGCTCGAGGAGCTGGTGGAGTCCACCATCGAACCAGACAGCGTCTGTGGTGTGGGAGATGCAGACAGCTCTGCCCGAGCTGCCACCAGAAAAGGTAAGAAGCATGCACCGCAATAACCCCCACCCCATCCCCTTCCCTTTCCCCTTCCCCTATGTGGTAGTGTTAACCCCACTCCAGTACAGGTAGCAACGTACACCAGCAATACATTATGAGAGATGTAGTCATTGATACACCTACCACGTCAGACAGCACACCAAACAACAAGGCATGCATCAGTGATAAGCAAGCTGAGGCAATAGCAACAGTGTTTCTGAGATCAGAATGTAATAGTATAAGCAGGGCTGCAGGACTACAGAGCTAATGTACGAATTTCTGTCCACAGGCGTCCATCTTGCAGGCATACGAAGGAGAAGGAAGGCAGTGCACCACAGAGGGAAGACACACAGGAGGCGAGTACAAGTGCAGGGAGTACCACCCAGGAAACTGCTGCACCACCAGCACAGCCAGCCTCCCAAGATCCCAGCGTCACCACAGCTGCAGGCCTCCCCAGAGCATTTTGTCTCCCCTCTACTCCTGTCCTCACCTGAACTGCTTGCGTCACCGGCTGTCACATTACCTGCAGTCCAAAAAAGCAAGCGGCATGTAGTTGCCACACTAATATAAATTGTGTCATCAGCAGGAGACATGGTGGGGGGTGATACATCAACCGTGGCCGGTGAGGACGGCACTGCCAATCAGCAGTCCAGCGCCGAGGGGGCCAGCACAGGTATCAGACGCCGCAGTGCCAGAGACAACAGTGAATTGCAACATGGTGAGGGTCCCAGTGTCTTCTGTGGACTGGAGCGTAGCATGGTAAAAGTACAGTGCATACAGGGGAAGGCCATCCAGTCTGTACAACGCCAGATGAGGCACCTGAATGAGAACATGACAAACATAGAAAAGGGCATCAGCTCAATGGCGAAGGGGAGTAGAGAGATGGCTGCGGGCATGAGAGAGATGGCTGCGGGCATACGGGACATGTCCAAGTCTGTACTGCTCTTGTGCAGCAAGCTTGACCAGGATAGGGCAGCAAGGTGGAAGGAGAGGCAGCGGGCAGAACGACATACAAGGGCAGTCAACCACCTGGCCACTGCCACTTCCCTGCTTTGCAGGCGATGCGTAAACATGCAGGAGGGACTGGCACACAGCAGCAGTGAAGTTTCCAGGGGCCTTGTGAGGGTGTCACGTGCTGTTGAGGTGCTGCTGACTGCGCAGTCGGCACATACTGTTGCTCTGGATGTGGGTGAGAGCGAGGAGAGCACCAGTAGGAGCAGCATGACAACCCCCCATATTCCTGACACACGGAGGAGCAGCAGGCTCCATGGGGCTGCCACTGCCCACGCACCCTGAGACAGCCAGCCAATGTCATCCGGCACCGGTAGGCTTGGCCGCAAAAACTGATGCTGCCCACACTCCCTGACCTAGAATGGGTGAAGTAACCCAGGACTTCCAGAATGGATGGCTACAATTGGTTTCGCACATTTGTGCCTTTGTGTACTGGCGTAGTGCCAACAAATTAAACTACGTTGTGTACATACTACACCTGGCTGTGTCTCCTTACTTACTTAGAAATAGTTGCGTGGGATCTCTGCCCGTCTCTGTCTCCCATCTGTTGCTGGCGCCACTCCTGCTGTGTTGGGCTCAGGCTGTGCACATTCATCATCGTGGTCCTCATAATCACTTAATTCCACTTCTGTACCTTTCTTTGTAGCAAGTTTGTGCAACATTGCGCAAGTTGTGATGATCTTACAGCAGATGAGGGGTGAGTACTGAAGTGCGCCTCCACTTTTGTGGAGGCAGCGAAACCTGCTTTTTAACAGCCCAAAGAGGCGCTCCAAAACGTTGAGAGTAGATTTGTGTGCCTCGTTGTATTGTTTTTCACTCGGGGTTGATGGGTTCAGGTAGGGTGTCAGGATGAACGAGCCGACGGCATATGCGCTATCACCTATGTGGAAATGAGAGAGCCATTAATCACATGCGTAACAAAACCTACATCTGCAATATCTATCATGGTGTGTCACAGTGTTTTACCTAGCAGGTATCCTTCTCCGAATTCCCCCGCTGTCAGGCGTGTGTAGATCCCACTGTTCTGAAAGATGTAGGAGTCGTGGGTGCTTCCTGGGAATTTGGCCACAATGTCTGTGATTATGTTGTTGGCATCACAGATTACCTGCACATTTATTGAGTGGGTGGACTTTCTGTTCCTGTAAATGTATTCTGTGGCTGCAGGTGGGCAGATTGGGGTGTATGTGCCATCAATGCAGCCGATCACATGTGGGAAGTTTGGCATTTGGTAGAAGTCAGTCTTGGTCTTTAACAGTTCCGCATGTGTGTCAGGGAAGCTGATGTAATGATGCATTCTCTGCATCATGGCCTCCAGGAACTTCCTGAAGAAACGGGACAGGCAGCTCTGGGACACTACATCTACCGCAGCTATCACCCCCTGGTAACTGCCAGATGCAAGCAGGTGTAGGCTACAGAGCACCTGCACATGTGGTGGTATGGCGTGCGCCCTTGGTGTTGGGTGCTCCAGGAGTTGGTGAAGGTCCCTTATCAAGTCCAGCATGGTGTGGGGGTGTAGCCTGTACCTTTCATGGATCTCTGCCTCAGTAAGTTGAAAGGGTGTGATCCGCTGTCTGTAGACTGGCTCCTCCCGTCTCCAGATCCTCTCTCCTGCTGCCTGTAGCCATAGCCGCCTTGCTATCACATAGAATGCCACCATTCTGGTCACACTGTTGCATTTTGGGGCCTATTTTATGGCCTGCACCTGGTTACCACCTGCTTTCCATCCATGGTAATTACCGACTCTTAAATACCGATTTTCATGCAATTCGGTATTTTAGAAGTTACCTACATCTCAAATCTCATCTTTTCCGTTTCTTATTTACCGAATCCGTAAATAAGAATTCGGTAATTACCGATTCAGTATTTCTGGTTCGGTAAAGATGAATCGGTATTTACCGATTCATATTTACCGAATCCTTATTTTGGCCTCCTACATCTCGAAGGCCTAAATACCGGTCGGTAACGGCTAATGTACCGAATTTCGGCCGTTACGACCTGCATTTAGCTACCTACATATGGCCCTAAGTTTTGGATTATTGCAAAGCAAAATAACATTTTTGAATGTTTTTGTTGAAACAGTTACAAATAAGTTAGTCACGCAAATAAATATCTAAATTCAAACCTAAGTCGTATTTGACTGCTAGTACTCTCAACACTGGCAAATAATCTTCCACAGATTTCTCCAATATCTGTTTTCTTTCAAAAAAAATATATGCAATTCCATCATAATGGATGGCTCAACTGCATATTTTTTGCTCATATGAGCCAGTGCCTCAGTATAAAGATCCCAGGTAACATCTCTGGAAATTATGGCTGCAGAAGGCAAATTCTCGAAACCCTGTTTACCATTGTCACCCAAATGGTTGAATAATAAATCTGCATGACATATAGGACTGTATTTAGAAGCGTCAATAACAACCAGATAGTTTTCAAACACTCTTAGCCATTTCTTACATGTCATGGAAGGCCTCCTGCGATTTTACAGAAATGGTGGGGGTTGCACCACATTGCTGAAAGAAGCCATAAGAATAAAGTCAACAAAATGAAAGACATTTAAATAAAATAAACACTGTTCGACCACAACAGTAATGTAGAACCTTGAATTTCAAATACCAGCTATTATGGAAGAGGCTATATGAAGCAGGGAAGTAGGCAAGCAGGTGTGCCTGTCACATGTCCCATGCAGGCCCATTTCTGTTTTCCCTATTTTAGCATGTGTATGCTGCAGTCTTTACTTTGCTCTGCACACGTTACTATACATACGTATTTTGCTTTGTGCCACTCTGTACTTTCACACACTACTTACTGTAATTTTTATGGTTTTCGTTTTCCTGGAATTTTGTCTGAACACTGTAGACAAGGTCAAACAACATGCCCCTTGTTATCCGGGTTTGGTCAGACGCCAGCACATAGACAAAACACACACGTGCAGCTGTTGTTTGGGAACACGTACTCTTTGTCATATATACACAGACAGGCAAATACACAGACGAGATCGCGACTACCCCTGAGATGTAGAACCTTCATCTGTGCATGCTAAGGTATGGGGTCTGCTGCAAACACCGAGAGATCTTTTGATATATAATCACTTTGCTTCTGTAGAAGGGGAGGGGGTTAGTTTACCTGTCTTATATAATGACAGCTCCTTTTATGATTTATGGATCACTTGCTATGCTGACTGTATTTATGTTACGCATTTTCTTGCTTATTGTAGCACGTATACTGCATACTAAAGCACAACAGTTAAAATAAATAATTTAAGCTTTTCTCGTGTCTCAGTCAGATCTTATTGTGGACAAGTACGAGTGTGAGAGCAAAATGGTGTCACCGCAATTCCTGAGAGGGTTGGAAGTGTACTGTTCTGGGGTGTCTAATTACTAGTTCCTTTGTGAGTGAGTATTTTATTTATTTATTTTAAGGTTTTGTAGAGCGCGTAGTAACCCTCGAGCATCCCAGCGCTAGTAGGAGGGCATGTGAGACACTATAGCTAGTTGGTTCCGAGCTCATGGGTACTAAGGTGGTAGGATAACTCAGTCCCTGCCTACTAATTTTCTTTGGTCCCAAGCATTGTTCTGTGATTTTGCAGAATGCCTGCAACATGGTGCCACTAACGTTTGGTCTGGTACTTATTTGCGGGACCCCTGAGTAGCACTTTAGCTCATCCACAATACCCTCGCACCAGTGTCCAGAGAAGTCTGTGGTGTGGGGGCTATACCTCCTCAGTTTGTAGGTACTTCCTATTGCTGTAGGATTTTCAAGTTTGAATTTTAAAAGGTTACCACTAATTTTTGTGCTTCTGTTTGAATCCCTTACGTTTCCATATGGCTTAGCCAGTTGGGATCCCGGCTCAGTGTCGAGTAGCGGTAACTCAACACTTGTTACAGAATAGTGTCCCCAATGCGGGGTCTCCCGTTACTTTTGTGGTCGAAGCGGACCCAGCATATTGCTTCAAGGTTTTTTACTCCTGGGTTACGTTCCCCACTGTTGATGCGAATGATAATATGTTTCATTCTTATGCAGTAGCTAATGTTCTTGCGGCTTATCTCCCCTATGCGATCATTGAGCTTCCTCTTACGACCTGGGAGCACCAGATTTGGTTTAATGGCGTCCTTCCCCATCTTCTTGCTTCTGTTCTTATGGGCCCATTAAGTATTGACTGGGCCACATTGTCTGTGCTGGCAGGTTGTACTTTGTATCCATATAATGCCACTGCTGCTGTGGTGGATGTACATTTGTTATATGCTCAAGTCATCCATTTTTATAGACGTTTGATGCCTTTTTGGTGGCTTCACCCACCAGGGACTGCACCTCATCTATAGACCCCACAGAGGAGAGGCTTTGAAATTAGCCCCGTTATTATAAACTCTGTAATGCATTTGCCTACTGGTCTGGTCCCTCCCTTGACCGACTGCAACACCTGGGGGACGGTGTTTGCTACACTGTGTACACTTTGTTATGGCATTCCTTCGATGAGCGCTCTCCTAATGTGTTCAAACATGTACAGAATTAACATGGGGCAGGTCCTGCCCTAGTTTTGGGGATGAAGCTAGTGGGTAATTTTCACTTAGTCTCCGGAATGATTCTTTCTAATTTTAAAGGTGAAGCAGCGTCCTTGATTATACACCAGCGACTTACTGCTGTGGCCACAGCCGACCTTGTGCGAGAGTTGACTGTAATTATTTCTGATGTTTATACATATTCGGGACGTAATAATTTGAAGTCCAGACTATCTGCGCGATTTCTCGGCAAACCTCCTGAAAAAGAAGGTCATCTGTTTTTTCCATAGAAATCTTGGGATAAATCTCGACAACAAAAACAGAAGCCCAGGTCTTATGGCAGCTAACCGTCATCGGATTCTTCTGAGCAATGATATGATTTGCAGGTTTGCACTAAAATTAAAACTCTGGAGCGTTTTCAGGTTTCTGATCTTCGTTCTCCTCGTGCCTTTCAGGAATTGTCCGATCAATAGTACAACAGAGGCGGGCGAAGGATTGCAGGCAAGGAGAGTCCGAGCAGCCTAAATGGGACACGCAGTGCTCTTTTGACGCTAAAGTCAAGAGAGAGAAACCGCCTTCGTACAGAGCTCTTTTCATAAGGAAGAAGGTTGCTGCTTTAACAGCAAAATATGGCCCAGACAGTGAGAACCCTTCTCTTGGACAGGAGTGTGCAGAAACCCTTCTCAATAGCGCAGCGGAAGTCACCGTAGTGCGACAGACACTCCGCCACTTTCTGAAGGTGAGAGCAACTGAAACCTTTGTTACGGTTGAGACAGCTGATACCTGCGTTGCACCTCCTGACAGACTTCATCATTAAGATATTCAAATTGAATATGATATTAAACACACCATCAATGCTATATTTGGGGACAATTTATTCTTGCTTGTCCATGTGGGGAAGATATAATCCTACCTTCTTTTTCACATCTCTTGCCTGAGGAGACGCAGCATGCTTATGCTTTTGAATGGGCCCTTGCATTAGCTCCTTCCCTATACCGCAACCAGGTTGGTTAGGATCTGAACTCTCTGCAACATGTCATTCCAATTCGTCCCCCACCCTCAACCGCAGCATCAGTATCCTATAAAACGTGACACGAAGGTGTCCCTTAAAGACATTCTTTTTTTTTTCAAAACACATTTTATTAGTCTGCACAAATATAAATGCAAAGCCCCGATCACCGGGTTCTGTTGCACACAGCAATGGAACGAGCACAGCAGTGTCAGACATTTTCATACAATACAAACACCCCCCCCCCCAGGTTGCGCTGCTACCATATACCAGGTCACTGAGAACAATAAGATAAACAATGAGCACATGCCAGAGCCATCAGAGCACTACTAACGTGCTCCAGCACTCCCGTGTAATTAAAATGTCAGAGTGGAGTCACTTTCCGGGGGGGGGGTCCAGGTCCAGCCCCCTGTAGTCCGCCCCCCTTTTCCAAATCCGAAAGTGCTTACGGGGGCATCCCCTGGCCAGGAAAATAGGCTGCTCCAGCCCCATACAGAAGTCCATGCTGTTCTTCCAGGCGGCTAGGGGCGGGGCCAGAGGCGCCTTCCAAGCTCTAGCTATGTCACGTTTAGCCAAGGTCAAACCAAGCAACAACAGGTGGCGTTTGTATCGATTGCCTCCAACCCCCTCCATAACATGCAATAAGGCCAATTTCGGTTCTCTAGGCAGTTCCCACGCCAGTATCTCTGATAGGCATCGAAAGACCCCGGCCCAGAACCTATGCAGCGCCGGGCAATCCCATGTTGTGTGCAGAAGTGTGCCTACCTCTGAGCCACATCGCAGGCATTCAGGAGACCCTATCATACCCGCCTTCCACAGGCGCTCCCTGGTGAAGTATGTGCGGTGGAGGTATTTAAATTGTATAAGTCACAGTCGTGTGGAAATCACTGCCCCCCTGGAACTCGCCAGGGCCTCCATCGAGTCTTCCTCCTCTAATTCCCCAACATCCCCCACCCACGCCTCCCGCAACTTCTGTAGGTCAGGGGAACAATGTCGCACCAGGAATTGGTATACACTGGACAGTTTTTTGTCTGGCAATTCCCCCATAAACAGCTGGGCTTGGAGTGGGCTAAAGTCTGGAAGGGTGTCTATGCCCGTCAGGTAAGGTGTCAGTGCATGTCGAAGTTGGAGAAAGTGAAAGAATTGAGAACGGGCATCCCAAAGTCATTCTGCAGATCTTGGAACGACTTCAGGGTATCACGTCTCCCAGAGAGGAGACACCTATTGCGTCCCACCCATCGAAACCCTTGAGGGTCAGCAATTGGGGCAAGCGACCATTGTGCCAAAGAGGGGTCTCCCGAGTGAGAACGTTCCACCATCCCATCCTGCGCAGCGCCTGCCGCCAGATGGAGAAGACCACTTGCGTGGCGGATGGAACACTCCGCCGAATCGGTGCCGAGTACAGTAGGGCATGGATGGACGACGAGCCCATCAGGTGGCGCTCAACAGCGTATGCTGGATCCCCCCTGTCCCCGTACCACCAATCATTGAGGACCAAAAGATGCGCAGCTTGATAGTAAGAGAGTATATCAGCTGTAGCGAGGCCCCCCACGTATGTGGACCGAAAGCATGTCCGTAGCGCAACCCTGACGGTCCCACCCTCCCACAGGAACCCGCCCAGTGCTGAATTAACTTGTTGAAACCAGCGAGGCGGAATAGGGTAGGGACGATTCTGTAGTTGATACACAAGTCGTGGGAGCGCCACCATTTTGAATATGGCCGACCTCCCAAAAATGGACAGTGGCATGTGACCCGACACCTTCAGATCCTCGCGCGTGCGATCCCAAATCGGGGCAAGGTTACGAGTGCGGGAGACGCATGCGTCTTCGGAGAGAAAGACTCCCAGGTACTTCATTCCCCCGGAAGCCAACTGTAAGCCAGCTGCCCAGTCACCCACCGATCGCCCGTCGTCCAGCACCCACAAGGTGGATTTACCCGGGTTCACATAAAGGCCGGAGGACTCCCCGAAGATCTGCAGGATGCGCAGCAGCCATGGCCCCGACCGATCAAGATCCTTTAGGAAGAACAATACGTCGTCAGCGTATAGTGCTATTTTGTCCGTAAGGCCTGGGGACCAGCGAAAGCCCTTAAGCTGGGCGTCTATGCACACCCACGCGGCTAAAGGCTCCATGGCCAGTGCGAATAGGTATGGGGAGAGGGGACACCCCTGTCGCGTACCCCTCTGAACCGGAAAGGGCCGAGACACAGCCCCCCCACGTGCACGGAGGCCGTGAGGCCGGTGTATAACAGCTGCACATAGGCCAGAAAGCGAGGACCTATGTTAAGGCGGCGTGGCAGGGCAAACAGGTAGGTCCAACTTAGGGAATCAAAAGCACGGTCCATGTCCACCAGGAACAAGGCCGCCCGCTCATCCAGATTCCTCCAGGCCGAGACCGCCACCTGGGCACGCCTGATATTGTGTAGGGTGGCCCTCCGGGGCATGAAGCCCGCCTGGTCAGGGTGGACCATGTCCGTAATATAGGGCTTAAGCCTGTTGGCTAGGGACTTGGCCATGACCTTGGCCTCTGTATTGATCAGCGATATCAGGTGGTAGGACGCGTGGCTCTCCGGAGGCCGTCCCGGCTTCAGAAAACCACCACCTCAGCGTGCCTCCAATCCGGTGGGAGCACCCCACTTTCCTGCGCCTCCTCGATCAGCGGGCGCAGGCTGGGGCCCAGCTGCACATGAAATCGTTAAAAATTTTTTCAGGGGAACCCTTTGGGGCCCGGCGCCTTACCCGGGTTGAGCTCGCCCAGGGCAGAGCCCAGCTCTTCATCCGTGAAGGGCCTGTCTAACAGATCTCGAACCTCATCAGAGACCAACCGCAGGGGGAGATCGTCGATGAACCGCTGAACAGTCTCGGACGGTAGGCACTCCAGAGGCGAGTGATCTGACAGAGCCCTCTGTAGGATATCAGAGGCCACGATCGTCTGTGCCAGACCCCTAGGGACAAACAAGTAATCCAGTCTGGAGAAAGATCCATGTACTAAGGAGAAATAAGTGTACTCTCGGCTCGCGCCGTGCCCAAACCTCCAGGCATCAGTCCAGTCCAATCCCTTGGTGAGGGCCCGGAGCTTGGTGTGGGGTCCCTCCACATCTACATCTACGTCAGTCGTCCCCCTCCGCCACCGATCTAGGCGCAGGTCCATCACGTCATTCCAGCACCCCCCAACCACGGCCAGGGTGTCGGGCATACTACTCCAGAGGGACATAACCTTCTCCACCAGAGGCCACTGCAGCGGCGGCGGGGCGTAGACACTACCAAAGGTCACCCTATCTCCCCCAACCTTCCCTTGGACGAAGATGTACCTGCCCTGTCGGTCAGACCAACTCTGCTCGTGTGTAAAGGAGACTCTGCGATGTATGAGGACTGCTACCCCCCGGGATCCCCTCGTAAAGCCTGCATGGAAAACATGTGTGTACCCAAAACGTTGGGGGCAAAGCGCTTTTGAGCATCAAGACATCCGCCCCGGCTCTCTTGGCATAGCGGAACACCGCCCCCGCTTCGCCTTGTCTAGAACCCCCCGCACATTCCAACTCACGATACATAGTGTGCCTGGAGCTACCCGCCCCCCACTCTGAACAGGCGACATTTGCCGATGGCACTGTATGAGCCACGAAGGCCCCAACGGTCTAGCATGCATACAACCCAATATACAGACAGCAGCAGGTTGAGCGCAACCAGAGCCCCCCCTTCCCAACTCAACCACCAACTCCCACCCCACCACCCCCCACCCCGCACCTCCCAGTATGGAAGCACCTGTCGCGGTCGGATCGCGGCCTGGTCCCCAACGGGGAACCGAGCGCCATCCCCTCCAATGGATCCCCTGAGCACACCCCATAACTAGGGAGTCGCTACTCCCACCCACCTGCTGTGACCGGGCAGGTGTCCAGCCCAATACAAGGCACCTGAGCATTTCTAAGGCAACATAGGACTCCGTGCAAGAGTCACCATGTTCATTTCACCCCATTCGGCTGCTCCTGCCCTGGGTCAGGCCGCGGAGATGTAGATCCCACACGAGATCCGCCAGACCCCGATCTCCTACGCCGCCTCCGTTGACTTCGCAGTCCCTCCCGGACCAGTCCACTCGAGGAAGAGTCAGAGTCGCCTCCCAAGGGCGCATTGACCCTGATCTTCACCGTCTCGTCCGTCCATTGAAACACCTCCTCCGGGGAGTCAAAGAACAGCATGCGGGACTTGTAGATGACTCGTAGCCTCGCAGGGTAAAGCAGGACATATTGGAGTTTGAGGCCGTGGAGACGGGCCTTAGCTGCGAGGAACGATTGTCGCTGTTGTTGAACCATTTTCATGTAGTCTGGGAAAATAAGGATAGTGACATTACCAAGCATGAGCGGGGCTTTAACTCTCGCCTGTCGCAGGATAACATCTCGGTCAGAGTAATTTAAGAACCTGGCGATAATCGGCCTTGGACGCGAGCCAACTGGAGGTTTCTGCATGAGGGCCCGATGGGCTCGTTCCACCACGAAGCAGCAGGAGAGAGTATCCGGAGGGAGCCAACTCACCAGCCATTGGACCAAGAAGCGTTCCACACTGTCCCCTTCACATCCCTCCGGAAATCCTACAAAACGGAGATTGTTCCTTCTGCATCCTCCACCCGCATGGCCAGGCCCCTCTGCACCTTCTCCATCGCTGCCATCTTTTTCTTCAGGACGGACACATCGTCTTCTACTTCGGAGATACGGGTCTCCGCACCGGTTATCCTTTCAACTGCGTTCCGCAGGTCTTGGTGGAGTAGCATAACATCCGCCCCAACTGCCCCGATCTTAGCATCTAACATGTCTCTGGACTGTGTTATCGCGGCCAGGAGCGTCGCATTGTCCGGGGCCGGAGCCTGTGAGCCGGCAGAGCCCGCCGCTGAACCGGCTTCTAAAATTTGTCCAGCGTCCCCTGTTTAGAGGGTCCACTACCCGCGTGGCCCCGCGTCATGGCGGCCACTGCGGGTGAAGCCAAGAGCGGGCCCCTCCGCGCTAGGCGCAGTTGCTGGTAAAGAGTTGCAAGTTTCGAAACGACCCGGACGGCCGACCGAACCCCCATCACCGCCCACCGACCAGCTCAGTGCAGTTCTACAAGTATCGGAGGCAGAAGGGGGTAAATCTGTAGGTACTCTCCTTGCCCCGCTCACCGGGCACCACCAGCCAACACCGGGGCCCGACTAGGCCCCTGAGCCTCACACCCAGGGAGCAGAAAGCACCGTCCAGCCGGGCGAGTACAGGCAGGTCTACTCGCAAGCAGCGTACCCACTGTTAATCCACTGGGCCCCCCGCATCAACACCATTCCAGGGACCAGCAATCAGTTCCCACCGGGGCCCGATCTAGCCCCCGAGTTCCCCAGTCTCCGGGGGGGGCTCCACCCAGCGTGACCAACCAGCCACGGCATGCACCCCTCGACCCCTCGTAGGCAGGCTCTACTCACCACACTATGACTGGCGCAGTCAGGCACTCCGGGGCCCCTCCGGCAATGCGGGACACATGGGGGTGGGCCCTGGACCCCTCCGCCACCGCGGGACGCCCACCGCCGACCAGCAGAGCCCTAAAGCTGTCTCTGTACGCGGGCCCCACCAAGCGGAGGCCTCAAGATGGCAGCCGCGCCCGCCGGCCGCCCCAGGAGCCGGTCTCTCCCAAGTCCGCCGGCCGCCGCCGCCGCTCTCCCGTCGTGGTCCCAGGGCGGTCACAGGCCGGTTGGACCCAGGATGTGGGCGCGCAGCTCCACAGCGCAGTGAGCGAGCCGCGCCTCGTCCACAGCCGCCCCTGCAGTCCTCGGCCGCCGCCGACCAAGCTCGCCCAGCCCGGGGATCACCAAAATCGAGGCCCCGGCCTCGGGCCCAGCCAGACCCGGCAGGTCCCTCTGCCTCGCCGGACTGCCGCTCACTCTGCCGAGCCTCCACGGGGCGCCCCGTCGCCGGCGGACGGACCCCCAAGAGCAGGATGGCATACTGCCGCGCAGGGTGCCCTCAAAGTCGCTCAGGGCCAGGATATGCAGGCAGGATGATGTTCGGCTGGTCGGAGCTCACGCTCTACACGACCGCCATGATCGCTGGCTAAGCCACGCCCCCCCTTAAAGACATTCTTAGTCAGTTATAATATCAGGGTGTTCTTGAGCCCTAATAGGTTTTTTAGTCTCAACTTGGCTCCAGAGAGCTGTGATTGGTCTGCATTTACTGCCCTCGGTTGTGATTGGTCTGCATTTACTGCCCTCGGTTCCTAGGGACAATACACTCGTTTACCAATGGGATATCAGAAATACCCCGGAGATTTTGCGGCACCTATCGTGTTCCTTTCACATAATATTGATCATGATGCTTTATCATATGTCGCTGACATACACCTAACAGATGATGAATTGAATCTGCATTTAGCAAGAGTAGATTGCATTATTACGCGATTCGCTGAACTTGGCTACTGGTTCAATTTTGCAAAGTCTCACATTGCATTTTCTTGCTGTCCTTTTTCTTGGTTATGAATTAACCCATGAGGGTAGATGTTTGGCTCCCCATTTTAAAAAAAAGCGTGCACAATTGCAACTACCTTGTACCATAAAAAATTGCAGTCTCTGCTTGTTTTTTTAAATTTAGGCAGGACTTACATTCCTGAGTACGCCCAGCGAATCAAACCTCTTTATGCTTTAATACATCTGAGTTTTTATGCTTCCCTTGGTGTCCGGAACATTCTACGGTCTTACTCGACTTACTGTCCGATCTACTTGCTACGCAGTTCTTACAAACAGTGCTTAACAGCACTAATTTGGTCATCCGGATAGTACCAGGTGCAATCAGTTTTACTTACATCACATTCATTGAGGGTGACACTGTGCCCATTGCTTATAAATTGCATCTTTGCACTCCTGCCGAGATGCGTTTTTTCATCTACTGATTTTTTTTTTTACTGCAGTGCAGACGGCCATCCTTAAGGAATGGCCTCTTGCTCAGGGTAAACACATCTTTGTTGTTTCACCTACGCCTGCCCTGGAGGAGGTCACAAATGCTAGCGTTCCCTATTCAAAAGTTCAACACCCGCTTTGGATTCAATGGGCTACGTCTTTGCATCTGTTGATGTTTCTTTTGTTTTTGACTTCGCTACAAACACAGGAGTTTTTTCAATATGAACATGTTCATCCTCTGCCTTCCAGGCTTCATCCTCTTGAACAGTATAAATGTATATTTTACACTGATGGTTCAGCACAACCGGCCATTGGTTCTAAGCAGACTTATTCTGCAGCTTGCGCTATAGTAATAGGCATATGACTGATTACGTTTTCCGCTTCACTTTGATACATACACATTCTCTAGGTGACAGTACAGACCAGTTGACTGAGCTGAAAGCATTGCTTTTGGCACTTGAGCCCTCTGATCCTGGGTTGCTCAACCTTGTGGTGTGTGATTCTTTTTACTGTGTACAATCTCACAATGATAATTAACATTTTAGGGAACAAAATGACTTTCGTGATTCCAAAGGCAGCACAATAAAGCATAAAAAGCTTTGGGTGAAAGTGGCTGATATTAAAGATCGCCTTCCACTTACACATGTTGTACACACATTGGGCCATCAACGTGCGGTAGTGCACGCTCTTGGAAATTCAATAGTTGAAGAAGCAGCCAAATCTGCAGTAGCCAAAACTAGAGTAGCAGCGATTACACATTCTATGACTAAAACTGATGATGACATCTTGGCTGCTATAGCTGCATGTCGGGAGGGAACTGCTTTTCCTCAAGGTTTTGTTTCTAAGTATACTTATCAGTTAACTACTGAAAAGGTTCCCTTTGTGGCAATTTCTGGTGTTGGTGTTCATCTGATACCTAATCTCGACCACAGACACTCTTTAATAAAGGCCTCTCATGAAGGCGTAGCATCTGTACAAGCAGGGGTTGCGGTCACTGTTTATTTCTTACAGCAACGTTTCTAGTGGTGGGGTCTATACTGACAGACTTGCTATTATGTCTTATGTCGTGATTTTTGTCAACAAATAAAATGTTCTACCGTGTCCCGTCCAGTTCAGAAACACCTTTATATCTCGAAATCAGCCATTTGGCTGTGTTAGTCTTGTTAATTGTGGTCCCCTTGTTTTAGACAATGCATTCAAATATATTTTGATTGCAGTTTATTCTTGCTCTAGTTTCCTCTGGGTCTGGCCACAGCGATCAGCTGACGCTCAAACTATTATTAAGGATTTGCAGGTCTTTGTCGGATGCCTGTGGTGCTTTCCATTCGGTCCAGAGTCCGGCTTTCGCTTCTCAAGGGTACCGGCTTTCACCTCTAAGGCATACCATGATTCTATGGCATCAATGGGAGTGCTGATGCATCTCCAAATAGGCCAGAGGGCAACTCTGTTGTGGAGTGTATAAAGCAGTCTTTAACAGCGAGAGTGGGTATGGGGCGTGGCTGGTTGACTCTTCTTTATGGGGTTCAGCGAGCGCTTATCAATCTCCCTAAAAGATCTCTGGGTGGTTGGACCCCGTACAAAATGATCTTTGGCATCAAGATGTATGTTCCCGACCTTGGTGGTCTAGACGTTGTAGCGACAGCTGCAACTTTTGACATAGCTAACCACAGTACTGTCTTGCAGGTTCTACAAATAAATTGTAATACTCTGGTAAGAAGCAATTTGCCTTCTTCTCTCCAATCAGATGCAGCTGTTCAGAATTCATGTTACTGGCTGGCTTCCTAAAGTTGGTGATTTGGTTTGTGAAAAGGTGGCGATCAAGAAATAATTTGGTCCCTCCTATCGTGCTCCTGTTCCAGTCCTTGGTCTTCAGGGTACCAGAACTGTGATTTTTATACCCACTTCATGGGTACACAGAAAATCGTTTTGTTTCAATTGAATATGTCAAGTTATACCATATGGCCATTCCTAAATAGTATGCCTCCAGGTATTCCTACACAGAATGTTGCTTTACAGCCCGTGAGCTCCATCCTTGCTGATTCTTCCCGGCTACAGAAGGGGGATATCAAGACTTCAGGTGACCTGATCCCTGTTACAACTTCTACACATTCAGTAATGGAAACTGTGTATTCTGATCCACCAGTTGATGCGCTATCTGCGGTACAAGAACCAACTGTCCATCCAGAATCACAGCCTCCTCCATTTCTGCTGAGTTATTCTGGTTATTATATCGATCAAGATCATTTTTTTTCAGACAGTTCTTCATTGTCTTCTGCTTTGCCTTTACCACCAGCATGGATTTATGTTTTCATCTCCTGGTAAAACTTACTTATCTGGTTACACCTTTCATATATATCTGAATCGTATTTTTTATGGTATTCTTGTTCATGTAGATTGGGTTCATGACTATTATGTTCCTTTTGATCAATGGCCAGTACCTCCCAGAACCTTCTGCTGTAGAACTGGTCGACGGGGTGTTGGCCCCACATTCTTCTTCGCATAAAATGAAAAGAGACCAGTCCCTTGTTAACATTTCAGTGCTCCTAGTCACTGATGGAATTGTTTGGGATAAAGTACCATTCGATGTATTTGGTCCTACAGAGACCCTGCAAACACCATATGTGTTCACAGTTTCCATGATTGATGTCATAACACCTGGGTTGCATTCAGATGATTGGGATGTGAATACTGTAAATTTAATGCTTTCTGAACTACAATATCACCCTGTCTGTGACTCTTAGGATTTGTTTTTAAATTCAGCTAACTATGCTGATTTGTTCCGTTCTCACCATTATTGACATCATGTTTTGCATAGGACTAGTAGACAGCGTTCCCAATATAATTATACTCAATGGGAGCATTGCCCAATTCCCCTCAGGGTGGCTCAAAAACACAAAAACAGAAGTACCCATATTTCACTGGTTATAACGCATCAGACCCAAAATCATACTATTTTAAATTGGTTCCTACTCCCTTGATGAAAGATAGACGTACTCAAACTAAGCTACTCTATACAGCGACCCTTATTGAAGAATTAGCCTTAAAAGCTATGATTATTGGAAAGACAGTATTGACTTGGGGGCACTAAGTCCTGTAAAGGTCCAAAGTGCAGAATCTTTATTTCGTGCATGTGTCATACCTTCACAAAAAAATCGAATCGACCTGATCCCTGATATTTACAATGCACACAACATAAAACTGTGACTACTTATTCCGTAGATAAATTATGCCAACAGTGGTTAGAACATTCCACTTTGTCTGCAGTGAAACAACATCTTTCCCTCCTATCCAAAGACATGAATCTTTCTGATTTCCTTTTGGGTCCAAAATCCCTAGGTTCTAAGCTATTTGTTTACGCTGCTCATAATAAAATTTGGAAATTATCACAAATGGAAGCTGCAGTCAGTTTATGCCAAATTGATCAAGATAATTTGGATGAAGTCCTTGCTGTAGTAGATAATAGCGTAAATACTTTTCCATCTCGTATTTATAGTGTGGATTACATTGTATCTTCTCTCATTGAAATTATGCAAAGTGACGCGCCTACATTAAATCATGGTCAGACTCAACTTAGATTCATAATGAAATTTAGTTGGAAACTCCAAACACTGAAGAACGGGTGCGTTCCTTGGCATTACCTTAATTCCACCACTTTGTTCTTACCATTTAAATGGACAGGTAGAGAGCAATGGATGGCTATGAAAGATGCTAGTTATACTATGTTACACATTGAGAAACTTGAAGAGCTTTCCTTTATAATAGCAGAAACACAGTCTGCTGTCTGGTGAATACACAAAGTTATCTCATTACCTATCTCTACTTTTCAGTTCACTGCCTGCATGAAATACTTCCCGGTGGGTAGATACGAGCCTCTTGGGAGCAGTTATATACATGAATTGTGGTACCTGCCATTTACATATCATTGTCAACGGTCAAAGAGAGAAGTGTTTCTTATAAGGGAGCAATGTGCCTCCACTGTCGGCCATTCTCTTGTTTGTCAACATGTAAAACTCCATAGTGCCTGTAATATGTATGCCCCCAGTTTGGATTGTTATTTAAAAAGAACTCCTGTATCCTTAATTATTCCCACTCACACATTGTTTTCAAATGGAAGCTATCTTGTCCTTAACCCCTTCGCTGCTAGGCCTTTTCCCCTCCTGTGCTGAGGCTT
Organism: Lissotriton helveticus; assembly: GCF_964261635.1. Taxonomy (NCBI): domain Eukaryota; kingdom Metazoa; phylum Chordata; class Amphibia; order Caudata; family Salamandridae; genus Lissotriton; species Lissotriton helveticus. Next base: position 102,147,356 of record NC_136067.1, read on the forward strand.
TTTTTGGCGTTTTGGAGTAGTGCGCGCTTAGGCCCTTGTAACTTTTTGACCACATAAGGTATCCACGCCAAATTTGTGTCCTTTTCTTCCAACATCATGTGGATTCTAAAGGCGCCCAGAGTTTGTGGATTCCCTTGGAGGGGTCCCAGAAATTAACCAAAATATAGTGATTTTTTTGTTTTTTCAGAAAAATGGGAAAAACGGGCTGCAAATGAAAGCCTCTGGGTTTTTCCCTGAAAATGGTATCAAAAAAGGGTTTGTGGGGCTGAAATCTCCATTTTCGAAGCTTTTAGGGAATGACAGTCTTTTGTCAGAGAACCGAAATTTTTCACTCAGTTTTGGCATTTTTCTGGGACATAGCCTATTTTTGCTATTTTCCGAGCTTTCAACCTCCTTCCAGTTAATGGTAGAAATGAGTTTGAAAGCAATAATGGATCCTGGAAAGCTTTACATTTTCGACAAGTAGACAAAAATCTGAATTCAGAAAGGGGTCATTTGTCTAAATCCATGAAGGTTTCGTTATAGAAACTAACAGTTAGATATTGGAATATTTGAAAATTTGTTGAAAAAAACAGCCTTTTGTCTCAACGTTTTCACCTATAACTTTTTCTAATTTTGACAGCTCTTGGAATGCAATATACCGTTACATCCGTTAGACCTTCCTGGTTGTGGGGATATATAGGACTTGTAGTTTCACCAAGAACCCGACGAACCCAGATCCAAAAACTGGTATTTTTTCATTTACTGGGTATAGTGCACTTTGTCTTGGAAAATGTATACATGGAATAATCTGTATGAAAGACACCTATGTATTTATGAATTGGGTACAAATTATAGAGTTCAGAAACAGTATGTAATTGCACATTTTCAAAGTTGGGAATACTCATACTAGCATGAGAATTATTGGTCATTTTTCATAAAGATTTTTTTTTTACACAATGTCTTTCATTCAAAGGGAGAAATGCATGAAAGCTCAATTGGTAATAACAGTTGATTTACAAATCTGAATTACCCCAGGTGTCCCAATAAAAACGGTACCTCACTTGTGTGGGTCGGCCTTGTGCCTGCGACAGGAAACGGCGCAAAATGCAATGTGGTCACACCTAAATTTTGCAGTTACAAATTGACCCTTTTTTGGCAAAGTGCCTACCTGTAGTTTTTGCACCCTAGCTCTGCCGGCACCTAGGGAAACCTAGCAAACCTATACATTTTTGAAAAGTAGACACCCAGGGGAATTCAGGATGGGAGGACTCGACTGCCTACCACCAGGTTTTGTTACCCAGAATCCCTTGCAAAGCTAAGATTTTGACAAAAAAAACACATTTTCCTCACATTTCTGTGGTGGAAAGTTCTGGAATCTGCGTGGATCAACAAATTTCCACCCACCCAGCGTGCCCCCAGGTCTCCCGAAAACAATGGTACCTCACTTGTGTGGGTCGGCCTTGTGCCTACGACAGGAAACGGCACAAAATGCAACGTGGTCGCACCTCAATTTCCCAGTGAAATCTTAAGCTCTTTGGACAAAGAGACTACCTTTTGTTTTTGAGCCGTAGCTCAGCCAGCACCTAGGGAAACCTAGCAAACCTATACATTTTTGAAAACTAGACACCCAGGGAAATTCAGGATGGGGTGACTCGTCTGCCTACCCCCAGGTTTTGTTACCCAGAATCCCTTGCAAACCTAAAAATTTGACCAAAAAAACACATTTTCCTCACATTTCTGTGGTGGAAAGTTCTGGAATCTGCGTGGATCAACAAATTTCCACCCACCCAGCATGCCCCCAGGTCTCCCGAAAAAAATGGTACCTCACTTGCGTGGGTAGGCATAGTGGCTGCGACATGAAACAGCGCAAAACGCAGCATGGTCGCACCTCAATTTCCAAGTGAAATTTAGCACGTTTCGGACAAAAAGACTACCTTTTGTTTTTGCGCCGTAGCTCTGCCAGCACCTAGGGAAACCTAGCAAACCTATACATTTTTGAAAACTAGACACCCAGGGCAATTCAGGATGGGGTGACTCGTCTGCCTACCCCCAGGTTTTGTTACCCAGAATCCCTTGCAAACCTAAAAATTTGACCAAAAAAACACATTTTCCTCACATTTCTGTGGTGGAAAGTTCTGGAATCTGCGTGGATCAACAAATTTCCACCCACCCAGCGTGCCCCCAGGTCTCCCGAAAAAAATGGTACCTCACTTGCGTGGGTAGGCATAGTGGCTGCGACATGAAACAGCGCAAAATGCAGCATGGTCGCACCTCAATTTCCCAGTGAAATTTAGCACGTTTCGGACAAAAAGACTACTTTTTGTTTTTGCGCCGTAGCTCTGCCAGCACCTAGGGAAACCTAGCAAACCTATACATTTTTGAAAACTAGACACCCAGGGCAATTCAGGATGGGGTGACTCGTCTGCCTACCCCCAGGTTTTGTTACCCAGAATCCCTTGCAAACCTAAAAATTTGACAAAAAAAACACATTTTCCTCACATTTCTGTGGTGGAAAGTTCTGGAATCTGCGTGGATCAACAAATTTCCACCCACCCAGCGTGCCCCCAGGTCTCCCAAAAAAAATGGTACCTCACTTGCGTGGGTAGGCATAGTGGCTGCGACATGAAACAGCGCAAAATGCAGCATGGTCGCACCTCAATTTCCCAGTGAAATTTAGCACGTTTCGGACAAAAAGACTACCTTTTGTTTTTGCGCCGTAGCTCTGCCAGCACCTAGGGAAACCTAGCAAACCTATACATTTTTGAAAACTAGACACCCAGGGAAATTCAGGATGGGGTGACTCGTCTGCCTACCCACAGGTTTTGTTACCCAGAATCCCTTGCAAACCTAAAAATTTGACCAAAAAAACACATTTTCCTCACATTTCTGTGGTGGAAAGTTCTGGAATCTGCGTGGATCAACAAATTTCCACCCACCCAGCGTGCCCCCAGGTCTCCCGAAAAAAATGGTACCTCACTTGCGTGGGTAGGCATAGTGGCTGCGACAGTAAACGGTTCAAATCGTACGGTGGAGAATTTACATTACCTTATTGCAAAACTACCTTGATTTTGGGGGGGGGGGCATCTGAGTTTGTGGCCCTGGGCTCGGTGGTATTCTTTGCAAAGTAGCAAATCCAAACAGTTCTGAAAACTAGACACCCGGGGGAGTCCAGGGAGGTATGGCATGCGTGGGTCCCCCAATGTTTTCTTACCAAGAACTCCTTGCAAACCTTAAAATTAGGTAAAAATAGCACTTTTGCAAACTTTTTAGCGTGGGATCCCCGTGCCGGCAAAAAAGTCCACCCTGCGTTCCCCTTGTTCTCCCGAGTAAAAGGATACCTCACTTGTGTGGGTGCCCCAAAGCAGAACACCCCAAAAATGAATTTTGAAAAAAGTAGTTTTTAGTCATATTTAAGTTTTACAAATTAAGCCCCCCAGCCTGAGTCACATGCCTTTGGCCCACCCACACAAGTGAGGTATCATTTTACTCGGGAGAACAAGGGAAACGCTGGGTGGTAGGACATTTGTTCCGGCAGCGAGATCCCACCCAAAAAAGTATGGAAAAGTGGGTTTTTTGACCAAAATTTCAGGTTTGCAGGGGTTTCTGGGTAGGAAAACATTGGGGGACCCACGCATGCCATACCTCCCTGGACTCCCCCGGGTGTCTAGTTTTCAGAACTGTTTGGGTTTGGTAGTTTCCAAAGATGCCCGCCAAGCCCCGGGCCAAAAGCTCAGGTGACCCCCTCAAAAAATAAGATTATTTGGCTAAAGGTAATGTTTTGGTCTCCACAGTATGAATTGGGCCTTTTCCTAAAGCAGCCACTATGCCTACCCATGCAAGTGAGGTACCATTTTTATCGGGAGACCTTGGGGAATGTTGGGTGGGAGGTAATTTGTGTGAGCCCAGTGATGCCACGCTTTCCCACACTAAAACGTGTGAAAAAACAGATTTTTTCCAAGCAAAACATGAGGTTTGCAAGGGATTCTGGGTAAAGGAACGTTGGAGGATCCACGCAAGCCATACCTCCTTGAAAGCCCCCTGGTGTCTACTTTTCAGAAATGTGTGGGTTTGGTAGGTTTCCCTAGATGGCTGTCTCGCACGGGGCCAAAAACCCAGGTAACCCCTCTTGCAAAAGCTGGTGAACTTAACATTTTCACCATTGTTAAATTCACCAGCTTTTGCAAGAGGGGTTACCTGGGTTTCTGGCCCCGTGCGAGACAGCCATCTAGGGAAACCTACAAAACCCACACATTTTTGAAAAGTAGACACCCGGGGGCTTCCAAGGAGGTATGGCTTGCGTGGATCCTCCAACGTTCCTTTACCCAGAATCCCTTGCAAACCTCATTTTTTGCTTGGAAAAAATCAATTTTTTCACACGTTGTAGTGTGGGAAAGCGTGGCATCACTGGGCTCACACAAATTACCTCCCACCCAGCGTTCCCCAAGGTCTCCCGATAAAAACGGTACCTCACTTGCGTGGGTAGCCATAGTGGCTGCAACAGGAAAAGGTCCAAATCGTACGGTGGAGAATTTAAAATACCCTGAAGCAATAGAACTTTGATTTTGGGGGGGGGGGGCCTGAGTTTTTGGCTCGGGCTGGGTGGTATTCTTTGGAAAGTAGCAAACCCAAACAGTTCTGATAACTAGACACCCGGGAGAGTTCAGGGATGTATGGCATGCGTGGGTCCCCCAATGTTTTCTTACCAAGAACTCCTTGCAAACCTTTAAATTAGGTAAAAATAGCACTTTTCCAAACTTTTGAGCGTGGGATCGCCGTGCCGGCAAAAATGTCCTACCACCCTGCGTTCCCCTTGTTCTCCCGAGTAAAAGGATACCACACCTTAACAGAGTTACTCAAAAGTCAAACATTCAAGCACGGCTATCTATTCCCCAAAGACACACACATACAGGTTGGATTTGGCACGAGGGCGAGTGATGCTTCAGTACATAAAATTTTATTAACAAGATATTTCAAAAAAATGAAATGGTCTGTCAATAAATAAATGCATAAAAACCGAACCAGTGACTCGCAACTCGTGAGCTGTAAAGCCACGACAAGGCACCAACCGTTTTACAGGCCATTCACGCACCTTTCATACCTGATACAAACCAGACCATCGACAGCATCCGAATGGAAAAGCAACACATTACAACAATCACAATAAGGGACAAGGTACACCCTAATGCAGAAAGAGAAAAAAATAAACTATTACTGCACACCCATCTAATCCGCAAGCACACACACATACTGGTTGGATTTGGCACGAGGGTGAGTGATGATTCAGTACATACAATTGGATACGCAAGTAATTTCATCAAAAATGAAATACACTGCGTATAATTGAAAGTATGATAAACTGAACCACTGACTCACAGCTCGTGAGCTGTAAAGCCACGTCAAGGCACCAACCTCTTTACAGGCCATTCATACACCCTTCGTACGCGTGACACATACAAAACATTCACACCGCCAGCCGCGGACCCATCACATTTCAACACTCACACCAGCAAACAGCGCCATTCAAGGGCCCATCACTTTCACACGCCCACATTTCTGACACTGCAACTACACAAAATGATGGACTGTGTGGAGTGTCACTCAACTAGCAGTGTGTGTAGTGACCAACAGAAAGTAACTACTCACACACCGCCTGCCGAGCGCCAGTCCACCCACACCACCATCCAAGCACCAGACCATGCACACTGCCAGCCAAACACCACTCAGCGCACACCGACAGCCAAGTACCACTCCACACACACCACCAGCCAAGCATCACTCCACGCACACCACCAGCCAAGCGCCACTCCACAAACACAACACCAGCCAAGCACCACTCCACACACACCGCCAGCCAAGCATCACTCCACGCACACCACCAGCCAAGCGCCACCCCACAAACACAACACCATCCAAGCACCACTCCACACACACCGCCAGCCAAGCACCACTCCACACACACCGCCAGCCAAGCACCACTCCACTCACACCGCCAGCCAAGCACCTAACCATGCACTCCGCCAGCCAAGCAAAAATCCACGCACCCCCCCCAGCACAACTCCAATACATGCACTATGCCAGCCAAGCACCAGACCACGCACACCACCAGCCAAGCGCCATCCACTCACACCACCAGCCAAGCACCTAACCATGCACTCCGCTAGCCAAGCAAAAATCCACTCACCCCCCCAGCACAACTCCAATCCATGCACTATGCCAGCCAAGCACCAGACCACGCACACCACCAGCCAAGCGCCAGTCCACGCACACCAACAATCCAAGCACAATCCTGCACACACCACCATCGAAATTAGAATTTTTTAAAGAAATACCACAAATCAAATGTAGAAACCTACAAATCTGCTAACACAAATTCAAAAACTAAATGCTTTGCACTAATGCAAACCTTAGACTAAAAAATATTACAGAATACAGACCAGACAGTACACTTACAAGCTCAATGAAACTCCCAAAACTTATTTTGTGTGTGGTACGATTTAAAACAAGCTGGCACACACAATCCAGGATTTGAAGGACAGTCAGGACAGTGCATACGAGACTCCCTCCGCACTTCTCTTCGCCAACAGACTCTACATCTTTTAGTGGGATTGTCTTTTGCAGTTGTGGGAGGAATGTATTTTGGAAAGTGGCGATCTTTCAGTCTAGCAACTTCCTCCACCAATCCAAATCTTGGCATACTTGCCTGTTCCACTAGTAAAAGGCTGCCTATTATAGTCTCCTGAAACTTAACAAAAGGCATCTTTGACTCAGGACAAGATTTCTGGAAAACAACAAAAGCATTAAAGGATGCCAAGTGGAAAAGATGGATAGCCAACTTCTTGTACCAAACGTAAGCCTTTCGAAGAGCAGCATAAGGTTCCAACCTCTGATCTACTCTGTCAACACCACCCATGTACTTATTGTACTGTAAAATGCACACAGGTTTACGCACTTCAGCAGTCTCACTCCGAACTGGCAGAGCTTCAGTGCTTTCGTCATGGATAGTAGTCAGCATGTAAACATCTCTCCTGTCTGAAAACTTCACAGCTAGAAGCTTCCCACATCGCAATGCAGTAGACTGTCCCCGCACAAGCCTTTTGCAAACAAGTTCTATTGGGAAACCTTTCCGGTTACTGCGCATCGTGCCACATGCAACAGTGCCCACTTTGGCCAACTCCTTGAACAAACGCACACTAGTGTAGAAGTTATCTACATATAAATGGTGGCCTTTGTTAAATAATCGTCTACCTAGTTCCCACACAATTTTCTCAGTCACTCCAAAAGTGGACGGACAAGCAGAAGTGTTAATGCTGGAATCCTTACCGGTGTACACCCTGAAATTATAAACATATCCAGTATCACTGTCACACAGCATATACAGTTTGATTCCATAGCGTGCCCTCTTACTAGGAATGTACTGCCTAAAAACCAAGCGGCCCTTGAACAATACCAAAGACTCGTCCACAGCTATTTCTTTTCCAGGTGCAAAGATCTCAGGAAAACGATCAACAAAGTGATCAAGGACAGGCCGAATCTTAAAAAGACGGTCACAATCAGGGTGATCGCGTGGCAACGCTAAATCATTATCAACAAAATGCATCATGCGAAGAAGAAGCATATATCGATCACGAGTCATAACTGCTGGAAATATAGATGTTGCCATCAAGGGACTAGTGGACCAATAAGAAGACATTGATGGCTTCCTTAGCAAGCCCATCAAAAAAGTTAATCCCAAAAACATCTTCATCTCTTCAACATATGTGGGAGACCAATGGGTAGCTCTAGAATGGGGCTTAAGGCTGGCACTGTGGTCCCTCAAATACTGCTCTGCATACAAATTAGTTTGCTCCACAATCTCCTGCAAAAATTCATCGTCAAAAAATAACTGAAAAAATTGAATTGGCAAAAAATTGTCAGTATTCACTCTACACCCTGGAACACCAGTGAAGTCTGGCAATTCCGGCTGCACCATGCCAGGGGCAACCCAGACGTCATCACTAACATCGGGAGAAAAAGCCACCCTAGCCTGCAGCCCAGATGCCTCTTGCTGCACTACATCAACGGGAACACTAGCATCCCCAGATGCCTCTTGCATCACTACACCAACAGGAATACTAGCATCCCCAGATACATTTTGCATCTCTACACCAACAGGAGAACTCACATCCCCAGCTGCCTCTTGCATCTCAACATCAACAGAAGAACTCGCATCCCCAGATGCCACTTGCTGCTCAACAACAACAGAAAGACTAGCAGCACCAGATGCCTCATGCTGCTCTACAACAGGAAGACTAGCAGCACCAGATAACCCTTGGCGCACCACAGCAATGTGAAACCTTTTGGGCGCAGCCTTTACCACACTTGCCTCTTCCCGACGAGAAAAAAAGGGAAACCTTGAGGACCTAGGCTGCCGCTCACATGGCTCTTGCCTCTCTACCGGCACATCAATGTCCCTCTCTACCACAGGCACTTCATCAGCACTAGAGAAAGAATCATCATCCGATGATACCATGCGAAGAGAAAACTCACTGCCTGAATCTTCTGCACCTACCTCATGCTCCGAATCGGAGTCAGTGTCTGGACCATGGTCAGAGGAAGACTCAAAAAGCAAACTAACAACCTGCTTAGCAGTCATCCTGCGAGCAGCCATTATCCTTACAAAGCAAGAAGACTACACACACAAGTGAACAACAACCTACACTGTGCAAAGTAAGAAGTAAACAAGGTAGAGTCTTCACACAAAAATCAATACACTCAAAAACAATTCACATCTAACCAAATATAAGAACACTCACCAGCACCTACTCTGCTGAAACACAGCAAAAAGAAAGGAAATCCCACTGGAAAGAAAAAAAAAGTATAGATTAGACAAAGTACACATCAAGCAGCAATACAAAAAAAAAGTTAACAATCAAGAAACACAAAGCCACACAAACAGCAATAACTTCACTTTTCATATAAACACATTCATCTAGGAAAAGTAGTACAAAAAACATTTACTTACCAAGCACATGCAACTACACAAGCTGCAAAACCAGCATTAACTGAACCACAACCTACACCAATACAAACAGCAAAAGCCTGGATCAAAAACAAAGAAGAAAAAAAAATTAATGCTACATTTCACAAACAACATAACAAATGAATAAACAACACACAAATTTACCCCCAAAATCACATCCACACAGATGGCCCATCAAAAAGGGCAAAACGGACAAAAGTACGGGTTGATTTGCCCACCGGGGGGCCAGAAAATCTAATTTTAAAATCCGACCCACCTGGAAGCGACCCTTGCCCAAGGTGTCACTTCCTACAATCTAAAATAAAATCCCTGGTGCTAGTGGGGGCATTTCCACCGCACAATCGCAATGCTGTGCACGACCGTGAGGCAGAAATGCCCTGCAAAGAGACATCAGGAGAGAGGAAATTCACTTGCCTCTCCCCTGATGCCTCTTTGCAGCCCCAAACCCCCCCAAATATCTCAAAACCAACCTAACACCTCAAGGCGCAGGAAGCAAATGGCTTCCCGAACACCTGGGAATCCCTGAAGATGTTGGCGCGTGCTGTGTGCGCTGACGTCATCAGGGACTCTCATGGGGAGGAGGGCAGCAGAATTACTGTGGTTAACTGTGATGCTGGACAGAGGCACTTGCATCCTTGATTTTCACAAGCGCAATCCAAAAACAATTCCTATGACCAGGAGCTTCTTTCTCCCCATCTGCTGCTCTCATCAGTCTCTGACCATTTATACACATAAGAGGCATGTGAACTCACACCGAAGACCCCCGTTTGGCCACGCCCACCAACTAGCGGAGTGCACCATCTTTCCTAAATTTACCCACTATGATGGACAGCTCACTCAAGGGACCTGTGCACACATCGGTGCGATGGCATAGTAACACACACGGTCACTGGAGACAAAGCAGGTGATCGAGTTGCAGCACAAATTCAGGAAAACATTCATCAGCCCAAAAAAATGTGTGACCTTCCCACTATGATGGACAGCTCACACAAGGGACCCCTGCGCACATCTGTGCAATTGCATAGTAACGCACACATGGACACTGGAGACAAAGATGGCGCTCGAGTTGCAGCACAAATTCAGGAAAACAATTATCAGCCCAAAAACATTTGTGAGCTTCCCACTATGATGGACAGCTCACTCAAGGGACCCCTGCGCACATCGGTGCAATGGCATAATAACACACACAAAGGTCACTAGAGACAAAGCAGGAGATCGAGTTGCAGCACAAATTCAGGAAAACATTCATCAGCCCAAAAACATTTATGACCTTTCCACTATGATAGACAGCTCACACAAGGGACCCCTGGGCACATCTGTGCGATTGCATAGTAACGCACACATGGTCACTGGAGACAAAGATGGCGCTCGAGTTGCAGCACAAATTCAGGAAAACAATCATCAGCCCAAAAACATTTGTGAGCTTCCCACTATGATGGACAGCTCACTCAAGGGACCCCTTCGCACATCGCTGCGATGGCATAGTAACACACACATGGTCACTGGAGACAAAGCATGTGTTCGAATTGCAGCACAAATAAAAAAAAAACATTCATCAGCCCAAAAACACTAGTGAGCTTTGCCTAGGCAGGACAGGTGTGTTTTTTAGCCACTTCAGATAAACACAAAGTAATAGAAATGAGGAACAGAGGCACTTGCATCCTTGATAAATATTAGCACAATAATACTATTTTCAAAATGTCCCCCATAAGCATTTTATTTTGAAAAATCGACCATTCCTCAACATAGGAGGCACACAAAGACATCCAAATTAATGATCCCCCAAAAAGGGGAGCGACCCTCAAGGGGCCGCTCCCCGAACAACGAAAGTGGCAAAAAAAAAAAAATCCCTAGCATTCCAGCTGCACGATCGCACAATCGTGCAGCAGGAATGCTCTAAAGTTGCATCGAGGTAAAGGAAAGGCCTTTCCTTCCCCTCGATGTACGTTTCAGCAAATTCCCCCCTGCCCCAGCCGCAAAACGAACCTCTTTGCAATCCGACGCGCAGGAAGCAAATGGCTTCCCTGCGCGTCGGTAAACAAAAGGAACCTCCAGTGACGTCAGCGCGCCTCGCGCGCTGACGTCATTGATGACACGGGCGGGGAGGGCGGGGGGAGGCAGGGGAAGGTCTTCCCCTGCCATCCCGGCAGAAAAGCAGAAAATCGGGCAGACTCGGGGGGAGCGCTGGCACTTCCCCCGAGGGTGGGGCTCATGACGAGCTGGGCTCGTCATCAGCGTGCGAGCGCCCTGCTCCATGACGAGCCCAGCTCGTCATCAGCCCCGAAGGGGTTAATAAACAGGACTGTTGCGGTTTGTGAACAGGAATTCCGTATGTGGTGTCCGTTTCCAGTTGGTCACTTGCTGAAACAATGTCATATTTCCTGCTCCACATGGAAGTGTTGATAGTTCAATCTGGCTTTCCATTCCAACTTTGAAGACAGATTTCAATAAGCTAGGCAGAATAAGCGTTATTGTTTCAACAAGAAGTGGCTCTTACTTCAGCGTGCAAAACCTTCGAATTGCAGGTGGTAAGAACACCCAACGAAATACAGTCATTACTAAACACAAATCTCCCAATACATTTCGGTGAACTGATTAATCAAATATTTAATGCACCTGATACCACGGGCCTGGCCCACTTTTTAACACTTGTGGACTCCGGCCTGGTGACCTCATTTCAAGCTATGTTTGGAGTAATAGTAGCTTTATACATTCTATTTTTCCACAGCTTGTTTAGTGGGTTCCCACTGCTGCTCGTCTTGATTTTGAGCATTGTTGTACTGTTCCTACTATTCCGCAATGGATGCTTCATGTGTCGTCCTTCCAGGGCAGGTATTACTGCAACTGTAACTTGCAACCTGTGTTTCATAAAATCAGTTTCACCTTTCAATGGCCTCTGGACGTCTGCCTGGATACACCGTCTCTTGCTGCCCTCAATTTCGAACTGTTGATGAGTCCCTTAGTGGCACATCACCAAGACTGTCCCTTGGGCATGCAACTGCTAAATATCCCTGTGTTATGGCCAGTGGCCGGAAATTACTCCTGTGCAACGGCACAGCATCTTCTGGGTCTCTGTTTCATTTAAATAGACACAGGTTGCGCCATGGTGATCTTATTGACATCTGGCTCTCAGGAGCATGTTTGTTCCTTTAACCTGCCCAGTTGGATTGCTGATATTTGCCTATTGGAAGGAGCTGATTTAATAATGGAATTGTTAACCTCTAAGTTGGCATCACACATTTTCGGACCCAGTGGCACTTTTTGAAATATTACAATGATAACATTTTTTTTTTTCATTTGCGCAATTACTAGTGATCTTACCAATCAATGAACCATTGACTGCACTACTAATCCAACGCTTTGGGACTGCTTATCGCCTCAGTTCTGTCTTCACTATTGGTGCTACCATCCTGACTAAGGGGAGGGTGTCACATGTCTTGTGCAGGCCTACTGCCATTTTCCCTATCTTAGCGTGAGTATGCTGCAGGCAGGCTTTACATTGCTTTGCACGTTACTATACACGTATTTTGCTTTGTGCCATTCTGTACTTTCACACAGAACTTACTGTTATTTTTGTGTTCTTCATTTTCCTGGGATCTAGTCTGAACACCGTAGACAAGGTCAAACAACAATGCCCCTTGTTATTTTGTTTTGGTCAGGCTCCAGCACAAAGACAAAACACACACATGCAGCTGTTGTTTGGGAACATGTACTCTTTGTCATATAGGTATGCACCGACAGGCAATTACACAGACCACATTGCGACTACCTTTGAGCTGTAGAACTTTCATCTGTGAATGCTAAGGTACAGGGTCTGCTGCAAACACCCAGACCCTTTTGACATATAATCACTTAGCTTCTGTAGAAAGGGAGGGGTTTACGCTGTCTTATATAATGACAGCTCCTTTTATGATTTATGTATTACTTACTATACTGACCGTATTTGGGGCTAGGTATCTTCTTGCTTATTGCGGCACATGTACTGCATACTACAGTACGATAGTTAAAATAAATATTTTAAACTTTTTTCGTGTCTCTGTTTGATCTTATTATGGACAAGTTCTCTTATTGTCGAGCGTGAGAGCGAAAGTGTGTGTTCTGGCACCCCGATTCCAGAGATAGTCGGGTTACATTAGAATTAATAAGGCTTGAGCATACGTAGAAGATAATAAGCTTTCTGGTTGTATGCTATCAGGGGCCTGCACTCAATATCAATATCAATATCAAATGGTCTTTATTCGGATATAAAATATCCATAAAAGTACAAATCATCACCACCAATAGGACATAAAATATGCAATCATCAAGTAACAAAGTACATTAAAAGTAATAAAAATAGGGTTGGGTAAGTCAAGTCTAACAATCAATAGATAGCATAAAAACCAGTGTGCAAAGGATAACAATAAAGTGCAAATAGAATACTATATATACATGTAGCAGACTGGAAAACTAGCAGCATTATTGTGCAAAATCGCAAGTTGTAAACTTTGAACTCAGTGCAAAATAGGCAGATGTAAACTTCAAACTAAGTGCAAAATAGGCAATTACATATTTATGAAATCCTCTTAAACAAGCATTACATGTGCAAAAAACAGCAGAGTACTATAAAACTCATTAAAAGGGCGATTGCAGGTATATAACATGTTTTAAGGTGTATTCATAGAGGCTCGTGAGCGTACCACAGATTGCAAAAATGAACTTACTCGGGATATCATATCATCACATCCCAAGTACAATATTTCCTGATATGCCACATTATAATCAATAAGGGGATTAAATATTGTTTGGTGTATCTAACATAAAATTTGCAAAAAAACTAAAAATGTAGCAGCGTTTGTTTGCTACCAATGCCACATGGACAACACAACTTCTCCAGGTTATTATTAAAACCAATCGGGAAACAAAGTGAATATTTTATGCTGTCATCCCTGAGACGAAAAAGCAAACTCCTATTCCATCTCCCGATATTTTTCCTGAGATAGTCCTGTGGCATATGATATTCATTGCTTGATGACACCAAGATAGGGATATATCTGATAATTGATGGTTTACAGAGCTCAATATTTCCTCTTTCCTTGCGGTATAAATCATACAATGCCCCTCTCACTGTTTTTAGATTTATACCGTCTGTAGCTAAGGGATGGTGAAAGGTATGCTCCAGTTTCACGCTGGCTAGGCTATTTTGTACTGCACTGAGCCAAGGTATACAGCTACCCCTATTGCATTTAAGACAATCTGTAATTATCTTTTGTGTTAAAATTGCAGCTGGGTTTCGCCATATCTTTAGCCAGAATAATGCTGGTCGGGATTTGCTAAAATCCTCCACATAATGTAAATTTAATTCTTTATGGCATATATAAGTTGGTGATGAGATTTGTGCCCCTAGTACCTTTCTACAAAATCTATTTTCCTCGATTTGTATCCCATTACAATTTTTACCCCCACACTTCGGCACCATAAGTCGCCGTTGGTACACATTGGGATTTATAAATCTGTAATAAGGGTATCACCACCTCTACCTTCTTAGGCTGTCGCAGGCTGATGATAGAATTAACCGCCTTGCCAAGTTTATTTCTACCATGAGCTCCATGTGGTTGCCATGATCCTGAATCTGAGAAAACTAAACCCAAATAAGGGAAAGTGCTAGTGCTTTGTAGGGAATAATTTCCCGACATTATGTGCTCAATGCGATGCTTTTTTGGCCGACAGGACATTATATATGATTTTTTTAAATTAGTGCAAAGGTCCAAATCTACCATAAAAGATACAAAACCCGTAATTAAAGTGCGAAGTGCTTTTGGTGTGCGGCCCATAAGGACCGCATCGTCCGCATATAAAAGTACGGTGAAAAGTTTACCATTAATTTTGGGAAGGTCACATGCCAGTTTGGACAGGGAATTATTTAGTTCATTTATATAAAGAATAAAACGTAGAGGGGCTAAGACACAACCTTGTCTAACCCCTCTACCAATTAAAATATCCCTGGAGACCTCTCCTTCATTGTTTATCCTCACCGGTGCTTTCAGGTCACTGTGCAAATATGCCAAAAAGTGAACAAGTGCATCATCCAACCCATAATTTAAAATAATCTCCCATAAACGTGATCGGTTAACTAAATCAAAGGCTGAGGTTAAATCCATAAAACCCAAATATAAAGGAACTTTTTTAGCGATGGTATATTTGCACAATATAAGATTTAAATTTAGACACTGTTCAACAGTTCCAACGTTACTCCTAAAACCCAACTGACAACAATTTAAAATTTGATTGTCCTCTGCCCAATTCCTAATCTTTTTAAAAACAACCCTGCCCAAAATCTTCAGAGATATTGGGCGATAGCAACTAGGGTTGGATCTGTCGCCCTTCTTGAAAAATGGGCACAATTATACTGGTTGACCAAGTTTTTGGAATTGTGGTATTGGTCAAATTGTTAAAAACGTTACATAAAAGAGGGGACCAGAAGTCCGGTTCAGATTTAATAAGATCAATTGACAAACCATCAGAACCTGGGGCTTTATTTCCTGCACTTTGGTGTATGGCGTCTTCAACTTCAGTTATTAATATGGCAACCTTAGTAACTGGGAGATGACTGTCAATGGTCGCTGTGGGAGCTGTGTATATTCTTGAGAACCTTTGACCCTGTCTTCAGGCAGGTCACCCCCCCCCAGCCACCACACGGTCCTCCAGTGTCGCCGCTCCCACCGCTGATTCCTGCCACATAAGCCCCCTGCCCCCCCCCCGGCGTGCCCTCCGTTTTCCCGCTGCCGCTATGTTGAAATTTTGCGCTCTGTTGTTTTTAGCGCTCTGTTGTTTTTTGTCTTTTGATTTGTGTGTCGTATTATCTGTTCCCCCTTTTTTGCCTCTGTGCCCCTGTTGCCTTGTTGCATTCTATTGTTTTCCATTTCTTTGCCCTCTGTGCCCCCCTCCCCGCATTGCCTCCGTGTCCCTCTGCCCTCCTCTCCTGCCGCTGCGTCCCTGCGGCCCTGCCCCCCGCTCTTCCCATTCGCCGCCCCGCTCCCGCCTCCCAGCTGCTCCTCCCTCCCACGTGGTACAAAAGGGGGTGGTGATGGACGGAGCATCTGAACCAATCAAACACTCACACCCAGTCAACAGATCTGGGTTTAATCCATCACCGTTCTTTAGCCCACTCTGCCACCCCAGTTCAGACATGGCCATATGCAAATCAGTGTGACCCTGTGCCTCATGGGAACAGTCCAGCCCGAACTGCCAAGCCATGCCTTCCCTGGACCGGAAACAAGCTTCTGAGGACCGGTTTCTGGCATTTCAGCCGTCTTCAGCCCGGCTTGCTTGAATCCAGTGGCAAAGTGAGCAAGGGACTCACATCTGAGCATACCCAGCCAACTTATGGCTGCCAAAGTGGTACAAAAGGGGGTGGTGATGGACGGAGCATCTGAACCAATCAAACACTCACACCCAGTCAACAGATCTGGGTTTAATCCATCACCGTTCTTTAGCCAACTCTGCCACCCCAGTTCAGACATGGCCATATGCAAATCAGTCTGACCCTGTGCCTCATGGGAACAGTCCAGCCCGAACTGCCAAGCCATGCCTTCCCTGGACCGGAAACAAGCTTCCGAGGACCGGTTTCTGGCATTTCAGCTGTCTTCAGCCCGGCTTGCTTGAATCCAGTGGCCAAGTGAGCAAGGGACTCACGTCTGAGCATACCCTGCCAACTTATGGCGGCCAAAGTGGTACAAAAGGGGGTGGTGATATCTATCACCACCCCCTTTTGTACCGCTCCTCCCTCCCACAGCCCTTGTTATGGAGGCAAGCCCGTCTGCGCCCGTCCGTGCCTGTACCGCGCCCAGCGCCAATACCCCTGGCCCCCGACGTTGCCAGCCCACACGACGGACTTACGACGCATCCACCCTCCACGCACTCAACGCCGGCCAAAACCCCGCCTGCTACCAAGCCAACCCGAAAGGCACCCACGGACCCTTCATCTGCCAAGCCTGCAAATTCACCTGCCTCTGGACCTGCACCGCACCCGCCAGGCTGGGCACCAGCAACAATCACCTCAAGTGCATCCTGCTCAACACCCGCTCCGTCCACAGGCACGCCGTCAAACTCTGGAACCTCCTCGACACAACAGCAACGGACGTCGCCTTCCTCACGGAAACCTGGATGAACGCCTCCTCAGCCCCCGACATCGCCATAGCCATCCCGGATGGCTACAAGATCACCCGGAAGGACCGCGTCAACCAGACCGGAGGAGGCATCGCCATCGTCCACAAAAACACCATCCGAATCACGACCAACTCCGACGACACCCTCACCGCCGCCGAGCACCTTCACTTCCAGATACACACCGACCCCAAGACCACCCTCAGAGGCACTCTCATCTACAGACCACCGGGACCACGAACACAATTCAGCGAAGCCATCGCAGACTTCGTCAGCCAGCGCGCCCTAACCTCCTCAGACTACATCCTCATAGGGGACCTCAACTTCCACCTGGAGAACAACAATGACAGCAACACCACCACCCTGCTGGACAACCTCGCCAACCTCGGACTCAAGCAACTGGTGGACACCTCCACCCACTACGCCAGTCACACGCTAGACCCCATCTTCTCCTCCAGCCACTCCACCAGACTACACTGGACAGATCACAGCTGCGTCCACTTAAACTTCAGGAGAACCACGACCCACCACCACCCGCAACAGGTTCCCCGCAGAAGCTGGGCCAAGATCACCACAGACCAACTCACCACCTCCCTCAGCCAGAACCCTCCCACCAACACGAGGGACCCCAACGAAGCAGCCCGCAACCTCACTCAGTGGCTTACCAACTGCGCCGATGAACTCGCACCATTGAAGAACCCTCCCAGCAGACCCGGCAGCAAGAAAACCTCGTGGTTCACCAACAACCTCAAAAACTCCAAGAAGACCTGCCGCACCCTCGAGAAAGACCGGCGCCACGACCAGACAACAGAAAACATGACAGCCCTCAAGAACGCCATCCGCAAACACCACCAGCTGATCCGCACCACCAAAAGGACAACATTCAAAGAACGACTGGACAACAACACCCACAACAGCAAGGAACTCTTCTGCATCGTTAAAGAGCTCTCCAACCCCAGCGCCTGCAACAACGACATCACACCCTCGCAAGACCTCTGCGACTCACTCGCCTCGTTCTTTCACCGCAAGATCGCCGACATACACAACAGCTTCGGCGCACAGACCACGCACCCAACCACTGAACCAGCGCCCCCCCACCACCACCCTCTGCACCTGGACCCCGGTCAGCACCGAAGACACCACCCGCACGATGAACACCATCCACTCCGGCTCCCCTACCGACCCTTGTCCACACCACATCTTCAACAAAGCCGACTCCATCATCGCACCCCAACTCCGGGACATCATTAACAGCTCCTTTGCATCCGCCACCTTCCCGGAGAGCTGGAAACATGCCGAGCTCAGCGCCCTCCTGAAGAAACCCACCGCGGACCCCACGGATCTCAAGAACTTCCGCCCCATCTCGCTCCTCCCTTTTCCTGCCAAAGTCATCAAGAAGACCGTCAACAAACATCGCTCCGCCTTCCTCGAGACAAACGGATCCCTCGACCCCTCACAGTCCGGTTTCTGAGTAAACCACAGCACCAAGACCGCCCTCATCGCAGCCACCGACGACATCAGGTCCCTACTGTCCAACGGGGAAACAGCGGCCCTCATCCTCCTGGACCTCTCAGCAGCCTTCGACACAGTATGCCACCGCACCCTAATACAGCCCCTCAGCAACACCGGAATCCAAGGAACGGCCCTGGAGTGGATCATCTCGTTCCTCACCGGAAGAACCCAGAGAGTCCGCCTCCCCCCGTTCCGATCCGCGGCCACCTAAGTCATCTGCGGCGTTCCGCAAGGTTACTCGCTCAGCCCCACCCTCTTCAACGTCTACATGAGCCCCCTCGCAGCCATCGCACGCCAACACAACCTAAACATCATCTCCTACGCTGACGACACCCAGCTGATCCTCACCCTCACTAACAACCCCACCACCGCCAGAGCCAGCCTCCAGGAAGGAATGAAAGACATAACTCTTTATTAGTAAACTGTGCGATTACTTAAAATCATTACAGTATAAAATACAATGAGCTTCAATAAAATACAGTAAAATACCCCCCCCCCTTCTCGGCGAAAACCAGGTAAAACCATTGGTGCAGCAATATTGTCCCAAGACTAACTGTGTTCACTTCTATTATACATTATTAAAAGAATAAGGGTTTTGAATTCACCATGAGAGCACGCTTACTAGAGTCTGAGAAACGTATAAAAGTTCGACATCATCAGTCGCACTGCGGACTTCATCAGACCCTTAGTCGACCCGGGTTAAATACCTCAGACCGATGGTACCAGTTTCTTTTTGGCCAATCCCTGAATTACCTGTGGGCTGCCAACTTTGGGGCGACGGGGAAAGCGCTAAGCCCACTATTGGGGCCCATCGGAATAGTAGCCTTTAGTTGGGAGTCGAGTTCCATTTTAACTTGATGGATGAACTTGCCTACCCTGGCTAATAAGCAGGTCGTGGATTCTGAGAAACACCAGTCCGAGGCCTCTCTGCACGTTCTATGGCCCAGAATCCGTAATGCCGGACGCAACAATCGCTGTCGGTCACTGGCCAACTTTGTGCAGCAACAAAGCAGGTGTAGCCAGGATTCTCTGCGATAGTTGCAAAGTCGGCAGGCAGTGGCTCCGTCCGTGCGTGCCCAAATTGGGTTGAAGTCCGCAATCCTGAGGGCCAAAAGGCACATAAACAGAATTTTCTGTCTTGCTTTGATTGTTAATGAATCTTGCAGGTATAGTTGGGGTTTACCGGGGATGTAGGACTTGTCCAGGGCCAGCGTTAGTGGATTATGCCGGAGCGAGGAAAGGTCAAACTCAAAGGAATTGGACTGGACTTGGCGCTTAACAGCTTGGGCCCAAGCGGAATATGGAATTTCGTGAAGATGCAGGCTCCTTCCCTCGATCTTCAGAACTTCAACGGCTAGTTCCACCTTGGAGTGCCATGGGGAGCCTGCTTCGCCAAAGATGGTTTTTAGCGAGTGCTTTAAGGTGTTTTCCGGTGCTTTCAGAACTCTAATGTAATATTTTAGCAAGTCCCCCAACAGTGCCAGCTCAGGACGTTTCAGGCCTATTTCTAGTCTGAGCCTGCTGTTCCGTGCCTGTCTAGGGGCCCGTAGCACCATCTTATATGCTTTCACCTGGGCCGCTTGGACCACTTTCTCAAAAGCCCCTGGGTAGGCTATATGGCCGTACGTGATGGCGGGGATAAAATTAGCCAACATGTCAACTCTGGTATCGGTATGTCAACATCGGATCTGCAGAGGGACTGGCCAAGCCATGGCTTAAACGTCTTAAAGACGAAATTATTTTGTCAATTTTTGGTTTAAGCTCCTTCAGGTGTTTAACTGCAGTGGCCCTCTCTGATACCCATGTACCCAGATAGTTATAGGATGGGGCCGTGGTGATTTGGTGCTCCCCCAGGGACCATGAAGCTTTTGTTTTGTGATGGTATTTGCCAAAGATTACTATCTTGGTCTTGCTCACATTGATACGTAGCTCGTTCTCCTTGTTGTAGGTGGCAAGACTATTTAAGGCTCTTTGAAGGCCTACTCTGGTGTGGTCCATGATTACTGTATCATCTGCGTACTGGAGCGTACCCAGGACCAGCTTCCCCAGTCTGGGGGTGCTAGGTTGGCATCTTTCAGGGCATGCCCCATGTCCGCAGTGTACAGATTAAAAAGTAGGGGGGCCAGAGTACACCCCTGCTTTAAACCAGAGTTAGTGGCAATCCTGCTTTAAACCAGAGTTACTGAAAGACGCAGCGGAATGGATGAATCTCAGCCATCTGAAACTGAACTCAGACAAGACGGAAGTCCTCATCCTGGGACCATCCCCCTCTGCCTGGGATGACTCCTGGTGGCCCCCTGCCCTGGGCACCGCCCCCAAGCCAACGGACCATGCACGCAACCTGGGCTTCACCCTGGACTCCTCCCTCACGATGACCAAGCAAGTCAACGCCGTCTCGTCATCCTGTTTCAACACCCTGCGCTTGCTCCGAAAGATCTTCCGGTGGATCCCCACCAAAACAAGGAAGACGGTCACCCAGGCCCTCGTCACCAGCCGACTGGACTGCGGGAACACCCTCTACGCTGGCACCACAGCCAAACTCCAGAAAAGACTCCAATGGATACAGAACGCTTCTGCACGACTCATCCTGGACATCCCCCATCACAGCCACATCTCTTCCCATCTGAGAGACCTGCACTGGCTCCCCATCAGCAAGAGGATCACGTTCAGACTCCTCACCCACGCACACAAGGCTCTCCACGACATGGGCCCCAAATACCTCAACAGCCGCCTGACATTCTACACACACACCCACCAGCTCCGTTCCGCAGCCTCGCCTTCACCACCGTCCCACGAATTCGCAGAACAACCGCCGGAGGAAGATCCTTCTCCTACCTGGCGGCCAAGACATGGAACTCCCTCCCCACCCACCTGCGGCGGACCCAGGACCATCTCTCCTTCAGGAAACAACTCAAGACCTGGCACTAGCAACTCCCCCCAGCTCCTTGAGACCCTAGCTGGTGAGTAGCGCGCTATATAAATTCACTGATTGATTGATTGAGAAGTGCTCCTCCCATAACTTACTAGCTATATTGCAGTTTAGGGGAGTGATGTTTAATCCCATAGCCCTCATAGCTTTTACCTCACTCCAAAACCCAGTTACATCTTTAAGAGCGGCAGCGCAGGCGAGAGAGTCCCACCGTTCCTTCAGTATCTACTCTGCATGTAATTTAGTTGCTTTCTTATAGCGCTCTCTCAATAATCTAACTCAAGTCATGTCCCTAGGTTCACCAGCTAATGCTTCACGAAGTGCTCTGTTGGCCCGGGAACAGGTGCCATCGAACCATCTAGGGTTCTTACTCAGGTTCGTGACAGGTTTAGAGATCTCGTGTTTGATGCCAGCACATAACCCGGTAAAGGCTTGGACAATCACTGTACCTGAGCATCTACTAGACAATCAAGTCTCCACTAGTAGGGGATAGGATTTTATAGTGCGGGCAAGTAGGGCCTTATTATCTAAGCCCTTGCAAATCACTTTGAGTTTGTCGGTCGAGACTACCAGGTTCTTAGCCCCTATTTCCTTCCGTTTTATGATTTTATTAAAAAATCTAATAGTTGTCAAAAATGGGTTATGATCACTGTAACTAGTTGTGAGAAGTTGGCCTGATATGCAGTGCTCACTATTCTAGTGAACACTATGTATCAGTCCAAACAACCCTTATTGATGTTTGGTTGTAAGTCAACCTGATAGACCAGCTATCCTAGTAGCATGGACACGTGCAGTCTTTAGGCTAAACTCTAGAGGGCGTGTTAAGTCAGCTGTTTTACCATCACATATACCCCTTGAACACCAAGTGAAAGGACACCACACAAGTTGTTATGAAAAATAAGTATATTTATTTATAACAAGACTACCCTGGCTCTTTATGAGACAGGGAGCTAAGCACACAACAAAACTCTTAAAGAAATACTTAAAGTCGCACAATTTACACAAATGCCCGAGGGGCACGAAAAACCATATACTATACAAGTGGAATGCGAAATACTAGCAGGTAAGTAACTATTCTCATAGGCTTTAGAATCGCTAGGACTGGACTACTGAACCTTTAGATTACGAGCAGGAGGCCTAGGGACGTCGTGTGCAGAGTGGGAACTCTCACGCGTAAGGCGGGAAAAAGTCTATGGAGGCTAGTAAAAGCAAAGTTAGTGTTCTCGGGCGAACCCGACTAAGTAGAGCTGAAACGACAGTGGATCCTGACACTTAGATAGTAAGACTATGCTGGAGCACCGAAATGCTTAGGTTACCTAGCCCAGGGGCTGCGGCTGCATAGGGCTGAAAAGACGTCGGAGATCCTCATTGCAGTCTATGGAGCCTGAAGAAAGAAGTTGCTGGCAGGCGACCAGTGAAGAAGTTCGTGGTGATCCAAGCCTGGATCAGTGAAGATGGATACCTGTAAGCAGAGGGGACCAAGTTCTGAATCACTAGCCAGTGATTAGATGGGCACCAGGATGGCACCGGGCAAAGTCACCTCGACCAGGTGAGTGGGCGACGCTGGGCTCTGCAGTCTCTCGGACCAGGAGGCGTTGTCGGCGACCAGGATGGAGGGGCGAGCTGTCCCACGGTGGTATCTGCTGTAGACGTCGCTGGACCCGGGATTGGGGCAACAAGTCTTGGCAAATGCAAGCCCACGCGGTGGACTTAAAATGGCGTCTGGAGTGGACCAGGAGTGTCCAGGGTGCTCCTCTGTTGGAGGGGAGCAAGGGCCAGTCTGGAGCAACCAGACCAGCGGTGTTTGTCGTCGAAGTTCGTCGTCAGAGGGCCACTAGCCAACGTGCAAGCGACCTGGACAACGCGGTGAGCAGCAAAGAGCAGAAGGGCCCCACGCAGATCTCGTGGATGCAGGGGAGCTGAACTTCGGTGCTGGAGCTGCTCAGGGTTGGGGCTTCTCTTACCCCAAAGCACTCGGTCGAGGGTCACTCGGGAGTCGTGCTGGTCAAGCCTTGTGCAGTCTTGGAAGATGGCCGGTCCCTCGAGGTCTCGTCACACCCACGAATCACAGCTGGGCTGATGATGCAGGTAGAGGTCAGAGGTGCCAGGGAAGCCGGTTCTCGTCGAGCTGGGCAGTCTTGATCCGGTGAGGAGACTTACAGCAGACCGCGATGCTTGGTTGGTGCCTGCTGCTGCAGGGTGACTACTCCTTAGTCAAAAGGGAGAAATCTTAGGAAGAGTCTTGAGTTCCTTTCGTGGAAAGTCGGTTCAGGATTCAAAGATGATCTAATTTGGAAGGGGGCCTGCTCCTACCTTTATCCTGCAAAAGGGGGCTGGCACGCGACTAAGTCCTGCCCTATGGGTGGGACTAGGAGGGGGTGGTTACACCCCTCTCCTTTGGCGGGCTTTCCCCAGATCAGGGGCTGGAGTGCCCCTGGAACTGGTTCAAGCCGGCCTATGCACAGTGAGCACCGGGGTGCCACTTGCAGTCACCTTCCTCTAAAGCCCTGCCTACCTAGGATACACAAAATCCTGTCTGGGACGGTGCTGGCACCGCCCCTGGCAGGAAACCCTTTGTCCTTGCCTCCTGTGCTGGGAGGACTCCCAGCAGCAGGAGGGCAGACTTGTGTCTCGGTGGCAGCATCCATCTTGTGGAGCTGAGGCTATGTCTGACTTTAACCGGGGTTACAGGTTACATACATGTCGTGTCCCTCTAGAAGGGTGGAATGCTAACCCCGTCGCCAGAATTGGCGAGGGGTTAGTATTCCAATTCGTATGACACCTTACTCGACATGTTTTGATAAAGCGATACCAGAGTTGGCATATAACCGCGAGGATTATAATGCACTTAAGAGTATATGGTATGCGTTATCATGGAACAGCTATTAGGACTTAGTTCCGCAAGCTGCAAATGGGCTCAGCTCATGCCAGAGCACCATTTCACCTTATTCCATGCACTCTGCCTTCAGGATTGTTAAGGCCTGCCATAGGAGTGACTGATAGGAATATAGGTGTCCATTGTAGGTTTAGATATAGGAATACTATATCTAAAGCAAAGGGTGATTACACCACCTTGCCCCAGCTGTCGTGCAGCCAGTTGTGTCAGATTTGGATGGCCAGCCAGGGGTGGCATAATACATGCTGCAGCCCCTGGTAGGCCCTGGGTACACCTATGCCCTGGGTACCTAAGGTACACTGTACAGGGACTGATAAGGTGACTCAGTATCCAATTAGATATGTACCTAAGGTACATGGAATCCATTTTAACAGAGAGAGCAGTGGGCCTGGGGTCCTGAATAGCAGGGCCCCAGGTCAACTAAGTCAGAAAACCAGCAAAACACCAGGCAAAAAGTTGGGGGCAACCATAGTCAGGGATCTACCTTCCTACACTAGTGCCTAAAACTTCAGCCTTGACTAAGCAATTCTCAAGAGAGGAGGATATAAAAACATAATCGATGGTAGATGAACAACCACATCCTCTATAGGTAGGCAATAGGCCTTTGTCTGACTCACATCCAACCTTGTCCATTACATTAATTAAGTCCCGAGTGGATAGGTAATTGTGCAGTTCTACCCCTCTTTTGCACGGAATTACCCAGACAGGTGTGACAACAGGGTTATCCATTCTATTGTACAAATGTGCATTGAAATCCCCCCCAAACAGATTCCATCCAATTTGACATACCTCTCTTCATCTACCAAATTGTCAATAAATTCAAATAAGTTAATAAAATTCCTATTGGGCAGTGATGTAAAATCATTGTTATAAAAATTTATTAAACATAACGTAATCCCCTGTGAATAGATCATGGCCTGAAAATTTCCATCATTTGTCTCCAGGGGTTTTATATTACTTCCTGCAGTAATCTTTATCCATGTGGATAGACCCCCACTAGGTCGACCAAATTCAGGGCTGGGTACAATGTTATTGTAACAGACAAATCCCTCAAGAAACAGGCCACTAGTACACCATGTCTCTTGGAACATTAAGATGTCGAAATAACTAACCAAGTTAGTCCACTCCGCTATATTCAATATAGATTTTAGACCTGCGATGTTCCAGCTAAGTATTTTTAGGTTTTGGTCTAGAGGTCTCGGCTCAATAGTGACGGGACAGATTGATAACGGTGCTACCAAGCAAACTTTTTGAGGGGTATCAATGGACCTAAGTTCGATAGCAGTCGAACAGTCCGTTAGTGAATCCATTGGCCCTACTACAGCATTAAAAGGTTTATTTGGTAGTCAGTCCTGTCTCTCCAGGTCAGACAGAGCAGTGAACCAGTTATATGTAGAATATAACGGGGTGGCTAAGTTACAAGCTCTCTGGGGGGGTCTGTAGAAAAAGCCCAATGATAGTAGAGTAATAAGTGTAGGAGTGCTGAAGTGGTTGGTTTGGCCTTTCAGTAACCATTTCACCAGGGAGGGGTACCTGAAATTCACGACTATACAGTCGCCCATAATATTCTTAGCTGAAGGTCCTACCCATCCCACCCGTCGCACCATCAAAATTTCGTTAGCAATCTCCCTCCCCGTCCCCTTGTACTTGGACAACCAATCAATATACTTATTTTTGAGTTGGTCCCAAGACTCACTTTGATCTTCTCTAAGTTGAGGTACGCCAGCTAGAATTACGGAATAGGGGCATGCTTCTGGGGGTAAATGAAGAATACCCTCAGAGTGTTTTTTAACCTGTGTAACTGGAATGGGCTTATTATTTAGGTCTGTTGCCGATTTCGTGGGGGCTGGCACAGGCAATGCAGGTGGGGCCACTGTGGGAGATGGATATTGCTAGGGTACCTGTTCTCGACAGGTGCATTTAACGGAGGCAACATACTAACCACAGTACAAGACGTGAGATTAGGTGACAAGCTGGTCTTTTACCATCACTTTTTTCACATGCATTATTGGTACCAGAAGGTATACAAGTACCACTCCCCCCTGCAATGTCTTTATTAATTGCTTCCATGTCCTTTAAGAGCCCTTCACCCCTAATTTGATCAATGATAGTAACCCCTTTTCTTTTGGCATCCTCTTTCTTCACCAGGCTTTCCAGTCTATCCAAGCGTTTAAAAATAGCATTAAATTGTTTATCCATTAGACTTTTCCACTATAGTGTCAATTAGATTTTCATTTGGCCTTCCTTGTATGCCGTTTACAGATGTTGTTTCAGTTTGTGTGCAGGTGGAATGGGAAACAGCTTCTGTTGTGGTCAAATCTACAGTACTGGTATTTGGTTGCACATTCGGACTAACTGACACCTCACTTACTCCAGTCGCTCCTCGTGACCACATACTCAGAGGGGTAGGTTGACATTTATTGCGGGGAGGTTGTTTCCTCTTATTTATTTTTTTAAAATTATTTTTATTGAAAGAAAACCAGCTCCACAACATAGCACATCAGTTAGCAGCGGAAATTCATTGACAATCATTGATACAAGCAATCACAATCATAGTAAGATAATCAACCTACCCGCCATGACCAACCCTCCCACCCGACATAGACCCAGCCTCCAAACCACCCCAATTGACCCCCCAATGAATACCTGTAAGGACAGAACACCCCCACCCCCTCCCTTCACTCTACTCCCTACACTGAATATAACACCCTGGCCTGTAATGCAACCATAACCCAGGGGAGCTAGAGCAGGAATGGCGTCACAAGCCCAGTGGTGTTAATGCACATCTATCAGCTAAAGGCTCCACCCTGTGCCCTTCTCATATCGGCTCTCCATTCGACTGCGAGTCCAGCCAATCCCCTATATAGCGCCTCCAGGCTGCCCATATACTTTCCCATTTCTTAGGGCAACCTCGACTTTTGTAAATACCCTTCTTCGCCCGCTGGCACCAATCCAGGTCTCGCTCCCACTCTTTAACCGCTGGCGTTAGATCACTGCCCCACAACCTTGTGATGTTCCTTTTAGCTACCATGCTCGCCAGGGCTAAACATACCTTGTCCCACCTCGGCCAGGTGATATCACTGGTAACTCCTAACACATGCCACCTAGCCTCCAGCGGCACCTCCGCTCCCACCACTTCAGCCATGATGCCCGTCAAACTAGACCAATATGCCCTGAACTTTGCACAGTCATAAAATATGGAAGAAGGTCCCTTCCTCCCCGCATCCCCTGAGGCAGAAGCGGGAGTCCACATAACCTATTCGGTACAGTGTTGTTCGTGGAGTGTACAATCTGTGCAGGATGCAAAGTTGAACCAGCCGGAACCTTGCGCGAATTGCCACCTCCCTGGGGCACTGCAGGGCCTCCCCCCAGTCATCATCCTCCAGTTTCCTCTTATTATTAGACATTTTTGATGGTCCTCTCTTCCTTTTCTCCCCCACATTCTTTGTGGTTAAAGCTGGGTTGGTAACGCTGGTATTAACTTGGAGCCCTTGCTGAGAGTCTGGAATATCTATTACATCTTTATCAGTCACAGAGCCCTCAGGTAACTTTCCATGATGGATAGATTTATTAATTATTATAGTAGGTGATAACGGCGGAGGCGCCATTGAACCACCTTCCTCTAATCCATCAAACATATGGGAGTGAGATGTTAGTTGGCCCATAGAGAGTCTCCTCTCAGTGATTTCGATCTCCGTATTGACCATGTTGACCATGGCATTTTCAAGCATGCTTTCAAAGGAGGATGTGATAATAGTGGAACTCTTAGGGCCCGAGTTAGTTGTAGTAACTATACGTTTCCCCATAGTACTTGTTATGCACTCACCTCACCCAGAAGCTTAGGGGGGGCCCAGCCCAGCCTCTGCCTGCCCCTGACGGCCACAGACGGCCCGCCCTTTGCCCGGGCTTAGCCCGGCGCCGCCCGCGCGCGTGCCGCGGGACGGGAGTCGTTCAGATGTTAAGTAGCGCCTCCGGGCACAGGCTGTGGCGTCACCGGTGCGCCGGTGGTTGCTTGGGCGCCTGGGGCATGTAGTCTATTGCCGTTTCCCTCACGGCACTAGGAGAACCGCTTTACTGCCCCGCCGCCGTTTCCCTCACGGCCAGAGCTTCTCTCGCTGTGACAAGTGCCGCTTTTGGCCCCCCTCATCTGAAGCCTCCCTCTGCATTAAAAGAAGGGAAAACCACTTCCATTACTACCTGGGTAAAATTCATCAGACTAATTATTAGTGCCCAAAACCTGGAAACACTTGCCCATCACTGAGGCCACCCACTGATCGCATCATGTTGTGCTCAAGTAAATAAACCCGGTCACAATTTATGGAGTTAACAGGAAAACATCAAAGCGTTTCGGGCATATTGCAAAGATAGTTCTAATAGCACCCCTTTGGACATGGACTCAAGCCCCACACAAATTGGTCCTTACCTGGAGGTGCTAAGGATCTCTCCGCACCTTTCTTGATTCGACCGTGTTTCTGCATGTGAATGTGTGTCTCATCTGGCTGTACACCACTCTTTAAACCAGCAGACAGATAACACGTGATGGACGGTATTACGTGATCTCAAGTGATACCATCAATCACGTGTTATGCTCACGGAATGCCGGCAAAAACTTAAGTGCACTGGTAGTGCCATATTTTAATGATGAGCTAACGAATATATGACCTCATTAACTGCTTCTAGGACCTCATTAACAAAATGTATCTACGGCAATTCATCGAATGGAGTATCCACGTACATTTTAGAAACTTTAAATAAGAATTTACATCTGTTTCCTTAATAAAGGTGCCAATGTCCTCACTAAACTGTTGAATGGTGTAACAAATTATATCCTGATCCTGTAACATAAGGGGATGCTAATAGCTTTGCTAAACCACATCCTAACCCCATACCATCGAAGGGTACCCAGTTGTATTTATTATTATTCATATATAAAAACAAGTAATACCTCTACCCACCGAATACAAACATAAAGCCAGCATAATGCCAGCAATATCCTTACTTAACGATTCAAAAGGACAAAAGCAGGTATATATATGGCAAGTTTCACCCAATCCTCCCTTGAGTTTAACACGTCTCACTGTGTTAAGTTTGCAAATTTACCACTGTTCTAATTTTTTTCGCTTCTTTTCCAAATTGCCCCCTCTTCCACTACCCATAATCTTCTCTAGAATGTACCAACGGAAATCCATACAGTTATGTTTCATCTTGCTGAGGATTGATCTTACTTGTTTTCAGTATTGATTTGTGTTCTAACATTCTTAATGTCAGCTCTCTATTGGTTTCACCAACATATCCTAGTCCACATGAGAATAATATCAAATATATAACATTACTACTGCGACAATTATTCAGTCTGCTTGCTATCACTTTGTAACCATTGTACTTAACCATCTTTTCTACTATACAGTGGTCACATATAGTGCAGTCACCGCACCTGTAGGTCCCAGTTGCCCTAGTCATCTGAAGCGTTGTCTGTTGTACAGACTTTTGTTCCCTGTATGTGTGTACCAGGGAATTGCGTAAATTAATGTAAAGCTTAAATGCAGATAAAGGTTTCTCCAATTTGATCTCTTCATTGTCATTAAGAATTTTCCAACTGACTTGGCCGTGAACAAAGATGGCTGCACACTAGCTGAGCTCTGAGTAGCTAATCATTAAACCCTGAAATCCGATATTTATCTGCTACCCCAAGGAGCATCCATGATCGAAATACGGTTTGGAAGAGTGGGGGTTTGTCTGCGCCCCCCGCCAACGTAACTAGAAGAGTGTCTATCCGCAATAGAATTAACAACAAGGGGTGGTGAGTACTCTGCTTAATTCAGAGACTCTGTCCATCACCACCCCTTGTTGTAAATAATTTTGTCCACCCTAAGCGTGGAAGGGTATACTCAGATGTGAGTCCCTTGCTCATTGCACCATCAGGATTCAAGCAAGCCGGGCCGAAGACGCCTGAAATGGCAGAAACCGGTCCCCGGAAGCTTGTTTCCTTCCCAGTGTAAGAATTGGCTTTTGTAGTCTGGTCTGCCCTGTTCCCATGATGCACTGGGCCAGGGACAGACTAATTTGCATACAGCCAGGTTCTGAAACTGGGATGGTGCAATGAGCTAAAAAACGGTGTTGGATCTAGCCCTGATCTCTTGACTGGGTGAGAGTACTCTGCTTAATTCAGAGACTCTGTCCATCACCACCCCTTGTTGTAAATAATTTTGTCCACCCTAAGCGTGGAAGGGTATACTCAGATGTGAGTCCCTTGCTCATTGCACCATCAGGATTCAAGCAAGCCGGGCCGAAGACGCCTGAAATGGCAGAAACCGGTCCCCGGAAGCTTGTTTCCTTCCCAGTGTAAGAATTGGCTTTTGTAGTCTGGTCTGCCCTGTTCCCATGATGCACTGGGCCAGGGACAGACTAATTTGCATACAGCCAGGTTCTGAAACTGGGATGGTGCAATGAGCTAAAAAACGGTGTTGGATCTAGCCCTGATCTCTTGACTGGGTGAGAGTACTCTGCTTAATTCAGAGACTCTGTCCATCACCACCCCTTGTTGTAAATAATTTTGTCCACCCTAAGCGTGGAAGGGTATACTCAGATGTGAGTCCCTTGCTCATTGCACCATCAGGATTCAAGCAAGCCGGGCCGAAGACGCCTGAAATGGCAGAAACCGGTCCCCGGAAGCTTGTTTCCTTCCCAGTGTAAGAATTGGCTTTTGTAGTCTGGTCTGCCCTGTTCCCATGATGCACTGGGCCAGGGACAGACTAATTTGCATACAGCCAGGTTCTGAAACTGGGATGGTGCAATGAGCTAAAAAACGGTGTTGGATCTAGCCCTGATCTCTTGACTGGGTGAGAGTACTCTGCTTAATTCAGAGACTCTGTCCATCACCACCCCTTGTTGTAAATAATTTTGTCCACCCTAAGCGTGGAAGGGTATACTCAGATGTGAGTCCCTTGCTCATTGCACCATCAGGATTCAAGCAAGCCGGGCCGAAGACGCCTGAAATGGCAGAAACCGGTCCCCGGAAGCTTGTTTCCTTCCCAGTGTAAGAATTGGCTTTTGTAGTCTGGTCTGCCCTGTTCCCATGATGCACTGGGCCAGGGACAGACTAATTTGCATACAGCCAGGTTCTGAAACTGGGATGGTGCAATGAGCTAAAAAACGGTGTTGGATCTAGCCCTGATCTCTTGACTGGGTGAGAGTACTCTGCTTAATTCAGAGACTCTGTCCATCACCACCCCTTGTTGTAAATAATTTTATCCGCAATAGAGGCAGCAGCAGTCAGCCGGTAAGCTGATGACGACGCAGCAACGGAGAGCCAAAACGGGGTGGTGCTGAGGTTGAAGTGCTGTTTCTCATCAGTGGCTGTGGAATTGAGCAGGCGGTGAGAGCAGGGGCGGCCTTAGGCATGTGCAAGCTGTGCACCTGCACAGGGCCGCCAAACCCCAGGGGCCGCCACGCCAAGATATATCCTTAATATAATAATCCTCTCAGGATGGATACATATTTGCGTGGCGGCACCTGGCAGGGATTTGGCGGCCTCCGGCTCTGTTCCACTTCCAAACACCCTGACCCCACCTCTTCACTGGCCTCCGCACCTGCGATCCTCCGCCCCTCCCGGACCCCCTCTTCCGGAGCCCCCTACCTCCGCTCCCTGCCTAGGGCCGCCATGAGCCTAGAGCCGCCCCTGGTGAGAGCGATAAATCTGAGTCCGGCACAGATATCCGGGGGAGGGGATGCCTAGGAGAACCTAGCCTGCGACCGCTGGGATGGAGGCGCAGCAGCCGAAGAGGATGGCCCTGAAGAATGGCAGGCTTCCAATGTGGCACCACAGCCTCATGCCTACAGACAAAGATACGGGCGGGAACCGTGACCCGAGCAGCAGATGCGCTAATTGTGGTGAGTCCACAGACTAAGCGGAGGAGCAGGGAAGCATGGTGACCTGCCTGGGCCGCCCGTAGTCAAGGCCTAGATGGAGGGTGGCCAGGAAGGAGCCCCCAGGCAGAGAGCAGAGCAGGAGCCGATCCCCAATGCAGCAGCAAGAAATGTGGCTCCGCGCAGGCGAAAGACGGCCCCAGTCCCATGGAGGAGTAAGGTGTGGGATTGGGTGAGGACAGACTCTGAATCAGTGTGCAGGCCTGCGCATCAGAGACCCATTTGCAGGGCCTGGAGGAGGAGCGATGAAGTTGGACCTGTGCCCACTAAATAATTAAGCCAGGAGATAGAGTGGAATGGTGTTAGCAGTGAGAGGGACGAATTTCATGAGATGGGGGAAGGTGCTACATGAACAGCCGTTGGCTGGGATGAAAGTCAATTTGACAGTGTCCCAGGTGTTCCTATTGCAGAAAGGGACGAGACAGGGATGCTGCTTGTCCCCAATATTGTTTGCCTTGTTGTTGGATCCCCTGGCAGTGTGGGTCCGACAGAACCCCTTGATATGAGGCATTCCAGGGTGAGAGGAATGGGATAAGTGCATCTCTTTGTATGCGGATGATATTTTACTAAATGTGAAGAGACCAAGGCAGTCTATTGATAGGATACTACAAATCTTCTGAATCTTCGGGGAGTATTTGGGATACTGCATAAATTGTGAAAAATCCCTGCTGTTCCCACTACATCTAGATCTAACGTCCCACTGGAGTTGAAGGAGTTTAAATATCTAGGGGTCTACATAACCAGAGAGCCACAAGTGTTTTACAAACAGAATTTGGCGACAAAGCTGTACAGATTCACAATGGATGCCGGGTGATGGCGGACACTGCCATTTACAATTATGGGCCGCGCAGCCCTATTTAAGAAGCTGACACTGCTGTGACTATTGTATATTTTGCTGGAACACTCCCTATCATGTACCCCCGCTCTTCTTTCAAAAATTAGAGGCCGAGCTGGGGACCCATCTCTGGGATGAAAATTTCAAACCCATGGGTGGGCTCCGTATATTTGCCAAGGGATTGAATTTTTCACTACAACTACCGGCTTGCCACTCACTGGAGAGTGCATGTAAATAGTGTAAATTAAGGTTGTGTTTCCATATTTGTCAGCCTTTGCCCTATGAGGCAGGAGAAAGTTTCTCCGAAACGCGTCGGGGACTTTGAAATATCGGAATTGATGTGCTGATTTCAACATTAAAATGTTTGTGTTCAAATAATTTACCATGGAGTGGCATCCTTGAGGCTTGTTGTACACTTTCTTGCTCCGAGTGGCTGAGGGTGAAAGTCCTTTTCCTTGCGGCCCCCCTGGCCCCTCCTTGTTTTCCTCTTCCCCCCGCTCTGGGGGTTTGCCTCTGCTCCCTCTCTGCCAGGATTATCGCATGAGCTTTAATTCCTCGCGAAAAGGAGTGCGAATCAAGCCTGATCTTAAAGCGCTTCTCGCATCATCATCAGAGGACTCAGTTACCTCCGACTCCGAGGTGACCGCAGTTTCCATCAATGGTTGGCTTGTTGGCACCGTATATGTGCAGTACCCCATATACAGTGTATTGCCTTGTGTGTCCGTGTGGCCTACGTTATGTAGGCAGCACGATTCATCCTGTGAAGATCAGGATTTTTGAACACATGGTGGCGATAGCGAAGGGGGACGAGGCATACCCTGTTGCACGGCACTTTGATAAAGAACATCAGCGCAACAGGGACACCCTGAGCTACTTCTGTTTAGATCATGTGCCCAGCAATCCCAGAGGTGGTGACAGGATTTTGAGACTACGTAGGTTGGAGTCACGGTATATTATCGATCTTCAGACCAAGGCTCCACGTGGTCTAAATAGTAGTGAAGAGCTTGCCATACATCTTGGGGAAAGATAACTGTGGCACCATTCTGCAATTAGTCTGAAACTTTTCTAGCAAGGTCCTGCATCATTTTATGATACGTGTCAGCATGTATATATCGTGTAAATATTTCTAAGATTGGGTATTGTTTGTTGAAATGCTCTTTTGTTTTGAACATGAAATTATGCATTCTTTTTTCCTTCTTACTGTCACGATTTTGCCTGGTTCTATTATATATGTATATATATCAATTTAGAGGTTGCATTTAGTCAAACTGATTTTGGTTATTATGGATTAGTGGTATACATTCTCCCCCTTCTATTGATGAAATAGCCCATCCTGGGCGTGATTGAATGTAATGAATTGTAGATGTTTGTTGGGCCCATTTGTGGGCGTGATTTATTTCCGCATTCATTCAAATTTTTTGATGCCTCGACACGACAGCTGGTCATCCAAGCGATGATTATTTCCCCGCTGGATTACGCCAGTTCACTCCTACTTGGAGCAAACCAAGTGGAGATCCTTCGTCTACAACGGGTACAGAATGCGGCGGCGAGGGCGGTGGTCGGTTTGCCTCGGACCTGTCCTACTTCTAACACTTTACGGTCCTTACACTGGCTACCGATCAAAAGCAGAATCCATTTTAAAGCTCTCAGCCTGACCTTTAAAATTTTAAAAAGGTCGGCACCAGAGATACTTAATAATCTTGTATCTCCTTATGTCCCGACCCGCCCTCTCAGATCCCTTGGTCAATCCCTTGTGGTTGTCCCACGCTTCAGACTCAGCCGGATGGGCGGTCGTTCCTTTCGTGTGAGAGCTGCGATTCTTTGGAACGCCCTTCCTTTAGAAATCCGCCTGTTAGATGACTTATTAGTATTTCGTAGGGCCCTGAAAACCCTTTTGTTTTAAATTCCTACCTCCCTCTATTTTTCTTGTTTTAGTGTTGTGTTGTGTCCACCTTTCCCTGCGCCAGGACGCTCCTTAGCTGGAGCATCTTTGCGCAATAAAAATAACAATAACATAACATAACATAACATCGTGTGTATTTACCGATATTTATTTGGATGGTGTGTTATTTAGACATTCCAAGATGGCGCAGATTTATTTAGGCACGTCGGGACGCCTCAGTTGTGAAGTAGTCCCTTTTTTTAGGTCTCGCTGGTGTTAGCAGCGCATAGCGCTGCTCCAGCGAAAGACCTATTGTTGTGGGTTTCCTGGGAATGGCTGAGAGGCAGTGGTTACGTGCATTACCTCGGCGATTTCACCTCGAGGATGCGCATCTGCTGGCGGGCTGACTCTCCTGGGCGCTCTTGCTCACACACGCGCTCACACACACACTCGCGCTTACACACACACACACACACACATGCGCGCTTACACACACACGCGCACACACACACACACACACACACGCGCACACACACGCACACGCACACACACACGCGCAAACACACACGCGCGCACCCCCCCCCGAATCACCTGGCTCTTTCTCTTTTGTCGCGACTCCCCTGGTATCTCTGCCGCATCACCTGGCCTGGATTGCATAATTCAAACGGCACCCAACAGCTGTGCGCCGAGACCGAGTGGAAGCGGATGCCGCGTCCCCAGCGCACCCCTTGCCTGTAGCAGCCACCTCTGCTGACCCGGAAACGCTCCAGCCGGCTCCCCGCCCCCGGTACCCGGATGTGGGAGGTAGCCATGGGTACGTCATTGTTCGAAGACGGGGACGCATTTTTAAGGTAATATCTGGGTTTTACTTGTTTAAAGTAATTTTTATATCAGTGCACCTGTAAATAGAGATGGTGAGCAGTAAAGGAATAAGGGGGAGCTTTGATGGTAAGAGCTTTCATTATCTAAACAAAAGACTGCTTTCAAACTCCGATAATTCACTTTATCTTCTGATATGGATCACTGAGTGAATGTAGCTTAGCAGCGCGTAGGTGGCCTTTATTGGCAGCTAGGGTTGCACATGTCTTGTGGCACTGTATGGATATATTAGTGGTATTAAAAGAGCACTACCTTGGCCCGCGTCACTGTTCCTTTGCATAGCACTAAGCATGCAGAGACGCCCAATCAATCTTGTGCAGATGTGTTTGTGCCCGTTGCTCAGTCATAACCTTCGCCTCAACCTCCCTTGCTTATGGTTTGTCATGAAACTAAGACGCCTGTTTTTGGAAATCAACCACTGTCTGACGTTCCGAGGGCAAGGGCGCAGACCCCCAGTGAAGGGGTGAGGAAGATTTGACCTGTGCGCCTCTCTCGCAGGCTGTGACGTCAATGACAGGCCTGGCACACATGTGCCATGTGCTCTGGGAGGGCAGGGAGCGACTGGTGGCAGCAGATGTGAACAGCAGATGTGAACAGACAGGCTCACTTAGCCCGGCGCCGCCCGCGCGCGTGCCGCGGGACGGGAGTCGTTCAGATGTTAAGTAGCGCCTCCGGGCACAGGCTGTGGCGTCACCGGTGCGCCGGTGGTTGCTTGGGCGCCTGGGGCATGTAGTCTATTGCCGTTTCCCTCACGGCACTAGGAGAACCGCTTTACTGCCCCGCCGCCGTTTCCCTCACGGCCAGAGCTTCTCTCGCTGTGACAAGTGCCGCTTTTGGCCCCCCTCATCTGAAGCCTCCCTCTGCATTAAAAGAAGGGAAAACCACTTCCATTACTACCTGGGTAAAATTCATCAGACTAATTATTAGTGCCCAAAACCTGGAAACACTTGCCCATCACTGAGGCCACCCACTGATCGCATCATGTTGTGCTCAAGTAAATAAACCCGGTCACAATTTATGGAGTTAACAGGAAAACATCAAAGCGTTTCGGGCATATTGCAAAGATAGTTCTAATAGCACCCCTTTGGACATGGACTCAAGCCCCACACAAATTGGTCCTTACCTGGAGGTGCTAAGGATCTCTCCGCACCTTTCTTGATTCGACCGTGTTTCTGCATGTGAATGTGTGTCTCATCTGGCTGTACACCACTCTTTAAACCAGCAGACAGATAACACGTGATGGACGGTATTACGTGATCTCAAGTGATACCATCAATCACGTGTTATGCTCACGGAATGCCGGCAAAAACTTAAGTGCACTGGTAGTGCCATATTTTAATGATGAGCTAACGAATATATGACCTCATTAACTGCTTCTAGGACCTCATTAACAAAATGTATCTACGGCAATTCATCGAATGGAGTATCCACGTACATTTTAGAAACTTTAAATAAGAATGTACATCTGTTTCCTTAATAAAGGTGCCAATGTCCTCACTAAACTGTTGAATGGTGTAACAAATTATATCCTGATCCTGTAACATAAGGGGATGCTAATAGCTTTGCTAAACCACATCCTAACCCCATACCATCGAAGGGTACCCCAGTTGTATTTATTATTATTCATATATAAAAACAAGTAATACCTCTACCCACCGAATACAAACATAAAGCCAGCATAATGCCAGCAATATCCTTACTTAACGATTCAAAAGGACAAAAGCAGGTATATATATGGCAAGTTTCACCCAATCCTCCCTTGAGTTTAACACGTCTCACTGTGTTAAGTTTGCAAATTTACCACTGTTCTAATTTTTTTCGCTTCTTTTCCAAATTGCCCCCTCTTCCACTACCCATAATCTTCTCTAGAATGTACCAACGGAAATCCATACAGTTATGTTTCATCTTGCTGAGGATTGATCTTACTTGTTTTCAGTATTGATTTGTGTTCTAACATTCTTAATGTCAGCTCTCTATTGGTTTCACCAACATATCCTAGTCCACATGAGAATAATATCAAATATATAACATTACTACTGCGACAATTATTCAGTCTGCTTGCTATCACTTTGTAACCATTGTACTTAACCATCTTTTCTACTATACAGTGGTCACATATAGTGCAGTCACCGCACCTGTAGGTCCCAGTTGCCCTAGTCATCTGAAGCGTTGTCTGTTGTACAGACTTTTGTTCCCTGTATGTGTGTACCAGGGAATTGCGTAAATTAATGTAAAGCTTAAATGCTGACTGAGGAAGCTGTATTGACACTCCATCTTGTGCCATGTCAAACTAAAGGTATCCAAAATGGATCCCACTTTGCTATACAAATAATATTGTGAGCCAAACTTATGAATACACCACTCCAGCAGTTGCAGAATCTCCATTCAATGTGTACAAACACCCATTATTTCAGCTACTAACCCCTGAACTGGTCAGTTGTCCTTGCTGAAGCGGTGGTCTAGTTAGTCAGCAATGAGCTGACTGTTCACCTGACACTGGTGTCTATCAAGGGTACTGAATAGAGCACCATCTTCACATACACATATGGTTGCCTGCTGCAGAACACAGCTTGCAACACACAGGTCAAAGATTTGTTTTTTATGTAAGATAGCTCAGTGGGTGGGTGATGTGGAGAAGTGTGGCTCACTGGTTAGAGCGGCAGACTCTGAAGCAGAGATCAGGCCCGGGACCAGGGTTCAAGTCCCGACGCGGCAGGGTCTTGAGCTCAATGCCCGCGGACTCGATAATTTTCGCCTCGGCGCCTACTCTAATCATGGGTCCCACGCTGCAACTCTGGGCAATAGCTTGCTTAATCTCCACAACGGCCCCTACAACACTGGGATGCCTGGCTTCACCTTGGGGGTGCCCAGGAGGGGCTTCTCACAGGGAGAGCCAGGAAGGATTCCACAGCGTTATACAGCGCCGGGACGCCCCGTTGGGGCAGCTGTGCGCTTTACAAAATACTTTACAAAATACACTACATTTACATACAAATACACTACATTTTGTTGCAGAGATCCTTGCAGGTCACAAGTTCCAGTAATATTGTTCAGTGGCCTTTCCTCCTGCATTAGTGAGCTGCATGTAACCCGCAGACACAAGACACAAGTTGAGAACTTAGCAGTTTTTTCTCAATCTTTTGTTATACTAAGGATGTCAAAATGGACTCATTTGGGGGCTAATGGATACTTAGGAAATACACATAAAGACAGATATACCTCAATTCTTGCAGGGCATTCATAGACCTACACCTCTTACACACAAAGCTTTAAAAAGTAAAGATCTGTAAATGCAGTTTATCTCTTAGCAATTCGACAAACTGAGGGTCCTTGTTTGCCCTGATGGGCACCTTTCTGAGTCTACTGCCAGGCTCTAGCTTCTTTGTGTGATCCTTTGACCTTCAACAGCTCCCAGTCTGGGTAAGCTTCAAAAGCTGTCAATGATGGTCTTTTTAGTTCGAGCCTGAGCAGCGCATGTGCTGCTTTGCAAGGCATGTTGTATTAGAGTATGGACTTGAAGCTCCACCCATATCTTTCATTGGCTTGTGTCATTGTCCTTTGTAAATTCTGGCTTCTGATTCGTTAATAGGCTTGTTAGTCCCTCCTTAGTCCCACCTTGTCTACGTTTGTAACCTCCCATGAGGCCGGCCCTTTTACTGCTGTTGTAACACGATATGTGTTATTTACTCTGTAAGCATTATTTTTTTAATGAGTTTCTCATACTGCAGGCATGACATGCTTTCCTGCAACATTCAGCGTGCCACGTGCGTTTTCACTTACAACCAGCCCGGGACAATGGCGGCTGTTTTTTGTAAGGAAATAGGTCTCGCATTTACAAGAGTTTGAGCTATTGGCATTGTAAATGACAATGCCATTTATTTATTTGAGAATTAGCAAAACAGATAAATAAAAGGCATTGTCATTTACAATGCCAATAGCTTAAACTCTCGCAAATGCGAGACCTATTGCATTGCAAATGCTTGTGTTTCAATGTCGGGGTTTGAATGTTTAAATACTTTGACTATGTGGCGCTTCGGTAGACATAGAGAAAGGTCTTTACCGAAATGTGTCTTTTTTCGCTTGTGCAAAGCTCGCTGTGAATAAAATAACAGTGACCAGCCCCTGTGAGTGCTTTCTTTTCCAGACGGAGGTCTTTGTTGGGAGGAGAGTTGAGCAGCAATTGTTATGCGGGAGCACCCCCGCATGTAGGAGCACCCGCCTGCGAGTGCACCACGTTACTGGTGCTGTGGATCAAATATATATATATATATATATATATATACTGAAAGGTGTGCAAAACAAGTGGTGGGAATTTACTACACTGCAGAAATACATTGACGTAGCTAGGATTCCAAGGGGATTACGGATTTTTGTCACCCCAACTTTCCAAAATCCAGATCCTGAGCTTATCACGGAATGGGCTGAGAATAATCATCATTGCTCAATGAATATGCTCCGCATGCTTGTTAAATTTGCCTCCAAAGATGTTGACAAACTGAGCCTCGAAATAGAGGAATATACAGAGGAATTAAAAAAGATCTGCAGCGAAGATGAGTTTAAAACGAAATGGATAAAATGGAAGTTAATTTGTGTAAAATTGAGGATGACATAAAGGCCAGAAAACAAAGGAAGTTTCAGAGAGACTTAATAGACTACCAAAAGGGGCGAATATTAACATTTGCAAAAAAATATGACAATTTACGAGCAGCTATGCAATCGACAGCACAAACCGCGTTGCAAGTTGACAACTTGAACACCACTGAAAACCAGGCGGGTAATGAAGGACAATCAGGCTTGAGTGCGACAAGTGGCAGTGATGTCTCAGTCGATTCACATTTTTTTGGAGTAATAACCAGCGTTTTAACCGAGTTCAGTATGGTGATGAAAGACAAACAAGGGAACAACAGGCAAGGTTTTCAAAGGCGAGGAAGAGGAAACAGAGGCGGCAAAAACAAAAATACCTCAACCCTAGGAGGACTAGGAAGCCCAGTGGGAACACGCACAAGGGGCCAACTGAAAGCGAAATGACTGATAAACGAACTGTCATTAACCTATCGGAAAGAGAACTTTCAACATGTGAGGTAGAGTTACTTTCTATGGGACTAACCTTTTGCCCTTCTAGAACCTTTGATTACACAAAAAGTAAAATAGATTTATTCTTTTTCACCAGAAAACTCAGAATCAGGAAATGGTATGCCACTAAAATTAGTGATAAACCGTCACCTGTAATTAACGAACCTAGTCATTTAAGTATCGCTGAAGTCGAACTTGCACACTGTTTGAATGTTTTAGCAGAAGATGTTGATGTAAATAGCGACCCTTATGCAAATCTCAAAGTTGAAAATATCCCATTGGGACTTAGTGTGAATAGTGGTTTCAAACCCAAATTGGTGTTTTTACCGCCGATTAAGAACGATGTCATCGATGTGTTTGAGAAAAGTATGTGCAAAGAATTACAACATATATCGAATGACAATAGACATAGAAGCTGGTATAACATCACTCATGCGCAAAGAAAGGCACTAGAAAACCTTAAAAATGACCCAACCATTGTCATTAAAAAATCAGACAAGGGGGGGAATGTGGTAGTGCAGTCAAGAACTAAATATATAGCTGAAGGCTTAAGACAACTATCAGATACTACCACTTACTGTAGAAGTAATCGCATGGAATATGAGAACTCTGTGAAAGCTTATAACATCCAGCTCTCACATTGGAGAGACACAGGTGTGATTGAGGCAGAAGAATTTGCTTTTTTACACTGT
Source organism: Lissotriton helveticus (assembly GCF_964261635.1). Classification (NCBI taxonomy): domain Eukaryota; kingdom Metazoa; phylum Chordata; class Amphibia; order Caudata; family Salamandridae; genus Lissotriton; species Lissotriton helveticus. The sequence goes on from NC_136067.1 coordinate 102,189,126, forward strand.
AAATTCCCAAAATTACCGGCCCTGTACCTTTTACCAAAGATACATAAGAATCATGACAATCCACCTGGGAGGCCCATAGTGTCATCCAATGGTAGTTGCCTGGACAATAGCTCCAGATATGTAGATTACTTCCTGCAGAATTCAGTACAGAAACTCCCATCTTATGTAAGGGATTCAGGTAATTTCCTGAAACAAATTTCAAATATAGTATGGGATGACAGCTTCTCTCTTTTGTCACTAGACGTGGTGAGTCTCTATACAAGTATCCTGCATCAGTTAGGATTAGAGGCTTGCAAGTACTTTATGGCTAAAAGGTCAGTCTCATATTTGTACCACACTCAAATGCTTCTACAGATGATGCACACATGCCTCACGCAAACCTTTTTCTTATTTGACAATAAGATCTTTAAACAAACTCTTGGTACTTCCATGGGGACTTGCTTTGCTCCGTGCTTTGCGGGTCTCTTCATGTGGTACTGGGAGGAGGAAATCACATATAGATCGCCTATGTATAAAGAACACGCAATCAAATGGATGCGTTACATAGACGATATCTTTGTGATCTGGAAGGGAACAGAGGAAGAAGCCACGATGTTCGTGCAGACATTAAATGACAATACTTTCAATCTGAAATTCACAACACACTAGAATTTCTGGATCTTAAATTGAGAGTTATAGACAACAAGCTCGAAAGTGAATTGTTCAGAAAAACAACAGCAGGAAACAGCCTCCTGCATGCCCGCAGTTGCCACCCGAGTAGCTTAATTCAAAGCATTCCTGTTGGCGAACTGCTTAGAGCTAAGCGCAATTGCAGTACCAGTAAGAGTTTCTTAGCTGAGCAAAAAACTATGTGCAAGAGATTTGCAGCCAGAGGTTATTCAACCAAAACGATCACTAACGCACAGAAAGCAGTGACATTAAGAACGAGAGAGTCACTGCTAGAATTGCATTCCGAAATAGAACTTTATGACAAGAAGGATACTAAAACCAGGTTCATTACTACTTATAGTAGTAAGGCTTTCTTGTTAAAAAAGAGCTTGAATAAATTTTGGCCTATACTCCAGAATGACCCTGATATTGCAACCAGTGTAGAAATATCCCCCCAAGTAACTTTTAGGAGGGCAAAATCTCTGAAAGATCATTTATGTAGAGCAACTGAACCGAGTAAAGCTATCATGCCTAACGTAGAAGGCTTTTTCACTTGCAGGAATTGCAAAGCCTGCAAGAACAGTCGCAACATGAAAGTAGCTATCCTATCACCTACAGCTCAACCATTTGTTATACATGAACACACGTCTTGTAACACCGAATACGCTGTTTACGCGTTATTCTGCCCATGTAAGAAAGCATACATTGGGAGTAGAATCAAAAAAGCGAAACTTCGTATCTTAGAACATTTACGAGCTATTAAAAATATGGACAGAACCTATTCTATTGCAAGACACTTCCAAAGTCACCATGGTCAGAATTCGAACTTACTGAGCTTTTGTGTTCTCGATACTATCAAACATAACGAAAGAGGAGGCAATAGAATGCAATGTTTGAGAAGATTAGAGTCCAAAATTATAATACAGTACAGAACAATGACCCCGTTAGGACATAACAATGATGAAGAATTGGAAGTACATTTAGGTTGAATAGTCGAGACTGAATTCCATAAAAGAAAGCAGAATAATGTTTGACTTGTCTTTAATCCCTTCCAGAGCCCCGCATTTGTTCCCATGCTTGTGAATCCAAATCTGATAAGGATAGTTGTACCCGTATGTGGTGTCTCTTTTTTAACTTTGTATTAATATCAAGTATGTGTTTTTTATGGAATTATGGAGAAATGGTGTGATTTATATATATTATTTTTGTTTTATTTCAGAAAATGTGCCTTCAACATAATACTGCACTAAAACTCTGCAAATTGATCGAGAGGATATGATTAGATTTATGCCCACTAGGGTTGGACTGTGGTGACCTATGAAGTTCTGTTGCCTACACTGCAACACCAATTTTGTAATAGAGGTTTTTTCTTTAGAAATGTTGCCTTTGTAACAATTTAGATTTTGGTAGCGCTGCGCCCACTTGGGCATTATTAGATAACCTACAATTCGGTATCTCGATTACAGTGCTGGTCTGTCTACTTTAGTGATATTTAAACAGGCATGTCTCTTTAAAAAACTTTATTGACACTGTGATGTTGAAAACACGAATGCACAGAATACTTAAATTGATTTGTAAGGCAATCACTTTTGTTTCTGTTTTCCCTCGGATTTAATATTGGAGTAGAATCAATATGCAGAATGAATGAAAAATAGAGGCACACTCTGACGATTTAGTGCTATGGTAGTGCTAAAAGGAGTCTGTTGTTTTTGCACTAAAATCACATGTCACGTTATTTAAACCAATCAAATGCTCACATCTTGGCTCGTGATTAAGGGTTTTCTTCCCGAAACGCGTCGAGTTTTCACTTTGTTGCCATCAGTCAAATAAAACTTATTTGATGCACTTTGGAGTCCGTGCTTGCATACTTCCCTTACGACATAAGGAATCGGAGTGTGAGTGATTTTATATATAATATATATATATATATATATATATATATATATATATATATATATATATATATATATATATCCAAGCAAATTTCTCCAATTCCAAGGAGCCCCCGACCCTTCAGGGCGGCCTCATTACACAGTGGGCATGGAGCAGCCCACCAATGTCAGCACGACAAGGAAAAACACAGAGGCCCTTTCCAGAGATGAAACGATTTATTTGCAGTGGCAACAGCACTCCTTCCCCTTTAATATATATATTCCAACAAAACAGTTAAGCCCCAAGACAAAGGAAGCCACATGAAGTTTTATTTGGCGCTCGTAATTTTGCATCCATTTCACAGCTTGCTTCAGCAGATAAACACACAATTACAGTCTTCAAAGTAAATGTCAGCTGGCGCGTTTCAGGATTTCTCTATCCTTTCTTCAGAGGCAAAGTTCAGAGGGGATTAAAGAAGCAGTTTTTCATTGCGCACAGTTATATACATTCCCAACACCTGCCCCAGTGGGCGCGGCGTCTCGCAAAGCCTTCTGGACCTTGCAGTGTGTCAATTCTCTTCCCCTTGTGGGGCAGCTTCCAATACCTTGCGGGCTCGAGATGCGGGTTGAACCTGCTGCATCAGTGCATCGAGATCTACGCTCGAGGTGACAGTCTTTAATGAAGAGCAACAGAGGTGAGCAGGACTTTCAGCAACCCACTGGGGAATACAAAGACTTTATTACTGCATCTCACCGAGCACTCACTTGAGGATTAATTACTCCCACACTACCAGGTCCAGAATGCCAGAGGGTCTGGCCCCGCCCACTGAGGCTGTCCTGGGATTTCAAAAACGTGTGAGAGCGGCTGTGTGAGGATTGCAGGGTTGAGTCACTGAGGAAGGGAACGAAGGTTCCTGAAACACGTATGGCTGGTGATGAACTCTGTTTGGAACTAATGCCCTTTGTTTGCCGAGGCTGCCATCAATAAAGATTCGAGAGTAACTACGTACCTGTGGCCTGACTCATAGGGGCAACTCTTTTGGTTTTGATATATATATATATATATATATATATATATATATATATATATATATGAAACAATCCCTGCTGCCTCTCGCCCGGAGCCCAGTGCTGGAGACCGCTGCGCAGGAAGAAGAGAGGAGACCTCAGGTGCAGTGAGCAATGTTTCTTTATTGTACCCTCGAGGAAGCGGCACACAGCATGACGTTTCGGCCTACACAGAGGCCTTGATCTTCCACATATGATGGTAACTCCTGAACAAATTCCTGCAAGAAAGAGTCCACATACACTGTTGTTTTCTCTAATAAACCCCCGCACGCTGCAATTATCGGTCTTCCCGGGGGTTTACTAGGATTCTTGTGGATCTTGGGAATGAGGTATAGGACTGGCATGACTGGATGGTTATTCTTCAGATATTTCAGCTCATCCATGCTCAGTAGGCCAAAGGACCTCCACCCCATGAGCAAAGAGTGGAAGTCTTCCTGAGCTTTTTTGACCAATGAAATGTCACTATGTCTATAGCAGTTCAGATCATTCAGTTGGGAGAGGGCTTCTTCTAGATATAGTTTTCGTGGCCACAAAACTATGTTCCCTCCCTTGTCAGCCTGTCTGACGATGACATTTTCATTGGCCTGAATTTTTTGGATGAGACGCATGTATTGATCATTTTGTGTAAATTTTTTCCGTTTAGAATTGAGCACCTTGGAATGTAATGACTTGATGTCTTTGACAACTACATCGTGAAAAATGTCCAAATTATCATACATCATCACAGGTGTGAACGTTGAGCGCGGTTTAAAAGACGTTAGTCCCCCCACCCTGCAGGGCTCACCTCCAGATGTAGTTTGTGATGATGACTGCTCCGATCTGAGAGACTCTAGGGCTTCCAAGCAGGCAAGTCACGGGCTTGTAATCCCTCGTCTCCAGCTTCAACCCGCGTAGCACTGCTGCGGGTTTTTCCTCCAGCAAAGTGTTTCTGTAGCTTGATTTTGCGGACAAATTTGTAAAGATCAATTCTTGTGTCCGCATAATTCAGATCGCATGGAGGACAAAATGTGAGACCTTTAGATAGGATATTGAGCTCAGAATCGGACAGGACCATGTCCGTCAAGTTGATGATGGAGGGGGCAACGTCCTTAGCTCCAGATAATAGGTTCACTTCCTGTTCCATCTCTTTGCACTCTTTTTCTTCCTCTTCTGCTGATTTGGCTCTTGCTCTGGATCTGGCCTTGCGACGTTGGTAGCGTTTTGCGTTGATTTTTTTGTTCCTGAGCGCGACTGCGTTCTCGGGCGTAGGGTCCCTCGCCAGTCTTTCCTCACCCAGTCCAATTCCTCTGCTGGCGTGAGCTTTGTAAACCCCAATTGCCTTCCTGATTGTGCAGAATTGGAGTCTGAGTCGCTATTCATACTTGAACTCAAGTTGGACTCCGAGGAGTCATCCTGCTGTGCTGTTCCCTGTGATTGGTTAGGGCGATCCGCGGTGCCTGCAAGTTTTTGGCCTCGTGAGGCTTTGATAGCGTCATACTTTTTCGCAAAGGTAAAAATGCGACCTTCCGCATAGTCTGCCTTATCGCGTTAGAATTTCCAGGCTTTCCTTTTGCTGATGGATTCTTCTTCCTTCTGTATCCTCGCCATCATATCGCCTCTAAGTTTGATACACTCATTTGGACAGTCCACACTGGCTGCTTCGATGACCAGATTAAGCTCCTCAATCTTTGCCTGTGTTTTCAACCGGTCACTCTCCGCATAGCGGACCAGTATTTGGACTAGTTTGCGTGACGATTCTAAATTGCAGTCGGCCCATTCACGGAGCATTTCCGGATCTGGATCCTCATAACTTGGGGCCAACATGACCCGCAAACCACGCGGTATCCTATTTACTTCCAAATAGCGACTCAGTGAACGGTGCTCCCACCATTTGGAGAGTTCCCTTTTCATCAACTTTTCCAGTTTTTTAAAATGATCACGAACGCTCACAACTTCATCTGCCGGTGCATTAGAGGCGGATGGTTCAGCTGACCCCCCAGCCGGGGAGTCATCAAACGCATTTAGCGCTGCCTGTTCCCTCGCTTTTAGTGCGTCTGCCGACATGCCGCTTCCTCTCAGTCAGTATTGCGCGTGATGCGCTCTCACAGCTGTTTGGGCGAACGCTGCAAATGCAAGCCGCCGTACAGTCGCGCACACTCTCCCTTTACCGGTGTTTTCTTCTCCGTGCTGCTTCGCTGGTCCCAGCCGAAGAATCTCAACCAAAGCAGAACGCTTGGCAGGCTCCACGTCGGGTTAACAAGCAGCACAGCGTTGGCAGTAACCGGGGGCTGGAACAATTACTCCCTAACGGGAGAGACAAACGACTTCCGGGTCAGCAGAGGTCTCGGCTTCCTGTTGTTCCGCCACAAGCAAGGGGAGGGGTCATCCAAATACCGGCGAAGCACACTGCCGGTCTGGCAATATGAAACAATCCCTGCTGCCTCTCGCCCGGAGCCCAGTGCTGGAGACCGCTGCGCAGGAAGAAGAGAGGAGACCTCAGGTGCAGTGAGCAATGTTTCTTTATTGTACCCTCGAGGAAGCGGCACACAGCATGACGTTTCGGCCTACACAGAGGCCTTGATCACATGACGCACGCTGGGAAAAAGGCAATTTTTAAAGTGCTAGTGCTAAGTGGGAATACAATCCGATTGGTAGGTTTTTGGTCACGTGTTGCACTTATCATAGACACGGACAACAGACTGTAAGTTACAGACATCACGGGATAGTCCCTGAATTAGCGCCATGTTATGACTGTCCATACTATAACATTAAAGTGCAAATGCAATTACATCAATGTGTAAACAAACAAAAGATCACTGGATAAATCCAAATGTCAAAACCGATATTGTTGTGCAAAGTGCAATGTGCGTCATGAGGATCAATCTCAATATATACACTATATACAATATACATCATGTACAAAAGTCATGTATAACACCCAATTTATGAGCTAATATATACAAAATATATAAATAAATTCATAAAATGTATCATAAATATATAAATATATATGTTAAAACCATGACTGTACAGTATATTGCAAATAAATATACAGATAAACACAACATCATTGATACGGGATGAGATCTATAGTAAACAAGAATAATAAATGTTTTGGCCCTAATACCAAGATCGCAGCATCCCATTGTTAATACACAAATTATGTTTACATATATGTAAATACTGAGCTGGAAAGTTCACGGGCAGAGGAGATGTTGACCCCCCCCCCCCCAAAAAAGAGGTGGGGAAACCATCGCAGCCTCCGCCCTGTGACCATCCCCTGTGCTCAAGAATTGCCTGGATGGACCATACCTAAAACCAGATGTATTTATGTGACTAGTGAGAGATAAGAAGACTAACATGTGCACTTATTTTTATGTGATAATTTTCAAGTTTTTTTGTGACTCTGTGACATTGTTTTCTTCAACTCTTTCTCTGTAGAGCTCGCTGGATAGTTCATTTGAAAGTGAAGAACGCTCTTAATACATCAATGTGCAACCTAAGCCTAGGCTACACTCCACTTAAGAACCATCCAAACCTCTAAACTGTATACTGTTAAGAACAGAAATCTCAATGACAAGACAGACAGATACACCTAAATTATCCATTCGGAAGCATCAGACTGCTCAACAGGGGGAGCAAAAGACAGTGCACGACAGTATAATATTGTCATAAACACGTGTAAAAATCTTCAGTGGAATTCAATCCCCCCGGAGCTCGGCAGTCCATTTCCACTATGTACCTGGTTTCTAACTTTCTCAGGGCCCCATCCCTATCTCCTCCTCTCCTAAGAGGGCCAACACAGTCAATAGCATAATAGCGCAACAGGGAACTGTCATTGTTATGGTGTTCCTTAAAGTGACGGGCCACCGGATATGCTGGATCACTGGTATTGATGGCCCTAATGTGCTGGAGTATCCTCTTGTGCACCTGCAATTTGGTACTGCCAACATAACGCAGGGCACACGGACACTCCAGCACATACACCACATATTCACTCTTACACGTGAGTTGTTGTTTTATTTTACGTGCCACAGAGGTGAATGGGGTAGCATATTCGGTTTTATTCAATTCATGCTGACAAGCCTTGCAGGATGAACACCTCCTAAAGCCCTTACTTTTCCCTAACCAAATTTTACCGGTCAGGACTTCTGGGCTAGATTTTACTAGGGCATTCTGCATGGAATATGCTCGCCTGTATGTGATGGATGGGGTATTGGGTATTCTATCCCCTATCACTGGGTCACATTTCACTAGATTCCAATGCTTGGAAACTATTTTCCCCAGCGCTGCATGTTGCCTATTGAAGGCCCAAATCAATCTGACTGGTTGATCATTAGTGGTGATGGACTTTTTGTGGACCTTAGGCTCGAGGGCCTGATTACGTGGAATGGCATTAGCTTTGATTATGGCTTTATCCACTATTGCAGCCTGATACCCCCTAGCCAGGAATCTGGACCTACTGGCCTGCTGAGCCAGGTTACACTGGGCTTCTGTACTGCGCAAACGACGTATACGCAACATTTTACCATACGGAATGCTGCGTATAAGGTGAGCAGGGTGATGGCTGCTGGCGTGGAGAATCGTGTTTCCAGCCGTCTCCTTACGATACAACCTTGTTTCTAGATGTGTTGCTCCTGGTGTGACTGTCATGTCAAGGAAATGCACCTGATCCCTGCTGATGGTAGAGGTAAAGTGCAGATTGTAGTCATTCTTATTGATGCGGTCAACAAAGTGCTCAGCCTCCTGGCGAGTGCCCTTCCAGACTAGGAACACATCGTCTATATAGCGATACCACCTAACAATAGATTGTCTGGAAATGTCTGCGTGCGTGCCATGGAGGACCTGCCTCTCCCAGTAGCCCATGTGTAGACAGGCATAACTGGGAGAGAAACAGGCCCCCATGGCCACACCCCTGACCTGCTGGTAATATCTATTGTTAAACATAAAAAAATTGTGGTGTAAACAAAATGAGATCATTGAAAGTAACATGCGGTTATGATCAGCCATGATTATAGGTCGCAATCCTAGGTAGAATTCTATGGCTCGCAGTCCGTCTTGGTGATTAATACTGGTATATAAAGACGTGACATCTAATGTAATGAGCCACAGATCCATACCCCACTCTATATCCTGTATCTTTCTTACAAAATCATTGGAATCTTGCACATATGATGGTAACTCCTGAACAAATTCCTGCAAGAAAGAGTCCACATACACTGTTGTTTTCTCTAATAAACCCCCGCACGCTGCAATTATCGGTCTTCCCGGGGGTTTACTAGGATTCTTGTGGATCTTGGGAATGAGGTATAGGACTGGCATGACTGGATGGTTATTCTTCAGATATTTCAGCTCATCCATGCTCAGTAGGCCAAAGGACCTCCACCCCATGAGCAAAGAGTGGAAGTCTTCCTGAGCTTTTTTGACCAATGAAATGTCACTATGTCTATAGCAGTTCAGATCATTCAGTTGGGAGAGGGCTTCTTCTAGATATAGTTTTCGTGGCCACAAAACTATGTTCCCTCCCTTGTCAGCCTGTCTGACGATGACATTTTCATTGGCCTGAATTTTTTGGATGAGACGCATGTATTGATCATTTTGTGTAAATTTTTTCCGTTTAGAATTGAGCACCTTGGAATGTAATGACTTGATGTCTTTGACAACTACATCGTGAAAAATGTCCAAATTATCATACATCATCACAGGTGTGAACGTTGAGCGCGGTTTAAAAGACGTTAGTCCCCCCACCCTGCAGGGCTCACCTCCAGATGTAGTTTGTGATGATGACTGCTCCGATCTGAGAGACTCTAGGGCTTCCAAGCAGGCAAGTCACGGGCTTGTAATCCCTCGTCTCCAGCTTCAACCCGCGTAGCACTGCTGCGGGTTTTTCCTCCAGCAAAGTGTTTCTGTAGCTTGATTTTGCGGACAAATTTGTAAAGATCAATTCTTGTGTCCGCATAATTCAGATCGCATGGAGGACAAAATGTGAGACCTTTAGATAGGATATTGAGCTCAGAATCGGACAGGACCATGTCCGTCAAGTTGATGATGGAGGGGGCAACGTCCTTAGCTCCAGATAATAGGTTCACTTCCTGTTCCATCTCTTTGCACTCTTTTTCTTCCTCTTCTGCTGATTTGGCTCTTGCTCTGGATCTGGCCTTGCGACGTTGGTAGCGTTTTGCGTTGATTTTTTTGTTCCTGAGCGCGACTGCGTTCTCGGGCGTAGGGTCCCTCGCCAGTCTTTCCTCACCCAGTCCAATTCCTCTGCTGGCGTGAGCTTTGTAAACCCCAATTGCCTTCCTGATTGTGCAGAATTGGAGTCTGAGTCGCTATTCATACTTGAACTCAAGTTGGACTCCGAGGAGTCATCCTGCTGTGCTGTTCCCTGTGATTGGTTAGGGCGATCCGCGGTGCCTGCAAGTTTTTGGCCTCGTGAGGCTTTGATGGCGTCATACTTTTTCGCAAAGGTAAAAATGCGACCTTCCGCATAGTCTGCCTTATCGCGTTAGAATTTCCAGGCTTTCCTTTTGCTGATGGATTCTTCTTCCTTCTGTATCCTCGCCATCATATCGCCTCTAAGTTTGATACACTCATTTGGACAGTCCACACTGGCTGCTTCGATGACCAGATTCAGCTCCTCAATCTTTGCCTGTGTTTTCAACCGGTCACTCTCCGCATAGCGGACCAGTATTTGGACTAGTTTGCGTGACGATTCTAAATTGCAGTCGGCCCATTCACGGAGCATTTCCGGATCTGGATCCTCATAACTTGGGGCCAACATGACCCGCAAACCACGCGGTATCCTATTTACTTCCAAATAGCGACTCAGTGAACGGTGCTCCCACCATTTGGAGAGTTCCCTTTTCATCAACTTTTCCAGTTTTTTAAAATGATCACGAACGCTCACAACTTCATCTGCCGGTGCATTAGAGGCGGATGGTTCAGCTGACCCCCCAGCCGGGGAGTCATCAAACGCATTTAGCGCTGCCTGTTCCCTCGCTTTTAGTGCGTCTGCCGACATGCCGCTTCCTCTCAGTCAGTATTGCGCGTGATGCGCTCTCACAGCTGTTTGGGCGAACGCTGCAAATGCAAGCCGCCGTACAGTCGCGCACACTCTCCCTTTACCGGTGTTTTCTTCTCCGTGCTGCTTCGCTGGTCCCAGCCGAAGAATCTCAACCAAAGCAGAACGCTTGGCAGGCTCCACGTCGGGTTAACAAGCAGCACAGCGTTGGCAGTAACCGGGGGCTGGAACAATTACTCCCTAACGGGAGAGACAAACGACTTCCGGGTCAGCAGAGGTCTCGGCTTCCTGTTGTTCCGCCACAAGCAAGGGGAGGGGTCATCCAAATACCGGCGAAGCACACTGCCGGTCTGGCAATATGAAACAATCCCTGCTGCCTCTCGCCCGGAGCCCAGTGCTGGAGACCGCTGCGCAGGAAGAAGAGAGGAGACCTCAGGTGCAGTGAGCAATGTTTCTTTATTGTACCCTCGAGGAAGCGGCACACAGCATGACGTTTCGGCCTACACAGAGGCCTTGATCACATGACGCACGCTGGGAAAAAGGCAATTTTTAAAGTGCTAGTGCTAAGTGGGAATACAATCCGATTGGTAGGTTTTTGGTCACGTGTTGCACTTATCATAGACACGGACAACAGACTGTAAGTTACAGACATCACGGGATAGTCCCTGAATTAGCGCCATGTTATGACTGTCCATACTATAACATTAAAGTGCAAATGCAATTACATCAATGTGTAAACAAACAAAAGATCACTGGATAAATCCAAATGTCAAAACCGATATTGTTGTGCAAAGTGCAATGTGCGTCATGAGGATCAATCTCAATATATACACTATATACATACATATATATATATATATATATATTATAAAAACCTTCTCTTCACTGAAAGGATTGAGCCGCACTCCAAAAGGTGATTAGATTGTATTAAAATTAATAAACGCTGGCAATTCCTGGTGCATATCGGTCAAACACTGACCTTTTTGAAAGGATAGCCACGGCATAAAACAGGCTTTACGATGCACCAAAAGCACGATTGCTTTCATTTAAAAAATTTGCCCCCTGGTGGGCGCCACGATGGGCTGTGCATTCGAGCATGCTGGAACTTGTAGTGCATTCTTAGCCCACAATTATTACCCTCCGGTGGGTGATGCCAGTATGTATTGCTTTGATTGTTCTTTGTTCACAGCGGCTCCCTCGAACTTCAATCCACAGTGCTGGAGGCCATGCCAAAGTTCAATCCCTGGCGGCACCTACTGCCCCAAAAAGCCTTCGCTGACAACACAAACAGGGTCCTGGTATATATACATATTTGTTATATTTTTATATTAGTAATTATTTTTTAATTATAATGTAAATTAAAATGATTAGTATAATAATTGTTTTTAAGTAGATATATGTAATTATATATTACTTATTATACATGAGTGTTTAACTTTTTTATTACGTTTATTTGTTATATTTATTACAATAGAAATTAAATCTATTTTCTTTGTTTAAATTAATGTTACTATTTAATATATTTAATATTTATTATTTTAATTTATGTATATTTGAAAAATTATATTTAATACAACAATATTTATTTTTCGATATTTTTTTACTTACCATTATAAGTATAGGTCGATATTTTGGCCACAATATTTTGGTAAGGTGATATTTTGGGGGTTGATATTCTGTCAGTGAACCACAGTTAACATATTTATTGAGGAGTTCCATCACGGACCCCAAACAACTCACATTGGACCTAAGCGGAGCGTCTTTTTAATGCTTGTGGATCTTTGGAAGTCCATAGATTGCTGGCGTTATGAGATTATTATTCCCAAGTAATATGTTTATGAGATTATTATTCCCAAATAATCTGTAATCTTCCTCATAGATCCAGCTATTATCTTTGGCCGTTTCAATTAACATAAACACTCCTGTTTTTAATGCTTCCAGTTTCCTAGTGGATACCTTTGTGTAATTTCCCTCCACAGTAAGTAGTTTTGTTTCTCTCCTCTCATAGTCAATAGTATCAAAAATACTTACACCTCAGCCTCTATCGGCGGGTTTAATTGTAATATTCTAATAATCTTTTAAAGAGGATACTGCTTCCCTAATTTCTCTGGGTATATTATTAAAATGAGGTCAGGAATCATTTTATATTTTCTGCATGTTAACTTCAACTACTTTTTCAAAGATTTCTACAATCTTACTCACTTGATTAACTGAAGGTGTGAACATAGATTTAGGCTTCAGCCCCATGCTATTCTCACCACTTTGTAGCTGCGTGCCTCCAAAAAATACCTGGTCTTAGGTAAAGCAACACCCCAACCTCACGGTGCACTCAGCAGTTGACTTTGCTTGTGCTTCTCATCGCTCCCCAATATTAGAATGCACCCAACATGAACCCCTATAGCTCCATCAAAACCAACCACCCAGGGAGGAGGAACAATAGGAGAGTCCAAAGCCTTACCAACGTCAAGAGGAGCTGTCAAAACATTGGGGGGATGGGCAGGACAGCACCTAGGTCCCCAGTGTTTTTACTATGCAGAGTGCGGAGACGTCACCGCCCCAATGGTACCTCCCAGTGAGCCCATCGAAATTGGATATGCTAAGAGTAGTGTGTAGGCCACTGGGGAAGAAGCTCTGATCTATGGGAAAAATATCTATATAAATAGTGGACCCATCGTTGCTCTTTATACTGTAGTCAGCCAAGAAAAGATTTCCATCACACAAATCAGAGAAGGGGACTATATGCAGGTAACCTGTGTTCATAGGGACAAGAAAACTACCTTATGGCTGAGGTGTTACTTGAGGTGAATGGTGATCCCCAAGTGAGGAAGGTGGGAATAGTTCCGTCATTACCCAAAAAGATATTGTTAGTTAAAGGTCTGCCCCGGTTTATTGAGTATCTTTCTAAACTGACAATCCTGAATAATATGGTTGGATGGTTCTGTGAGGCACCCTTCTTTGATACGGAGATAGAGGTCCCCATGACAAAGGGAGGAAAGACCCGTAATGAAAAACTAGGCAGCGTCCCCGTTATCATCTGTTGTCACAAACCTCGACTACATGTCTCCGTTTATCCAAAGAAGACATTCAGACTTCCCAAAGGAGTTTTCGCTTGGCACTGAAGGATGATAGCACCTTGATGCATGCAAGGAAGTAGTTTACGGAGGACGTGATGGGACAGGTAGGTCCTTTCTTTTGTGTAAAAAATGGGTTGTTGTATAGAGTTACTCAGAAAGATGCCCACAAAACAGAACAACTTGTAGTTACTCTTCCTTTCCGGGGTCAGGTTTTACATCTTGCTCATGGCAAGCTGGTGGTGGGGGGCACTTTGCTCAAGAACATACTTTAAAATACTTGCTGGAGAAGATTTATTGGCCAGGAGTATCAACATTCCATCCATCATCCCCTTTGCTTTTGCTTTGTTCGCCCTAAGTTGGCAGGGTATGCCCAGACGTGGGTCCCTTGCTCACTTTGCCACTGGATTCAAGCTAGCCTGGCTGATGACGGCTGATTAGCCAGAAACTGGTCCAGGATGCTTCTTTACGGTCCAGGGAAGATATGGCTTGGCAGTTCGGGCTGGACTGTTCCTATGCGGCACAGGGTCAGACTGATTTGCATATGGCCATGTCTGAACCGGGGTGGCGGAGTGAGCTAAAGAATGATGATGGATTAAACCCAGATCAGTTGACTGGGGGTGTGTGCTTGCAATGTTCAACACTCCGTCCATCATCCCTTTTGGTTTTGCTTTTGTTCGCCCTAAGTTGGCAGGGTATGCATATACGTTTAAAAGCCTACTGCAAACACACACACACACACACACACACACACATATATATCAACAAACAATTCCCAATGACAGCGTGCTCTGCCATCCGGTGCAGACATCAAACGGGCGGAATCCAGCCGTTGTGGTGAAACGCGTTGGTGGTAGTGTGGGTGGAAGAATAAAGAACCCTTGATGAGTAGCTCTGGAGTGGACATTCCTTTGTTCTACTTGCCAATAAAGGTTTTGTGAAACTGACATGCTTTGTGCAGACTGCTATTCTTGGTTTTTCAAAGGACAAGGGAACCCAATAGGCAATTGGTCAGGGACCTTGGGTGAGTATATAATTTCTAACGACAGGGGTCCCTAGACAATTTTGAGATATTCAAGGTAATAAATATAGACTAAATAGGCTCTATATTCTTTGTCCAGCCGGACAGAATTTAATATTCAATAGGTACATGGAAAACATTTCATACAAAATTCAAATGGGACACAGCCAGCGTCCTACAAGCACGCAGGATTTTTTGTGCAAAATGGAAAATCTGACATGGAATCCTGACTATTTCATCATTGTCCTTGATGTACACTCCCTATATACCATAATCGATCATCAGCAGGGTCTGGAGGCATGTGAACACTTTTTGAAACATAGACCACTGAGGTATCGGGAGCATATTCATATGTTTATTGAAATGACGGTGTTTGCCTGAAAAATAAAATTTTCTCCTTTAACGGCGCCCTCTACAGTGTCACGATTAAGCCATAGAGTAGTGAGAAAGTAGATGACTACATCTCCCAGAATGCCTGAAGTCTTGTCCTACTTTCTTTTCCGTTCTCTTTTGCCTATCTAAACCTGCTCCTCCCTTTCCCCGGTGCTTGTCACCTGAGGACTTCCTGGATTTTCCCTTGCCGAGTTCTTTGTTTGTACATCTCCAGGGTTCAGGGGTTGTTTGTTCTAGACTATTTTCGAGCCGCGCTGGAGCGCTTTTGTGGGTAAAGGCATTCTGCTTGGAGTCTCGATATTGGATGTAGCGCTGGTGCGCTTTCGCGGCATTGGCCGGAGTAAGTGATATTCCTTGTGCTTTGCGAGAATACAACACGGATATCACAGGACATATTTTTTTTGTTTGCCTTGAAGAATATACAAATGGAAAGGATTTGATTTTTGATATTTACTTGAAACGTTAACTGGATTCGAATTCGTCCTCTTTGAACTTCGCTGTTCCTGAAGTAAGAAGCGGCGCAGGTTTGCCTGTTTGGAACATCTGAAGTCACCTGCATGTGTGATCTTTCTTATGGGCAGCTAAGTACATTTCCTTTGACCTTAACTAAGTGGAAACTAATCGGAAAGGTCATGCTGTTAATACCTGGATGATTCATTGACTGAAGAACTTGTAAACCCTTTTCTTTATTTTTTCTACTTTTGAACTGTTTTTGCTTGGAGCTAGTGGCGCAGTATTTTCTGTAAGTGTGCAGTTGGATGTTTCTGAATTCATTGATACCTCCTTCGTTAGAATAGGGAGGGGTTCGTTTACTGTTTGTTTGTTTGTTCAGCTGCAGGTATTAAGGGGCACCCAGACGAGTGAGGACTGCTATCCCCCCTTACTTCGAGTCTTCTTGATTTATTGCACCACGTTTTTGTTTCCTTTGTCCCTTTTTACCTTTTCCCCGGCTGTGGTATCTATCTGTAGAGTTCTAGGACTAGACTCACAGGTGTTGCCATAGTAGGGGGATTGGTATTCCAGCATCGCTCCTGTTGTACCCGGCATAGAGGTTAGTGAACCTTCACTTTTGACAGAGTGACAAGCCCACGCTGATTTACAACCTGAGCGATGGATACAAACGTAGTGCTTACTTCATTGCAGGAAACCATGACAGCCCTGAAACTAGAAGTAGATGCAGTCAGAGAGGAGAACCATGAGATGAGGAACGAGATGGGAATCATGCGGAATGATATTGCTGGCATGTTACGCACGGGTCCCATTAATACTAGACGCCAACCATATATCAGGAATTGGACCCTACCTCCTCCCTCTTCCTCTGTTGGTTCTCCTGCACAAGAGGGAGCAGTGGGTACATCCCTGGTTCAATTAATACAGCCCCATACGTTGCCATTAGCACCTCCTGAGAGATTTCTAGGGGATCCTAAGAAATTCGGTATCTTTTTAGGACAGTGTACATTACACTTTATGTGTAAACCCGCTGTCTTCCCCGATGATCAAACAAAAACGGCATTTATGATGTCGTACCTAGGGGGGAATGCGGCTAGTTGGTCATTTACGTTGATTGAGAGAAATGATCCTGTCCTAAGTGACTTCACACCGTTTTGCATTGAAATGAGCAAACTGTTTGATAGGAAAGCCCATTTACTCTCTTTAGACAGAGAACTAATTACCTTAAGACAAGGCTCCCTGGATTTGTTAACGTACATTACCAATTTTAACAGGTTGGTAGTTGAAACAGAGTGGCCTATAGAGAAGAGAGTCTCCTTGTATTACCAAGGGTTGAGAGGCGAAATGAAAGACGTCCTTGCTCAAGTGGTTCATATGCCTACTACCTGCGCGGAGTTAATAGACCTTACTGTTCAGCTGGATCATCGCTTACAAGAGCGGAGAGGAGATAAACAGCGTTATGATGGCAAATTCTTTTTTCCTAAACCTAAACCAGTAGTGGTAGAGTCGCCTCAATCCCGTGATGGAAGTGAACCCATGCAGATAAGTGGGGTACGTGGACCGTTAAGTATGGAAGAGCGAAACAGACAGCGCTTACATCAGTTGTGTATGTATTGTGGAAAGTCAGGCCACTTTATTAAGGATTGTAAGACCAAGACCAATGCTAGGTATAAGGACGGGAAGGACTTTAGTAAGGTGTCGGTGGTGGAACGTCAACCGGAGCTGTCGGGAAACGAGGAAGCTCAGACAAGTTTGAGACCCCTTGTTTGAGTGTTTATGATAAAGAGGTCTTCCCTGCTTTGGCAAATACGATGCAAAACACTGCACCCCATATGAACGTTTGTGTAACTTTGGAATGGGCAGTTGCTGATCCTGTGCTTGTTCACGCATTATTGGATTCGGGAGCTACTGGCAATTTTATGGATCGTAAATATGCCCAAAGCATTGGGGTACCATGTATTCAGAAGGCTATACCTGAACCTGTGAAGGCTGTCGATGGAACCGATTTGACGTCGGGCCCGGTGACTTTTCATACCCTTCAAATACTGATGAAAACAGGATCAACTCATTGTAAATACATCCAATTCGATCTAATAGATGCTCCTACCTTCCAGCTTATTCTGGGTATGCCATGGCTTACGCTGCATGACCCATTAGTGAAGTGGGCCGCTTGCACCATCGATCTGAATTCAACGTTCTGTGTGGAACATTGTACTCAAGCCTTACTGCAGAAAAAGGACCAGGACGACAGTCCGGCAAAAATACTGGCAGTGCTTGTTGTACTCCCAGTGTTTGTGTTACTTCCACCCTGCCTGAGGAATATCAACAGTACCGGAATGTGTTTTGTGAACAAGAAGCCAGTCGGCTACCACCGCATCGGGATTATGATTGCGTGATAGACATTGAACCTGGTTCCAGCATCCCTTGCAGTAGGATTTATGCACTGACAGAGACTGAGAACACCTATCTTCAGCAATATTTGGAGAAGATGTTAAAGACAGGGTTTATCCGACCTTCATCCTCCCCTGCTTCTTCGCCTTTGTTTTTTATTCCGAAACGCGAGGGCGGATTTAGAACTTGTATCGATTATCGAGCTATAAATAGGGTGACCAGGAAGAACAGGTACCCCTTACCTTTGATCCCGGTCTTACTAGACCAGTTGAAGGGAGCTACGATATTCACTAAGTTGGATCTTAGAGGAGCATACCATCTTGTTCGGGTAAGAAAAGGGGACGAATGGAAGACTGCGTTCCGCACTAAATTTGGGCTATTCGAGTATCTTGTAATGCCATTCGGTCTCTGTAACGCCCCTGCCGCCTTCCAATATTTTATGGATGATGGATTACGTGGGCTATTGGATGTCTCCTGTATAGTCTATATAGACGACATCCTCGTATATTCTAAAACCTTAAGTGAACATCATGTCCATGTGCGGGCGGTGCTGGAACGGTTACAACAACATGCATTATATGCCAAAATGGATAAATGCCTGTTTCATACCCCTGAGGTTGAATTCCTAGGGTATGTCATCGGTCCCTGAGGATTGTGTATGGATCAGAAGAAAGTCCAAGCTATTGTGGAGTGGGAATCCCCTTCATGTGTGAAAGCTCTTCAGAGTTTCCTTGGTTTCGCAAATTTCTATAGGAGATTCATCCAAGGCTTCTCCAATATCATCCAGCCATTGACGCTTTTGCTGAGAAAAGGTGCTACTTTTCAATGGACAGAGCCAGCAGAACAAGCATTTCAAATGTTGAAAGCAAAATTCATGAGTGCTCCTATCTTACGTCATCCGGATGCAAGTCAACCGTTTTTGATGGAAACTGATGCCTCATATCATGCTGTGGGTGGCATCTTGTCCCAACGACATCCTGACACGGGACAACTCCACCCGGTAGCCTTCTTTTCTCGGAAGCTGACCACCAGCGAAGCCAACTATAGCATAACAGACAAGGAGCTATTGGCTATAAAGAAAGGCTGTGAGGAATGGAGACATCATTTAATGGGGACTCGACACACTGTGGAGATTTATACAGACCACAGAAATCTTCTCTTCCTGAAAAGCGCCAGAGCATTGACACCGCGACAACTAAGGTGGTCTCTGTTTTTCGCAGACTATGATTTCCTGATAAAATATCGACCAGGGCCTCAAAACGGCAAGGCCGACGCTTTATCTCGGAATCCTTCCTATACCGTGAAGGAACCCACTAGTCTTCGAGAGCCCCCCCTATACTGCAAGAGTCATCATTTCAGAAAGATCAGGTGGCAGTTATCTCGAGTACTGATTTTCTGGAAGCAGTGCAGACACAACTGGAAATGCAGGACACCAATGCATGGATCGCTTTGAATCCCACTCATCATTCAAGCAAGGACAATTTATGGTTTTATGATAAACGGCTCTATGTGCCAAAAGGGCCTTTACAACAGCAGGTTCTTGAATGGACTCATGATTCTGTCCTGGGTGGGCATTTAGGACAGCAGAAGACTCTACAATTAGCGTTGAGATATTTTTGGTGGGACTCTATGAGAAAAGACACTGAACAGTATGTTCCGTTTGTACTCAAGCCAAGACCTCACATCAAAGGCCAAGTGGGTTACTCAGGTCTATACCCACTCCTCCTGCTCCTTGGCATACCATCTCTATGGACTTCATAGTCGAAATGCCTCTCAGCCTTGGTAATACTACTATTCTGGTGGTGGTGGACCATCTAACTAAGATGGGTCATTTTATAGCGTTACATAAACTCCCCACCTCATGTGAATTAGCTATGGTAGTGTTACAAAACATAGTGAGATTACATGGCATCCCTTCCATTGTCATCACAGATAGGGGGTCTCAATTTACGTCTAGATTTTGGAAGGCCTTGTGTGCCATCTTGAAAATAGACGCTAGACTCTCTACCAGCTACCACC
The DNA here is from genome assembly GCF_964261635.1 of Lissotriton helveticus. Classification (NCBI taxonomy): domain Eukaryota; kingdom Metazoa; phylum Chordata; class Amphibia; order Caudata; family Salamandridae; genus Lissotriton; species Lissotriton helveticus. The sequence continues at coordinate 102,209,058 of NC_136067.1, forward strand.
CACAGACCGATGGGAAGACAGAGAGGTTAAACCAAACCTTAGAGCAATACCTGAGATGCTTTACACTTCAACACGGGGAGGAATGGAGAACATTACTATGGACTGCAGAGTTCGCATATAACAACGCCGAGCACTCGTCACTAGGATGTTCCCCATTTTTCTGCATCAATGGTTATCACCCCAACATGTTGCCACTAGAACTGCCAGGAAGATCGGTTAATCCCACTATTCAAGAACATCATGCACATTTGAAACAAGTCTTTGTGGAAGCCAAGGCACACTTGGAAGCAGCCAGGGCAAGGGATAAAGCTAACGCCGATAGGAAGAGGGTTCAAGAGCCTCTTTACCAGTTGGGAGACAGGGTTTGGTTGTGTACTAAACATTTGAGGATTAAGGGTAATACACGTCTTCAGCCCAAATTCGTAGGTCCCTATCCCATTGTTCGGATTATCAACCCTGTAGCTATGGAGTTGAAAGTTCCCTCCCTATGGCGTATACATCCGGTGTTCCATGTCTCCCTTTTCAAACCATGCCTCCCTGGGTCTAGAGTGTCTGTGAGACCGGTCTCTATAGATGTGGATGGTGAGGATGAGTATGAGGTTGAGGCTATATTGGATTCTAGGAGAATGAGGGGTGGAGTGCAGTATCTCGTGGGGTGGAAGGGGTATGGCCCCGAGGAACGCACATGGGAACCCAAGTGTAATTTACATTGTCCGCGTCTCCTACGACGATTCCACACCTTATATCCACGTAAGCCTGGTGGTCCGCCGAGACGTCGGACGTACAGAGGGGTTCTGTCACGATTAAGCCATAGAGTAGTGAGAAAGTAGATGACTACATCTCCCAGAATGCCTGAAGTCTTGTCCTACTTTCTTTTCCGTTCTCTTTTGCCTATCTAAACCTGCTCCTCCCTTTCCCCGGTGCTTGTCACCTGAGGACTTCCTGGATTTTCCCTTGCCGAGTTCTTTGTTTGTACATCTCCAGGGTTCAGGGGTTGTTTGTTCTAGACTATTTTCGAGCCGCGCTGGAGCGCTTTTGTGCGTAAAGGCATTCTGCTTGGAGTCTCGATATTGGATGTAGCGCTGGTGCGCTTTAGCGGCATTGGCCGGAATAAGTGATATTCCTTGTGCTTTGCGAGAATACAACACGGATATCACAGGACATATTTTTTTTGTTTGCCTTGATGAATATACAAATGGAAAGGATTTGATTTTTTATATTTACTTGAAACGTTAACTGGATTCGAATTCGTCCTCTTTGAACTTCGCTGTTCCTGAAGTAAGAAGCGGCGCAGATTTGCCTGTTTGGAACATCTGAAGTCACCTGCATGTGTGATCTTTCTTATGGGCAGCTAAGTACATTTCCTTTGACCTTAACTAAGTGGAAACTAATCGGAAAGGTCATGCTGTTAATACCTGGATGATTCATTGACTGAAGAACTTGTAAACCCTTTTCTTTTCTTTATTTTTTCTACTTTTGAACTGTTTTTGCTTCGAGCTAGTGGCGCAGTATTTTCTGTAAGTGTGCAGTTGGATGTTTCTGAATTCATTGATACCTCCTTCGTTAGAATAGGGAGGGGTTCGCTTACTGTTTGTTTGTTTGTTCACCTGCAGGTATTCAGGGGCACCCAGACGAGTGAAGACTGCTATCCCCCCTTACTTCGAGTCTTCTTGATTTATTGCACCACGTTTTTGTTTCCTTTGTCCCTTTTTACCCTTTCCCCGGCTGTGGTATCTATCTGTAGAGTTCTAGGACTAGACTCACAGGTGTTGCCATAGTAGGGGGATTGGTATTCCAGCATCGCTCCTGTTGTACCCGGCATAGAGGTTAGTGAACCTTCACTTGTGACATACAGGCAGACTATGGGCACGGCGAGGAGATCTTGTTTTGCTCCCAGTTTTGCCAATCTCTTCATGGGCTACTGGGAGGAGGAAATCTTTGCCTAACAGAGGACCTCCAGAAAGTCATCATGTGGCTATGTTACATAGATGATTAATTCATCATCTGGAGGGGCTCTAAGGGTGAGGCTGAGGATTTCATCAAAAAACTGAACACAAACAAGTATAACATCTTCCTTGCTGGTAACATCAATGCCATTAAAGCAGAATACGTCAATGTTTGCTCGAGATAAAAGAAGGGAAAATATGCACTTCTTTGTTTCGGAAGGCCACGGCGGGTAACAGTGTCTTACATGCCCCCAGTAGCCATCCGGAGGCACTCAAATGGAGCATACTGTATGGAGAGCTGCTGAGGGCTAAAAGGAATTGCAATAATGCTGCAGTATATACCGAGGAAAGTAAGACCATCATCAGCAGGTTCAGAGCCAGGGGTTACCCTAGTTGGGTTTTAAACAAAGCCAAGGACAGGGCAGCAGGAGTGGAGAGAGCGCTTACCCTGCAAGATAAACCAGAGCCGGGAAATGATCGAGAGATGGACAGTACACGCATGATTCTCACTTATAATTCTGATTCTCAGAAAATCAAACATATCTTTGCCCAACATTGGGATATTTTGAAAAGTGATGGGATCATAGGTGACGCCATAACAGAGACCTAATTTGACATACCGACGTGATAGGAATATCCATGACTTGGTGGTCAAGAATGATATTACCAACTACCCCACTACTGCCAGCCATGGCCTCATGGGGTTTTTCCCGTGTGGCCATTGTAAAGTGTGCAGACACAGCAAATTCAGGGGAGTACTGGAATATGGGGGAGTCACCAAGAAAATCACTAAATTTTTAACCTGTATCACTAGCTTTGTTATTTATGCCATCGAGTGTTGTTGCAAGCGATGGTATATTGGGAGCACCACATGCACAGCAAAGAAAAGGGTCCTAGAACACCTCAGGGCAATCACCAATAATGACCCCAAATATCCAGTGGCTCGTCACTTTTATGACAAACATTTTTCCAATACAGCTGAGTTAAGCTACTTGCTTTTTGAGCAGATTCCTAAAAACCCTAGAGGAGGAGACAGGGTGCTTACACTCAGGCAACGTGAATCGAGATACATTATTGATTTTCAAACAAAACATCCTGGGGGTTTGAATATGGATGAGGAATTATCTATACACCTAAGGTGGGGCTCTGAGTGCTCCCGATAGTCTGGTCTGGTGATCTGCATGAGTGCATTATGCTTTCAACCTACTTCATTTTTCTGTTTCCCCCCTTGGTCCGGGTGTGCATCAGATCAAAGTTTTTAATATTTCTTACTATTGATTGTGACAATGTTTGTGTTTATAACATTCAATTACATGATTTTAACTTATTTTCTTTTTCCTTTGTTTCTTTTGCAGGTAAAAAGGAAGGGGCCCACTAACTGGTATTACCTACATGGACAACCTACCCTTGTCATCGTTTGCTCCTCTGTCACTTCACTCCTCACTTTTGTACACTTCAGCTCATTAGACCTTCTGGTAGTTGATAACAGTTAAAGGTACGAGTCATTGTTTTTTGCTGCAGCTGTACGCTTCGGCACTTGCCTTATATTACGCATTTCATTTTCTTGACCATTAGGAGGGCTAACCACCGCTATTTTTTGGGCACTTGCCCTTCAGTATGCATTGCATTTTCTTGACCATTAGTAATGCTAACCACCGCTATTATTTGGTCACTTGCCCTTCTTTATGCAGCATTCCTTTTATGACTGGGGTACTATGACACTTGTTATTTTACTTTTCTTTTGTACACCGTATCACTGTAATTCTTTTTTGTGGCTCCCGTTATATTTAGATTTCGAGTTGTTCTGTTTTCATTGTGGACAGAGCATACAAGCGGGCTGTACACGGAGAACGTGTAGGTTGTTAGTATGACAACTGCAGAGCGATCTAGCCCCGCCCACTGATATCTGACGTGGTATAGATTTCTTCATTGGAAGAGAGACTGTGGGTACTGGTTTGCGCACATGACCGCTATTGAGCATTTATAAGCACACAGCATTGTACCATTATGAGCGCTTACCTAGTTTTTGACATTGTTATTGTATCTAAATATTTCTTTGTGCAAAATTTGGGACTCTAACCTTGTTATGCAAAGTATTATGTTATTTTACCACTACATCATGTCCGTCATAGTGCTTGTCATTGACATGTCCTCTATGATTTCTATTGCTTGTACTCGTTTCAAAGCTTTATCAGCTACCCCATGCAATGTGTACTTTTCACGTGATCAAGGCTGTTTACAGTCGAAACGCGTTGTGTATAAACTTGGATTTACAAGACTGGTGTCCTGCCTTTCATCCTGAGAGCGTACGTTATTGGACTTTTGCGTTTGGAATATTGTTGCCGGTACGCTCTGCCTGCATGTACGCCACCCTTCTCGGGTCCCTGCTACGTGTTGAGATATATATAGGTGTTTGGTTCTCAAAATCTGGTCACCCTACTCACACTCTATTTTTCCTCGTACTCAACCTACTTCCCTGGAGAGGGGGGAACTGAATTAGAAGACAAGGTCTTCTCGTGCGAAGTCAGCAAGGCTATACTTGAATTTTATCTCCTAAATGAATACTCTATAGATGAAGTAGCAATACTTTGAGAATCCTTTAAAGCTTACATTCAAGGCATATGTATTTCTAAGAGTTCCGGTGTGCTGACGTCAATTCATAATCAGCTTCCCCACCTTATATATGAGCTCCGGCACCTAGAAGCTAATTATGCTGCCACCAGCGACAAGGCGTTCTTGGCCCAACTTTAAGAGACACTACAAGAATATAGGGAGGAGGCAGATCGTTAAATCTTTTACTTAGGACAGGTGGCTGGGCTGTGGAAACCTGGGTAGGGAGATAGACTGGGCAAAAGGCTTACCTGGATCACCAGAAACAAGAGGGGATTTGAATCGATCACCAATCTTAAATGTGATGGAGCTGGAGTCACATCTGATCCAACCTCCTCCATATTAGATGAGATCATGCAGTGTCTCTGCACACCTAAAGTATAAAGAGATGGGGCTGAAATGTCAGACTATCTCGACTAGGTTGCGCTGGCCTGGCTTGATCGTGAGGCACGGGAAATATTAAACTCTCCAATAATGCTAGAGGACAAATAAATGCTATAATGAGCCTCCCCAGTGGGCTAGACTTTGAGGTGATGGGCTGCCAGTTGACTTTTATAAAGCATTCACAGATATTCTTGCCCACGGCTTTTGGACATACACGGCACTCCGATTGCAAAGAGTCGTTTTCCACCCACTACCATGGAGGGACCATCATGTGCTATTGAATCTGATCCTACTGAGTGTTCAAGTTACAGACCTCAGTCTATACTTAACACTTATAACAAAATATTTCCCAAAATCCTTGTGAAACGCCTATAGCCAATAATGCAGTTGCTGGTGCTTCTGGATCAATACGCATTCATCCCACAACAATCTACTACATTTAATCTCAGAATGTTTTGTACTTAGAGTGGACCCTCAACTGCCATCAGTTTCTCTTCTCCTTGACGTTGAGAAAGCATTTGATTTGAGTGGCCATTTATGATGGAAACACTTTGCTGTTTGGGACTGTGAAAATACTTTATGTCAATTATTAAGCTACTATATACAAGCCCCAAGGCTAGAGTCCTTGTGAACAATCATACTCTAAGCTATTTGATATTGATAAAGGCACTAACCAGGGCTTTCCCCCTTGATCCTTCCCTTGTGAGGGAATTACATTCTCATCGTGGACTGTGCCTTGGAAACAGCCTGTTTGTAGTATCCATGTATGCGGACGATGTAATACTGTGTACTTACAATGTCTGGAGGAGAATATCTCTCCCATCATCTGATGTATAGTTCAGTTCAGAGGAAACTCTGGGCTACAGATAAACTGGGTGTTTCCTTTCAGCGACTTTCACTCTGGTTCCGCCATCGAATATCCTCTACAGTGGAGTCCTAAAGGCATGCAATATATATATATAATATATTTTGAATTATTATTTTTAGTAGCAGAGCCTGGGTACAGGGATCAACAGGTGGGCACCGTATGAGCCACCTCGGCCTCCTACTGGAGGATGTACACCCAAGGGGGTCGAGTTACGACAGCCTTTCTGTCTCAGAAAGGCTGGCATGGAAAGGCTGCCGAAACCCGACATCGTAATCCCAGGGGCGGAAAGAGCCACCCTTGGGATTACTGGCCGCATTCCGACTGGTGGACGGGCTCGTCGAGCCCGTCAGAAGCCAGTCAGAATGACCGTATGGATTCCTTTCTGAACGCCTCCATGGTAATGAGGCAGTCTGAAAGGAATCTGACCGGCGGTTTGTACCGATTGTGTGGAGGGTGCAGGCGGGCCCATTTCTCCTCTGCCGGCTGGCGAGGGGCGGGGACAGGGAGGTTAGGGCTCTAGTAAGCCTAACTTATTTAAGCAGTCTGTTTACCGGCCGCGTTATTGACACACGCAGGCTTCCTGCACTTGGAAACAGCTTGGTGGGGGAAATTTTAAAAATACAATTTTATACTTTTTTATTGTGCCTCTGTTAGTATTGCGACCATTGCACATTTCCTACCTGCCTAATCTTCTGCTGCTATCGCCGCGCACCCCGGTCCACCACGGTTTGTATCGACTGTGTGGAGGGTGCAGGCAGCCCCATTTCTCCTCTGCCGGCTGGCGAGGGACAGGGACAGGGAGGTTAGCGCTCTAGTTACCCCAGCCTATTTAACCAGCATGTCCCACCCCCCACGCAGCGGACGCGCACAGCGGGCGGCACGCCAAAGGCAAGCCCATCTGCGCCAGGACGGGGCTAGGAGCTGGAACCCCTGGTCGCATTCTCCCTGGCAGCATCCGCTACACCAGGGACCTACTGTTGGGGGCTAGAGGTGAGATGGGGGATGTCTGCATGCACATTATATCGTTGGAGGAGGAATGTAATTATTGTCCTCTCTGCAATTTTTAATTTAAGCCTTCTGAATCTCCCCCCTCAGAAGTTGGAAAGGTAAAATCTTTTTCTTTGCTTCTTCTCAATTGCCGATCCCTCCCTAAGCACGCTAGTGAAATCTGCCTGCTCTTAGAAGAGACATGCCCTGACGCTCTCTTTCTTACTGAAACATGGACCAATACGGCCTCTGATGCCGATGTGGTTCGAGCTCTCCCACCTAATTACACCATCGTTAGACAAGATCGGGATAGCGGTCAGGGTGGGGGAATTGCCATCATATATAGAAACACCTATAGCTGTAGATCGACTAGGTGTTTTCTATCAGATTGAGAGAGCCTCTCTTTTACTATTGGCATCTCTCCTACCTGTACTTTTTCAGGAAACCTTTTATATCGCCCTCCAGGAGGACACTAATTTTTGCAATGATCTTCCTGATATTGCTATAAATCATACTAGTCTCACTCCCAATTTTTCGATCCTTGGTGATTTTAATATCCACCTTGATGAACCTGACTCCTCCCCTTCACACGATCTCATAGCAGGCCTTGAAGCCTTTTCAATTGAGACAAATTGTGACGGGCCTTACCCACAAATTAGGCCATTCGCTTGATCCTTTTTTTACTAATCTCGATAATATTATTTTTGATGAGACCTTTTTAGTTCCCTGGTCAGACCATTCATTGTTATCTTTTGTCTGGACCACTCGAGATTTGTTACAACCCTCTATAAAGACTAAAAAACGTGGTCGTACTTGGTCAAAACTTTCAGTGGAGAGTTGGGCAATTAACCTTAACAATTCCACTCCTGCATTCTGCTCTAATCCTATTGAGGTGAATGACTATTTTAATAGTTGGCTGGAGTCTTCTTTGGACCTTACCCTCCCTAAGAAAGAGTTTTGTCATCGAGCCGGCTCTAATAAAAAAGCTTGGTATTCCCTCGAACTCAGACTGCTCAAATAGTCATGTAAGCAGTCCGAACGGAAATGGAGGAAGGATTTTTCCGAATTAAGTAAATCCAATTATAGAGCAGCACTTAGGCTTTATAAAAGTAAAATAAAAGCTGCTCGAACTAGCTATTATCAGGAAAAGATTGTCTCTGCTTCCAACTGCCCTAGGGACATTTTTTAAATTTTTAAATCCCTTATTACTCCCCCCGGCCCTCTTACTGACCCGATTAACGCTCAAAAACGTTGTGATGAAATTGCTAATTTTTTTGCCACAAAGGCTTTTAATATCTATTTGCTGTTTCAGCAAACTGATTGTGATGTACAACTTCCTCCACCCGCTCAACAAGTGAGGTTGGAGCAATTTGCTTCCCTCTCTCTCTACAGCTTGCAGAGACTCTTAGAGAATCTTAAGTCTGGATCTCCGGCCGATGTTGCGCCTCCTTCCATTCTTAAATTGGTCTCTGAGATTGTTTCACCAGTTATTCGGGATGTAATTAATTCCTCCCTTGCTAGCGGAGTGGTTCCGCCACCGTGGAAGCAAGCAAGAATTAAAGCTCTTTTAAAAAAAATCCAACTTATATCCTGAGGATTGGGCTAACTATCGCCCCATTTCTTTATTACCAGGGATTAGTAAACTGGCCGAAAAGCATGTCAACTCCGTATTGGCTGCTTTTGTGGAGAACAACAAAGGCCTGCACCCCACTCAGACTGGCTTTAGAAGCAAGCAGGGTAGGGAGACGGCCCTTCTTGCTGTGGTTGAAGAAGCCAGAAAAATTGTGGATACCGGAGGCTGCTCTGCCATTATTTTGTTAGACCTCAGCGCAGCCTTCGACACGGTAAATCATTGTATCATGATTCAAAGACTGAGGCAGGTGGGTGTAGCAGGGACCGCCCTTAAGTGGTTGCAGTCCTTTCTCTCTGATAGATCTTTTGCAGTATTTGAAGAAGATGTTCTTTCAAAACAGACTCCTCTGCAGTGTGGCGTCCCCCAGGGATCCTCTTTGAGCCCTACCATGTTCAACATCGACATGAGGTCCCTTGCGGACGGGGGGCGTGGCTTGAGCGCCGATGGCGGAGGTCGCCTAGTAGCTCGGCTCCGCGACTGAGCCTTCATTAATCCTGCTCTCAGGGGTTCCCTGAGACACCCGAACCCTGGAAAGTAGCCCCCTGTGACCTGGACACCTTTTAACGCGGTTGGAGGTCCGCGGCGGTCTCTGGGGCGGGGAAAGGACGGAGCGAGAGGACTACGAAGCGGAGCCCAAGATGGCGCCCGCTTCCCCTTGACTGCCTCAGAGGCGGCCGGGGACCCGGGGGAGACGAAAGCCCCGTCACCCCCAGCGGGCCAAGCGATCCTTCCCCCACTGGGGAGACACCCCACAGCCTGCCCCCTGACAACCCCTGGAGAGGGTTGACGACGCCCGGCGGCCGGACGAGGAGGACCCCGGCCCGCGGCCGTGAGACGCTGGTGAGGAGCTGCGTGGGGGAGGGGCGGATCGCCCTGCTTGTCGCCGTGCGGGAGCTGCCGCCACGGCCCGCGAATCTTGCCCTAACTCCCGGCTTGGGGGAGAGCGACCCGCTCTGGAGGAGCGGAGAGAAATCTGTGGAGCACCCTCGCCACCCCCCTCTAGTAAGACCGTAATGACTGGCGCCATGGCGCTTTGCTGAGGAGCGACCCCTGGGGGGACTACAGACGCCCGACGGCCGGCCGTGGAGGACCCCGATCCGCTGCCACAAGTCAAGGCTGAGGTGCAACGTGAGGAGGAGGAGTGGCGGCTCACTCATGGCCGTGGGGGGGTTGTCATGGCGGCCCGTCGATCTAGCTCTGGCCCCTGACTTGCTGGAGGGAGGTCGCTGCTGAGCTCTGTGGAGCGGCCTCATCATCCCACGGCTGCAAGGGCACACTGCGTGGTGCAGAGGCACTCCACGGGGAAGCTGAACGACGAGGTGGAGACCCGGAGCGCTTTGGAGGCACGCTGCTCCCCGGACTTTCCCACGCCCATCCGGGGCCTCCCCTGCCCCTAACGCTGAGGCTGCGAGCATACGTCTGATCAGCACTTTGCAGACGCGGGGGGCATCTGACCTGCCGACGTTGCGCCCTGCTCTTTGGTCCCGGACTGACCTACCGGCAGACGCTCATCTGGATAGCCATCTGGAGACCTGCTCTTCTCGGGGGGCTGCTGGGGACCACGAGGGAACGGGCTGCTGAACGAAGACGTCTCTGACGGCTGCGCCGCGCCGGCGACGACCCCCGGCTTGATCGTCCCCTGCTCCTGCTGTGACCCTCCTGCAGACCCTGAAAACCATGGGTAAACCGAGGGGACTTAAGGGAGGCGCCCAGACCGCATCTGACATGGAGCCGCCTGACAAGGAAGAGCGACTACACCTAGAAGGACCAGGGAATCCACATATTCAGGAACAGCTTGACAAAATCCTGTTGGCGATCACTGAGACTAGATCAGCCCTCCGAGAGGACATTGCTCAAGTTGCGACGGGCTTGGGACTGCTTCGAGCCGATCATGGTAGGCTCTCCGACAGGGTGAAGGAGGTGGAGGGATCGGTGCGACACCTGGAACCGGCGCAGAAAGCTTTGGACGCAACGGTGAAGGACGCTCTGTCCCGAATAGAAGCCCTAGAGAAACGTGCGGAGGATGCGGAAGGGCGCAACAGGAGAAATAACATTCGGATAGTAGGTCTTCCGGAAAAAATTGAGGGTGGGGACATGGTGGCGTTCCTGGAGGATTGGCTGCGGACAGCGGTGGCACCGGAGGGGCTGTCCCCCTTCTATACATTGGAACGTGCGCACAGAGTACCGGCCAAACCGCCGATACAAGGCCGACCACCCCGCCCGGTGGTGGCGCGGCTGCTCCATTTCCGCGACAGAGACTTCCTACTGCAGGCCGCCAGGCAGAGGGGACCTTACCAGGTGGACAACAGCCGTGTGAATATTTTCCCAGACTATACTTACGAGACGCAGAGACGTCGGTCCTCCTTCCTGGCCGTCAAACGAGAGCTGCGTGCTGAGGGCATCCAGTACTCCCTACTCTTTCCGGCACGACTTCGCATCATCATAGACGATTCCACCAAGTTCTTCGACACCCCGGACGATGCGTGTAGTTGGCTTGAATTATACAGGGCGGGCAAAGATGGTTTTGGAACCTCTTCCCAATCCACGATGGAGGACATACAACAGCGGAAACCTAAGAGATTCAGACATCGCAGAGGCAGGACTACTCGTCCCTCCACAGTAGAGACTGCGGCGGAGCGCCGTGGTGCGCTGGAGATGGTCTCTTCCATGTCTGGCCCTCAGGAAGATCATGGAACTGCACAATCGGAACCTGGAGAGAGTGGAGGCCACTCGGACACGGAGGGTTCTGAAACAGATAGCGTGAAGCTCCCGAAGGTCACCCCAGAGACAGCTGAAGGTCTACTTGATGAACAATGAAGCTTTCGGGTGAGCCAGTTCTGGTTGGGGGGCTGTGGGAGGGGGCAAATACATGGGGGGGGATGGGACTAATCGGGGGAACTGTTAATTCACTGACTGCGGAGAGGGTTGCAGGGATCCCCTATATAGACCTTGATGTTATAGGGCTCGGTCGCAATACAGCTTGTAGCGAGGGGACCCCACATCGATGCTTGGCCCCCTCATTGCCCTTTAGGCACGCCTACGGTGGCTACCGTCAGGTTAGTAGGAGGGGGGTTTTTGGAGGGTACAGTTTGGATGGGGACTAGATGGCACTATTTGGAACCTGTTTTGGGGGGGTTGAGGGGGGATTCATGTTTGAAAGTTGATTTATTGTTGTTGAGGGGGGAACTCGTCATCGGTACGGATTCCAGTGGGCGCTTACCCATGATTGTAGTGTGCTCGGAGAGACAGGAAGACACGACATGGGACAATGGCTGATCTCTCAACTCTGAAATGTATCACCTGGAATGTGCGGGGTCTGCACACCATGTCCAGACGCCACAAAGTCCATGCTTATCTGGTGCGCAGAGGTGTACAGATCGCACTGCTGCAAGAGACACATCTCACCAAATCAGAGGGGCTAGCGCTACAGCGTAGATGGCGAGGGCAGGTATACAACACCACCTACTCAGCTTATGCAAGAGGCGCGCTAATATGGATAAAGGCAGGAAAACCCTTGCAGGTCGATAGTCACACTGTGGATCCAGAGGGGAGGTACGTCGCATTGGCAGGGAAACTAGGGGGAAGGGATGTGAACATTTGCTGCATTTACGCGCCTAACACGAACCAGCTCGCCTTTCTAAATGCGTTATCGGGCTCCTTGGCCCGCTACCTCTCGGGACCCATCCTCTTAGGGGGCGACTTTAATTCGGTGCTCGACGTTCACCTGGATAGATCTCATCCTCCCCTCCCGGACTCCCCGACACACCGAGTGGCCAGGGGCAGGTCCGACTGGCAGACTAAGTGGGAACTGACGGATATCTGGCGGGCACAACACCCGCATACCCGGGACTACTCCCATTTTTCCGGCATGCACGAGTTGCATGTGCGACTGGATGGCCTGTTGGGGTCGGGAGTGGTGGCTTCTTCGGCTGTGCGGTCTGAATACCTGACAAGGACTATCTCCGACCACAATCCGTTATTGATTGATCTCCGGTGGCTCCAGTGCACCCCCTGTGTGCCAACCTGGAAATTACGACCCGAACTGCTAGAAGACCAGGTGTTCCGCGGGGACCTAGAGGACAAGATCACGGGATACTTTGAGTTAAACGAGGGCACGACTGCTGAGAGAGCCACGGAATGGGACGCCTTTAAGGTTGTGGTTAGAGGCTATTGTATAACGCAGAAAGTTGGAGTGCGCCGCGTACTCCTAGAAGATCTGGCTAGAGCTGATAAAGTCCTCCGCGAACTGGAAATCACCCGCCCTGGCCGCCCGGAGCTCCAACAGCAGACCCTGGCGGCAAAGGAGGCGGCGGCTGTAGAGGTTGAGCGACTACGCAGTTATGACCATAAAGCCTACCTGACTAGATCGTTGGCTGAGGGCGACAAATCGGGTACGCTGCTGGCTTGGCTTGCTAACCCGACGAGACGAACCTCGCCCACTGTGGCAATGAGGACTGCAGAGAACAAAGAGGTCTATACTCAGCCCGAGATCCTTAATTGCTTCTGGAGTTACTATAAGATGCTGTATCGCAGTCGCTTACCGCCGGATACTACCCCGACGGACACCTTCCTGAGCAATCTGCCGATCCCCACTCTGGAATCGGAACAGGCGAAAGACCTGGGACGAGATGTGGAGCTGGGAGAGATCAGAAGCGCCATTAAAAGAATGGCGCGAAATAAGACGCCGGGCCTTGATGGACTCCCTGTGGAGTTTTATTCCACATACATAGACCTCCTGGACCCCAAACTCTTGCGGGTTTACAAAGAAGCGAAGACTTTGGGTCGACTGCCGGGCTCGATGCGAGAGGCCCTGGTGATACCTCTACTTAAACCCGATCGCGAGGGCGCAGACCCAGCATCTTATAGACCGCTCTCAATGCTCACGGTCGACTATAAGATCTTGAGCAGCATATTAGCCGCACGACTGCTGGAGCACATGAGCTCTCTAGTACATACCGACCAGGCGGGCTTTATCCCCAGGCGCAATACTACGATGAACATCCGACGCTTGTTTAGACTATTAGAGGGTGATCACACAGATGCTCCCGATCCTATGATCCTCTAGATAGACCCGGAGAAAGCCTTCGACAGCCTGTAGTGGATTTATCTCCACAGGGTCCTTGAGCGGTTTGGCCTAGGGGAGGGATTCCTGAGATGGACCACGGTGCTGTACACCTCGGCGGTAGCTAGGGTGAAATCGGGCCCGCTGATCTCTCAACAATACCCCGTAGAACGAGGCACGAGACAAGGCTGCTCGCTATCCCCATTGCTATTCGCCCTTGCGGTAGAGCCGCTGGCTGTTTCGATCCGCACGGGGGCCCATTACAGGGGGTTGCAATCTCCGTCGGGTCACCAGTACATTTCCCTGTATGCTGACGACCTACTGCTTTTCCTCGAAGACGCTAGAACGGCCCTGACCGGAGCGGATTCAGAGCTCACGACTTTTGGTGAGGTGTCGGGACTCCGGGTGAACTGGGCTAAGACCTGCCTATTTCCGGTCCACAGTGATAGTCCCCAGCCGGACATTCACAGAGAAATCCGATGGGAACCGGCTTGTTTTAAGTACCTGGGGGTACATGTTTACCATCGCCCTGCTGACACACTCGAGGGTAATATCTCCAGAGGCATCCGAGCGCTCAAGGGTAGCATGTCCTTTTGGTCCACCCTACCCCTTTCGGTAGCGGGACGAATAGCACTACTGAAGATGGTGGCACTACCCCGCCTACTGTACTACTTCCGGACACTCCCGATATGGATCCCTAGATCTAGCTTCCAGGGCCTAGACTCTATGATAGTGGTGTTCCTATGGGGCTCGGGCCGCCGCAGAGTGGCGCTCAGGACCTTATTGAGACCAAAGGCGGAAGGGGGGCTGGCGGCGCCCGACTTTGAGACGTACTATTTGGCTGCCCAGCTACAGGCCTATACCCAGGAGGTGGCGCGTGAGTTTCGGGGCCCGGAAGAATCACGGGGCAGTGGCATACCCAGACATGTCTTATCATATATTGCGCTGCAACAGAGGCTCAAATTGAGGGACCTCACACAGGAGGAACGCACCATACGCTCGTGCTGGAACCGAGTGCATCGCAAACTGGGAAGGCCGAGACCCTATGCCCCGGAGATCCCGCTGGGAATGCTCACTGCATTGCCCCATGGCGGCGACTGGTCTCGACTGGGGGTTTGGGAAGAGGTAGGTATACAGACCATAGGGGACCTCTACGAGAACGGAGCGTTGCTGCCCTTCCAGGCGCTTCTGGACCGCTACGACGTCCCTCGAGGTGACTTTTTGCTCCACGCGGCAGTCACAAGGGCACTCCAGGCACACTGGAAAACTGGTCATGAGGAACCACAGCTGTCGGCGGCATGCCAGTACGTCATGATGTCCGCGGGGACGGTTAAAGCAGTGTCATGCTTATATTCCAGAATGATCAATGAGAGGCTGACCCCCCTAGCGGTTCTTAAGGCCCGATGGGAGGCTGACATAGGGAAGGAAATTCCGGAACCCACGTGGTCCTAGCTACTGCGGCGGGCCTGGAAGGGCACGCGCAGTGCCCGATTCCAATTGGTCCACTTCTATATATTGCATAGAGCTTATCTGACCCCGGAGAAATTACAGAATTATTTCGACCTGGAGACGGCAGCCTGTCCTCGATGCAGGACAGCCAGAGCGGACCTTTTTCACATGCTGTGGTCCTGTTCTATGCTGACCTCCTACTGATTGATTGTAGGAGACACGCTATCCGAAGTGACCGGAAGATCGTTGCAGATAGATGCGGCTGTAGGGATTCTACACTGGTTCCCACATACCCCATAAACTAAAATTACTAGCAAATTTATCGATTTAGGATTGCTTCTGGCCAAACGAGAAATCACCAGACACTGGAAGGCGCGAGTTGGTCCAACAGGCACTAAGTGGCGCAATGAACTTCTCAAGTGGGCGGGGAGCGAGAGCACGCTGAGATACCAACAGGCGAGGCGACGACGAGATGAGCGGGCTCTAGAGGCGGCGCAAGCCTGGGAGACATTAGTGCAGGCCCTGCGCGACCATAACACACATACTGACTCAGACAGTACAGATGAGGGACAGCCTAGATCCCAATGACATGCTATTGGTGAATTATACCCAATGAGGAGAACTATGTCTCTTATCACATACAGTTCGACCATAAGATAGACTACCGATGACGAGAGGGGAGGGGGGAGGGGGATAGAGGAAAGGGAGCGCCATTCGCTTTCATCAAGCATCAAAGTTCTGTACTATAGTGAATGACAATTTAATCCTCTGGGGGGGTAGGATTGTTTAAGGAAGGGAGGGTATTTCAATTGGGTTGTTTGGCAAAGCAGAGGAGACTTATCCCTACCACCTGATGTACCCTGCCAGAACGGGGGGATATGCACTGCAAAAGACTGACACACGCCGCCCGACCCCCGGGTTGTGGGCTGAATGGCCGTGTATAGAGTTTGTACCAGTGTCGCCGGCACTGATTTACATCACTTACCAGGTACCAATAATGTGATTTCATTTGTTTCCTGCAATAAAAACATATTTCCCCCCCAAAAACAAAATGAGGTCCCTTGCGGACATTGTGCTCTCCTGGGGGGTCCAACTGGTCACCTATGCTGATGACACCCAGCTGGTTGTGTCCCTCAGCCGACATGATACTAGTGACAAGAACCTGACCTCTTGCCTGGTCAAGGTATCTGAATGGATGGATCTGTCTTTTCTCAGACTCAATGGTTCCAAGACGGAAATTATGATGCTGGGACACACGGCTCCCCCGAATTTAGATCCTTGGTGGCCTAGCTGTCTTGGTCCTCCCCCTTTACCTAAGAAACAAATCAAGAGTCTGGGTGTCTGGCCGGACCCTAATCTTAGTTTCTTAGTACAGTCGCGTAAAGTTGCTGCTACCTATTATGGTCTGATTAAACTTATGAGGAAGATTCTGCCTCTCCTTCCTTTTGAAGCTAGGCGTCTACTGGTCCACGCCCTTATTTTGTCGCGGCTGGACTACGCCAATGCGGTCTACCTGGGCGCACCGCAGGGAACCATTAATTTTCTACAGATTATTCAGAACTGTGCCGCTCGACTTCTAATGAATGTGCCTAAGCGCAACTCTGCTAAGTCAGCACTCAGGCAGCTGCACTGGCTCCCAGTGCAGCAAAGAATATGGTTCTAGGCCATGTGCACCGTCCATAAGTCCACTACCGGCAATGGACCCCCTTTGATACAACCTATGCTACAATTGTATCAGGTTTCCCAGACACTCAGATCTAACAATAAGAACCTTCTGACAGTCCCTAGGATTAAACGGGCACGTATGGGTGGCCGATGTTTTTTACTTCACGCGGCTAAATTTTGGAACCAGCTTCCCGACTCTGTTCGTCTTGAATCTAACTACCTCAGTTTCAGGAAACAGCTGAAAGCCTTTCTTTTTCCATGATTAGTGAAGAATGACTAGGTGTCAAAATTGCGCTGGGATGCCCTAGGGTAGCCATGCGCTATATAAATGCGTATTCATTCATTCATTCATGTTACAATGCGGACGGAAATGTCGTTTCCGACCGCATCGTAATCAGGTCCCTAGTATTTAGTCTCACAAGTTCACTATTAGATATACTGGGCAACGTCTCAGACAATGACAGTGCATGGCAGAATGGAGCTAGTTGTTGCTAATGACAGTTGATTTTTGGGTTGGTCTGTGCTCCAGCACGAGTGGCTAGATAGGATGTAGACATTCTTACAATGACTTGTCAGGCTTTGTGGGAGTTGGCAAGGGGATTGACTCTACAACGACCATATTCACTGCTATTGCCTTTAGCAGACAAACCATTACTTCAACCCACCTGGGAAAAGGCTATCAAGAGACTACTGCGTTAAATGGGCTGACAACACTAGCGGAGCTACTTGAGATCAGAACCTTTATTTCACAGTGTAGTTTTTGTAATCACTGCGGTACGGCATGGCTGGCGCTGTTTTGCTAACTTAGCCTATGCTCCGTGGCCACTGCAAGTCTCCCCCCATTTCCTGAGGCACCACCTGAAATGCCTCTCCTCACAACCTATTTTGGCTGGGCTGACATGGGTCACTACATAATCAACTTGTACTCTAACTTTATGTCCAGCACGGCAGGCACGCTCCCAGAGGCCAGACAAAGATAGGAGTATTCCGTGGGCTACCAACCACCGGATAAGGTTTGAACATATTGTTGTACACAGGTAAAGAACACCCCACTCCACTACAGGCACAAACTGATACAATTCAAATATGTGCATCAATATTATTATACCCCTGCGGACTGCCAAATTTGTTGGGTATGGGAGAAGCACATGTGGATGATGTGGCTCTGCAGAAGCAGATTTTTTATATATGCCTTTGGCATGTCCCATACTTACAATGTATTTGCAATTAGTATTTGTAATTATTGAGATATTGGAGACTCCCCTTGACACATCTCCCCAGGTTGTCCTGCTAGGCAATACTTCAGCCGTGGCCACCGGATGCCCACAGCTTGCATCTATTGTGCTGGTGTTAGCTAAGAGGCATGTTGCTATGGTTTGGATGCAAAAAAGGTCACCCTCAATAAAGCAATGGGTTCAAGACGCAGCATAGTGCCGAGACATTGTGGAACCACAGTATGCCAAAGACATACACCCCTCTGCTAGCCCAAACGTTATCTGGGCCCAGTTTTGAAATGACCTTTGGCGCTCAGTTGAGTCCACCGCCGCCCCCACCCAGTCCCTGGACTTTTCTGCATTGCTTCTTCGAAGTGACTTAGACAGCATATTTAGTGCATGGTGAATTCAGTTTTCTTCTTGGCTTGTACCTCTCCTTCATTGTACTTGATGTAAAAATTAAGCTTTGGTTAATGTTTTTTTTCTTTCTTTTTAATTTTGTACCTGTTGTTTTTTTGTAAAAGTATAATAGACAGATGAAAAAAAATCCTCTTGTTAGCTGGAATATTGCTGGAGTGGAACATTTTTGCACAACGATGAAACGTAGTTATCTATTGTTCTTGAAACGGCAAAATACAAGGTGTTTTCCAGTTTGTCCTCACATTCATCAAAAGATCAAATCGAAAGGAGCCCTTGCATTTAATTATGTTCAGATTTTAATTTGTACTTCAGCAAATTGTTATTAATTTGAAGATAAGTTCTTGTGGTTTATATTTCATATGTAGGAACAAATTGTCTTCGTATAAACTATTAATATGCAATGTCTATTTTTCTACATCTTGCAACATACATTCCCGTTTGGAGACATTAATGAATGAGTTACTGAAGCTGAGTTATGAATATTGAAATCCTTGTTTATTGCAGTGTATGATTTTAACACTTAGATTAGCACTTCTTTAACTAATAGTATACCTTTCCAAATCAGATGCATCTTGGGATTTAGATGCATCTTACGTCAAATAGGCAATTTAATAAGCGTCTGTCCAATTTGCTGTTATTGGCCCCGGAGGTACATTTAGGCCAGGTAAATGGTCGCTTTGATGAAAGTCGCATCAGTAACTTTTCTTGCCATAGTAGGGGACTGATTAATTTATTATATATTTGTTTCCTATCTCGGAAGAAGTTCAGTAACTGCTCTCAGTCTAAAGCCATTGATTTTACAGATCATTCCCAATTGGTGTTACTCATGCACATGACATTTTCCTATCCCTTTGCTCCTATCACCTGCAATAAATAAATATAGTTGTTGGTCAATTCGCTTACATGCTAGGTGCACCAGGAGATGATGTGATAGACTGGTTTTCAGTCACCTTTTCTACTTTGGTTGACGTAGATCTGGTAAATATTTGCTTTTTTTCAGATATTATGAAATCATTGGTTGATCTTTTTCTTTCACCACACTTAACTTGGTGATGTGCAAGTGCTAAATATTCACTGAAACACAATTTCCACAAATATTTGTTATTGCGCGATATGTTTTTATCAGTAAAACTGCATGTCCAGAGGTGCAACTAGAGCCAAATTTCGGGTGGGGGGTGGGGGGAGCTAATAAATTGTTTGTGGGTGGCTAATTCTTCCAGCAATAGGCAGAGTGGAGATGCAGGGGCTCTAAGAAGGGGTGAAAACACAACAAAGCCTCTTTTACCATCCCTTTCGTTTTAGTGATATAACATTAATGGCTGCACCCCCGCTCTAAACATGGTTGCGGGATCACCGATATCCGCCATCTTTGGTGTTGTTTGCTGCTCGAGGTCTGTGTGCTTGTTTTCAGTTCTCCTTGTGCGGTCTCTCTCTCTCTCTTCAGGGTGGTCCTGTAGGGCTGGGGCTGGATCACTCCATCGTTGCGGGGTCCTGAGGAATGAAACAATCTGCAGCGCCACGCGTCTAGTGACACCGGCACTTGGAAAGAGACCAAGAGGCCTTTGTATTGACCCCTGACCTCTCTGGCGCGTGACGTCAGGTCTGTTAATCGCACGTCTCCACCCTGGAGCGGTCATTGTGCGCGAGACTGTCTGCGGCGCACCTGGCGACCCGTAAAGAGCATCTGCATTATTGTCCCTGAAAGATACAGAGACATCGATCCTGCAACACACAAAGAGCTTTGTGTGCATGTTTACAATGAGTACATGTAGGGCTGCCAGCTGCCGGTACTGTGCCAGCCTGGGCTACAGCTATAGGTAAAGGGCAGGAAAAAATGGGGGAAGTTAGTAAAATCTGGTCATTTTTCTCAATTCGAAATAGATATTTCAGACAGCAGAAACAAATCAATTCAAAAGTATTTGAGCGCGGTTTTAAGTATTGCTTAATGATAATTGTGAGAAGTTGGCCTGATATGCAGTGTTCACTATTCTAGTGATCACTATATATCAGTCCAAACAACCCTTATTGATGATTGGTTGTAAGTCAACCTTACAGACCAGCTATCCTAGTAGCGTGGATACGAGCAGTCTAAGGCTAAGACTCTAGAGGGCGTGTTAAGCCAGCTGTTTTACCATCACATTACCCCTTGAACACCCAGTGAAAGGACACCACACAAGTTGTTATGAAAATAAACAGTGTATTTATTTATAACAAGACTACCCTGGCTCTTTATGAGACAGGGAGCTAAGCACACAACAAAACTCTTATAAAAATACTTAAGTTAGCACAGTATATACAAATGCCCAGGGGCACGGGAAACCATATACTCAAAAAGTGGAATGCGAAATTACTAGCAGGTAAGTACAGTACTAATAGGCTTTGGAATCGCTAGGACTTGACTATAGAATTGTTAGATTACTTCTAGGAGGCCCAGGGGACTCGGGTGCAGAGTGTGCACTCTCACGCGGGATGCGGGACAAAGTCTATGATAGCTAGTAAAGTTAAAGTTAGTGTTCACGGGCGAACCCGACCTGGTAGGAAGAAAACGACAGTGGATCCTGACCCTTGGATAGTGAGGCTATGCTGGGGCACCGAAATGCTGAAGTTACCTAGCCCAGGGGCTGCAGCTGCATATGTCTCAAAAGACGTCGGGAATCCTCGTAGACGAACCAGGAGCCTGGAAGAAAGATGCTGGCAGGCGACCAGTGAAGAGAGTTCGAGCTGATCCAAGCCTGGATCTTGAAGATGGATGACACCTGAAAGCAGAGGGGACCAAGTTCGTGACTACTAGCCAGTAGTCAGGGGCACCAGGAGGGCACCGGAGGGTAGTCACCTCGACTAGGTGAGTGGGCGACGCTGTGCTCTGCAGATCTCACTGACCAGGAGGCGTTGTCGGCGACCAGGATGGAGGGGCGAGCTGTCCCACGATGGATGAAGCTGTCGGCGTCGAAGGACCCAGGATTGGGCAACAAAGCCTTGGCTAATTCAAGCCCACGCGGTGGACTCAAAATGGCGTCTTGAGTGGACCAGGAGGGTCCGGGGTGCTCCTCTTCTGGAAGGGAGCAAGAACCAGTCTGGAGCAACCAGACCAGCAGCAGTGATGTCGTCGGGCGTCGTTCAGAAGGCCACAAGCCAGCGGGCTAGTAGCCAAACAACGCGGTGAGCAGCAAAAAGCAGAAGGGCCCCCACGCCGATCGTGGAGATGCTGGGGGGCTGATCTTCGGTGCTGGAGCTGCTCAGGGTCGGGGCTTCTCGGACCCCAAAGCACTCGCCAGTAGATTACCCGGCGGGCTTGCTGTGAAGAAGTCGTGCAGTCTTGGCAATAGTCGGTCCCTTGAGGTCTCGTCGCACTCACGGTTCTCAGCTTGGCTGTAGAGGTGAGTAGAAGTCGGAGGTGCCAGGGAAGCCGGGTCTTGTCGAGCTGGGCAGTCGGATTCCGGAGGAAGGACTTGCAGTAGACCGCAGTGTTCTTAAGGTGGTGCCTGCGGATGCAGGGTGACTACTCCTTAGTCACAAGGGAGAATCTTGAAGAAGAAATCTTGATGTCCTTTCGTAGAAAGTCGTGTCTTGATTCCAAAGATGATCTGATTTGGAAGGGGGCCAGTTCCTACCTTTATCCTGAAAAAGGGGGCTGGCACGCGACTAAGTCCTGCCCTATGGGTGGGACCAGGAGGGGGGTGGTTACACCCCTCTCCTTTGGCGGGCTTTCCCCAGGCCAGGGGCTGGAGTGCCCCTGGAACTGGTTTCAGCCGGCCTATGCACAGTGAGCACCGGGGTGCCACTTGCAGTCACCTTCCTCTAAAGCCCTGCCTACCTAGAATACACAAAATCCTGTCTGGGACGGTGCTGGTACCGCCCCTGGCAGGAAACCCTTTGTCCTTGCCTCCCGGGCTGGGAGGACTCCCAGCAGCAGGAGGGCAGACTTGTGTCTCGGTGGCAGCATCCATTTTGTGGAGCTAAGGCTCTGTCTGACTTTAACCGGGGTTACAGGTTACATAAATGTCGTGTCCCTCTAGAAGGGTGGAATGCTAACCCCGTCGCCAGAATTGGCGTATGACACCTTACTCGACATGTTTTGATAAAGCGATACCAGAGTTGGCATATAACCGCGAGGATTATAATGCACTTAAGAGTATATGGTATGCGATATCATGGAAACGGCTAAGGGATGGATCCCGAAAGCCGCAGACAGGCTCAGCTCATGCCAGAGCACTATCTCACACGATTCCAAGCACTCTGCCTTCAGGATTGTCAAGGCCTGCCATAGGAGTGACTGATAGGAGATCTGTGTGTCCATTTTAGGGTTAGATATAGGTATACTATATCTAAAGCAAAGGGTGATTACACCACCTTGCCCCAGCTGTCGTGCAGCCAGTTGTGTCAGATTTGGATGGCCAGCCAGGGGTGGCATAATACATGCTGCAGCCCCTGGTAGGCCCTGGGTACACCTATGCCCTGGGTACCTAAGGTACACTGTACAGGGACTGATAAGGTGACTCAGTTTCCAATTAGATATGTACCTAGGGTACATGGAATCCATTTTACAGAGAGAGCAGTAGGCCTGGGGTCCTGAATAGCAGGGCCCCAGGTCAACTAAGTCAGAAAACCAGCAAAACACCAGGCAAAAAGTTGGGGGCAACCATAGTCAGGGATCTACCTTCCTACATAACCCCCCCCCCAAACGAAAGGAGATAAGGCTATCCTTGCCAGGTAAGCCTATATTGCCTGAGTGGCCATATAAGGAAGTACCAGCACTGGCATGGTTACCCCCTATCTCATGGTCCACTAAGCAATCCCTCACCCTAAGGGTATCTGAGGGTCTCCACCATAGGGAATCTCTACCTGTGGTGTGTTTTGGCAAAGTAAAAGGCTGGTGCTGGGATGGAGTACTGAAGTGAGACTCCACTAATGTTGGGCTCAACTTCCTCCAATCACCATCTACCATGTGTGCCTTTCTTTCCAGGACTGAGTTGCTGTGAGCTCTCAGGGTCAACCTCTGGCTACCTAAAGCTGGAGGCTGGGTCCCTCTGTTTGGCTTACTGGAGGGGCAGGTCAGGTTTGGGGCCCTTAGGTCCCAGGTCTGGCTGCGCCCAACAGTGTCCATCTGTGGGAGGTCCCTAACTAAATTTAAGGGGGATCCCTCAGGAGTTGGTTTTATTTTCACTTGGCTAGGACTACTAGCTTCAGTGCCCTTAATCTGTTGATTGGGAAGTTCTTTTGGACAGGGGGCCCTTTGGGGTCCACCACTGGCCTCCCTGACCTCTACAGCCCTGGGCTGACTGAGGCAGGGTAGAGAGGGGCAGGTTACCTGCTCCAGACTGGGTCCCACCTTGGAAGGGTCCACTGACATCAGGGGCTCTGCCAGGCTAGGCCTGACTACCTCTGGGGCAGTTCCTTCACAAGGGGTCAGATCAGTGCCCTGAGGAGGCTGATCATTTCCTAAAGTCTGGTGGGAGGGAGATTTCTCTTCCTCCTCAATGCTCTCTGTCTGAGTGGAGTGATCCATAGTTTCAGGCTTCACAACACTATCATCTGTCTGAGTTTGAGCTGTGGCCATCACAGCTCTCCCAACCTTTTCAGGAGGGGGCTCAGTTTGGGTGTGGGCTGTGACCATCACAGCCTTTACAACCTGTTCTGGGAAGGAAGTTGTCTGAGATTGGGCTGTGACTGGCACAGCCCTCCTGACCTGTTCAGGGAGGACATCTTGGACTGGGGCTGTGGCTATCACTGCCCCACTAACCTTACCATGGAAGTTTACCATTTTAGAATGGGTTTCTTGCTCTACTTCAGCCCAGGCTGAGAGCTCTAAATCATTCCCCAGTAGGCAATCTACAGGCAAGTTTGGTGACACTGCCACTCTCTTGTGGCCAGTGACACCTCCCCAGCTGAGATTGACCACTGCCATGGGATGATCTCTCTGTACTCCATCAATATTGGTCACCTGGTATGTGTCACCAGGTAAAAGTTGCCTTGAGGGGACTAGACTCTCAGTCACCATAGTGATGCTAGCCCCTGTATCTCTATAGGCCTCAACTTTTATACCATTGATGAGGGGCTCCTGTCTGTACTTGCCCAAAGTGTTGGGACAAGTTGTGAAGTTGGCAAACCCCATGCCAGTCTCACAGACAAGAGTATCTAAGTTTGGGGACCTGGTTAGGCCAGAGTCCCCAGGAACTCCCAAAGTAAATGCACCCAAATTCTTGGGGGCACTCCCACCACCTGGGGGATTACTACTAGTAGTAACAGGAGGTTTGGGAATGTTACTTGGGGGTATGTTCTCCTTATTGTTATTCTTTGGGCAACTGCTGTCAGTTTTCAAATGATCCACCTGTTTACAGGGATAACAATAAGGTTTCTTCTGGTTATTAGAAGGATTCTGGGACCCACCCCCCTCAGAGGATTTTTGGGGCCCTGATGTGGTTTGATCTGAAGATTTATTCCCACCCTTCTCTTGAGGCTTGGTTGATTCCTTTTTCTGGTCACCACCTTGGTTCTTGGGCCTAATCCTGGTTCTGACCCATTTGTCTGCCCTCTTACCCAATTCTTGTGGAGAGGTCAGATCAGAGTCTACCAGGTGCTGGTGTAATAACTGGTTCTGACAATTATTTAAGACTTGCTCTCTCATAATAAGATTATATAATCCTGTGAAGTCAGTAACCTTGCTACCCAGTAGCCAGCCTTCCAAAGCCTTAGTGGCACAATCAACAAAGTCAGACCAGTCCTGAGACTGAGTTTTCTGGGTGTCTCTGAACAGCAACCTGTACTGCTCAGTGGTTAAGCCAAACCCATCAACCAGTGCATTTTTCAGGACCTGGTAATTGTTAGCATCCTCAACTCTAGTAGTGAGGAGCTTATCTCTACCTTTGCCATCAAAGGAGAGCCACAGTATAGCTGCCCACTGACTTTGGGGGATGCACTGTACAGTGCAGGCCCTCTCCAAAGCAGCCATCCATTTCTGGATGTCATCCCCTTGTTTAAAGGGGGCACTATCTTTGTCAGGTGTTTAGTATCTAAACCCTTCTCTTTTTCTCTTGGGAGATTGCTGCCACCAGTGGGAGCTAACCCACTCATCTGCTGCTCTCTAGCAAAGGCAAGCTTCTCTTTGGCCAGGGCAAGTTCTTCCCTTTCAATCCTCAGTTTAGCTTGTCTCATCCTTGCTTCATGCTCTCTTCTCTGAGGGGAAGTCAATCTCCTCTGGGGAGAGTTCCTTCTCCTCTGAGAAGAGGCATTAGAGTGCAGAGATCTAATGGAGTCCCTAGAAAGAGATCTATCTCTCCTAACTCCAAGGTTAGGCCTCATCAGGGTCAGTACTGGGGGTCCCCCAGATCCTTCCCCAAGTAGGTCTAAGTTGGCCCTAGTGAGTCTGCTGACTAACTCAGGACCCTTGTTTGCCTCACCCTCAGAGAGTTCCTCTAGATCCTCCTCCTCAACTGCATTTTCAGTGTCAAGGAGGTCTGGATCCCCAGTGGTACCCTCTAAGGCTGGCATATTCCCATCTCCCTGAGATGCTTTCCTAGCATCATAAGTCTCTAAGAGACCCAACAGAAAGGGAGTGGTGGGGTTAGACCCCTGTTTCAATTTCCTGGAGGTACACAAGTGTCTCAACTCCTGGAAATTGAGAGCTGCATATCTTGAGCTGACCTGTGGAGGGTCAATCACCACAAGAGGGGTCCCTGAGGACTCTCCCTGGGTAGACATGCTTTTCTAGTGAGGTGTAAGTGGTGCACTTACCTACACTATATGTATACCTACTGATCCCTTGCTAGAGTTGTAGTTTAGGGTGTGCTAGGCCCTAGGAGCTACAACAGCTGGTTCAGTAGAACTCAGAGTATTCTAAGCTAAGTTATATGTACCTTTAGTACTTATGTGATCTTTCACAAGATATTCTTAGGATATGTGTGGTAAAACAAACAGCAAGCTCACATCCCACCGCTGCCACCAATGTGAGAAGTTGGCCTGATGTGCAGTGTTCACTATTCTAGTGATCACTATATATCAGTCCAAACAACCCTTATTGATGATTGGTTGTAAGTCAACCTTATAGACCAGCTATCCTAGTAGCGTGGATACGAGCAGTCTAAGGCTAAGACTCTAGAGGGCGTGTTAAGCCAGCTGTTTTACCATCACATTACCCCTTGAACACCCAGTGAAAGGACACCACACAAGTTGTTATGAAAATAAACAGTGAATTTATTTATAACAAGACTACCCTGGCTCTTTATGAGACAGGGAGCTAAGCAAACAACAACTCTTATAAAAATACTTAAGTTAGCACAGTATATACAAATGCCCGAGGGGCACGGGAAACCATATACTCAAAAAGTGGAATGCGAAATTACTAGCAGGTAAGTACAGTACTAATAGGCTTTGGAATCGCTAGGACTTGACTATAGAATCGTTAGATTACTTCTAGGAGGCCCAGGGGACTCGGGTGCAGAGTGTGCACTCTCACGCGGGATGCGGGACAAAGTCTATGATAGCTAGTAAAGTTAAAGTTAGTGTTCACGGGCGAACCCGACCTGGTAGGAAGAAAACGACAGTGGATCCTGACCCTTGGATAGTGAGGCTATGCTGGGGCACCGAAATGCCGAAGTTACCTAGCCCAGGGGCTGCAGCTGCATATGTCTCAAAAGACGTCGGGAATCCTCGTAGACGAACCAGGAGCCTGGAAGAAAGATGCTGGCAGGCGACCAGTGAAGAGAGTTCGAGCTGATCCCAGCCTGGATCTTGAAGATGGATGACACCTGAAAGCAGAGGGGACCAAGTTCGTGACTACTAGCCAGTAGTCAGGGGCACCAGGAGGGCACCGGAGGGTAGTCACCTCGACTAGGTGAGTGGGCGACGCTGTGCTCTGCAGATCTCACGGACCAGGAGGCGTTGTCGGCGACCAGGATGGAGGGGCGAGCTGTCCCACGATGGATGAAGCTGTCGGCGTCGAAGGACCCAGGATTGGGCAACAAAGCCTTGGCTAATTCAAGCCCACGCGGTGGACTCAAAATGGCGTCTTGAGTGGACCAGGAGGGTCCGGGGTGCTCCTCTTCTGGAAGGGAGCAAGAACCAGTCTGGAGCAACCAGACCAGCAGCAGTGATGTCGTCGGGCGTCGTTCAGAAGGCCACAAGCCAGCGGGCTAGTAGCCAAACAACGCGGTGAGCAGCAAAAAGCAGAAGGGCCCCCACGCCGATCGTGGAGATGCTGGGGGGCTGATCTTCGGTGCTGGAGCTGCTCAGGGTCGGGGCTTCTCGGACCCCAAAGCACTCGCCAGTAGATTACCCGGCGGGCTTGCTGTGAAGAAGTCGTGCAGTCTTGGCAATAGTCGGTCCCTTGAGGTCTCGTCGCACTCACGGTTCTCAGCTTGGCTGTAGAGGTGAGTAGAGGTCGGAGGTGCCAGGGAAGCCGGGTCTTGTCGAGCTGGGCAGTCGGATTCCGGAGGAAGGACTTGCAGCAGACTGCAGTGTTCTTAAGGTGGTGCCTGCGGATGCAGGGTGACTACTCCTTAGTCACAAGGGAGAATCTTGAAGAAGAAATCTTGATGTCCTTTCGTAGAAAGTCGTGTCTTGATTCCAAAGATGATCTGATTTGGAAGGGGGCCAGTTCCTACCTTTATCCTGAAAAAGGGGGCTGGCACGCGACTAAGTCCTGCCCTATGGGTGGGACCAGGAGGGGGGTGGTTACACCCCTCTCCTTTGGCGGGCTTTCCCCAGGCCAGGGGCTGGAGTGCCCCTGGAACTGGTTTCAGCCGGCCTATGCACAGTGAGCACCGGGGTGCCACTTGCAGTCACCTTCCTCTAAAGCCCTGCCTACCTAGAATACACAAAATCCTGTCTGGGACGGTGCTGGCACCGCCCCTGGCAGGAAACCCTTTGTCCTTGCCTCCTGGGCTGGGAGGACTCCCAGCAGCAGGAGGGCAGACTTGTGTCTCAGTGGCAGCATCCATTTTGTGGAGCTAAGGCTTTGTCTGACTTTAACCGGGGTTACAGGTTACATACATGTCGTGTCCCTCTAGAAGGGTGGAATGCTAACCCCGTCGCCAGAATTGGCGAGGGGTTAGTATTCCAATTCGTATGACACCTTACTCGACATGTTTTGATAAAGCGATACCAGAGTTGGCATATAACCGCGAGGATTATAATGCACTTAAGAGTATATGGTATGCGATACCATGGAAACGGCTAAGGGATGGATCCCGAAAGCCGCAGACAGGCTCAGCTCATGCCAGAGCACT
Source organism: Lissotriton helveticus (assembly GCF_964261635.1). Lineage (NCBI taxonomy): Eukaryota > Metazoa > Chordata > Amphibia > Caudata > Salamandridae > Lissotriton > Lissotriton helveticus. Next base: position 102,237,519 of record NC_136067.1, read on the forward strand.
ATCTCACACGATTCCAAGCACTCTGCCTTCAGGATGTCAAGGCCTGCCATAGGAGTGACTGATAGGAGATCTGTGTGTCCATTTTAGGGTTAGATATAGGTATACTATATCTAAAGCAAAGGGTGATTACACCACCTTGCCCCAGCTGTCGTGCAGCCAGTTGTGTCAGATTTGGATGGCCAGCCAGGGGTGGCATAATACATGCTGCAGCCCCTGGTAGGCCCTGGGTACACCTATGCCCTGGGTACCTAAGGTACACTGTACAGGGACTGATAAGGTGACTCAGTTTCCAATTAGATATGTACCTAGGGTACATGGAATCCATTTTACAGAGAGAGCAGTAGGCCTGGGGTCCTGAATAGCAGGGCCCCAGGTCAACTAAGTCAGAAAACCAGCAAAACACCAGGCAAAAAGTTGGGGGCAACCATAGTCAGGGATCTACCTTCCTACATAATTGAAACAAAGGGGCCTCATAGCCATGTTAAAAAAAAATCTTTCAGATGTTACGCAAATCCGTATTCACCGACCAGAACAGTTAAACACAATCAAGTGGCCAATATTTTTTTCTGACAAAAGTGGCAACTTGTCTACCAGGCTGCCAGATAATGGAAGAGCGGCGCTGAAAGATGGAGTGGTGTGGCCAGAATGCACATTACAACAGGCCTGCGTTTTCACAGCTGGCGAGAGGTAGGGGGAGCGTATGTGGTCTCACGGCTAGACTGCCGAATTTGGAGCTGGGCAGCCAAGGTTCGAGCCTCGTGGTCGACTCCACATCCTGGATTTTTGGCAAATCACTTAATCTCCCTGTGCCTACCAAAAGTGAATGTGTCCTTGTGTAACGGAACTGTCTGGTGCTCATCCAAAGCGAAAAAATTCCTTCGGGTCGAGTTCATGCTACATAAATCTGCAAAAAAAAAAAGTATCACTATTCTAAAAGGCGGTAATGTAAGCTTAGAGCATGGGTACTCACAAACTTTCTGTCAGGTGCCAAAATTACAGTGTGGTTTGTGGCCGAGGGCCACACTGGTAGGGGTGGGGTCATTGGGGGGCGGGGCTAGAGTAAAAAAATTCAAACCCATTTCACAACATTAGACAATGCGACAATGCTGTATTTCAAAATCAGATGTAACTACAAAGAACACATTTTGATAATGCATTTTTATTAGCAGACTAGCAGACAAGTCAACGCCGTCTCCTCGTCATGCTTCAACATCCTGCGCATGCTACGTAAGATCTTCCGGTGGATCCCCACCGAGACGAGGAAGACGGTCACCCAAGCCCTCGTCACCAGCCGACTGGACTACGGCAACGCCCTCTACGCCGGAACCACTTCCAAACTCCAGAAGAGACTCCAGCGGATCCAGAACGCCTCGGCGAGACTCATCCTCGACATCCCCCGACGCAGCCACATCTCCGGACACCTGAGAGATCTGCACTGGCTCCCGGTCAACAAGAGAATCACCTTCCGTCTCCTCACCCACGCACACAAAGCCCTACACGACCAAGGCCCGAGCTACCTCAACAACCGGATCAACTTCTACACTCCCAAGCGCCTCCTCAGATCTACCAACCACGCCCTCGCCGCCGTCCCCCGCATCCGAAGAGCGACAACAGGAGGAAGATCCTTCTCCTACCTGGCCGCCAAGACCTGGAACTCACTTCCCACCGATCTGCGCCTGACCCAAGACCACCTCTCCTTCAGGAAGAAGCTCAAGACCTGGCTGTTCGAGCAGTAGCGGCACCCCCCCCCCCTCCCAGCGCCTTGAGACCCTACGGGTGAGTAGTGCGCTCTACAAATGACCTGATTGATTGATTGATTGATTGACTATAGCAATCTTAAAAGGCATTGCATAGCTTCATACACACTTTGACCCCAATTGCATCAGTCTCTTTCTCTCTGTCAGTCTCTCTCTCAGTCACTATCTTTCTGTCAGTCAGTCTCTCCCTCTCTCTCTGTCAGTCTCTCCCTCTCTCTCTGTCTGTCAGTCTCTCTCTCTCTCTGCCAGTCAGTCAGTCTCTCTCTCTCTCTCTCTCTGTCAGTCTGTCTCTCAGTCAGTCAGTCTCTCTCTCTGTCAGTCCCTCTCTCTGTCAGTCTCTTTCTCTCTCCCAGTCAGTCAGTCTCTCTGAGTCTGGCATTCTCTCTCTACCTCAGCCAGTCAGTCTCTCTCTCTCTCTCTGTCAGTCTGTGTCAGTCAGTCAGTCTCTCTCAGTCAGTCAGTCTCTCTCTCAGTCAGTCTCTCTCACAGTCAATCAGTCTCTCTCTCTCAGTCACTCTCTGCCTCTCTCTGTCAGTCTCTCTCTCTCTCAGTCAGTCAGTCAGTCTATCTCTGTCCAGGGACGGCTTTAGCGTTAGTGGCGCCCTGTGCGACAATGTCTGTTGACGCCCCCCTAATGACCACCTCTGCCACGGATTCCCTCACTAGCACCCTTTAACAGTGCCTCTCAAGTCTCTATAACCGCTGTCTCTCAGATTCATTTAGTTTTATAGCACCACTCATACCAGTGTAAGGTGTCAGAGTACTTTACATCACACACACATTGCACAGAGGCAATCATATATGTGTAAATCAGTGTAGAGGAAATGTTACATCAGACAGGACTACAAGGTGTAGTGTAGGAGTGACATGTCATCCATACTAGTAGTCAATATAGTTTAAGAGTCCTTATTCTAAGGGAGGAGCTTGGTGCTCGAGTAACATGGCCGTGTAAACGCTCGGCTCCTCCGGGCTCCGTCTGCCGGCCCATCATCCTGTCACATATCCTGTTCTCCGGGCCAAGGGATCGCTGTCGGAAGCTGTGCTGCCCGTCGGGGGCCGACTTTGGAGCTTCGGGACGGCCGATGGCCGGAATTTTGCCCGTCCCGATTTGCGGCCTGTTGACCACCGAAGCCGGGACCTAGAGTTGCCACCCTGCACGCCACCGAGTGCACAAACATCGGAGACCCGGACCGGAAGTTGACGGTCGGGTCCGTCGGACGGATGTTTTGGAGCTGCCGCATTTACAGCTGATGAGGAGGGACTCTACCGCGTAGCGGTGGTACGGAGCAGGGCGCTTTGGCAAACGACATGGGCTGGTATTTGTGCTGATTCTCACACTGGCGCATGACCGGCTCTGCAGATCCTGCCGGAGGTGAGATTGTTTCTGAGATGCTGAGGTGCCCCCATTGCTGGCGCTACGTGGCGGGACCCGACACTGAACGGGGTGTCCCTTACATATGCAGGGTGGCCTTGGCAGTGTGAGGAGCAACGTTACTCTCCTGTGCTACTTGCTCTGACTTTTGTGTGCTCCATTGGGTCTCCGGGAGTATTTACCTGCAGTCTGAGAACTAACGCTTGGAGCGTCTGACGACCCCCCATCCCCAAGATGGCGGTTACGATGCAGGACATCATGGCGGCCATAGCTGACGTCCGAGTCTCTCTGGATACGCAGTTCGCAAAGCTGACCACAGCGCTGGACACGGGATTCATTGCATTCTACCCGACAAGAGCTGTTCCCGCCGGGACCGACGAAGGGGATGAGCCCCAGCTAGTAATGCCCTGTGTGCTCGTTGACGAAGTGGTTCGGTCGCAACTGGGCATGCTCCCATCTACATCTTCCCACGGACTTGTTCACCACGAAGACAGTACTGATGTAAGCAGCGCCTGGCGATCTGAAGAACGCTTCTGGGGGGCCCCCTTGGGGTCACAGGGGCCGATGTCAGCCTTATTGTCTTTGAACTTTGTGCGGATGCTTTGGACATTTTGTCGGACAATCTCCGTTGGCTATCGTGAACTGCTGTTGCTTGCGTCTGGCTTGGGGAGACAGCCCACCGATCTGTCCTGGTTACCTTTGTTGCCCACGTCGACAAACATGGCGGCTGACCGGTTGATATCTGCTTATGTCTTGGATCGTACGGGACAGGGTTGAGATCGTGCCCTGAATTGTTGGAGTTTGATTTCCTGGTGACTATGTGGGACTTGCCTCTTGTTGATTGCAACTATTGTCGTTTCGAAATCGATTTTGAGAGCCGGGGCTCAGAAGAGTGGGCGGCTGGGGGCAGTAAAATATTTTTCTTTCTCTCCTCCTCCACTTTCAGAAGTTAATCTAGCCCTATATTAACCCTGACCGAGACGGATGTGCCTATATTTGTGAGCCATTGTGACTTCTCCAATGTCTGTAGGATTCACCTTTAGCCTCTTTTCGTGGTTAGTCAACAATGCTTTGCTGATTTATTGCTGGTGGGCAGTGGTCCTGCTTGGACTTTTAGACTCGGTATGCACCTATCCTGTTTTCCCCTCTTTCGAACCGACTTTGACACTCTACTGTCTTTTGTGGTTTTGTTAGGTGGGGGGTTCGGATGGATAGAGTCCGAGTGCAAATTGCAACAACTCAATTGTACTGGACGGGAGCTTTGTGATGGAGCGTGAGGGTTTGGGCGGAACTTGATTGGACTCTGATGTGATGTTTCTTTATCTTGCTGGGTCATATCTGTGGGAGTGGGGGCCGGACCTGGATCTGAGTGTTTGAAATTTATCTGTCTGATGTGCTTGACACGGGATTTGCTGCCTCCGTGGGGCCGGGGATCGGGCGAGATGGTCCCTTTTTTGCTTTTGGCGGGTGGACGGGAGTCTGGGAGCTCGTATTGCTTTGTTATGTTCTCCTCCTCCATCTTTTTCCCTTCCTTGGGGTGTAGTTTAGGGGGCGACAGGCACGCTGCTAATGGGGTTAGGTCTTAGCCATCTGCAGGGGTGTAGGGTGGGGGGTTGTGGGTTTTTTTTTTTTCCTTTGTTATTTTCTATGACCATTCTATTTCCCCTTTTCCTTTCTTCACAAGAGATAACTCGTATTCTCCTGATTCTTGCCTAAACGTATCTGGGTGTCACATGTTTGCTCTGTATATCCTGTACTCCTGGTGGACGGGTGCTATTGATGGGAGCCTACGGTCATTGCTATCCAATTGTCTTGCTTATGGTTCACGATCCACTTGATTTTTCTGCTGCTTATGACTGTACATTATTTCGACACTTTATTTGCCCGTCCACAGCTGTGCTGTATTCTGTTTGATGGCAACCGAAATGTACCATTTATTCTTGTGTTATAATAATAAAAAGATATAAAAAAAAAAAAAAGAGTCCTTATTCTGAAAAAGCACAAATCAAGAATTTAAAACGTAACATCATTGTTAGGGGTTCTCTTTCATAATAAAAATTGATTTCTACCCAAATGAACCCTTTTCACAAGATTAGGATGACGAAAGACTGGACAAAAAAAGATATAGCTCTAACATATACCTTGCAGTTTGCATGCAGCTCTAGGATGACAGTTAATGGCTCAATGTTCTATATTAGGGTTTTGACTTATAAACAACAAGTTAAAAAAGGATCTCTCTTACAGAAACAGTAACCCACGGACCAATTTACATTATATGCATTTCGTTATCGGCATGGTACACGTTCTTAGCAGCAGGCATTTTAACCCTCTGCGCTCCCTTAGGATGAGTCAAAACTTCCACTAGACAAACCTTCAGTCTCTTTCCAGGAAGAAGATTAATCACTGGAGTTATCTTGACATTTTAATTGATGTCTGAAAATTGCTAGAGGCCAAGTGCTTTTACAATGATAATATACATTTTCAAGTCAGTGCCCGGTGCGGTCGCACCGATCGTACTGCTCTAGAGCCGGCCCTGTCTCTGTCAGTCAGTCAGTCAGTCTCACTCTTTGTCAGTCAGTCTCTCTCTGTCAGTCAATCTCTCTGTCAGTCAGTCTCTCTTAGTCAGTCAGTCTCTCTCTCTGTCAGTCTCTCTTAGTCAGTCAGTCAGTCTCTCTCTGTCAGTCTCAGTCAGTCTCTCACTCTCAATCAGTCAGTCTCTCTCTTAGTCTATGTTTCTGTCAGTCAGTCTCTCCCTCTCTCTCTGTCAGTCCCTCTTTCAGTCAGTCAGTCAGTCTGTCAGTCTATGTTCAGTCTCTCTCTTTCTGTCAGTCAGTCTCTCTCTCAGTCACTCTCTCTCTCTGTCAGTAAGTCTTTCAGTCAGTCTCTCTGTCAATCTCTCTCTGTCTGTCAGTCAGTCTCTCTCTCTCTCTCTCTCTCAGCCAGTCTCTGTCAGTCTCGGTCAGTCTCTCTCTGTCAGTCTCTCTCTATGTCAGTCAGTCTCTCTCTGTCAGTCAGCCAGTCTATCTCTCTCTGTCAGTCTCTCTCTCAGTCAGTCATTCAGTCTCTCTCTGTTAGTCTTAGTGTCTCTCTCTCAGCCAGTCAGTCAGTCTCTCTCTCTCAGCCAGTCTCTCTATTTCTGTCAGTCAGTCTCTGTCTGTCAGCCTCTCTCCCTCTCTCTGTCAGACAGTCAGTCTCTCAGTCAGTCAGTCTATCTGACAGTCTATCGGTCAGTCCGTCTCTCTCTGTCAGTCAGACAGTCTCTCTCTCTCAGTCTGTCAGTCTGTCTCTTGCACTCAGTCAGTCTCTCTACCTCAGTCAGTCAGCCAGTCTCTCTCTCAGCCAGTCAGTCTCTCGCTCTCTCTCAGTCAGTCAGACTCTCTCTGACAGTTAGTCTCTCTCTCTCAGTTAGTCAGTCTCTCTGTCAGTCAGTCAGTCTCTCAGTCAGTCAGTCTGTCTCTCTCTCTCTCAGTCGCCAGTCTCTCTCTCTGTCAGTCAGTCTCTCTCTCAGTCATTCAGTCTCTCCCTGTCAGTCTCTCTCTCTCTCTCTCTCAGTATCTCAGTCTCTCAGTCAGCTAGTCTCTCTCTCTACTCTCTCTCCACTGTCTCTCTGTCTCCACCGTCTCTCTCTACTCTCTCCACTGTCTCTCTCTCTCTCTCCACTCTCTTGCTCTCTCCACTTTCTCTCTCTTTCTCTCCTTCACTCTCGCTCCACTTTCTCTCTCTTTCTCTCTGGGGGACCATGGGTACATTACCTGCAAGGTCCGCAGGCCGTACTATGAGTACCACTGGCTTAGAGAATGCCAGTAGAAGTGGCATTTATAATCAATCGATCAATCATGGGCTTATAAAGCACGCTACTCACCCACGAAGGTCTCAAGGCGCAGGGGGGGGGAGCGTCTGATGCTGACTGGAAGCTCGTTCCAGGCTTTGGCTGTGACGTAGGAGAAAGCTCTTCCACCTGCTCTGGTTTTGCAGATGTGGGGGGTCTCTGCGAGGCAAGATTGGCGGAGCGGAGGTTTCTCTTGGGTACGTGGAAGGAGACTCTCTCGTTGAGGTATTTGGGTCAGAGGTTGTGGAGGGATTTGTAGGCGTGGGTGAGCAGTTTGAAGGTTACTCTCTTCTCGACGGGGAGCAAGTGGAGGTCTCGAAGGTGTTGGGGTATGTGTTCGTGCCGTGGGGTTCCAAGGACAAGTCTGGCTGCAGAGTTCTGGATAGTTTGGAGCTTGTGAAGGAGAGTTCTGTTGATTCCGGTGTAGAGAGCATTGCCGTAGTCCAGTCTGCTGGTTATGAGAGCGTGTGTGACGGGTTTTTCTGCATTCAGGTGGTATCTGTCAGGATGTGTCAGTAGCTCAAGAAAGAAAAAAGCCACTAACCTCAGATAACAGCCAGCGGGGACGATGGCTCGCTGAGAAGCCTCCCTATTCCCCCTTGAGCGCAAGCTCCCACAGAGTGAAGGAACACCCCGGGGAAAGGGGAAGTGGATAAAATAATAAACACTGCTGCAGGCAAGGCTTCTCGTTTTCCCTGAGTCTGGTCTAGGGCTCTGGACGTCTTCCATGAAGCACACTTCTGGAGATGACTGTGCATAAACAGAGAAGAAAAATGGCGTGAGAGGCAGCATTGACCAAAACACACATAACACACATAAAGGGGAGATCACTATGTAACATTCAAGAACCTGCAGCTTTGTGGTTTTCATACAATCTCCAGAATCTGTACAGAGTAAACAGAGGATTTGAAAGTTAGCGTACCCAGCCGCTATTTGTATCCATAGCGCGAGTGCTGAGCAAGTAGTCAGGCCCAGCCACTGTTGTTTTCACAGTGTGGGCAAAACAAAAGCCACCCAGCTGCTGTTCCCACGCAGCAAGAGGGAAGCGTTCCAGAAGTGCACCCAACCACTGTTCAAAACCACAGTGGAGTGCAATCCTGATACAAGCATCAATGCAACACGGTAACTAACAATGCTTGCAGGCACTAAACAAATTACCATATAAGGTCACGGTGCAAGGGAAAAGCGCTCCGGCGCCCTTTCCCGCGCTACAAGATGCTACCTGACCTTCTCCGAGTCCGGGAGAACAAAGAGGAAAACCGGAAGGAGCCGCAATGGGCTCGCGTTGTGCGTCAATGGCGTAATAGCGAGCCGAGCCGGGCTCGCGTCAGAAAACTCGCTGGCATCAGGAGGAGCAGCTCTGTGCTCACGGGTTCTCTAGGGAGCAAAAATGCCAAAAACAACCATGGAATGCCAAGAACTCCGGCGGGGAATACCATCCGCCTTCTTCTTAGAAACAGAAAACGAGCACAATTGTCAAGCACCTCCTTCATGAGGAGGAGGTGCTTTATAGGGGCGGAACCCTTTTGCGGAGCTGGCTCTGTCTTTCCTGGATACGTCCCAAGGTCTTCTGGGACATGTAGGACACAGGGTGAGGAGAGGTCTTTCCTGTCTTTCCTTCCCGTTTCTGCTGGGTGACCGCGACAGTATCCATTTGAAGGTCTTGCGGAGGATCCTGAGGCAGTTGAAACAGGCGGCAGCGATGGAGTTGATCTGGCAGGTCATGGTGAGGGAGGAGTCGAGGATGATGTTGAGGTTCTGTGCAGGGTCTGTTGGGGTGGGCGGGCTCCCGAGGGCAGAGGGCTACCAGGTGTTGTCCCAGGCGGAAGTGGAGGGTCCGAGGATGAGTACTTCGGTCTTCTCCGAGTTGAGCTTCAGCAACTGCTTTTCATCCAGGAAGTGACGTCCCTCATTCCTTCCTGGAAATGGAGTCTGGTGTCTCCGGGGTTCTTCGTGAGGGAGAGGATGAGCTGGGTGTCATCGGCGTATGATACTAAGCTGAGCCCGTGCTGTCTGACGATGGCGGCAAGGGGGGCCATGTAGATGTTGACGAGTGTGAGGTTAAACGATTATCCCTAGGGCACTCCGCAGTTGATTTATGTGGGTTCGGAGAGGAAAGGAGGGAGTCTGATCCTCTGTGTTCTGCCAGAGAGAAAGGATCGGACCCAGGAGAGGGTGGTGCCTCGTATCCCAGCGTTGTGGAGTCTGGCTGCGAGAGTGTGGTGTGAGACGGTTTTGAAGGCTGCGGAGAGGTCTAGTAGGATGAGGGCCGCGGTGTGTCCCTGGTCGAGTAGCATGCGGATGTCATCGGTGGCGGCAAGGAGGGCGGTCTCGGTGCTGTGATTGCTGCGGAATCCGGACTTGGAGGCATCTACGATGGAGTTATCTTCGATGAAGGCGGTCAGCTGGGAGTTTACGAGTCTCTCTGTGACTTTGGAGGCGAGGAGCGGAGAGAGATGGGCCTGTAGTTTTTCAGGTCTGTCGGGTCTGCCGTGGGTTTCTTGAGGAGGGGTTTAACCTCCGCCTGTTTCCAGTTGTCTGGGAAGATGCCGGATACGAAAGAGGAGTTGATGGTACATCCTACTTCGGGAGCGATGGCGGCGGCGGCTCTGTGGTAGATGTGTGGTAGGCAGGGTTTGGTGGGGGCTCTTAAGTGGGTGTTCTTCATGGTCACGGTAGTGTGTTCGACTGTGGTAGGATTCCAGGTTGTGATGGTCGGCTCCTAGTCGGTGGTGGTGGCAAGGGGGGTGGCGTCAGGAGTCTATCCTCTGAAGTTGTCGTAGAGGGAAGTAGGAGCTGAGCTTGTTGCAGAGTTCCTGGGAAGGTGTGACGTCCGAGGCTTCGTTGGGGGCTTTGGTGAATTGCTGTATGGCGTTGAAGAGTTCTTTGCTGTTGGTAGCGTTGTTGTGGATTTTGTGTCATGGTTCTCCTCCTCCACCCGGGCGCCTGTGTGCGAGTGCAGTCATACCCATGCGGGACGCTATACCCTCACTTCCGGTTCTTCCTACAGGTTAGCGGTCCAGCATTCTTGGCTGGAACTGCCATGATGTCACAAGCGCTTCCGGGGGAATCCGCATATCAGCTGCGGTCTCCCCGGGTTCGGCGCTTCGTATTGACGCCGGTCCCGATGCTGATGCCTTTCTTAGCTTCAGGGATGCCTTCCAGGCAATCGACTGCCACGCTGGAGCACGTGCCAGCAGCCAGTAAATTGCCGTCCTGGAGCGCTTCCATATTTCCCGTGACACTGTTTCCTGCACTGGAGCGCTTGTGAGCTTGCTGCATTTCCCGCGCTTGCCAGCAGCCAGCTAATTGCCGCGCTGGAGCGCTTCCATATTTCCCATGACTCTGTTTCCTGCACTGGAGCACTTGTGAGCTTGCTGCATTTCTCACGCTGGAGCGCTTGCCAGCAGCCTGCTCATTGCCGCGCTGGGGCGCCTCCATTTTTTCCGTGACTGTTTTCTGTGCTGGAGCGCTTGCCAGCAGCTTGTGCATTGCCGCGCTAGAGCACTAGACAGTTCCCTTTACTGCTGCGCTGTTGCGCTTCGCTGTTTGCCGGTAACTTTGTTCCCCGCACTGTAGCGCTAGATATCCTGTTCTTAACTGGTTCTTTATCCTTTGGGGTCTTCGTCATTTGACTGCATCACTGCGCTGGAGCACCTTTTTGTTTTGTTGTTCACCATATCAGAGCGCAGGAACGCTGATTGTTTCTTTTTGCCTAAAGCGCAGGAGCGCTTATTGAATTATGACATATACACCGGAGAGCTGTTGTTTGACAGGACTTATATCCTTTCCCAATTGATGGTGGCAGAACTATGATGTCCACACATGAGGTAACCACTGCTCCCGCATGAGTGTATGATAGTGATTGGTAGCAGGGCTGTTTGTGCCGAGTGTAACCGGTGTTCCCTTGTATCCCTGTCCTGATGGTGTCCACGATTCATCCGAACAGAGGGTCCTCTACTATCCTCCTGATATCAAATACAACAAGTGGGGTTTTTAGTGTTTCAGAAAAGGTTGGGCGCACTGCCTAGTGTGAACGTTAATGAGTACTGATTGCTAAGTTAAGGCATGGTGCGGAAAGGCGAGCAGATAAGACCCCTTAACTGCTCTAAAGTAGGTCAGTCACCTAACCTACGGGACAATGTAGAACAGCAATGCCCTCGCACACAACAATCGCTGTATTTCAACAGTAGTTAAGAAGTTTACAACATTCTATGCATAGAACCAAAAATTTAAGACAATTGCAATCCTGTTCGGTTTCTTAGGTAATGGATGTAGGTTTATTGGTTCCACAACCAGCCGACACGTGTTTCGTCGCGTGGGAACAAAATCACTGCGACTCCTCAGGGCTGGGAAAGAAGCACAAAAGTACAGATATGGAACACTTGGTCATATTCAGTGCATGTACATTCGATTTTACATTTACATGCACTAGGTACAGTAGTGGGCATGTCCAGTGATCAAGGTGTCAAAACAGAAAGATCCCATGAACCGTGGTTGGAAGATTCCATCAACCGTGAAGATAGGGGCGGTATGGAGAACATACGATTTTAGTGGTGAACATAAGCTTGTATCAAAAGATCACATTCTCCATATAAAACACATTGGTCAGGAATAAAACTGTGGGATGTGGGAGAGTTTTATATTCTGACAGATAAAAAGCTTCACTAAAATTGGAAAAAAGGACCACCACAAAAGGGCCTAGTAAGGCGGCGTGACATGCATCATTCGAAGTCACTCTCACGTCTGTTGTGTGAAGTGAACGCATGCATGCCCAATCTCAGCAATCACTGTGAGAGAAATTATTTGCACACTAAGAAACTCTCATACCTTATGACACGACCTAAAATCCTATAGGTCTGAAGTGATGTGTCTACACAGTCTATTAGCTGCAGTAGGGAAGATAAATTAAGGGGGCGGGGGTTATTTGGGAGGGAGGAAAAGAAGGGAGAAGATGAACCAGGGAAAACATCTGTTGGTGTTTACCCCTAGTCACCGTGTATCTGTAGATCCACAGATATCATTAGACTACTGACTAGATGTCTAGCATACTGTATGCAGACATACACAAGAAAAGTAACCTCTCACCGTATGAACTTGGTAGTCTTACACGTCCCAGCCGGGTACGTGTATCATAGGAAAGGAGAAAAAACGCTTTAGGCGTCTAGGCAGGTTCCAGGTGTGGTGGTACCTTCCTGTACAGAATATAAAAAGACATCCATTACCTAAGAAACCGAACAGGATTGCAATTGTCTTAAATTTGTGGTTCTATGCATAGAATGTTGTAAACTTCTTAACCACTGTTGAAATACCAAGATTGTTGTGTGCGAGGGCATTGCTGTTCTACATTATCCTCCTGATATCATCCTGCCATTTTTACCTACCATCCCCACTCCCATCTTCATCCTAGTTTGTTGTCCAATCCAGAGTGGGGTAAGGTGGGCGTGGGGGCGATAGCTCATGTCGTCTTTGCGAGATTTCTCCACAAGAAACAGGTAACTTATGGGGCGCCCGACATTTTGTTCTTGATGAAAGTTCGCTTGGTGTCTCTTAGGTGCTGGTGGTATTCCTTCAGGGAGCTCCGGTAGCTGTTTAGGTCTTCCGTGGTTTTGCTAGGTTTTTTCGAGGTGTCTGCAGGAGCCTTTGGCTTCTTGGAGTTAAGTAGTGAACCAGGCAGCTTTCGGGGGGCGTGTTTGCCAGGGTGGCGTAGGGGTGCGAGTTTGTCAGCGCAGCTGGAAATCCAGCGGTGAAATTCCTTGGCTGCTGAGTTGGCATCGATCATGGTGCAGGGTGGGTCAAGGAGGAGGGTGGTGTTGAGGTGCTCCTCTGTGATCTTGCTCCAGTTCCTTCGAGGTGGGCCTGGGCGGGGGGTTCTGGGTCCGGTGGGGGTGTTGAAGGTGAAGTGTACGCAGTGGTGGTCCATCCAGAGGGGCTGCGAGGTGTGGCTGAAGTGGATGTTTGTTCCTCCAGCGAAGATGGGGTTGAGGGTGTGTCCTGCTCTGTGTGTGGGTGTGGTGACAACCTGCTTCAGTCCGATGTTGGAGAGGTTATCAAGGAGGGTGATGGAGTCGGGTTCTCTGCGGTTGTCGAGGTGGAAGTTAAGGTCTCCGAGTAGGATGTAGTCCGTAGAGGTGATGGCATGGGGAGCGACAAGGTCGGCGATGGTTGTGGCAGATTGGGTGCGCGGGCCGAGTGGGTCTGTAGGCGAGGGTGCCACAAAGCGTAGTTCTGGGGATGGTCTGGATCTGGAAGTGGAGGTGTTCTGTGTTGTGGTGGGGGCCGCTCGTGTTGGAGGTGGACAGTCGGAGGGAGGACTTGGGTGCGAAGGCGATTCCTCCTCCTGGGTGATCCCTTCTCTGGATCTTGTATCCATCGTGGATGGCGGTGTTGATGTCAGGGCCGGAGGAGGCGTTAGTCCAGGTTTCAGTAAGGAATGCGACGTCGGGCGAGAGGGTGTTGAGTAGGTCCCAGATCTTGATGGCATGTCTGTGCAGGGAGCGTACGTTGGGGAGTATGCAAGTCAGGGTTTCAGTGGCGCGGGAGTTCAGCGAGTCTTCGGCGGCCATGGGGGCGATGTTGATGGTCAAGGATAGTCGGTATTGTCTGCAGGAGAACTGTCCTAGGGGGGTGTACAGTATGGCTATTTGGCAGTAGTTGTGTCTTCCGGAGTTGAGTGCATGGAGGGAGGTAGAGTTGTATCAGCGGGGTTCCGGAGAGCCAGGGTTCCTGGCGCTGGCGGTGGTCGGGTCGCGGACGAGCACAGACAGGCTTGCCATAGGCGCCCGCTGCACGCATCTGCTTTATGACCGAGCAGCTGGCGACATTAAGTAGGGGAGGGGGATGGGACTAGATATAGGGAGGCGGGGGCTGTGTCAGGGGAGGGGCAGAAGGGGCAGCAGCGGCAGGAACCGGCGGGGAGCAAGAGAGTTACAATTATTAAATTATACCAGGGGTTGAGCGAGTAAGGTTACATTATTACTTTAACCAGGGGAAAAATGCATGAGAGCAGCTGGAGAGAACAGAAGTGGGCAGAGGGAAAATGCAGCCAGCAGGTTGGGGAGGGTGCAGTTCTGCTCACCACTACGTGGGAGCGTTATAAACTTAGCGACAAGCAGAACACAGACAGTGGCAGCCGCCACGAACAAAGGGTGGTGAGGCGGGTGGAGGGAACATGGAAGGGGTCGTGGGGAGCGTATATATATATATATATATATATATATATATATATATATATATGTATATATACATATATGAACTCCAAAGGAATGCGGTACTTAGCAACTCCCCTTTCCATGATGTCGGTGCCAGCTAACGGCGACAGCAGCCGTTAAATACCTTAAAAAAGTTTCCAAAACGACATTCCCCAAAATGACTCAGTAGCAGTCTTTCCTTCATTACTATTATGATTTTAACTTAATTCTTTTCTTATTATCACACGTTTTTAAGTAGAACAGAAGGCTAACCCTGCATTATCCTACCTCACTCAGGGCTGATGATATAGTTGTTATTGTAATATTACAAGCCTGGGTAGATGTGATAAGTAAATCTTTGATATGTACCACATCTCTGTTATCTACAGAGGATGATCGGGTAAGTCTGGTCTGTTCTCAATAATTTGTCACAATAAATTTCACCTTGGTAAAACATGGGTGCTGGTTTCCCATTCGCTTTCACACAACAAGAGCATCACTAAACAACTTTTGTCTTTGTTTTGGAATCACATCCTTGTTCACATCCTCTCTATTCTCTAACATTTGAAAAGCACACCACATATATTGTCAATAGTTTCTTAGCACACCAATCTTGTTCTAATCTGTAATTAGCACAATTTCCTTGTAGCCAATGTTTTACTTTTTTCAACCCAATGAAGTCCCTAGTGGGCAAAATGATCTCTTCAGCAGTAACTAATTACACAATTCCCTCAATGATGGTACACATTCATTTATATACACGTTAATTCTCATGTAGGTATGTAACAAAATATCCAATAATTCTAATCAAAATCTTAGCTCATTTGTGCAAGGAGGTCAGTACTTTGTGAGAGGGGAAGAAAAGAGTAGGGGTTGTAAATCAGCCAACTGTATTGCTTTCGACTTCTTTCTCCAAATCCCCTTCCTGAAAATTAAATTAAATAATCACTGATTAAAATCAACCCATATTATCTCACATCTCTCCTGAGAAAAAGAGAAAACAATTGAATACAGGCACCCAATACATTTCTCTAATCACCTATATGAATTCTGAGCTCTTCTTCAATATTAAGCCCTGTTGGATTTTTTTGTTTCCAAATCAGTTATGTACTTTGATTCCTCCCTTCTCAATGTAAGGGCTCTATTACCTCCCCTTGGTTCACTTTTTACCTGCTCAGTGGCATAATATTTCAGCATGTTCATATTGCTGAAATGATATTCGGCAAAATGCTGAGCTACAGTGTAGTGCTTATCATTGTCATCTATTGTTCTTGTGTTTTAGAATGTGTTTCTTTACAGGGTGAATGGTACTATTGACATATCGCTTTCCACATGGTCATACTCGGACACAGATGACAAAGTTGGAATTGTAGCTCCAAAATTGTTTGAACTCTTTTTTAATATTACTATGCGGAATAGAATATTCCATGACATTTTCGCTTTTCTTTCAGGCTTTGTAATTTTTTCATGGATAGAAACCTTTCAAATATTGTGTGATGTTCATTGGGGTGCCCTAAATTTGCTTCAAATGAGCTAGTCTTTAGGGGATCTACCTTTCCTGTATGTGATGCTAGGTGTGTCATCTATTGAGTTTTGTATAATGGGATCACATTTCAACATTAGCCAGTTATTTGATATAATATTTTTGATTTTCTTAGATGCCTCAATGAATCTATCTCCCTAGAGATGTCTGTACTTTGTACAAACAATAGTGATTCCTTTGTCTTTTCTGTGACCCTTTTCATTGCTATCGCTAAAATCCATTTCAGGTTATCCTCTCTCTCTGAATCTCCCAATCATATCTGCTTGTTCTGTATTAAAGGCCTCCTCCGTACTGCAATTTCTGTGTGGGTACTAGGGCATGGATTAGGGTAAATGCAGTGTGGGAGCATCATGAATTATTTTTTGTAAACAGAATGAATTATTTTTTGACTGTCTGTAGCTCAGTGTTCTCTCTGTATCCTCAGATGTCACTACTGTAACTCGCCATGGAGACGCATTTACATTGATCAATTTTTAACAAGACCTTAACATCCTTTGCTTCCATTCGAAAAGCAAATTCAAACACAACGGCTACCATTCTGGCCATGGTGTTTCGTTTATCTCTAACCAGCGGGGCTCAGGAGCCTTTTTCATAAAATATAACAACAAGATACAAAATATGTTATCTCAGGTGATGTCAAATCCCTCCAGTGTATATTTCATAGGGCTCCTTTCTCTGGAACTGCTTGTCATTATGTGGGATTTACTATAGTTGGTACTGAGGTCCAGACTTCTCATGAAACTAACAAAGGACTTTAGAAGATGTTGTAAACCCACTACCATTCTTGCTAGCAACACTGCATCATCAGCATGCAAAAAAGCTGGAATAAAATATTGAACTGTACATGGAATATCCTTACAGGCACCACATAGTGTTGGGCCCAGGTCTGACTGTAGTGGTCAGGTCCATATGTAACTATCTATAACCATGCTAAGGAGAATGGACCACAATTTGCTCCGATTGAACAAGTCAAAAGCTGATGTTAGGACCATAAAGGCAAGGTGTAGTGCCCTTCTTTTGCAGTTGCATATTTTCCTATTACCATCTCTAAATTCAGACATTGATCTAGGGTACCCCTTCTAGACCTAAAACAATAGTGCAAGTCAGCTAGTACCATATTATCATCTAACCACATGGTTAACTTGTTGGGTATAAGCCTTTGACAGAGTATAATCTCTGTTTTGTCTCTTTGTGTTTTTTGTGTTTTTCTTAAGGCTGCAAATAATCTTTTATGGGCCTCTAAGCAATTGTGATCAAACCATCTGATAATAGGTACCTTCGTTTTACCACCCCCACAGGTTAAGTCCATAGATACCTGACTGCAAACCTTGTTAAAGGCTGTTAATAAAACTTTGGGTTGTGTGACAGTCTCTAAGCAAATTGTAATATCTTGGCCACTGACTGAATAGATGCTTTCTAACAATGAATTAGGGGTTACTTTAGTCCATTTTAACCTTCGGCACTGGCCCTACTGCTTAATACTGTTTAATTTAGGTCCATCTTTGCTTTTTTCTTCAACCTCTAATCTCCACCCTATTAGATTATGATCACTAAATTGGTTCCAAGTAATCCCAGATTGCTTTTGGAAGTGAACTAGATGGGTGGAGCAAAAGATAAAATCATTGTCAAAATCCTGTACCTCTGAATGTGGGAATAACTTCTGAGGATCCCGAATCTTTAGTGGGCCAATCCGAAGAGACCAAAATATGATCTGCCAGAATGGAACTAAGCAGGTCTCCTGGTCTCGTATGTTTGAAGTGCCATCACCAGGTAAAAGCCTCGCATCAAAAAGTTAGCAAGGAGGAAGACAAGGGTGGGTATTAAAATCCCTTAATAAAATCACTGTGTAAGGAGTCTGATGTTTACTAACATACACTTCTGAAAAATTCCTTCAGCGCCAATAGGTGCACAGACTTATTATTCTATGAGCATGAATTATAAAATTGAGGACTAGGATACGAGAACACTATTTAAACATTAACCTGACTGCTAGCAGATACCGGGAACCAGTGTCACCTTGGTTCGATTGACAAGGGATATTTAAGGACACCAGTGTGAGTGAGCCCCTTCCCTCATCCTGCCTGCAGGGGAAGGAAGTGCTGGAGAAAAGAACGAAGTATAGCCATCCAGATGGAACAGATAGTCTGTTTGCAGGTTTCTTGTAGCCCAACAATATGAAAGTCTTTAATAAAATTACACCATCTGTCATCAGCATTCTTGTTTAATTTTAACCCTGCAAAATTCCAGCTTAGAAGTTTAAATACAGTATTTGGCTTAGTGGATAAATGAGAGGACTGGCTGGACGGCGGGTCAGCTATCACCCCCTCGTGGGGGAGAGCGATTGCTCTCAATATTAGATAGTCAATCATGCCAATCTAATGAGCTAAAGGGCTCAAATCTATGAGTCCGCTGTACCACTGAAACCACCTCGCGAGTACCTGTCTATCTTCCTATCAGGTTCTACCAATCTCTAATATTTAAATTAGAATATAACTGGTTTACTTTCGGTGGATAAAAGTAGCCTAGAGGTAGAACTTTGATCCAAGATAGGGCAAATTAAACTGTGCTGCTTACCATATTAGATATCCTACAATATCTGGTTGGGCAAAATTGACAATGACGCAGTCTCCATCCCAGTTTTTCTCCCTTTTACCCACCGCACCCACTCAATTCTTCTAACCATGTTGATATGGGTGACTAGTTGGTTTCCTTCCTCCAGATGCCTATTACACAAGTGTACAACTTTGTTTCTAAGGTGATGGATTGATTCCCTTAAGCTGATCTTAGAACCAGGACTCTGGTGAAAAACGTCACCAAAGGGGCAGGTTCTGGGGGGAGGTGTAACCTCTGTTTTGGAGGCGGTGTTCTTCTCACTCCCATCAAGGACTTATCATGCTGAATAATAGGAACCTGGGGGCGGTAAGTTTTACCTCTTTCTATTGTCGCACCCTTCTCAAGTCCACCATCAACTTGAACTGAATTGGTTAAATCAGCCTTGCACTTCAGGTGGTCTAGTCTGGTGGTAATATGAATCGGCTGGTTATTCTGAGCCTTATTAGTGAAATTACTGCCAGAAGGATTAACTGGTTGTAAGGGGGAAGAAGTATTAACAGTCCTCGGTTTAGTTTGCCCGACCCCAATTCTAAATTTGAGTTTCTAGTGGAGTAATCTTATTATGTAACAGCAAATATTCATAATCCATCTTTAAATTGTCCATCATTTGGTTTAAAAGCATATGAAAGTCTTGGAATATAAACTCAGTGGCTACTGGGCGAGCTTTAGAGACTCTACTGAGGTACGCTTTCGTTGTAACTGTCTGGTTTCTGACTCCCACATCCTTCTTTTTCTTCTTCTTAATGGGCTAGTCCAAGTGAAAAGAGGAGGAACCTGCATCATGATGAATTTCAGCCACAATAACCCCCTCTTTAGCAACCGTCCTAGATGGGGAATTCTCATTGGTGATTTTCCGTGACTAGCCTAAGTCATCCTCGCTCTTATTCCTCCTAGAAGTCATCATACTGACAGTACTGAATGTTAGTAGGGGTTCCCCTCCATTCCTAGTTCTTCCTCCACACACTGAATTTTATTGTTGAAGGCCCCCATTGCTGAGGTAAGGAACAAGCCAATTTACTAACAATTCTGAGGGCCCTTAAGGCGAGAGGGCCAGAAGAAAAAAAATCTTTTCGCTGACCCATTGTGTTCTGTAATCCAGTAGATGGAATGGAGATGGCCCAGCCTCCTCCGGGCTCATACGCACGCAGACAGGCCCACTCTTGGCCCGGTCTTCGATCCATTTTACACGGGAGCAGGCAAGAACAACTTGAGCTATAAGGAATTCAAAGCGAACGCGGTCAAATAAAAGGCCTGGTGAAAAAAGGCGACGCCCTTAAAACGAAAGTCCGGCCGCTCCCTTAGAAACTGTGCAACAAAAGATAAAAGGCAACTTGCGGCCGTATCCACGACTAATGGAAATCAATACACAACAACCTAACCGCCAGCCAAGAGCCCTAATCAACCAGAACAGACCTGTACACAAACCCTGAAAAGGTACCCAACTAATAGTCCTGAAGAAAAGCCCGACGAATAAGGAACGGGCTTGGAAACGCATCTGCTTAGTTTGTTCGGCTTGTTTACGAACACTCAACTCGCAAAGGGCCATAACTAGAACGTTGTATACCTACTGGTATACACAGTCAACGAAATAACGCCTCCTGAATCGCATGCCCTTGCGAGACCAGTCCTCTATTAGACAAAAATCAATTAGCGTAGGTCTGGTGTTCAAATTAGTTAGTAGGGTACAACTTAGAATAGGTTTTTAGAAAGTGTAATGTAGAAATTGTAATGTGAAGTGTCATTGTATATTTGTATTCCAATTGTCTTTTTTGGTGTGAAAAGTGTATATATAATTTGTATGTAGTGAATTTTTGTTTCTGTATGGCAACATGTAAAACCTCTGACGACTTGAAAAGTTTATAAAGTGATGTAACTTGTACACGATAAAAATACTCATAACACCCAAGGATTAAATCTTTAGGGTGCAGAAATCTGCTCAGAATAAAAAAGTATTTACAACAAGGGGTGGTGAGGGACAGAGTCTCTGAATTAAGCAGAATACTCTCACCCTGTCAAGAGATCAGGGCTAGATCCAACACCGTTTTTTAGCTCACTGCACCATCCCAGTTTCAGAACCTGGCTGTATGCAAATTAGTCTGTTCCTGTCCCAGTGCATGATGGGAACAGGGCAAACCAAACTACAAAAGCCAATTCTTACACTGGGAAGGAAACAAGCTTCCGGGGACCGGTTTCTGGCATTACAGCCGTCTTCGGCCCGGCTTGCTTGAATCCTGGTGGTGCAATGAGCAAGGGACTCATGTCTGAGTATACCCTTCCACGCTTAGGGTGGACAAAAATATTTACAACAAGGGGTGGTGAGGGACAGAGTCTCTGAATTAAGCAGAATACTCTCACCCTGTCAAGAGATCAGGGCTAGATCCAACACCGTTTTTTAGCTCACTGCACCATCCCAGTTTCAGAACCTGGCTGTATGCAAATTAGTCTGTTCCTGTCCCAGTGCATGATGGGAACAGGGCAAACCAAACTACAAAAGCCAATTCTTACACTGGGAAGGAAACAAGCTTCCGGGGACCGGTTTCTGGCATTACAGCCGTCTTCGGCCCGGCTTGCTTGAATCCTGATGGTGCAATGAGCAAGGGACTCATGTCTGAGTATACCCTTCCACGCTTAGGGTGGACAAAAATATTTACAACAAGGGGTGGTGAGGGACAGAGTCTCTGAATTAAGCAGAATACTCTCACCCTGTCAAGAGATCAGGGCTAGATCCAACACCGTTTTTTAGCTCACTGCACCATCCCAGTTTCAGAACCTGGCTGTATGCAAATTAGTCTGTTCCTGTCCCAGTGCATGATGGGAACAGGGCAAACCAAACTACAAAAGCCAATTCTTACACTGGGAAGGAAACAAGCTTCCGGGGATCTCTTGACTGGGTGAGAGTATTCTGCTTAATTCAGAGACTCTGTCCATCACCACCCCTTGTTGTAAATATTTTTGTCCACCCTAAGCGTGGAAGGGTATACTCAGATGTGAGTCCCTTGCTCATTGCACCATCAGGATTCAAGCAAGCCGGGCCGAAGACGGCTGAAATGCCAGAAACCGGTCCCCGGAAGCTTGTTTCCTTCCCAGTGTAAGAATTGGCTTTTGTAGTCTGGTCTGCCCTGTTCCCATGATGCACTGGGCCAGGGACAGACTAATTTGCATACAGCCAGGTTCTGAAACTGGGATGGTGCAATGAGCTAAAAAACGGTGTTGGATCTAGCCCTGATCTCTTGACTGGGTGAGAGTATTCTGCTTAATTCAGAGACTCTGTCCATCACCACCCCTTGTTGTAAATATTTTTGTCCACCCTAAGCGTGGAAGGGTATACTCAGATGTGAGTCCCTTGCTCATTGCACCATCAGGATTCAAGCAAGCTGGGCCGAAGACGGCTGAAATGCCAGAAACCGGTCCCCGGAAGCTTGTTTCCTTCCCAGTGTAAGAATTGGCTTTTGTAGTCTGGTCTGCCCTGTTCCCATGATGCACTGGGCCAGGGACAGACTAATTTGCATACAGCCAGGTTCTGAAACTGGGATGGTGCAATGAGCTAAAAAATGGTGTTGGATCTAGCCCTGATCTCTTGACTGGGTGAGAGTATTCTGCTTAATTCAGAGACTCTGTCCATCACCACCCCTTGTTGTAAATATTTTTGTCCACCCTAAGCGTGGAAGGGTATACTCAGATGTGAGTCCCTTGCTCATTGCACCATCAGGATTCAAGCAAGCCGGGCCGAAGACGGCTGAAATGCCAGAAACCGGTCCCCGGAAGCTTGTTTCCTTCCCAGTGTAAGAATTGGCTTTTGTAGTCTGGTCTGCCCTGTTCCCATGATGCACTGGGCCAGGGACAGACTAATTTGCATACAGCCAGGTTCTGAAACTGGGATGGTGCAATGAGCTAAAAAACGGTGTTGGATCTAGCCCTGATCTCTTGACTGGGTGAGAGTATTCTGCTTAATTCAGAGACTCTGTCCATCACCACCCCTTGTTGTAAATATTTTTGTCCACCCTAAGCGTGGAAGGGTATACTCAGATGTGAGTCCCTTGCTCATTGCACCATCAGGATTCAAGCAAGCCGGGCCGAAGACGGCTGAAATGCCAGAAACCGGTCCCCGGAAGCTTGTTTCCTTCCCAGTGTAAGAATTGGCTTTTGTAGTCTGGTCTGCCCTGTTCCCATGATGCACTGGGCCAGGGACAGACTAATTTGCATACAGCCAGGTTCTGAAACTGGGATGGTGCAATGAGCTAAAAAATGGTGTTGGATCTAGCCCTGATCTCTTGACTGGGTGAGAGTATTCTGCTTAATTCAGAGACTCTGTCCATCACCACCCCTTGTTGTAAATATTTTTGTCCACCCTAAGCGTGGAAGGGTATACTCAGATGTGAGTCCCTTGCTCATTGCACCATCAGGATTCAAGCAAGCCGGGCCGAAGACGGCTGAAATGCCAGAAACCGGTCCCCGGAAGCTTGTTTCCTTCCCAGTGTAAGAATTGGCTTTTGTAGTCTGGTCTGCCCTGTTCCCATGATGCACTGGGCCAGGGACAGACTAATTTGCATACAGCCAGGTTCTGAAACTGGGATGGTGCAATGAGCTAAAAAACGGTGTTGGATCTAGCCCTGATCTCTTGACTGGGTGAGAGTATTCTGCTTAATTCAGAGACTCTGTCCATCACCACCCCTTGTTGTAAATATTTTTGTCCACCCTAAGCGTGGAAGGGTATACTCAGATGTGAGTCCCTTGCTCATTGCACCATCAGGATTCAAGCAAGCCGGGCCGAAGACGGCTGAAATGCCAGAAACCGGTCCCCGGAAGCTTGTTTCCTTCCCAGTGTAAGAATTGGCTTTTGTAGTCTGGTCTGCCCTGTTCCCATGATGCACTGGGCCAGGGACAGACTAATTTGCATACAGCCAGGTTCTGAAACTGGGATGGTGCAATGAGCTAAAAATGGTGTTGGATCTAGCCCTGATCTCTTGACTGGGTGAGAGTATTCTGCCTAATTCAGAGACTCTGTCCATCACCACCCCTTGTTGTAAATATTTTTGTCCACCCTAAGCGTGGAAGGGTATACTCAGATGTGAGTCCCTTGCTCATTGCACCATCAGGATTCAAGCAAGCCGGGCCGAAGACGGCTGAAATGCCAGAAACCGGTCCCCGGAAGCTTGTTTCCTTCCCAGTGTAAGAATTGGCTTTTGTAGTCTGGTCTGCCCTGTTCCCATGATGCACTGGGCCAGGGACAGACTAATTTGCATACAGCCAGGTTCTGAAACTGGGATGGTGCAATGAGCTAAAAAACGGTGTTGGATCTAGCCCTGATCTCTTGACTGGGTGTCATGCTTTGGGAATCCCCTACGCTGTCCCTTTAAGAAACCTGGTATGTAAGGAACCAGGAAACAGGGAACGGCGCTTCACGTTCCTGCATCAAGCTTCCCTTATTTCCGGTTCCGTTCCTGTTTCCCTGAATTCGTTGTTCTTGGTTCTGTTTTGCTGTTGTCCGCTGTTCAGCGTGTAGAGTTCCCCTTCACCAACTATTAGTGGGCTCACATACGCTCTTGGTTATACAGCGCCTTTCTGCCTCTGGCGTACTCTGCTGTGTGCTCCGCCCGGCGGCCGGGCTTTGCTCCGCCATCCGGCCGGGCATTGCTCTGTGCGTACGTGCTCTTAGCTCTCCTCTCCCCTACTCCTGGTGCCTCGCCCGGCGGCCGGGCCTTGCTCCGCCATCCGGCCGGGCACCGCTCCGTTCTCTGCTTTGCGGAGAACGCGTTCACGGCTTCATTTTGTGAACTTCTGAGTATTGCGCTGACACTCAGTTCCACCCGGCGGCTGGGCTTAGCTCCGCCATCCGGTGGGACTAGTCTCCCTTGTGCATCCCAGTATTTCTTTTTACGCTTGACAGCCGGGTTTGTGCTCCGCTGTCCGGTGTGGTGTTTTCCCCATTTCTCCTTTTCATAGTTAGTCAGTTAGGTTTCTCCTTATTATTTTCCTGTCCCCGTTCTGTCCCCACTTTACCTGCAAGGTCCCTGTTTCCAGGAGCTTCCACCATCTTTTTCCATTATATACTGGAAACCCCGTCCTTTGTATTTCGTGGCACTCTTGCGTGGATCTGGGTGGGTGCCTCTATTCCTCACTACAGGGAATCACGATGGTGATAATTCATAAAGACATCTGCAGAAGAATTGAATGGAAGGTTCTTTGTGTACCAGACGGTATTGAAGGGGTCTTCAAAGGCAGTTCCAAGATAGTCGAACTCCAGACGCTGTACCTTACTTCCACCTTCATCTGCTAAATCAGCGTCATATTAAGAACCTGGGCCTTCCTGTTTTCCTGTTACCTTCATTGAAGTACCCCATATTCACTACTGGAGAATTCCATCAGCCATCATTGTCTCCCCCCTTCTTTCCTTGTTTTGTTTCCCTGTTTTCCCCTGGCGTGTCTCTCGTACTCTAGTGCTTGATAGAGTCGGAAGACCGTAGGGGAAGGCTGCGGACTACTCTTCGGATTCCTGACGCTCCTGTGGAACCAGCCTGCAATCCTTACAGAACGTGAAGCCCAAGTGGTACGTTCTACCCGAGCGTCATGGATCTCGAAGCAGTGACCCTAGCAGACCTAGCTGGAATGTTGGGTAATCTACAAGTAGAAACGCAAACCCTAATGGCAAGGATGGACACCCTCCAGAGACAGCAGCCCTCGGGAGCCTCTGGAGGGGGTACATCAGTAGTACAAGTGACTACCCCCCCTGTCATTCCTCTGGCACCACCTGAGAGGTTTACAGGAGACGCAAAACGATGCGCTGCCTTCCTTAGCCAGTGTCAGTTACACTTTTCTTGCAAAGCAGCTTGTTTTCCCTCTGATCAGGCCAAGGTAGCCTTTGTGATTTCTTATCTTAGCGGGTCAGCTGCAGATTGGGCAATTCCATTAGTTGACAGGGATGATCCTTTGTTACACAGTTACCCGGCTTTTAGGCGAGAGTTCCGCAAATTATTCGACAGACACATGTACACACATTCTGCTGATACCGAGTTACTAGACCTTAAACAGGGTACTCAAGATTTGGTATCTTACATAACCAAATTTCGTAGCTTGGTGGTCGAATCTGAATGGCCTGAAGCAAAACAGAGTACCATGTTTTATAGGGGTTTGCGAGAGGAATTAAAGGACGCTCTCTCTCAGATAGTAGACCTTCCCACTTCCTGTCAAGCTTTGATAGATTTGGTGGTAAAGATTGATCATCGCTGCCAGGAAAGAAGAAAAGAGAGAGGGAAACATGAATACCGATACGCTAGCACTAAAGAGAAAAAAAGCACCCCTGAGAAGGCCGGAGAAGACTGCGAACCTATGCAGATAGGTGTAGTCAGAGGGCCTTTGACTGTAGATGAGAGACAGAGGAGAAGAGCTCTTAGACTATGTCTTTATTGCGGTAAAGCAGGACATTTTTTGCGGGAATGCCCGGTGAAACCCAAAGCCACACAATCCAAGGTACAGGGAAACTAGCGAGCCTGGGTTCTTGTGAGACAAGGAACCCAGGTAGATCTGGTCTTACAGTCTCTTCTTCTGAGGTTAACACCACTCCCACGAACCATCTATATATTGCAGTACATATGACTCAGGGGGCGCTTGGTCTACATGTATTGGTAATGATAGATTCGGGGGCGTCTGGAAATTACATGGACCAAGATTGGGCAAAAGAAAATCTGGTAGCCTATACTACAAGAGAGACACCCAGTATAGTTACCACAATAGACGGTAGTTCGCTTATTTCCGGCCCCGTAACCCAATGTACCAGTCCTATTCGTATGACTATCGATCCCGATCATCAGGAAGAAGTGGTGTTCGATTTAATTTGTTCACCACAGTTCCCAGTATTACTAGGTATCCCATGGTTGAGAACCCAAAACCCTGTTATTAATTGGGAAACGTCTACAGTTACTTTTCCTTCTGTCGTATCCTCACCCGTAGCAGGGGCAGTTGTAGAAGGATTAAGTACGGACCACGACAGTCATGAGCCTAGTACTCCCTTACCACTATGTTACCGAGATCTACAGGCAGTCTTTGATGCTAAGGAAGCGGAGGTTCTTCCCCCACACAGAGTCTACGACTGCCGTATAGATTTAGAGGCAGGAGCTAGGATTCCTTGCAGCAGAGTCTACGCCCTTACGGAAAAGGAGAATGTGTATCTACGGGAGTATCTGGATTCCATGCTCCAGAAAGGGTTCATTCGGCAATCGCGGTCCCCGGCCTCTTCTTCTTTATTCTTCATTCCGAAACGTGAAGGGGGTCTGCGATGCTGCATAGATTATCGGAAGTTGAATGATGTCACAATCAAGAACCGTTACCCCCTGCCTCTCATCGCCTCCCTCCTTGACAAGATACGCAATGCCCAATATTTCACCAAGTTAGATCTACGTGGAGCTTACCATCTTGTGCGTGTCAAGGAGGGTGACGAATGGAAAACAGCCTTTTGCACCAAGTATGGTCTTTATGAATATCTCGTGATGCCCTTTGGGCTATGCAACGCCCCTGCGGCGTTTCAATTTTTTATCAACGAGGTGTTGAAGGACATGCTTGAGATCTATGTAATTGCCTACATAGATGATTTGTTGATCTTTTCCTGTAACCTGACAGAACACATACAACATGTTCGCAATGTGTTGGAACGACTGTTTGACAACCGATTGTATTGCAAACTGGAAAAGTGTACCTTTCACACTAAAGAAGTACCCTTTTTGGGATATGTCGTATCCCCTAGAGGCCTTAGCATGGATATCTCCAAGGTAGAGGCTGTGTTGGCATGGCCAGCTCCTCGGTCAGTAAAGGAAATTCAAAGCTTTCTGGGCCTAGCGAACTTTTATCGACGGTTCATCCGTGACTTCTCCACCTTGATATCACCTGTCACTGCACTGTTGAGGAAGGGCGTTCCCTTTGTGTGGTCCGATGAAGCAGAACGTTCTTTTCGTCTGCTGAAGAAGGCGTTTACTAGCGCTCCTGTCTTGCGTTATCCAGACCCTGCATTGCCCTTTGTAGTGGAAGTGGATGCTTCTCAAGTGGCGGTGGGTGGTGTCCTGTCGCAAGCGGATGCGGTGACTGGCGAATGCCATCCGGTCGCTTTCTTCTCACATAAGTTCACCCCTGCTGAATACAATTATGCCATAGGAGATAAGGAACTGTTGGCCATTAAGAAAGCGTTTGAGGAGTGGAGACAGTATCTCTTGGGGGCTAGATATCCTGCTGTAGTATATACAGACCACAGAAACCTCCAGTACCTCAAATCTGCTAAAGCCCTATCCATGAGACAGTTACGCTGGTCCCAATACTTTAGTGAATTTGACTTCACCGTCCAATACAGACCTGGGAGAAAAAACGGCAAGGCGGATGCCCTGTCTCGGTTGGGTTTTGATATTCCTTCAGACCCCATAGAGCAAGTCAACATCATTCCCAGAGCTAACATCATAGGACTTGTACAAAACGAGGATATATTCCTATCACAGGTTAGAGCAAGTCAAGTAGCAGTAGACATGATGCAAGTGGTGGGAGCTCAGGAAATGTCGCTGCGAAAGGGACTGGTACGGGTACAAGGGGGAGTGGTGTTACCGTCGGGAGAGCTACAGGAACAGGTCCTGAAGTGGTATCATTCCCATCCAGTAGCAGGTCATCCCGGAATCAAGAGAACAATAGAAGTTGTGCGTGACCGTTTTTGGTGGCCTACAATGTTGAAAGACATCGAACAGTATGTGAAGACATGTTGTGTGTGTGCTCAGACTAAGGTGTCACGTCTCAATCCGGTGGGCCTTCTTATGCCCCTACCTTCACCTGCAGGCCCATGGCATACCGTGTCTCTTGATTTCATAGTAGAACTACCACTCACAAAACTGAAGAACAATACACTGTTAGTGGTAGTAGACTTGTTCACTAAGACGGCTCATTTTGTGCCCCTAAAGGGTTTGCCCACAGCAGTAGAGTTGGCATCCATATTCATGCAACACATAGTCCGCTTACATGGTTTTCCCTCTGTCCTAGTGTCCGACAGAGGGGCACAATTTGTGTCACGATTCTGGAGAAGTCTATGTTCCCTTCTCCACATTGATGTCCGTTTGTCGTCCAGTCACCATCCGCAGTCAGACGGACAAACAGAGAGGGTTAACCAGTGTTTCGAGCAGTACATACGGAATCAGACGTTGCAAACCTTGGATGAATGGGATGAGTTGGTCTGGTTGGCTGAAATCTCTTACAACCAAAGCACACACTCCTCCACCAAATTCTCACCTTTCTTTTGTTCTTATGGTTATCACCCCAGGTTATTGCCCTCAGGTATCCCTACTGATTGTCCAACTCCGGCTGCCTCAGACAGGGTAGAACACCTACACGAAGTGCAGAAGAGAGCATTAGAGAATTTGGAGATGGCAAAGGTGAGATACACAGAAGGGGCAAACCTACATAGGAGACTGGAACCTATTTATACGCCAGGAGATGAGGTCTGGCTCTCCACTAAACATCTCTCTTTGGGGGGTCCACGCAAGTTTAGCCCTAAATACATAGGCCCTTACAAGGTGGAGAAGGTGATCAATCCTGTAGCCATCAAGATCATCTTGCCTCCCTCCTTTAAGATCCATCCGGTCTTCCACGTGTCGCTACTCAAACCGGTTGAACCAGGGACTAGGGTTCCTGTACGACCTGCTCCTGTTATCCTGCATGATTCGGAGGAGTTTGAAGTTGGGGCCATCATAGATTCCCGGGTGGTTAGGAAAGCATTGCAATACCTGGTCCATTGGAAAGGGTATGGCATAGAGGAACGCACATGGGAACCTGCGGCCAATGTTCATGCCCCTCGATTATTGAGAGAGTTTCACCGGAGATACCCTGACAAGCCCAAACCGGGTGGGGAGCATTGTGGGGGGAGTGTACTGTCATGCTTTGGGAATCCCCTACGCTGTCCCTTTAAGAAACCTGGTATGTAAGGAACCAGGAAACAGGGAACGGCGCTTCACGTTCCTGCGTCAAGCTTCCCTTATTTCCGGTTCCGTTCCTGTTTCCCTGAATTCGTTGTTCTTGGTTCTGTTTTGCTGTTGTCCGCTGTTCAGCGTGTAGAGTTCCCCTTCACCAACTATTAGTGGGCTCACATACGCTCTTGGTTATACAGCGCCTTTCTGCCTCTGGCGTACTCTGCTGTGTACTCCGCCCGGCGGCCGGGCTTTGCTCCGCCATCCGGCCGGGCATTGCTCTGTGCGTACGTGCTCTTAGCTCTCCTCTCCCCTACTCCTGGTGCCTCGCCCGGCGGCCGGGCCTTGCTCCGCCATCCGGCCGGGCACCGCTCCGTTCTCTGCTTTGCGGAGAACGCGTTCACGGCTTCATTTTGTAAACTTCTGAGTATTGCGCTGACACTCAGTTCCACCCGGCGGCTGGGCTTAGCTCCGCCATCCGGTGGGACTAGTCTCCCTTGTGCATCCCAGTATTTCTTTTTACGCTTGACAGCCGGGTTTGTGCTCCGCTGTCCGGTGTGGTGTTTTCCCCATTTCTCCTTTTCATAGTTAGTCAGTTAGGTTTCTCCTTATTATTTTCCTGTCCCCGTTCTGTCCCCACTTTACCTGCAAGGTCCCTGTTTCCAGGAGCTTCCACCATCTTTTTCCATTATATACTGGAAACCCCGTCCTTTGTATTTCGTGGCACTCTTGCGTGGATCTGGGTGGGTGCCTCTATTCCTCACTACAGGGAATCACGATGGTGATAATTCATAAAGACATCTGCAGAAGAATTGAATGGAAGGTTCTTTGTGTACCAGACGGTATTGAAGGGGTCTTCAAAGGCAGTTCCAAGATAGTCGAACTCCAGACGCTGTACCTTACTTCCACCTTCATCTGCTAAATCAGCGTCATATTAAGAACCTGGGCCTTCCTGTTTTCCTGTTACCTTCATTGAAGTACCCCATATTCACTACTGGAGAATTCCATCAGCCATCATTGTCTCCCCCCTTCTTTCCTTGTTTTGTTTCCCTGTTTTCCCCTGGCGTGTCTCTCGTACTCTAGTGCTTGATAGAGTCGGAAGACCGTAGGGGAAGGCTGCGGACTACTCTTCGGATTCCTGACGCTCCTGTGGAACCAGCCTGCAATCCTTACACTGGGTGAGAGTATTCTGCTTAATTCAGAGACTCTGTCCATCACCACCCCTTGTTGTAAATATTTTTGTCCACCCTAAGCGTGGAAGGGTATACTCAGATGTGAGTCCCTTGCTGATTGCACCATCAGGATTCAAGCAAGCCGGGCCGAAGACGGCTGAAATGCCAGAAACCGGTCCCCGGAAGCTTGTTTCCTTCCCAGTGTAAGAATTGGCTTTTGTAGTCTGGTCTGCCCTGTTCCCATGATGCACTGGGCCAGGGACAGACTAATTTGCATACAGCCAGGTTCTGAAACTGGGATGGTGCAATGAGCTAAAAAACGGTGTTGGATCTAGCCCTGATCTCTTGACTGGGTGAGAGTATTCTGCTTAATTCAGAGACTCTGTCCATCACCACCCCTTGTTGTAAATATTTTTGTCCACCCTAAGCGTGGAAGGGTATACTCAGATGTGAGTCCCTTGCTCATTGCACCATCAGGATTCAAGCAAGCCGGGCCGAAGACGGCTGAAATGCCAGAAACCGGTCCCCGGAAGCTTGTTTCCTTCCCAGTGTAAGAATTGGCTTTTGTAGTCTGGTCTGCCCTGTTCCCATGATGCACTGGGCCAGGGACAGACTAATTTGCATACAGCCAGGTTCTGAAACTGGGATGGTGCAATGAGCTAAAAAACGGTGTTGGATCTAGCCCTGATCTCTTGACTGGGTGAGAGTATTCTGCTTAATTCAGAGACTCTGTCCATCACCACCCCTTGTTGTAAATATGCAGAATAAAAAAGTGGCAGAATTGAAACGTGACCGGGTTCCCTTATTTATAAAATACCGGTTTTCGCCCAGGCACGAGATGAAGCACTTATGAGCATGAAGAGTAATGAGCCACCTCCTCCTGGCCATACAGAGGCTACAGGAACTGCAAAGCCTGCTGGGTAATGTATTCTTACGTTCAACATAAACGTATCCTCGGGTCTGTAATGACAATCGTGAGTATGTAGAGTGACAGACAAGAGTCTCACACCATCTCTTAGAAGGAGTTGTAGCCCTTGGTGGAACTAGGTTTTCCCACCAAGAGGAGATACCCAGATGATGAAGCATGCCATCTTTGGTGGGTGAGGGTATTCGTCCTGAAAGGGATCTTTCCTATATGGGGCGAGACTCTTGTCTGTCACTCTACATACTCACGATTGTCATTACAGCCCTGAGGATACGTTTGTGTTGAACATGTCATTTATAGGGGATATTTTCCTTGCAGGTTTTTAAACATTTTTTCCCTTGGACCCTCCCCCCACTGTTTTGTGTTAAGTGATGTATTCTCACCCCAGCAGGTTAAAACACTTAGTCACGGTGTCCTGTGCCGCAGAAAATATAAAGTGCTTATGAACACGAAAAACAATGAGCCCCCTCCTTCTGACCACACAGAGGCTGTAGGAACTGCAAAGCCTACTGGGGGACGAAGTCCCACCCCAGCAGGTCCAAACACTCAGTCACAGTGTCCCAGAACCAAATAAAGTCAAATCCCAATTACACCTTATGATGCACACCAAGGGAACTCTTTGATCAAGCAAAATCACAAATACATTCTGGGAAACAACCCAAATTCATGTATGGGCATATGTAATGGAATAAGGATGAACAAAAACGTAAAAAAGTGTATACATGTTGTGAGAAGTTGGCCTGATGTGCAGTGCTCACTATTCTAGTGATCACTATATATCAGTCCAAACAACCCTTATTGATGATTGGTTGTAAGTCAACCTTATAGACCAGCTATCCTAGTAGCATGGATACGAGCAGTCTAAGGCTAAGACTCTAGAGGGCGTGTTAAGCCAGCTGTTTTACCATCACATTACCCCTTGAACACCCAGTGAAAGGACACCACACAAGTGTTATGAAAATAAACAGTGTATTTATTAGAATCACAACAGCCCTGTACTCTTTATGAGGACAGGGTGCTAGGCACACAACAAAACTCTTACGAAAATACTTAAGTTAGCACAGTATATACAAATGCCCGAGGGGCACGGAAAACCATATACTCTAAAAGTGGAATGCGAATTACTAGCAGGTAAGTAACAATTCTCAGAGGCTTTAGAAACGCTAGGCCTACAATACTAAACACTCAGGTTAGGAGCAGGAGGCCTAGGGACACCACGTGCAGAGTGGGAACTCTCACGCGTAAGGCGGGAAAAAGCCTATGGAAGCTAGAACTCACAAAGTTACTGTTCTCCGGCGAACCCGACTAGGTAGGTCGAAAACGACAGTGGATCTGGACCCTTGGATAGTGAGGCTATGCTGGGGCACCGAAATGCCGAAGTTACCTAGCCCAGGGGCTGCGGCTGCATAGGTCTGAAAAGACGTCGGGATTCCTCGTTGACGAACCAGGAGCCTGAAGAAGAAGTTGCTGGCAGGCGGCCAGTGAAGAAAAGTTCGAAGAGATCCAAGCCTGGATCAGGGAAGAAGAAACCTGAAAGCAGAGGGGACCAAGTTCTTGAATCACTAGCCAGTGATTAAGTGGGCACCAGGATGGCACCGGGCGAAGTCACCGCAGTCAGGTGAGTGGGCGCTGCTGGGCTCTGTAGTCTCACGGACCAGGAGGCGTTGTCGGCGACCAGGATGGAGGTACGAGCTGTCCCACGATGGATGATGCTCTCGACGTCGCTGGACCCAGGATTGGGGCAACAAGTCTTGGCAAATTCAAGCCCATGCGGTGGACTCAAAATGGCGTCTTGAGTGGACCAGGAGGGTCCGGGGTGCTCCTCTCTTGGAAGGGAGCAAGGGCCAGTCTGGAGCAACCAGACCAGCAGCAGTGATGTCGTCGGGCATCGTCAGGAAGACCACAAGCCAGCGGGCTAGTAGCCAAACAACGCGGTGAGCAGCAAAAAGCAGAAGGGCCCCACGCAGATCGTGGAGATGCTGGGAGGCTGGACTTCGGTGCTGGAGCTGCTCAGGGTCGGGGCTTCTCGGTCCCCAAAGCACTCACCAGAGGGTCCCTCGGCGGTCGTGCTGGAAAGAAGTTGTGCAGTCTTGAAGATGGCCGGTCCCTCGAGGTCTCGTCGCACCCACGGTTCTCAGCTTGGCTGTAGAGGTGGGTAGAGGGCAGAGGTGCCAGGGAAGCCGGTTCTCGTCGAGCTGGGCAGTCGGATTCCGGAGGAAGGACTTGCAGCAGACCGCAGTGTTCTTAAGATGGTGCCTGCGGATGCAGGGTGACTACTCCTTAGCCACAAGGGAGAATCTTGAAGAAGAAATCTTGATGTCCTTTCGTAGAAAGTCGTGTCTTGATTCCAAAGATGATCTAATTTGGAAGGGGGCCTGCTCCTACCTTTATCTGGGAAAAGGGGGCTGGCACGCGACTAAGTCCTGCCCTAGGGGTGGGACCAGGAGGGGGGTGGTTACACCCCTCTCCTTTGGCGGGCTTTCCCCAGGCCAGGGGCTGGAGTGCCCCTGGAACTGGTTTCAGCCGGCCTATGCACAGTGAGCACCGGGGTGCCACTTGCAGTCACCTTCCTCTGAAGCCCTGCCTACCTAGGATACACAAAATCCTGTCTGGGACGGTGCTGGCACCGCCCCTGGCAGGAAACCCTTTGTCCTTATCTCCTGCTCTGGGAGGACTCCCAGCAGCAGGAGGGCAGACTTGTGTCTCGGTGGCAGCATCCATTTTGTGGAGCTGAGGCTCTGTTTGACTTTAACCGGGGTTAGAGGTTACATACATGTCGTGTCCCTCTAGAAGGGTGGAATGCTAACCCCGTCGCCAGAATTGGCGAGGGGTTAGTATTCCAATTCGTATGACACCTTACTCGACATGTTTTGATAAAGCGATACCAGAGTTGGCATATAACCGCGAGGATTATAATGCACTTAATAGTATATGGTATGCGATATCATGGAAACGGCTAAGGGATAGATCCCGAAAGCCGCAGACAGGCTCAGCTCATGCCAGAGCACCATCTCACACGATTCCAAGCACTCTGCCTTCAGGATTGTTAAGGCCTGCCATAGGAGTGACTGATAGGAGATCTGTGTGTCCATTTTAGGGTTAGATATAGGTATACTATATCTAAAGCAAAGGGTGAGTACACCACCTTGCCCCAGCTGTCGTGCAGCCAGTTGTGTCAGTTTAGTTAGTCAGTCCAGGGGTGGCACAATACATGCTTCAGCCCCTGGGAGACTTCTGGGTGCACCTCAGCCCTGGGTACAGGGACTTGGAGAGGGCCCAGTGCCAATTCAGTACCTGAGTACAATTTGGATAGAGAGAACAGCTAGGCTGTGGGTCTGATTAGCAGGCCCACAGCCAGGGAAAGTCGTAAACCAGTGCAGCAAAAAGCAAAAATCTGGGTGATCATAGGATTGCAGACCCTACTCTCCTACATGACCCCCCCCCCAAACTTTGGGACAATAAACTAACCTTGACCAGGTGAGTCTTCTTGCTCTAAGTGGAAATACCTGGAGAGCCCATCAGCATTGCTGTGATCAGTACCAGGTCTATGCTCCACTGTAAAATCCATCCCCTGTAGGGAAATGGACCACCTAAGCAGTTTGGGGTTTTCACCCTTCATCTGATTTAGCCACAAGAGGGGCTTATGATCGGTCTGAATGGTGAAATGAGTGCCAAACAAGTAGGCCCTCAGCTTCTTCAGGGCCCAAACCACAGCAAAGGCCTCCCTCTCAATAGCTGACCAACTTTTCTCTCTGGGGGTCAGCCTCCTACTAATGAAAGCAATAGGCTGATCATTACCATCAAAATTCAGTTGAGACAGAACAGCTCCCACACCCAACTCAGAAGCATCTGTTTGGACAATGAATGGCTTGGAGTAATCTGGACTCTTAAGGATAGGTGCTGTGCATATGGCCTGCTTGAGGTCATTGAATGCTTTCTGACAGCTTGCTGTCCACTGAACTTTCTTTGGCATCTTTTTGCTTGTCAGGTCATTAAGAGGGGTCACTATGGACCCATAATTTCTGACAAACTTCCTATAGTAACCAGTCAGGCCCAAGAAAGCTCGAACCTGAGTCTGGGTGATTGGAGGAGCCCAGTCCTGGATGGCCTGTATTTTACTCTCCAATGGCTGAACCTGGCCTCCACCTACAAGGTGGCCCAGGTATACAACCTGTGTCTGCCCTATCTGGCACTTAGGGGCCTTGATAGTGAGGCCTGCCTTTTGCAGAGCCTCTAACACTTTCCTCAGGTGGACCAGGTGATCCTCCCAGGTGGAGCTAAAGACAGCAATATCGTCCAGATATGCTGCACAGAAGTCATCCAGCCCAGTGAGGACTTGATTCACCAACCTTTGGAAGGTGGCAGGTGCATTTTTCAAACCAAAGGGCATTACCACAAACTGATAATGCCCACCAGGGGTAGAAAATGCTGTCTTGGGTTTGGCCTCCTCAGCTAACCTGATTTGCCAATACCCAGCTGTCAAATCAAATGTACTTAAGAATTTGGCAGAAGCCAATTTATCTATAAGTTCATCTGCTCTTGGTATTGGGTGGGCATCAGTCTTAGTGACTGCATTGAGGCCTCTGTAGTCTACGCAAAACCTCATCTCTTTCTTACCACCCTGGGTGTGAGGCTTTGGCACTAGAACTACTGGGCTAGCCCAAGGGCTATCTGAGGGCTCAATGACTCCCAGCTCCAACATTTTCTGCACTTCTGTTTTGATGCAGTCTCTAACATGATCAGGCTGTCTGTAGATTTTACTCTTGACAGGCAGACTGTCCCCAGTGTCAACATCATGGGTACACCAATCAGTTTGGCTGGGTGTTAGAGAGAACATATGTCTGAAGGATTGCAGAACTTGCCTGCAATCCTGTTGCTGATGCTCAGTGAGGCTGCCACAAAAGACAACACCATCTACTGACCCATCATCAGGATTCTGAGTGAGCAGGTCTGGGAGAGGGTCACTCTCTTCCTCCTGTCCCTCATCTGTGGCCATGAGCAAGCTCATGTCCTTCCTGTCAACATATGCCTTGAGCCTGTTTACATGGAGCACTCTGAGAGGGCTCCTGGGAGTTCCAAGGTCCACCAAGTAGGTAACCTCTCCCTTTTGCTCAATGATGGTGTGGGGCCCAGACCATTTGTCTTTCAGAGCTGCTGGGGCCACTGGCTCCAGCACCCACACCTTCTGTCCTGGCTGGTACACAGTCAGAACAGCCTTTTGGTCATGCCAAGCTTTTTGAAGTTCTTGGCTGGCCTCCAGGTTTTTAGATGCCTTTTCCATGTACTCAGCCATCCTGGAGCGGAGACCAAGTACATAGTCCACTATGTTGGTTGCAGGCTTTTTGAGAGGTCTCTCCCATCCTTCCTTCACCAAACACAGGGGTCCTCTAACAGGATGCCCATACAGAAGCTCAAAAGGGCTGTAGCCAACCCCCTTCTGTGGGACCTCTCTATAAGCAAACAAGAGGCAGGGGATCAGGACATCCCATCTTCTCCTAAGAGGTTCAGGTAGCCCATGAATCATCCCTTGAGGGTCCTGTTGAATCTCTCAACAAGCCCATTGCATTGTGGGTGGTAGGGTGTGGTGAACTTGTAGTTCACACCACACTCCTTCCACATTGCAGCCAGATATCCTGACATGAAGTTTGTACCTCTGTCAGAAACAACCTCCTTAGGGAAGCCCACTCTGGAGAACACTCCAACTAGGGCCCTTGCCACTACAGGTGCTGTAGTGGTCCTAAGTGGAATAGCTTCAGGATACCTGGTGGCATGATCTACTACCACCAGTATAAACTTGTGCCCTGATGCTGTCTGGGGTTCCATTGGACCAACAATGTCAATCCCCACTCTTTCAAAGGGAACCCCCACCACAGGTAGTGGTATGAGGGGGGCCTTTGTTGTGCCACCTGACTTACCACTGGCTTGGCAAGTGACACAGGAGCGACAAAACTCCTTGGTATTCTCATTCATGTGGGGCCAGTGAAAGTGTGAGACAAGCCTGTCCCACGTCTTTGTCTGACCTAAATGACCTGCAAGGGGAATCTCATGGGCCAAGGTGAGAAGGAAACCTCTCAGAGACAAGGGGATGACCAGCCTCCTGGTTGCACCAGGCTTGGGGTCTCTTGACTCAGAGTACAGGAGTCCATCTTCCCAGTATACCCTGTGGGCACCTGTGGCATTCCCTGCAGCCTCAGCAGCAGCCTGCTGTCTGAGGGGTTCAAGGGAAGGGCAGTCTAACTGTGCCTTCCCCAGGTCTGCTCTGGAGGGTCCCCCTGAGCCCAGAAACTCAACTTGATCCAGTTCAAGCTGTTTAGGCTCAGTTTCCCTCAGCTCTCTCAGATCAGCCTCCTCAGAGACCTGATCCTCAACCTGGGGCAAGGGGGAAGGCAAAGCCTTACCCTTACTGCTCTTCTTCTTGGAAGGTGTCTGGTCCATTCTTTCAGGATCCAGCACCTGTTCAGTGGGGCATCTTCTGGCCTGTGACCTAGTCACAGCAAGCACATGTGCTGGCAAGCCTAACATCTCCATGTGAGTCCTCTGCTCCACTTCTGACCATAGTGATGACTCCAAATCATTGCCCAACAAACAATTAACTGGGAGGTCTGAACTGACTACAACTTTCTTTTGTCCCTTCACTCCACCCCAGGAGAAAGCCACAATCGCCATACTATGACTGGTAGTGACGTTGCTGGCATTGGTCACCAGGAAATCTGTACCTGGCATGATTTGTCCAGGGTCCACAAAGTTAGGTGTCACCATGGTGACACTGGCACAAGTGTCCCTATAGGCCTGAGCCATCTTGCCATTAATCAAAGATGTCTGCCTGTATTTGCCCAAAGTATTGGGACTTACATCAGGGGACATATCCATATCCCCTGTACAGACAAGGACAGCCTGAGTGAGTGTGCCAACTAAGTTGTCAGACCCCTCAGTTCCCAAGGTTAACCCAACTAATGCCTTGGGAGGTACACTACCACTACTGACTTTACTAGGGGGTGCAGTTGCCTTAGGGGCTGTAGTGGCAGGAGTTTGTCCTCCTCTTTTGGTGCACTCACTAAACCAGTGAGACTTACTTTTACAGTACTGGCACCACCTCTTTGACTGGCCTTCTTGATTCTTCTTCTTCTGGGAAGCCTGACCCCCACCCTCTTTGGTTTGTTGGGGACCTGGTGAAGACTTCTGGTCATTTTGTTCACTCTTAACATTACCCTTCTGGTCTGCTTTCTTCTGACCACCCTGGTTCTGGTTCTGGTTTTGCTTGATCCTTGTCCTGACCCATTTGTCTGCCTTCTTTCCCAATTCTTGGGGAGAGGTCAGATCTGAATCAACAAGGTGCTGGTGCAACAACTGGTTCTGACAATTGTTTAAAATGTGTTCTCTCATCATAAGATTATACAATCCTGTGTAATCTGTAACCTTGCTACCCAGCAACCAGCCCTCCAAAGCCTTAGTGGCACAATCCACAAAGTCAGACCAGTCCTGAGACTGAGTTTTCTGGGTGTCTCTGAACAGCAACCTGTACTGCTCAGTGGTTAAACCAAACCCATCAATCAGTGCATTTTTCAGGACCTGGTAATCATTAGCATCCTCCACTCTTGTAGTGAGGAGCTTATCTCTACCTTTACCATCAAAGGAGAGCCACAGTATAGCTGCCCACTGACTCCGGGGAATGCACTGCACAGTGCAGGCCCTCTCTAGAGAAGCCATCCATTTCTGGATGTCATCCCCTTGCTTAAAGGGGGGCACTATTTTAGTCAGGTGTTTAGTATCTAAACCCTTCTCTCTATCTCTTGGGAGATTGCTGCCACCAGTGGGAGCTAACCCACTCATCTGCTGCTCTCTAGCCAAGGCAAGCTTCTCTTTGGCCAGGGCAATTTCTTCCCTTTCAATCCTCAGAGTAGCCTGTCTCATTCTAGCTTCATGCTCCATTCTCTGAGGGGAAGTCAATCTCCTCTGGGGAGAGTTCCTTCTCCTCTGAGAAGAGGCATTAGAGTGCAGAGATCTATTGGAGTCCCTAGAAAGAGATCTATCTCTCCTAACTCCAAGGTTAGGCCTACTTAAGGTCAGTACTGGGGGTCCCCCAGATCCTAGCCCAAGCAAGTCTAAGTTGGCCCTAGTTAGCCTTCTGACTACCTCAAGACCTTTGTCTACCTCATCCCCAGAGAGTTCCCCTTGATCCTCCTCCTCAACTGCATTGGCAATGTTGGGGAGGTCTGGATCTCCAGAGGTGCCCTCTAAGGCTGGCATATTCCCATCTAGCTGAGAAAGCTTTCTCGCATCATAAGTCTCTAAGAGACCTATTAAAAAGGGAATGGTGGGGTTAGACCCCTGTTTCAGTTTCCTGGAGGTACACACTTGTCTCATCTCCTGAAAACTGAGAGCTGCATATCTTGATTTGACCTGTGGAGGGTCAACATCCACAAGGGGAGTCTCAGTAGATTCTCCTTGGGTAGACATGCTCTTTCTAGTGAGGTGTAAGTGGTGCACTTACCTACACTATATGTTTGCCTACTGATCCCTTGCTAGAGTTGTAGTTTAGGGTGTGCTAGGCCCTAGGAGCTACAACAGCTGGTTCAGTAGAACTCAGAGTATTCTAAGCTAAGTTATATGTACCTTTAGTACTTATGTGATCTTTCACAAGATATTCTTAGGATATGTGTGGTAAAACAACAGCAAGCTCAAATCCCACCGCTGCCACCAATGTGAGAAGTTGGCCTGATGTGCAGTGCTCACTATTCTAGTGATCACTATATATCAGTCCAAACAACCCTTATTGATGATTGGTTGTAAGTCAACCTTATAGACCAGCTATCCTAGTAGCATGGATACGAGCAGTCTAAGGCTAAGACTCTAGAGGGCGTGTTAAGCCAGCTGTTTTACCATCACATTACCCCTTGAACACCCAGTGAAAGG
Source organism: Lissotriton helveticus (assembly GCF_964261635.1). Classification (NCBI taxonomy): domain Eukaryota; kingdom Metazoa; phylum Chordata; class Amphibia; order Caudata; family Salamandridae; genus Lissotriton; species Lissotriton helveticus. The sequence goes on from NC_136067.1 coordinate 102,277,758, forward strand.
ACACCACACAAGTGTTATGAAAATAAACAGTGTATTTATTAGAATCACAACAGCCCTGTACTCTTTATGAGGACAGGGTGCTAGGCACACAACAAAACTCTTACAAAAATACTTAAGTTAGCTCAGTATATACAAATGCCCGAGGGGCACGGAAAACCATATACTCTAAAAGTGGAATGCGAATTACTAGCAGGTAAGTAACAATTCTCAGAGGCTTTAGAAATGCTAGGCCTACAATACTAAACACTCAGGTTAGGAGCAGGAGGCCTAGGGACACCACGTGCAGAGTGGGAACTCTCACGCGTAAGGCGGGAAAAAGCCTATGGAAGCTAGAACTCACAAAGTTACTGTTCTCGGGCGAACCCGACTAGGTAGGTCGAAAACGACAGTGGATCTGGACCCTTGGATAGTGAGGCTATGCTGGGGCACCGAAATACCGAAGTTACCTAGCCCAGGGCCTGCGGCTGCATAGGTCTGAAAAGACGTCGGGATTCCTCGTTGACGAACCAGGAGCCTGAAGAAGAAGTTGCTGGCAGGCGGCCAGTGAAGAAAAGTTCGAAGAGATCCAAGCCTGGATCAGGGAAGAAGAAACCTGAAAGCAGAGGGGACCAAGTTCTTGAATCACTAGCCAGTGATTAAGTGGGCACCAGGATGGCACCGGGCGAAGTCACCGCAGTCAGGTGAGTGGGCGCTGCTGGGCTCTGTAGTCTCACGGACCAGGAGGCGTTGTCGGCGACCAGGATGGAGGTACGAGCTGTCCCACGATGGATGATGCTCTCGACATCGCTGGACCCAGGATTGGGGCAACAAGTCTTGGCAAATTCAAGCCCACGCGGTGGACTCAAAATGGCGTCTTGAGTGGACCAGGAGGGTCCGGGGTGCTCCTCTCTTGGAAGGGAGCAAGGGCCAGTCTGGAGCAACCAGACCAGCAGCAGTGATGTCGTCGGGCGTCGTCAGGAAGGCCACAAGCCAGCGGGCTAGTAGCCAAACAACGCGGTGAGCAGCAAAAAGCAGAAGGGCCCCACGCAGATCGTGGAGATGCTGGGAGGCTGGACTTCGGTGCTGGAGCTGCTCAGGGTCGGGGCTTCTCGGTCCCCAAAGCACTCACCAGAGGGTCCCTCGGCGGTCGTGCTGGAAAGAAGTCGTGCAGTCTTGAAGATGGCCGGTCCCTCGAGGTCTCGTCGCACCCACGGTTCTCAGCTTGGCTGTAGAGGTGGGTAGAGGTCAGAGGTGCCAGGGAAGCCGGTTCTCGTCGAGCTGGGCAGTCGGATTCCGGAGGAAGGACTTGCAGCAGACCGCAGTGTTCTTAAGATGGTGCCTGCGGATGCAGGGTAACTACTCCTTAGCCACAAGGGAGAATCTTGAAGAAGAAATCTTGATGTCCTTTCGTAGAAAGTCGTGTCTTGATTCCAAAGATGATCTAATTTGGAAGGGGGCCTGCTCCTACCTTTATCTGGGAAAAGGGGGCTGGCACGCGACTAGGTCCTGCCCTAGGGGTGGGACCAGGAGGGGGGTGGTTACACCCCTCTCCTTTGGCGGGCTTTCCCCAGGCCAGGGGCTGGAGTGCCCCTGGAACTGGTTTCAGCCGGCCTATGCACAGTGAGCACCGGGGTGCCACTTGCAGTCACCTTCCTCTGAAGCCCTGCCTACCTAGGATACACAAAATCCTGTCTGGGACGGTGCTGGCACCGCCCCTGGCAGGAAACCCTTTGTCATTATCTCCTGCTCTGGGAGGACTCCCAGCAGCAGGAGGGCAGACTTGTGTCTCGGTGGCAGCATCCATTTTGTGGAGCTGAGGCTCTGTTTGACTTTAACCGGGGTTAGAGGTTACATACATGTCGTGTCCCTCTAGAAGGGTGGAATGCTAACCCCGTCGCCATAATTGGCGAGGGGTTAGTATTCCAATTCGTATGACACCTTACTCGACATGTTTTGATAAAGCGATACCAGAGTTGGCATATAACCGCGAGGATTATAATGCACTTAATAGTATATGGTATGCGATATCATGGAAACGGCTAAGGGATAGATCCCGAAAGCCGCAGACAGGCTCAGCTCATGCCAGAGCACCATCTCACACGATTCCAAGCACTCTGTCTTCAGGATTGTTAAGGCCTGCCATAGGAGTGACTGATAGGAGATGTGTGTGTCCATTTTAGGGTTAGATATAGGTATACTATATCTAAAGCAAAGGGTGAGTACACCACCTTGCCCCAGCTGTCGTGCAGCCAGTTGTGTCAGTTTAGTTAGTCAGTCCAGGGGTGGCACAATACATGCTTCAGCCCCTGGGAGACTTCTGGGTGCACCTCAGCCCTGGGTACAGGGACTTGGAGAGGGCCCAGTGCCAATTCAGTACCTGAGTACAATTTGGATAGAGAGAACAGCTAGGCTGTGGGTCTGATTAGCAGGCCCACAGCCAGGGAAAGTCGTAAACCAGTGCAGCAAAAAGCAAAAATCTGGGTGATCATAGGATTGCAGACCCTACTCTCCTACACATGTGATCTTATCTGTGAGTCCCATGATCCCCATAGAGCGTGCTGGAAGTAAAGAGTAGTACAAACATTCCAACCGGCCGGACTGCATCTCAGCTGGATCACCTTCCTTTCCTCCTGTGGACAAAATAACAAACAAACAGTGAATTGAATAAAATAAAAAGTGGCAGAACACTTGTAGCCATCTAAGAAAACACAGTCAATGTGATACGCTTTCGGAAAACGGGAGTTTATTCATCACCTAGGTGGACCTTCAGTTCCTCCTCCACATTCTACCCATGTGGGCTTTTTGTTTCTAAGTCAATAAGTATCTAGACTCCATACATGTGAGTGCCAACACTCTAGTCCCATCTCTGTTTTCTATTTTAATTGACCAATGGTGTAGTACACCAGCTTACTCGTGTTACTGTAATGTTTCTCATCAAAATGTCAGACATTGAGATATTGGGGCTCCCTGTTATCAATAGCACACATATGTTCCAGAATCCTCTTTTTGGCCGGGTGTACCATGCTTCCCAAGTAACTGTTTTTGCATGGGCACTCTCAAACATACACAAAAAATTATGAAGTACATGTGAGGAATTTGGATGTAGGGTACCTCCCTGCACTGTATTTACATGCTTTACACTTCTTCCAGGGAAAGAAACCCTTAATGCCTTCATGAGACTGTCTATTTTAGCAGTAATGTCACTGTGTACTAAAATGTCTCTCAGAGATCTACTCTCACGGTATGTAATGCTAGAGGTATGATCTACCTCCTAAAACAAAACATACAACCTTTTTATGTAAACAAATTTAAAAAACATTAAACAATTCTAAATTTTCCAAATAAATAAATTCACTTCGCTAACCAAAAAAACACTAACAAATAATTTAAATTCAATAAAAAAATCATACTGAAACACTGATAATATTTAAAAAGTATTGAATGGAACAAATACAAATTAAAGCAATTAATACAATTAATTTCACAATTAAAGAAAGTGATCCACCTATTAACAATTAATTAAAAACAACATATAATGCAGATTTTCATTAAAATAATAATAATAATCAATTAAGAAATTAAGTTACATAAAAATGAATTGTAAATTAAAACAGTAACTTGCATTTTAAATAACTTCCCAGCGTAATTCCAACAAATCCAACCCGCTGCTAAATGTAACATTTCTGATTAACTGCAAAAAAATGTAAATTTCACATTGAAAATACAAACATTATTGTATTCCCTTATAATGATATAATGAATAATTGTTATCAAATATTACAAAAGATATTTTATACAACTATGCTAAATAAAACAACATTATGTCCATTAATATTAAAAAAGATATATTATATTCCTAAAACCATAATTATACCCTCCTAATTCTGTCCCATGATACTTTTGAGTTGCTGATATTTTCAACATGATACGTGGGTATCACAATATTTGTTTCCATGATGTATTGGTAAGTTACAGTTTGCACCCTCAAGTTGCATGTGGTCCCACTACCTCTGAATAACAAGGGGGAAATGTAAATTTGGCGGAGCAGAGACTCGTCACTTACCATCTCTCTTGCGCTGCCAAACTCTTAAATACTCCTCCTTCTCCCTCTCCAGTATCCTGCACTACACACCTTCACTCACACTAGAATATTTCATATGCACTCACACTGTGCTCCCTGGTAACCATGCCCTACCTTCTCAGTCTATCAAAGTACCTGCTGTTGCTAAGGGATACATGTAGTGTCTGAAAACCACTAGGCCATATACAATTGTCATCAAAGACGTCATCACAAGTAGAAATCCACGTCATTCATGCTATTAGTACGAAACATTGTAGTGATCAATTCACAGTGTTCACTAAGAACCTACTCAATCGGGAGGTGATACTACACAATCATTTGTCTTCTTATATGGAGTTTCATGCCACTCCTCTGCCGCTTGTAATTTAACAGGTAAATTTACCTTCCTATGAAGGATGAATCAGCCTCTTTGAGATTCAAACTCGTGACCTGCAGATCACCAGAGCGTTTAACTCAACGAGCCACTCTGCCATCCTGGCCTCAGCTCAACAGCCTCTGACTCCAGGCAAATAACTTACTCTCCTTGTGCCCAGAAAGAATGAAAACAATGAATAACATACACTGGTCCTCTTGTACAGTGCTCTGACACCCTTGGGCCAGGTTTGTAATACAAAAAACTGCAATACAAAATATTCACTTCCCCCTACCTTGCTACCTTTCCCTAGTTTTGTCTTGTTTCCAGGTTTCTCGTCTTATTTGTCCTCGTTAGTGGCAGAGTTTGGTTAGACTGCAGTTTTAGTGATGCAGAGAGCACGCGCACTCACAACTGACCCACGGTTTGGAAGTGTGACGTCAGGAGTGCCTCCAGAGGGTTTTCCTTATCTTCACATTATTTGCTCAAATTACAAACACCATTAAACAACGTTGGGGACCGAGCCTTGCCCCCGATCAGCACTTATGAGGTGCAAGTCTTCAGATTACTTTACCGCTTCACTCCGGGGGCCGACCTTTTCTCCCAAGCGTAACTTTAAATGACACTGAGGCTCGAACTTGACGTCAAGGACACTTGGCAGTGGTTTCTTCTTTACTTTTCTTTGTTTAGTTTTCTAAGTTTCTTCTTGTTTCTCCACTTACTTGTTTCTTCCGCTGTTGTTTCTGGCAGCAATTAAGTAGATAGCCATGGGTTCTTGTTGCAAGGGGCTGCTCAAAGCTGTGATGGTTTCTTCTCTGGTCGGGTCAGCTAAATTGTCGCCAAATTGTTGTAAATTGATCTCAGGACACTTCTAGTTAGTTACATGTAGGTTTATTGTAGACACAGCTGAGAGCACACCTCGCCAGCTGACCAGACCATTAACTGACAAGAGTAGAACACTCCGGTAGAAGTTAGAACACACATAGGTATTTTGTGAGGCTAAGGAGGTAAGAACACAAAGGAAGGGCTAACGACCACTGTCAGCCATGTTACCCGAAGAACTAATTCACAACACATCTTACTCCTTTACAGAAAAATGAAATAAATAAACAAATCACAAAAATGAAGCATAATGCATGGGAGACAACAACAATAATAATTAAGACAGATAGGAAGTCTACGACTTCTTGAACTATTTTTAGTTTGTGAAGGCAAAAAAGCGTGTAGGGGCAAAGAGTGTTAAAACTGAAGTGGGAGGTGACACATCACCCAAAACAACTAATAGGTATCACTACCACCTACTCCCCTTAGGCTGACAAAAACAGGAAAAGACAGCCCACTTTCTCCAATCTGTCCTGGACCAGCAAAAAACAGAAAGAGAAAATTCACTTTCTTCAATCTGTTTCTGTCCACCATCGCTTTACGATCCAAGTTGAAGATGAACAATTCAACAGATGCCTCCATGCTTTAGATTACCAATATGTGGATTTAATGTTCCCGAAGAAAATTATTGAAGCCAGTTTTTTCTCTGTTCTTTTTTTTGGACTAGCAGTTCCGGTTCTGATCCTCTTTCTCCGGTTCAGGACTTCTTTCTCTGATTCTAGACTTCTTTCTCCGGTTACAGGCATTTTTTTTCTGGTTCTGGGCCTCTTTTTTTCGCCGTTAGTTGTGAACTCTATGGCCAATTTTCTCCTTGTTTTTCTTTTGGGCTCTTTGTCTTGGTTATGTGGAATCTCTGACCCAGTTCTAGTTATGGGACTTTTGTTTCCATACTGGACTCTCTATCCAGACTTTAATTTTCTTTTTCCGAGTTTGAACTCTCTGTCCTAGATTTTTGAACTATCTGTCCTGGTTCTGGGTTTGGAACCTTTGTCCCCTCTTGGTACTGATTCTGGGACATTTGTCCCTTGCCGGTACTGGTTCCTTTGGGACCTTAGTCCCTGTTTTGACTCACAGTCCTAGATCCGGGACCTTTGTCCCCATTATGTGCTCTCTGTCCAGACTGGTTCCTTTGGTAACTTTGTCCCCGTTTTGACTCTCAGTCCTAGTTCTGGGACCCTTGCCCCAGTTATGAGCTCCCAGTGGAGTTTCTGGCTTCTTTGTTTCAATTTCTGGGACCTTTGTCCCCGTAATGACCGAGATCTGTGTCCCTGATCAGGTACCTTTGAATCTATGACCCAAGATTTGGACTCTTAGTCTAAGTTCTGTGGCTCTACAACCCAGTTCTAGTTGCGGGACCTTTGTCCCATATGTGTCCTCTGTCGTGATTCACTGTGCCAGTCTTGGGCTCTTCACTGTGCCAGACATGAGCTCTTAGGCCAGGTACAGGACTCTCTGTCCCTGATACCCTGTGCCAGTCCTGGACTCACTGTCTCTGTCCCTGGTATTGGGCTCTTTGACCCGAATCTGTGAGTCATTATTATCTGTTGTTGCAAATGGCGCGCAGATAAATGAAGATGTCTATGGCAGGTTATTTATTTACTCCCCCAAATAATAAGGTTCACCTTGGGTGACTGTTCCTGTGCCTGTGTCTTGTCCTAAACTTCGGGCTACCCACATCCTTATGATCACCAGCTACTTCCGCTAAGTAATGATAAAAACCTCCTTTCATCTTTAAATAGGAAACATTGCTTTCCAAATGAGTAGCTTAAGGAAACAGAAGGTTCACACTTCGTTAGACAACATAATTTCACCAAAACTACTGAAGCTGGGGGGGAACATGGCGCCCGCCAGCTGAGCGGTAGCGCACGTTCTATGCTAGAGCTCTCCCTCTCCTGGTTTTGAGGCGTTCTTGATGTGTGTCGAGCCTCGCAGTTCCGCCTCACCTTTTTTTCTCCTAAAGCTGATCCTTTTTGGAGTCTTTCTTGATGTGTGTTGGCATTCCCGAGGAATCCCCAGGTCCTTCGTGTCTCCTCCTCTTGCCACGCTGGTCCGGAGCCGCAGTGGAGCTGAGACGCGGTCGCAAAGCTGCGGCCCGCGGTCTCCTCCGGGTGAATTGTGGCAGAGCCAGAACAAGCACCGGTGGTGGCATCGGCAAATTTTTCCCTCGAGTGGTCGGTGGAGAGGCATGCTGCACTGAGGACAGAGAAGACATCGAGGGCAACGAGGAGTTTAGCAGCAGCGGCGGTGGCGGAGGTGGTAAGAGTGAGACGCCCTCTTTACAAGAGGGGTCTCGAGTAGCAGTGCAGGAGCAGGCGATAAAGTCTGCCCCCCCCCCAAATTAAATATCAGCGCCAGTAAGAAAGGTGGTAAGAGGAAGGGGAAGCGGGGAAAGTACACACCCAGACAAACTGCACGGTCAGGTGGTCTTGAGGGGCAGGATAAAGAGCAGTGCACCCCGAAAGATGTAACAGTTATAACAGATAAAACAGAGGCAAAAGAGATATTGGGGGTTCAACAACAGGAAGAAACACCCTCTGTCCACAACACTGCCTTTCAGAATTACCAGGTGAAGGGGAGGAGCATAAAGGGAGTTAGGAGTAAAGGCTCTACCAAAGGACCCTCCAAAATTAATACTGTTAGGGTCACTCCATCCCTACGCTCATTCTTCAGGGTACAGCCTCAGATCCTGACTATCTCAAAACAGGAGGGGCCCCCTCGATCGCACGGCCCCATCGCTCTTGTTAAAAACTCTGCCACTATGGAATCTAAAGAGCCCCCCGAGATCGCTAGTGGTATGTCCAAGCTCATGCCTACGAACTCCAGTTCTAGCTCCACCACTCCTGAAATATCTACAGTACCCTCAGCACTACCGTCAGCACCCAGGTCCTTGGAAGTTTCTGGGATAACCCTGGAACAGCAGACTAAGCAACAGGGCCAGATTGAAAGAGGGGGGTAGAGAGTTCAGCTGGGGCCTCAATAGAAGTTCTTTTCGCTTCTCTAAAAGAAGATATAAAACAAGGGTTTGCAGTGTCAGCAGATAACCAGACCGAGATTAGAGCGGCATGTGAAATCTTGGAAAAAAAAGTCGACTTACTAAATTCAAGGACTGAATTCTTGGAGAACTTGGTCGTTGAGCTAAAGGCAAATCTGGGGTCTGCAGAGAAAAAATTCTAACTTTACGTAGAGATGGAGATGTCCTACGGGATAGAATGGAGACACTTGTAAACAATTCTCGTAGAAATAATTTTCGTCTTTTGAAGGTTCCAGAGGGCAAGGAGGGGGCAGACATTAAGACCTTTGTCGTTGCACTGCTTAAGGATTCTTTAAATCTTGAGGAGTCTGTGGGCTTCTTGGAGAAGGATATACAGAGGATCCATAGAGACCCTTTTCATCTCAATCCCAGCAGACCTAAACCTAGGAAGATCATTATCAATGTCCTTACTTGATCAAAAATCAGATCTGGAACAGGAAATAACAGAAGAGGAAGTAAGAAGGGGTATTGACCAGTCTAAAAGAGGGAAGGCGGCCAGCCCAGATGGTCTTCCAGGGGAGCTATATCGATTATCATCCCAGTACTTGCCAAAGTTTATAACAACATACTTTTGAAGGGAGAAAACCCCCTGATTTACAAGGCCCCGACAGCTAGATTACTAGTGAATGGAACCCTGACAGACATATTTAAGATCACCAGGGGTACGAGACAGGGCTGCCCTCTCTCCCCGCTGCTCTTCAACCTGTACATCGAACCATTCGCACAGGCCCTTAGGGAAGATCATAACATCACTTCATTTAAATTTGGAGAGTGGGAGAGGAGGGTGGCCCTGTACGCAGATGACATTCTCATTCTAACACCCGACCTGGATTCTGCCTTCTCCACAGTCATCAAACGTGCGGAGGAATTTGGCCAAGTTTCGGGTTATGAAATTAATGCTAGCAAAACCGAAATAATGGCATGGAACATAAAAGACACACAACTTCAAGTCGGGTCTACCATGCGATATCAGGGGATTAGAATTATACAGGAGGTAGACAAAATTCCTGAATATAATCTTGATCGAGTCTTTAAAGACTGTCAAAAGCAGATGAAATCGTGGGCTCACCTCCCCTTATCCATCTTGGGGAGGATTAACTTAGTAAAAATGTAAATCTTGCCTAAGCTCACATTTCTTTTCAACACCATCCCGCTGACTTTTGACAAGCATCAGATAGAAAAATGTCAACGAGAATTAAACTCCTTTATTTGGAAGTATAGAGCTATCAGGTTGGCTTGGAAGAAGCTTAGGCGGAAGAGGGATAAAGGTGGATTGGCGATGCCTGACTTGCAATATTATGCCTGGGCTTTCCAGCTCTCACATTCAAGAATGCTGTTGAAAATGCCCACCAGCACAGCGAGAGGTGAGATGTTCCGGGCTATGTTAAGGGGGGCAGGGTTACCGGAGGAAGGTTTTATGTTTAAGTTCGGTGACCAAAAATTCTTTAAAAAAGTCAAACTAAATGTTCTCCATTTGATGGTAAAAAACTGGACCATAATATGAAGTAAAGTGGGGCTTAGCTATTTTTCAAAATTAGCACCACTGTGGGACTCCCCAGGCACACCCGCATGCTTCCAGGATAGCTTGATTAAACCAGTGAGAGATTCTGAGATCACAATGTGGGGAGACTTGACGAATGGTGGTTCTCTACTCTCCTGGGAAGATCTACGGGAGAGAGTGGCGACTGGCCTTTCCAGATTTAAGTACGTCCAGATGAAAAGCTGGGCCCAGGCCCAGGCTAGGCATAATACATCTTTTGGGAAGGGCAGTAAACTGGAAGAACAGTTAGTGGCGAGACCGGCGGGTAAAAAGGAGGTCTCAGTATGGTATTGGGCAATTGAGGAGGAAATGGATGGCGTCTTTAAACTTGCTGATGAGTTATGGGGAGAGCAGATGGATGTTCAGTGTGATCAGGTTTGGGTGGACTCATTTAGTATCCTCCACAGAATAGTTAAACCTGCATGGTTGAAGCGAAATCATCTCTTCACGGCTCATAGAGCGTATCTTTCTCCTCTCAAGTTATCGAAATTTCAGATAGGGAAAGTCTGTAACAAATGTGGGATGCCTGAAGCATCAGACGTTCATATGTTTAAGGACTGTCCATCCATTCTCCCCTTTTGGGAAAATGTGAAGAAGACTCTCGAGTCCATCTTGAAGGTATCACTGGATATTAGTCTGCCTCTAATTATCTTTGGCCATAACGACTACATTACGGGTCCCGCCAGATCCCTACTTTTCTATGCAATCCTAATGGCTAGGAGACAACTATGCAAGCATTGGGTAGATTCAGTTGCACCAACCCACTCAGAATGGTTGACCTCTTTATATGAAGTATCTAAGATGGACATGACTAGATCCTGCAGGAAGAATAAGATTGCGTTCTGGGACTTACTGATATAGTGCAGATAGAGAGCCCGGTTTTTTTTCCCCGGGTCCTATGAGTATGCCTCTCTTGGCCACTCCTTGGACTACTGTTTTGGTTTCCCAGGTCACCGATATGGTCCGTCAGGTCTGCAAAGACCGAGTTGGAGTAAAAAACCTATCCTCACCCCTTGATATTCCTCCCGCCTACTAAACGTACCCTAGTCTAAGTTAATAAATGGTCAAAAGACTCCTGAACTCGTTCAGTTGGGTTACGAATGGTGGTTGGTCTTTTTTATTTTTCTTATTTTTTTCTCAAGAGGGTTAAAGGCGAATGAGGACAAAAAACAAAAAATACACTTTCACCTCATTCCTCCGTTACCATCATAATGTTGCTCTGCCAGATTGTTTTTCTGCACTAGCTTGTTTTTATCCATGACTGCACTGTCTGTTTCCGCGCTACTACAAGAGACGGGGTCTGACTGCTATTGGCGTCCCTCCATTCGGGACAGCTAGGGAGCGGTGTCTACACGTCTTCTGTGTGCTTTCGGCTGTGCCGCCCTCACCCGCTATTAAGATTGCGGCAAAGATTGATAACAACAAATGGTCATGCCAGCAAAATGGCGTAGAGGTGTGGAGGCATAGTGAACGACAGTACACTCAATATGGCGGCTACACGTTGCGAGATGACGTACCATGGAAAGACAGCACTCCCTGTTATCAACTTAGTGACGGCGTTTCCTAACAACGCACAGCGCGTGTGCAGAAATGGCACGTGGGGAAAAGAAATCACATAGCCCAGCAACTGACTCATGGTTTAGGAGAGTGACGTCAGGTAAACTTGCGGCTGATTTCTTTCTTTGTATTCTTTGCTAGATTTCCCTGGTCTTGTCTTGTTTCCAGGTTTCTCGTCTTATTTGTCCTCGTTAGTGGCAGAATTTGGTTAGACTGCAGTTTTAGTGATGCGGAGAGCATGCGCACTCACAACTGACTCACGGTTTGGAAGTGTGACGTCAGGAGTGCCTCCAGAGGGTTTTCCTTATCTTCATGTTATTTGCTCAAATAACAAACACCATTAAACAATTCTGGAGACCGACCCTTGCCCCCAATCAGCACTTATGTGGTGCAAGTCTTCAGAGTACTTTACCGCTTCACTCCGGGGTCCGACCTTTGCTCCCAAACGTAACTTTAAATGACACTGAGGCTCGAACTTGACGTCAAGGATACTTGACAGTGGTTTCTTCTTTACTTTTCTTTGTTTAGTTTTCTAAGTTTCTTCTTGTTTCTCCAGTTACTTGTTTCTTCTGCTGTTGTTTCTGGCAGCAATTAGGTAGATAGCCGTGGATTCTGGTTGCGAGGTGCTGCTCAGAGCTATGACGGTTTCTTCTCTGGTCTGGTCTGCTACATCGTTGCCAAATTGTTGTAAATTGATCTCAGGACACTTCTAGTTAGTTACATGTAGGTTTATTGTAGACACAGCTGAGTGCAACCTCGCCAGCAGACCAGAGCATCAACTGACAAGAGTAGAACACTCCAGTACAAGTTAGAACACACAGATATTCTGTGAGGCTAAGGAGGTAAGAACAGAAGGGAAGGGCTAACGACCACTGTCGGTAAACATCCTTCACAACGCGGTCAAAACACTGCGGTGCCATTATGACGCGTCTTTTACAACGCAAGTCGTTACCACGACTTGCGCTGGAGGGCGCTCTAGACTAAGGAAAAGTAGATTTACTATTCCAACACCTTCCCTACTGTACGTAGGCTGGAGTTGGAATAGTAAATCTTACTATTCCTAAGTCCAGCACCTTACAGCGCAAGTCGTGGTAATGACTTGCATTGTAAAAGATGCGTTGTGATGTACCGCGATCATTTTGATCGTGTTGTAACATCATACAACCCCACTGTCAGCCATGTTACCTGAAGAACTAATTTACAACAAATTCCAGTTTGCGATTTGGTAACAAGTGACCAAATCGCAATTTGGAATTGCGAATACATACTGATTCGGTATTAAGAAGGGGCATGTTTAGGGAATCCCTTCCTAATACCAAATAGCAGCGTTATGTAAGAATGTTTTGTGACCAAAATGCAATTCCAAAACATACTTTAAGTAGGTGGTAGCTGTTGTGATGTTATTTCACGCCCTTCTTCTTTCTTTACCCCTTTCCTGCTGTTCATCCTAGTGGTGTGTGGAATATGATGACTGCATAGAATGTTGAGTGCATGTGGTTAGGCAGTTGGTGTCAGCAGGCTGAGCAGTAAGGATATACTGCTCCTGGTGGTGCGTACTTTATAGCCTATTTACCATCCTAGCTCTATCTAAGCTTCCTGTAACAGAACTACAAATAAAGATATACTTGGAACATACAACCTGCCTTCCTGAAGATTCTTACTCTGTAACATTGGCGACGATCTGGTCTTGAACCCTTGGATACCTACTGATTTAACTACAAACCTCCTAGAACTTCAAGAAATGCTTTGCTACAATTATTTGGACTAATATATTCAGCGACAAAAGATTAATTTACTGTGACTTCAACTAATAACCCAAGCTGGTATCATTTATCTACTACCACTTGACAGCCCTAGCCCCACCAGTGACCATTGTCAGCCTCAACTCAGAACTACAAATAAAGATATACTTGGAACCTACATTCTGGCATCCTGAAGATTCTTAATCTGTAACAGTAGCCCATTTGCGAATGGGAAGGGGTCCCCAAGCGACCCCTCTGGGAATGGTAGTGAAAACGTTTTTTTAAGTGCAGTTGTCCCGCAGACCACTGCCTGCTCTTAAAAAATTAAAAGAAACTTTTCATTTTTCTTTTTTTAAATGCAACCCTTCTTCCTTTAAGGAAAACGGGCTGCATTTAAAAAAAAATGATTGCTTTATTTAAAAACAATCACTGACATGGTGGTGTGCGGACACTAGCAGGCCACCCTCCCCATGATTTTAGCAATTACTAATGGGTCGCAAATTGTGACCTACCTCATTAATATTCATGAGGTAGGTCAATTTGCGGCCCACTAGGAATCGCTAAATAAAACTCATGCAGCCTTATTCATCAACGGGCCGTTTTGCGAGCCCCTAATAGCGATTCATAGCGAATCGCTATTAAGGACTCGCAAAACGGTATTCATGTAGGAATTGCTAAATAAATAGCGATTCCTACACATTCCTTATTTGCGAGTAGCAAATTGCTAATCGCAAATAAGGAATAACTCCCCATTCATTCCTATGGGTCAAAAGGCCCATAGGAATGAATGGGGAGTATTCCTTATTTGCGATTAGCAATTTGCTACTCGCAAATAAGATAGCGATTTAAAGGGTGCCAGGGGTGTACAAAGGACACCCTGTAGCACCCCTTAAATGCAAATTGAAACTGGTGTTGCGCACACACATGTCCAAAGGACATGTGTGTGTGCAACATGCAACTTAGAAAAATGCTTTTAAAAGCATTTTTCTACGTTTTTGCTATTTACCGAGAGGTCTGACCTCTCGGTAAATAGCGGCCCGAAATAGAGATTCCTTAAATGTAATTCCTCGCAATTTAGCGAATTAGCAATTACCGATTTTTGCATTTGGGATGATGAATCCCAAATGCAAAAATTGCGCTCGCAATGGGCCAGATTCTCAGAATCTGGCCCTTTGCGAGCGCAATTCGGCTTGATGAATCAGGCTGATGGTGTTTCATACATTAGGAATAGCGATTACCTAATTGGATTAGCAGAAAATCGCAATTAGTCAATCACTGTTTCCAATAATGATAAATGTGGTACTTAAAGACTTGGCTGTTTAGATAAGTCTATCCTCTGCATTCGTTTTATTGCTAAGTATACAGCAGGACCTTCCAATTTTACCCTCAGCGCCAAGAAACCTATTGGTGAACGTGCACTCTATAAATATCACTTAACATAATAACAGAAGTTATAGAACTATGCCCCACATTCCGATCTGTGTGTGAATACTGCATCAGGATTTCCATTGGCATGGGTGTCTGTAATTCCAGGGTGCAGAAATACCATTGAATTGCCAGTAATCCCCTACAGTCAGCTTTGTAATGGGAAGAAAATGCAGAAAGTGGTGTTCAGCACTGATTTCTACCTGCTATTTTAAAAACTCAGGCCTTTTTTAGGGACATTTCCACCATGTTTGATTTAGTCACTGTATGCACTATTGCTGCTTACGCTGTAATAATAATTTGGTCAAGAACTCCTATTTATGCAAATGAGTTAGGGCAAGCGTATTTGTAATGTGAGCCTATTGGAGCACAGAGGGGGGAGGATGGGTATGTCTACATGCAGCAGACGTGCGCCACTGTCAAAGTGCATGAAAGAGCGGCAAGACAAGGGGATGAAAACAGAAAGCCAAAAGAGGAAAAAACAATGCAGTGCCTTTTCTGAGCCCACTTCCTAACACCTTCAGTGCGTTTCACAACTTGCTGGTTTTCTTAGCACTGCAGTTAATGTTTAAGCCCTTTGTAAACATGGGATGTCGGCCTGTCAATAAATGACTTCTGAATCTCTGAAGAGGAACATCTCACACATCAAGAAGAAAGGGTTCAGTGTCCCACTGTTACTCCTTGCTGTGTTTTTTATGACAGGTTTTAAGAGAGTTTAAATGGTCTTAATCTTAAACACAGTATTCTAATGATTGTTTTATTGTCTGTAAGTTTTAAGGAATCAACTTGCCGAAATAAACTTTATATTGATTGACAATGTCCCGCTAAAGTGCTTCAGTTCCTTACCGTTAAATGCATTACTCTGACTGCTTCCTTTAGAATTAATCCTACGTGGAAAGCATCAAGCCACACGGACACACCCCCTGGAAAAAGGAAATGTATATAAGAACCCCTCGCCCTCCTAACCTCTTGTTTTCAAGCCCTTAACAATCTAGTTGGCCTGATCCACAGGGTGGGAGGGAGGTAGTTAATAAGGAAGCCCTCAGAGTAATGCTTTTACTGGTAACTGAAGCATTACCACAGCCTGCTCCCTTTGCCCTATTACTACTATGGAAGATTCAAAAAGCAATAAATGGACCAGGAATTTTAATTGTCTACCAGTTCTGACTCTGTTATAGCACAGATGACAGAACTCTTGACCAAAAACATTCTCAATCTCTGTCTCCTGTAACACCCAGTAGTGTTTTTAAATGTGGAGAGGGCAGCCCAGGTGGATACCCGCCAGATCTCCCCTTGCGTTTCTTCCAGCGATGTTGACATCCCTCTCGTTGATCGGCCCTCTACACCAATTAGAGGTGGCTCATCAGACCCCTTATAGGCTAGGTTAATTGGAATTCTAACCCACCTTCTCAGTGTCTGAACTGACAGCTTGCATCCCTTTTTAACTGCCCCAAAATCGACTGTCTATTAGTGCCTGTAGCTCTCATTGGGCAAGAGACTAAAATATACAAAAAAGTAATGTATGGAATGCTTTTTTAAATCTCAACCACTGCTAATTACTCTGGGCCACATCCCAGGCTATCGATATTTGCCTGCATGGGGGTCCCATGCACACTGTCCTACTGGCAGAAAGCTGTACTTGGCTGATGAACCCTACCTAGGGCATAACACCGGGTCCTGGGTTGCTTGTGTTCTAGTTTGAGGAAGACCTGGCATTTAAGGCTGAACTGTTGTCATTGGAGAAGGGTCAAGCCTGATTCGCAAATGGCTTGGTCCAAACTGAGGTGGCATGGTGTGCTAAATAAGGGATGTCTGCGATGCAGCTCCGCATTGGCTGAGATTGATTCAAGCATTCTATACATCACTTTTTAAAATATTTTAGTGTGTAGCTTCTCTTGGTGCAGTCCTTACCAGCTATATCAAAAGTGCACGCTTGACATGCAGTGAGTGAAAACTTGCTTCCGCTTGTGTCTGAGTGTTCGGAAAAAACACTGCAAGATAATTTTCTATTCAGTATGAAAAGAAGATTTAATCTTAGGGAAAAAAGATGGCCCTAACAGTAAGACAAATCTATCGTCAAACATCCTAAGAAACGTTAATCTGAAAGATAGCAAGCCTAATTCACTCAGATGTCTTGCCGATGTGATAGCACCAATATAAAAAGTTTTCCGTGTCAATAGTATACGATCAATTAACTCCAATGGTTCGAAAGGTACGGTAGATTTTTTAATCATTGAAAATACTAAAAAATCCCAGGCAGGAAATACAGGCTGGAATTAAGGCTTAATATTGCTTAAATAAACTGTCCACCAAATCCTGTTATTCCTGTAGATTCCATGTACTCCTAAACACCTTAAATAGCAACCAATTATAAGAGTTGGAAGCTTAAGACCAAGAGTTCAACCATCCCGGAGAAACTCTAGGATCAAATCAGCAGCCTGCGGAGTCAAGTGCCTGTCCTTACACCATTTTCAAAAGGTACACCAATGTCTCCTATCCCCTTCGATGCTGATGACGGAGCGGTTCCGTCATCAGCATCGCTTGGGCTGTGCTGATGACGGAACCGCTCCGTCATCGGCACAGCCCTCGGGGGGAGCGCTGTCGCTCCCTCCCCGGGGCATTGATCTTAGTCTTTTAAGCAGGGGTGGCAGCGGAAGACTTTCCGCTGCCACCCCCGGGCCCCCCACGCTTCCTGGTGACGTCAGCGTGCTCAGCGCGCGCCGACGTCATCAGGAAGTGCTGGACGCGCTGGAAGCCATTTCTTTCCAGCGCGTCGAGCGAACAGGTAAGGTTTCCCCTCTCCGGTGGGGCGGGGGGGCCGTTTATCAGTGCCTTGAGGCATCGGAGGGGGGGAGGAAATACTGTTTCCTCTCCCCTGATGTCCCAATGCAGGGCCTTCCTGGTTCAGGATCGCGCACAGCGTTGCGATCCTGCACCAGGAATGCCCCCACTAGACACCAGGGATGTTTTTTTGAAAAAAGGAAGTGACCCTTGGGCAAGGGTCGCTTCCAGGGGGATATTTTAATTCTTTAGACTTCGGCCCCTTTTTTTGCCGAATCTGGACCCGGGGGGGGTAGAAAAGCCCACTAGACACCAGGGATTGGGTTTTTTTTGCAAAGGAAGCGACCCCTTGGGCAAGGGTCTCTTCCTTGGGCCCATAGTTTTTATTGAATATATTCTGCCCCATAATTTTGCCTTTCTGCCCTCAGGAGGGAGCAAAAAACCCTACTAGACACCAGGGAAATCTCTTTTTTTTTTTTAAATGGAAGCGACCCCTTGGGCAAGGGTTGCTTCCAGGGGGTCCAAATTTAAAAAAGATTTATATTCTGTCCACCATTGGGACAGACACCCCCATTTGTGACATAACCTGTGACACAGCCTGTTGTAATTTGTATTGTTTTTGTTTTCTAAAGTGTAATGTTTTCTTTTCTCTTTAGACTGTTGCAGTGTGCGGTTCCGTTACTGGTGGTTCTGCTGTTTGTGTAGTTGCATGTGTTTGGTAAGAGACCTTTTTTGTTCAATTTTAATCTAAATGTTGTAAAAAGTGTGTAATAATACAAGTATGTTTGGTTTCTGTTTTTTGTGATTGTAAAACATGTTTTGCATTTGTGCTTGATGTGTACTTTGCTTTCTGTAGATGTAATTGTTTTTGCTTCTTTCTAGTGGGATATCGTTGCCTATTTGCTGTGTCTTTGCAGAGTAGGTGCTGGTGAGTGTAGCTGTCTCTTGTAAGTGAATTGTATATTTTTTCGGTATATAGATCTTTGTGATAAAGGCTTACATTTTTTTACTTACTTTGCACAGTGTTGGTTGTTAAGTTGTTTGTGCAGTCTCCTTTCTTAGTAAGGATAATGGCTAGCCGCCGGATTACTGCTCAGCAAGTTGTTGGAATGCTTTTTGATTCTTCCTCTGACCATGGTCCAGAGACTGACTCTGATTCTGAGGCAGAGGTGGGAGGTGAAGATTCAGGTAGTGAGTTTTCTCTACACATGGCTTCATCTGATGATGAAGATACTCTGAGTGCTGATGAAGCTACTTTTGGTGTGGATGAAGTGCCTGTGGTTGCGGAGGACATTGCTGTGCCGATAGTGCAGCAAGAGGCATCTGGGCTGCAGCCTGGGGCTGTAGACTTCCAGTTGGTGTAGTGAGACAAGAGGCAGCTGGGCGGCAGCCTGAGCCTGCAAGACTTATCGTTGAAAGTTCTGACCTCTGGGTTGCCCCAGGCATGGTGCAGCCGGCATTGCCTGAATTTACTGGTATTCCAGGGTGTAGGGTGAACACTGAAAACTTTTTGCCAATTGATTTTTTCAAGTTTTTTATGGATGATGTGTTTTTGGCAGAGATTGTAGAGCTGACTAATTTGTATGCAGAACAGTTTTTGAGGGAGAACAGTGCCAGCCTTAAGCTCCACGCTAGAGCTACCCGGTGGACTCCCACAATTTGGAGGGGATGAAAAAGTTTTTGGGTTTAACTTTTTTGATGGGCTTGCTTAGGAAACCATCAATGGCTTCATATTGGTCTACTAGTCCCTTGATGGCAACAGCTATTTTTCCGGCAGTCATGAGTCGTGATAGGTATTTGCTTCTGCTTCGGATGATGCATTTTGTTGACAATGGTTTAGCTTTGCCACAAGATCACCCTGATTGTGACCGTCTTTTCAAGATTCGGCCTGTCATTGATCATTTTGTTGATCGATTTCCTGAGATCTTTGCTCCTGGGAAAGAAATTGCAGTGGATGAGTCTTTGGTGTTGTTCAAGGGCTGCTTGGTATTTAGGCAATACATTCCTAGTAAGAGGGCACGCTATGGAATTAAGCTTTATATGCTGTGTGACAGTCGGACTGGATATATCTCTAACTTCAGGGTGTACACCGGTAAGGAATCCAGGATTAACCCCCCAGGTTGTCCGTCCACTTTTGGAGTGACTGAGAAAATTGTGTGGGAACATGGTAGAGTATTTTTTAATAAAGCCCATCATTTATATGTAGATAACTTCTACACTGGTGTGCGGTTGTTCAGGGAATTGGCCAAAGTGGACACTGTTGCTTGTGGCACAATCCGCTCTAACCGTAAAGGTTTCCCAAAAGAACTTGTTTGTCAAAAGCTTGCTCGGGGACAGTGCAGTGCATTGCGTTGTGAGGAGCTTCTAGCTGTGAAGTTTTCAGACAGGAGAGATGTCTACATGTTGACTTCCATACATAATGAAAGCACTGAACCGGTGACTGTTTGGGGTCAGGTTGCAGAAGCGCGCAAACCTGTGTGCATTTTAGACTATAAGAGGCACATGGGTGGTGTTGACAGAGTAGATCAGAGGTTGGAACCGTATGCTGCTCTTCGTAAGGCTTTTGTACATTTGGTACAAGAAGTTGGCTATCCATCTTTTCCACTTGGCAACCTTTATTGCTTTTGTTGTGTTCCAGCAATCTTGTCCTCAGTCAAAGATGACTTTTGTAAAGTTTCAGGAGTCTGTAATAGGCAGCCTTGTTTTAGTGGAACAGGCAAGTGTTCCTAGAGTTGGAGGGGTGGAGGATGTTGCCAGATTGAAAGATCACCACTTTCCTGATCAAATTCCTCCTACAACCTCAAAAGACTTTCCCAGTCGGAGATGTAGAGTCTGTTGGCGAAGAGGTTTGCGGAAGGAGGTTTGTATGTACTGCCCTGACTGTCCTTCTAATCCTGGGCTGTGTGTACCTGCTTGTTTTAGAATGTACCACACGCAAAATAACTTTTGGGAGCATCCATGAGTGGTAAAGTGAACTGGCTGGTCTCTATTCTTTAAAACTTATTGTTCAGTTTCAAAGTTGGCATTTGTGTAGTGCATTTAGTTTTAGTTGTTGTGTTAGTAGATTTGTATCAATTTGCAATTTGTTTTTCTTTTTTATTTATATTGAAAAAAAACTAAAGTATGATGTTGGTTTGCGTGTAGTGTCGATTGTCTGACGGTGTGCATGGTTTGGCGCTTGGCTGGTGGTGTCTGTGGACTGGTGCTTGGCTGGCGGTGTCTGTGGACTGGTGCTTGGTTGGCGGTGTGCGTGGTCTGGTGCTTGGCTGGTGGTGTGCCTGGGCTGGTGCTTGGCTGGCGGTGTGTGTGGAGTGGCGCTTGCCTGGTGGTGTGTGTGGACTGGTGCTTGGCTGGTGATGTGCGTGGTCTGGTGTTTGGTTGGCGGTGTGCGTGGTCTTGCGCATGCCTGGTGGTGTGTTTGGATTGGTGCTTGGCTGGTGGTGTGCCTGGACTGGTGCTTGGCTGGCGGTGTCTGTGGACTGGTGCTTGGCTGGCTGTGTGTGTGGACTGGTGTTTGGCTGGCGGTGTGTGGGGAGTGGTGCTTTCCTGGCGGTGTGTGTGGACTGGTGCTTGGCTGGCGGTGTGCGTGGTCTGGTGCTTGACTGGCGGTGTGTGTGGTCTGGTGCTTGGCTTGTGGCAATTTTGAAGTTGCCTATGTCAAAACCACCAGCTTTTGCAAGGGGGGTTACCTGGGTTTTTGGCCCCGTGCTAGACGGCCATCTAGGGAAACCTACCAAACCCACACATTTCTGCAAAGTAGACACCCGGGGGCTTCCAAGGAGGTATGGCTTGCGTGGATCCTCCAACGTTCCTTTACCCAGAATCCCTTGCAAAACGCAATTTTAGCTGAAAAAAATCTGTTTTTTCACACATTTCTGTGCGGGAAAGCGTGGCATCACTGGGCTCACACAAATTTCCTCCCACCCAGCGTTCCCCCAGGTCTCCCGATAAAAATGGTACCTCACTTGCGTGGGTAGGCATAGTGGCTGCAACAGGAAAAGGCCCACATCGTACGGTGGATACTTCAAAATAACCTATAGCAAAACTACCTTATTTGGGGGGGGGGACTGAGTTTTTGGCTCGGGACTCGGCGGCCAACTTGGGAAACTACCAAACCCAAACAGTTCTGAAAACTAGACACCCGGGGGAGTCTAGTGAGGTATGGCATGCGTGGGTCGCCCAACGTTTTCCTAACCAGAATTCACTGTAAACCTTAAAATTAGGTTAAAAAACACTTTTCCATACATTTTTGCGTGGGTTCTCCGTGCCGGCACAAATGTCCTATCACCCAGTGTTCTCCTTGTTCTCCCGAGTAAAATGATACCTCACATGTGTGGGTGGGCCAAAGGCCTGTGACTAGGATGACCCCAAAACAGTAGAATTCTCGGTGCTTTCTTGTAAATACCGAATTCTACAATTTTTTAAAAATACATTTTTGGCCTGTTCTGCTTTGGCCCACCCACACAAGTGACGAATCATTTTACTCGGGAGAACAAGGGGAACGCTGGGTGGTAGGACATTTGCGCCGGCACGGAGATCCCACGCAAAAATGTATGGAAAAGTGTTTTTTTAACCTAATTTTAAGGTTTGCAGTGAATTCTGGGTAGGAAAACGTTGGGCGACCAACGCATGCCATACCTCCCTGGACAACCCTGGGTGTCTAGTTTTCAGACCTGTTTGGGTTTGGTAGTTTCCAAAGATGGCCGCGGAGCACGGGGCAAAAAACTCAGGTGCCCCCCCCCCCAAAATAAGGTAGTTTTGCTATAGGTAATATTTAAGTCTCCACCGTACAATTTGGGCCTTTTCCTGTTGCAGCCACTATGCCTACCCACACAAGTGAGGTACCATTTTTATCGGGAGACCTGGGGGAACGCTGGGTGGGAGAAAATTTGAGGATCCACTTAGATTCCAGAACCTTCCACCACAGAAATGTGAGGAAAATGCGTTTTATTTTTCAATGTTTTAGGTTTGCAAGGGATTCTGGGTAACAGAACCTGGTGGGAGGCATTGGAGTCACCCCAGTCTTAATTCCCCTGGGTGTCTAGTTTTCAAAAATGTATAGGTTTGCTAGGTTTCCCTAGGTGCCGGCAGAGCTAGGGTTAGAAAATTACAGGTAGGCACTTTGCCAAAAAAGGGCCCGTTTTCACTGCGAAATTGAGGTGCGACCACGTTGCATTTTGCGCCGTTTCCTGTCGCAGGCAATAGGCAGACCAAGGCAAGTGAGGTACCATTTTTCTCATAAGACTTTGGGGAACGCGGGGTGGGTGGAAATTTGTTGATCCATGCAGATTCCAGAACTTTCCACCACAGAAATGTGAGAAAAATGCGTTTTTTCCCAATATTTTAGGTTCGCAAGGGATTCTGGGTAACAGAACCTGGTGGGAGGCAGTGGAGTCACCCCATCCTGAATTCACCTGGGTGTCTAGTTTTCAAAAATGTATAGATTTGCTAGGTTTCCAATAATGCTTGCAGAGCTAGGGTTAAAAAATTACAGGTAGGCACTTTGCCAAAAAAGGGCAGTTTTCACTGCGAAATTGAGGTGCGACCACGTTGCGTTTTGCGCCGTTTCCTTTTGCAGGCACTAGGCAGACCCAGGCAAGTGAGGTACCATTTTTCTCATAAGACTTTGGGGAACGCGGGGTGGGTGGAAATTTGTTGATACACGCAGATTCCAGAACTTTCCACCACAGAAATGTGAGGAAAATGCGTTTTGTTTTCCAATTTTTTAGGTTTGCAAGGGATTCTGGGTAACAGAACCTGGTGGGAGGCAGTGCAGTCACCCCATCCTGAATTCCCCTGGGTGTCTAGTTTTCAAAAATGTATAGGTTTGCTAGGTTTCCCTAAGTGCCGGCAGAGCTAGGGTTAAAAAACTACAGGTAGGCACTTTGCCATAAAAGGGCCAGTTTTCACTGGGAAATTGAGGTGCGACCATGTTGCGTTTTGCGCCGTTTCCTGTCACAGGCACTAGGCAGACCCAGGCAAGTGAGGTACCATTTTTCTCATAAGACTTTGAGGAACGCGGGGTTGGTGGAAATTTGTTGATCCACGAAGATTCAGGAACTTTCCACCACAGAAATGTGAGGAAAATGCGTTTTTTCCCCCAATATTTTAGGTTTGCAAGGGATTCTGGGTAACAGAACCTGGTGGGAGGCAGTGGACTCACCCCATCCTGAATTCCCCTGGGAGTCTAGTTTTAAAAAATGTATAGGTTTGCTAGGTTTCCTAAGGTGCCTGCAGAGCTAGGGTTAAAAACTACAGGTAGGCACTTTGCCAAAAAAGGGCCAGTTTTCACTGCGAAATTGAGGTGCGACCACGTTGCGTTTTGTGCCGTTTCCTGTCGCAGGCACTAGGCAGACCCAGGCAAGTGAGGTACCATTTTTCTTATAAGACTTTGGGGAACGCGGGGTGGGTGGAAATGTGTTGATCCACGCAGATTCCAGAACTTTCCACCACAGAAATGTGAGGAAAATGCGTTTTTATTTTCCAATTTTTTAGGTTTGCAAGAGATTCTGTGTAACAGAACCTGGTGGGAGGCAGTGGAGTCACCCATCCTTAATTCCCCTTGATGTCTAGTTTTCAAAAATGTATAGGTTTGCTGGGTTTCCCTAGGTGCCTGCAGAGCTAGGGTTAGAAAACTACATGTAGGCACTTTGCCAAGAAAGGGCCAGTTTTCACAGCGAAAGTGAGGTGCGACCACGTTGCGTTTTGCGCCGTTTCCTGTCGCAGACACTAAGCAGACCCAGGCAAGTGAGGTACCATTTTTCTCATAAGACTTTGGGGAACGCGGGGTGGGTAGAAATTTGTTGATCCACGCAGATTCCAGAACATTCCACCACAGAAATGTGAGGAAAATGCGTTTTTCCCCCCAATTTTTTAGGTTTGCAAGGGATTCTGGGTAACAGAACCTGGTGGGAGGCAGTGGAGTCACCCCATCCTGAATTCCCCTGGGTGTCTAGTTTTAAAAAATGTATAGGTTTGCTAGGTTTCCCAAGGTGCCTACAGAGCTAGGGTTCAAAAACTACAGGTAGGGGGGGCGTGGCATGCAGCCGATGAAAATGGCCGCTTGCTGAGAGGGCTCCTAAGTTGAAGTGACCCTCCGGGACAATCCGACCACTTATCCTGACAATTACTGGGAGGCGGGAGCACCCGTGAATGCCCGTGACCGAGCGGCATCGACAACAGCGAGTCCGGTGAAAATCCGCAGCAGAGATCCAAAGCAACTCGGGGGAAGAGGGCCTACCTCCGTAATAGAAGCCGGGGCCTCGAGTGATCCGCAGGCCCGGAGACTCCCCGGAACGAAGTGTGGCAGAGACATCGCCGGAACTCAGACGGAGAGTCGGACACGGCAGGCAGGCGTGATAGTTCCCCGTGGCCCTTTGAAGCAACAAGACTCAGAGGTGGGAGCGCGCAATAGATCCCGCAGCGCGGGAAGGTGGACGCAAGCGGGGTAGTGATCCGCAGGCCCGGACCTGTGGAAAAGTAAATTTTGCCATGTTATATGTGCCTACGTGTTCCCCATGTTATGATATATGTGCATGATCGATATGCATGTATTCCCCTCTGATCAATTAAAGACGCAATTACAGTTGTGTCCATCTCTAGTATGCCAGTTTCCAGACTTTGTGAATACAACGAATATTAGGCCTATGTAAAGCTACGTTGCCACGTTTTACAGTGTGCACGTTAATTCATTGAATTATCCCCGTTTCTAGGCCTCAAAAGGGCCCGGACTCAGATTCAGCTCCTGTCTCCTGAACCCTCTCCGAGGAGCGATACAGCCCCCACCTGTATCCCTGACCCTTCACTTACTTCATGCCTCGCAGTGCCCGGCCCGGCCTGGCTCTGCCTCCCAGTCTGCCAAGAGTATGTTATGATTCTAGTTATCAGTCCAGCCCTCCTTCTCTGCATTCCTAAGCTACTGAATCACATCAATAGTTTCAGTCATGGTCTAGCCTTTATGTCTCCATGTAAGAGAAATACTGTATTAATATTCATAGAATATTCCTCGCACACGCACTACATATAGAATTATGTATGCACCAGTCTTAGTGTCTGTTAGCCTTTGCCCTGATAACTTTTGGATTCTATCAACATGTACTATAAACACCAGATACTAGATATGCCTAGGTACATGTCGCTCTGACCCTCCAGACTTTAGTCTCCTCTTCTAGGGCAGAAGTCATAGCCCCCAGTTCTCCCTGGTAACACGTCATTGCCAGTTTGCGCGCACCACTAGGTTAGAGGTCCCAGCTGCTCAGGTAGCCCCCTCCATGTTTCCGCCCCTTTCTATGACATATTCTGTGACGTTTACATCACATGTCTATGTATACGCCCTGTACACACCTCTTGTTACACCCACTTTATGCCTTATCTTTCGCGACTGTTACAAACTCCGCCTACTGCTACGCCTACTGTATTGAATGCAATGTATTTGTTTAACTATAAATATTGTGCACTGTTATTAAAAGTTACCCTTATGCTCCCAGATCCTGCCCCCGGCAGCTGCCATCCTATTCCCATGCAGGCTGTCCTGTTCCTGTCCTTTTATGATTAATTAAAGCCTGTATACTCCAGCTACCTCGTATCTTGACTCTTATTTATTGAGCTAACCGTTTATTGATTATAGTCAAAAATAGATCAGGTAATTAATTATTTATTTACCACATAATGGCGCCCGAATAGGGACTTGCCCTTTCCCCACGCGCCGGAGAAGCCACGCAGGCCCCCTGATCCTCTGCAGCCGTGACGGAACCATACCGGCCACGTGCAGATATTTCTGCTTCAAGTATCCCTCAGGCCCACGGAGGAGACGGAGGTTGCGGTCCAGCGTACAGACGAGGCGGTGGAGGAACGCGGCGAGTCCCGACCAGAGCCCAAGCCGAGAGTCCAAGGTCCGAGGTATCCGGAGGCCCACCTGTAACTGAAGTCCGAAGTTCGTCCGTCCGTCGTCGTAGCAGTCCAGTCCAGTCCGAGGCCTTCCGTTCTTGCTGCCCGGTGAGTACCGTTGCTGGGGTAGTATCTAGACAGGGTCAATTAATTTGTCTCTGGTCCGTGGGTTTGGGTACACAGATCCAACACGAAGTGTCCACCTAGGTGGATGCGGGTCCTGACGTGTCTCTTTATGAGACCGGTAAGTTTTCGTACTGTTTTAGCAGTACATCTAGTCAGTCCAGTCAGTTCTGTTCTCGAGAAATTCATGTGTTTCTGTTTTCAGTATTTCAGGTAATATTCTGTCCGAACTGTTATTTTAAATGTTATTTCATGTGTTTTCAATGTCGCGGTATGAGTGATTTGTTTTCAAGTTATTATTGTGTTTATCGTGTATTGTATTGTGTCCAGATTCCAGTCTAAGTCATGCCTCTGTTCTCGAAATTACGTCAGTTAAAAACCAGAAAAGGTCTGCTCGAAGAAGCAGTTCCTGTCCCGCCTAGGGACAGTCCAGGTCATTTTATGTATCATAAACATGGCATAAGTGCCATATTATATCTAGACTTATGGGTCGAGTATACTAAAGATCTAGAAGAGAAATATAGATGGCCTGTATCAGGTACATGGGATGCCGAGTGCATCATGCGAGTAGAAGAAGCATTATGGAAAAAGAAATCCAGACAGTCCCAGAAAGATGCCATCGAGTTATGGCGCAAAGAATCTCATAAAAGAACCAAAAAAGAAATCAGAAAGTTAGAATTAAGTAGGGAATCCTCAGAAAGAGCCCAAGAAAGGGAATTAATCGAAATAGGTGAACGAGTTAAAGCCGAACAGTCAGACAGACAGAGAAATGCCCTTATTAAGGGTATGTATCCTCTTCTTGCCGAGGGCTTGCCAAAAGCAACCCCGGAAGCACCATGTAATTTTCCGCCGCCATTAGTTCCGATTAAGCTACGTCACAAACAGACCGCAGCTGATATTTTTCTCTCGTCCTATTTGGACGACACAGTCCCAGAATATGCAAATCCTGCTCCGCCAGCTCCTGTAAATAATGTAATTCCTGTTCCTCCAGCCACCGGGGCACCTGTCACAGTACCTGTTACGGTACCCCCGGTCCAGCCCATAGTACAAGTTCCCGCTACATCGGTCACTCTGCCAGCACGAAGAGTATCAGTCGACGATTCTAGTATAGGGGCCGCGGGGGGAGGTCCTCCTCGTACCCCGCCCCAACACAAACGTGTAACGTTAGTCGAGTTACATGAACGTGCGTTACAGCGTACGCCTAAATTTCAGTCAGTTGCAGATATCAAGCGAGCTCTCACCGAATGCCGTTATGATCCAGTCCCAGGCGATGATAATATGGTTATATATTCATTGCGCGTAAGACGGGTGACCGAGTATTTGGACACCCTACCGAATATGAAAGAAGATCTAGACAGAGTATATCGTTTCATCCGTACAGGGGATGATCCAGAAAGTATTGGCGAAGCCATGTCTCTAAGGAAAGCTGAGACTCAGCTCATGCTATTAAAGTTTCTAGTTAATTGTTTAATAAGGGAACAAGATTATCCGACTAAAGATCCGACCGAAATGAGAGTTCTGACAAAGTGGAGTGATCATATAGCCGAGGGAAGACACAAGACACTCAGTAGTATAGAGAGTATGTACAAGAAAATTCGTAAGGAAATAATAAGGTTGCACGAGAAACGCAAAGCAGCACAAGTAAGCGAGAAAGAAGACGACTCTGATACTGAAGAGGTAGACGACGAGAATCCTACCAGAATAGCGTATGTAGGTAAATCTAGACTTCCCGACCGACATTCACGCCTAGAACACAAGAAAGTCTTTCCTCCTCCAGCACCAGAACAAGGTTCTCTCGAGCAAGTATTTCAAGTTACCGACCACATTCTGAAATCACGAATCGGTTATAGTGAACTTAGTACTATGCATGAACAAGAACTAGCCCGATCAGCAGTCCGATGGACTACTGATTCTACCACTTTTCCAGACGAAATAGTGGCACAAATGTTTCTGAAACTGCCCCCAGCCGAGCAGCGACTGGTGGGTATGTATATGATCCAGCACCTCATTACACTGTATGAGGGGCAACATTCTGACCCAGGTCCGTTACACGATGTTCTGAATGAGTTACTCCAATATAGATGGAGAGGTTTAGGTACCGATTTAATTAGTGTTATTCTAGAACAGCGCCACAAATATAGAACGTTTCTGAATCCGCATTTTGTTCACGTCTCACCTCCAGAAAGTAAACCATTTTACATAGATAGACAGCATCCATTACGGGAAGTACACCCAGTTAGGACCGAGGGTGGTGAAATGCAACGAGTATTTGTTTACACCCCTATCACAAAGATGGAACTCTTAGAGATGAAGAAATTAATTCCCTGTCACGACAAAGATCCAGCAGGGTTCCATCGAGAATTAAAAGACATGCTCCGTATGGGAGAATACACGTATCCAGATATCATTAAAATGCTAAAGGTCCTGTTGCCCGCAGGGGTATATGAAAAACTCAAGGAAAAAGAATGGGAGGTGGGAGAGAAAAAGATTGATTGGACAGCTCTAGAAGCTGAAGATAAAATACGAGTACCAGGTACCGGTCTTGGGGACAAATGTAAAGAATTGCCCGAGTTATTGATACAAGTTTTGCCAAGGTTACTAGCCACGAAAAAGGAAGATTGGGATGCAATCTCAGCATGCAAACAGAAACAGGATGAAGACACTAGTGATTTTTATTCCAGATTTGAAAAATGTTTTATTATTAACAGTGGTTTGAAGACAGGTAGCGAGTCATACCCTCATCTTTTTGTTACTAAACTAGTCGAGAATTCAAGTCCACAAGTTAAAAATCGAGTTTTGAAAGTCGAAAGTACCTGGCAAGCTAGTACCCCGTCACAAATGCTTCAGATGCTCCAGTATCACCAGAATAGAATCAGGGAAGAGCAAGAACACGAAAGGAGACGTATGAAAGACACGAAAATGAAAGTACTAGTTGCACAATCTGTTCCACAAGACAGTCAGAAGAGGGGTCCGTATCAAGCCAGTCATCCTGCAGCTCCCGTTAAAGGGACATGCAATTATTGTAAACAGCCAGGTCATTTTATAAACGAGTGTGCAGTTCTGAAACACAACATAGCTACTGGTAAGACTAAAGAAAGACCACGTCCGCCTAGACAAGAACAAGTTTCACAGATTTCTCAGTCACCACAGAATGCACAACAGACAGTTCCAGCACCGCAGCCTATCGCTGCAACACAGCATGTTACACAGCAGATGTACCAGTATGCTCAGTCAGAGTATCCAGAGTATCAACAGTATTCATGAAACAGCCTAGAGAGGGAGGTAGGCTTGCCTCTCATCGAGATACCTGTAGATCAAGAGGGTCCCTATGTACACAGTCAAGTATTAGGGAAAGACAGAAAGTTTTTGATTGATACAGGGGCAAGTAGGACTACTATCAGTCATGACGAGGTTCCAGGGGCTCCGCTCTCAGGCTATAGAAATGTTTCCCTTGGATTTTCAGGAAAGCCTATTGTGAACGAGATTTCAAAGCCAGTTTCTCTAGAAGTTGGTCCATTGTCCCGAACTACTGATTTGTTGCTTACAAAGTCATGTCCAGAAAATTTGTTAGGCATTAAAACATTGAAAGAATTAGGTGCAGTTATTTGCTGCTCTCCAGAAGGAATACGTTTGTTTTTGCGTGACTTTAAAGGTCACTATGTATTACGTGATTTTGATCCAAGATTGTCAAATGTACCGCAGCATTTATGGGCGCAAGGTCCAACTGATGTAGGTTTTATGCAAATCACACCCCATCGTGTGACTCTCAAGCAGGGTATAGTCTTGCCACGAATCAGACAGTACAGATTGCCACCTGAGGCTGTAGCAGCCTTATCCAAAATTATTGACGAGCTTATTGCTCAAGGAGTGGTTGTAGAAACTGACTCCAATGTATGTAATTCTCCTATCATTCCAGTCATGAAACGTACTGATCCAAATGCACCCCCAGTATATCGATTAGTGATTGACCTTCGAGAACTTAATAAATGTATCATACCCCAGTATCCAGTAGTCCCAGATATTTCTTCCCTATTAACAGCCATTGATTCCGAAGCTACATTTTTCACTGTTATCGACCTCAAGAACGCATTTTTCAGTGTCCCCATTCATCCAGACAGCCAGTACCTTTTCGGTTTTTGTTTAAATGGAAGGAGCTATAAATTCACACGAGCTCCTCAAGGTTTCACAGAAAGTCCTAGTATTTATAGTCAAGCACTTAAAAGACAGCTAGACAATATTCACATGCCAACTGACACTGCCCTGCTCCAGTATGTCGATGATCTATTGATCACAGCCCGTTCTGAACGTGACTGCGAGCATGCGTCACTTACAGTCCTGTATTTCCTAGCCGAGATGGGGCACAAGGCGTCCCCTTCCAAATTACAATTCTGTGTCCAGCAAGTGATCTACTTAGGCCACTTACTGTCCAAGTGGGGTAGGCAGTTGACACCAGATCGTATCCAGTTAATAGCGAGTCTTCCACAGCCCAAGACACAGAAGGAGGTACGAGCTTTTATTGGCCTCACTTCTTACTGCAGACAATGGATTCCTCAGTATGCATTTCTAGCTAAGCCACTGATACAGTTAACGACACAGGAGGCAGCCGTATCGACTGTCCTCCCTTGGACATCTGAACATACACTTGCTTTTAATGAATTAAAGAAAGCCTTATGCCAAGCACCTGTTCTAGCAACACCGAACTACAGTAAGCCTTTTACACTTTTTGTCACAGAACGTGATGGTACTGCATTATCTGTTCTCACACAAGATCAAGCAGGACAATACAAGCCCTGTGCTTATTTTTCGAGCACACTAGATCCAGTAGCCCAGGCTCTGCCTGCGTGCCTCAAGTCAGTTGCAGCCACAGCTCTAGCTATCAGACAAAGTGATTCCATAGTATTAGGACACTCCCTGACAGTACAAGTTCCACATTCCGTGGAAGTTCTTTTAATACCGCACATAGTCCAGCACATCTAGGAGAAAAAGCTATGTTAGACAGTATCCAGAACCTTTGGTTCAACAAGCACTTACGAGCTGCAGCCAAGCAGAAAGTCCGTACCTGTATGATATGTTGCCAGTTCAATCCAGGTAAAAGTGTCCCGGTGGAACAAGGTGGATTCCAACCCCCTGACCACCCTTTTGAAGTCCTCCAGATGGATTACATTCAGATGGAGCGATGTCGAGGTTTCAAGTATGTCCTCGTAGTTGTATGCGCTTTGTCCAGGTGGACAGAAGCATATCCAGTCCCAGATTACACCGCCGCGACCACTGTCAAGCAGTTGGTTCGTGAATTCTTTCCCCGTTATGGACTCCCTAGGGTCGTGTATTCTGATAACGGCCAGCCATTCTCATCCGAGTTAATGAAACATGTTTCCCTTCTGTTAGGGTACCAGTGGAAGTTCCATTGTGTGCGCCATCCTGAAGCAGCCGGTCTCGTAGAGAGACATAATCAAACTCTGAAAGTCCGTATTGCTAAGACATGTAAAGAGAAAGGTGTAGACTGGCTAGTTGCCCTGCCAGTTGCTTTATTCTTCATGAGGATGGTTGCACATTCCAGATCAGGTCTGTCCCCTTACGAGGTCGTATTCGGCCGCCCCCCAAATATGTGGGGTACACCTAGGCCCCGCAGTATTACAGATGTTTCCAGTAATATGCTGACAGATTACCTAGCTTCCTTGATGTCTGCCCTACACTCTTGTCGTTCACAGGTTGCCGCTGCATTTCCAGACAATACTGAAGTGAAACCGCATGAGGTCGTACCAGGCAACCTTGTCCTTGTAAGGAACTTTGATCGTTCAAGTCCGCTAGAGCCTCGCTGGAAGGAGCCGCGACTTGTCCTTCTGACCACCCGCACGGCCGTGAAGTTGGAGGGCCGCAAGGGATGGGTCCATCTGTCCCACATCAAGAAATTCCATGGACTTCGTAAAAAGACATTCGAAAAGGACTGTTCCATTTCTAAAGACTGCCTGAAACCAGAACTTAAATCTGAATTAAAAGTTCCTCTGTTAGAGAAAACTCCGCAGCAGGAGTATAAGTTAAAACTCCGGTCTAGTAAAATAAGTCAGCCAGTTTAATTGTCTAAGTCCCTCTCGGGTGAAACGGTTAGACAGGTTTCTGACATGTATGAGATAGACCCCCATAGTGAGAGAGTTAGTCAAAACTCTATCAGATGTATCGTTTTTCTAAGTTTCTTATTGTTTCTAAGTTTGATGGTTACCTGCACAAGTTATGCATTGCATTTATGTTTTCCAAGTTCACATGTAAATATGTTTTCTAATGCTACAGTAGAGCACACATTTAGTGATCTGCCTCCTCACGAGCTATCCTATCGTCTTGCTATGCGTAATAATACATTCATCCGAATGTTACACTATTCACACCAGACCAGCAATGCCACTAATTGTTGGGTGTGTGGTCGACTCCCCCCTTTCCAGACACCGAAGGGAGTTCTGCCACTCTTTCCTTATCCATTTTCACATAATGGTTCGTGTGGAGCATGGTCCACGTTAACGTCATCCTCCAATGATATGTCCCTTCTGAACAGAACATGTTTTCAAGACAAGCAAGGTCTCTCCCATAGAACAGGGTTAGATCTAGAAAATGAAGTTTATAATTTAGGTAATTATTCTTCGAATTTTATGGTCCTGAATGTTCAGTCTGATACTACTCCAGACTTACCTGCTATTTCAGTACTACAAGTCAAAGGCGAATTATGTGTCAGAAAGAATGGTTCCGCACATGTAGGACATAGTGATTGTACTACTACTGTTGAGTATAGTGACAGTGGGAAATCTATTTTCAAAGCCTCACGTCATTCTTATTTTGTTTGTGGTCAGACCGCATATATTCGTCTGCCCCTCGATTGGGATGGAACATGTTACATTGCCTTCCTACTGCCACCAGTTTTTCTAGCCCCATCTGATTATCACAGAAACACACATCTAGTACGGATCACTGAAAGAATATCGACTGAAAGAATATCGACTACCCAAAATATCGTTGAGAAAATATCGAGTACAAAATATCGAGTTTCTATCTACAAACAGGTAAGTACAAAAATATCGAGTACAAAATATCGTTTACAAAAATATCGTTGTTAAAAATATCGACTTTACTAAAAACAATGTTTAATTACATTAATATAAAAAATTAATTACTAAAATATAATTAACAATACTTAAAATAACTTTTAATAATTAAATAATTAATGAAAGTAAAAAAATATTTTTTTTTCATCATATTTCTTAAAACATATATATATAGTAACAAAATTTAATTAAATAATAGGCAATATTGTATATGTACCCCAAAAACCCCAAACTGACCCTGAACCCTAAAAATACCCCTTTACCCAAAAACTGAAAACTGACCCTGAACCCTAAAAATACCCCTTTACCCAAAAACTGAAAACTGACCCTGAACCCTAAAAATACCCCTTTACCCAAAAACTGAAAACTGACCCTGAACCCTAAAAATACCCCTTTGCCCAAAAACTGAAAACTGACCCTGAACCCTAAAAATACCCCTTTACCCAAAAACTGACCCTGAACCCTAAAAATACCCCTTTACCCAAAAACTGAAAACTGACCCTGAACCCTAAAAATACCCCTTTACCCAAAAACTGAAAACTGACCCTGAACCCTAAAAATACCCCTTTACCCAAAAACTGAAAACTGACCCTGAACCCTAAAAATACCCCTTTGCCCAAAAACTGAAAACTGACCCTGAACTCTAAAAATACCCCTTTACCCAAAAACTGAAAACTGACCCTGAACCCTAAAAATACCCCTTTGCCCAAAAACTGAAAACTGACCCTGAACCCTAAAAATACCCCTTTAATTTAACATAATTAGCAATTAATCAATTAAATTAAATTAATTACCAATTAAATTGTAAATAATTAACATATATTATTTAATTACCAATTAATTAATTATTACTACCAATTAATAAATTTACATATTTAATTTATTATAATTAAATTACTTCCCACCCTATTCCCCTATAAACCCACAACCCGCTACAGAATAAAATTACACAATAATTACAAAAAATTATTAATTAAAAATAATTATTAAAAAAATGACACTTTTCACATATATTATAATATAAAAACACTATAAATAATTAAATATTATTGAAAAAACTATATTTTTTACTATCTAGATTATATACTTGGATATTTTCACTGTCTATATTATTTACAGTCGATATTACTTCACTTACCTTAAAAACGATATTTTGACTGTCGATATTCTGTCTAGTCGATATTTTCTCCAAACGATATTTAAAACTCGATATTCTTTCCAGTCGATATTTTGGAGTCGATATTATGTCTGTGCACCATCTAGTACACGTCAGACATAGAAGGGAGATCGAGTCCCCAATTGTCGATCAAACTGAAACTGCTCTAGAACAATATCAAGACTTCAATAAAGGTTTCTTCTTCTTTATAGGCCCTGTCCAGAATAGTAAGTTAATACGTAGGTTAACCAGAACCCTCGAAGCAGTAGTGAATGAAACTACTTCTGCTTTAGGTAACTTAACTGAAGAGCAATCTGCTATGAGATTTGTCGTGCTCCAAAATCGTCTCGTTCTTGACGTCATACTGGCCGATAGAGGAGGAGCATGTAGGGTCATCGGATCTAGTTGCTGCATTTTCATTCCTAATAACGCGCCGTCTGTTTATTCAGCTATAACCAGACTTCATAAAATTGCCCATCAGTTACACCAGAATCCAGGCACCTGGACATGGTCCAGTTGGCTCTGGAGTATTATATCTGCCTGGGGATGGAAAGTATTGTCATTCCTAGGTATTGACTTTGGGGAACGCGGGGTGGGTAGAAATTTGTTGATCCACGCAGATTCCAGAACATTCCACCACAGAAATGTGAGGAAAATGCGTTTTTCCCCCCAATTCTTTAGGTTTGCAAGGGATTCTGGGTAAATCCTGAATTCCCCTGGGTGTCTAGTTTTAAAAAATGTATAGGTTTGCTAGGTTTCCCAAGGTGCCTACAGAGCTAGGGTTCAAAAACTACAGGTAGGGGGGGCGTGGCATGCAGCCGATGAAAATGGCCGCTTGCTGAGAGGGCTCCTAAGTTGAAGTGACCCTCCGGGACAATCCGACCACTTATCCTGACAATTACTGGGAGGCGGGAGCACCCGTGAATGCCCGTGACCGAGCGGCATCGACAACAGCGAGTCCGGTGAAAATCCGCAGCAGAGATCCAAAGCAACTCGGGGAAAGAGGGCCTACCTCCGTAATAGAAGCCGGGGCCTCGAGTGATCCGCAGGCCCGGGGACTCCCCGGAACGAAGTGTGGCAGAGACATCGCCGGAACTCAGACGGAGAGTCGGACACGGCAGGCAGGCGTGATAGTTCCCCGTGGCCCTTTGAAGCGACAAGACTCAGAGGTGGGAGCGCGCAATAGATCCCGCAGCGCGGGAAGGTGGACGCAAGCGGGGTAGTGATCCGCAGGCCCGGACCTGTGGAAAAGTAAATTTTGCCATGTTATATGTGCCTACGTGTTCCCCATGTTATGATATATGTGCATGATCGATATGCATGTATTCCCCTCTGATCAATTAAAGACGCAATTACAGTTGTGTCCATCTCTAGTATGCCAGTTTCCAGTCTTTGTGAATACAACGAATATTAGGCCTATGTAAAGCTACGTTGCCACGTTTTACAGTGTGCACGTTAATTCATTGAATTATCCCCGTTTCTAGGCCTCAAAAGGGCCCGGACTCAGATTCAGCTCCTGTCTCCTGAACCCTCTCCGAGGAGCGATACAGCCCCCACCTGTATCCCTGACCCTTCACTTACTTCATGCCTCGCAGTGCCCGGCCCGGCCTGGCTCTGCCTCCCAGTCTGCCAAGAGTATGTTATGATTCTAGTTATCAGTCCAGCCCTCCTTCTCTGCATTCCTAAGCTACTGAATCACATCAATAGTTTCCGTCATGGTCTAGCCTTTATGTCTCCATGTAAGAGAAATACTGTATTAATATTCATAGAATATTCCTCGCACACGCACTACATATAGAATTATGTATGCACCAGTCTTAGTGTCTGTTAGCCTTTGCCCTGATAACTTTTGGATTCTATCAACATGTACTATAAACACCAGATACTAGATATGCCTAGGTACATGTCGCTCTGACCCTCCAGGCTTTAGTCTCCTCTTCTAGGGCAGAAGTCATAGCCCCCAGTTCTCCCTGGTAACACGTCATTGCCAGTTTGCGCGCACCACTAGGTTAGAGGTCCCAGCTGCTCAGGTAGCCCCCTCCATGTTTCCGCCCCTTTTTATGACATATTCTGTTACGTTTACATCACATGTCTATGTATACGCCCTGTACACACCTCTTGTTACACCCACTTTATGCCTTATCTTTCGCGACTGTTACAAACTCCGCCTACTGCTACGCCTACTGTATTGAATGCAATGTATTTGTTTAACTATAAATATTGTGCACTGTTATTAAAAGTTACCCTTATGCTCCCAGATCCTGCCCCCGGCAGCTGCCATCCTATTCCCATGCAGGCTGTCCTGTTCCTGTCCTTTTATGATTAATTAAAGCCTGTATACTCCAGCTACCTCGTATCTTGACTCTTATTTATTGAGCTAACCGTTTATTGATTATAGTCAAAAATAGATCAGGTAATTAATTATTTATTTACCACAGACCGGGCACCGAAAGAACACAGTAAGAGGCCCGCACCAGTGTGAAGGCACCCCGCAGCCGCGACCTGCAGTGGAGCAGCCCCGAACACATACCGCATCTCCCGGCGACTACCGACAGAAGGCCTAGACCGAAACTGCAACCAGGGCCTCAAGTGCCTGCACAAGCCGAATTGGCACCGCGATTGGCGGTACAGCTGTGGCGCATTCGGCGCAGGGGGCCCTTAACTTCCCAGCACGCCGGACACCTCGCGGCGAGTCACAGTGGGGGCTCCACAATAATAGCCAGACGCCGATAAGGTGGGTCCAGGCGCACTAATCATCAAGACCGGATTAGGGTAGGTAGCACGAACCACGCTCTTCACACACGCTAAGCGCCACAGAGACTCTAGGGGCCCGCTCATACAAGACCCCTGCAAGCACTGGCATTCGTCTGCCCACACCATTAACTCAGGACTATAGCGCACAAAGACGAGAAGGGGGCGACGCATTGCAGAGACTTCAGGTCCCACCTACACTAATTGTGGATAGCGACTCATCCCCCTACAACTAACCCGGTGTGCCAAGATGTCAGGCAGAGGTCCTAGAAACCTCACGACGCAGCCCAAACTAGACAAGTATGCATATAATAAAGACTTTCCCCCATTGCAGGAAGGGAGGACCACGTCAGGCGGAGCACAAGGTGAAGGAGCGCCCAAAAAAGTTACACTGGAGGACATAATGGCGGCGTTGGCCGCAGTGCAAACTACTGTGGGCTCCATTTCCACAGACGTCTCATTACTCCGTGCTGACTTTCAAAAAATCACCACCAGAGTGGCGGAGGTGGAGCTTACCACAAAATCGCTAGTGGGCGACACGGCGGCGTTAGCAAAGACGGTCTCCCGTCTCGAGACTGAAAACAAAATGTTGGCCGAGAAGCTGGACGACCAAGAAGGGCGCGCTCGCCGAAATAATTTGCGAATTTTAGGTATTCCGGAAAGTGAAGGCACCCAGGCAATGGACTTATTCGTTGAAGACCTGATAAAAACTAGACTACAGCCCAAGGGGCTTTCCACATTCTTTTCAGTAGAACGGGCACACAGGGTGCCAGGCGGAAAGGCTAAGCCAGGGGCGCCCCCTAGGCCGGTGCTTGCGCGCCTCTTCAACTTCAGAGACAGGGATGTAATTCTCCAGACAGCACGAATCTCCCCCCAAATCCGACTACAGAACTCTTCGATCTCCTTCTTCACTGACTACACTGCAGCGGTGTCAAAACGGCGTCGAAGCTTTCTGGAAGTCAAAAAAGTTTTGCAGTCGCGTGAAATACCTTACTCCATGCTGTTCCCGGCGAGGCTGAGAGTGGCTGCAGAGGGGAAGACATGGTTCTTTGAGACTCCTGAGGAGGCGTACGACTGGCTTGAAGGTTGGAGAAAGAAAGATGGAACCCGTTGTAGTGGACGAGACCACAGCCGCCACGCAGATGAAGCAGGGATGGGTAGCCCTGAACTCTTCACTCCCAACGAGGAGGGCTCACAGAACCCGGATCAAGGAGACTCTGGTCTGAAATGAATCAGGCGGAACAGGCGAGGACTTTCACCTAATGGACTGCGGATGCAGAAAGACGTTTGTTAGAGGCCGGCTCTGAACATGGGGCGGAAACGGGCCCGCCCGCAAGGGAAGGGTCACACTCACTTCGGACTTTGTAACCCCTACACGCAAGTACACTGTTGGGGCATGGGATAGAGCACTCTGCTGAGTTGGGGTGGCGGCAGTTCTGAGTCCGTCGGGCAGGGAGGCAGGGAGGGGGGAGGTATTGAGGGGTGGGGGAGTTTGAAAATTAAAATGTTTCTTGGATGGAGTTTCACACAGACAAGACTACAATGCATGGGGCTGGCGGAATGGTTCCTTCTCACCAGGCTCAACAAGGTTGCGTTACTCATCTCACACTCCACTTCGACATAATGGTGGACACCTCCTGCTGTAACACACAAAGCACTAGTCAAGTGACCCCAGTGGCCCAACTCACAGTGATCACATGGAATGTCCACGCGTTAGGGGATAAAATTAAGCGAGGGCTGGTTCTTCGCGCACTCAAACGCCCAGCCCCTACCCTGGTACTCCTACAGGAGACTCACCTTACGGGGGCGGTATGTAAATCAATGGATCGATGGGGGTTCAAAATGGCGGTGCACGCAGAATTCTCTGGGGGTCTAGGGGAACAGGTATTTTAGTGAGAAAAAACTCCCCCTTTATAATCAAACAAACTAGATTTGCAGCAGTCCACGGTCAATGGGAGGGCAGACTAAAAAATGTAGTATCATATACATCCCCCCGGCTCTACACTTGGTGGCACTTCCGGCCCTAAGCGACTTCCTGTTGTCCCTGCCAAGCTGAGACCTACTTGTGGGTGGGGACTTCAACGCCACGATGGACGTTAGTGTGGACAGACACCCAGTGCGGGCGACATCCAATGGGGTCTCCCGCTTACGAAGTTTTGTGGAGGCGCTGGGATTAACAGACGTCTGGAGGCATAAACATCCATTAGAGAGGCAATACACCTTTCACTCGGCTGTCCATGACAGTCTGTCCAGATTGGACTATTTCTTGGCCCAGGAATCCGTCCTTTCCAGTGTAGGGAGCATCACTATCGGCCCGAGAGGAATTTCGGATAATTCCCCGGTGACTCTGAGGCTTTCCTCCTCACACACCACACACAAACGAATGTACCCGATTTATCGTAGCTACTTACAAGTACCGCCAATACGTAAGGACATCCGTAACACTACAAAACACTTCTTCACCGAGAACGTAACCTCAGTAAGCTCCCCGACTATATTGTGGGAAGCCTACAAAACTGTCCTCAGAGGGCAGGCCATTTCCTCCATAAAAGAATACAAGCGTGCCAGGCAAAGAGAACTTGCGACTCTTGAACGGGAGCTCCAGGTAGCTGACTCTGCCCACTCAACCGATCCCACGCCAGAATCGGCCCGAGATCTTTTGTTAAAGCAACAACAGCACAAGGAACACCTCAGAATAGAAACAGTGACAGCATACACAGCAACACAGCATAGAATCTATGATATTGGCGACAAAGCTGGGAGGTTGTTGGCGTGGCTGGACAGGAGGGAAAGGGGTAACCGCACTATTGCACAACTTCGAACAGCAGAAGGGTCCTACACCTCAGACTCAGGGGAGATTGTGGAGGAACTGGCCAATCATTTCAGTGAGGTGTACACATCCTCCTCATCAGCGGCGGAGGTAGTAGACGCGACATTTCTGCGGGCAGTAGAGATGCCTAGACTCGACTCCGAGGCCCCTAAGGAGCTAGAGGCTGACCTCACTGCAGAGAAAATCAGAGAAGCAATCAAGTCCCTTCAATCTGGCAAAGCGCTGGGCCCGAACGGCATCCCAATGGAGCTTTACAAACTCCTAGCACCCACACTCAGCCCACACCAACTGGCTATGTACAACGACAGCCTGGAACAAGGCGCGCTGCCGTTGGACCAACGAATGGCCACCATCGTGGCTATCCCCAAACCGGGGAAGCCCACAACTGAATGCGTATCTTATCGCCCTATTTCATTGATCAATGCTGAGTCTAAAATACTAGCCAAATTAATTGCAAATAGATTACAAACACATATTCTCACCTTAATCCACCCGGATCAATCGGGCTTTATGCCTAACAGGAACACGGCATTAAATCTCAGGCGTTTACACAGTGTGCTGGCGATGAGCAGTGGTCCTCTCCTTAGACGCCAAGATGGCCTTCGACATGGTGGAGTGGCCCTACCTTTTTGCGGTTCTCCCCTATTTGGGGTTTGGCCCTAAATTTTGAGCGTGGATCCGGCTCCTTTACACAGAACCAGTGGTTCGCGTGGTAGTGAACGGGCGACTATCACGCACCATAACTTTAACGAGAGGGACACGACAGGGGTGCCCTCTGTCGCCACTCCTTTTTGCCCTGGTTCTGGAGCCGTTGGCGGCGCAGATCCGCAATGCTCCTCTTATCCGTGGTATTACCTAGGCGGGTGGTTGGGAAGACCGTATATCGCTGTATGCGGATGATATTTTAGTTTACATCACAGACCCTGAAAACACCCTGCCGATCTTATTTGGAATTTGCGACACATTTGGGCGGATCTCGGGATACACTATAAACTGGGATAAAACGGTGTTGTTCCCTTTAAATGGCCTGACACCGCAGCTTCCACCTGACTGTCCACTGGCAGTTTCCCAGGAAACATTTAAATATCTGGGCATACACATTGCAAGGGACCCAGTGATCTTCTATGCCAAGAATTTGGTTCCCCCGCTGGACCGACTGCGAAGAGATGTCACGCACTGGGAATCGCTGCCACTGACATTATTGGGGAAAGCGGCATTATTTAAAATGATGGCCCTACCCAGATTCCTATATGCACTGGAGAACACGCCATACCAGGTTCCCGTTAAATATTTCAGGCAAATAACAGCACAAGTATCCACACTCTTATGGGGCAACAAACCGGCCCGAATTGCACAAGTTAAACTATGCCGCAGTTGGTACGACGGCGGCATAGCGCTCCCTAACTTACGCCTTTATTACTGGGCTGCCCACCTCAAAGTGATTAACCAATGGATACATGCCCCACAGACGGACCCAGCATATATGACAGACCGAGCGCAACTAGGCTCTGACAACGTGTTAGCTGCCCTGTATAACAGACGGCGTGCATTGACACTAACGGGCCCAACCAAACATACTGTTATGCTGTGGTACACGGCTCAGACACAACTAGGTTGGAAGGGGGGTTATAACCAAGCTCACTCCACTGTGGGATGCGAAACAGCTAGAAAATCTCAGAAACAGCAAGGGATTCGATCGCTGGGATGCCATTGGTGTCTCCACAGTAGGGGACTTATGGGAAAAAGGGGCAATTGTTCCATTCGACCAGCTTAGACAGCGATATGAACTGGCGCCAACGGAGACATATCGTTATATACAAATCAGACATGCACTCCTAACAGCTCTTCCACAGACCGGGACTTTACCGGAGGCATCTCCAATTGAAGATAGACTCCTCACGGATTTTATGCCTAAACGAACCACGTCCCTCACATATAACAAACTTCTAAACAATATGCCAGAACACACAACGACACTTCAAGAGAAATGGTCAACGGACATCGGGGCTATGGATGAGATAGAATGGCAGATGGCACTCGCCTCACCTAAAGAGGTGGGAATATCAGGTGGGAATATCAGCCAAGCTCCGACTGGTACAATTTAAAATTTTGCATAGAGCATACCTCACAAGACCCACACTCCACAGAATAGGTAGGGCGGAACATCCTTATTGCCTGCGAGGCTGTGGACAGGAAGGGACTTTTGTTCACACACTTTGGGACTGCCCTCAACTGGCGGAATATTGGCGCAGTGTCCTACGCACAATATCTCAAGCGCTAAGTGTCTCCCTGCTGCCTGAGCCGCGAAGGTGCCTCCTCAACATCTGGGCACCAAATGACCTGTCTCGCTATGGGCAGACATGGGTGACACTGGGCCTCATGGTGGCAAAAATAAATGTGGCTCAAAAGTGGGGGGCGGCGGAGCCTCCTTCCTTGACTGCCTGGTGCAGAGCCATGGATACGACCATGATTACTGAAAGGGCTGTATATAAAAACAGGAAATGCCCTCGCAAATGGACAGGCATATGGTCCGACTGGAACACATACAGAGGGGATATCTGTGACCCTGTTACCGAATCGGACAATGATAGCTCGGATAGTGACTCGGAAGGGGATTGAAGGATCTGGGGGGAGGGGCGGGTGTGTACTGTTCATGTGGTTTAGAGTAACAGGAGTTCAGAGAAGAAAGGTTTTACCATGCAGATACTGTTGGACGATTGCAACCTTGAAATTCATCCATGCCAAATGTCTATATGTACTGTGTAATGAAACTAATAAAAATTGTTTAAAAAAAAAAAAAAAAACTACAGGTAGGCACTTTGCCAAAAAAGGGCCAGTTTTCACTGCGGAAATGAGGTGCGACCACTTTGCGTTTTGCGCCGTTTCCTGTCGCAGGCACTAGGCAGACCCAGGCAAGTGAGGTACCATTTTTTTCATAAGACTTTGGGGAACGCGGGGAGGGTGGAAATTTGCTGATCCACGCAGATTCCAGAACTTTCCACCACAGAGATGTGAGGACAGTGCGTTTTCTCCCCAATGTTTTAGGTTTGCAAGGGATTCTGGGTAACAGAACCTGGTGGGAGGCAGTGGAGTCACACCATCCTGAATTCCCCTGGGTGTCTAGTTTTCAAAAATGTATAGGTTTGCTAGGTTTCCCTAGGTGCCGGCAGAGCGAGAATTCAAAAACTACAGCTAGCCAAAACATGGTCAATTGCCCCTGCGAAATTGAGGTGTGACCACGTTGCGTTTTGCGCCGTTTCCTGTCGCAGGCACCAGGCCGACCCACACAAGTGGGGTACCATTTTTCTCGGAAGACTTTGGGGAACGCAGGATGGAAGGAAATTTGTGGATCCACGCAGATTCCTTAACTTTCCACCACAGAAATGTGGGGAAAATGTGTTTTTTTGTACACTTTTTTAGGTTTGCAAGGAATTCTGGGTAACAGAACCTGGTGGGAAGCAGTCAAGTCACCCCATAATGGATTCCCCAGGGTGTCTACTTTTCAAAAATGTATAGGTTTGCTAGGTTTCCCTAGGTGCCGGCAGAGCTAGGGTGCAAAAACTACAGGTAGGCACTTTGCCAAAAAAGGGTACATTTTTAACTGCGAAATTGAGGTATGACCACGTTGCATTTTGCCCCGTTTCCTGTCGCAGGCACAAGGCCGACCCACACAAGTGAGGTACCGTTTTTATTGGGAGACTTAGGGTAATTCAGATTTGTAAATCAACTGTTATTACCTATTGAGTTTTCATGCATTTCTCAATTGAATGAAAGACATTGTGTAAAAAAAATCATTTTGAAAAATTACCAATAATTCTCATGCTAGTATGAGTATTCCCAATTTTTGAAAATGTGGAAATATATACTGTTTCTAAACCCTATATTGTGTACCCAATTCAGAAATACATAGGTGTCTTTCATACCGATTTTTCCATGTATACATTTTCCAGAATAATTGCTGTATACCCGGTACATAATAAAAAACCATTGCAAGTTGCTGCTCAGTTTTTGGCTCTGGGTTCGTCGGGTTCTTGGCAAAACTACAAGT
Organism: Lissotriton helveticus; assembly: GCF_964261635.1. NCBI lineage: Eukaryota > Metazoa > Chordata > Amphibia > Caudata > Salamandridae > Lissotriton > Lissotriton helveticus. The sequence continues at coordinate 102,322,010 of NC_136067.1, forward strand.
CCTGTATATCCCCACAACCAGGAAGGTCTAACGGATGTAACGGTATATTGCTTTCAAGGAGCTGACAAAATTACAAGAAGTTACAGGTGAAAACGTTGAGACAAAAGGCTGTTTTTTTCAACTAATTTTCAATTTTTCCAATATTTAACTGTTAATTTCTATAAAGAAACCTTCATGGATTTAGACAAATGACCCCTTTCTGAATTCAGAATTTTGTCTACTTTTCTAAAATGTATAGCTTTCCAGGATCCATTATTGCTTTCGAACTCATTTTTTCCATTAACTAGAAGGAGGTTGGAAGCACTAAAAATAGGCTATGTCCCAGAAAAATGCCAAAACTGTGTGAAAAATGTTGGTTCTCTGACAAAAGACTGTCATTTCCTAAAAGCTGAGAAAATGCTGATTTCAGCCCCCGAAACCCTTTTTTGATAACATTTGCAGGGAAAAACCCAGAGGCTTTCATTTGCAACCCGTTTTCCCCATTTTCTGAAAAAAACTAACATTTTACTGTATTTTGCTTAATTTCTGGGACCCCTCCAAGGGAATCCACAAACCCTGGGTATCTTTAGAATCCCCATGATGTTGGAAGAAAAGGACGCAAATTTGGCATAGATATCTTATGTGGTCAAAAAGTTACAGGGGCCGAAGCGCACACTGACCCAAATCGCCAAAAAATGGCTTAGCACAGGAGGGGGAAAAGGCCTAGCAGCGAAGGGGTATAAACCGATAAAAGAGACTGCCTTCTAACAGGCTAGTCTCTCTGATAATCGTTTGTTTACTAGCCCTTTACTCTCAATCTCCAGGCCATCAGCCTGAGTTTCCTCAGACTGGGGATATGAAGACAAGGAAAGGCCAGCAGAGATGGGTGGAGTGGGAGAAGCCATTCCTTGTAACACTTCAGTGTCACTATCAGAGACTACCAGTTGGAACAAGGTCATGCCGGTGCAACTAAGATCATTTTTGCTCTCTCACCTCAATCTGAGTAAGAATCTCAGGAGAAGAGGGAATGGGGAAAATGCTATATGAAAGTTCTTCCAGCCAGGGGCATGACAATGCATTCAAGTTACAGGCACACTCTTCCTTCATCCTTTTTTGAAAAATAATTCTTTTTATTAAGTCAATCAATATCATTCAATTTTACATATATCATCGAGACAAAGTGAGGTAATATGTATACATATGTTGACATCAGTTTGCTACAACACTAACATGAGTAAACTGCACATTCACGGTTCCAGATACTCTTCTGTTGTGGGAACCACGGGTGGGCTACAGATTCCCCCTCTATACACATTCCACTTGTTCCAAACCGCTATCCATTTCTTGGGTCAGTGCTGTGCTGTGTATACCATCTTCTCCCTAAACATGCACCAGTCCATGTCTGTTTTCCACTTGGTTATGGTAGGTGACGATGCAGCTCCCCACAACTGTGCAATATTTCGCTTGGCAATCATAAAACTCAGTCATTTCAAGCACCTCACTCATTACTTCATGCACTCTGTACCAGCATCGTTGAATGTGCTCAGACGTGAGTCCCTTGCTCACTTTGCCACTGGATTCAAGCAAGCCGGGCTGAAGACGGCTGGAATGCCAGAAACCGGTCCTCGGAAGCTTGTTTCCGGTCCAGGGAAGGCATGGCTTGGCAGTTCAGGCTGGACTGTTCCCATGAGGCACAGGGTCAGACTGATTTGCATATAGCCATGTCTGAACTGGGGTGGCAGAGTGGGCTAAAGAACGGTGATGGATCAAACCCAGATCTTTTGACTGGGTGTGAGTGTTTGATTGGTTCTGATGCTCCGTCCATCACCACCCCCTTTTGTACCGCTTTTGGCCGCTATAAGTGTGGCAGGGTATGCTCAGACGTGAGTCCCTTGCTCACTTTGCTACTGGATTCAAGCAAGCCGGGCTGAAGACGGCTGGAATGCCAGAAACCGGTCCTCGGAAGCTTGTTTCCGGTCCAGGGAAGGCATGGCTTGGCAGTTCGGGCTGGACTGTTCCCATGAGGCACAGGGTCAGACTGATTTGCATATAGCCATGTCTGAACTGGGGTGGCAGAGTGGGCTAAAGAACGGTGATGGATCAAACCCAGATCTTTTGACTGGGTGTGAGTGTTTGATTGGTTCTGATGCTCCGTCCATCACCACCCCCTTTTGTACCGCTTTTGGCCGCCATAAGTGTGGCAGGGTATGCTCAGACGTGAGTCCCTTGCTCACTTTGCAACTGGATTCAAGCAAGCCGGGCTGAAGACGGCTGGAATGCCAGAAACCGGTCCTCGGAAGCTTGTTTCCGGCCCAGGGAAGGCATGGCTTGGCAGTTCGGGCTGGACTGTTCCCATGAGGCACAGGATCAGACTGATTTGCATATAGCCATGTCTGAACTGGGGTGGCAGAGTGGGCTAAAGAACGGTGATGGATCAAACCCAGATCTTTTGACTGGGTGTGAGTGTTTGATTGGTTCTGATGCTCCGTCCATCACCATCACAGGAGCAGGGCTGGTGGTCATTGGATTCATCCTGGGGGGCTATAAAACGAATCCCACAGCCCCGAATGCTATCCGTATGAAGAAGCCCTTCAGCGCCATGTGGCGTGGTGGAGAAGCAGACCAGTACAATTAGATGCTTTACAGGTGTTTTGGGTTTATTGACAGTATGCTCAAAACAAGGGTTCTGGGGCAAACAGTCCTCAACGCAAAGAGTTCTGGGACTTGTGGTTCGGTCCTGTTCCTTCCTTCTCCTTTGTGGTGACTGGAGGGCTTGGTGTCCAGTTACTCGCCGGTGGGGAGGACCGTGAAAAAGGAAAAACAAAATACAAAAAACCGTAAGGAAGGTATTTTTGCCTTCTATCAAGTGTCGCGGGAAGCAAGGGGGTGTAGGGGGGTTGACACCACTACGGTCACCAGTGTTTTTGTGCATTTAGGTTAATTTGAGTAGGAGTCAGGGTCTCTCTCTCCCGTTACACCCCCGCCCTTGGGTCCCTCAATTGCGTGCCCCCCACGCAAACCCGAAGCGTCCTCGTACCTTGTTTAGCCTCGACCCTCCTGGGCTGTGGCGGGAGTCTCCGTGTTGCCAGGTAGGGTCTGGCTGCCCGTCTGTTTTCCCCTCCGTCACTTCCGCGTTGGGACGCTCCTCTCGGGACGACAAGACCTCCTGGTCCTCTCGGCGGTTTCCTACTTCGTCCGACTGTGGTACAACGAAGGTCCTCACCAGCGTTTCCTCGCGACTTGCTCTGTGGGCCAGTCCAAGCGAACAAACTCCTCCTCTGGCATCTTCCGTCTTGAAGCCTTGGAGGTCATGTTACTCTGTCACATGACTTGGGAAGCCCATTGCCTTAAAGGAACAGTACTCCTCTGGGAAGGTCTGCAAATATAGAAGGGGAGACGGAGAAAGATAATGGGGAAAGTGTTCCGCTGAGGTGTCCCAGGAATGCGCGTCCTCACACGCCCACACAAATCAAATCAAATCAGGGATATTTATTGAGCGCACATATCACCCAAAGGTCTCATGGCGCTGATGGACAGCTCTGACTTTCCGGCTAGAGAGAAGATCTTACTGGTTTAATGATCGAACAGGGTAGTAAGCGCTATACGAATGTTGTAGGATACCCTACTGATGGTTGCAGCATTCCAAAGGCATCTTCGCCGGGGTGGACAACAGTCAGAATGGGGTCTCCTGATGCTGCTGTAACTGGTTGTGCAGCCACGTGTCACAGCTTCAGTGTCTGTGACTTTGCAGAGAGGACGGGCGGAGTACTCAGCGCGGGGCACGCTCCAGCAGAGGGCACGCTCTAGTGCTTCACTTCCTGTTACGCTACATGAAGGCTACGTCTTGCGGATGTTTCTTACAGACAATGGACTGTTTGCGTTACTTGGAGCTTTCCACAAATAGTCACTAGAAACCACTAATTATGAATCCCCTCAGTAATAATGGAGAGCTATTGGAGCATACATGCCAACACAGCCACTCAATGTAGGAAGGGGTGGGAGCACACTGCTTCACCTCCCAGCACAGTTCGCCCCTTAGCATTATGGTAAATGCAGTTCTTAGTGTATGCTTACTTGAGATTTTACTGGAGTGTTCCACCAAAGTTGGTGCAGATTAGTACTGTACATCTCAATGTGTTTATTTCTGAAGATTGTTCCGTAAAACATGCAAACATGAAAGACATACCAATATTGTAAATTACATAATTAGAAAAGGTAAAAGTTTTTATCAATAAGATCAATCCGTTATTAAAATCTTCATAAAACATGTGTTAAAACTCCCTACTCTTTAAACCTGTACAGCTTAAAACAAAATACATCTTGTACATGGAAAGGTGCCGTAGCTGATATGCTTGTTCTAATATCACAGTCATTTTAAAGATACACTGCTTGTCTTAGTTCCTGGGTTCCCACAATGCAAGGACTATCATGGCAAATCGCATTTTTATCTAATCAAAATTGAGATAAAAGGATCGCCACGTCAACATTTGAGACCATTCCCTCTCCTTATAATAGCGAGTGAGAGTAGATAACTGCTTGCTGCGATCCGTTATTAAAATCATCATAAAACATTTGTTAAAACTCCCTAGTCAGACAACCTGTGCGGCTTAGAACAAAGTACACCTTGTGTATGTAAAGTGTAGTGGTCCGATAGCGTGGCTGATATGCTTATTCTAATGTCACAGTGGTTTTAACGGTACACTCCATGCCTTAGTTCACACAGTCGATTTAGGTGGGAGATTCCCGAGTTTTTCGGCCACAATTGCCTCGTGTCTTTCTTCCACCTAAAAGTGTCTCCTTCAGAATGCAAGTCAGTGTGAAAAACAAATTCTCCCAACATTTTTTTTTCAAAATCTCTTTATTTCTTATTTTGAAATGTTGATATGTCTGCCATAGAAGTGGGTGAGACAACAAATTAAGAGGGAGAGCCGAGCCCTGAAAATATTTAGCTTGTAAACCATGCAACAAACATCATTTTAAAATATGATATGGTGTCTTCCATTTTTTTTTTAAAGTGTATTTCTTTAACACGTGGAAGTGTTTCACCTTGGTAAATCAGATTATATCTCTTTATTGAAAAGTATTTATTGAAAATGAGAGTTTTTTTTTTTTAAACCTTTATTGAGACAAAAGTAGGATATACATGCGCAGGCCCACAACCATCACGGCCGGCCGCAAAGATAAATGAGAAAAACAGGAGAGCAATAGGTCAATATACAATCAGGATATTGCAAAGTATACCAGAAGGGACTACGGGGCGCGCAACACAGGATAGGAGGTTTTCATTTTTAAGTTTAGATGAAGCGAGGGGGCTGCAACAGGAAGGACTGCACATCTGACATATAGGAACACAAAAGAAACGCAACAAGAGGGGCGTACCCCATTCACAATCGAAGTTAGGCAATAAAGACAGCAACTATATAGGCTTAAGCAGCCGCACCAATAAGACCGGACAATAAACATCATGACAAGAAGCAACAATTCCAAGCGTAAACCCAGAGAGCCACCCGTAAGAACAGGAAACAAAATTTGATAAAACACAGGAAGAGAAAAGGTGCAAGACCCAGAAACAGCCAACCCTACAAAGAGGAAAGAACCCTCCCAAAGCCGGAAAAGAGCGAAAGAGACCATAGAACAAAACAAACTAAAATAATAAACCCCCCCCGCACCCACCACCCTGCACCCCTGTAATGGCTACGGCCAAACCCACTAACAGCGTGCCTGTCGCCCCGGAACTGCCCCATAGTAGGGAAAAATATAAAGCGAAGTATAGGTAGAGAAGAAGTAAAGAGAGAAGAAAAGATGGAGGAGGAGGACAACCAACATAAGTATTCTCAGCCGCTCAACCCCGGACCCCCGAACCGATGTAATACCAATGTTCATCCCAGGCAATGTATCGTCCGTCCTGCACAATCCCAGCAATGCAAGCAACAGTAAGCATATAAACATCCTCAACCTTGCCCCCGTCGTTCAGGTGCGTCGACTGAGTCCGGCTGCATAGTCGCCATCTTAGATGAAGTAGGGATGCGGGAGGGCCACAAAAGAACAGGATGCCGACCAACAAAGTTCGACCAAACCAACGCAATGCGTCCAGGCACGGTACAGAGAGAGGCAACGCACAGTAGCAATCCCCAAAGGTCGGCTGGCCAGAACAGTAGAATCAGCTCCAGGAAAGGACGGGGAGTCACGCCATCATACCACAAAGGAGTTGCCGGACAGGGCGTCCGGAGACGGTTCCCCAGCCATCGCACAAATACACTAACACCAGATCTCTTCACGACCATTGTGGTCAACACCGCAGCGGCATCCGCATTTACCCGGATAGGGAGTCCACTGCAATCGGTCACAGGGTGCGGCGCAACGCCCCGCACTTGAGAACCAGCACGGCCAGTTGAGGGCACCTCAAGTAGAATAGCATCCAGCCGGCCCCCCTGGTCCCGGGCACCATCGTGCAGGGCATCCCGCAAAGCACCAAGAGCGCCCAGAATATCGCTAATCACTAGCGGTGCCCCAGGAAGAAAGGAAGCCGTATTTCTCTGCACCCGGGGCTCACAGGCATGTAATAGCCCTCGAAGCTGACCGCCAGCACTCCCCGCTACCATCTGGTCACCCCGCCGACTCTCTGCGTAGTACGACCGAGCCAGAGGTGCAGGAACAGCAGACTCCATGTCGACCCCACATACAACGATGATGCAATGCCGGCACTCACTTGGAGCTTCAGTAGCGGCCCAGGGTTATCAGGTACAAGTGCAGAGCGTGCGACCTACAAAATGGCTCCCACCACGGCGCAGGCAAAGATGAAAGAAATGTCCAGGATTTCCATGGGCTGGGGAGACGATACAATGTATCCCACGCAGCTGCGATATCTTTCAGGCGCGTAGACTCGCGGAGCAGAGTGGATCTCCGCAGCGGGAAGCGCTGTGCGGCAACCCCTCTCCGGCCGTCCGACACTTCTCCGTCCTTGATGGCCGCCGCTGTTGTGGTCGGGGCTGGCCGTCCCTCACACACAAAGACCCGGTCTCACCGCCCGTAGGAGCCGGGAAGAGGCGAGGACGTCCCACCACCTCCGCCGCTGTAAAAACGCCGGGGAACACACCATTAGAATCGGAGTCACCTCCCCGTCCTGATAACTCGGCTCACATAGAGGATAGATTACAGGATAAAGTACAATGCGGGCGGAAAGCGAGAGGGTCGGCGGAGCCGAGGGTTTAAGCGGCCATCATGGTTGCCGGCTAGGCTCCTCCTCCGAAAATGAGAGTTTTTAAAGATGCACTGAGAAACATTCATACGTCAAGCATACCCTGTGTGTGGCTTATAGGCTTATTATAGAAGGAGCAACATTATAGGCTAATAAATCAAACATGTGAGGTTTTTGTGCACTGTACATCCCAAACTCACATACTTGAAAGTTCTCTCATTTATGAAAATTAACAAAAATGAGGCTTAGGGAAATAAAGTATTTGCTGAGGATCACCCATTTGGCCAAGCAGGAAAGCTGGGATTCTGCCCATATTTTCATTTTACACTGTGCAATTCAGCCACCAGATGGGTGTCTCTTTCTGACGTTAAATTTACATGTGTTGTTTTTAATTATTGACAGAAGAGATTACTGCATGGGTGACAGACAAAATCCAGTTTTCATTATTGGCAGTTTTACACAATGTGAACCTTGCCCAAGGATATGAGCGTTTCACAACAAACACAGACTACGTAAAACTTTTTTGGGCACAAAGAGATTTGGCTGGATTCACAGGGCGCTGAGCTGAAACAAGGGTTCGGACCTGGTTGCATGGTCGGCAGCTGTAGCCACTAGCCCACATCACCTCTGGCAAAGCTCGGCTCATTTTGGGAATGGGGATTTAAAGGGAACTCAAGCTGAACCTAGAGCCAGGCTTCTGATTCGAGCCTGGATTGAGCTTTCTCTCGGCTCTCACGCCTCTAGATCATTTATTTCTAGAATGTGGCATGGTAGTGTGTTCCATAGCTTAGCAGCTAGGAACCGAAAAGAGCGTCCACCGGCTCTGCTTCGCTTGTGCCGGGGGACTTCAGCCAGATTCTGACCGGCTGAGCGAAGAGCTCGCGTGGGCATATACATCTTCATTAAAGGTTTTAGCATTTTGGGGGTAGACTGCCTTAGGATTTTAAAAGAGATACATAAAACCTTAAATTGTATTCGCTGAGCTACTGGGAGCCAATGAAGTTTGCGAATGGTGTTGGAGGTAGAGCTAAAGCGGGGCAAGCCTACTAAAGCTCTTGCAGCCGCGTTCTGGACGCGTTGCAAACGGGCAGTTTCTGTTTTGTTGGCCCCAAGAAGCAGAGAAGATGCATAATCCAATCTGGACAGCACCATAGATTGGACAATCACTTGTCTGGTATCTGGGTCAAAAAATTTCAAAATAGTTTTTAAACTCCGTAAAATGCCGAAGCATGTAGCGGCAACTTTTTTAGTTTGGGTGATAAAACTTAGAGTAGGGTCTAGCCAGACTCCCAGGTGTAGGAGCTTTCCCCAGATTGGAAGGCCACCAGTGTTCTCCCCAAAGTTCCGGATTTTTTCCCACCAATAGCACCTCCGTCTTGGCGGCAATGAGTTGTAGACAGTTGACAGTAAGCCATTCTGCTACAGCGGCCAGGCCTGAATTGAATTTAATAGGGTCCATGTCCCTTCCTTCCGCTAACCCGACCACTAGCTGCGTGTCGTCAGCGTACGACACGATGTTAAGGTTCCACGCTTTGGCGACAGCAGCCAGCGGCTGGACGTATAAATTGAACAGGGAGTGTATAGTCAGCAGTAATATCAGTTACTAAAACCTGCACAGTGGGGTAGACTGAGATTGTCCTTTTCCAGAAAGTCCTTAGAAGTAATTTAGGGAGCCAACATTTGGCATAAACCATAAGATGGATGGGGAGCCTCTGCATGGGGGGAGGGTTCTCTTTATTTTCCTACAAATCACTCTGGTGGTCATGCGTTCAGCGGATCCCTGCAATGCATACTTGCTGTGCTCTTCCCTTGACAATGAGAACCCTGCCCTACTAAATTGAGGGGGACATTTAAAGTTTGATAGAGAGGGGGCTTTGCTATAATTGGTGGTGCTCATTTCCCTCCAAACTCTCAGGTTTTCTGCTCGCTTTGGAGCTGGGCATTAGCAGACAATGTGACATTGGAGCCTCAGCTGCTTCCCTCCTTGAAAACCTCTGACCTGACGGCCCACCTGCCGCAAGGCCGGTAGGTCAGTTACGTTGTGTATTATGTCATGTCTCCTGGACCAGGCGAGCAATGGCGGTGCAGGTCAGAGAACGCACTCCATGGCCCCAGGCACAGGGAGAAAGCTCCCTTAGTGTCGGGCCACTGTTATCATTTTCTGCAAGAACCCACTTCCTGCCTTGGGAGTTTTTTTGATTCAGTACAAAATGCTGCAAAGAGGGCATAAAACATGGTGCCTGCTCAGCAAAGTTCAGTGTCTTCACTCCACTGAAGGTGCAGAGACCACCACACCTTTCTTAGTGGAGATCTCTAAATGTACCAGTTGGTCCTCCACCAGGGGGGAGCAGGCCGTGGCCTTCACTAATCTGGTTGGCTGGGGGACACCCACCAGGGTTTAACAGCCCTGCCAAGTACCACGCATCAGGTGTTAGAATAACACATTTCAGTGTGGTGATCCGCATCACTGCACTGAAATGCCAAGTCATGCATAATAGGCTTAGCGCCTCCTGGGCTGTGAAGTCTTTGTGCTACTAATCATGCGCCAATAATGCTGATTGACACTAAAGCTGAAGCCGGCAGCGTGCAGGCCCCTGCAGACTTAGGGACTGGCGAAGCTGCTGTGCTCTGCAGCTCCAACTGCTACAATGTAGCAATAGGATTCACGTGCCATTCCTGATTGATTACATCATGAGAGAGTACGGCTGCGCAAGCGGGTAGCTGCAGTTCTTGAAGTTAGTTTGTGGGAGGCTGCAGTCAGTGGCAATACCAGCGCAGCTTGTACACAGTAAAATTTGTTTAAAACAATGGGAACGATCCCCGCGACCGGACTGAGCCCCAACCCCATTGACGGGGCAGCCGCTTCACTGTGCAGATGCTGCTGTGTTGAGCCTGAGAGTCATGGCACGGAGGAGCAGCCGAAGCTTTGCAGCCTAGTGAGACCATAAATGTTGTGCAACTGGGAATCAGCACAATCAAACGCTGCTATAGTGAGAACTGAGTAGTGTTCAACTTAAGTGCTGTGTTACTGTGTAGGAAAAGTGACGTGCAGTAATACACTGAAAGCCATGCAGTCTAAGTGCTGTGTGATTGTCTATGCAAAGAGTCTTTCAGTGCTGTGCTCAGAGCAGTGCAGTGTTACACTGAGAGCCATGCATTGTGGTAGACTGAGGCTGTGCATTCCTGCACTGACAGCCAAGCAATGATAGGCTAAGAGCTGTGCAGTGTGAGTACAGAGTCTTGCAGTGCCACACTGGGATCCATGCAGTGTTGGACCCAGAGCCAAGCCGGGGTAGGCTAAGAGCTGCACAGTGTGGACATCGTGCCTTATAGTGCCACCCTGAGCAGAGTGTGGTGTTACACGAGAGTCGTGTAGTGGTAGCGTGAGAGCTGCATAATGTGTATACAGAGTCCTTCAGGGCCACACTCAGAGTAGTGCAGTGTTCCACCAAGGCACATGCAATGGTATGCTACGGGCTGTGTGGTTTGTATGCAGTCTTTTGGTGCCACACTGAGAGCCGTGCAGTGTTACATTTAGGGCTATGGGATGGAAGGCGGAGAGTAGCGTGGTGTGCATACCAAGTGTTGCAGTGCAACCCTGAGAGCAGTGCAGTTTTGCACTGAGAGCTATAGGATGGTAGTTTGACAGCAGTGGGGTGTGTATATCAAGTGTTGGAGTGTCAAAAGAAGAGCCGTGTAGTGTTACACTGAGGTTTGTTGAGAGTAGCATGGAGCACATACCATGTTGCAGTGGCCCACTGAGAGCTGTGCAGTGTTACACTGACGGCTATGGGATGATAGTCTGACAGCAGCGTGGTTTGGGTACCGAGTGTTGAAGTGCCACACTGGGAGCTGGTCAGTGTTACAATGAGGGCTATGAGATGGTAGGCTGACAGCAGTGTGGTGTGTATACAGAGTGTTTTTGTGTCACACCAAGAGCTGTGCAGTGTTACACTGCTACAGGAAGGAAGGCTGAGAGTAGTATGGTGTGTATACCAAGCGTTGCAGTGCCACACTGAGAGCTGGGCAGTGTTACACCGGGGGCTATGGAATGGTAGGCTGACAGCCGCGCTGTGTGTATACTGAGTTTTGGAGTGTCACGCCAAGAGCTGTGCAGTGTTACACTGAGGGCTGTGGGATGGTAGGCTGAGGGTAGCATGGTGTGTATACCGAGTGTTGCAGTGTCAAGCCAACAACCATGCAGTATTACTCTGAGGGCTACAGGATGGTAGGTTGAGAGTAGTTTAGTGTTTATACAGTGTTGCAGTGCCACACTGAGAGACACATGCTCTTTAACATCTACATGGCCCCCCTCGCAGCCATCCTCAGGAAACATGGACTCAGCATAGTATCCTATGCCGACAACACCCAGCTCATCCTCTCCCTCACAAGGCAACCGGACATCACCGGACTCAGCTTCCAGGAAGGAATGAAGGACGCTGCATCCTGGATCAACAGCAGCTGTCTAAAGCTCAACTCGGAGAAGACAGAAGTCATCATCTTTGTACCCACCCCCTCAAAGGGCGAAGGTGAGAGTGGTAGACACTTGAAAAAAGCATGAATGCATACAAATCGTTTAAGACAGTGTCAATGCTAACCCAAACTTGGCTATACCAATTATCGAACAGGAAGCACTATTATTTGGCATTATTTCAGGATACGCTCTGAATCGAGGGAAAACTCAAATAATTATTAACAACAAATGTGCTATGATAGATTCACGTATAACAAATTCAGCCACTTACCTAGGGGTCACAATAACTTCTGAACTAGAGAATCTAGTCGATCTCAACCTCAAACCTGTCTCAAATATAATACAAAAAGACCTTCGCCGTATCAATAATCTACATCTTTCTTTGATAGGACGGACAAATGCCCTAAAAATGGTCTACTTTCCAAAACTCTTGTATTTATTTAGAGCAATCAATCTGGAAATCTCAGATCAATGGTTTAAAATAATGGAACGTATCTTTACGGATTTTATTTGGGCATATACGCAGCCCCGCCGGGCCTATAAACTTCTCACACTTCCTAAAGAAAGAGGAGGGTTAAGTCTTCCAAACCTCAGGTTATATTATTGGACAACAGTCTTGCTATATAATCAAGAGCTTTTTCTTCTTGATGGAACAGGGATATCTCGGGATAAAGATGCACCGACTATTCATCAAATAATATTAGATGATAGAAGTATCGGCTATCTTTGGAGATATCTCTTTGATAGCTATCACAAAAAAATAAAACTAAAAACACTTTTAGCTGTGTTTAAAGTTTGGAAATCTGTGAGGAAAATAATCGGTTTGGGACGGTTATCTATCTATACTCCTATAAAAAATAATCCTCTCTTACCAGACATATTCAAAGACTCCTATATTGATAGATGGATCACAGCTGGAATTACTAATATAGGTTGCTTCTTCTCCGCAGAAGGGATATATTCTTTTGAATTTTTGAAAGACAACTATCATCTCGAATGGAGAGATTTTTTTAAATATCTCCAGATTAGAGATTTTCTATTACGACGAATGAAGAGAGAAGACACCATGCCTAAAAACATTATAGCTGAAACTCTTAGCCATTATCAGGAAAAAATACGGATTGGAGGTTTTTACCAATTATTACTTACATATTTACCTGATGATAGACAGAAGATTATTCAGAAATGGCAAAAGAAATTTATAATTTCAGCTGATGAATTTGAGTATGTAAATGAGCTTTCACAAACTGTACTCATGTCAACCAAATTACAAACACAATTTTATAAAATATGCTTTTTCGTGTATTATACTCCAGACAGAATCGCCAAATGGGGTAATGGGAGAGGAACATGTTGCTTTCGTTGTAACTCACAAGATGCGGATGGTATACATATCTTTTCATCTTGTCCTGCTTTAACTTCTCTCAAATCAAAAATTGAACATTTCCTCTCATTAATCCTAAAAACGGTGGATAAGTTATCTGATCAAACAACTCTATTAGGCTTAGTAAATTGTACTAATCTGAATGCTGGTCACGAACTGATTTTTATCTCGATGGCCGTTTTAAGAATCTGTATAGCATCGGCTTGGCTAGATCCTATCGCCCCCTCATATCAACAGTGGTTCTCTAGACTGTTAGCAATTTTTAATTTAGAAATGGCAATATATAAAACTAAAGGTAGGAAACGTAGAATAAAAGGTTTAAAAATTTGGTCTCCTTTAATAGAATGGTCTGAGCTTTAGACATTCATTTAACAATAATATTGTCAAAAATATCTAGTTGTAATATACACCCATCTATCTTAATGTTTATTTGTATCTTGATGATTCATCTGTTAATTTAAATATTCAATTTTATGTATTAATATTATCTATAAGTTCTTGAATTTCTTTTTGTTCCACATTTAATCTGCCCGATTAGAGGGGGGGGGGTTCTTTTATGTGTTGTATTGTCTTTTTGTTGTATAAAATTCAATAAAAAGAGTTAAAAAAATAAATAAGACAGTGTCAATGCTGCTTGAGTAGCCGTGGTCAAGCAGCGGCAGAGCGTTCCTCTCACCAGTCGGAGAGGAACGCTTTGCCGCTTCGGATGCTTTGACTGAAATATTCGTGATTACTCATGCTACTTAACCGATGGCTTGACCACGGCTTCCCAAGCAGCATTGACACTGTCTTGAAGAATTTGTATGCATTCATGCTTTTTTCAAGTGTCTACCACTCTCACCTTGAGCCTTTTGAGCCCCTCCGTCTTTGAAGAAACTTTGTACCTACCAGGTTCTTCCCTCATCTAATACGGTGCCCCTCTGCCCTTCACTTTCACGTTTGTCCTAAGGAAGACCCCATCAGTAAGGATCATAACCAACCTACATTCGCTTTGGGGTCGAAACGTCGACACATTTCTGATGCCAGTACTGTCAATAGTGCATTATGTACTGTGTTACTCTTCTGTACACGGCTATGTGAAAACATTCAGCTATCTGTAAAGGATTTTTCTATGTACATATGGCAATGAGTAATTATGCCTAACAATTTGATTGTGATACTTCTGAGAATTCTATCTCACTTGCCTCACTACCTCACTCAAGTCACTTTCCTCCCCTCCACCCCACCGAGTTGGGCACACCAACGTCTTTTATTCAAATGCTGTATATACATTGTTTGTTTAAACTAATAATTTCCAGGTGCTAAGTGTGAATAAACAACACTCTAGCACAAAGTAGTTCTTCTTGTTATTTGTTCTTTGATATTGTTTTTGAAACTACTTTTGAAATACAGCTGTACTGGGACCACTACTTCCTATACTACTCCTACATCGCAGCAAAGACCTGGAACAAACTCCCGCTCAACATCAGATGTTCCCTCACTCTGCACACATTCAGGAAGAACCTCAAGACTTGGCTCTTTGGCTGAATCTGAGCTGCACGACCCCCCCCAGGTGAGTAGCATTCTTATTGAAATCAAAAAGAGAGTAAGGGATTGTCCACTAGCAAGTGAGACGAAGATTACTCCTATTCCCCTTGTAGGAATTTTATGAAACAAAAGAAGGAGTATCCCCAACAGAAAATTAGAGAAATTCTATGGAGGGTGGACCCTTTGGCATAAACGAAAAGTGTATCCTTTTATTTAAAACCCCTAACTCACCAGCCTAGCGGTGACATGCTTCATCATCGGGGTCCACCCTGGTGGCCTAGCGTCACCAAGGTGTGCTTCGACACCTGAACTACAGTGGAGCGGGTTGTGACTGTAAGTGCAAAAAAATTTGTGTTAAAAATTGTCCTGGTTTAACTCGAGAATATAATTTTTATTATGGAGCAACTGAACAATGTTAAAAAATAAATAGTGGCGAGATGCTGGTAGGCAAGTTACGACCAAGGCATCTCTATATGTGTTGGTGTGAATTGGTCGACATGTTTCTACCAATGGGCGAGTGCCCGGTATTCCTCAGGACCAAAAGACAGGTAGACGGAAGGTGTGGGCCCCCTAAAAGGCGCACCCTATCCTGATCCCCTGTGGACCCGCTGGCAAATTGCTAGGGGTGTATGCGCTCAATTGAATAAGTGAGCAGGCAGGAAAAATCTGAAAAACAAGAGACTTAATTAAGGGCTCTTAGGTGCTTCATCGGGCATGCTTCACAAATCCCTGATTGACGGATTGATTGATTGATTGAGAGATGTGCAGTGTTACACTGAGGGCTGTGGAATGGTAGGTTGAGAGTAGTGTATGTGAGCTATGGGATGATAGACTGAGAGTAGCAGGGTGTGAAAACCAAGTGTTGCAGTGCAAATCCCTGATTGACGGATTGATTGATTGAGAGACGTGCAGTGTTACACTGAGGGCTATGGGATGGTGGGTTGACAGCAGTGCGGTGTGTTTATCGAGTGTTGCATTGCCACACTGAGATCATGCAGTGTTACACTGGGGGCTGTGGGTAGACTTAGAGATGCCCACTTTGTCTACTGAATCTTTCACTGTCACACCAAGAGTAGTGCAGTGTTACGCTGTGGGATGGTAGGTTGAGAGTAACGTGGTGTGCATACCGAGTGTTGCAGTGTCACACTGAGAGCCGTTCAGTGTTACACAGAGGGCTATGGGATGGTAGGCTGAGAGATGCCCACTGTGTCCACTGAATCTTCACTGCCACACCAAAGGTCATGCAGTGTTACACTGTGGAATATGGGATGGTGGGCTGAGATTAGTGCAGTGTGCATACTGAGTGTTACAGTGTCACACTAAGAGCTGTGCAGTGTTACACGGAGGGCTGTGGGACGGTAGTTTGACAGTAGTGTAGTGTGTATACCAAGAATTGCATTGTTATACCAAGAGATGTGTGTATACTGACTGTTGCAGGGCCACACTCACACTGAGAGCTGTGCAGTGTTACATTGAGAGCTGTGGGATGATAGGCTGAGAGTAGAATGGTGTGTATACTGAGTGTTGCAGTGTCACACCAACAACCGTGCAGTGTTAGACTGAGGGCTTTGGGATGGTAGGTTGAGGGTCGTGCAGTGTGTTTACCAAGTTTTTTTGTGTCACACAAAGAGCCGCCCAGTGTTACACTGAGGGCTGTGGGACGGGAGGTTCAGAGTTGTGTGGTGTGCATACTGCCTGTTGCAGTGCCACCCTCACACGAAGTGACGTGCAGCGTTACACCGAGGGCTATGGAATCGTAGGCTGACAGCCGCGTGTAGTGTACACTGAGTGTTGGAGTGTCACGCCAATTTCCGTGCAATATTACACTGAGGGCTGTGGGATGGTAGGCTGAGCGTAGCATGGTGTGTATACCAAGTGTTGCAGTGTCACACCAAAATCTGTGCAGTGTTACACTGAGGGCTATGGGATAGTAAGCTGAGAGTAGCGTGGTGTGTGTACATAATGTTGCAGTGCCATACTGTTACACTGAGTGCTACGGGATAGCGGGTTGACAGCAGTGCAGTGTGTATATATATCAAGTGTTGCATTGCCACACTGAGGTCATGCATGGTTACACTAGGGGCTGTGAAATGGTAGACTGAGAAATGCCCACTCTGACTACCGAATCTTTCACTGTTACACCAAGAGCTGTGCAGTGTTACGCTGTGGGCTATAGTATACTGGACTGAGAGTAGCGCGGTGTGCATACTGAGTGCTGCAGTGCCACACTGAGAGCCGTGCAGTGTTACACTGTGGGCTATAGTATACTGGGCTGAGAGTAGCGCGGTGTGCATACTGAGTGTTGCAGTGCCACACTGAGAGCCGTGCAGTGTTACACTGTGGGCTATAGTATACTGGACTGAGAGTAGCATGGTGTGCATACTGAGTGTTGCAGTGCCACACTGAGAGCCGTGCAGTGTTACACTGAGGGCTATGGGATGGTGGGTTGACAGCAGTGCGGTGTGTTTATCGAGTGTTGCATTGCCACACTGAGATCATGCAGTGTTACACTGGGGGCTGTGGGTAGACTTAGAGATGCCCACTTTGTCTACTGAATCTTTCACTGTCACACCAAGAGTAGTGCAGTGTTACGCTGTGGGATGGTAGGTTGAGAGTAACGTGGTGTGCATACCGAGTGTTGCAGTGTCACACTGAGAGCCGTTCAGTGTTACACAGAGGGCTATGGGATGGTAGGCTGAGAGATGCCCACTGTGTCCACTGAATCTTCACTGCCACACCAAAGGTCATGCAGTGTTACACTGTGGAATATGGGATGGTGGGCTGAGATTAGTGCAGTGTGCATACTGAGTGTTACAGTGTCACACTAAGAGCTGTGCAGTGTTACACGGAGGGCTGTGGGACGGTAGTTTGACAGTAGTGTAGTGTGTATACCAAGAATTGCATTGTTATACCAAGAGATGTGTGTATACTGACTGTTGCAGGGCCTCACTCACACTGAGAGCTGTGCAGTGTTACATTGAGAGCTGTGGGATGATAGGCTGAGAGTAGAATGGTGTGTATACTGAGTGTTGCAGTGTCACACCAACAACCGTGCAGTGTTAGACTGAGGGCTTTGGGATGGTAGGTTGAGGGTCGTGCAGTGTGTTTACCAAGTTTTTTTGTGTCACACAAAGAGCCGCCCAGTGTTACACTGAGGGCTGTGGGACGGGAGGTTCAGAGTTGTGTGGTGTGCATACTGCCTGTTGCAGTGCCACCCTCACACGAAGTGACGTGCAGCGTTACACCGAGGGCTATGGAATCGTAGGCTGACAGCCGCGTGTAGTGTACACTGAGTGTTGGAGTGTCACGCCAATTTCCGTGCAATATTACACTGAGGGCTGTGGGATGGTAGGTTGAGCGTAGCATGGTGTGTATACCAAGTGTTGCAGTGTCACACCAAAATCTGTGCAGTGTTACACTGAGGGCTATGGGATAGTAAGCTGAGAGTAGCGTGGTGTGTGTACATAATGTTGCAGTGCCATACTGTTACACTGAGTGCTACGGGATAGCGGGTTGACAGCAGTGCAGTGTGTAAATATATCAAGTGTTGCATTGCCACACTGAGGTCATGCATGGTTACACTAGGGGCTGTGAAATGGTAGACTGAGAAATGCCCACTCTGACTACCGAATCTTTCACTGTTACACCAAGAGCTGTGCAGTGTTACGCTGTGGGCTATAGTATACTGGACTGAGAGTAGCGCGGTGTGCATACTGAGTGCTGCAGTGCCACACTGAGAGCCGTGCAGTGTTACACTGTGGGCTATAGTATACTGGGCTGAGAGTAGCGCGGTGTGCATACTGAGTGTTGCAGTGCCACACTGAGAGCCGTGCAGTGTTACACTGTGGGCTATAGTATACTGGACTGAGAGTAGCATGGTGTGCATACTGAGTGTTGCAGTGCCACACTGAGAGCCGTGCAGTGTTACACTGAGGGCTATGGGATGGTGGGTTGACAGCAGTGCGGTGTGTTTATCGAGTGTTGCATTGCCACACTGAGATCATGCAGTGTTACACTGGGGGCAGTGGGTGGACTTAGAGATGCCACTTTGTCTACTGAATCTTTCACTGTCACACCAAGAGTAGTGCAGTGTTACGCTGTGGGATGGTAGGTTGAGAGTAGCGTGGTGTGCATACCGAGTGTTGCAGTGTCACACTGAGAGCCGTTCAGTGTTACACAGAGGGCTATGGGATGGTAGGCTGAGAGATGCCCACTGTGTCCACTGAATCTTCACTGCCACACCAAAGGTCATGCAGTGTTACACTGTGGAATATGGGATGGTGGGCTGAGATTAGTGCAGTGTGCATACTGAGTGTTACAGTGTCACACTAAGAGCTGTGCAGTGTTACACGGAGGGCTGTGGGACGTAGTTTGAAAGTAGTGTAGTGTGTATACCAAGAATTGCATTGTTATACCAAGAGATGTGTGTATACTGACTGTTGCAGGGCCACACTCACACTGAGAGCTGTGCAGTGTTACATTGAGAGCTGTGGGATGATAGGCTGAGAGTAGAATGGTGTGTATACTGAGTGTTGCAGTGTCACACCAACAACCGTGCAGTGTTAGACTGAGGGCTTTGGGATGGTAGGTTGAGGGTCGTGCAGTGTGTTTACCAAGTTTTTTTGTGTCACACAAAGAGCAGCCCAGTGTTACACTGAGGGCTGTGGGACGGGAGGTTCAGAGTTGTGTGGTGTGCATACTGCCTGTTGCAGTGCCACCCTCACACGAAGTGACGTGCAGCGTTACACCGAGGGCTATGGAATCGTAGGCTGACAGCCGCGTGTAGTGTACACTGAGTGTTGGAGTGTCACGCCAATTTCCGTGCAATATTACACTGAGGGCTGTGGGATGGTAGGCTGAGCGTAGCATGGTGTGTATACCAAATGTTGCAGTGTCACACCAAAATCTGTGCAGTGTTACACTGAGGGCTATGGGATAGTAAGCTGAGAGTAGCGTGGTGTGTGTACATAATGTTGCAGTGCCATACTGTTACACTGAGTGCTACGGGATAGCGGGTTGACAGCAGTGCAGTGTGTATATATATCAAGTGTTGCATTGCCACACTGACGTCATGCATGGTTACACTAGGGGCTGTGAAATGGTAGACTGAGAAATGCCCACTCTGACTACCGAATCTTTCACTGTTACACCAAGAGCTGTGCAGTGTTACGCTGTGGGCTATAGTATACTGGACTGAGAGTAGCGCGGTGTGCATACTGAGTGCTGCAGTGCCACACTGAGAGCCGTGCAGTGTTACACTGTGGGCTATAGTATACTGGACTGAGAGTAGCATGGTGTGCATACTGAGTGTTGCAGTGCCACACTGAGAGCCGTGCAGTGTTACACTGTGGGCTATAGTATGCTGGGCTGAGAGTAGCGCGGTGTGCATACTGAGGGCTGCAGTGTCACAGTGAGAGCCGTGCAGTGTTACACTGTGGGCTATAGTATACTGGGATGAGAGTAGCGCGGTGTGCATACTGAGGGTTGCAGTGCCACACTGAGAGCCGTGCAGTGTTACACTGTGGGCTATAGTATGCTGGGCTGAGAGTAGCGCGGTGTGCATACTGAGGGCTGCAGTGTCACACTGAGAGCCGTGCAGTGTTACACTGTGGGCTATAGTATACTGGGCTGAGAGTAGCGCGGTGTGCATACTGAGTGTTGCAGTGCCACACTGAGAGCCGTGCAGTGTTACACTGTGGGCTATAGTATACTGGACTGAGAGTAGCATGGTGTGCATACTGAGTGTTGCAGTGCCACACTGAGAGCCGTGCAGTGTTACACTGAGGGCTATGGGATGGTGGGTTGACAGCAGTGCGGTGTGTTTATCGAGTGTTGCATTGCCACACTGAGATCATGCAGTGTTACACTGGGGGCTGTGGGTAGACTTAGAGATGCCCACTTTGTCTACTGAATCTTTCACTGTCACACCAAGAGTAGTGCAGTGTTACGCTGTGGGATGGTAGGTTGAGAGTAGCGTGGTGTGCATACCGAGTGTTGCAGTGTCACACTGAGAGCCGTTCAGTGTTACACAGAGGGCTATGGGATGGTAGGCTGAGAGATGCCCACTGTGTCCACTGAATCTTCACTGCCATACCAAAGGTCATGCAGTGTTACACTGTGGAATATGGGATGGTGGGCTGAGATTAGTGCAGTGTGCATACTGAGTGTTACAGTGTCACACTAAGAGCTGTGCAGTGTTACACGGAGGGCTGTGGGATGGTAGTTTGAAAGTAGTGTAGTGTGTATACCAAGAATTGCATTGTTATACCAAGAGATGTGTGTATACTGACTGTTGCAGGGCCACACTCACACTGAGAGCTGTGCAGTGTTACATTGAGAGCTGTGGGATGATAGGCTGAGAGTAGAATGGTGTGTATACTGAGTGTTGCAGTGTCACACCAACAACCGTGCAGTGTTAGACTGAGGGCTTTGGGATGGTAGGTTGAGGGTCGTGCAGTGTGTTTACCAAGTTTTTTTGTGTCACACAAAGAGCCGCCCAGTGTTACACTGAGGGCTGTGGGACGGGAGGTTCAGAGTTGTGTGGTGTGCATACTGCCTGTTGCAGTGCCACCCTCACACGAAGTGACGTGCAGCGTTACACCGAGGGCTATGGAATCGTAGGCTGACTGCCGCGTGTAGTGTACACTGAGTGTTGGAGTGTCACGCCAATTTCCGTGCAATATTACACTGAGGGCTGTGGGATGGTAGGCTGAGCGTAGCATGGTGTGTATACCAAGTGTTGCAGTGTCACACCAAAATCTGTGCAGTGTTACACTGAGGGCTATGGGATAGTAAGCTGAGAGTAGCGTGGTGTGTGTACATAATGTTGCAGTGCCATACTGTTGCACTGAGTGCTACGGGATAGCGGGTTGACAGCAGTGCAGTGTGCATATATATCAAGTGTTGCATTGCCACACTGAGGTCATGCATGGTTACACTAGGGGCTGTGAAATGGTAGACTGAGAAATGCCCACTCTGACTACCGAATCTTTCACTGTTACACCAAGAGCTGTGCAGTGTTACGCTGTGGGCTATAGTATACTGGACTGAGAGTAGCGCGGTGTGCATACTGAGTGCTGCAGTGCCACACTGAGAGCCGTGCAGTGTTACACTGTGGGCTATAGTATACTGGGCTGAGAGTAGCGCGGTGTGCATACTGAGTGTTGCAGTGCCACACTGAGAGCCGTGCAGTGTTACACTGTGGGCTATAGTATGCTGGGCTGAGAGTAGCGTGGTGTGCATACTGAGTGTTCCAGTGCCACACTGAGAGCCGTGCAGAGTTACACTGTGGGCTATAGTATGCTGGGGTGAGAGTAGCGCAGTGTGCATACTGAGCGTTGCAGTGCCACACTGAGAGCCGTGCAGTGTTACACTGTGGGCTATAGTATGCTGGGCTGAGAGTAGCGTGGTGTGCATACTGAGTGTTGCAGTGCCACACTGAGAGCCGTGCAGAGTTACACTGTGGGCTATAGTATGCTGGGCTGAGAGTAGCGCGGTGTGCATACTGGGTGCTGCAGTGCCACACTGAGAGCCGTGCAGTGTTACACTGTGGGCTATAGTATGCTGGGCTGAGAGTAGCGCGGTGTGCATACTGAGTGTTGCAGTGTCACACTGAGAGCCGTGCAGTGTTACACTGTGGGCTATAGTATGCTGGGCTGAGAGTAGCGCGGTGTGCATACTGAGTGTTGCAGTGCCACACTGAGAGCCGTGCAGTGTTACACTGTGGGCTATAGTATGCTGGGCTGAGAGTAGCGCGGTGTGCATACTGAGTGTTGCAGTGCCACACTGAGAGCCGTGCAGTGTTACACTGTGGGCTATAGTATGCTGGGCTGAGAGTAGCGTGGTGTGCATACTGAGTGTTCCAGTGCCACACTGAGAGCCGTGCAGAGTTACACTGTGGGCTATAGTATACTGGGATGAGAGTAGCGCGGTGTGCATACTGAGTGTTGCAGTGCCACACTGAGAGCCGTGCAGAGTTACACTGTGGGCTATAGTATGCTGGGGTGAGAGTAGCGCAGTGTGCATACTGAGTGTTGCAGTGTCACACTGAGAGCCGTGCAGTGTTACACTGTGGGCTATAGTATGCTGGGCTGAGAGTAGCGTGGTGTGCATACTGAGTGTTCCAGTGCCACACTGAGAGCCGTGCAGAGTTACACTGTGGGCTATAGTATACTGGGATGAGAGTAGCGCGGTGTGCATACTGAGTGTTGCAGTGCCACACTGAGAGCCGTGCAGAGTTACACTGTGGGCTATAGTATGCTGGGCTGAGAGTAGCGCGGTGTGCATACTGGGTGCTGCAGTGCCACACTGAGAGCCGTGCAGTGTTACACTGTGGGCTATAGTATGCTGGGCTGAGAGTAGCGTGGTGTGCATACTGAGTGTTCCAGTGCCACACTGAGAGCCGTGCAGAGTTACACTGTGGGCTATAGTATACTGGGATGAGAGTAGCGCGGTGTGCATACTGAGTGTTGCAGTGCCACACTGAGAGCCGTGCAGAGTTACACTGTGGGCTATAGTATGCTGGGCTGAGAGTAGCGCGGTGTGCATACTGGGTGCTGCAGTGCCACACTGAGAGCCGTGCAGTGTTACACTGTGGGCTATAGTATGCTGGGCTGAGAGTAGCGCGGTGTGCATACTGAGTGTTCCAGTGCCACACTGAGAGCCGTGCAGAGTTACACTGTGGGCTATAGTATGCTGGGGTGAGAGTAGCGCAGTGTGCATACTGAGCGTTGCAGTGCCACACTGAGAGCCGTGCAGTGTTACACTGTGGGCTATAGTATGCTGGGCTGAGAGTAGCGTGGTGTGCATACTGAGTGTTCCAGTGCCACACTGAGAGCCGTGCAGAGTTACACTGTGGGCTATAGTATGCTGGGGTGAGAGTAGCGCAGTGTGCATACTGAGCGTTGCAGTGCCACACTGAGAGCCGTGCAGTGTTACACTGTGGGCTATAGTATGCTGGGCTGAGAGTAGCGTGGTGTGCATACTGAGTGTTGCAGTGCCACACTGAGAGCCGTGCAGTGTTACACTGTGGGCTATAGTATGCTGGGCTGAGAGTAGCGTGGTGTGCATACTGAGTGTTCCAGTGCCACACTGAGAGCCGTGCAGAGTTACACTGTGGGCTATAGTATGCTGGGGTGAGAGTAGCGCAGTGTGCATACTGAGCGTTGCAGTGCCACACTGAGAGCCGTGCAGTGTTACACTGTGGGCTATAGTATGCTGGGCTGAGAGTAGCGTGGTGTGCATACTGAGTGTTGCAGTGCCACACTGAGAGCCGTGCAGAGTTACACTGTGGGCTATAGTATGCTGGGCTGAGAGTAGCGCGGTGTGCATACTGGGTGCTGCAGTGCCACACTGAGAGCCGTGCAGTGTTACACTGTGGGCTATAGTATGCTGGGCTGAGAGTAGCGCGGTGTGCATACTGAGCGTTGTAGTGCCACACTGAGAGCCGTGCAGTGTTACACTGTGGGCTATAGTATGCTGGGGTGAGAGTAGCGCAGTGTGCATACTGAGTGTTGCAGTGTCACACTGAGAGCCGTGCAGTGTTACACTGTGGGCTATAGTATGCTGGGCTGAGAGTAGCGTGGTGTGCATACTGAGTGTTCCAGTGCCACACTGAGAGCCGTGCAGAGTTACACTGTGGGCTATAGTATACTGGGATGAGAGTAGCGCGGTGTGCATACTGAGTGTTGCAGTGCCACACTGAGAGCCGTGCAGAGTTACACTGTGGGCTATAGTATGCTGGGGTGAGAGTAGCGCAGTGTGCATACTGAGTGTTGCAGTGTCACACTGAGAGCCGTGCAGTGTTACACTGTGGGCTATAGTATGCTGGGCTGAGAGTAGCGTGGTGTGCATACTGAGTGTTCCAGTGCCACACTGAGAGCCGTGCAGAGTTACACTGTGGGCTATAGTATACTGGGATGAGAGTAGCGCGGTGTGCATACTGAGTGTTGCAGTGCCACACTGAGAGCCGTGCAGAGTTACACTGTGGGCTATAGTATGCTGGGCTGAGAGTAGCGCGGTGTGCATACTGGGTGCTGCAGTGCCACACTGAGAGCCGTGCAGTGTTACACTGTGGGCTATAGTATGCTGGGCTGAGAGTAGCGTGGTGTGCATACTGAGTGTTCCAGTGCCACACTGAGAGCCGTGCAGAGTTACACTGTGGGCTATAGTATACTGGGATGAGAGTAGCGCGGTGTGCATACTGAGTGTTGCAGTGCCACACTGAGAGCCGTGCAGAGTTACACTGTGGGCTATAGTATGCTGGGCTGAGAGTAGCGCGGTGTGCATACTGGGTGCTGCAGTGCCACACTGAGAGCCGTGCAGTGTTACACTGTGGGCTATAGTATGCTGGGCTGAGAGTAGCGCGGTGTGCATACTGAGTGTTCCAGTGCCACACTGAGAGCCGTGCAGAGTTACACTGTGGGCTATAGTATGCTGGGGTGAGAGTAGCGCAGTGTGCATACTGAGCGTTGCAGTGCCACACTGAGAGCCGTGCAGTGTTACACTGTGGGCTATAGTATGCTGGGCTGAGAGTAGCGTGTGTGCATACTGAGTGTTGCAGTGCCACACTGAGAGCCGTGCAGTGTTACACTGTGGGCTATAGTATGCTGGGCTGAGAGTAGCGTGTGTGCATACTGAGCGTTGCAGTGCCACACTGAGAGCCGTGCAGTGTTACACTGTGGGCTATAGTATGCTGGGCTGAGAGTAGCGCGGTGTGCATACTGAGTGTTGCAGTGCCACACTGAGAGCCGTGCAGTGTTACACTGTGGGCTATAGTATGCTGGGCTGAGAGTAGCGTGGTGTGCATACTGAGTGTTGCAGTGCCACCCTGAGAGCCGTGCAGTGTTACACTGTGGGCTATAGTATGCTGGGCTGAGAGTAGCGCGGTGTGCATACTGGGTGCTGCAGTGCCACACTGAGAGCCGTGCAGTGTTACACTGTGGGCTATAGTATGCTGGGCTGAGAGTAGCGCGGTGTGCATACTGGGTGCTGCAGTGCCACACTGAGAGCCGTGCAGTGTTACACTGTGGGCTATAGTATGCTGGGCTGAGAGTAGCGTGGTGTGCATACTGAGTGTTCCAGTGCCACACTGAGAGCCGTGCAGAGTTACACTGTGGGCTATAGTATACTGGGATGAGAGTAGCGCGGTGTGCATACTGAGTGTTGCAGTGCCACACTGAGAGCCGTGCAGAGTTACACTGTGGGCTATAGTATGCTGGGCTGAGAGTAGCGCGGTGTGCATACTGGGTGCTGCAGTGCCACACTGAGAGCCGTGCAGTGTTACACTGTGGGCTATAGTATGCTGGGCTGAGAGTAGCGCGGTGTGCATACTGAGTGTTCCGGTGCCACACTGAGAGCCGTGCAGAGTTACACTGTGGGCTATAGTATGCTGGGGTGAGAGTAGCGCAGTGTGCATACTGAGCGTTGCAGTGCCACACTGAGAGCCGTGCAGTGTTACACTGTGGGCTATAGTATGCTGGGCTGAGAGTAGCGTGTGTGCATACTGAGTGTTGCAGTGCCACACTGAGAGCCGTGCAGTGTTACACTGTGGGCTATAGTATGCTGGGCTGAGAGTAGCGTGTGTGCATACTGAGCGTTGCAGTGCCACACTGAGAGCCGTGCAGTGTTACACTGTGGGCTATAGTATGCTGGGCTGAGAGTAGCGCGGTGTGCATACTGAGTGTTGCAGTGCCACACTGAGAGCCGTGCAGTGTTACACTGTGGGCTATAGTATGCTGGGCTGAGAGTAGCGTGTGTGCATACTGAGTGTTGCAGTGTCACACTGAGAGCCGTGCAGTGTTACACTGTGGGCTATAGTATGCTGGGCTGAGAGTAGCGCGGTGTGCATACTGAGTGTTGCAGTGCCACACTGAGAGCCGTGCAGTGTTACACTGTGGGCTATAGTATGCTGGGCTGAGAGTAGCGCGGTGTGCATATTGAGTGTTGCAGTGCCACACTGAGAGCCATGCAGTGTTACACTGTGGGCTATAGTATGCTGGGCTGAGAGTAGCGCGGTGTGCATACTGAGTGTTGCAGTGCCACACTGAGAGCCGTGCAGTGTTACACTGTGGGCTATAGTATGCTGGGCTGAGAGTAGCGCGGTGTGCATACTGAGTGTTGCAGTGCCACACTGAGAGCCGTGCAGTGTTACACTGTGGGCTATAGTATGCTGGGCTGAGAGTAGCGCGGTGTGCATACTGAGTGTTGCAGTGCCACACTGAGAGCCGTGCAGTGTTACACTGTGGGCTATAGTATGCTGGGCTGAGAGTAGCGCGGTGTGCATACTGAGTGTTGCAGTGCCACACTGAGAGCCGTGCAGTGTTACACTGTGGGCTATAGTATGCTGGGGTGAGAGTAGCGCAGTGTGCATACTGAGCGTTGCAGTGCCACACTGAGAGCCGTGCAGTGTTACACTGTGGGCTATAGTATGCTGGGCTGAGAGTAGCGCGGTGTGCATACTGAGTGTTCCAGTGCCACACTGAGAGCCGTGCAGAGTTACACTGTGGGCTATAGTATGCTGGGCTGAGAGTAGCGTGGTGTGCATACTGAGTGTTGCAGTGCCACACTGAGAGCCGTGCAGTGTTACACTGTGGGCTATAGTATGCTGGGCTGAGAGTAGCGCGGTGTGCATACTGAGTGTTGCAGTGCCGCCCTGAGAGCCGTGCAGAGTTACACTGTGGGCTATAGTATGCTGGGCTGAGAGTAGCGCGGTGTGCATACTGAGTGTTGCAGTGCCACACTGAGAGCCGTGCAGAGTTACACTGTGGGCTATAGTATGCTGGGCTGAGAGTAGCGCGGTGTGCATACTGAGTGTTGCAGTGCCACACTGAGAGCCGTGCAGTGTTACACTGTGGGCTATAGTATGCTGGGCTGAGAGTAGCGCGGTGTGCATACTGAGTGTTGCAGTGCCACACTGAGAGCCGTGCAGTGTTACACTGTGGGCTATAGTATGCTGGGCTGAGAGTAGCGCGGTGTGCATACTGAGTGTTGCAGTGCCACACTGAGAGCCGTGCAGTGTTACACTGTGGGCTATAGTATGCTGGGCTGAGAGTAGCGCGGTGTGCATACTGAGTGTTGCAGTGCCACACTGAGAGCCGTGCAGTGTTACACTGTGGGCTATAGTATGCTGGGCTGAGAGTAGCGCGGTGTGCATACTGAGTGTTGCAGTGCCACACTGAGAGCCGTGCAGTGTTACACTGTGGGCTATAGTATACTGGGATGAGAGTAGCGCGGTGTGCATACTGAGTGTTGCAGTGCCACACTGAGAGCCGTGCAGAGTTACACTGTGGGCTATAGTATGCTGGGCTGAGAGTAGCGCGGTGTGCATACTGAGTGTTGCAGTGCCACACTGAGAGCCGTGCAGTGTTACACTGTGGGCTATAGTATGCTGGGCTGAGAGTAGCGCGGTGTGCATACTGAGTGTTGCAGTGCCACCCTGAGTGCCTTGTCTAGTTTACAATTTGTGTCAGGCACAATGCTTGTGTGGCGGATGGGGGCCCTATGGGACCTAAAGGGTGACAGTAACATATCTCCTGAAGGCATGCTGCTTGAATTACAGCAGAGCATTAATAAGAACAGAGAGAGACAGCGTGTGAGGAACCCCCATGGGCGGGCTTCCAGCACAGCTCCTAATTGGCACCTTCACAGTGCCAAGGGGCTCATGTGCTGCACAGCAGAATATTAATTAGTGCAGATATGAAGCATTCTAAATCCATAGCTGGAAAGCAGCTGCACCATGAAAAACAAGTGACAGCAAAACATAAAAATACAGTTTGTAAAAGATGCATATAGGAAAGTAACATCACTCATCCACTGTCAGACTCTAAACACAGCGAAAGGTGCCCACGTCGTGCCAAAAAACCCACTCTGTACAAGCATTTAGAAACAACATAAACAATTATCACTCTCTAAAGGCAGGAGAAGATTATCCTAGATGCAAGGGTATCTCTGGAGAATTCCCATGTGCTGGAGATTCAGACCAAAATGACAAACAAGGTCCAGGCGCTACAGAGAGCGGCACTGAACATATACTTGTAAAACACACATGCTGTAGGAAAGCTCAGTGTAATTGTACCTCCTGCACAGGCCGGCTTTAAGCTGGGGTAAACGCAGCCTGTCAGCACAGAGCCCTGTACCATTTCTAAACCGAGGAACCTTCAGGAGTCACCACAGTACTGTGACTTGGGAAAGCTACCAGCAATTGACAAGCGGGTCGAGGTACAACCATCAATGAAATCAAGCACGAGACCTCAGTTCACCCTACGCTTGCTTCAGGCTCATGTAGTCTGTGCAAGGAATCATGGGCTGAATGAGTTACAGGTCTTAGAAACTTGGCTACTAAATCCACAACAAGAATCCTGTTCTGAAATGGGTTTCAACAGAGTAAGTAATGGCCCGGTGGTCACTGCGAATATATACCTTGCGGTCATTAACCTAATGTGATGTGGGATTCGAAGGATTAGACTGAACCAATGGGCCGGTTGCACCTAATAATAATGCTCTCTAAAAGGAAAACCGAGGGCTAGACACCAGTAAGAAAGCTCAGCGAGTTAAACATTTGCTGCTTCCATCTTGTGTGATGGGCAGGTCAGACGTTCAAACCCTGACAAAGCCAACCCAGTCTTCTAGCCTTCCTAAGCGGGGAAAATGACTACCATTGATTTTGGAATAGGAGTACCTACTTACCTGCAGCTCTTAGAAACGACAGAGGTTCAGTGTGAAGCGCTTTATAAGAAACACGTTTTATTATTTACTAACAGGATGCAATAAGCACTAAAACACTAGAGCTATATTGAGTAGCTTGCTTTGTTGCCAACAACACCTTACAATGCAAGAGCTCTAAGCACCACAGACGAATTCACTATTGTCACAGGCACCCCAGCTCTGGAGCAGGCAAATGGCCACACACGGAGCTCTGTAATACACCGCTTTCTTCTTCGTCATGCAATCGTTAACTGAACGCTCTACGTCATAAACTTTATTGATCACAGTAGACACACCCAGATACCTCCCAACCAATTACGTGACTTTGTAAGGAGTCTGGCAAGGACCACAAGGGTCCTGCTGCACATGATCACACGACACTACAACTGTGAATGATCCAACGTAGACTATTACTCAAACAATAGAAAAATAATACATTTGTTATAATGTCTTTTTTTAGATACAATACAAATTCTAATAATATATCTCTCAGTGTGTGTGAAGAGGGTTGTGTTGTGCTTGTTTGGTACAGTAAGAATCCCAAAGGGCTCATGCAGTCATGTGGGGAGTAGATGTTGACATAGTTGACCCAGTTTGTAAGACACACCTCGTCTCATGAAGTTGTAGATGCAAGAATCTAGGTATGTGGCATTTTTACAGCGCAAACCAGATGAGGAACAGGGTGAAATGGAAGTATACAGTCAACGAATGATTGTAAAGATGCAAAGTTCTTTAAAGAAATGTTTATAGAAGATTGGGGCGATCCTAATGCATGCAGGGCTGCAGATACTGGCTACATACCTAGAGAAGCCCTAGTTTAAACATTTGTTTTCTTCCAGTCTGATTGCCTCAGGGCAGCGAGGTGCTGAAAGCCACCAGAGATGGTGAGGTTGTCAGCCAGATAAGCGGGGGCGCCGCTATGGTCCAGATTGTGCTGGGTTCTTTCACTGCTCATCTCCATGGGGTTCTTCCAGATCTATCCACCTCCCTCTGAGGGGCACTGCCTCTTCTCATTCTGTGCATCCCTCTTGCACCCATCCTGGGTTTCTTTTCTTTAATTATCCTGTGATTAGAGATGTAAAGGTCTGATACCTTGCAGAGTGGAGGTGTCCCCTGCAAGTTCTGGTGAGCCCCGCAGCATCTCTTGCACTGTACAGATTTGATGCTGATTTTCTACACAGGTCTTGGCCTTGCTGCATGGTGAGCTGCTGGTTCCTTATTTCCAGAGTAATGAACAAGCAAGTGGAGTCCACTCCAGCTCTCAGCAGCTTATGGCTGTGCCGGTTACACTAAACCAGGTGGCCTCAATTCCCCACTTTGGGATCAGAAGCAGGGGTGTATTTGAGTTACACTTCCGGAGGAAGTTTCTTCTCAACCAGTCTGGGCCAGTGGGATTTCCATAGTCAGGGTTGGTTATCACCCACTCTTACTGGACTAGGAGGGATAAGCAACTCTCACTGGTCCCCCTGGGGAACACATGAAGTCCCTCATAACTAGTTATTACTTTCACACCCTGTTGTGTGTGCCAGCTGGCAGATGCCACCGGTGTGGTGTGACTGAGAAGCAGTGTGTACGGTGAACTGTGTTCTATGAAGGGCACATTATGTGCCTGAACAAAGTTGTGATTTTCTTGGACGTTGTGCTTCTGCATGGACTTGGCAACGTGTGTGCTGCAGGCCCAAGAGATCAGCCCCAGAGGCGCTATTGATGTTTGGTGATGGGTGGGGCAGGGGCGTGGAACACACTTCTTACCCTCAGGCACCCACTTTCCACATGCTGCCTGACTCTGAGATCCACCCACAGAGAAGATCACGTTGTGCTCAGCGCCGAGGAGTTGCCACGCCCTGGCCCCTGCAGCATTCATACTGAGAGCACGTGGACATGGAAGTGTTCGCTGATAGGGAAGATGTGTGGATTTGGGGTGCGCTAAAACTGCACCTACATCTTATTCCTATTGGGGAGAGGAGGTCTAACGGCTAAGGCAGTTGACCTCGAAGCTAGGGAACTGGGTTCGAGTCTCGGCAATGACGCTGAACATCCTGTGATTCTGGGCAAATCACTTAATCTCCCCCAGCCTAACAAAATATGAATGTGTCCTCTTGTAATGCAACTGGTGCTATGTAAAGTGCTCCAATACCCAATTCGGGTCAAGTTCGCGCTATATAAAACTCTATAAAATAAATAAATAAATACAAATATTCTTCCTTTAAACAAGCAAGGGGAGCTAAAGTCAAATTTTGCTGCAGGATTGTCCATCAGCTGAGGGTTGTTGGCTAGTCCTTGGCACCACCCTGGCTGAGGGAGTCCGAGTGCTCTCCACACTCCTTTGCCCTGGTTGAGGGAGTATGAGTGCTCTCCACACTCCTTACCGCCCTAGCTGAGAGAGTCCAAGTGCTCTCCACACTCCTTTGCCCTGGTTGAGGGAGTATGAGTGCTCTACACACTCCTTACCACCCTGGCTGAGGGAGTCTGAGTGCTCTCCACACTCCTTACCGCCCTGGCTGAGGGCGTCCGAGTGCTCTCCACACTCCTTACCGCCCTAGCTGAGAGAGTCTAAGTGCTCTCCACACTCCTTCGCCCTGGTTGAGGGAGTATGAGTGCTCTACACACTCCTTACCACCCTGGCTGAGGGAGTCTGAGTGCTCTCCACACTCCTTACCGCCCTGGCTGAGGGCGTCCGAGTGCTCTCCACACTCCTTACCGCCCTAGCTGAGAGAGTCTAAGTGCTCTCCACACTCCTTCGCCCTGGTTGAGGGAGTACGAATGCTCTACACACATTCCTTACCACCCTGGCTGAGGGAGTCCGAGTGCTCTCCACACTCCTTTGCCCTGGTTGAGGGAGTATGAGTGCTCTACACACTCCTTACCACCCTGGCTGAGGGAGTCTGAGTGCTCTCCACACTCCTTACCGCCCTGGCTGAGGGCGTCCGAGTGCTCTCCACACTCCTTACCGCCCTAGCTGAGAGAGTCTAAGTGCTCTCCACACTCCTTCGCCCTGGTTGAGGGAGTATGAGTGCTCTACACACATTCCTTACCACCCTGGCTGAGGGAGTCCGAGTGCTCTCCACACTCCTTTGCCCTGGTTGAGGGAGTATGAGTGCTCTACACACTCCTTACCACCCTGGCTGAGGGAGTCCGAGTGCTCTCCACACTCCTTACCGCCCTAGCTGAGAGAGTCTAAGTGCTCTCCACACTCCTTCGCCCTGGTTGAGGGAGTATGAGTGCTCTACACACATTCCTTACCACCCTGGCTGAGGGAGTCCGAGTGCTCTCCACACTCCTTAACGCCCTGGCTGAGGGCGTCCGAGTGCTCTCCACACTCCTTACCGCCCTAGCTGAGAGAGTCTAAGTGCTCTCCACACTCCTTCGCCCTGGTTGAGGGAGTATGAGTGCTCTACACACATTCCTTACCACCCTGGCTGAGGGAGTCCGAGTGCTCTCCACACTCCTTTGCCCTGGTTGAGGGAGTATGAGTGCTCTACACACTCCTTACCACCCTGGCTGAGGGAGTCCGAGTGCTCTCCACACTCCTTACCGCCCTAGCTGAGAGAGTCTAAGTGCTCTCCACACTCCTTCGCCCTGGTTGAGGGAGTATGAGTGCTCTACACACATTCCTTACCACCCTGGCTGAGGGAGTCCGAGTGCTCTCCACACTCCTTTGCCCTGGTTGAGGGAGTATGAGTGCTCTACACACTCCTTACCACCCTGGCTGAGGGAGTCCGAGTGCTCTCCACACTCCTTACCGCCCTAGCTGAGAGAGTCTAAGTGCTCTCCACACTCCTTCGCCCTGGTTGAGGGAGTATGAGTGCTCTACACACATTCCTTACCACCCTGGCTGAGGGAGTCCGAGTGCTCTCCACACTCCTTACCACCCTGGCTGAGGGAGTCCGAGTGCTCTCCACACTCCTTACCACCCTGGCTGAGGGAGTCCGAGTGCTCTCCACACTCCTTACCGCCCTAGCTGAGAGAGTCTAAGTGCTCTCCACACTCCTTCGCCCTGGTTGAGGGAGTATGAGTGCTCTACACACATTCCTTACCACCCTGGCTGAGGGAGTCCGAGTGCTCTCCACACTCCTTAACGCCCTGGCTGAGGGCGTCCGAGTGCTCTCCACACTCCTTACCGCCCTAGCTGAGAGAGTCTAAGTGCTCTCCACACTCCTTCGCCCTGGTTGAGGGAGTATGAGTGCTCTACACACATTCCTTACCACCCTGGCTGAGGGAGTCCGAGTGCTCTCCACACTCCTTAACGCCCTGGCTGAGGGAGTCCGAGTGCTCTCCACACTCCTTAACGCCCTGGCTGAGGGAGTCCGAGTGCTCTCCACATTCCTTAACGCCCTGGCTGAGGGCGTCCAAGTGCTCTCCACACTCCTTACCGCCCTAGCTGAGAGAGTCTAAGTGCTCTCCACACTCCTTCGCCCTGGTTGAGGGAGTATGAGTGCTCTACACACATTCCTTACCACCCTGGCTGAGGGAGTCCGAGTGCTCTCCACACTCCTTAACGCCCTGGCTGAGGGCGTCCGAGTGCTCTCCACACTCCTTACCGCCCTAGCTGAGAGAGTCTAAGTGCTCTCCACACTCCTTCGCCCTGGTTGAGGGAGTATGAGTGCTCTACACACTCCTTACCACCCTGGCTGAGGGAGTCTGAGTGCTCTCCACACTCCTTACCGCCCTGGCTGAGGGCGTCCGAGTGCTCTCCACACTCCTTACCGCCCTAGCTGAGAGAGTCTAAGTGCTCTCCACACTCCTTCGCCCTGGTTGAGGGAGTATGAGTGCTCTACACACTCCTTACCACCCTGGCTGAGGGAGTCCGAGTGCTCTCCACACTCCTTACCACCCTGGCTGAGGGAGTCCGAGTGCTCTCCACACTCCTTACCGCCCTGGCTGAGGGAGTCTGAATGCTCTCCACACTCCTTTACCAGGCGCTACCAGCTCTGCGCCTGCTACAAAGCCTAGGAAGATATTTCCTGTCCTGAATGTTTACATTTTGAACAAAGTCCTCACCTTAAGTTGGCCTTGACTACCCACCACTACCCAAGCTCAGGTATAATAGGGCAGTGAAGGGGCCTTGCTAGTTGCCTTTTTATTCAAGGTCAGAAAGAAGCATAGGATTCTGGAGAAAACATTCTGCTGTGATCTGCCCTGAAGAAGAGGAAACTAAACTGCCCACCAGGTTTAGAGAAGTTAGACCTGCCACCCCCAGCAGATTTAACAACAGGCTAGAGTGGAGTAGCCTGTGTAGAGGCTGTCCGGCAAAATGAGCTGGCCAGGAGCCATGATGACCCGGACCCAGGAATCATCAGAGTGACCAGAGGTCAGAGACCTGAAGAGACGCATCCCAGCCCACTGAGTACTGTACGCATCACCGTGGAGCCCATATCAGCCCCTCTAAAGCAGCAGCGAGACACAGACATGCTTTCTCCTCACTTATGCTCTCTGCAGAGCATCCTATTGGCTGTGGTTGCAAAAGTTGGAAATATCTCTTTAGCCATTACTGTTGCATAGATCATTGTTTGACGTTGTGGTTGAGTCCTAAGCTCGTACCCCAGCTCCTGTGGTTCATCTCCGGAACCTATGGTCCAGCGGATGTCCCCATGCACGTGAGTGAGATATAGGGCCTAGACGTATGCTTGTCTCGGAGACCCTACTTTGGGGGCTATCCCTATTTCAGCACCTGTAATCCCCTGCGAATGGGCAACCGTAGCGTTCTCATTCTGAACTTGGTCCCATTCTGGTTGTTTACTACTTGAACACCTTTCTCTTTTGAAATTAAGTGGGACCTTGTTCATTTAGGCTGATGGACGTTTAGGTTTGTCTTTGGATTTTACTCCATCCTACTGAAGTCTCAGAATCTTTAGGTCAAACCCACTGAGTTAAGCAACCTTGAACACTGGGCATATGAGAAATTGGGCATAGGGCTGATGTATCAAGGTTAATTTGAAACATTGTGACATTCTCTCTGCACCTCTCTCTCAGTGCCTCACTGTGATAAACATAGGCCATACGGAACTGAAGAGTTCACAGAGTGAGTCAGGACCCTCAAACCTTTCCCCGTGGCCATGTAGCTCCTTGCTAGGCGTCATAGACTCCCTTTCCGTCTAATCACTATCATTGTCTTTGGGGTCTGTTTTTTTGTGTGTCATTCAATATTTTAACTGCCATACTTTCCTACATGCACATTTTCAGTTCAAAATTGCTTCTTAATGAATAATAAAGGAAATAAGCAAATCTTAGTATGTGGAAGAGTGGGTGAAATGGACTAGACTTTTTTTATAAACAGATTTTTTATTGGTTTTCGATAGAAAACAGTGCACGTACATACGGCGCCGTAGGCCGAGCAAAAGCAAAAACAGAGAACAGATCCAGGCCCCTCCTCCCACCCTGGTCCATGCCAGCCGGCCTCCCAAAAAGACTCTGCTGAAGCATTGGCTGCAGATGCTCTGCTGGGGAATGCTGAACTGGGAGTTATCGGGGGGGGAGGTGAGGGGGAGAGAAGTGGAGGAAGGCAGAGGTGGAGAGGGGAATGGTGATGTAGGACGGGTGGTGCATTGACACTGCCAGTCCCCATGGCTAAAGAGGGGTCTTAATTATAATGTAATTCAAAAAGTTGAAGGGCCTTGAGTCTTTGTGGTGTGAGACTACAACATCCAAGCTTAGAATGTATAATCTATGAGTGGCTGCCATAAGAGGGGACATTTCTTGTTGGTGTTCGCTAAATTGTGAATAATGCGTTCCATGGCTAGGGTCTGCAACATCTTGGGAAACCAGAAGGATGAGGGTAATGACTCTTTTCTCTTCCAGTAGAGAGCAATCCATTGTTTACCCACTCCTGTCATGTGGTAAGCAAGTGTCCAGTCTGAGCTCGTCATCCCCATCATCTCGGTCGGGCGCATTCCAAGGAGTACTGAGGCAGGATCAGCTGGGATAGGGTATAACAGAATAGCTTTAATGTGCCCCAGAATTTCTTTCTAGAACGTCTGCATAAGCTCACAGTCCCACCACATGTGCGTCAATGTTCCAATCTCTTGGTGGCACCAGCAGCAGAGGTTGGGAGTTTTGGGGTACATGTGTTGGAGGCTGGCGGTCGTTAGATACTATGGGTAAACCAACTCCCTTTGGGGGATGTTGCGTAAGGTATGCGTATGGCCGCCCACAAATGCTCCCAGTCTTTGGGGGTATGTCCTTACCCAAGCCCCTTCCTCACCTTGTTTGGTAAATATGTGGGATGAGGGGTTTCGACTCTTGGAGGGTGCAGTAGGTTTTAGATATTTGTCCCTTCAAGCCTTCGAAAGTCGAGCCCCTGTAATTACTCAGTGGTGGTCCACAGATTCCTTTCATGATTCACTGGGGTCCCTGGGTTCCAATAATGATTCACTGGGGATCCACAGAGCTCAAAAGGTTAAGCACCACTGCTCTAGGCAATTCATTTAGTTGTCTGTTTCTACCACACCATGGTATTGCAGTAGTTACATTGTGCCGTTTCTCGTTGATAACACACCAGCATGCCCTCAATGCGTTTGATATTAAGTTTACTCCTGTGCTTCCACTCCTCATGGTGCCAGCCTCCTGGGGAGGGAAGCTTGAATCTCATTGTGATGCCGGCTGGGGACAGAGGTTGCTTAGGTTTCCACCGCGCAGCTGAGCCCCTCTAGGCTTCCTGCAGAGACCGTGGGTATGTAGCACCTGCCGATCCCTCCTGGGCTCGCCGCACTCTCTTAATTATACGCAGTGCCTTAATTATAGTGTGGATTCCAAAGCTTTCTTCTGTGCATCGACTCGAGGTATCACAACATATTGTCCCCAAGGGTTGCGCAAGGTTTTTCACTAGATGTCAAATGTTCTGCTGTAGACATGCGTGAGGGCCTCCATGTCTGAAATCACAATAGTAAACCTGCAAGGATCCACTTGTCGTGAGGTACTCAAAACTGAGGAAGAAAGGAGTAACCAGGATTATGGGCTTGCAGAGTACCTCTTGATCCTGGTATTCAGATCTCTCCAGCTGGGGCTCCCCTCTAGCCTAGCCTTAGCTTATACCAGAGGCGTTAGTAATCTCTTTGTCAGATTCATCTCTTTCTATGGGAAACTGCATCGTACGCGAGACTCACTTAACGGAACTAACACAGATACTCAATCCTTCAGACTTCTTGGGGCAATGGGCATTCAATGTCCTTCTGCGCTTGGTTTCATCATAGAATTATGTGTTGTCACCAGTAAGGTCAATGGATGAACTTGAACGGGTCCCTCTAGTTTTCACCTGGTCTTCGCCCTATAAGTGGGAAGGAGGTAGATAGAAACGGAGGCGCACACCTTGGTGGTAGAACCATCATAATAAGACATCTAGTAAGGCTTCTTTCTAACGAAGAAGGTGACGATTGTGTACCTTACAAGACAAGAACCATAATGTGTGGGGGTCGGTGCCAATCCTGCACATCTTTAAAACTGTGAGTGGTAACTACGGTTATTCATTATTCCACTTTTTCATCATTAATACACTGGACCTTAGTTTATGCGAAAATGCCACGGTTCACTTTCATGGCTGTCCTTCATCCGAGGTCAAACATCATCCAGACTTAAGGTGTCATCCCTGTGAACGCCTCTTCGCCTTTGTTGGGATTCAAACTGGTGGTCTGCTGTCAGAGTTCAACTCACTGAGCCATGCAGCACCGTCCAGTGAGTCCTTGCTTTGTCAACTACTTCTGCTCTGCAGTCACCCCCCTTTGGATGCCCAGTAGCCTGGTATGGGGGTGCACAGACACCATCAGCTGTCTCTGGAGGGTACACTTCGGGGGTATCCCCAGGGCCTCCAGAGCCCTTTTCTCTGCTAGTGAATGTCACAAAATTGGGGCGTATCTCCACTGCTCTCACAGACTGCCCAGTTCACTGGGGAGGATGTAGAAAACGTCCAAATCGAACGCAGGGGAGGGTGGCACAGCTGTGCCCATCTTTCCAGCCTCGGGTGCAGTAAGGAGACGTGCCACCCGGTAACTACTCACTGCAGTTTGCCAACACTACCGCGGACACAACCGATGTCGGTTCTTTTTGCAGCGTGCGAGATTTGCAGGCCTCTCTCCATGCTGTGTCTTTGATGTGCTTTGATTCCTGTGCCTAAGTAACCAGCCACATTAATAAACACCGCCTGGGGCGCCCTTTCTGCGTCAACATCTCTTCTGTGAATGTGCTTTTGGGAGGAGAGATGTCCTCTAGCCAGAAACATGTCAGGTAAGAGGGGGCAGAGCACTCAGGAGCACAGCCGGCGTGGGGGCGGCAGGTGGCGCTGCCCTCCCCCTCCCTTCAGAACACTGAGCCCGGCCTCCGGGGTGGAACAGAGTGAGCCCTCACTGTTTACCTTCTGGCACCGCCCGCAGCGCATCCAGGGCAAACAACCGTGTCCTCCTCTCGTTCCGGGTTGGGGAGTTCTCGAGTAGACCTGCTCCTCTCTCTGGAAGCTCTTTTCGCCTGACTTTGCTTTCTTTTGTTGGTGCTTAGCCTCCATGTACGTCCGCTCTTTCCCAGGGTTCATAGCGGCTTCGTTTGCTGCTGCAGGAGGTCAACAGCCAAGATGGCGTCTCTCTCTATTCCACATCGGGTTGAGTGGGCCCGAGGCTGGTGGCTCTGTCACTGTGGAACAGCACGAGGTCTGCTGCCCCCTCAACTGCTAGGGCCATCCACCCCGCACCCCTGGGGGTTGTTCATTCATCCTTCTAGTCTTTTTGCATCAGTAAACAGGTAGAGCACAGTTTACCAGGACCCCCCACCCCATAGCAGCTTCATTCTTCAGGTGCTCCCTGCTGCTTTGGTTTGGCCTCATTTGTTTGTCTTCGACCAGGAAGTCAAGGGTTGTTAAGCACACCGAGCTAGGGAGGTATTTCTGTACTTTGATGTGACAAGCAAATGTATTCTGGCTCTTGTAGGTGTAGGTTGCTTCTACTGAAGCTCAAATACCTGATAGCAATGATTTGTGGGTTAAAAGGCCAGGAGTGTGTAATGTTATCAGCGTATGTAAATGAAGGCACTGCGCTGATAGGAGATTAAAGAACTTTATTTCAATTATACAAGTGCAGAGGAGCGCCGGCCGACGCTTCCGATCGCTCTAAGCTCTTCGCGCGCTCTGCCTAAGCTGCGCGCGCAACTTCTCTCATGGCCGTCGCACGTCACGCCTACGTGACGTGCAACAACTAGAATGCGTATGCTACATATCTCCCCCTTTTTATTAAACAAGAAGAGTCACTTACAGTTCATTGTCCAATTCAAAATCTCGGTATCTGGAAGGTCTTACCACCTGCCTTCCACTCCTTGTGACCCTGACTGGGTTCTCCATTAACTCTTGACTCTGAGTCTCAGGGTTTACTGTCCCTTCATTCTCACCACTTCCTCCATGCGTGCTTCTCTCCAGCCTGTCCCATTCCAGTCCTTGACTTCCATTTTCTCCTTCTTCTCCACTTTCCGTTCCCGCTCTATCTCCAACTTGCTGTTCCGCAGCTGCTTGATTCTCCTCCACTTCGGGGCCTCCTTTGTCTTCCCAGTCAGCGTTCTGTTGTTCCCAGCCCAAAACTTTATTGCACCTGGCCATGCGGTCTTGGGACCACACGTTCCCGTCGCTTAGTAAGGCGGCCCGGTCGTACACTTCCACCACTTGCAACGGCTTGCTGTACTTGCTGTCTCCCTTCTTCTGCAGGGTGGCCAATCTTACTCTTACCCACTCTCCTTGCTCCAGACCAGTGCCTTTGACATTCCTTCGTTTGTTGTAGTGATTGCAGTAAATTGTCTGTGCTTTCTCCAGGTTGGCCCGCACCACTGCGGGGGACCATTCACTGGTGATGAGCTTTTCCTTCCAAATTCTGTTGTCGTGGGTAAAGGGTTCACGTCCTCTCAGTATTTGAAATGGACTATACCCCGTTCCAGTAGGAGTTATTCTGTAGGCCCATACCATGTTCTCTAGCGCCTTCTCCCAGTTCTGTTCACTTGAAATTGCCGCTTGTATGGCTCCCATCACTACCCTGTTAAATCTCTCCACTAGACCGTTCCCGGCCGGATGATAGATTGAGGTGTGTTTGACAGTGACACCATTTCTGTGCATGAACTTGTTCCACTTTTCTGACGTGAACTGGGGCCCATTGTCACTCAAGATCGATTTTGGTATTCCTTCCCTCGTGAAAGTCTCCGACAGAAACTTGAGAATATTCTCCGTGTCCATGGCTTCATCTATTTTCAATTCTGGCCACTTAGAATATCGGTCCATAAGCACACACACGTATTTCTGTGTGCCTTGGTCGTCTAGGACCGGTCCCAAAATGTCTATGGATAGTTCCTCCCACGGATTTGAAGGGGGGTCAAACTTTCCTATCGCTGGCCTCAATGGTTTTAGTGTCTTGTCCGCCCGTTGACATTGGGGACACTCTCTGACATGCCTTTCAGCCCTTATGTCCATGCCTGGCCACCAGTAATTTTGTTTGGCGCGTGCCTTGAGTTTCCCTATGCCCAGGTGTCCCTCATGTAGCAGGTCCATTAGTTTTGAGGTGAGGGTCCTTGGGGGAATCACCTTGTCCCCTCTGTATGTGAAGATCCCTTTGTCTCCTATCGACAGTTCTTCCCGCACTTCGAAGTACGGCTTGAGATTTGCTCTCATGTTCCTTTTATCCGGCCATCCTTGTGCGATGTATTCCTTCACTTCCTTTATGTCAGGGTCTTCTTCATATGACTCTGTCCATTCTTGTAAACTGATCAGTTTCTCTTGGTCCTCTATTAGAGCTACCAAATCCCCACTGCCGGCGGGGTCTTCCTCTCCTGGCTCCATGGCGGCTGCCCGGCTCAGATAGTCCGCTACTCGGTTCCGGCTCCCAGGAATGTACTCGACATCATACCTGAACTCAAGCAACTTTAGAGACATCTTGGATATCCGAGGGGTGGCACTGGCATGTCCACTCGACGTCAGCACCTTCACCAACGGTTTGTGGTCTGTTCGGAGTAGGAAGCGTGTTCCCCACAGAAATTGCCGGAATCTCATCATGGCCCATACGACCGCCAGCATTTCTTTCTCAATCACGCTGTATTTGCCCTCTGTATCTGTTAGTGCTCTGGATGCAAAGCTGATGGTCTCCATCTCCCCTCTGCCTCTGTCTTGCATTAGTACGGCACCCAGGCCTTTGTCACTGGCATCTGTCGTCAGTATAGTGGTGCCTTGTGGGTCGTACCCCTTGAGGGGAACGGCTCCGGTAACATCCCTTTTGATCAATTCGAACTCTGCTTGGGCTTCCGGTGTCCATTGGAACACTGTGCTGTCTCTGGTCAACAACCTCAAATGGTGGGTCTTGGAAGCGAAGTGTACCACAAACTTGCTGTAGTACTCCGCCATCCCCAGGAACGACCTGACCTCTTCCTTGTTCCTGGGTGGCGGTGCTTCAGCAATGGCTTTGACATTTTCCGATTTGGGGGTAACGCCCTGTCGTCCGATCTCATGACCTAGGTACGTCACCGACTGCAGTCCCAACCGACACTTCGACCACTCCGCCGTGAGACCTTTGTTCTCTAATGTTTTCAACACCTTTCCCAGCTTCTGGTCATGATCTTGCTGGTCTCGCCCCATCACTAAGATGTCATCCTGGAAATACTGGACATCCTTGCAGTCTCTGAACAGTTGGTGCATCATTTTCTGGAAAACGGCGGCCGCTGAGGCCAGACCAAAAGGCATCCGACAAAATTGGTAACACCCAAACGGGGTGATGAAGGATGTGAGCCGTTTGCTGTCCGGGTGCAGTGCGATTTGGTGATAGGCCGAGGTCAAGTCGATAGTGGAGTACCACTGCACCCCCCTGGTCTTGGTCAGCATTTCCTCGATTCTGGGGAGGGGAAATTTCTCTACAACGATATTCTTATTCAGTTCTCGCAGGTCCACGCAGAGCCGGACCTTCCCATTTGGCTTCATTACGACCACCAGGGGCGCCAACCATTCTGCACATGTTATCGGCTCGATTATTCCTTTCTTTTCCAGCTCTTGGAGTTCAATTTGGACTGCGTCTCTCACCGCAATCGGTACATTCCTCACCTTGTGGGCTACCGGAATGGCCCCTTCCTTGAGCACAATCCTGTGTTGGAAGTTTTCCATCCGCCCCACTGTGCCACCAAATACCTTCGGGAAGTTCTCCTTCCATTTGTTCATGTCCGGCCATTCTTCTCGCTCCGTAAGTAAAATCTGCTCCTTCCCTCCTGGATCCAGTTTAATTCCTAGGTCCCCCTGGTCTAGCCATCCCAGGACCGAGGGTCCCTTTTCTGCAATGTACAACTTGCACCAGGCTGACCGGCCCCTGAATTCGAACAGTAGGCGGCGGAACCCCAACATTGGAATGCGGTCCCCATTGTAAGTGACCGGTATGATGTCTAGCTTTTCCAACTCCGGTCCCAACTTGGGTCTGAATGTTTCTTCCCATACCGCCTGTTGGATGATGGTGAAGGGGGATCCTGTGTCCGCTACCACAGTGATGGTGATTCCTCCCATTGACATGTCCAGAATGGGTTTTGTGGATTTCCTCCCTTCTATGCTCATCACTTGGTCGTATATGCACAGGACCGTGATCACCTCTTCTTCTGCCACATCTTCCAGATCTTCTTCACCTTGCTCAACGTATTTCACAGTTTCCTTCGATTGTTTCTTCCTACACACCTTTTCGTAGTGGCCCAGGATACCACAGTGTAGGCACTTGGCTCTGAACGCGGGGCATCTTCTGTCCCGGGCATCGTGGGACCAACTGCCGCATCTGTAGCACGACTTCTTGCTGTCGCTCCCTGGTTGTTTCCCTTGCCACCTGCTCGTTC
This sequence comes from Lissotriton helveticus, assembly GCF_964261635.1. Lineage (NCBI taxonomy): Eukaryota > Metazoa > Chordata > Amphibia > Caudata > Salamandridae > Lissotriton > Lissotriton helveticus. Next base: position 102,365,081 of record NC_136067.1, read on the forward strand.
CTTTGGCTGGTGAGTCTTTTCCTCTTTGGTCCTTACGGTGGTCTCCTTCTTGTATCCTGTTCACCATTGTCGGGGTGACCACCTCTTTCTTGGTTGCTGCTGCACACCTCCTAGCAAGCTCGGCTCTTTTTACGATGACCATGACTTCTTTGAGCGTGGTGTCACCACTCGCCCATAGCTTGTCTTGGACCTGTGTACTCGTAGTATGCATCACGATCTGGTCCTTTATGAATTCATCCTCCCACAGTGCATATTTACACGGGGCTGCTAGTTTCCTTAAGGCCCCTACCTATTCTTCTATGGTTTCTCCAGCCCGTTGTTTCCTTTGCTGGAAGTTGAACCTGTCCACAGACACACATATGGTGGGGCGGTACCTCTCATCCAGGTCTTCTACTGCATGGGCATACACATCCGTATCGGTGTCCTCTCTCTTCCTGGGCACCAGACTCTTGTAAATCCTGAGACCCTCTGGTCCCAGGTTCAGCAGCAAGATTCGTTTCTTCCTTTGGGGGGTGAACTTCTCTTCATTTTCGTCCTCCAGGACCCCAATGAAATTATCAATATATTCCTTCCAATCCTCCCACTTCATCAGGGGTTCACCAGGTTTCGGTAGGAATTGCACCGGTGCAATTGCATAGCCTGCCGGTGTGCTCATCTTCACCTCCCTGCTCTCTGTCGCCTTGACGGCCTTGCTGGTGGGGCTCCCTGGGGTGCTGTCTTTTACTTCTGTATCGGCGTCCTCCTGGGGACTCCTAGTGCCAGTCCCCCCTTCTTCCCCCTTAGCAGCCAGCGCTGTTCCTACCTTCCGCAGTGTGTTTGGAAGGTATTAGCAGTGATCGGTCTTCGGTGGTTCACAATGCCGCCTCTCTGGACACTGCGCCGCCCTTCTGGTTGCCGTGGCACTGCCACGCTCCTCTGCTTGTCCTTCTTGGTGGGTGCAGCCTTGCCTCCTTGTGCTCACCACTCACCGGCCCGGTAGCGCCGCTCAGTGCTGTGTCCCCTCGTGGCCTGGGGTCCCTGCTTTGCTGCAGCCCACGTGGAGGTGGTGGTCGATTTTTTTTTTTTTTTTTTTCCTGCTGTCCCTTGTGGGTTCCGGTGGGTGCCTCCCGTCCTCGTCGCCACTGTAATGTTATCAGCGTATGTAAATGAAGGCACTGCGCTGATAGGAGATTAAAGAACTTTATTTCAATTATACAAGTGCAGAGGAGCGCCGGCCGACGCTTCCGATGGCTCTAAGCTCTTCGCGCGCTCTGCCTAAGCTGCGCGCGCAACTTCTCTCATGGCCGTCGCACGTCACGCCTACGTGACGTGCAACAACTAGAATGCGTATGCTACAGAGTGGAACAGTGTTGGCGAGCACATGCAGAGCTTTCAAGGTTCCCAGGTCCATGCCGGAGTAAGTCAACCAGTCCAGGTGAGGACTTTGTGGAAGAGGTGTGGCGCAGTGGCCAGGGTGCCTGACTCCGGACCATGGAGTTCACGGTTCAATCCCCAGTGCTGGGGCCAGGTCAGCCCAGCACCATGTGACTCTGGGCAATAGCTTGCTTAATCTTCCCGAGGGCCCCCAGAGCCGGGAAACCACTTTACAAATTCAAGGTTATTTTGTAATGTGATCAACAAGACAACAACCTCGGAATACAAAGACAAACAAGCATTTGCAATGCAATAGGTCTCGCATTAGGAAAGTTTGAGTTATTTGACTTGTACATGACAAATTTGTTATTTAGGTGTTATTTTTGAAAATTGTGAAATTAATAGCTTTGTCATTTACAATGCTAATACTTTTCTTTTTTGACACTGTGACTTTTAATGCAACATGTTTTGTATTTACGTGACTAAGAAGCATTGATTTTTCAAATAACAATGTTTAAAAAAAAAAAAATTAATACTTAAATAAAAGTTATTGTAATTTATAATGGCAATAGCTTAAACTTTTGTAATTAACTTTTGTGAAGATTATCAGCTAGATTCATCATAGTCCCGTTTGAATCGCTATTAAGGACTTGCAAAACGGGATTCATGTAGGAATAGCAAAAAATATTGCGATTCCTACATCATCCTTATTTGCGATTAGCAAATTGCTAATCGCAAATAAGGAATAACTTCCCATTCATTCCTATGGGCCCATAGGAATGAATGGGAAGTTATTCCTTATTTGCGATTAGCAATTTGCTAATCGCAAATAAGGATGCGATTTCAAGGGTGCCAGGGGTGTCCAAAGGACACCCTGTAGCACCCCTGAAATGGAAATGTAGCCTGATGTTGCGCACACACATGTCCAAAGGACATGTGTGTGTAACATACCACTTAGAATAATGCACTAAAGTGCATTTTTCTAAGTTTTCGCTATTTACCACGAAGTCAGACTTCGTGGTAAATAGCGGCAGGAAATTGCGAATTCGCATATTTTAAAAGTTTCATGAATTGCATTTAAGGAATCTCAAATAGAGATTCCTTAAATGCAATTCCTCGGAAATATGCGATTTCGCAAATAGCGATTTTTGCATTTGGGATGAAGAATCCCAAATGCAAAAATTGCCCTTTGCGAGCCGATTTTTCGTTCATGAATCTAGCTGTATGTTCAGTTTATTTTATTGTGACTAAAATATAGGAACAGAAGGGAAATATCAACTTTTTTTGTGACATTCGTAATAAAGCTTGAAACATTGAGAGAACATATTTGAACCAGTTGTTGTTGAATGTTTGCACTTTGCACAGATTGATGCTGTGGTGGCGCTGAGTGATGTTGTGGTGGCGACAAGTGATGCTGTGGCGTTCAGTGGTGCTGTGGTAGCGCAGAGTGATGTTGTGGTGCCCCGGAGTGATGCTGTTGTTGTTGTGCGATAGATAGATAGAGTGAGGGCGATAGATAGCTAGAGGGAGGGGGAAAGATAGATAGAGTGAGGGCGATAGATAGATAGAGTGAGGGCAATAGATAGATAGAGTGAGGGCGATAGATAGATAGAGTGAGGACGATAGATAGATAGAGTGAGGGCGATAGAGTGAGGGCGATAGATAGAGTGAGGGCGATAGATAGAGTGAGGGCGATAGATAGAGGGAGGGCGATAGATAGAGGGAGGGCGATAGATAGATAAAGGGAGGGCGATAGATAGATAGAGGGAGGGCGATAGATAGATAGATAGAGTGAGGGCGATAGATAGATAGAGTGTATTTATGTTGCACTGAGTAGGGTGTAAGTATGAGGTGTGTAATTATATGGCACTGAGTGGTATTATGTGGAGAGTATTCACGTTGCATTGAGAAGAGTAATTATGTGGCGTGTAATTATGTGGCACTGAGTGGTAATCTGGAGAGTGTATGTTGTATTCAGAAGAGTGTAATTTTGTGGCGTGTAATTATGTGGCACGGAGTGGTATTTGGAGTGTATGTTGCATTGAGTGCAGTGTAATTCTGTAGCATATAATTATATGGCACTGAGTGGTATTATTTGGAGTGTATGTTGCATTGAGTGCAGTGTAATTATGTAGCATATAATTATGTGGCACTGTGTGGTATTATATGGAGTGTATGTTGCATTGAGTAGAGTGTAATTACGTTGCGTGTAATTATGTGGCACTGGGTGGTATTATGAGGAGTGTATGGTGTATTCAGTAGAGTGTAATTATGTTGCATATAACTATGTGGCACTGAGTGGTATTATATGGAGTGTATTTATGTTGCATTGAGTAGAGTGTAATTATGTGGCGTGTAATTATGTGGCACTGAGTGGTAATCTGGAGAGTGTATGTTGTATTCAGAAGAGTGTAATTTTGTGGCATGTAATTATGTGGCACTGAGAGGTATTTGGAGTGTATGTTGCATTGAGTGCAGTGTAATTATGTGGTGTGTAATTATGTGGCACTGAGTGGTATTTGGAGTGTATGTTGCATTGAGTGCTGTGTCATGTGGCATGTAATTATGTGGCACTGAGTGGTATTTGGAGTGTATGTGGCATTGAGTGCAGTGTAAATATTTGGCGTGTAATTATGTGGCACTGAGTGGTATTTGGAGTGTATGTTGCATTGAGTGCAGTGTAATTATGTGGCGTGTAATTATGTGGCACTGAGTGGTATTTGGAGTGCATGTTGCGTTGAGCGCAGTGTAATTATGTAGCATATAATTATGTGGCACTGTGTGGAGTGTGTGTTGTATTCAGTAGAGTGTAATTGTGTGGCGTGGCTGGCTGGATGGATGATGGATGGATGGATGGATAGATGGATGGATGGATGGATGATGGATGGATGAATGGGCAGTGTAAGAGAGAGAGTGCAGACAGTGACAAAGAGCTTGGGAAGTACAGGGGAAGAGAAAAAGTGTAATAAAGAGGGAGGGAAAAATAGAAGATGAGTTAGAAACAGAAGAAGCGAGAGAGAACAGGTAGAGAGAGAGAGAAAGAGAGAAAGGGAATGCTGAAGAGGGACAGAGAGGGTGAACACGTAAGATTGATTGGGAGAGAATGAGGAGCAAAGAAAATGAGTGAAAAAGAACCCAAGCCACCTTAAGTACTTTACATTATGGAAGCTTCTCTAGGGTTTAGTACCGGAAGAGCCGCGTTCAGAATGTCAATTCATTACGCAATTTCTCTCGAATTCCACAAACACATTTGCACTCACCTAGCACAATGAGGCTGGTGCCATTTTTAGCAACCCACTTATTATGCACGATAATTGTGCATTGTCTGCTTGTGCAAGACGTGGGGGGTGCATTATTACGGCCATGAAAGGATGCATTCAAAAGCCAGGCAAAGGCAGCTACCCGACCGCCAGCGGGTGGAGCACAGCAACGCCTGCGCTTGTAAATACAGCCAAACACAAAAGAACCCGACAGAAACATGCCAAACTCTGCCAGTCAATGACCTGTGAGGCAGCTGATCACAGCGGTTGGGTTCCTTGCTATCAGCTCGTCTGTCCAGACAAACTCCGACCAGGCGGATACATACACACCCTACCTCAGACGCCAACCAGGAGCTCATCTTTAGATCTTAAAATTGGAACAAATACCTACTCTTACTCTGGTAAATAGCTGTCGGATCACAAAAGAAGCAAGTGTAGGCCTTTACAAGCTGCTGTAATAGTTAAATATTTTTTTATTATATGCACATGCCACAAAGATAAAAAGAAGAAAAAAAAACATGCGGCTATTGAAATGGAAACAACACTTCTGTTGGCTGTGACGTGGTTTGGAATGGAGAGAAACGTTTGTATGAAGTGATGAATTCATGCTATATTTAATTCACTGCGCCTCACATGCAACATAATTTAATAATTATAAGGACAATTCATGAAACACGCTACCAGCCAATCATTTTCGACAGAAAAACAAGCCAAAATAACAAGCTCTTGGCATTGCTGTGGGGAAGGGGGGGAGGAGAAATGCCAGACACGGCCTGGCGGCCGTGAAAAGTGTGAGGAGCCAAAAGGAGCAGGGGAGGGACGCCTGGCGACAGGGCGCTGGGGAGGTGATCCCTTTGAAGGCATTGCGCAGAGGGGGGCGGGGGAGAGGAGGCGGGGGAAAACTCCTTTGAAATGCGGTTGGGGAGCAAATGGCAAGCTCGTGCACGAGCACGTGCACTTGCCGAAATCCGGCTGCCTGGTTCAGCTCCTGTTTTGGCCACTATAGATCGACCATCTGCAATGCGCAAGTGCATTGGCAGAGGTCGACCTAAAAAGGGCTGGATGAGCTCATGCAGGGACCGGGAAACTTGAGCTCTGGAAATGGAGGGTGGTGGTCATTCAACACACCACTTTGGTAAAATTGCCTGTGCTTGTAACTCAGCTGATTCTTCCCCCCTGGCCGCTTGGCGGGCTGCCATGGATTGGTGTGCAAAACTGGAGTAACCTGTTTGTGCTGCGCTTGTCTGACCCCAAAAGCACCAGAAAATCGGGGGTAAATGGCGGGATTACTACGGGCTGGAGAGATTATTATGGTGCTCTGTGTTGTTTGCTTCTGATTTAAAATTTACTTTTTTGCTTGCACTGCACTGTTTACACATACTGCGAAATCAATAAAAGTTGTTTTATAAAAAATCTGTCTTGACAGTCGTTGGGAACATGGCCTTTCCAATGTGGGCTGAGCTATGCGGGCTGTTTTCCGGCAAGTGGGACCATACTTGCATTAACCACACATATGCCTTATCCACACATATGCGTGGGTCAAGGCAGTGCGCGGTCTAGATGTGCGGACGAGCGAGGAGAGGAACAGGAAGGATCAGCAGCAGAAGCTCCAGAGCGCAGTCTAGTATTAAGTGGGACTGGGTCTGGGTTTTGGGGGTGGAGGGATAGTTTTTAGGACTGGGGGGTCAGGGTAGTTTTTAGGGCTGTGTTTTAGACCTCGGGGCGGGGGCGAAATGGCGTTTTCAGAGGTGGAGGTCAGTTTTTAGGACTCAGGGCTGGGGGGCTTGGATCAGGGTAGTTTTTAGGGCTGGGAGCTGGGTTTTAGAGCTCAGGGCGGGGGCATAATGGGGTAGTTTTCAGAGGTGGATGTCAGTTTTTAGGACTCAGGGCTGGGGTCAGGGTAGTTTTTAGAAGATGGGGAGCGAGATTTACGGTCCGGGGGAGGGGGTGTGCAGCTTTCAGGGCTGAGGCAGTTTTTGTTAGGGTTCGAGGGAGAAGAAGGAGACCTTGAGCTGTGGTTAGGGTCGAATCACGGACTTAGGAGGCACACCTTACACATACTCCCTTAGCTCTCTAAAGGAACGCCTCGAACGTAGCCTGACGCTTGGCTTACTGACTCGTTCCGTGACCACGCCCCCTTCTACTTCCGCATTGTTCCAGTCTCGACGCCAGCTCCTTTGGCGTCTTCATGAGTCTTTACCGCTGCCCTGGTTCCCGGCTCTGCTCCCCTTGGTGTCGGATCCTTCCCGAGGTGTAGCGGTATTTATTTCTTGGCAGCTTCCCCCTTGGCTGCATTCCCCTCTCCGAAACCCCCCCCCCTGTTGTTACTTGCCTCATTGCGGTGCCATTTTAAGGACTGTGACTTCTGTCCTGGTTTCCGTACTGCTCACGGCTTTCAATTTTGTATCTTTACCTTTCTGTCGTTCCCTGCGAGGGAGTAGCTGTTCCGCTTCACATTGTCCCTGTGGAGCCGGACTGCACACCTCGGCGAGTGTGTCTCTGCTCCGCCCTGCTGTGGCTGTCAGGGCCGGGTGGAACACCTCGGATCCCGTTCCTGTATGTAAGGGAGTCGCTGTTCCGCTCTATATTCCCCCGTAGAGCCGGACGGCACACCTTAGTGAGCGTGTATCGGCTCCGCCACATATAACTAACTGGCCAGTCGGAACACCTCAGACCCCTATCCTTTTCATTAAGAACACTTTACCCTTCCCCCACAGTGTCTGTTGTATGAATGGTGACTGAGTGAGTGTTAAGGTCTCTCCATTACGACCTCTGGATATTCTACCATTATCCTACCCTCATTCCAGCCATTGACAAGGAGGTACTTGGATGTTTAAAGGTCCTCCTCTTCAAGGAATTATCCAAACAAGCACTGGTGAGTGTGAGACGACAATAAACACAGCTCAATGTTTAGAATGTTCTAGAAACTTGCATAGAAATTAAGGGTGGTTATTGTTCTTTCCTTCTAGCATCTACGTTCTCTGGCTGCCATTCTACACGACCCCAATCCTCTTCCTATGGGGAGAGTGGTGGACACTCCTTGGTTTTATTCCCCCATACTTTTTGAGAGCAGCGTCTCAGAGTGAGTTTCAAGGTTCTCCTTTGAGGGCTGCTTTTTGGAAGTTGGGGGATTTATCTTCGCTCCTGTGGATCCTGGCGACTGTTCCTGACAGAAAGCCAAGCCCACGTCTTTAATTTCACCCGAGCGAAGATGAATAGTGAAGGCGCAAGTATGTAACAGGATTTCCATTCTGGCGCTCAGGCACCTAGAGAAGAAGAGCTATCCACAATGCTAATGGATTTGCAGGCAGAAGTAGGGAGATTGAGGCATGAGAACCAAAGACTACAAGAAGAAGTGCTCCAGTTAAGAGCGCAAGAGAGTACGCAGGGCAGAGAGACAGGCACTATTCCTAAGACACGAAAGAATTACATCCAACCTGCCAGGTTTTCCCTGCCTTCATCCTCTTTACACTCACTCCCTAGAGAAAACCCTGAAACTCCCCTTTCACTACAAGTGACAGTACACACACCCAGTCCCATCCCGCTAGCCATGCCCGAGAGATTCACGGGAGACAGTTCGAAGTACGGCATTTTTATGAACCAATGCCAACTCCAGTTCTTATGTAAAGCCTCTGCTTTCCCGGATGACGCTGCTAAAGTAGCATTCATAATATCTTACTTAGCGGGTAATGCCGCTGAATGGGCTGTCCCCTTAGTAGAGAATAATGACCCCTTGTTGTATAATTTCACGCTGTTCCAGGAGAAAATGCGGAGTCTATTCGCAAGACATACATACATGCAGGCAAGCGACAATGCCCTTCTGAACCTAAAACAAGGATCCAAAGATCTCCTTTCCTATATTACCAGTTTCAACAGATTAGTCGCAGAGACTCATTGGCCAGAAGACAAAAGGACGTCATTATTTTATCGCGGATTATGTGAGGAACTTAAAGACCTGTTATCCCAAATAGTGAATCCTCCGGAAGATTGCGCCTCCTTTATTGAGTTAACTGTCAAACTTGATCACAGATTACATGAAAGGAAAGGAGAAAAAACCCGTTCAATCACTCCCAAATACCTCGTGATACGTTCGGAGAAGAAAGACAATAAAGATACCTCCGAACCCATGCAAATAGGAGGATTAAGAGGACCTCTCTCTGTGGAAGAAAAAGAGAAACGCAGAAAAAACAATTTGTGTTTATACTGCGGGAAAGGAGGGCATTATGCCAAAGAGTGTCCTGTTCGCCCTAGAGAATCCAAGAGAACAGTCGCATGTGGGTCTGTACATCCGGAAAACTAGAAACCTTGAAGATAGGGGAGATCGAATCTTCAAGGGTACAGTCCTCTAAGATCTCCAAAACCAGACCCACTGTACCGAAAGTGATAAAACACTTCACATTAACTGTTACATTAATCTGTTCCGCTACTGGGCGACACACCATGTCTCTTCTTTTGGATTCCGGGGCCACTGGGAATTTCTTTGATATTTGTTTGGCAAAAAGGCTTGGATTGCCTGTTATTGCCAAAGAACATCCCAAATTGATTAGAGCGGTCGATGGATCTGAACTAACCTCGGGGTTCATCTCGTACCATACTACTCCGTTGACTTTAGTGTTTGATAACGGGCACTCAGAGCGGATTGTCTTTGATCTGATTGATGCCCCGACTTTTGGAGCCATTCTTGGGGTGCCATGGCTTCAGCTTCATAATCCCCAAATCGATTGGAGTGCCAGAACCGTAACCCTGAAATCCTCATATTGTATGAGTCAGTGTTATCAGGAAGCCCGAGAAGACATTTATCCATTGTATTGTGTTGCCACAGAGACTCTCCCTGCCAGTTATTCTGAGTTTCAGTCTGTGTTCAATGAAGTAGAGGCCACTAAACTGCCACCCCACTGCAGTTACGACTGCAGAATAGACTTAGTTCCGGGGGCCGAACTACCTTGCAGTAGAATCTATGCTCTTACCCCTCCAGAAACGGAATATCTAAAAACATACCTGGACGACATGTTGGCCAAAGGATTCATTAGGCATTCCACCTCCCCAGTATCCTCGCCTTTGTTTTTTATAGACAAACGGGAAGGTGGCTTAAGAGCTTGCCTAGATTACCGAGCCTTGAACAAAGCTACTGTTAAGAACAAGTACCCCCTCCCTCTCATTTCTGTTCTTTTGGACCAAGTGAGAGGGGCGAAGACCTTCACGAAGATAGATTTGAGAGGGGCTTATCATCTGATGTAGAGTAAAACAGGGGGACAAATGGAAGACGGCTTTTAGAACTAAATTCGGGTTATACGAGTATTGCGTAATGCCTTTTGGCTTACGCAATGCGCCCGCCGCCTTCCAGTATTTTATTAATGGCATATTCAGGGAATATTTGGATATATTCGTCATCGTGTATATAGATGACATCTTGATCTATTCTCAAACAGAACAAGAACACATTGGCCATGTCAAGAAAATTCTCAATAAACTGCAAGAACAACAGCTGTTCGCCAAACTCGATAAGAGTACATTTCATACCACCCATATTGATTTCCTGGGGTTCATCATCACCCCCGAAGGCATCCAAATGGATCCTAAGAAAATTGATGCTCTCATTCATTGGCCTAGTCCCAGCTCCATTAAGGAAGTGCAGTCCTTCCTTGGCTTTGCGAGCTTTTATCGCCGATTTATCAGCAATTTCTCAGACACCATCACACCCATAACGAAATTGTTGAAGAAGGGAGTCGTCTTTGGGTGGACGGCAGAGGCTGAGCAAGCCTTCTGTGCATTAAAGAATAAATTCACATCAGCCCCCATTGTCAAACACGCAGATATCGCCTTACCATATTTCGTGGAAGCAGATGCTTCCCAATACGCAGTGGGTGGGGTGTTATCACAACGAGACCGTGACTCTGGACAACTACACCCTATAGCATACTTCTCAAAGACGCTGCTACCCGCAGAGCGAAACTACACAGTAGGGGAACAAGAACTATTGGTTATAAAATTAGCATTCCAAGAATGGAGGCATTATCTGCTGGGGTCTCTTCATGTGATTACCATATATTCTGATCACAAAAACCTTACATTTTTTAGATCCGCACGAGCCCTCACTCCTCGACAAATGCGATGGGTGTCTTTTTTTAGTGAATACGATTTTATCATCACGTACCGCCCTGGCCCTCAACATGGGAAAGCAGATGCGCTGTCAAGACTGGGGTATTCCACTTCATTAGAAAAAGAAGAACCGCAAATGTTAATCCCTGCCCATAAGATCGTAGGAGCAGAAGTTCACTCCCCTCCTGACTTCCTCGTAGAGTTACAGTCACAATATAAAGAGATTTCTGACATTCAATGGACAGTAGACCCCGAAAACAGTGTCAAAGATGGGCTTTTGTATCATAACAACAAGTTGTATATACCCCAGGGGCCTTTACAGGAGAAGGTGATGGAATGGTGTCACAACAGTTCCTTAGCAGGTCATCCAGGGATGAACAAGACAATAGACACATGCCAACGTTGGTTTTGGTGGGAAACAATAACTCAAGATATAAGAAAGTATATTCAAGCATGCACTACCTGTGCCAGACAGAAGGCGCTCCATTGTGCCCCTACTGGGCTACTTAAAACCATAGCCATCCCACCTGAACCATGGCATTCCCTTAGCATGGATTTTATCACTGAACTGCCTCCTTGCCAAGGGTTTACCACAATTTTCGTTGTAGTAGACATGTTATCTAAGATGGCACATTTTATTCCCCTCAAGAAAATTCCATCTGCTAAGGAGTTAGTACAAGTTTTCGTAGACCAGATCGTGCGTTTACATGGCTTACCCTCTGTTATCATTTCCGACAGAGGCCCCCAATTTGTTTCAAAATTTTGGCAAGGAATGTGTAAGGTGTTAGGAATTGACTATCGTTTGTCTACAGCCTATCATCCCCAGACCGATGGCCAAACCGAAAAAACCAATCAAACCCTGGAACAATACCTAAGGTGTCTTCTGACAGGGATTCCAGCAGACTGGGTAAAAGTCCTCCCCTTAGCTGAATTTGCTTACAACAACAGCACACATACTTCCATCAAGGTTTCTCCCTTCTTTTTTAATTACGCCTATCATCCACGCATGTTACCTATTCCTCTTCATTCTTCGATTCAGAATATTCCTGCCCTAGAAGAGCACCATGATTATATCAAGAGGGTATGGGAAGAAGCCAAAACAGAACTAACCAAGGCTAAGGAAACCATGAAAGAACAAGCAGACCAACATAGGAAAACAGAACCTACATATGTAGTGGGCGATAAAGTGTGGTTATCCACCCAAAACCTAAGATCAGAGGGCCCCAAAAAGCTGCAGCCTCGGTTTATTGGTCCCTTCCAAATTCAAAAACGTGTTTCCCCTGTTACCTTGAAATTACTACTCCCTCCTCAGATGAAAATCCAACCTGTGTTTCACTGTTCCTTGCTAAAGAAATACGTCCCTCCACTGCACCCAGAAGATCCTCCTCCCCCACTCATGATAAATGGAGAAGAAGAATATGAAGTCCATAAAATATTGGATTCAAGGAGACACAGAGGGAGAATCCAATATCTCGTAGATTGGGTTGGTTATTCCCCGTAGGACAGAACCTGGGAACCTGTAGAAAACGTGCATGCTCCTCAATTAATCAGGAGGTTCCATGCCCTCCATCCTAACAAACCACGCCCCGGGAGGAGGCCTTTACGGGGGGATACTGTTAGGGTTCGAGGGAGAAGAAGGAGACCTTGAGCTGTGGTTAGGGTCGAATCACGGACTTAGGAGGCACACTTTACACACACTCCCTTAGCTCTCTAAAGGAACGCCTCGAACGTAGCCTGACGCTTGGCTTACTGACTCGTTCCGTGACCACGCCCCCTTCTTCTTCCGTGTTGTTCCAGTCCAGCTTCCCTCTTGGCTGCATTCCCCTCTCCGAACCCCCCCCGCCCCCCCCTTGTTGTTACTTGCCTCATTACGGTGCCATTTTAAGGAATGTGACTTCTGTCCTGGTTTCCGTACTGCTCACGGCTTTCAATTTTGTATCTTTACCTTTCTGTCGTTTCCTGCGAGGGAGTAGCTGTTACGCTTCACATTGTCCCCGTGGAGCCGGACTGCACACCTCGGCGAGTGTGTCTCTGCTCCGCCCTGCTGTGGCTGTCAGGGCCGGGTGGAACACCTCGGATCCCGTTCCTGTATGTAAGGGAGTCGCTGTTCCGCTCTATATTCCCCCGTAGAGCCGGACGGCACACCTTAGTGAGCGTGTATCGGCTCCGCCACATATAACTAACTGGCCGGTCGGAACACCTCAGACCCCTATCCTTTTCATTAAGAACACTTTACCCTTCCCCCACAGTGTCTGTTGTATGAATGGTGACTGAGTGAGTGTTAAGGTCTCCCCATTACGACCTCTGGATATTCTACCATTATCCTACCCTCATTCCAGCCATTGACAAGGAGGTACTTGGATGTTTAAAGGTCCTCCTCTTCAAGGAATTATCCAAACAAGCACTGGTGAGTGTGAGACGACAATAAACACAGCTCAATGTTTAGAATGTTCTAGAAACTTGCATAGAAATTAAGGGTGGTTATTGTTCTTTCCTTCTAGCATCTACGTTCTCTGGCTGCCATTCTACACGACCCCAATCCTCTTCCTATGGGGAGAGTGATGGACACTCCTTAGTTTTATTCCCCCATACTTTTTGACAGCAGCGTCTCAGAGTGAGTTTCAAGGTTCTCCTTTGAGGGCTGCTTTTTGGAAGTTGGGGAATTTATCTTCACTCCTGTGGATCCTGGCGACTGTTCCTGACAGTTTTAGGGCTCAGGGCGGTGTGGCTGGGGTCGGGGTCGTTTTTAAGACCTAGGGCGTGTTTTAGGGCTTAGGGCTGGAGGGAGGGACGGTTTTCAGGGCTGGTGCAGTTTTAGACCGAATGCGTCTTAACCACGCATTCCTTTACCAGTCATGCCTTTACTACGAAATTGAATGGTAAAGGCATGCATGATAAAGGAATGCATAGTTAAGAAGCATTTGTTTTTGAGACCGCGTTGTAGAGGCACGCTTGGTTTAGCCATGCGTGCTTCTGTCATACAACTGCAGTTGTGATGAGTAGAGTAGTATGCGCACATAAAACACTTATATAGATACATGAGCAGATGGAATTCGGAAAACAGGTTTCTTGACTACTTTGCAATGCATGTGAGAAGTAGTGGGGATATATCAGGATCTTCATGTAATGGTCATAATGATTGTGAAGTATGTGTGTAGAGATTTGCTAGCTTTCAATCAGTGTGTTACAACATATGCTTTAGCCATCAATGACTAGCTTAGTAGTCAAACTTACACGCATGAAAAATAGAGCGTGTCGTGAACAAAATAGTTGGGCCAGATGTACTAAGATGCGGGTCACAAAAAGTGTGACTTGTATCTTTTTTTAATAAACAAACTTAGGTACTTATAGGTCGTAATGGGTTGCAGATCGATCTGCCGAATGGATATTAATTAGTCCGGTTGCAATTTGCAACCCACTATGATTGGCTATAAGCATAGGTATGGTGGCCTACAAGGGTCAGCAGACCACCATCTTGTAGATGTGCACACTTTGCTTGTGCACACCTACAAAATGAAATGACTGCGCTATACATTTTTTTGTTAACAATCTGAATTAAATCAGTAACTAAAAAGAAAAAAATGCCAGAGAGTTGCACAAAAGTAAAATGGGACGTGAAACAAAATGGGGGACACCGGCAGCGGAAACACGAGGGGCGGAAACAGCATGGGAGGGCAGAGAAGCACATGGCAAGACAAAGTAACACAGGGGAGCACCGAAGCACACGCACGGTGAGACAGAGCAATACAGAGACAAAGGGAAACAACACGGGGGACGGAAACAACATGGAAGGGGCTGAGAATGACATGGTGACACAGAGCAACACAGAGACCATTGGTGTGGGGTAGGATGAGTACCAAATCACATGATGAGTCAGAGCATCATGGAGACCCAGTGATGGGGGGAGAGCAGAGAAACAGTGTGAGACAGAGCAACACACAGATGGGGAGGAGAGCACAGATGCACACAGAAAGACAGAGCAGCAGCGAGACAGGGTGGGGCAGAGACACACACAGCGAAACAGAGCAACACACAGAGATTTGGGGCAGAGAAGGATAGAAGGAAGACAGCTGAAAAACACACACATTCTTGTATAGAGCTTAACTAAAAAGAAAAAAAAAACACAGAAAAAGGGAAATTAAAGGACACAGTAATGCATCCACGCTCCAGGGGAGGACAAAGTCACAACGGGGAGGTAAAGCCCACACAAGCCATTAAATAAGAAGCAAGCAAATGAGAGAGACAGTGAGGCTAAACAATCGTAAACAATGGGCAGACTCTAAGCCCCCTGCAAGCTAACAAAATGTCCACAAACAAACAGCACCTGCCCTAGACAATATCTAATGAAACATTTTTTATATTAAAGCAGTCTGATTTCCAGAAAGGAAAGGGGCCTGCTTTTTTAAAACTCACATTTTTATTTTTTAAAACCTTTAGTGAGAGTACCCCACTGAAGCCGCCACCTCAAATTCGCAATGGTGAAGTAGTCCACAGGCGACTCCTTCTTGGAGCAGCTGCTCAAATATTATACCATTCACCCAGAACAACACACAACCCCATTTCACTCCCTCTGAGTGGAACATAACCTCTCTCCCTGCGCCTATATCTGAAATTAAAAGTGCAGGGTTACACAAATGTAACCCACAACCGGTTCTTAATTTGTTAAAAAAATAAGTGCTCATCAGGAGGCCACCACAGTTTGCACCACACATTGCCACTGTAGTTACACATCTACTAACCATCACACTGTTACAAGTGTGACAATTCAGACTATACGACCATCCCCTACCCATGTATCTCACCCTACCTATGAGCCATTGGGAAAGGAGCCTATTATTCCGTTTAAGAGCAGGAACTGTTAGATTTGCACTGTGTTTCCCTCTTGGCTACCACCCCAATCTTGATCACGTACCATGCCCATGTGATGGGGTGAGTGGCCAATCAATTTTACATTTTTTATTTTTCTGTAAATACTATATGAAATATGTTGGAAATGGGATCCCCGGCTGGCCAGGGCTTTCGCCAAAGTCAGTCAGAGACCACCACCCCCAAGTCAGGGCAAGGGAGTTACACGCCAAGATAACCCCTACTCACCCTCTAGGTAACGTGGCGCGAGCAGCAAGGCTAAACTTGGAGGCGATGTAGGTTAAGTATTTGCGCACGCACCCCAGCAACAACAACCAAAGGCCCACCACAAAGGAAACTCCACACAAGGTTATGTAAAAATAGCCTTTGTATTATAATAAATATACATCAGATAAAACACACATCTTGTTACACTGTGCCAACAGGCACGGGCGGAATTTACAAGGGATATTGCACAGGACAGGGCCACTTGGACCACTGTCAGGGGTATCAGCACTTTTAGAACTTAGCACTTGTAGAAAGAAAAATCAGTGTAGCACACAATATAAAAATAGAGCACACAACCAGTAATCACTGGTAACAGGACCTCACTAGCACCACCTGTACTAGGGAGAAAACAACCACCTACATATCATAATACCTGTAGGGGTGTAAGAACAAAACACATGATACATTAACATTCAGCGGTGTAGGGAAATAAAACACATGATGCATCAACAATACATTCAGAGGTGTAAGGCACATGACGCATAAAAACACATTCAGAGGTGCAGAACAATAACAATGGCGCCAACTCACAAGTCACCACCTGTGACTGTCTCTGTGTCAAAATGTCAGGGCCTAAACGTGGCAGCTGCCCACAAAGTGCTGGGCAGCTGAATCATCAATAATGGGCCAACGCTGGAGCCTCGCAGGCTCTGCCCAACTGACTGTCTCTCAAGAGCCTCACTGGGCTCTGAACATCAATTATGCCCCTGAGCCTCTCAGGGCTCGTGAAACAACATCTGGGCGGGGGAGCCTCTCAGGGCTCAAGAGCAACGGTGGGGCCAATGTGGGAGCCTCGCTGGGCTCTAGAGAAATTACTGTGGCACCCCAGAGCCTCTCTGGCTCTCAAAACGAATATGCCCCTTCGTTGGAGCCCCCCTCCTGGGGACTCGAAATACGCAGATTGCCCCAAGGAGCCTCTGTCAGGGCTCTCAATCAATGGGGGCGGGAGCCTCGTGGCTCGGCAACAACTGTGGGCTCTGGAGCCTCTCGGGGCTCGAAAAGAACCAATGCGGGCGGGTGGAGCCTCTCGGGCTCAAAGAACAGAATGGCCCCTCAGAGCCTCGTGGCTTTCAAAATAAAGAAATGCTGCCCACGTTGGAGCGGCCCTCTGCCAACCGGGGCCGCTCAGAAAACCAAGGGTATGCCGCTTTGAAGCCCTCGTGGCTTCACTCTATCAAGGGGCGCGAGATCGCGCTACCGGGGGGAGAGGGGGCGGACACCGACAATGTGTCCCGGCGCCCCTCCCTTCTGCCTCACTCACCGGCTGTCTCCACGGCGGGCGGGGCTCCTCTTCACTCGTCCCGGGGCTCTCCCTTCGGTCGGGAGCCTCGGGCAGGACACGCTGACTGCTCCTCTCGTGCTCCCGCCTGGACCAGTCTCTGCTGCACGCCGCCTGACTTCCGCCGGGGCCGCCAATGGCAGCGCGGCCCTGGGGATCAGGAGGCGGGACTTCCGGGTCGCGGTAGGCAGCGGCCCGGCAACGATTTCCAGTGCTCCCGGGCTGCGGCGGTGATCTCCCGGGCAAATGCGGCGTGGGCAGCCGCTCAAATTCAATGAAACGGGGCAATGCCGGGTGGGCACCGGCCTCAAATAAAAATAGAAAGCGAGGTAGGCACTCGCTCGGCCTGGCAAAGCGCTCCAAAGCGCTAGAATCAAAATAAAGCGCACCCAGCGCTTCGGGGGAAAATAAAGCGCTCTCAGCGCTAAAAGCAAAACGAAGCGCTCCCAGCGCTGGGGACAAGGGAGAGCGCTCCCCCAGCACAGCAAAGCTCCAGCAAGGTCTGGAGGCAGACAGGGGGGCAAGGCAGGGCCAGAGCCAGCACACTGGGTCTCCAGTCAGGGAGACAAGCCAAGTGGCGGTCCTCCTGGCCCCAGCAGCAGCAACAGCCCCCTCTGGCAAGGATCCACAAGTAGAACAACTTCAGTGGGGACACAGCCCCATTTTTATACAGTATTTCCCTTTGTCTGAGATGCAGGGTGGGGGGAAAACCAGTTTCAGCTGGCTTTGGAGCACTCTTGATGGCCCAACCACCCATTTCTTTCACTGGGGAGGCTAGGGTCGTTAGACACACCACAGGGGGGCGGAGCCAGCATTGTGTGGGGAAAACCCAGCCCATCCAGGACACAGGTACACTCCTCCCACACATCACTCATGCTAATCTCCCACTCACCACCGGGCAAACCCATCCAGACTTCCTGGAGCCTGGCATGCCAGCCAGCTCCAGCCAATCACACTCCATCACCCTCACAGCACATGCACACATATCTCAATGTCCAGAAGTAACACTTCCCTTCTAGACACATACATGCCGCAGACACCATCTCGCAGCATTCACTCTCACGAGTTTACACATACTAAACTCGAGCCTGCACTCCCCACACATCAGGAACTACCAGGGTACACACACATTCCCCATGCATTCCTATGGGAGGGCAGGCCAGCCATACTACACGCACGCACTTTCACTCTGGGACCCAGGGGAAAGTGCGCAGAGACCCAAAAATCACTGACACAGGGTCACACATAAGGCAAAAAGTTTAGGGGCGAACCTGCCCTGCGGGCCAAGTCCAACACAACCCCCTTCCAGCCAAAACGCAGGGGAGAACAATCACCACCGTGATGGACTTCCCTGCTTGGGGCGATAGAACACGGACGCAGGCCCGCCACTGCCGGGACACCCTCCTGTTCTATGCCACGGTGAACCCCTAGGGTTCCTTCTAAAGCTACCGTAAGGACCAGCTGGGCTACCCCACTGGTACTCCTCAGCTGTTTGCGGCCAGGACCAGGCCCTAGGCCACCCAGGTGCCACTGGTTCCTGCCTACTCACGAAGTGGGGGGTAGTAACCCCTGGCACATAGTAGCCATTCTCCACTCCTCCTGTCTGCAAGACAGGGCTAGACTGCCACTGGTTCTCCAGCCTAGGGTCTACAACCTCAGGTGGACCAGGAGTCTCAGGGAAGGCTCTCCTCCCCTTACCTCTTCTTTTAGGGTTCCTCCTCCCCGTGCGAGGGGGACACCTAGAACGCCATTCCAACCCAGGGTTTAACCCCTCAGGTTGCACCGGGGTCAGAGGTGGGCTCTCCCACCCTCTGCACCCCCTTCCAGAGGTCTGCCCTCTCCCAACTGGAGAAGTTCCTCTGGAAGAAGAACCGGTCAGGACACTGATTACAGTCGTCCTACCCTTCAGATCAGGCTGATCCTGAACCTGGCCATCCAACCTCCGGTCTAAAACCTTTGGTGGAACAATTGCCTGGCACTCCAGGACTTCTGGGGATTCACACGCAATCCCCCTGAGGTTAACAACTGACACATCTGTTGTGTGACTGTCTGTCTGGCGCAGATCTCCCGCCCTCTGTCCACCTGACAGTGCGGGACGATCCCCCAGACCAGAAGTGGTGCCACCCGGGTCCCTCCAAGAAGATCTAGCCCAACTGGCTAGTCTCTGGTCCACTGGTGCATCCACTGGGAAACTCATCCCCCAATCACTCCTCACGCTGGACTCCTGTACCCTCCCTACCGGAGCGGTACTGCCAGCCTCTAGAACCACAGGAGTTCTGGTTACAGACGCTCCAGGTCCTCTACTCACTAGGAGATCCTCCTCAAATGGGCTAACAGGACAGCCTAGGTCCCCAACCTGGTGTTCCCTCAAGAAACCACCCAGGCTCTGAGACAGGGCTTCGGGCCTCTGGGGGCTCTCAGCCACCCACTGACTCCTGCTCCACTGAGCCAGGCAGTCAGCCCCTACACCCTTCTCACTATACTGGGACCTAGCTGGGCTACACTGAGCCTCTTCCACCACGCTGGGCTGGAAGATCCCTGACCCACTACTTTCGGAGTCACTCACCAATGACTCTACAGAACCTCTGGCCCTTTCCCAGCGCTCTGCTTCCTCAGCAAGCGTGTCTGGATCAGTCAACCCATAGTCCAACAGGTGTTGTCGCAACCCTGGCAAACAACTACTGAGCACCTGCTCTCTGAGAACCAGATCAAACAGTTTTACAAAATCACCTTCTGTGTGAACCGATGACCAATCAGACAGTGCATCTTGACATTCATCCACAAACTCTCCCCAAGACTGGTGAGACAGTTTCATACTGCCCCTGAATCTCAACCTATACTCCTCCTCTGGGGAAACAGGTACCAGACTGGGGGAGCTGGGACTGGGATTTCCTATACTGGAATCTAAATAGCTGCCACCACTGGACTCAACCCTCCCTGGGGGATCCAGAACATTATGACTGCGGTCAGGGGATAATCTACCCTCCCGAGCTACTCTCTCTCTGGCAAAGGCCCTCTCAGCCTCTGCAATCCGCTCATTCACACCCAACTGCGCCATCTCTCTGGCATGCTCTAACCTGAGCTTTTCCATGGCCAGCTGGTGCTCCCTCTCTTCTCTCCTATCCAACCACACCTCTGGGGACAGGGAAAGGGATGGGGTGCTACATCTGACACTGGACCCAGCAAGGGACTCCCTATCTAGGGGATACTCGCTCTCTGCTGGCGCCCACCCACTGTCAAACTCACTCTCCACATCAGACTCTTCAGGGCTCCCCTCAGGCCCACCACCCTCCTGGTGTGCGGCCCGGGCCCTCTCTCTCTCTCTGTGCTCACGCTCCCAGTCACTCTTCTGCCACAGGATCATGTTATCCCTAAGCTTGGACTGGGTGTCTGACTCACTCACTGGGATGTCTCTCTCCTTACATAACCGTACCAACTCATGCACACTGTACTTAAACAGGCCACAAAGGTTAAAAGGCGATTCCATCTTGACAGGATGCTCACAGACACGTGCAACACAAGGGACCTTGCAATCTGAAGTAGGAGTACACAATTCCAAAACTTCCACACTCTCCTTAAAAAAGAACTCACTCATGCGTCCAGGAAAACACACCATTCATCCACACACACCCTCCCCTCGGATCGGTAAGGCAGTTTCTACCACCCCTGACTTCTCAACCTGACCAAAAGCGACACAGGTACCAAACTCTGGAAGCAGGGCGGGGGACAAATGTACAGGACACAATTATCAAATGACACTCTTCAGGAGAAGAAACAATGGAATTTTACCAACAACAATAATCCCCAAAATGTGGTTATCTAAAATGCAGAGTTTTGTGGTGCAGCCAGCCGCTACTAAGGTACAACGCAAACACAAATCCTTATCCCACCGCTTGCCGCCAATGTTGGAAATGGGATCCCCGGCTGGCCAGGGCTTTCGCCAAAGTCAGTCAGAGACCACCACCCCCAAGTCAGGGCAAGGGAGTTACACGCCAAGATAACCCCTACTCACCCTCTAGGTAACGTGGCGCGAGCAGCAAGGCTAAACTTGGAGGCGATGTAGGTTAAGTATTTGCGCACGCACCCCAGCAACAACAACCAAAGGCCCACCACAAAGGAAACTCCACACAAGGTTATGTAAAAATAGCCTTTGTATTATAATAAATATACATCAGATAAAACACACATCTTGTTACACTGTGCCAACAGGCACGGGCGGAATTTACAAGGGATATTGCACAGGACAGGGCCACTTGGACCACTGTCAGGGGTATCAGCACTTTTAGAACTTAGCACTTGTAGAAAGAAAAATCAGTGTAGCACACAATATAAAAATAGAGCACACAACCAGTAATCACTGGTAACAGGACCTCACTAGCACCACCTGTACTAGGGAGAAAACAACCACCTACATATCATAATACCTGTAGGGGTGTAAGAACAAAACACATGATACATTAACATTCAGCGGTGTAGGGAAATAAAACACATGATGCATCAACAATACATTCAGAGGTGTAAGGCACATGACGCATAAAAACACATTCAGAGGTGCAGAACAATAACAATGGCGCCAACTCACAAGTCACCACCTGTGACTGTCTCTGTGTCAAAATGTCAGGGCCTAAACGTGGCAGCTGCCCACAAAGTGCTGGGCAGCTGAATCATCAATAATGGGCCAACGCTGGAGCCTCGCAGGCTCTGCCCAACTGACTGTCTCTCAAGAGCCTCACTGGGCTCTGAACATCAATTATGCCCCTGAGCCTCTCAGGGCTCGTGAAACAACATCTGGGCGGGGGAGCCTCTCAGGGCTCAAGAGCAACGGTGGGGCCAATGTGGGAGCCTCGCTGGGCTCTAGAGAAATTACTGTGGCACCCCAGAGCCTCTCTGGCTCTCAAAACGAATATGCCCCTTCGTTGGAGCCCCCCTCCTGGGGACTCGAAATACGCAGATTGCCCCAAGGAGCCTCTGTCAGGGCTCTCAATCAATGGGGGCGGGAGCCTCGTGGCTCGGCAACAACTGTGGGCTCTGGAGCCTCTCGGGGCTCGAAAAGAACCAATGCGGGCGGGTGGAGCCTCTCGGGCTCAAAGAACAGAATGGCCCCTCAGAGCCTCGTGGCTTTCAAAATAAAGAAATGCTGCCCACGTTGGAGCGGCCCTCTGCCAACCGGGGCCGCTCAGAAAACCAAGGGTATGCCGCTTTGAAGCCCTCGTGGCTTCACTCTATCAAGGGGCGCGAGATCGCGCTACCGGGGGGAGAGGGGGCGGACACCGACAATGTGTCCCGGCGCCCCTCCCTTCTGCCTCACTCACCGGCTGTCTCCACGGCGGGCGGGGCTCCTCTTCACTCGTCCCGGGGCTCTCCCTTCGGTCGGGAGCCTCGGGCAGGACACGCTGACTGCTCCTCTCGTGCTCCCGCCTGGACCAGTCTCTGCTGCACGCCGCCTGACTTCCGCCGGGGCCGCCAATGGCAGCGCGGCCCTGGGGATCAGGAGGCGGGACTTCCGGGTCGCGGTAGGCAGCGGCCCGGCAACGATTTCCAGTGCTCCCGGGCTGCGGCGGTGATCTCCCGGGCAAATGCGGCGTGGGCAGCCGCTCAAATTCAATGAAACGGGGCAATGCCGGGTGGGCACCGGCCTCAAATAAAAATAGAAAGCGAGGTAGGCACTCGCTCGGCCTGGCAAAGCGCTCCAAAGCGCTAGAATCAAAATAAAGCGCACCCAGCGCTTCGGGGGAAAATAAAGCGCTCTCAGCGCTAAAAGCAAAACGAAGCGCTCCCAGCGCTGGGGACAAGGGAGAGCGCTCCCCCAGCACAGCAAAGCTCCAGCAAGGTCTGGAGGCAGACAGGGGGGCAAGGCAGGGCCAGAGCCAGCACACTGGGTCTCCAGTCAGGGAGACAAGCCAAGTGGCGGTCCTCCTGGCCCCAGCAGCAGCAACAGCCCCCTCTGGCAAGGATCCACAAGTAGAACAACTTCAGTGGGGACACAGCCCCATTTTTATACAGTATTTCCCTTTGTCTGAGATGCAGGGTGGGGGGAAAACCAGTTTCAGCTGGCTTTGGAGCACTCTTGATGGCCCAACCACCCATTTCTTTCACTGGGGAGGCTAGGGTCGTTAGACACACCACAGGGGGGCGGAGCCAGCATTGTGTGGGGAAAACCCAGCCCATCCAGGACACAGGTACACTCCTCCCACACATCACTCATGCTAATCTCCCACTCACCACCGGGCAAACCCATCCAGACTTCCTGGAGCCTGGCATGCCAGCCAGCTCCAGCCAATCACGCTCCATCACCCTCACAGCACATGCACACATATCTCAATGTCCAGAAGTAACACTTCCCTTCTAGACACATACATGCCGCAGACACCATCTCGCAGCATTCACTCTCACGAGTTTACACATACTAAACTCGAGCCTGCACTCCCCACACATCAGGGTACACACACATTCCCCATGCATTCCTATGGGAGGGCAGGCCAGCCATACTACACGCACGCACTTTCACTCTGGGACCCAGGGGAAAGTGCGCAGAGACCCAAAAATCACTGACACAGGGTCACACATAAGGCAAAAAGTTTAGGGGCGAACCTGCCCTGCGGGCCAAGTCCAACAAAATACATAAAGTGGCTTTTATATCCATTTTTTAAAAACAAGAGACCAATTAGTCTGGACAATGCCTATCTGTGTTTACTCTCCTCGGTTGATGAAGAGTTGGTTTTTCGCATAAGTAGATTTCTGAGAATCGCCATTCGAGCATGCAAGACCATGCCTAATCCTTGAGATTTTATTATGCTCGAACATTTTTGTATAATTACTGGATGAATTGATATTTTATATAACAGTACTTTATTTATTATCAGTGAAGCTCTTTTTAATTTGCTATTCAATTTGCTAAAATGTTATCGATATATCATTGTAATCTTTTTATTACCATGTATTTCTTACTCTCCGCTTGTTATTTAACTTGTTTGATGCTGTGCTTTTATGGGTACCAAGCTTCCCGAATAAAGTTTATGAACTGGAGCAGCTGCTCAAATATTATACCACTCACCCAGAACAACACACAATCCCATTTCACTTCCTATGAGTGGAACATAACCTCTCTCCCTGCGCCTATATCTGAGTAAATGTGCAGGGTTACACAAATGTAACCCACAACCGGTGCTTAATTTGTGTAACAAAATAAGTGCTGGGGCCCTGATCAGGAGGCCACCACAGTTTGCACCACACATTGCCACTGTAGTTACACATCTACTAACCATCACACTGTTACAAGTGTACCAATTCAGACTGTTCCAGGCCACTACAGCTTTAAGAAGGGTTCGGGTGGTAGGTACACGTTGTTTTTTTAACTATATTGAATTAACAAATAACTGTTTTTCTGCTCATCTTTAAATTACACAAACACCGCCTCCATGTGGCAGCTGTCATAAGTGCAAGTTCCAGCAATTAAGTGCTGGTGCTGTAATTAAATACCGGTGCCGAGCACCAGAGACCACTGGCTCAAAATAAGCACTGGCTATAACACTTGCTCAGCAAGACTTGATATATCATTTGCCCCAAGGGCTCACCACACTACTCACCCAGGCTTAAGTGTACGCTCGGTCACCACAGTTCTCATCACCAGCCTTATCAATAATTGCGGTTACAAAACCACTTACCCAGACTGACTGACAAACAC
The DNA here is from genome assembly GCF_964261635.1 of Lissotriton helveticus. Classification (NCBI taxonomy): domain Eukaryota; kingdom Metazoa; phylum Chordata; class Amphibia; order Caudata; family Salamandridae; genus Lissotriton; species Lissotriton helveticus. The sequence continues at coordinate 102,389,889 of NC_136067.1, forward strand.
ACTCACTCAACACAACACTTACACGGAGCAATGTCACTTGCCATACCATCTACCTAGATTTCTTTTTAACCCCACTCACTCACTACACCATTAACTTAGAGTAACTCTTCTCTGTTCACTTTCCAACTAATCATCCTGAGTAAACTTCACCTCTACTCACAGAACTTCTGCATGCAAGGGCAAAGCATTTCCCAATGAAATCACAATATCGTTGTTTCCAAGATATCACTTTGTGACATGAGAACGTGGGATTGCTAGTTTGAGGTGCAGTAGGTGCTACCATTGCAAGTTCTGACTCAAGCAGTATCAGCTCTTTGGTATTATTAACTCGTTTCCTGTCTTCCAACTGACAATCCTTTACCTTCTTCTTGCTTCATTTCGTGCTCTATCAAAAACTCTAACTTTCCAAGGGAGACCACTGCAGGGTCAAGGGGTTGGCAAGTAGGGGAGAGGGAGCTGGAGAGTGCCTTAGAGGAATTTTCATCTAAAGGGACAATGCCTACATCAGCCTTTACACAGGTGACAGGATAGGCATACTGGTCTTTAAGGGGGCCATGCTTTGTATGATGTCACAATATCAGGGCCGGCATTAGGGCAGTGTGAGTGGTGCGACCGCACTGGGCGCTGCGATGGGGAGGGGGTTCTTACCTCAGGGGCCGTTGTGTTTTGCAATAACTTACGATTTAAAATCACCTTCAGCAGCAAGGGAGAAAATAAGTTTATTTAGACAATTATCCGTAAAACATTCTAAAAACACAATTGACAATTAAAATCAATAAAAGGTCCTTCTTACTGCCCGACAACCCCCTCACATTATAATTCATCATAAAATTCTATTTAACTGACTGTAAACACCGAGTGATTCCAAATGCCACATCTAAGTAGCGCATTTCAGATAACAACTCCACAGCTTTCCCCCTATGGAGAGTACCATATTTAAAATACAAAGGTCTTAAAAACTTAATTCGATTTGCAGAATAAAAAACACAGTCCATTAATATATGCAGCAAGGAACATTTTAATGAAGTAATCTTTATTTCGGCCAACGGCCATAAAAGAGACACATGTATACATTCATCAATTCATACAATTGAAACACAATATATACGTGAAATCAATTGAGGCAATAATGACATTAATATGGTGTAAAATTAAATTCTCACCAATGAAATCAAAGACATAATTCATTCAGCGGGAAAATACAAATTTTTAGCAGCAAGATTCACTATTAAAATTTATCCATCTTCAAAGCACCTGTCCCATTTTCTTTCGGACAATAAACACTGAGTAAAGAAACCTACTGATACTAAATACAATAAACTGTGCAGTATTTGTTTTTAGGATCCTGTATGCTACAAAGCAAGATCTAGTTCCTAAAAGAGCACACATGGGTTTGAGCCATCTTTTCCGAGCTTTCAGATATGCTTTACATATGAACAACATATGGACCTCATTCTCTTTACATAAATCTGAGCACATAGGACATCTCTCACTTGTACTATTAGGACAATCCAGTTTTTTATTTGTCCAACGCTCAACGTTAGAGTTCAGCATGAGGTTCCCATACCTGAACTTCAGGAAGAGAGTTTTGGCTAGGGGCGGCTCTATTTCGTCCAAGAACAGTTCAAAACATGGTTCGCTTTTGAAGGTTAGGAAGTTTCTTGTTAGGGTGCCAATTCTACTGTCATGAGTGTGTCTATCATTCATAAAGCACCAATATGCTCTTTTTACAGTATTTTTAGCAAGAGTTGGTAAATTCTCTGGATTTTCCCAAAATGAACTCAACCCCAAATTATAGAACCATTTTTTAACATGCCCGAACCACCGAAGGGAATTGAAAGTATCTAAATTTAATACTTCTTGAAGACCCTTTCTGTAATCTACCAGTTCCGGAGTGGACCAAGTCCTTATCCAGAACATTAGCGGTCTTAAGATAGCTAGGTGGTCGGTTCGTTTGAAGTTCAAATCGAGATGGAGAGGTATTAGTGGTGTGCTGGTTGGGACCCTTACAATTGATCTCATGAATTTGTTATCGAGGCCTTGAAAGCTCTCCTTGGCCCAAGGTCCCCATATCTCAGCCCCATATAATGCTGCAGACTGAATCTTGAATTTAAAAAGTTCAAGTACAGGAGTTATACTTTTGCTTGTACTAGCATTCAATCTGCAGATTATAGGTTTTACATTATGGGCATATGACACCTTACTTTTTTCGATTTGAGCCTTCCATGTTAATTTAGAATCGAGTACTACCCCCAAATAAATAAAATTCTCCACAGTACCTAAAGTTTCCCCATTCAGGGTCAAGTTCCCTTTATCCGGTCTAATAGGGTTTAAAGCCATACATTTTGTTTTATCAACATTTATTTCTAGTCCTTTGGTCACACAGTAACTGCTAAAGGAGTTTAGGAGTGCCTGGAGGCCCTTCTTGGTTTGGGATATTAAGATGGTATCATCCGCGAAGAGCAACGCAGGCACTCTCTCTCCATTTAGTTGTGGCGAATCGTTATTGCAAGCATTGAGATAATCAGGCACATCATTAACAAAAATAGAAAACAAAGTGGGGGCCAGGACGCATCCCTGTCGGACACCACGCTTAATCGGGATATCACGCGTCAATTCACCTTTCGGACCCCATCTGATGTTTGCGTGATTACTAGCGTGCAATTCAATAATGTGGACCAATAGACTTGCTGGCAGACCGGCTGTGTTTAACGTTCTCCATAGTAGATTGCGAGGGACAAGGTCGAATGCCGCCCTTAGATCGATAAAGGCTACATACAAATGACCTTTCCGAATTTGGACGTACTTCCAAATCAGGCAACAAAATCTAAAGACCTGATCTAGCGTACTGGTCTTGGACCTAAAACCTGCCTGAAATTTGGAAAGTATGGCCGATTCCTCCAACCAGTCATTTATCCTAAATAGTAGGTGCTTGGCATAGAGTTTTTGCAGAATGTCCATTAAACTAATAGGTCTATAGTTTGAGGGAACAGATCTTTTTCCCTTTTTAAAAATCGGGACAACTTCTGCTGCACGCCAACTATCAGGATAATTACAACTTATGGACAAAGCATTAAACAAACGGTTAATATAGGGTGCCCAAACTTCAGGTACATGTTTATAGAGGTCACCCGATACTTTATCTGGTCCGGGGGCTTTATTATTTTTTAGTTCATTGATTGCTCTGTATGTTTCCTCCAGAGTGAAATCAAGACACACAGGTGATGAAAGTGGACATGGGAGCTCCTCCTCGTTATCATTATCATATGGTTTATACAGATTTGAAAAGTGCGTTACCCATGTCATTTCATCAATATACGAATCCCTCACGGGTCTACTGGCGTGTCCCCCATTTGCAACCAACCTCCAAAAGCCGACATTGTCATTGTGTTTAGCAGCAAACAACATTTCAGCCCAGATTGACTCTTCCCATGTTTTTTGTGATACCCTTTGAACTCGCTTGTACTCCTCCCTAGCGAGTCTAACATCATCTTGGACTTTACTTCTAATTGCATATAAGAGCTTTCTCTTAGCCATTTTACAAGCGTGGTCGTACCACAGTTTTCCATGGCATCCCACGCGTACATTTTGGCGGTTCTTCCTCGGCAATTTAGACATATGGACTCTTAGTTCATCAAAAAAGACAGTGTGTAGCTCAACAAAATAATCACAGTTATCAGTAGATAAAGGTTGTCCTACTAAGGGTGAAAAGGTCTTATCAAACAATGAATAAACTGCAGCCAGGGTCTTACCCTCACTTAAAAGATGTGGCCATTTTAGAGCACGTCTATTATTATTAATTATATGTGCCTGCTCACATTGGACATCAGCACCCACCTCACATGGTGCCGGACCAATAGTGTCACTAATTATATGCGGGTCAATAGAAAGTTCCAAGGGAAAGTGATCACTCTCTGCCCTCAGTGAGACTTTAAAATCAAGCATAAAATGCCAAATAATTAATGAAACAAGGATAAAATCTAATCTACTATTCGATTTCCCAAAGGTAGGTTGTTTTGTAAAATCTGAGGGAAGTCGACCATTGCACGCTCTGAGGCCATGATCAACTGTTAGCCTCATTAATTGAACCGCCAGAGTGCTACAGGGGACATAGTTCAGGGTGTCAAGCTGGGGGATATTATATGCTTGGTCTTCCTCTTGAAATATATCTGAGATCCCATGAATCGGTTCAAAATTGCAGTTTAGATCGCCCCCTAATATTACAGGAGTTTCGCCCACCACCCTTTTCATGAAAGTATCCAGGATTTCCAGGGTGGGCGAGACTTTAGAATACCCTATTGGTCTATTATAAACATTAATAATGTAATATTCACCCCCATTGGTAGATACAATTTTTAGAGCCAGAATATCTGGGGTTCCTGTATCTATAACCTCAGCTCTTATAGTTAAGGTGATTTTGAGCCATATGAGCAATCCCCCACAAGGCCTTCCCCTGCCGGACTGAGTGGCCTTGATACCAAAAGTTTTGTAGCCCATCCTGTGCGGGATATCCAATGCCCAAGTTTCCTGCAATAGGCAGAAATCGCTGGTGTCAATGTAATCTGCCCATTCTGGGTCTTTCAGATTTTTGCCCACTCCAGCGATATTCCATGACAGGAAAATCAATTGTGGGGTTGGCTCAGTACTAGGAGGATCTGGTTCAGCATTAAAGACCGGTGGTACCAAGGGGGGAACTACACTATCTTGCTGTGGGTCGACTAAGAACGATACCTTGGGTGGGGGACTAGTCATAGCAACAGCGCATTCCTCAGCATTATCAATATGTGCTAATGTCGGGTTTAGATAACTTTCCATGTGTCCGTGATTATGATCAGACATTACAAGGGGGCTTACAGGGGGCCCTGCCATCGGAGTTGCAGAGGCCATTAATTCTACATTAACCGTTGCTTGCCTTGTAAGTCAGTCTACCTCCTCAAGGCAGCTGAACCTATTCTGGGTGGGTAGACCATTCCAGCACATAGAAGAATCTTGGTAATTGGAGGAATAAATCCTCCAAGGATTGCGCTGTACCAATGACCAACCATCATACAGGGGTTTTTTAGGGGGTGGAGGATAGAAAAAGGACAGAAGTCTAGGAATTACACAGGAACCTTCCCCATTGGGACAAGAGCAAATATAACGTGCTGTATGGGGGTCCTCGAAGGTCACCACTACACAATCTCCAACCACAGATTTCTTTGTAGGGCCCACCCAAGGAACACGTCGTACCATCAGCACTCTACTCTTCCTACCATTGGGAATTGCACGGTTTGCATTCAGCCAGTGCATTGTTTTGTTCTTCAAAGACCAATGGTTCTCGTGATGGCCATTTTCGAGCTCTGAAACGCCCGTCAAGACAACCACGTAGTCATTTGCCTCTGGGGGAAGATCGATATACCCCCCTCTGAAATTATTCTTTTCAGATGTACCCCGGGGATACTGTTGATGAAATTCTGTCGGCCGTTGTTTAGGAGGGGGAACTACAGTAGGGTTTGAGGTAAGTTTAGTACAAGGACGGGAAGGGACAACAGGTTGAGGTGCAACAATTTGATTCACGCCCACTGATCGTGGTTTCGGAACTGGACGTTCAGGTGGAGGTATAGGTAAAGGAGAGTTAGATACCTGTGGAATCGGATCCTCTACCCCAATGCCCTGATTTTCTAGACTTCTCAAGCCAAGAGTAGCCAAGGCTATGATGCTTTTCTCCATTTCCAACAAACTGTTTTCGATGGAGGAGAGTCTATGTGCAAGGGGGGAGAGTAATTTCTTAAGTGTTTCCCAAACCATGCTTATGAATTCCCCGTCCTTCCCTTCCTTCCCTATCTGATCCTCAACAGTTAAACCCCCTTCTTGAGGGGTAATAAGGTTTTTAGCAGATAATGACACACCCTTGGCACCCTCTACGTGTATCTGTTCCTTAGGAATAATCCCTTCGATCGTTTTAGAGATTTGTGTAGGGGGCAGTTTTGGTTTTTGCACAGCTCTTGCCCTTTTTCCATAATAAGCATACCGGGAAATCTTTTTCCTTTTTAGGGAGGTGCCCAAATCTAGATTAGATCTTGAAGAATTAAAAATTACAGGGTCAGGGAAATTAGAACTATTGACCTGCGTGTCAGCAGAAGGTTTTACAATTGCTGGATTAAAAAAGTTAAAAGATACATTTTTCACGGGGGACAATACAGGTGGAATTGTGTCACCGGCATCTTCAATAGACTCTGCAGCCTGTGAAACAAGCTGTAGAGTTGGAACCTGGTGAACCTCTGCCTGCAGGACTAATGATTTAAGAGTGGCAGGTCTATCCGGGGTGACAGCAGTTGCAATATGCCCCAATGAAGATTTTTTCGAGGCAGTAATTACCTCTGATATTCTTGCTGCTGCCAGTTCAAGAGAAACACGGGACTGTAACTTAAAAATTTCCTCATCAATTGCCTGATTAGTACGGGTGATGAAATCATCCATTGGGCCACTGATTGAAGTGTTTCCCTTGCCAGTCTTGCTACGGGTTATCCTAACTGACATGTTCATGAACAGTGAGAACCCAAATACAACCTTCTATGGATCAGAAAAATTTCTAACAGCACCAACCACAGTTGAACAGTTTCCCCGGATAGGCGAAGGAGGGTAGGCCAGTCCAGTCCTCGGCCGTCCTCGAACGGCCCAGTCTTTGCCCTGTCTTCGCCCGGGCTGCGTCCCGCGCTGCGGGAGGCGGAAGCTGTAATATAGGGGGAGTGGGGGGCGGGCCAGCAGGGAGAGCGGACCGGAAGCTCTCCGTCGGTCTAGCAGGGACTTCTGGGAAATGAAGTCCCTGCACCCTCGCAGCCCCGCTGACGCCTCGCGCCCTCAGCCGCCTTACCGCCACAGAAAGGTGCCCAGTTGGTCCGGTGTCCGCAGCCTGTGAAGCGGCACCCGCGAAGCGGGTGCGGCGAAGAGTGGGCTAAAAACGCTGGTAGAAGGTGAGGTGAGCTAAGACTCCGCCGTGCTCTGCTTTGTCAATTAAAAAGAAATGCTGCTGCTGGTTCAAGAATAATGTCCCATCTGAACCCTGTTGGAGATTCCTCTTAAGCACCTCAAGGGCGGGGGGCGGGGGGCGGGCCAGCAGGGAGAGCGGACCGGAAGCTCTCCGTCGGTCTAGCAGGGACTTCTGGGAAATGAAGTCCCTGCACGCTCGCAGCCCCGCTGACGCCTCGCGCCCTCAGCCGCCTTACCGCCACAGAAAGGTGCCCAGTTGGTCCGGTGTCCGCAGCCTGTGAAGCGGCACCCGCGAAGCGGGTGCGGCGAAGAGTGGGCTAAAAACGCTGGTAGAAGGTGAGGTGAGCTAAGACTCCGCCGTGCTCTGCTTTGTCAATTAAAAAGAAATGCTGCCGCTGGTTCAAGAATAATGTTTTACATTCAAGGGACAGGGACCGAGACCACTATTGTCCTGGACCCAGGCCCTGTTTGGGCGGGATGAGTAAATTGGGTTACATCCCACACTGACCCTTAATATTTCATTTCGCAACCCTGGATCTGGTAGCCGCAACAAATAGGGAAAGACAGTATCCTGACCCAGAGTAGAAAGTGAAAAGCTGAAAGATTGTTTCTTGCTCAGATAAGTCGTTGGATTCTGACACCAAGGCAACAGACTCTTGTAATACCTGCTTGCCTGGCAAGGGGTACCAGGAAGTAATTGTACCACTATCTGTATGGAGGTTCCTAAGGGCAATTAATCTGGTTCTTACATCCTTTTTCCCACCTTCTTTCGCTACCTTATATCTCTACCCAACACAATTTGTAAACTTTGGAAACTTCATCATCATCAGAGAGTGTGTTAAAATATCTTAGGGCCCGAGTAAAAGCCATCAGGTTCCAAGAAGGCAATTTACACTCTCTCTTTACGGCTTGTACCATGGTGCCCTGGGGGAGAGATTAAAGCCTTCTAAGTACTGCCCCTTCAAATCTATCACATTTATATGTCCTATCATGGGAAAAGACCTCTCCCCATAGAGACCCAATGGGGGAATCTTTCCTTCACAAGCCTTTAATAGTGAAAGTAGTTCCTTGTGCAGAGTTCCTTGTGCTTCCAGTTTTCAGGCAGCAATAACGATGTCAAGATACCTCTTGTGATTAATGTTCCTGCTAGAGAGGGAGAGATCAGGGTTTTGTGTTGGGACAGTTTTGACATGCCACGTAGCGCAGGGGGGTCTGTATGCCATCTACAAAGGACTCGTACCATGCAGATCACAGATGTGTATTATATGTGGATAGCTGAGTTGATTACTGCTTTTGTCACAGACATCCTTTTGTTACCACACTTCATAAGATACAATTTCCAATATAGAACAATGACTGCTACGAACTGTCATCAAAGAGCTGCATGCAAACTGCATAAAATAGGTTAGGACGTTCAGTTTTTTCTCCCAGTCTTTCATTACCTTATCCTAATGTTGCTGAAAAGGGTTTGTTTGGGTTGATATACATTCTTATTAGCAAAGCCAACCCTTACTAGTGCTGTCAAACAAATGGAATGTATACAAGAGAAGGTCTGTAAAGAGATAAGGGTACTTTTGCCTGGTGGTTGTGAGGGAATCCGATGAGGTGGTCCTGGGGTGTCCGGGGAGGAGGGTGCGCAAAATGATTGTCGTACCGGTCCTGCACAATATGTCTTGAAACCCAAGCAGAAGTCATTGATCAAAGCAAAATCATAAAATACATATTGATGGGGATTTTTAGTGAAGCGGAACTGGGCAAGACACACTCTTCTCTTCACTGAATGGTCCCTTAAATAAGCTGTCACTCAAGCTGCCTTATGTGACCCTGTATACTTAGTCTGCGTAGTGTTTCCTAGGATGTGGCATCTCTCTAGGCCAGTGAAACTCAAAGTACGGCCAGTAGGCCGCTTGAAGCCCTCTTGACTTTACATGTGGCCCCGTTAATAAACAACAGCACGAGATGATGTTTACTTGCTGAGCACTACTATTCAACAAAATAAATGTTAAATAAATGGGCAAACATTTATATGCAGGTTAAATCCAGTTATGAATTAACTATATGGTGGTGTCCAGCAGCACTTAACTTTCGTTAACCTGAAAATAAATGCTTGTCCGTCTATTTAGCATTTTTTTAGACCTCCTTATACAATCCATGACCCACCCAGACCCCCTACCGCCATCCAGCTGGTATCAGTGCGGACCACCTCGGTCCCACCACAGACATACTTTGTGGCCCTTCGGCAAATGTTTGCGAGTACCCATGCTCTAGGCTTTCTCAGAGCACCAGCTAGTTGCTATTTTACATTCTCTTTGAGGCGTGACTACTTTCCGTAGTTTATACTCCATGCTGTTCACCGAGGCCATCGGGAGCCAATGCTAGGTTTTTTAAGGCGCCTGTGATGCAAAGAAGGGCAGCTTTTTACTGCCATCTGGGTCAAAGTGTGAATATTGTTACTGCTCAAGTGTGTCCCTTATCAAGGGAGGAATATTTGCAGTCTCTCATGTTACCATGGTTGTATGTCAGAATATTGCTCAGAAGAGTATCTTGTTTCATAAATGTTGTGCCCTAAATATTGTTTAAAGAAATATCTTCCCATTGGGTGTGTTTTTTCCTATTTTTATCTTCAATGACCCAATATTTTTGTAAATTATATTAAGGAAAAAATATTTTCTCAGACAATATTTAGTCCATGTTATTCTGGTACTACACTGTCACGAAGTATTGCACAACCCACTACCAAAAAATAGGCTGCCACAGTAGAATCAGTGTCTTGTTTAAGACTCAGGCTACACAGCCTATGAAATTTCAATCAGTGATATGCACCAGCCAACAGTTAACTGTTGTCTTCATGGACACTGTGAGAGTGTTTGCGAGAAAATATATTTTTGGATTCCACCCCATCCTGCTGAGTAGAGTAAAAGTGAGCTCTGGGAACAGAACAGATTTGCTTTGAGGGAGCCATTACCTTTCTTTTATCTCACGTTCACATTTTCATCAGCTATTCAGAAAGATTTGCCCCAAGTGGACTATCCTTTCAGGTCAGTCGTTGAATACGATACTGCATGTTTCAATTGGAACAGTGGCGTATTCATTGCTAATGGGGTTCACATGGGTTCTCACCACACGGATGTGCTTTCCTTTTATGATCTGTCCTTTATCCGCTGGGCGATCTCAGCCAATGTCCAATCATAGTGCCTAACAATAAATGTACCAATGTGTCTAGTAGACACAAGATATGACTCTTTTTTAAAAACATTTTAGGTCTGGCTGTTTAGAGTATAGCTGTCAAACAGACCCTTTGCTTTCAATATACATAGTGTAAGCTTTAGGCCCACCCCCTTGAACCATTGTCTTTCTTTCACTATCCTCTTTCAACCATTGGCTTGAGACTTTGTCAATCAATTCTTTACTCTGTCCAGTAGAACACTCATCTTTCACCTGATGCTATTGGCTGTTCGAATGTATCCTTCTGCCACCAGTCCAATGCATGTATTGACCTATTTTACAAATATAGCTATATCTTTCTACTCTTGTGGCCTTTAATGGACTTACACAGCATACGTGAGCTCATTAAAACCCAGATCTATCAGGAGGGCGGCTGTGTCGGGGTGGGGTGATTGGTTTGCAAATTTGGACTTCATTAAGTCAGCGGAGAAGGGGTGGAGGGAGCGGCGTGCAGAGGGTGTAGCAGGGGCCAAGCATATTTGGATGTTTCTGGCTGTTATTAAACTTTCCTTTTTCAGTGCTTTGAAGTTTACTGTCAGCCAGGTTGGCCAAGATGTAAGTGGCATTTACAACAAAACGAAGACCCATGACTTGCCAATGCTTGTTGAAATATGTGTATGCCATCTACCTAGCTGGATATGTTTTTAACTCAAAAACATAAGCTTCCACTTCAGAGCCTTTTCCATAGCAGACAGACAGAATGGCGAGTTTATGGACATTCGAGAACTCCACATTCCAGCAGAGTGCAAATTTACTGAGAGCACAATTCGCACACAAAAAGAGGCTTACACTTTTGATGTTGCAAACAACAATTTATTTTGGAGGATTTGCAGACATTTCAGCACACGCAGAAATCTGTCAAAAGCGTTATATTAATACATAACCCTTAACTAACAGAAAACACTTCAGAAGAAAAATATATTTTAATGTGGGGAATTCCCTTCCCTTACATCGTCAGAGAATAAGGGAGAGTTATGGGCTTTTTTTACATTTATTTCACGTCGAATTTTTCAGCATGAAAGTTGTGTGTGGAAATGAGGTGTGAAACCCGTTAGGAATGCTTTGTGAATATATATAATGTGCACACAGGTGTAGTTTGTGTTTATCATACTTCCGATGACCTCCCGAATGACCTCTCTCTCTCCTGGCAACAGCAGTGTTCGTGGTCGGTTTCCTAAACTTACCAATGGGTAAAATCTGCCAAACTGACAGATTTCGTTCTGTCTTAAGTCTCATTTAAAGCCAGAATATTCTTCAACTGTAACCCAAAATTCACGTTTTTTTTAAATGTATTTTAGGTTTTCCTTAGTCATTGGGCAACTCAAAAACCTCTGCACTTGTTCAATCAATCAATCAATCAAGACATTTGTAAAGCGCACTACTCACCTGTGAGGGTCTCAAGGCGCTGGGGAAGAGTGGGTGCTGCTACTGCTCGAACAACCAGGTCTTGAGTAGCCTCCTGAAGGTTAGCAGGTCCTGGGTCTGTTGTAGGAGGATGGGGAGGGTGTTCCAGGTCTTGGCGGCGAGGTGTGAGAATGATCTGCCGCCGGTGGTCGTTCTTCAGATGCGGGGGACGGTGGCGAGGGCGAGGTTGGCTGAGCGGAGCTGGCAGATCGGTCTGTAGAAGGTGAGTTGTCTGTTGAGGTAAGAAGGTCCGGTGTTGTGCGTGGGTGAGGAGCTTGAAGGTGATCCTCTTGTTGACGGGGAGCCAGTGCAGGTCTCTCAGATGGGGTGTGATGTGGCTGTGGCGAGATATGTCGAGGATCAGGCGTGCAGATGCGTTCTATTTACGTTGTAGTCGTTTCAGGAGTTTGGCCAAGGCTCCCGCGTAGATGGCGTTTCCGTAGTCCAGCCTGCTGCTGACGAGGGCCTGGGTGACTGTTCTTCTTATTTCGGTGGGGATCCATTTGTAGATCTTGCGGAGCATGCGGAGGGTGTTGAAGCATGAAGGAGAGACGGCGTTGACTTGCTTGGTGATGGAGTGTGTTGAGTCGAGGATAAATTCCTTTTCACCCTCTGAGGCGGAAGCCGGAGGTTCTCTCGTCTTACCTTTTAACTGCATTGCTAGCAGATCTACGCTCGTAGGAAAAAGCATTTTAAAATTGTTTAATTTGACTTGTGTAATCTACGCTCGTAGGAAAAAGCATTTTAAAATTGTCTAATTTGACTTGTGTATTTACTCGCGCTTGATTTTAAAAAGCGACAGAATCACAATTCGACTCCTCCTACCTCCCTCTACCGCCTGGGCCACTCTCAGCTGAGTGTTGACGCTGAGGGTTGGTCCCAGGGAGGCGAGGGTGTAACAGCGGCCATATTGGAGGTAGGCCCGCCCTGACGCGCTCTAGCTGCCTACATAAGGGGGCTTGCTGCTCGCGCGATGAAATTCCTTTTCACCCTCTGAGGCGGAAGCCGGAGGTTCTCTCGTCTTACCTTTTAACTGCATTGCTAGCAGATCTACGCTCGTAGGAAAAAGCATTTTAAAATTGTTTAATTTGACTTGTGTAATCTACGCTCGTAGGAAAAAGCATTTTAAAATTGTCTAATTTGACTTGTGTATTTACTCGCGCTTGATTTTAAAAAGCGACAGAATCACAATTCGACTCCTCCTACCTCCCTCTACCGCCTGGGCTACTCTCAGCTGAGTGTTGACGCTGAGAGTTGGTCCCGGGGAGGCGAGGGTGTAACAGCGGCCATATTGGAGGTAGGCCCGCCCTGACGCGCTCTAGCTGCCTACATAAGGGGGCTTGCTGCTCGCGCGCTGAATTTCCTTTTCACCCTCTGAGGCGGAAGCCGGAGGTTCTCTCGTCTTACCTTTTAACTGCATTGCTAGCAGATCTACGCTCGTAGGAAAAAGCATTTTAAAATTGTTTAATTTGACTTGTGTAATCTACGCTCGTAGGAAAAAGCATTTTAAAATTGTCTAATTTGACTTGTGTATTTACTCGCGCTTGATTTTAAAAAGCGACAGAATCACAATTCGACTCCTCCTACCTCCCTCTACCGCCTGGGCCACTCTCAGCTGAGTGTTGACGCTGAGAGTTGGTCCCGGGGAGGCGAGGGTGTAACAGCGGCCATATTGGAGGTAGGCCTACCCTGACGCGCTCTAGCTGCCTACATAAGGGGGCTTGCTGCTCGCGCGCTGAAATTCATTTTCACCCTCTGAGGCGGAAGCCGGAGGTTCTCTCGTCTTACCTTTTAACTGCATTGCTAGCAGATCTACGCTCGTAGGAAAAAGCATTTTAAAATTGTTTAATTTGACTTGTGTAATCTACGCTCGTAGGAAAAAGCATTTTAAAATTGTCTAATTTGACTTGTGTATTTACTCGCGCTTGATTTTAAAAAGCGACAGAATCACAATTCGACTCCTCCTACCTCCCTCTACCGCCTGGGCCACTCTCAGCTGAGTGTTGACGCTGAGAGTTGGTCCCGGGGAGGCGAGGGTGTAACAGCGGCCATATTGGAGGTAGGCCCGCCCTGACACGCTCTAGCTGCCTACATAAGGGGAAGGGCTTCTCCGCGTAGCGGACGTGTCTGCGGACGCGCCGGATGCCCGCCGGAGTCACGCCAGAGTCCAGCCCGTCTGCGCCCGTCCGCGCTGGGGACGGGCTGGACAGCTGGTCGTCTGATCATGCGACCTCCATTCCCCCTCTTTTGAAGTATGCCCCTCAGACGCTACTCGATCTCAAACCCCCAAGTCACATATGCTCGCACACCTACTCCCCTGAGGACCTCCTTCGTCCATTTACCTGTAGATGCAGGACTCTCAATTTGGATAGCCACATCCTTTCTCCTCCTAGATCCCGACCCAAAACATCGAATACCAATTCGGTCAATTCCCCTGAGACTGAAAGGGGTATTCTTTTAAATGACCGCTCTCTCATCAAAAATAATATCATTTTCAGAGAATTCGTCTCCCTTAGAAAACCCTCTATGGTTTTCATTACCGAAACGTGGGCCAAGGAGTCCTCTGGTCCGGATCTTACTGATGCAGTACCTGAGGGCTATCACCTGTCCCGCTACGACAGACCGGGTCGTGTGGGTGGAGGAATCGCTATTTTGTGCAGGGACCATTTTCACTGTCACACGGTCGCTATTACGGACCATAAAGACAGCTTTCAGGCCCTCTCTTTTTCAATAAAAGGCGGCCACAGAACTCCTCTTAATGGAATTCTGGTATACCGTCCCCTAGGCCCCCGTTCGAATTTTGGTCAACAGTTGTTCCATGTCCTTGAACCCTTCTTTGGCCGAAATGATTTCACCATACTAGGTGACTTTAACTTTCATCTAGAAAAGCTCGATAACAAAGATACCATTTCATTTTTGGACACTATGTCAGCATGCGGCTTTGACCAGTTGGTCAAGGGTTCCACTCACCAAGCGGGTCACACACTCGACGGCACTTCACTAATGATGCGAGGCTATCGATTGAGGAATCCATCCCTCTGTCCTGGTCTGACCATATGGCAGTTCCATTTCTCCTTAAGTATCCTACCTCATATTTGCCTCTTAACATTCCGAGCAAACATGAACCCCGCAGAAACTACAAGGCCATTTCGAATACCTCCCTCTCCAAGTGGGCATCCAAATGGTGCCCTCCTCTTGAGGAAAGTGCCTTTTCAGCGGCCACGCAGTTTGACCGTACCATGACAGAAGCTTTAGACGAACTAGCTCCCTTACAATACTGCCGCCGTACCAGAAAAAAGCCCTCTGCTCCTTGGTTCTCAGAACATCTGAGACTTCTCAGAAAGGAGGTCAGGAGACAGGAGCGGCTCTGGCATACTGGATGGAACCTCAAAGATAAGGACGCCCACAAAATCTTGCTCAGAAAATACAAGGCCGAAGTTATCAAAACCAAACAAGAATACTTTACCACTCTGACCACCTCTTTGTCCTCCTCTAAGGAGCTCTTTAAGGTGGTAGACTCACTCATATCCCTTCAATCCCCTGATCCTGTAATAGCGTCCCAAGAGCTTTGCAACAACACCGCCTCTTTCTTTCAGACCAAAATATTTGATATACATTCAGCACTGGAACTTCAAAAATCACTTATGAACGGGCCCCCCTCCCCAGGTCCGATTGATCTCGCCCCGACAGTATCAACCGGCGTGAGTACCTTAGACTCTTTTCCCCCTCTCTCTATGGACATTCTTGATTGTCTACTTAACAAAACGAAGTCTGGCTCTCCTCTGGATGATTGTCCCCTAAGGATCCTTAAACAATGCAGAGAAACCTTTCTACCTCCTTTGGTTGACATCATGAACAGAGCCATGAGAGACGGGGTCTTTCCCACGCAGTGGAAAAGAGCGGTGGTAAAACCTCTCCTAAAAAAGGCCACCCTGGACCCATCAGTCCTAAAAAACTTCCGACCAATCTCCCTTCTCCCTGCCCCAGCAAAGATGCTAGAGCCGCACCTCAACTCCCATCTTGCCGCTTTTATCGAAAGTTCGGATTGTCTCGATCTCTCTCAACGCAGTTTCAGGAGGGATCACAGCACGGAGTCTGCCCTCACCATCGTGTTGGATAACATTCGCACACGGGTTGATGAGGGCCAGACCACCCTCCTGATCCTTCTAGATCTGACAGCGGCTTTCGATACCCTCTCCCCCTCTATATTAACAACTCGGCTGAGGGAGATTGGGGTGCATGGAGCAGCCCTGGGTCTTCTCACGTCTTTTCTCACCCATCAAGAATAAAGAGTGAAGCTGGGGGACTATTTATCTCCATCCCTCCCTGTGCAATGTGGGGTCCCTCAGGGGTCGGCTCTAAGTCCGACCCTCTTTAACATCTACGTGACCCCACTTGCCAGGCTGATTAGATCTTACGGGATGGAGATAATTTCCTACGCTGACGACACCCAGATCCTGGTCTCTCTCTCCCATGCTAGTGCTCCAACTGCCTCCAATTTTAGATCTTGCATGGAGGCAGTCGGCAAGTGGATGATAACAAACTCGCTTAAACTAAATGGAGAGAAGACAGAGGTGATGGTGTTCGGAGGGAAAGAGGAAGTATGGTCTTCTAGCTGGTGGCCAGAGTCACTGGGAGCCTGTCCCACCCCTACTGCCTCGGCTAAGAATTTGGGGGTCATGATTGACCCCGCCCTGGACATGAGCAAGCAGGTTAGTCATACCATCTCCACCTGCTGGGGCATTATTCATATCCTGAGAAGGATTAGGAATTACCTCTCTCTTCAGGCCAGGAAACAACTAGCAGTTGCTTTGATAGGCTCTAGGATTGACTACTGCAATGCATTGTATGCGGGCCGGAAAAAGGGCCTACTGCAACGCTTGCAGGTAGTCCAAAATGCCGCTGCTAGGTTCGTTTTGGACCTCCCCAAGCGCTCCTCAGCCACAGCAGCTAGAAAGCTGCTACACTGGCTCCCCGTAGAGGCCCGGATCCGCTTTAAGATCCTATGCCTGATATACAAGGCTCTGGCCAGAAACAGCCCCTCTGGCCTAGGTTCCATCCTGTTCCGCTATCGCCCCACCAGAAATCTACGGTCCTCCGGTAGACTTTTGCTAACGACCCCTCGTTTCAGGAGAGCGAAATGGGGTGGTAAGGCCTTCTCCACCTTGGCCCCTACTTGGTGGAATGCTCTTCCCCTGGAAATAAGATCACTGCCTACCCTTCAGGCTTTTAAAAGGACCCTGAAAACTCACCTTTTCACGCAAGCGTACCTGTAGCAAAGTAACAATCTCTTTTTGATCTCTTTCGGTTAGGCGCCTTGATACCTTCGGGTTACTGTCTGCGCATTATAAATTTTAATCATTCATTCATTCATTCACCCCAGGTTGCGTGCGTGGTCGGTGGAGGTCAGGGCTACTGCCAGTGCGGTCGGCCACCAGGAGTCGTCCCAGGCAGAGGGGGTGGAGCAGAGGATGAGGACCTCTATCTGGTCCGAGTTCAGCTTCAGTCGGTTGTTCTTCATCCATTCAGCGACGGCCTTCATTCCTTTGTAGAGGTTGGATTTGGCTGTGAGGGGGTCCTTGTTGAGGGATAGGATCAGCTGGGTGTCGTCGGCGTAAGAGATGATGTTGAGGTCGTGCAGTTGTGCGACGTGGGCAAGCGGTGCCATGTAGACGTTGAATAGTGTCGGGCTAAGGGATGATCTTTGGGGTACGCTGCAGATGATCTCGGAGGCTTCGGAGCGGAATGGGGGAGGCGGACGCTCTGGGTTCTGCCGGAGAGGAAGGAGGTGGCCCATTCCAGAGCCTTGTCTCGGATCCCTGCGTTGTGGAGGTGTGCGCGTAGGCTGCAGTGGCAGACAGTGTCGAAGGCGGCTGAGAGGTCCAAGAGGATGAGGGCCGCGGTTTCACCGTTGTCCAGCAGGGCCCTGATGTCATCGGTGGCGGCGATGAGGGCAGTTTTGGTACTGTGGTTGCTACAAATCCCGGACTGGGACGGGTCCAGGATGTTGTTCTCCTCCAGGTAGCGGGTCAGTTGTCCGTTGGCGATCTTCTTGATGACCTTTGCCGGAACGGGAGCCGGGAGATTGTCCGGAAGTTCTTGGGGCCTCTCAGATCCGCCTTAGGTTTCTTGAGTAGGGCGTTGATCTCAGAGTGCTTCCAGCTCACCAGGAAGGTCGCGGTCTCAAAGGAAGTGTTGATGACCTTGCGGAGATGGGGTGCGATGGTGGCGCTGGCTTTGTTGAAGATGTGGTGTGGGCATGGGTCTGACGGAGAGCCGGAGTGGACTGTGTTCATGATTTTGATGGTGTTGTTGTCATTCACGTTGGCCCAGGCGAGCAGGGGGTCGAAGTGGATGGTGGACGTGTGGTCTGAGGTGTCGGTGGCTGCTGGGGCGGTCTGGTTGTTGAAGCTGTCGTGGATGTCTGCGATCTTGCGATGGAAGAAGGTGGCCAGGGAGTCGCACAGGTCTTGGGATGGTGGGATGTCGTTGGTGTTGGAGCTGAGGTTGGAGAGTTCCTTCACGATGTTGAAGAGCTCCTTGCTGTTGTGAGCATTGTTGTCGAGGTGGTCCTTGTAGGAGGTCCTCTTGGCAGATCTGATGAGGTGATTGTGTCTGCGGATGGCGTTCTTATGGGCCACACAGCTGTCCGGTGTCTGTTGTGGTACCATTTCTTCTCAAGTATCCAGCAGGTTTGGTTGGAGGCCTGGAGGTCCGCGGTGAACCAGCTGGCATTCTTGTCGGTGCGTCTGTTGGAGGGTTTCTTGAATGGGGCGAGAGTGTTGGCGAAGTCGTCGATCCAACACCTGAGGTTGCGGGCGGCGGTGTCGGTGGGGACGGCGAGTGGGCTTCGGGCTAGGGTGGTGTTTAACTGGTCTTCGGTGATTTTGCTCCAGCTGCGGTGGGGGATCTGTTGAGTGCGGTGGTGCGTGGTGGGTTTCCGGAAGGTGAAGGGGATGCAGCTATGGTCGATCCTGGAGTTTGGTGGTGTGGCTGAAGGTGACGTGGGAGCTCGTGGAGAAGATGCGATCAATCGCTTGTCCAGCAGAATGGGTGGGCATTGTGATGAGCTGTCTGAGTCCGGGGTTGGCGAGGTTGTCAATCAGGTTGGTGGAGTTGCTGTCGCTGTTGTTCTCGAGGTGGAAGTTCAGGTCTGTGAAGGCCAGGGCGTGCGTGCTGACAAAGTCGCTGATGGAGTCGCTGATCTGGGGCCGTGGTCTGGGGGGTCTGTAGATGAGAGTTCCTCTGAGGGTGGTGTTGGGGTCAGTGTGGATCTGGAAGTGCAGGTGTCCGGCGGTGCTGAGGGTGTCGTTGGTGCTGATTGCGACCCTGAGGGTATTCTTGTGGACGATGGCGATTCCACATCCAGCTCCGTTGGTGTGATCCCTGCGGGTGATCTTGTAGCCGTCCGGGATGGCTATGGAGATGTCCGGAGCTGAGGAGGCGTTCATCCAGATCTCTGTCAGGACGGCGACGTCCGGGGAGGAAGTGTCGAGCAGGTCCCAGAGTACGATGGCGTGCTTATGTGTGGAGCGGGTGTTTAGTAGGATGCATCTGAGGTTGTTGAGTTCTTACTCTGCGGGTGGTTTTGTGGCTTGGAGGCTGGTGAAGGTGCAGTTCTGGCAGGTGAAGGGTCCTTGGGTGCACTTCGGGGAAGCCAGGAAGCAGGTGTGTGATCGTCCGGAGTTGAGTGCGAGGAGGGTGCTGGCGTTGTAGTGGCGTCGGTCGTTGTGGCGGTCGTGGGGACCAGGGGTCCTGCCGCTGGGCGCGGTCCAGGAGCGGACGGGCGCAGATGGGCTTGCCTTAGGCGCACGGCCGCTGCGCACCCGTGCAGCGGCCGCCATATGAGGGGAGGTGGGAGGGAGGAGCAACTGGGAGGCGGGAGCGGGGCGGTGAATGGGAGTGCAGAGGGGCGGGGCTGCAGGGGACGCGGCGGCGGGAGAAAACGGGTGAAATGAGGCACAGGGTACCAGGGGGCACAGAAGGCAACACAGGGGGGTAAAGAGATAAAAAAACGGAGAGAAAAGGCAAGATAAGACAAAAATACACAGACAGCAATACAATCAAGCCAGAGATGAAAACTGAGAGAAAAGGCAAGATTTAGATAAAAAATACACATAATAGCAATACAATCAAGACTGGTGTTACCGGGCTACTGAGGCAGAGGAGCCTTGAACCTGTGGCAGCGGCGGTGACGAGCAGCAGGGGCACACAGACACGCAGGTGGAGCTGTGCGGCGAGGAGGAGCAACCTCCCTGAAGACAGGGTCAAGGGTCGCTCGTTGTTCTACTAACAAAGTCCACTCAGCATGTCCTTTCTGCTTAAAGGGGCCGTCCAGTGGAAAGATAAAAGACATAGGCCTAGATATATAAAAATTTGGGGAGAGCGATTTCCAAATAACGATTTTCTGTCAAACGCAATTAGGAAATTGCTATTCCGCATGTATGAAACTTGTCGAGTTTCAATTAGTGCTTCCCAGTGGATCGTAAATTGATCTATCCCATGAATATTAAGGAGGTAGGTCGCAGTTTGAGACCCATTAAGAATGACAGCCATCACAGGGATGGTGGCCGGCTTGGGTCAGCAGGCCACCATGTCAGGGACTGTTTTTAAATAAAGTAAACTTTTCTTTTCTTTTAAATGCAGCCCGTTTTCCTTAAAGGAAAACAGGATACGTTTAAAACAGAAACCATTTAATTCAGTTTTTAGGTCTCGCCTAGCTATGCAGCGCATGCGCTGCTCTCCTTGGCGAAACCTATTGTTGTCGGTTTGTCGACGGAAAGGGGACAGGACATGTGCACGCGTGTAGAAGTCAGGAGATGTGCACCCGTACGGCTCACGGCGTTATCACAACGCCTGCTCCCACCATATGCATGCACATCTCCTGTCCGGTGTGGTGTGCTTACGTCAGCTGACTGAGTGAAAGAACACACAGCAAGATGTGTGCCGCGGCCCCCCGCTGACACCCCCTTGGATCCGTCAGCAGGACCCCCATGTGCCACCGCTGACTGCAGCTCTCCCGGTGCCCTACATGGACTGGCAGCCTGGGTTGCCACCCTAGTGAGTCTCTTTAATCGGCGCTGCCTTATGCGTTCGTATCAGGTCGACCAACATGCTGGGTTAATACATTGACATATGGAGCATAATCTAAGAATGGCACGTTTGCTGGTGCTTGGCAGAAAACACAGATCATTATTAAAATCAATATCAATATTAAAAAGAATGAACAATAGGCCTGTTAGTTTATGTTTGTATTAAACCGCCTGTTTCACAGTGTTTGACCCCAGTATTAATCCTACGTCACATAACCTACGGTTTTGCGGATTGAGAAATGTACAGTAATGGGGTGAATCATGCATGATTTCACAATGACAGAACTCATTTAGACTGTAAATGTTGCAATAACCTCCCCTCCTAACCCGTTACCCTGGCTGTGCTTTGGTAATTCCATTTTAAAAGGAGCATAAAGCACCATAATGTTATATAAATAACACTTTGAGTAAACACAGCATTTACATCAATAATGCCTGCACTGTTTACCCAGCAGCTGCAACAATTTTCAAGAAAATGGATTCAGAAGTGGAAGGCTCGTGCGGCTCAGGGTTAAGACAAAAAGGCTCAACTGTTGTTTCCAATCAATAAGCCATACGTCCAGAACACGGCGCAAGTGATAGAAATGTGCAGGCTGGGACTGGAGTAATAGAACAGCTACAGAGCTGAAAGTGTCTCCCGGGGATCTAACAGCTTCAGTGCCTCACTGCTGTAAATAATGAAAACAATGTAAATGATTGTGGGCCAAAGCGATGGAACCGCTGCATCGGATACCTGCCAGTATCATTAGCATAGCTTGACATTGATGGAGGACTCAGCTTCGCCCCCCACCAACTGTTTTAAAAACACTCTTGAGAAGGACTTTTTGTGATGTATGCTGTCCCAAGTTCTGTCCAGTTACCCAATCTGTAACAAACACGTCCTGCATTCTTCTTTTCTAAGCACACTGTAGGCTCATCTTGTTAGCACTATATATAAATGCAATTACAATTACAGTTCACCACATCCAGCCACAACACTCAAAACAAATACACATGGGTAAAAGACATTGCCATTTACAACGCTAACAGCTCTAACTCTCGCAAATGCGAGACCTATTGCATTGCAAATGCTTGCTAAGAATAGGCAGTGGTCCGTGGGAATAAATGTCTGCGCTTAAAAATATTTTTGGGAACATTCTCAAAGGGGAAGGGGTACAATGGGGATCCCTTCTTATTTGCAATTGTTTACCACCTCCTTCGAGGTGTCAGTAAAAAAGTTAATGTTTCGCAAGCATAATTCTGTTGCAAAACATTAAATTCCACTGCAAATCTGTAATTGGAAGGGTCGCTCAAAACATGCTGCTTCCAAATAATGAGTCACAAATCCAAATTGGAATTCCTTACTAAGTTAAAAAATCGCAATTTGGCTATAGTACATTAAAAAAAGCTTTTTTGCAGCCAAAAATTGCATTATTCTGCAAATCAGGCCGTTTGTAACTCAAAAAAAGATTCGTACCTGAGGCCCATAGTTCTCTTGACCCAGTCCTACATCACCAACAATTACCTACAATAGCCATTCGAGAATCTTCCTTTATTTGAAGATGTCAGCTTGGGTTTTGAGACCGATCATGACATCATTCACCAGTGGTCCTCTTTAAGGTAGTAGGGCCATGGAGTCTGTCCAATACTGCAGAGCCTTTTCATCACATGACACCTTGCTCTGGAATTGCCACTGTTTGAAAGTGCTACAATGTTCAATACCCTACGGCAGGGCGGATTGGCATACGGGGCAATATGGCACTGCCAGAAGGGGTGGTCTGACCGGTCAGTGTGTAGACGTTTGTTTGGCTGTTTTTGGGCCTGTTTATGATCTGGTGAGCTGTTTTTACTGCCGATTTCTCCTGTTATTTCCACAGACGTTGTACAAAGGCCTGAATAGTAAATAGGCTAGTCATTCTGGGACCCTCTGCAACTCTATATTTTGTGCACCAACCGATTAGTTCATAGGTCGGTTCGCAAAATACTACTAAAATTATATTCACAAAAACCCAGTGGGCAGGGAGAGTATATCATGGCTTCGTAGTCATTGGACCTATGGAAAAAAAAAAAAACCCAGCTCAAACTAATGGGACCAATCAAGTATCTGCTAAAAAGCTCTTTTATCTGGTTTCCCAGCCCTGGCGAGATCCATTTTTGATATTTGTAACATGGAGGAACACCAGTCATGTAATGACGGAGGAGAAGCCTCTTTCCACCACTTGCAGATTTCTCTACGGGTCACCAGAATAGAGTAGAACAAAAGGTTATTAGCAGGACTTCGCTTCTGATCTACTACACCGAAGATTACTAGCCGGAGATCTATAACCACTGTGGAACCTATTGAAGATGTTAGTTTGTTGCCTATTGAATTCCAATAAGACGTCAAGTGTGGACAGTCATAAAACATGTGTGCATCCGAGGCCGCCACTAGACCACACCGGGCGCATGCCACCTGTTCCCCTGTTGAAAATTTAGACAGTCTCTGGGGGGAGTAGTAGGCCCTGTGAAGGGTAAAAAGGTGGTACCTGCGGAGCCAGGCTGGTTTGACTATGTCCCAGAGAACATTGCAGGAGATTAGCCATAAATCATTCAAGTTCAAAGAAGGCAACAAGGAGCCCCATAGTAGGTCTGGAAGATTAAATTCCCCGTCAATCTCTTCCAAGATTAGGTTGTACCAAAGGGAAACCTCCTTGGGTACCGGTGTTTTATCAAGCAAAGAGGATTCCAGTTGGCTACCTCCTCCTAGGGGCATGTTAAGACGACGGGGAGCTCTAGCTGACTGCGCTTGTGCCCAGCTTGAGATTTGCAAAAATTTCAATCTTGAGAGGTTGGGGCCCACCTTGCTCGCTAGATGTTCCCAGGAGAGCATGGCCCCTTCCACAAACAAGTCACCCCATGTTGAAATTCCGGCATCTATTAGTGGAATTACCAGGACATCATTTACCCAACCTGGGGGGGCAGGGAGTTCCCATATAGGAGATCTGTTTGAATGGTATCCTAGTTTAATAGCAACTCTGAGATTGAACCAAGTTCTTGCTAGGCCCTGCAACACCTTCAGTTTGACCTTCTTGAAAAATTTAGGGTCTCCAAACTTAAAAAGAAAACCCGACTGCCCCAGTCCTTCACACTGTAGTAATGCTGAAAACATCGTCCCGATGCCTTGGTCTGATGGGGTTTTCAGCAACATTCGAGCGTGTGTCATCTGAAAAGCCCACCCGTATATCTGAAGGTCAGAACCGGCCAAACCACCCTTCTCCCTGCGACGCCTTAGTTTCTTCCAGGCTATTCTTACACTCTTGTTCTTCCAGATGAATGAAGAGATATCACTCTGCATCTTCGCTATTAGTGATTTGTCAAAATATAGTGGTATACTGTTAAAAATAAAAGTTAACTTAGGTAAAATGGACATTTTCACTAAATTTGCACTACCCAGGACTGTCAATGGGAGATGTCCCCAAGATCCCATTAGCTTCCTACACTCTTTAGCAACTAAAGCAAAGTTGGTAGAGGCAATCAGGTTGATCTCATTAACAATTCTTAAGCCTAGATTGTAGTGTAGTTCCTATTATCCCAATAGGCTCTGCGCATTGGAATAATACCTTCAATAGTATAGGCCTAGACCAGACGTTAACTAGGTCTACTACTGTCGATATTAGACTTAAAGTTTTGGGTTTGCCAGCTAGCTCAGAGTTCACTAGAAACTTTCTCGAATAGGCAAGGAGGAGTTGAACCTCCCTGGATAGACAAGAAGGGATTTAGTTTCTGACAACCATAGAACATGACAACTTTGCTCTCCCCTAATCAAGAGTGTATCTCTAGAGTCGTGTGAAAACAAAAGACGACTTATTTTACTCAGTCAGTACGTGCATTCTTAGTCTCACCAGATTGTAGAGAAAAGGAAGAGACGGGCGTGTTCAATAAAAGATGTTATTTATTGATCAGTCTCTTTTCTCATACAAGAGAAATGGATCGATATTATTGCAATACTTATGGTTAAGTAAAGTGCATACAATAAAAGCAGAAGTATAAAATAATACTGTAAAAACATTGATATGGTTTCTAAGCCATATGAAGGTTTAAAATGAATAAAATGAATACATACACATTTACATTTGACTAATCGTACTCAACTGGTGTTTCTAACTACGCCTACCCCGGGTACCTGACCTAAGCCTAATACGTGGGCGGGAATAGAAAGTTACAGTTTAAGTTAAGTTTGTTTTGCCAAGTGACTGACTAAAGAATTCTCTGCAAGGGGTTATTCAGTTCTGTACCTGGAATCTAGGATGAATGAGGGATGGTATCTCTCGTCTCTGGTCTCGATATCCCAGGCTGCCTGCGAGGGCTACCCGGAAGCGCCGGAGCTGGATTTCTCGGCCGGAGAAAGGCAGCGTCTCGTTCTCAGCGCGTCAGGAAGGCGGGGCTGCGCCAGCGGGGTCTGCTCTGCTCTGGGCTTCGGCAAGTCTGGCTGCTCCGATCTCGTCACCACCGCGTGTGTTTGCATAGGGCAATATCGGTAATATTTATACCTTTAAGGTGCCGAGATTGACGTAAGGATGGACATAGATACGTCAATAAGGATGTCATACGACCTGGTCGTTAGCACATTCTTTTGATGAAGTTCTCGGTGAAATCAAAACAATGGCCGCAGGGTTTTTCCCAGGTCTGTCATAGGTTTGATTTGTTTTGAGAACTCCGTATGCCTTATCAGGGGCTGGAGGAATATCACTTGTCTAATTAGATGGCAAGCGTTATGACCTAATCAGATAACACGTTCCTGTGCCGTAGTGTGGCTTTATCAGATAACGGTTCCTGCATCATGGGGGTTTTCTGCCTCATGGGATGGCTGCTAGTTAACTTGTTAACCAGAATAGGGTCAGGAATAGGGGGATCGATACAGAACCTATAGGAATACATCACAAGATATCTCATGTTACTGCTTAGTTGCTCAGAAAGCCCTGTTGCTTCGCTGTTCCATGCCATAATTTCGGTTTTGGAGGCATTAACCTCGTACTCTGAGGTTTTACCGAATTCCAATGCTAGATTTATGGCTGCCGGAAAAGCGGTGCTGATATCTGACGTCATGATCATAATGTCGTCTGCATACAGGGACACCTTTTTTTCCCAATCTCTATATTTAAAAGGCATGATGTTATTGATCTCCCGAATTTTTTGAGCAAACGGCTCAATATAGAGATCGAAAAGCAGGGGGGATAGAGGGCAACCCTGCCGTGTGCCCCTTGTGATAGTGAATGGTTCTGACAAACCACCATTGACCAAGACCGAAGCAGATGGATTGTGATATAGGAGATCCACCGCTCTGCGGAAAGCCCGACCCACGCCGAATTTTTCCAAAGCCTCCGACAGGTACAACCAGTTGACCCTGTCGAAGGCCTTGGTGGCATCCAGCGTGAGGATTGCCAGGGGCATTGAGGAGCTAGTTGCCATATCGATTGCTCCTATTAGGTCGTACATCAGCTCAAAGAGCTGACGACCCCTAACAAAGCTCTTTTGGTTGGAATGTAGGACTGAGGGAGCGACCTGACCCGTGACGCGAAGATCTTACAATTAGCATTAAGAATTGAAATAGGGCGGTAGGAACCGCAGTCAGTAGAGACCTTGCCTGGTTTCAGGATGAGTGTGATGGATGCGTTATTCCAAGATGTGGGCGGTAAAACTCCCTCCTGCAGAACTTGATTAAATAATACAGCAAGGAAAGGCGCTATATCTCCCGCAAGGTGTTTGTATATCTCGGCAGGCATCAGGCCCCGCCGCCTTACCCCCTTTGCTGTTGTGTATAGCAGTCACCACCTCTTCTTCCGTAACAGCCTGATCTAAAAAAGCACTTTGTTCTGGGGAAAACGATGGCAATGAAATGCAATTCAGCCACTCCTTTATATTTTCGAGGGAGATGTTATTGTCCTCCTGGTAAATGGTCTGAAAAAAATCTTTAAAGGCTGATCTTATTTCTAGATCCGAAGATACGGAACCGAAACTAGTTGTTATAGACCCTATATTATTACGAGTCCGGTCGGTTCTAGACTTCCAAGCAAGAAGTTTACCCGCCCCTTCTCCGAATTCAAAATGGGCTAGTTTACTTGCTTCCCACTTTTGGAGAATGCGCTGATTAAGTACTGAAGCCAGTTGCCCCTTGAGTTCCAGCAGCTTCTCCTGTTTGGCCAGTGTAATGGAATTAGGAGCTTCTAGTTCAGTTTGGACTAATAACAGGTTAGCCTCAATAGATGCAACTTCTTGGGTGTACTGCCTCCTATGGAAACTAGTTTTATTCTTGATAACCCCTCGCAAGGAACACTTAAAAGCGTCCCATACAGAGCTAGAGCTCGCAGAACCAATATTAACTAGAAAAAATTCTTGTGCTTCTACTCTAATATACTCCAGATCATCTGGAGATGTAAGAAGGAACCTATCGATAGACCATGACCTGATCGGGGATTGAACCAAGCCTTCAAGATCTAAAAGGACTGCGGAGTGGTCCGACAGGTGAGATGGTAGGTAAGTAACATTTTTTACTGAATCAAGCAAAGCTCTGCTTACTAAAAAGAAGTCAATCCTGGATCGATGATGATATTTGAAATTTCGGAAAGAAAAAACGGTTTTCTGCCCCGACCTTACTCTCCAAATGTCTATAATTCCGTATTGACACATAGCTTTAAGTAAAAAAGCTCTGGATTTAGACAACGTATGTTGTCGACTAGTAGGGGTTTTGTCTAACAGGGGGTCAAGAACGATATTAAAATCTCCTGCTATTATGACAGGTTCTGGGAAGTGCAAAAGTTCAGAGAATAATGATTCCAAGGCCGAGGGGTCGTCTCGATTAGGCCCATAATACCCAGCTATAGTAAAGTGTGAGCCACCTATAACCACGGTAGCGATAGCCCACCTGCCTGCGGGGTCTACCTTCTGCGCTATGAGTCTAGTGGTGATAGTTTTTTTTAAAAGAATGGTTACCCCTCTAGTAGTGGTTGCTTGACAAGTAGAGACAGACAGATCTATCCATATGTTTTTATTTACCAAATTGAGTAGCTCAGCCTCAACCAAATGTGTCTCCTGTAGTATAATGACCTGCGCATCAAAATCACGTAAATATTGTAGGATCCTGTTTGATCTAGGTTTGGTGCTCAGGCCATTAATATTCCAGGAGAGAATCTTAATAGTACTCATGGCTGGTATAATTAGTAAGGCTAGACATTACAAGCATACAACCCTTAGTCTTTGTCCGAGATACAAAATCTGTCCATTTTTTAGAGATAAAAATAGAATTTTCAACAACCAATTCGGAAATGAGGAACATTTTATGCTTTTTTACCCTGACCCTCACCCAAGTGAACCCCACCCCCCACCCTTGAGGAACCCTTGTATGTCTAACCGGAACACGTCCGGTTTGTGGTACCCCTGACCCATTCCAAGCCCCCACGAAGCGTTTTACTTATATTGTTGAGGACTAGGGAAATGCTACCTGTGTAGTTTGAACTATTGTAGCTCCACACGAAGTCAGGAAAAATTCCCCAAGGTGTGAGACGTGTCGGTTGTAATTTTCACATCTTATTGGTAAGTGTTATTTTATAGCTCAACTTATGGTTTTTATACCTTATAGATATATTTTTTTTTAAATCTTGTTGTATGTGCTTATTACTACGAGAATTATTTTTGAAGTTATATATATATATATATATATTTTTTTTTGGGGAATCATAGGAGAAAATAAACAGAGAGCTAGGAAAGATCGGGGTGGGGCCGTAATCGCGAAGACTCTATCCTCTCTACCTTAATGCAGAAAAAGTGGCCATGCCCCCATTCTCTCAGCCCAAACCCGATCTGCCCTCGGCCCCCTTGGGCGCACTAATGGTCATCAGAAGCTCGTCTGCAGCCTGAACTGAGCGAATGTTGAACATTTTATTGTTGAGCATAATCTTCGGAGCTGCAGGGAAACTCAACTGTACTGACGCTCCTAATTTCCTGAAGGCCTCCATCCTCCTGCCCAGTTCCTACTGCCTGTCCAGGGTGGCCCTTGAAAGGTCGGATCTTATTTGAAAAGTGAAATCTTCTCCTGATAGGGATTTTTATTTCAGGGCTAAGTTGAGGATATGATCCTTCAGTGAAAAAGTATGAAAGTTAACTAATATATTCCGGGGCTTTGTCCTCTGTAGATTTTGCCTGAAGGGGTCCCTATGTATCCGCTGGATGTCAACATTCAACTACTCTTCAGAATGAGATAAATTAAGAGATTTTTTAGAAGTTGAATGATGTAGGTCTTGATGTCTGATCTTTCACTTCCTTCGGGTACATTTAAAATTTGGATGTTACATCGCCTCACGTTATTTTCCAGGACCTCCATTCTATCAGCCAGAGCAGTATCCTCTCTTTTTAGTTTAACTATGTCCTCCTTAGCATTTTCCAATTCAAGAGACATCCCAGCCACTGTTTCTTCCAACGCTCCAGTTCTTGAAAAAAGACCATCTATCTTACTGTCTAAAGACTCGCAGTATGATCTGATCTCTCTCTGGATTTTTGATGACTCTTCAAAACCCCGTTTGATGTCAGCTGACAAATTAGAAAACATAGGTAATAATGAAGAGAGTGAGAGATCTTGGGGTATACTGGCGGCAAAAGCAGGGAGACTAGAGGGGGTGTCACAGATGGAAGAGGGATTAAGAGCGGCTTGCAGTGGAATGTTTTGGTTTACCTTTAGTGGCCCTCTAGATGTTGACGTCCTGAAACGTCTGACTCAAGGCATGTATCAACCTCCAGACCTGTGCGGTCACCCAGAGAACTACAGACTTCTGCTTCGACAGTACTAATAGGTGCCACAGATGTTGTAGGGGCCTCTCAAAACTCTAGAGAACCACTAAGACTGATATTATTTTCAATGCCCAGTTCAGCTGATGGTTTCATAAACGAGAGAGCAGAGTCAAGTCAAGTCAAGTCATAAAATTTATATAGCGCACTACATACCCAGAGGGTTTCAAGGCGCTTGGGGAGGGGGATTATTTGTCAAATATCCACGTTTTAAGTTGTTTTCTGAACGCTAGGTGATTCTGGGTGAGGCGAAGGTAAGCGGGGAGTGAGTTCCATGTTTTGGCAGCCAGGTATGAGAAGGATCTGCCTCCCATGGTGGTTTTGTTGATGCGAGGGACAGTGGCGAATGCTTGGCTGGAAGATCGAAGTTGGCGGGAGGGGGTGTAGAAGGATAGTCGAGAGTTGAGGCAATCTGGTCCGATGTCGTAGAGTGATTTGTGTGCGTGGGTAAGCAGTCGGAAAGTAATCCTCTTATTGACGGGTAGCCAGTGGAGGTCTTTAAGGTGACCAGAGATGTGTTCGTTGCGTGGGATGTCTAATATGAGCCTGGCTGAGGCGTTTTGGATTCGTTGTAGTTTCTTCTGTAGTTTGGCGGTGGTACCTGCGTAGAGGGTGTTTCCGTAGTCCAGTCGGCTCGTGACCAGAGCATGGGTGACTGTTTTCCTTGTTTCGGTGGGGATCCAGCGAAATGTTTTTCTGAGCATGCGAAGGATGTTGAAGCAGGATGAGGATACGGCGCTGACTTGTCTGTTCATTGAAAGTGAAGAGTCCAGGATGACGCCAAGGTTCCGTGCGTGGTCTGTCGGGATGGGTGCTTTTCCGAGGGCTTCCGGCCACCAGGAGTCGTCCCATGCAGAGGGGGATTTACCTAAGATGAGGACTTCTGTTTTGTCTGAGTTCAGTTTCAGACGGCTTTGTTTCATCCATTCGGCGACTTCTTTCATTCCTTCGTGTAGGTTAGTTTTGGCGGTGCTGGGGTCCTTGGTGAGAGAAAGGATCAGTTGAGTGTCATCCGCGTAAGAGATGATGTTGAGGTTGTGTTGGCGGGCGATGGTCGCGAGGGGGCTCATGTATACGTTGAAGAGGGTGGGGCTGAGTGAGGATCCTTGTGGTACGCCGCAGATGATTTCAGAGGCCTCGGACTTGAATGGTGGGAGGCGGACTCTCTGGGTTCTTCCGGAGAGGAACGAGGTGATCCATTCCAGTGCCTTTCCTTGGATTCCGATGTTTCTGAGGCGCTGTAAAAGGGTGCTGTGGCAGACTGTGTCGAAGGCTGCGGAAAGGTCGAGGAGGATGAGGGCGACTGTGTCTCCATTGTCCAGTAGAGTTCGAATGTCGTCTGTTGCTGCGATGAGGGCGGTCTCAGTGCTGTGCTTTGCTCGGAAGCCAGATTGTGAGGAGTCGAGGGATTTGTTGGCCTCGAGGAAGGCGGCGAGCTGGTTGTTGACAGCTTTCTCGATGACTTTGGCCGGGAATGGAAGAAGCGAGATGGGGCGGTAGTTTTTGAGTTCGGTGGGGTCTGCTGTTGGTTTTTTCAGAAGGGCGGTGAGTTCAGCGTGTTTCCAGTCTTCTGGGAAGGTAGCGGAGTTGAAGGAGCAGTTGATGACGTCTCGGAGGTGCGGAGCTATGACGGAGTCTGCTTTGTTGAAGATGTGGTGAGGGCATGGGTCTGTGGGGGATCCAGAGTGGATGGAATTCATCAGGCGGATGGTGTCCTCAGTGGTGATTGGGTTCCAGGCGTTGAGGGTGTAAACGGGGGGAAGATAGTCAGCTGATGGTAGGGTGGGTTGGCTTCCGGGTTGGTTGTCAAAGCTGTTGTGGATGTCAGCAATCTTGTTGTGGAAGAAAGAGGCTAGGGAGTCGCAGAGAGTTTGAGAGGGGGTGATGTCGTTGGAGTTGGCCGAGGGGTTGGAAAATTCCTTGACGATGTTGAAAAGTTCCTTGCTGTTGTGGGCGTTGTTGTCGAGTCGATCCTTGAATGCTGTTTTTTTGGCTTTTCGGATCAGTTGGTGGTGAGTACGGATGGCGTTTTTGAAGGCGTCCTTGTTGCTGGTGGATGAGTCTTTTTTCCAGGCCTTTTCAAGGGAGCGGCATAGTTTCTTGGATTTCTTGAGGTCCTCGTTGAACCATGAGGCCTTCTTGATTTTGTGTTGGCGTTTTTTCAGTGGTGCTAAGGTGTCTGCGGTGTTGGATAACCAAAGGGTGAGGTTGGAGGCGGCTTCGTTGGCGTTAGAAGAGAGGGCTGGGGAGGTTTGAAGGAGCGATGAGGAGATCTGTTCCGTGGTGATTTTGTTCCAGTTTCTTTGTAGAGTTGGTTGGAGGTGGATGATGGGTTTTGGCTTGTTGTAGGTGAAGTGGACGCAGCTGTGGTCAGTCCAGAGGAGCTCCGTAGTGTGGTTGAAAGAGACATGGTTGCTAGAGGTGAAGATGGGGTCGAGTGTGTGACCTGCGATGTGGGTGGGGGAAGTGACCAGTTGTTTAAGTCCGAGGTTGGCGAGGTTGTCTAAGAGGGTGGCGGTGTTGCGGTCGTTGATCTTCTCAAGGTGGAAGTTGAGGTCTCCCAGGAGGATGTAGTCTTTGGAGGGGAGCGCGTGTGGGGTGATGAAGTCCGTGATGTCTTCACTGAATTTTGCGCGGGGTCCTGGTGGTCTGTAGAGGAGGGTGCCTCTGAGTGTGGTCTTGGGGTCGATGTGGATCTGGAAGTGGAGGTGTTCGGAGTTGGCGAGGTTGGCGTCAGAGCTGGTTGAGATGCGGATTGATTTCTTATGGACGATAGCGATTCCTCCTCCTGTTTGGTCGGTGCGGTCTTTGCGTGTAATCTTATAGTCGTCAGGGATAGCGATGGCGATGTCAGGGGCGGAGGAGGCGTTCATCCATGTTTCCGTTAGGAAGGCGACGTCTGGAGAGATGGTGTCTAGTAGGTTCCAAAGGTCAATGGCGTGTCTGTGGATCGAGCGGGTGTTGAGAAGGATGCATTGTAGGTGGTTGGGGTCGGGAATCTGTGGTGTGGTCGGAGCGGAGATGTTGACGGTGCCGCTGAATTTGCAGGAGAGGCAGGAGAACGGTCCATGGGTGCGTCCTGGAGCGGCTAGGATGCAGTTGGGGGCGCGACCGGGGTTAAGGGCTAGGAGGGTGGCGGCATCGTAGGTAACGCGGGGGGGCTGGGCAGTGCGAGGGGCAGGGGGTCTGGCGCTGGGCGCGGTCCAGGCGCGGACGGGCGTAGACGGGCTTACCTTTGGCGCGCCTTCGGCGTGGCCGAAGCGCGTGGACGCTGCGCGTGGGGACATTGGCCATAAATGGAAGGTGGAGGGGGCGGAGCGTGGGAGGGAGAGCTGGGAGGCGTTAGCGAAGGGGGAGGGACGGGCTGCAGGAACAACAAAATGGAGGGCTTCCACACAAACAACACGACGCAATGCGAGGCCAAAGTGAATGCAAAATAGCAGATGCGATCTGTGAAAACGGCGGCGCTCTGCACACAGGTAATAAACAGTACAATAAATCCAGAGATTAATAATTGCAGTGACAGCACAATGCGCTTAGAACAAACACTGTAGAACTGCTAAGAACTACGCATATGCGGAGCGCTACGCTGGGGACTGGGCGCTTAAGCACGAGTGGGAAATGCCGATGAGGAAGATATTGCCAGTGTCACAAAGTCAGCGCTACGATACCCCAATGGCGCTTGTAGGTCGGGGAGGTGATCAAGGAGCAACCGCTTCACTGGGAGTTCAGCTGGTCAGAGTTAACCTCCATCGATGTAATACCTGTGGGTGTACCTCCCTCCCCCCAGGTTGAGCCTCATTACGAGCCTCCTCCATGATTTGAGGACTAGAGACCAAAGAGACCAAACAACCAGACAGAACTGTGGTCGGAGATATACCTGGAGGGATACACACTGGAGGGGGATAGCTCTGTGCCAAATCTAAGACCTGAGGAATGGCCTTAAAGTAGGATCGCAGTGATGGCGTTATCTTAGAGCTAGAATCTAGAACTGCTTTGGCTGATTTAGATTTTTTCGCACGTTTGGGTTTCACCTCAGAGGAGAGGTAGGAGGAGGTTTTAGAAGGCGTTTTAATGGTGTTGATACTAGTTAGTTTAGTCGGCTCAGGACCCACTACAGCAGTATCCTTAGTCGCTTCCCCAGACTCCAGCCTAGTTCCCAGGACAGGGGGTCCCTCGTGCCCTCCTTCTTCCTATTAGTTTTACCTCCCCTGTTTTGATTTAGATATTTATTGCCTTTATTCCCCCTACGGCCCCTGTTAACAATTGCTGGATACAAGTTTGAGGAGGTTTCAACTTGATTCAGGCAGTAACTTCTAAGGGTAGTTGTTTGTGGGGTTTTAACCAGACAGAACTCTCTCTGCCTTTCGCTAGAACCCGGACCTGGCTCTAACCCTGGGCTAAATAACCCCTCTTCAGGTAACTTTAAGCACTGACTGTCGGCTACCTCCCCCCCTCCTTGCTTCCCCTTCACCTCCTTTATTGCAGGAGCTGCAGGAATTGGCGGGACATAGGCTGCTGTGGCTGTTGTAAATCCAGAAGCGGCTGCCGCTGTTACTGCTATGTCCGCTCGCTCGGTCTCGGCCACCTTCTCCGCAGGAACCACAGAGGAGCGGAGGTCTCTACGGAGAGACCGCAGGTGTCTCCCGCGACGGAGCTCCAGGGCGGCTTGATGCCACGTCCACAACACCGACTGCGTCTGCAGTGACGGCTGATCCGCAAGAGGCTCGTCTGCTGGAGCTCCGAGGAGGGACGCCGAAGCAAGCTGAAACACGCCCCTCTGAATACACATGGACAAGGAAGAAGGACCGTACAAACGGCCCGGAGCAAACTTTCGTCAGATAGATGGCTTTCTTTCTTCGAATTAATCAGTAATTCGGTAATACAAGCGATTTGACAGTCCCTCTAATATCACGGGAGTCTCATACAGAAGTCCCCGTTCTTTTCAGCGCTAAGAAGATGCAACGCTCCGCTAGAGCTCAGAGCAGAGTACCGCGGCAGTTAGCCTACTGCCGCCATGTTCCTCCACATTTTTTTTTTCCCCCCAGGTCCAATGATTACGAAGCCATGATATACTCTCCCTGCTAAAACATCTTCGCCCCTTCTCTCGACGAATTGGTGATACAAGTAATGGTGGTAACTGGCTAATGGTAAAAATCTGTCTTACAAGTAACAAGGTGTAAGGATTGGCTGGGAGAACGACATAGCTGTAGGGTTTCGGCAGATCAGTACATCGTTTATACCCCTACCAGTCTTCGACTGAGACAGCATGTCAACTCCCCAGTATGCCATTCTTCCCTGTCCACAGTTTCGACAGATTACAACCATGGTGGAGATGAGGACTAAAAAAAAAAAAAAAGCCAGTGGGCAATTTGAAGCTAATTTTTAAAAGTAGAATAATAGCATATCAGGCCACCCATGATTTTGGGACATTAATTGATTGAACATTTTCAGCTAGAGACCAGGTTAGTTACAGTGGTTAATTTGTAAAAAATAAAATAAAGAGCCACGGCCCACTTCATTTCACAGGAAGCCACTGTGTCTAACACCATCCACTGCTGCCTCTAATTCTGCTAAATTAAAGTTCCAGCGCTTACTAGAGACCAGCATACTGATACATCAGTTTTACAGCAGCAGGTAAGTACCCTCGAAACACTGTATTATTACTGGGTAAGGATAAATCACATTCAGAGTTTGCATGAAAAAATACTATGTGCATGCGCTGTTTTCTCCAGAAACTCTGCACCCGGAGTAACTAGACCCAGGATTACCGCACATGCACAGAAAATGGAATTGCATCAGTTTATGTGCTGAGCGCATATGCCACTTCCTGTCTAAACATTGGCAGCCATTTTAGCACATGGCCAGTTAATCTTTCAGGAATCCACCTACATTTAGCTGATTACATTATCTAAGTAGCATCTTAGACTTACATTTTCAGAAGCGGAGCAGCAGGTTCTGGCTGATGTTATGTTATAAGGAACTTCTAGAGCGCTCATTTACTGAAAGCTTTTATGGCACTTACAGCACTAGCAGCAGGGCAGAGGTACGATTAATCGCGGGCATGTCTGAAAAGCCATGTTTTTAGCAGGGTTCTGAATGGCTCGTACAAGGTTGCTGCTCTTATGTTTTCAGGGAGAGAGTTTCTAAAGCCAGGAGTCAACACAGCAAACCTGGTTCTTCCCATCCTTTTGCTATTGAATTTTGGAACCTCTAAGAGATAGAGGTGTGCTTATCTGAGATTACGCCTGGGGATGTAGTTCCGTATACTGGAATATTCAAAGGTGGGGCTTTTACAATGGAGGATTTAAAAATCGCACCGCCCATTTTAGACAGGGTTCTTCGTAGGACTGGAAACCAGTGGAGTTTCTTTGACAAAGGTTTAGTGTGTCAGTATCTCGGTTGTTGGTAGACCAAGCAGGGCCGAACTGGGAACCAAAACCGGCCCTGACAAAGTGCTCGCCGCCCCCCTCCCTCCCCGGGTGTTGGGGGTGCGGCCGAGCTCTTTGCCAGGGCCGGTTTTCGGCCGATTTTGTTACAGGGCCGATTTTGCAGCTATTCTGCCCAAAACCGCCCCCCACCCGTGCGGCGCACCAGGGGATTGCCCGGTGCCCGCTACGGCCAGTCCGGCCCTGAGTGCAAGTTCAATCTGGATTG
This sequence comes from Lissotriton helveticus, assembly GCF_964261635.1. Classification (NCBI taxonomy): domain Eukaryota; kingdom Metazoa; phylum Chordata; class Amphibia; order Caudata; family Salamandridae; genus Lissotriton; species Lissotriton helveticus. The sequence goes on from NC_136067.1 coordinate 102,426,032, forward strand.
TGGCCTCAATAGAGAAACATTTCCAGATTTTTTTTTATTTTGCGAGCTGAAAGAAGCAGGAGGAAGTCACTGCTGCAATCCGAGGGTTCACTGAAAGGTCTTTATTGACAAGTATGCAAGAATCTTGACCGCTTTTTTTCGTAATAGGAGGGGAGCCTTGCCCATGGGGCCAAAAGGAGGGACCCCAGCAATGCAATTTGTTTTTTACCACACCACCTCGGTTTTGTCCAAGTTCAGTTTTAGTTCATGACAATTCATCTAGTCATTGATAATGATCATGGTGTTTTGGAAGAACGTTATCGATTCTGAAGTGTCCTTGATGTTAAACACTAGAAGCATGTCTTCAGCAAAGTTGTATATTTTTTTTTAGTCTTTTAGGGAATTTACCAACAGGCAAATATATAGATTAAATAGGAACCCTGAGGTACCCCAAAGCTGAGATTGTCCTTGAAGGAACAACAAAGGGGAGGAGAACCGATTGCGAGTGGTCCGGTAGAGAGGACTTTATCCAATCCAGATCACAACCGTGCAAGCAGGTGGCCTCAACATAGTCGAAAAGGATGTCATCAGGGCTCGAGTCGGGGTACCACGCGAGTGGACAGCGTCCCCCCACTTATTTTACCAGGAGCTCAATAGTAGAGCCACACATTCACTCTTTGGCCTCTCTGGGGCGAGATCGGAGCCCATTCAGAACGCTGCTCACGCGCTGGCTTCTCTGATGCAACCGCATCTAAGGGGTGAGCGAGGGGAGGCAATGAGTCTGATAGTACAAGCCACCTTTCGTAACGTCACGTCCTGTTGTGACGTCAGCGTCCCCCCACTTCTTTTTTAGGACTTGTGCCCTGGATGTCATGATCCACTGTGTCAAAGGCTGCCGATAGATCCAGGTGGACCTACACCTGGGCCTGACCATTATCCAATTCCTATATCATATCATTTAATACGGAAAGAATAACGTATTCCGTGGAGTGAAAGGGGCAGGAGCCAACCTGATGGGGGTCTACAACGGAGAACAGAATAAAGGAGCAAAGATAATGGACAACGTGGGCTGCCAGGATTCTTTAAAATAGAGGGATCGTCCCCAGCTTTTTTGGGAGGGGCAGAACCACTGCTACTTTAAAAGTAAGAGGGACCACACCCTGGCTAATTGATAAGTTGAGCATGGCCATCGCCAAATCAGGAAACTCTGAGAAAATGGCTTTTTGGAGCGAGGCGGGGGCGAATGTCTTTAGGGGAGTCAGATTTGACCTTTGTTAACAACTTTGACAGAGCAGCTCTAGTAATTAAAGGAAAAGCATTAAGATGGAGATGTTTCTATCTTCCAAGGGAGTGGGGCTGAAAGGGGAGGTAGGATGGATACTGTTGTTCATTATCTTTATATTTTGATTAAAAAAAAGTTCAGTTCATCACACAAGGCTTGTGGGGGGCCATCGAGGCATTTTGGTGGTCCGGATTGGATAATTCTGAGACTTTTTTGAATATTACTTTAAGTTTTATTTTCAGAGTTTATGATTTTATTTGAGAAGTAAGTGGATTTGGCTTCCCAGATTAATTTCTCGTAGGACTTTAGCTGCAGGAGAAATGTGTCCTTTTCTTCTAGGGCATATGCTTTGTGCCATTTACACCCGATTGGCGTAGAGCAAGATTGGCTTGTTTAAGGTCATCTGAGAACTATTTAGATGCCTCGTGGCTATGATTCAGGTTTTTCCTATGCAGAGGGGCATGTGTATCACTAGCTTCTCTGAGCCAGTTCGTCATCCCCGCCTCAAACTCCTCAAGCACACCCTCTGGGTGGGAGGTGTACCAGAGAGTTACAAAAGGTATTTCCAATTCATATACATGGGTTGTTTTCTGAGAGAGAGAACGCACATCCTAAATGTAATTAAATGGTGAGCCGACCAACAGCAGGGGGTGACATAGAGAATGGAGATGGAAAGATTCAGAGACCAGATTTGATCTTAAATATGACCCTTGCAATTGGTGGCTGCGGACACCTGCTGGACGAAATTCAAACTCGTCAGCTGTTCAGTCAGATTGGAAGATATGAGGCCGCCATTTGGGTCATTTTGACCATAGATTACAATCACTGAGAAGTAGAATTTTTTCTTACTCAATGGCCAGATTTGGCCAAGTCGGTCAGCGATGACAAATACTTTAGTATATGGACTGAGGGTCTATATAAGATGATACATATCAGAGGGGAGGTGGGTGAATCTAATGTAATTACCATGTTTTCTGCTGATGATACTGGTAATGGAGTGAGTTTAGTGTACTGTATCTGTTTTTTTATGATCGCTGCAATACCCCCACCTTTTTTGCCATGATGTCTATTCAGGTTCAAAATATAAACATTCTCTGAGAGATCTGCTAAAACATCAGGCGTGGAATCCTCGGTTAACCACGTTTCTGTTAAGAACAATATTTCAGGGGATTCTGATTCGACAAAGTCCTAGCAGAGAGAGTGAGTTAAGATGAACAATACATCTTTGTTAGTAGATTTTAGCGATGGTCAGAGGACAGTTTCCACCATAAACGCCTGTCTCACCGGTCTTTCTGGGGTTAAGGGCAGTGGCTGATCGCGATTTAAAAATGCCTAAATCATCCAATTTTGTAACACAGGTTCCTTCAAATAGAGATATTTGGCTCCCAGAGCTCTGAGATCGCTGAAGCAATGGGTTCAAATTTGAGTATGGTGGCTGGCCCCAGCCGGCTGCGAACACGCACAGCCAGGCTTACCTTTGGCGCACCTGTGACGCGCGACCACGCTGCCACCATCTAGATAAGGGCCCAGAGCTTTTACAGACTCCGCCTGCACTGACCCTGATTGGCTAAGCCCTGCACCCAATGGAAAAGTATCTCAGCGGGTCTTAAGAGCGTGCGAGAAAAAGAAAAGGCAATTTAAAATCAGCGTACAAACAAGTTAGAACTGTGTAAAATACAATGACAAGTGGAACTAGGCAAGCATACTACTGCGGCTGAGTGTGGCACGACTGCTCTGGCATATTCATATAATATGACAGAATATACACCTTTATAGCCACCAATTCGTTTTTCCAATGTACTCATAGGCAACATTGTTAGTGTGCAGACTGGCGTTGTGTCCTGCCCCAGCAGCACGTATGTGTAACTCTATGAATCAGTGGAGCGCCTCCGCACTCCATTCAACAGTTGCACAGCAAGAACAGGATATATGCCAAAAACTCCATCATGAATTGAATAATCTGTTCTAATCCATGTTAATCCTTATTTTATTCCATGACTTTCTCTTCTAATTCCTCCATTCACATAAAAGGCTGCATGTTTCCCAATTTTCTCAAATGCTATAGATATGCGTATCCAGGCCTTTTTCTGTAGCCTGTGGGAGTACATATTTCATCCTTGGCAACTATATTCGCTTCGACCCAATGCATTTCGGGCGGGACAGCCCTTTGTCAGGGGTAGCTATGAATTAAAATTAAAAACCACTATTAGTATTTTATGACATTTTAGACAACATGTATAAACTACGGTGTCTTCACCCATTATCTGACCTATAATCTTTGCTTGTTTGGTAGAAAAATAGTGCAGAAACACATACAGCCCCACCATTACCTTAACCGACATTAAGTAAATACTTCTCCTGTGAAACTAAACTCCACCAAGTATATCTCAATCTAAACCCACATGGTGTGATAAATTCCTCAAACTAATCATAAATATTTGAACCTGCACATGCTAAAATGATTTTCCTCACAGTGAAACTGACTCCTCTCCTCCTGGTCTCATCACCATGTAAGTGCTCAAACAACTAGCTGCTGCTTCGTAACCGCGAATTAACCCAACCCCCCTGTGTACCTTCCAACCGTGCACCTGATGCTAATTGTCAGTTCAAAATGAGACTTGCTAAAAATACAAGTCCCACTAACCCTTGTGTGTTCGTCCTTAAAACACCCTCCCTTTCTACTCCAACACAAACATTTACATTTAGTGTTTATGAACAATACTTCCGCCATCTAGATAAGGGCCTGGAGCTCTAACAGACTCCGCCTTCGCCAAGCACCAGAGAGAAACTTTGCCATTAGTGGAGGCCCTGCTCCCGAATGGAAATGTAACCCTGGGAGAAAACTGAAAGAACTATCATTAATCCTGCAAGCCTGGAAGAAATAGGTGTTGGTATTAATGCCAGAAGTCACATTGAATCTAATAAATGTACTTATATTAAAAAAATATTTGGAGATTATTGATTTGATTTCATTTGAGAAACTACACATCCTTAAGTAGTAATACCGTGTGGCAAAACGCCACCAGTGCCTTAGAACAAATATTACCTCTATGTCCACATTCTCTGAGAGTGACTCCACCCTCTGGAAAGAAAAAAACAGGAAAATTCTAGTAAGCCCTTCCCACCCTGCAGGGTGCCATATAAGGAATAGCTGACCCAGAATTCTTCTATAGTATCCCAGCAATATCAAAGGCTTGGATTAATGGGCTGTGATGAGGACGCGTAGGACTAAGAGTAATGAAGATTGCCAGTAAGTAATAGGGGCAGTGCCTAACTACCTGTACATCGCTCCGCCTCATCCCAGTCATTAATCTATGAATCTATCATTGTTTCACTCACCGGATCTTCCACCTCATCTGCAGGAGATTCGGCCTTCCATTTCTGGAAGTGTTTGCTTTGAGGGACAACACAAAGGTTCGGAAATTCCGCTTGAGGTTTCAGGAGCATAGAGAATGGGGAACAGATGTTCTGCTAGTGGGTTGGCCCCAGAAACTGCTCTATACTTTCCCTCCTTGTCCAGTAATCACAAGAACTTTGGCAAAGATTCAATGGGAGAAAGCAGAAGTGATATTAACAGTCCCTTATCGGCTGAGACGATCTTGGTTTCCACTTCAAAAGAGACTGGAGACTTGTCCTCCTGTAAACTCCACCTTTTTTCGAGATTCCTTGCCGTCCACATCTATGTCTGGGTAGGGATGGATTTTGAGTGTCGAAGCCGAGGGAAAATGAAATAAATAATTAATTTTCCCTCTACATCGTTCCTCGAAATCCCTCCCCACGCGGCTCCACCGCCCCACCGCTGTTACCTGCACGGATCGCGGCGTGATCTCCATCTCCATCTCTTTACTTGAGGTTAAGAAGGTGACACTTTTTAGTAAGCGTCTCCTGGCAGTTCTGGTCGAGATCATTCAGTATTCAATATTCTCAAAGGCCTTTGACTGTTAAAGCCTACTCTAGACATTGGGACACTTTTCACAAATGGGGTTTCCAGCATGATCTCTTAGTTTCTTCCTGTCCTTTTTCTGCAGTCTTGCAGTTTTTGGTAGACGGCTATCATCTTAATCTTTCTCTGTCTGCTCTTAAAACTCACTGGTTCTCCTATCAAAGCTTTCAGAGAAGTATCTTAATCTCAAGGTGAAATTGTTTCTCTGATTAACAGAATCTTTAAGCTTATAGATAAATGAAAGAGTTTTATGATTTTTGTATTATTTTGACTAAGTGGGCCACCAGTTTAATTCATTCTCTAGAATTTGGAGAATCTTTCTTACTTATTTTTGGGATGTTTTTACACTGACTATATGATTAATGTATGAATTGTTTCTAAATTACAACTTCAGAATAATTCTTCGGGGATGTCCTATTAACAGTTATCAAATTAATTAAAACATATATAAAATAAATATTTTAAAACACTTCCCACACTATTTCCCTACAAACCCACCAATAAATATGAAAATGTAGAGTAAACTGTGATTCTTTAAATATATCACCAAACCCAAAAATAATCTTTACTAAAAATAACTATAAATAAATATTATAACAATAATTATTTATAACACTAAAACTAGTAAAACAATTAAAAAAATCAAAAGAAGCTATATGCAACTATATTACATAAACAATATAAAACACTAAAAGATTTTTAATAAGGTAAAAAAAAACGATATTCTTATCTGTAACATTATGTCCCATGATATTATTGTCATCAAAATATTCTTTGAAGAATATTAGTGTATAACAATATTTTTACAACAATATTATTGGAATCTTGAGGGGAGATAGTGTCATGATTCAGGGAAAATACAGGCAGCCTAGGGAGGACTGGAAACAAATGATGGAAGATATGTCAATGAAAATTCATGAGAACTGAAACTTCAGGCCGCTAAATGCATTATCTCTCCCTCTCTTCCTAGGGTTAATGATGCCAGAACCCTATTTAAGGCTTGTTATGGCTCATGGTATTTGCCTGGCAATGTGTCGCTAGTTGCACTGGTTCTCTGCATATGTACTAGTTCGCACTCATGTTTGTCGTTCATGTTTAATCTTTTCTTCCCTTTCTGTTCTCTGCTGGTTCACATGCCTCCTTTTGTTGGTGAGTCTTGCTTCCTTGTTTATTCTGTTGTTCTGTCTGGTGTGTTTGCAGCAGCGTGCCAGGGCCCAGTACTGGATTCCATGTCAGGCCAAGGCTCATCACAGCAGTGCCCGCTGCCAAAGTAAATCTATTTCAATGTTACATTTCCAACTCAGCCAGTCCAACACACTTAGCTATCCTTCTCAGTATTCCAACTACCACCACAACATTGAGGTAGCATGTCTACTTAGACACTTCCATGGCAAGGAGTGAAATCCAGTCCAGTGTTTCTCTCACCACAACATTGAGGTAGCATGTCTACTAAGACGATTCCATGGCAAGGAGTGAAATCCAGTCCAGTGTTTCTCTCACCACAACATTGAGGTAGCATGTCTACTAAGACGATTCCATGGCAAGGAGTCAAAATCCAGTCCAGTGTTTCTCTCACCACAACATTGAGGTAGCATGTCTACTAACACGATTCCATGGCAAGGAGTGAAATCCAGTCCAGTGTTTCTCTCACCACAACATTGAGGTAGCATGTCTACTAAGACGATTCCATGGCAAGGAGTCAAAATCCAGTCCAGTGTTTCTCTCACCACAACATTGAGGTAGCATGTCTACTAAGACGATTCCATGGCAAGGAGTGAAATCCAGTCCAGTGTTTCTCTCACCACAACATTGAGGTAGCATGTCTACTAAGACGATTCCATGGCAAGGAGTCAAAATCCAGTCCAGTGTTTCTCTCACCACAACATTGAGGTAGCATGTCTACTAAGACGATTCCATGGCAAGGAGTCAAAATCCAGTCCAGTGTTTCTCTCACCACAACATTGAGGTAGCATGTCTACTAAGACGATTCCATGGCAAGGAGTGAAATCCAGTCCAGTGTTTCTCTCACCACAACATTGAGGTAGCATGTCTACTAAGACGATTCCATGGCAAGGAGTCAAAATCCAGTCCAGTGTTTCTCTCACCACAACATTGATGTAGCATGTCTACTAAGATGATTCCATGGCAAGGAGTGAAATCCAGTCCAGTGTTTCTCTCACCACAACATTGAGGTAGCATGTCTACTTAGACACTTCCATGGCAAGGAGTGAAATCCAATCCAGTGTTTCTCTCACCACAACATTGAGGTAGCATGTCTACTAAGACGATTCCATGGCAAGGAGTCAAAATCCAGTCCAGTGTTTCTCTCACCACAACATTGAGGTAGCATGTCTACTAAGACGATTCCATGGCAAGGAGTGAAATCCAGTCCAGTGTTTCTCTCACCACAACATTGAGGTAGCATGTCTACTAAGACGATTCCATGGCAAGGAGTCAAAATCCAGTCCAGTGTTTCTCTCACCACAACATTGAGGTAGCATGTCTACTAAGACGATTCCATTGCAAGGAGTCAAAATCCAGTCCAGTGTTTCTCTCACCACAACATTGAGGTAGCATGTCTACTAAGACGATTCCATGGCAAGGAGTGAAATCCAGTCCTGTGTTTCTCTCACCACAACATTGAGGTAGCATGTCTACTAAGACGATTCCATGGCAAGGAGTCAAAATCCAGTCCAGTGTTTCTCTCACCACAACATTGAGGTAGCATGTCTACTAAGACGATTCCATGGAAAGGAGTGAAATCCAGTCCAGTGTTTCTCTCACCACAACATTGAGGTAGCATGTCTACTAAGACGATTCCATGGCAAGGAGTGAAATCCAGTCCAGTGTTTCTCTCACCACAACATTGAGGTAGCATGTCTACTTAGACGATTCCATGGCAAGGAGTGAAATCCAATCCAGTGTTTCTCTCACACTCCTTTTCCCTGTTTTTCCCAAATTCCTGACACTGGCTGCTAGAAGGCTCATTTGCCCCCAAACAGCCCCACAATGAACTGAAAAAGAAGTACCATTACATTTAACAGTTCGTATTGTGGAGAAGCCTGCTTTCCAAGACTAAACCCTGCACAAGGACAGATGTTGCCTTTCCAGTCCAGTGTTTCTCTCACCACAACATTGAGGTAGCATGTCTACTAAGACGATTCCATGGCAAGGAGTGAAATCCAGTCCAGTGTTTCTCTCACCACAACATTGAGGTAGCATGTCTACTTAGACACTTCCATGGCAAGGAGTGAAATCCAGTCCAGTGTTCCTCTCACCACAACATTGATGTAGCACGTCTACTAAGACGATTCTATGGCAAGGAGTCAAAATCCAGTCCAGTGTTTCTCTCACCACAACATTGAGGCAGCATGTGTACTAAGACGATTCCATGGCAAGGAGTCAAAATCCAGTCCAGTGTTTCTCTCACCACAACATTGAGTTAGCATGTCTACTTAGACACTTCCATGGCAAGGAGTGAAATCCAGTCCAGTGTTTCTCTCACCACAACATTGATGTAGCATGTCTACTAAGACGATTCCATGGCAAGGTGTGAAATCCAGTCCAGTGTTTCTCTCACCACAACATTGATGTAGCATGTCTACTTAGACACTTCCATGGCAAGGAGTGAAATCCAGCCCAGTGTTTCTCTCACCACAACATTGAGGTTGCATGTCTACTAAGACGATTCCATGGCAAAGTGTGAAATCCAGTCCAGTGTTTCTCTCACCACAACATTGAGGTAGCATGTCTACTAAGACGATTCCATGGCAAGGTGTGAAATCCAGTCCAGTGTTTCTCTCACCACAACATTGAGGTAGCATGTCTACTAAGACGATTCCATGGCAAGGTGTGAAATCCAGTCCAGTGTTTCTCTCACCACAACATTGAGGCAGCATGTCTACTAAGACGATTCCATGGCAAGGAGTGAAATCCAGTCCAGTGTTTCTCTCACCACAACATTGAGGTAGCATGTCTACTAAGACGATTCCATGGCAAGGTGTGAAATCCAGTCCAGTGTTTCTCTCACCACAACATTGAGGTAGCATGTCTACTAAGACGATTCCATGGCAAGGTGTGAAATCCAGTCCAGTGTTTCTCTCACCACAACATTGAGGTAGCATGTCTACTAAGACGATTCCATGGCAAGGAGTGAAATCCAGTCCAGTGTTTCTCTCACCACAATATTGAGGTAGCATGTCTACTTAGACACTTCCATGGCAAGGAGTGAAATCCAGTCCAGTGTTCCTCTCACCACAACATTGATGTAGCATGTCTACTAAGACGATTCCATGGCAAGGAGTCAAAATCCAGTCCAGTGTTTCTCTCACCACAACATTGAGGTAGCATGTCTACTAAGACGATTCCATGGCAAGGAGTCAAAATCCAGTCCAGTGTTTCTCTCACCACAACATTGAGGTAGCATGTCTACTTAGACACTTCCATGGCAAGGAGTGAAATCCAGTCCAGTGTTTCTCTCACCACAACATTGATGTAGCATGTCTACTAGGACGATTCCATGGCAAGGTGTGAAATCCAGTCCAGTGTTTCTCTCACCACAACATTGAGGTAGCATGTCTACTAAGACGATTCCATGGCAAAGTGTGAAATCCAGTCCAGTGTTTCTCTCACCACAACATTGAGGTAGCATGTCTACTAAGACGATTCCATGGCAAGGTGTGAAATCCAGTCCAGTGTTTCTCTCACCACAACATAGAGGTAGCATGTCTACTAAGACGATTCCATGGCAAGGTGTGAAATCCAGTCCAGTGTTTCTCTCACCACAACATTGAGGTAGCATGTCTACTAAGACGATTCCATGGCAAGGAGTGAAATCCAGTCCAGTGTTTCTCTCACCACAACATTGAGGTAGCATGTCTACTAAGACGATTCCATGGCAAGGTGTGAAATCCAGTCCAGTGTTTCTCTCACCACAACATAGAGGTAGCATGTCTACTAAGACGATTCCATGGCAAGGTGTGAAATCCAGTCCAGTGTTTCTCTCACCACAACATTGAGGTAGCATGTCTACTAAGACGATTCCATGGCAAGGAGTGAAATCCAGTCCAGTGTTTCTCTCACCACAACATTGAGGTAGCATGTCTACTAAGACGATTCCATGGCAAGGTGTGAAATCCAGTCCAGTGTTTCTCTCACCACAACATTGAGGTAGCATGTCTACTAAGACGATTCCATGGCAAGGTGTGAAATCCAGTCCAGTGTTTCTCTCACCACAACATAGAGGTAGCATGTCTACTAAGACGATTCCATGGCAAGGTGTGAAATCCAGTCCAGTGTTTCTCTCACCACAACATTGAGGTAGCATGTCTACTAAGACGATTCCATGGCAAGGTGTGAAATCCAGTCCAGTGTTTCTCTCACCACAACATTGAGGTAGCATGTCTACTAAGACGATTCCATGGCAAGGAGTCAAAATCCAGTCCAGCGTTTCTCTCACCACAACATTGAGGTAGCATGTCTACTAAGACGATTCCATGGCAAGGAGTGAAATCCAGTCCAGCGTTTCTCCCACCACAACATTGAGGTAGCATGTCTACTAAGACGATTCCATTGCAAGGAGTGAAATCAAGTCCAGTGTTTCTCTCCCCACAACATTGAGGTAGCATGTCTACTAAGACGATTCCATGGCAAGGAGTGAAATCCAGTCCAGTGTTTCTCTCACCACAACATTGAGGTAGCATGTCTACTAAGACGATTCCATGGCAAGGAGTGAAATCCAGTCCAGTGTTTCTCTCACCACAACATTGAGGTAGCATGTCTACTTAGACACTTCCATGGCAAGGAGTGAAATCCAGTCCAGTGTTCCTCTCACCACAACATTGATGTAGCACGTCTACTAAGACGATTCCATGGCAAGGAGTCAAAATCCAGTCCAGTGTTTCTCTCACCACAACATTGAGGCAGCATGTGTACTAAGACGATTCCATGGCAAGGAGTCAAAATCCAGTCCAGTGTTTCTCTCACCACAACATTGAGGTAGCATGTCTACTTAGACACTTCCATGGCAAGGAGTGAAATCCAGTCCAGTGTTTCTCTCACCACAACATTGATGTAGCATGTCTACTAAGACGATTCCATGGCAAGGTGTGAAATCCAGTCCAGTGTTTCTCTCACCACAACATTGATGTAGCATGTCTACTTAGACACTTCCATGGCAAGGAGTGAAATCCAGCCCAGTGTTTCTCTCACCACAACATTGAGGTTGCATGTCTACTAAGACGATTCCATGGCAAAGTGTGAAATCCAGTCCAGTGTTTCTCTCACCACAACATTGAGGTAGCATGTCTACTAAGACGATTCCATGGCAAGGTGTGAAATCCAGTCCAGTGTTTCTCTCACCACAACATTGAGGTAGCATGTCTACTAAGACGATTCCATGGCAAGGTGTGAAATCCAGTCCAGTCTTTCTCTCACCACAACATTGAGGTAGCATGTCTACTAAGACGATTCCATGGCAAGGAGTGAAATCCAGTCCAGTGTTTCTCTCACCACAACATTGAGGTAGCATGTCTACTAAGACGATTCCATGGCAAGGTGTGAAATCCAGTCCAGTGTTTCTCTCACCACAACATTGAGGTAGCATGTCTACTAAGACGATTCCATGGCAAGGAGTGAAATCCAGTCCAGTGTTTCTCTCACCACAACATTGAGGTAGCATGTCTACTAAGACGATTCCATGGCAAGGTGTGAAATCCAGTCCAGTGTTTCTCTCACCACAACATTGATGTAGCATGTCTACTAGGACGATTCCATGGCAAGGTGTGAAATCCAGTCCAGTGTTTCTCTCACCACAACATTGATGTAGCATGTCTACTTAGACACTTCCATGGCAAGGAGTGAAATCCAGCCCAGTGTTTCTCTCACCACAACATTGAGGTAGCATGTCTACTAAGACGATTCCATGGCAAAGTGTGAAATCCAGTCCAGTGTTTCTCTCACCACAACATTGAGGTAGCATGTCTACTAAGACGATTCCATGGCAAGGTGTGAAATCCAGTCCAGTGTTTCTCTCACCACAACATTGAGGTAGCATGTCTACTAAGACGATTCCATGGCAAGGTGTGAAATCCAGTCCAGCGTTTCTCCCACCACAACATTGAGGTAGCATGTCTACTAAGACGATTCCATTGCAAGGAGTGAAATCAAGTCCAGTGTTTCTCTCCCCACAACATTGAGGTAGCATGTCTACTAAGACGATTCCATGGCAAGGAGTGAAATCCAGTCCAGTGTTTCTCTCACCACAACATTGAGGTAGCATGTCTACTAAGACGATTCCATGGCAAGGAGTGAAATCCAGTCCAGTGTTTCTCTCACCACAACATTGAGGTAGCATGTCTACTTAGACACTTCCATGGCAAGGAGTGAAATCCAGTCCAGTGTTCCTCTCACCACAACATTGATGTAGCACGTCTACTAAGACGATTCCATGGCAAGGAGTCAAAATCCAGTCCAGTGTTTCTCTCACCACAACATTGAGGCAGCATGTGTACTAAGACGATTCCATGGCAAGGAGTCAAAATCCAGTCCAGTGTTTCTCTCACCACAACATTGAGGTAGCATGTCTACTTAGACACTTCCATGGCAAGGAGTGAAATCCAGTCCAGTGTTTCTCTCACCACAACATTGATGTAGCATGTCTACTAAGACGATTCCATGGCAAGGTGTGAAATCCAGTCCAGTGTTTCTCTCACCACAACATTGATGTAGCATGTCTACTTAGACACTTCCATGGCAAGGAGTGAAATCCAGCCCAGTGTTTCTCTCACCACAACATTGAGGTTGCATGTCTACTAAGACGATTCCATGGCAAAGTGTGAAATCCAGTCCAGTGTTTCTCTCACCACAACATTGAGGTAGCATGTCTACTAAGACGATTCCATGGCAAGGTGTGAAATCCAGTCCAGTGTTTCTCTCACCACAACATTGAGGTAGCATGTCTACTAAGACGATTCCATGGCAAGGTGTGAAATCCAGTCCAGTCTTTCTCTCACCACAACATTGAGGTAGCATGTCTACTAAGACGATTCCATGGCAAGGAGTGAAATCCAGTCCAGTGTTTCTCTCACCACAACATTGAGGTAGCATGTCTACTAAGACGATTCCATGGCAAGGTGTGAAATCCAGTCCAGTGTTTCTCTCACCACAACATTGAGGTAGCATGTCTACTAAGACGATTCCATGGCAAGGTGTGAAATCCAGTCCAGTGTTTCTCTCACCACAACATTGAGGTAGCATGTCTACTAAGACGATTCCATGGCAAGGAGTGAAATCCAGTCCAGTGTTTCTCTCACCACAACATTGATGTAGCATGTCTACTAGGACGATTCCATGGCAAGGTGTGAAATCCAGTCCAGTGTTTCTCTCACCACAACATTGATGTAGCATGTCTACTTAGACACTTCCATGGCAAGGAGTGAAATCCAGCCCAGTGTTTCTCTCACCACAACATTGAGGTAGCATGTCTACTAAGACGATTCCATGGCAAAGTGTGAAATCCAGTCCAGTGTTTCTCTCACCACAACATTGAGGTAGCATGTCTACTAAGACGATTCCATGGCAAGGTGTGAAATCCAGTCCAGTGTTTCTCTCACCACAACATTGAGGTAGCATGTCTACTAAGACGATTCCATGGCAAGGTGTGAAATCCAGTCCAGTGTTTCTCTCACCACAACATTGAGGTAGCATGTCTACTAAGACGATTCCATGGCAAGGAGTGAAATCCAGTCCAGTGTTTCTCTCACCACAACATTGAGGTAGCATGTCTACTAAGACGATTCCATGGCAAGGTGTGAAATCCAGTCCAGTGTTTCTCTCACCACAACATTGAGGTAGCATGTCTACTAACACGATTCCATGGCAAGGAGTGAAATCCAATCCAGTGTTTCTCTCACCACAACATTGAGGTAGCATGTCTACTAAGACGATTCCATGGCAAGGAGTGAACTCCAGTCCAGTGTTTCTCTCACACTCCTTTTCCCTGTTTTTCCCAAATTCCTGACACTGGCTGCTAGAAGGCTCATTTGCCCCCAAACAGCCCCACAATGAACTGAAAAAGAAGTACCATTACATTTAACAGTTCGTATTGTGGAGAAGCCTGCTTTCCAAGACTAAACCCTGCACAAGGACAGATGTTGCCTTTGCAGTGGAGGAGGGGCAAGAATTTACCGGAAAGTTCCTCCACTAATGACAATGGAAGAGGAGGAACAGAGATTGGAAGGGGCGGGGCCTTGGGCTATAAAAGCCAGGGTTCTCTCAGTAGATGTGGGAACTTGATGCGCAACAGTACCTCTCCTTACCATAGGCCCTTCTCCTTTCCAGACAAGTACAAGGAGTAGGAATCTGTCAATGCAGCAACACCATTCTTCTTCCTTTCGGGTGGAAGGTGCTACAGCCTGCCAGGAATAAGAGAAATACCGGGAGTGAGAAGCAAGTAAGACAAACCCAATTCCTGTGGGTTAATTGGAAGTAGGACACCATTCCAGCACAGGATAAAAGCTGACTCCAGGGAAGTCCAAGCTTACAGTATGAGAGTTATGAACTGGAATTCATAAGTAAGGTTACAGTGACAACTCTGACTGTGAAGATCAACTATGTGAGGAAAGACTTATGACTAAGGGGGTAAGCATGTCTACTAAGACGATTCCATGGCAAGGAGTGAAATCCAGTCCAGTGTTTCTCTCACCACAACATTGAGGTAGCATGTCTACTAAGATGATTCCATGGCAAGGAGTGAAATCCAGTCCAGTGTTTCTCTCACCACAACTTTGAGGTAGCATGTCTACTAAGACGATTCCATTGCAAGGAGTCAAAATCCAGTCCAGTGTTTCTCTCACCACAACATTGAGGTAGCATGTCTACTAAGACGATTCCATGGCAAGGTGTGAAATCCAGTCCAGTGTTTCTCTCACCACAACATTGAGGTAGCATGTCTACTAAGACGATTCCATGGCAAGGAGTCAAAATCCAGTCCAGCGTTTCTCTCACCACAACATTGAGGTAGCATGTCTACTAAGACGATTCCATGGCAAGGAGTGAAATCCAGTCCAGCGTTTCTCTCACCACAACATTGAGGTAGCATGTCTACTAAGACGATTCCATTGCAAGGAGTGAAATCAAGTCCAGTGTTTCTCTCCCCACAACATTGAGGTAGCATGTCTACTAAGACGATTCCATGGCAAGGAGTGAAATCCAGTCCAGTGTTTCTCTCACCACAACATTGAGGTAGCATGTCTACTAAGACGATTCCATGGCAAGGAGTGAAATCCAGTCCAGTGTTTCTCTCACCACAACATTGAGGTAGCATGTCTACTTAGACACTTCCATGGCAAGGAGTGAAATCCAGTCCAGTGTTCCTCTCACCACAACATTGATGTAGCACGTCTACTAAGACGATTCCATGGCAAGGAGTCAAAATCCAGTCCAGTGTTTCTCTCACCACAACATTGAGGCAGCATGTGTACTAAGAGGATTCCATGGCAAGGAGTCAAAATCCAGTCCAGTGTTTCTCTCACCACAACATTGAGGTAGCATGTCTACTTAGACACTTCCATGGCAAGGAGTGAAATCCAGTCCAGTGTTTCTCTCACCACAACATTGATGTAGCATGTCTACTAAGACGATTCCATGGCAAGGTGTGAAATCCAGTCCAGTGTTTCTCTCACCACAACATTGATGTAGCATGTCTACTTAGACACTTCCATGGCAAGGAGTGAAATCCAGCCCAGTGTTTCTCTCACCACAACATTGAGGTTGCATGTCTACTAAGACGATTCCATGGCAAAGTGTGAAATCCAGTCCAGTGTTTCTCTCACCACAACATTGAGGTAGCATGTCTACTAAGACGATTCCATGGCAAGGTGTGAAATCCAGTCCAGTGTTTCTCTCACCACAACATTGAGGTAGCATGTCTACTAAGACGATTCCATGGCAAGGTGTGAAATCCAGTCCAGTGTTTCTCTCACCACAACATTGAGGTAGCATGTCTACTAAGACGATTCCATGGCAAGGAGTGAAATCCAGTCCAGTGTTTCTCTCACCACAATATTGAGGTAGCGTGTCTACTTAGACACTTCCATGGCAAGGAGTGAAATCCAGTCCAGTGTTCCTCTCACCACAACATTGATGTAGCATGTCTACTAAGACGATTCCATGGCAAGGAGTCAAAATCCAGTCCAGTGTTTCTCTCACCACAACATTGAGGTAGCATGTCTACTAAGACGATTCCATGGCAAGGAGTCAAAATCCAGTCCAGTGTTTCTCTCACCACAACATTGAGGTAGCATGTCTACTTAGACACTTCCATGGCAAGGAGTGAAATCCAGTCCAGTGTTTCTCTCACCACAACATTGATGTAGCATGTCTACTAGGACGATTCCATGGCAAGGTGTGAAATCCAGTCCAGTGTTTCTCTCACCACAACATTGATGTAGGATGTCTACTTAGACACTTCCATGGCAAGGAGTGAAATCCAGCCCAGTGTTTCTCTCACCACAACATTGAGGTAGCATGTCTACTAAGACGATTCCATGGCAAAGTGTGAAATCCAGTCCAGTGTTTCTCTCACCACAACATTGAGGTAGCATGTCTACTAAGACGATTCCATGGCAAGGTGTGAAATCCAGTCCAGTGTTTCTCTCACCACAACATTGAGGTAGCATGTCTACTAAGACGATTTCATGGCAAGGTGTGAAATCCAGTCCAGTGTTTCTCTCACCACAACATTGAGGTAGCATGTCTACTAAGACGATTCCATGGCAAGGAGTGAAATCCAGTCCAGTGTTTCTCTCACCACAACATTGAGGTAGCATGTCTACTAAGACGATTCCATGGCAAGGTGTGAAATCCAGTCCAGTGTTTCTCTCACCACAACATTGAGGTAGCATGTCTACTAACACGATTCCATGGCAAGGAGTGAAATCCAATCCAGTGTTTCTCTCACCACAACATTGAGGTAGCATGTCTACTAAGACGAATCCATGGCAAGGAGTGAACTCCAGTCCAGTGTTTCTCTCACACTCCTTTTCCCTGTTTTTCCCAAATTCCTGACACTGGCTGCTAGAAGGCTCATTTGCCCCCAAACAGCCCACAATGAACTGAAAAAGAAGTACCATTACATTTAACAGTTCGTATTGTGGAGAAGCCTGCTTTCCAAGACTAAACCCTGCACAAGGACAGATGTTGCCTTTGTAGTGGAGGAGGGGCAAGAATTTACCGGAAAGTTCCTCCACTAATGACAATGGAAGAGGAGGAACAGAGATTGGAAGGGGCGGGGCCTTGGGCTATAAAAGCCAGGGTTCTCTCAGTAGATGTGGGAACTTGATGCGCAACAGTACCTCTCCTTACCATAGGCCCTTCTCCTTTCCAGACAAGTACAAGGAGTAGGAATCTGTCAATGCAGCAACACCATTCTTCTTCCTTTCGGGTGGAAGGTGCTACAGCCTGCCAGGAATAAGAGAAATACCGGGAGTGAGAAGCAAGTAAGACAAACCCAATTCCTGTGGGTTAATTGGAAGTAGTATTTACAAAAAGGGGGTGGTGAGGGACAGAGTCTCTGAATTAAGCAGAATACTCTCACCCAGGCAAGAGATCAGGGCTAGATCCAACACCGTTTTTTAGCTCATTGCACCATCCCAGTTTCAGAACCCGACTGTATGCAAATTAGTCTGTCCCTGGCCCAGTGCATCATGGGAACAGGGCAGACCAGACTACAAAAGCCAATTCTTACACTGGGAAGGAAACAAGCTTCCGGGGACCGGTTTCTGGCATTACAGCCGTCTTCGGCCCGGCTTGCTTGAATCCTGATGGTGCAATGAGCAAGGGACTCATGTCTGAGTATGCCCTTCCACGCTTAGGGTGGACAAAAATATTTACAAAAAGGGGTGGGGAGGGACAGAGTCTCTGAATTAAGCAGAATACTCTCACCCAGTCAAGAGATCAGGGCTAGATCCAACACCGTTTTTTAGCTCATTGCACCATCCCAGTTTCAGAACCCGACTGTATGCAAATTAGTCTGTCCCTGGCCCAGTGCATCATGGGAACAGGGCAGACCAGACTACAAAAGCCAATTCTTACACTGGGAAGGAAACAAGCTTCCGGGGACCGGTTTCTGGCATTACAGCCGTCTTCGGCCCGGCTTGCTTGAATCCTGATGGTGCAATGAGCAAGGGACTCATGTCTGAGTATGCCCTTCCACGCTTAGGGTGGACAAAAATATTTACAAAAAGGGGTGGTGAGGGACAGAGTCTCTGAATTAAGCAGAATACTCTCACCCAGTCAAGAGATCAGGGCTAGATCCAACACCGTTTTTTAGCTCATTGCACCATCCCAGTTTCAGAACCCGGCTGTATGCAAATTAGTCTGTCCCTGGCCCAGTGCATCATGGGAACAGGGCAGACCAGACTACAAAAGCCAATTCTCACACTGGGAAGGAAACAAGCTTCCGGGGACCGGTTTCTGGCATTACAGCCGTCTTCGGCCCGGCTTGCTTGAATCCTGATGGTGCAATGAGCAAGGGACTCATGTCTGAGTATGCCCTTCCACGCTTAGGGTGGACAAAAATATTTACAAAAAGGGGTGGTGAGGGACAGAGTCTCTGAATTAAGCAGAATACTTTCACCCAGTCAAGAGATCAGGGCACTGGGCCAGGGACAGACTAATTTGCATACAGCCAGGTTCTGAAACTGGGATGGTGCAATGAGCTAAAAAACGGTGTTGGATCTAGCCCTGATCTCTTGACTGGGTGAGAGTACTCTGCTTAATTCAGAGACTCTGTCCATCACCACCCCTTGTTGTAATTAATTGGAAGTAGGACACCATTCCAGGACAGGATAAAAGCTGACTCCAGGGAAGTCCAAGCTTACAGTATGAGAGTTATGAACTGGAATTCATAAGTAAGGTTACAGTGACAACTCTGACTGTGAAGATCAACTATGTGAGGAAAGACTTATGACTAAGGGGGTAAGTCATGAACGGGGCTACATCCGTGAATGAACATTATTAAACCTGTTTGTTATAACCCACAGCCTGTATCCAGATCTGTTAAGATCCGTGCGACCAGTCAACAGGATACTTGGAAAACTATTTAGCAACAGGATTTATCCAACATTACACTTCTTAACCTATGGCCTATATTTCTTTCGTGCAAACCAGGGAGGTGACTATTGACCATGTACTGATTATAGAGAACTCAATAATGATTACTGTTAGGAATCAATACCCTTTATTACTCATCTCTGTATTATTAGAGAAGCTAGAGAGGTGTGAAATGTACAAAGTTGGGTCTCTGTGGTGCTTATAATCTGGTCCAGATCTAAGAAAGAGATGAGAGCCAAGTCGTTTTTAAAACTAGACTCTGTCATTTAGAATATTTAGTAATGCCAATTGGCCTGTGTAATGCCCCAGCCTTTTTTCAACATTTTGCAAATTACACATTTCAAGACTTACAAGACTCATATCTAGTTATCTATTTGGATGGCATTCTTTTTTTTCGCATTTCACGACATAACATCCAATTCATGTGAAGGAAGTGTTGACAAGTTTGAGACAGCATTCTTTATATGTTAAATGAGAAAAATGTGTTTTTAAAAGAACTTCTTTTCCCTAATTACCACACAGAGACAACAGATGGGTAGGAACAAGGATTGAGCTGCAAGAGAATGGCCTATTCCTGCTAAAATTGCATCGTTTTGGGGGATTTTCTATTTTCTATAGACATTTTATTCCTGATATTTCTTAAGAGGTACTTCAGCTAAAAACTCACTCTAAGAAGAGACTTAAAGTTCATTGAGGTTCCAAATTAAACAGATGTAACTCATGCATCCCTAAAACAGATGAGCAGGTGTGAAACAAAAAGAATGGATTGAAACACTCCCAAAGAAGAGATGACTGCATAAAAAGGTTTTGGCGCATTTAGGAAGGCTACAAATGCTATCCAAGTCAATGCAGGCACATGATTTAAATATGTATCATGACATATAAAATGGCAGCGAACCAGGTATTAAAAGGATAACTTATTTTGTTCAGAGTTATTTTGGGTGGCCTCAGGTGTTTGGTTTAGTCGAGGAATATTTGTGCCAAAGCCAAGACCCTCTGATCAAAGATCCATTGGGTTACTAGAACCCCTTCCAGCTCCTCAGAACCCAGGTCTTGTGTAGCCATGCCTTTTAAAGTGGATGTGGCTAAATCCCAGGATCATATAGTTGTTATGGTAGTTGGTCATTACCTTAAAAAGACAGCACATTTCGTTCATGACTCAGGGACAGAGCAGACAGGGTTCACTTACACGAAGCAGAAAGATCTTGGAGAAGGGCAGAATAAGGACTCTACCAGCATGGAGACTGGAGACCAAATTCATGGAAGACTGGGTGTAAGGGACAGGAACCAGTTTTTCCAGGTCCAACAGGGAAGGTCAGCCATTCAGACGGCAGTAGGATCACACTCAGGGAAATGTAAACAGCTGGGAGGCAGTAGCAATTTGACTTGCAACTGCTTAGTTGTATGGCTCTCACTCACTTAGCTTGATTTCTATTTACGGCGTTTCCCTGCAACTTGGTTTTGCTCTACCTTTTTCCCTTATGCTTCTCTTTGTTCTTCCTTAGTATTCCTCAAAATCTACCCTCCATTGACTTTCATCTGCTCTGTGATATTTGACGTGATCACAACTTCTCAGCATGTTCTAATACTCTAGAGCTCATGGAAGGTAACTGGACACTTCTTGGGTTTGTTATCGGCTTTCCTTTATTACGCTTCAGTTGTGTGTGATTCCTTTAAAGACCTCCCAAAAAGAGTGTTCCAGCTCAAGTCATCTAAAATGCCTGAGAGGTGTGAGATCTACTACACCGTGTTTTTCTCTCTCATTCCCAATCCCCCTGCTCCCCTCTTATAAGTGGTAGGTTGGGGATTCCTATTCTTCCACTTACTGTTGTTACTTGGTGGGGAGTGGTGGAATAGCATCAAAATTCCTTCCTCCCACATGACTCCAAACAGGGTTGTGACACTTTCATTCCTCTCAAGGGTCTGCCATCCACTTTAGTTCTGGCAATATTTCTTGGATAACGCTTGTAAATGGCATTGGCTATCTGTGTTAATCATCACTGATTGAGGTTCTCAGTTTGGGGCTCATTGTTGTCAATCCCTGCTGAAAACTTTAGAATCACCTCACTTTCCACATACATACACAGATGCACAATTTGAAATGATGAATCAGGCATTGGAACAGTATCTACAATGTTTAGATGCAGCACTTCCAGATTTGAATTCTGTGCCTCCATTAGCCAACATTTCATAAAGGAATTCTTTACATAGTGCTTTGGGTTATTCACCTTTTTCATAATTTATGGGTTTCACCCGAGTACTTGGCCAAGTCTAAAAGCATCTGCATCAATTACCTCAGAACAAGAGTTGACAAGATCCCTTTAGGCTATACATAAGTCTGCCTGTGCAAACATCATGCACGCTATAAGACATTTGCACATAGGAAGAGAGGTTCCATTCAAATGATATTCTATGGTTATCCACAGAACATCATACGATTCCAGGGACCCATCCCAAATGTACTCCCCTGTTTGTAAGCCCTTTTAATATTCTGACATTAATAGATAAACTGCCTTTAGTTTGGAAGAACCATCCTGCGGTTTATATATCCTTAATCTACTTGGCTTACGTGCCAGATAATGATCCTCCTCCTCCCATTTTAGTGGATGATTCGCTGGAATATGATGCAGCAACATTAAGGACTATCAGGTTGTACGGGGATTGTGAGAGTACATGTTTCCCATGGAATGGATGTGATGTATCTGAAAACTCTTGGGACCCAGCTTTGTTTTTCATGTCTCTTGTCCTATTAATCAATTTCAAGCATCCTTCCCTGGCAAACCTGGGTCTGGTGTTGAGAAAAAGTATTGTAGAAGGAGTGTTATGCTAGGAAATGATGTAAAACTGTGAAAAATGTAAAAGAAAGTCATACCTGAAATGTTGGAGAAAATGGGTCATAGGGAGTTGATGGATTATAGCAAGAAACAAAGCAAAACAAAACAAGCATTTACAATGCAATGGTTTTGCCTTTGTTAAAGTTAGAGCTATTGGCATTGCTCTTGACATTTTTTTTTTTTTAACATAAATAAATGGCATTGTCATTTACAATAGCAGGGCAGGGCACAGGGAAGGGGGGAGAGGAGAGACGAAGGAGAGCTGCGGGCTCAGGGAAGGGGGGGCGAGGAGAGACGAAGTAGAGATGCGGGCTCTTGTTGTAATGCTTGCATAGATGAGTTGGTGGATGCATGCATGGGTGCATGCATGGATGGGTGTATGGATGGGTGTATGGATAGATGGATGGGTGGATGGATAGATGCATATATACAGCCAATCCCTCAACAATTTATGCAATCCACCAACCCATCCAACCAACAACCCATCCATGCATCCACCCATACATGCATACATCCATGCATCATGCATACATCCATCCATCATGCATCCATCCACCCACTGTGTCCCACTCCGACCCCTCTAAATATAACTCATTTTTTCTGTATAAAGAGATGACTGTATTCACTAGTATATGCAGTAGTGTGTGGTGGACTTAGTTTGAGTGTTTGTTTCCTGCACACTCACACACTGCCCCTACACATTCACACACTGCTCACCCTGCACACTCACACAATGTGCACCCTGCACACTCACACACTGCTGTCACTGTCACTCTGCAGTCACTGTCACTCTGCAGTCACTGTCACTCTGCAGTCAGTCTGCACTCACTGTCACTCTGCACTCACTCTGCACTCACTGTCACTCTGCACTCACTCTGCACTCACTGTCACTCTGCACTCACTCTGCACTCACTGTCACTCTGCACTCACTCTGCACTCACTGTCACTCTGCACTCTCACTCTCGCTCTCGCACTCACTCTGCACTCACTGTCGCTCTCGCACTCACTCTGCACTCACTGTCGCTCTCGCACTCACTCTGCACTCACTGTCGCTCTCGCACTCACTCTGCACTCACTGTCGCTCTCGCACTCACTCTGCACTCACTGTTGCTCTCGCACTCACTCTGCACTCACTGTCGCTCTCGCACTCACAGGCACTCGCACTCACTCTGCACTCACTCTGCACTCACTGTCATTGCACTCACTCACTCTTGCACACACTGTCACTCTTGCACTCACTCTGCACACACTGTCGCTCTCGCACTCACTGTCGCTCTCGCACTCACTGTCACTCTGCACTCACTGTCACTCTGCACTCACTGTCACTCTGCACTCACTGTCACTCTGCACTCACTGTCACTCTGCACTCACTGTCACTCTGCACTCATTGTCACTCTCACTCTGCACTCACTGTCACTCTGAACTCACTCTCACTCTGCACTCACTCTCACTCTGCACTCACTCTCACTCTGCACTCACTCTCACTCTGCACTCACTCTCACTCTGCACTCACTCTCACTCTGCACTCACTCTCACTCTGCACTCACCGTCACTCTGCACTCACCGTCACTCTGCACTCACCGTCACTCTGCACTCACCGTCACTCTGCACTCACTGTCACTCTCACTCTGCACTCACTCTCACTCTCACTCTGCACTCACTGTCACTCTCACTCTGCACTCACTGTCACTCTGAACTCACTCTGCACTCGCACTCACTGTCACTCTGCACTCACTGTCGCTCTGCACTCACTGTCGCTCTGCACTCACTGTCGCTCTGCACTCACTGTCGCTCTGCACTCACTGTCACTCGCACTCACTGTCACTCGCACTCACTGTCACTCGCACTCACTGTCACTCGCACTCACTCGCACTCACTGTCACTCTCGCACTCTCTGCACTCACTGTCACTGTCGCACTCACTGTCACTGTCGCACTCACTCTGCACTCACTGTTGCTCTCGCACTCACTCTGCACTCAGTCTGCACTCGCACTCACTGTCACTCTCGCACTCTCTGCACTCACTGTCACTGTCGCACTCACTGTCACTGTCGCACTCACTCTGCACTCACTGTTGCTCTCGCACTCACTGTCACTCTGCACTCACCGTCACTCTGCACTCACCGTCACTCTGCACTCACTGTCACTCTGCACTCACTGTCACTCTGCACTCACTGTCACTCTGCACTCACTGTCACTCTGCACTCACTGTCACTCTGCACTCACTGTCACTCTGCACTCACTGTCGCTCTCACTCTGCACTCAGTCTGCACTCGCACTCACTGTCACTCTCGCACTCTGCACTCACTGTCACTGTCGCACTCACTGTCGCACTCACTCTGCACTCACTGTTGCTCTCGCACTCACTGTCACTCTGCACTCACCGTCACTCTGCACTCTGCACTCACTGTCACTCTGCACTCACTGTCACTCTGCACTCACTGTCACAAACACGTTGCTCGGGGCATTTGTTGACAAAGCAAAGCAGTTCCATTAAGTGTCAAACAGGTATGGAGCAGGTTTGCTTTCCCATGTATGTCTGTATTTGAGGTGAGTTGCATGAAAAAGATGCATCACCTTATCAAAGAGGAACTCCAATAGCCCCCAGCACCTCCCTTTGCCAGGAGGATGTGAACTCCTACACAGAAGCAGGGCAGAGTCCTCCATGCTGGGCCCTTGGCCCAGGATAGAAGGAGACGCATTCTATGGAGAATGACAATGTGCTAAATGGGGACCCTGCCCCAGACCTGACAAACAACACCTACATCTGACCTCGGGAATTTGTCCTCGGGCCCCAGAGAATAAATCCGACCCTGTCTGAAGCCTTAGGCCGGTCAGCAGGTCGAAAGCAGCAGGGCCGTCATCCCATGCGGATGTCAACAGTGGAAGTGCGCAGTTTTTCTGTCGACCTAAACTTCTACCGCGTGTCCCCTCCACTCCAAAATCTAGGGGGGGAGGGGATAAATCCCTTACGCTTCCTGTTCCCATCAACGAAGATAGTCAGAGCAGTCACAACAGACACACATGGACATGGTCATACACGAGCAGTCACCGAGCAGGAGCTCACACAGACGTGTAGGCGCACACAAACCGGCGGTGTCACCAGCAGCATTGAAGTTTGACAACTCGTCTGGACATCATTTAACAATAGTATTAGACAGGGGGCTTCTTGCAGACAGTCACAGGGCCTCGAGAAGAACCACCCATAGGTCCCCGACAGACGTTCGTAGTCTTTACGGTCTATGGGGGCGGACATTTCCAGTGTCCTGCGGATCCTGCTTTGGAGGTGTTTATGGGATGGGGAAAGAGACGAACACCCCCACCCCCACCCCCGCCTTTTTTTTTTTATTCAGTCTTGGTACACGCACTCTTCCTGCGCGCTGGGTTTGCCCTAGTTGCCTCCAAGTTATGAGCACGAGGGGCAAATATGAGTGTATCCAGACCATTCAATCCTTGGCCTCTATTTAGAAACAAGAACCTCCCACCCCGCACCCCCCCCCACACACACACTTCTTCGGGCAAGAAAGTCATGCCATTTCCAGGGAATTCCAAGGTTAGGAGACAGAGACGACTGCTGACATGACACCGTGCCAGCCCCTCCGCCTCGCCTCCTCCTGCTCTTCCTCTTTTTACCTCACCGGATCGTACCCGCAAGAACCTTATCTGTTTTGGGAGTCGCTGGGCCTCAACCCTCCGCGCTGCCAGATGTTCCTCAATGCCACTCCCTTGCCTACATGTTTGTTGTCCCTGGCCCTTCGGATTGTGGCAAGCCCTCAGCCCACCCTCCCACCCACTCTCACGTGACCAGCCCCTCTGACCACCCTCCTACCCACCCCTCCAGAACCCAGTTTGTCCGCCCAGGTTCCCAGTCACGTAGCAAGCGTGACACGAACTATAGCTTAAGTCAGACCCCCCAGGATATAGCGGCATGGATTGGCAAATTTAGCGGCACAAAAATGAAAATTTAGCGGCACAAAAATGGAAATTTAGCGGCATTTTATTTTGGTTTTTTTGCAACACCAAACACAGATATCTTACAGTTTGACCTTGCCCACGTAACGCTTGTTCCTGTGCCTGAGTGTCTAGCACTTATTGCAGTACTATACCTCAAATTATACTCTGTTTTCTCTTATAACTGCACACTTGTCACTTTCATCTCCTCTTGTGCACTTTTGACTACCTCATGCATTTTTGGTTGCTCACAATTTTTACTCAAGTATTTTGTTTGCTCACGATTGTCACTATTACCTTTACTACCTCATGTATTTTGTTTGCTCACAAATGTCACTATTACCTTATGTAAGTAACGTATGTTTTTGCAATCTGTTCTTTTGTAATGTTTCTCATTATGTTTCATCTCTGTTCCTAATGTGAAGCGCTCTGACGCCTTCAGGTAAAGTCCGCGCTATATAAAAATGCATAAATAAATAAATAATAAAAACTTTACCCAAGGCCGGGCGAGGCCTGCAATAAAAGCTTTTCCCTCTTCTGCAAAACACCTGGTCTAGCACCTAAAAACGCAGTTGAAAGGTCACAAAGTAACATTTATCCATCAGTGTTCTCAACAAGACTGTCCAACACTTTAAAGAGCCGCTTCGAAGGTGCTTACTTGCAGGCGGTCACCTAAAGGGCCCATGAAATCATCACCCAGGGCCTCCCTGAGTACTGATTCCAGCCCCTGGTTCGAGGGGCCCGTTGCAGCAGGTAGAGATCTCCCGTCCAGCAGAAGGCGTGGCCCCTCTCGAGCAAGCACAGCCTGCAGGTGGACTCGGGAGATTATCCAGCGGACGGACGGTACCTGTCAGTGTTCTGTTCGCCGCCGGCCGGCTTTCCTCCTGCTCCGACGAGTCTCTGAGGAAGAGTCTTCGTGTGTGTCGCTGCCGCTTCGTGCTCTCTCCCCCTCTTGCTGGTGTGGTGCTGGTCTTCTCCCTCTCTCGGCCGCCGTAGTCTTCTCCCTCTCTCGGCCGCCGTGGTCTTCTCCCTCTCTCGGCCGCGCGGCGTCCTCGCCGCAAATCAAATGGAAAATGGGTGCCTCGCTCCTCTTCGCTTTTAAGGCGGAAACGGCCGGAAAGGACGGCGAACGGCGGAAAACGGCAAATTTCGCGGGCTTTATGCCAAATATCGCGGCATTTGCAGAGATCGCGCGATTTCGCGATTTTTTTGCAAATCGCAAAATCGCGATAAGCTGGAGGGTCTGTTAAGTGAAGAACATTGCCTACGAAAGTCCGCGCTATATAAAATTGCATAAATAAATAAAAAAATAATCACCAGTTGCTTTACACACGTACACACTAATTTTGTTATGCACAGGCAGATTAAGTGATTTGCTCAGAATCACAGGCTGTTGAGCGTCCCTGCCGACACTCGAACTCTGTTCTACAGCTTCGAGGTTGACCGCTGTAGCCGTTAGGCCACATCCTGGTAAACCTAACCTCAAAGGAGCAATGTTTTTTGCAAATAATATTTACAACACAATATTTACGTCAGGTGATAATTTTGTTATCGATACTCTGATATACAACCAATCTAGTGCCGTCCCGTTAAATTCCTGTAGGACTAAAACAGGCCCCTCCAGTTGATATTAAACACAGCCGAGACGCAAGAACACAGAAAGCGTGTTCATGGATGGCCCCAATAAAGCAATGTATGCCATACGCAATAAACGGCATCTCGGTAGGATTTTGTCCAACTGTTCCATCTGCTTCAAGGCACCTCTCGCTCATATGGTGGCCGGGTCTCACTTTGCGTATGTCAATGGTTTGCATTTCTTTCCTGTGTGTATGCCGTTAGTGGGTGAAAATGTAAATGGAGCCCTCCGCGGTGTTGTGGCCTACCACGCCAAGCCAAAGGCAACGTGTGGAGGACAGAGCGGCCTCGACGGCTAGGGTACAAGTCAACAGCAAACATTGAAAATAGATATATTTTGCCTTTAAAGCTCTTTGTGGTCTTGTGCTATTCAGTTGACCGCATTTGAGCCTCTATTCCTAGGTAGACGCTGAGATGTGGAAGGCTGAAAGACGATTACAATAAAGAAGAAAATAAGCAATTTTAGAAACGACGCCAGAAACTGGTCAGTAATGACTGCTCTTATAGTGTTCCAATGTTTACCGCACTATATTATTGCACTCACGCTGTATTGGAATATATCGGACACGTCTTTGTTTGTAGGCCTGAAGCCTCCCTGTGGCTGGCACGTGACGCTGTGTCACTCGTACCTGGAAGGGGGGGGGAGGGGGGGCATGACGGAGGTCACTCCGACGATAATGAACTCCAGCACACCGGACCCAGCGCAGGGCTACTGGACGGTGACGCGTCCTCATCAATTATCCCTCATTGGAATCCATGATGCGTGGCCTTTGTACTCAAATCAACCTCGGCAGCAGAAAGGCTACGACCATACAATACCGCCTCGGCCGACAGCCGATTATTACAGCAGCGGGGAATAACACACGGAGTAAGGCCCCCAGAGCCCGTCAGAAGAGATAATAACGAGGCGTACTCAAGTACCACCCACAGACGGGTCATAATTACACACAGATCACCCAAGACAACGCCATCTGTGCAGCGCGCATGCAGCACGCGCGCTCTCCAAAGGGGGTGTTTTCTCCGTGTCCGCGTCTATTTTGCAGTCCTTTTCATACTGCGGTGACACAAATTATAAAGTGTTGTGGCAGCGCTGACACCGCCTCCTGCGCTCCGGCACAGATACCGCAATTCTGGGACTTTCTGAAGAGCGCCCAGGCACCCAGAGCTCGTGCAGGTGCTGCAACACCACAAGACCGAACTTGGGTCTGGGAACAACCTGGACGCTTCCTGCAACACCAGAAGACCAAACTTGAGTCTGGGAAGAACATGGGAGAGCAGGAAGGTGGGTGCCCTCAATGCCGGACCAGATTCGGGGGCGTTCCCGAGAATCGGCTTTCGGCTGACGTAGCCAAAAGGGAAAAATTCTCGGGAACGCCCCCGAATCTGGTCCGAGATTGACGGACAGAGCCTTCTCCCAATGGCTAGCCTCCATTTATGGAGCTAGCCAATGGGAGGAGGGGGCGGATACCCGACCCCACAGAGAAATTACATAAGATTTTGCTAGCGCATGCGTACTTTGTACGCATTGGCTAGGCAAAACCTAAAAATTTACAATCACTTTTGGGTGATAGGAGGAAAGCCACAGTTGGAAGTGAAAATCTCCCAGGTGACGAGAAGAACATCAGTACAAAAATTGGAACAGAGGGATAGACGCCTGCCAGTAACAGATAGCCCATATGTGTTGTAAAATTCATAGTTTTTGTTTGTTAATGATGCTGCCCACGTATTATTTATTACAACCGCATTTAAGTGCATAAACTACGAATTATGTGCCACGATTGATTCTGCCTTGTATTGTTCTTTCCCCATCCAATGTTCCAAATGCTTTCTGATTGATTGATCCCAAACTGGCAAGTGTGGTGTCGCAGTCTAGTCTTCCAGTGCGTGCTGGAACATGTCTTTGTCTGTCGCGGCTCTCGGTTTCTTAAGCATATTGTCATCGACCCTCAACCCTTCAGGCCCCAGGTTGTGCAGCAATATTTTCTTCCTGCACTTGCTGGAGAACCTTCATCCTCCAGGACAGACAAGTAGTTGAGGAAGTACCCCTTCCAATTGGCCCACATCATGGCTGGTTCATCCGGTTTTGGGGGAAGGGCACTGGATTCGTGATGGAGAAGGTCTGGGCACACATCGTGGCAGTGGGGGCTCACCTGCGAGAAGGGAACTGCCCTCGAACCCAGCTCCTCGTCTGCTGCGGACAGGACCACAATGCTGGTGGCTCAACTTCTTACTTTGGTGCTGAGCTGTTCAGACGGGCTCCGATGTACGTCCTTGGACCCCTGGACGAGGTTACTTGTTATGCAGCGATGGGCATCGGTTGACCACGTGCAGGGGCCGTTAAGCATGTGATCGCGAGCACGTGCACTGCGCCGTCAGCAAGAAAGTTCATGTGCAGGGTTGGACAGTATGCAGTTGAGTAAATGGCTGAGAAGGATAGTCAAAGCAGCTACATGGGTCCACGTGCTTGCATATAGCGTGTGGCGAGGCTCACTTGGCGGGCACAGGTAGGACGTTACGTTATGCTGGGCACCGGGAATCTCCTCTAGGGATGTGCTGAAGTCGTGAAACGGCCGCAGGAGCGTGCTGGTGCTGTGGCTGGAGGTGCTTACCTCATATGCGCTGGGCGGTAGGCTGCTGGTGGAGACCAGGGCGTGGCTGGTTGCCTGCGGGGCTGTAGATATTCGGACGCTGCTTGTGAGAAGTTAGCCTGGCATATTTTGTCCACTATTCTAGTGGGCACCTTGCACCAGTCTAAACGATCCTTTTGATGGTGGTTGTAAAATCAACCTTATAGATCAGCTATCCTAGTGGTAGCATGGACCAGCAGTCTTAGGCTAAAACTTCAGAGAGCATGTGAAGCCAGTTGTTTTACCATATATAATCCCTTGAATACCAAATGAAAGGACACCACACAAGGTATATATCAAATATATATGCATTTATTACTAACACAACCCCTCTGCACTCTTTATGAGGTCAGAGTTCGAGATACGTTACATGTTACTCATTCAGCATACTATAAGTTGCACAAATACAATTCTGCCCTATGGGCCTCACGAACCATATACTAAGTAAGTGGTTTAAGGACCACTTCAGCAATAGTGAATAGGCCTAGGGCCTAGGGAATCGCTGGGGCTACACTACAGAACCAAAGGTTAGGAAGTAGGAGACCCACAGGAGATGCGTGCAGTGTGGGAACACAGTCGCAAGTTACCATAGAGTTATATTGGGAACGTAAACGTTACAAAGTAGTAGATTAAGGACACTTCCGGATGAACTACGGTAAAACCCTTTTAAACTAGGACACTTCGAGAGTCAACACCCACGGGAGCACCGGAGTACTCGAGTTACCTCACCCAGGGAAGCCGGGTGCATAGGTGTTCTTACGTGTCGGGTTTCATCGCTGTTTCCTATGGAGAGCTGCAAAGAAGTGCTGCAGGCGACCAGGAGAAAAGTGTCCGAGTGAATCCAAGGGTGTATCGAAGATGAGAAGAACCTGAAAGCAGAGGGGACAGAGTCTGGGTCACTAGCCAGTGACCAGGAAGGAACCAGGAAGGAACCAGGCGATGTCGAGATGCAATCAGGTGAAGAGGTGAAGCTTGTCTCTGCAGCCACGAGGACCAGGAGGCATTGACGATGACCAGGAGCTGGATTTGAGCTGTCCCACAAAGGATCTAGTTGACTGCGGTCTCGGTATCCGGATTGGACCCAACAAACCTTGGCAAACGCAATCCACGCAGGAAGGGAAGATTGGCTTCAGGTCAGACCAGCAAGGTCTGGGGAGCTTCTCCTTCGCAGGGAAGCTGGAGCAAGCCCGGAGCAAACAGGTAAGCGGTATAGTTTCACAAGAAAGTCTTCCGAGGGCTAACTAGCTAATGGGCTAGCAACCGGGAAGACGCGTCGAGCTGAAATGCAGGAGCAGGCCCCACGCAGCACTCGTGGAGTGTGGAGGGCTGAGCTTCAATGCAAATGGCGCTCGGGTCTGGGGCTTCTCAAACCCCAATGCACAACTTCGAGGGTGCCTCAGAAGCTGCACGGCTTAGCGAAGAGCAGGTAGTCCAGGGTGTCCAGTCCCACGTCTCTCGTGTCTGCCACGGGTCTCCGCTTTGCTGGAGATGTGGGTCGGAGAAGTCTGGAAGTCTAGTTTTTGAATCGCTGAGTCTTCGGGTTCCGGCAGGAGCGTCGACAAAGCAAACCGGCAAGTTACTGGTGATGCCTGTTTGCACAGGGTGGTCACTCCTTGAGGCTTCTAGTCGGTATAGAAGGTAAACAACATTTACAACGCAACTTTTACAACGCACTACCATTACAACGCATTTTTTACAACGCAAAAACTTTTACAACGCATACCATTACAACGCATGTTTTTACAACGCAAGTACTTTTACAACGCATGCCATTACAACGTAAGTATTGGTAAGTATATAATTATATTTAATATTTTATATGTTTGTTTTTTTTTTACGTTTTCAGCTTTTGGGTAAAGGGGTATTTTTAGGGTTTAGGGTCAGTTTTCAGTTTTTGGGTAAAGGGGTATTTTTAGGGTTTAGGGTCAGTTTTCAGTTTTTGGGTAAAGGGGTATTTTTAGGGTTCAGGGTCAGTTTTCAGTTTTTGGGTAAAGGGGTATTTTTTGTGTTCAGGGTCAGTTTTCAGTTTTTGGGTAAAGGGGTATTTTTAGGGTTCAGGGTCAGTTTTCAGTTTTTGGGTAAAGGGGTATTTTTAGGGTTCAGGGTCAGTTTTCAGTTTTTGGGTAAAGGGGTATTTTTAGGGTTCAGGGTCAGTTTTCAGTTTTTGGGTAAAGGGGTATTTTTAGGGTTCAGGGTCAGTTTTCAGTTTTTGGGTAAAAGGGTATTTTTAGGGTTCAGGGTCAGTTTTCAGTTTTTGGGTAAAGGGGTATTTTTAGGGTTCAGGGTCAGTTTTCAGTTTTTGGGTAAAAGGGTATTTTTAGGGTTCAGGGTCAGTTTTCAGTTTTTGGGTAAAGGGGTATTTTTAGGGTTCAGGGTCAGTTTTCAGTTTTTGGGTACAGGGGTATTTTTAGGGTTCAGGGTTAGTTTTCAGTTTTTGGGTACAGGGGTATTTTTAGGGTTCAGGGACAGTTTTGAGTTTATGGGATACAGGGGTATTTTTTGGGTTCAGGGACAGTTTTGGGTTTTTGGGGTACAGGGGTATTTTTAGGTTTCTGGGTTAATTTGGTTTTTGGGGGTACAGGGGTACAGGGTAAAAAAATTAAATTAAATAAATTAAATTAAATTAAATTATATTAATTACAATTAATTTAAAAAAAATATATTATATACTTACCAATACTTACGTTGTAATGGCATGCGTTGTAAAAGTACTTGCGTTGTAAAAACATGCGTTGTAATGGTATGCGTTGTAAAAGTTTTTGCGTTGTAAAAAATGCGTTGTAACGGTATGCGTTGTAAAAGTATGCGTTGTAACATCATACATCCGTATAGAACATTGAAGGTCCAAGAGTTCCATTTCAGAGTTTCAGTCCAGGATAATCTAATGTCTCTAGACACAGCTCCTATCTTTATACTAATCTAAGGGGCTGCATTACCTGCTAGGTCCCTCCTATGGGTGGACCCTGAGAAGGGGGTGGTTACACCCCTTTCTCTCTGTCCAGTTTCACGCCAGAGCTGGGGCTGGAGTGCCCCAGCAACTGGTTTGAACCGGGCTATGCATGGAGCACCTTGTGTGCCCCAGGCAGTGTCTCATTTTGCCGCCCTCCCTGCCCCAATACACTAAAAGCCTGTCTGGGGAGGTGCTAGCATCTCCCAAGGCAGGAAACCTATTGTCTAGGCCTCCCCTGAGATTGGAAGGGGCGGGGCCTTGGGCTATAAAAGCCAGGGTTCTCTCAGTAGATGTGGGAACTTGATGCGCAACAGTACCTCTCCTTACCATAGGCCCTTCTCCTTTCCAGACAAGTACAAGGAGTAGGAATCTGTCAATGCAGCAACACCATTCTTCTTCCTTTCGGGTGGAAGGTGCTACAGCCTGCCAGGAATAAGAGAAATACCGGGAGTGAGAAGCAAGTAAGACAAACCCAATTCCTGTGGGTTAATTGGAAGTAGGACACCATTCCAGCACAGGATAAAAGCTGACTCCAGGGAAGTCCAAGCTTACAGTATGAGAGTTATGAACTGGAATTCATAAGTAAGGTTACAGTGACAACTCTGACTGTGAAGATCAACTATGTGAGGAAAGACTTATGACTAAGGGGGTAAGCATGTCTACTAAGACGATTCCATGGCAAGGAGTGAAATCCAGTCCAGTGTTTCTCTCACCACAACATTGAGGTAGCATGTCTACTAAGATGATTCCATGGCAAGGAGTGAAATCCAGTCCAGTGTTTCTCTCACCACAACTTTGAGGTAGCATGTCTACTAAGACGATTCCATTGCAAGGAGTCAAAATCCAGTCCAGTGTTTCTCTCACCACAACATTGAGGTAGCATGTCTACTAAGACGATTCCATGGCAAGGTGTGAAATCCAGTCCAGTGTTTCTCTCACCACAACATTGAGGTAGCATGTCTACTAAGACGATTCCATGGCAAGGAGTCAAAATCCAGTCCAGCGTTTCTCTCACCACAACATTGAGGTAGCATGTCTACTAAGACGATTCCATGGCAAGGAGTGAAATCCAGTCCAGCGTTTCTCTCACCACAACATTGAGGTAGCATGTCTACTAAGACGATTCCATTGCAAGGAGTGAAATCAAGTCCAGTGTTTCTCTCCCCACAACATTGAGGTAGCATGTCTACTAAGACGATTCCATGGCAAGGAGTGAAATCCAGTCCAGTGTTTCTCTCACCACAACATTGAGGTAGCATGTCTACTAAGACGATTCCATGGCAAGGAGTGAAATCCAGTCCAGTGTTTCTCTCACCACAACATTGAGGTAGCATGTCTACTTAGACACTTCCATGGCAAGGAGTGAAATCCAGTCCAGTGTTCCTCTCACCACAACATTGATGTAGCACGTCTACTAAGACGATTCCATGGCAAGGAGTCAAAATCCAGTCCAGTGTTTCTCTCACCACAACATTGAGGCAGCATGTGTACTAAGACGATTCCATGGCAAGGAGTCAAAATCCAGTCCAGTGTTTCTCTCACCACAACATTGAGGTAGCATGTCTACTTAGACACTTCCATGGCAAGGAGTGAAATCCAGTCCAGTGTTTCTCTCACCACAACATTGATGTAGCATGTCTACTAAGACGATTCCATGGCAAGGTGTGAAATCCAGTCCAGTGTTTCTCTCACCACAACATTGATGTAGCATGTCTACTTAGACACTTCCATGGCAAGGAGTGAAATCCAGCCCAGTGTTTCTCTCACCACAACATTGAGGTTGCATGTCTACTAAGACGATTCCATGGCAAAGTGTGAAATCCAGTCCAGTGTTTCTCTCACCACAACATTGAGGTAGCATGTCTACTAAGACGATTCCATGGCAAGGTGTGAAATCCAGTCCAGTGTTTCTCTCACCACAACATTGAGGTAGCATGTCTACTAAGACGATTCCATGGCAAGGTGTGAAATCCAGTCCAGTGTTTCTCTCACCACAACATTGAGGTAGCATGTCTACTAAGACGATTCCATGGCAAGGAGTGAAATCCAGTCCAGTGTTTCTCTCACCACAATATTGAGGTAGCGTGTCTACTTAGACACTTCCATGGCAAGGAGTGAAATCCAGTCCAGTGTTCCTCTCACCACAACATTGATGTAGCATGTCTACTAAGACGATTCCATGGCAAGGAGTCAAAATCCAGTCCAGTGTTTCTCTCACCACAACATTGAGGTAGCATGTCTACTAAGACGATTCCATGGCAAGGAGTCAAAATCCAGTCCAGTGTTTCTCTCACCACAACATTGAGGTAGCATGTCTACTTAGACACTTCCATGGCAAGGAGTGAAATCCAGTCCAGTGTTTCTCTCACCACAACATTGATGTAGCATGTCTACTAGGACGATTCCATGGCAAGGTGTGAAATCCAGTCCAGTGTTTCTCTCACCACAACATTGATGTAGCATGTCTACTTAGACACTTCCATGGCAAGGAGTGAAATCCAGCCCAGTGTTTCTCTCACCACAACATTGAGGTAGCATGTCTACTAAGACGATTCCATGGCAAAGTGTGAAATCCAGTCCAGTGTTTCTCTCACCACAACATTGAGGTAGCATGTCTACTAAGACGATTCCATGGCAAGGTGTGAAATCCAGTCCAGTGTTTCTCTCACCACAACATTGAGGTAGCATGTCTACTAAGACGATTTCATGGCAAGGTGTGAAATCCAGTCCAGTGTTTCTCTCACCACAACATTGAGGTAGCATGTCTACTAAGACGATTCCATGGCAAGGAGTGAAATCCAGTCCAGTGTTTCTCTCACCACAACATTGAGGTAGCATGTCTACTAAGACGATTCCATGGCAAGGTGTGAAATCCAGTCCAGTGTTTCTCTCACCACAACATTGAGGTAGCATGTCTACTAACACGATTCCATGGCAAGGAGTGAAATCCAATCCAGTGTTTCTCTCACCACAACATTGAGGTAGCATGTCTACCAGACTAATTTGCATACAGCCAGGTTCTGAAACTGGGATGGTGCAATGAGCTAAAAAACGGTGTTGGATCTAGCCCTGATCTCTTGACTGGGTGAGAGTACTCTGCTTAATTCAGAGACTCTGTCCATCACCACCCCTTGTTGTAATTAATTGGAAGTAGGACACCATTCCAGGACAGGATAAAAGCTGACTCCAGGGAAGTCCAAGCTTACAGTATGAGAGTTATGAACTGGAATTCATAAGTAAGGTTACAGTGACAACTCTGACTGTGAAGATCAACTATGTGAGGAAAGACTTATGACTAAGGGGGTAAGTCATGAACGGGGCTACATCCGTGAATGAACATTATTAAACCTGTTTGTTATAACCCACAGCCTGTATCCAGATCTGTTAAGATCCGTGCGACCAGTCAACAGGATACTTGGAAAACTATTTAGCAACAGGATTTATCCAACATTACACTTCTTAACCTATGGCCTATATTTCTTTCGTGCAAACCAGGGAGGTGACTATTGACCATGTACTGATTATAGAGAACTCAATAATGATTACTGTTAGGAATCAATACCCTTTATTACTCATCTCTGTATTATTAGAGAAGCTAGAGAGGTGTGAAATGTACAAAGTTGGGTCTCTGTGGTGCTTATAATCTGGTCCAGATCTAAGAAAGAGATGAGAGCCAAGTCGTTTTTAAAACTAGACTCTGTCATTTAGAATATTTAGTAATGCCAATTGGCCTGTGTAATGCCCCAGCCTTTTTTCAACATTTTGCAAATTACACATTTCAAGACTTACAAGACTCATATCTAGTTATCTATTTGGATGGCATTCTTTTTTTTCGCATTTCACGACATAACATCCAATTCATGTGAAGGAAGTGTTGACAAGTTTGAGACAGCATTCTTTATATGTTAAATGAGAAAAATGTGTTTTTAAAAGAACTTCTTTTCCCTAATTACCACACAGAGACAACAGATGGGTAGGAACAAGGATTGAGCTGCAAGAGAATGGCCTATTCCTGCTAAAATTGCATCGTTTTGGGGGATTTTCTATTTTCTATAGACATTTTATTCCTGATATTTCTTAAGAGGTACTTCAGCTAAAAACTCACTCTAAGAAGAGACTTAAAGTTCATTGAGGTTCCAAATTAAACAGATGTAACTCATGCATCCCTAAAACAGATGAGCAGGTGTGAAACAAAAAGAATGGATTGAAACACTCCCAAAGAAGAGATGACTGCATAAAAAGGTTTTGGCGCATTTAGGAAGGCTACAAATGCTATCCAAGTCAATGCAGGCACATGATTTAAATATGTATCATGACATATAAAATGGCAGCGAACCAGGTATTAAAAGGATAACTTATTTTGTTCAGAGTTATTTTGGGTGGCCTCAGGTGTTTGGTTTAGTCGAGGAATATTTGTGCCAAAGCCAAGACCCTCTGATCAAAGATCCATTGGGTTACTAGAACCCCTTCCAGCTCCTCAGAACCCAGGTCTTGTGTAGCCATGCCTTTTAAAGTGGATGTGGCTAAATCCCAGGATCATATAGTTGTTATGGTAGTTGGTCATTACCTTAAAAAGACAGCACATTTCGTTCATGACTCAGGGACAGAGCAGACAGGGTTCACTTACACGAAGCAGAAAGATCTTGGAGAAGGGCAGAATAAGGACTCTACCAGCATGGAGACTGGAGACCAAATTCATGGAAGACTGGGTGTAAGGGACAGGAACCAGTTTTTCCAGGTCCAACAGGGAAGGTCAGCCATTCAGACGGCAGTAGGATCACACTCAGGGAAATGTAAACAGCTGGGAGGCAGTAGCAATTTGACTTGCAACTGCTTAGTTGTATGGCTCTCACTCACTTAGCTTGATTTCTATTTACGGCGTTTCCCTGCAACTTGGTTTTGCTCTACCTTTTTCCCTTATGCTTCTCTTTGTTCTTCCTTAGTATTCCTCAAAATCTACCCTCCATTGACTTTCATCTGCTCTGTGATATTTGACGTGATCACAACTTCTCAGCATGTTCTAATACTCTAGAGCTCATGGAAGGTAACTGGACACTTCTTGGGTTTGTTATCGGCTTTCCTTTATTACGCTTCAGTTGTGTGTGATTCCTTTAAAGACCTCCCAAAAAGAGTGTTCCAGCTCAAGTCATCTAAAATGCCTGAGAGGTGTGAGATCTACTACACCGTGTTTTTCTCTCTCATTCCCAATCCCCCTGCTCCCCTCTTATAAGTGGTAGGTTGGGGATTCCTATTCTTCCACTTACTGTTGTTACTTGGTGGGGAGTGGTGGAATAGCATCAAAATTCCTTCCTC
Organism: Lissotriton helveticus; assembly: GCF_964261635.1. NCBI lineage: Eukaryota > Metazoa > Chordata > Amphibia > Caudata > Salamandridae > Lissotriton > Lissotriton helveticus. The sequence continues at coordinate 102,464,657 of NC_136067.1, forward strand.
CCACATGACTCCAAACAGGGTTGTGACACTTTCATTCCTCTCAAGGGTCTGCCATCCACTTTAGTTCTGGCAATATTTCTTGGATAACGCTTGTAAATGGCATTGGCTATCTGTGTTAATCATCACTGATTGAGGTTCTCAGTTTGGGGCTCATTGTTGTCAATCCCTGCTGAAAACTTTAGAATCACCTCACTTTCCACATACATACACAGATGCACAATTTGAAATGATGAATCAGGCATTGGAACAGTATCTACAATGTTTAGATGCAGCACTTCCAGATTTGAATTCTGTGCCTCCATTAGCCAACATTTCATAAAGGAATTCTTTACATAGTGCTTTGGGTTATTCACCTTTTTCATAATTTATGGGTTTCACCCGAGTACTTGGCCAAGTCTAAAAGCATCTGCATCAATTACCTCAGAACAAGAGTTGACAAGATCCCTTTAGGCTATACATAAGTCTGCCTGTGCAAACATCATGCACGCTATAAGACATTTGCACATAGGAAGAGAGGTTCCATTCAAATGATATTCTATGGTTATCCACAGAACATCATACGATTCCAGGGACCCATCCCAAATGTACTCCCCTGTTTGTAAGCCCTTTTAATATTCTGACATTAATAGATAAACTGCCTTTAGTTTGGAAGAACCATCCTGCGGTTTATATATCCTTAATCTACTTGGCTTACGTGCCAGATAATGATCCTCCTCCTCCCATTTTAGTGGATGATTCGCTGGAATATGATGCAGCAACATTAAGGACTATCAGGTTGTACGGGGATTGTGAGAGTACATGTTTCCCATGGAATGGATGTGATGTATCTGAAAACTCTTGGGACCCAGCTTTGTTTTTCATGTCTCTTGTCCTATTAATCAATTTCAAGCATCCTTCCCTGGCAAACCTGGGTCTGGTGTTGAGAAAAAGTATTGTAGAAGGAGTGTTATGCTAGGAAATGATGTAAAACTGTGAAAAATGTAAAAGAAAGTCATACCTGAAATGTTGGAGAAAATGGGTCATAGGGAGTTGATGGATTATAGCAAGAAACAAAGCAAAACAAAACAAGCATTTACAATGCAATGGTTTTGCTTTTGTTAAAGTTAGAGCTATTGGCATTGCTCTTGACATTTTTTTTTAACATAAATAAATGGCATTGTCATTTACAATAGCAGGGCAGGGCACAGGGAAGGGGGGAGAGGAGAGACGAAGGAGAGCTGCGGGCTCAGGGAAGGGGGGGCGAGGAGAGACGAAGTAGAGATGCGGGCTCTTGTTGTAATGCTTGCATAGATGAGTTGGTGGATGCATGCATGGGTGCATGCATGGATGGGTGTATGGATGGGTGTATGGATAGATGGATGGGTGGATGGATAGATGCATATATACAGCCAATCCCTCAACAATTTATGCAATCCACCAACCCATCCAACCAACAACCCATCCATGCATCCACCCATACATGCATACATCCATGCATCATGCATACATCCATCCATCATGCATCCATCCACCCACTGTGTCCCACTCCGACCCCTCTAAATATAACTCATTTTTTCTGTATAAAGAGATGACTGTATTCACTAGTATATGCAGTAGTGTGTGGTGGACTTAGTTTGAGTGTTTGTTTCCTGCACACTCACACACTGCCCCTACACATTCACACACTGCTCACCCTGCACACTCACACAATGTGCACCCTGCACACTCACACACTGCTATCACTGTCACTCTGCAGTCACTGTCACTCTGCAGTCACTGTCACTCTGCAGTCAGTCTGCACTCACTGTCACTCTGCACTCACTCTGCACTCACTGTCACTCTGCACTCACTCTGCACTCACTGTCACTCTGCACTCACTCTGCACTCACTGTCACTCTGCACTCACTCTGCACTCACTGTCACTCTGCACTCTCACTCTCGCTCTTGCACTCACTCTGCACTCACTGTCGCTCTCGCACTCACTCTGCACTCACTGTCGCTCTCGCACTCACTCTGCACTCACTGTCGCTCTCGCACTCACTCTGCACTCACTGTCGCTCTCGCACTCACTCTGCACTCACTGTTGCTCTCGCACTCACTCTGCACTCACTGTCGCTCTCGCACTCACAGGCACTCGCACTCACTCTGCACTCACTGTCATTGCACTCACTCACTCTTGCACACACTGTCACTCTTGCACTCACTCTGCACACACTGTCGCTCTCGCACTCACTGTCGCTCTCGCACTCACTGTCACTCTGCACTCACTGTCACTCTGCACTCACTGTCACTCTGCACTCACTGTCACTCTGCACTCACTGTCACTCTGCACTCACTGTCACTCTGCACTCATTGTCACTCTCACTCTGCACTCACTGTCACTCTGAACTCACTCTCACTCTGCACTCACTCTCACTCTGCACTCACTCTCACTCTGCACTCACTCTCACTCTGCACTCACTCTCACTCTGCACTCACTCTCACTCTGCACTCACTCTCACTCTGCACTCACCGTCACTCTGCACTCACCGTCACTCTGCACTCACCGTCACTCTGCACTCACCGTCACTCTGCACTCACTGTCACTCTCACTCTGCACTCACTCTCACTCTCACTCTGCACTCACTGTCACTCTCACTCTGCACTCACTGTCACTCTGAACTCACTCTGCACTCGCACTCACTGTCACTCTGCACTCACTGTCGCTCTGCACTCACTGTCGCTCTGCACTCACTGTCGCTCTGCACTCACTGTCGCTCTGCACTCACTGTCACTCGCACTCACTGTCACTCGCACTCACTGTCACTCGCACTCACTGTCACTCGCACTCACTCGCACTCACTGTCACTCTCGCACTCTCTGCACTCACTGTCACTGTCGCACTCACTGTCACTGTCGCACTCACTCTGCACTCACTGTTGCTCTCGCACTCACTCTGCACTCAGTCTGCACTCGCACTCACTGTCACTCTCGCACTCTCTGCACTCACTGTCACTGTCGCACTCACTGTCACTGTCGCACTCACTCTGCACTCACTGTTGCTCTCGCACTCACTGTCACTCTGCACTCACCGTCACTCTGCACTCACCGTCACTCTGCACTCACTGTCACTCTGCACTCACTGTCACTCTGCACTCACTGTCACTCTGCACTCACTGTCACTCTGCACTCACTGTCACTCTGCACTCACTGTCACTCTGCACTCACTGTCGCTCTCACTCTGCACTCAGTCTGCACTCGCACTCACTGTCACTCTCGCACTCTGCACTCACTGTCACTGTCGCACTCACTGTCGCACTCACTCTGCACTCACTGTTGCTCTCGCACTCACTGTCACTCTGCACTCACCGTCACTCTGCACTCTGCACTCACTGTCACTCTGCACTCACTGTCACTCTGCACTCACTGTCACAAACACGTTGCTCGGGGCATTTGTTGACAAAGCAAAGCAGTTCCATTAAGTGTCAAACAGGTATGGAGCAGGTTTGCTTTCCCATGTATGTCTGTATTTGAGGTGAGTTGCATGAAAAAGATGCATCACCTTATCAAAGAGGAACTCCAATAGCCCCCAGCACCTCCCTTTGCCAGGAGGATGTGAACTCCTACACAGAAGCAGGGCAGAGTCCTCCATGCTGGGCCCTTGGCCCAGGATAGAAGGAGACGCATTCTATGGAGAATGACAATGTGCTAAATGGGGACCCTGCCCCAGACCTGACAAACAACACCTACATCTGACCTCGGGAATTTGTCCTCGGGCCCCAGAGAATAAATCCGACCCTGTCTGAAGCCTTAGGCCGGTCAGCAGGTCGAAAGCAGCAGGGCCGTCATCCCATGCGGATGTCAACAGTGGAAGTGCGCAGTTTTTCTGTCGACCTAAACTTCTACCGCGTGTCCCCTCCACTCCAAAATCTAGGGGGGGAGGGGATAAATCCCTTACGCTTCCTGTTCCCATCAACGAAGATAGTCAGAGCAGTCACAACAGACACACATGGACATGGTCATACACGAGCAGTCACCGAGCAGGAGCTCACACAGACGTGTAGGCGCACACAAACCGGCGGTGTCACCAGCAGCATTGAAGTTTGACAACTCGTCTGGACATCATTTAACAATAGTATTAGACAGGGGGCTTCTTGCAGACAGTCACAGGGCCTCGAGAAGAACCACCCATAGGTCCCCGACAGACGTTCGTAGTCTTTACGGTCTATGGGGGCGGACATTTCCAGTGTCCTGCGGATCCTGCTTTGGAGGTGTTTATGGGATGGGGAAAGAGACGAACACCCCCACCCCCACCCCCGCCTTTTTTTTTTTATTCAGTCTTGGTACACGCACTCTTCCTGCGCGCTGGGTTTGCCCTAGTTGCCTCCAAGTTATGAGCACGAGGGGCAAATATGAGTGTATCCAGACCATTCAATCCTTGGCCTCTATTTAGAAACAAGAACCTCCCACCCCGCACCCCCCCCCACACACACACTTCTTCGGGCAAGAAAGTCGTGCCATTTCCAGGGAATTCCAAGGTTAGGAGACAGAGACGACTGCTGACATGACACCGTGCCAGCCCCTCCGCCTCGCCTCCTCCTGCTCTTCCTCTTTTTACCTCACCGGATCGTACCCGCAAGAACCTTATCTGTTTTGGGAGTCGCTGGGCCTCAACCCTCCGCGCTGCCAGATGTTCCTCAATGCCACTCCCTTGCCTACATGTTTGTTGTCCCTGGCCCTTCGGATTGTGGCAAGCCCTCAGCCCACCCTCCCACCCACTCTCACGTGACCAGCCCCTCTGACCACCCTCCTACCCACCCCTCCAGAACCCAGTTTGTCCGCCCAGGTTCCCAGTCACGTAGCAAGCGTGACACGAACTATAGCTTAAGTCAGACCCCCCAGGATATAGCGGCATGGATTGGCAAATTTAGCGGCACAAAAATGAAAATTTAGCGGCACAAAAATGGAAATTTAGCGGCATTTTATTTTGGTTTTTTTGCAACACCAAACACAGATATCTTACAGTTTGACCTTGCCCACGTAACGCTTGTTCCTCTGCCTGAGTGTCTAGCACTTATTGCAGTACTATACCTCAAATTATACTCTGTTTTCTCTTATAACTGCACACTTGTCACTTTCATCTCCTCTTGTGCACTTTTGACTACCTCATGCATTTTTGGTTGCTCACAATTTTTACTCAAGTATTTTGTTTGCTCACGATTGTCACTATTACCTTTACTACCTCATGTATTTTGTTTGCTCACAAATGTCACTATTACCTTATGTAAGTAACGTATGTTTTTGCAATCTGTTCTTTTGTAATGTTTCTCATTATGTTTCATCTCTGTTCCTAATGTGAAGCGCTCTGACGCCTTCAGGTAAAGTCCGCGCTATATAAAAATGCATAAATAAATAAATAATAAAAACTTTACCCAAGGCCGGGCGAGGCCTGCAATAAAAGCTTTTCCCTCTTCTGCAAAACACCAGGTCTAGCACCTAAAAACGCAGTTGAAAGGTCACAAAGTAACATTTATCCATCAGTGTTCTCAACAAGACTGTCCAACACTTTAAAGAGCCGCTTCGAAGGTGCTTACTTGCAGGCGGTCACCTAAAGGGCCCATGAAATCATCACCCAGGGCCTCCCTGAGTACTGATTCCAGCCCCTGGTTCGAGGGGCCCGTTGCAGCAGGTAGAGATCTCCCGTCCAGCAGAAGGCGTGGCCCCTCTCGAGCAAGCACAGCCTGCAGGTGGACTCGGGAGATTATCCAGCGGACGGACGGTACCTGTCAGTGTTCTGTTCGCCGCCGGCCGGCTTTCCTCCTGCTCCGACGAGTCTCTGAGGAAGAGTCTTCGTGTGTGTCGCTGCCGCTTCGTGCTCTCTCCCCCTCTTGCTGGTGTGGTGCTGGTCTTCTCCCTCTCTCGGCCGCCGTAGTCTTCTCCCTCTCTCGGCCGCCGTGGTCTTCTCCCTCTCTCGGCCGCGCGGCGTCCTCGCCGCAAATCAAATGGAAAATGGGTGCCTCGCTCCTCTTCGCTTTTAAGGCGGAAACGGCCGGAAAGGACGGCGAACGGCGGAAAACGGCAAATTTCGCGGGCTTTATGCCAAATATCGCGGCATTTGCAGAGATCGCGCGATTTCGCGATTTTTTTGCAAATCGCAAAATCGCGATAAGCTGGAGGGTCTGTTAAGTGAAGAACATTGCCTACGAAAGTCCGCGCTATATAAAATTGCATAAATAAATAAAAAAATAATCACCAGTTGCTTTACACACGTACACACTAATTTTGTTATGCACAGGCAGATTAAGTGATTTGCTCAGAATCACAGGCTGTTGAGCGTCCCTGCCGACACTCGAACTCTGTTCTACAGCTTCGAGGTTGACCGCTGTAGCCGTTAGGCCACATCCTGGTAAACCTAACCTCAAAGGAGCAATGTTTTTTGCAAATAATATTTACAACACAATATTTACGTCAGGTGATAATTTTGTTATCGATACTCTGATATACAACCAATCTAGTGCCGTCCCGTTAAATTCCTGTAGGACTAAAACAGGCCCCTCCAGTTGATATTAAACACAGCCGAGACGCAAGAACACAGAAAGCGTGTTCATGGATGGCCCCAATAAAGCAATGTATGCCATACGCAATAAACGGCATCTCGGTAGGATTTTGTCCAACTGTTCCATCTGCTTCAAGGCACCTCTCGCTCATATGGTGGCCGGGTCTCACTTTGCGTATGTCAATGGTTTGCATTTCTTTCCTGTGTGTATGCCGTTAGTGGGTGAAAATGTAAATGGAGCCCTCCGCGGTGTTGTGGCCTACCACGCCAAGCCAAAGGCAACGTGTGGAGGACAGAGCGGCCTCGACGGCTAGGGTACAAGTCAACAGCAAACATTGAAAATAGATATATTTTGCCTTTAAAGCTCTTTGTGGTCTTGTGCTATTCAGTTGACCGCATTTGAGCCTCTATTCCTAGGTAGACGCTGAGATGTGGAAGGCTGAAAGACGATTACAATAAAGAAGAAAATAAGCAATTTTAGAAACGACGCCAGAAACTGGTCAGTAATGACTGCTCTTATAGTGTTCCAATGTTTACCGCACTATATTATTGCACTCACGCTGTATTGGAATATATCGGACACGTCTTTGTTTGTAGGCCTGAAGCCTCCCTGTGGCTGGCACGTGACGCTGTGTCACTCGTACCTGGAAGGGGGGGGGAGGGGGGGCATGACGGAGGTCACTCCGACGATAATGAACTCCAGCACACCGGACCCAGCGCAGGGCTACTGGACGGTGACGCGTCCTCATCAATTATCCCTCATTGGAATCCATGATGCGTGGCCTTTGTACTCAAATCAACCTCGGCAGCAGAAAGGCTACGACCATACAATACCGCCTCGGCCGACAGCCGATTATTACAGCAGCGGGGAATAACACACGGAGTAAGGCCCCCAGAGCCCGTCAGAAGAGATAATAACGAGGCGTACTCAAGTACCACCCACAGACGGGTCATAATTACACACAGATCACCCAAGACAACGCCATCTGTGCAGCGCGCATGCAGCACGCGCGCTCTCCAAAGGGGGTGTTTTCTCCGTGTCCGCGTCTATTTTGCAGTCCTTTTCATACTGCGGTGACACAAATTATAAAGTGTTGTGGCAGCGCTGACACCGCCTCCTGCGCTCCGGCACAGATACCGCAATTCTGGGACTTTCTGAAGAGCGCCCAGGCACCCAGAGCTCGTGCAGGTGCTGCAACACCACAAGACCGAACTTGGGTCTGGGAACAACCTGGACGCTTCCTGCAACACCAGAAGACCAAACTTGAGTCTGGGAAGAACATGGGAGAGCAGGAAGGTGGGTGCCCTCAATGCCGGACCAGATTCGGGGGCGTTCCCGAGAATCGGCTTTCGGCTGACGTAGCCAAAAGGGAAAAATTCTCGGGAACGCCCCCGAATCTGGTCCGAGATTGACGGACAGAGCCTTCTCCCAATGGCTAGCCTCCATTTATGGAGCTAGCCAATGGGAGGAGGGGGCGGATACCCGACCCCACAGAGAAATTACATAAGATTTTGCTAGCGCATGCGTACTTTGTACGCATTGGCTAGGCAAAACCTAAAAATTTACAATCACTTTTGGGTGATAGGAGGAAAGCCACAGTTGGAAGTGAAAATCTCCCAGGTGACGAGAAGAACATCAGTACAAAAATTGGAACAGAGGGATAGACGCCTGCCAGTAACAGATAGCCCATATGTGTTGTAAAATTCATAGTTTTTGTTTGTTAATGATGCTGCCCACGTATTATTTATTACAACCGCATTTAAGTGCATAAACTACGAATTATGTGCCACGATTGATTCTGCCTTGTATTGTTCTTTCCCCATCCAATGTTCCAAATGCTTTCTGATTGATTGATCCCAAACTGGCAAGTGTGGTGTCGCAGTCTAGTCTTCCAGTGCGTGCTGGAACATGTCTTTGTCTGTCGCGGCTCTCGGTTTCTTAAGCATATTGTCATCGACCCTCAACCCTTCAGGCCCCAGGTTGTGCAGCAATATTTTCTTCCTGCACTTGCTGGAGAACCTTCATCCTCCAGGACAGACAAGTAGTTGAGGAAGTACCCCTTCCAATTGGCCCACATCATGGCTGGTTCATCCGGTTTTGGGGGAAGGGCACTGGATTCGTGATGGAGAAGGTCTGGGCACACATCGTGGCAGTGGGGGCTCACCTGCGAGAAGGGAACTGCCCTCGAACCCAGCTCCTCGTCTGCTGCGGACAGGACCACAATGCTGGTGGCTCAACTTCTTACTTTGGTGCTGAGCTGTTCAGACGGGCTCCGATGTACGTCCTTGGACCCCTGGACGAGGTTACTTGTTATGCAGCGATGGGCATCGGTTGACCACGTGCAGGGGCCGTTAAGCATGTGATCGCGAGCACGTGCACTGCGCCGTCAGCAAGAAAGTTCATGTGCAGGGTTGGACAGTATGCAGTTGAGTAAATGGCTGAGAAGGATAGTCAAAGCAGCTACATGGGTCCACGTGCTTGCATATAGCGTGTGGCGAGGCTCACTTGGCGGGCACAGGTAGGACGTTACGTTATGCTGGGCACCGGGAATCTCCTCTAGGGATGTGCTGAAGTCGTGAAACGGCCGCAGGAGCGTGCTGGTGCTGTGGCTGGAGGTGCTTACCTCATATGCGCTGGGCGGTAGGCTGCTGGTGGAGACCAGGGCGTGGCTGGTTGCCTGCGGGGCTGTAGATATTCGGACGCTGCTTGTGAGAAGTTAGCCTGGCATATTTTGTCCACTATTCTAGTGGGCACCTTGCACCAGTCTAAACGATCCTTTTGATGGTGGTTGTAAAATCAACCTTATAGATCAGCTATCCTAGTGGTAGCATGGACCAGCAGTCTTAGGCTAAAACTTCAGAGAGCATGTGAAGCCAGTTGTTTTACCATATATAATCCCTTGAATACCAAATGAAAGGACACCACACAAGGTATATATCAAATATATATGCATTTATTACTAACACAACCCCTCTGCACTCTTTATGAGGTCAGAGTTCGAGATACGTTACATGTTACTCATTCAGCATACTATAAGTTGCACAAATACAATTCTGCCCTATGGGCCTCACGAACCATATACTAAGTAAGTGGTTTAAGGACCACTTCAGCAATAGTGAATAGGCCTAGGGCCTAGGGAATCGCTGGGGCTACACTACAGAACCAAAGGTTAGGAAGTAGGAGACCCACAGGAGATGCGTGCAGTGTGGGAACACAGTCGCAAGTTACCATAGAGTTATATTGGGAACGTAAAAGTTACAAAGTAGTAGATTAAGGACACTTCCGGATGAACTACGGTAAAACCCTTTTAAACTAGGACACTTCGAGAGTCAACACCCACGGGAGCACCGGAGTACTCGAGTTACCTCACCCAGGGAAGCCGGGTGCATAGGTGTTCTTACGTGTCGGGTTTCATCGCTGTTTCCTATGGAGAGCTGCAAAGAAGTGCTGCAGGCGACCAGGAGAAAAGTGTTCGAGTGAATCCAAGGGTGTATCGAAGATGAGAAGAACCTGAAAGCAGAGGGGACAGAGTCTGGGTCACTAGCCAGTGACCAGGAAGGAACCAGGAAGGAACCAGGCGATGTCGAGATGCAATCAGGTGAAGAGGTGAAGCTTGTCTCTGCAGCCACGAGGACCAGGAGGCATTGACGATGACCAGGAGCTGGATTTGAGCTGTCCCACAAAGGATCTAGTTGACTGCGGTCTCGGTATCCGGATTGGACCCAACAAACCTTGGCAAACGCAATCCACGCAGGAAGGGAAGATTGGCTTCAGGTCAGACCAGCAAGGTCTGGGGAGCTTCTCCTTCGCAGGGAAGCTGGAGCAAGCCCGGAGCAAACAGGTAAGCGGTATAGTTTCACAAGAAAGTCTTCCGAGGGCTAACTAGCTAATGGGCTAGCAACCGGGAAGACGCGTCGAGCTGAAATGCAGGAGCAGGCCCCACGCAGCACTCGTGGAGTGTGGAGGGCTGAGCTTCAATGCAAATGGCGCTCGGGTCTGGGGCTTCTCAAACCCCAATGCACAACTTCGAGGGTGCCTCAGAAGCTGCACGGTTTAGCGAAGAGCAGGTAGTCCAGGGTGTCCAGTCCCACGTCTCTCGTGTCTGCCACGGGTCTCCGCTTTGCTGGAGATGTGGGTCGGAGAAGTCTGGAAGTCTAGTTTTTGAATCGCTGAGTCTTCGGGTTCCGGCAGGAGCGTCGACAAAGCAAACCGGCAAGTTACTGGTGATGCCTGTTTGCACAGGGTGGTCACTCCTTGAGGCTTCTAGTCGGTATAGAAGGTAAACAACATTTACAACGCAACTTTTACAACGCACTACCATTACAACGCATTTTTTACAACGCAAAAACTTTTACAACGCATACCATTACAACGCATGTTTTTACAACGCAAGTACTTTTACAACGCATGCCATTACAACGTAAGTATTGGTAAGTATATAATTATATTTAATATTTTATATGTTTGGTTTTTTTTTACGTTTTCAGCTTTTGGGTAAAGGGGTATTTTTAGGGTTTAGGGTCAGTTTTCAGTTTTTGGGTAAAGGGGTATTTTTAGGGTTTAGGGTCAGTTTTCAGTTTTTGGGTAAAGGGGTATTTTTAGGGTTCAGGGTCAGTTTTCAGTTTTTGGGTAAAGGGGTATTTTTTGTGTTCAGGGTCAGTTTTCAGTTTTTGGGTAAAGGGGTATTTTTAGGGTTCAGGGTCAGTTTTCAGTTTTTGGGTAAAGGGGTATTTTTAGGGTTCAGGGTCAGTTTTCAGTTTTTGGGTAAAGGGGTATTTTTAGGGTTCAGGGTCAGTTTTCAGTTTTTGGGTAAAGGGGTATTTTTAGGGTTCAGGGTCAGTTTTCAGTTTTTGGGTAAAAGGGTATTTTTAGGGTTCAGGGTCAGTTTTCAGTTTTTGGGTAAAAGGGTATTTTTAGGGTTCAGGGTCAGTTTTCAGTTTTTGGGTAAAGGGGTATTTTTAGGGTTCAGGGTCAGTTTTCAGTTTTTGGGTAAAAGGGTATTTTTAGGGTTCAGGGTCAGTTTTCAGTTTTTGGGTAAAGGGGTATTTTTAGGGTTCAGGGTCAGTTTTCAGTTTTTGGGTACAGGGGTATTTTTAGGGTTCAGGGTTAGTTTTCAGTTTTTGGGTACAGGGGTATTTTTAGGGTTCAGGGACAGTTTTGAGTTTATGGGATACAGGGGTATTTTTTGGGTTCAGGGACAGTTTTGGGTTTTTGGGGTACAGGGGTATTTTTAGGTTTCTGGGTTAATTTGGTTTTTGGGGGTACAGGGGTACAGGGTAAAAAAATTAAATTAAATAAATTAAATTAAATTAAATTATATTAATTACAATTAATTTAAAAAAAATATATTATATACTTACCAATACTTACGTTGTAATGGCATGCGTTGTAAAAGTACTTGCGTTGTAAAAACATGCGTTGTAATGGTATGCGTTGTAAAAGTTTTTGCGTTGTAAAAAATGCGTTGTAACGGTATGCGTTGTAAAAGTATGCGTTGTAACATCATACATCCGTATAGAACATTGAAGGTCCAAGAGTTCCATTTCAGAGTTTCAGTCCAGGATAATCTAATGTCTCTAGACACAGCTCCTATCTTTATACTAATCTAAGGGGCTGCATTACCTGCTAGGTCCCTCCTATGGGTGGACCCTGAGAAGGGGGTGGTTACACCCCTTTCTCTCTGTCCAGTTTCACGCCAGAGCTGGGGCTGGAGTGCCCCAGCAACTGGTTTGAACCGGGCTATGCATGGAGCACCTTGTGTGCCCCAGGCAGTGTCTCATTTTGCCGCCCTCCCTGCCCCAATACACTAAAAGCCTGTCTGGGGAGGTGCTAGCATCTCCCAAGGCAGGAAACCTATTGTCTAGGCCTCCCCTGCCGGAGTTTTGTCCAGCAGCAGGAGGCCAGACTCGTGTCTGTGGCAGCAGCATCCATTTTGTGATGCTGAGGTTCTGTTTAACTTTAACCGGGTAAAGCAGTAACTACATGTCTTCTCCCTCTAGAAGGGTGGAATGCTACCCCCGCCGCCAGAATTGGCTGGAGGGGGGGTAGTATTCCAAAGTGTTTGACACCTTACTCGGCATTTTTCGATAAAGCCAAACCAAAGTTAGCATTAACCGCGAGGATTATAATGCACTTAAGAGTATATGGGATGGCTATATCATGGAACAGCTGTAAGGACATGGTTCCAAAAGCTGCAGAGGGGCTCAGCTCATGCTAGAGCACCCTCTCACATAAAACCAAGCACTCTGCCTTCAGGATTGTCAAGGCCTGCCATAGGAGTGACTTATAGGTATATATGTGTCTATATATAAGGGTAGATCTAGGTATACTATGCCCAAGCTGAGTGATCAGTTTGAATGGTCAGCCAGGGGTGGCACAATACATGCTGCAGCCCCTGGTAGGCCTTGGATGCACCTATGCCCTGGGTACCTATGGTCCACTATACAGGGGCTCACAAAGGTGACCCAATACCCAATCAGGTATGTACCTAAAGTACATGGAGTCCATTTTACAGGGAGAGCAGATAGCCTGGGGCCCTGAATAGCAGGATCCCAGGCCAACTAAGTAAAAAACCAGCTAAACACTAGGCAAAAAGTTGGGGTAACCATATAGTCAGATATCCACCTTCCTAAACTGCTCTCCCTCTCTTAAGCACCGTGCAGAAGGTGCATTTCCTGTCTTGAAAGCAGACCGGGACAACATGGTGTGTCTGGCGGCCTTTGCAGCGGGATTCGTTTCCCCTCGTTGCCAGTTTGTAACGTTAGTCCCCGCCACATAAACCACAGGGACAACGTTGTGATTTGGGAAGTACTTCTTTATTCCCGAGAGGGAGGCGCGTACCACCTCCGCTATGCCAAGTTTCTAATGGCACATCACAGCGCGCTGTCCCGTCAGGCACCGTGTGAGGTCATGTGGGTGCCTGACGACTAGACTGCGACACCACAACAAGCTCTACACGAGATGCATTTTGTAAAACCTTTTATGCTGCCTGTTAGGCAGTTATTTTCTCTGGTTACTTCCAAGTGGTTCCTTGCTAAGGTTAAGATATCTCCCAATGATTTGGCTTTTTTGAAAGTTATTCTTGGGTTTTGGTCCACCACATCTTTAATTAGTTTTTCTTTTCGCAATATGTTCCAGTTTTTCTTTAATATTCTCTTTATCGATGGATGTGCTGAACTGTACTTACTGTGTAATAGAGTCTCTTCATTTCAGTTTTCTTTTTTCTTTTTCGTCTCCTTCTATTTGATAGAGTACCTCTGCTTATGTCTTTTTACTGATTGTTTCACTTGCATCCTGTAATACACTTCTTGGGTAACCTCGTTGGATGAATATTTCTGTCAGTCCATTTATTTCTTTTTTCAATAGTTCTTCTGTTGAACAGATTATTTTTTGCTCGTAGCATTTGGCTGTCTGGGATACTAAATTTCAGTGCTGCTGGATGCCCACTGTTGGCATGTAAAATTGAATTAGTGACTGTGACTTTTCTATGGATGGTTGAGACCAAATTTCCATCTTGAACATCCAGATTTACATCCAAAAACTCACAATGTGTCTTACTAATAGATGCTGTAAACTTGATGTTGGCCTTATTACTATTCAATCTTTTGATCAACTACTCCAGCTCTGTTATCTCCCTATCACACAGGATAAATAAGTAATCTATAAAATGACACCAGAACATGACCTTGTCCATATAAGAGTTTTTGTCTTCTTTCCAGTCCACCTCCTTCTCCCACCACCCCATGAACAAATTCGTGTAGGTGGGGGCGAAGGAGGTGCCAACGGCCGTGCTCTGTAGCTGGAGATAAAATTGTCCATTGAAAGTGAACACAATATGTGTCAGGCCATATTCCAATACGTCCTTTACCATTTGGGTGTGTTTGAAATGCTCGATTTTTTACGGCTATTGTTTCTATGCGACCAATGGTGCTATTGCCATTATGATGTAACATGTCAAAATGTTAATAAAACACAACAAAATCTGTTTCAACTTCATTGTGTCTGTTACTGTTCTTTCATATGTATTCTCCAGATGTCTCACCATTTCTCTCGGTTGTTCTTGTATGTCATCCAAATCCCGAATTTCCAACAGTTCGTTTATATCTTTTATTTTAAAAGATGTAAGTTTCTATTTCTGGATCTTCCCTTCTAGTTTTTGCTTTGGCTTTAATTTAAAATGTGCATGTCATTTCAACTTCCTGATGTATTTGTATAGTTTAATCCTGGTGTCCGTGCAGTCTGAGGTTGCTGTGAAGCAATAAGTGAGGCCTTAATTCAGGATTCTTTCTTGATTTGGGTTGGGGTAACCTTTGATTAATTTATAACCATGGACTTAGTACTTTGTGGATGATTACCTCCAACAGTTGTTCCTTCATCAGACCTTAGGTTCTCCCCCTCCCTTTGTTCTTTCCTCTGCCTCTTGCTCCATTGTATCTCTTTGTCTCCTGTCATTGCTGGACTGATTACAATGTACTTTCCTCTAGATGTTGATTGCCCAGTAGGGATTACATTGCATAGAACAAGCCATTGGAGCTTTGTTTCCTAGATTCAAGTACAATTGAGCATTAGAGGATCATCTGCTATGCTCTGTACAAACCGGCTTGACAACAATGGGAATATGAGTACCATAAACATTTTCTGCACAAGTGTCAGGAATTTGAGAAGGCATCAGCAGACATCAAGGGGAGAGATCACACATGCCTTAGAGGGAAGGTGAGCACATGGGTGAAGTGACATGAGGAAATAGATGTACCAAGTACACTTTCCTATAACAGAAGAAGTAGCCATAGGGTGCCATGGAAGTAATGGAAAACTGGGCAATTGAATCCAAGCCAATGAACTAGACCACTAACCTGCTTGTGTAGTGACTTTTCTTTTTTGTGAAAATATATTTTTATTGCAGATATACTGTTACACATTTATGCCTGTTAACAACTATATAATCAACGTTTGTAATCCGCAAAACATCGACATTCAAATTACACAGCCATTTAGCCCACAACCCGGAGGTCGGGCGGCAATTCTCAAAGTCGTAGTGCACGTACGTATATTTCAGCAATAGAACCCTGTCTGGTTAACAAAGGATTCCTGCAACTGCTTTTCTTTTGTCCCCCCAGAATCCCAACAAGCAAACCTGAGCTACCCCCGGAGCTATCACTAAAAATACTACACTGCTGTTCCGTCCAGCTCCCCCCTCCCTTCCAGTACCCTCCCCCTGTACAGAAATGGTGGTGTGGGCACTTATCAATTCGCTTGACGTATCGCTACTGATTCATCTCTGGGTCAGCAAAACTACAGCATATTAGTAACAATCAAGTGGACGTGGAACCTACTCCTCCTCTTCTGTCAACTGTTGGTCCTTCAAGGATTGGACCAAGGCCTCCAAGGACCGAGCTACCTCCAGCGCTTTGTCGTGACCTGAGCGGGTGGCCTGCCTGAGCCTCACCACACTCTCGCAACTATCCTTGTGTAGCGACTTTTGTGTTAAGGTTTTTATTTCTGGAGCAATCTCTGCAGTAAGAGTATTTGAGTCTGTTACAATTAGGTAAAAGCTGCCTGGCAACTCTCCGTTGTGTTCTATTTCTTTCTGTTCTGGAGCAGGAACCTAGGCAGGGGTTTCCTATATTTGTGTTTACACTTCCAGGTCAATAGAAGTCCTTTTGCTCGTCAAAGTCCTGGGTCCATCTGCTTGGGGAGTTTTAACAGCACAATCTGCACAGGAGTGCAGTAAGTTTTCTTAGGTATGCAATAAATGCGTTTATTTGTGGAAATAAATTAAGTAATGCAGAAAAAACCTCATGGCAATATGACACATTATTTAAATTAGTCAAAAGACAAGGTGTTCCTAGAAAGTGACAGTGCATTGAGAGTGAATAATGTGATAAAAGAGTATGCTTATGCTAAACATAAATATATATACATGTGACTGATTGAGTTGATATGTTAATGTACATGGCACCCATACTATGATTATCAAAAACCTCAATCAGAATTTAAAATCAGTCTACACATATTGTTGTCGATGTTTCGACCCTTTAGCCCAGTTACTTAGAGCAATTTCATCATCTACACAAAAGTAAGAACAGGAGACACCAGAGGATTGGGGTACAATGATCCACAACCATAGATGTGTCATTCTTAGTTGCGTGGTACAACCTAAGCAAGCTGTGAGCAAGTAGCTGCAATAATTACTGGCACAGCTGGGGTAGACCCCCTGTTGCTGCTTGTCTCGAAATTGAGGATGAAAGTGAAATGTCGGTTCAGCAGTTCTGAAGCCCCTCAATCTTTCAGGAAAGAATTATTACCTTTGTGAAGTTGAAGGTATGTACTTTGTCAGCACTCTTCGTGTATGAGTCTCGTGTGTAGAGGCGTCTAAAAGATGGCCGCAAGTAAGATTTGTCCTCAATTTATCCTCAAATTACATAGTATACAAATTTACAGTTGGCAAAGCAAAATACTATTTCTCCTAAGAGGTCCTAACAAGGGTTCTGACAGTGCAAATCTTCTATGCCCACAATTTGTCAGAGGATTAATCAGTCCCAAAACCCTTGCCTATTACGCTAATCTGCAACATTCCATGTAACAAAACATCTGCCTACAACCTTTAGCACAGTTTATTAACAATACACCTTTTAAAAAGCTATTGCCTTTAATACATGGTTTCCACAATAAGTAAGGCCTACTTACCTTGGCATCACTTCTCATTATAAATAGATCACACCTAAGGAATCTGACATAACTTTTCCCAGTGAACCGATAAGGCCTCTAGCCTTCACCAATTGCTTGTCACTATGTACAACTCAGGCCTACTGAAGTGTGCATTAGTGGCAACCACCAGGCATACATTTATAAAATTACAAATATGTACAGGAATTACTGTCATGACCATGAACACTGGCGACCGTTTCGTGTCTGTCAGGTGAAATAAAAGGAAAGACCCACTTATCCTTTAAAAGGACTACGAGTACCATGACCCTTTGCAAGGAGAATGCTGGGGTCTCTAGTTTATAAGGAAGACACCCAGTTTCCAGGGCTTGCTATTCTAACACCCATCGCAAGGTGAGGAAAAGAGATTCTCCCTTGTGTTTTACAGCCATAGATAATGTGGCATCGATAAAGGAGAATCTGGGTTTCCCACAGTCAGAGCTTTGATGGCATTCACCTCGCACATAGCCAGTGCTTAATTTGAGCCCGTGGTTCCCGGTGCTAGCACCAGCATTTAATTAACACCTGCGCTTGTGACAGTCTGCCACAAGGTGGCAATGTCTGGCTAATTTAGAGCTGACCACAACAAGAGTTAATTATTAATTCGATGTACATTAAAAATGACTAATACCTGACGCCCAAGCCATTCTTATAGGCGTGGAGGCCCGAAATAGTCCAAATTGTTACACCTGTAGAAGGCTGATGGTTAGTAGTTGCGTTATTATTATCATTTGCAGCATAGCAGGGCAATGTGTCGTGCAAGCAGCAGTGGCCGCCTCAACAGGGCCTTGGCACTTATGTTTAGGTCTCGCTTGAGCCAGCACATGCTCTGCCCTGGCGAGACATTTAGTAACTGGGTTTTCAAAGTGCTACCCAGAGGCTTTTGCCGGCCATCAGCTTGCTATCACGCACACAAGCGCGCGCGCGCGCGATGTGCACAGCTTTCACAGAGCGCGTTCTCGTGGTCACTTTCACCGTGATCACTTACCCTTTCAAGGCCGTTACTTTTACGGCCGCGCGACCAATGCTTGTTTTTGTTTATTACTTTAAGCGTGCTTTTATTTGTTTTTGAACTGCGCCACTTGCTTAACTGAGCACCGTGCTTCAACACACGCGCCTTTATTTCTGCACGGCGCCGTGCAACTCTTCACCTGTTGTTGGTTGCTTCCTGTTCCCAAGTTTGCGTGGCGCTGCTTTGACTGAATTTAACTCCACGGCACTGCTTCCAATTCAAACTTAAGGAGTGACAGAGGTGAGCACCGTGCTTTAACACACAGCATGGGCGTGCATCTTTATTTATAAACAGTGCCACTTTCACTTTAAGCTTGACTTTATTTGTTCATGAACGGCGCCGCTTGCAGAGCTGAGCACTGGGCTTTAACACAGGCGCCTTTATTTCTGCACGGTGCCATGCAACTCCTCACCTGTTGTTGGTTGCTTCCCGTTCCTGAGTTTGCAAGCAGGCTACAGCAGAGCTCCGTATCTCTCCAAGTTGGATGCTTGCAGAGGGGCATGTGGGGAGAGACAGGTCGGGAATCCACAGTTGTTTTGGAAGAGCAGGGTTGCTAAGTTACACCCACCACCCCTCCGAGGTTGCAGCTCTTTTTTATTTTGTTTAATTTACATTAAATTGCGATTAGTTTCCAGTGCCGTCATTTAATCTCCCTGCGCCATATTCTACCACCCACTCGCCCCTCCCACAACACTTCTTGCACGCCCCACCACCCCACCGCTATTGCTCCTTTTAAATTCCCTTCTGCCAGATAGTCTACTGTGTGTTCTAATTATCACTGAAAACGTTCAGCCTCCCTTTGCATGTCCCCTTCCCTCTCTCTGTGCTCACCTTCCCTTACTTTTAGCCCATACATTCCTGCTCAAAGGCATCCACACCACCCTCACCCTTTTCATGTCTCCTACCCCTGCGTGCTGTATGTTTGTTCGGACAGCAGGAAAGCGGTGCTTGCTTAGCGCGGGGGCCCAAGGGAGCTATCCTTTTAAAGCCACATTCCCAAATGGCAACAGGACTCATACCTTCCCCCACCCGCTAACTATTAACCCTAAAGTAGCTGATGTTCACTTTTAGCAAAGCATAAACAAACATATGGTTCACTGACAATCCGGTAGCCCTGATACATTACTTATGGGCACTTGAAAGGTGCTCAAAAAAAATTAGTAATAAGCAATTGCATTATAAAGCCAATAGCTCGAACTCAAAGAAAAGTGAGCCCTATTGCATTGCAAATGCTTGTTTTGTTAGGTAAAATGGCAACACCGTTTTTTGCGACGTGCCTGTGGCACGGTTTTATTTTGCATGCTCATAAAATTAAAGTACCGCTTTCTTTTGTTTATAAAGGAAGCTAGCTGCTGCTTCTAATAACAGCAGGCCAGAAATGCAAATTCGCAATTGCATGAGCTAATGAATTACATTGCCAAACTAAAACAATTCAGTTATTTTTGTAGGCCATATCAGCGGGTTGGTGGAGCTCCTCTACATTGCTGTTACTAATAATCTGTGTGGCAGTAACAGCCCCTGAATTAAAAAAAAACCTCAGAAAGGTCAAGGTTCACGTGGCACTGGGCATAATTTTTGAGCCATGAAAACATGCAGCATTTCATTTTTAGTTACACTCTGAAACTTACACATATGCACAAGAACGTAAAGCAATAGCTGCTGTCAAACTTGAGTTTACAATGCCTTTTTAACATTCTGAATTGCCTGCTTTGTTATTCTGCAGTATTCACTCGCACCATTTCAGCTGCATGTAGACATAACATAGGTATTGTACTTGTATTGAGGTATCACAGCATGGGCTTGTTATGGTCATACATGGTGCCCAAAATAGTATTTATTTCATATATCATTTTGAGTCCAAGTTTAGATGAGTGAGACTGTTGTTTCTTAATTCATGTACTGCTGATAATGCAGTGGTTTCATGTTTTAAGTACTTGAGTAATTCATTTTCATTATAAGATTATCGCATTTCTCTAAGAAATATACATTTTACTCACCCTTTCTTTGCGTTTTAGACATTTTTAAGCGCTCACGTGGATTGCAAATGACACGTTTTACATATTTCACGTATAGATTGTTTGATTTTCAATGCCATGCGAATAATATGTGTTTTTTTTAGCGATTGCAGCTTCGTAAATAATTTGGATAGTAAAAGCCCATTCCCGTGTTGAAAAAAAGTGTGTGCTCTTAAATGTGAGCTAGCATCTGCATCTTGTTCTGAAAGCTAGAGGCCTTAGAGTGAGAGAGGGGAGAGAGCAGCAAGAAGAGAGTGAAGGCAGCGGTAATGAATATAGACAAGCATTGGCATAGCCAATAGGTCTCGACTTTGGGACCTTATAAGCAGGGCTCGAGTCGGGGTACCACGAGGGTGGACGCCGTCCCCCTGCAAAAATGCCCTTGCTGAGGAATAAAGTGTATTCTTGCCATTAACTGCATGCAAAAACACACCCAATATAAAGACACTAACCTCCAATAAGCCATTTTAAAAGCAGACTGCTCACAGCAGACGGTGCACAGAAGATGAGTGCACGTTACTGCTACCTCTGCAACAGAGGGCAGACTTTGGGCCAGTACGCAAGACTACCAGCCCCAATGCACCTCCATTAATAGAAGTCTATGTTTTTTTAACCTTTTGTGACGTCACTTCCGGTCGTGACATCACTCTATGTTTTGAGCGAACCCCCATTTCTATGTTTTACCCTTCATGACGTTACTTCCTGTCGTGACGTCACTTCCTGTCTTTGAGCGTCCCCCCACTTCTTTATTTAGGACTTGTGCCCTGCTTATAAGTGTTTAGCCATGCAACAGTTGATGTTGTTGCACCAAGGATATTGTGCTGCATAACTAAATACTTATAACCAGCATTGAACCTTATGTTATTGCCTTTGTACCTATGTAACTAAGACACTCACCCTGTAAAGCGCTCTGAAACCCACAAGGGTCTGGTTCGTGCTATATAAAACTTTCAAATAAATAAATAAATAAGGTCCCAAAAGCGAGACCTATTGGCTATGCCAATGCTTGTTTTATTTTACATAACTTCGGAGTTTTGTTTTGTTTTGATGCAACAAACAAACAAGTTCTGTGGAAAGCGTGTATGACTGCAGAAATATTTATCTGAAAACAGAGCAATTGTGATAAACGCTTTGGAATCTCAATGAGTTGGAAACGCTGCGCAAAGTGTGTTTACCTGAAGAAACAATTATCTTAAAATAGAACAATTGGCTTTGTGTTTGTAGAGACGGCGCGGAAAACACAATTGAACTGACATGAATTGACAGAGAGCGCCGCTGTACAAAGCGTGTTTAACTGGAGAAACAATTATCCACGAATAGAACAACTCACTTTTCTTGTTTTGGAAATGTGAGGAAAAGGGCTTTCGATTTTAGGTGAGCAGTGAACACTGCGGAAGTGCGCGCAATTTGAAAGACTTTTGTTTCAACCACAAGATAACTCGCCTAGTTTCATATTAAGTGCTTGGGGGGGGCGAAATTGTCATCATTTCGAAAATGGGCATGAAGTGCAAAATGTCTCCTTAGCATTTCACGACTTCAACAAAATGTCATTGCCCGTGTTTTAGAAAAATACCGCGAAAGGATGCGTGCATATTTTCATGGTAAAAAAAAAATGAGGAAAGCGCAAACAACATTTTTTTGTATGAGGAAACATTTTTCAAATTCTATGGTACAAAGTCTGCTGTCACGAGCAAGGGAGTACATGGATTGAGTGGTGTGGAATTTTACCTGAACACTCGCCCTGAATATCTCCTCTTCTCACCATCTACAAGTAAAAGAAAAGTGAGCTGTGAATCATAGCATGTTAAAGAATTTCATGGATGATGTGTTATTCTCCAAGAGGCACATGCTTTTGAAGTCAGAGACTAATGCCTCATAATGGGTTTAGGATTCATATGTCCTTTTAATCCAGGTAGGAGTAGCTAAAGTGTGAATGTGACCAGTGCTTAATATGAGGATGTGCTTTCCGGTGCTTGGCACCAGCACTTAATTATCAGCACTGTAGCTTTTGACAGCTTGCCACAAGGTGGCGCTGTCTTGCTAATTTACAGGTGACCACAACATCAGCTAAATATTAATGCTGTATTCATTAAAAATAAATAGTCCGATAAGTCACACATATAGGAGTGTGATGGTTAGGTAGTTGTGTTGTTACTATCATTGGCAAGAAAACACCAAAGGGCCTTGACTCGGACCCAGTAAGGCTGAGTCAATATAGCAAAGAACAACGAAACTGCCAATACTGGACTGAACTTTCCTCCTTTTTACCACGACCTTTATGAATAAAACATAACGGTCCGTTTAATGAATTACGTCACTAATTGATTTATTCACTTTACCAATAGTTACACTTTTTTTCAAAACTTAGAGATTTTTTGTGCATAAAGATACAGTTAGATACAAATCATTACAAATTCTATACATGACATATGGGATCACTGACATCGACGGACAGAATATCGACTAGCAAAAATATCGATGCCAAAATATCGACAGACAGAATATTGAGTTTGTATCTACAAACAGGTAAGTACAAAAATATCGAGTCCAAAATATCGTTTACAAAAATATAGTTTATTAAAATATCGACTTTATTAAAAACAGTGGTAAATTAAATTAATAGTTAAAATTAATTACTAAAATATACTTAAAAATACTTAAATTAACTTATAATAATTAAATAATTAATGAAAGTTATAAAATATGTTTTTACAATCATATTTGTTAAAACATATATATATATGTAGTAACATAATATAATTAAATAATATCCAATATTATTACCGTACGATAGCAGAAGTGTAAAAAATACTATTCCCACTCCAGAGAGTGCAACAGTAGGGAAAGCGTTGGATAGCGTAGAGGTAAAAATTACTATTCCCACTCCAGTGGGTGCAACAGTAGGGAAAGCGTTGGATAGCGTAGGGGTTAAAATTACTATTCCCACTCCAGTGGGTGCAACATTAGGGAAAGCATTGGATAGCGTAGGGTTTAAATTACTATTCCCACTCCAGTGGGTGCAACAGTAGGGAAAGCGTTGGATAGCGTAGGGGTAAAAATTACTATTCCCACTCCAGTGGGTGCAACAGTAGAGAAAGCGTTGAATAGCGTAGGGGTAAAAATTACTATTTCCACTCCAGTGGGTGCAACAGTAGGGAAAGCGTTGGATAGCGTAGGGGTAAAATTTACTATTCCCACTCCAGTGGGTGCAACAGTAGGGAAAGCGTTGGATAGCGTAGGGGTAAAAATTACTATTCCAACTCCAAAGATTGCAACAGTAGGGAAAGCGTTGGATAGCGTAGGGGTTAAAATTACTATTCCCACTCCAAATAGTGCAACAGTAGAGAAAGCGTTGGATAGCGTAGGGGTAAAAATTACTATTCCCACTCCAGTGAGTGCAATAGTAGGGAAAGCGTTGGATAGCGTAGGGGTTAAAATTAATATTCCCACTCCAGTGGGTGCAACATTAGGGAAAGCATTGGATAGCGTAGGGTTTAAATTACTATTCCCACTCCAGTGGGTGCAACAGTAGGGAAAGCGTTGGATAGCGTAGAGGTAAAAATTACTATTCCAACTCCAAAGAGTGCAACAGTAGGAAAGCGTTGGATAGCGTAGGGGTAAAAATTACTATTCCCATTCCAGTGGGTGCAACAGTAGGGAAAGCGTTGGATAGCATAGGGGTAAAAATTACTATTCCAACTCCAAAGAGTGCAACAGTAGGGAAAGCGTTGGATAGCGTAGGGGTTAAAATTACTATTCCCACTCCAGTGAGTGCAACAGTACGGAAAGCGTTGGATAGCGTAGGGGTAAAAATTATTATTCCAACTCCAAAGAGTGCAACAGTAGGGAAAACGTTGGATAGCGTAGGGGTTAAAATTACTATTCCCACTCCAGTGAGTGCAACAGTAGGGAAAGCGTTGGATAGCGTAGGGGTAAAAATTACTATTCCCACTCCAATGAGTGCAACAGTAGGGAAAGCGTTGGATAGCATAGTGGTAAAAATTACTATTCCCACTCCAGAGAGTGCAATAGTAGGGAAATTAAATACTTCATATATTATTTCAATAAATATAAATTAATATCTATAAAAAATTATTTAAAAGTAATTACCAATTTAATATAATATAATAATGAATCAATTAAAATTACAAATTAAAAATAATTATTACAATTATTTACCTATCAATACAAATTAATTACAAATTAACAATTAATAATTTAACATTTAAAAATTAATTAACAATTAATTCAAATTAAATACATTGATTTATTTAATTAATTATAAATAAATAACTTCCCACCCTATTCCCCTATAAACCCACAACCCGCTACTGAAAATAAATTAGTAAAATTAACATAATTAACAATTAATCAATTAATTAAAATTAATTGCCAATTAAAATTTAATTAATTACCAAATATAAATTAATTAACAATTAATTAAAAATGAATACCAATAAATAAATTTACATATTTAATTAATTATAATTAAATTACTTCCCACCCTATTCCCCTATAAACCCACAACCCGCTACAGAATGAAATTACGCAAAAATTAAAAAAACAAATTTCATTAATTAAAATAAATTATAACATACACACTTTTCACACATATAATAACATAAAAAACACTATAAAAAATTAGATATTATTAAAAATGCGATAATTTTAATAACCTATATTATATACTTTGATATTTTAACTGTCTATATTTTTAACATTCGATATTACATTGCTTACCTTAAAAACAATATTTTTGATGTCTATATTCTGTCTAGTCGATATTTTGTCCAATCTATATTTAAAACTCGATATTATGTCCATTCGATATTTTGTAGTCGATATTTTGACTGTTTACCGACATATGATTATGTACAAATTTACAACATACCCACTCACAAATTTGGCCAACACTAATATTCCTCACTCAACGCAAAAAGTGGCCTTCTGTCAAAATGATTCACTAAACAAAGGATGAAACAATTTCTCTTAGTGGACTCTATTTTTTAGACTATATGGGTTTCTCATACAATCTCGAGTTCATCACAAACTTTGTATATATTCTATTTGACAATAGGCCAGGTCGACGCGTTTCAAACGCGCTGATTTTGGGGTTCTCCTCAGGACCAATAATTTCTATAAAACAAAACAAAATATACCAGATTTAGACACCTAATTGATCAGGTCAAACAATGCCACACTAGCCACCAACCAGCTTCCAAATTCGTACCTTTTATAATCAGGAAATGAAGCCTCTTTGTACTCTGGTGTGTGTTCATACAAATGTCAATATAGCAAAGAACAACGAAACTGCCAATACTGGACTGAACTTTCCTCTTTTTTACCACGACCTTTATGAATAAAACATAACGGTCCGTTTAATGAATTACGTCACTAATTGATTTATTCACTTTACCAATAGTTACACTTTCTTTCAAAACTTAGAGATTTTTTGTGCATAAAGATACAGTTAGATACAAATCATTACAAATTCTATACATGACATATGGGATCACTGACATCGACGGACAGAATATCGACTAGCAAAAATATCGATGCCAAAATATCGACAGACAGAATATTGAGTTTGTATCTACAAACAGGTAAGTACAAAAATATCGAGTCCAAAATATCGTTTACAAAAATATAGTTTATTAAAATATCGACTTTATTAAAAACAGTGGTAAATTAAATTAATAGTTAAAATTAATTACTAAAATATACTTAAAAATACTTAAATTAACTTATAATAATTAAATAATTAATGAAAGTTATAAAATATGTTTTTACAATCATATTTGTTAAAACATATATATATGTAGTAACATAATATAATTAAATAATATCCAATATTATTACCGTACGATAGCAGAAGTGTAAAAAATACTATTCCCACTCCAGAGAGTGCAACAGTAGGGAAAGCGTTGGATAGGGTTGGGTTAAAAATGACTATTCCCACTCCCGTGAGTGCAACAGTAGGGAAAGCGTTGGATAGCGTAGAGGTAAAAATTACTATTCCCACTCCAGTGGGTGCAACAGTAGGGAAAGCGTTGGATAGCGTAGGGGTTAAAATTTCTATTCCCACTCCAGTGGGTGCAACATTAGGGAAAGCATTGGATAGCGTAGGGTTTAAATTACTATTCCCACTCCAGTGGGTGCAACAGTAGGGAAAGCGTTGGATAGCGTAGGGGTACAAATTACTATTCCCACTCCAGTGGGTGCAACAGTAGAGAAAGCGTTGAATAGCGTAGGGGTAAAAATTACTATTCCCACTCCAGTGGGTGCAACAGTAGGGAAAGCGTTGGATAGCGTAGGGGTAAAATTTACTATTCCCACTCCAGTGGGTGCAACAGTAGGGAAAGCGTTGGATAGCGTAGGGGTAAAAATTACTATTCCAACTCCAAAGATTGCAACAGTAGGGAAAGCGTTGGATAGCGTAGGGGTAAAAATTACTATTCCCACTCCAAATAGTGCAACAGTAGGGAAAGCGTTGGATAGCGTAGGGGTTAAAATTATTATTCCCACTCCAGGGAGTGCAACAGTAGGAAAAGCGTTGGATAGCGTAGGGGTTAAAATTACGATTCCCACTCCAAAGAGTGCAACAGTAGAGAAAGCGTTGGATAGCGTAGGGGTAAAAATTACTATTCCCACTCCAGTGAGTGCAATAGTAGGGAAAGCGTTGGATAGCGTAGGGGTAAAAATTACTATTCCCACTCCAGTGGGTGCAACAGTAGGGAAAGCGCGGGATAGCGTAGGGGTTAAAATTAATATTCCCACTCCAGTGGGTGCAACATTAGGGAAAGCATTGGATAGCGTAGGGTTTAAATTACTATTCCCACTCCAGTGGGTGCAACAGTAGGGAAAGCGTTGGATAGCGTAGGGGTAAAAATTAATATTCCCACTCCAGTGGGTGCAACAGTAGAGAAAGCGTTGAATAGCGTAGGGGTAAAAAATTACTATTCCCACTCCAGTGGGTGCAACAGTAGGGAAAGCGTTGGATAGCGTAGGGGTAACATTTACTATTCCCACTCCAGTGGGTGCAACAGTAGGGAAAGCGTTGAATAGCGTAGAGGTAAAAATTACTATTCCAACTCCAACATCATGTCTCGTCTTGTTTTCTTGTTTAGTCATTTGTATGAACACACACCAGAGTACAAAGAGGCTTAATTTCCTGATTATAAAAGGTACGAATTTGGAAGCTGGTTGGTGGCTAGTGTGGCATTGTTTAACCTGATCAATTAGGTGTCTAAATCTGGTATATTTTGTTTTGTTTTATAGAAATTATTGGTCCTGAAGAGAACCCCAAAATCAGCGGGTTCGAAACGCGTCGACCTGGCCTATTGTCAAATAGAATATATACAAAGTTTGTGATGAACTTGAGATTGTATGAGAAACCCATATAGTCTAAAAAAAAGAGTCCACTAAGAGAAATTGTTTCATCCTTTGTTTAGTGAATCATTTTGACAGAAGGCCACTTTTTGTGTTGTGTGTATGAGGTTGAGTGAGAAATGTTAGTGTTGGCCAAATTTGTGAGTGGGTGTGTTGTAAATTTGTACATAATCATATGTCATGTATAGAAGTTGTAATGATTTGTATCTAACTGTATCTTTATGCACAAAAAATCTCCAAGTTTTGAAAAAAAGTGTTACTATTGGTAAAGTGAATAAATCAATTAGTGACGTAATTCATAAAACGGACCGGTATGTTTTATTCATAAAGGTCGTGGTGAAAAGGAGGAAAGTTCAGTCCAGTATTGGCAGTTTTGTTGTTCTTTATTACTATCATTGGCAGCACAGTGTCATGGAAGTTGCAGTGGCCTCCTGACGAGAACCCTGGCATTTTTTTTTTTTTTTACAAATTAAGCACTGAATGTGATACATTACATTTTTAGTAGGTGGGATATAGGCTTATAGTATTGATCTCCCCCATCTTTCCTCATTTCAGACCTCCTTCTCAGCAGCCCCTTCCCCTCACCTGCCATCCCAGGGTCCTGTATTGGTTATTAGGGATCTCAGTCGTACCTGGAGATTGGTTCCTTTTGAGCATCGTGCCATTCATGAGAAGTGGAAAAAACTAATCTGACTTAACCCTTTGCCTACTACGGTAATCTGTGAGATTACGTCACCAATTACCCTTCTACAGCTTGGATCATAATGTGACATCGATCCACTAACCTTGGGTGCGCATGACGGAACCACGCCATCATGAGCCACGGGCGGCGTGTGCTCATGACGGCATAGTTCCGTCATGCTGCGGCCGCTCCGCCCCCATGGCACTGATTTCCCTCCTTTGCGGGCGAATTAGTGAGCAGGCGGGGCCGTGACGGAACCACGCCGTCATGAGCACATGCTGCCCGTGGCTCATGACGGCGTGGTTCCGCACGAGCATGGAAGCGCTGCGCTCACCCTTCCCACCCCGGGTGAAATTCGTGCCGCAGCGAAGGGGTTAAGGGTCTATTGGATTTACCATATGTTTTTTACAATAAATAAGCCGGACCTATTGCCCTTCAAATAACTTTTCATGATAAACAGAACAGACCTATGGCATCTGGCATAACATTTCTCGGCCCACAAAAAAAGCATATGGCTGTTCTCATAGGCTTGTCACCATAACCAACTCAGGCCTATTGCACCAAGTGTTAAGCTTTCCCACAGTGCAACCATCTGGCATACAGTCGTAAAATTACAAATGTGTACAAAATTACAGTTGGAAAAGCAAAATATTACATCTCTTAAGTGGGCTGGACAACAATTCTTCCATACTCCTATGTACCGTGCTGAAAATGTTGATTCTCTTACGAAATATGCATTGGCCGTACAAGCGCCATCTCAATTGCATACTCGCATTTAACTATTCCGTGTTGTATCTTTCTTCGCTCAGTCGGAAGAGTAACGCTGTGTCCATGTCCTATATGATCTGTACAATGAGCCTCGATTTCAAGAGTTTGAAAAAAACCTCTTCCATACCCATGGTATGAATGAGGAATCAACCAACACGAAAACCATTGTGTCTGAGCGATTTCATGTAGCAAAATCCTGTAAGCCATTTTTTAATATAACTAAAGCATTCATGTGGTAGCACACTGTCCATTACAAACAGCACATAGTCCATTGAAATGTCCACTAAATTTGCACAGTCAGTTTTACTGATAAAACTTCACTGCACACATATGATAATGTGAGGTAATTGTGTTTCAGTGAATATTAATCATTTGTGTATCACTGTTGGAAATGGGGGTTGCCCAAATCTCCAAGGGGGTAGCATGGCATCAAGCGGGCAGGCCAAACTTCGAGGACATCTGAAGCATTCACGCAGTACCCACAGACGACACACCAATCACACTACAAAAGAGTCACGACACCACCTTTGGTTGGAAAAAGAATACATTTAGTGATATCTCCAACCTGCAAGGTAAAAAGGAAAAATACACTGGTAATCACAACAAGGCGCCAACTGGCGCCAGAGCCAAATACATCATGGGGAATTATTTACATGGGACAAAAGGGATGAGTCCATAAGTCCATGCTGCAAGGGAAAAGGATGGTTAACTAAACACTAGACCTGGAGCCAATCTGGCGGGGCCAACTCGGGCTCTCATCCTTAGGGGGTTGGCTGAAAATGTAAGATACAACCTTGACATACGTATACCCCCTTTGTGTGTTAACGCCAACCCCACCCCTGTAAGGGAAAAATAACAGAGCATCACAGCACATATTAGACAGGAGCACCTGTAAGAAATCAGTACTGCAGCTCACAAACTTGGGGCGTAGCCAGGGGCCTGGAATAACTCGTCAGGCCAGCATAGGGCACAACCCGGTTTACTCCATCATCCCTGTGGGTCTAACACATCAGCCTAACCGCATTTACCATTCGGCACACACCTTAGCAGGAATCCGCAGGGCATTGAATGAGAATAAACATTTCAATACATGTAGATCACTTCCTTAAATGTAAGGCATTTCATTAGCCGTTGGAACCTTTCCCATGGGGGTAAGCCCTGCATCAGCAACTGAAGATACTCCTAAGATTGATCAGGCCGGTATCACCTTTAACCTGGGGCCTAAATATTTAGCAACCCAGCAGTAACCTCAGGGGGCAGGTAGCAGTCACAATAGCAATAGGCCCAAACAGATTTAATATGGGGCAGCATGAGGGCCTCGACATTAGGTATAGGCCTTACTCATGCGGCCGGATCCACGGCGCTTCTCCGGGGCATCTACAACTTTCGCCCCGGCTGGAACACTTAACATAAACCAGGCCTAAACAACTGGGAACCAGGGGGGCCTAATTCTCACTGTCTCAACTCTTAGGCCTCACCACTGGCCTCAGGGTCCTAACAGGGCCAGGCAAGCTAGGTTTTTCCCCTACCCAGGGGTTCTTTCCCTCCTAGACAGTCCTCAACCTGGTAATTCAGGCTCCCGCCCAGTTCACAAGCCTTTCCTTAGAGGGGCCACATTGGCAAGGAGTTTCCCCGCAGCGCCTTACTCAGGGGTTCCTATGCTTCGGGTTCTCCCAGTGTTTCACGGGGCTCTGGCCCTGATCCGGTTCCAGGGGGGCTCGCTTTTCCTCGTTATGGGCACCCCTGTCCCTGGGGGTGAGTCCCCACAACGCAACACTGGTCCTGGGGGGTGGGCACCGATATATGCCCCGATTTGCTCTCTCCAGCCCCCCCCTCACAGTCTCAGTAAGGCCCCACTCACCGGCCTTCACTCGGTGGCTCCTGCGGGCCGCAGTATGTGCTGCAGATGGCAGGGCTCCCGCTCCTCACGGAGCCCTGCAGGCGACGCGCTGTTCTGGTGGGGGCCCTGCCCGGCGAGGCAATCTTCTAGCCGGCTTCTCTCCCGGCTTTGTTTGGGGAGGCGGGGCTGGCACCGACAGTGTGCCCCGGCCCCGCCTATCCTCCCGGCCTCACACTCAGGGGCTCAGACCGGCGGGGTGGGGTCCCGCTCCGGTCGCTTCACGTCGGGGCTCCCTCATGACCACGGGGGCCCCGTTCCACTATTTCACCTGGGTCCCCCTCCCTCACGGGGACCCGGGCTTCGCGACGGCTTTGCCCGGGTTCCCTCGGGCTTCTTCCTGGCTTCTTCCAGCCGGCGGCCAATGGCTGCGCGGCCTTCAGGGGGTGCGGCCGCTTGGCCAATCTGTGTGCGGCGTTGGCGGGGGCGGGCCGATGACGCGGCCGGGCCCCCGTCACGTGACGAGGGATCTGACGGCCTCAGGGCCTAGCGCGGCCCTTTCTCTACTCCGGCGGCCCTCTCCTCACATCGGGGGCTGCCGCAACGTTACACACCCCAACAAGGGGGGGTCTCCTCACGGCGGCGGTGAATTCCGGCGCTGCCATGCAGCGCGTGGCAAGGACAAGGGGTAGGCTCCCTTTCTTGATAAGCAGTCCCCTCACAATCTCCGGCTATGATAAAGGGGTAGGCTCCCTTCTTAATTAATTATTTATATAGCAGACAGTGCGCTGACACGAGGGTAGGCTCCTCCAGCATGATTCTCCTCAGGAGAATGGCGCTATTCACAGCGCACTGCTCCTCCCTCTGCCCACACCACTTCCAGGGCCAGCAGCAGTCCGGGGGCCACACCGGCCCTAGCGCTTCTCTCCCCACAGCGCTTGGTAGGCAATCCAGGGGCAGATTAGGAGACACAGTTCCTTGAGGGCACACTCCTCCCTGGGCAGCTCCTCCCCGTCCAGCACTTCCACAGGGGCCCAGCTTCACCAGAGGGAGTAGACAGTCCTATTTCTCACCTCCTGGGCACTTCTTCATCGCAACGCTGGCGTAATTCCCGGTTCCCACAGTGACAGGGACCTGGATAGGGGCCCTCCCTTGTCAGGGGCCCATGGGACAGCAGAGGGGGGGGGTTATAGGGGTGCAGGGCCCAGCTCACAGGTCCATGTGGCGGTAGCACCTCACAGCAGGTCCCCTCTCTTCTTTGTCCCAGCGCTGACTGACTCTCTGGTGACACTTCTCCCTATTTATACCCTCCTCCCAGGCAGTGCCAGGACCTTCTAGAATGTTGGCACATCTAGCCTAAACTGGTTCTAGGGGAGGGGGTGAGCACCCTGGGTGCCAGGCTTTCCCTCCAAAAACTAGGGGTAGCTGGGTAATATCATCTAGACCGCTGACCTATGGCAGTCCAGTGGCAAAAACCAGGGCCATGGCATCCATTTTAAATACAATACATTTCAATCAGGTGCAGTTTTAAAATGGGGGATTTTACAAGTGCTCACATTATTTCAGGTAATTACATTTTTCACCAGGGGTCTCACACCACTCATGGCCTATACAGGTTTAATCCCATGGGGGAGACAATCTAGATAAGGAGGTCAAAAGCGAAAAATTTGGGTGGAAAAGGCCAAGTCCAACACGACTCCCCCCCAGCCAAAAGCCAGGGTAGACTGATCAATGCCTTGATGGGCTTCCCTGCTTGGGGCGGAAAAAGGTGGACGCAGGCCTGCAACTACAGGAGCACCTGCAGTCTCTCCTCCACTCTGGAACCCAATGGTTCTCTTTCGCAACCCTCCCTTCACCAACAAAACCACCCCACTGGTGTTCCCTAGTGGGATGTTTCTCCTTCCTAGAGTGGGAGGCTCTAGCCTCAGGCTTGTAATTCTCTTGGACCACTCTTCTCTCTCCAAATTGCCACTGGTCCACCCACCTGGGGTCTACACCCTCAGACTGACCAGCCCTTAGGGGCGAGGCTCTCCTCCCCCTACTTCTCCTCCAAGGGTTCCTCCATCTCCTACGCCTGGGGACACCCTCACACAACTCTCTCCCCAACCTGGAGTCGAAACCCACAGGCTGAACTGGTGACAGGGGCGAGTCCTCCCTCTCCCTGCACCCCCTCCCAGAGTTCCGCACCCTCCTACCCGGAGAAGTACCCCTGGGAGTCACTTCCAGGGGGACTCTGGTTACAGAGGTCCCTCCCACCAGGGCAGGCAACCCCTGTCCCTGGCCACCCAACCCAGGATCTGCGCCCTGTGGCTGAGCTGGTGACAGAGAAGAGACCTTCCTCCCTCTGCACCCCCTCCCAGAGTTCCGCACCCTCCCACTGGGAGTAGTACCCCTGGGAGTCAAATTGGTAGGGACCTGCATTACAGGTACCCCACCCTCCACGTCAGGCAACCCCTTAACCTGGAACCCCAGTCCAGGATCTAAACCCTGTGACTGGTCAGACCCCCGAACCACTGGAGCTCCGATTATTGATGCTCCGGGTCCTCCTGACATGAGCGGATCCCTTCCTCTGGATGACACATCGGGACAGCCTAGTCTCCCAACCTGGGGTTCTCTTAAAGAACACTCCAGGCCCGGTGACCACAGCTGGGGCACCTCGGGACACCCCCCGGTCTCACTCCCTTCAGGATCACTCCCCTCAGCCTTCCCAGACGCTCTGGCACTTACCCAGAGGTCTGCCTCCCGTGCAAGTTCCCTGGGGTCTGAGAACCCACACCGCACCAGATGGTGACGCAGTCTTGGGAAACAACTCCTCAGCATGTGCTCCCGGATAACGGCATGGCACAGCCCTTCCCAATCCTCCACTGCTCTCCTCACCACCCAATCCTCCAGTACAGTCCAACACTCCTCCTCGAATTCTCCCCAGGACTGATGGAACAGCTTTCCCCTGCCCCTAAACACTAACCCGTCCTCCTCTTCCGGGGAATCAGGCACAGTCTCTTGGGCTTCGGGAGTGGGACTCCTTGCACTGGACCTACACTCGCTGCCACCACTGGATCCCACCCTCTTCGGTGAATCCAGACTCCTAAAACCACTCTCAGGGGACAACCTACCCACCTGAGCTGATCTCTCTCTGGCGAAGGCCCTCTCCGCCTCCGCCATCCTCTCCTGGGCTAGGACTTTTTCAGTCTCTAGTCGCTGCTCTTCTACCCTCAGCTGCGCTAAGCCCTCGGCATGCCTGAGCTTTGCCAGCGCCAGCTGATACTCCCTTACTTCTCTCCTATCTACCCATTCTTCTGGGGACAGGGAAAGGGATGGGGCAGTGCCCCCGGGACTGGACCCAGTGCGAGACTCCCTATCTTCGGTGTCCTCCACAGCTACTGGTGTCTCTGCCCTGCTAGACTCTTCCTCCTCCTCCTCATCGGAGCAATTACCTCCCAGGGTTCTGGATGGGGAGCCCTCTCTCTGGTCTCTAACCCACTGACCCTTCAAAACTTCGGGGGGGTAGTCAGACAAGTCCCCATCAATCTCTAAGGGCTCTCCCCTCTTGAGGGCCTCATAGAGAAACAAATTCCTCCTAATGTTCCCTACTGGGGGTATCCCTCTCTCCAGGAGGAAGTCTATCACCTCCTGTTCGGTGTACTCCATCAGTTCCACTTCCTGGTAAATCAACCCCATCGTGGCGAGGTACACCCGGGACACACCCTCCCAGTGGAACAAGGGGACAGTTCAGGACACTCTTCAGGAGGAAGCAATTTAGCAAACAACAATAATCCCCACAACAAGGCTCGGATTACATCCAAAGCTCTATTTGCAGTGTAACCCGTGGCCGCTGTGGTACTGCGCAAACACAAGTCCTATCCCACCGCTTTGCCACCAAATGTTGGAAATGGGGGTTGCCCAAATCTCCAAGGGGGTAGCATGGCATCAAGCGGGCAGGCCAAACTTCGAGGACATGTGAAGCATTCACGCAGTACCCACAGACGACACACCAATCACACTACAAAAGAGTCACGACACCACCTTTGGTTGGAAAAAGAATAAATTTAGTGATATCTCCAACCTGCAAGGTAAAAAGGAAAAATACACTGGTAATCACAACAAGGCGCCAACTGGCGCCAGAGCCAAATACATCATGGGGAATTATTTACATGGGACAAAAGGGATGAGTCCATAAGTCCATGCTGCAAGGGAAAAGGATGGTTAACTAAACACTAGACCTGGAGCCAATCTGGCGGGGCCAACTCGGGCTCTCATCCTTAGGGGGTTGGCTGAAAATGTAAGATACAACCTTGACATACGTATACCCCCTTTGTGTGTTAACGCCAACCCCACCCCTGTAAGGGAAAAACAACAGAGCATCACAGCACATATTAGACAGGAGCACCTGTAAGAAATCAGTACTGCAGCTCACAAACTTGGGGCGTAGCCAGGGGCCTGGAATAACTCGTCAGGCCAGCATAGGGCACAACCCGGTTTACTCCATCATCCCTGTGGGTCTAACACATCAGCCTAACCGCATTTACCATTCGGCACACACCTTAGCAGGAATCCGCAGGGCATTGAATGAGAATAAACATTTCAATACATGTAGATCACTTCCTTAAATGTAAGGCATTTCATTAGCCGTTGGAACCTTTCCCATGGGGGTAAGCCCTGCATCAGCAACTGAAGATACTCCTAAGATTGATCAGGCCGGTATCACCTTATAGGCATAGGCATAGGTATAGGCCTTACTCATGCGGCCGGATCCACGGCGCTTCTCCGGGGCATCTACAACTTTCGCCCTGGCTGGAACACTTAACATAAACCAGGCCTAAACAACTGGGAACCAGGGGGGCCTAATTCTCACTGTCTCAACACTTAGGCCTCACCACTGGGCTCAGGGTCCTAACAGGGCCAGGCAAGCTAGGTTTTTCCCCTACCCAGGGGTTCTTTCCCTCCTAGACAGTCCTCAACCTGGTAATTCAGGCTCCCGCCCAGTTCACAAGCCTTTCCTTAGAGGGGCCACATTGGCAAGGAGTTTCCCCGCAGCGCCTTACTCAGGGGTTCCTATGCTTCGGGTTCTCCCAGTGTTTCACGGGGCTCTGGCCCTGATCCGGTTCCAGGGGGGCTCGCTTTTCCTCGTTATGGGCACCCCTGTCCCTGGGGGTGAGTCCCCACAACGCAACACTGGTCCTGGGGGGTGGGCACCGATATATAACCCGATTTGCTCTCTCCAGCCCCCCCCTCACAGTCTCAGTAAGGCCCCACTCACCGGCCTTCACTCGGTGGCTCCTGCGGGCCGCAGTATGTGCTGCAGATGGCAGGGCTCCCGCTCCTCACGGAGCCCTGCAGGCGACGCGCTGTTCTGGTGGGGGCCCTGCCCGGCGAGGCAATCTTCTAGCCGGCATCTCTCCCGGCTTTGTTTGGGGAGGCGGGGCTGGCACCGACAGTGTGCCCCGGCCCCGCCTATCCTCCCGGCCTCACACTCAGGGGCTCAGACCGGCGGGGTGGGGTCCCGCTCCGGTCGCTTCACGTCGGGGCTCCCTCATGACCACGGGGGCCCCGTTCCACTATTTCACCTGGGTCCCCCTCCCTCACGGGGACCCAGGGCTTCGCGACGGCTTTGCCCGGGTTCCCTCTGGCTTCTTCCTGGCTTCTTCCGGCCGGCAGCCAATGGCTGCGCGGCCTTCAGGGGGTGCGGCCGCTTGGCCAATCTGTGTGCGGCGTTGGCGGGGGCGGGCCGATGACGCGGCCGGGCCCCCGTCACGTGACGAGGGATCTGACGGCCTCAGGGCCTAGCGCGGCCCTTTCTCTACTCCGGCGGCCCTCTCCTCACATCGGGGGCTGCCGCAACGTTACACACCCCATTATGGGGGGGTCTCCTCACGGCGGCGGTGAATTCCGGCGCTGCCATGCAGCGCGTGGCAAGGACAAGGGGTAGGCTCCCTTTCTTGATAAGCAGTCCCCTCACAATCTCCGGCTATGATAAAGGGGTAGGCTCCCTTCTTAATTAATTATTTATATAGCAGACAGTGCGCTGACACGAGGGTAGGCTCCTCCAGCATGATTCTCCTCAGGAGAATGGCGCTATTCACAGCGCACTGCTCCTCCCTCTGCCCACACCACTTCCAGGGCCAGCAGCAGTCCGGGGGCCACACCGGCCCTAGCGCTTCTCTCCCCACAGCGCTTGGTAGGCAATCCAGGGGCAGATTAGGAGACACAGTTCCTTGAGGGCACACTCCTACCTGGGCAGCTCCTCCCCGTCCAGCACTTCCACAGGGGCCCAGCTTCACCAGAGGGAGTAGACAGTCCTATTTCTCACCTCCTGGGCACTTCTTCATCGCAACGCTGGCGTAATTCCCGGTTCCCACAGTGACAGGGACCTGGATAGGGGCCCTCCCTTGTCAGGGGCCCATGGGACAGCAGAGGGGGGGGTTATAGGGGTGCAGGGCCCAGCTCACAGGTCCATGTGGTGGTAGCACCTCACAGCAGGTCCCCTCTCTTCTTTGTCCCAGCGCTGACTGACTCTCTGGTGACACTTCTCCCTATTTATACCCTCCTCCCAGGCAGTGCCAGGACCTTCTAGAATGTTGGCACATCTAGCCTAAACTGGTTCTAGGGGAGGGGGTGAGCACCCTGGGTGCCAGGCTTTCCCTCCAAAAACTAGGGGTAGCTGGGTAATATCATCTAGACCGCTGACCTATGGCAGTCCAGTGGCAAAAACCAGGGCCATGGCATCCATTTTAAATACAATACATTTCAATCAGGTGCAGTTTTAAAATGGGGGATTTTACAAGTGCTCACATTATTTCAGGTAATTACATTTTTCACCAGGGGTCTCACACCACTCATGGCCTATACAGGTTTAATCCCATGGGGGAGACAATCTAGATAAGGGGGTCAAAAGCGAAAAATTTGGGGGGAAAAGGCCAAGTACAACAATCACCACGTAAATTGTCTTGATTTGTTTTGATCGTATTAAAATCCATGTTTCCATCATACTTCAGAATTATGCAACAAATGTGATTCAGTTTTCCTTTCCTAACTGCTTAATGTGTACAGTTCATTTACAGGTATTTACATTTTGTTGTGTGTTACAAACAAAATGACATCCTCCAGCCTTTCCTTTCACACTGCCTGTACCCCAGTAAGACTGTCATACAATTCACTTTCCTTTTCTTTCACTGACTGCAAAGTGGGGGGAGTTTGTAAACACCAATACTAGTGTTAAAACAATGAGCAGAAATTTGTCGGGAGACATAGTCTGATATTGACCTCTGTCTCTGAAGCGCAGCAAATTTGGCAAGATAAATACAGAATGTAAAGGCATCTTTTTTTATCGCTTGTCTTTCGCGACCCACCTAAAAAGGGTTGGGACCCATTAGTGAGTTGCAAACCATAGTTAGGAAAATACTGCTGTAGGCTTTAATTCTGAGTATTAACAATCCACCCTAAAACGCCTGTTGACAGAATCAATATGCCAGACCAACCATCTTTATTGTAAGTTTTCATAATAAACAATCAGGCTTATAGCCTTTAACTTCAGTTTCTCCCCATTACTAACTTAAGCCTACTGTACTGCTTGTAAGCTTCCCACAACGCAACAATAAGGAATAGTCATAAAGTACAAATGTGCACAAAATTACGGTTGTCAAAGCAAAATAGTATTCTCCTAAAAGAGCCTTACAAGGGTTACTCTAGTGCATGCCTTCTATCCAGACGGTTTGTTTGGGTGGATCACCAACACCAAACAAAGTCCTCGCCTACTATGATGCCCTTTGTATGCTCCTGAAAAGTCAAATTCACATAGCCAGACTGCTGTTGGCTCAGGCAGCTGGATGAATCAAGAAGATAAAAAGAGCAAGCACTTCTTTTGTGGAAGCACACAACCTTTGCAGTCCCTTGTAACAAAATACATACCAACAAAATTTAGCACAGTGTATTAATAATTCAGCCTTGAAAGCAGATTGTCTTTAACATGTTTTTCACATTAAGTATTTCAGGCATATTAGTTTTGCCACAATCTTTAATAATAAACAGATCAAACCTATGAAATCTGTTATGACTTTTCCCAATGAGTCGAGGTGAGGCATATACCTTCTACCATTGGCCTTACACTTGCCCACTATAGCAATCTGTAAGATTCAAACAAATACATATCTGTAGGATATTATACAGAGTATTAACAATCCAGACTTGAATGCCTTTTGACTTCAGCATTTTATTTTCACAATAAATAAGTGACACCTAGTGCCTTTATTATAACATTTCATAATAAATAGATTAGGTCTAGAGCCACGATCACTGGCTTGGACCACAACCAACTCAGTCATGGTGACTAGAGTATAAGCTTTAACACAAGCCAAAAGGTGCAATACAAGCAGTCTCTTTTGTGCAATAAAGTGCAATGCAAGCTGTCTCTTTCGGGCAATAAAGTGCAATACAAGCAGTTTCTTTCGTGCAATAAAGTGCAATAGAAGCAGTCTCTTAAGTGCAATAACGTGCAATCCAAGCAGTCTCTTTTGTGCAATAAAGTGCAATACAAGTAGTCTCTTTCGTGCAATAAAGTGCAATACAAGCAGTTTCTTTCGTGCAATAAAGTGCAATAGAAGCAGTCTCTTAAGTGCAATAAAGTGCAATACAAGCAGCCTCTTTTGTGCAATAAAGTGCAATACAAGCAGCCTCTTTTGTGCAATAAAGTGCAATACAAGCAGTCTGTTAAGTGGAGGCCCACAAATTCGACCCAATCAAATCCTGTTCTCAGGGGAACCAACATGTTGGTGGAGCCTAAGCCCCTCTCTCTTTAGAATTCTGAAAGCTCTTGTTTGTTGATCACATAACGTCAGGCGACACCTGCACTGTCAAGCCAGGCAATATAAATCCATGAAGATTAGCATAGCCGGTGCATCCCATACTGCTTTCAAACACAATACTGCACTCTGAAATCTGAAGTTATAGATGGAAGTGAAGGGTGCTCACACATTCCACATGACTGTCCTTATCCCAGCTGTGTTGATGCCAGAGAAAAATGTAACTGATCTAGTTAGCTGAGACGCTTTAACAGCATTACGATGTCCTGAGTGTGCTCCTGAAAATTAAAGTTCACATAGCCAGACTGATGTTGGCTCAGGCAGCTGGATGAATAAATAGAAAATAAGAGAGGAATGGCCATATTTGTTTGCAGTCCTCAGACATCTGGGTTTCGGTCCTAAATTCTGTGCTTGGGTGAAGTTATTATATTTGCATCCCCTTTCACACTTAGTAGCCAATGGCCACATTTCCAGGGACTTCCCGCTGAGTCGAGGGACGCGCCAGGGCTGTCCCCTGTCTCATTTGCTTTTTGCGTTGGCATTGGATCCACTGGCGGCCTGGATCCGATGGGACCCCATGATTAGGGGGCTGAACTGGACGGCATCTTGGGAGGACCGCATCTCTTTATATGCGGATGATGTGCTTTTATACTTGACTTCCTCCAGGCGGTCTATAATTGTGCTGCTGGACATTTTTGAAATATTTGGGCGGGCATCAGGCTATACCATCAATTGGTCCAAATCTGTCCTGTTTGTTTTAAAAGGCCCGCCCCCACTGCTTCCGGTAAACTGCCCCTTACGGGTTACGGAAGACTCCTTTAAATACTTGGGTGTATGGGTGACACCTAATCGGGATGCTTTCATTCTTAAAAACCTAGAACCCCCCTAGAGCGGTTCCGGAACGATGTGCAGCACTGGCACAACCTGCCCCTGACACTACTGGGCAAGGAGGCCCTTTATAAAATGATGACTCTTCCCCGGTTGTTGTACATCTTGGAAAATACCCCATGCCCGGTCCCCTTGAAATATTTTAAAAGCATAGAAACATTGGTCTTGGGCCTGCTCTGGGGTAGTAAACCAGCGTGCATATCACATGGCAAGTTAATCAGGAATTGGTACGACGGAGGCATTGCTCTACCGGATGTCCAGCTATATTACTGGGCGGCTCACTTAAAAATAATAAATCACTGGCTGCACGCACCCGAAATGGAACCGGCATTCCAGGCGGACAGATATGAGCTGGGGGAGACAGGAGTTCTCCCTGCGCTATATGACAAAAGAAGCGCCTTATCCCTCCTGGGCCCTACAGCACACACAGTGGGTATTTGGTACAAAGCCCAGGGTCGCCTAAAATGTACGGCCATTATTACCCAAATGACACCGCTTTGGTACACACGATGGCTGGGTAAGCTTTGTAACAGTAAGGGCTTCAAGGAATGGGACCTGATAGGTATTTCTACGGTGGGTGACTTATGGAAGAAAGGTGTAGTAGTACCATTTGATCAGCTCCAAGACCAGTACGATCTAGCACCCGCGGATAGATTCAGATACCTCCAGATTAGTCATGCCTTGGGGTCTGTCCTCCCACCTGGCACTGATGTGCCTGAATCCACACCCTTAGAGGACCGCCTACTCACTGAGCATATGCCCAAAAGGACGACCTCCTTCACATACCGTAAATTAATTAATAACCTGCCGGATCCAACGCTAAAACTTAAACACAGTTGGTCTAATGATTTGGGAGACTTCGATGAGGCGGACTGGCAGACGGCACTGTCTTCCTCGCGGGAGGTGGCCAAACCTCCAGACTACGTCTGGTTCAGCTAAAAATACTCCATAGGTTGTACTACAGCAGGGTTACTTTACACACCATGGGGAGGGCGGAGCACCGTCTCTGCCTGAGAGGTTGTGGGGAGGAAGGAACCTTTTTTCACACCATATGGCAGTGCCCTGGGATAGTGGCGTACTGGGCCAGGGTTATGAGAACCGTGTCGCAGGTGGTGAAGGAATCGGTGGTTCCCGAACCAAAATGCTGTCTGCTGAACATAGGGGAGCCAAACGACCTTACCCACCCAGCTCAAGATTGGGTGACACTGGGGGTAATGTACGCCAAACGAAATATAGCCAAATACTGGGGATCTGGGGAGGTACCTGTGATTACTGATTGGTGCAGGGATCTTGATGCACCAATGCTGGCGGAGAAAGTGGTGTACTTGAACCGGGGGTGTCCCCGGAGATGGGGCAAAATCTGGGGGTCCTGGAACAAATATAGGGGTCATCTGTGCGATCCACCATTGATTGATGGAGAAAGTGACTCTGATTAGGGGGGGGAGGGTTCGGGTTACATCGAGTTGTGTTTTTTTGAAAATTTGTTTATTCGCATATCAAAGAGAGCATTCAAGCATTACAGTCTACATAAAAAGCAATCTCAGAATGGCATGCTCTTTGTTGTACAATAATAACAGCTGTATTGTAAATTTTCTATTTTGTTGCATTGTAGGTAACTCAACAGAACCCCCATGAACCTCCCACGACATCGAGTTGTGTACCAATGTCCATACATGTCTGATGTTTTTTATCATCTTAAAGTATGTAACGACACTGTTGATTACAATGCATAATCGTATCCACTGTATGTACCGTATGTCGTTCATATGCCCTGCTAATGTTTTTAATAAAAACAAATAAAAAAAAAAAAAGAAGAAAATAAGAGCAATCACTTTTTTGGTGAAAGGACACAACTTCTGCACAGTTAA
The DNA here is from genome assembly GCF_964261635.1 of Lissotriton helveticus. Taxonomy (NCBI): domain Eukaryota; kingdom Metazoa; phylum Chordata; class Amphibia; order Caudata; family Salamandridae; genus Lissotriton; species Lissotriton helveticus. The sequence continues at coordinate 102,507,130 of NC_136067.1, forward strand.
AACACATACTACTGGCTATCAACACGTGGGCAGAGCCAAAGCACCTCTCTGTAATACTCCTGAAAGCTTTTTTTGGGTTGATTACATTACACCTGGCGACAGCTGCGCTGTAAAACCAGACCTACAAGCAGCAATTTACACTGATTAAGGAATAATGCAAATGTCTTTGGAGCACATGCAATTCTCTTGGTCAGTGCTAGAGGTATAACAGTTGGAACTAATGAATATGTATGTGAGTCCAACCTAAACCCTTGTTGCATGGTACCAATTTCTGTTCTAACTGGAATAAATTCTGAAGATACGGCCTTATTTTAAGACTGTACCAAACTAACCTCCTGTTGACTAGCACTGGAAACAATCACACAAGTTGAAAAGATAGGGTCGACCAGGAAATCTGACAAGAAACACTACTGTGGACATCAGGAATGGGACAGGTCACAGAAAGAGAGACACTGGATATCATCACACACCTGGTTGCACAGCTTGGCTAAGTCTGCTCTACAAGAGAGTTCATATCTAAAATGTAGAGGCTCTTTTGCATGACTTATAGTATTTTCTGTGCTATATCTGCTGACTCGCTCTGTATTTCCACTCTCTATAAATTGAAACTCAGCCTTTCTTTTAAGCTGAAATGCAATGTTGACCTAGTTATTTGCAAAAAAGAGCTACATTCAACATTAGGTAATACATTTTAGTCGTTGCTTTACGTTGAAAGAGATAAGTAGATATGAAGAAATGACAAGACGCTAAGTCCCAGCTGCAGCACCTATGTTTCACAGTTGCCTAGGAACCATAAGGACGATCTGAACCATAAGGAATGCATACTCAGTTTTCAAGATGGTTGCCACCATTAGTATGTCTTGTAACAGGCTTGTGGGATCATGGGACATGCAGTTCTTCTTGTTTTTTCAATCAGGTCTTGGACAAAATGTGTCCTTCTTCGATGAGAGATACCTGTCCAAGCAGCGCTGTCACAGGGAATAGAACTAGATCGTCTGATGAAAGTAGCTAACAAAAATATTAGAGGGACTAGCCTAGTGGCTGCTAATCCAAGGGGAGCGATGCACGAGAATCTTCCACCTCCACCCTACCTCACCTTCCACAGTAGTGATATCCCACTTACACTGAAGAAGATGTCGAAGGGTATGTGGGATTTGGGATTCAGAGAAAGCGCGGGAGACGCTCAACACGTTACTCTTCACGCTTGCCAACCTACTGCTTCTCTTGTTATTCAGTACCTCCATTGTTCTGGCAATATTTCCCTATAGAGGAGCGATGAAAAATAAATATTTTGTATTCAGTCTAAGACCTTTTTATATTATCTTGCATATTCAATTTTGTTTTACTTGAATTTCTCCCTTACTTATTCTTATTGGACTCTCGGCGGGATTTCCCAACCCTTTGTGCAACTTGTTGTCCAAATAAGGATTTGTAAATTCATGTTCAAAATGAGAACTAACGTTCCTTTCTCTTTTTATAGAGTTTTTAGGTTGTTATTCGCGCGATTTAAGTTACAAACTTTCTAAATCCAAACATTAAACTGACTTTGTTTGAGTCAAGATAACTGTTCTTTGTTTACCAATGATAATTTGTTATCCCACAAAGATATTTCACTTGTAACAACTTGGTCTTCATGATTCCATGAAGGCCTGTTTAGTTGAGCACATGCGTTAATTGTTTTCTATGGCTTAGGCCTAAGCTATCACACAAAAGCTAAACCATATAAATACTGTGTCATGAAGATCCTTTTTTGAGCAGTCACTGAAGACCTGCCCGTTCGGCTAATCAACTGGACACTGCCAGCACCTGGATACCCTCATGGATGACTAGAAGCGCTCTACAAATCTACTGATTGATTGAGTAATGGTATATCTTAGTTTTAAGTCATAAAAGTGAAGTAAATATACTTATTTTGTTGTTTCTTTTTTTTCTTTGGCAGGTCGATGCTGACAGTGACTTTCGGATATAAGGTGCACGGCAAAGATTTTTCCAAACAAGGTTTGTGACTCATACAAGTCCAGATTCCGGGTTCTGATGACTTGACCATTATCCTATAGCTAGGGTGTGCAGTATTTATAGAGAAGCACTTGAAATGCCCGCCAAGATTTACAAAATTCGCGTGACCCATTGTGGAATGTTTTTTGTACATAGACTATTTTGTCACCGATCATTTGCTTGCACATTAATAAACGAGAATGCGTTTGTCTCACTGTCTTGGCTAATGATAGTAGTAGGCCTGGCAATCATTTGGACAACATTCTCGAACCTCAACATATCTTATACCAATATGGAATTTACCAATTACCCATTTCCATGTTCGCACTCTTTACTGGAATGCCTCATTCTTTGTGACATTTGCGGGCCGTGTGGACAATTGTGGCTGATAGGATCGCCCTTTCTTGCTTTCATGGTGATGGGGACAAGTACCAGCCCCCTGCAATCCATTCCAAGCTTTCCTCTTTCTGAAGACATGCACCTTCAGGAGAGTCAGGGTAAAGCATTATGTGAAACAAGCGCAGCGTCCTGGCAGCCAGCCATCCACACATGCCAGAAGATACCTTGTCACAAACTCTTCAGGATGACGTTTAGTGAGTGCCTAGTGAAGGATGCCTCCATGTGCAAGACTATGGTCAATGACAGTTCTTGTGAGCACCACAGTGTGAGCATGTTTTGGAAAGGCAACTGCGGTTCTCCTAATATGAGTGTCTTCAACTTGCAAACCTGTATTATTTGAACTCCTGTCTCGATTTACTCTTTAGTAAATTTGCAAGTGGATAAAGAGTATTTACAAATAGTAGTGAATCTACATCTTTCTACAGAAAGCTTATTCAAGGATTCTTATCATCTGCATACATGAGAATATGCAGTCTTGTCATTCCAGAAGAATCCAACTAACTAGGCGACTAGACATTTCTGATGACTTTTGGTATATCACCACAGCTTCCTGAACTAGTGGTGCTGGGAACGAGCATTGACGAGTTAAAAATATTCTGTAGAGCCAATAAGCCATCCATGGTGGCAGGAAGCCCCCCTTCCCAAATGTGGGCTGGATATCAGTACCTTCAATTTAAAGATAAATAGAAATCAGAGGAGAATGGAAGATAAACAATCCCTATTTCATGGACATGCCCAGTTGAACAAAGTCATTGATTGGAACATGGACCACCAAAGTGCATTTCAGGTTCAACCACAACAAAATACCACACTGGGCCAGGCACTGTTCCGGGAACACAGGGGCAACTGGGCCCAATTGTTGGTGGCTGAAGTATTTGTCACTGGTTTTCTGGGATCCATCCTTCTATGGTTCTGCAAACTCTATCAAGTACATCCTAGTGACGGTGAGTAGTCAAAAGGCTTCTCAAGGAGGTGGTATGGGGAATAATAGGTCAAAACTATCAGAAAAAAGAATGCCTTGCTCAGCCCAATACTTATTTAAGGAAAAAGAAAGTACTTTAATAACGAGGCAAAAAGTAATACTTTGCAATTCTGTAGGGCTCATCTACAGGTCTGTGATTTTTTTACAATTTCTTGGTATGTGTTTACATCCTTTATGATGCCCACCCCCCATTTTAGGAGGTATTCTAGTGTCTACGAAACTTCTACCCAACCTTAGGCCTAGGCACAGAATAAGCATGGTTGCAGTTCACTAGGTCCCTACTCATGCTGAGTATTTCATAGTTCATTTTTAAGTTTCGCCTAAACAGCGCATGTGTTGTCTTTTGCAAGACTTTTGTTTACATACAGTGGGTTTACACCATTTGTTAGCTTCATTGTCGCTACCATTTGCTTCTCTCCAGTTTGGCGTGTCATGCGGGTGTCGTGTCCGTCTCTTGTGTTTGGCCCTCCCCTGGAGCATGGACTCAATACTTGTGCCCATCCATCAGTTTTTGGAGCTACTTTTTCCTTTGTGTTCAAGCACTCCATATGAGTGCTTGTGTTTTCTGTCCGTCTCCCATATCCCTGTCCATGTAGCTTCTGTTTTCCCCCACTCGCCCGCTTCATGTTGCTTCTTTTCCCTCCCGCCCTCACTCTGTACTCTACCACACTGCACTCTGCACCCCTGCACTCTATGACACTCTACTCTACACCACTCTACTTTATATCACTCCACTGCACTCTACTCTGCACCACTGTACTCTATGCCTCTCTACTCCACGCCACTCTACTCCACGCCACTCTACTCTAAACTGCACCACCCTATTCTAGGCCACTGCACTGTAAGCCATTCCTCTCTACTCTGCACCACTCTACTTTACGTCACTGCGCTCTATGCAATTGCACTATACGCCACTACACTCTACTCTGCACCACTCTATGTCACTGCACTATATGCCACTGCACTCTACTCTGCACCACTGTACACCACTGCAGCCTACACCACTCTACTCTGCACCACTCTCTCTACACCTCTGCCCCACTCTAGTCTTCTCTGTACCACTGCACTCTACGCCACTACACTACTGCACTCTACTCTACACCACTGCAGTCTATGCCACTCTACTCTACGCCATCCTACTCTAGGCCATTGCACTCTATGCCACAGCATTCTATGCCACAGCATTCTATGCCACTATACTCTACTATGCACCACAGCACCTTACAGCACTCTCATCTACTCTGCACCACTCTACTCTTTGCTACTGCACTGTACTCTGCACCACTCTAGTCTACACCACTTTACACTATGTCACTGCACTCTAGGCCCCTCTACGCTAGCCCATTGCACGTTTTGCCACTGCATTCTACTCTGCACCACTCTGCTCTACCCTCACTGCACACTATGCCATGCCATTTTAGTGTACTCTGTAGCACTTTACTCTACGCCACTGAACTCTACACCTATGCACTCTATTCATCAATGCACTCTATCCACTATAGTCCACTCTGTTACAGCACTGCACTCTACGCCACTATACTCTGTGTACTCTACACTGCACCTTATGCCACTCGAATCTATTCTGAACCACTTTACTCTACGCCACTGCATTCTACGCCACTCTACACCACTGCTCTATGCCACTGCACTCTATGCCACGCTGCTCTGCACCAATCTACTCTATGCCACTGCATAGTGTACCACTCTACTCAACACCACTGCACTCTATACCATTGCACTCTATGCCACTGTACTCTGCATCACTTTACTCTGTGCCACTCTACTCTACACAACTACACTATACTCTGTGCTGGCGGAGAAAGTGGTGTACTTGAACCGGGGGTGTCCCCGGAGATGGGGCAAAATCTGGGGGTCCTGGAACAAATATAGGGGTCATCTGTGCGATCCACCATTGATTGATGGAGAAAGTGACTCTGATTAGGGGGGGGAGGGTTCGGGTTACATCGAGTTGTGTTTTTTTGAAAATTTGTTTATTCGCATATCAAAGAGAGCATTCAAGCATTACAGTCTACATAAAAAGCAATCTCAGAATGGCATGCTCTTTGTTGTACAATAATAACAGCTGTATTGTAAATTTTCTATTTTGTTGCATTGTAGGTAACTCAACAGAACCCCCATGAACCTCCCACGACATCGAGTTGTGTACCAATGTCCATACATGTCTGATGTTTTTTATCATCTTAAAGTATGTAACGACACTGTTGATTACAATGCATAATCGTATCCACTGTATGTACCGTATGTCGTTCATATGCCCTGCTAATGTTTTTAATAAAAACAAATAAAAAAAAAAAAAGAAGAAAATAAGAGCAATCACTTTTTTGGTGAAAGGACACAACTTCTGCACAGTTAAAACACATACTACTGGCTATCAACACGTGGGCAGAGCCAAAGCACCTCTCTGTAATACTCCTGAAAGCTTTTTTTGGGTTGATTACATTACACCTGGCGACAGCTGCGCTGTAAAACCAGACCTACAAGCAGCAATTTACACTGATTAAGGAATAATGCAAATGTCTTTGGAGCACATGCAATTCTCTTGGTCAGTGCTAGAGGTATAACAGTTGGAACTAATGAATATGTATGTGAGTCCAACCTAAACCCTTGTTGCATGGTACCAATTTCTGTTCTAACTGGAATAAATTCTGAAGATACGGCCTTATTTTAAGACTGTACCAAACTAACCTCCTGTTGACTAGCACTGGAAACAATCACACAAGTTGAAAAGATAGGGTCGACCAGGAAATCTGACAAGAAACACTACTGTGGACATCAGGAATGGGACAGGTCACAGAAAGAGAGACACTGGATATCATCACACACCTGGTTGCACAGCTTGGCTAAGTCTGCTCTACAAGAGAGTTCATATCTAAAATGTAGAGGCTCTTTTGCATGACTTATAGTATTTTCTGTGCTATATCTGCTGACTCGCTCTGTATTTCCACTCTCTATAAATTGAAACTCAGCCTTTCTTTTAAGCTGAAATGCAATGTTGACCTAGTTATTTGCAAAAAAGAGCTACATTCAACATTAGGTAATACATTTTAGTCGTTGCTTTACGTTGAAAGAGATAAGTAGATATGAAGAAATGACAAGACGCTAAGTCCCAGCTGCAGCACCTATGTTTCACAGTTGCCTAGGAACCATAAGGACGATCTGAACCATAAGGAATGCATACTCAGTTTTCAAGATGGTTGCCACCATTAGTATGTCTTGTAACAGGCTTGTGGGATCATGGGACATGCAGTTCTTCTTGTTTTTTCAATCAGGTCTTGGACAAAATGTGTCCTTCTTCGATGAGAGATACCTGTCCAAGCAGCGCTGTCACAGGGAATAGAACTAGATCGTCTGATGAAAGTAGCTAACAAAAATATTAGAGGGACTAGCCTAGTGGCTGCTAATCCAAGGGGAGCGATGCACGAGAATCTTCCACCTCCACCCTACCTCACCTTCCACAGTAGTGATATCCCACTTACACTGAAGAAGATGTCGAAGGGTATGTGGGATTTGGGATTCAGAGAAAGCGCGGGAGACGCTCAACACGTTACTCTTCACGCTTGCCAACCTACTGCTTCTCTTGTTATTCAGTACCTCCATTGTTCTGGCAATATTTCCCTATAGAGGAGCGATGAAAAATAAATATTTTGTATTCAGTCTAAGACCTTTTTATATTATCTTGCATATTCAATTTTGTTTTACTTGAATTTCTCCCTTACTTATTCTTATTGGACTCTCGGCGGGATTTCCCAACCCTTTGTGCAACTTGTTGTCCAAATAAGGATTTGTAAATTCATGTTCAAAATGAGAACTAACGTTCCTTTCTCTTTTTATAGAGTTTTTAGGTTGTTATTCACGCGATTTAAGTTACAAACTTTCTAAATCCAAACATTAAACTGACTTTGTTTGAGTCAAGATAACTGTTCTTTGTTTACCAATGATAATTTGTTATCCCACAAAGATATTTCACTTGTAACAACTTGGTCTTCATGATTCCATGAAGGCCTGTTTAGTTGAGCACATGCGTTAATTGTTTTCTATGGCTTAGGCCTAAGCTATCACACAAAAGCTAAACCATATAAATACTGTGTCATGAAGATCCTTTTTTGAGCAGTCACTGAAGACCTGCCCGTTCGGCTAATCAACTGGACACTGCCAGCACCTGGATACCCTCATGGATGACTAGAAGCGCTCTACAAATCTACTGATTGATTGAGTAATGGTATATCTTAGTTTTAAGTCATAAAAGTGAAGTAAATATACTTATTTTGTTGTTTCTTTTTTTTCTTTGGCAGGTCGATGCTGACAGTGACTTTCGGATATAAGGTGCACGGCAAAGATTTTTCCAAACAAGGTTTGTGACTCATACAAGTCCAGATTCCGGGTTCTGATGACTTGACCATTATCCTATAGCTAGGGTGTGCAGTATTTATAGAGAAGCACTTGAAATGCCCGCCAAGATTTACAAAATTCGCGTGACCCATTGTGGAATGTTTTTTGTACATAGACTATTTTGTCACCGATCATTTGCTTGCACATTAATAAACGAGAATGCGTTTGTCTCACTGTCTTGGCTAATGATAGTAGTAGGCCTGGCAATCATTTGGACAACATTCTCGAACCTCAACATATCTTATACCAATATGGAATTTACCAATTACCCATTTCCATGTTCGCACTCTTTACTGGAATGCCTCATTCTTTGTGACATTTGCGGGCCGTGTGGACAATTGTGGCTGATAGGATCGCCCTTTCTTGCTTTCATGGTGATGGGGACAAGTACCAGCCCCCTGCAATCCATTCCAAGCTTTCCTCTTTCTGAAGACATGCACCTTCAGGAGAGTCAGGGTAAAGCATTATGTGAAACAAGCGCAGCGTCCTGGCAGCCAGCCATCCACACATGCCAGAAGATACCTTGTCACAAACTCTTCAGGATGACGTTTAGTGAGTGCCTAGTGAAGGATGCCTCCATGTGCAAGACTATGGTCAATGACAGTTCTTGTGAGCACCACAGTGTGAGCATGTTTTGGAAAGGCAACTGCGGTTCTCCTAATATGAGTGTCTTCAACTTGCAAACCTGTATTATTTGAACTCCTGTCTCGATTTACTCTTTAGTAAATTTGCAAGTGGATAAAGAGTATTTACAAATAGTAGTGAATCTACATCTTTCTACAGAAAGCTTATTCAAGGATTCTTATCATCTGCATACATGAGAATATGCAGTCTTGTCATTCCAGAAGAATCCAACTAACTAGGCGACTAGACATTTCTGATGACTTTTGGTATATCACCACAGCTTCCTGAACTAGTGGTGCTGGGAACGAGCATTGACGAGTTAAAAATATTCTGTAGAGCCAATAAGCCATCCATGGTGGCAGGAAGCCCCCCTTCCCAAATGTGGGCTGGATATCAGTACCTTCAATTTAAAGATAAATAGAAATCAGAGGAGAATGGAAGATAAACAATCCCTATTTCATGGACATGCCCAGTTGAACAAAGTCATTGATTGGAACATGGACCACCAAAGTGCATTTCAGGTTCAACCACAACAAAATACCACACTGGGCCAGGCACTGTTCCGGGAACACAGGGGCAACTGGGCCCAATTGTTGGTGGCTGAAGTATTTGTCACTGGTTTTCTGGGATCCATCCTTCTATGGTTCTGCAAACTCTATCAAGTACATCCTAGTGACGGTGAGTAGTCAAAAGGCTTCTCAAGGAGGTGGTATGGGGAATAATAGGTCAAAACTATCAGAAAAAAGAATGCCTTGCTCAGCCCAATACTTATTTAAGGAAAAAGAAAGTACTTTAATAACGAGGCAAAAAGTAATACTTTGCAATTCTGTAGGGCTCATCTACAGGTCTGTGATTTTTTTACAATTTCTTGGTATGTGTTTACATCCTTTATGATGCCCACCCCCCATTTTAGGAGGTATTCTAGTGTCTACGAAACTTCTACCCAACCTTAGGCCTAGGCACAGAATAAGCATGGTTGCAGTTCACTAGGTCCCTACTCATGCTGAGTATTTCATAGTTCATTTTTAAGTTTCGCCTAAACAGCGCATGTGTTGTCTTTTGCAAGACTTTTGTTTACATACAGTGGGTTTACACCATTTGTTAGCTTCATTGTCGCTACCATTTGCTTCTCTCCAGTTTGGCGTGTCATGCGGGTGTCGTGTCCGTCTCTTGTGTTTGGCCCTCCCCTGGAGCATGGACTCAATACTTGTGCCCATCCATCAGTTTTTGGAGCTACTTTTTCCTTTGTGTTCAAGCACTCCATATGAGTGCTTGTGTTTTCTGTCCGTCTCCCATATCCCTGTCCATGTAGCTTCTGTTTTCCCCCACTCGCCCGCTTCATGTTGCTTCTTTTCCCTCCCGCCCTCACTCTGTACTCTACCACACTGCACTCTGCACCCCTGCACTCTATGACACTCTACTCTACACCACTCTACTTTATATCACTCCACTGCACTCTACTCTGCACCACTGTACTCTATGCCTCTCTACTCCACGCCACTCTACTCCACGCCACTCTACTCTAAACTGCACCACCCTATTCTAGGCCACTGCACTGTAAGCCATTCCTCTCTACTCTGCACCACTCTACTTTACGTCACTGCGCTCTATGCAATTGCACTATACGCCACTACACTCTACTCTGCACCACTCTATGTCACTGCACTATATGCCACTGCACTCTACTCTGCACCACTGTACACCACTGCAGCCTACACCACTCTACTCTGCACCACTCTCTCTACACCTCTGCCCCACTCTAGTCTTCTCTGTACCACTGCACTCTACGCCACTACACTACTGCACTCTACTCTACACCACTGCAGTCTATGCCACTCTACTCTACGCCATCCTACTCTAGGCCATTGCACTCTATGCCACAGCATTCTATGCCACAGCATTCTATGCCACTATACTCTACTATGCACCACAGCACCTTACAGCACTCTCATCTACTCTGCACCACTCTACTCTTTGCTACTGCACTGTACTCTGCACCACTCTAGTCTACACCACTTTACACTATGTCACTGCACTCTAGGCCCCTCTACGCTAGCCCATTGCACGTTTTGCCACTGCATTCTACTCTGCACCACTCTGCTCTACCCTCACTGCACACTATGCCATGCCATTTTAGTGTACTCTGTAGCACTTTACTCTACGCCACTGAACTCTACACCTATGCACTCTATTCATCAATGCACTCTATCCACTATAGTCCACTCTGTTACAGCACTGCACTCTACGCCACTATACTCTGTGTACTCTACACTGCACCTTATGCCACTCGAATCTATTCTGAACCACTTTACTCTACGCCACTGCATTCTACGCCACTCTACACCACTGCTCTATGCCACTGCACTCTATGCCACGCTGCTCTGCACCAATCTACTCTATGCCACTGCATAGTGTACCACTCTACTCAACACCACTGCACTCTATACCATTGCACTCTATGCCACTGTACTCTGCATCACTTTACTCTGTGCCACTCTACTCTACACAACTACACTATACTCTGTGCTGGCGGAGAAAGTGGTGTACTTGAACCGGGGGTGTCCCCGGAGATGGGGCAAAATCTGGGGGTCCTGGAACAAATATAGGGGTCATCTGTGCGATCCACCATTGATTGATGGAGAAAGTGACTCTGATTAGGGGGGGGAGGGTTCGGGTTACATCGAGTTGTGTTTTTTTGAAAATTTGTTTATTCGCATATCAAAGAGAGCATTCAAGCATTACAGTCTACATAAAAAGCAATCTCAGAATGGCATGCTCTTTGTTGTACAATAATAACAGCTGTATTGTAAATTTTCTATTTTGTTGCATTGTAGGTAACTCAACAGAACCCCCATGAACCTCCCACGACATCGAGTTGTGTACCAATGTCCATACATGTCTGATGTTTTTTATCATCTTAAAGTATGTAACGACACTGTTGATTACAATGCATAATCGTATCCACTGTATGTACCGTATGTCGTTCATATGCCCTGCTAATGTTTTTAATAAAAACAAATAAAAAAAAAAAAAGAAGAAAATAAGAGCAATCACTTTTTTGGTGAAAGGACACAACTTCTGCACAGTTAAAACACATACTACTGGCTATCAACACGTGGGCAGAGCCAAAGCACCTCTCTGTAATACTCCTGAAAGCTTTTTTTGGGTTGATTACATTACACCTGGCGACAGCTGCGCTGTAAAACCAGACCTACAAGCAGCAATTTACACTGATTAAGGAATAATGCAAATGTCTTTGGAGCACATGCAATTCTCTTGGTCAGTGCTAGAGGTATAACAGTTGGAACTAATGAATATGTATGTGAGTCCAACCTAAACCCTTGTTGCATGGTACCAATTTCTGTTCTAACTGGAATAAATTCTGAAGATACGGCCTTATTTTAAGACTGTACCAAACTAACCTCCTGTTGACTAGCACTGGAAACAATCACACAAGTTGAAAAGATAGGGTCGACCAGGAAATCTGACAAGAAACACTACTGTGGACATCAGGAATGGGACAGGTCACAGAAAGAGAGACACTGGATATCATCACACACCTGGTTGCACAGCTTGGCTAAGTCTGCTCTACAAGAGAGTTCATATCTAAAATGTAGAGGCTCTTTTGCATGACTTATAGTATTTTCTGTGCTATATCTGCTGACTCGCTCTGTATTTCCACTCTCTATAAATTGAAACTCAGCCTTTCTTTTAAGCTGAAATGCAATGTTGACCTAGTTATTTGCAAAAAAGAGCTACATTCAACATTAGGTAATACATTTTAGTCGTTGCTTTACGTTGAAAGAGATAAGTAGATATGAAGAAATGACAAGACGCTAAGTCCCAGCTGCAGCACCTATGTTTCACAGTTGCCTAGGAACCATAAGGACGATCTGAACCATAAGGAATGCATACTCAGTTTTCAAGATGGTTGCCACCATTAGTATGTCTTGTAACAGGCTTGTGGGATCATGGGACATGCAGTTCTTCTTGTTTTTTCAATCAGGTCTTGGACAAAATGTGTCCTTCTTCGATGAGAGATACCTGTCCAAGCAGCGCTGTCACAGGGAATAGAACTAGATCGTCTGATGAAAGTAGCTAACAAAAATATTAGAGGGACTAGCCTAGTGGCTGCTAATCCAAGGGGAGCGATGCACGAGAATCTTCCACCTCCACCCTACCTCACCTTCCACAGTAGTGATATCCCACTTACACTGAAGAAGATGTCGAAGGGTATGTGGGATTTGGGATTCAGAGAAAGCGCGGGAGACGCTCAACACGTTACTCTTCACGCTTGCCAACCTACTGCTTCTCTTGTTATTCAGTACCTCCATTGTTCTGGCAATATTTCCCTATAGAGGAGCGATGAAAAATAAATATTTTGTATTCAGTCTAAGACCTTTTTATATTATCTTGCATATTCAATTTTGTTTTACTTGAATTTCTCCCTTACTTATTCTTATTGGACTCTCGGCGGGATTTCCCAACCCTTTGTGCAACTTGTTGTCCAAATAAGGATTTGTAAATTCATGTTCAAAATGAGAACTAACGTTCCTTTCTCTTTTTATAGAGTTTTTAGGTTGTTATTCGCGCGATTTAAGTTACAAACTTTCTAAATCCAAACATTAAACTGACTTTGTTTGAGTCAAGATAACTGTTCTTTGTTTACCAATGATAATTTGTTATCCCACAAAGATATTTCACTTGTAACAACTTGGTCTTCATGATTCCATGAAGGCCTGTTTAGTTGAGCACATGCGTTAATTGTTTTCTATGGCTTAGGCCTAAGCTATCACACAAAAGCTAAACCATATAAATACTGTGTCATGAAGATCCTTTTTTGAGCAGTCACTGAAGACCTGCCCGTTCGGCTAATCAACTGGACACTGCCAGCACCTGGATACCCTCATGGATGACTAGAAGCGCTCTACAAATCTACTGATTGATTGAGTAATGGTATATCTTAGTTTTAAGTCATAAAAGTGAAGTAAATATACTTATTTTGTTGTTTCTTTTTTTTCTTTGGCAGGTCGATGCTGACAGTGACTTTCGGATATAAGGTGCACGGCAAAGATTTTTCCAAACAAGGTTTGTGACTCATACAAGTCCAGATTCCGGGTTCTGATGACTTGACCATTATCCTATAGCTAGGGTGTGCAGTATTTATAGAGAAGCACTTGAAATGCCCGCCAAGATTTACAAAATTCGCGTGACCCATTGTGGAATGTTTTTTGTACATAGACTATTTTGTCACCGATCATTTGCTTGCACATTAATAAACGAGAATGCGTTTGTCTCACTGTCTTGGCTAATGATAGTAGTAGGCCTGGCAATCATTTGGACAACATTCTCGAACCTCAACATATCTTATACCAATATGGAATTTACCAATTACCCATTTCCATGTTCGCACTCTTTACTGGAATGCCTCATTCTTTGTGACATTTGCGGGCCGTGTGGACAATTGTGGCTGATAGGATCGCCCTTTCTTGCTTTCATGGTGATGGGGACAAGTACCAGCCCCCTGCAATCCATTCCAAGCTTTCCTCTTTCTGAAGACATGCACCTTCAGGAGAGTCAGGGTAAAGCATTATGTGAAACAAGCGCAGCGTCCTGGCAGCCAGCCATCCACACATGCCAGAAGATACCTTGTCACAAACTCTTCAGGATGACGTTTAGTGAGTGCCTAGTGAAGGATGCCTCCATGTGCAAGACTATGGTCAATGACAGTTCTTGTGAGCACCACAGTGTGAGCATGTTTTGGAAAGGCAACTGCGGTTCTCCTAATATGAGTGTCTTCAACTTGCAAACCTGTATTATTTGAACTCCTGTCTCGATTTACTCTTTAGTAAATTTGCAAGTGGATAAAGAGTATTTACAAATAGTAGTGAATCTACATCTTTCTACAGAAAGCTTATTCAAGGATTCTTATCATCTGCATACATGAGAATATGCAGTCTTGTCATTCCAGAAGAATCCAACTAACTAGGCGACTAGACATTTCTGATGACTTTTGGTATATCACCACAGCTTCCTGAACTAGTGGTGCTGGGAACGAGCATTGACGAGTTAAAAATATTCTGTAGAGCCAATAAGCCATCCATGGTGGCAGGAAGCCCCCCTTCCCAAATGTGGGCTGGATATCAGTACCTTCAATTTAAAGATAAATAGAAATCAGAGGAGAATGGAAGATAAACAATCCCTATTTCATGGACATGCCCAGTTGAACAAAGTCATTGATTGGAACATGGACCACCAAAGTGCATTTCAGGTTCAACCACAACAAAATACCACACTGGGCCAGGCACTGTTCCGGGAACACAGGGGCAACTGGGCCCAATTGTTGGTGGCTGAAGTATTTGTCACTGGTTTTCTGGGATCCATCCTTCTATGGTTCTGCAAACTCTATCAAGTACATCCTAGTGACGGTGAGTAGTCAAAAGGCTTCTCAAGGAGGTGGTATGGGGAATAATAGGTCAAAACTATCAGAAAAAAGAATGCCTTGCTCAGCCCAATACTTATTTAAGGAAAAAGAAAGTACTTTAATAACGAGGCAAAAAGTAATACTTTGCAATTCTGTAGGGCTCATCTACAGGTCTGTGATTTTTTTACAATTTCTTGGTATGTGTTTACATCCTTTATGATGCCCACCCCCCATTTTAGGAGGTATTCTAGTGTCTACGAAACTTCTACCCAACCTTAGGCCTAGGCACAGAATAAGCATGGTTGCAGTTCACTAGGTCCCTACTCATGCTGAGTATTTCATAGTTCATTTTTAAGTTTCGCCTAAACAGCGCATGTGTTGTCTTTTGCAAGACTTTTGTTTACATACAGTGGGTTTACACCATTTGTTAGCTTCATTGTCGCTACCATTTGCTTCTCTCCAGTTTGGCGTGTCATGCGGGTGTCGTGTCCGTCTCTTGTGTTTGGCCCTCCCCTGGAGCATGGACTCAATACTTGTGCCCATCCATCAGTTTTTGGAGCTACTTTTTCCTTTGTGTTCAAGCACTCCATATGAGTGCTTGTGTTTTCTGTCCGTCTCCCATATCCCTGTCCATGTAGCTTCTGTTTTCCCCCACTCGCCCGCTTCATGTTGCTTCTTTTCCCTCCCGCCCTCACTCTGTACTCTACCACACTGCACTCTGCACCCCTGCACTCTATGACACTCTACTCTACACCACTCTACTTTATATCACTCCACTGCACTCTACTCTGCACCACTGTACTCTATGCCTCTCTACTCCACGCCACTCTACTCCACGCCACTCTACTCTAAACTGCACCACCCTATTCTAGGCCACTGCACTGTAAGCCATTCCTCTCTACTCTGCACCACTCTACTTTACGTCACTGCGCTCTATGCAATTGCACTATACGCCACTACACTCTACTCTGCACCACTCTATGTCACTGCACTATATGCCACTGCACTCTACTCTGCACCACTGTACACCACTGCAGCCTACACCACTCTACTCTGCACCACTCTCTCTACACCTCTGCCCCACTCTAGTCTTCTCTGTACCACTGCACTCTACGCCACTACACTACTGCACTCTACTCTACACCACTGCAGTCTATGCCACTCTACTCTACGCCATCCTACTCTAGGCCATTGCACTCTATGCCACAGCATTCTATGCCACAGCATTCTATGCCACTATACTCTACTATGCACCACAGCACCTTACAGCACTCTCATCTACTCTGCACCACTCTACTCTTTGCTACTGCACTGTACTCTGCACCACTCTAGTCTACACCACTTTACACTATGTCACTGCACTCTAGGCCCCTCTACGCTAGCCCATTGCACGTTTTGCCACTGCATTCTACTCTGCACCACTCTGCTCTACCCTCACTGCACACTATGCCATGCCATTTTAGTGTACTCTGTAGCACTTTACTCTACGCCACTGAACTCTACACCTATGCACTCTATTCATCAATGCACTCTATCCACTATAGTCCACTCTGTTACAGCACTGCACTCTACGCCACTATACTCTGTGTACTCTACACTGCACCTTATGCCACTCGAATCTATTCTGAACCACTTTACTCTACGCCACTGCATTCTACGCCACTCTACACCACTGCTCTATGCCACTGCACTCTATGCCACGCTGCTCTGCACCAATCTACTCTATGCCACTGCATAGTGTACCACTCTACTCAACACCACTGCACTCTATACCATTGCACTCTATGCCACTGTACTCTGCATCACTTTACTCTGTGCCACTCTACTCTACACAACTACACTATACTCTGCACTGCACCACTCTGTGCCACTGCACTTATGCCACTCTACTCTGCACCATTCTACTGTACACCACTGCACTCTATGCCACTGTACTCTACTCTGTAAATTCTACTTTATTTCACTGCACCCTACTGTGCACCATTATGTCACTGCACTCTAGGCCACTGCACTCTATTCTGCCCCACTCCACTCTATTCTACTTCACTATATGCCACTGCACTATATGTCACACTGCTCTACACCACTTCACTCTGTACCATTCTACATCAATGTACTCTACACCACACTACTTTGCACTTCTCTACTCTAAGCCACTGCACTCTACACCACTCTACTCTATGCCTTTCCACTCCACACCACTGACTCTACCCCACTATTCTACTCTGCACCACTCTACTCTATACCACTGTACTCTACGCCAGCCCACTCTACTCTACACCACTCCACCCTACGCCATTCCACTCTACTGTGCAGCACTTTATTCTATGCCACTCCAATTAAGGCCACTCTACTCTACGCCACGCCACTTCATATAGTGCAACTCTACCCCACTCCACTCTACTCCACTCCACCCTATGCCACTTCGCACCACTCTATGACTTGCCCCTCCACTCTATTCCACTGTGCTCCACTCTACACCACTCCATGCCAATCTACTGTACACCATACTAATCTACGCTACTCCACCCTATGCCACTCTACTTTTCCACTCTACTTTATTCAACCCTATGCCACTCCACTCTACTTCACACCATTCCACTCTACGCCAATCCACTCTACGCCACTCCACTCTACTGTACGCACTCTACTCAACTCGACTCCACTCTACGCCACTTCACTCTATGCCACTTCACTAGACTACACTCTACTCTACGCCACTCTACTCTACACCAGTTCACTCCAGTCTCCTCTACACCACTCCACTCTATGGCCATCCACTATATGCCATTCCACTCTACAGTATGTGTCAGGATTTAGAACGATGTGCGCGCCTACCTGAACTACAAGTCCCATTATTCAGGGACCCGAACCACAAGTCCCATGAACCTTAGCGGCCTAGCAGGATATAGCGGGGCGGGACCGGGAGAACGGGGCTCGTGATTTTGCTGTACTTGCGGGAGCATCTGGTTCCCGATGTCCTTGGATCCTGGCTGTGAATAAGGAGAAGAACTCGGAGTTCGTCCTTACCTGGGAAGGAATCGTTATGGTAATGGGTGATCGCGCGGGCAATGCGCGTTGCTTTGGTTCTCTGTAACGGCTCGGTGCTAGTTCTGCACGAGCCCAACAGCGCCTCGCGGCTGCGAGGATTGGGAAAGAGAACATTCTGAACACTCGGTTCGAGTGCCTTATTATTTGTTCAATTGGGTGTTTACTTTATATATTCAAGTGGCGGAATGCAGGGGGGAGTCCTCCGCATTGCCGTCATGAAAACATGACGTTGTACGTTTATTCATAACCTTGTGGATTACAAATACTAAAGCAGATGGTAGTAGTGCAGGAACTACACCATACCGTGTTTGGTTTAACTTTGATACGTGTTGTGCGGTTTTGGGCACTGTAGTTCATCTTAATGCAGAGGAGGAATCTGCTTGCACTGTTAATTTACGCTTCTGTGCAGTTCATTATTGGATTTAAGCTCTGGAACTCAATTGCTTTCTTGAGTGGCTTTTTCAGAGGTTTTGCTTTATACTTTCAGGGGGCAGGAGGGAAAACAGAAGACACAGCTGTATGAAGGTTCAGACACCAGACTTATTACAGCTTCTTTTCCCCCGCTGTCCCTTCCTTCTATCTTTTCTTTCGGGTTTTTTCCCCTTTTGGGGTTTTTCCCTCACCGTATCACCTGAACACCCTGTGATATACATTCAGGGTGTTCGGGAGGTCCGGAGTTGGAGCATTATTTCTGCATGCGGATCCTGCGGAGTGCAATCCTGACAGAATCACGAGCCCAAGAATTTCACTCTGCCCGGTCCGTGTGTGGGAGTAATGGCGTCCATGGAGGATGTGTTGCATGCTTTGGTATTGGTACAGCAGGAGTTGGCCTCCTCTAAGGCCGAGACAGCTGCTTTACGGGAGAAGGTGGACCGTTTGGGTGGTAACCCTTTTAATGCTTGCACCCCAGCCTCCTCCGTACAGGTTACAGTGCCTCCACCCATCCCTTTGGTTAATCCTGAAAGGTTCTCAGGTGACCCACGCAAGGTACAGGTGTTCCTAACTCAAGTTCCCATGCACTTTTCATGTAAGCCATCTTCATTCCCTACGAACCATTCCAGGGTGGCATTCACTATCTCGTATTTAGTGGGGGATGCGGCTAATTGGGCGGTGCCCTTAGTAAAACGCGATGACGCTATCCTGTCGGACTGGTCAGCTTTTAGAACAGAATTCGAGAGGGTTTTTGACCGAAGGGCTACGTTGTTTAGCGCTGACAGAGAACTCCTGGAATTGAGACAGGGTAAGGGAGAACTTGTTACCTACTTGACTGCGTTTAACAGGCTGGTGGCCGAAGCGGAATGGCCAGAGGAGAAAAGGATGTCCCTTTTTTACCAGGGGTTGAAAGAGGAATTAAAAGATGTGGTGGCACAGGTAGATCCACAGCCTACTACATATGTGGATATGGTGAACTTGGCGTTAAGACTGGATAGTCGTTTGTCAGAGAGAGGGAGTAATAGAAGAAGATGGGAAAGAGGAACATATAGTTTTGAGGGAATCCCACGTAAGATAACGGGGGGATCACAGTCCAATCCTGAGCCTATGGAGATCGGAGCACTTAGGGCCCCTTTGTCAAGAGAAGAGAGGGAAGTAAGGAGAGTACAGGGCTTATGCATGTACTGTGGGAAGAAGGGGCATTACGTCAGGGAATGCCCCTCCAAACCCAAGACTTCGGGTAGTGTCAACAGGTTTAAGAAGGTGGCTGTATCTACGACTGTGTCTGAAATAGAACAGATGGAAGACAACAAACCCAGGGCCGAAGGGGGACATGAATGGAAACTCACCTCACTGTCCTCCATAGGACAAGAGGAAACTGAATCGCATCTTGTGGTTGTCATGACAATTGAATGTGAACATGAGCAACATCAGGTTATGGTGATGTTGGATTCTGGAGCCACAGGCAATTTTATAGACGATGGCTTAGTAACACGTCTAGCTTTGCCTCATGTTCCAAGGGAGAACCCCGAAGACGTTTTAGCGGTTGATGGGCAACCTTTAACATCGGGTCAAATAACTGAAAGAACCAGTGAAGTAGGCTTGTCTCTGGAGTTGCAGGGATATGTGCATTCGGAGAGTTTGACATTGAATATTATCGCTGCTCCTCAATATGAGGTCATTTTAGGCATGCCTTGGTTGCGAAGACACAATCCGGTGGTAGACTGGAAGACGAAAACTTTCCATTTTGTACCCGAGTTTTGCCAGGATCACTTAGTGCCTTGCGTTCCGGCTCATGTTGCGGTGTTAACCACCCCTTTTTTGGCAGCTACTGCTGCAGAAACAGATGTTCACCTACCCATTGAATATAGGTCTTATAGTGATGTGTTCAGTGAGACTAAAGCGGAAACCTTACCTCCCCACAGGGAGTATGACTGCCGCATTGATTTGGTGGACGGGGCTACGATACCAACATGCAGAGTATACGCCTTGTCTGTGCCTGAAACCACCCACTTGAAAGAATACATAAACCACTACTTGGGTTTGGGGTTCATCAGGCCTTCCCGCTCTCCAGCAGCATCCCCTCTGTTTTTCATTGCAAAGGCCAATGGGGACCTGAGAGCGTGCGTAGACTATCGCGTACTAAACAAAAATACCATACGCAATCGTTACCCTCTTCCCCTCATCTCAGTCTTGCTCGACCAGGTGAGAGAGGCTAAGATTTACACCCGTTTGGATTTACGTGGGGCTTATCACCTGGCCCGTGTAAGAGAGGGGGACGAGTGGAAAACGGCGTTCAAGACGAGATATGGTCTTTACGAATATTTGGTAATACCCTTCGGGCTTTGTAACGCTCCTGCAGCGTTTCAATTCTTTATAAATGATGTGTTGAAGGAGTATGTGGATCGATTTGTGGTAATGTACATTGACGACATTTTGCTATACTCCTAGGATGTCTCATGTCATACTGCTCAGGTGTGTAAGGTTCTGGACAAACTGAGAGAGCATAGCTTGTACGTAAAGCTGAGCAAATGTGAGTTTGGGGTACAGGAGGTGGAGTTTTTGGGTGTGAATCTCAGCCCACATGGACTACAGATGTCTGGAAGAAAGGTACAGGCAGTCCAGGATTGGCCAGCCCCGAGGAATGTGAGGGAAGTGCAGAGTTTTTTGGGATTCAAAAATTACTATCGTCGGTTCATTCTGCACTTCTCTCAGACAGCGGTTCCCATCACTAGGTTGTTAAGAAAGGGAACACCCTTTGTGTGGACGAGTGAGGCTGATGAAGCTTTTCAGGCCCTGAAAAGAGCTTTCACCACAGCACCAGTGTTGGCACACCCTGTACTAGAAAGTCCCTTCATAGTTGAAGCAGAGGCTTCGGATGAAGCCATAGGGGCAATTCTTTCCCAGAGAGATTCACACAATGGTCAGCTCCATCCTCTTGCTTATTTGTCAAAGAAATTGAGCCCTGCGGAGGTCAATTACACTATATCAGAGAAAGAACTCTTGGCCATAAAGAGGGCGTTTCAAGAATGGAGGCCTTATCTCTGGGGGGCTTGTCATGCGGTGACGGTATATACCGATCACCGGAATCTCCAGTATATGACCTCAGCGAGACATCTAACGCAAAGGCAAATGCGTTGGATGCTTTTCTTTTCTGAGTACAATTTTGTGGTGACCTTTCGACCTGGTGTAGAGAACAGGAAAGCAGATGCGTTGTCCAGGCAAGAGATACCTACAGAGCAGCATGAGGAAGAACAGCAATCCATCATCCCTTCTGCTAAGGTAGTGTGTGTGGTTCGCGCTGAGAGATTTTTGGAAGACATCAAGGGCTCCAGGTCTTTGGGGTCTTGGGAACGTTGGGCTGCTACTAAACCGAGTAGGAAGGTGAGACAGGGGTTGCCCTTTCAGGGGGAGTGTTTGTTTTTGCCTACCGAAGAGATACGGAAGAAAGCCTTTCATTGGTGTCATGATGCTCCGTCGGCAGGACACCCGGGGGTTACCAAGACTGTGAGATTGCTTAGAAGACATTTGTGGTGGGAGTCCTTGGTCAGAGATACTACCCAATGGGTAGGGAGGTGTGAGACTTGTGCCAGAGCAAAAGGGGATTCTACTAAAAAGAAAGGTCTATTGATGCCTATGCCCACACCTGATCGCCCTTGGCAGAACATAAGTCTAGATTTCATAACAGGCTTACCTTTGGACCAGGGGAATTCAGCTGTAATGGTGGTTGTGGACAATTTAACGAAAATGGGACACTTTATACCATGCATAAATCTCCCCACGGCAGGTCAAACCGCACAGTTGCTGGCTTCTCAGGTCATAAGATTACATGGCATTCCCAGAGTAATTGTGTCCGACAGGGGGCCTCAGTTCATCGTTCGTTTTTGGCGAATGTGGTGCAAGGCTTTGGGTATTGAGTCTGTGCTCTCTACCAGCTTCCATCCCCAAACCGATGGACAAACTGAACGACTAAACCAGACCCTAAAGAAGTACTTGCGCTTCTACTCCGAGGAAGCCCATGAATCCTGGGTGGATTTGTTATGGATGGCTGAGTTGGCGTATAACAATTCATGGCACAGTTCAACAGGTGTGTCGCCTTTCATGGCTAACTTTGGCTACGATGCTAACACTTTGCCAATCGATATCCCCGCTGATTTGATTAATCAGCCCACTGGGAGGGAACGTGTTCAGGCTTTAAGGAAGGTGCATAAGGGGGTACAAAAACATCTGCTGAAGGCGAAAGAGGTGTACAAAAGATGGGAGGATAAACACCGTGATCCGGGTCCTCCATTCCAGGTAGGAGATAAGGTGTGGCTCTCAACAAGGTACATTCGTTTCAAGTTGAGGAGCGTGTTCCACCCACGTTTCATTGGACCCTATCCCATAGTGCGTAGAATAAATCCTGTGGCGTACAAATTGAAGTTGCCCAACACCTTAAGAATTCATCCGGTGTTCCATGTGCACCTGTTAAAGCGAGCCCTCACGTCTCGTAGAAAGGCGCCGCCCCCTGTGGTCTGCGGCGGGGATCTGACCAAGGATTTGATTAATTGTGGATCTATATGTTTCGTTTATGGCTCCCTGGACTACACAAGTCAGTTGTCTTATGTGGCGGCTGTTGATCATAGGCCCCCAGAATGGGATGACTCCTTTAAAGAAATCGCCAGCCTCTTGGCCCGCTGTATCTTCAGCATCTATGGCCCCCCTTCGCAGTCTATTAATTACGGTCGGGGGGTCACTGAGATGATAATCTGCTGGGGCGGTGTAGGTTGGGGGAAGGAGAAATGCAATGTAGCATTTTCCAGACCAGCCTTGAGGTAACCAAGTGCGCGCGTGAGGTCCACAGATAAAGTAGGTGTTGGGGGCAGTGGCCATCGTTGGGAAATTTGGATCAGGTAGGGTGTAGGTCTTGTTACATTCACTATCTCCCATTTTCTGACCCTTGCCCTTTCCTCTTACTCAGAATAGGCCCTGGTGGGGCACGGCCCATCCTCCCTGGTCTGTCTGTCTTTTCTGGACTGAAAATGTCTCCCTAAAGGAGGTGGTGTCATTAAAGAGGGAGTAACTGGTGTTTTCACTAATGTCTGCTCGTCCCCATGTTGCTGTGAGAGTTACCATCCTTGCGACGGCTCGTACTGTTTTTGCTTTTATCTCATTCCAGGTACTAGCGTTTTTGATCGGGGTCTCAGGAATGTTCCTAACAGAGGCGGAAAATATCATAGAGAGTGCATAGGTAGATCCAGCATAGCCAAAAGGGAGAGGAATAAAAGGCATTCCTCCGTGCACAGAATGTGGCATTAAACCACAGACCCAACAATTTGTTTTGTTAATCACCAATTGATGTTGGTGAAGTGTGGAGATGAATGTGTTATTGAAGAACTCTTTTCTTCTGTTCATGAGATGTGGAGGAAGATCTACGTGTGAATGCATAGCAGTATTATTCAAGGGCGCGGGGGAAGATGGCGGGAAAGCTAAATGAAGGAACCAACCTAGACAAGCCATGATGCAGAAAATAAGAATCATGATAGAAAGGAAAAGGGTAACTTTGTCATGTAACAGTTTCGCACAATGAGTCTTTATCTTCATAATTTCGGCTGCTTAATCTTTGAGAGGAAAAAATGCACCAGTAACCGGACTCTTCCCAGCAACCCCTTCACCAAGCGTCCGTCTTGGGCTTAAATAGCCACTGGCAGGCCGGATTCAGATGCAAATGTCTCAAGTCTGTTTGGGGTAGGATCGCAGCCGCGATTTGTACTCTTCTTGGGGTAAAAGTTCTGGGAGGGGTGAAATAAAGTCTGTCGTTTCAGTGTCTTTAAAGTCTGTTTTTTCAGTGTCTCTGGTCTCAGGATCAGCAACAGTGTCCGGAGTTGGTCCGTAGAAGGGTTTGCAATGCGACACGTGCAAGCACCCTTTCCGTCCCTCGACCTTGATGGCGGTCCTCGTCGTCAGCAGCACCAGTTTGGGGGACGTCCACCTTTTCTCCAGAGGGCTGGTTCGATCAAAATTTCTGACGAGCACCCATTGACCAGGCTGAAGGGGGTGCTCATCGGGCGCGGTCTTGTCTGGAAAGCCTGCAGCCACCTGTGAACGGCAAGAACGTAGTGCAGACATCAAAGAAGCCAAGTAATCTGTCAGTACATTTGCATCAATGTCAATTAGCTTTTTAGGAGATGGGACACCCCAGATATTCGGAGGCCTCCCAAATGTAATTTCATAGGGGGACAGACCCGTCCGGGAATGTGCCACCATTCTCATATAGAAGAGGGCAACCGGAAGAGCTGTAACCCAATCTATTTGTTTGTCAGCGCATATTTTTGCTAATTTTGTTTTTAATGTCTGGTTTTGTCGTTCGACTAGGCCTGCTGCTTGTGGATGCCTAACACAGTGAAACTTCCAGATGTATCCTAGCAGTAAGGAGACAGCTTCCATCAATTTAGAGGAGAATGGTTGTCCGTTGTCAGAGTAAATGACTCTTGGCAACCCGTAGCGAGGGAAGAATTCCCTCACCAATTGCTTGGCAGTCATCTGGGCACCATAGTCTGGGACGGGGTATGCTTCAGTCCATCGAGTTAAGGTACAGACTACTACGAGGACATACTTATATCCCCGACATCTCTCCATCTGTATGTAGTCCATTTGTAGGACTTCAAAGGGGTGATCTGGAGGATGGAACCCTCCTTGTTCAACGGATACACTTTTCCCTGGATTGAACTGACAGCAAATCATACAGGTTCGTACTTTTTGTTTGGCTGCTGCACGCAGATGCTTGTTGTGCCATATCAGATTCAGACTGTCTAACATTCCTTTCTCTCCTAGATGTGCGGGACCATGAGCAGTTTCTATCATTATGGGAACCATTAGGTCAGGGAGAAACCATTTGGACTTGTCCTGTGTTACCCAACCTTGATCTGTGTGTGAACCTCCCTCTTCCCATTTTCTCTTTTCGGTTTCTGTGGCTTGATTTTGGATGTCTACTACATCCTTGGTCAGATCGATAACTGGACAGATAGTACTAATGGTGGTTTCGGTGTTTAGTGATTCTGTCTGAGCAGCATGTTTAGCTGTGGCGTCAGCCAGAGCATTACCTCTGGTGATAGAGTCTACAACTTTGGTGTGTGCTTTACATTTTAGTATGGCTATTTCTGTGGGTTTGTGTATTGACTCTAGTAGCTGGAGGATAAGGTCTCCATGTTGGATCTTGGTTCCATGAGAGGTCAGGAAACCTCTCTCTTTCCAAAGGATGCCGAAATTATGAACTACCCCGAATGCATATTGTGAGTCGGTGTAGATGTTGACTCGTTTTCCTTTGGACCATTCACATGCTTGGGTGAGAGCTATTAGTTCCAGTCAAAATCCAGTCCAGTGTTTCTCTCACCACAACATTGAGGTAGCATGTCTACTAAGACGATTCCATGGCAAGGAGTCAAAATCCAGTCCAGTGTTTCTCTCACCACAACATTGAGGTAGCATGTCTACTTAGACACTTCCATGGCAAGGAGTGAAATCCAGTCCAGTGTTTCTCTCACCACAATATTGAGGTAGCATGTCTACTTAGACACTTCCATGGCAAGGAGTGAAATCCAGTCCAGTGTTCCTCTCACCACAACATTGATGTAGCATGTCTACTAAGACGATTCCATGGCAAGGAGTCAAAATCCAGTCCAGTGTTTCTCTCACCACAACATTGAGGTAGCATGTCTACTAAGACGATTCCATGGCAAGGAGTCAAAATCCAGTCCAGTGTTTCTCTCACCACAACATTGAGGTAGCATGTCTACTTAGACACTTCCATGGCAAGGAGTGAAATCCAGTCCAGTGTTTCTCTCACCACAACATTGAGGTAGCATGTCTACTAAGACGATTCCATGGCAAGGAGTGAAATCCAGTCCAGTGTTTCTCTCACCACAATATTGAGGTAGCATGTCTACTTAGACACTTCCATGGCAAGGAGTGAAATCCAGTCCAGTGTTCCTCTCACCACAACATTGATGTAGCATGTCTACTAAGACGATTCCATGGCAAGGAGTCAAAATCCAGTCCAGTGTTTCTCTCACCACAACATTGAGGTAGCATGTCTACTAAGACGATTCCATGGCAAGGAGTCAAAATCCAGTCCAGTGTTTCTCTCACCACAACATTGAGGTAGCATGTCTACTTAGACACTTCCATGGCAAGGAGTGAAATCCAGTCCAGTGTTTCTCTCACCACAACATTGAGGTAGCATGTCTACTTAGACACTTCCATGGCAAGGAGTGAAATCCAGTCCAGTGTTTCTCTCACCACAACATTGATGTAGCATGTCTACTAAGACGATTCCATGGCAAGGTGTGAAATCCAGTCCAGTGTTTCTCTCACCACAACATTGATGTAGCATGTCTACTTAGACACTTCCATGGCAAGGAGTGAAATCCAGCCCAGTGTTTCTCTCACCACAACATTGAGGTAGCATGTCTACTAAGACGATTCCATGGCAAAGTGTGAAATCCAGTCCAGTGTTTCTCTCACCACAACCTTGAGGTAGCATGTCTACTAAGACGATTCCATGGCAAGGTGTGAAATCCAGTCCAGTGTTTCTCTCACCACAACATTGAGGTAGCATGTCTACTAAGACGATTCCATGGCAAGGTGTGAAATCCAGTCCAGTGTTTCTCTCACCACAACATTGAGGTAGCATGTCTACTAAGACGATTCCATGGCAAGGTGTGAAATCCAGTCCAGTGTTTCTCTCACCACAACATTGAGGTAGCATGTCTACTAACACGATTCCATGGCAAGGAGTGAAATCCAATCCAGTGTTTCTCTCACCACAACATTGAGGTAGCATGTCTACTAAGACGATTCCATGGCAAGGAGTGAACTCCAGTCCAGTGTTTCTCTCACACTCCTTTTCCCTGTTTTTCCCAAATTCCTGACACTGGCTGCTAGAAGGCTCATTTGCCCCCAAACAGCCCCACAATGAACTGAAAAAGAAGTACCATTACATTTAACAGTTCGTATTGTGGAGAAGCCTGCTTTCCAAGACTAAACCCTGCACAAGGACAGATGTTGCCTTTGCAGTGGAGGAGGGGCAAGAATTTACCGGAAAGTTCCTCCACTAATGACAATGGAAGAGGAGGAACAGAGATTGGAAGGGGCGGGGCCTTGGGCTATAAAAGCCAGGGTTCTCTCAGTAGATGTGGGAACTTGATGCGCAACAGTACCTCTCCTTACCATAGGCCCTTCTCCTTTCCAGACAAGTACAAGGAGTAGGAATCTGTCAATGCAGCAACACCATTCTTCTTCCTTTCGGGTGGAAGGTGCTACAGCCTGCCAGGAATAAGAGAAATACCGGGAGTGAGAAGCAAGTAAGACAAACCCAATTCCTGTGGGTTAATTGGAAGTAGGACACCATTCCAGCACAGGATAAAAGCTGACTCCAGGGAAGTCCAAGCTTACAGTATGAGAGTTATGAACTGGAATTCATAAGTAAGGTTACAGTGACAACTCTGACTGTGAAGATCAACTATGTGAGGAAAGACTTATGACTAAGGGGGTAAGTCATGAACGGGGCTACATCTGTGAATGAACATTATTAAACCTGTTTGTTATAACCCACAGCCTGTATCCAGATCTGTTAAGATCCGTGCGACCAGTCAACAGGATACTTGGAAAACTATTTAGCAACAGGATTTATCCAACATTACACTTCTTAACCTATGGCCTATATTTCTTTCGTGCAAACCAGGGAGGTGACTATTGACCATGTACTGATTATAGAGAACTCAATAATGATTACTGTTAGGAATCAATACCCTTTATTACTCATCTCTGTATTATTAGAGAAGCTAGAGAGGTGTGAAATGTACAAAGTTGGGTCTCTGTGGTGCTTATAATCTGGTCCAGATCTAAGAAAGAGATGAGAGCCAAGTCGTTTTTAAAACTAGACTCTGTCGTTTAGAATATTTAGTAATGCCAATTGGCCTGTGTAATGCCCCAGCCTTTTTTCAACATTTTGCAAATTACACATTTCAAGACTTACAAGACTCATATCTAGTTATCTATTTGGATGGCATTCTTTTTTTTCGCATTTCACGACATAACATCCAATTCATGTGAAGGAAGTGTTGATAAGTTTGAGACAGCATTCTTTATATGTTAAATGAGAAAAATGTGTTTTTAAAAGAACTTCTTTTCCCTAATTACCACACAGAGACAACAGATGGGTAGGAACAAGGATTGAGCTGCAAGAGAATGGCCTATTCCTGCTAAAATTGCATCGTTTTGGGGGATTTTCTATTTTCTATAGACATTTTATTCCTGATATTTCTTAAGAGGTACTTCAGCTAAAAACTCACTCTAAGAAGAGACTTAAAGTTCATTGAGGTTCCAAATTAAACAGATGTAACTCATGCATCCCTAAAACAGATGAGCAGGTGTGAAACAAAAAGAATGGATTGAAACACTCCCAAAGAAGAGATGACTGCATAAAAAGGTTTTGGCGCATTTAGGAAGGCTACAAATGCTATCCAAGTCAATGCAGGCACATGATTTAAATATGTATCATGACATATAAAATGGCAGCGAACCAGGTATTAAAAGGATAACTTATTTTGTTCAGAGTTATTTTGGGTGGCCTCAGGTGTTTGGTTTAGTCGAGGAATATTTGTGCCAAAGCCAAGACCCTCTGATCAAAGATCCATTGGGTCACTAGAACCCCTTCCAGCTCCTCAGAACCCAGGTCTTGTGTAGCCATGCCTTTTAAAGTGGATGTGGCTAAATCCCAGGATCATATAGTTGTTATGGTAGTTGGTCATTACCTTAAAAAGACAGCACATTTCGTTCATGACTCAGGGACAGAGCAGACAGGGTTCACTTACACGAAGCAGAAAGATCTTGGAGAAGGGCAGAATAAGGACTCTACCAGCATGGAGACTGGAGACCAAATTCATGGAAGACTGGGTGTAAGGGACAGGAACCAGTTTTTCCAGGTCCAACAGGGAAGGTCAGCCATTCAGACGGCAGTAGGATCACACTCAGGGAAATGTAAACAGCTGGGAGGCAGTAGCAATTTGACTTGCAACTGCTTAGTTGTATGGCTCTCACTCACTTAGCTTGATTTCTATTTACGGCGTTTCCCTGCAACTTGGTTTTGCTCTACCTTTTTCCCTTATGCTTCTCTTTGTTCTTCCTTAGTATTCCTCAAAATCTACCCTCCATTGACTTTCATCTGCTCTGTGATATTTGACGTGATCACAACTTCTCAGCATGTTCTAATACTCTAGAGCTCATGGAAGGTAACTGGACACTTCTTGGGTTTGTTATCGGCTTTCCTTTATTACGCTTCAGTTGTGTGTGATTCCTTTAAAGACCTCCCAAAAAGAGTGTTCCAGCTCAAGTCATCTAAAATGCCTGAGAGGTGTGAGATCTACTACACCGTGTTTTTCTCTCTCATTCCCAATCCCCCTGCTCCCCTCTTATAAGTGGTAGGTTGGGGATTCCTATTCTTCCACTTACTGTTGTTACTTGGTGGGGAGTGGTGGAATAGCATCAAAATTCCTTCCTCCCACATGACTCCAAACAGGGTTGTGACACTTTCATTCCTCTCAAGGGTCTGCCATCCACTTTAGTTCTGGCAATATTTCTTGGATAACGCTTGTAAATGGCATTGGCTATCTGTGTTAATCATCACTGATTGAGGTTCTCAGTTTGGGGCTCATTGTTGTCAATCCCTGCTGAAAACTTTAGAATCACCTCACTTTCCACATACATACACAGATGCACAATTTGAAATGATGAATCAGGCATTGGAACAGTATCTACAATGTTTAGATGCAGCACTTCCAGATTTGAATTCTGTGCCTCCATTAGCCAACATTTCATAAAGGAATTCTTTACATAGTGCTTTGGGTTATTCACCTTTTTCATAATTTATGGGTTTCACCCGAGTACTTGGCCAAGTCTAAAAGCATCTGCATCAATTACCTCAGAACAAGAGTTGACAAGATCCCTTTAGGCTATACATAAGTCTGCCTGTGCAAACATCATGCACGCTATAAGACATTTGCACATAGGAAGAGAGGTTCCATTCAAATGATATTCTATGGTTATCCACAGAACATCATACGATTCCAGGGACCCATCCCAAATGTACTCCCCTGTTTGTAAGCCCTTTTAATATTCTGACATTAATAGATAAACTGCCTTTAGTTTGGAAGAACCATCCTGCGGTTTATATATCCTTAATCTACTTGGCTTACGTGCCAGATAATGATCCTCCTCCTCCCATTTTAGTGGATGATTCGCTGGAATATGATGCAGCAACATTAAGGACTATCAGGTTGTACGGGGATTGTGAGAGTACATGTTTCCCATGGAATGGATGTGATGTATCTGAAAACTCTTGGGACCCAGCTTTGTTTTTCATGTCTCTTGTCCTATTAATCAATTTCAAGCATCCTTCCCTGGCAAACCTGGGTCTGGTGTTGAGAAAAAGTATTGTAGAAGGAGTGTTATGCTAGGAAATGATGTAAAACTGTGAAAAATGTAAAAGAAAGTCATACCTGAAATGTTGGAGAAAATGGGTCATAGGGAGTTGATGGATTATAGCAAGAAACAAAGCAAAACAAAACAAGCATTTACAATGCAATGGTTTTGCCTTTGTTAAAGTTAGAGCTATTGGCATTGCTCTTGACATTTTTTTTTTTTTAACATAAATAAATGGCATTGTCATTTACAATAGCAGGGCAGGGCACAGGGAAGGGGGGAGAGGAGAGACGAAGGAGAGCTGCGGGCTCAGGGAAGGGGGGGCGAGGAGAGACGAAGTAGAGATGCGGGCTCTTGTTGTAATGCTTGCATAGATGAGTTGGTGGATGCATGCATGGGTGCATGCATGGATGGGTGTATGGATGGGTGTATGGATAGATGGATGGGTGGATGGATAGATGCATATATACAGCCAATCCCTCAACAATTTATGCAATCCACCAACCCATCCAACCAACAACCCATCCATGCATCCACCCATACATGCATACATCCATGCATCATGCATACATCCATCCATCATGCATCCATCCACCCACTGTGTCCCACTCCGACCCCTCTAAATATAACTCATTTTTTCTGTATAAAGAGATGACTGTATTCACTAGTATATGCAGTAGTGTGTGGTGGACTTAGTTTGAGTGTTTGTTTCCTGCACACTCACACACTGCCCCTACACATTCACACACTGCTCACCCTGCACACTCACACAATGTGCACCCTGCACACTCACACACTGCTGTCACTGTCACTCTGCAGTCACTGTCACTCTGCAGTCACTGTCACTCTGCAGTCAGTCTGCACTCACTGTCACTCTGCACTCACTCTGCACTCACTGTCACTCTGCACTCACTCTGCACTCACTGTCACTCTGCACTCTCACTCTCGCTCTTGCACTTACTCTGCCCTCACTGTCGCTCTCGCACTCACTGTCCCTCTCGCACTCACTCTGCACTCACTGTCGCTCTCGCACTCACTCTGCACTCACTGTCGCTCTCGCACTCACTCTGCACTCACTGTCGCTCTCGCACTCACTCTGCACTCACTGTTGCTCTCGCACTCACTCTGCACTCACTGTCGCTCTCGCACTCACAGGCACTCGCACTCACTCTGCACTCACTCTGCACTCACTCTGCACTCACTCTGCACTCACTGTCATTGCACTCACTCACTCTTGCACACACTGTCACTCTTGCACTCACTCTGCACACACTGTCGCTCTCGCACTCACTGTCGCTCTCGCACTCACTGTCACTCTGCACTCACTGTCACTCTGCACTCACTGTCACTCTGCACTCACTGTCACTCTGCACTCACTGTCACTCTGCACTCACTGTCACTCTCACTCTGCACTCACTGTCACTCTGAACTCACTCTGCACTCACTCTCACTCTGCTCTCACTCTGCACTCACTCTCACTCTGCACTCACTCTCACTCTGCACTCACTCTCACTCTGCACTCACTCTCACTCTGCACTCACCGTCACTCTGCACTCACCGTCACTCTGCACTCACCGTCACTCTGCACTCACCGTCACTCTGCACTCACTGTCACTCTCACTCTGCACTCACTCTCACTCTCACTCTGCACTCACTGTCACTCTCACTCTGCACTCACTGTCACTCTGAACTCACTCTGCACTCAGTCTGCACTCGCACTCACTGTCACTCTGCACTCACTGTCGCTCTGCACTCACTGTCGCTCTGCACTCACTGTCGCTCTGCACTCACTGTCACTCGCACTCACTGTCACTCGCACTCACTGTCACTCGCACTCACTCGCACTCACTGTCACTCTCGCACTCTCTGCACTCACTGTCACTGTCGCACTCACTGTCACTGTCGCACTCACTCTGCACTCACTGTTGCTCTCGCACTCACTCTGCACTCAGTCTGCACTCGCACTCACTCGCACTCACTGTCACTCGCACTCACTCGCACTCACTGTCACTCTCGCACTCTCTGCACTCACTGTCACTGTCGCACTCACTGTTGCTCTCGCACTCACTCTGCACTCAGTCTGCACTCGCACTCACTGTCACTCTCGCACTCTCTGCACTCACTGTCACTGTCGCACTCACTGTCACTGTCGCACTCACTCTGCACTCACTGTTGCTCTCGCACTCACTGTCACTCTGCACTCACCGTCAATCTGCACTCACCGTCACTCTGCACTCACCGTCACTCTGCACTCACTGTCACTCTGCACTCACTGTCACTCTGCACTCACTGTCACTCTGCACTCACTGTCACTCTGCACTCACTGTCGCTCTCACCCTGCACTCAGTCTGCACTCGCACTCACTGTCACTCTCGCACTCTGCACTCACTGTCACTGTCGCACTCACTGTCACTGTCGCACTCACTCTGCACTCACTGTTGCTCTCGCACTCACTGTCACTCTGCACTCACCGTCACTCTGCACTCTGCACTCACTGTCACTCTGCACTCACTGTCACTCTGCACTCACTGTCACAAACACGTTGCTCGGGGCATTTGTTGACAAAGCAAAGCAGTTCCATTAAGTGTCAAACAGGTATGGAGCAGGTTTGCTTTCCCATGTATGTCTGTATTTGAGGTGAGTTGCATGAAAAAGATGCATCACCTTATCAAAGAGGAACTCCAATAGCCCCCAGCACCTCCCTTTGCCAGGAGGATGTGAACTCCTACACAGAAGCAGGGCAGAGTCCTCCATGCTGGGCCCTTGGCCCAGGATAGAAGGAGACGCATTCTATGGAGAATGACAATGTGCTAAATGGGGACCCTGCCCCAGACCTGACAAACAACACCTACATCTGACCTCGGGAATTTGTCCTCGGGCCCCAGAGAATAAATCCGACCCTGTCTGAAGCCTTAGGCCGGTCAGCAGGTCGAAAGCAGCAGGGCCGTCATCCCATGCGGATGTCAACAGTGGAAGTGCGCAGTTTTTCTGTCGACCTAAACTTCTACCGCGTGTCCCCTCCACTCCAAAATCTAGGGGGGGGGGGGGGATAAATCCCTTACGCTTCCTGTTCCCATCAACGAAGATAGTCAGAGCAGTCACAACAGACACACATGGACATGGTCATACACGAGCAGTCACCGACAGGAGCTCACACAGACGTGTAGGCGCACACAAACCGGCGGTGTCACCAGCAGCATTGAAGTTTGACAACTCGTCTGGACATCATTTAACAATAGTATTAGACAGGGGGCTTCTTGCAGACAGTCACAGGGCCTCGAGAAGAACCACCCATAGGTCCCCGACAGACATTCGTAGTCTTTACGGTCTATGGGGGCGGACATTTCCAGTGTCCTGCGGATCCTGCTTTGGAGGTGTTTATGGGATGGGGAAAGAGACGAACACCCCCACCCCCACCCCCCGCCTTTTTTTTTTATTCAGTCTTGATACACGCACTCTTCCTGCGCGCTGGGTTTGCCCTAGTTGCCTCCAAGTTATGAGCACGAGGGGCAAATATGAGTGTATCCAGACCATTCAATCCTTGGCCTCTATTTAGAAACAAGAACCTCCCACCCCGCACCCCCCCCCCACACACACACTTCTTCGGGCAAGAAAGTCGTGCCATTTCCAGGGAATTCCAAGGTTAGGAGACAGAGACGACTGCTGACATGACACCGTGCCAGCCCCTCCGCCTCGCCTCCTCCTGCTCTTCCTCTTTTTACCTCACCGGATCGTACCCGCAAGAACCTTATCTGTTTTGGGAGTCGCTGGGCCTCAACCCTCCGCGCTGCCAGATGTTCCTCAATGCCACTCCCTTGCCTACATGTTTGTTGTCCCTGGCCCTTCGGATTGTGGCAAGCCCTCAGCCCACCCTCCCACCCACTCTCACGTGACCAGCCCCTCTGACCACCCTCCTACCCACCCCTCCAGAACCCAGTTTGTCCGCCCAGGTTCCCAGTCACGTAGCAAGCGTGACACGAACTATAGCTTAAGTCAGACCCCCCAGGATATAGCGGCATGGATTGGCAAATTTAGCGGCACAAAAATGAAAATTTAGCGGCACAAAAATGGAAATTTAGCGGCATTTAGCGGCATTTTATTTTGTTTTTTTTGCAACACCAAACACAGATATCTTACAGTTTGACCTTGCCCACGTAACGCTTGTTCCTGTGCCTGAGTGTCTAGCACTTATTGCAGTACTATACCTCAAATGATACTCTGTTTTCTCTTATAACTGCACACTTGTCACTTTCATCTCCTCTTGTGCACTTTTGACTACCTCATGCATTTTTGGTTGCTCACAATTTTTACTCAAGTATTTTGTTTGCTCACGATTGTCACTATTACCTTTACTACCTCATGTATTTTGTTTGCTCACAAATGTCACTATTACCTTATGTAAGTAACGTATGTTTTTGCAATCTGTTCTTTTGTAATGTTTCTCATTATGTTTCATCTCTGTTCCTAATGTGAAGCGCTCTGACGCCTTCAGGTAAAGTCCGCGCTATATAAAAATGCATAAATAAATAAATAATAAAAACTTTACCCAAGGCCGGGCGAGGCCTGCAATAAAAGCTTTTCCCTCTTCTGCAAAACACCTGGTCTAGCACCTAAAAACGCAGTTGAAAGGTCACAAAGTAACATTTATCCATCAGTGTTCTCAACAAGACTGTCCAACACTTTAAAGAGCCGCTTCGAAGGTGCTTACTTGCAGGCGGTCACCTAAAGGGCCCATGAAATCATCACCCAGGGCCTCCCTGAGTACTGATTCCAGCCCCTGGTTCGAGGGGCCCGTTGCAGCAGGTAGAGATCTCCCGTCCAGCAGAAGGCGTGGCCCCTCTCGAGCAAGCACAGCCTGCAGGTGGACTCGGGAGATTATCCAGCGGACGGACCGTACCTGTCAGTGTTCTGTTCACCGCCGGCCGGCTTTCCTCCTGCTCCGACGAGTCTCTGAGGAAGAGTCTTCGTGTGTGTCGCTGCCGCTTCGTGCTCTCTCCCCCTCTTGCTGGTGTGGTGCTGGTCTTCTCCCTCTCTCGGCCGCCGTGGTCTTCTCCCTCTCTCGGCCACGCGGCGTCCTCGCCGCAAATCAAATGGAAAATGGGTGCCTCGCTCCTCTTCGCTTTTAAGGCGGAAACGGCCGGAAAGGACGGCGAACGGCGGAAAACGGCAAACTTCGCAGGCTTTATGCCAAATATCGCGGCATTTGCAGAGATCGCGCGATTTCGCGATTTTTTTGCAAATCGCGAAATCGCGATAAGCTGGAGGGTCTGTTAAGTGAAGAACATTGCCTACGAAAGTCCGCGCTATATATAATTGCATAAATAAATAAAAAAATAATCACCAGTTGCTTTACACACGTACACACTAATTTTGTTATGCACAGGCAGATTAAGTGATTTGCTCAGAATCACAGGCTGTTGAGCGTCCCTGCCGACACTCGAACTCTGTTCTACAGCTTCGAGGTTGACCGCTGTAGCCGTTAGGCCACATCCTGGTAAACCTAACCTCAAAGGAGCAATGTTTTTTGCAAATAATATTTACAACACAATATTTACGTCAGGTGATAATTTTGTTATCGATACTCTGATATACAACCAATCTAGTGCCGTCCAGTTAAATTCCTGTAGGACTAAAACAGGCCCCTCCATTTGATATTAAACACAGCCAAGACGCAAGAACACAGAAAGCGTGTTCATGGATGGCCCCAATAAAGCAATGTATGCCATACGCAATAAACGGCATCTCGGTAGGATTTTGTCCAACTGTTCCATCTGCTTCAAGGTACCTCTCGCTCATATGGTGGCCGGGTCTCACTTTGCGTATGTCAATGGATTGCATTTCTTTCCTGTGTGTATGCTGTTAGTGGGTGAAAATGTAAATGGAGCCCTCCGCGGTGTTGTGGCCTACCACGCCAAGCCAAAGGCAACGTGTGGAGGACAGAGCGGCCTCGACGGCTAGGGTACAAGTCAACAGCAAACATTGAAAATAGATATATTTTGCCTTTAAAGCTCTTTGTGGTCTTGTGCTATTCAGTTGACCGCATTTGAGCCTCTATTCCTAGGTAGACGCTGAGATGTGGAAGGCTGAAAGACGATTACAATAAAGAAGAAAATAAGCAATTTTAGAAACGACGCCAGAAACTGGTCAGTAATGACTGCTCTTATAGTGTTCCAATGTTTACCGCACTATATTATTGCACTCACGCTGTATTGGAATATATCGGACACGTCTTTGTTTGTAGGCCTGAAGCCTCCCTGTGGCTGGCACGTGACGCTGTGTCACTCGTACCTGGAAGGGGGGTGAGGGGGGGCATGACGGAGGTCACTCCGACGATAATGAACTCCAGCACACCGGACCCCGCGCAGGGCTACTGGACGGTGACGCGTCCTCATCAATTATCCCTCATTGGAATCCATGATGCGTGGCCTTTGTACTCAAATCAACCTCGGCAGCAGAAAGGCTACGACCATACAATACCGCCTCGGCCGACAGCCGATTATTACAGCAGCGGGGAATAACACACGGAGTAAGGCCCCCAGAGCCCGTCAGAAGAGATAATAACGAGGCGTACTCAAGTACCACCCACAGACGGGTCATAATTACACACAGATCACCCAAGACAACGCCATCTGTGCAGCGCGCATGCAGCACGCGCGCTCTCCAAAGGGGGTGTTTTCTCCGTGTCCGCGTCTATTTTGCAGTCCTTTTCATACTGCGGTGACACAAATTATAAAGTGTTGTGGCAGCGCTGACACCGCCTCCTGCGCTCCGGCACAGATACCGCAATTCTGGGACTTTCTGAAGAGCGCCCAGGCACCCAGAGCTCGTGCAGGTGCTGCAACACCACAAGACCGAACTTGGGTCTGGGAACAACCTGGACGCTTCCTGCAACACCAGAAGACCAAACTTGAGTCTGGGAAGAACATGGGAGAGCAGGAAGGTGGGTGCCCTCAATGCCGGACCAGATTCGGGGGCGTTCCCGAGAATCGGCTTTCGGCTGACGTAGCCAAAAGGGAAAAATTCTCGGGAACGCCCCCGAATCTGGTCCGAGATTGACGGACAGAGCCTTCTCCAAATGGCTAGCCTCCATTTATGGAGCTAGCCAATGGGAGGAGGGGGCGGATACCCGACCCCACAGAGAAATTACATAAGATTTTGCTAGCGTATGCGTACTTTGTACGCATTGGCTAGGCAAAACCTAAAAAACTACAATCACTTTTGGGTGATAGGAGGAAAGCCACAGTTGGAAGTGAAAATCTCCCAGGTGACGAGAAGAACATCAGTACAAAAATTGGAACAGAGGGATAGACGCCTGCCAGTAACAGATAGCCCATATGTGTTGTAAAATTCATAGTTTTTGTTTGTTAATGATGCTGCCCACGTATTATTTATTACAACCGCATTTAAGTGCATAAACTACGAATTATGTGCCACAATTGATTCTGCCTTGTATTGTTCTTTCCCCATCCAATGTTCCAAATGCTTTCTGATTGATTGATCCCAAACTGGCAAGTGTGGTGTCGCAGTCTAGTCTTCCAGTGCGTGCTGGAACATGTCTTTGTCTGTCGCGGCTCTCGGTTTCTTAACCATATTGTCATCAACCCTTCAGGCCCCAGGTTGTGCAGCAATATTTTCTTCCTGCACTTGCTGGAGAACCTTCATCCTCCAGGACAGACAAGTAGTTGAGGAAGTACCCCTTCTAATTGGCCCACATCATGGCTGGTTCATCCGGTTTTGGGAGGAAGGGCACTGGATTCGTGATGGAGAAGGTCTGGGCACACATCGTGGCAGTGGGGGCGCACCTGCGAGAAGGGAACTGCCCTCGAACCCAGCTCCTCGTCTGCTGCGGACAGGACCACAATGCTGGTGGCTCAACTTCTTACTTTGGTGCTGAGCTGTTCAGACGGGCTCCGATGTACGTCCTTGGACCCCTGGATGAGGTTACTTGTTATGCAGCGATGGGCATCGGTTGACCACGTGCAGGGGCCGTTAAGCATGTGATCGCGAGCACGTGCACTGCGCCGTCAGCAAGAAAGTTCATGTGCAGGGTTGGACAGTATGCAGTTGAGTAAATGGCTGAGAAGGATAGTCAAAGCAGCTACATGGGTCCACGTGCTTGCATATAGCGTGTGGCGAGGCTCACTTGGCAGGCACAGGTAGGACGTTACGTTATGCTGGGCACCGGGAATCTCCTCTAGGGATGTGCTGAAGTCGTGAAACGGCCGCAGGAGCGTGCTGGTGCTGTGGCTGGAGGTGCTTACCTCATATGCGCTGGGCGGTAGGCTGCTGGTGGAGACCAGGGCGTGGCTGGTTGCCTGCGGGGCTGTAGATATTCGGACGCTGCTTGTGAGAAGTTAGCCTGGCATATTTTGTCCGCTATTCTAGTGGGCACCTTGCACCAGTCTAAACGATCCTTTTGATGGTGGTTGTAAAATCAACCTTATAGATCAGCTATCCTAGTGGTAGCATGGACCAGCAGTCTTAGGCTAAAACTTCAGAGAGCATGTGAAGCCAGTTGTTTTACCATATATAATCCCTTGAATACCAAATGAAAGGACACCACACAAGGTATATATCAAATATATATGCATTTATTACTAACACAACCCCTCTGCACTCTTTATGAGGTCAGAGTTCGAGATACATTACATGTTACTCATTCAGCATACTATAAGTTGCACAAATACAATTCTGCCCTATGGGCCTCACGAACCATATACTAAGTAAGTGGTTTAAGGACCACTTCAGCAATAGTGAATAGGCCTAGGGCCTAGGGAATCGCTGGGGCTACACTACAGAACCAAAGGTTAGGAAGTAGGAGACCCACAGGAGATGCGTGCAGTGTGGGAACACAGTCGCAAGTTACCATAGAGTTATATTGGGAACGTAAAAGTTACAAAGTAGTAGATTAAGGACACTTCCGGATGAACTACGGTAAAACCCTTTTAAACTAGGACACTTCGAGAGTCAACACCCACGGGAGCACCGGAGTACTCGAGTTACCTCACCCAGGGAAGCCGGGTGCATAGGTGTTCTTTCGTGTCGGGTTTCATCGCTGTTTCCTATGGAGAGCTGCAAAGAAGTGCTGCAGGCGACCAGGAGAAAAGTGTCCGAGTGGATCCAAGGGTGTATCGAAGATGAGAAGAACCTGAAAGCAGAGGGGACAGAGTCTGGGTCACTAGCCAGTGACCAGGAAGGAACCAGGAAGGAACCAGGCGATGTCGAGATGCAATCAGGTGAAGAGGTGAAGCTTGTCTCTGCAGCCACGAGGACCAGGAGGCGTCGACGATGACCAGGAGC
The DNA here is from genome assembly GCF_964261635.1 of Lissotriton helveticus. NCBI lineage: Eukaryota > Metazoa > Chordata > Amphibia > Caudata > Salamandridae > Lissotriton > Lissotriton helveticus. Next base: position 102,547,206 of record NC_136067.1, read on the forward strand.
TGGATTTGAGCTGTCCCACAAAGGATCTAGTTGACTGCGGTCTCGGTATCCGGATTGGACCCAACAAACCTTGGCAAACGCAATCCACGCAGGAAGGGAAGATTGGCTTCAGGTCAGACCAGCAAGGTCTGGGGAGCTTCTCCTTCGCAGGGAAGCTGGAGCAAGCCCGGAGCAAACAGGTAAGCGGTATAGTTTCACAAGAAAGTCTTCAGAGGGCTAACTAGCTAATGGGCTAGCAACCGGGAAGACGCATCGAGCTGAAATGCAGGAGCAGGCCCCACGCAGCACTCGTGGAGTGTGGAGGGCTGAGCTTCAATGCAAATGGCGCTCGGGTCTGGGGCTTCTCAAACCCCAATGCACAACTTCGAGGGTGCCTCAGAAGCTGCACGGTTTAGCGAAGAGCAGGTAGTCCAGGGTGTCCAGTCCCACGTCTCTCGTGTCTGCCACGGGTCTCCGCTTTGCTGGAGATGTGGGTCGGAGAAGTCTGGAAGTCTAGTTCTTGAATCGCTGAGTCTTCGGGTTCCGGCAGGAGCGTCGACAAAGCAAACCGGCAAGTTACTGGTGATGCCTGTTTGCACAGGGTGGTCACTCCTTGAGTCTTCTAGTCGGTATAGAACATTGAAGGTCCAAGAGTTCCATTTCAGAGTTTCAGTCCAGGATAATCTAATGTCTCTAGACACAGCTCCTATCTTTATACTAATCTAAGGGGCTGCATTACCTGCTAGGTCCCTCCTATGGGTGGACCCTGAGAAGGGGGTGGTTACACCCCTTTCTCTCTGTCCAGTTTCACGCCAGAGCTGGGGCTGGAGTGCCCCAGCAACTGGTTTGAACCGGGCTATGCATGGAGCACCTTGTGTGCCCCAGGCAGTGTCTCATTTTGCCGCCCTCCCTGCCCCAATACACTAAAAGCCTGTCTGGGGAGGTGCTAGCATCTCCCAAGGCAGGAAACCTATTGTCTAGGCCTCCCCTGCCGGAGTTTTGTCCAGCAGCAGGAGGCCAGACTCGTGTCTGTGGCAGCAGCATCCATTTTGTGATGCTGAGGTTCTGTTTAACTTTAACCGGGTAAAGCAGTAACTAAATGTCTTCTCCCTCTAGAAGGGTGGAATGCTACCCCCGCCGCCAGAATTGGCTGGAGGGGGGGTAGTATTCCAAAGTGTTTGACACCTTACTCGGCATTTTTCGATAAAGCCAAACCAAAGTTAGCATTAACCGCGAGGATTATAATGCACTTAAGAGTATATGGGATGGCTATATCATGGAACAGCTGTAAGGACATGGTTCCAAAAGCTGCAGAGGGGCTCAGCTCATGCTAGAGCACCCTCTCACATAAAACCAAGCACTCTGCCTTCAGGATTGTCAAGGCCTGCCATAGGAGTGACTTATAGGTATATATGTGTCTATATATAAGGGTAGATCTAGGTATACTATGCCCAAGCTGAGTGATCAGTTTGAATGGTCAGCCAGGGGTGGCACAATACATCCTGCAGCCCCTGGTAGGCCTTGGATGCACCTATGCCCTGGGTATCTATGGTCCACTATACAGGGGCTCACAAAGGTGACCCAATACCCAATCAGGTATGTACCTAAAGTACATGGAGTCCATTTTACAGGGAGAGCAGATAGCCTGGGGCCCTGAATAGCAGGATCCCAGGCCAACTAAGTAAAAAACCAGCTAAACACTAGGCAAAAAGTTGGGGTAACCATATAGTCAGATATCCACCTTCCTAAACTGCTCTCCCTCTCTTAAGCACCGTGCAGAAGGTGCATTTCCTGTCTTGAAAGCAGACCGGGACAACATGGTGTGTCTGGCGGCCTTTGCAGCGGGATTCGTTTCCCCTCGTTGCCAGTTTGTAACGTTAGTCCCCGCCACATAAACCACAGGGACAACGTTGTGATTTGGGAAGTACTTCTTTATTCCCGAGAGGGAGGCGCGTACCACCTCCGCTATGCCAAGTTTCTAATGGCACATCACAGCGCGCTGTCCCGTCAGGCACCGTGTGAGGTCATGTGGGTGCCTGACGACTAGACTGCGACACCACAACAAGCTCTACACGAGATGCATTTTGTAAAACCTTTTATGCTGCCTGTTAGGCAGTTATTTTCTCTGGTTACTTCCAAGTGGTTCCTTGCTAAGGTTAAGATATCTCCCAATGATTTGGCTTTTTTGAAAGTTATTCTTGGGTTTTGGTCCACCACATCTTTAATTAGTTTTTCTTTTCGCAATATGTTCCAGTTTTTCTTTAATATTCTCTTTATCGATGGATGTGCTGAACTGTACTTACTGTGTAAAAGAGTCTCTTCATTTCAGTTTTCTTTTTTCTTTTTCGTCTCCTTCTGTTTGATAGAGTACCTCTGCTTATGTCTTTTTACTGATTGTTTCACTTGCATCCTGTAATACACTTCTTGGGTAACCTCGTTGGATGAATATTTCTGTCAGTCCATTTATTTCTTTTTTCAATAGTTCTTCTGTTGAACAGATAATTTTTTGCTCGTAGCATTTGGCTGTCTGGGATACTAAATTTCAGTGCTGCTGGATGCCCACTGTTGGCATGTAAAATTGAATTAGTGACTGTGACTTTTCTATGGATGGTTGAGACCAAATTTCCATCTTGAACATCCAGATTTACATCCAAAAACTCACAATGTGTCTTACTAATAGATGCTGTAAACTTGATGTTGGCCTCATTACTATTCAATCTTTTGATCAACTACTCCAGCTCTGTTATCTCCCTAGCACACAGGATAAATAAGTAATCTATAAAATGACACCAGAACATGACCTTGTCCATATAAGAGTTTTTGTCTTCTTTCCAGTCCACCTCCTTCTCCCACCACCCCATGAACAAATTCGTGTAGGTGGGGGCGAAGGAGGTGCCAACGGCCGTGCTCTGTAGCTGGAGATAAAATTGTCCATTGAAAGTGAACACAATATGTGTCAGGCCATATTCCAATACGTCCTTTACCATTTGGGTGTGTTTGAAATGCTCGATGGGTCTATCCCTTAAAAAATATTTACCTGCCATGATGCTATCATTGTGGTTGATTGATGTATAAAGGGAAACTACGTCGAGAGTCAACATGACCTACTCAGTTCTCCATGGTATGCCATACAACGTTTTCAGAAGTCAGTCAAGTCCCTTAAGTATGAAGGTAAAGATGTGACATACGGTTGTAAGAACACATCCAAAAATCGTGCACAATTTTCCATTAGAGAGCGTATTGAGCTCACTATAAGTCTACCAGGTGGAACTTTTAAGTTCTTATGAATTTTTGGTAAAAAATGGAAGGTGGCCATTTTGCTATGCTCAGTTTCTAAATACGTGAATTCCTCCCATTCCAGTAAGCTCTTGTCATGCCACACTTGTAGCTTCATATGGAATTATTTTTCCATCTCCCTAAGGGAATTTCTTGAGAGGCTTTAGGAGTGGGTCTTGTTGTTCAACTGTCTCATTGCCTCCTTCCAATACAATTCCCAGTGCATTAAGATTATGTTATCTCCCTTATCCGTAGGCTTTATGATAAGGGAGGGGTCTTTTTTCAAGGTGGTAATATCTTGCCATTCTTTGTGCAAGACATTTTTATGATCCTTTCCATTGTACCACCTCCTCCTCAAATTCCTCAACTGTTAACTCATGGATTAAATCGATTTTTTTACCCGGGGGGTATTTGAGGGCGGAATTTGGATTTCCTTTTGCACCCACTTGTAGTAAATGTGTTTGTTTTAAAATGCATCTGTTTACCAGTGTCCATTATGGCCCCAGCTTACTAACTGCACCTACAGTCTCCCAGATCTCCGACGACTCCGCTATTGCATCAGGACCATACCCCTTCACACCCTGATAGAGTATGAAGGCCAACAGTGAATCTCCCACCTGCATGCTCCCCAGGACATGGGCATACACCCCTCTCACATACCCCTCCTCCCCCTCCACACACCCACACACTCCCTTTTATGTTTAACGTTTATGAGAAGCATACAGCACAAGTTGCCATTTCGTTATTTTTTACGGCTATTGTTTCTATGCGACCAATGGTGCTATTGCCATTATGATGTAACATGTCAAAATGTTAATAAAACACAACAAAATCTGTTTCAACTTCATTGTGTCTGTTACTGTTCTTTCATATGTATTCTCCAGATGTCTCACCATTTCTCTCGGTTGTTCTTGTATGTCATCCAAATACCGAATTTCCAACAGTTCGTTTATATCTTTTATTTTAAAAGATGTAAGTTTCTATTTCTGGATCTTCCCTTCTACTTTTTGCTTTGGCTTTAATTTAAAATGTGCATGTCATTTCAACTTCCTGATGTATTTGTATAGTTTAATCCTGGTGTCCGTGCAGTCTGAGGTTGCTGTGAAGCAATAAGTGAGGCCTTAATTCAGGATTCTTTCTTGATTTGGGTTGGGGTAACCTTTGATTAATTTATAACCATGGACTTAGTACTTTGTGGATGATTACCTCCAACAGTTGTTCCTTCATCAGACCTTAGGTTCTCCCCCTCCCTTTGTTCTTTCCTCTGCCTCTTGCTCCATTGTATCTCTTTGTCTCCTGTCATTGCTGGACTGATTACAATGTACTTTCCTCTAGATGTTGATTGCCCAGTAGGGATTACATTGCATAGAACAAGCCATTGGAGCTTTGTTTCCTAGATTCAAGTACAATTGAGCATTAGAGGATCATCTGCTATGCTCTGTACAAACCGGCTTGACAACAATGGGAATATGAGTACCATAAACATTTTCTGCACAAGTGTCAGGAATTTGAGAAGGCATCAGCAGACATCAAGGGGAGAGATCACACATGCCTTAGAGGGAAGGTGAGCACATGGGTGAAGTGACATGAGGAAATAGATGTACCAAGTACACTTTCCTATAACAGAAGAAGTAGCCATAGGGTGCCATGGAAGTAATGGAAAACTGGGCAATTGAATCCAAGCCAATGAACTAGACCACTAACCTGCTTGTGTAGTGACTTTTCTTTTTTGTGAAAATATATTTTTATTGCAGATATACTGTTACACATTTATGCCTGTTAACAACTATATAATCAACGTTTGTAATCCGCAAAACATCGACATTCAAATTACACAGCCATTTAGCCCACAACCCGGAGGTCGGGCGGCAATTCTCAAAGTCGTAGTGCACGTACGTATATTTCAGCAATAGAACCCTGTCTGGTTAACAAAGGATTCCTGCAACTGCTTTTCTTTTGTCCCCCCAGAATCCCAACAAGCAAACCGGAGCTAACCCCGGAGCTATCACTAAAAATACTACACTGCTGTTCCGTCCAGCTCCCCCCTCCCTTCCAGTACCCTCCCCCTGTACAGAAATGGTGGTGTGGGCACTTATCAATTCGCTTGACGTATCGCTACTGATTCATCTCTGGGTCAGCAAAACTACAGCATATTAGTAACAATCAAGTGGACGTGGAACCTACTCCTCCTCTTCTGTCAACTGTTGGTCCTTCAAGGATTGGACCAAGGCCTCCAAGGACCGAGCTACCTCCAGCGCTTTGTCGTGACCTGAGCGGGTGGCCTGCCTGAGCCTCACCACACTCTCGCAACTATCCTTGTGTAGCGACTTTTGTGTTAAGGTTTTTATTTCTGGAGCAATCTCTGCAGTAAGAGTATTTGAGTCTGTTACAATTAGGTAAAAGCTGCCTGGCAACTCTCCGTTGTGTTCTATTTCTTTCTGTTCTGGAGCAGGAACCTAGGCAGGGGTTTCCTATATTTGTGTTTACACTTCCAGGTCAATAGAAGTCCTTTTGCTCGTCAAAGTCCTGGGTCCATCTGCTTGGGGAGTTTTAACAGCACAATCTGCACAGGAGTGCAGTAAGTTTTCTTAGGTATGCAATAAATGCGTTTATTTGTGGAAATAAATTAAGTAATGCAGAAAAAACCTCATGGCAATATGACACATTATTTAAATTAGTCAAAAGACAAGGTGTTCCTAGAAAGTGACAGTGCATTGAGAGTGAATAATGTGATAAAAGAGTATGCTTATGCTAAACATAAATATATATACATGTGACTGATTGAGTTGATATGTTAATGTACATGGCACCCATACTATGATTATCAAAAACCTCAATCAGAATTTAAAATCAGTCTACACATATTGTTGTCGATGTTTCGACCCTTTAGCCCAGTTACTTAGAGCAATTTCATCATCTACACAAAAGTAAGAACAGGAGACACCAGAGGATTGGGGTACAATGATCCACAACCATAGATGTGTCATTCTTAGTTGCGTGGTACAACCTAAGCAAGCTGTGAGCAAGTAGCTGCAATAATTACTGGCACAGCTGGGGTAGACCCCCTGTTGCTGCTTGTCTCGAAATTGAGGATGAAAGTGAAATGTGAAATGTCGGTTCAGCAGTTCTGAAGCCCCTCAATCTTTCAGGAAAGAATTATTACCTTTGTGAAGTTGAAGGTATGTACTTTGTCAGCACTCGTCAGCACTCTTCGTGTATGAGTCTCGTGTGTAGAGGCGTCTAAAAGATGGCCGCAAGTAAGATTTGTCCTCAATTTATCCTCAAATTACATAGTATACAAATTTACAGTTGGCAAAGCAAAATACTATTTCTCCTAAGAGGTCCTAACAAGGGTTCTGACAGTGCAAATCTTCTATGCCCACAATTTGTCAGAGGATTAATCAGTCCCAAAACCCTTGTCTATTACGCTAATCTGCAACATTCCATGTAACAAAACATCTGCCTACAACCTTTAGCACAGTTTATTAACAATACACCTTTTAAAAAGCTATTGCCTTTAATACATGGTTTCCACAATAAGTAAGGCCTACTTACCTTGGCATCACTTCTCATTATAAATAGATCACACCTAAGGAATCTGACATAACTTTTCCCAGTGAACCGATAAGGCCTCTAGCCTTCACCAATTGCTTGTCACTATGTACAACTCAGGCCTACTGAAGTGTGCATTAGTGGCAACCACCAGGCATACATTTATAAAATTACAAATATGTACAGGAATTACTGTCATGACCATGAACACTGGCGACCGTTTCGTGTCTGTCAGGTGAAATAAAAGGAAAGACCCACTTATCCTTTAAAAGGACTACGAGTACCATGACCCTTTGCAAGGAGAATGCTGGGGTCTCTAGTTTATAAGGAAGACACCCAGCTCCCTTGTGTTTTACAGCCATAGATAATGTGGCATCGATAAAGGAGAATCTGGGTTTCCCACAGTCAGAGCTTTGATGGCATTCACCTCGCACATAGCCAGTGCTTAATTTGAGCCCGTGGTTCCCGGTGCTAGCACCAGCATTTAATTAACACCTGCGCTTGTGACAGTCTGCCACAAGGTGGCAATGTCTGGCTAATTTAGAGCTGACCACAACAAGAGTTAATTATTAATTCGATGTACATTAAAAATGACTAATACCTGACGCCCAAGCCATTCTTATAGGCGTGGAGGCCCGAAATAGTCCAAATTGTTACACCTGTAGAAGGCTGATGGTTAGTAGTTGCGTTATTATTATCATTTGCAGCATAGCAGGGCAATGTGTGGTGCAAGCAGCAGTGGCCGCCTCAACAGGGCCTTGGCACTTATGTTTAGGTCTCGCTTGAGCCAGCACATGCTCTGCCCTGGCGAGACATTTAGTAACTGGGTTTTCAAAGTGCTACCCAGAGGCTTTTGCCGGCCATCAGCTTGCTATCACGCACACAAGCGCGCGCGCGCGCGATGTGCACAGCTTTCACAGAGCGCGTTCTCGTGGTCACTTTCACCGTGATCACTTACCCTTTCAAGGCCGTTACTTTTACGGCCGCGCGACCAATGCTTGTTTTTGTTTATTACTTTAAGCGTGCTTTTATTTGTTTTTGAACTGCGCCACTTGCTTAACTGAGCACCGTGCTTCAACACACGCGCCTTTATTTCTGCACGGCGCCGTGCAACTCTTCACCTGTTGTTGGTTGCTTCCTGTTCCCAAGTTTGCGTGGCGCTGCTTTGACTGAATTTAACTCCACGGCACTGCTTCCAATTCAAACTTAAGGAGTGACAGAGGTGAGCACCGTGCTTTAACACACAGCATGGGCGTGCATCTTTATTTATAAACAGTGCCACTTTCACTTTAAGCTTGACTTTATTTGTTCATGAACGGCGCCGCTTGCAGAGCTGAGCACTGGGCTTTAACACAGGCGCCTTTATTTCTGCACGGTGCCATGCAACTCCTCACCTGTTGTTGGTTGCTTCCCGTTCCTGAGTTTGCAAGCAGGCTACAGCAGAGCTCCGTATCTCTCCAAGTTGGATGCTTGCAGAGGGGCATGTGGGGAGAGACAGGTCGGGAATCCACAGTTGTTTTGGAAGAGCAGGGTTGCTAAGTTACACCCACCACCCCTCCGAGGTTGCAGCTCTTTTTTATTTTGTTTAATTTACATTAAATTGCGATTAGTTTCCAGTGCCGTCATTTAATCTCCCTGCGCCATATTCTACCACCCACTCGCCCCTCCCACAACACTTCTTGCACGCCCCACCACCCCACCGCTATTGCTCCTTTTAAATTCCCTTCTGCCAGATAGTCTACTGTGTGTTCTTATTATCACTGAAAACGTTCAGCCTCCCTTTGCATGTCCCCTTCCCTCTCTCTGTGCTCACCTTCCCTTACTTTTAGCCCATACATTCCTGCTCAAAGGCATCCACACCACCCTCACCCTTTTCATGTCTCCTCCCCCTGCGTGCTGTATGTTTGTTCGGACAGCAGGAAAGCGGTGCTTGCTTAGCGCGGGGGCCCAAGGGAGCTATCCTTTTAAAGCCACATTCCCAAATGGCAACAGGACTCATACCTTCCCCCACCCGCTAACTATTAACCCTAAAGTAGCTGATGTTCACTTTTAGCAAAGCATAAACAAACATATGGTTCACTGACAATCCGGTAGCCCTGATACATTACTTATGGGCACTTGAAAGGTGCTAAAAAAAAATTAGTAATAAGCAATTGCATTATAAAGCCAATAGCTCGAACTCAAAGAAAAGTGAGCCCTATTGCATTGCAAATGCTTGTTTTGTTAGGTAAAATGGCAACACCGTTTTTTGCGACGTGCCTGTGGCACGGTTTTATTTTGCATGCTCATAAAATTAAAGTACCGCTTTCTTTTGTTTATAAAGGAAGCTAGCTGCTGCTTCTAATAACAGCAGGCCAGAAATGCAAATTCGCAATTGCATGAGCTAATGAATTACATTGCCAAACTAAAACAATTCAGTTATTTTTCTAGGCCATATCAGCGGGTTGGTGGAGCTCCTCTACATTGCTGTTACTAATAATCTGTGTGGCAGTAATAGCCCCTGAATTAAAAAAAAACCTCAGAAAGGTCAAGGTTCACGTGGCACTGGGCATAATTTTTGAGCCATGAAAATATGCAGCATTTCATTTTTAGTTACACTCTGAAACTTACACATATGCACAAGAACGTAAAGCAATAGCTGCTGTCAAACTTGAGTTTACAATGCCTTTTTAACATTCTGAATTGCCTGCTTTGTTATTCTGCAGTATTCACTCGCACCATTTCAGCTGCATGTAGACATAACATAGGTATTGTACTTGTATTGAGGTATCACAGCATGGGCTTGTTATGGTCATACATGGTGCCCAAAATAGTATTTATTTCATATATCATTTTGAGTCCAAGTTTAGATGAGTGAGACAGTTGTTTCTTAATTCATGTACTGCTGATAATGCAGTGGTTTCATGTTTTAAGTACTTGAGTAATTCATTTTCATTATAAGATTATCGCATTTCTCTAAGAAATATACATTTTACTCACCCTTTCTTTGCGTTTTAGACATTTTTAAGCGCTCACGTGGATTGCAAATGACACGTTTTACATATTTCACGTATAGATTGTTTGATTTTCAATGCCATGCGAATAATATGGTTTTTTTTTAGCGATTGCAGCTTCGCAAATAATTTGGATAGTAAAAGCCCATTCCCGTGTTGAAAAAAAGTGTGTGCTCTTAAATGTGAGCTAGCATCTGCATCTTGTTCTGAAAGCTAGAGGCCTTAGAGTGAGAGAGGGGAGAGAGCAGCAAGAAGAGAGTGAAGGCAGCGGTAATGAATATAGACAAGCATTGGCATAGCCAATAGGTCTCGACTTTGGGACCTTTTAAGCAGGGCTCGAGTCGGGGTACCACGAGGGTGGACGCCGTCCCCCTGCAAAAATGCCCTTGCTGAGGAATAAAGTGTATTCTTGCCATTAACTGCATGCAAAAACACACCCAATATAAAGACACTAACCTCCAATAAGCCATTTTAAAAGCAGACTGCTCACAGCAGACGGTGCACAGAAGATGAGTGCACGTTACTGCTACCTCTGCAACAGAGGGCAGACTTTGGGCCAGTACGCAAGACTACCAGCCCTAATGCACCTCCATTAATAGAAGTCTATGTTTTTTTAACCTTTTGTGACGTCACTTCCGGTCGTGACATCACTCTATGTTTTGAGCGAACCCCCATTTCTATGTTTTACCCTTCATGACGTTACTTCCTGTCGTGACGTCACTTCCTGTCTTTGAGCGTCCCCCCACTTCTTTATTTAGGACTTGTGCCCTGCTTATAAGTGTTTAGCCATGCAACAGTTGATGTTGTTGCACCAAGGATATTGTGCTGCATAACTAAATACTTATAACCAGCATTGAACCTTATGTTATTCACTTTGTACCTATGTAACTAAGACACTCACCCTGTAAAGCGCTCTGAAACCCACAAGGGTCTGGTTCGTGCTATATAAAACTTTCAAATAAATAAATAAATAAGGTCCCAAAAGCGAGACCTATTGGCTATGCCAATGCTTGTTTTATTTTACATAACTTCGAAGTTTTGTTTTGTTTTGATGCAACAAACAAACAAGTTCTGTGGAAAGCGTGTATGACTGCAGAAACATTTATCTGAAAACAGAGCAATTGTGATAAACGCTTTGGAATCTCAATGAGTTGGAAACGCTGCGCAAAGTGTGTTTACCTGAAGAAACAATTATCTTAAAATAGAACAATTGGCTTTGTGTTTGTAGAGACGGCGCGGAAAACACAATTGAACTGACATGAATTGACAGAGAGCGCCGCTGTACAAAGCGTGTTTAACTGGAGAAACAATTATCCACGAATAGAACAACTCACTTTTCTTGTTTTGGAAATGTGAGGAAAAGGGCTTTCGATTTTAGGTGAGCAGTGAACACTGCGGAAGTGCGCGCAATTTGAAAGACTTTTGTTTCAACCACAAGATAACTCGCCTAGTTTCATATTAAGTGCTTGGGGGGGGGCGAAATTGTCATCATTTCGAAAATGGGCATGAAGTGCAAAATGTCTCCTTAGCATTTCACGACTTCAACAAAATGTCATTGCCCGTGTTTTAGAAAAATACCGCGAAAGGATGCGTGCATATTTTCATGGTAAAAAAAAAATGAGGAAAGCGCAAACAACATTTTTTTGTGTGAGGAAACATTTTTCAAATTCTATGGTACAAAGTCTGCTGTCACGAGCAAGGGAGTACATGGATTGAGTGGTGTGGAATTTTACCTGAACACTCGCCCTGAATATCTCCTCTTCTCACCATCTACAAGTAAAAGAAAAGTGAGCTGTGAATCATAGCATGTTAAAGAATTTCATGGATGATGTGTTATTCTCCAAGAGGCACATGCTTTTGAAGTCAGAGACTAATGCCTCATAATGGGTTTAGGATTCATATGTCCTTTTAATCCAGGTAGGAGTAGCTAAAGTGTGAATGTGACCAGTGCTTAATATGAGGATGTGCTTTCCGGTGCTTGGCACCAGCACTTAATTATCAGCACTGTAGCTTTTGACAGCTTGCCACAAGGTGGCGCTGTCTTGCTAATTTACAGGTGACCACAACATCAGCTAAATATTAATGCTGTATTAATTAAAAATAAATAGTCCGATAAGTCACACATATAGGAGTGTGATGGTTAGGTAGTTGTGTTGTTACTATCATTGGCAAGAAAACACCAAAGGGCCTTGACTCGGACCCAGTAAGGCTGAGTCAATATAGCAAAGAACAACGAAACTGCCAATACTGGACTGAACTTTCCTCCTTTTTACCACGACCTTTATGAATAAAACATAACGGTCCGTTTAATGAATTACGTCACTAATTGATTTATTCACTTTACCAATAGTTACACTTTTTTTCAAAACTTAGAGATTTTTTGTGCATAAAGATACAGTTAGATACAAATCATTACAAATTCTATACATGACATATGGGATCACTGACATCGACGGACAGAATATCGACTAGCAAAAATATCGATGCCAAAATATCGACAGACAGAATATTGAGTTTGTATCTACAAACAGGTAAGTACAAAAATATCGAGTCCAAAATATCGTTTACAAAAATATAGTTTATTAAAATATCGACTTTATTAAAAACAGTGGTAAATTAAATTAATAGTTAAAATTAATTACTAAAATATACTTAAAAATACTTAAATTAACTTATAATAATTAAATAATTAATGAAAGTTATAAAATATGTTTTTACAATCATATTTGTTAAAACATATATATATATGTAGTAACATAATATAATTAAATAATATCCAATATTATTACCGTACGATAGCAGAAGTGTAAAAAATACTATTCCCACTCCAGAGAGTGCAACAGTAGGGAAAGCGTTGGATAGCGTAGAGGTAAAAATTACTATTCCCACTCCAGTGGGTGCAACAGTAGGGAAAGCGTTGGATAGCGTAGGGGTTAAAATTACTATTCCCACTCCAGTGGGTGCAACATTAGGGAAAGCATTGGATAGCGTAGGGTTTAAATTACTATTCCCACTCCAGTGGGTGCAACAGTAGGGAAAGCGTTGGATAGCGTAGGGGTAAAAATTACTATTCCCACTCCAGTGGGTGCAACAGTAGAGAAAGCGTTGAATAGCGTAGGGGTAAAAATTACTATTTCCACTCCAGTGGGTGCAACAGTAGGGAAAGCGTTGGATAGCGTAGGGGTAAAATTTACTATTCCCACTCCAGTGGGTGCAACAGTAGGGAAAGCGTTGGATAGCGTAGGGGTAAAAATTACTATTCCAACTCCAAAGATTGCAACAGTAGGGAAAGCGTTGGATAGCGTAGGGGTAAAAATTACTATTCCCACTCCAAATAGTGCAACAGTAGGGAAAGCGTTGGATAGCATAGGGGTTAAAATTACTATTCCCACTCCAGGGAGTGCAACAGTAGGAAAAGCGTTGGATAGCGTAGGGGTTAAAATTACTATTCCCACTCCAAAGAGTGCAACAGTAGAGAAAGCGTTGGATAGCGTAGGGGTAAAAATTACTATTCCCACTCCAGTGAGTGCAATAGTAGGGAAAGCGTTGGATAGCGTAGGGGTTAAAATTAATATTCCCACTCCAGTGGGTGCAACATTAGGGAAAGCATTGGATAGCGTAGGGTTTAAATTACTATTCCCACTCCAGTGGGTGCAACAGTAGGGAAAGCGTTGGATAGCGTAGAGGTAAAAATTACTATTCCAACTCCAAAGAGTGCAACAGTAGGAAAGCGTTGGATAGCGTAGGGGTAAAAATTACTATTCCCATTCCAGTGGGTGCAACAGTAGGGAAAGCGTTGGATAGCATAGGGGTAAAAATTACTATTCCAACTCCAAAGAGTGCAACAGTAGGGAAAGCGTTGGATAGCGTAGGGGTTAAAATTACTATTCCCACTCCAGTGAGTGCAACAGTAGGGAAAGCGTTGGATAGCGTAGGGGTAAAAATTATTATTCCAACTCCAAAGAGTGCAACAGTAGGGAAAACGTTGGATAGCGTAGGGGTTAAAATTACTATTCCCACTCCAGTGAGTGCAACAGTAGGGAAAGCGTTGGATAGCGTAGGGGTAAAAATTACTATTCCCACTCCAATGAGTGCAACAGTAGGGAAAGCGTTGGATAGCATAGTGGTAAAAATTACTATTCCCACTCCAGAGAGTGCAATAGTAGGGAAATTAAATACTTCATATATTATTTCAATAAATATAAATTAATATCTATAAAAAATTATTTAAAAGTAATTACCAATTTAATATAATATAATAATGAATCAATTAAAATTACAAATTAAAAATAATTATTACAATTATTTACCTATCAATACAAATTAATTACAAATTAACAATTAATAATTTAACATTTAAAAATTAATTAACAATTAATTCAAATTAAATACAATTAAATAAATTGATTTATTTAATTAATTATAAATAAATAACTTCCCACCCTATTCCCCTATAAACCCACAACCCGCTACTGAAAATAAATTAGTAAAATTAACATAATTAACAATTAATCAATTCATTAAAATTAATTGCCAATTAAAATTTAATTAATTACCAAATATAAATTAATTAACAATTAATTAAAAATGAATACCAATAAATAAATTTACATATTTAATTAATTATAATTAAATTACTTCCCACCCTATTCCCCTATAAACCCACAACCCGCTACAGAATGAAATTACGCAAAAATTAAAAAAACAAATTTCATTAATTAAAATAAATTATAACATACACACTTTTCACACATATAATAACATAAAAAACACTATAAAAAATTCGATATTATTAAAAATGCGATAATTTTAATAACCTATATTATATACTTTGATATTTTAACTGTCTATATTTTTAACATTCGATATTACATTGCTTACCTTAAAAACAATATTTTTGATGTCTATATTCTGTCTAGTCGATATTTTGTCCAATCTATATTTAAAACTCGATATTATGTCCATTCGATATTTTGTAGTCGATATTTTGACTGTTTACCGACATATGATTATGTACAAATTTACAACATACCCACTCACAAATTTGGCCAACACTAATATTCCTCACTCAACGCAAAAAGTGGCCTTCTGTCAAAATGATTCACTAAACAAAGGATGAAACAATTTCTCTTAGTGGACTCTATTTTTTAGACTATATGGGTTTCTCATACAATCTCGAGTTCATCACAAACTTTGTATATATTCTATTTGACAATAGGCCAGGTCGACGCGTTTCAAACGCGCTGATTTTGGGGTTCTCCTCAGGACCAATAATTTCTATAAAACAAAACAAAATATACCAGATTTAGACACCTAATTGATCAGGTCAAACAATGCCACACTAGCCACCAACCAGCTTCCAAATTCGTACCTTTTATAATCAGGAAATGAAGCCTCTTTGTACTCTGGTGTGTGTTCATACAAATGTCAATATAGCAAAGAACAACGAAACTGCCAATACTGGACTGAACTTTCCTCTTTTTTACCACGACCTTTATGAATAAAACATAACGGTCCGTTTAATGAATTACGTCACTAATTGATTTATTCACTTTACCAATAGTTACACTTTTTTTCAAAACTTAGAGATTTTTTGTGCATAAAGATACAGTTAGATACAAATCATTACAAATTCTATACATGACATATGGGATCACTGACATCGACGGACAGAATATCGACTAGCAAAAATATCGATGCCAAAATATCGACAGACAGAATATTGAGTTTGTATCTACAAACAGGTAAGTACAAAAATATCGAGTCCAAAATATCGTTTACAAAAATATAGTTTATTAAAATATCGACTTTATTAAAAACAGTGGTAAATTAAATTAATAGTTAAAATTAATTACTAAAATATACTTAAAAATACTTAAATTAACTTATAATAATTAAATAATTAATGAAAGTTATAAAATATGTTTTTACAATCATATTTGTTAAAACATATATATATGTAGTAACATAATATAATTAAATAATATCCAATATTATTACCGTACGATAGCAGAAGTGTAAAAAATACTATTCCCACTCCAGAGAGTGCA
Organism: Lissotriton helveticus; assembly: GCF_964261635.1. Lineage (NCBI taxonomy): Eukaryota > Metazoa > Chordata > Amphibia > Caudata > Salamandridae > Lissotriton > Lissotriton helveticus. The sequence goes on from NC_136067.1 coordinate 102,563,056, forward strand.
ACAGTAGGGAAAGCGTTGGATAGGGTTGGGTTAAAAATGACTATTCCCACTCCCGTGAGTGCAACAGTAGGGAAAGCGTTGGATAGCGTAGAGGTAAAAATTACTATTCCCACTCCAGTGGGTGCAACAGTAGGGAAAGCGTTGGATAGCGTAGGGGTTAACATTTCTATTCCCACTCCAGTGGGTGCAACATTAGGGAAAGCATTGGATAGCGTAGGGTTTAAATTACTATTCCCACTCCAGTGGGTGCAACAGTAGGGAAAGCGTTGGATAGCGTAGGGGTACAAATTACTATTCCGACTCCAGTGGGTGCAACAGTAGAGAAAGCGTTGAATAGCGTAGGGGTAAAAATTACTATTCCCACTCCAGTGGGTGCAACAGTAGGGAAAGCGTTGGATAGCGTAGGGGTAAAATTTACTATTCCCACTCCAGTGGGTGCAACAGTAGGGAAAGCGTTGGATAGCGTAGGGGTAAAAATTACTATTCCAACTCCAAAGATTGCAACAGTAGGGAAAGCGTTGGATAGCGTAGGGGTAAAAATTACTATTCCCACTCCAAATAGTGCAACAGTAGGGAAAGCGTTGGATAGCGTAGGGGTTAAAATTACTATTCCCACTCCAGGGAGTGCAACAGTAGGAAAAGCGTTGGATAGCGTAGGGGTTAAAATTACGATTCCCACTCCAAAGAGTGCAACAGTAGAGAAAGCGTTGGATAGCGTAGGGGTAAAAATTACTATTCCCACTCCAGTGAGTGCAATAGTAGGGAAAGCGTTGGATAGCGTAGGGGTAAAAATTACTATTCCCACTCCAGTGGGTGCAACAGTAGGGAAAGCGCGGGATAGCGTAGGGGTTAAAATTAATATTCCCACTCCAGTGGGTGCAACATTAGGGAAAGCATTGGATAGCGTAGGGTTTAAATTACTATTCCCACTCCAGTGGGTGCAACAGTAGGGAAAGCGTTGGGTAGCGTAGGGGTAAAAATTAATATTCCCACTCCAGTGGGTGCAACAGTAGAGAAAGCGTTGAATAGCGTAGGGGTAAAAAATTACTATTCCCACTCCAGTGGGTGCAACAGTAGGGAAAGCGTTGGATAGCGTAGGGGTAAAATTTACTATTCCCACTCCAGTGGGTGCAACAGTAGGGAAAGCGTTGAATAGCGTAGAGGTAAAAATTACTATTCCAACTCCAACATCATGTCTCGTCTTGTTTTCTTGTTTAGTCATTTGTATGAACACACACCAGAGTACAAAGAGGCTTAATTTCCTGATTATAAAAGGTACGAATTTGGAAGCTGGTTGGTGGCTAGTGTGGCATTGTTTAACCTGATCAATTAGGTGTCTAAATCTGGTATATTTTGTTTTGTTTTATAGAAATTATTGGTCCTGAAGAGAACCCCAAAATCAGCGGGTTCGAAACGCGTCGACCTGGCCTATTGTCAAATAGAATATATACAAAGTTTGTGATGAACTTGAGATTGTATGAGAAACCCATATAGTCAAAAAAAAGAGTCCACTAAGAGAAATTGTTTCATCCTTTGTTTAGTGAATCATTTTGACAGAAGGCCACTTTTTGTGTTGTGTGTATGAGGTTGAGTGAGAAATGTTAGTGTTGGCCAAATTTGTGAGTGGGTGTGTTGTAAATTTGTACATAATCATATGTCATGTATAGAAGTTGTAATGATTTGTATCTAACTGTATCTTTATGCACAAAAAATCTCCAAGTTTTGAAAAAAAGTGTTACTATTGGTAAAGTGAATAAATCAATTAGTGACGTAATTCATAAAACGGACCGGTATGTTTTATTCATAAAGGTCGTGGTGAAAAGGAGGAAAGTTCAGTCCAGTATTGGCAGTTTTGTTGTTCTTTATTACTATCATTGGCAGCACAGTGTCATGGAAGTTGCAGTGGCCTCCTGACGAGAACCCTGGCATTTTTTTTTTTTTTTACAAATTAAGCACTGAATGTGATACATTACATTTTTAGTAGGTGGGATATAGGCTTATAGTATTGATCTCCCCCATCTTTCCTCATTTCAGACCTCCTTCTCAGCAGCCCCTTCCCCTCACCTGCCATCCCAGGGTCCTGTATTGGTTATTAGGGATCTCAGTCGTACCTGGAGATTGGTTCCTTTTGAGCATCGTGCCATTCATGAGAAGTGGAAAAAACTAATCTGACTTAACCCTTTGCCTACTACGGTAATCTGTGAGATTACGTCACCAATTACCCTTCTACAGCTTGGATCATAATGTGACATCGATCCACTAACCTTGGGTGCGCATGACGGAACCACGCCATCATGAGCCACGGGCGGCGTGTGCTCATGACGGCATAGTTCCGTCATGCTGCGGCCGCTCCGCCCCCATGGCACTGATTTCCCTCCTTTGCGGGCGAATTAGTGAGCAGGCGGGGCCGTGACGGAACCACGCCGTCATGAGCACATGCTGCCCGTGGCTCATGACGGCGTGGTTCCGCACGAGCATGGAAGCGCTGCGCTCACCCTTCCCACCCCGGGTGAAATTCGTGCCGCAGCGAAGGGGTTAAGGGTCTATTGGATTTACCATATGTTTTTTACAATAAATAAGCCGGACCTATTGCCCTTCAAATAACTTTTCATGATAAACAGAACAGACCTATGGCATCTGGCATAACATTTCTCGGCCCACAAAAAAAGCATATGGCTGTTCTCATAGGCTTGTCACCATAACCAACTCAGGCCTATTGCACCAAGTGTTAAGCTTTCCCACAGTGCAACCATCTGGCATACAGTCGTAAAATTACAAATGTGTACAAAATTACAGTTGGAAAAGCAAAATATTACATCTCTTAAGTGGGCTGGACAACAATTCTTCCATACTCCTATGTACCGTGCTGAAAATGTTGATTCTCTTATGCATTGGCCGTACAAGCGCCATCTCAATTGCATACTCGCATTTAACTATTCCGTGTTGTATCTTTCTTCGCTCAGTCGGAAGAGTAACGCTGTGTCCATGTCCTATATGATCTGTACAATGAGCCTCGATTTCAAGAGTTTGAAAAAAACCTCTTCCATACCCATGGTATGAATGAGGAATCAACCAACACGAAAACCATTGTGTCTGAGCGATTTCATGTAGCAAAATCCTGTAAGCCATTTTTTAATATAACTAAAGCATTCATGTGGTAGCACACTGTCCATTACAAACAGCACATAGTCCATTGAAATGTCCACTAAATTTGCACAGTCAGTTTTACTGATAAAACTTCACTGCACACATATGATAATGTGAGGTAATTGTGTTTCAGTGAATATTAATCATTTGTGTATCACTGTTGGAAATGGGGGTTGCCCAAATCTCCAAGGGGGTAGCATGGCATCAAGCGGGCAGGCCAAACTTCGAGGACATCTGAAGCATTCACGCAGTACCCACAGACGACACACCAATCACACTACAAAAGAGTCACGACACCACCTTTGGTTGGAAAAAGAATACATTTAGTGATATCTCCAACCTGCAAGGTAAAAAGGAAAAATACACTGGTAATCACAACAAGGCGCCAACTGGCGCCAGAGCCAAATACATCATGGGGAATTATTTACATGGGACAAAAGGGATGAGTCCATAAGTCCATGCTGCAAGGGAAAAGGATGGTTAACTAAACACTAGACCTGGAGCCAATCTGGCGGGGCCAACTCGGGCTCTCATCCTTAGGGGGTTGGCTGAAAATGTAAGATACAACCTTGACATACGTATACCCCCTTTGTGTGTTAACGCCAACCCCACCCCTGTAAGGGAAAAATAACAGAGCATCACAGCACATATTAGACAGGAGCACCTGTAAGAAATCAGTACTGCAGCTCACAAACTTGGGGCGTAGCCAGGGGCCTGGAATAACTCGTCAGGCCAGCATAGGGCACAACCCGGTTTACTCCATCATCCCTGTGGGTCTAACACATCAGCCTAACCGCATTTACCATTCGGCACACACCTTAGCAGGAATCCGCAGGGCATTGAATGAGAATAAACATTTCAATACATGTAGATCACTTCCTTAAATGTAAGGCATTTCATTAGCCGTTGGAACCTTTCCCATGGGGGTAAGCCCTGCATCAGCAACTGAAGATACTCCTAAGATTGATCAGGCCGGTATCACCTTATAGGCATAGGCATAGGTATAGGCCTTACTCATGCGGCCGGATCCACGGCGCTTCTCCGGGGCATCTACAACTTTCGCCCCGGCTGGAACACTTAACATAAACCAGGCCTAAACAACTGGGAACCAGGGGGGCCTAATTCTCACTGTCTCAACTCTTAGGCCTCACCACTGGCCTCAGGGTCCTAACAGGGCCAGGCAAGCTAGGTTTTTCCCCTACCCAGGGGTTCTTTCCCTCCTAGACAGTCCTCAACCTGGTAATTCAGGCTCCCGCCCAGTTCACAAGCCTTTCCTTAGAGGGGCCACATTGGCAAGGAGTTTCCCCGCAGCGCCTTACTCAGGGGTTCCTATGCTTCGGGTTCTCCCAGTGTTTCACGGGGCTCTGGCCCTGATCCGGTTCCAGGGGGGCTCACTTTTCCTCGTTATGGGCACCCCTGTCCCTGGGGGTGAGTCCCCACAACGCAACACTGGTCCTGGGGGGTGGGCACCGATATATGCCCCGATTTGCTCTCTCCAGCCCCCCCCTCACAGTCTCAGTAAGGCCCCACTCACCGGCCTTCACTCGGTGGCTCCTGCGGGCCGCAGTATGTGCTGCAGATGGCAGGGCTCCCGCTCCTCACGGAGCCCTGCAGGCGACGCGCTGTTCTGGTGGGGGCCCTGCCCGGCGAGGCAATCTTCTAGCCGGCTTCTCTCCCGGCTTTGTTTGGGGAGGCGGGGCTGGCACCGACAGTGTGCCCCGGCCCCGCCTATCCTCCCGGCCTCACACTCAGGGGCTCAGACCGGCGGGGTGGGGTCCCGCTCCGGTCGCTTCACGTCGGGGCTCCCTCATGACCATGGGGGCCCCGTTCCACTATTTCACCTGGGTCCCCCTCCCTCACGGGGACCCGGGCTTCGCGACGGCTTTGCCCGGGTTCCCTCGGGCTTCTTCCTGGCTTCTTCCGGCCGGCGGCCAATGGCTGCGCGGCCTTCAGGGGGTGCGGCCGCTTGGCCAATCTGTGTGCGGCGTTGGCGGGGGCGGGCCGATGACGCGGCCGGGCCCCCGTCACGTGACGAGGGATCTGACGGCCTCAGGGCCTAGCGCGGCCCTTTCTCTACTCCGGCGGCCCTCTCCTCACATCGGGGGCTGCCGCAACGTTACACACCCCAACAAGGGGGGGTCTCCTCACGGCGGCGGTGAATTCCGGCGCTGCCATGCAGCGCGTGGCAAGGACAAGGGGTAGGCTCCCTTTCTTGATAAGCAGTCCCCTCACAATCTCCGGCTATGATAAAGGGGTAGGCTCCCTTCTTAATTAATTATTTATATAGCAGACAGTGCGCTGACACGAGGGTAGGCTCCTCCAGCATGATTCTCCTCAGGAGAATGGCGCTATTCACAGCGCACTGCTCCTCCCTCTGCCCACACCACTTCCAGGGCCAGCAGCAGTCCGGGGGCCACACCGGCCCTAGCGCTTCTCTCCCCACAGCGCTTGGTAGGCAATCCAGGGGCAGATTAGGAGACACAGTTCCTTGAGGGCACACTCCTCCCTGGGCAGCTCCTCCCCGTCCAGCACTTCCACAGGGGCCCAGCTTCACCAGAGGGAGTAGACAGTCCTATTTCTCACCTCCTGGGCACTTCTTCATCGCAACGCTGGCGTAATTCCCGGTTCCCACAGTGACAGGGACCTGGATAGGGGCCCTCCCTTGTCAGGGGCCCATGGGACAGCAGAGGGGGGGGGGTTATAGGGGTGCAGGGCCCAGCTCACAGGTCCATGTGGCGGTAGCACCTCACAGCAGGTCCCCTCTCTTCTTTGTCCCAGCGCTGACTGACTCTCTGGTGACACTTCTCCCTATTTATACCCTCCTCCCAGGCAGTGCCAGGACCTTCTAGAATGTTGGCACATCTAGCCTAAACTGGTTCTAGGGGAGGGGGTGAGCACCCTGGGTGCCAGGCTTTCCCTCCAAAAACTAGGGGTAGCTGGGTAATATCATCTAGACCGCTGACCTATGGCAGTCCAGTGGCAAAAACCAGGGCCATGGCATCCATTTTAAATACAATACATTTCAATCAGGTGCAGTTTTAAAATGGGGGATTTTACAAGTGCTCACATTATTTCAGGTAATTACATTTTTCACCAGGGGTCTCACACCACTCATGGCCTATACAGGTTTAATCCCATGGGGGAGACAATCTAGATAAGGAGGTCAAAAGCGAAAAATTTGGGGGGAAAAGGCCAAGTCCAACACGACTCCCCCCCAGCCAAAAGCCAGGGTAGACTGATCAATGCCTTGATGGGCTTCCCTGCTTGGGGCGGAAAAAGGTGGACGCAGGCCTGCAACTACAGGAGCACCTGCAGTCTCTCCTCCACTCTGGAACCCAATGGTTCTCTTTCGCAACCCTCCCTTCACCAACAAAACCACCCCACTGGTGTTCCCTAGTGGAATGTTTCTCCTTCCTAGAGTGGGAGGCTCTAGCCTCAGGCTTGTAATTCTCTTGGACCACTCTTCTCTCTCCAAATTGCCACTGGTCCACCCACCTGGGGTCTACACCCTCAGACTGACCAGCCCTTAGGGGCGAGGCTCTCCTCCCCCTACTTCTCCTCCAAGGGTTCCTCCATCTCCTACGCCTGGGGACACCCTCACACAACTCTCTCCCCAACCTGGAGTCGAAACCCACAGGCTGAACTGGTGACAGGGGCGAGTCCTCCCTCTCCCTGCACCCCCTCCCAGAGTTCCGCACCCTCCTACCCGGAGAAGTACCCCTGGGAGTCACTTCCAGGGGGACTCTGGTTACAGAGGTCCCTCCCACCAGGGCAGGCAACCCCTGTCCCTGGCCACCCAACCCAGGATCTGCGCCCTGTGGCTGAGCTGGTGACAGAGAAGAGACCTTCCTCCCTCTGCACCCCCTCCCAGAGTTCCGCACCCTCCCACTGGGAGTAGTACCCCTGGGAGTCAAATTGGTAGGGACCTGCATTACAGGTACCCCACCCTCCAGGTCAGGCAACCCCTTAACCTGGAACCCCAGTCCAGGATCTAAACCCTGTGACTGGTCAGACCCCCGAACCACTGGAGCTCCGATTATTGATGCTCCGGGTCCTCCTGACATGAGCGGATCCCTTCCTCTGGATGACACATCGGGACAGCCTAGTCTCCCAACCTGGGGTTCTCTTAAAGAACACTCCAGGCCCGGTGACCACAGCTGGGGCACCTCGGGACACCCCCCGGTCTCACTCCCTTCAGGATCACTCCCCTCAGCCTTCCCAGACGCTCTGGCACTTACCCAGAGGTCTGCCTCCCGTGCAAGTTCCCTGGGGTCTGAGAACCCACACCGCACCAGATGGTGACGCAGTCTTGGGAAACAACTCCTCAGCATGTGCTCCCGGATAACGGCATGGCACAGCCCTTCCCAATCCTCCACTGCTCTCCTCACCACCCAATCCTCCAGTACAGTCCAACACTCCTCCTCGAATTCTCCCCAGGACTGATGGAACAGCTTTCCCCTGCCCCTAAACACTAACCCGTCCTCCTCTTCCGGGGAATCAGGCACAGTCTCTTGGGCTTCGGGAGTGGGACTCCTTGCACTGGACCTACACTCGCTGCCACCACTGGATCCCACCCTCTTCGGTGAATCCAGACTCCTAAAACCACTCTCAGGGGACAACCTACCCACCTGAGCTGATCTCTCTCTGGCGAAGGCCCTCTCCGCCTCCGCCATCCTCTCCTGGGCTAGGACTTTTTCAGTCTCTAGTCGCTGCTCTTCTACCCTCAGCTGCGCTAAGCCCTCGGCATGCCTGAGCTTTGCCAGCGCCAGCTGATACTCCCTCTCTTCTCTCCTATCTACCCACTCTTCTGGGGACAGGGAAAGGGATGGGGCAGTGCCCCCGGGACTGGACCCAGTGCGAGACTCCCTATCTTCGGTGTCCTCCACAGCTACTGGTGTCTCTGCCCTGCTAGACTCTTCCTCCTCCTCATCGGAGCAATTACCTCCCAGGGTTCTGGATGGGGAGCCCTCTCTCTGGTCTCTAACCCACTGACCCTTCAAAACTTCGGGGGGGTAGTCAGACAAGTCCCCATCAATCTCTAAGGGCTCTCCCCTCTTGAGGGCCTCATAGAGAAACAAATTCCTCCTAATGTTCCCTACTGGGGGTATCCCTCTCTCCAGGAGGAAGTCTATCACCTCCTGTTCGGTGTACTCCATCAGTTCCACTTCCTGGTAAATCAACCCCATCGTGGCGAGGTACACCCGGGACACACCCTCCCAGTGGAACAAGGGGACAGTTCAGGACACTCTTCAGGAGGAAGCAATTTAGCAAACAACAATAATCCCCACAACAAGGCTCGGATTACATCCAAAGCTCTATTTGCAGTGTAACCCGTGGCCGCTGTGGTACTGCGCAAACACAAGTCCTATCCCACCGCTTTGCCACCAAATGTTGGAAATGGGGGTTGCCCAAATCTCCAAGGGGGTAGCATGGCATCAAGCGGGCAGGCCAAACTTCGAGGACATGTGAAGCATTTACGCAGTACCCACAGACGACACACCAATCACACTACAAAAGAGTCACGACACCACCTTTGGTTGGAAAAAGAATAAATTTAGTGATATCTCCAACCTGCAAGGTAAAAAGGAAAAATACACTGGTAATCACAACAAGGCGCCAACTGGCGCCAGAGCCAAATACATCATGGGGAATTATTTACATGGGACAAAAGGGATGAGTCCATAAGTCCATGCTGCAAGGGAAAAGGATGGTTAACTAAACACTAGACCTGGAGCCAATCTGGCGGGGCCAACTCGGGCTCTCATCCTTAGGGGGTTGGCTGAAAATGTAAGATACAACCTTGACATACGTATACCCCCTTTGTGTGTTAACGCCAACCCCACCCCTGTAAGGGAAAAACAACAGAGCATCACAGCACATATTAGACAGGAGCACCTGTAAGAAATCAGTACTGCAGCTCACAAACTTGGGGCGTAGCCAGGGGCCTGGAATAACTCGTCAGGCCAGCATAGGGCACAACCCGGTTTACTCCATCATCCCTGTGGGTCTAACACATCAGCCTAACCGCATTTACCATTCGGCACACACCTTAGCAGGAATCCGCAGGGCATTGAATGAGAATAAACATTTCAATACATGTAGATCACTTCCTTAAATGTAAGGCATTTCATTAGCCGTTGGAACCTTTCCCATGGGGGTAAGCCCTGCATCAGCAACTGAAGATACTCCTAAGATTGATCAGGCCGGTATCACCTTATAGGCATAGGCATAGGTATAGGCCTTACTCATGCGGCCGGATCCACGGCGCTTCTCCGGGGCATCTACAACTTTCGCCCCGGCTGGAACACTTAACATAAACCAGGCCTAAACAACTGGGAACCAGGGGGGCCTAATTCTCACTGTCTCAACACTTAGGCCTCACCACTGGCCTCAGGGTCCTAACAGGGCCAGGCAAGCTAGGTTTTTCCCCTACCCAGGGGTTCTTTCCCTCCTAGACAGTCCTCAACCTGGTAATTCAGGCTCCCGCCCAGTTCACAAGCCTTTCCTTAGAGGGGCCACATTGGCAAGGAGTTTCCCCGCAGCGCCTTACTCAGGGGTTCCTATGCTTCGGGTTCTCCCAGTGTTTCACGGGGCTCTGGCCCTGATCCGGTTCCAGGGGGGCTCGCTTTTCCTCGTTATGGGCACCCCTGTCCCTGGGGGTGAGTCCCCACAACGCAACACTGGTCCTGGGGGGTGGGCACCGATATATGCCCCGATTTGCTCTCTCCAGCCCCCCCCCTCACAGTCTCAGTAAGGCCCCACTCACCGGCCTTCACTCGGTGGCTCCTGCGGGCCGCAGTATGTGCTGCAGATGGCAGGGCTCCCGCTCCTCACGGAGCCCTGCAGGCGACGCGCTGTTCTGGTGGGGGCCCTGCCCGGCGAGGCAATCTTCTAGCCGGCTTCTCTCCCGGCTTTGTTTGGGGAGGCGGGGCTGGCACCGACAGTGTGCCCCGGCCCCGCCTATCCTCCCGGCCTCACACTCAGGGGCTCAGACCGGCGGGGTGGGGTCCCGCTCCGGTCGCTTCACGTCGGGGCTCCCTCATGACCACGGGGGCCCCGTTCCACTATTTCACCTGGGTCCCCCTCCCTCACGGGGACCCAGGGCTTCGCGACGGCTTTGCCCGGGTTCCCTCGGGCTTCTTCCTGGCTTCTTCCGGCCGGCAGCCAATGGCTGCGCGGCCTTCAGGGGGTGCGGCCGCTTGGCCAATCTGTGTGCGGCGTTGGCGGGGGCGGGCCGATGACGCGGACGGGCCCCCGTCACGTGACGAGGGATCTGACGGCCTCAGGGCCTAGCGCGGCCCTTTCTCTACTCCGGCGGCCCTCTCCTCACATCGGGGGCTGCCGCAACGTTACACACCCCATTATGGGGGGGTCTCCTCACGGCGGCGGTGAATTCCGGCGCTGCCATGCAGCGCGTGGCAAGGACAAGGGGTAGGCTCCCTTTCTTGATAAGCAGTCCCCTCACAATCTCCGGCTATGATAAAGGGGTAGGCTCCCTTCTTAATTAATTATTTATATAGCAGACAGTGCGCTGACACGAGGGTAGGCTCCTCCAGCATGATTCTCCTCAGGAGAATGGCGCTATTCACAGCGCACTGCTCCTCCCTCTGCCCACACCACTTCCAGGGCCAGCAGCAGTCCGGGGGCCACACCGGCCCTAGCGCTTCTCTCCCCACAGCGCTTGGTAGGCAATCCAGGGGCAGATTAGGAGACACAGTTCCTTGAGGGCACACTCCTACCTGGGCAGCTCCTCCCCGTCCAGCACTTCCACAGGGGCCCAGCTTCACCAGAGGGAGTAGACAGTCCTATTTCTCACCTCCTGGGCACTTCTTCATCGCAACGCTGGCGTAATTCCCGGTTCCCACAGTGACAGGGACCTGGATAGGGGCCCTCCCTTGTCAGGGGCCCATGGGACAGCAGAGGGGGGGGTTATAGGGGTGCAGGGCCCAGCTCACAGGTCCATGTGGTGGTAGCACCTCACAGCAGGTCCCCTCTCTTCTTTGTCCCAGCGCTGACTGACTCTCTGGTGACACTTCTCCCTATTTATACCCTCCTCCCAGGCAGTGCCAGGACCTTCTAGAATGTTGGCACATCTAGCCTAAACTGGTTCTAGGGGAGGGGGTGAGCACCCTGGGTGCCAGGCTTTCCCTCCAAAAACTAGGGGTAGCTGGGTAATATCATCTAGACCGCTGACCTATGGCAGTCCAGTGGCAAAAACCAGGGCCATGGCATCCATTTTAAATACAATACATTTCAATCAGGTGCAGTTTTAAAATGGGGGATTTTACAAGTGCTCACATTATTTCAGGTAATTACATTTTTCACCAGGGGTCTCACACCACTCATGGCCTATACAGGTTTAATCCCATGGGGGAGACAATCTAGATAAGGGGGTCAAAAGCGAAAAATTTTGGGGGAAAAGGCCAAGTACAACAATCACCACGTAAATTGTCTTGATTTGTTTTGATCGTATTAAAATCCATGTTTCCATCATACTTCAGAATTATGCAACAAATGTGATTCAGTTTTCCTTTCCTAACTGCTTAATGTGTACAGTTCATTTACAGGTATTTACATTTTGTTGTGTGTTACAAACAAAATGACATCCTCCAGCCTTTCCTTTCACACTGCCTGTACCCCAGTAAGACTGTCATACAATTCACTTTCCTTTTCTTTCACTGACTGCAAAGTGGGGGGAGTTTGTAAACACCAATACTAGTGTTAAAACAATGAGCAGAAATTTGTCGGGAGACATAGTCTGATATTGACCTCTGTCTCTGAAGCGCAGCAAATTTGGCAAGATAAATACAGAATGTAAAGGCATCTTTTTTTATCGCTTGTCTTTCGCGACCCACCTAAAAAGGGTTGGGACCCATTAGTGAGTTGCAAACCATAGTTAGGAAAATACTGCTGTAGGCTTTAATTCTGAGTATTAACAATCCACCCTAAAACGCCTGTTGACAGAATCAATATGCCAGACCAACCATCTTTATTGTAAGTTTTCATAATAAACAATCAGGCTTATAGCCTTTAACTTCAGTTTCTCCCCATTACTAACTTAAGCCTACTGTACTGCTTGTAAGCTTCCCACAACGCAACAATAAGGAATAGTCATAAAGTACAAATGTGCACAAAATTACGGTTGTCAAAGCAAAATAGTATTCTCCTAAAAGAGCCTTACAAGGGTTACTCTAGTGCATGCCTTCTATCCAGACGGTTTGTTTGGGTGGATCACCAACACCAAACAAAGTCCTCGCCTACTATGATGCCCTTTGTATGCTCCTGAAAAGTCAAATTCACATAGCCAGACTGCTGTTGGCTCAGGCAGCTGGATGAATCAAGAAGATAAAAAGAGCAAGCACTTCTTTTGTGGAAGCACACAACCTTTGCAGTCCCTTGTAACAAAATACATACCAACAAAATTTAGCACAGTGTATTAATAATTCAGCCTTGAAAGCAGATTGTCTTTAACATGTTTTTCACATTAAGTATTTCAGGCATATTAGTTTTGCCACAATCTTTAATAATAAACAGATCAAACCTATGAAATCTGTTATGACTTTTCCCAATGAGTCGAGGTGAGGCATATACCTTCTACCATTGGCCTTACACTTGCCCACTATAGCAATCTGTAAGATTCAAACAAATACATATCTGTAGGATATTATACAGAGTATTAACAATCCAGACTTGAATGCCTTTTGACTTCAGCATTTTATTTTCACAATAAATAAGTGACACCTAGTGCCTTTATTATAACATTTCATAATAAATAGATTAGGTCTAGAGCCACGATCACTGGCTTGGACCACAACCAACTCAGTCATGGTGACTAGAGTATAAGCTTTAACACAAGCCAAAAGGTGCAATACAAGCAGTCTCTTTTGTGCAATAAAGTGCAATGCAAGCTGTCTCTTTCGGGCAATAAAGTGCAATACAAGAAGTCTCTTAAGTGCAATAACGTGCAATCCAAGCAGTCTCTTTTGTGCAATAAAGTGCAATACAAGTAGTCTCTTTCGTGCAATAAAGTGCAATACAAGCAGTTTCTTTCGTGCAATAAAGTGCAATAGAAGCAGTCTCTTAAGTGCAATAAAGTGCAATACAAGCAGCCTCTTTTGTGCAATAAAGTGCAATACAAGCAGCCTCTTTTGTGCAATAAAGTGCAATACAAGCAGTCTGTTAAGTGGAGGCCCACAAATTCGACCCAATCAAATCCTGTTCTCAGGGGAACCAACATGTTGGTGGAGCCTAAGCCCCTCTCTCTTTAGAATTCTGAAAGCTCTTGTTTGTTGATCACATAACGTCAGGCGACACCTGCACTGTCAAGCCAGGCAATATAAATCCATGAAGATTAGCAAAGCCGGTGCATCCCATACTGCTTTCAAACACAATACTGCACTCTGAAATCTGAAGTTATAGATGGAAGTGAAGGGTGCTCACACATTCCACATGACTGTCCTTATCCCAGCTGTGTTGATGCCAGAGAAAAATGTAACTGATCTAGTTAGCTGAGACGCTTTAACAGCATTACGATGTCCTGAGTGTGCTCCTGAAAATTAAAGTTCACATAGCCAGACTGATGTTGGCTCAGGCAGCTGGATGAATAAATAGAAAATAAGAGAGGAATGGCCATATTTGTTTGCAGTCCTCAGACATCTGGGTTTCGGTCCTAAATTCTGTGCTTGGGTGAAGTTATTATATTTGCATCCCCTTTCACACTTAGTAGCCAATGGCCACATTTCCAGGGACTTCCCGCTGAGTCGAGGGACGCGCCAGGGCTGTCCCCTGTCTCATTTGCTTTTTGCGTTGGCATTGGATCCACTGGCGGCCTGGATCCGATGGGACCCCATGATTAGGGGGCTGAACTGGACGGCATCTTGGGAGGACCGCATCTCTTTATATGCGGATGATGTGCTTTTATACTTGACTTCCTCCAGGCGGTCTATAATTGTGCTGCTGGACATTTTTGAAATATTTGGGCGGGCATCAGGCTATACCATCAATTGGTCCAAATCTGTCCTGTTTGTTTTAAAAGGCCCGCCCCCACTGCTTCCGGTAAACTGCCCCTTACGGGTTACGGAAGACTCCTTTAAATACTTGGGTGTATGGGTGACACCTAATCGGGATGCTTTCATTCTTAAAAACCTAGAACCCCCCTAGAGCGGTTCCGGAACGATGTGCAGCACTGGCACAACCTGCCCCTGACACTACTGGGCAAGGAGGCCCTTTATAAAATGATGACTCTTCCCCGGTTGTTGTACATCTTGGAAAATACCCCATGCCCGGTCCCCTTGAAATATTTTAAAAGCATAGAAACATTGGTCTTGGGCCTGCTCTGGGGTAGTAAACCAGCGTGCATATCACATGGCAAGTTAATCAGGAATTGGTACGACGGAGGCATTGCTCTACCGGATGTCCAGCTATATTACTGGGCGGCTCACTTAAAAATAATAAATCACTGGCTGCACGCACCCGAAATGGAACCGGCATTCCAGGCGGACAGATATGAGCTGGGGGAGACAGGAGTTCTCCCTGCGCTATATGACAAAAGAAGCGCCTTATCCCTCCTGGGCCCTACAGCACACACAGTGGGTATTTGGTACAAAGCCCAGGGTCGCCTAAAATGTACGGCCATTATTACCCAAATGACACCGCTTTGGTACACACGATGGCTGGGTAAGCTTTGTAACAGTAAGGGCTTCAAGGAATGGGACCTGATAGGTATTTCTACGGTGGGTGACTTATGGAAGAAAGGTGTAGTAGTACCATTTGATCAGCTCCAAGACCAGTACGATCTAGCACCCGCGGATAGATTCAGATACCTCCAGATTAGTCATGCCTTGGGGTCTGTCCTCCCACCTGGCACTGATGTGCCTGAATCCACACCCTTAGAGGACCGCCTACTCACTGAGCATATGCCCAAAAGGACGACCTCCTTCACATACCGTAAATTAATTAATAACCTGCCGGATCCAACGCTAAAACTTAAACACAGTTGGTCTAATGATTTGGGAGACTTCGATGAGGCGGACTGGCAGACGGCACTGTCTTCCTCGCGGGAGGTGGCCAAACCTCCAGACTACGTCTGGTTCAGCTAAAAATACTCCATAGGTTGTACTACAGCAGGGTTACTTTACACACCATGGGGAGGGCGGAGCACCGTCTCTGCCTGAGAGGTTGTGGGGAGGAAGGAACCTTTTTTCACACCATATGGCAGTGCCCTGGGATAGTGGCGTACTGGGCCAGGGTTATGAGAACCGTGTCGCAGGTGGTGAAGGAATCGGTGGTTCCCGAACCAAAATGCTGTCTGCTGAACATAGGGGAGCCAAACGACCTTACCCACCCAGCTCAAGATTGGGTGACACTGGGGGTAATGTACGCCAAACGAAATATAGCCAAATACTGGGGATCTGGGGAGGTACCTGTGATTACTGATTGGTGCAGGGATCTTGATGCACCAATGCTGGCGGAGAAAGTGGTGTACTTGAACCGGGGGTGTCCCCGGAGATGGGGCAAAATCTGGGGGTCCTGGAACAAATATAGGGGTCATCTGTGCGATCCACCATTGATTGATGGAGAAAGTGACTCTGATTAGGGGGGGGAGGGTTCGGGTTACATCGAGTTGTGTTTTTTTGAAAATGTGTTTATTCGCATATCAAAGAGAGCATTCAAGCATTACAGTCTACATAAAAAGCAATCTCAGAATGGCATGCTCTTTGTTGTACAATAATAACAGCTGTATTGTAAATTTTCTATTTTGTTGCATTGTAGGTAACTCAACAGAACCCCCATGAACCTCCCACGACATCGAGTTGTGTACCAATGTCCATACATGTCTGATGTTTTTTATCATCTTAAAGTATGTAACGACACTGTTGATTACAATGCATAATCGTATCCACTGTATGTACCGTATGTCGTTCATATGCCCTGCTAATGTTTTTAATAAAAACAAATAAAAAAAAAAAAAGAAGAAAATAAGAGCAATCACTTTTTTGGTGAAAGGACACAACTTCTGCACAGTTAAAACACATACTACTGGCTATCAACACGTGGGCAGAGCCAAAGCACCTCTCTGTAATACTCCTGAAAGCTTTTTTTGGGTTGATTACATTACACCTGGCGACAGCTGCGCTGTAAAACCAGACCTACAAGCAGCAATTTACACTGATTAAGGAATAATGCAAATGTCTTTGGAGCACATGCAATTCTCTTGGTCAGTGCTAGAGGTATAACAGTTGGAACTAATGAATATGTATGTGAGTCCAACCTAAACCCTTGTTGCATGGTACCAATTTCTGTTCTAACTGGAATAAATTCTGAAGATACGGCCTTATTTTAAGACTGTACCAAACTAACCTCCTGTTGACTAGCACTGGAAACAATCACACAAGTTGAAAAGATAGGGTCGACCAGGAAATCTGACAAGAAACACTACTGTGGACATCAGGAATGGGACAGGTCACAGAAAGAGAGACACTGGATATCATCACACACCTGGTTGCACAGCTTGGCTAAGTCTGCTCTACAAGAGAGTTCATATCTAAAATGTAGAGGCTCTTTTGCATGACTTATAGTATTTTCTGTGCTATATCTGCTGACTCGCTCTGTATTTCCACTCTCTATAAATTGAAACTCAGCCTTTCTTTTAAGCTGAAATGCAATGTTGACCTAGTTATTTGCAAAAAAGAGCTACATTCAACATTAGGTAATACATTTTAGTCGTTGCTTTACGTTGAAAGAGATAAGTAGATATGAAGAAATGACAAGACGCTAAGTCCCAGCTGCAGCACCTATGTTTCACAGTTGCCTAGGAACCATAAGGACGATCTGAACCATAAGGAATGCATACTCAGTTTTCAAGATGGTTGCCACCATTAGTATGTCTTGTAACAGGCTTGTGGGATCATGGGACATGCAGTTCTTCTTGTTTTTTCAATCAGGTCTTGGACAAAATGTGTCCTTCTTCGATGAGAGATACCTGTCCAAGCAGCGCTGTCACAGGGAATAGAACTAGATCGTCTGATGAAAGTAGCTAACAAAAATATTAGAGGGACTAGCCTAGTGGCTGCTAATCCAAGGGGAGCGATGCACGAGAATCTTCCACCTCCACCCTACCTCACCTTCCACAGTAGTGATATCCCACTTACACTGAAGAAGATGTCGAAGGGTATGTGGGATTTGGGATTCAGAGAAAGCGCGGGAGACGCTCAACACGTTACTCTTCACGCTTGCCAACCTACTGCTTCTCTTGTTATTCAGTACCTCCATTGTTCTGGCAATATTTCCCTATAGAGGAGCGATGAAAAATAAATATTTTGTATTCAGTCTAAGACCTTTTTATATTATCTTGCATATTCAATTTTGTTTTACTTGAATTTCTCCCTTACTTATTCTTATTGGACTCTCGGCGGGATTTCCCAACCCTTTGTGCAACTTGTTGTCCAAATAAGGATTTGTAAATTCATGTTCAAAATGAGAACTAACGTTCCTTTCTCTTTTTATAGAGTTTTTAGGTTGTTATTCGCGCGATTTAAGTTACAAACTTTCTAAATCCAAACATTAAACTGACTTTGTTTGAGTCAAGATAACTGTTCTTTGTTTACCAATGATAATTTGTTATCCCACAAAGATATTTCACTTGTAACAACTTGGTCTTCATGATTCCATGAAGGCCTGTTTAGTTGAGCACATGCGTTAATTGTTTTCTATGGCTTAGGCCTAAGCTATCACACAAAAGCTAAACCATATAAATACTGTGTCATGAAGATCCTTTTTTGAGCAGTCACTGAAGACCTGCCCGTTCGGCTAATCAACTGGACACTGCCAGCACCTGGATACCCTCATGGATGACTAGAAGCGCTCTACAAATCTACTGATTGATTGAGTAATGGTATATCTTAGTTTTAAGTCATAAAAGTGAAGTAAATATACTTATTTTGTTGTTTCTTTTTTTTCTTTGGCAGGTCGATGCTGACAGTGACTTTCGGATATAAGGTGCACGGCAAAGATTTTTCCAAACAAGGTTTGTGACTCATACAAGTCCAGATTCCGGGTTCTGATGACTTGACCATTATCCTATAGCTAGGGTGTGCAGTATTTATAGAGAAGCACTTGAAATGCCCGCCAAGATTTACAAAATTCGCGTGACCCATTGTGGAATGTTTTTTGTACATAGACTATTTTGTCACCGATCATTTGCTTGCACATTAATAAACGAGAATGCGTTTGTCTCACTGTCTTGGCTAATGATAGTAGTAGGCCTGGCAATCATTTGGACAACATTCTCGAACCTCAACATATCTTATACCAATATGGAATTTACCAATTACCCATTTCCATGTTCGCACTCTTTACTGGAATGCCTCATTCTTTGTGACATTTGCGGGCCGTGTGGACAATTGTGGCTGATAGGATCGCCCTTTCTTGCTTTCATGGTGATGGGGACAAGTACCAGCCCCCTG
The DNA here is from genome assembly GCF_964261635.1 of Lissotriton helveticus. Classification (NCBI taxonomy): domain Eukaryota; kingdom Metazoa; phylum Chordata; class Amphibia; order Caudata; family Salamandridae; genus Lissotriton; species Lissotriton helveticus. The sequence goes on from NC_136067.1 coordinate 102,581,667, forward strand.
CAATCCATTCCAAGCTTTCCTCTTTCTGAAGACATGCACCTTCAGGAGAGTCAGGGTAAAGCATTATGTGAAACAAGCGCAGCGTCCTGGCAGCCAGCCATCCACACATGCCAGAAGATACCTTGTCACAAACTCTTCAGGATGACGTTTAGTGAGTGCCTAGTGAAGGATGCCTCCATGTGCAAGACTATGGTCAATGACAGTTCTTGTGAGCACCACAGTGTGAGCATGTTTTGGAAAGGCAACTGCGGTTCTCCTAATATGAGTGTCTTCAACTTGCAAACCTGTATTATTTGAACTCCTGTCTCGATTTACTCTTTAGTAAATTTGCAAGTGGATAAAGAGTATTTACAAATAGTAGTGAATCTACATCTTTCTACAGAAAGCTTATTCAAGGATTCTTATCATCTGCATACATGAGAATATGCAGTCTTGTCATTCCAGAAGAATCCAACTAACTAGGCGACTAGACATTTCTGATGACTTTTGGTATATCACCACAGCTTCCTGAACTAGTGGTGCTGGGAACGAGCATTGACGAGTTAAAAATATTCTGTAGAGCCAATAAGCCATCCATGGTGGCAGGAAGCCCCCCTTCCCAAATGTGGGCTGGATATCAGTACCTTCAATTTAAAGATAAATAGAAATCAGAGGAGAATGGAAGATAAACAATCCCTATTTCATGGACATGCCCAGTTGAACAAAGTCATTGATTGGAACATGGACCACCAAAGTGCATTTCAGGTTCAACCACAACAAAATACCACACTGGGCCAGGCACTGTTCCGGGAACACAGGGGCAACTGGGCCCAATTGTTGGTGGCTGAAGTATTTGTCACTGGTTTTCTGGGATCCATCCTTCTATGGTTCTGCAAACTCTATCAAGTACATCCTAGTGACGGTGAGTAGTCAAAAGGCTTCTCAAGGAGGTGGTATGGGGAATAATAGGTCAAAACTATCAGAAAAAAGAATGCCTTGCTCAGCCCAATACTTATTTAAGGAAAAAGAAAGTACTTTAATAACGAGGCAAAAAGTAATACTTTGCAATTCTGTAGGGCTCATCTACAGGTCTGTGATTTTTTTACAATTTCTTGGTATGTGTTTACATCCTTTATGATGCCCACCCCCCATTTTAGGAGGTATTCTAGTGTCTACGAAACTTCTACCCAACCTTAGGCCTAGGCACAGAATAAGCATGGTTGCAGTTCACTAGGTCCCTACTCATGCTGAGTATTTCATAGTTCATTTTTAAGTTTCGCCTAAACAGCGCATGTGTTGTCTTTTGCAAGACTTTTGTTTACATACAGTGGGTTTACACCATTTGTTAGCTTCATTGTCGCTACCATTTGCTTCTCTCCAGTTTGGCGTGTCATGCGGGTGTCGTGTCCGTCTCTTGTGTTTGGCCCTCCCCTGGAGCATGGACTCAATACTTGTGCCCATCCATCAGTTTTTGGAGCTACTTTTTCCTTTGTGTTCAAGCACTCCATATGAGTGCTTGTGTTTTCTGTCCGTCTCCCATATCCCTGTCCATGTAGCTTCTGTTTTCCCCCACTCGCCCGCTTCATGTTGCTTCTTTTCCCTCCCGCCCTCACTCTGTACTCTACCACACTGCACTCTGCACCCCTGCACTCTATGACACTCTACTCTACACCACTCTACTTTATATCACTCCACTGCACTCTACTCTGCACCACTGTACTCTATGCCTCTCTACTCCACGCCACTCTACTCCACGCCACTCTACTCTAAACTGCACCACCCTATTCTAGGCCACTGCACTGTAAGCCATTCCTCTCTACTCTGCACCACTCTACTTTACGTCACTGCGCTCTATGCAATTGCACTATACGCCACTACACTCTACTCTGCACCACTCTATGTCACTGCACTATATGCCACTGCACTCTACTCTGCACCACTGTACACCACTGCAGCCTACACCACTCTACTCTGCACCACTCTCTCTACACCTCTGCCCCACTCTAGTCTTCTCTGTACCACTGCACTCTACGCCACTACACTACTGCACTCTACTCTACACCACTGCAGTCTATGCCACTCTACTCTACGCCATCCTACTCTAGGCCATTGCACTCTATGCCACAGCATTCTATGCCACAGCATTCTATGCCACTATACTCTACTATGCACCACAGCACCTTACAGCACTCTCATCTACTCTGCACCACTCTACTCTTTGCTACTGCACTGTACTCTGCACCACTCTAGTCTACACCACTTTACACTATGTCACTGCACTCTAGGCCCCTCTACGCTAGCCCATTGCACGTTTTGCCACTGCATTCTACTCTGCACCACTCTGCTCTACCCTCACTGCACACTATGCCATGCCATTTTAGTGTACTCTGTAGCACTTTACTCTACGCCACTGAACTCTACACCTATGCACTCTATTCATCAATGCACTCTATCCACTATAGTCCACTCTGTTACAGCACTGCACTCTACGCCACTATACTCTGTGTACTCTACACTGCACCTTATGCCACTCGAATCTATTCTGAACCACTTTACTCTACGCCACTGCATTCTACGCCACTCTACACCACTGCTCTATGCCACTGCACTCTATGCCACGCTGCTCTGCACCAATCTACTCTATGCCACTGCATAGTGTACCACTCTACTCAACACCACTGCACTCTATACCATTGCACTCTATGCCACTGTACTCTGCATCACTTTACTCTGTGCCACTCTACTCTACACAACTACACTATACTCTGCACTGCACCACTCTGTGCCACTGCACTTATGCCACTCTACTCTGCACCACTCTACTGTACACCACTGCACTCTATGCCACTGTACTCTACTCTGTAAATTCTACTTTATTTCACTGCACCCTACTGTGCACCATTATGTCACTGCACTCTAGGCCACTGCACTCTATTCTGCCCCACTCCACTCTATTCTACTTCACTATATGCCACTGCACTATATGTCACACTGCTCTACACCACTTCACTCTGTACCATTCTACATCAATGTACTCTACACCACACTACTTTGCACTTCTCTACTCTAAGCCACTGCACTCTACACCACTCTACTCTATGCCTTTCCACTCCACACCACTGACTCTACCCCACTATTCTACTCTGCACCACTCTACTCTATACCACTGTACTCTACGCCAGCCCACTCTACTCTACACCACTCCACCCTACGCCATTCCACTCTACTGTGCAGCACTTTATTCTATGCCACTCCAATTAAGGCCACTCTACTCTACGCCACGCCACTTCATATAGTGCAACTCTACCCCACTCCACTCTACTCCACTCCACCCTATGCCACTTCGCACCACTCTATGACTTGCCCCTCCACTCTATTCCACTGTGCTCCACTCTACACCACTCCATGCCAATCTACTGTACACCATACTAATCTACGCTACTCCACCCTATGCCACTCTACTTTTCCACTCTACTTTATTCAACCCTATGCCACTCCACTCTACTTCACTCTACTCTACACCATTCCACTCTACGCCAATCCACTCTACGCCACTCCACTCTACTGTACGCACTCTACTCAACTCGACTCCACTCTACGCCACTTCACTCTATGCCACTTCACTAGACTACACTCTACTCTACGCCACTCTACTCTACACCAGTTCACTCCAGTCTCCTCTACACCACTCCACTCTATGGCCATCCACTATATGCCATTCCACTCTACAGTATGTGTCAGGATTTAGAACGATGTGCGCGCCTACCTGAACTACAAGTCCCATTATTCAGGGACCCGAACCACAAGTCCCATGAACCTTAGCGGCCTAGCAGGATATAGCGGGGCGGGACCGGGAGAACGGGGCTCGTGATTTTGCTGTACTTGCGGGAGCATCTGGTTCCCGATGTCCTTGGATCCTGGCTGTGAATAAGGAGAAGAACTCGGAGTTCGTCCTTACCTGGGAAGGAATCGTTATGGTAATGGGTGATCGCGCGGGCAATGCGCGTTGCTTTGGTTCTCTGTAACGGCTCGGTGCTAGTTCTGCACGAGCCCAACAGCGCCTCGCGGCTGCGAGGATTGGGAAAGAGAACATTCTGAACACTCGGTTCGAGTGCCTTATTATTTGTTCAATTGGGTGTTTACTTTATATATTCAAGTGGCGGAATGCAGGGGGGAGTCCTCCGCATTGCCGTCATGAAAACATGACGTTGTACGTTTATTCATAACCTTGTGGATTACAAATACTAAAGCAGATGGTAGTAGTGCAGGAACTACACCATACCGTGTTTGGTTTAACTTTGATACGTGTTGTGCGGTTTTGGGCACTGTAGTTCATCTTAATGCAGAGGAGGAATCTGCTTGCACTGTTAATTTACGCTTCTGTGCAGTTCATTATTGGATTTAAGCTCTGGAACTCAATTGCTTTCTTGAGTGGCTTTTTCAGAGGTTTTGCTTTATACTTTCAGGGGGCAGGAGGGAAAACAGAAGACACAGCTGTATGAAGGTTCAGACACCAGACTTATTACAGCTTCTTTTCCCCCGCTGTCCCTTCCTTCTATCTTTTCTTTCGGGTTTTTTCCCCTTTTGGGGTTTTTCCCTCACCGTATCACCTGAACACCCTGTGATATACATTCAGGGTGTTCGGGAGGTCCGGAGTTGGAGCATTATTTCTGCATGCGGATCCTGCGGAGTGCAATCCTGACAGAATCACGAGCCCAAGAATTTCACTCTGCCCGGTCCGTGTGTGGGAGTAATGGCGTCCATGGAGGATGTGTTGCATGCTTTGGTATTGGTACAGCAGGAGTTGGCCTCCTCTAAGGCCGAGACAGCTGCTTTACGGGAGAAGGTGGACCGTTTGGGTGGTAACCCTTTTAATGCTTGCGCCCCAGCCTCCTCCGTACAGGTTACAGTGCCTCCACCCATCCCTTTGGTTAATCCTGAAAGGTTCTCAGGTGACCCACGCAAGGTACAGGTGTTCCTAACTCAAGTTCCCATGCACTTTTCATGTAAGCCATCTTCATTCCCTACGAACCCTTCCAGGGTGGCATTCACTATCTCGTATTTAGTGGGGGATGCGGCTAATTGGGCGGTGCCCTTAGTAAAACGCGATGACGCTATCCTGTCGGACTGGTCAGCTTTTAGAACAGAATTCGAGAGGGTTTTTGACCGAAGGGCTACGTTGTTTAGCGCTGACAGAGAACTCCTGGAATTGAGACAGGGTAAGGGAGAACTTGTTACCTACTTGACTGCGTTTAACAGGCTGGTGGCCGAAGCGGAATGGCCAGAGGAGAAAAGGATGTCCCTTTTTTACCAGGGGTTGAAAGAGGAATTAAAAGATGTGGTGGCACAGGTAGATCCACAGCCTACTACATATGTGGATATGGTGAACCTGGCGTTAAGACTGGATAGTCGTTTGTCAGAGAGAGGGAGTAATAGAAGAAGATGGGAAAGAGGAACATATAGTTTTGAGGGAATCCCACGTAAGATAACGGGGGGATCACAGTCCAATCCTGAGCCTATGGAGATCGGAGCACTTAGGGCCCCTTTGTCAAGAGAAGAGAGGGAAGTAAGGAGAGTACAGGGCTTATGCATGTACTGTGGGAAGAAGGGGCATTACGTCAGGGAATGCCCCTCCAAACCCAAGACTTCGGGTAGTGTCAACAGGTTTAAGAAGGTGGCTGTATCTACGACTGTGTCTGAAATAGAACAGATGGAAGACAACAAACCCAGGGCCGAAGGGGGACATGAATGGAAACTCACCTCACTGTCCTCCATAGGACAAGATGAAACTGAATCGCATCTTGTGGTTGTCATGACAATTGAATGTGAACATGAGCAACATCAGGTTATGGTGATGTTGGATTCTGGAGCCACAGGCAATTTTATAGACGATGGCTTAGTAACACGTCTAGCTTTGCCTCATGTTCCAAGGGAGAACCCCGAAGACGTTTTAGCGGTTGATGGGCAACCTTTAACATCGGGTCAAATAACTGAAAGAACCAGTGAAGTAGGCTTGTCTCTGGAGTTGCAGGGATATGTGCATTCGGAGAGTTTGACATTGAATATTATCGCTGCTCCTCAATATGAGGTCATTTTAGGCATGCCTTGGTTGCGAAGACACAATCCGGTGGTAGACTGGAAGACGAAAACTTTCCATTTTGTACCCGAGTTTTGCCAGGATCACTTAGTGCCTTGCGTTCCGGCTCATGTTGCGGTGTTAACCACCCCTTTTTTGGCAGCTACTGCTGCAGAAACAGATGTTCACCTACCCATTGAATATAGGTCTTATAGTGATGTGTTCAGTGAGACTAAAGCGGAAACCTTACCTCCCCACAGGGAGTATGACTGCCGCATTGATTTGGTGGACGGGGCTACGATACCAACATGCAGAGTATACGCCTTGTCTGTGCCTGAAACCACCCACTTGAAAGAATACATAAACCACTACTTGGGTTTGGGGTTCATCAGGCCTTCCCGCTCTCCAGCAGCATCCCCTCTGTTTTTCATTGCAAAGGCCAATGGGGACCTGAGAGCGTGCGTAGACTATCGCGTACTAAACAAAAATACCATACGCAATCGTTACCCTCTTCCCCTCATCTCAGTCTTGCTCGACCAGGTGAGAGAGGCTAAGATTTACACCCGTTTGGATTTACGTGGGGCTTATCACCTGGCCCGTGTAAGAGAGGGGGACGAGTGGAAAACGGCGTTCAAGACGAGATATGGTCTTTACGAATATTTGGTAATACCCTTCGGGCTTTGTAACGCTCCTGCAGCGTTTCAATTCTTTATAAATGATGTGTTGAAGGAGTATGTGGATCGATTTGTGGTAATGTACATTGACGACATTTTGCTATACTCCTAGGATGTCTCATGTCATACTGCTCAGGTGTGTAAGGTTCTGGACAAACTGAGAGAGCATAGCTTGTACGTAAAGCTGAGCAAATGTGAGTTTGGGGTACAGGAGGTGGAGTTTTTGGGTGTGAATCTCAGCCCACATGGACTACAGATGTCTGGAAGAAAGGTACAGGCAGTCCAGGATTGGCCAGCCCCGAGGAATGTGAGGGAAGTGCAGAGTTTTTTGGGATTCAAAAATTACTATCGTCGGTTCATTCTGCACTTCTCTCAGACAGCGGTTCCCATCACTAGGTTGTTAAGAAAGGGAACACCCTTTGTGTGGACGAGTGAGGCTGATGAAGCTTTTCAGGCCCTGAAAAGAGCTTTCACCACAGCACCAGTGTTGGCACACCCTGTACTAGAAAGTCCCTTCATAGTTGAAGCAGAGGCTTCGGATGAAGCCATAGGGGCAATTCTTTCCCAGAGAGATTCACACAATGGTCAGCTCCATCCTCTTGCTTATTTGTCAAAGAAATTGAGCCCTGCGGAGGTCAATTACACTATATCAGAGAAAGAACTCTTGGCCATAAAGAGGGCGTTTCAAGAATGGAGGCCTTATCTCTGGGGGGCTTGTCATGCGGTGACGGTATATACCGATCACCGGAATCTCCAGTATATGACCTCAGCGAGACATCTAACGCAAAGGCAAATGCGTTGGATGCTTTTCTTTTCTGAGTACAATTTTGTGGTGACCTTTCGACCTGGTGTAGAGAACAGGAAAGCAGATGCGTTGTCCAGGCAAGAGATACCTACAGAGCAGCATGAGGAAGAACAGCAATCCATCATCCCTTCTGCTAAGGTAGTGTGTGTGGTTCGCGCTGAGAGATTTTTGGAAGACATCAAGGGCTCCAGGTCTTTGGGGTCTTGGGAACGTTGGGCTGCTACTAAACCGAGTAGGAAGGTGAGACAGGGGTTGCCCTTTCAGGGGGAGTGTTTGTTTTTGCCTACCGAAGAGATACGGAAGAAAGCCTTTCATTGGTGTCATGATGCTCCGTCGGCAGGACACCCGGGGGTTACCAAGACTGTGAGATTGCTTAGAAGACATTTGTGGTGGGAGTCCTTGGTCAGAGATACTACCCAATGGGTAGGGAGGTGTGAGACTTGTGCCAGAGCAAAAGGGGATTCTACTAAAAAGAAAGGTCTATTGATGCCTATGCCCACACCTGATCGCCCTTGGCAGAACATAAGTCTAGATTTCATAACAGGCTTACCTTTGGACCAGGGGAATTCAGCTGTAATGGTGGTTGTGGACAATTTAACGAAAATGGGACACTTTATACCATGCATAAATCTCCCCACGGCAGGTCAAACCGCACAGTTGCTGGCTTCTCAGGTCATAAGATTACATGGCATTCCCAGAGTAATTGTGTCCGACAGGGGGCCTCAGTTCATCGTTCGTTTTTGGCGAATGTGGTGCAAGGCTTTGGGTATTGAGTCTGCGCTCTCTACCAGCTTCCATCCCCAAACCGATGGACAAACTGAACGACTAAACCAGACCCTAAAGAAGTACTTGCGCTTCTACTCCGAGGAAGCCCATGAATCCTGGGTGGATTTGTTATGGATGGCTGAGTTGGCGTATAACAATTCATGGCACAGTTCAACAGGTGTGTCGCCTTTCATGGCTAACTTTGGCTACGATGCTAACACTTTGCCAATCGATATCCCCGCTGATTTGATTAATCAGCCCACTGGGAGGGAACGTGTTCAGGCTTTAAGGAAGGTGCATAAGGGGGTACAAAAACATCTGCTGAAGGCGAAAGAGGTGTACAAAAGATGGGAGGATAAACACCGTGATCCGGGTCCTCCATTCCAGGTAGGAGATAAGGTGTGGCTCTCAACAAGGTACATTCGTTTCAAGTTGAGGAGCGTGTTCCACCCACGTTTCATTGGACCCTATCCCATAGTGCGTCGAATAAATCCTGTGGCGTACAAATTGAAGTTGCCCAACACCTTAAGAATTCATCCGGTGTTCCATGTGCACCTGTTAAAGCGAGCCCTCACGTCTCGTAGAAAGGCGCCGCCCCCTGTGGTCTGCGGCGGGGATCTGGAGTACGAGGTGAGGTCTGTTTGTGACTCTAAATTGCGTAGGGGGGTGCTCTGGTATCTGGTTTTGTGGAAGGGGTATTCGACCGAGGATGACTCTTGGGAGCCCTGGCATAACGTTCATGCGCCTAGAGTGGTCAGGTCCTTTCATTCGCGGTTTCCTGCCAAACCAGGTCCTAGGAGGCGCATGGGAGGAGGGCATGCTGTCAGGATTTAGAACGATGTGCGCGCCTACCTGAACTACAAGTCCCATTATTCAGGGGCCCCGAACCACAAGTCCCATGAACCTTAGCGGCCTATCAGGATATAGCGGGGCGGGACCGGGAGAACGGGGCTCGTGATTTTGCTGTGCTTGCGGGAGCATCTGGTTCCCGATGTCCTTGGATCCTGGCTGTGAATAAGGAGAAGAACTCGGAGTTCGTCCTTACCTCGGAAGGAATCGTTATGATAATGGTCGATCGTGCGGGCAATGCTCGTTGCCTTGGTTCTCTGTAACGGCTCGGTGCTAGTTCTGCACGAGCCCAACAGCGACTCACGTCTGTGAGGATTGGAAAAGAGAACATTCTGAACACTCGGTTCGAGTGCCTTATTATTTGTTCAATTGGATGTTTGCTTTATATATTCAAGTGGCGGAATGCAGGGGGGAGTCCTCCGCATTGCCGTCATGAAAACATGACGTTGTACGTTTATTCATAACCTTGTGGATTACAAATACTAAAGCGGAGGGTAGTAGTGCAGGAACTACACCATACCGTGTTTGGTTTAACTTTGATACGTGTTGTGCGGTTTTGGGCACTGTAGTTCATCTTAATGCAGAGGAGGAATCTGCTTGCACTGTTAATTTACGCTTCTGTGCAGTTCATTATTGGATTTAAGCTCTGGAACTCAATTGCTTTCTTGAGTGGCTTCTCAGAGGTTTTGCTTTATACTTTCAGGGGGCAGGAGGGAAAACAGAAGACACAGCTGTATGAAGGTTCAGACACCAGACTTACTACAGCTTCTTTTCCCCCGCTGTCCCTTCCTTCTATCTTTTCTTTCGGGTTTTTTCCCCTTTTGGGGTTTTTCCCTCACCGTATCACCTGAACACCCTGTGATATACATTCAGGGTGTTCGGGAGGTCCGGAGGTGGAACATTATTTCTGCATGCGGATCCTGCGGAGTGCAATCCTGACAGTATGACACTCTACTCTACCCAGTGCCACTTTACGCTACCTTACGCTGCTTCACTCTATGCCACTTTACTCAACTCCACACCACTCCACTCCACGCCACTCCACTCTGCTGTATAATGTCCAGAGAAAAATCAAGCGCTCAAGCACACACTAGTCCAATCATTAGAAGTCCAAGTATTGAGTGAAAGCCCATTGAAAATGAATAAATCCAATCCACTGAAGTTTAGTTCTTCTTTTACTTCAAAGTCGGAGTCACAGATATAGAAATCCAAAACACTGCAGTGTTCTTGCGATCCATAGTGGTATCAAATATTGAGTTCAGAAAGGTGTTTGCAAAAACTCAATTGTGTAGGGGTGGGTGATAGATGGAGAGGAGTGAGCCTGAGAATGTTGCAGATGGAACATGAAACTACATTGATTCACATTCTGAAACAATTAAATCCTTGTAGTCACATTGTGGAAGGGGAGCGCCTCTCACCTCAACAGGGCGGCGCCCGAGCAGGGATTCCATGGCCTCTGATCCCCTCCCTCCCGCGTCCCTGACGACCAGGACTCCTCCTCTCTCTCTTTCCCTACAGGAAGCGGAGCATCCAGCGGGGTCGCGCAACGAGCTGGAAGCGATCTCCTGTGACCCCGGAAGTCCCGCCCCCATCTCCGGCCCGACACACAGAAAAGCCGACGACGAAGAGAGGAGAGCGTTCCAGGCGGCGGACTCGTGGCAGGAGACAGCGTGCAGAGAACCGGAGGAGGAAAGCGGAAGGAGTGTGAGGAGCGGAGACAAAGAAGAGGAGGACGTCTGGACCGAAGATTGGTGGAGTACTCAGGAGGTTGCTGGAGAGCGGCCGCAACTCGCTGGAGAGTTGCGGCAGGGCACGTGAGTACACTGTTATCTTTTCTCCGTGCCTCTCTGTAGATAGATGTAAATATAGCTGTACATAAGTATCCACCACTGACAGATCACCAAGGCACTGTATATAATAGTTAGTCGTGTCACTTCACCTAACCCTTTGTACCATAGCCCCTGCACTCCTCCCTCACCTCGGCACGCTCTTCCCCTTCCCCTTTCATTTCCCCCCTTCTCTGAGCCCTCCCTTACCGCCCCCATCCTCACGTTCTCTTTGGCCCCCTCACAACCCGGGTGTTGGCGATAGTACTACGACGGTCCAAACCAAAAGGACTAACCACCCTGTTCTCTCTCTCATTCCCCTCTGAGGCGAAACCGGATTCCGTCTGACGACCAGAAGACATCCCGAAGACCTCTTCACTCAGACGGCCCGCCCAGTCGAGAGCAACCCTGTTCAGCTGACGCTTCCGGAAAAGACTTCAAAGCATCCAGGCTCACACCCTTTTTAACCCCTTTTTGACTACCCTGATACCGAACAATAATAAAACAGCTACAATAGCGCAATACATCCGGCCTCCACGCCTGTTATTCCGGTCCGCACCTACCCCTAGTCCACACACATGCAGTCAAAGCTTTTTGTACACCACTGCTGCTCATCTGCATCTGTTCACGTGAGGTTGATTTCTGTGGATGGTTAGATACAAATTGGGCATTTCCTTGAGTAGATTGGGACATACAATTTGTCAGCCATTGATGAAAAAGAGGTCAAATTTAAGGTCTGCTAATAGAAGTGATTTCTGTTTTTGGTAAGACGGCTTGCATGGATTAGCTTGCATGATAGAAGGCTGACCTCAAGATTGGGCATGGTCGACCAAGTGGATTGTTGAAACCTCTTGAGTGTGAGACTTCCAGAAAGCTGGGTTTTGTACGAATTTCTATAACTATGTCCATTGATGGTTTCTCTGATTGACACTTGTGCAGTTCTAATGTGGGAGATAGTACACGATTAACCGTGCTGTAATTTATAATGGCAGCTCATGTCTCGGTATAGCCCATGTTGGAGCACTTGTTAGAACATATCTTTGAGCTTGGGCAGGTGGGCCAGGGGAGGTGGTGAGCATGATCTGTATCATGGTACCCGCTTCTGCATCAGTGAAGCTGGGTTTAAAGCACTATGCTATGAAGTGATGTGAAATGGAGTGAGTAGAACAGGGATTAGGTGAGAAGCTGAGAGTATAAGGTGGGTAGGAAGATGTTTGGGTAGTCTTCAAAAGGAGGGATGGAGATTGGAAGATGTGACTGTGACAGTGGGGTAAAATGTATTACGAGACACAGAAGATTTTACTGGTAGACCAGGTATGAGTTCTTTGTGATGACTATTGTGACCGAGGGCATGCATGATGGGAGGTGGAGGGAAATCATTGAAGAAGTATTTTTGGGATTTGAGTGGGAGATAAAGCATAGAAGAGCGGTATGAGATAATTGAGGGGAGCTGGATATAGGGGATAAAAGAGGCGGTTGGTTAAGCTGGGCCAAAGAACTGCAGGGAGGGGTGAGAATGACACAACATAAATTACCTTTAGGCAGGTATGAAGATGTAAGGTGAGGGGAGTCAACACAGGAGGAGAAGGTTGGGTAAATAGCAAGGAAATGGGGTAGGGCATTAGGGTATTGTCTCAGGCGAGCAATGGAGTGTGAAGGATATGAGTGAGGGAGAAGAGAACTGGGATTACATTCTAATATAATAAAGAGTTACCTGGACTATTCTAGTTCACAAGAATTGAGATAGCTATATTTGCAAGTGATGTTTTTACCTTCCTATATTGAAAACCGATTACACTTAGGCGGCTGCGGTGAGTCTGGGAAAATGGGAGATTTGTTTGTGCTGTTATCACAATAAACACCAGAATTGGCCAGCGATGCACCAAAGTCACTGTACATGTCACTGCCGGGTGCAGTGAAAGTGGTCAGAGAGGGATGTTTTGTTAGTGACTTTTGGGTCTGTTGTGTGATAAGACAATTTTAAAATCATTAGCATGAAGTCTTTCTCCCAGCACTTTGGTATCACTCCATGATGTCTTCATGATCAGTCAATCAGAACCGCTGCCCTACTTCCACTGCCCATGCAAAAAGCCCATAGTCATGTGTGGCAGAGTAAGCAGTGTGTGAAAATCTGTGTGCAGCTGAGATCTGCACTTCCCTTATGTTTCAGTTGCAGACCTGTTACTCTGGGAATGTTGTTTTTCTAATGACATCAGTTCCTTTATTGAGCTAGAGGAGGTGTTTAATATCAGCATGAAAACAAGATGTCCTGCATTTTTTTTGTTTTACTTCGTACATTTTTTTCCCTAGAAAGACTTATTGTGATAGCTTGATTTAATTTATAGGTAAAGGTTTAAAACCGTGTACTGATTTAGTGCTTCAAAGAGATCAAAACATTGCCATCTGGGACCAGATGTACGACCCACTAATTAGCGACTCGCTAATTGGGATGCAAAACAGCATAAAACAAGGTGTCTTTCTTTAGCTTTGTACATTTTTTTCCTAGAAAGACTAATTGTGATAGCTTGGTTTATTGTATATGTACGTTTTTAACACAGTGTATTGATTTAGTGTTTCAAAGATATCAAAATATTGACATCTGGGGCCAGATGCAGGACCCACCAATTAGCGAGTTGCAAATTGCGTAGCATTTGCAACTCGCAATTTGCGACTCGCTAATTGGGATGCAAAACAGTGTCTGGGGCACTGTTTGTGATTCCCAATGGGGTGTCAAATTGCATGCCTTATGAATATTAATGAAGCTGTCGCAATTTGCGACCCCATTGAGAATGGCGGGCACTCCCATGGATGGTGGCTTGCTGGGGTCAGCAGACGTCCATGTCTGGGACTGCTTTTAAATAAAGCAGTTTTTTAAATTTAATTCAGCCCGTTTTCCTTAAAATAAAAATTAAACTTTTCAGTTTCATTTTTAAAGGGCAGGCAATGTTTCCTGGGCCCACTGCCTGCCCGTAAAAAATATTTGCGCACATACTCACAAAAAGGAAGGGGTCCCCTTGGGACCCCATCCCGTTTGCGAGTGCTTTACCACCCTTCTCAGAAGGGTGGTATACTGCAAGTGTTTTGAGACCGCCCTTGGAACGACACTTCTTACTAGCGAGTCGCTAATCCTATTTTGCGAGCATAAATGGATTTGCGACTCGCAAAATGGGAGTAGTAGATGGGCCACAGGTTTTTTGCGGGTGCAAACGGGTCTAAAACCCATTTGCGCACACAAAGAACCTTTGCACATCCGGCCCTTAGTGCTGTAAAATGGGAGAAAGAGATAGCAATCCAGTTACTAAATTGCACAACATATAACCACAAAACCTGGATTGAATCCTGGCGGCTCCACTTACCCAAATAGTGTTATCCTAGGCAATTACTTCATTGTGCGTCCTTTTCCTTGATGATCACATTTGAGACTATTTCGAAATAATGTAAATGTAAATGTAAATGTAGTATACTTGTAAAGCGCACAGCTGCCCCAGCAACGGGGCGTCCCGGCGCTGTATAACTCTGGGGAACCCGTCCTGGCTTCCCCTGTGGGATGGTCCCTTGCTGGGAGTCCCCAAGGTGGAGCCAGGCATCCCCGGAATTGGTGGGGCCGTTGTGGAGATTAGGCAAGCTAATGCCCAGAGTTGCCGAGTGGAACTCCTAATTAGAGTAAGCACCGAAGCGAGAATTATCAAGTCCGCTGACCAAGGTCCACGACCCTGCCGCGTCGGGAATTGAACCCTGGTCCCGGGCTGACTTCTGCTCTCAGACCTGCCGCCTCTAACCAGTGAGCCACACTACTCCACACTACTCCATAATTGAGTTAGAATATGTGCTGGACTAACATCTCTCGTGTATATGGCTTAATGGACTATAATGTTACTCCTTTAATAATATGGCAATAGGCTATATTTAGGGGTGTGCAAGACAGTTTGTATGCCAAATATTTTGATGGCTCAGCTCATGCTCTGAATTTTAGCACTGAGATTAGGTTTTGAGATTAGTCATGCGAGCCTCATATTCTTTTAAACATATTACAATACATCGTTTTGGATAGTTCTTACAAGCATGATATTCCACAGGGGAAAGCAAAGTGTTAGCTCTTCTTTTGATATGAAAAAGAACCCTAATAGGAGACATTGTCTTATTGACAGATCCAAAGCTCTTACTTTGGACACTCTTTTGAAAGAAACTAGGCATAAAATCATTATCAAAGCTTTCAATGACAAACCTAAATTTTCAGACTAAGCATTAAACATATGCAGAACTAAGTTAACATACCATAAACAATTGCATTTAGTGGTAGGAGGGATATTTATCCTAATTCCACATAGTAACTTGTGAATCAAATGGGGGTTCCCTAACAGGTTTGCCACCAGTGTAGTGTTGGTGTAATTAAATAGTGGATCAATGATCAACCTTTATAACTTACTTTAATTCACTAGATGGCCTAATTAATTTGCCCCAGCAGAGACCTTGCTAAGATGAGATATGAAACTGATTCCAAACACCAGCTAGAGCACTGTGCCCAAGCTGATTTATAAACCTTACTGACTCCTGGTGCCCAAGCCTGATTGATGAAGTCAGTAGTCTGTGATAAACATCCTGAGACTGACATGGGATACCTAACACCCTCCAAACCATGAGTTGAAGATTGCCAGACAGAATGAGCTGGCGGTACTGAGAGAGAACTGGGCCGATCTTGCCTTATCTCCTGCGATTAATCTTTTTTAGATGCCTGAGAGGTAAAGGGGAGTTAATATCAATCAAACAATTACATTTAAAGTGTAGCCTATTTAGCCGGCGTGGGAGTGCGGGCCGGATAAACATACGCGGAGGCTGTATATACTTCTTAATGGTGAAGGTTTATTTACAAGTGTTTAAATTCTTGGGGGGAGATGGTATAACAAGGTCCTCCTTTCGTCAAGTCTTCTTCTTCCAGGGTACAAGGGCCGATATCCTCAGTCTCGCCTTCTGCCTTCTGGGTCCAGTGGTCTTCCCCAGAGGCTCATAAATGGAGAGAGAAAGGAGCGATCAGTCATTGATGGGACATAGGGCTTGAAAGTTGTGTACCCATCACCCCACCGACCGGTGTAAAAGAAAATAGGAAGAAGAAAATGTGGGTTGTTCTTTTAGTAAAGAGTAGCCAGTTATCCAAGATATATACAAAGAAATTTAAGGAAGTGACACTCTCCTGGAGTGACTCTTCTGAGGGCTATCCGCTCCTGCGTTTTCATCTCTTTTCAATCGCTGACTCATAACTTCTCCTTTCAAACCAGGATTAAGTTGCAGGGGGTTTTTGGAGAAAGGAGTACAAGGTTTTGGAGCCCAGGGTATTAAGGAAGAAAATGCGGGAAAATACTGCCAGCCTTTAGTGTCTACTATTCCGTTGCTCCTCCCGATGTGCCAGGTTCCCTCCCATCACCCGCAATCCCTTCCCTCATCTCACCATTCCCATGGACACTCACTGGCTCTGCCGCAACTCCTCTGAGTTGTGGCCACTCTCCAGCATCCTCCGATGGGCACCACCACTCCTCGCTCCACCACTCGTCTTCGTCTTCAGCTTTGGCCCCGTCCTCTTCTTCGACACCGCCTTCTGAGTTTTCCACCTGATCGCCTTCACTCGTCTTCTCTCCGTCTCCGTCTCCTCAATTTGCGCCCTTTTCCTTATTGGACCAGTCCTTTTTTCTCTCTCTCCCAGTTGAGGCTTCCGGGGTCAGCGCCTCCTACTTCTGCCACGTCACTCCGTTGTCTTCTCTCCTATGTGGACATATGATAGGTGGGCAGGGTTATCCTCTCGGTGGCAATAATATTGGTGTTGTGCATCCCGGTCCCAGTCTCCTGTGGAGAGTTGACTCGAGCACAACAGTCCAGATGATTGGGTAAGTTCCAGGTCCCGATGGGGCCGGCTTATTTCCCCTTTCCCTTGCTGTCTTTCTAGTAGTGTTCATTTCCTGAGGATATAGTGATAGGAAGTCTACGTTTACCTGGTCTGTCCCCGTTCGATGTCTGGTATGGAACCTATATGGCTGCAGGTCTAAAAACCATCTCAATACTCTCTCATTGTTGCCTTTATTGCGTGCCAATCATTCCAATGGGGCGTGGTCCGTGTATAATGTAAACTCTCATCCCTCTAAGTAGCATCTTAGGGTTTTGATTGCTCATTTGATGGCAAGGGCTTCCTTTTCTATAATGCCATTGTTTTTCTTAGGGAACAGTTTCCGGCTTACATACAGAATGGTGTTTTCTTCTCTCTGGGGTGTATTTTGGGACAACACCCCCCCAAGACCTTTGTCGGAGGTGTCTGTCTGCAAAATGAAAGGGAGTGTATAATCAGTGCTTGCAAGAACGGTTTTGGAGGTCAGGGAGGCTTTTATTGTATCAAATGCATGGATCACTTCAGGATTGGGATGCCGTAAGAAGGTTTCTGCTTTTATCGTTTTCTGTAGTAAGTATGTTAGGGGTGCAGTGGTCTGAGAGAAGTTAGGGATAAATCCACGGTAGTATCAGAGAATGCCTAAAAAGGCTCAGAGGTCCTGTTTGGTCTTGGGAAAAGGTATTTGAGAAATAGCCGTTAGCTTGTCCTTTTGGGGCCTGATGACTCCCTCCCCTATCACATACCCCAGATACCTGATGGTTTGTGCTGCTAGATGACTTTTGGCAGGGTTGATTTTTAGCCTGTGACTCCCTAGGGCCTGAACTACGTTGTATAGATGATCTAGGTGTTGATCCCAAGTTTCACTATAGATGATAATATCATCTATATAGGCTCCAGCATATTTCTCATGGGGTTGTAAATTGAGATTCATGGCTCTTTGAAAAGTGGCGGGCCCGTGAGACCCAAATGGCAGCACCGTAAACTGGTACAACCCGTCAGGGGTGGAAAAGGAAGTTTTCTCTTTATCTTGCTCTCTTAATGGGATTTGCCAGTATCCCTTGCACAAATCCAGGGTGCTGATGTACTTGGCTTTACTCATTCATTCAATCATTTCATCGACCCTGGGGAGGGGATAGGAGTCAAACTCTGATATTTTGTTTACTTCCCAGAAGTCTATGCAAAAACGTACCGATCCATCGTCTTCCGTACTAAGACAATGGGAGAACTCCATTCGCTCACCAATGGTTCAATAATACCCATCTTTAACATTTGCTGGACCTCTTCTCTAATAGTGTTCCTATGGGCCTCGGGTATCGGATAGGGCCTGAGGTGCACTTTTTTTCCTGGAAGGGTTTTAATAGTGTGTTCAAGTAGGGCTGTTTTTCCTGGGGACCGGGAAAATACTTCTCGTTAGGGATGTGGGACATATACCAGTTTTTGCCTCACATTGGAAGGTAAGTCGTGGTCGATACATTGATCAAACAAAGGTATTTGTCCTGCTGTCATACCTACAAGTGCGAGGAGGGTCCCCTAACATTTCTTCAGCAGATTGATATGATATATCTGTGAAACACCCCGGTTTGCGTCTGTCTCAATACAGTAGGACACAGGGGTCCCTTTTTCAATTACGGCATAGGGGCCCTGCCACTATCCCAATAGTTTGTGGTCAGATGGTGCTATCATAAGTAACACTGAATCCCCTACATTGAAGGACCTCTCTTTGGCCTCTTTGTCATATTGGGCCTTTTGGGGAGCCTGGGCTTCTTCCATATTGTTTCGTACTATGGTCCTTATTTTTCCTAAATAGGTTTTAAGATTTGACACGTATTCTACCAAGGGTTTAGTGTAGTTTTTCTCATTCTCCCAGGCTTCATGAGCCATTTCAAGTAGAGATCGTGGTTGGTGGCCATACAGCAACTCAAAAGGGGAGTAGCCTGTGCTCTTTTGTACCGTACACCGGATGGTGAATAATGCTAGGGGTAACATATCCTCCCACTTCCTAGTTTCCAGGATGAGGAGTTTCTTTAGAGTGGTTTTTAGGGTGGTGTTGTACAGTTCGTCTAGGCCATCCATTTGTGGGTGGTACGCTGCAGTACGAATCTGCATGATACTTAGCTCGGCACAAATTTGTCTTATTAGTTTGGATATGTATGGGGTTCCTTGAGCCATTAAAATCTCTTTCTGAACCCCACCGGGGAAAAGATGCTTACCATAGCTTTGGTGATACTGGAAGCATTCGGGTGACGTAAAGCTACTGCTTCCGGGAAATGGGTGGCATAGTCAACCAGGACTAGCACATAACGGCACCCGCTTCGAGAAGGCAACACAGGTCCTATGATATCCATTCCTACCCTACAAAAGGGCTCATCAATAATCGGGAGAGGTTGGAGGGGCAGCGGGGAGGCCTAAATCTGCTGTTTTTCTGACAAATGGGACACTCCTGACAGTACACTTTTATATGCTGGTAGATCCCTGGCCAGTAGAACTTTTTTTGGATCAACTTTTCTGTTTTGTCATTGCTAAAATGCCCCCCCAAGAGATGACTGTGGGCTAAGTAAAAGAGCTTTTCACGAGATGGTCCCGGGACTAACAGTTGGGGAAATTGTTCAGGGCCTCCTTTTCTATATAACAATTCATTCTTGATAAAGAAGTAGGGACCTACTTGGAGGCTATCTTCATTCTCTACTGCTCTCCCAGGCCTCTCGTAGGACAGAATCCTCTCTTTGAACTGCATGGAAATTCCTATCAGTTACCCATTCATTCTCTTCTTGGAGAACCGGCAACACCGGTACAGGTTTCTTTTTCTCTTCCCTTCTTTGTTTCCGGCTTTTCCTAGCTTTGGAGGGAGGCTATTCCGGGTTTTCGTCCCGAGAGAAGGGTGCAGTCTTCCACCACTCCTCGCATTTATTCTGAGTTTCTTTGATCAACGTAGGTAGGATCGGATAATCATTTCCAATGACTAACTGTTCAGGCAATCGGGGAATGAGATCCACCCGCAGAGAGGATCCAGGGTCTGTTTGGTGTTTAATGCGTACATGGGTAGTAGGGTATTGCTTTTTGTCTCCATGAATGCATTGTACAGTTACCATCCCATCAATGGAACTGACACCCTGCTCCAAATCTTGAGGTCATAAGACGCTTTGAAGGCCCACTGTATCCACTAAGGCTGAGACGGCCTGTTCCTTCACAAACACCTTACAGTGATAAGGTGGTGGTTTTCCTTCGGGAGGTGAGCAGTAGTAGTTTCGTACCATTCCAACTTCCCTTGGTTCTTCTTTTTGTGGGCAGAACCTCACTATGTGTCCTATACCACCACAATTGAAACATTGGGGTCCAGCTGGGGGGGTCAAAATATGGCTGGACCAGGTAGTACAAGACGGGATTGGGCTTCTATACAATAGGGTCCGGGGTGGACGGTGGACCCCACTACCTCCAGATTTCAAGGGTGGTTCATCACATCACCGCTGTATTTCTTGGGCTCTACTGTACACACTGGTGATCTTGACAGCTGATTCCAGTGTGAGACGTGCATGCTGTCGGACCCACTTTTGGATCGGAGGATGCAGGGACGACAGGTATTGCTCCAGGTAGATCTTGGCCATTATCTGTTCTTTGGTGGTATTAGAGGGTTTCAACAACCAGTCAGCCATGACTTTTACCCTGAAGTATAATGCTCTGGGAGTCTATTGGGGGCCTTAATTTATCTGGCGGAGTCTCATCCTGTATGTCTCGTCATCAAATCCTAACCGTTCTAAGATACATTGTTTTATGTATGCAGACAGGGTCACACCTTGTAAGGTCGCTGCTTGATATGCTGCTTGCAAATCGCCTGACAATATAGGGCCTAAATACTGTCCCCATTTGTCTGCCGGCCAGGCCGCTGCCATGGCCATCCTTTCAAAATTGTCAAAGAAATAGTCCAGATCCTCCCCACTTACACATCTCTGCATTACCACAGAGGGAAGGGAGGTAGGTCCGCTTTGGTGTCCGATGACTTCAGTAAGTTTCTCTATGGCTGCCTCTTGGGTCCAGCTCTGACCTGTGAGCACTTGTTGTAGTTTGCCTCGATCTTCTTCAACAACCGTGAGGAATCGCTCCATCACGTTCTCAAGCTTCCCAGGCTTTCCGCCATCTTGGTGATCACGGCCTCAATGCCCCCGGACGATCACACTTCTGACACCACCTGTGGGAGTTCGAGCCGGATAAACAGACGCGGAGGCTGTATATACTTCTTAATGGTGAAGGTTTATTTACAGGTGTTAAAATTCTTGGGGTGAGATGGTATAACAAAGTCCTCCTTTTGTCAAGTCTTCCTCTTCCAGGGTACAAAGGCCGATATCCTCAGTCTCACCTTTATTCATTCTGGATCCAGTGATCTTCCCCGGGGCTCATAAATGGAGAGAGAAAGAGCGATCAGTCATAGATGAGTCATAGGGCTTGAAAGTTGTGTAGCCATCACAACACCCAACCGGTGTAAAAGAAAATAGGAAGAAGAATATGTGGGTTGTTCTTTTAGTAAAGCAAAGCCAGTTATCCAAGATTTATACAAAGAAATGTACGGAAATAACACTCAGGATTATCCGCTCCTGAGTTTTCAACCTCTTTTCAATCCCTGACTCATAACTTCTCATTTCAAACCAGGAGTAAGTTGCAGGGGGAGCTTTAGAGAAAGGAGTACAAGGTTTTGGAGCCCAGGGTATTAAGGAAGAAAATGCGGGAAAATACTGCCAGCCTTTAGTATCTACTATTCCGTTGCTCCTCCAGATGTGCCAGGTTCCCTCCTGTCACCCGCAGTCCCTTCCCTCCTCTCACCCTTCCCGTGGACACTCACCGGCTCCGCCGCAACTCTCCTGAGTTGCGGCCACTCTCCAGCATCCTCCAGTGGGCACCACCACTCCTCGCTCCACAGCTCATCTTCCTCTTCTGCTTCGGCCCCGTCCTCTTCTGCGACATCGCCTCCTGAGTCTTCCACCCGATCGCCTTCACTCATCTTCTGTCCGCCTCTGTCGCCTCGATTCGTGCCCTCTTCCTCTTTGGAATAGTCCTTTTTCTCTCTCCCAGTTGAAGCTTCTGGGTTCAGTGCCTCCTACTTCAGTCATGTCACTCTGTTGTCTTCTCTCCTGTGTGGACAAATGATAGGTAGGCGGGGTTATCCGCTTGGCAGCCATACTGTTGGTGTTGTGCATCCGGGTCCCAGTCTCCTGTGGAGAGTCGACTCGAGCACAACGGTCCAGATGATTGGGTAAGTTTCAGGGTCTCGATGCGGCCGCCTTACAGCCAGACATTAAGGACTAGGAATCAGTAAGTAATGTTAAGTAGGTATTATTACAAACTAAGGGCTAAACTGGTGTATATAAAGGTCAAAAACATATTGTAAAGATACAGAATCACCAAAGGTAAACCAAAAAGTTGAATTAAATTAAGTCTTAATAGCATAAAGCATACAAGAAATTCAGTTGCAGCAATACAAAAGATATAAAATAGGATTTGAGGATCAGTGTACAGGTTTTTATCCTCCTGTCTATGCATGAATACATTTAAAGTCACCTAAGCCAGTCTTAAACAAAAGTTGGGAAAACTGGGTAAACCTAGATAGCAGGAAGGTTAAGGCCAATGTCCCTGGCTTCCCAATAGAACCACCCACACTAGAGGTCCTCAACTCGGCATTAAAGATGTCGGGCCGGCACATGCTGTCTCCCACATTTACCGAACAGCACTGACTGAAAGGCCACAAACGACGCACGGCGCCAGAGCAGAATGGGATAATGACTTGGGGGAACCACTAACGGATGAGCGATGGGCATACTGTTGCTCTAAACAGAGGCCATCACTACAAGCAGCTGATTGTGCATAATCCTTTTCAAATTTCTGACCAGAACCTACTATACTCCTACACAACTGCACAAATTCAAACTGAGTGAGGATGATTGCTGCCTGCGATGCCGACGGGAGGGTGCGGATTTCTTGAACCTATCATGGCACTGCCAGGCGATATGTGAATACTGGGTAGAGGTGTTGGAGGGGCTATCTAAAATGGTTGGTGTTGCTATCCCAGTCACCCCACTGTTAGTACTCCTGGGGTACAAAGCCAATATACAGAACTCTTGCAGGAAATTTGTTGCATTGGGCTTACTGTTGGTTAAGCGCAGACTGGCATGCAGGTGGGGTGGGGGCGTGCTCCTAAGTTTAAGGAATGGCTTTCTGACTTCATATACTGTAGAGACCAACTTACGACATACGCAGACCTGCCGATATCTTCCCGCCCTAGAGACATTTGGGAGCCATTAATGGCGTACCTAAAGGATACAACTGAATAATGACATGTAGGGACGTGCATACCGATACATGTATACAGGGGAATGAGCTTCCGTATACAGTGAGATGGGTGTGTGGCAGATCAAATCCCCCACACTGCTTATGGTCCATGTATTAATAGACATAATATTCAAGAATCGATGTGTACTGTGATTGATAAAGTTGAAATCAATGCTAAATTATGATTATGCTTTATAATTTGTGTCATATACTGACCCTCGGCTCAATGCATAACCAGCAGACAATGCTATCTATGTATATTATGATTTGACCTTTGTATTGTGCTTTCAATAAGTAATATGCAATGTCTCTCCAATGTTCTTTATTTCCAACTGTATGTGTGCTTGAAAATACATTAAATACATAAAAAAAAATTTTTCATGGATAGCAGGAAGGTGTCAGCATAGTGGAGACTTCAGTAGAAGTTCTCCAAATCGAGGCAATACATACCATAAAACAACACAAAGAAAATAAAAACAGATAGGTCTGTACCTCTCAAAGTCCATGAAAATCTGCCCTAAAGACTAACAGTGTAAATACCAATTAAACCCACAGAACATTTGAGAATTCCACATCATCAACTCCAGTAATTTTCCACCTTCTCACAGTAGAAATTGTCAACTTCACTCAATTTTCCCATCCTACGGTTTGAACATCAGGACGTCCTTTGATTTCTCCCTGCTCCTGATTTGAAATGAATAGAAAGGCGCCTTCTCTTAGTTCGTTAAAGCCTCTCATTCTTACCAAAGTTCTCTTCCCGTACCTCACTATATGTAATACACAATATGCCTTTCACTGACTGATCATGTGAACACACCTTCAAAGAAAGAACATTGCAGCACAAGCAAAACTTTCACATTGATGGTGGAACATTAAACACAAAATGCTTAAGGCCTCTGGTTAAGCTAACTTAGTAAGACAGTCAGCGTACACTTTGAATAATGATTACATATGCGCCTACAATTATAGAATAAACTAAACACATTAATAAAATTAGTTTATGAGTACATGAAAAATGCAATTTCACTAAAAGCAGTATAACTTGATATACAGAAGTATAAGTGTGAACGAGAATTACAATTTGTAACATTATAATGAAGACATTAGAGCACACGCTTATACAAATTCCTAATGTCTAAAGTGAATGCACTCCAGCAGTATGATCTTGTTTGATATCTGACAGGAGAGTGGAAAATCCATAAAGTTGATCTTGATTCCAAAGTTTGAAAAATACATTGGAAGCCATTGCCATAGAATCTGATCTCCAACTGTAAAGTTGGTTGCTGAGTCAGGATGCAAATACGTTTATGGAAAAAGTACCCCAAACGTTCTGGATGTATTGGAAACCGAAGCATGACGTTTCCAGTTGCTTTAGTCTTTGAGATTGCAAAAGTGCAAATATGCCACTGAATTCAGTTGGCCCGGCCGATATTATGCTGTCACCAAAACATGGAGTTGGAGGCAAAACTCCCAAAAATGTTTTGTTAGGTCAGCTTATAGTTTCAACTGGGTGCCCCAGAGGTGATTGATATATCTTACTACTGTGAGGTTGTCAATTCTGAGGAAAAGAACACCAAGCATGAATTATCACAAACCTTTGGAATGCAAAGAAGCCATCAAGCACTTCTAATTAATGTATGTGCACTGTGGACACCAACTGAGACCATGCTCTGCTTGTAGGAAATTGGCCACAGCGAGCGCCCCACCCTGACAAACAGGTCAATTCTAATACTAGACCTGGAGTAAACTGGACCTGGAGTAAAACTGAAAATTGATCTTCTGTTCTATGCTTGCAGGTGTTCCAATCACCAATTTGTTTCTTCTTTTGCTTCTTGATCTAAAGGTATTCATTCTGAATAGCTTAGACCTTTTCTCAAATAACATATTTTAAGACCATAGAGAGTTCTGTAATGGAGTGGTGAAGGAAATACTGCTTGGATTGATGACGTTTAAAGGCCCACTATGATTGCAAGGCATCGCAGGGATATGTGAGAGGCAAGCATTAATTGTGAAAGTTCCTTCCTGATAATCACCAATTTTGAATTTGGAAGTTATAGGATACAAGATTGTGCGTTCACTAGGAAATCTAGAAAATCTATTGATTAAACAAAACGTAAACTTTCCAGGAAAGAAATTGTAATGTGTGACTGGTTTCTGTCCTAAGAAAGAAAAATGATATCTAAATATATAAGTAAACATAAACCCTGAGTAAGTAGATGAGAAACAACTGATTTCAATGAAAAACATGAGTGTGAAGAGAGTCCAAATGAAGATCTGTAAAATTATAGAAGTTGTTCCGCCATTGACACTGAAGGAATTTACTGTCAAGGGGATGAATCGGAACTGAGAGATAAGCCTCCTTCAAATCTAGATGTAGCAACCAATCTGCAGGTAGGATTCAATCTCTAAGATGAAGGAATGTTTCCATTTTGAAGTATCTGTATACTACAAAATGGTAGAACTAGCGGAAATTTATGACTGGTCTCAATTGTTTGTTTTTCTTTTTTACATGAAAAAGAATGCATTAAAAACTTGAAGAATCTAATGTTATTTTTTCTATGGCTCATTTGAGAAGTAATTTGTAGACTGCTTGTTAAATAGGCACAATATGTGTATGCAAGAAATTAATTGTGTCAGGGAAGAAAACTTGTACTGGTTCTTGGTAAATTCTATTTTATAAACTAGAACAGTTTACAAAACCCACAACTCTGTTGCAGGAGCGGCTCGTATTGGGGAAAAGAGACGGGGTAGGGAAGGGGTACAGGGAGGGCGGAACTTGGGACAACAGAGACAAAAAAATAAAAATAAAATTTACAATAGAGGCGGGTGGGAGAAAGGGAGAAAACGAAGACAAAAAATAAAACTTACCGCTCCCTTCTGTTGCTGCAGGCAGGCACAGGCTCCCAGCCTGCCATGCGGCCAATCCTGAATCTGCTCTCACATGAGGGCAGCTTCAGGATTGGCCTGAGTGCCGATGATGTGCACTCCAGGACAGACTGGGAGTCAGTGCCTGCTCTCTCCAACCCCAGCAATGCAGCTGGGGTTGGAGAGAGCTTCACTGCGCATGTGGTTTTTGGCCGGCCTGAGACTGCTGACCAAAAACAACATGTGCAGTGTAGGTAGAGCCCACCACTCCCCGTCCAACCTATCATCACCCTGGCCCGCCCCAAGCCCCAGCTCAAGCTAAATAAAATGATAATAAAGCTGGTTTTAAACCCGTAAAAAATATTTTTTAATGTAAGTGCTGGCACGGCGGGCGATGCTCGTCAGCCATAGCGGAGGAGCCGCCGCTGGTTACCTGAAACCATCCTTGATAAAACTGTGAGAGCAGAGCACTTTACATCACATGCATGCATTATACATTGACAATAAATCCTGCAAGTGTGTAAATCAATGTATATGACCTATTACATAAGACGAGGCTTACAAGGTGTAAAAGTCATATATAGTACTTACTGGTAGGCATTATATGTTATGAATGCATGGTTGGGAGAAACACAAAGTTAGGATTTAAAACATAAAACAGTGCTTGAGATTGTCTGTACTAATAAGACTTTATCACTACATGCAGGAACCCATTTAACAGCCTTATAATAACAACAGATTGAGAAAAAAGCAATAAGGTTCTAAACCCATGCCTTGCAGTTTGTATGCTCCTCCTTCATACTGGTGCATAGCTCACTGTGCTATATTAGAAAGATTGAAGTTTATGAACTGCAAGTAACAAATAGTTATTTGTCCAAAAGCATTAACCCACTACTTATCTACATAAAATTAAAATCTGTGATCTGCATGTAGATTCCTGTGCTTTGCAGGAGACACATTTATCTACTATGGAACTTCATGAGTCAAAACTGTCAGGCGCCCCACAAGACTCACCTGGGCTTGTGAAGCGATTCCGCAGAGACGACCGGGACCACCGCCCGTTCCCAAGCAACCCCTGCGGAGAATAACACCCGTCACGGATTGGATGGATCATGGGATGGGGGCCAATAAAGCAAGAGCAGTGGCCTTGGTGGATGGGACGTAGGGTAGGGTCTTGGCACAGCTGAGGAAATAAGAGAAGACCAGATTAGGACGTGGTACTATTCCTGCAGCAGAACACCGCACAACACACATGCAGGAAGGAGCCCCTGGCTCTGGTACTCACCAAGACACACTCGTGCCGAACCAAGGAGGGGTCAGCAACGTAGCGTCCAGGTGCCTTGGAGTAGAAATGAAAGAAAGCGCTCCTGCGCAAGAACCACCAAGTACAAACAAACAAAAGAAGGCGCTCCTGCGCGTAAGTGACCAATACTAGGACTCCAGGGTAAGGGCTATAGCGCGGCCCAGTACATGTTTGAGCAACGCTCCTGTGGCACATGCAATAGTTCAGCAGTGTTCCTACGCTTCTCGCGTCAGGTCACTAGTAGTAGCGCTCCTGCGCAACTGCCAAAAGCAAGGACAAAACAAGCAATGACTGTCACAGCGCTCCTGCGCTTACTAACAGAGAATGCAGCAGCGCTCCTGCGCCACTGCCATATAGAGGGCAACTCAAGGAAAGAGAAACAGCAGCGCTCCTGCGCGGCTGTCAGGGAAAAGGTCAATCTTGGTCCCAATGAAAAACGGAACACAGCGCTCTTAGCGCTCAGCAACCGGTGCAAGCGGCAATGAAAACCCCGCAAGGTAGTCTGAGCTCTGGGGGCTCGGGGAAGCACAGGCCAGCGCAACACACGCTGATTAGAAACAAGCGGCCAGAAAAAGTCACGTAACGCATGCAGGCTCGGGGAAGGCGTTACTGTGTCTCGTCGTGCTGTGGAACCTCCAGGGATCAAGAAGGGCAGAACCAATCCGCTGCCGACTGCTGGGCTCCGTGCACAAATCTAGAATCAGAAGCAGCGATCCGGAGGTGCTTCACACCTTTATGCGTAGTCCCCCGGAAGTGATAGCATTGGCCGGAGGACTAGACCGGGACACCACTTCCGGCCGGAAGTGAGTATTCCCGTATGTGTGTTGTGGCGCCCGGAACGGCAAAAACCGCCACATGACAGTACCCCTCCACAAAACAGAACCCCCACCCGGGAGTCAGAAAGGGGAAGCAGGGCGCGGGCTCAGGGGATGACTCAGATGGAAAGCCCGGACCAGAACAGGGGCATGACGAACATGGGACAGAGGTTCCCAGGATCGTTCCTCGGGACCGTACCCCTTCCAGTCTATCAGGTAAAACAACCGCCCCCTGGTACGATGTGAACCCAGAATGGCTCTGACCTCATACTCCACATGGTCCTCCACTACCACCGGAGAAGGAGGAGAGGGGATCGCGCAGTCAGGATGGACCGCACGCAGAAGAGAGACATGGAAAACCGGGTGTATCTTCATATGAGCCGGGAGCGACAGTCTCATGGCCACGGAGTTGATCACCTTCTCAATGGCGAAAGGACCCACGAACCGAGGCAGCAATTTCTTGGGACCATGCACGTTGAGGTGTCGAATGGAGAGCCACACCCTGTCGCCGATGCGATACACGGGTTCTTTTTGACTGTGAGCGTCCGCGTGTTCTTTGTAGGAGTCCTTTGCTTTGGCCAGCGCGAACCGGGCTTGTTGCCAGAGTCGACACAGAGTCTTGTGATAAGCCCGTACCGTAGGCAAAGGGCTATCCGCTGGAACGTCCCACGCCGAGGTGCGGGGGTGTTTTCCTTGTAGGCAGTAAAAGGGGGACATCCCAATGGCCGAATGCTTGCTGTTGTTGTAAGCGTACTCCTCCATCCACAGCACATCGGACCATTCCTTCTCAACCATGAGCAATAAACAGCGCAGGTATTGCTCCATGGTGTGGTTGGTCCTTTCCGCTTGCCCGTCCGTCTGGGGGTGGTAGGCGGAAGAGAGACGAACGTCCATCTCCATGAGTCTGCACACCGCTCTCCAGAAACGGGACACGAATTGCGACCCCCGGTCCGTTATTACCACCTCAGGAACGCCATGGAGGCGAACCACATTGTTCACAAACACCAATGCCAGCTCTGCCGCGGTGGGTATTTTGGGCAGAGGCACGAAATGAGCCATCTTGGTGAGGTGGTCCACCACGGTAAGCACTGTGGTTTGGCCGGTTTTGGTCAGTGGAAGCTCTACCACGAAATCCATGGAAATGGTGTGCCAAGGATACGGTGGCACTGGGATGGGACATAGATGGCCCACAGGGGTTTTCGGCCTGTTCTTGCCTTGTAGGCATATGGCACAACGGGAGACGTGGTTTCTTGTGTCGGTTTCTACTATTGGCCACCAGAACTGTCTTTGTACTAGATCGAGAGTCTTGTGGTATCCCGGATGACCGGAGAGAACATGGTCATGACACATACGGATCACTCGTTGCTGATAGGGCTCCCCAGGTAGGTACAACTTGTTTCCTTTGACCAGGAATCCGTTCTCACGAACCACGCCTTTGTGTCCCTTTTCTAGGGCCGCTGGATTTATTCCGTCCTTGTCCTTACGTAGCTGGGTCATGAATTCCGAGGAGGCCACTACGCCCTGGAAGTGGTGGTCCGAGATGACGGGAACTGGTTCGGTGTTTTAGGCGGCATCCTCAGACTCATCCAACCGTGAGAGAGCATCTGCCTTGGCGTTGTCCTTATAGGGTCGGTATGTGATGGTGAAGTTGTATTCATTGAAGAAAAGGGTCCATCGTAACTGTCTGGCGGTAAGGGCGCGTGCTGAGCGTTAGAACTGCAAGTTCCTGTGATCTGTGTATATGGTGACCATGTGTTTTGCGTCCTTCAGGTAATGACGCCATTCTTCGAACGCCGTCTTGATTGCCAGAAGCTCCCTATTTGACACCGTGTAGTTCCTTTCTGCGGGCTGTAGCTTCTTAGAGTAAAAGGCCACCGGATGTGGCCGTCCGGTGTTGGCATCCCTCTGTGATAACACGCCTCCCAAGGTGTCCTTTGAGGCATCTGCCTCTACCACGAAAGGCTGATCGGCGTCTGGATGTATAAGCACCGGGGCTGTGGTGAACCGCCTCTTTAGTTCCTGGAACGCCTCGTCTGCTGTCTGGTCCCAACAAAAGCGCTGTCCTTTATGCAACAAGCGTGAGATAGGTGCCACCATTCCGGAGAATCCAGAGATGAAACGGCGGCAGTAGTTGGCAAACCCCAAGAACCACTGCACCCCTTTCACGGAGTCTCGAGTGGGCCAACGAAGGATGGCCTCTACTTTCTTGCTGTTCATCTGTATTCCTGCTGGGGTGATGATGTGTCCCAGGAACTCCACAGCGGTCACGTGGAAAACGCTTTTCTCCAGTTTTACGTATAGTCGATGTTTTCCCAGTTGTCGTAGAACCGAACGCACGTGCTGTACGTGTTCGGTGATGGTCTGTGAGAAAATCAGGATATCGTCTATGTACACGATACAGAAGACGTCGAGGAACTCCCTCAATACCTCATCGATGAAGTACTGGAATGCTGCGGGGGCGTTGCAGAGTCCGAAAAGGCATGACCTGGTACTCAAACAGGCCGAATTTGGTCCGGAAGGCGGTCTTCCATTCGGACCCAGACCAGATGGTAGGCACCCCGCAGATCCAGTTTGGTATAAACGGAGGCGTTCTTGACTTGGTCCAGGAGGTTGGAGATGAACGGGAGCGGGTATCGGTTTTTGACCGTAATGGTGTTCATCGCCCTGAAGTCAATGCAAGTCCTCAGGTCCCCTTCCTTCTTCGACACGAAGAAAAGGGGAGATGACACCGGGGACCTGGAATGGCGGATGAACCCATTGTCCAAGTACTCATCTAGGTAGGAACGTAGGTGAAAGTTCTCCTTTTCGGTAAGAGAATAGATCCTGCTACAGGGCAACGTAGAGCCGGGTATAAGATCGATCCGACAATCGAAGGAACGATGCGGTGGTAAGGTGTTGGCTCCCTTTTTATCGAACACTTCTGCCAGATCCTGATAGTCCTCAGGTACTTCGGCTTGGGATACCATTCCCATGCCTTGAACCGGTAACGATTGCGCTTGTATGGAACGGATACCGTGCAGGTTGTCCTCCTCGTAGCAAGTGCTACAGCAGTGTTCGGAATCCAGACAGATAACCCGAGAAACCCAGTCGACTCGGGGATTGTGGTTTACCAGCCATGGTAGGCTCAGAAGGACTTTGAACTGTGGTGCGTCTATGACGTCAAAGCTGATGGATTCGGCATGGTTGTTAGTGAAGCACATGGTCATGGCTTCGGTCTGATACCTGATGAGACCTGATGAGACCGGATGTCAGGTCCGTTCCATCAACCGCCTTTACCGTTTCTGGTTGTTTTTTAGACACCGTGCTCATTCCCAGGGTTTGGGAATAGGCTGTGGCAATGAAATTGCCGGTAGCTCCGGAATCAAGCATAGCGATTACCACCCAAGCGTCGCCTGTTTGGTTCCGCAAGGTCACTTCCATGCCTATGTGGTGGTTGCCATCGAAGACTGCAGGGATCGCCGTAGTGCAGGAAGAAAAACCCAGAGGACAGACCCCCGTGTCTACTGGGTTGCCTCGTTTCCCGTGTTGTTTCCTTTGTGGATGGGCAAGACGAAGGACCGTTTGTTCCGTGTGCGGTTTGGTTTCACAAAGTGACCGCTCTTACCGCAGTATAGGCACTGGTTTTGCTTCCTCCTTTTTTCTCTCTCTTGGCTGGTTAGGGCCCCTCTGATGCCTCCTATCTGCATTGGTTCCGGGGTGTCGCTTGGCGGGGAAGCTTCTTCTTTGCCTTTTTCGGAGGTCTTCTCCGCGAAAGGGAGGAAACGGTTGTCGCTGTTTTTCCCTTTTTCTGTTTTCCTCTCTTGCAACCGGAAGTTCATCTTGACCACCATGTCAATAAACTGCCCTATCATGTCTGGAGGGTTGGGGTGTTGGGCTATGAGGTCCTTTAAGTCATCCCGCAACCCTCGGTAGAACACTCGCACCTTTTTGTCCTCCGGCCAATGCGCCTCGATGACTAGTCGGCTGAAGGTCGTGATATAGTGGAGAAGGTCACTGTTACCTTGTCTCAATCCAAGTAACTGGTTGTCTGCGGCTTGTACAAACGTGTGACGGGCGAACATCCGTCGCATGGTCTCTTTGAACGTTGGCAAGTGGTTTAGCATGGGGTCATCGTTTTCTACCAGCGAGATGGACCACTACGCGGCGTCCCCGCCCATGTACGACAGTATGAATGCCACCTTTAATGCATCGTCAGGGAATGCAGATGTTCTGGCCATGAAATGCAGATGGCATTGGTGGATAAAGACGCCATACTTGGTGCTGTCGCCATAGAAGCGTTCGGGTGGAGCCAGCTGCACCGGGTGGGGCGTGACGACTTGGATAGCCGTATCCTGACCGGTGGCAGAGGAGGACCCCCCAAAGGTGAACGTAGGCGGTCTAAGCAACCCCTCTTGTCTGGCTCTGGGACTAGGAGTGGTTCCCCAAGGGTTGGTGACACCAGCTGCCAGTTGGCCCTGTAGGGCTGTCATATCATGGCGTAAACTGAGGTTCTCTGCCTGCATGGCAGCCAGCAAGGCTGCTATGTCCTGCAGGGTTACCTCCGGGTCTCCCATGTCGTCTGGGCAGAATGTATCAACTTGGGCTTCTGATTCTGTCAGGCGCCCCACAAGACTCACCTGGGCTTGTGAAGCGATTCTGCAGAGACGACAGGGACCACCGCCCCTGTTCCCAAGCAACCCCCGCGGGGAATAACACCCGTCACGGATTGGATGGATCCAGGCATGGGGGCCAATAAAGCAAGAGGAGTGGCCTTGGTCGATGGGACGTAGGGTAGGGTCTTGGCACAGCTGAGGAAATAAGAGAAGACCAGATTAGGACGTGGTACTATTCCTGCAGCAGAACACCCCACAACACACATGCAGGAAGGAGCCCCTGGCTCTGGTACTTACCAAGACACACTCGTGCCGAACCAAGGAGGGGCCAGCAACGTAGCATCCAGGTGCCTTGGTGCCTTGGAGTAGAAATGAAAGAAAGCGCTCCTGCGCAAGAACCACCAAGTACAAACAAACAAAAGAAGGCGCTCCTGCGCGTAAGTGACCAATACTAGGACTCCAGGGTAAGCGCTATAGCGCGGCCCAGTGCATGTTTGAGCAACGCTCCTGTGGCACATGCAATAGTTCAGCAGTGTTCCTACGCTTCTCGCGTCAGGTCACTAGTAATAGCGCTCCTGCGCAACTGCCAAAAGCAAGGAAAAAACAAGCAATGACTGTCACAGCGCTCCTGCGCTTACTAACAGAGAATGCAGCAGCGCTCCTGCGCCACTGCCATACAGAGGGCAACTCAAGGAAAGAGAAACAGCAGCGCTCCTGCGCGGCTGCCAGGGAAAGGGTTAATCTTGGTCCCAATGGAAAATGGAACACAGCGCTCTTAGCGCTCAGCAACCGGTGCAAGCGGCAATGAAAACCCCGCAAGGTAGTCTGAGCTCTGGGGGCTCGGGGAAGCACAGGCCAGCGCAACACACTCTGATTAGAAACAAGCGGCCAGAAAAAGTCACGTAACGCATGCAGGCTCGGGGAAGGCGTTACCGTGTCTCGTCGTGCCGTGGAACCTCCAGGGATCAAGAAGGGCAGAACCAATCCGCTGCCGACTGCTGGGCTCCGTGCACAAATCTAGAATCAGAAGCACCGATCCGGAGGTGCTTCACGCATTGTGCTAAATATTTTAGTAATTTACCTTGATCAGAATTTCTAGGCAATATCAATAAGTTCAAGTATGAAGAGCAGAGTCCGTGGTGGTTCGAATTCAGGGTCTTTATTCAGTAACTC
This sequence comes from Lissotriton helveticus, assembly GCF_964261635.1. Taxonomy (NCBI): domain Eukaryota; kingdom Metazoa; phylum Chordata; class Amphibia; order Caudata; family Salamandridae; genus Lissotriton; species Lissotriton helveticus. Next base: position 102,615,576 of record NC_136067.1, read on the forward strand.
GAGTTAAGGGAGAGCTCCGTCACCTGAGGAGGATCGGAAGAATCTCTGACATTATTATCTGAACACACAGTATTTATAGCAGGAAAAGAGGAAGAAGCTTCCCTTCAATGCATGCCCGGATCATACGTTAACATAAAACAGAAGTCATGTAGGCCCGGATCATATGTTGCAATAAAACAGAAGTCATGACCATAAAAGGAGGCAGCGTCATGAAAGAGTGAAGACATGGTAGAGGAGATAAGGCTGAGTCATGATTTAGAATGAGGAAGCACAAGAGAGGCGAAGGTGTGGAGAAATAACACTAGGCTGGTTCCTTAGATAAGGGTGAGGTGGTCGTGACAGGATGTCTGTTTGTCGTGTTTCAGCATTCGGGGGCTCTTCTTCTCGGAATTGGTTATCGTGGTTTAACAGAATGGGGCCTATTTCTCGGAATTGGCCCGATTGTAGGGAAATGGTTACAGATGGGGGGGGTCTTGTTCTCGGCATCGGCTTAACCACAGTAATGCACGGTTTGAGTAAGGCAGTTGGTTCTCGGAGTCGCTTTGACCATAAGGATGAGCGTTTGACTTTTATTTTGGGGAAGGAGAGCGCGTGTGTAACTACATGAGGCGCATGATCAGCGCGTGATCGGTTCGTGCTCGTTTTTCTCGGGTGCTCGTGTTCTCGTGTGCTCGTGTTTTGGCATGATGGGCTCGGGGACGTGACGGAAGAGGGTGTATGATGGGACATAACTGTATGATAAATAATCATTTTCCACATTCCCTCCTTGTCACATAATATACCCTTCTAAAATTCTTTGCTTTTTCTAGTCCACCTCTATACTCATTAGGTCGTTTACTTGTTCCTGTAACATGATTCTTTCTCTTTCTTTCTGGTCTGGGTTTTGGGAATGCAGGTAGTGATACAGAAACTACAGAGTGCTGGACCGCACTGAATACAGAGGCAGCAGGTGAATAGAATAGCTAGAGCAAAACCTAGGACTGCAAGCACCTTCCATCCCCATGAGGACAGGAGGCTCCAGAGCCAACCCGTCAGGGACCAGGCACCAGTGTCTGCATCTAGTTTTCTGGTAAGTATATGAAGGCGGGAAATAGCGGCATACACCGAGGGTGCATTATCTGGGATAAATATACAGCAGCTGGACCCGATCAGTTCACATACACCACCACGGTCAGCCAATATGATGTCTAGGACCATACGGTTTTGTAACGTAATGAGTCTTTCGGCAGCCATCTCAGCGGTGATGTTACTTAATGCACCGGCTGTTTCGTTTATGGCTCCCTGGACTACACAAGTCAGTTGTCTTATGTGGCGGCTGTTGATCATAGGCCCCCAGAATGGGATGACTCCTTTAAAGAAATCGCCAGCCTCTTGGCCCGCTGTATCTTCAGCATCTATGGCCCCCCTTCGCAGTCTATTAATTACGGTCGGGGGGTCACTGAGATGATAATCTGCTGGGGCGGTGTAGGTTGGGGGAAGGAGAAATGCAATGTAGCATTTTCCAGACCAGCCTTGAGGTAACCAAGTGCGCGCGTGAGGTCCACAGATAAAGTAGGTGTTGGGGGCAGTGGCCATCGTTGGGAAATTTGGATCAGGTAGGGTGTAGGTCTTGTTACATTCACTATCTCCCATTTTCTGACCCTTGCCCTTTCCTCTTACTCAGAATAGGCCCTGGTGGGGCACGGCCCATCCTCCCTGGTCTGTCTGTCTTTTCTGGACTGAAAATGTCTCCCTAAAGGAGGTGGTGTCATTAAAGAGGGAGTAACTGGTGTTTTCACTAATGTCTGCTCGTCCCCATGTTGCTGTGAGAGTTACCATCCTTGCGACGGCTCGTACTGTTTTTGCTTTTATCTCATTCCAGGTACTAGCGTTTTTGATCGGGGTCTCAGGAATGTTCCTAACAGAGGCGGAAAATATCATAGAGAGTGCATAGGTAGATCCAGCATAGCCAAAAGGGAGAGGAATAAAAGGCATTCCTCCGTGCACAGAATGTGGCATTAAACCACAGACCCAACAATTTGTTTTGTTAATCACCAATTGATGTTGGTGAAGTGTGGAGATGAATGTGTTATTGAAGAACTCTTTTCTTCTGTTCATGAGATGTGGAGGAAGATCTACGTGTGAATGCATAGCAGTATTATTCAAGGGCGCGGGGGAAGATGGCGGGAAAGCTAAATGAAGGAACCAACCTAGACAAGCCATGATGCAGAAAATAAGAATCATGATAGAAAGGAAAAGGGTAACTTTGTCATGTAACAGTTTCGCACAATGAGTCTTTATCTTCATAATTTCGGCTGCTTAATCTTTGAGAGGAAAAAATGCACCAGTAACCGGACTCTTCCCAGCAACCCCTTCACCAAGCGTCCGTCTTGGGCTTAAATAGCCACTGGCAGGCCGGATTCAGATGCAAATGTCTCAAGTCTGTTTGGGGTAGGATCGCAGCCGCGATTTGTACTCTTCTTGGGGTAAAAGTTCTGGGAGGGGTGAAATAAAGTCTGTCGTTTCAGTGTCTTTAAAGTCTGTTTTTTCAGTGTCTCTGGTCTCAGGATCAGCAACAGTGTCCGGAGTTGGTCCGTAGAAGGGTTTGCAATGCGACACGTGCAAGCACCCTTTCCGTCCCTCGACCTTGATGGCGGTCCTCGTCGTCAGCAGCACCAGTTTGGGGGACGTCCACCTTTTCTCCAGAGGGCTGGTTCGATCAAAATTTCTGACGAGCACCCATTGACCAGGCTGAAGGGGGTGCTCATCGGGCGCGGTCTTGTCTGGAAAGCCTGCAGCCACCTGTGAACGGCAAGAACGTAGTGCAGACATCAAAGAAGCCAAGTAATCTGTCAGTACATTTGCATCAATGTCAATTAGCTTTTTAGGAGATGGGACACCCCAGATATTCGGAGGCCTCCCAAATGTAATTTCATAGGGGGACAGACCCGTCCGGGAATGTGCCACCATTCTCATATAGAAGAGGGCAACCGGAAGAGCTGTAACCCAATCTATTTGTTTGTCAGCGCATATTTTTGCTAATTTTGTTTTTAATGTCTGGTTTTGTCGTTCGACTAGGCCTGCTGCTTGTGGATGCCTAACACAGTGAAACTTCCAGATGTATCCTAGCAGTAAGGAGACAGCTTCCATCAATTTAGAGGAGAATGGTTGTCCGTTGTCAGAGTAAATGACTCTTGGCAACCCGTAGCGAGGGAAGAATTCCCTCACCAATTGCTTGGCAGTCATCTGGGCACCATAGTCTGGGACGGGGTATGCTTCAGTCCATCGAGTTAAGGTACAGACTACTACGAGGACATACTTATATCCCCGACATCTCTCCATCTGTATGTAGTCCATTTGTAGGACTTCAAAGGGGTGATCTGGAGGATGGAACCCTCCTTGTTCAACGGATACACTTTTCCCTGGATTGAACTGACAGCAAATCATACAGGTTCGTACTTTTTGTTTGGCTGCTGCACGCAGATGCTTGTTGTGCCATATCAGATTCAGACTGTCTAACATTCCTTTCTCTCCTAGATGTGCGGGACCATGAGCAGTTTCTATCATTATGGGAACCATTAGGTCAGGGAGAAACCATTTGGACTTGTCCTGTGTTACCCAACCTTGATCTGTGTGTGAACCTCCCTCTTCCCATTTTCTCTTTTCGGTTTCTGTGGCTTGATTTTGGATGTCTACTACATCCTTGGTCAGATCGATAACTGGACAGATAGTACTAATGGTGGTTTCGGTGTTTAGTGATTCTGTCTGAGCAGCATGTTTAGCTGTGGCGTCAGCCAGAGCATTACCTCTGGTGATAGAGTCTACAACTTTGGTGTGTGCTTTACATTTTAGTATGGCTATTTCTGTGGGTTTGTGTATTGACTCTAGTAGCTGGAGGATAAGGTCTCCATGTTGGATCTTGGTTCCATGAGAGGTCAGGAAACCTCTCTCTTTCCAAAGGATGCCGAAATTATGAACTACCCCGAATGCATATTGTGAGTCGGTGTAGATGTTGACTCGTTTTCCTTTGGACCATTCACATGCTTGGGTGAGAGCTATTAGTTCTGCTGCTTGTGCAGAATGTACGGGTATTCTGGCTGCTAGAAGGACGGTGTTTTCTGTAGTGACAGCATAGGCTGCTGAGAGTTCGCCTGATTGGAGGCGCATACAGGAACCGTCTACAAACAGTGTGTGTTCTGGTATACTTAGAGGGACATCTGTAAGATCAGACCGGGGTTTTGTAACTAGTTCGACCACCTCTAAGCAGTCATGAACCTGGTTGTCAACTGGAACCATAGGCAGTAGCGTAGCTGGGTTGAGGATATTGCACCTTTTGATGATAATATGGGGTTGGAACAGAGTGACTTCATAACCTGTGAGGCGAGCTATGGTTAAGTGTTGTGTCTGTGTCCTATTCAAAAGCAATTCTACTGCATGTGGAACTTGTACTTCAAGGGAGTGTCCTAGTACTATGGAATCACTTTGTCGTATTGCTAGAGCTGTAGCTGCAACAGATTTCAGGCAGGCCGGCAAACCTTGTGCAACAGGGTCAAGAGTGCTAGAAAAATAAGCACAGGGACGGTGTTTGTTAGCTTGTGTTTGTGTGAGTACTGACAAGGCTGTACCTTCCCGTTCTGTGACAAAGAGGACAAAAGGTTTGGCATAATCAGGTGTGGCTAGGACAGGTGCAGAGCATAATGCCTGTTTGAGGGTGTCAAAAGCAAAAGTGTGCTCAGGTGTCCATGGCAATGGGGAAGAGGTTGTGCTTGTTAGCTGTATCAGGGGTTTGGCCAGGTATGCAAATTGGGGAATCCACTGTCTACAGTAAGACGTGAGACCAATAAAAGCACGGACTTCTTTCTGTGTCTTGGGGACAGGAATGTTAAAAATGAGTTGAATTCTTTCAGATGTGAGTGCCCTACCCTCCTTTGACAGCAGGTGTTCTAGATAGGCCACCTGCTGTAAACACAATTGTAATTTCGAGGGTGACACCTTGTGGCCATGTTGTGCAAGGAACATTAGGACAATTCGTGAAGCTTGTTCACATTCTGGTTTGGAGCGTGCGGTGATCAGAAAGTCATCGACATATTGTAACAATGTCGTGTTGGCGGGCAGAACAATGTCATCTAGCTGTCTTTTAAGTGCCTGACTGTAGATACTGGGACTTTCTGTATATCCTTGGGGAGCTCTTGTGAAACAGAAACTACGACCTTGTAGGGAGAATCCGTATAGGTACTGACTATCTTGGTGGATGGGTACACTGAAGAAAGCATTCTTCAGGTCGATTACAGTAAAATGTGTAGCCTCAGGATCTATGGCTGTTAACAGAGTACTGATATCTGAGACCACAGGGTATTGTGGTACTACACATTTATTGAGTTCACGCAAGTCAACCACGAGTCTGTAGACTGGTGGCGCACCATCATCAGTTTTCTTTCTGACAGGCAGGACTGGCGAGTTACATGTGTTGGAAGGTACTTCTCTGACTACTCCTTTTGTTATCAAATCATCGATAATCTGAATAAGGGCTTGTTCTGCATCTGGAGGTAATTTGTATTGACGGATACGAGGTAGGACAACGCCTTCTTTCAGTGTCACTAAGTGTGGTGTAATATCCATGAATCCTACATCTGTTGGATCAGTAGCCCATAGTGTAACAGGAATGTCTCTTAGTCTGACATCTAGTTCTCGTGTGGTGAAATGACCTTTAAAATCTCGGAGGAATAGTCGGACTCCTTCTGGGGAACAACATATTTTAGCACTGTGGGGTTTCGAGGGGTTTGTCAAAAAGGTTGACCGACACAGGTACTCTGGGTAAGGATGCTTTTATTGTTTTATACAGTCTTCGTTTTTGGACAGGTACTCTGTAGAAAGGGAGTGGTGTTTCTGTTTCCTCCATCGTGGTTTTTCCTGCTCCCGGCCGCCGTTCCCACTGCCTCCTGGGAGTTGTAGGCCGTCTCTCCGCCGTCTCGATAGCCTCTCGATACCGGCAAAGGAAAAATAACAAGTCTGAGTCAGTCTGTCCTTAACCTAGGACTCGGTGCAGGGAAAAAGGGGTGAGGATTTCACACGTGCACTCCCATACCCTGAGCGAGTGTCGGGGGTCAGTGAGGGGGGGGGTTTTAGTGCTGAGGGAGGGTTGTGCGTGACCTCAGGGTGGCTTGCTCCTTCTAATGCCCGCCCACCCGCTGAATCTGGACCGTACCTGGTCAAGCCACACTTCGCGGGAAGTGTGGCTGGGCGATGCGTTATCCCGTTGGCCTCCTGGCTTGATGAAATAGCTGCCGTCACGGTCTCCCAGCTTCTCCGACCTCGGCGTCTCTGCCCTCGGTTCCTCCGACCTCCGCTCCTCCTGAGGGTACTCTTCCTCCGACCTCCGATCTTCCTGCTTGTCCTCCTCAGTCCTCCGATCTTCCTGCTTGTACTCCTCCTCCGTCCTCCGATCTTCCTGCTCGCTCCAGTCCCACTCTGCTTCGCTCTCGCTCCTCTCTCGCCACCAGTCTCCTCCGCCTCCTCCCGGTGTCTCGCACACCTGTGTGGATTCAGGGATGGGTTTTACCTCTGTGACGGGGGTGTGTCCCAAGTCCGGCTCCGCCCACTTAAAGGTGCAGGGATGCAGTGTTTCCAACCCGGGCCGGCACCTGATGACGTCGGGGGTTTTCCAGGACTCCGTGTGCTGTACAGAGAGAGGAGACACATCAATAGGCAGGCCAGGGGGCCCCGCATCCGGGTCCCCCGTGTCACAAGCACCTAGTTCTTTTAGTGTCTGGATGCCAAGGAGATTTTCGGGACAGGACTTTGTAAGCACTAAATTGGTGGAAGTTGTAAGAGGACCAACTTTAAGTGAAATTGGTTCAGAAACTTTGTTGATGACAGGTGTACCAGAAAAACCCAAGGAAATACTATTTGAGCCAGAGAGGGGTACCTTGGGAACTTCGTTGTGCTGCACTGTCGTCCTACTAGCCCCAGTGTCGATCAGAAATTTTGCTTCCTTACCTAAGAGTTTAGCATGTACATAGGGACCCTCTTGGTCAACCGTGACCGGTATTAGTGGACAATTATCGTGTTCCTCCCAGCTGTTTCATGAGATCGTGGGGAATTCAGGATAGGATGACACTGGGTACTGATAGAGTTGGGTGGTAGGTTTAGCATCAGTTGGAGGAGCAGAAGGACGAGGGGGATAGTTACGAGGTTGTGTCTTCCCAGTGGCAATATTATGTTGTAATACTGGACAGTCACGCACGAAATGTCCTGGCTTTTTACAGTAATTACAAGTAACTTTTTCTTGTGATACTTGGGGTTGTTTAGGGGTCTGTTGGATCGTATTAGTTTGTGCTACTAATGCCTTCATTTTAGTATCTTTTGTTCTCTTCTTTTCTTGTTCTTGTTCGTCCCTAATTCTATTTTGGTGATATTGGAGCATCTGAAGTGCTTGTGAGGGGGAGCTTGCTTGCCAAGTACTTTCTACCTTCAGTACTCTATTTTTGATCGTGGGCAAGGCATTTTCTACGAGTTTGGAAACAAATAATCGACTATAGGCATCTCCACCGGAGGAGAGGCCGCTGTTGATGAGGAAGCATTTCTCTAACCTGGAATATTAGTCCCCTATCTCCTCATCTGGTTCCTGTTTACATGCAGAGATAGCATCCCAATCTTCTTTCTTAGTGGTCAGCAACTGGGACAGTATTTTAGGGAGACAGCGAGGGAGTTCCTGAACTAGAGGTCCCAAACCTTGTCCGGGATTACGAGTGGCATCTTCTTTTTCTAAGTCTGCCCATGTTACCTTTTTCCCTTCAATCTCCCAATCTTTTCCTTTTAGCTTGTCGAACTTTCCTTGAGGTAACAGGACTTTGAGGAGAATATTGAGGTCTTTATAAGTAAAGGAACCCATTTGAAGAATGTCCTTGAGTTCCCTATGGAAACCCGAAGGGTCTTTTTCGTGGGAAGGGACCATTTTCTTCATCTCGAGTATTTCCAGTTTTGTCAAAGGAGTGTACACAAATGTTTGTTGCAACTTTCCATCGGAATCTGCAACGGGGTGTACTTCTCGGAGGGGGAACTGTCCTTGGTCATAGGGATGGGGATTTATACTGCCTGTAAAACATTGGATATATCGCTGTCGTAGTTCAAGGAAGATATTAAGGAATTCTTGTCCCCTAGCCACCTACCTCCCTTCTAAACAGTCTCGTAAGAGAGGATGTAATCTTTTTGGTGGGCAACCAGTATGTTCGTACATTGTAATGAGGTGTTGAACCATATAGATGCTAGCTAGTCTTTGAGAGGCTAGAGGGATCGATAAAAACATTTGAGCAACTATATCAGAGCCATATATGGAGTATTGAGATACCCAATGGGTGCTTGATCTAGCGAGTTCTTTTTCTTGTGTGGTGAGTGGAGGCTCGTCGTCCATCCAATCATCTAGAGCTTCTTGCGTTCGTTGGAACAACCTATCTGTGGGGGCTGACAATTTCTTAGTTCTAAGTTTGAATTGTCCGTTATTCTGAGAACGAGGGATACGGGAACGTACTGCACCCTGAAAAGAAGTTCCTTCGTCTCTATCCTCGCTCGTACTCTCATTCTCAGTTCCCTGGGTAAGGGCATCTTTTCGATGGGAATCGGAAACCTTGCTTATGAAGAGTGGAATAAAAAGATCTATTTCCTTTATTTTATTGTAATTTCCTGCGACTACTGCTTGGTCTAGTTGTAGTAAATCATCAGGAACTCTTTTTCCTGCACTAGCTATCATTCTAATAAAACAAGTGATCATGAATCGTGAGAGGCATTTTCTATGTGCTATGGGTCTATTTTTTATAGCCTCCTGTAGAGTTTCTAAATTTTCTCCTGTTCGAAGCGCTTCATAAATTTTGTTTAGGCAATTTGTGACATTCGGTACCTCTTGTATACCTTCTAGAGCTTCTCGTAAGCGAAGGGAAATATCTGCTTGTGAACCTTCCCCTGGGGTTGGATCATAATCACATTCTAACAGAGGTAGAACACCACCCGAAGTGTCAGGGATGGGTTCCGTCTCAGTAACTACTCGTCTGGCTGTTACCTGATTCGTATAAGCAGGAGGAGGCTCCATCAAGTAAGTAGTAATAAAATCGTCGGGTACAGAAGGAACCTTAGGGTGTGGAGGTGCCGTAGGGGTACTAGAATCTGAGTTAATCTCGGACCCTGTTTTTGGTGAGAGGACAGGATATATACCCGTTACTGAGGCTGAGACCTCCCTTTTCTTTTGTTCAGAACAAATATCATCATCCTGATCCTGTAACTTTTTCATCTTACTTTCTTCCGACATTCTCTTTGCTTTCTCAACTTTCCCTTGCTCTTTCTGTTCCCTTCGATGTGCTTCCTTTCGCCATATATCAACACTCTCTAACATCGAGGGTCTCGCTTTCTTTTCCCAACATCTTTTCTCAACCGCCATGATACAATTCAAATCCCATGTGCCACTCTTTGGCCATCTGATCGTGATGTCTAAATCTTTAGTATAACCTTCCCAAAGATCCAAATACAAGATGGCACCAATCCCATACTTTGTGTACATAAAATAACCAGGAGTATCCTTCGGGGGGACTGGTACAGACTGTTCCAGTAACCCCTTCCGGGTACCCAGTTTACACAGCTTAGAGAACAAAGGCATTGTATGATACAAATAAAAACTTTACACTTGAAAAAAACTCGATATATTCCGAGTATCAGAATACAAACATACCGTTTTCTAGAAACCTAGAACCCGTCTTTACCGTGCTCTGAATAACTCAGAACCCGTCTTTACCGTGCTCTGAAAATTCAGAACCCGTCTTTATACACCCCCAGCAGTACTCACCGAGGTGCAGAGAACTTGAAGACCTTGAAGATCTGGACACTTGATTACGCAGTGCTCGTGGACAGGGACTGGTCGGGTTTCAGACGACCTCGGACTCGGCAATCTTCACAGGTTTCGGGCTCTGGGTCGAGACTTCCGCTGTCGTCCTCACCGCCTCGTATGGATGGCTAGGCCGTGGCTCGGCCCCTCTTCGACACGAAGGAGTTCATGCAGGAACACCCTGCAGTGTGAACGTAGAAGTCCGTCGATGTCTTGAAGAGACCGGTCTAGGTCCGCATCACCGGCGTGTGGGGAGAAAGGGAAGTTCCTGTTCGGGCGCCAATTTGCTGTGGTAAATATTTTAGTAATTTACCTTGATCAGAATTTCTAGGCAATATCAATAAGTTCAAGTATGAAGAGCAGAGTCCGTGGTGGTTCGAATTCAGGGTCTTTATTCAGTAACTCGAGTTAAGGGAGAGCTCCGTCACCTGAGGAGGATCGGAAGAATCTCTGACATTATTATCTGAACACACAGTATTTATAGCAGGAAAAGAGGAAGGAGCTTCCCTCCAATGCATGCCTGGATCATACGTTAACATAAAACAGAAGTCATGTAGGCCCGGATCATATGTTGCAATAAAACAGAAGTCATGACTATAAAAGGAGGCAGCGTCATGAAAGAGTGAAGACATGGTAGAGGAGATAAGGCTGAGTCATGATTTAGAATGAGGAAGCACAAGAGAGGCGAAGGTGTGGAGAAATAACACTAGGCTGGTTCCTTAGATAAGGGTGAGGTGGTTGTGACAGGATGTCTGTTTGTCGTGTTTCAGCATTCGGGGGCTCTTCTTCTCGGAATTGGTTATCGTGGTTTAACAGAATGGGGCCTATTTCTCGGAATTGGCCCGATTGTAGGGAAATGGTTACAGATGGGGGGGGTCTTGTTCTCGGCATCGGCTTAACCACAGTAATGCACGGTTTGAGTGAGGCAGTTGGTTCTCGGAGTCGCTTTGACCATAAGGATGAGCGTTTGACTTTTATTTTGGGGAAGGAGAGCGCGTGTGTAACTACATGAGGCGCATGATCAGCGCGTGATCGGTTCGTGCTCGTTTTTCTCGGGTGCTCGTGTTCTCGTGTGCTCGTGTTTTGGCATGATGGGCTCGGGGACGTGACGGAAGAGGGTGTATGATGGGACATAACTGTATGATAAATAATCATTTTCCACAGCCTTTATGCGTAGTCCCCCGGAAGAGATAGCATTGGCCGGAGGACTAGACCGGGACACCACTTCCGGCCGGAAGTGAGTATTCCCGTATGTGTGTTGTGGCGCCCGGAACGGCGAAAACCGCCACATGACAAAAACAATGACTAGATAAAATACAGATATCTCTAGCAAGTGCATTGACCACGAGCAGGGTGCAACACCCATTGGGCTAAAAGGGCTTCAACCTCCTGTGTGGGTCAATGTACGGGCTGCATCTTCAAGGCTACTTGTTTCAGTGGAAGCCCAAGTCGTGCAGAACACTGCTCGGGAAGCTGGTGTTGGAGAAGATACTTAACATCTATACTAATATAATAAAGAGAGAGCCCAAACCTTTGAGGCGGGTAAGCTCAAGAACTACAGCACCAATTGGAACACCCAATACAGCATTGCAAACTACAGTATCAGCAGATGGTCATAGGCTATACAGCAGCCCAACATATACATTAGAAGGGTAAAAGAACGTTTTGTGAAAAGTAGTCCATTGTGGGCGTGTGCGTTGTGGGATTCGGCAAAAGAGAAGCGTTCTGTGTGGGACTAGCATTCCAATATGAGTGGGCGTGTCCTTTAGCATTGTTGTGGGCGTTGGACGTTGAAGCCATGTTGTGCGTCTAAGTGGCGTAGGCTGGAGCGCTAAACACGTTCGGGATGGAGCAAACACACACGTTCGCATATTGCAGGGGCGTAGGCTGGAGCAGCCAAACACGCTGGAGCAGCCAAACACGTTCGGGGATGGAGCGAACACCAGAAAAAACACGTTCGTGGCTGAAGCGTGTTAAGGTACAGTGGCGTCGGCTACAGCATGCCCGGACAACGTCGGGACGGGTTGCTAGTTCTTAATAAAAAGACAGGTTCAAGGTCTCCTGCTACTATGAAATGTTTTCTCAGGAAAGGATAGAAGTTACTGGTGACAAATTGTATTGCAGAAAATGAAAAATTGTATTGTGCGAAATTGCATTTATAGATAGCGCTTATAATCTATGCGAAGCGGTAGCAAGCACTAAATAACGCAATACAGGGGAGAATGTAGATTGTCCACATCCTGGTGGGCAGAGAATCCGGATTTTATTAGTGACATGGAGGCTAAGATTATTTAAATCTCCTTTAAATTCAATTCAATATAACTTTATTCAAATACATGTTGAATCCATAAAAGTGCAACAATAAAAATACATCCAATTCATTACATTAAAACCCATAAACATACATAGATATGATGTATAATGAATAAAAAAGTGTAGAGATCCAGCGCCCTCAAAAGTATATAAAGTGCAAAATCGTGCATCAGAGCTGTACAGTATTCATGGAGCAACGTTCTCTTACAGCAGCTTTCAAAAAGGCATCCAAACAAATTGCCTCCGCTTCATCGCTCAGGTGAATAAACAATTCTCGTGCCTTTATTAAATGTCTAACTCCTCGTTTCTTTAAAAAAGGGACCAGAGAATTTTTGGACTATATAAGATAAAACCCACAAAAAACGTAAAATGGGACATTGACTATCCAGAGTTGCCATGACAAGGACAAGGAGTAAAATCCAAATTAATGTTAAAACCTAGCAGGAAGCATAACAGATATTTCGCTTTATACCGAAGGCTTCGTTCCCACTGTCCTCTCACTCTAATACATTGCCTTGTTATCTGAGAAGGGGCGAGTAACATGTAATTTGACATGCTCTCCTTCAAGGTTCCCTTACACAGTCTATTGGAAATTGCCTAGTCGTATAGTGTCTGCCATTTTGTTAAGTGGATCATCAAAAGTATGTTCAAGAATGACGGAGCATAATATGGATCTTACACCAGCTAGCCATGCAATTTCAATCCTCTTCTCACAACTGAGGCAATCTTTAAGAATGTTCCTGGTTAAACAAGCTTTTTAATTTTTACAGATGGCTGTCCATAATAACAGCGTTCAGGACTTTATGTTATCCTTGATGTATGGGAAACCGATTTCTCTATGCCAAATGTAGTATAAGATGCAATAGGAGCCATAAGGGCCTTTCTACAAAACCTGTTCTCTTCCAATTGAACTGGGCTGCAATTCTGAAATCGCCAGACACCAGCACCATACGTGGCAGCAGGCAAATATTGTGTTTTATATAATTGTAATAAAGGGGGGAGAACACCTCCACCCTTCGGTTGTGGTAAGGAAAATAGTGCGCATATTGATTCTGCCTGCTTTGCGCAACCTGTCGGCCCCATGAGCCTGTGGCTGCAAATGATATTCCCAAATAGGAAAATGTACTAACTTGTGATAGCTTGTTTTTGTTGCCTGCAGAAATAGAGGATAAGAGATGTTTCTTTTGACCACATGCCATAATAAAAGATTTGTTAAAAGTTGTTTGTAAATCTAAGGTGGTCATAAAATCAACAAAGCCCTGTACCAGGCAACATAAAGAGCTGGCGTGCGCGCCATTAAAACTGTATCATCTGCATATAAAAGTGTAGGTAATGGAGAGCCATTGATTAGAGGAACGTCTGGGGTCATGTTCATTAAAATCGGGTGAAGGTTATTAATATATAATATGAATGAAAGTGGTGCCAGTTCGCAACCTTGCCACCCTACTCACAAAACATTTATTGAATATGAAACCTTACCCCCGTTGTGATTCTAACCTTGACCTTCGTGTCTGTGTGCAAATATGCGAGAACGTGCACTAGTGCCTCGTCCAGCCCCTGCACCAAAAGGTTCGTCCAAAGCCGATTTACACAGTCAAAAGCTTGGGATGGATCCATGAATGCTAAATATGACTTAGGTGCAATTGTATATTGCCACGTCCCTTAACGTAGCGAGGAATGCATGTGGCAGGTTGGCGGTCTAGCGCTATTCAGCAGCGCAGTACCGCAGGTCACCACTCAACCACTTCCGGGTAACACCATTAAAACCCAACAACTTCCCTTACGCCGGAGCTTCTGATACTGCTTCGGACGTTGAGGAGCACGTCTTTCTGGGAGTTGGTGCCGGCGCACACTTCGTTTCCCGAGACTCTGATGGTAAGCGCTGGAGCGCGTTACCGTTCCTTCCTTGTTGTTTTGTTTTCGGTGAACGCAGGAGCGCGTCACCATTCTTAGCCCTGTTGTTCCCCGGTAAGCGCAGGAGCGCGTTACCGTTTCCTCCTGGTTTGCCGACTTCACGATGAGCGCAGGAGCGCAACATCGTACATTTGCCTTGCTGTTTTGTTATGGTGAGCGCAGGAGCACGTCACCATTTATAGCCCTGAATATTGTTTTATTACGGTGAGCGCTGGAGCGCAACAACGTACATTTGCCTTGCTGTTTTGTTATGGTGAGCGCAGGAGCGCATCACCATTCACAGCCCTGAATATTGTTTCATTCCGGTGAGCGCAACACCATACCTTTGCCTTGCTGTTTTTGCCTATGGTAAGCGCAGGAGCGCGACACCGTTCAGTCCCTTGTTCTTCCTGGTAGTAGCACTGGTGCTTGTTACCCTTCACACCCCCTCATCTTCATGGGAACCGCAGGAGCATTTCATCTATCCTTCCTTTGCCTTTATACCTGATACCAAGTGCAGGAGCGTGTTGTTACCTTTTTCCTACCGCAGTCTGGAGATACCTGTAATCTTCCCTTCCTTCAGGTGACCATCATGCGAACGCATGGGAATGAGTGTGCATACTGATAATTACAACTAGTGATTGTTTGTGGGTTTCCCTTCCTTCAGGGTCTAAGGCAGGAAGACACAATCACCCAGGAGGGTCCATTATTGTTTCACCATACCTTCAGGCACCTCCCTAGCAGGATTCCTTCCCCCGGCTCTCACCACGCCCCGGTCTGGTACTATTAAGGTAGGACAAGGGAGCAGGTGGGAAACGGTGGAGGTTATTCATGTCATCCCTGCGAGACTACTCTACAGGCAGACGGTAAGGCTTGTGGGGTCCTTGACAGAATCAGAAGCTCAAGCTAATTGTCTCGCCTGGGTGACATGAGCAACCAACACATAACCCTGTAGTACATACCTAACATGTTGACCTGTGTACAAGCCGAGAACCAGAGTCTATGGCAGGACGTCACCGCCCTACAGGGTCAGCTGGCCTTCGGACAGACACCCACGGTATGACCCAGGCAGAGAGATGTCCTACAACCACCTACCTTCAACCCTTGGGGGTCCTCCTCCCAAACACTTCCTCCTATCCAGGTGTTGGCTCCCCATCCCATCCAGTTAGCGGCACCAGAACGCTTTTATGGGGATAGTAGCAAGTACAGCATATTCCCTTAGCCAGTGCCATTTGCACTTTATGGCTCGTGCTTCAGCCTTCCCAGACGACGCAGCAAAGTTTGCATACAATCTCTCGTATCTGGGCGGAGATGCGGCCCAGTGGTCCATAGCCTTAGTAGAGAACAACGACCCCATGTTATATAACCTACCTGCTTTCAAGGACACATTACGTAGAATGTTTGCCCGACACACACACTAGTCCAGGCTGCTGATAACGCACTTCTCAATCTCAAGCAAGGTAACACAGACCTTTTACACTACACCACCACATTCAATAGGTTGGTCATTGAAGCGAAATGGCCTGAAACCAAGATGGTGTAGGTGTTCTATCAGGGGCTCCGTGAGGAACTGAAGGATCTTCTATCGCAAATCTCAGATCCCCCTGAAGAAATTGGTCCATTCATAGACTTGACTGTTAAAATGAATTACAGAATGCAGGAACACCAAAAGGTTTGTCCAAAGCCGATTTACACAGTCAAAAGCTTGGGATGGATCCATGAATGCTAAATATACTGATGACTTACGTGCAATTGTATATTGTCACGTCCCTGAACGTAGCGAGGAATGCATGTGGCAGGTTGGCGGTCTAGCGCTATTCAGCAGCGCAGTACCGCAGGTCACCACTCAACCACTTCCGGGTAACACCATTAAAACCCAATAACTTCCCTTACGCCGGTGCTTCTGATACTGCTTCGGACGTTGAGGAGCACGTCTTTCTGGGAGTTGGTGCCGGCGCACACTTCGTTTCCCGAGACTCTGATGGTAAGCTTTGGAGCGCGTTACCGTTCCTTCCTTGTTGTTTTGTTTTCGGTGAACGCAGGAGCGCGTCACCATTCTTAGCCCTGTTGTTCCCCGGTAAGCGCAGGAGCGCGTTACCGTTTCCTCCTGGTTTGCCGACTTCACGGTGAGCGCAGGAGCGCAACACCGTACATTTGCCTTGCTGTTTTGTTATAGTGAGCGCAGGAGCGCGTCACCATTCACAGCCCTGAATATTGTTTCATTCTGGTGAGCACTGGAGTGCAACACCGTACATTTGCTTTGCTCTTTGTTTATGGTGAGCACAGAAGCACGTCACCATTCATAGCTCTGTTTTCCTCCGGTAAGCGCAGGAGCGCGTTAACATTCCTTGCCCTGAATATGTTTGATTACGGTGAGCGCAGGAGCGTAACACCATACCTTTGCCTTGCTGTTTTTGCCTATGGTAAGCGCAGGAACGCGACACCGTTCAGTCTCTTGTTCTTCCTGGTAGTAGCACTGGTGCTTGTTACCCTTCACACCCCCTCATCTTCATGAGGACCGCAGGAGCATTTCACCTATCCTTCCTTTGCCTTTATACCTGATACCAAGCGCAGGAGCGTGTTGTTTCCTTTTTCCTACCGCAGTCTGGAGATACCTGTAATCTTCCCTTCCTTCAGGTGACCATCATGCGAATGCATGGGAATGAGTGTGCGTACTGATTATTACAACTAGTGATTGTTTGTGGGTTTCCCTTCCTTCAGGCTCCAAGGCAGGAAGACACAATCACCCAGGAGGGTCCAATATTGTTTCACCATACCTTCAGGCACCTCCCTAGCAGGATTCCTTCCCCCGGCTATCACCACGCCCCGGTCTGGTACTATTAAGGTAGGACAAGGGAGCAGGTGGGAAACGGTGGAGGTTATTCATGTCATCCCTGCGAGACTACTCTCCAGGCAGACGGTAAGGCTTGTAGGGTCCTTGACAGAATCAGAAGCTCAAGCTAATTGTCTCGCCTGGGTGACATGAGCAACCAAGACATAACCCTGTAGGACATACCTAACATGTTGACCTGTGTACAAGCCGAGAACCAGAGTCTATGGCAGGACGTCACCGCCCTACAGGGTCAGCTGGCCTTCGGACAGGCACCCATGGTATGACCCAGGCAGAGAGATGTCCTACAACCACCTACCTTCAACCCTTGGGGGTCCTCCTCCCAAACACTTCCTCCTATCCAGGTGTTGGCTCCCCATCCCATTCAGTTAGCGGCCCCAGAACGCTTTTATGGGGATAGTAGCAAGTACAGCATATTCCCTTAGCCAGTGCCATTTGCACTTTATGGCTCGTGCTTCAGCCTTCCCAGACGACGCAGCAAAGGTTGCATACAATCTCTCGTATCTGGGCGGAGATGCGGCCCAGTGGTCCATAGCCTTAGTAGAGAACGACGACCCCATGTTATATAACCTACCTGCTTTCAAGGACACATTACGTAGAATGTTTGCCCGACACACACACTAGTCCAGGCTGCTGATAACACACTTCTCAATCTCAAGCAAGGTAACACAGACCTTTTACACTACACCACCACATTCAATAGGTTGGTCATTGAAGCGAAATGGCCTGAAACCAAGATGGTGTAGGTGTTCTACCAGGGGCTCCGTGAGGAACTGAAGGATCTTCTATCGCAAATCTCAGATCCCCCTGAAGTAATTGGTCCATTCATAGACTTGACTGTTAAAATGAATTACAGAATGCAGGAACGTAAAACCGAAAAAACCAAA
Organism: Lissotriton helveticus; assembly: GCF_964261635.1. Classification (NCBI taxonomy): domain Eukaryota; kingdom Metazoa; phylum Chordata; class Amphibia; order Caudata; family Salamandridae; genus Lissotriton; species Lissotriton helveticus. Next base: position 102,633,367 of record NC_136067.1, read on the forward strand.
GGAAAGAACCCAGATATACGCTGTTCTGGGAAAAACCCAGAATGGAGGGAACCAGAACACAGGACGCCCGGAGCCTATGCAAATAGGTGGCATCCGTGGCCCCTTGTCCAAGGCCGAAAAAGAAAAACGGCAAAGCTAAAACCTATGCTTGTATTGTGGCAAAAGCGGCCATTTTGTCAAGGAATGCCCTATTATGCCAAAGAAACCTAACCCTAATAGATCCAGTGTTCTTACCGTATCACGTGGTGAGTGGTCGGATAATGACAGAACTCAGTAGATGGGAAGGTCGGTCTACTGGGGTGTTCATCAGAGAAGACCTCGGTCTCTGCCCCAAATGAACACAACCAACATGTAGGCATCACAGTAACACTACAGGATCATAAAGGCCAAATCATGGTATGTGACGGTCCTCATTGACTCAGGTGCTACAGGGAACTTCATTGACACCCAGTATTTGGCCAACCTCGGAATTCCATCGGTGACCAAGAACAAACCGGAAACAGTCAAGGCAGTGGATAGCATGGACTTGACCTCGGGTATGATCCGGTTCCAGACGGACGTCTTGAGGATGGTATGTGGGACGGAACACAAGGAATACATTGTTTTTGATGTCATAGACGCACCTCAGTTTAGGCTGATATTGGGTCTTCCGTGGCTCGTGAAACACAATCCCCACATCGATTGGGTAACCAGATTGATGACTCTTGACTCCTCAGTTTGCAAACATACTTGTTACTCCCAACAGGTGGATACCAACGTATGAGTGATACAAGCAAACACCCTTCCCCTTACAAGGATGGGTGTTGTCACACAGGAAGATGTGCCCGAAGCATACGCAGACCTGACGTCGGTGTTTGATAAACAAAAGGCCTATACCCTGCCCCCACACCGCAGTTTTGACTGCAGGATAGACCTAGCGCTAGGATCCAAGCTGCCTAGTTGTCGTGTGTATTCCCTCATGGAAAAGGAAAGTACTCATCTGTGCAACTACCTGGATGAATACCTGCAGAACGGATTTATACGCCACCACTCCAAGGGCCCGATGTAGGTCGGTCGGTAACGGCCGAAAATCGGTATTTTCGGCCGTTACCGATCGGAATAGAGACAACGGGATGTAGGAGGCCGAAATCCGGCGAAATCGGCGATTTTACCGATTCGGAAAGTCACCGAGTCGGTAGGATTCCGAATCGGAAAAAAGTAGGAATCGGAAAAAATCTCCGATTCGGTAGAATACCTAATCGGAGATTTTTCCAATTCCTACTTTTTTTCGAATCGGAATCCTACCGACTCGGTGACTTTCCGAATCGGTAAAATCGCCGATTTGGTATAAATTCCGATTCGGTGAAAATCCAATTCGATGCGAAAAGCTTAAGATTGAGATGTAGGTAAGCACTGAAATACCGATTTTGCTTCAAATTCGGTATTTCAGAGTCGGAAATTACCATGGATTGGAATCAGGTGGTAACCAGGTGCAACCTATAAAAAAGGACCCAAAATGCAGTTCTACTTGCAACATGGCAGCTTTCTATGTCATAGCAAGACGGCTACGGCTACAGCAGGAAGGAGAGAGGGAATGGCTGAGACAGGAGCAGGTCTACAGGCAGAGGGTGACCCTGTGCATGCTGACAGATCCAGAGATCCTACAGAGGTACAGGCTGGAGGCAGACACCATCAGAGACCTCATCAGGGACCTCCAACCCCTGTTGCAGCACCCCACCCCAAGGGCACACGCAATCCCTGTGCAGGTGCAGGTGCTATGCTGCCTACACCTGCTGGCGTCTGGCAGCTATCAAAGTGTAGTTGCTGTGGCAGGAGGGGTGACCCAGAGCAGCCTGTCAAGGTTCTTCCACAAGTTCCTTGATGCCATGATCCAGAGGATGGACCACTACATTTCCTTCCCTTCCACCCATGCAGAACTGGCACAGACAAAAGCTGAATTCTATCAGATGGCAAGATTCCCCCACATGATTGGCTGCATAGATGGCACACACATACCGATTTGCCCCCCTGCTGACACGGAATACGTATACCGCAGTCGGAAGTCACGGCACACCATAAATGTGCAAGTGATATGCAATGCCAAGTGTGTGATCACTGACCTGGTTGCAAAGTTTCCGGGGAGTAGCCACGACTCCTATATCTTCCAGAGTAGCGGTATTTATGTACGGCTGATGGCAGGGGAATTTGGCGAAGGATACCTCCTAGGTAAGACACAGTGTCAGACCCCCATAACCAAAATTGCAGTGTGAAGTACATGTATGCATGTGAGTAATGTTACCCCTTCTCCTTCTAGGCGACAGTGCATATGCCCTACGCTCGTTCATTCTCACCCCTTACCTCAACCCCTCAACACCCAGCCAAAGGAGATACAACCGTGCCCACAAAAGCACGAGGAACGTAGTGGAAAGGACCTTTGGCATCTGGAAGAGCAGGTTCAGATGTCTGCACAAGAGCGGAGGTGCAAGGCAATATACCCCCACCACCTGCTGCAAGATTATTGCTGTCTGTGCAATGTTGCACAACCTTGCAGTCAGGAAAGGCACTGAGGTAGAGTTATCCGACTACGAGGACCCTGACGATGACAATGCTGTGCCACTACCACTACCTGCTGGAGTCTCTGCACCAACTGACGGCAGATACAGGCGTCAGGAGATCACAGACAACTATTTCTGAGTGAGTACAGATGCACAAACAGGTCAATGTATGTTTTCAGAAATTAAATTTAATAATGTTGCATCAACGTTACTGCACTGATGTGCAACAAAAGAAAAGTTAAACAAGAAGGGGTAGGAATGTCCAATGTCCGGGTTGCCTCACCCGCAGTGGCAGTCTTATTTTTTGCTGCGCTTAGCAGGCCCACTAGGATGAGCCTCACCCCCTTCTGAATGCCCTGCAGCCTCAGCTGAGCGCCTGCTGCTCCGGCGTGGCTCTGACGCAGCGCTGGCCGGGCTGCTGCGGCTGCTGCTGTCCCCAGCCTCGCCCAGGACGGGATTCACTACGGTGTTGGAGATGAGTAGTGTCTCCATGGCGGTTGTAATACGGCCCATGCCCCTAGTGACCTCGGACATGTTCTGTGTGAGGCTGGCCTCCATGTTTGCCCCACGTTGGCATAGCTGGGCAGTCGCAGCAGCAAGGCGGTTGAGTGACCTGTTCTGCACTCGTGCATCCCTGCGACGACTCACCTCATGGTCATCCAACCTGTTGCAGAGCTGGGTGATGGCAGTGGTCATTCGGCCAATTGATGTCGCTATTTCCTTGTTGCTGTCAACGAAGGTCTTGAAGCCCTGTGTCATTTCACCCATCTGCAGGTTGTGCAGGCGCAACTGGCGATGGCAGGCCAGGATGGATTTCGCCTGCATCCTCTGTATCGTGACCATGCTGGTCTCCAGCCCTGCGAAGACGCTGCCTCCCGGTGCTGGTATTGGGCTGCTGGTTGCACGTGGCCTACGTGGATTCCTGCTGCCCTGCTGTGTGTGCTCTGGTGACGCTGGTGTCACGGGGTCTTGTGCAGGAGCCTGAGCCGCTGCCCCCTCCATGATGACTAATGGAGCTACAATTCTCCTCCGGGCCGGGGAAGTGGCAGGTGCAGGGTGGCTCTGTGGTGGTGTGTTCTCCGGGGAGAATAGCAATGAGGGCGACTGAGACTGAGACAGTCGGGGGGAGTGTGGAGTTGTGAGGGAATGTCCAGTGTCCTCCTCATTTGCCAGGGCACAGCTGTTGTCCTCCTCCTCCTGTGCTGCTGCACTGGTGCTTGCCACCGCCGCACTGGCTGTTGGTGCTGGAGCTGGTGCTGGAGCTGATGCTGCTCCCCCGCCTGATGGTGCCCCTAGGTATAAAGAAGCATTTGTCAAGTGGGTGCTAATGTGTTCCAGTCACTACTATTAAAGCATTGCACATCTCATTACAAACACGTTGATGCTGTATTACTGTTATTTATCTTATGCTTGTGCTGTGGCATTTTTGGTAACTTTTGCAGAGTACATTTAGGAAGATGCATTGCTCATGTCTGTTGCTAGCAGTACTGGCCTGGGGTTTGGCTGTGCATTGGGTCTGTAGGGGAGGTGTCTGGTATGGTGTGTCAAGTTGCGCATGCTTCTTACCTGTAGCTGTAGCTCGGAATGAGCTATCCAGGTCCCCAATTCCCACGACACTGGCCCTCTCAATGGTGGTCGCCACTAGTTCCTCCAGCTGAGTGAGGGGTGGCGCACGGTTTGTTCCTCCTCCAGTGAGTCCAGCCTGCTTGTGCAGGTCGGCCAGTTTGCGCTTGGTCACGCCACGGATGTCATAAAACCTCTTCTTGAGGTCGTCTAGGCTCCTGTGGGTGACACCAACTGCATTCACTTTCTCCCCGATGTCGATCCACAGCCTCCTCTTGGTGCTCTCCGGAACAGTGAGGGACAGCCTTCCATATAGCTGGGTGTGCACCCTCACCACCTCCTCCACCAAAGTTTGCAGCTCCATGGTGCTGAATTTTGGATTGCGCTTACGCGCTGCCTTCTGGCTCTCTGTGCTGGTATCCATGTCTCACAGGGATCCTGCTCACAATGCTGCTCTCTCTGTGTTTGCTCAGCTCAGGCAGCTTTCCAGAAAGTTCTGATGAGTTGCACCTGCCTGGGTTGCCACTCCCTGTGGGGGAGGGTGCTTACAGCTCATTGGCTGATGTCTTCAGTGTCACTCAACCTGCTCGGCAAAACGGCATTTTCCGATTCGGTATTTACCGATTCGGTATTTTCCGAATATGTTCGGTAAATACCGATTCGGAATGTATAATGCCTTCCTATTGGCCTTTCGGCCCATGGGGCGTATTTATATTTCCGATTCGGCGTTTACCGAATCGGTTGGTTCCGCATTTTTTTATTACCGATTCGGACGTGTCCGACCCGGCCTATACCGAATCCGTACTTGGCGATTCGGTACGTACCGACTCTCGATACCGAATGCTACCGATTCGGTATTTTTCCGATGTTTTTTTCCTACATATCATTTTCCGATTTTGAAATACCGATTCGGTACGGATCGGTATTTTAAAATCGGTAAATGCGTTTTACCTACATCGGGCCCCTAATCACCTGTTTCTTCAGCACTTTTCTTTGTGGGAAAAAAGGGGGGAGATCTACGAACCTGCATTGATTATAGGGCCATACACAACATCACGGTCAAGAACCGATACCCATTGCCCCTGATCTCCAATCTATTGGACCAGGTGAAGAGCGCAACGATCTACACCAAACTAGACCTCCGGGGGGCCTATCATCTGGTGAGGGCCTAGAAGGGAGATGAATGGAAGACAGCATTCCGGACCCGTTACGGCCTGTTTGAGTACGAGGTGATGCCTTTCGGGCTATGCAACGCCTCCGCAACCTTCCAGTACTTCATTGATGAGGTACCGCGCGAATACATCGATCAGTATTGCGTGGTCAACATAGACGCTATCCTGATTTACTCCCCCAATGTCACGGAACACATCTAACATGTTCGTAACATTCTCAAGAAACTACAGAAACATGGCCTGTATGTAAAGCTTGAGAAGAATGTTTTTCACACTACTGAGGTGGAATTTCTAGGACACATATTGACCCCCGCAGGAATCAAGATGGATGCAAGAAAAGTCGAGTCTGTGTTATAATGGCCATCTCCGGATTCCCTGAAACAGGTACAGCAGTTCCTTGGCTTTGCCAACTACTACCAGCGCTTCATCGTGGGGTTTTCAGACATCATCACTCCCATCACACACTTGCTACGAAAAGGAACTAAATTCATGTGGAATCCAGAAGCCGAGAAGGTTTTTCTTGATCTGAAAACCAGGTTTACAAGTGCACCCATCCTGATACACCCCGATCTGGAACAACCATTTGTTGCTGAAGCAGAAGCCTCAGAAGATGCATTAGGAGGAGTGCTATCCCAAAGAAACACTGAATCAAACCTTCTACATCCTGTAGCATACTATTCCCGGAAACTACAACCTACAGAAAGGAAGTACACGGTTTCCAATCGGGAACTGCTAGCGATCAAGGTGCATTTGAGGAGTGGCGTCATTACCTGAAAGATGCGAAACATCCCGTCACCATATATACGGACCACCGGAACCTGCAATTCCTTCGATCAGCCACGGCTCTTACTGACCGTCAGCTATGATGGACGCTGTTCTTCAATGAATATGATTTTATGATCACATACCGTCTTGGTAAAGAAAACGCCAAAGCGGACACATTGTCAAGACTAGGGGAGACGGTGAAGGAACTGACAAAACAATGCCATCTCCCATCTTACCAGAACAATGTTTCCAAGGAGCCATCATTTCCTCTTCCTTCCTGAACCAGTTGAGAGATGATCTCCAGGCAAAGAAATGAGAGGAGTGGATCGGTGATCTGACAGGAATCACTACCCGTGACGGACTCCTCTATAAGGGAGAACATTTCTACCTTCCGTTACCACACCAACAACAAAAAGCCATGTACTTATGCCACAACCAAGTACTATCCCTGCACCCTGGATACCACAAAACCTTGGACCTGTTACAGAGACACTTCTGGTGGCCAACCATGCAGGAGGATGTTCGCAGCTACATAGCCCACTGTTCCGTATGTGCTCAAGGCAAGAAACAGCCAAGACCTACTGTGGGTTTACTACATCCGATCCCTGTACCACCCTATCCATGGCATACAGTGTCCATGGATTTCGTTGTGGAGCTACCTCGTACAAAGACAGGATGTACCACTGTTCTTTCTATCGTGGATCATCTAACCTAAATGGCACACTTCGTACCATAGCTAAAGTTGGCTTCTGCGGTGGAGGTAGCAGGGATCTTCATGACCAACGTAAACCGTCCGCATGGAATTCCTGTCAGGGTTGTCAGCAGCACAAGAATTAATAAGTTCGCCACTAACCTCTGCCTAGCAGCCAGCAGGAACAATGTCGTACAGAGAATCCTCCCTCCTCTCCTGAGCCCTACCCTCCACAGTGTTAGTGTCACACAACTATGTAAGATAACACCCCGGGGAAAACGGAAGGGGACAAAACAATAAACTCTTGCCAATATTTCCCTGGCTTCTTAGGTTTGGTCTAGGAGAACTGACGGCAATCTGCATTTAATATAAAAGAAGAATAATGAAAACACATATGAGGAGTACTGGCAATAACACACTCTCTTATATTATAACCACTAGAACAGTTTAGATAGTTACCGGAAGGTAAATAATAGCCCCAACCATCAGTAGCCACTTGTAAGGACGTTTAAACCCCAACCTGTCTTCATGTCCTCCTAGAAGAGTTATTGTTAGCCCTCCCGTGCTGTTTACATGCACAACACAGAGAAAGGCTTCACCCACAGGTAGTAGCTGTTGCGTCACAGCACAAAGTCCAGATTGCAGCCCCAGCTGGTTTAAAAGCCACCGGTGGAATGCAGGGAAAACTACGCGCAATAATCAATTAGTGCTTTCTCAAAATGAATAATACTACAGGGAAAAACAAAGCACATGCGGCAGAAAGAGAAGCGCGACTCTGCTTCTAAAATTGTCTCGCTATCGGCAATACCTTACGCCTCCAGACGGTAGGCGTGCACAAGGGTCTCTGTCTTCCTGGGAAGGAGAAATCCGCCTCGGGCCGCTTTCAGCTCCTACGAAAGTCCGTGGGCGCCGGTCGGCAAAAGCTTTGGAAGACGCGGCAGATGCGGAGAAGGTCGAGGATCTTTTGAAGTCCTCAAACGGAGTGTCCTGACGGAGTCTGGAAGGTTTTCCAGCTGGAAGGAAAGCGTCTGCTTTCCTCACGAACAGGTGAGATTGGCAAGCACTTATTCCCCTCCCCGGAAGTGCTTAAATAATGGGCGGGCTACAAAGGGAAGCTTCCTGCTTGCTGAATGGGCCCCCATTGCATGCTGGGACATGTAGCGCAGCGAATCCCCATGTTTGTTATACCGTTGTCCATGCCTGCAGGGCAGTCTGGACCTTTTGGCCTGTAGGATCGCGACAGAACCCCCTCTCAAATAACGCCGACTCGGCGGTCGTCTGGGTTTTCCGGGATTGTTAGTATGAAAACGTTCCACAAGATCTGGGCAGTAGAGATTTTGCTCTGGTTCCCAGGTTCTATCTTCCACTCCAAATCCTTTCCATTCAACTAGATATTGTACTCGCCCCCTTACTAAGTGGGAGTCAAGGTGCTCCTGTACATCATACTCCTCCTGTCTATCGACCTCCATAGGGAGGGGCCTTTCTGGTAACCCCATACTGACAGGGCAGGGTTGAAGTAGGGATACATGGAATACAGGGTGTGTGCGCCAAGACTGAGGTAATGTCGTGGATTGGCAGCAGCACCAGCATATACTCGCCACTAACCTTTGCTCAGATGTCCGGCAGAAACGACGTCGGATGCTAATATCCCCAGCCCTACCAGCTACGGATCCCACAGTGAAGGTTTACTCACTGTGTGAACACATACCCAGCAGGGAAAGGGTAAGTGGATAAAATAAAAAACAGGTAATGGTGAATCTTGAGGACCCCTCTTGGTCTGGTCTAAGGATGGCAGGGGACCGACAAGGACACTCCACCTGTCCAGGGGAAACAAAGGAACAACGTTACCCCCAATGCTTTTGGAGTCTGAGAACACCACTAACCCCCTTTTGGTTTCTGGATCTTACCAGACTCACACACCACCCAGGCCTTTGGAACCGGATAACAACAGCCTCCTGTGGGGCAGAGAGCCCTCTGACTCTACAGGAGGAAAGTGTTCAGAGGATGGTTGATTGTTCCTCAGACAGGCGTTACCAGCACTGGACCTGTTGCGGACAAAGTACATAGACTATGACGGTTTGTTGACAGCACAAACCGTACATAGCCTGAATTCCAAGGAAGAGTACTAGTGATAACAAAAAAGTCAATGAAATATCTCTGCCTCCTATTCAAGGCTTCACAGTACAGGACGTCACAATACTACAACTCCCAGAATCCCTCTCTGGGGGGTAGCGGACGACAGTAGGCAAATCCTCGGCTTAACTGCAGACGAGGTCCCCTCTTGGACTCTTCAGAGGGGAGAGCACCCAGGGTTCTCAAAGCAAGCAAGAGCCCGGTACCAACTGAATCCCTATCTAACTATGGTACCATACAAATACAGGGCTGGAAACGGAGACGGGCCCGTCTCCGTTTAACACAGTACTTATCAGAGTGCAGGCAGCAGACGGCAGGATACAAACGGCTTCAGCTCCTCTGCAATCTTGTGCTTCTCGCTGGAATCCGGCGGGGAACACCATCCGCCTATCCCACGGCTTCCGGATCAATTGTCAAGCACCTTTCTGTAGGAAGGGAGGTGCCTATAAACGCTGGGTCTCGTGGCTCCACCCGCTTTTCCTTGTGCAGGCTGGTTCCTGTAGTTCGTGTGCCTTATCCTACAGCTACTCCCAGGCGCCCTACAGCGACGGGGATTTCCTCGGTGACCGGTACCCAGCCCCCAGGACCCCGCAATCGCTACAGGTAATGACAGCTTCATGGCAACGGGGTTAATGATTTCCTCTATGGTATAGGGGCCTATGTATTTGGGTTTTAATATATCTACCCATTTCAAATGTAGGTTCTTTATGGCCAGCCAAACCTTGTCCCCCACTTTGTATATAGGTTCTTCTGTTCTCTTCCGATCCGCAAAGCGTTTGTGCGCCACTTGAGCTTGGGCTAGATGTTGTTTAGCATCCAACAATACTGCCCTCAGATGCGCATGGTGTTCATGAACGCTTGGAAGCCTCGATTCGACGGGCCACTCAAATGGTAGCATGTTTGGATGGTATCCGTATAGACAGAAGAAGGGAGAACAACCTAACGTTGTGTGTTCGGCGTTGTTGTAGGCAAATTCCGCCATCCCCAGGAGCGTGATCCAGTCCATGGTGTTTTGGAGCGTAAAACATCTGAGATATTGCTGCAAGGTTTGGTTCAGGCGTTCTGTCTTCCCATCCGTTTGGGGATGATAGCTGGTGGAAAGCCTAACATCAATGTCCATGGTCTTGCATAATGCTTTCCAAAACCGAGAGTTGAACTGTGTTCCTCAGTCAGTGATGAGGACGTTGGGTATTCCATGTGCTCTCACCACATGCTGAAGAAAGATGAGAGCCAGTTCCGATGATGTAGGCAAGCCTTCCAGAGGTATAAAATGCCCCATCTTGGTTAAGTGGTCCACTATCACTAGAACAGTTGTGTAACCCTTACAGGGAGGCATTTCCACAATAAAATCCATGGACACAGTGTGCCAAGGTCGAGGAGGAATAGGCAAAGGTTGCAGTAATCCCTTGCCTTGCACACACACTGAGCAATTTTGAAGGTACTCCTTTGTGTCCTTACGTATCGTCGACCACCAAAAGGATCGCTCTATTCCCGCAATCGTTTTGTAGACTCTCAAGTACCCTCCCAAGGCAGAATCATGGGCCCATGACAGTACTCGCAATTGTAGATCAGTGGTTGGTAAGTACAAAGCATGAAAATGGTACAAGAGATCATCCTTTTCAGTTTTGTGTTTCTGGTTCTTCCCGAATCCAGGCCCGGGACATCTACATCGACTACGAGTATCTTGAGGTCTTCCAGGAAATCCTGGGAGGCAAGGAGCGCAATGGAGGCCTTTTGGACTGTCCTCTCAGCTAGAATCAAAGGAGGGTCTGGATCCACACGCCTGCTGTTATCCTCATGTTCTTCTAGGCGCAACAGGGCATCCGCCTTCCCGTTCTGGGGACCAGGTCGGTACTTAATAACAAAGTCATAGTCAGAGAAGAACAGTGTCCATCGTAGTTGTCGTGGTGTGAGGGCCTTGGCTGTTTTTAGAAACAACAGGTTTCGGTGGTCCGTGTATATTTCAATGGTGTGGCGTGCCCCCAAGAGGTAATGTCGCCATTCTTTGCAAGCTCTCTTTATGGCCAGTAACTCTTTGTCTGTGATTGTATAATTCACTTCGCTGGGGGTGAGTTTTTTAGAGAAATAAGCTACATGGTGTAGCTGTCCAGTTGTGGGATGTCGCTGTGACAGAACTCCCCCTATGGCCTGTTGGGAAGCGTCTGTTTCTACAATGAAGGGGAGAAGAATGTCCGGATGTCGTAGAATGGGTGCTTGTGTAAACCTGTCTTCAGCCTCTTTATCCCACTTGAAAGGTGTATTTTTTCGTAGCAATCTTGAAATGGGGTGTATGATTCTCGAGAAGTCCTTTATAAAATGCCGGTAATAATTGGCAAACCCCAAGAAACTCTGCACCGACTTCACGTTATGAGGTGTATTCCATTGTGTGATGGCTTCAACCTTGCCGGTGTCCATCTGGAACCCTTAAGCATTGATCATGTATCCCAGGAAGGCCACCTCTTGGACGTGAAATAAACATTTTTCCAGCTTGGCATAGAGCGAGTGATCTCGAAGACGATCCAACACTGCTTTAACGTGTGTGACATGGTCCGTGAGACTGCATGAATATACTAGTATGTCGTCTATATAGACCACACAACAAGTGTCCAGGAATCCCCGAAGAACCTCGTCCATGAAGTATTAGAAGGCTGCCGGGGCGTTGCAAAGACCAAAGGGCATTACCCTGTATTCAAAAAGACCGAATTTGGTACGGAAGGCAGTCTTCCATTCATCGCCATTTTTTACGCGGACCAGGTGATAAGCGCTCCTCAAATCCAACTTGGTAAAATAACGAGCACCCTTGAGCTGGTCCAAGAGCACAGGAATCAAGGGAAGAGGGTACCGATTTTTAACTGTCACTCGATTTATTGCTCTAAAGTCAATATAGGGTCTTAGCTCGCTGCAGTCTTTCTTAGGGATAAAATAAAGAGGGGACGAGGCAGGAGAAGTGGAATGCGTGATGAAACCAGACGCCAGGTTCTCATCTAGATAGTTTTTGGGATATCTTGTTTCGGGTTCTGTCAGAGCGTACACTCGCCTACATGGTATGTCTGCTCCCGGTATCAATTCGATGCAACAGTCGTAGACTCGATGGGGTGGCAGTTGGGTTGCTTTTTGTTTATCAAAAAGAGAGTGGTATTCCTTGTAGACTTCAGGTAACATGGTTGTTTTCTCACAGGATTCAGCAAGACAAGCATTTGCCAATAGGCACGCCTGTGTCTCGGACATCTTATCCGGTAAGGTATTCTTCTTGGTACAGTACTCCTTACAATAGTCAGAATTTAAGGAGACTGTGTGAGCTGCCCAGCTCACCACAGGGTCATGCAGGGTCAGCCATGGCATTCCAAGGATGAGACGAAACTGTGGTGCGTCTATAAGATCAAATTGTATGTACTCATAATGTTCCTTACCAAACAGCATCAGGAGGGGGATGGTATGACACGTGACGGGTCCAGATGTCAACGTAGTTCCATCTACTGCCTTCACTGTTTTGGGTTGTTTCTTCGTTTCCCATGATATGCCAATGTTCCTGGCGTATCTTTGGTCCCTATAGTTTCCTGTTGCACCTGAGTCCAGTAACTCTTCCGCCTCAATGATGCTAGACTCATCCACCCACAGAGATACTCTAATATTCAAGTGTGCCACCGCAGGTTGGATGGTGTTGGCAAGGTGAACAACCTTTACAATGCAACTTTTACCACGCAGTGCCTTTACGACGCAACTTTTACAACGCAAACCATTACAACGCATTGCACTGGGGGGCGCTCTAGGATAGGGAATAGATTTAATTTACTATCCAACACCTTCCCTACCATCCACGGGGATTGGAGTTGGAATAGTAAATTAAATAATTCACTATCCAACACCCAAAAGCACTATGCGTTGTAATGGTATGTGATGTAAAAACCGCGTTTTAAAGGCATGCGTGGTAAAAGCATGCGTTGTAATGTCATACATCCGTTGGCAATGACAAATGAGATCGATGCACGTCGTCCACCCAAATCAGCGATCTCTATCTGACTCGGGCTCTTTAGTTTTCCGAAGACCCTCTGTTTCCTGCTGTGACCAATGCCCTCGGAGCAGTAGTCCGTTCAGGGAGTTGTGCCCTGGTACGAAATTCACGTATAAGAAGTGCCCTCCTTTTCCGCAGTACAAACAGAGTTTTATCTTCCTTCTTTTTTCACGTTCCTCTGTGGTGAGGGGACCTCGAATACCACCTATCTGCATCGGTTCAGCTCCCTCCAAGGTCTTAGGATGATCTTCGGTATTAGGTCTAGGCCTAGAATACAGAGGACGCATTTCTCCTCTATTCCGATCCCCTTTTCGCTCTTGTAGCCGGTGGTCTAGTTAGACCGTAAGATCAATCATTTCTTCGCATGTAGGGGGTAGTTGTACCACCTGAGAAAGGACGTCCTTTAATTCTCCCCTTAGTCCCTGGTAAAACAAAGTGGTTCGCTTCTCCTGGGGCCAATCGGTCTCTACTACAAGGCGATTAAATGAGGTGATATAAGACAACAGGTCTTGAGACCCTTGGCAAAGAGTAAGGAGTTCCCGATCCAGGGACATCATGTGGGATTTTCTATCAAATAATTTTCTCATCTCCAAACAGAAGTCTGTAAATTGGTGTAATACAAGATCGTTCTTTTCCATAAACAGAATGGTCCAACTGGCTGCGTTCCCACCCATATAGGATATCATAAATGCAGTTTTTGCCTCATCATTTTGAAAGACAGCCGGTTTACACAGAAAGTGCAGTCTACATTGATTCAGGAATGTCTCGAATTTCTTGGGGTCACCGTAGAAGCGTTCAGGGGATGCCAAAGGGATGCCTGTATTCTGGATCACATGAACGGTGGGAACAGAGTTGGAGGACGTGGTGGGACTAGAGGAGGCCGCAAAAAAACCACCCCCTTGTGTATTAACTGGAGGAGGAGGGTGCGCTGCTTGTACTGGAGGAGGAAGAGTAGCCTCTCTAATGTAGGGATTGGACCCGTGACCCCTGCGTAACAGACCAGCTACTTCTCTACGCATCGTGCCCATTTCTTTTCTCAACTCTTGATTCTCCAAGCGTGAAGTTTGCACCTCTTGCTGTAGAGCTGTCAAGCTCTCCAGCAGTGAGGCCAACACAACATTGGTGTCCATCGTTCGGGCTGGGCGTCAATCTTGGGCTTGACAATCTGTCAGGGTTGTCAGCAGCACAAGAATGAATACGTTCACCACTAACCTCTGCCTAGCAGCCAGCAGGAACGATGTCGTGCAGAGAATCCTCCCTCCTCTCCTAAGCCCTACCCTCCACAGTGTTAGTGTCACACAACTATGTAAGATAACACCTTCCGGGGAAAAGGGAAGGGGACAAAACAATAAACTCTTGCCAATATTTCCCTGGCTTCTTAGGTCTGGTCTAGGAGAACTGACGGCACTCTGCATTTAATATAAAAGAAGAAGAATGAAAACACATATGAGGAGTACTGGCAATAACTGTCAGGCTCAGTCTTCCTGTGTCTTCGGGATTGTGCTGAAGATAAATGGGTTCCACCTCCTGACGTCCCCGGTGTCTGAGATTGTATATACAGAGCACCAGGATAGTCAAGCGAGGGAGGGAAAGGAAGGGGACAGCGGGGAGGGAGATCTGCAACAGCAACAATAGATGCACTCAGTACACATACCACAAGGTTAAGTATCGATCAACTGAGTTCTCTTCCTTTACCTCTAAATACACCTTAAAACATTTCGTACCTGAAAAGGAAAATATTGTAGTCTTGTTTGTAAGAAGAGATAAGGAGACCCCAGGAGATATCAGACCTCTAGGAAGAGATAACAACCATTAGGGAACATGTCAATCGTTGCTTAAGCACGTTTCGTAATACGGGTCACAACCTACCAACACATTTCGTGTGATGTCCTTAGGACTGTGATCCCCTGTAAATCCCCTGTAAACTCTCTTCTGTGTAGAAACAAAAAGAACAGGTTGTGGAGAAAAGAAAGCAGGCAAAAATAACTGGAAACGGTAATACTCCTTAACGTCTCTGTACACTTGCATTGGACTCTGTTAAGTCTTTCCACAGTTTGACATACAGTAATATGTTTCAGTGGGTGATTGGCGAGTCCAGCCTGGACCCCCGATCCATGTAACAATCACCGCGAAATGCACCCAAAGTCTCGTGTTAAACCACACGAAGAATTCCTGATTGGTACCAAAGCACAAGTCTTAGAAAACCAGTTCCGTTTCAATAATGTCAAAGAAATCGCTCCCGATCTCAGGAGACAAACGCCAGCACTGGTTTGAAAACCAACAAAGTACAAGGAGGAGCGGTGCCTTTCACGATCTTCACCAAAGCCTCAGCAGCAGGACAAGTACCCTGCAACCACGAGGTACCTGGGAGGCAGTGCAAGGCTAATTAGCACTTACCCCAAATCCGTAGTCCATGGAATCACCAGTCAAAGGCAATAATATTCGGCAACGCCGGGTCTCTCTATTCCGTCTTTATTTCCTGGTTGTACGCGGATGCGTACCACATCGCCAATGTCCCGGGCATGCTGGGAAATGTAGTTTCAGGCCCTGGAACGTAGGAACTCGGGACAAACAAGGTCAGCGTAACCGATGCACACAACGAACTGTGACAATAACACACTCTCTTATATTATAAACACTAGAACAGTTTAGATAATTACCGGTAGGTAAATAATAGCCCCAACCATCAGTAGCCACTTGTAAGGATGTTTAAACCCCAGCCTGTCTTCATGTCCTCCTAGAAGAGTTATTGTTAGCCCTCCCGTGCTGTTTACATGCACAACACAGAGAAAGGCTTCACCCACAGGCAGTAGCTGTTGCGTCACAGCACAAAGTACAGATTGCAGCCCCAGCCGGTTTAAAAGCCACCGGTGGAATGCAGGGAAAACTACGGGCAATAACCAATTAGCGCGTTCTCAAAATGAATAATACTCCAGGGAAAAACAAAGTACATGCGGCAGAAAGAGAAGCGCGACTCCGCTTCTAAAATTGTCTCGCTATCGGCAATACCTTACGCCTCCAGCCGGTAGGCGTGCACAAGGGTCTCCGTCTTCCTGGGAAGGAGAAATCCGCCTCGGGCCGCTTTCAGCTCCTACGAAAGTCTATGGGCGCCGGTCGGCAAATGCGTCGGAAGACGCGGCAGATGCGGAGAAGGTCGAGGGTCTTTTGAAGTCCTCAAACGGAGTGTCCTGACGGAGTCTGGAAGGTTTTCCAGCGGGAAGGAAAGCATCCGCTTTCCTCGCGAACAGGTGAGATTGTCAAGCACTTTTTCCCCGCCCCGGAAGTGCTTAAATAATGGGCGGGCTACAAAGGGAAGCTTCCTGCTTGCTGAATGGGCCCCCATTGCATGCTGGGACATGTAGTGCAGCGAATCCCCATGTTTGTTATACCGTTGTCCATGCCTGCAGGGCAGTCTGGACCTTTTGGCCTGTAGGATCGCGACAATTCCTTCCGTTCTGATCACTGACAGGGGGACCCAGTTTGTTTCCCACTTCTGGAGAGCAGTATGCGACACCATAGGAACAGACGTACGTCTTTCCTCTGCATACCACCCCCAAACCAACGGTCAGGCGGAGAGAACCAACCAAACCATGGAACAATACCTCCGTTGCCTACTCATCTCGGTAGAAACGGAGTGGTCTGACGTCCTATGGATATTGGAGTACGCTTACAACAACAGCAAACATTCTTCCATTGGAATGTCTCCTTTCTACTGCCTTCAGGGACGACATCCCCACACCACACCCTGGAAAGAGCCACAATTCAGTCCTCTGCCCACCATCCAGCTGTATCACACCCAGTTATGCGATCTATGGCAACAGGCCCACTTTGAGTTAGCCAAAGCTAAAGAAACCTACAAACATAACGCTGACACACACAGACAGGCCGAACCAGAGTACAAGAAGGGAGACAGGGTATGGGTATCCATTAAGAATATCAACGTACATGGCCCCAAGAAACTACTACCACGTTACGTAGGCCCCATAGCATAGCCAAGGTTATCAATAAGGTGTCCATGAAATTCACTCTACCCCTCACATGAAGATACACCCTGTCTTCCACGTATCCTTTCTGAATCAGGCATTGTCCGATGGCCAGGCCTCCATCCCTCCACCGCCTGTACTTAGGGATGAGGGAATACGAGGTTCGTGCTGTGCTGGATTCGCGAAGAACCAGAGGGAAGCTCTTCTACCTCATAGACTGGAAAGGTTATGGTCCTGAGGTGAGGTCCTGGAACCCCTATCCCATGTATGCCATGCCCCCCAGCTGGTACTTGCCTTCCACGCATGCCATCCCCTGAAACCACGTCCTGCTACCTCTGTGTGAGGGTGGGGGTTCTGTTTTGTGGGAGGTACTGTCACGTCCCTGAACATAGCGAGGAATGCATGTAGCAGGTTGGCGGTCTAGCGCTATACAGCAGCGCAGTACCGCAGGTCACCACTCAACCACTTCCAGGTAACACCATTAAAACCCGACAACTTCCCTTACGCCGGCGCTTCTGATACTGCTTCGGACGTTGAGGAGCACGTCTTTCCGGGAGTTGGTGCCGGCGCACGCTTCGTTTCCCGAGACTCTGACAGTAAGCACTGGAGCGCGTTACCGTTCCTTCCTTGTTGTTTTGTTTTCAGTGAGCGCAGGAGCGCGTTACCATTCTTAGCCCTGTTGTTCCCCGGTAAGCGCAGGAGCACGTTACCGTTTCCTCCTGGTTTGCCTACTTCACGGTGAGCGCAGGAGCGCAACACCATACATTTACCTTGCTGTTTTGTTATGGTGAGCGCAGGAGCGCGTCACTATTCATAGCCCTGAATATTGTTTTATTACGGTGAGCGCTGGAGCGCAACACCGTACATTTGCCTTGCTGTTTTGTTATGGTGAGCGCAGGAGCGTGTCACCATTCACAGCCCTGAATATTGTTTCATTACGGTGAGCGCTGGAGCGCAACACCCTACATTTGCCTTTCTGTTTGTTTATGGTGAGCGCAGGAGTGCGTCACCATTCATAGCTCTGTTTTCCCCCGGTAAGCGCAGGAGCGCATTACCATTCCTTGCCCTGAATATTGTTTCATTACGGTGAGCGCCGGAACGCAACACCGTACCTTTGCCTTGCTGTTTTTGCCTATGGTAAGCGCAGGAGCGCGACACCGTTCAGTCCCTTGTTCTTCCTGGTGGTAGCACTGGTGCTTGTTACCCTTCACACCCCCTCATCTTCATGGGGAGCGCAGGAGCGTTTCACCTATACTTCCTTTGCCTTTATACCTGTCGTGCCTTGTAGGAGGATGTCTCGGAAACACCACGAAGTTGAAGCTCTTTCCTCACCTCCCCCACACCGGTTCACTCTACACCAATGAAATATATATATACTTGGTGAGAAGAGTAGATGCCAGTGCAAGGGACACAGGGAAACAAAACAAGGAAAGATGGGGATGACACAGGAATCCGAAATCCAGGATAATAGGGGAACTGGTCAACACTCACTGTCTCTTCTGAACCCCTCCTGTGAATAAAGAGAAAGTGATTAAGAAAGTGACGTGCTATATCTGTGAGTGTGTATGTTATAAACGGAGATATATGGTACCTGGCGATTACTTGCAGGGCTTCTACCTGTACTTGACTTTCCTTCTGTTGACTTCACAGAAAGGTAGGTAGTGTGATACATATAAAAGAATATTCCTATAAGATAGGGGTCATTGGTTATCAATAAGGGAGAGTCCTCAGATTAGCTATATGTATAGGAATACGTAAATAAACGTACCTAATGTTTCCAGTGCCTTATGAAAAATGACTTCCTGCTCTCCACAAAAGTAACTCCAACATCAAGTTAATAATTCCCTACAAACATAAAGGATATTATCAGTAACCCTGTATACATTCTAATGCATTTATAGACCTTCAAGGTATCGCCAGTACCTGTTTTGTGTCACCAAAGAAAATATATAAATCACTTCAGGAGCTCCAATTCCTAAATTCTGACGCTCCGATAACCCAAATGAATAAACCTCTATAAGGAAAATAAAGCTCTAACACTAAGCTCTGCAAAGAGTGTCAGCTAACAAAAAGCTCCCGGGATACTTCTCTACGGGTTAGAAAACACTTACGAGTGTTACCGCTAGAAACAAAAACCAGCCCTCGTACTTATCTCGGCAGTAGGAGAGCGTTATCAACCGAAGACTGTCACTGAGCAAAAGGGAAGATCCGACGGAGCCCGAACGCCACCACCGTGACCCGGAAGCGATGCAGGAAACCCGGAGGGAACGCAAAGCGTCATTGCATCGGAAAGGGGGAACTATATAGCGATATTGCGCATGCGTGAGACTTGCGCATGCGCTCTCCAGATACACTCTCTTCCGCCAACCATGCTTTTGCCAACCGCGTCTCCCGTGGATCGGCAGGCATGACAATACCTGATACCAAGCGCAGGAGCGCATTGTTACCTTTTTCCTACCGCAGTCTGGAGATACCTGGAATCTTCCCTTCCTTCAGGTGACTATCATATCTGTATACCTTCCTGTTTAGCGAACGCATGGGAATGAGTGTGCGTACTGATTATTACAGCTAGTGAGTTTGTGGGTTTCCCTTCCTTCAGGCTCCACGGCAGGAAGGCACAATCACCCAGGAGGGTCCATTATTGTTTCACCATACCTTCCGGCACCTCCCTACCAGGATTCCTTCCACCGGCTGTCACCACACCCCGGTCTGGTACTATTAAGTTAGGACAAGGGAGCAGGTGGGAGACGGTGGAGGTTATTCATGTCATCTCTGCGAGACGACTCTACAGGCAGACGGTAAGGCTTGTGGGATCATTGACATATATTTTCCTATTATCAGTAGAATCTTAGGTGTGGTGTTGATAAGTGAGATCGGTCTATAGCAACTAGGTTGGGTGCAGTCTCCCTTTTTGTAAATAGGCACGATGATAGACATTGACCAAGATTCAGGTAGCGGTGGGGAGTGAGTCAAATCATTAAAAGCATTCACTAACAGAGGTGCCCAGAACTCAATGGAATATTTAGAAGGATCTATTGGAACACCATCTGGTCCCGGAGCCTTCCCACCCAGACTTTGAGCTTTTGCTTCGTCCTCTTCATCTATAGAGACAAGACAGAAAAATCATTTTAATTTCTGTGCTTGGATCATCAACAGAAGCATACATGTTAGAAAAGTGTGCCTCTCACGTAATACTAGCAATATGACAACTTAACGTTATTGCCAATTGTGCCCCTCTCCTTAGTGCAGATACCTCACTTCAAAACGAATTACTATTTTTTGTTGACGGTGATAATGCAAATGAATCCCATTGATTGTGTAGCAATACCGATTTTCTACTTGCAGTTGTGTGTTTATAGATCTTACGGCATGTAGACACTTATAAAAGATCCCTAGGGATAGACGTGAGTATCTTCCTTAAATTACGATTAGCCATTGAGCATTCTCTTGTTTTTTTTGTTTTTTTTAAATCTTTTTATTGGTTTTTAGTAAACTTTTACATGAGCTGCTATTACATCATTTATGCAACTTGTAGCAACAGTAGTTATTGTGCCTCACTAGACAACAGTATATGTGGTTACAACAAAGGTATTTCAGTTTTTGTTTTCTTCATAATGCTTCGACACATAGTTGTTTATAATACAGTTCTGTTCATAACCCATGCGTCTGAAATATTTGCTTAGTTCGCGGAGCAGCTTATGTTTAAGAGTCAATTAGGTGCAGAAAGAGTAATGTAGCTGTTTATGTGGCTATAACTTTGTATTTAGGGTATTGAACTTGGAGTAGGGTTGGGTCAGTCACGCAAGCTCGAGTACATGTATAGCGGAATCTATGCTATCGAAGGCGCTCCTTAGTAGTATCACTGTCATAGGGCTATGGTGTGCAGGTGCATTGGGGTGGTATTGTTTAGCTTTTGGCACTGTTTTGGTTGTGTAAGTGCGGTCTATGGGTGCGGCTTGCGTGCGTGGTGCTGGTTGTTTAGGGCTGATGCCTGTGAGAGCTGGGTTGGCAAATCTGTGGATTGTTGCAGTGTTGCCAGAATCGCACCCCAATTTTCGGCTATAGGTACTTTCTTGAGGCCCACCAGCTCCTCTCGCCTGATCGCCATGCCCTCCACTCTGGCCCACGCTATGGTGGAACACATCCAAGCCTGAACCTGTGGGGGATCGGACGCCTTCCATCTTTTTGTAATGAGCCGTTTGGCTGTGATTATGCCAAAGTCTAGGAACCGGGAAATGACTTAGGTGCCATTCGTCCTACGGAGATGTGTAGTAGATATGTTTGCCACTCAAAGGTTATCTCTCTCTCCGTACAGGCATGGAGTGTTTCCGCCACTCCCCTCCAGTAGGCGTTTAGGTTGGGGCAGCCCCAGAGCATCTGTATTAGGTCGGCATCCAGAACTGCGCATCGGGGGACGGCAGAGTCGGCTCTACGGAAATATCTGTTAATATTAGCTGGTGTTAAGTATGAACGTTGTGTAATAAAGTATTGTATTTGTCTGAGTCTCATGTTTCGTGGGATACGGGTCGGGCTGGCCAGTATCTATGTCCAAGTTTTATCTGAGAGTTGGCGTCCTAAGTCATGCTCCCACTTGTGCCTGAGGGGGTCTAGAGTAATTGCTGCATGGTGACGCAGCGAAGCGGCAAACCAACGTGTCAGGTGCCTACCCCACCCCATGACATGCAGATATTGGATGGTAAGGTGCATTTGTGGTTCAGTGCCTAGAAGCCATTGAGCATTCATGATCAAACCACCTTGATTTTGAATGTTTAGGGTGCTGTCCAAGCATACTTCAACCAGGGCATTATTTTATCTGACTATAATATGGAACAGTTGGGCTTAATCAATATCCCTCCATTTCAATCTTAAGCAAGCAGTATTTATTTGTAAGCTGGACGCCCCACACTCCACCCTTAAAGTATGCTTTTTAGACAGAGCAAATGTTCCCGCTAGAGGGTTGTGATCCCTATAAGTAGAAGCTATCGCCCTCCTCAGTAACACACAGTCGAGTAAATTAGATGTTATAAACAAATAATCTATTATTATCTCTGCCACTATGTGTAGGTATCACTTGCTCACTGGGGCTACAACAACCACTACATTAAGTAAATTATGAGAATCTAGATGGGTCTTTAGTTCTGCTCCTTCAATTGGCCACACACAGCGGCAACAACAGAAAGAACTTAGAACTTTAAAACATTCCAATGGTCTATAAAGTTCAGCAATGCGCAGCCATCTTCCTTCTTCAAATGCTGAGAACAAGATAAATCCCAAGACTGAGATCTAGAATTCCAAACGCGAAAGCTCTTAATCTGTAACCCCAATTATTCTTCCAGATGACTTCTCAATCTGAAAGAAACCAGATTTATTTATTTTTTTCCATCACGGTGGGATATTACTGTGGTCAGATAATCTTAGGCTTCGTGTCTTTAAAAAAAATCCAGATTTTCTACCCACAGTGGT
The DNA here is from genome assembly GCF_964261635.1 of Lissotriton helveticus. Taxonomy (NCBI): domain Eukaryota; kingdom Metazoa; phylum Chordata; class Amphibia; order Caudata; family Salamandridae; genus Lissotriton; species Lissotriton helveticus. The sequence goes on from NC_136067.1 coordinate 102,655,683, forward strand.
GTGGAAAATGTACCTTTTAAGTCAGGACACAGGGCTAACATTATGCAAATGTGAAGTGCCGTTAAAACATTATCAATTGCATTCAGGTTTGAAGTAGCAACTTCTGAACATGTTTTCATTCAACCAACCTGCAGCTCTTAAAATATCTTGCAGACTACCACCCAGAACAAATGCCTTTGATGCTGATGCACCCCTAAGCCAATGTGCTCCAAACCTACTCACATCAACACCTGCCTCTCTCATCGCCTTTTCCACCCATCTTGCCAGAGTTGGTGGAGAAACTGCTCTATGAGGCCACTTGTGGGAAATAAGCAATTGTAGAACATTATTCCTCAAACTCTCAGTTCTTCTTTCATACTCTTTTAAACATTTAGCCATGAAAAGTATTTCATTCAACTGAAAATATGGGTAGAATATAGTCTTTGATAAGGTTTCTGGACTCCTCTTAATGTAAAAACAAACTCCTTCTGACTGATAGACCCTACTTGTAACACCCAGAGACATTACATCTGAAAACCTTTTAAAAGACACCAAATAAAGAAAAAGTGTTAGTTTCCAAGAGATCTGTTCAGTATCAGGGTTGAATTCTCACCCTAACTGACGAACACCTGTAAGACCTGTCTAACATTCCATAACAAAGTGTATTTCGCCATAGGTAGATTCAACACTCTCATGATATGGATAATTTTCTTAGTGAGTAAATTCTGACCGACAGGCACACCATTTACTAAATAATGACCAGCCGCTACAGCCGATCCATGGACATTCACAGTTCTGTACAATAGTCCAGATCCAAATAATTTGGTCAAATAATTAACCATGTGGACTATATCTGCTGAAATGAGATCATAATGCCATCGCATACACCAACAACCCCATTTCTGCCAAGCCTATCTATATGCTTTTCTGGTTCTTGATACCCAGGGTTTTGATATGAGTTTGAAAGCCCCTGCCGAAAGACACAGAATTTCCCACTGTCTCCTGAAATCATCCATGCCATCAAGTTGTGAAGTCCTTGTTCTACCAGACTGTGATACTCTTCTTCTGGTCCCAGAATTACTTTTCTGAATGTAGGAATCAGCACATGGTAATCTATTGTCATTTCCATCATGATTGGGAACCAATCTTGTGACCTCCAAACTGGGGTTACCACCACAGCAGTGTCCCTGCATCTACGTATCTGCAGCAGAACTCTCTGCAACTTGCAAACTGAGGGAAAGCATAAGGTGCTAATCCTCTTCTGTCCTGCAGGAAAGCATCTATTCCCCAAGCCTCTGGGTCTGGTATCCAATGAAAACCTTTGGCAGTTGTGTGTTGAGTCTGTCTGCAAAGAGATCTGCACTTAGTGCGTCTCACACTGTGGATGGGCAAGATAAAGGCCCAAATGTTCCAGTAACAATAGGTGACGAGGCTTCGGAGCCAGAAATAGATCTGTAATACTCTTCAGAGTTTGACTCTGACGCATTAAGCATGTCATCAACACCATCATGTGTAAAATGTTCCTCTCCTACCTTTTGCTTTCTTACTCTTACTATGATGGTTGTCCCCTAAATTTCTTTTCCTTTGAACCTTCCCTACCCACGGAGCTTTCTGGTTGTTCTGCACTTCCTTCTTTAGAGCTAGATACTTTTTATACCTTCTGTTTCTTAGAAAGTGCTTCAAACTTCTTGTCAATGGTGTCAGTTAATGACCCCATCAACCTTCCAAATGCCCTGTTCACTATGCCTTCCAATTTCTCCTCCAGCCTTCCCTCTAACTGTTCCTCAGACATCCTTGACACACAATATAAAGTATTTTAGTATAATAAGGCAGATAAAATATGCTATCTGTGCTTAAATATGTTAAAATAGGAATCTAAACTATGTACACGCTATGACATGGTTGGAGGGGAAGGTGAAGTTATGGGCAAGGTTACCTCTGTCGCTCACGGGGAGGATCACTCTGGCAAAAATGATCATATTACCCACATTTTTGAACTTATTCGTTAGTGTTCCGATCCCCCTGACGTCTCATTTTTATGCTGCACTAAAGTCGCAACTTGTCACTCTGGCATGGGCGGGTGGACAGGCCAGGGCGGCCTGGGATGTGCTGATGCTGCCTTTGCAACAGGGAGGCCTGGGGGCCCTGGACATGCACCTCTATGCGCTATGCGCCCAGGCCCAATTTTTACATTTTTGGGTACATCCGACCCCGTTTCAGCCTCATGTCGCTGGGGAGCAGGACACTATAGCTCCGGTACCGTTACAGGTGGCTGTGTGCGCGAAAGCGAGGCGTCCTAGAGGTGAGGTTGACACAGCTGAGACATTGAGATGGGTGTGGGACGAATTGAGAAAAAGGGCGGGCGTGTAATCTCCTGGGTCCCTCAGGATCGGATAACTATAGAACACCAACTGGCCAACCCTTGTCAGTACAAAGAATAACCAAAGGAGTGGTTGTGTTGAATCAACTGGGTTTAATAAACCAAAACACTGACAGAGGAAGTAGTTACAGCGACGGTCAGTTACAGGGTTGATCTCACCCAGCGTAGCTCCGAGAACTCTGTTGCGCAGAACTGTCACACCGTCCTCCGCACGAATGCCGGTCCCGGCATTCCCCAACGGAGGGCACTGTGCTAAGAAGTGGCCGACAATGCCACTCGGTTAGTTCTCTAGTATATTGCAGATGCTCTTGACCTCAACACTGTGTATCATCCCCCGCATTAGTGTCAGTCCCGACACTCTCCAACGGAGGGCAAAATAAAGATCGTAAGGGCAAATGTGCTTCTTTGCTCCTGTCCTGTTCGAATACCCTCGAGCGGGGACTGGTGCAACAAACGTAGTTTTAATGGAGTTTCCACGCTCGATAACCCTCGAGCGGGGACTGGTGCAACAAACGTAGTTTTAATGGAGTTTCCACGCTCGATAAGCCTCGGGCGGGGACTGGTGCAACAAACGTAGTTTTAATGGAGGTTCCACGCTCGATAACCCTCGAGCGGGGACAGGTGAAACAAGGCAGGTCTTGGGCGTACCCACGCTCGAAAACCCTCGAGCGGGGTCTGTGAAGCAAAGGTGGCCTTTGGCGTTCTGCACGCTCGATAACCCTCGAGCGGGGACTGTGAAGCAAAGGTCTTGGGCTTTAACTCGCTCGATAACCCTCGAGCGGGGACTGGCGATCCAAAGCGCTGCGCTCAAACAGCGAACAACGGGACCTTCTGCTGGTAGGTAGCGGTCGCTCACCTAACTCAGCGGTCCCCGGGTAATACGGACAGAATCCAAAGAGTCAAAGTCTCACCTCGTCAGAATGCTCGAGTGAGTGGGTCCTTAACACGAACGCTGAATATCCGACGCCGTCCATAGCGTCCGCGGTCCGTTTTATGTCGGCAGGAACTGCGCATGCTCCGCGCATTGCTCTCTGGGTAGCGTAGTTCCTAAGGTGGCGATCTTGGGGGCTTTAGTTCTTACATCGGAACACTCACGCTGATGTCTAAGAAACACGTAGTGTGGTTGATCCGACTTGTGTCCTGACAGGGCGTCCTGCTGATGTATGCCCCATCATTATCTTTGGTACAAAATCCCCTACTGCCCTGCATTGGGGAGGTATTGGCAAATCTCTGCAGCGAAAGCTAGGCTTGCACACATTTGCTGATTTATTCCCTAACGATGAATTCATGCCCCCCCCCCCCCCACCCCCAGTGGCTACTGAGGGACAAGGGGCGCCTTTCTCAGAACTGTTCTTGTATCATAGACTGAAGTCGGCTTGCCAGGCGTTAAGCAGTGAGTTTCTGCTGGCTCCTCCGACCTTTCAAGCACTAGAAGCGATAGTGGGCTCACCCTCTCCCCGGAAACTGGTTACTAGAATATATAGGCAAATGCAGAAGAGCGCTCCTATAGTGCAGCTCACAGCCCTGCGAAACTGGAATGACGAGCTTTCCACCCCACTCACCGAGGAGCAATGGGACTTTTGCTGTGGGCAACTCACTGAATTATCCCCCAACTATAGGTTGCGTTTAATCCATTTTAAATATTTCCACAGGTTCTATAGGACACCAGTTAGTCTACACAGAATGGGGCTAAGGGAGGAAGACAGCTGTTGGAGATGTGGGCATTCCCCTGCGACGTTTTTGCATATGGCGTGGTCGTGCGAGAAGCTGGGAAGCTATTGGTCCTCGATTTTTGAGTCAATAAACCAGATTGTGGGCAGAGCTGATTTCCCGTCCCCTGAATTGGGGATTTGGGGTATGTACAAAACGCTGTGCCCAAATTAAGGAAGTTGCATGCGATGCTGTTTTTATATGCTAAACGTCAAGTGGCAGGGAATTGGGGGAGGAGAAGAGTGCCGTCAATCAAGAGCTGGCTAGCTGACGTAGCTTATGGGCACACGCAACTGGGGACCTTTTGGGAGTTAATGCCGCCCACCTCCAGGCCACGCGACATTTGGGAGTCGTTCATTCAGATGGAACAAGGTAGGCAGCAGGACGATGAGATAGGAGGGGAAGATATCGGATGAATGGAATATGTATTGAAGTACTGCTGCATAGCTATGGTTACCGCGCTGCATTACGGCTGACAGGTTGCTGAGGTGCATATGGTCGATAATGGGTAACTGTTTGTATTCGGAATGTCGCTGTCCTAAAATGTAATGATGCTATAGTGCTGTGGACAATAGACTGCTGAAGTACGGACTTCGAACAAATGCAACTATATACATGCATGTAACTATATTATTGTAATGACGTAACTTTATAGGGAGATTATTATTTTAGACTATGGCACAGGTTTGCAATGGACTAAGCTATTGAAAAATGCATAATGACTGGCCCACGTTGTGTTTACTGAGTGGTTATAAACTTTTTGAAAATGCTAATAAAAACAAGAACCAGAAGAGGCTCAGGGCACTCAGGAGACATAGATCCCAAGGTTTCAGATTGCATATGTGTGATATTTTCATAATTTGAATGTAATTATGAGTGACATTCAACGACTATGAGTGACACTTTCTCTCCAGCAAATTCAAGCAATGATGACAAGGGAAACATGGAAATATCAGAAATTTCACCCATTAGAGCAATCAGAAACTCAAACAAAATCTTAAAATTGCTGCAAGGCACCAGAAATTGAAGGGCACTCTGGGACATGACTGTACCAAATAGGATGTGAGAGGCTCCAAAGGGGATATCGGCTGCCTGCTAATAAATTATGATAATTACTCAGTCACGACAGCTGACTCACATAGAGTGTGAGAGACTGCACACATAAAAGTAAATTAAATTAGGAAAGAGAAGATACCAGTGACTCATTGACACTAGATTAAAATCAACAAACGTTTGCCTGTGGGCCTAGCAAAATGTGCTTTACAACCGAGTCCAAATGAACATCACTGCGCAGTGGATATGTTAAAAACTGTGTATGGCTGTTACTTCTTCAGTCCTCAGGATCGTTTGTTGCTTAAATGGGTCCACCTCTTGACCTAACCACGCCTGATTGCCATAATGACACAGGGCGATAGAAGGGTCAAGCGAGGGAAAGGAAGGGAAAAGGACAGCTTGGAGGGAGATGTGAAACTGTGGGATACTGACTCTGTGTATAACTGAAATAAAGGAAAGTTGCTGTCCCTTGTTTTAGGCGGGATAGGCAGGTGACACTGTACTGGGAAGACAAAAACCCACAATGAGACCCTGAAGACAACTATGGCCCAGACAAATATGCTGCTGCGAGGCTTTTTTCTCTTACCTGCCTTCCGCTTTTCTGCCCATAGAAATACGCATAAGGAAATAGGACTATAATACAGTCTGATGCAGAATAAGGTAGTAATCCAACAGTTTGAGTTGAACGCACTCGGTGTGGACCTGTGACTTATTCCGTGTCTGGATTTCCCATGAATAACGAGGATGAATTCCCAAAATGAAACAAGCATTGGCATAGCCAATAGGTCTCGCCTTTGGGGCCTTGTAAGTGTTTAGTCAGAGCTATTGACTTTGCCAATGTCTTTAAGCTACGCTAGAGAGAAGTGTGGCTGCTGTGCGGCATGCTGAAAAGTTAGAATAAAAGAGTGTCAGAAGCATTTTGTTACCTTATATCTGACCATGAAGACTTTACATACAACTAAACGACCATATTAAAACAAGGATATTGTGCTGCATATCTAAATAGTTATAAGGTCCCAAAGGCTAGACCTATTGGCTATGCCAATGCTCGTTATATTGTTGATTCTATGCGCCATAACATGTTGCTTATTAAAACTAAAATCGCTGAGTGCACTGCTTTTGCCGTTTACTTTAGTATATCACATCATGCAGGGCATGGCTTATGTTCTTTTATATAGTATTATTGTTGCGCTCTGTTGCCTTTTGTTCCGATCTTGCACGCGCACTGTCCTCCCGCTGCCAGTCAAGCCTGCCACTTCTATTTCAATCAGGAGATCCTTGTGTATAAATTACTACAATAGCCTGATAATGCTAGTCCTAGCGAATCTTCCGGCCCTGCCTCCGGCTGCAACAGACTGGAAACACTTGGCAACGCCGAAGGTGAAGTTTAGACTGCACATATGCAAGGCAAAACCACCCCCCGTGAAAGTCAGGGAGCTTATTAATGACGCTATACATTTTACAGTTTTATATCGTGTGAAGCAGACCCAAACATATCGGAACACTGTACATGAGCACCAGTTTATTTGTAAGATTCGAGGTACAAAAGGAAGACAATCGTATCCAACTTTCGCCAGACATATCGTACAAAAAAAGGCAGACTGCCTATGAAACATTAGTGCATTGAAAACTATGCTTAACAAGCATTTTTACACCAGGAGTAAAAATAACAGAGATCGGGAGGGGACAGGAGTAAAGACCACACAAACGACAGGAGCGGGGGCAGGAGTAAAGACAATATGGACAACGGACGGGTGCGGGCGTAAAGACAAACAAGTACGGTGCCGGACAGAGTGCATACACAGGCAGGAGGCAGGGGCAGGCAAGAGAAATTGGGAAACAACTTACCACAGGCATGAAATTTCAGGGGCTCCGCTAGCAAGAGAGGCCATAAGGCAAGGAGGCACAGGCTCAATGCCAGGACAGACTGAGGCGAAGGCAGAACTTCCTCGCTTCCAGGAAATACAACTTCTCAGCCACCACCGGAACTCCGGTGACCAGCGGCTTCAGCGGACCTGCTACGGCAGGCGAGGTGGCAGCCAGTTAGGGCAAAAAGGACCGGGAATGGGCAGCTACCGACCACATGGCAAACACTCTGCCCACACTGAACCGAAAGTGAGAAAAATGACAGCGCAGTATTAACACGTCATTTGTGCAGCGCGGCTCAAAGCCTCTGGCCAGTAACAATATGGCGGAGCCGCAACTACGACATAGGAAACAAGCAGAAACACGAGAGACGGCCTGCGGCCGTCAAAGTGAAGTGGACACGGCGGGCAGGGGAGGGGGCGGAGCGGGGAGAGCGGCATGAGGGTGTGAAGCAGCAGGGGCCTGAGACGAGGCCGCCTTGCCTTTGATGTGGTAATGCGAGGCAAGCGGCTGGTGGCATTGTGCACGCGCTTTCACGTGCACTGGAAGAAATCGCCTGATCTCGGTAAGCTCTGTTTAAGCCGCAATATATCGAGCTCCCGCTCAATGCGCATGCGCATTGAGATAGGTCGCTCGACCTAAAAATTATACCATCCGGTATGTTGAAGAACCAAGAATCGTCCTCCGCATGAACTCCAATACTAGAGTTCGCCAACGGAAGACCTGTGCACAAGGCGGCCGAAAATGCCGTCCGGTATTTAGTGAAGAACTCACTAAAAAGGCACCGTTGTTCCTAACGGCCAATACGCCATTAATTAACTCAAATCAATACCGTCCCCCACATGAGCAATCAAAGGCAATGCTCGCCAACGGAGGACCTTCGAACTAACCACACAAAAGGACAAAGATTCATCCTCCGCACGAGCTCAGCAGTGGCTCACCAACGGAGGGCAAAGGAGTGAATTGCTGATCGTTTCAACCGAGTGCAGCCGCACAGCAGTGAATCAGGACAATTCGGACGGACAAGGGCAAATCCTTCGTGAACAGAAAATGAAAGAACAAAGGTCTAAGCCAGAACAGCAGGTTGAATCAAGAACACAGCTAGCAACACAGTCCAGCTAGCAGAATATTCGACCCACTTCCCGGTCTGTCATGTGGTTAAATAGGCGTCACATGATAACCTAACATGCAATGCCTTATGGGAGATGTAGTTATTTGCCTAACTCATCCTTATCAGGTAACTATAAAAATAAATTAAAGAAGCAACTGATCATAGTAACGAATGAAGATAAGGAGTGCTTACTACAAAAGATAAATAATTAAAAATAATTTAAAATCTTTTTTGTCTTAAAGCCTTAACATAGCCTACTACAACGTCTGCTCTAAAGAGATTACAAACAAGAAACACAGACCATAGTGCACTAGCCACTACCTCAGTGCTACTTGTAAGTATAAACACGATATATATAATAGCTAACTCTTGTTAAAAAGTCAACCCCATAATTGTCAGACTATGCCCCTACTAGAATATTGAGAATTATGGAACTGTAAGTGGCGACCTAAATGACAATCGCTCCAAAAATATGGGCCTATCTGTCCTTCCGCCACCGCTCCACCCTCTACCTTCCCCTCACTATCCTCTTGGACGGACATGCTGTGATAGTCCCTTTATATTGAACAACCTTTTTCATCCCCTTTGAAAGGTCGGATCGAGTAAGGAAATGAACAAGACTAACATTCTAATCAATCGCAATGCATGATGATACCTATAATTATAGAAGGATTCATTCGATGGCTGAACTAGTATTGACAAGTTTGTATTTTTTAGTATGTCATATTTCCTGTTAAAAATAACTGTATTTCTTTGTATGACTTTTTCCAACTTTTTAGAAATTCACGTGGCAACTCCAGAAGAAGGCGCTGGTCGCCGAAACGCGCGTAGAGAAATATTGTGCCACCTTTTAATTACTTGACATTTTTTATATTTTCTGATTGCTTTAGTTTAATCTTTCTCATATTATGTACAGAATATTGCATAGGGAATTCTATGTATAATGCACTACACATGAACCTTAACTTTGTGAACTTGTGACCAATTTTTATTCAAAATTGTATTACGTTTTTGTTTGTTGTATTTTTAATTCTATAATAAAACATTGATTTTATAGTATTTGGCAGCCTTTGTCCTTCTACATAAATTTTTGTCCTTTTATACATTAGTTGCCTAGGTTGTTTTTTGTCAAATGATGTCACATGATAACCTAACATGCAATGCCTTATGGGAGATGTAGTTATTTGCCTAACTCATCCTCATTATTGTTGCACACTAAATAGAACCATGACAGTACATCCCCCTTCACGGAGGGCGCAACGAAGGGCCGGGTTTCAAGGGACACTTATTGTGGAAAGAAGCCACCAGTCTAGGTGCATGCACCCCAGCAGTGGGTTCCCATGTACATTCGTCCGCACCATATCCTTACCAGGACACCAGGTACCACAATCAACGCCATCTCCATTTGGAATCCCGAATGCCAGCCACCTCATACTCCAGGTCATCACCCACGGCAACCGGCGGGGGCACCACCCTACCCCGGGACTTGGAAGGCTTCACCAAGGAAACATGGAACACAGGATGTATGCGCAAACGAGATGGCAGACAAAGACGCATGTTGACAGGACTTAGACACTTTCCAATTCTGTATGGACCAATGAATTTTGGATGGAACACGCTATGTTTCTTGAAACGCATATTCCTGGTGGACAACCATACCCAATCACCAACTTGATATAGCGGACCAGGACACCTGTGTCGATCAGCAGAAGCTTTATAGGCCGCCTTGGTCTTCCTCAGCTGCACCTGAGTATCCCTCAGAATGTCTCTGATATGTGCCACCCTGTTAGCCACTTCAGGAACGTCAGCCGCCCTACGGGGATGAAGAAAAGGAAGAAACCTAGGATGGTGACCATAGGTGCAATAAAACGGAGAAACCTTCGTAGTACCATGCGTTGCGTTATTATAGGCAACCTCTGCCAACCACAGATACTCCACCCAGTTCTCTTTACTGAAGTCCACATAACACCTTAAGTACTGCTTAAGAGTTTTATTGAGGCGTTCGGTTTGACCATCCGTTTGTGGGTGGAAACTGGTGGAGAGGGACGACGTGACATGTAATGCAGAACACCAGGTTTTCCAAAACCGAGCTGTGAACTGTGAACCCCTGTTGATATAATGACACTGGGTAGTCCATGCAAACGAACCACATGTAACAACAACAGTCTAGCGAGCTGGCCTGCCGTAGGTTCCTGTTTGCAGGCAATAAAATGCCCCATCTTGGTCAGATAATCCACTACCACCAAAATCGTAGTGCAACCTTGATCCATTGGCAGGCAAACCACAAAATCCAGCGAAATGTTCTCCCATGGTTTGGAAGGGGTAGGAAGAGGCTGCAACAACCCCCGATGTTTCCCATGGTCTGCTTTCATGGTAGAGCATGTTGCACAGGTGTTCACCCATTCCCTGACGTCCTTCCGTACTGAAGGCCACCAGAACTGTCTTTGGATTAGCTCAAGGGTCTTCTCAAATCCAAAATGACCCGCACATGGAGAATCATGACACCATTGGAACACCTGTTTCCGAAGAAGAGTGGTTGGCACCAATAATCGATGATTATTAATCGGGAAACCATCCCGTAATTGCCATTCCTTATGGCACTGCAACCAAGTTTTCCAAGAGAACGGCTGCACCCCTCTCAGAACTCCTTGCAGGAAAGCCTCTGGTTGTATCACCCCCAACACCTTATCCTGGTCTATGATGGCACGTACAGGAGGCAGCACAGGATCCCCTGCAGACGACTGACGGGTGAGAGAGTCCGCCTTCCGGTTGTTCACCCCAGGACGGTAAATGATGACAAAACGGAATCCAGAAAAGAATATCATCCATCGCATTTGACGAGGGGTGAGATGTTTAGCAGCCGTCATAAACTGGAGATTTCTGTGGTCGGTGTACACAGTGACCACGTGATTCACTCCCATCAAAAAATGCCTCCATTCCGTGAATGCTTCTTTGATTGCCAACAACTCCTTTTCAGCTATGTGATAGTTCTGTTCTGCCGCATTCAGTTTTCGGGACATGAAGGCTACGGGATGCAATTGCCCAGTCGAAGGATGTCTTTGCGAAAGCACAGCACCCACCGCTGTATCCGAAGCATCTGCTTCCACCAGGTATGGCCTCTCAGGGTCCGGATGGGAAAAAATCGGGGCAGTCACAAAGGCTTCCTTTAAAGCATCGAACGCCCTCTGTGCTTCGGGGGTCCATTCGAAACTCTTGGCTTTCTTCAACAGTTGTGTGATGGGGGACCACTAACTTTGAGAACTGTGCAATAAACCTCCTGTAAAAGTTAGCGAAGCCAAGAAAGCTCTGCACCTCTCGTAGATTTCGTGGAGGGGGCCATTCCTTGACTGCCTTGATCTTTCTTTCAGCCATTTCCTGGCCTGACGGATTCAACATGACACCCAGGAATTCTACAGTGGTCACGTGGAAATTGCATTTGCTCAGTTTGCAGAATAAGTGGTGTTCTTGCAGGATTTGCAGGACAGTGGTTACGTGCCTAACGTGTTCTCTGAATAAACAAGAATATCATCTATGTACACCACTACATAGCGATCCAAGATTTCACGAAACACATCGTTCAAGAAGAATTGAAAGGCGTCGGGGGCGTTATATAGCCCAAAGGGCATGACTAGATACTCATATAGCCCATACCTGGTCTTGAACGCCGTCTTCCATTCATCCGCACTTCTCATTCTTACCAAATGGTAGGCCCCTTTCAAATCAAGTTTGGTGTATATGCTTGCTCTCTTTACTTGTTCCAACAAAACGTTTATGAGTGGTAGAGGATAGCGATTCTTTACTGTAACCGCGTTTGAAGCCCTAAAGTCCACACAAGCCCTAAGTTCCCCATTTGCCTTAGGGATAAAAAAAAGTGGAGAGGCCGCGGGGGATTTGGACGGTCGGATAAAACCCAACTCCAAGTACTTGTCCAAATAGTTCAGCAGATGTACATTTTCTGGCTCGGTTAAGGCATACAATCTTCCTACAGGAACGACCGCCCCTGGGATAAGGTCTATTTGACATTCGTACTGCCGGTGAGGTGGCAGTGCTTCAGCCTGAACATCGTCAAACACCTCCTTGAACTGCGAGTATACCGAAGGCAACGGTACCTCTTTCTCTGCGGCCGTGGCCACAGACAATCCGCAAATCAGAGCCTTAGCTGGGTTTTCCAGTACAATACCGCAGTGTTCCAGGCAATACAGAGAGTTCATTACCACCGTTTTATTGATCCAGTCGATATCAGGGTTGTGCTTCTGTAACCATGGCATTCCCAATATGAGTCTATACTGGGGAGCATTTATTATGTTGAAAACAATGGTTTCTTGGTGCAATGGTTCAAACACCATACCGACTTCTTCTGTGTGATACCCGATAGGGCCTGTTACCAGTTTCCTCCCATCCACAGCATACACATCTTCTGGAGTTTTCTTTGGTATCATCCCAATTCCTATGCGGTCGGCCTCCTTTATATCCATGAACAGGCCTGTGGCACCTGAATCCACCATTGCTTCCATGATCCTCCATTCATTGTGTATAAACAGCTTGACTTCTATGTACAAATGTCGTTGTTCAGAGACCTCCTGTTCTGACAAAGAAGGGATACACACAGGACTCCAAGAATACCCTTCGTTCTTCCTGAAGTCGTCTAGTTTTCCGAAGCCTTGTCACTGGCTGTGGATACCGACTTAATAGATCTGAATCGGTTAGACTTAGGTTTTACAGGACATTCCCTTACATAGTGGCCTTTCCTGCCACAATACAGACATAACCCCTGTTTGCGACGTGACTCCTTCTCCGCTGCGGACAACGATGCCCTCACAGCCCCTATATCCATGGGTTCTGATCTTGGGGATGGTTGTACTTCTGAAGTGCCTTGATTAAAGTATGAGGGCGAATATCTATCCTTCCTCCTTGAGTCTCCTCTGCGTTCGCTCATCCTGTGATCCAGTCGCAATACTAGATTAATCAAATCTTCACACGTTACTGGCTGAGGATCTATTTGGGCGATCACGTCCTTAAGCTCGTCCCTCAAACCTTGATGGAATAATGCTGCCTGCTTTGCTTCTGGCCACTTTGTTTCAGCTACCAAACGTCTAAATGAATTCAGATATGTCAACAGATCCCTGCTCTCTTGACGAAGCTCCAACAACTCGTTATCAGCAGTGTAAGAATCTGCTCTCCTATCAAAAACCTTAACGAACTCCTCACGAAAAGAGTCCCAATCATGTAACAACGGGTCATTCCTATGTACCAAAGGGACCGCCCACTGAGCCGCATCCCCAGCCAGATAAGAAATAAGGAACGCTACCCATGCCTGGTCTGTGGGAAATGATTTGGGCTTACAGGAGAAGTGGAGCAGCACCTGTGTCAAAAACACCTGTACTGTATTGGAATCACCCGAGTATCTCTCAGGAGAGGCTAGAGGAATAGAAACTGGCATTTCAACCATCATGGTAGGAGGAGCTGCGGTAGCGGCACCTGCGTCAAAAGGGTTCCTTTGCAGCCCATCTACTCTTGCTCTTAAATCAGCAGTCTTCTGCCGGGAAGTTGATAACTCTAATTGTAAGGTGGCCAATGCTGCCATGACATCCTCCAAGGTAGCCATAAGGAACAACCGACCGGGAGGACTATATACCATGGGTCGAAAATTCTTTTACTTCTTCAGTCCTCAGGATCGTTTGTTGCTTAAATGGGTTCACCTCTTGACCTAACCACGCCTGATTGCCATAATGACACAGGGCGATAGAAGGGTCAAGCGAGGGAAAGGAAGGGAAAGGGACAGCTTGGAGGGAGATCTGAAACTGTGGGATACTGACTCAGTGTATAACTGAAATAAAGGAAAGTTGCTGTCCCTTGTCTTAGGCGGGATAGGCAGGTGACACTGTACTGGGAAGACAAAAACCCACAATGAGACCCTGAAGACAACTATGGCCCAGACAAATATGCTGCTGCGAGGCTTTTTTCTCTTACCTGCCTTCCGCTTTTCTGCCCATAGAAATACGCATAAGGAAATAGGACTATAATACAGTCTGATGCAGAATAAGGTAGTAATCCAACAGTTTGAGTTGAACGCACTCGATGTGGACCTGTGACTTATTCCGTGTCTGGATTTTCCATGAATAACGAGGATGAATTCCCAAAATGAAAAAATTATACCATCTGGTATGTTGAAGAACCAAGAATCGTCCTCCGCATGAACTCCAATACTAGAGTTCGCCAACGGAGGACCTGTGCACAAGGCGGCCGAAAATGCCGTCCGGTATTTAGTGAAGAACTCACTAAAAAGGCACCGTTGTTCCTAACGGCCAATACGCCGTTAATTAACTCAAATCAATACCGTCCCCCGCATGAGCAATCAAAGGCAATGCTCGCCAACGGAGGACCTTCGAACTAACCACACAAAAGGACAAAGATTCGTCCTCGGCACGAGCTCAGCAGCGGCTCACCAACGGAGGGCAAAGGAGTGAATTGCTGATCATTTCAACCGAGTGCAGCCGCACAGCAGTGAATCAGGACAATTCCGACGGACAAGGGCAAATCCTTTGTGAACAATCCAGGAAATGAAAGAACAAAGGTCTAAACCAGAACAGCAGGTCGAATCAAGAACACAGCTAGTAACACAGTCCAGCTAGCAAAATATTCGACCCACTTCCCAGTCTGTCATGGTTAAATAGGCGTCACATGATAACCCAACATGCAATGCCTTATGGGAGATGTAGTTATTTGCCTAACTCAACCCCATTATCGTTGCGCACTAAATAGAGCCATGACAATGGCAAGCAAACATATTCATCTACAGCTACTTATGGGACAACATTTGAGTCTTTGCCATCTATCATTCGGACCACAAATTAAATTATTTTAATGTGTATCAGTGCTGTTCATCATATGCCAGGCAGCTTGAGTGACAATATTTTATATTTATTGAAAACAGTGCAGACCTGACTCGTGGCTAGTAGCTCTCACACTGTCAGACAGGCTCACACAGCTGCGCCCACGTGGCAGACTGTAAGCGTCGCAGGCTGGCTCCAGGGGCCGACTCCTGGGCTCACATACTCCTGTCAACCCTTCAGAGCTGACCGGCTTTCCAGCCCTAGGGACGGCTTTTCCTCATTCAGCAGAGTAGTCGGATTCCGCACTGCTGTAATTAAATGCAGTGTTATAGCTGTCCTGCTTCAGCCCTCACAGCACGCAGGTGATCAAGGGGTTCAAAATGCGTGATTAATGCATTATAATGCGGTAACGCAGACCATCACATTAAAATGCATTAGTCTAACACCTGATGCGCGGTACTGCAGAGGAAAACTTATAAATCTAATTTGCGAATAAAGAAGCAAAAATTGATAGACACATCAAGCCTCCTAGCTTTTATTTCTGCCCAGCCCTCTCACTGTTGGTGTCAGAAGTGGGATCCCAGGAAATGGAGGCGGTCATTCATAAAATGGCAGAAAACCTAGAAAAGTTAGGGAAAATAATGGAGAAGTTCCTAGAAGTCGCAGAAGAAGACAGAGAAAAGCTGCACAAAATGCTCACTGAGCAAAGCCATACCCAAGAAACCGTGACTGGCAAATTGGCTGAGACTCTCAGTCAACAGAGGGCTCATACTACACTCCTTTCAGTGGTCATGCAGAAGTATGTCAGTGGTGAAGATCCGGACTTCTTTTTCTCTAACTTTGAAAAATGACTGGGCTGCTGCCTGGCCCGTGGATAAGTGGGATCAATACCTTGGTCCTCTTCTGTCAAGAGACCTCCAAGCAGCCTATCAGGCAGCCAATCGATTCGGGTCAACCCCATATGAGGATGTTAAGAAGAGTATTTTGGAAAGGATGGGAGTAGACAAACAGACCTAGAGGATCCTTTTGGGGCAAATTCGAGAAGGGCCCCAGGAAACTCCAAGGGCTTTGTCTGACAGGGTAAAAGACATGGCAGATCGATGGTTGAAGCTCTCCACGTCTACCAAAGAGGAGATAATGGAAAAAGTATACTTAGAACAATACTTAACATCATTACACCCACCTATTCAAAAGTGGGCAAGACAACATACTCAGCTTACTCTGGAAAGTGCTGTTGAAATTGCCAACGCTTTTAGCAGAGTGCAAGAATTCCAGAAAGGACTCGAAGAGACCCAGTGGAAACATCAAGAGCGAGGGATTCCACCCAGGATCCCTAGGACTTCCCCTCCCAAAAAAACTGAAACTGTAACAATAGTACCAGGGCCTTTCCTGTAGCCCCAAGACTTTCAGCTATTCCTGGACTATAGTGCTTTCACTGTGGTATGGTTGGTCATATGCTCCCAAAAGGAAGAACCCATGGAGGTAGGACTTACAAAATCCTTTTATTGTAGAACAGAGGGTTATAAAACCCCTCCATATCACCAACAAGTATCTATCAATGGAGAACCACGGGAGGCCTAGATAGACACAGGGTGCCTCCAAAACGTATTACGACCTCAGGCTATACCAGGAGGTGTACAGAACACAACTGGAATTGCGAACATCCAATGCGTACATGGAGATAATCAACCTTATCCAACTACCAAGGTACAGGTATTACATGAATCATCGATCAAACCAGTGCCCCCTTAAAGTGGGACTTATCCCTAAATTACTGAAGACCCTGGTTCTGGGAACCAACTACCCTTATATGGATAAACTGATAAGAGAACAATAGACTGAGGGAGATGAATAGAGTAAAATTGCACCGTTCTCTCAGATACCAGACCAGGAGTGGCCTCAAGCAAAGCCCCTGAAGAGCAGAGGACAGAAGAGGAAAGAAAAAAGGAACTAGACCCGAATTGCCTTGGCCCGAAACGGTGAGACCGCCATATCGGAACACGACCAAAGTTTCCATTTATTTTATTTATTTATTATAGTGTTTTGTATAGCGCGAACAAGACCCGTGGGTATCAGAGCGCTTAACATCGAGGTAGGTTACAGATTGACAATATAATATCAATTATAAAAACAAACAGATATGAGGTAGAAGAAACTATGGCTATGAGGGGGTGCCTAAATATATATATTCCAAACGCATGTGCAATTAGCATCAAAAGGTAAGTAAGGCTTAGCTTATTTCACGGTCCATATCGACAAATAAGGTGAGGTAGAGGTTATATAGTTTTGGCTGTGAAAAACAGTTATAAGTTCACATAGGAATGAGGTAGCGATAAGGATACAGCCGAGGCATGTGTGTGGAGTCAGTCAATTGTCAAAGATTATTCTTCATAATATTCATGATGAGGACCACCCTTCTGGTGACGTAAATATTCGTACCAGCGATCCGTAGGCTTCCCTATGCAGGGTATTTACTCATCATAAGGCTCTACACTTCCCGTTTGAATGTTACAATATTTTGAATCTTCCTAATGCTTGGAGGGAGTGAATTCCAGACTCTGGGGGCAGCTCCAGAGAATGCTCGGTCATAAGTCTTTTTCTTTCGGAAGATGGCTGGCCGCAACAGCAGCTCCTTGGCGCTTCTAGTTGGCCTGATTCCTCCCAATAGTTTAATTTTCTTGGCTATGTATCTTGGCGTGTTATAGTGAACCGCTTTATGGGTAATATATGCTATCTTCATTTTAATTCTGGCCTCGTAAGGTAGCCAATTTAGTGCTTTCAGGTGAGGAGATATATGATCAAATTTCCTAGATCCAGTGATGAGTCTTGCCGCTGCGTTGAGACAAGCTTTTAGTGGTGCTGTGGATGTTTTAGGTAGGCCGGTTAATGTGGAGCAACCATATTCGATCCTAGAGATAACTAAGGATTGTACAGCCAGTTTTAGATCCGCCTCTGAGATGAATGGTTTTAATTTTCTTAAGTAGTTCAAGTGGAAGCGGGCACTTTTGGCCATTGAATTAATGTGGGCTTTCATGTCAAGGTCCTCATCTAATGTGATTCCTAGTGATTTAGCTGAGTTGACTAGGGTTGGGGTGCAGTTTAGCGCAGTCACCAATTTGGTCCATTCCTTTACTTCAGAGTGGCTCCTTGGAGGTGAAACTAGCAAGAATTCTGTTTTATGGGCATTTAGTTTCAGATGATTAATAGTTAACCATTGCAAAGCCATCTTTAGTGTCTCATTCATTAGATCAATGTCATCAAGGGAGGCGATCTTTAAGTATATTTGCGTGTCGTCTGCATACATGTGATAGGATATCTGTGATTTCCGGAGAATATCTGTAAGAGGTTCGACATACAGGTTGAATAGTTCTGGGGATAGCGTTGAACCTTGCGGGACCCCAATTGCGTTAGGGCAAGGGGGTGAGGTTGCCTGGTTAACCAGGAATCGTTGTGTTCTGTTCCGTAGGAAAGAATTGAACCATTTCAGCACATTTCCGGACAATCCCATCCTGTCCTGTAGCCTGGTCAATAGTGCTTCGTGATTTACCGTGTCAAATGCCGATGACAGGTCTAGGAGAATCAATAGGCATGCTTGATTTTGGTCTAGGGCTTGTAGCGCGCCATCGACAATATGCAGGATCGCTGTTTCCGTGCTATGCCCTGCTCTGAATCCTGATTGGCATTCGTCTAGTAAGGAGAACTTGGTGATGTGTTGACTCAATTGGCTCTGCACGCATTTCTCAATTAGTTTGGCCAGTAAAGGGATGTTGGTTACTGGTCGATAGTTATTTGTATCTGTTGCATCCGCTGTCGGTTTTTTGATTATTGGCACTACTTGTCCTGTTTTTAGGCAGTCAGGGAGGATCCCTTGTGCAAGTGAAGCGTTTATTATTTTGGTCCAGATTGGAACCACAATGTGGCTGATTTCTCTTACACACTTTGCCGGTAAAGGGTCATGATAGTGGTTGTTCGGTCTGATTTCCGCCAGCGTTTTGGCGATCTTGTCCTGGTCATATAATTCAAATGTGTCCCAATTTGCTTTATTTTTTGTCTTAATACACTCTGTTGTCATGAAGGCCTCGCTCGTAGGCAAACGTTGGGTCGGAAGGTTAGCCGCGGCGCTTGAAAGCTCTACCTCTAGCGATTTGGTCTTCTCCGTGAAAAATGTGGAGAATTCCTCGCAGCTTAAGGGAGTTTTTGAGTTCTCTTGAGCCGATTTGGCTAGTTTATCTGATTGTTGCTTTAAGATCTCGAAGAGTTTTCGTGGTCTGTTTTTGGCATTGTCAAGTTCTGCTCTTATAAATTCTTTTTTGGAATTGATTATCATTTTGTTATGTTGGTTTCTGATTTTTCTGAGGGCTTCCAGCTCTGGGGAGGAAGGGTGTTGTCTCCATTTTCTTTCGGCCGTTCTCAGTTTGCGCCTGTCCTCATTCAGTGACCCACTAAACCAAGGATTTTTTGGCTTTTCTGTGACTCTTTTCAGTTTTAGTGGCATGGTGTCATTGACGATATTCCATACTGCTAAAAGATAAAGAAAGGATTGTTGTACCGAAAGGGGGGAAAACTCTTCTAAACCTCAGTTGTTAGTACCCCATTCATTTAGGGAAAAGGTTCTATTTCTGGCACATAGCCACTTAATTGGGGGCATTTTAGAGGGGAGAAAACTGAGAAAGCCATCCTAGAAAAATTATTTTGCCCCGGAATTTACCATCAAGTATGTAAATATTGCTGGGAATGCCCAACGTGCCAACAAAATAGTAGATGTCTACCCAAGAAAGCCCCGTTACAACCCCTACCAGTAATAGAGGAACCATTCTCTAGATGGGAATGGACATAATCAGGCCCCTCCTTCCCTCACATAGTGGGTGTCGTTATGTCCTGATCATAACAGGCTATGCAACCCGATTTCCCGAAGCAATCGCCTTAAGACAGCCTAACGCGACACAAATAGCAATGGCCATGATTAATGTGTTCTCCAGAGTAGGGTTTCCGAAGGAAATTATAACTGATCAGGGAACACCCTTTGTTACCCTTTTAATGAAACAGGTCTGCCAACAGTTAAACATCAAGCAAATACGCACTGCCGCTTACCATCCACAAACAGATGGATTGGGAGAAAGATATAATGCCATTCTTAAGATGACATTAAAAAAGTTATTAGAACTAGAGACCCGAAAATGGGAAGACATGCTTCCCTTAGCCCTCTCTGCCATCCAGTATAAACAACAAAAAAACACTTGGTATTCCCCTTTCAAGCTTTTATATGGGAGACAACCACGTATCCTAATAGACATGGTAAAGGAGGAATGGAAAGAAGAACCCAATGGAGCTCAACTACAACCTGAGTATGTGTGGAACCTAAATTCCCACCTACAATAGTTTAGGAGTATAGTTAAGACCCACCCTGAACAGGCCCAAGAGGCTCAAAAAAGACAACATGACATAAAAAAACACCAGAACGAACCTTAGAAGTAGGTGACTTAGGGCCAGATGTAGGAAGGCAAATACCGGTCGGTAACGGCCGATTTCGGCCGTTACCGACCGGTATTTGAAAGATGGAGATGTAGGGACATGTTAAAATACAGATTCGGTAAAATTACCGATTCTGTATTTTGATATGTAGGTAGCACTGCAATCAGTGCTACAGGGGTCTAAGAATTCGTTATCTACCACCAACTAGAAGTTGGTGGTAAATAATGAAAACCCTTTAAAAAGCATTTTCTTTGCTTTTTAAACAGTGCCATGTTGCAGACTTACATACCCTAAGGGCATGTATGTCTGAAACATGTGCACCCATGCACAATTGAGGGGTGCAACAGGGTGTCAAAGTGACACCCTGCCACTCTTCAATGTTTCCCCCAATTACCGAATCGCTATTTACCAATTCGGTAATTGACATTCATTCCTATGGGCCCAGAGGCCCATAGGAATGAATGGCAATTACCGAATCGGTAAATACCGATTCGGTAATTACCGAATCATACCGATTCAGTAATGAAATCGGTAAAATTATCTAAATCCTGATTGCCAGTTCTTACATACCAAATCGGTATGATTCGGTATTTAAGAATCGGTAATCTGGGATTACCTACATCTGGCCCTTAGTATTAATAATGATGCCCACTTTGGATCCTAAATTGACAGGTCAGTGGCAGGGCCCCTTTAAAGTCCTTGACAAGGTGATCCCTGTCACCTATCGCTTGGAGTTGGACTCCCATAACAAAAAGCATACTCAGATATATCATAACACTTTACTTAAAAAATGGGAAGGTGCTAGACCCGCTCTATTAGCGAAGGTAGAGAGTCACACCACTGTGTATCATCAGAGCATCAATTCTGACCTACCCCCTAACCTTCAGCAACAACTGGATCAGTGGTTGTTCTCTTTACAAGACTTCTTTGCTTTGACCCCAGGGAAGACTTCCTTGATTCAACATGCAATACATACCACCACAGGTAAAAAAGTTAGACTCCGACCCTATCATATAACTAAGTCCCGATGAGAGCCCATCGAAAACGAAGTACAAAAAATGCTAAAAATGGGGATAATTGAGCACTCCAATAGCGAATGGAGCTCACCCAACATCATCGTACCCAAACCTGATGGCTCTATCAGGTTTTGTTTAGACTTCAGGGAAGTCAATTAAATATCAAAATTCAATGCCCATCTTTTACCTTGAGTAGACATAATGATTGAGAGATTGGGTTAGGCCCAATATATTAGCACACTAGATCTATGCAAGGGGTATTGGCAGGTACCACTACGAGAACAAGGTAAGGGAAAAACTGTTATTCCACACCAGGGGGATTATACCAATTTACCATGCTTCCTTTTGGGTTACAAAGAGCCCCTGCCACATTCCAAAAAGACTGATGAATAGGATTCTTAAACCGTGTAACTCCTTTTCTGCAGCATACATAGATGGCATAGTTATCTATAGTAATTCCTGGGAACAGCACTTGACTCACTTATCCCAAGTAATCCAGGCTTTAAAAGAAGGGGGTTTAACCATAAATCCCGCCAAAACCTATCTAGTCACCCGCTCTGTAAAGTATCTTGGGTATCTTTTGGGGGAAGGATACATAAAACCGCAGGAAAAAAAATAGCTGCCATCTCTAAACTATCCTTTCTCTATACAAGAAAAGATCTATGGGACTTTTGGGTATCCTGGGGTATTATAGAAGGCTCATACCCTCCTTTCCCCACATAGCCGCCCCTTTAACTGAAGACGTAAAAACAGAAAAGGAACTCAAGCACCCCTCAGTCAGATCCTTACAAGCTTTTCAACAGTTGAAATAAGCCATTAAACAAAACCCATTCTTCTTAGCCTAGACTACTCGAAACCATTCATAGTACAACTGATGTGTCTGAATATGGCCTGAGGGCTGTGCTATCCCAAACTGATTCCAGAGGACAGGAAAGGCCAATAAAATACTGTAGGCATGGGAGGGGGGCTGGGGACACTCTCTAGGCTGGTAACAGGTGCCGCAGCAGTAACAATCTGACCAGTATACTTCTTTAAACTTGGCTTTATTTTGATAGTACGTCTTGTCCGGTAAGTTAGTCTCTCCCTGGCAAAATCGAGGTTATCCGTGGTGGTGGTCTTCTGTGCGCGGGTGGCACTATGCGCGGGACGTCCTCAGGGGTCGCCTTCCCAGGTGCAGCGTCGCAGGTACCCAAGGGGAAAGAAGACGGACAGAGGGAGGCCGTTAGTCGCTTATCTGACACTCTACACCCAATGGGACCCAGTGATTGTGAGGGAACACCGGTGTTGTTTCCAGGCACACTCGTGTTCGGTGCTCAGTGAAGGGAGGAATGAAGTGATGGATAGAGGTATGGGGTAGGTAGGGGAAGCGGGTAACGGAAAGCGGGTGTCGGTAAACACAGAGGCAAGTCACACACGGGGATATCTACACTATTTACAAGGGGCACTCTTTCTCCCCACCCAGGCCGCCCAACGCCGCCGTACCTGGCTAAGCCACACTCCTCCCTCGGGAGTGTGGCACGCCGGAACACAGGGTTGTTGGCCTCCAGGCTCTCCTTCGCTCTCGGGTCTTCCGTTTCCTCCGTCGTCTCCTTGCTCCTCCGTCTGGTTCTCCTTGCGTTCTCTGTCCCTCGATCCTTCGGTGACGTCACACGCCGCGTATAGGGCTTCCCCCATTTTCACCCATCCAGGACTGTCCACGTCAGTAGTAGGCGGGGCCTCACCGCATTCGTCATACGCCCACTTAAAGGAACCGTGCCCACTCGGTCGGTTCCTGCTGTGGTTCCCATTCATCCCTCGATGTTCCGGTCTGTAGAGTAGAAGGGGAGGTATAATCAGGGGTCCACCAGTCTTCCCGGCCTCCCGCCCCGACCCCGTTACAAATACATCAGTCATAAATTATTCCCCAAGGAAAAGAACTATGCTGTAGTGCAGAAAGAAGCTCTGGCCATCAAATATGCCATTGAGTCTCTGAGATATTACCTTGAGAGTCGGGAGTTTATCCTATACACTGATCATTCCCCACTAGAGTGGCTCTCCCGAAACAAAGGACACAATGACAGGATTTTACGTTGGTTCCTAGCGTTGCAACCCTTTAGATTCACAACCATCCATAGAAAAGGAAAAGAACAGACTAATGCTGAGTATCTCTCTAGATACCCTTTGGATCTGTGTGTTGCAAGCAAGAAAGTTAAGAAAGAGGGATGTGAGGAAGAACCCAGTTCCCAGCCACACAACACCGACTACGTGCCATGGGTTGATATACCCCCTCGTGGAATGCCACTGAGACTGTCATGCACCGGAAAACAACCAGGACAGGAAAGAGTTAACACTCTGCTGCAAACCTCTCCCATACAGGAAGGAGGAGGTGGCGACCATGGGGACCAATGTGCAAGCTGCCCGAGAACAAAAAAAACGGAACAGGAAGGAGAAGAAACGAAGGAGTCGGAAATTGACAGGCGAGAGCCGGAGAAGCTGGAAGAAGCCAAGGACCCTACCGAAGGAGGACTGTGGGAGACGTCGAAGGAAGGAAGCATTGGACCAGAAGAAGGCTGTAGTGACGAATACGAGGCAGCCGAGGAGTGGAGCAAGGACTCGTGGATTCCCCCCAGGAGTGGTGCATTTGCCACCTGGATGGTGAGCGACTCATAACTGGGTGACGACAGGAGAGGGAATTTGGTCTCGTGGGAGCGGGGCGGGTAGTGCGAGGACGGGAAAAAGGGCTTCACTGACCGTTGACATAATTTGCACAAGTGCTTTTGCTATCTGTACCTTTCCGGTATTTCCTTCAATTCCTTTTCACCGCTTTAGGCAGTCAGGGCCCTCCTGTAGTGAGGATAGAGGGCAAGATATTTTTTTCTTTACTACTTTGGACTCAGAGTTACTTATCCCAGGTGTTGTGGCAAATAGTCCCATTGTGGGAGTGTTGTAAACCCTTTTTGTTTCTCCATTATGGTATTGACATCTTAATCCCTCAATGTTACGAGTATAAGGAGAACTGTCTACCATTATCCTTAGGATTGCAAAGATGTATAAGAGAAAAGGAACCCAGACCAACCCTCTAAAAATATTCTGATTTTGCACCCATCCCAAATAGTGTGTAAGAGACCTGTTTGTTTTCACTCTTGGTGTGGTGATGGACACTTTCCCAATTCTCTGTTATTAAAAGACCTACCTCAGGGTACTCACTGTCCTTTCCCTTCTCTCTAGCTTCCTGGGGGAATTATCCACTTGGAGACAAGGACCCTGGAAAAGGAAAAGAAAGAGTGAAGAATTAATCCACAAAAGATAAGGAACCAAGAAAAAGAAGTAAAAATGAAGAAACATTTGCTGAAGAACAGCAAAGGAAAACTTATAAATCTAATTTGTGAATAAAGAAGCAAAAATTGATAAACACATCAAGCATACTAGCTTCTATTTCCGCCCAGCCCTCCCACAACTCAATAATATCATGTTTGAGTAAGGATTCAAGTTCTTTATCAACAGCTTCCTATAAGTGTATTTTTGAGCAATAGGAGGGATGTCCTTATTAATGTATAATTGGACTTTCATAGTCTTGAGTTTTCCCAACCCATGAAACAATGAAGGGAACTGACTTACTATTTAGTTCAGAACATTCAAGTTGTACTTCACTGACATCAGTCCCATATCAGCAGTTGTGCTAAAACCGAGTAAACAGGCGCTTAATGCCTTACCTTCAAGTACATGAATGGGTGCTTGTACTTTTATTTTCTTGTGTTTCATCGTTGCTACAAATGTACCTTGACTTTACGCTGGCATCGATTCAGCCCACGTACACACTTTAGTTATCAATGCTGTTAGTCGGGGAAATTGAGACAGTTCGTTATATTTTTCCTCAGACATAATGCTTATCAACGCACCACTGTCGATAATGAAAGATATTGAACAACCGTTGACTTTTAGTGTGATTTTTGGACAATGTTTGAATGACTTTGTGCTTTGGTGCTTTGTCATGTCAACTTTTCTTGAACCAGTATTCTTCGTCACATGCGGCCAGTCCAACCTGTGCACGTTTCTCTGAGGTAAACATTGAACTGACACAATCATCTTCCCCACTTTCACTTGACATTGATACTGAAGAACTGTTTTCCGAAGATTCAGATGCCGATCAACTTCGTTTGGTGTCAATTTGGCCCAGCTGATGAGGTCGCTTGGCCTAATGGGCGTGAATTGAACGTAATTTCTGAAACTTTCAGGGAGCCATTTTGTCTTTGCTCTTTAATGCACTTGCTTTTTCCTTCGCATTCCAGACCACTAAAAAATGGTTCTCTTTTCCACAGCCTTTGCAGATCTGCCCTATAGCGGGACATTTACCTTTGTGTAGAAACAAAAAGCCACACCTGAAGCACAAGTTATTTTTCTGAGGAGAAATCACTTTATGTCCCTCGGCCTTGTGCTTTGGCTTACTTTTCACGTTCATGACGGGCTCACTCTGGGCACCTCCGTCCTCCATGTCAGCTCTTCAGCTCTAGCAGCTATAAGAACTCGCTTCAGGTGACTCTCATTTTGCCACTTGGCCTGCCTATTTAAGCGGCAGGTCCGCCAGTACTCTGATTCCTGTTCCAGGATGAGCACTTCCACGATGGACTGCACATTTGGCAGTAAGCATATTCAAACACTCCTTGTTTGGCATGACATCCTGGTCCACCTTGGCACTTTGTACTCAAACATGCACAGCTGAAGGGGTAAAGACTCACTTGAATCCTTTTTACATTAAATTATTGCAATTATCAACAATAGTGTTAGCTTGTGTTTAGCATTTTAATTTTCATAATGCTGTTGTAACAGCTTTTGCTTTACAAGTGTTCAAAATCTCAAATTTCCAATGTCATCATGAATCACTCGTTATGATATTATAATACAAATAAATCAAACAGTCAAATTTAAAGAAAACGAAGCCCAATGCATTTTGGGACTTTCTTGTCCCTTCGTCAGGGGGGGCAATCTAAAAAAATACAAAATGAATAGTAATGTATCTGAGGCACTCTGTGGACCATCATACTTCGTCAAGAGCCTTTTTCACTTATATACATATACATTCTGTTATCCTGAACTGAATGTAGTGTCACAAAAAACTCCACATGCCAAGATCCCTATGTTGAAAAGCGTAATGTGAAGTGCTCTTGTTGTCATGTTAATAAATTCCGTGTGAACGTCATCTGTCTAAATTCGGTGCTATTTCTCCAATCATGCAACCAAAGTGGGTGAAATAGCAACTCACAAAAATACTTACTATGTTGAAATGCTGTAATCCATTGCCCTGTATGGGGTTGAATGATACCTGTACAAAAAACGAACCTACATCAAGCCTCCAATACTATGATCACCATGATTTCAAATAAATGCGTGAATGACAAAAACAACCGTGTCCCGTACCTTAAATGATAAACCCTTCTGGGTTTCCAAGAAGAATTATGACACTTCAATCGTACACGTCCTGAACTTAAAACTGAGATGAAAAACTATAATTAACAAACGGACACATTAACCACATCCCTTATTATATACTCCATCTCAGGCAGATCGCATTAAAATCTTACCTATGTAAATACTGCTGTCCTTCCAAGTCTGTCAATCACCTTCTATCTCCATTTAAAATGCTGTAACCAAAAAACGAACAACCGATCAAACAACGTCCCCGCTTTACCCCGAGCTACCTCTACGCCCACTCTTCACATACAGCCTTACCTGGTCACTTGCAACATCGAAGATTTAGTCGATTAAAAATGCATTTGTTAAAGTCCTCCGTGTACATCAGTATGGTGCCCGTAGGTGAACGCTGTTTAGTTCTCGCAGTGATTAAGAGTGTGACCTCGCAAAAACGTGATTCCTACTCTCGCGAGTACCGCCTGTTAGCCACGAAAAATGAGCGCCATCTTGGAATGGCCTCAGCTCACGATGTGTTCTATAGAAACCTCAAATTTATAATGAAAGCCATGTTTAAATATGCCAACTAGAACCCGCTACCAAAGTGAATACGAGTTCTCCTCAACCTAAGGCTCATGGCACGCTAACAATCTATAGGGAAATATCGTGATGAATCTTAAAAGAAAAACTGTGTAATTCGACATTGTCTGAGCAACTTCAAAAAGAAAGCAATAGTAAACCATCAAACAATCACTGATAGACCAGCTCATATGTGAATCATTCAAATATTGATTTAAACCATCTACTTAACATACAACCTCAAATAAAATGAATCAGTCTCATATAATCTTCATTAACATGATACATTATTTCAAATATATAGTGGCTAATATTCGTCACATCTTACTGCTTATTCTTTACCACAATAATAAATCGCCTGTCATCATTACAATATCAAACACTTCAAATTGGTATCAGCTAGTGAATGATTATGCAAAACTAAGACTACTCAGGCACCACTGCCTTTTTAATCACTTGGGCACCACTCAGTGATTTTCGAGGGGCGTTAGGCTTTACTAGCTGCCACCTCCGCCTAATTTTAAACGCCTAACCCCACCCTGCCCTCACTTTATATCTGCAACTTCCGATAAGAGTGCATTCTACCATTCTGCCTACCAGGTCTGCCACTTTGTGATCCACTTTCCATAGCCCTTGTCCTGCGCGCCTCCCGCCTCCCTGCTTCTGCTTTTGGATCCATTATGATTGTCTGTTCCTCTATCAATGGACACTTACCATCTGAGTCGGCGCATGTCTATGATACTCCTCAGGGGTTTTTCGTTTTTAAATGCTGTGAACCTTCTTTCACAGGTAGTGGCGCACGTACCATTTGACTAAGAAGCCGGGACAGATGTGGTGAACTCCATATACCCAGAGTGGTGAGTCACGCATCCTAGGAATACATTTTTCTAATATGAGAATGGTTTAGCAAATATGTGTAAATGGAGGATCTAATTGTGCACTCGGAACGTATTTGTGTATATGACTGTGAAATGTTGTTATTTGTCTCCATTATAGGGTATGCGTTGAACATATTGAACAGAAAAATCCCTGGTTCAGTATTGTATCATTCACTTATCACGTATTTTTTCCTTGTTTTTCATGTATAACTCACATATTTATTGCAGTAGCTACATTACCGACCCTCCAGAAAGCCATGACACTATTCTAGGTCTGATAGGCTGAAACATGATTGTCTTATAAAAACACAGTGGCCTTGAATTCTGGCACCTGCGTTACAAGCTATATTCTGTTTTTAATCCTGACACCGGGCAGCTAAATAAAAGTTGCTTAATAGCTGACCCTGTAGCCAGTTTAAAAAAACATCCCTGTGCTCCTCCTTCGTAGTGAGGGGGTTTTAGCCCGCGTGAGGACTAGGTCTCTCACGCGAGGAGGTACCCCCATGATGAAGCATGACACCTCGGGTGTGTGAGGGGAACTATCCTTAAAAAGGGAACTCCCCTGTTCTGCACCAAGACACTTCTCGAGTCACATGATAGACCTCCCTATAACTATGGACCCGGGGCTTCTTATGTGATGTGAATATATGAGCGGGGAGTTGGCTTCCGCTGGTCCTTAAACCTCCTCTAGCTCCCATTTGTGATTACTGACTTTTCCACCTTTACCAACAAAATTCTTAAGGTACTTTATAATCTTCTTGTTATTTGCTTCTTCTATTGCATCAATGAAATCATCAAATGTCTCTATCCAGATAGTCCATTGGTTGCCAATATTCAGCTTTTCGGTGGTGTCTCATGATGGTGGTCGTTTCAAGAAGGCGGCAGCATTGTAACTATTTATGAGATTGGTTGACATTGAGGGTGGAGTTCTCCCCGACACTGTCTGCTGTGCACTAGGACCTGCTTCATCCATACCATCTCTAAGGCCCTGTGATGTGGTGGCCTCTGGGTCAGCTTGGACAGTCTGTGGAACCATCACCTCTTTCTTGGTCTCCATAGGAGTCCTTTCCTTTCATTTGAATTTTTTCTGAGCCACCACTGGGCAGATTTGGCAGGGTACCGCTTTGGGTATGGACAGCTCTTCAAGCACAACTCTGGGTGCTTCCTCTGTGATTCCTACCTGCAGTGCTTTGGCATGATGACTCTCTATAATCAGTACTGGCAAGCCGGTTACCGTTTCTTGTATCTGTATTTCATTGCTTGTAAGTGTCTGTACTGCCTGACGCCTGGTTGATCTCTGCCTCGCAGAGCTACTGTTCGCAGAGTTATCTTGCAATTTGCTGTCACTATTTGCTGTTCTTTCAGAACCTGACCTGGTTGTATCCGCCTATAAAGTTATCACTCCGTGTGAGTGATGTATGGCTTTGAGTTGCGTAATAGCGCTGTACTTCTCTTTGAGGTTTTCCCAGCAGGTTTTCAGCAAACAATAGGTAGACTTCAAAGCAAAACATTTGTTATCGTCAAATGCTTTTCATGGACTGAGTAAATCCTTTGACTCCATATACGTCGAACGTTGATTCTGCACTGAGGCACACGTGGCATGCACAAGCAGTTTGCTGGACCACAGCAAACTCTATGAGAGAGCGCTGTCGATATTTGGGTTACTTATCCCCTATCCTCTTTCCAGTTGTAGCGTCCTCCCCAGCCTGGGTACTCGCCAATAACTAAGCCACGCATGGAACTTAGTATAACACATTATAATTCTTCTACATTTAACTGCGACCTCAACATTCTAAACCTGCATTCACTTCACTCCACTCTAACGCTTACGTCACAGTTCTATGGAGTCCATCAGCAACCAGAAAGGTGCAAACTCACACAACACTACATCTGTGAGCCTCACAGTGGATATTGTGTCTGGTTCCGGAGGTCACGTCTGGGATAAGAACTTGTATCCAGTGCTGAAGTGCATGTCTCCATCGCATAACAGGCATTGACAAGGCTAATAGGTCTCACCTATGTGAGGTTTATTGGCTTTGTCAATGCTTTGTTCAGTCATGTTGTCAACACTGCAGCGTGGCTAAAAGTAAAAAAAGTGCTATAATATGGCCAACACTGGCCGCTGTATAGTTTTGTTTGTACTTTCAGCTATGCTGCACAGCACTTATGCAGCTGTCCAACAAGGTAAAGAAAATATTGGCAAAGCCAAATAGCTCCATTATTTAGCCTTTCAATGTTTTATAAGTCATGTTGCACAGCTGCTTTGTTACTTTGCAGCATAGTTAAAAGTCAAACTATATGTAAGTAAGTAAAAACTTTATTGCATGATTTTTAAAAAACCTTTGCACAATACAAAAGATAAAACAATTTTGTTACTTATTCAATTGATAGAATTGTGAGTAAAATATAACACTTGTTAGATAACAGTAATAAAAGTAAGAACAGAATGCCCAGCCCACCATGTGTCCAAACTCTCTTATTTCTGCCCTGCACCTATGGAAACTATCTCATTCAAAATGGATCTTGCCAGGTTTGTATTTAGCAGACTAAAGGTGTCCAGCCAGTGTGCACGGCCCTTTGTTTGTGTTGATTGTACATTTAGAGTTCTGTCAGGTTTTCTCGAGGTGCCCACAGGGCAGTATTGTCCTTCTTATGGGGGTCCAAGCATCTGCGCCTCTGACTGAGCTGGCGATTGGCATCTCCCCTTCCCTAGTTTTTTTACTGCGCAGTCCATAAACCTCACCAGTGCGCAATTTAAATATGTGCTCCGTGGGTCGAAGCAGGCCAATACTGCGGATCTGCATGATCTGACTTCCTTATTATTGCAGGCCCTCTGCAAAGTCAAACAAAAAAGGTATATTACATTGCCAGCAAACATTGAAAACATCAGCAGATGATCTACTGTAGTCGGTAGATCTCTCATAGGCGAGACCTATTGGCTTTGCCAAGTCTTGTTTTCCAATTGCAGTATCACGCTCCACTTGTTCTGGCAGTCTGAAGACCATAATGACGGACTCCTGGATCCATCTCCGCCCACGTCATTCTCACGAAGCTCACTCCTATTGGATAGACCTGAGACAACCACGAATCGCAGCCCCGTTGCTAGGGTGTAGCTCCTAGTTTATGGCAACCAGGTCATGTTATCAGTAGGCAGTAGGGCGATATAGGCGGGCCTCATCTGAAGCCTCGGCCAACATAAGGGCAGGAGAAGAACGTCGACGCATGACGTCAAAAGTACGCCATGCTGTGCATACACCGAAGACAGCACGGATAAACTTTCGGTTTACTTGAGTCTCGCACATGCGCAGTTTGAATTGTTTACGACAGCCCCCGCTCCGAAGCGCTTGTGCTCACTGCGCGTGTATGTCATGCGCAGAGAGCTCGCGCTTTGGAGGCTGTGGTTCGAGCGTCCTGTCAGGCGCTCGCGCACGTAGAACGTAACGGCCGCGGAGCGCACCTGAGGCCGGAGCGGCTCTGTCAGCAGCCTCCGTCGCAATGGAGGCCGGCGAGCCCGTCCTGCTGAAGAAGCCGGGACTTCTGCCGACCCCAACGTGGCCCGGGAAGCCCGGAGACGGGCCAGCCCGACGCCCGCCCCTGCTGCCAGTTCCGTCCCATCCTCAGTACCTGCCCACACACCCACCTGCTCGCCGGGCCCTGTCTCCTCCACGCCGCTCTTTGCTGCCCACCCCCGTCTCCCCGCCCCAGGGCCGCCGAGGTCAGTCTCCTCCGCGTCGCTCTCTGTTACCCACCCCCATCTCTCCACCGCCTGCGGAGCGCAGGCCGTTAACTCCGCCTGGGGGTTACCGGCTGCCCTCCCCGCCCCGTGGATATCGCCCCGTCAGCCCCTCAGGTAATTTCAGGTCCCAGTCTCCTCCCGGCGCCTATGTACCTGCGACTCCTGCGAGGGTGCCCGGGTCCCCTTCCGGTGGTTTCCGACTCTCGAGCCCTCATGGAGACTATCGACTCCAGTCCCCTCCACGCAGACCCCTTTCGCCTGGGGGCCGCAGACCTTCGTCTCCTCCCCGGCGACCTTTCTCCCCCGGATCCCGCAGGCCCCTCTCTCCTCCTCATAGACTTATGTCTCCCCAGTATCGCAACTTGTCCCCACCTCCCGGATACTCGCCGCCTGGGCAGTATGGTGCTTCCCGCAGGTCTCCCTCACCGGGCTCTCTGAAGCCTAAGACCCCCAGGCATTACGGCTCATCTCGCAGGTCTCCCTCCCCGCGCTCCCGAAGGTACCCTTCGCCCCCTTCAGCAAGATACCACCGAGAGCCGGAGAGCAGTAGACGGGTGAGTGCACTCTTGTGCCCAAGGGGGGAAAAGTCACGAATCTGCAGAGAGGTGGTAGCAAACCACGAATCGGGTCTATATGCCGCCAGCTTGGCGCAAGGATAACAGAGATCATTAAAGGCGAACGAGTTATAGTCCTTAGTAAATACGAACAGTTGGTACGTGTGGCTTAGCAACAGGAGTTACCTAGCAAACAAGCATTGCTCAATGCACTAGGTTTCTCCTATGGACGCTCCCACGCCTATGGAGGCGTAGGAGCAGTGCATAAGTGCAGGATGTGAGTGGTGCATGAATGAAGGTTGATAAGAGTCTGAATGCAGAGTAAAAGTTCCTTAATGCATGGTTAAAATCGAATTAAAATAATGTGCAATTGTTATCTTCTAATTAACCGTATCGGCGAACCCTAACTTGTTGTCATGCATTGATTCAATGTTTAAATGGAGATAACACTCAAACATAAGGCTTAACAAATGTATGCCGCAAGTAGAAAAGACCATGGACCATTAATTCTAAAGTTTTCAAGCATTATTCAGCTTAGTTTAGCTTTTACAAAATGATTCAAAATCAATTATACTTGTCTTTATCCTAAAAGAGTTTCACAAATAGCTTAATGATCGTAGTCTGGACATTAAATTCAGTGTAGCGCACAGCAACCAAATCCTTCTATTTTTTGGATGTCAATGTTAAAATATCACTGTTGTCTGATCACTACGTTGCACACAAACCTACAGACAAAAACAATGCTCTCCATTATCAAAGCTATCCTCCTAGAAATCTTAAGAACAATTTGCTCTTTGATCAATTTTTACGTATAAGACGTAATTTTTCAAGACTTAAAGATTACCGAGCTGCATGCGGAAGCACTTTTTAACAAACTTAAAGAAAGGGGGTACCCTCAAAAATTGTTAAAACACTCTGAAGAGGGCATGGCTCACCCCTAGGGAACACCTACTAACTAAGAAAACAAAGTCTCCCACCGAACGCATTGTCTGCGTTTGGGCCTTATACATCGCCTGTTAAAAGATCTTCAGCAATTGGCATTTAATTGAAGGAACCATACCCAACATTGGGCCACCACACTTTGCCCTAAAAAAGAACCGGAGCATTGGTCAACAAGTTACAAGCTCTGCAGGACAACACAGTAAACCAGCCACACTACGTACCATGTTTAATCTTCCACCCATACAAGGGCATCATAAATGTGGGATGTGTTCGGTTTGCAATTCCACAGTAGAAGGGACTCTGTTTACTGATGGTCAGAAACACTGGTGCCACAATGAGTTACGATTTGCAAATCTAAGAATGTGGTTTATGCCATCACATGTCGCAGTATAAAAATCTATATTGGAAAAACCTGCCAAGAAGTGCATCAGCGTATTGTACAAAACCGCTCTCGACTTAAGAACAACATCCTTACTGCCCCAATGGTTGAACACTTTACAGCCTCAAAACATAAATTTGATGATTTTTACCTGGACCAGGGGTGTGGAATTTATGAACCCCTTCCACGCTCATGACGAGCTGAGCTCGTCATGTAACGCGCTTTTTAAAAAAAAACAGCGCACAGCGGGAAAACAGCTAGCGCGCAAGGGGTTAAAATATCTACTTGTCCATGGGGCAGGTTGCTTCATAAGTCTACTTGTCCTGTAACAAAATCCACGTGTCCCTTTGGTGCCATGTAGTGCTGCCGCAAATAATGGCAGCAATCTCATTATATAAGAGTTCTTATATAGCCTCTTTGATTATGCAAGGGCATATACCATAGTAGTGTTTGAATACTAGTAATCATTTTATGTTGCCACGCTTCCGCAGATCTACATACTGGGAGTGATGATGGTGGTAAGCAGTCGTTCCTGGGTTGGAATGCCCTTTTGAGTCTGTGCAAACCTACTAACTTGCATTTTTTTAAGGGTTTTCAACAAATCTTCTCTAATCTTTCTCATACTGAGAAATGTTGGAAATTTACTCCAGAGAGTGGCAGACGTAAACCTTCTTTCAGAGTTGGGAACAAAGTAGTTGGAGGGAAAATTAACTTTCAAACATCCAGGTTTTCACATGAGCAAATCTACACATTCTTATTTGCTCATGCTAAAATGCAACATTTTGTTGAAGTACAATTTCTTGCCCTACTAATGTAAATTCTTGTGAATTCACCAAAGCCATATGCACCTTTGAGACTTTCTTTTTTTAATTGGGCCCCTAATTTGTTCTGGCGTTAACTATCACCTTTTGTGTTTATTAAATTTCTCTCTCTCTCAGTATCGGCTGGCTTCACTGTGAGTGACGGCATTCTGCTCTTTCGCAAGGAGCATATCAGTACACTAAGTAGTTTTGTTCATTGCTAGTAACTAATGTGGCAGTGTGTGCTTTTTTGAGACCAAAAACAATTTTTGCGTTTGCCGATGTTTATAATGGTGAGGGCCCGGCAGCTCTCGCATCAATAAGGTTTTACAAAAGCCATACCAAAACAAGTCACGTATTGACAAAACTAAAACACTGAGCACCAATGTCCGACCTACTGGCTTTGCCAAGGCTTGTTTATTTTTGTTTCCCATAATCTTATTGAAACTGGTTACACACATTTTTCAATATTAATATTTTTGAGAAATACTAGCATGCATCAACACATTTTACTACATGATGCTGCAATGAAATGGTACCTGAAATTTTACTGTAGTTTAGCAGAATGTTTTTTTTCCCTACTTTAATTTTTTAGGAACATTTTATATTGAAAGCAAAGAAACATTAATCTTGCTTTCAAGCTTCTGCAAATATTTGCATCTAATCAGAGAGCATTCTGTGAGCATCATGCATAGCCTCATGTTGCTAAAATTTGAAACCGTGTGTGCACATTTTCATACTGGAACCACTGTCAGTAGTGCAGTCAGAACGTACATTTACTTAGAGCGCTCTCCCTAATAATAAAGGCTTTCAATTAATGAACCATAAATACAAGTTTGAACAGCATTAACACATGCACACAAATATTAACTTAACTACAGGCAGTACCCTTCCCTGATCCTTAATGTGGTACTGCAAACTGGCAGCCAAAGGGTTTGTGCTGCAGGGGGTTGGGCCTACTTGCCCCAAGGACAAAATACACAGTCAGTCAGTCAAAAATACTTTATTCGGTTCATATCAAAAACCATAAAAGTATACTACATAATTCATCAGTCAAGACATAAATTTAAAAAAAAGATATGATACATTGATTTGTAATCCTATCACAATGATTTCATTTACATATAAAAACGTACATTTATAAATATTGATAAAACCAGCAGAAAGAACAATTTAAGAGAAATGAAGCGCTTTCTCATACATCCTAAGTATACCACTATGTACACTGTATCCAGTTAATTTTCCTCCTCAGTCTTAGTGCTATTGTCAAAAAATGTGCTATATTAAAAATCTCCCATGTACCTGACAACAGCTGTAAATGTAAAAGGGCAGGTCTAACTTGTCTAAAGCCTTTGTCTTTAAAGAGGGGAATGATAATTTTTTTACGGATAGGGCATAAATGCTTACAAAAAAAGATAAAGTGCATAGTGTCTTTAATAGAGAATCCATCACAAGAACAAATCTCCAGTTCCGACTCCTTAGTCCAACCTGGGCGTTCTGTAAGGAGAAGGTGAAATTTGTTCAATCTAAACTTGGTCAATAAAAATCGATGATTCATGTTATTGACGATTCTCAAATAAGGTTCTATACCTCTGGTAGTTAACAATTGATGAGCCCCTACAGTTGGTTTTCATAATTCATTTTCCTCTCTTTCCAAATATGCCACTTGTTTGTATGTCTCTTTAGCCCATTTCATGTCCCCCCCTTCAGCAACTTGTTTGGGGAGTCAAACAAATCCGGTCGACCCAATTTAGTTGCCAGTTTTTTTATATAGTTCAACCAGGGGATAGAATGGCCATACTCCAGTGCTAAACAATCCCTCAAAATCTCGTGGTTCAGATCTAATTCAGGGTTCAGCCAAATAGAAATCCATTTCAATAGCGGGGCCAAGGCTATGCGATCTTCCAGATATTCAACCCCACACTCTTGGTGAACAATGTATCCAGGTGTAGACTGGGGGACGCATAACATAGATTTCAGGAACTTGTCCTCAGCCACCTGCAAGGCCTTTACATTTGTTAACCCCCACAGGTCAGCTCCGTACATAGCTATTGAAGTGCATTTGGTGTCATAAATTTTCAACACTGCCTCTATAGGCTTCACACCCAGTTTACGTGCGAAGTCCAGGACACCCAGGATAGACCTAGCAAAGGCATTACGTTTGGCAACCTTCTGGGGCAACCCGGTAGAATTATCATCAAAGATTACTTCCAGGTAGGGAAATCTTGTAACCCTAGATAAAACATTCCCTTCACAGATCATAGTCTTAATTCTTTTGGGTTTACTGCCCACGATCATTACATGTGATTTAGGAAAATTTACACTAAGATCCAGCGCCTTCATAAAATTAGCAAATGAATTTAAAATACATTGCAACCCCTCTGCTGTGCGTGCTATTAAGGCGGCATCATCGGCATAAAGTAGTGCTGGGATAAAAAATTTGCCAGCCTTTGGTATGTCTTTACACGCCTCGGTTAAGACAGCACCTAGGTCGTTAATTTAAAGGGTAAAAAGTAACGGGGCCGAAATGCAGCCCTGCCTTACTCCATTGATGATCCCAATCTTACCCGTACTGTTACCCAAACGGTCATACCTAACTGTAGCTGTGAGATCCCTATGTAGATCAGCAAGAAAATACACTATATTTTTATCAACACCTAACTTGAGAAGCAATTCCCTAAGTTTGGACCTATTCACTCGGTCGAAGGCCGAGGAAAGGTCCATAAATGCTAGGTGCAGAGTACCCCTTTTAGCAATGGTGTATTTCCCTATTAGCATTTGAAGGTTGAGGCACTGATCTATAGTGCCTCGACCTTTCCTGAAGCTGTATTGTAGGCTTGAGAGGGTATCTGTGTCTTCCAGCCAAGAATTTACTTTACCAAGGACCACTCGCCCTAACACCTTCACTGCAGCATCAGTGAGGGAGATAGGGCGATAACAACTAGGATCCCCCCTGTTTCCCTTCTTAAAAATGGGTACGATGACAGATTTGGACCAAGTGTCCGGAATACCTGTCAAACAGACCCTATTAAAAACGTTGGTTAAAACTCTAGACCAGGTCTTGACATCTGATTTAAAGAGGTCGGCAGGAACGCAGTCTGGACCCGGGGCCTTGTTACTAGTCATCTTCCCGATTGCGTCTGCCACCTCTGACTCTGTAACCGTTAAAGTATAGGGATCTAAAATAGGGGAAGATACGATCCCCACCCCAAGATGTTCCCCTTCATAGACTGACTTAAAATGAGAACACCACGCCTGTTCCTGAATACCACAATCTAATTGGTTATTGCATGGGTCGTGGAAAAAGGGTTTATTAACGACAGCCCAGAATTGAGCACTGATCCTGAGCACGTCTACGGAGGTTGGTTCATCCCAGGCCGCCTCCCTGATCTCCCGTCTTCTGGTGTCCAGAGCTTTCTTATAATTTTTCCTTAATAAGGCCACAGTGGCCTTATTCACTGGTTTACAGTTCAATGCGGCTTTAAGTTTTTGGTTAGCTGACGAGCAGTTACGATCGAACCACCCCAGCTCAGCAGAATCCTTGACTTTCCCCGTATGTCTAAGGTCTGCAGAGACCTGGGTACAGATTATTGAATAAGCCTCTAAAACCTCCTTGTTCCCTGCTTCCAAGTTCAAGCATGTTTCCAACTCCAGTCCTATATTAGTTATTAAATTGGTTTGGAAATCTCCAGGTATGATTCTGCTCCATCTAAGTCTACGTGCCTGATCAGTCGGACAAATGTCTGATTTGTCAGTTCTATTATGAGCTATCGTAGGCTTTATGATCAGATCCGAAACACTGAGGACCATTGGAATATGGTCACTAAAGTGTGACCACCCAGGCAAATATCCATATATCCTATCCCCCAGTGTTGAGCTGATGAAGATGTAATCAATGACAGAATTACAACATTCCCTTTAAAAGTAGGTATCTCCTTATCCCACATTATTGGGAGCAGCAAACCATTGTCTGCCAGGATTGTCTCGAGGAGACCGCCCTGTGCAGAATGTTCGAAATGAGTGTCCTGTCCCCTTGTTCTACAGGTCCTAATAGGTCTAAAGACAGACACTCATCCGGACACCCATGAATATTAAAGTTTCCCATAATTATAAAGAAGCAATGAGTTTTATTGACCTCCTTGTATTCCGCCAAAAACAAATTTAATGCGGCCAAGTGATCGGTCGTGGTGACTCTATCAAATGAATTATAAAAATTGACGATTAAAATAGTTCCCACCCCACTCAAACAAATTTGTACTGCCAAACTATTTCGTGAGCCAGTATCTAGTTGGGTGTGAGTGCCAGGGATGGTAGCAGAAATTAGGGTGACCAAGCCACCCTTCGCCCTCCCCATATTCGATTGGACCGCCGGGATGGAGTAACACGAGTTACCATCCAGACTCAAAATTTTACCATGTCCCAGGTTTCCTGTAATCCTATAATATCGCCCATACTGATAAACTCTCTCCATGCTGGGTCATCTGTTTTGTTTTTAAGACCAGCCACGTTCCAGGTTACCAGCTTTATCAAAGTATCCCGGGGACCTTTAGCTCTTTCCGCTTTCGTTGCATTGGGTATACTAATTGCAGTAACAGGGGTAATAATAGTTTTTTGGCTCCCTAGTCACTCATTTTCACCCAAACTTGAAAGATTATCAAATCTGTTGAAAACGGGGACAGAAAAATCATAGGGTGATCTCCTTTTGAATAATCCACTATTTATTTGTCCAATCTGATGTGGTGGATAGAAAAAGCCCAATGGGAGTATGTTTACATACTCATTTTGGATTCTGGCTGACCTTGCCTGTCTCAATATGTCATCAACCAGCCTGGGGGATCTGAAGCTAATGAAGACACAGTCGCCCTCTAAGCTTTTTTTGGTCTTTCCCACCCATGGGACCCTCCTAACCATCTTGATATTATTTTCCCAGGTGTTCACCCAGATCTGTTTTATTTGACAAGTAATACCGGGTTTTATTTCTTAGTGAGGTCCAGTGTTCATTTTGACCAACCTTAATTTTCGGGACATTTGCAAGGATTATCGTATAGGGGCAAGCCTCAGCTGGTAAATTTAATGGTAACACTTTTTCTTTTTAGGGGGCTGTGTTTGTGGGCTTATTTTCCCTGCTGGCCCCCGAGGGCCCTGTTTCTCACCCATGGAGGCTCCAGTGACTTTTGGCGCCGGGATGGGAATATTTGGTCCTAAACTTTGAGGTATCACTAATGGAACCGATTTCTCTGTAAGACTAGCAACACACACAGGAGGTGCAACCGAATTTATACTACTATCCTTAGTGGAAGCAGTTACGCCCCCTGCTGCGTCCATATACTTATTCAGGAGTCCACCTAATCTATTTACCTCCACAGACATCCGGTCAAGTTTTGCCACTAAAGGTTTGATAATGCCCTTGATCTTTAGGTCAATGAGGCTGGCTAGCTGGTTGAGCTGTTAGTCATCCAATTTTACAGTGCTAGCTCCCTCTACTACGTCATCTTCCTGTTCTAGGTTTTTGATAGGTGTAATAGCTTTTTTTCTAATAGAACGGGTGCCCATACGTTTCGACCGTGTTTTTCGGCATGCTCTAACCACTCTGGATACAGGGGTCGGGGGATGCTGTACCATGGTGTCTATCGAAACGTCCAGCTCAACATGTTCAGGCATTTCCCTATCCGAAGCTTCGGGGTTAATGGGATTACTACAGTCACCCTGACCCAGTACAACCGGGGGAGTGCACGTAATAGATGGTAAAGGGTCGCAGCTTAGACCTAAAGACTGTCGTCTTTCACTGTTGATTTTGTTAACCACCTTAACTAAGTAGTTATCCATGGTGCCAGAAGCAGGTGGGGCACTATGTTTCGACATACTACAAACTACAATGAGGGAGACCAAATGCAAATCAGGTATATTACACAATATATGCAACACACACCCCTATCACTTTAAAGGTGCTCTTGTTAGAGCTTATCAAACCGTTATTCAAGAAACAGGTATATTTTAGGATCTCACTGTATCTTTGAGGTGTAGAATAGGGGAAGTGTGTATGTAAAGTAACGCACCCAGGCAAGCAAAATCAAGACTGGCACAATTCAATTGGCAAACAAAACAAGATTAATAATAAAACACTGAAATAGCAAAAAAAGTCAATTTTAATAGATTTGATAAAGTGTCATGAATTAGATCATTGACATATTGATAAAACATGATAAAAATAGTTCCATGTGCGTGTGGGCGAGTCAGTCCTGCTGGGGATTGTAGTACCCCCGCACTGCGGCCACTGATGTGGTGGTTTGCGGCGGTGGGAGGGGGGGGGGGTAGGACAAGCTGTCTTTTAGCGCACTCGTAGCGCTGGGAAAGTTCAATTGCCCTGGGGTCCTCACGGGCAGCAAGGGGCAAAACAGCTGGCCGTCCCTCCTTACAAGTCTACAAAATACACATTTGACCTTGTTGCCCTTGACCCCAAACAATATGTCCTGGGCGTCGGGCTATAGGAATTCCACATCCCTGCTGGTCAGTGATGTCTCTCATACCTAAGAATCATCAAAGAGGAGGCGACCCTGAAAGACTATTGGCACAGAAAGAGGCTTTCTTAATCATGAAATTTGACACAGCTCTGCATGGCCTGAATGAGTTCTCTGAAATTACAAAATTATATATTTGTATGTACCTTCAGTTTATATGCACTACATGCCCCACAATGCCTTGGGGCGCAGAACCTCCCAGTTCCTCTGCCAGGGTGTTTAATTGCGGTACAAAAGGGGGTGGTGATGGACGGAGCATCTGAATCAATCAAACACTCACACCCAGTCAAAAGATCTGGGTTTGATCCATCACCGTTCTTTAGCCCACTCTGCCACCCCAGTTCAGACATGGCTATATGCAAATCAATCTGACCCTGTGCCTCATGGGAACAGTCCAGCCCGAACTGCCAAGCCATGCCTTCCCTGGACCGGAAACAAGCTTCCGAGGACCGGTTTCTGGCATTCCAGCCGTCTTCAGCCCGGCTTGCTTGAATCCAGTGGCAAAGTGAGCAAGGGACTCACGTCTGAGCATACCCTGCCACACTTATGGTGGCCAAAAGCGGTACGAAAGGGGGTGGTGTCCCGCTAGGTCTGCTGGGGATTGTAGTCCCCCCCCCACACTGCGGCCGCTGAGCTGGTGGTTTGCGGGGGGTGGGGGGGGACAAGCTGTCTTTTAGCGCACTCGTAGCGCTGGGAAAGTTCAATTGCCCTGGGGTCCTCACGGGCAGCAAGGGGCAAAACAGCTGGCCGTCTCTCCTTCTTACAAGTCTACAAAATACACATTTAAACTTGTTGCCCTTGACCCCAAACAATATGTCCTGGGCGTCGGACTATAGGAATTCCACATCCCTGCTGGACAGTGATGTCTCTCATACCTAAGAATCATCAAAGAGGAGGCGACCCTGAAAGACTATTGGCCCAGAAAGAGGCTTTCTTAATCATGAAATTTGACACAGCTCTGCATGGCCTGAATGACTTCTCTGAAATTACAAAATTATATATTTGTATGTACCTTCAGTTTATATGCACTACATGCCCCACAATGCCTTGGGGCGCAGAACCTCCCAGTTCCTCTGCCAGGGTGTTTAATTGGCCATGATTGAGATCGCCTTGGCGCTGAATGAGTTCTCTGGAATTACAAAATTATGGACTTGCATACAACATCTTCAATTCATATGCACTACATGCCCCGCAATGCACTTTGGCGCATGACCTTGTAGTTCCTCTTCCAGGTTATTTAATTAGCCATTATTGAGGCTAGCTCAGCACTGCTTGTATTAAACAGACCAGTGCGATGGAGTGACAAGCCCCTTCACGTTCTAATAACAGAGGCAAGTTGTTCTCTGTTGAATTTCAGTTTACGGAGTTTCATCAAGCTGATGGAAACAGGGTAACCTTGTGTACACTTTGTTGTTTGCCGGGAATCGAAAAGATTTCTGACATGTAGACTCGACCAAGTTGCAACCATGATGTTTGATGGCATTCTGCCGACGTAAAGGTAACCTTTGAACCCAGGCTTGGGTCACTTTGGCGTTTTGTTCAGGAGCTCGAGCTTTGATTTCAAACGCACATCAGAGTTTTTATAATTCTTTAATTCGTTGGTTTTAGGAATTGAATCTATACCAGACCAACTCATAGAGATTTAACACATGCCTGATTACTTCGAGGTAGGAACATTCATTCCTCTGTTTTAACACACCAGTTTATGGTGACGAATCTCTTTTTGATTATACTTTAATAAAATGTCCCGATTGTTTAATCTCTGTAGCCTCACCCCCAGAAGAGTAGAAGTACTGTCTTCTGCTAACAGCTTTCCCAGATTCATTCCACACTGCTAATTAAGGTACAGAAATACATTGATAGGCCCTGAATTACTGTAGATACATGGTGGGGCAGGTTTTAAATCATTGTTTCATTTTTAATTTCATAGCACCCGAGTCCTGAGGAGAATCCCAAAACTACTAGGGATTCGAAACGCGTTGACTCTTGAGCATGGGGTACCTTTGATGGGGTATGCGACGAGGGAATTGGTTAAATAGTGTTCCCCCCCCCTCATAGCGTTGACAACACCTGGTATAATTTTTGTACTCCCACTGTCTGATCACAGGCAGGACAGCAGACATGTTTAGCAAGGAGTTAATGTCCGCCTAGTGTTTGTATTGGAACTTAGGACTGGTCAAATGTTTTGGCTTGTACATATGGTTATGTTGATTCTTCTTCTGTGTCTTTTTTTTTTTTTTTACAAAAAACTATTTTGTTATGTGTATTTATGTTGTAATATGTGCTTTATTGTTGGATGACAATGTGTAACCTAACAATGTTACTCTTTCTAAAGACATGTATAATAGATTTTTTTAATGTTTCTTTTTATTAAAGCAAGGCATGAATAAAACACAGGTCCTTTGTACAGAGACGGATCGTTCTCATAATCCAATATGTATACAATAAGCATTAGTGGGGGGGGGGGGGAGCATACAGGTCAAACGTATTCACATGCATGGGTCAAGGGGAAGACGAAACATCAAAAATCACGGTAGCGGGCGGTACACAAATATTCCCTCTATATTGATTCCATGGATTCCAGACATTGTTCCACTTCCGGGGGGCGACCCCTTGCCAAGTACACAGTTTTTTCACGGAAC
The DNA here is from genome assembly GCF_964261635.1 of Lissotriton helveticus. Classification (NCBI taxonomy): domain Eukaryota; kingdom Metazoa; phylum Chordata; class Amphibia; order Caudata; family Salamandridae; genus Lissotriton; species Lissotriton helveticus. The sequence continues at coordinate 102,699,516 of NC_136067.1, forward strand.
ATGCACCAATCCATACTTTCTTTCCACCCCTCTATAGTAGGCGGCCTCTTCGATCCCCACTGCTGTGCTATATTACGCTTAGCTATCATGGCCCCTAAGGTGACCCGTTGGGTTTGAGCAGTGTTCAAATCCGTGGGTTCCCAAATATTCAATCAACATCTCCTAGCTTCTGGCAAGAGAGCCACACCCATGACTTCGTGCATAACATCATGTACAGAGCTCCAGTATTCCACCATATATCGACATTCCCACAGGATATGAAGGAACGTTCCCAATTAACCACACCCCCGCCTACACAAACCATCCTCCGTTAAACCCATCCTAATCAAACGTGGACCAGTGACCTATACCCTATGCAGTATTTTCAGCTGGACGAGCCTCAATCTAGCTGGGATTGCGACTTCCTTAGGGGAAGACACCGCTGCTTGCCAATCTTCGTCATCTATTTCAATGCCCTTCTCCGTCCATTTATCCCTCAGCTCCACCAGAATATCGAATCTATGGTTTATCAGCTTTTTATAACTGAGAGAAATGGTGCTGTCAGGCAGATGCCCATCCAATATTCTATCTTCCAACGGGGATGCCTCTGGTATCTCTTCCCCTTCATGGAATACTGACTTCAACTCATGACTTACTTACGCATAACAAAAGTATTCCGTTTCACTTAGCTCATATTTAGTTTGTAGTTTGGCAAATGATTTAATTCTCCCCTTAGTCCAGACATCGCCCACAGTGGCAATCCCTATCAGGTCCCATTTGTCGAAACCCTTTGTGTTCCAAAGCCTGCCCAGCCTATCCGATCCAAATAGTGGGGTAGCCAAAGTCAAACGGTTTTTCCACCCCATTGAACTAGTAACATCATGCCATATTCGCACCGCCACTTTGGTAGGTCCCGTCAACTTTCTTTCCACAGATCTAGTATACAGCGCTCTATTATAATTACCTCAAGGGAGCAGCCATCTATCCATTGCGTATCCCGGATCCGATTTGGATCCGTAGGTGCCATGGTTGACAGCTCCCAGCTGAGAGGCCCAATAATACCTTCTAATATTCGAAAGAGCTATGCCTCCGTCGTACCATGGGAGTGTTAATTTAGCTAGTGCTATACGTGGCCTGCTGTCCCATAGTAAGGTACGCTGCAGTGCTTCCACTTCTCGAAAGTAGCCAGCTGGCACCACATCGAACGTATTCTGGAGGGCGTAAAGAAAGCGGGGAAGAGACGTCATTTTAAAAAGCGCCGCCCGTACCAACAGTGAGAGCGGAAGTTTCTTCCAACCGGCAACATCACTTTTCAAGCGAGCCAGCAGAGGAACGTTTTTATTATATCTAATCATGGGATCCAATGAGATAGATATATATATATATATCTATCTCCAAGATATTTGAATCCTTCCGTGGCGATCTGAATAGGACAGGTCTGAGGCGGAATGGAGGCGTCGCCACAGAGGACGTACAGATAAGATTTCGCCCAATTTATTATCAGTCCCGAGTTCATACCGTAAGAGGCCAACACATCACAAACAACAAGGGATTTCCGAGGCGAGGTCAAATATAATAAGATATCGTCGGCATATAAAGAGATGCGATCCTCAAACTGTGGGGCCCAACGAATACCCCGAATCAAAGGCTCCCAATGAATCCAGGCCGCCAGAGGCTCCAGGGCCAGCAAAAACAAAAGGGGGGAAAGTGGGCAACCCTGCCGAGTGCCCCGCCCGAGACAAAATGGCGCCGAGACACGATTGTTCACAACTATCTGCGCAAGGTGCTCGGTATACAAGAGACTCACCCAACCAATGAACACCGGACCAAACCCAAACTTAGCCAAAACAGCCCATAAGTAAGGCCATTCCACCGTATCAAAGGCCATTGTTGCGTCTAAGGACGCCATTATGGCCGGCTCTCGCAGGGTATGTGATCTAGCCAATACTCCATGCAATCTTCGTAAATTCAAAGCCGTATTTCTTTGCGGAATAAATCCCGATTGATCGGGATGTACCAGCCCACCAATCACTTTGATTAATCTATTAGACAACACTTTGGCCGGTATCTTAGGTTCCGCATTCAATAATGAGATCGGCCTGTACAATGCACATTTGGATTTAGGCTTTCCCTCCTTATGTATCACCACTATCGAAGCTACTCTCTAATCATAAGGTAATACTCCACGCTCTCGAGCTTCCAAAAACATTTCCTTGATGTAAGGGGCGACCTTGTCCAGTCGAAGCTTGTATAGCTCGATCGGGAGTCCATTAGGTCCCATCGCTTTCACCGAATTAAAGGCTACCTCATCTACTGTGAGTTGACTATCCATGAGGTCACAATCCTCCTCAGTAAGGCGCGGGAGTTGGATGTCTCTTAGCAGCAGACACGAGTCTTTAACAGGCCTATCTGAGACAAAGTGTATACATTACGGAAATAATCTGCAAAGCCATCGACTATCCCTTGGGGGTCAGTGATACGTAAGCCTTCCGCCGTTTCAATCTCAGGAACCACACGATCCGCTCTATCTTTCCTATCCAACCAAGCAATCCGTTTTCCAGCCTTATCCCCCACATCATATAAACGCCCTGTTGTTCCCCACTCAGGGCTTTGGCACAATCGGTGACTAGCGTCTTGTATTCAAGCTGCTTAAGTTGCAAAACATGCAATCTAGCGCGAGTAACCTCCTGCTCTGATTCAAATTCGATGGAGGCTATTTCCGATTCAAGTCTCGCCACGTCCTCCTCCTTCTGCCTTTTCACTCCCGCAATCAGAGACAATGCTTGACCTCTAACCACTGTCTTAAACGCCTCCCACAACGATATCGGCGATGACACCGATCCCTCATTTTCTTGGAAATCATGCTCTAACGTCTTCAACAAATCCTTACGAACCTTAGGATTGCGCAAATACCAGGGATTGATGGGGGCAATTCTACCGCTAGAGCCCGCGGCCATCTCCATTCTAAGCCATAGAGGCGAGTGATCCGAAATGCCTCTAGCCAAATGTTTCACCTCTGCAATGTACGGTGCCTGGGCCACTAGTACTAGACAATAGTCAAGTCGAGAGAGACTGCCATGGGCGCCAGAGTAAAAAGTATATTGTCGCTGATGAGGGTGAAACAGTCTCCAGCTATCCGCGAGACCCAACACCTCCATAAAATCTGGTAGCCATCTTTGCGCCCGCCCCGCATCACGGGGCGGATACCTGTCCATGGCACCCGAAACCACAGCGTTGAAGTCCCCACCCAGGATCAAGAATCCCAACTCCCCGAGACCCCGACGTAAATCCTGCATGTGCAACCAAACGGTATTCCTTCCTATGCATCGCCTGACACGCGTTCTAAGTGCGTTTCCTGAAGCAGGACCACATATGGGGAATGTCTTTTAAGGAACAGCAAAACCACACTGCGTTTAATTTTGTCCCCCAGTCCATTCACGTTCCAACTCAGAACCCTTAGCCCTCTACCCCCATCATGGAACAGAAAGAAGGCCAAACCCCTCTCCGATCCCAGCACCATAGTTAAGCAGCCATCTAGATTCAATCCTTGAGATGTAAAGCCTTGGAAGAACATAAACAACAAAATCAACAACACAACAAAAAAAAACCAACCAAACCTCCCCCCTTCCCCCTCCCTCCCTGCACCCCTGCTTACCGTGTTCATCCGCCCCCAACTTGCAGTGTGCCTGTCGCCCCATATTCTAACTACTGAACTATCGAAAAGTAACCCCGAGGAGGAGTGTGACTCCTGATTTCCCACCCACCCCCAAAAATAGCATTGGACCCATTCAACCCTTATCCACCACTGTCTTTTCTGCGAGTTTTTATGTGACCGGATCCCGTCCCCCCAACCCCAGACTGAGACCTGTAAACATGTTAGTTCTTATTCTCTTTCTTGCACGCCTTCATCTTTATCTCTGTTACGTCGCGACTGGTCATCTGGGAAGAGTCTCCAACCAATCCGAGGCAATTTCGGGATTGTCCAAGAAAAAAGTCCTAGTTGCATGCTCAACTCTCAACTTGGCAGGTTACAGCATGGCATACTTCAGCCCTTTATCTCGCAGTTTCTTTTTAACACCCATGAAGGATTGCCGCTGTTTTGTACCGCCTGCGTAAAATCAGGGAAGAATCCTAGGGTAGAGTTTTCATAATGAAGAGGGCCCCCATTCCTGGAGGCCTGCACGATAGCGTCTCTGTCTCTGAAATTAAGCACCCGTGCAATCATCGGCCGGGGTGGCGCTCCTGGTCTTCCTAACGGTATCCTGTATGCTCTCTCCACCGTAAAGAAATTCCCCAGTCCCTTGGGCTTCAAATGGTTGAGTATAAGATCCTCTACAAAGAGGTCAGCGGCCTGGCCCTCGGCCTTTTCCGGCACTCCAATAATGCGCACGTTGTTCATACGGGCTCTCCCTTCATACTCGTCCAACTTATGACACGTGAGGATGCTGGCCGCTTGAAGATCCTGTACCTCCTGCTGCAGCAAAGCCACATTGTCCGTTAGACTGGAGGTTTTGATGTCCAGCGATTTAACCTTTTCACCGGTTTTGGTGAGATCTGCACGGATTAAGTTGACCTCTATCGTGACTGTGTCCAGTTTGTGATCCGAGGACTCCATCCTCTGACCAAGGGAAGTTTTTACTCCGTCGATAGTGGCCATCACATCCTGCAGCGTTGGTTCCGTCGCAGGGGCAGCTGCCCCCATAGTTTCCTCGTGCACTTTCCCCGACCCGGTCGGTGATCCCTTAGGTAGTGTGTATCGGTCCAAATTGTTGGTTTGGACAAACCGCGATCCCCTGGGCGGCTTAGAGTGCTGCTTCTCCGCTTCGGGTTTAGTTGTCATCTTGAAGGCATGCAAAGAGCGGCTCCGGTCTGAATACCGATCTCTTGACGGGGGTACCAGGTCAGGGATGGCACTGTGCGGGTGAGCCCACAGCCGCATGCGTCGATGCGGTAGGGTTCGTCCATTTATTACATATACTTGCGCTCCAGGGGAAGGGCAATCTTCAATCTCGCAGCAAGGACCACAGCACCTCACCAGATGATCACTTCCACCCGGACCGCTAGCCCAAGGGGGACCAGCTCAGCATGGGAGAGCAATAATCCCCAAATCGGGAGAGTCAACTGTTGCCACCCCCAGCTCAGACACAGCAAGCCTCCTGCACCGGCGTCACCCTCACCAGTATTGAGTCAGAGCGGGCGGATGGGGGGCAGCTCCAGATCACACTGGCCTTCCTCTGTCCGAGCAAGAGCCCACCGTTCATGGCATCTCTGCTTTGCCCATCCAAATGCCTGCAAAGAGGTCCTTGCGCAGCCCAATCCACACTAGGGCCTATGATACAGCAATTCAGCAACAGCACCAACCCGACACAGGTGCGTCCGCACTGTAGGTCCTCGCATGGGGGGGGGGGCAGCGACGGGTGGGGTGCCAATCGCAGCTTTTTTTGGGGAGAGTTGCGGACGTCTCTGGGATCGAGCCGGTCACTTCCGTATCTGGGTCCGCTGTTGTTGTACTCCGGCCGGGGTCAAATCACCACTCGAGACCCCGGCTTCCCTGGATTCAGGCCGCAAGCTTACAATCCTTCCCAAATCTGATCGCTGCGGCCCCCGAAATCGCCGAAAACCGCACTCCGCACCGCTACTCCTCCGCGACCAGAATCTGCGGTCCGCCACCAGGATCTATTACAGGATCTGCCCAGGGGGCTGCAGGGGTCTCTGGAGCTGCTAGCTCACGCGGCCATACTGGATCGCGGCTAGGCTCCTCCTGAATAATTGATTTTGAATGTCCTTTTTGTAAAAGCTAAATTAAGCTGAATAAAGCTTGTAGACTTTTTAGAATTAATGGTCTAAGGTTTACCCGGATTTAGATCGAACAGTCTTTCTGGACACTTCATTTTGTTGTTTCTATATTAGTGGTCTAGTCCAGGGAGTTACGGACCCAAGCCTTGCTTGCTCATACCACAAGTAGAAAAGAAGCATGAGGAAAATTGACTTATTGCTCTTGCACTTTAGCAATAAAATTGCAATTTATGTAAACGTTGTGTCTGTAGCATCTCCTGTCATAAAACACTTTGGCTGAAATGTATATCATTCTCACGTTCAAATGCATTTAGCCCAGTTTTTTAAAAGATATGTTCAGGGTTAGGAAATAAACTTTGCATCTGCCACTGCGGACAGAACATGGAAATAAATTGATAATAACCTGTCCACGTTTGCACTGTACTTGATTTTTAACGCGTGTAAATTTTATTGATCGATCAAATTATACACCCGCTAGAGAAGGAATGTAATAGTAATTTGATATTTTTTTCCATACCATTTTTTTTCTTCCTCAGATCATTTGCATAGTACTAGTCATATTAAATGTTTTTGATCACCAAACAATAAATATTAATTGATTGAGACATAGGCATGTCACATCACACAAGGGAACACACTACACTGAAAAGCCACAAATGCTCTAGAGGAATACCTGATTTGATTACGTCAAAATGCAAAGAGGAAGGTGCAGGGTTTGAAGAACTGTAATCTTCATTCTCAGGGAATACTTACTAATAAAAAAAGAACTTGGCACAGAAGCTGAAAATATGTAAAGACATCTTTATTAAATTTAATAAGTGAGGCCACGTCACACAGAAGCCGTAGCAACTGAATGAGGTAGTCTGAGGAATACAGAAAACAGAGGTCTTATATATATATATATGCTCAGGGTTACAAAACTAAGCATAAAAGTAAGGGGCAGTCCTTGCTTTTGCAAGCATGCAAAATGCCTAACATTCCTTCTTACACAAGCCGGACAAACCCATAATAAAAGGACCACAACCCATATCACAAACAGACCATAAAAGAAGGAACAGAAAACAGATAAGGGGTGTGTGTGTGTGCATACCAAACTCTACAATGTCCTGTGCTTTGATCCCCAATCTTGATCAGCTAAAGGGCAGGAAGTGGTTTAACAAGGTCAGCTTCAGGCAACAGGGTCAGTTCTCAGGTCAAACAGGAGTCCGCATGAACTCGAGCTAAGGTCTACATGTCCTTAAAAGACTGGTTTCAGCCACAATCATGGCCTATGTGAGGGCAACCACAAAATGGCTGCCATACACAAAATGGAACCCACGGGTTCAGAATTCACAGAACCTCAGGTGCGACACCACATACTGGTGGCACAGACAGGGGGTAAAGATAATCCAGAGCCAGTGCAGATGCAATACAGAGTAAAATCAGATTAGGCAGGTTGCACAGACAAACGTGAGTATAAAACCACACCAAAACAAGTGCATATGTAATACGAGGGGGGTGAAATCGGGACACACAGGCTACTTAGACATTCACTAGGGTAAAACTATGCTAAGAATAGTGCAGATGCAATACAAGGGTAAAATCAGGACACCACTGTAGAGAGAAAAGAAGATAGTGAAAACCAAAACACAGACTGCACAGGTGGAATATGAGGATAACACCATACCAGGTCAAGAGCAGATGCAATGCAGGGTAACATGACACAGGCTGTACAGAAACAGGATGCTAGTGAAAACCAATGCACAGGCGAAATAAATGGTAAAACCATACCAGAGCAGATGCAACAAGGGAGTACAACTAGGGTACCGTTTGCACAGAGACAAGTTGATAGTAAAACCAAGAAACGGACTGTACAAAACAAGAGGACAGTAAAACCAGAACACAGGAAAAATATAAGGGCAAACTCATCAAGGCAAGTACAGAGATTCATCAAGTGGGTAAAAGTATGGCATAGGCTGCACATATACAAGATGATACTAAAACCAGAACACAAGATGCAGAGACCAAATAGGTGGTTAACACCTGAAAACAACCAACAGAGATGTACTGGAAGGTAAAACAGAGTGTTTGCTGTATTAAAATAAGGTCATAGTAAATCCATGGCAAAGAATACACAGATACAAACTGGGAGTAATGCTAGGGCAGAGGCTGAACAGGAAAAACAAATTTTACGGCAAAACCAGGACAGAAGTAACATGGTTGGATTAGGAGGTTGATACTAGGGTACAGGCTGCACAAGAAGAATAGAAGTGCAACCCTAGTGAAAAACTGTTCAGATAAGATATGAGGGAAAAACCCCAACAGAAGCAACTGAGGTGTAGTAGGAGGTAAAACCAGCGCACATGCAGGCCAGAGGAAAAAAATGCAAAACCAAATCCTCCCCTACACGTAGGCAACCCGGGATAAACACCAGGGCACTGGTTACATATACTATAAAGCAACATGGTGACCACCAAGCTGTACAGTGTTCCTACCACGACATGTGAGTTGTACAGTCAGTGCGCATGCAGTATTTTATTTACTTATTTATTTATAATGTTTTATATAGCGCGAACTTGATCCCGAAGGATATCGGACGCTTTACAATTTGAGGCAATTAAATAACCCCCCCCCCCCCCCCCCCTCCCCCTATTCCCCTATAAACCTACATCCCACTATGGAACTAAAAATGCAAAATTAGATTTTTTTTTTAATAACTACTAACATTTTTACACATATAATAAAAACAAAATATATACATACATACAAATAGTAGATTTTCTCAGGATTCCATTTTACCAACGATTCGGCTTGAACTAGTATATAATCACTTATTTACAGAGTGAAAAGAGAAATCAAATAAAAAAATTAAAATAAAAAGAGGTAGAGAGCAGTATGTGGGGGAGAAGAGTTGGAGGCTGAGATTGGTGAGAGGAGAGAGGGGGACCTGACTGGGAGAAAGAGATAAGGCAGTCCAGCGTAAAAGAAATGTCTGAAGGTCAGCAGTATGGAATCCAAGGGACCAAAGGAAAGGACAAGAATCAACAAAATGGCGGACCCGGGTCGTGGGCATCAATGGAAACCATCTCAACATGGCAAGATGCACCCAGGGCAAGAGTGACAACAGGAGAGGGTCCCAAAATAGCAGGGGGCACACTAGTTCCAGTCCAAAAGTTACGAGGGCCAGTATGCTCTCTAAGCCCCACTCAGATGTGCGTTCAAGGGTGGCTCTCTCTCACCCTCCAATACCTCAAAAGTCATCATTGTTCTAAATGGATTACTTTATCAGAAATAAATTCAACACTTTATATAAAGGTTAACAACTCTTCAAAAAAAAAAAAAACAATCGTAAACCAACAGATATTATAGATGGTGTACTTCTAGGAAGATTACTACTCAGAACCCATTGTAAATTTGTCCAGTTCAAAGTATGTGCAGTAATAGCTTACTACAAGAATGAGAAGGGTTGTGATACACACCTTGTCATCCAAGAGTCGTTTTGATTTCAACCAGCAAAGTTTGCACTTTTAAGGAAGCAACAGACTTTATATAACCCCACTGTATTATAACATCGCACTTCCCACTTCGCTTTCTTATTGTTTCTGTGGAAGGGGGGCTTAATGAATGGCATGTGAATGTCGACTGCGCTTGGCATTAACAAAGCAAGCATAAGCGTATAAAAGCAGCCCAGCAATTTTCAAAAGATAAAAAAAATAAGGCGTAATACAGAGTGCGGGGGGGGGGGGGTTTATTATACCTAAAAACAACACTTTCATGTTGACAGTGATATATGCCCAAGCAGGGATGAGGGGAATGAGTAAGAAGACCTGTTAAGCAGCTAGCTAGGAGGAGTGGGGGACAGGCGAGCAATGATGAATGATGTAGAAAGCAATAACCAGGCAGTAGTATGAGCTTGACCTTTTAACAGTGAAAGCACTATGCATTTATCTGTAGGTATAATAGAGCCTCCAACCAGCAAAGCCACAATCTGAGCAACACTGAAAAAACAAACGTGAACAGTCAAGTTTATAATTGCGTAAGTAAAACTGCTTACAAACGAAATCCATTGTGTTCGTATTCCCGGAGAAGCATGAAGCTATAGATTTTAAATGAAATATTTACCTGTGACTTGTGCCACAAATAAACACACTTCACGGGACCCTGCATGCCTGCTGCTAACCAGCAGGAGAATACAGGAAGATAAGGAAATTGATGCCTGCTTGTGCCCCGGGGGGCACTAGGTATTGGTGCTTCGACTGGAGAGGCGAAAAGGAATAAAAGGCATATTGGAGGATCTTCAGAGTGCTGAGCCCATGGCACTGAGGTAACTTTAAAGCAAGGATGTAGCTCTTGTAGTGACAGCTGGATGGATTAAAACAGTACTTGGGCCACAGGAAATTAATAAGAGAAGCACAGGAGGAAGTACATGTCAGGACCCCACAAGTCTTACCTGATTTACTCGTGGAGTTATCTCACAGGGACGACGTGAACAACCTCAACCGTTCCCCTCCCTACCTGATCAAGGTGAAAAGACAGACCCAGGCAAGGATGGGATCAGGGGAAGGTGTCGGAAAGACGTCGTCAGTGAACACCAGACGAGGAATCTCACTAGACTGGGGGTGCTCTCCTGGGTATCGCCAGCTAAACGGAGGAACAAGAATGAATTAGTGCCTCTTCCCTCCCTTCTTACTAGAGCACACAAAACAACCATACAGTATGGAGAGCTTTTATCAAGATCCAATAGTCACCTGGCACATGAAGGTGGTGCTCCAATAGAAAGCTTCTCAGGTCAAGGACTGAATCAGGACTCCCGACGTCTTGTGTGAGGAATGTGGAGAATTGTCACGCATACTTGCATGACGGCATTAAGGAATGGAACAAAACAAGGGTGCTCTTGGGTCATGATATCCAAGAAAGGAAAATAAAAATCGCGACCATGCTTCCCTGTGCGTGTCACGTAAAACAATGTATGTAGGCGCTCCTGCGCCGAGAAGGAACAAGGTATGTCTGTAACCACGCTTCCCTATGCGTGTCACGGTGAAATCAGGCTTGTTAGGCGCTCCTGCTCCGAGAAGGAACAAGGTATGTCCGTAACCACGCTTCCCTGTGTGGGTCACGGTGAAATCGGGCTTGTCATGCGCTCCTGTGCCGAGAAGGAACAAGGCTAAAGCCGCAGCCACGCTTCCCCAAGCTTGTTGGGGTGGTGAGTGTGAGAAGTTGGCCTGATAAGCAGTGCTCACTATTCTAGTGATCACTATGTATCAGTCCAAACAACCCTTATTGATGATTGGTTGTAAGTCAACCTTATAGACCAGCTATCCTAGTAGCATGGATACGAGCAGTCTAAGGCTAAGACTCTAGAGGGCGTGTTAAGCCAGCTGTTTTACCATCACATTACCCCCTGAACACCAAGTGAAAGGACACCACACAAGTTGTTATCAAAAATAAAGTATATTTATTTATAACAGGACTACCCTGGCTCTTTATGAGACAGGGAGCTAAGCACACAACAAAACTCTTAAAGAATTACTGAAAGTCGCACAATTTACACAAATGCCCGAGGGGCACGAAAAACCATATACACAAGAAGTGGAATGCGAAGTTACTAGCAGGTAAGTAATACTTTTCTAGACTGTAGAAACGCTAGGCCTACAATGCTGAACCCTTGGATTAGAAGCAGGAGGCCTAGGGACGCCGTGTGCAGAGTGGGAACTCTCACGCGTAATGCGGGAACAAGTCTATGGATACTAGCACTTTGCAAAGTTACTGTTCTCGGGCGAACCCGACTAGGTGGGTTGAAAACAAGGGTGGATCCGAACACTTAGGGTGTTGGACTATGCTGGAGCACCGGAGTACTCAGTTTACCTAGCCCAGGGGCTGCGGCTGCATAGGGTTCAAGTTGCGTCGGAAACCCTCGTTGAAGATCCAGGAGCCTGAAGAAAGAAGTTCCTGGCAGGCGACCAGTGAAGGAGTTCGTGGTGATCCAAGCCTGGATCAGGGAAGAAGAAACCTGTAAGCAGAGGGGACCAAGTTCTGAACCACTAGCCAGTGATTTAGGTGGGCACCAGGATGGCACCGGACGAAGTCACCTCAGCCAGGTGAGTGGGCGCTGCTGGGCTCTGCAGTCTCTCGGACCAGGAGGGGTTGTCGGCGACCAGGATGGAGGTGCGAGCTGTCCCACGAAGGTACTTGCTGTCGACGTCGCTGGACCCAGGATTGGGGCAACAAGTCTTGGCAAATGCAAGGCCCACGCGGTGGACCTATAATGGCGTCTTGAGTGGACCAGGAGGGTCCAGGGTACTTCTCTGAAGGAGGGAAGCAAGGGCCAGTCTGGAGCAACCAGACCAGCGGTGTTTGTCGTCGTGGAGCGTCGTGAGGGGGCCACTAGCCAACGGGCAAGTGACCCGGACAACGCGGTGAGCAGCAAAGAGCAGAAGGGCCCCACGCAGATCTCGTGGATGCAGGGGGGCTGAACTTCGGTGCTGGAGCTGCTCAGGGTCGGGGCTTCTCTTACCCCAAAGCACTCAGTCGAGGGTCACTCGGTGGTCGTGCTGGACAAGCGTCGTGCAGTTCTGAAGATGGCCGGTCCCTCGAGGTCTCGTCGCACCCACGGATCACAGCTGGACTGATGATGTAGGTTGAGGTCAGAGGTGCCAGGGAAGCCGGTTCTCGTCGTGCTGGAGCAGTCTTGATCCGGAGGAGAGACTGACAACAAACCGCGATGCTTGGTTGGTGCATGCTGCTGCAGGGTGACTACTCCTTAGTCACAAGGGAGAAATCTTGGGAAGAGTCTTGAGTTCTTCGTGTAGAAGGTCGGTTCAGGATTCAAAGATTGATCTAATTTGGAAGGGGGCCAGTTCCTACCTTTATCCTGAAAAAGTGGGCTGGCACGCGACTAAGTCCTTCCCTAGGGGTGGGACTAGGAGGGGGGTGGTTACACCCCTCTCCTTTGGCGGGCTTTCCCCAGATCAGGGGTTGGAGTGCCCCTGGAACTGGTTCAAGCCGGCCTATGCACAGTGAGCACCGGGGTGCCACTTGCAGTCACCTTCCTCTAAAGCCCTGCCTACCTAGGATACACAAAATCCTGTCTGGGACGGTGCTGGCACCGCCCCTGGCAGGAAACCCTTTGTCCTTGCCTTCTGGGCTGGGAGGACTCCCAGCAGCAGGAGGGCAGACTTGTGTCTCGGTGGCAGCATCCATTTTGTGGAGCTAAGGCTCTGTCTGACTTTAACCGGGGTTACAGGTTACATACATGTCGTGTCCCTCTAGAAGGGTGGAATGCTAACCCCGTCGCCAGAATTGGCGAGGGGTTAGTATTCCAATTCGTATGACACCTTACTCGACATGTTTTGATAAAGCGATACCAGAGTTGGCATTTAACCGCGAGGATTATAATGCACTTAAGAGTATATGGTATGCGATATCATGGAAACGGCTAAGGGATGGATCCCGAAAGCCGCAGACAGGCTCAGCTCATGCCAGAGCACTATCTCACACGATTCCAAGCACTCTGCCTTCAGGATTGTCAAGGCCTGCCATAGGAGTGACTGATAGGAGATCTGTGTGCCCATTTTAGGGTTAGATATAGGTATACTATATCTAAAGCAAAGGGTGATTACACCACCTTGCCCCAGCTGTCGTGCAGCCAGTTGTGTCAGATTTGGATGGCCAGCCAGGGGTGGCATAATACCTGCTGCAGCCCCTGGTAGGCCCTGGGTACACCTATGCCCTGGGCACCTAAGGTACACTGTACAGGGACTGATAAGGTGACTCAGTATCCAATTAGATATGTACCTAAGGTACATGGAATCCATTTTACAGAGAGAGCAGTAGGCCTGGGGTCCTGAATAGCAGGGCCCCAGGTCAACTAAGTCAGAAAACCAGCAAAACACCAGGCAAAAAGTTGGGGGCAACCATAGTCGGGGATCTACCTTCCTACAGTGAGCCTGCAAAAATGCTCCTGCGGGAGTCCGGCCAATAGGATGACGCCTCCGAGCGTCTCTACTGGGCCAAGAGGCACGGGGAGCCGGAGGCAAAGATCCGAGGTGCGGAAGTGCGGATATGCGGCAGGCAACAGCAAAGGTTCAGTACTGGAAGCACTGACGGGAATGAGCGCCGCGGCTAAATGCAGTCCTTGAGTGTTTTCGATCCCTAGACCGCTGACCTGTCAGTGGTGTGTGCTCGGATACCGGAAGCCAATCATACCCGTGGTCAGACCACACCCGGCTGGAACCATGACAGTACATGAAACAGTATTCTGGAGCCAATAGAGAGGAAAGGTAAGTGGCAAGATCAGAAACCAATCAAACGCAAGGGGGTGGGATGTCTATAGAATACAATAGATTTCTCAAGCACAGTGCAAGCAATGTGCAGGCAAAACCTAAAAAGGTTTACAGTGGAAACCATACGTGAGGGGGAGACTAGACGTTTGGTAGTCACAAAAGTCATCCAAAGCGGTGGGTGAGGGACTTGTAGGGTGTAACACAAAAAAGCACTTTGGGGGGTGGGATGGAGGAAGTAAGCAGGAGAAGAAGCCTTCCAGGTTAGTCTGAAGATGAGTAAAAGAAAGGAATAGTTGTAAATGATCTCATACACAATATCTTTGGAGCTGATGGCGAGGCTTGAGAGATGTTGCTTACCCCTTCGGTGCTCATGACGAGCTCAGCTCGTCATGGCATATACCTCTCAGGTGCTCATGACGTCTAAAATCTCAGAACAGTCAGGCGCAGGGACGAAGATCGCATCTATATGCGCATGTGTGTGGTGGGCCGCAGAGGTATGTGTGAATTGAGTGGTGCGGGGTGCCATGTGTGTCATGCATCGCATAGTCCCAGGGATTCGGACCAGCTCTTCAGTTGTTTTGCACACATTGTGCAAGCAGCAGAGGGAGGACCCGTTGTGTCAAGGGCTGGGGCCAGGACTGCATTAAAGTCACTCGCCACAACCATGTTGCTCACAGGCGTATTATTTAGCAGGGCAGCCGTGTGCGCAAGTGTGGACGTGAGCATCGAGGGGGGAGCATATACTGACAAGAGAGTGAGGGGAGCCAGCCAGCGACCCAGAAACTGTCACAGATGACACTTCAGGATCATGAATCACTTGGCAAATGACGAAGGGCAGGGTGCGCCTTAGGAGGATGGCCACCCGTTGTGAGCCCCTGGAGAAGCTGGAGTACCATACTCTGTCGTAGCCATAGTGAGCGAAGAAGGGGGCAGCAATTACCTAAGAGCTGCACTTCCTGATGCATTAGAATATCTATGTGGAGACGCTGCGCATATCTTACAACCTCTGTGCGTTTGTGCCGATCTAGCAGACCATTGACATTCCACGACAACACGTGGAGAGATGCCCTAGGTGTAGTATTAGCGATCATGGTAGGGGTTACCTTGTCCAGGACGCGCAGTCTGATGGTGGTATGTAGTGGTGTGTGGGATCCTGCATTGATATGAGCATTCACTTGCTACAAGAGCAAATCCTGTCTTAATAAAAATAGCCTGTCATGAGACTCCTGTCTTTTTAAAATGGTGTTTCTTGTGGCTATTACCTCAGCCAGGAGGTTAAGTGAGCTTCAGGCTCTCAGTTCAAAAACCCGCGTTTTTGACCTATCTTGCTGAAAGGGTTGTCCTCAGGACCAGGGCTGCTTTTCTGCCTAAGGTGGTTACTCCCATTCATCTAGGGCAGTCTATTACCCTTCCTGCATTCTATCCTCCCCCTTCCAAGGAGGAGGGGAGACTTCACCGCCTAGATCCTAAAAGAGCGGCTAGCTTTTACTTGGAAAGGACTAAAGGCTTGCGATTGGATGATCAGCTCTTTGTGGGCTACATTCGACGCATGAAGGGCAAGGCTGTGCACAAGCGCACTCTATCCAGATGGATCATCTTGTGCATCAAGATCTGCTACGCCCTGGCTGGTAAGGAGCCGCTTGAAGGTATTAGAGCTAATTCCACTAGAACCAAGTCATCCACTTCTGCTTTGGCCAGAGGCGTTCCTGTAGTGGACATTTGTAAGGCTGCAACTTGGTCCTCCCTCCACACTTTCGCAAAGCATTATTGCTTGGTTTCCGAAGTGAGGAGGGACGGTCACTTTGCACGCTCTGTCCGGCAGGATTTTTTGGTATAGAAGGGTGGACTCCCTCTCAGAGAGTGGGGATTGCTGTGGGATTCTATTCTAAAGGTGAGGAAACCACAGGCAGATGTATCCATCAGAAGAACAAGTTACTTACCTTCGTTGACGCTTTTTTGGGTGGATACAGTAGCTGCCTGTGGATTCCTCACTGACCAACCCTCCTCCCCGATATCCACCCTTGTATACCTTAATTGTGGCATTATTTAACATGTTTATTTTGTACTGTTTCTTCCATCTGCCTTTGAGTGGGTTTATAGGAAATGCTTTTATTATTGGCTTTCCTTATTAATTTTACACGGAGTATTGTATGAATATTTTGTACTGTGTATACTTTGAATCTGTTGTCTGTGCACCCGTGCTCCTCGGAGGCACGGAAAAAATGGGTGGAACTGACGTCATCACAGCCGACGAGGCTCTCTTATGGCTCCGGTGACGTCCTACGGAGTCGCGAGCGGAGCCAAGGCATTGTGACGACCTAGTCAGCGTAGAGAGATAGGAAAAAGTGTCAGCGGAATGCTGGTGCAGGGGATATTAAAAAGGTGAGGAATCCACAGGCAGACATTGTATCCACCAGAAAAAGCGTTACTGAAGGTAATTAACTTTTTTGGTAGGATGACTCTGTCCCTATACACCAAGGTCCCATAATTTTGCACATAATTCTGTTTTTGGGCAGAATCCCTGCAACAACACAGTCAATTAAAACAATAGTGGTCAAAGGTCATCACATGGTCCCAATACATAGGAGTGCATGTAGCAACTTCTCTATGCAGCGCTGTCTCCTCCATGGCTCTCCAGGTCCCACTACTGGGCTGGTTTGGTCGCTCTTTTCCAATGCATTGTCACAGTGCTTTTTGCCAGGACAGTGGCTAGGTCGGCGAAGTGAGCCAAAGTTTTATATTTCTTATGGCATTTGTAGACGCCCAGTGCACTCAACTCCCAAGTGGCACGAGATGTACATCCTGTGCTTGAGGCTAGTGTTAAAAATACATCTTGCCAGAACTGGGTACATTCCGGGCAGTGAGTACCAGATAATGTGCAGGAGTGCAGCTGCGGGAGAGGTATGCTCTGTGTCGGATATACAATTGAATTTATTGTAGCCTGGCATTGCCATAGATCTTATGTGGGTGTGTCCATGCATTCTGCCACTTCTTGTCATACAGACCAAATTCAGTTTCCTATTAGCCACAGAGTGTTTGCAAGGGGCGCACTGGTGGTGTAATCGTAGCTCTCGTAAGCAATGTATATAGGCTTTCCTGTTTTCAGTTTCTATTTTTAGTAAATTCTGGTGGTGTTTTTCCAGTGTTTTAAAGTGATTTCAATACCTTAAAAACAGTGGTTATCAGTGGTTACACATTTTAGCGCCCTTAAAAACAACACAAACAGTGTTTTTCTGGTGTTTATGGAACGTTTTGCTTTTATTATTGCTTACTTTCTGCACTGATAGCGCATGGTTTATAGACAGTGTACATATAGTGTATAGGAGGTCCAAATAGATTTTTGCAAATTAAATGTATTGTAATGCACCATACAATACTTCTTCAGTGAGTCTGTCATGTGCGCTCGCTCTTTCCTTCCCATGTAAACTTCAGTGAAAAGGCCCTCACAACATTGGCACTTGAGAAGAGCTACTCCAAAACAGCCAGTACACAATTTGTTAACTTTGGCCACTGGCCTAGCTTGCCATGCCAATACTGGTCCACTTGAAGATTGCGGTTCTCAGGGCAGGTTCTGCAACAATTGCATTGAGCTGGGCGCTTATGCCCTCAGAGTTATTGAAGCGGTCGAAAATGAAGCAGCACTTTTGAAACTATGGAGGAACTTTCCCTTTACGGAAGGGATCTAGAACTTGTGCAGAGTAACACAGTGAGGTTTCATTGACTTCATATGCCATTGGTGGTGAAGAGACATTTCTATGCATCATTACAAGCCATTTCTCATACATTATAAAATGAAACATCCTGAATTGCTCTTCAACATTGCTCTGCTTACCAATGGAAAGCACACTAACATGGAACATGTTGCAGGGCCAAAGTCAATAAAGGTGTTGCCCAGCCTACTCTCCAGGAGATGTTTCACATCTACACCAATTATTTGAACACTTGGCAGACAAGAATGTTCTCAGACTCTTGTTTTTTTATTATGTAAATAATACAATTAGACCAGACCTAAAACATGCTTTTAAACCCTGAATCTTTAGACCAAAGAACACAAAACTGAAAAAAGCAAAAGGAAGAAACAATATGTTAGCCCAGTCTTTCTTACTGCTAGCTTGTATAACAAAGTTACGTTGTATTGGCCACTTCAGGAAGAAAAAAATGACTTTCACTTTTTTTCCTTTCTTTGAATGGCATTTAGTTTGTGGTTGTGCAGGTGTTTTTTCAGTGTTTATATGTTTTCACTTTGTGAACACATGTCGTCACTTTCACACGAGCACCCCGTTCCACCACGGGTTTTCCCGCTTGTTGTGGAGGGCGCCGGCACAGATTGTTGGTCTCTCGCTCATTGGGACCGAGGGTCACGCGATAGTTTCCCCTCCCGGCGCCAGCCTATTTAACCCTCATGATCTCCTCCACGCACAGCGGACGTGCCGGCGGCGCGCCAAAGCCAAGCCCGTCTGCGCCAAGATCGCACCAGGGGCCAGAAAGGCTGTGCTACCACCCATTCATTCTCAAGCAAGGCTTTGTTATACCAGAGAGTTCTTGCTTGCGCTTAGACCCTTAGCTAAGACTTGTCATCATATCACTGCCTCAGAGGCTTTCTTAGATAAGATGGGCTGTGGTTGTCAGAGTGGTGGTCCTGGTAAGGGGTATATACGGACGTCACAGTAGATTCCCAGTGTACCCAAGCCTGCTCCTAGCCTGATGATCGAAAGGGGGTTTCTCATTAATGCGAGGTCATTAATAAAAATTAATATTGCTTTTAGGGACTTTGTTTCTGCTAGAATGCCTACTTGGGTATTTATTACAGAGACTTGGGCAACAGATACCTCGGGACCCGACCTGATAGATTCTATTCCTAACGGATATGCCCTGGCTAGGATGGACAGAGTTGGTCGCCGAGGAGGAGGAGTATGAATCCTGTATAAGGATTCCCTTATATGCCACACCGAGGCTCTCTCTACTCCCTCAGACTCTTTCCAGGCTTTGTACTTTTCTATTAACTCAAATCCCTCTGTCTCTTTCTTTGGCCTCCTGTTTTATAGACAACCGGGCCCTAGATCTTCCTTCAGCCAGGATATGATCAAACTGCTAGAGCCGTTTATCGAGAGGCCAAATATCACTCTCCTTGGTGATTTTAATTTCCACTTGGAGAATACGGGATCTAGAGATACCCAGGATCTCCTGGAAACTTTGGACTCCTGTGGTCTGACTCAGTTGGTGGCAGGCCCCACCCACCTGGCTGGTCATACACTTGATGGAGTTTTTTCCAATGACCCTAGGCTGAAGGTGGGACCTCCGGTCCCCTTAGCCTGGTCTGACCACTCTGCTGTTCCGCTGGAGCTGTCATACCAGGATACAGTCCTTTCTCCACCTGATGCTAGGAAGTGGGAACTTACAAGGAATTTTAAATCAATTGATGATGAGGTACTCTCTTCCTATTTGAACGGGTTGACATCTGTTGACCTGCAGGATGCTAATTCGGCTGCTCTTGAACTCACATATGCTATTTCAGGGGCACTGGATATCTTGGCTCCTCCCAAACAGCACTACTCAGCGAGGAAGAGTCCCTCAGCTGCCTGGTCTCAGACAGACTTAGGCTGCTGAGACAAGGGTGTCGAAAACAGGAGAGGCTCTGGCGGGCCCATCTCGATCCCTCGGAGAAGGAACAAAATAAACTCTGTTTAAATGAATATAAGCTAGCCATTGTAGAGGAAAAGAGGGCTCATTTCTCTAAGATTACTGCTTCCCTTAACTCTCCCAGAGATCTTTTTAAAATCATACTCGCTATCCTCTCCCCAGTTAGTAGATCCTAAAGTGGAATACCAAGAGCTGTGCGATAGTATTTCGGCCTTTTTTCATACTAAGATCGTGGATATCTATGGCACTCTTGAATCTTTAAACTTGGGTATGGGACCCTCTATTATCCCTGCCTTTTCTAAAGCTGGGAGTCTACCTGGTGAACAACCTTCGAGTTTTCTGTCCTTCCCTCTCCTAACACCTGAGGAGATGATTCAGCTGTTAGACAACACCAAATCGGGCTCACCTTTAGATTTTAGTCCGCTGAAAGTTCTGAAAGTTTGCCGGGAAGTGGTTATTCCCCCTCTCATGAATGTCATGAATCGAGTGATCTCGGAGGGAGTTTTTCCCTCCTCATGGAAGACGGTGGTTGTAAAACCTCTTCTCAAAAAATCTACCTTGGACCCAGGGGTTCTTAAAAATTTCCGCCCTATCTCGCTCCTTCCTGCCCCTGCAAAGATGTTGGAATCCCATCTTAATCTCCATCTTAGTTATTTCCTTGCGGACTCGGTCCTTTTGGATGTCTCTCAGCATGGCTTCAAGAGATCTCATAGCACTGAAACTGCCCGCACTGCTGTTGTTAACATTCGCTCTCAGGTCGACAAGGGCCATACCACTCTTCTTGTCCTGTTAGACCTTACGGCGGCCTTGGACACCCTGTCTCCATCTATTCTGGTCTCCCGTCTTAGGGAGATAGGGGTCGGAGGCCCCGCACTGAGCCTTCTTGCTTCCTTTCTTAACAAAAGGGAACAGAGAGTGAAATTGGGCCAATTTCTATCCGCCCCCAAACCTGTGCATTGTGGGGTCCCCCAGGGCTCTTCATTGAGCCCCACATTGTTTAACATCTGTGTGGCCCCACTTGCCAGGGTGGTTAGATCATTTAGGCTGGAGGTGCTGTCTTATGCTGACGACACCCAAATAATGGTCTCTCTCACTCAGCCCGTGAAGGACTCTGCCCTGAATTTCAGGAATTGCATGGAGGCTGTCTCTCAGTGGATGGTACAGAACTTCCTGAAACTGAACGGGGAGAAAACGGAGGTTTTGACCTTTGGGGGTTGTCAGGATATCTGGTCAAGTGATTGGTGGCCGCCCTCACTTGGGGAATGCTCCCTTCCTTGCCAGTATGCTAAGAACTTAGGGGTGATAATGGACATTGCGCTTTCGTTTGACCGTCAGGACTGTTTCCACTTGTTGTGGCATCATCAGGGTCCTCCGAAAGATCGCCCATTATCTTTCCCCCGATGCCCGGAAACAGGCCACAGTGGCATTAGTCTCCTCTAGACTGGCCTATTGTAACGTCCTTTATTTGGGCGTTAACAAGAGCCTTATCCATCGTCTCCAAATGGTTCAGAATGCGACAGCGAAGATGGTTCTAAATCCCCCTAGACTTGCCTCGGCAGCCTGGAGAAGCCTAAGGCTCCCGATACATTCCAGTATCGCTTTTAAAATTCTTTGTCTAGCTCATGGAGCTCTTTATGGCACTGGCCCAGAGGGGATTAGGTCACTCGTTCACTCCTACTCCCCTAGTCGATCCCTCCGCTCCTCCAACAAAAATCTCCTTGAGGTCCCTAGGTTTGTAAGAGCGAAATGGGGAGGCGAGAAATTTCCTCTGTAGTACCCAGACTGTGAAACTCTCTTCCTCCTGAACTCTTTGGGTAACCCTCGCTTGCTCTGTTCCGCAAGGCCCTAAAAACCTGCTTTTTCCCTGAAGTGTACCGGTAAAGCAGACGCTGGTGGATTAGGTGTCAGACGACCTGCTTTGGCGCCTTGATGCCCTTGGGCTAAGTTGCGCGATAAAAGACTCCTTTCATTCATTCATTCACTGGTTAGGGCTATTTGTCTTTCAGTGGGGTTTTATCAGTTATTATAGGTTTAAACCAAAAACCGGACAGCCTAAATATATATCGAGTGAGGTCTGTTGGTTTTTACCTTTACTTAAACTGGCATTCGTCGTTACATCCTTGCCTTCTGGAAAAAGTTGTGTTTTCAATATGGCAGTATTAGGCACATCATGTCGTATTGCTTGTGTTGTCAATTTAGGGGTCTGAAATGCTGAGGCTGGCGTGCGCCTTCTAAACCCAGAGCTCATGTATATATGTTGCTTTTTATCCGTAATATGCCCCTTTTTGAGGGCGCCGACCATGTCAAAAGTTTTTTCTTTTTTTTTAATGCAAAAACAGTCATGTTCGCGATGGCGACAGGCGAATAAGCACATTGAGGCCGAAACTAAATCAGAAAAAAAGCTTGAAGTTCCTCTTTTAACCTTCGCTGCTCATCTCACAGGAAACCAGTTTGTCAGGTTTTCTTCTGCATGGCGACACCTCTGGCCTTTAACTTTCCCTCTTAGTTCCATGGTGTCTGCTGTGCTGGTTAAGTCCTTCATTTTGTCTCACAGTCTTGTATGACTGGCTCGGCGAGGGCAGCGGAAGGGGAGGAGTTTAGGCTTTTTAAACTGTACACCGAAGCTGCATGGTCTGAAAACTGTGTTTTTTTATGAAGGATTCATTTCTGAAATTCATGATGGCAGAGTAGACCAAATAATGGCAGTACTGTTTATTGGGCTTCCTATTTTCAACCTGTTATTTTGCCATTCTAGCATCAATGTATAACTTAAAGTTGATATTCATGGTGATTGATTTTTTTTTTAACACGAGTTTTGTTTGTGCCATATATCCTAATCACACAGTTTAAAGCGTAGCATTGATTTTTAAAGACTTCTTTTTTTTCCAGACATCCTGTTTTAATGGAATTTTCAGTTTCACGTGAACTTTTTAAGCGGTAGTAACTTAGTTTACTTATCTTTTGAAAGGTAGGTGGTTATACTAATTTTGTTGTTGTCAGAAAATAGTAAATATGCTGCATTTTTCTCATGTGGTGGTAAAACACACCGTGAGGTTAGTCTTTACAGGGCACCTCATGAAATGCCATATAGAAGACTGAAAGATTGAGAGGGAGCTTGTCCGAAGGCTTAAGATGTAGGTGCCTGGTAAGAAAGTGTCACTTCAAGGCTCATTTCTTCCCATCTTTGTACCTGGTAAGTTCCTCTCGGTACCCACGGACATGCCCTGAGAAGTGCCCCTCACTGCAACTCGTTGAGATAGCACTCAAACTGCGCTTCCCAAACAATGATTTTGGACAGCTGTCAAAGTAAATACATGCTTTGGCAAAGCCAATAGGTTTCACCTATGGGACCTATTGGCTTTGCCAGTAGCTTTTAGCCATTTTGAACATTGTCTGCATGTTTTGTCTCCCAGTGGACCAGGCACACAAATAAGATAACAGACCTGTCTGACGAGGGTTGAAATACTACTACAGTGTGAAATACTATAGTATGAGCGATATCTCAGATGAAAATGAGGGTTGGGCAAGAAGAGGCGAGCAGAAAAGCTACACAGTGGTGGTTTGCATCACCGGTGAAAACTGAACCTCCTTACTGCAGTGTGGTATTAAACAAGTAACACAACACTTGGGACGGGCAAGCAACCCAACCAACTGGATTGGAGGAAGGGTTGAAAGTGAAACAGCAAAAGTGTGGGTTCGTTCAGAGCTGCCGAATTTGGACATAGGGAACCAGGTTTAAATCTCTGCGTCGGGTCAAAATCCTAGGCAAAATCACTTAATTGCCACATGCCTACAAAATAAAAATGACCGTGTCTAATGGAAATGGTGTTCATGTAAAGCGCTCCGATACTCACTATGTGTTGTGTTCAGTGGTTGAAGTGGGCGGGATCGGAAGGGCACGGCGTGCCCCTACTTATTTTATTAAAAAGATTTTGTTCCCCTACTTTTTCTTTTCGGAACTGTGTCCCAGGACGGCAGAAATAGCAAAGGCATTCTGGTATGGCCCAGCTTGCTTTAGTGGACGTTAGGGGACGGGCAGAGAAGGAAAAGGATTGCGTCTCTTCCTTACTGCCCAGAGAAGGCCGGGACAATTTCCCTTCTTTTCTGTGCTGACAGCTGCTCCCCATCTCTTTCTATTATTCCCTCTCTTTCTGTCTTGCTCCTCACATACAGAAAACCGTGACTGGAAGAAACGGTTCACAACCTCTCTTTCCTTCCTTCATTTAGTTGCTTCCCTGTGATGAATCCCCCAAAAAAAACACTCTTGCGGGAAAATGCCCTTCTTCGGAAATTTTTCTATTCCAAAGTGCAGCCTCGGGATGGAGATAAATAAAAGGCTTTAAAAATGAAAAATAAATACATAACTAATTAAAGCAAGACAGAGTGGTTGCAAAGTGGCCAGATTGGTATTATTCCCATCCAAACACATAAGCCTCACTTTACAGACTTTGCAGTGAAGCGCTACTTTTGTTTTCTCGTCTTTCGTTGAACAGCATTGTTGTCCCTAGGTGGGAAAGTGCACCATTCCTAGATGTATTGCAATACCTGGTTGATGGGTGGATTGGAAAATAAAATGTGTACCTTGGCTCTGAGTTTATAGAAGTGTTTGTTTAAAACCATACTGCTTAGGTTTTGTATGGATATAAGCAATGGACATTGAAACGGTTCCCTTCAGGGCCCTGTAGTCATGTCCTTATCTTTTCAGGTAAAAGCACTCACTGATTTCTAAATAGTGAGTGAGAAATCGTTAAGGTAACCATGATGTTTCTGGTTACATTTCACATGCTTTACTTGATCTTGCATTCCCTATGCGTGTTTGTTTTTACCTTTTTTAAAAATATTTTTACGCAGCATATTACTCTTATCAAGGGCATAATTTGAATTGAGCCACATCCAAGTGTTTATAGTGGGCACAATTAGGTTGTAGCTGAAGGCAGTGCGAGTTTCTCTCAGTGGGGCAGTATGGTGTTCAGTGGGGGAGAGGATGTGGCACTATGGCCAGAGCTGTCGAATTTGTAACTGGGGAAACGGGATCAGCCTTCATGACCAGTCCACTCTACTGAGGGAGCATATTCCCCTGCTAGACCTTAAGGCCTGATGTCTTGGCACAAGCAGGTGTACCCCAGTGGTGTCAATTGTGGGTTAACCTTGAAGACCTGTCCACACCAATCCATACTGAAGTTCATCTCCAGTCTTGCGGCCTACGAAGAAGCATACCCTAGAAAAACAGTGATCCAGTCACTGTGTCTCTGAGGTCCCAGGAACCGTGAGCATGCTAGGGCGGTGCGAACAGTGTGACCGCACTGGGTACTTTTTTCGGGTGGGTGCGTAGTGTTTGCAAGTATATTATGTTTTAAAAAAAACTTGCTGCCTCCTTCCTGGCCTCCAGCAATTTTCAGCAACAATAAAAATGTCATAACTTCGGTGATTAATGTTCTTCCTAGAGAGAGATCCGAGTTTTGTCTAGTGGAAGGGTTGACTCCTGGAAAGATAGCACAGAGGGGTAATGTGCCTGCTGCAAAGAACATGTACCATGCAGATCACAAGTGCACATGATGTTAACTAGGTTAGTAGGTAACTGCTTTTGTCAGAGAGATCCTTTTGTTACTTGCAGTTTATAAGTTAAAATCCTAACACAGCACAGTGAGCTATTAAACTATACTGCCTACTAGTATGGTTGTCATGTGGCTTCTACACCTTGTAGTCCTTTGTCTTATGTAACATTTCCTATACAGTGATTTACACACATATAAATGATTGCCTCTGTGTAGTGTGTGTGATGTAAAGTGCTCTAACACTGTACACTGGTTTGAGTGGCACTGTAAATCAAATTAAATGCATCTGAGAAAGAGTGTGGTTAGGGAGACTTGAGGGGAACTGTTAAAGGGTGTTAGTGAGGGAGTCTAAGGCCTAAGTGGTTATTGAGGGCACCAACAAACCTTGTTGCACAGGGCGCCAACAGCACTAAAGCCGGTCCTGCCATAGAGGCCAGTCCGCCTCACCCATTCCTACCTCCATTTCCCTTGTTTCAGCAGTAGTAGCTGCAACTCACCAAGGATCGGCAATGCAGGATTTGCAAACGCACCAAACTAAGTTTCCAAACTTCACTGTCTCTCTGCTATATGCACAAGTACTTTTAACATGTGTTACCTGCTCTGGAGCCACTGGAATTATGCAGCAATGGGGTACAAAATGATGCTGCAGTGTTGACTAGATTATGCAACAAAAAAAGGCTGCAGCGTAATGCAATATTTTTTCTTATAATTTATTATTTAGGCATTTTTACACATGTTAAGTCTCTGCAAAGATTCTGCCTCATTAGCATCAGTATAACATACAAATGCAGCAGTGAGAAAGGTGATAGTCAACCTTTACAAAGGGCCGTCCACTTTGCAACAACTCAAGTCATGTTTTTTAGTAAATTTATATACGTTTGAGCTACAAAAATTATTAGTTAAAACTGTAAGATTATGCAGTGGATGATGTATTATGTGACAAATATGGCAGAGCCATAATTATATAGAAAATATTTGCAAATTAGGATATTTTGCTATTCATGTTTGAACTGCTCTTGTGGAGAAGGGAGGACATGTGCTAATGAGAGAAAAAGCATGGCTTGGAGACAAATGGCTTGAGATTCCACTTTCAAGAGTATTTGAAAATATATCACACTTTGTGAATGTATTTACATGCCAATAACTCCTATTAAACCATAAATAATCAAGTGTATCCATTGGTTGAATTAAATAACACAATACACTGTAACTGTTCGATGAAATGCCAAACAAATACTATCAAGCATTCACAATGCAATGGTCTCGGCATTATTAAAGGTAGAGCTATTGGCATTGCTCATGACATTTTTAATCATAAATAAATAGCATTGTCATTTACATTGCCAATAGCTTAATCGTTAAATAAATGGCATTGTCATTTACAATGCCAATAGCTTAATCGCTCGCATGCATGACCTATTGCATTTACACCCACACAGAGCCACCCTCACACAGAGCCACCCTCACACAGAGCCACCCTCACAGCCACCTACAAAAAAAGCTATCCACACAGTCACACACACGCACAGAGCCACACGCACAGAGCCACTGACACACACACACACAGAGCCACTGACACACACACACACACAGAGCCACTGACACAGAGCCACACACAGAGCCACTGACACACACAGAGCCACACACAGAGCCGCGCGCAGAGGCCGAGCCACACACGCACACGCCGAGCCACACACGCACACGCCGAGCCACACACGCACACGCCGAGCCACACACACACGCGCACACACACAGGCCGCGCACGGACACAGAGGCCGAGCCACGCACACGCACACAGAGGCCGAGCCGCGCACGCACACAGAGGCCGAGCCGCGCACACACGCACACAGAGGCCGAGACGCACACGCACACACACGCGCTCACACGCACACATGCGCACACGCACAGACGCGCGCTCACGCACAGACGCGCGCACACAGACGCGCGCACACACAGACGCGCACACACAGACGCGCACACACACAGACGTGCACACAGACACACACACACACACACACACAGGCGCACACACACAGGTGCACACGCACACACACACACACACAGGCGCACACACACACAGGCGCGCACACACACACACACAGGCGTGCACACACACACACACACACACAGGCGCACACACACACAGGCGCACACACACAGGCGCACAGACAGACGCAGACAGAGCCACACACACCGGCACAGGCACAGAGCCACACACACACCGGCACAGGCACAGAGCCACACACACCGGCACAGGCACAGAGCCACACACACCGGCACAGGCACAGAGCCACACACACCGGCACAGGCACAGAGCCACACACACAGGCACAGAGCCCCACACACACAGGCACAGAGCCCCACACACACAGGCACAGAGCCACACACACCGGCACAGGGCCACACACACCGGCACAGGCACAGAGCCACACACACATGCACAGGAACAGAGCCCCACACACCGGCACAGGCACAGAGCCCCACACGCACAGGCACAGAGCCCCACACACACAGGCACAGAGCCCCACACAGGCACAGAGCCCCACACAGGCACAGAGCTACACACAGACAACCTCTATTTTTCTATGTTTGCCCTGAAAAAGTAGGTTTTTTAACCACCCAAATGAAGTTACTGTAAAAAACTGGATTGTGAATATTTACTTGTGCTCCATAGTTAAAACAGAACATGCATACAGCAACATGACCCAGCTGCAACGCGACATGCTGCCCCCGCTGCAGGAACTAAAACAACCAGGCCTAAACCCGACCCCCAAGCACGTCCTGTCTCCCCCCCCACCCCCCTGCTGCAGCACCACGAGACGCGCAGTCCCTGCTGCAGACGCCATAACACCCAGGTCTCAACCCGACCCCCAAGCGCGTCATGCCCCCCCCTCGCCGTGTCGCCAGAGCAACCCCGGACATGGCCACGCGCCGACCCCCCGCGAGGAGCAGCCCCCGACCGGGCCGAAGCAAGCAGACCCACTCCCGCCCCCCAGCTGGCGCAGAGACCGAGGGATCGTAGCGGAGCACAGGCGCCCGCCCCGAGCCGGCATCAAAATTTAATTGGGGCTGAGGAGACCAGAACGGCGGGGCACCAGGAGGACCAACAGAGAGGGATAGATAAGCGTTATGGGGGGGACACAGATAAGCGTTATGGGGGAGGAGGGAGGGGAACAAGGCCAGGCAACAACAGAACGGCACCCCAGCCCCCACCCACCCCGATCCCCGGCCACGCGATCACCGCCCGCTTTCTGCCTCCAAACGCGCTGCACATGGCCCCCAAGCAAGGCAACCCACCATCCACACCCAGCCATGCTGCACACGGACCAAGGGACCCTGAATAATAAACCAGGGCAGGGAATGGGAGGGGAAGACCACTCACCTCAGCAAAACAGCGTCGGGCAGTACGTTCAGCGAGGTCTAGGAGGGGAGGGGATCAGTCCTTTTCAGACTGGGGGCATGTTTTTTAGGTTTGAGTGACTGAAGACGTCACAGATAGAAAGAACCTAAAAAACACACCCCCGAATCGGGAAAAGACTGGGCTTAAAGGGAGGGACGAGGCCAGCCAATGGATACGAGGGGCGGGTTCAAGCCCCCTAACTAAGAAACATTAAATCTTCGGACCGAACTGCGCAAGCACAGCCTACGGTCCTCGACCTAAAAATTGGGATGTTTGGCACATTCTGGCCACACCTCTGACTCCGCTCACTGATCCAATCCTTGGGTTATCCCCGCCCTCGGAGTCTCTGCCCGCAGTTCCCCTACTTTTTTCCCCACTTCGACCACTGGTTGTGTCAGACTTCACCTCACTAGTAGAAGGTTAACAACCAAATACAGAAATACGCAACTGAAATATGAACGGTTAACTTTTTCGAAGGCACTTCTGTGAACACATATTGTTGCCACTTTCATAGCAACCTTTGCGCCGTTTAAGCTAGTTTTTTTGTTTGGGTGTAAAAATCAGCAGATTATGTAGCAGATAATGGATTATGAAGCAAATTCATCATTATGTGAAAAAGACAGGGACGTAGAATTGCATAATTCCTGTGGGCCGGACTATTTCTTGTGCTCAACACAATTCCAATATTTTTTAGCAATCTAATGATCTCATTCATTTATTTTTCCAAAGGTCCTCCTTGGACGGTTTTGAAAATGCTACTTTAACCATCGACAAACGTTCTGCCTAATCTACTGTACCGTGCACAGTGTACTGTGTAAATATTTGTGGTTGTAGGAGTTAGGTTTGTGTCATCTTCTTACCCTGCCTTGACAAAGATCCGGCTTAGATCTGCTAGCCACAGTGCTTGAGTGGTATGCAACATGGTGTTTAAGCGAAAGCTACATACTACCCTAAGATGAACACAGGTATGATTAAGGAGTCTATGCAGACCTTCCAGGGTTACCTGATGTGCGAAATCACCTGACTATCGCAATGACCTCAATGTATCTATTTGACCGCAAAAAAGCCGACTGCTTCCTTCGCCGCATTTCAGTGTTGTTGAGAGAAACGAAAGAAGCGCTTCAATGGCAAACTCTCACTGAACAAGCATTGGACCAAATTGTTGCGCTGTTTGTATCCACTAGAGGGCAAAGTGCGTCCTCTGCATGCAAAAGCATTTTGTATCTTTTCGTATTCCAAAACTTTATGGGCGGTTTCTGCTTTTCTTTACAAAGAACCAATGCTGACAGTACAGTAAAGGTACTTAAGCAACCCAGTAATTGAGGGGGAGATGTCAGAAGGGATGGAGCCGGGAAGAACCATGTCACCGGGTTGGAGCCCTTGACAGTTAACCTAAGGGCTACAAGTAACCAGACATATGCATTATTTTTACACTCTTCCACAGAGAAATACAACAGAGCAGTGTGAAAGTACATTCCGAGTACATTCCTTTTGCCTACTGTGTTGGTCACAAATAAACCTACTTTTACGGTAGCTTAGGTTTGTAAATCATCATGCTGCAGAGATGTATGTATATCCAGCAACGCCCAGTAGATAATACTGTACTAAGGGTCTGTAATCTGCTGATGATGGTTTTTGAGGCCTCATACGATCGCTTAGTGCAAGGGTGTCCAGAGCATCTTCAAGAGGGCCGGATCCATGCAATGCCGGAAATAAAAAGTGTGGCGGGAGAGGGGGGGGGGTGTGTGGGGGGAGTCACAAGGAGGAGTCATGAAAAATGGAGTCTTGATAGTCAGCTTATACATTTTATTTTGCCACAAGAAAATTGACAATAGGGTCAAATTGTAGAGTAAATTTATTTTGGTTTACTTAATTTGTCACAAAGCGGTGGCATTTTAAACAGACCCTCCAGGATTTTGTGATGCGTGAAATAATTGTGATATCAGCCGACTAGCGTGATGATCGCAAAATGTATTTTTTTTTAGCCACAAAGGTATCCAGCAGACAGCCCAAAAATTGTGACAATTAATTGGCTGTACATGCACATGTCACTTTGTGGCGCTGTACAGCCTTTTAAAAAAAAAAAATAGTTTTAATTAACTTTTCCTTGCATAATACAGTACATATGAATCCGTTATCACAGAAATAAACATCATGCTAATTGCACACCATGGCATTAATTATAGCCATTTCATAGCACATAACCCATCCATCATTTCAGTTGGTAGCATCGCTGATATGAGGAGGTACATGGGTATAAAGCATGTGTCCAGGAGAGATGGTCTGTGGCCTGCCCTGAAGACTGGGCGTAAGCTCTCAATGCTAGTCCAGCAGGTGACTTGATGCTATACTTCAGAATAATGATCTGAACTCTTCTAAACTGGGTGGAAGAACAGGGATATTGGCATTGATTAATAAGGGCATGCAGGTTCAGACATCCAGATTATGCTTCTGGGTGTGTGGTGTCGAGAAGGGAGTGCAAGGGCATCGGACTGGAATTGATATTTTGACTGAATGGCCTGGGCTACTATCCCTGGCCCAGCATGGTGTGTGCATACACTGCGGGGGATCGGCGCTCTTGGACGATGGCTCCTCTGTCGCTTCCTGTTTAAAGGAGTGTAATAGGATAGCCCATGACAAGGATATGGGGTGCTTGCGGATACCCTTAAGCACCTCCCACTCTGCAGCACCCCATTTGCTGACCGCCCTCTGCCAGGCCGCTATCGGGGATCCCCCTTGGCGACCTCCAGTGCATTGCTATACTCCGTTTAGCTAGAAGTAGCGCCAGAGACGCGTCTCTGCTTTCAGCGCCTTACGTCGCTTGTGTATGCCTAGTGCGCAGGCCGGCCCCCCATGTGTAAATGTCAGTGGCGCTGTACAGCTTTAATAGTTGCCTGCTTCCTCTGCCGCATTACAATGTTGTTGAAAGAAAGACAAGAAAATGAAAGTAGCGCTTCACTAGCAAACTCAATAAAGGCTATAATAAATGATGCTCTGTGTGCGCATCATTTATAGGGACAATTAGACAACCTGTGGGGCAATGCCACTAATCGGAGTTAATATTTTCCTGAATTCATTTTCATCTGTGTGCCTTTTTCAAGAGACACTTCTCTCCTTAGCGGTCAAGGTTATACAACTCAATGTGCACTAGCTAGATTCTGATCTTCATTTCCTTGTTCCTATGGCTGCGCTCAACTCTCTGTAGGAACAGTATAACCTTGTAAATCATCCAGTGCTTTTTTAAAATTTGTCTCTAGACTACAATTCCGTCTGATCCTAATCATTTCACCATACGGAGTGCCTTTAATTACCGATGGTGAATGTGAGCTATCTGCTCCCAGAATTGATTTTGTAGCTGTTATCTTACGAAACAGTCTGCTTTGCATTTTGTCTCCAACTATGAATAATTCTACATCTAAAAACTGAATTCTATCCTTATGATGACACATCGTAAATTTCACATTGCAATCATTATCATTCAAAAATTCAAAGTAATCCATTAAATCTTCATTGAACCCTGCCATATGAGGACGTAATCGATAAAATGCCCCCAAATTAAAATGGAGTCAATCCATTTTGCTGCTCTCCTGCCCCAGGTATGCTCCCTCTCAAACCAACCATTAAATAGGTTAGTATTAGATGGAGCACACCTTGAGCCCATCGCAGTTCCTCTGATTTGATGGCACCACTCCCCCTCGAATAGGAAAAAATTGTTTTTCAATATTAGAGATCTCATTTCTATGATCATCATTGAGTGATCCAACAGACTGGCACTTCTGTTCCCCAGAAAATGATTTATGGCTAGTTCTCCCTAAAAGGTTATCAATAAGCATCAACTTCAAATCAAGGATAATAAAATTGTAAAATCAGGAGAGATGAACATGACTATAATCAAGGGAGAGTATTTACGTTCGGAAAAGGCTTTGATGAGGCTCAGAAACCTAAGACCCAAGCATGAGTGGAAACACAAGGTGATTTAAGCTCCGTGAACCATAGTAGTTCAGATCTGTCCCCTACTGAAGATTTTGGAGTAGCTAGCACATCAGATCTTAGACCAGCCAAATGTTCCTTTTTTTCCAAGGATATTGGATATTTACCCTGGACACTTAAAAAAAAAAAAAAGTCTGAACCAGGATATACCTTGGGCCCTAGTCTTTGACAGTAATAAACAATAGAATAAGGGCCGTAGTTCCATAGGGATGGTTTTGGATCTTAATCTGCATACAGATAATTACAATTATCCATGGAAGAAACTGTTTTAAATAGGGTTGGAACCAGGATACATTTTAAGCCCAAGCACTTGACAGCATTTCACTATATGATAATGGCTAAAGTGTGATAGCGATAGTTCTTGATTTATACCTGCATACGTACAAACCTAATTAGTCCTGTACTCAGAGTTTAGCATATAATTTTCATCGTGCAGCACCAATTACCAACATGGATTTACATACGAATCATGTCCGTCCATATTTTAATTTAGACTGTTTATCATATTGGTGGGCGGATGTGTTCTATAAATAGCAAGTACGCTCTATATGCTACTATGGGACTTTATATGTTATTAGAGGACGATATATATATATATATATATATATATATATATATATATAAAAATAAGGGAGGATGGAGTACACACAGGTCGATTTTAAACAAAAAATCGCTTTTAATACAAGATAGTCCTAATAGCAATACTAGCTACCAACTATGTAATGGATGCCGAACAGCTAGATAGTCCTATTTTTAGGTCCATGCTCGCAGGGCATAACCAGCGTAGTTTGGATGACGTCAGAGGCCAACCATACACTGAAACCACCCATGAATAAAAGACACTGGACGAGAAACTTTTCTCTCTTCTTCATAGAACAGAGAGGGCGCGTGATTTCTCCTGTTACGGTAAGCGTTAGCGACGATAATTCAACAGAAGTTAAAGGCGTTAACATCTCCTGCTTCCTACAGGGATTCATGTTATATCGGGATTGAGATGCTAAAAGAGGTGGTTCAATTGATCTCCTGTACGTATAGAATTAGAGTGGGGGGCAGGTGTTCGTAAAATACGCCATAAGCATGTATGCCACTCTTTACTCAAAAAGAACGTATATTAGTAGTCAGTCGGTCAAATAACTTTATTTGATTCAAGTGAATCATAAAACTTTGCAGAAAGATCATACATTCATTTAAAATACATAAAATGCAGTGCATACAGATGTTGATTCTGGATTAAACCGGTTCAAATAAAATAATTCACAGTTCATAAGAGTTTTAGAATCAAACATTTTATTATGCGGATAGGACATTTTAGAACACAGCCCAGCTGCCTACATCGACTCGCCGGCAGAGCGGATTCATACAATAAATGAACACAGCGTCTGGGTCCACACTCCGGAGGTCGACCCCGCATAGCTGATGAACCTCCCGTGCCTCACCTGAAGCATAGCTTCCACCTTTTAGAAAAAAAAGAGTCAAAAGGAACAGAGAAAACGGGACCCTCCCTCCCACCCTAGCCCTACCCCCACCCGAAACTCCCTCACCCACCCTCCCACAACCACCCCACTCCGCATCAGCTTCTACAGGTGCCACTTGACCCCAGGGGCCCATTCCCCCTGCCTGGCTGCAGCTAACGGGTCTTCAAGTGCGCGGGGTGGCGCCTACAGGCTCCAGGGGTATAAGTTGTAGGATTTGCAAGTAGTTCGGGCATGTCACCTCCCGAAGGTCCTTGGACAAGAGCCGCAGAAACGGTGTCCAGAGGTTAGCATATTCCGAACCCTTCCCGTCCATACCCAAGGAAAGTCGCTCCATAGCAAGGGTGTGCCACAATCGCTGCATCCAGTCCCGGGAATCGCCGGGGAGCCCCATTGCGCTAAAAGGACTTGCTGCACAGCTAGTAGCGCCAGCGCAATTTGTCTGCCACTGAGGGAGCGCAAGGGAAACAATTTAGGATGGGGTAGCCCTAATAAAATATGTTCAGGTAGCCGGGTAGTGTGATCTTAAAAGCAGCATCTAACTCATCAAGGACTGCTGCCCAATAGCGTTCCAATTTCGGGCAGCGCCACAGTAGATGAATCCGATTCCCAGACATCCCACAACCCCTCCAGCAAAGGCCTGACTTCGCCTTGTCCCACATCTTGACTCGCGCTGGGGTATAATACCAATAGGTTGTTGTTTTGTATGCTGATTCAGTCCCTGCAGTGTTAGAGGTCGTGTGGTGCGCCCGATAGAACACATGCTCCCCTTCTTTGGTCGACAGGGGATGCCCCAACTCCGTTTCCCAACGGACCTGCGCCTTTATACGTTGTTTCCGGGGGCAGCGCAAAATCATCGCGTAGAGTTCCGAAATAAGGCTCCGGTCATCCTTTTTGCAAACTAGCCATTGTTCAAAGGCCGTCAGCGGCCGCGACATGAGGGCTACGTTGGCCGGGAGGGTCACCCAATGCGGCACTAGCGCATGGTAGAACGTGTCCTCTTTGGCCAGCGGAAAGTAGTCCGACCGCAGAGTGGGAAACGGGACCAGCCCGTCCAAATCGAAGAGCATGCCCACCCGCTTGCAGCCTTTCTCTTGCCAGCGGTGAAAGACCGGAGACGCGCAGCCTGGTGGAAAGTTGGGATTATCCGCTTTGGGTGTCATTGGAGAGGGGAAGGAAGTCCACCCCTTACGTAGTGCTAACTGGTCCCACGCTTTTAGCGTCTGGGATGTCACCGGGGAAGAATACAGTCCCCACGCCCTGCATTTACGCGGCAGCCAAAGCTCTCGCCAGATATTGCGTCCGGCTACCGTCTGGTCCATAAAGAGCCAATGTTTACTGGACATGGGCCTGTTCCATTCCACTATGTATCTGAGGCAGGATTCCTGGAAGTAAGCAGAGAGCAGAGGGAAACCCAGGCCACTGGCCGCTTTCAGGGAGGTAGTCACTGTGAACGCAAAGCGCGGCCTTTTGTTGTTCCACAGGAATTTGTAAAGCAAACCCTGAAGTCTCCTCAACATGCCCGGCGGTGGAGTCGGGGGCAGCATCTGAAAAAGGTAGAGTATGCGGGGAAGCACTGTCATCTTAATTGCGGGCAATCTGCCAAACCAAGCCAATTTAAGGCGGGACCAGTTGGACAGGGATTTAGTAATCTGCTCTGCTAACAGGGCATAATTTAAGGAAATGGTCTTGGTTAGGGTCGGGGCTAGTCGTATACCTAAGCATGGGATGTCTGAGTGTACCCATTGAAAAGCAAAGTCCCTCTGCAGGTCCACTACCTCAGAGTCCGGGATCGAGATGTTGAGGATTTGTGATTTAGAGAAATTAACTTTAAACCCCGCTGCTTTGTGGAAGGCAAGGAGTTCCGCGGACAGACACCGTAGGGAAGAGTAGGGGTCAGTCAAAGCCAAAATTACATTGTCCGCATAAAGACTGATTTTATGGACATCGGCCCCAAAGCAGATACCCGAGATATTAGCGTGGCTCGAACGCGCTGGGCGAAGGGCTCCATGTAAAGTGCGAAAAGGTGCGGGGAGAGGGGACATCCCTGTCGCGTTCCCCTAGTGATAGGAAAGGGGGCAGACCTACATCCATTCACCCTCACTACCGCTTTGGGAGTTGCGTAGAGGCACTGGACCCATCGCAAAAAGTTATCACCTATACCAAAGGCCCTCAACATCTCGAACATATAGACCCAGTCCACCCGGTCAAAGGCTTTCTCTGCGTCAATAGACCGCAGGAAAGCCTGCGCCTTAGAGCGGTGTACCAGGTCCAGCAGATGGAGCAGCTTCTTGGTGTTATCCCCCCCTGCCTGGTTGGTATAAACCCTGCTTGATCAGGATCAATCACTCCGTCCATTAAGGGGCTAAGCCTCGCCGCCAACACTCCCGCAAATAATTTAGCATCAATATTGAGGAGTGAAATGGGCCTATAGGAGCCGCAATCGGTAGGGTCCTTACCAGGTTTGAGAATGACCGTTATGGCTGCTTCAGTCATGGAGGGAGTGACCACCTCAGTATCAAGGAAGGAATTGAAAAGACGAGTCAAAAAGAGAGCCAGCTCCCTACAGTACGTCTTATAAAATATAGCTGAGAACCCACCTGGCCCAGGTGATTTAGCCAACTTTAGCCGTGAAATGGCCGATATGACCTCTTCTATTCGAATCTCTGAGTCTAGTGCTGCGGCCGTTTCTGGATACAGGGGTGTAATACCAGACTAGGCTAGGTACTCCGTTATGTTCTCATGTGTCGCGCCCTCCCTCGTGTATAATGATTGATAGAAGCTGCGGAAGATGTCGACAATGGCAGCGTCAGTGGTGTGGGTCTGCGCTTGGCGATCCTTGATCTCTGGGATGGCATAGGCCTGCGCCCGTGCGCGTAATCTATGCGCAAGCATCCTACCCCCTTTATCGCCACACAAGTAGAATTTGTGCCGCAAGCGCAGTAAGGCATATGCCGCTCTATCAAGGTCCAGGTGTTTGAGCATGCGTCTTTTCGTCTCTAGCTCTCTCCACACCCTTGGGGCCCCCTTTCTCTTGTGAATTGCCTCCAGGCCGCGCACATACCCCTCAAACTCCGTACGTTTCTCCCTGCGCAACCTAGCATATGTGGCCGCAAGGGCTATGAAATCTCCACTAACTTCAGGGCTTCCCTGATTGAAGCTAATTAGGTGTTCCATACTATATTTTCAGCCAGATAGTGAGTGATAGTGTCGCGAATCTTCATTACAACAGAGTCAGAGTGTAACATGGAGTCCCTAAGCTGCCAACCGGCCGAAGGCGGCCGGACGCCTCTGAACGAACCCTTTACTGATATGAGTGCATGGTCGTAAAGAGAGCGTGGCGTAATGTCCGCCTCCGATAAAATATGTAGGAAGGCAGACGTGGCCAGGAAGTGATCAAGGCACGCGTATGTCTTGTGCGCAGCAGAATAATAAGTGAAGTCGCTCTCTTGGGGGTGCTGAATGCGCCACACATCATGCAACCCTCCCTCAGCAAGCCACAGCTTCCCTTCCGGCGACCAGGCGCCAGTTTGGTGTGACCGATGTTCCGATCTATCCATCCCTCCCTCCATCACAAGATTGCGATTTCCCCCCCCCCCACCAAAATCAATGCATCTGGGGACGCCAGGACCTGTGCGAGGGCAGCACGAAGGAAGGGCTCTTGGTGGGCATTTAGAGCGTATATAGACCCTATCGTGAAGATTGACTCGCCCCATTGAACCCGCACCGCCAGGAACCTCCCTCTAATGTCTACCACCTGGGACAGCACTTTGCAATGCACACGTTACTAAACAGCAGCGCAACCCCCTGCTTCTTATTCGGGCCCGAGGACGAGAGCTGTAAGGGATAACGTTTATCCTGCATGCGTCGGACATCTTAAATGAGAAGATGTGTTTCTTGCAAAAGGCACACATCGCAATCTGCGTTCTCCAAGAGGGACAGGATTGCAGCACGCTTCACTGGGCTATTAAGTCCACAAACATTAAGGCTCACCACTCTCAGAACTCTAGCCATCTCACAGCAGACAGGAAAAAAGGGCTAATACGCATGCGGCATCTAGGCCAATAATGCACGTCAAAGGCAATACAGGCCGTCTGTAACTGTCTTCATTACCTCCAAACTGTGGCCTCACCGCTTCCAGATCCCTAACCATCTCATATGAGGAAGAGCAACATAGCTAACACCCAATGCTACACTGATGCCAACCGAACACCACCGAGGGGAGACGAACTGTCGACGTCCTCCCCCATCAACTTTGGGATTCAAGGCAGAACCCCTTCTATTGCTACCCCGTTCCCCCTTAGCTGATGTGGAGCCCCTCCCAACCCTCTCCCCCCCCCCCCCCAAGCCTCTACCCACCATCCCTTCTTTCCCCAAAACAAGGGAAACCCCAGAGTCCAACACAGCAACACCAGATAAAAGAACAAACGATAGTCCGTTAAACAGGCCCCAAAGGCAAGGCGATATGGCGCCCACCAACCCTGTACCCACCTCCTGATACAGGACATTTCCCCCAACAAGGATACATTCATGTAACTCAGCTGTACCTCATTCGGTCTCCTCCAGCGCCAGCTACAGTCCCCGAAAGGGCCCATGAAGAGTATGAAGTCTCAGGCGTCTCCGGGAGTGTCTGTCACCAATGCTACGGAGGCCACCACCTCTCCTCTCTCTATCAAGCTCAACGGCAGGTCTGGTTTCAGCGCTGGTGCATGCCTGCCGACCGTCTGCCACTTTGTGGAACGCCGTCGTCGTCTGCTGGGAGAGCTGCCGGTTTCAGTCGGGGTAGCGGACCTCTCCAAGCCCAGAATGTTACGGGCCGCTTCCAGCGATCGGACCTGGACCAATTTGGACTTCCATTTGAAGATAAGCCTGCACGAGTGTCCCCACGAGTAGGGGACCCCCTGCTCCCTCAGATAGGTAGTGACAGGCCTAAAGTCCCTCCGTTTGATCAAAGTGGAGGCCGCCAAATCCTGAAACAGCATAGGGCGGTGATCTCGGAATTGGAGGGGGACGAGGTCGCGTGCCTTTCTCAGGATCCTTTCTTTAAGTTGAAAGTCATGCACGCATACTAGAATGACTGGAGGGGGGGCCTTGGGCCCTCGCGGCTGGCCCACTCGGTGCACGCGGTCCATTTTAATCTCCTGCAGGTCCTCCTCGTTCAGGATATGCCTAAAGAGAGCGTCCACATACTCCCGTAGGTCCGTACCTTCGCCTTTCCATGGGACCACCCTGATCCGAATGTTGTTGCGCCGAGATCTGTTATCCAGATCCTCGGTGTGGGCCTGTAGGTCCTGGTTTAGCTCAGATAGGCGGATTATATCCTGTTGCAGTCAATGAACATCCTCCGCCGTCTGTAAGACAAGGGGCCTCTGTAAGTTAGTACAGGGGTCCTGGGGGGTTTTGAGAGGGTATATGGAGTACGTCCTCCCAGCGAATACTCTACAACAAAAAATACTCCAAAATCAACCTACTAAAAGAACAGATAGTTCAATGTAGGTGGTACACATAGGAAAGGAAGGGGACCTACGTATGATGTGGGATTTAACACTAACTCACTAGGGATGTGTTTGATATGCTAACCATATCTACGTGTATGGTGGAGGGGGGCAACACTAGTTGTTTTTAGTTACCCTCACACACACTAGTGGTGACATGCTTCATCATCGGGTCACCCCGACTCCTATAGGTCGGGGTGGGCTCAACCACAGTGTTGGGAAGCTCTTATGATAGTGAAGGCAATGGGGTGTATATAAAATACCTCAATCAGATCCCCGGTATCCCTTTATTCATGGGTCTGATTGGGTTGTTAAAAAATATATAAAAATAAGGGTATATTAGTTTTTTATGGTCCTATGACCCTAGTGAAGTGCTGACATGTTTCAGTCCTTATGAGGCCATAAAGGTCCCAGACTTTCTTCAGGGCAAGATACAAAGAACCCCCATATATGTGGGGATGATAACAAGGGGAATACCCTACTCTATCAGTGTGAAGAGGGAAGAGTATCTGTTCTTTTAGTAGGTTGATTTTGGAGTATTATCTGTGTATGATGACGCATCCTCTGGACATCACATACTTCCCGCCTATCTACCCAGCGCCTCTGCTCGTTTAAACACTGCCGCTCCGTGTAGGGGTGGATGTGACCTGTCCAAAGCAACATCCATTACTGTTATTACAATCGCCCCCTACAATCCAGGGATGTAGTTCCCACCCAGTGAATGCAATATTTAACATACCTCAGTACCGATCTTGTTCACAATTATGGGCATATATGTTGCCCAGTACCACAGATTGACCATCAAGCTTCCCTCCCACAAATATGTACCGCCTTTGTTTATCTATTCTCTGTTCCAGAGTTATGAATGGCACCCCATGCCTCACCCAAATTGTAGTCCCTGTCGCAAAGCTGGAATACTTAGTGGGAAAAATTTGCCCTCTCCATTTCTTCCGAAGCTTCACCATTTCACTGTCCACCATATGTGACTCTTGCAGGTATACGATCTGTGCTCTATGGCGTTGCAGTTGCGCGTGTACCTTGTGGCGCTTCTGCACTGAACTCAGACCCCGAACATTCCATGTCAGTATGGTGTATTTACCAAGTGTATGCATTGTGGTGCAATCTGTATTCGCTGAACACCCAGCAGAATTTCCAGGCCGCCCCCACCACCCCTCTTCCCCCCTCCTCTTAAAACCCACATACTCGGTCTGGTCGAATAACTATACCGGACCATACAACGCAACTGAACATATAAGAACATGTTTGGTATGTAAAGCGCTTTCGCCATGTCGGGAACATTGCCAGCACTTCGCATGTGGTGTGACCTTCGTCTCAATAGTACAAAGAAACTCCTACGGAACCCTGGGCCATGTAAGTACGTTGCTATTGAAAACAATCACACATGGATCTTAATCAACAGTTACAAAATCACGCTACAGTCTCAGGCGCAATATAAGTAGGGACTAGGTTAACCATATAGGTCGTTGATTAATTGCGGAGTCGCAGAGGGAAAAAGGGCCACACTGCCTTCAGAGTCCGTGTTGTGCGTTTTCTCTTCCTCAGAGGAGGTTTTGGCCTCCAATCTTGCAGTGTGTGTTAAGGTGGCTGCTGTGATAATCGCCTGTGACTTGTTCTGTTGCAGCTGCTGCGAGGTGAGGAACTTCTGTATGGGATTCCTGGGCAAGCGCCTAGCGCTACGGCTAGTAGGCACTCCCGTACTGGTCTTGGCGGTTGCTTGAGAGACAGACGTTACAGTGCCGGATAACTCCATCACCTCCAGCCAGTCGTCTACATCAGCAGAGCTCTAATAAAAAAAAAATTCTTTTTGGTCATGTAATATTTTTAACTGGGCTGGGAAAAGAAGCTCATATTTCAAGTTCAAATTTCTAAGTTTCCTCTTAACCGCTAGGAAGGAGGAGTGCTGCCTCTGCACCATGACGCTATAGTCGGGGTATAGCGATACTTTGGCATTTTCTAAGTTTATCTGAGGCAATTCACGAGCCTTTTGCAGAAGAGTGTCTCTCTCTCTCTCAAAAGTTTAGCAATTTTACTATGAGAGGTCGTGGAGGAGCCCCCAGTTTTGGGCGTCCGGTAGGTATTCTGAGCTTGTTTGATACAGTATTGTGTGGAGAGACCCTCAGTCGTGACATGGTCCTTGAACCACTGCTCCATATAGCGAGTTGCATCAGTTCCTTCGCTCCTCTCCTGCAGTCCAATGATGCAAATGTTATTCCGTCAAGCTCTTC
The DNA here is from genome assembly GCF_964261635.1 of Lissotriton helveticus. Taxonomy (NCBI): domain Eukaryota; kingdom Metazoa; phylum Chordata; class Amphibia; order Caudata; family Salamandridae; genus Lissotriton; species Lissotriton helveticus. Next base: position 102,741,350 of record NC_136067.1, read on the forward strand.
CTTCAGTGTCCTCCACTCGGTCCAATAGGGTGGCAACCTGATCCTGCAGTTGCTTAACGTGGGTCTCACTCTGTGCCTTTCGCGGAGCCACCTCCCCAAGCTTCACAGTGTTGTCCTTGACCTTGTCCGCAAGCTTCGCATGGTCCGCCCGAAGCAATGTGAGACCAGTCGTCTGGGTCCCAATCTGAAGCTCGATTGCCTTCCTGGAGTCCCGCACCTCCTTTAGTATTAAATCCAATTTATCCACAGGTTCGGACATTGCAGTTGTCTGGACGCATCTAGGCGTGAGCGTGGCATCTGTGTGCTCCGCGGTCTCCAGGACATGGTTAGGGCACCCGCCCTGGTCCTGTTGCTTCCCCCTGTGGCTCCCCATCACCCGGGTCGGAACAGAAAAAGACAAAATGGCTGACAGCGTGAACAGTGCCCAGCACCTTGGCAGCGCTCACCCAGCCCGGTGACCCAGCAGCCACCACTGTCCACCTCCGACACTCCTCAATGACCTGGACCCCTGCAGAAGCTATTTGTCACAAACCAGTCCGGCACAAGTCTCTGCGTTCGCGACTCAGCCACAGCACCTCTGGTCCAAGCCGTCCCCATGACAGGTTAACGCACCAGCAAGGGAGGAAAGTCCAGGCGACCCATCCCAACAGCAGAGTCTGTGTCCCTGGATCCCCAGTGTTAAATGCGCCAAGCACCACATTCCACTGCCCACTCGAGGATCCAGCACCGGTAGCAGGAGCAAGGATCAAACATGTGGCAAACGGGGTTCCACTGTCATTTCACCCTCAGCAGGATGTGCTTCAAATGTCGCTTATTCCTCTCAGCATGCCGCCGCCGTGTAATCAGGGTCCCAGCATTCCTCCTCCACTTCCCGCTGCCATCTCTAATAGGATCAAGTTTCCCCTTCCGGGCTTCGCTAGTGCAGTCAATCATGTCCGGGGAGGTAGGCCGCATCCATCCCTGGGCTCGCGTGATCGTCCACCTCCAGGTTCAGGGCCACATCCGTAGCTTCGCAGCGGGGCGCCACACACTACAACCACGGTGCCGCCCGCCTCGCAAGCACAGAAAGGTCACAGCACCTCATGCACTTGTTACATCCAGGCCGTCTAGCTCCGGGCCTTTGGCGCTGCACCTCCTCCATCCAGTCGGGCTCCGGGGCAATTATCTCTGCACATGCCGGCTGTTCTCGACTGCAGATCAGCACTGAGTCTCAGCGCCACCCTAGTCAAGCCGTCCATACATCTGGGGACCCCGTCCTGCGGCGTTCAGTGCATAAATGCCAGGTTATTGCGGCCCACGTCCGGAGCTCGTCTAGAAGACGACGCCATGCTCTGCTGCTAGTCACGACCCCGGATATGCGCTGTACTTAAAATAGATTATTGCGTCGCAGTCTACCAGACAGCACAGCTGTCTGGTTTGCTAAAGACATATTGGGGATTTTCAGAAAGTTGACGTAAGAATAAATTCCACCTGTTGATTACCATTGGCTTTGTGTTTTTTGTAAATCACATTTTGTGGCCTTCTATTTGCTGACTTAATTTGCTTTAAGCTCTCCAGGTTCAGTTTGTCCCTCCCGTTACTTAGAGCGTGTTTACTATGTTCTTCCACAAGCCCTCTTTCTGAAAACAGGCGTTGAAATCTGGTTCTTATCTTGTCAAATTTGCTCTGTGTTCAAATACTGAGGTCAAATATCAGGCGCTGTCTCCTGAGGTCACTGGTCTACTTTTCTTACTCTGACTTCAAAGTGAGAGGATTTATGTAACAATCTTGTTGGATACTGGGGAAAGTAAAGTTGTTTGGTGGCTCAGATCAGTCGAAGAGCCAGGTCTTGAGTGTTTTCCTGAAGATGTTAACGGTGGGGGTGCGTCTGATGCCGATTGGGAACTCGTTCCAGGTCTTGGCCACGATGTAGGAGAAAGCCCTTACACCGGTTCTGGCTTTGCGGATGCGCGGGGTTAGGGTGAGGTTGGCGGATTGGAGGTTTCGCTTTGGTACGTGGAATTAGATCCTTTCGTTGAGGTACTGTGGTCCGGTGTTGTGGAGGCATTTGTAGGCTTGGGTGAGTATCTTGAAAGTGGCTCTTCTCAGCAGGTAGCCAGTGGAGGGTGCGCCGGTGTTCGGTAATGTGTTCGTGTCGTGGGATGCCAAGACTAGTCTGGCTGTGGTGTTCTGTATGGTTTGGAGTGTGTGGAGCAGAGACTTGTTGATCCCGGCATAGAGGGCGTTTACGTAGTCCAGTCGGCTGGTTATGAGTGCTTGGGTGACGGTCTTCCTAGATTCGGGGGGAGGGTCCATTTGAAGGGCTTTCGGAGTCTGCATGGAGTGTTGAGGCAGCTGGAGGCGAAGGCGTTGACTTGTCGGGTCATGGAGAGGGAGGAGTCTAGTACAATGCCAAGGTTTGGGGCATGGTCCGTGGGGATGGGGTGTGGGAGGGGGCTGCCGAGGGCGGTGGGCCACCAGGTGTTGTACCATGCGAAGGGGAGAGTGCCAGGGCCTCTGTCTTTTCCGAGTTTAGCTTCAGGCAGCTTTTGCTCATCCAGGATGTGACGTCAGAATTAGGCACAGAAATGATGCACATTTTTTGTTATTTCTGAAGTGTGGCGGAAACAAATAATTTAATATGTTCAGAACCATTTATTACACTAGGTGATGCAATTTCCACACATTTCTGTTAGTGCATTGTATAGTTTTATTAGTAAAACGGTATGTCTGTACAAATGTAATGGTCATTTCAATTGAAAATGTGTTGTCTGTAATGGTACTGTGCTACCAATATCCTGCATACCACGCTCTACAATACTCGACACCACTGCACTCTACTATTTATGCACTGTTCCACTTTACACCACTCCACTCTGTACCTCTCCAATCTGCTGCCACTTCACGCAATGCCTCTCTTCTCTACCCTGTACCACTCTACGCTATGCTAGTGCACTCTCTGCTACTCTACTCTTCACTACTCCAGTTCAGGCCACACCAATCTGCTCTGCATAACACCACTCTGCACCACTGTACTCTGTCTCTCTGAAACACAGCATTCTACACCAATGCACTTTACTTTGCAACACTCAACTCTATGCCCCTACACTCTACTCCAACGGCACTCTAATTTACTCTGTACCACTGCACCCTATACCACTTGACTCTGTGCCATTACGCTTGACTCTGCGCCACTCAACCGTGCATCACTCCAGTGTATGCCACTCCCTGCGACTCGACACTGCCACTACAACACACATCACTCTACTCCACTCTTCGCCATTCCACCGGACTCTCCTCTACTCCACTAACTTTTAGCCATGCTGAACAGCAGCCACGCTGTTGTACAACATGGCTAAAACACAGTGGCAAAGCCAAAAGCTCTTGCATAGGCAATTTTCCTTGGCTTTCCCAATTGCACATCCAGAGCAAACAAATTGCCAGGTGCTCTCAATGACCTCATTAGCATATATAAGAGCACCTTGAAATACATGGATTCGGGATGAGCGGTGTATAACATTTTTTTTTTTTGTACATCCTACCATGCAATGAATCGGTGAAAGCCACAGTCACACCCCCCCCCCCCCTCCCCGCCTTGCCCCCTTGCAGTCATGCGAGCCACAGCTGATGTCTCCCTACTGTTCAGGTAGGACCCCCAGCTGGTCGAGCGATTAGCGGTAGGGGCAAACAACCAAAACAGTTTGGGGGAGGGACTCCATGGCTAATTTGCAGTCACACCACCGGGAAGTAACAAACACATTTGTTTGGGCCACCAGTGCATTAAATTGTGTCCGTAGCGCACCTTGGCTAATTTTGCAGTAAAATCATGATTTGCTAAATCGGGAAAAGCTGGAAGGCTTTGGCTAAACATAAGAAGAGGCGTGATGCATGCATGCTATATACAAATAGGGACAAAGGATATGAGGGTGATAGTGGAGTGAAAAAATGCTAAGCCTATGGGTGGTCTGAAGCCCATAGATTGAACATAGCACGTCTTTTAGACAGCGCATGTGCTTCTTAGCTAAAAAGGATGCTGCTGTCATCTCCGTAGCATGGTATTGCTGCCAAGGGAGAATTACATGCACATATTTTTCCTACGCTAGCGAAAGACACTTTTGTTTCATCTTGGAAAGAGTATATTGTAGTGCTGGTTCCACCATGTCAGACATTAGTATTTATTCTGCTTTTCTCATAACCACTTCCTGTGTTGATATGCACATCCGATGTGATGGACCTACATTAGCCACCCACTACTTTTCTCTGTAGTGCCCACTTTGTTAGATATTCAGTTATTGAAGAAATTATAAACATGAACAAGAGATAGACTATCATTTAGGAGCTTGTTTATAACTGTAACTGAATTGTGTCCCTACCAGATGTCTCCACTTGATATAAAGTCTCCTTCCGTGCTGTCTGGAGACTAAATACCAGCACCACAGTTTTGCGGATAAAAATGTGTAATTTGTAAACTCTGTAGCCACTGCCACCAGCAAGACCTCTGGTTCTCTTGGTATTGAGCATCATAAAGCCCACCATCGAAGCCTTCGTTGATATTGTATCTTTCAAGTTGAGATAATGCATTAGAAGTTTTTTTTTGCCAGCAAAAGATCCTCCCAGATTCATTTATTTTTTTGGATAAATTTCTTTAGTTGGATTTTTTAAACAATAATAGAGAATAATTGACGTTACATAAGAGAAATGTGTGTTGAGGTCGGATTCATGGCATCTGTATACATTAGGCATAATAGTAATGCATAGCAGTTTAACCCCTTCGCTGCTAGGCCTTTAACTAACACCCTCCCTCCCCCCTTTGGCTATTCGGGGGAGTTTGTGCTTAGGCCCCTGTAACTTTCTGACCACATAAGGTATCAACGCTAAATTTGCATCCTTTTATTCCAACATCATGGGGATTCTAACGGTATCTAGGGTTTGTTGATTCCCCAGGAGGGGACCCAGAAATTAGCTAAAATACAGCAATGGGAAGAAAGTGCTGCAAATGGTATCAACAAATGGTTTGTGGGGCTCAAATCACCATTTTCCCATCTTTTAGGGACAAGCAGACATTTGTCAGAAAACCAACATTTTTTTAACACCGTTTTGGCATTTACTGGGACATAGCCTATTTTTGCTATTTTTTTTCAGCTTTCAACCTTCTTCCAGTTAATAATAGAAATGAGTATGAAAGCAATCCTGGGATGCAATACATTTTATAAAAATAGACAACATTCTAAATTCAGCAAGGGGTCATTTGTGTAGATACTTCAAGGTCTCTTTACAGAAACTAGCAATTGCAAATAGGAAAAATTGAAAATGAGTAGAAAAAAACAGCCATTTGTGCCAACGTTTTCACCTGTAACTTCTTCTAATTATGACAGTTGTTTGAAAGCAATATACCGTTACATCCGCTGGATGGTTGTGGGGATATATAGGACTTGTAAGTTCACCATGAAACCTGACGAACCCAGAGCCAATAACTGAGCAGCGTCTTGCACTGTTTTTTTATTATGTACCGGATACAGAGCAATTAATTTGGGAAAATATATACATGGAAAAATCGGTATGAAAGACGCCTATATATTTCTGAAATTGGAACCAAATATAGAGTTTAGAAACCGTAGATATTTGCAGGTTTCCGAAATTGTGAGTGCCCATACTAGCATGAGAATTATAGGACATTTTTCAAAGTGACTTATTTTTTACACATTGTCTTTCATTTGGAATGCAGCAATGCATCGAAAGTCAAAAGGATACCAAATTTAAGGTTTGCAGGGGATTCTGGGTAGGGATTCTGGGAGGGACCTCCCACGAGCTATACCTTGCTGGACTCCCCCGGGTGTCTAGTCTTCAGAAATGTGTGGGTTTGGTAGGTTTCCTTAGATGGCCGCCGAGCCGGTGCCAAAAACTCATGGGTCCCTCCTTGCAAAACCAGGTTGTTTTGTGATATGTAATTTTGATGTAGCCGCAATAGGTTTTGGGCCATTGCCTGTCGCCGATACTTGGCCTACCCACACAAGTGAGGTACCCTTTTTAGGTCTCCGCCTGCGAAAGACTGCGCACATGCGCAGTCTCGCTGGCGAGACTTAATGGGATAGAGAGAACATCACTAGTGAGGGTAAGCCCTCCCCCTCTTCTCCATTGGCTGGCCTCCTAAACGGTGGCCAGCCATTGGAGAAGTGGTCCTAGTGACGTTCTTCTTTCTATCTAAGCCTCATCCCTTTCAGACTGGGGGGGGGGTGTTTTTGACTGTTGCTTCTTACATTCTTTGATGTTTTTAGGTCTCAGCCTACGACCGTCAAAAACAGCCCCGCTGTCTGAAAAGGATGGGGCTTACAGACAAAAGGCTGTGTGCAAACATCACGTGCAAAGTACTTAAAGGCTTGTTATACCTGTCCAAATTAAGTGACTAGAAAATGGGGAGTGAAAAGGAACTGGAAATCCAGCTGGCCCTGGTTAGCACTGAAAGACTGGTTGGCAAAAACAGCTTGACATCTTACCAGAAGCGACGCTCGTTCCGCGGCTAAGTCACTGCGGCGCACTGGAAGCAGCCTGTACAGCTTGTCAACTGAGCCGTACGGAAGTGACCTGTCCCCCTCGACCTCGGTGCAATGAGCTAAAAAACGGTGTTGGATCTAGCCCTGATCTCTTGACTGGGTGAGAGTATTCTGCTTAATTCAGAGACTCTGTCCCTCACCACCCCTTGTTGTAAATAATTTTGTCCACCCTAAGCGTGGAAGGGTATACTCAGACATGAGTCCCTTGCTCATTGCACCATCAGGATTCAAGCAAGCCGGGCCGAAGACGGCTGTAATGCCAGAAACCGGTCCCCGGAAGCTTGTTTCCTTCCCAGTGTAAGAATTGGCTTTTGTAGTTTGGTTTGCCCTGTTCCCATCATGCACTGGGACAGGAACAGACTAATTTGCATACAGCCAGGTTCTGAAACTGGGATGGTGCAATGAGCTAAAAAACGGTGTTGGATCTAGCCCTGATCTCTTGACTGGGTGAGAGTATTCTGCTTAATTCAGAGACTCTGTCCCTCACCACCCCTTGTTGTAAATAATTTTGTCCACCCTAAGCGTGGAAGGGTATACTCAGACATGAGTCCCTTGCTCATTGCACCATCAGGATTCAAGCAAGCCGGGCCGAAGACGGCTGTAATGCCAGAAACCGGTCCCCGGAAGCTTGTTTCCTTCCCAGTGTAAGAATTGGCTTTTGTAGTTTGGTTTGCCCTGTTCCCATCATGCACTGGGACAGGAACAGACTAATTTGCATACAGCCAGGTTCTGAAACTGGGATGGTGCAATGAGCTAAAAAACGGTGTTGGATCTAGCCCTGATCTCTTGACTGGGTGAGAGTATTCTGCTTAATTCAGAGACTCTGTCCCTCACCACCCCTTGTTGTAAATAATTCTGTCCCCCTCGACCGGCAGGTTGGCCGTGCAGCTGTGGCACTGCAGCGGAAGTGACGGGTCGCTGTGCCCCCCTCTCGGTAGGCACTGCGGCGCAGTCTCCCCCTGCCCGGCTATGGCGGCCACCGAGGGTCCGTCCACGCGAGAGGGCGTGCGCGTGGCCCTGCTCTGCCTGCTCTGCCTGCTCTGGTACACGCTGAGCGCCGGTGGCAACGTGGTGAACAAGGTGTTGCTCACCTCCTTCCCCTACCCGGTCACCGTCTCCCTCTTCCACATCATGGCCGTCTGTACCCTGCTGCTGCTGAGGGCCTGGGCCGTGCCCGCCGCAAGCTGCCGCCGCGCATCTACCGCTGGAGCATCCTGCCGCTGGCCTTCGGCAAGTACTTCAGCTCCGTGTCCGTGCACTTCAGCATCTGGAGGGTGAGGGCCCGGGGACCAGAGGGCACAGGGAGACCAGTGAGGGATTGAGGGAGATGGAGGGTGGGGGGCAGAAGTCAGGAAGGTCAGGAGACCGGAGGGGGGGGGGCTCTGTGAGTACAGGGCATACATCTAAAAGGACCAAGGGGGACACTTTAGCATCTGGATGGTGCCCGTCAGACACACAGAGGAACACTTCAGTAACTGGAGGGTACTGGTGATATATGCGTACACCATTGGGGTGGATGTAAACATGTAGAAAGAATCTTATAAATGATGTTCCAAATAAACGTGGCATTGACATCTTTCTTGACACACTTTAACTTTCAAAGAGGTGGCAGATATTTGCCTTACTGCAAAAAAGCAACCCCAGTGCTTGTTGAGCCCTCTTTACAAGCGACCATCAACGATAGTAGCAGTAATTTCCACCTGACAGCACCATTGTACTTCTCCCCCTGTAGATGCGTTAAATACTTACATGCCCATCAAGGGCACTTGTGCGTACCCATTACATTAGTACATCTAGTTCTACACTTTATGCATGTAATCATTTCACACCATACATAAAATGCACATACAAACCTATGTAAACACCCTCCAGCTTCACATATAGCCAGGGTATTTATAAACACATTGCAGTAGTCGTCATTTGTGAATTTGGTGCATGTTTATCTACTCTTTCGTTAACTGATTCAGAAGGGCATCTGGGATGGTCTGCAGAATGAATGTGTGTAAGGTCAGTGTACCTCTTTAAGTATCCACCCCACCTTGTAGTATGTACATAGTGGTGAGAGCCGGAGAGGAGCCTTGAGGGACACGGAGAGGAGAGCAGAGGCGGCATCTAGGGGGTGCGTTTGAGCCATACACACATGCTAAAGAGAAAATTAGAACTGGGGCAGCATCTGGGTTTTATCTCTGTGCTACGTGGACATATCCGTGAACACCGGGCTATGGCTGCATGGGGGTGGAAGGTGGAATGAGAAGGAACAGGTGAACAGGATGCAGCACCTGGGTGGGGGGCTCCGTGAATGAAGCAGGAGGAGAATTTCATGTCAATCTTAACCCAACGGCGGTAGGGCACAGTGCAGGATAAATGGCAATAGTAATTGAGCAGGTTTGGTTCTGAGAGTGTGGGTTTCCCATTATTTCGTGATGTAGTGTACTGTTTGAGTGCTTTTTTTTGATTTTTGTGTTTGTTTTCTTTACTCCGTCTCTAGGCCTTGACTGGGAGTTTATAATTCAGATCGACAGGTTTACCAGTCAGGTGTTTGGATGCTGGGAATCAGTCTGGTCCGAATGAGAAGCCGGCAGCGTTTCTTTCACACGTTCAAATCTGACTAACTTCACTTGTTCGCTGTCGCCTTCGCAAAAAACATTTGTTGTGGCTCCGCTCCATCACGCCAGCGTTAATGGCTTTCAGGGGTGATTTATGCATTTAATGCCATTTCATCCTTTTCTGGTCTCCCTTTCCATTTTGGACCTTCTAAGCGTCTATTTCATTTACATTTGATTCGTTACATCACAGTCAGAGGTATCAATAGCTCAGATTACCGTGCCCGATGCATTATGGTAATCGTAGTTATTTAGACATTGGTACAATACCACGCGGTATGCCTCCGTGTAAATATTGGAAAATATTGTAATCAGTGTGAAGCTCATAAGAGGAGTGTAGCAATGCTTGTTTGAAAGTATTTTCGTAAAAACTCGATATATTTTTTAACCAGCCGTGCCTGTCGCCTGGAGTCCGATTTGCGAAGGCTAACCTTTGGAGATGACATCCTCAATACATTTCTCTTCTTCGATACATCCAGCCAGTAGCTTAGCAAGGATGTCATGGGCCCCGGTGCAGGCAAGTCAATGGTCCCTTTGACTCCCATTGGCAGCAATGTACAGCAGTTAACTGGCTTCAAGGGACCCCGTTGCCACTGCATGGGCTACGCCCGAGTCCATCTACAGCCCGCACTACTTACAGCGGTTCATGGAACTAGTTAACGGTGCTACACGTTGCATGCAGATTGTTTAATTATTTGTGTGCTACACACAATGCAGGACAAGAAAGCAGCCTGCGGACATACCCAGCGCTGGATGAAAGATGCAACTTATTCCACAGAAGGCAACCTGGAAAGGGACCTGGCTCATTCCTTGAGGGTTCACGGGGATTCCCCCTCGGGAATCTTTATCCCTCTGTGATCTTTGGGAGCATTGTTTGGAAAAAATGATGCCACGGGGTGGTGTATACATCGCATTTTAAGTATGTTGGCTAAAAATGGGTTTACAGGCTGTTCTGAAGAGGTGCTAATTTAGTATTCTGCAACTTTATAAATAGTCACAGAGCTTAGAAGCATGTTTTCTCTATCACAGCAAAACTGCCCGCCCCTTTGAGAAGATTGTGCACCTGCTAATTACACTGTGCTGACTACGTGAGTATATTTTTTTGCATAGTGGAATAAGCCCCTGTATGATACAGCGTGCCCCAATTTTAATATTGATGTAACCCATGGCACTAGACAATGCTGGCAATAGGTCTCGCATTTGCGAGAGATTAAGCTATTGGCATTGTAAATGACAATGCCATTTATTTATCCGTTTTCAAAACCAACACATGAATAAAAATGTTGTCATTTCCAATGCCAATAGCTCTAACTTTTGCAGAGGCGAGACCGTTGCATTGTAAATGCTTGTTCTTTGAAGACTTTGGGGAATGCGGGGTGGGTGGAATTTTATGGATTCACGCAGATTCCAGAACTTTACACCACAGAAATGTGAGGAAAGTGTTTTTTTTTCTTTCTTTTTTTTACAACTTTTGAGGTTTGCAATGGATCCTGGGTAACAGAACATTGTAAGAGCCAGACAAGTCACCCCATCCTGGATTCTCCTGGGTGTCTAATTTTAAAAAATGTATAGGTTTGATAGGTTTCCCTAGGTGCCGGCAGAGCTAGGGTTCAAATTCTATAGCTAGGCACTTTGCAAAAAAGAGGTCAGTTTTCACTGTAAAAATAGTGTGTCCATGTTTCATTTTAAGCCATTTCCAGTCGCAGGCACTAGGCCTAACCCCACAAGTGAGGTACCATTTTTATCGGGAGACCTGGGGTACCGCTGGGTGGTATTTAAACACAGAATTGTAGAGCACCTGTTAATACCTTTTGACTTTCGATGCATTTCTGCCTTCCAAATGAGACAATGTGTAAAAAATACGTCACTTTGAAAAATGGCCTATAATTCTCATGCTAGTATGGGTACTACTGTTTCTAAACTCTATATTTTGTTCCAATTTCTGAAATACATAGGTGTCTTTCATAACAGTTTTTCCATGTTATATTTTCCCAAATTAATAACTCTATACCCGGTACATAATAAAAAACCATTACAAGATGCTGCTCAGTAATTGGCTCTGGGTTGGTCGAGTTCTTGGTGAACCTACAAGTCCTATATATCCCCACAACCAGAAAGGTCCAGCGGATGTAACGGTATATTGCTTTTAAACAGCTGTCATAATTAGAAGAAGTTACCGGTGAAAACGTGGTCACGTGGCTGATTTTTTTTCAACTAATTTTCAATTTTTCCTATATGCAACTGTTAGTTTCTATAAAGAAACCTTGATGGATCTGCAGAAATGACCCCTTGCTGAATTGAGAATGGTCTACTTTTCTGAAATGTATAGCTTTTCAGGATCTATTTATTATTGCTTTCATACCCATTTCCACCATTAACTGGAAGAAGGTTGAAAGCACCAAAAATAGCAAAAATAGGCAGTCCCAGTAAAATGCTAAAACTGTGTAAAAAATGTTGGTTTTCTGACCGGTCTGCTTGTCCCTAAAAGCTGGGAAAATGGCTATTTCATCCCCACTAACCCTTTGTTGATACCATTTGCAGGGTAAAAAAAGATGCTTTCATTTGCAGCACTTTGTTCCCCCCAAAAACAAAATGTTGCTGTATTTTCGCTAATTTCTGGGTCCCCTCCAGGGGAATCCACAAACCCTGGTTATCTTTAGAATCCCTGTGATGTTGGAAGAAAGGGACACAAATTTGGCGTGGATACCTTAAGTGGTCAAAAAAGTTACAAGGGCATAAACGCGAACTACCCCATATAGCCAAAAAAAGGCTTCGCAAGGGGCGGGGGGAAAGGCCTATAATTAGTATTTTTTGTATCTAAGACAAACGCACACTTGTTGAAATGTGCATATACATGGCCATCATAATTTCACAGTATGGTTGCAGAAATGCGTAATTACATTGCACCTCCCTCCTAGTCATTGCAGCCTTTTAGACCAGACCTTGGACATGGATGTTTTTTTTATTTCTGTTTGTCAATCATTTTCTGCTTCATGGCAAGCGGTCAACCTATCCCCCACACTGGAAGAGTACTTCAAGGAGTTTGGACAATTGTAATGACCTTTGTCTTGTTGCTTAAGTCTACAAACTTAAGTTAGTTTCTATAAAGAAACCTTGATGGATCTGCAGAAATGACCCCTTGCTGAATTGAGAATGGTCTACTTTTCTGAAATGTATAGCTTTTCAGGATCTATTTATTATTGCTTTCATACCCATTTCCACCATTAACTGGAAGAAGGTTGAAAGCACCAAAAATAGCAAAAATAGGCAGTCCCAGTAAAATGCTAAAACTGTGTAAAAAATGTTGGTTTTCTGACCGGTCTGCTTGTCCCTAAAAGCTGGGAAAATGGCTATTTCATCCCCACTAACCCTTTGTTGATACCATTTGCAGGGTAAAAAAAGATGCTTTCATTTGCAGCACTTTGTTCCCCCCAAAAACAAAATGTTGCTGTATTTTCGCTAATTTCTGGGTCCCCTCCAGGGGAATCCACAAACCCTGGTTATCTTTAGAATCCCTGTGATGTTGGAAGAAAGGGACACAAATTTGGCGTGGATACCTTAAGTGGTCAAAAAAGTTACAAGGGCATAAACGCGAACTACCCCATATAGCCAAAAAAAGGCTTCGCAAGGGGCGGGGGGAAAGGCCTATAATTAGTATTTTTTGTATCTAAGACAAACGCACACTTGTTGAAATGTGCATATACATGGCCATCATAATTTCACAGTATGGTTGCAGAAATGCGTAATTACATTGCACCTCCCTCCTAGTCATTGCAGCCTTTTAGACCAGACCTTGGACATGGATGTTTTTTTTATTTCTGTTTGTCAATCATTTTCTGCTTCATGGCAAGCGGTCAACCTATCCCCCACACTGGAAGAGTACTTCAAGGAGTTTGGACAATTGTAATGACCTTTGTCTTGTTGCTTAAGTCTACAAACTTAAGTTCCTTTTCGAAATATATATTTTTTTAATTCGGAGTTGGAAGGGCCGGGGAATCAAACAAGGTACTTACAAGTTGATTGTGTTGTTCTCAATTGCTAATTCTTGCCCCTTCCATGTTGTTTTTGACTCTTTACAAAATACACGGCTGCAAAAGTAAATTTGTCACTGACTGGAATTTGGCACCGCAGCTTCCTGGAGTTGTTGGTATCTCCGGACTTCACAAAATGACGGAAGTCTACTTATATTAATGTATGTAGTGCATATTCCAACCTGGTTTCAGAGCGCTGCCCAGTAGTAATCAAAAACAGGCCAGACGATAGTAGCACTGAGTATTGAAAAAATAATGCAAGGTGAGCGCAGTGAATATACATTAGGTGAGGGAACAGCAACGAACCTCACATATTTAGTTGCAAACGAGTACGAGCAATAAAGCTGTGAAGTTACATTGAACAGTCAGGACAAAAAGCAGCAAATCGGCCATTTAGCTTATTAGCAGCAGCAGCAGCAGCAGCAAGCACATGTTGGCAGTAACCTTATACACACATTGTTAAGCTGAGTACAAATATGAAATGTCTAGTACAATTGAAGGTAAAGTAGATAAAGGAAGGGAACACAACTCAGGAGACGGTCAACAGCATCTTCAAAGAGAAAACGGTAAATATAGTGAGTTAATAGACTAAAATAAGAGCTTAGACCTGCAAGCATTTAGAACACAGAGGAGGGAGGTGCATTAAATGGTGCGTCTTAATCATGAGATTAAGCAGCCTGTTGCATATGTTTAGCCTTGGAGCAGTTCTTAAATTGGATAATTATGAAAAGGTGTGTTCTTGATATGAGAATGAAGGCCATTTATGATTATGCCTAAGAAATATGCCTAAGTGTGTTAAGTAGAGATGTGTAATTTTTTTATCTCGCCTGGTTAGATTTAGAATATGGACAAAGCACAATTGATTAGACTTGTCATCTATTACAAAATGGGTGTTTTTCTTATTTATTGCACATATCAGTATATTTAATTTTATCGGTTAAGTTTATTGTAGACTATTGGAATAAATTGACTTCATAAGATCTTCACATTTCAAGGCAAATGCAAGGCAGAAACTAAGCTTGTGATTTCGTCATGGCTGTAGTTCGTTTTGATAAAGGATCCTTTTTAGAGTCATGAAGATTATTTCAAGTAGACATATAATGTATAAGCCTTCTTGTCATTAACGATAATTGCAACACTAAAGACCTTAATTGTTATTTCTTGTACTCACTTTCTCCCTTCTAAAACTATAGCAGTCCGCCGTGGCATAGTCCTAACATCACTTCCTCCACACTCACTGTTTGTATTCTCTTTTTGCAGTTGTCCTAATTCAGTATTGGTGTGTTCGCTCAATGGTTTTCCCTTGCTTACCTTCACTTCCAGTATTTTATTATGGTTTTACTTAATAGTTTCTGTAAATATGTTAAACTTGTTGCACAGCACTGTGCTCTGCAGCCTGCATGAGTATTATTTTGTAAGCCTCTTACGAGTTTTCTTCTCTTTCCCTTTTTTCCTATGCAGAGACGCTCCCCTCCGAGCCGCCGTTCACGCAAAATCTTGGATGAAAACTTGCGAATAACTGTTGGTAATAACTTTTACCTCACAGGCACACCTGACCAGAATAGCAAACCTGATGTACTTGATTCGTTAATGAGTAGCACAGCTTATTTGCACAGGTAATTCAAAGCTCACACCTATTGTGGTGATGACCTGCCATTTAACCTTTTTCCAGAATGCCGTTATTCGTGGGCAACACCATATTGTGAGAATAAATGTTTATCTAATCCTAGCTCCTGAAGACCTTTATTATTTTCTGCTTTTCCTTCCCTCAATAATAGTTCTGTAGTACGGGATCTCTGTGTATAGTCATAATCTAGTGAATAGTCCCGCCCATGTGCGTGGACCCCGGAGCAATCAAAAATAATCTCTTAAGTTGTCCAAAAAATGCAGAACTGCACAGACACTTAAGAGAGAATTTAAAGACCGATAATGCAGCCTATATCCACAGGCTACACTGTCCAGTACTTCAACTAGAAATTCCACCAAAAATCCACAAACCGCACAGCCTGTCCAGATTTCTCCACAGTGAAAAACCTTGCCTTTACCAGCAAAACCCTCTGAAATGATAGAGAGGAAGGAGTGGACAGACAAGCCCCATAGGCTGCCATTATGTGGCTCAGAACAGGAAACTGTGCCTTTAAGAGAACTTTCCAGAACACTCTCAGTATCCCAGAATGCACTGCAGGTCCCTTTTACTTTCAGTTCTTTTTTCCGGCTCCTGCAAGCAGGACCCTGGTGCATTGAGCTCTCCCTTTTCAAGGGTTTATTGGTGATTTTTTCACTTTTTCAAAGTTTTTAGTGCTTTCATTGAAGGACTTTGGTGTTTTTCTTCCTTGTGTGTGTCTTGGTCACTCTTTTATTTGTCTAGATGCCTGCTTTGTTTGACAAATGCCCAGAGTGTCTGAGGAAGAAGGCCAAGTCGGACCCACATGAGGTGTGCATTGTCTGCCTTCCCTCATCTCGTGTCCCAGAGGAGTGTGGCATCTGCCAGACACTATCCACCATGACCCTGAGAGAGAGGATGAAGATCATGCTCCAAGGCCTGGAAGATAGGAGACTGCAGGCACAAGGTGGGTCTGGGCATGCTTCATCTGCCCGTGCTGAGGCCTCTGGGGGCTCCCCAGAGGCAGGAACGCCAGCAAACGTCCTATTTCTCCGCCGACGTCGATAGCATCAACGGCGTCGAGAGGGATGACAGCAGTCTGTTCCCCGTCTCCCCAGGGCTCTGGGTTAAAGCAGTGTCGACGTTTGACGTCGAGGGGACTGACGAGTCCGCCGCCGAGATCGCCGTCGACGGTGTCATCGTCGACGTCGAAGGAGTTCGGCCCGGCGTCGGTGCTCGCTGTCGAGGCGACACTGCCGCTCGCCGTCTGCGAAAAGGAGGAGGTCGGCGTCGAGGGGATCCTCGACGTCGAGGAGGACGTCGAAGACTCGCAGGCGGTCGACGTCGAGGAGACGTTCGACGTCCAGATGGCGTTCACCGTCGAGAAGGCGTTCGACGTCACGAAGGAGTTCGACGTCACGAAGCAGACGCTCGACGTCGAGAGGTCGACGGTTGCCGTCAAGGAAGAGACGTTCGTCGTCCAGACGCGGTTCAACATCGAGGCGAGGGCGCTGGTCGACGTCGGGACGGTGTTCCTCGGCGTCGAGACAACGTTCTTCGACGCCGAAGAAGCGCAGAAGGAGTTCTGGCGCCAGGAGTCCCTCTGGGTCCGCTGGGGCGCCTTGGCGACGTTCTCCAATAGTCCAATAGGAGACACTGCCTCTGCATCGCCTCCGCCTAGGAAGAAGAGGGAGTCACAGGGCTCTGTGTACTCCGAGGTATATACACCCACCAAGCCAAGATCGGCTACCCTTCCTCCTCCCTTGCCCAAGGAACCTCCGCCACGGAATCCCACTCCGCCTCTGCTTCCACCTCTGGTTCCCCCTCATGGTCATCCTCTGCTACCTCCTCGAGGACTGCCTCCGGTTCCGCCGAGGTCGGTTTCGCTGCCACGGTACCTGACGCCTCCTAAGGGGACTCCTCAGCCGAGGGTCCCGGTCAGGCCGTAGTCTCCTGCTCCTGTGAGACCTGCGGAGCGTCTGAAGCCGAGGAGATCGCGCTCTCGTTCCGGACGGAGGGAGAGATCACGGAGTGGTCGCCGGTCGTCGACAAGATCAAGGCGACGCCACAGGAGGCGCAGATCGAGATCCCGCACGGGCTCCTCTGGGACCAGGGACTACTCGCCGACTTAGTTGGAATCCCCAGGGACGAGGGTGTCGCCAGTGGACGACATCGTCTCATTCCAAGTCGTTCTGCTGAGGGGTGCGGCTAAGTTGGGCATCACGGTGACGGTGCCCACTCCCACGATGTCCGTGATTTTTGAGACGCTACATAAAAACCACTTGTCTCGGCCGTTACTACCCCTAGTACCAGGATTGGTAGAGCCCACTCAGGAGTTGTTTCTCACTCCGGCGGTGACCAAGGCGGCTCCCTCCAGGCTCCTCAAGAAGTACCGGGCTCCGGATTCTGACCCGGCCTTTCTCAGGATGGATCCGCCACCGGACTCTGTCATAGTGACAGCTGCTAGGAAGCAGCATTCCACCACCCCGTCGTCCACGGTACCTCCTGATAAGGAGAGCCGCTGGTTAGACTCGGCTGGCAGGAAGGTCTGTGGGACGGCGTCTACTGCAATGAAGGCTGCAAGTGCCGCGGCTTTGCTAGGGCGATATGATCGAGCCCTGTGGGAATCCCTCCAGCAATTCACTGAGCTCCTTCCTCGAGAGAAGAAAGAGGACTTCCAAGACATTCTCAATGAGGGACTATTGGTGTCCAACCAAGTCATCAGCGCGGCTGCTGATGTGTCCCTTCTGGCGGCGCATGGATATTGCCATGGTGTCAACCAACGGCGCCACGCCTGGCTTCGTCTTACATCCCTCAAGCCAGAGGCCCAACAACGGGTGGCCAACCTGCCTTTCTCGGGGGAAACCCTATTTGGAAAGCATGCAGATGACGAAATGGCCCGCATGAAAGCGGAGGCCGAGACCCTGACGGCTGTCGGGTTGGAGAAGCCCAAGGAGAAGAAGACCTACCGCCCGTTCCAGAGACGTTCAGGGCACAAGGCAGAGGGAGAGGGCAGGCTTCGGGACAGCAACAGCAACAACAGCAGCAGCAGTTCCGGAGGCCCTTCCAGAAGCGCCAGAAGGGCAGACGCCAGCAGTCCGCAGCGGCGAACAAGGGCCCGGCTGGGTCTAGGCCCTGAGCAGTTACTTCCCCTACATCCGTTACCCACTCCGGTGGGGGGAAGCGTTCAATTTTTTCTGGCAGAGTGGAAAAAAATAACTCAGGACACGTGGGTGCTGAATATTGTTTGCAATGGATACAGTCTTCGGTTCACCATCCCGCCTCCAGCGATTCCATCGGTCAGCTTGCAGTTTCAGCTGCACGAGCTCCAGGCGGAGGCCGATACCCTGTTAAGGAAAAGGGCGATAGAAGACGTACCTCTGTCTCAAAGGGGAAGAGGTCTGTACTCCCGGTTCTTTCTGGTTCGCAAGAAGGACAAGAACGAGTTCAGGCCCATTCTGGATTTGCGACAGGCAAACAAGTGGATTCGCAGAGAGAAATTTTGCATGCTGTCGTTGCATCAGATTTATCCTTAGCTGCAACAGGGAGACTGGCTATGTGCTATAGACCTACAGGATGCGTACTTCCATGTGCCCATTGCACACAAACACGGGAAGTTCCTGCGATTCCAAGTCGGCGCCAATCATTATCAGTACACAGTAATGCCATTCGGGCTGAAGTCTGAGCCCAGAACATTCTCGAGTGCATGGCAGTGGTAGCTGCACACCTGAGGAAGAACAAGGTGTTTGTCTACCCGTACCTAGACGATTGGTTGATCAAGGCCTCCTCCTTCTCGGAAGCTCATGCGCACTTCCAGAAGACGTGCGTTCTCTTGAACAAGCTGGGGTTGCACATCAACATGTCCAAGTCTGTCCCGACTCCGGTCCAGTGCATACAGTACTTGGGAGCCTCCATCAATACGCTGTGAGCAAGTGTTTCTCCTTCGGAGGGGAGACGATTATCACTCCTTCGGAAGACTCAGGCTCTTATGACCGCTCCATCTATAACAGTGAGGACGGTGTCTTCTCTACTGGGGTCGATGGCCTCTTGTATCTTCCTCACGCCACACGCACGGCTGCACATGAGACCATTGCAGGAGTGCTTGGAGGATCAGTGGGATCAGAGGAAAGGATCTTGGGACGACAAGATACGACTGTCTCTGCATGCTCTTCAGTCTCTGAAGTGGTGGTGTTCAGCGGAGAATCTCCTCAGAGGGGTTCCCTTCCACAAGGACATTCCCACACAGACTATCGTGACGGATGCGTCTCTCCACGGCTGGGGGGCGCACTCCGGAGACTTACAGATACAAGGAACGTGGTCCCAGATGGAGTCCACGTATCACATCAATTTCCTGGTACTCAGAGCTGGTCACCTGGCACCCTAGGCGTTTGTTACGTCCTTCCAGACCAACTCTCTGCTTGTACAGACGGACAATACGACCACGATGTATTATCTCAACAAGCAGGGGGGCTCGAGATCGCGCACTCTGTCGCAGGAGGCGCAGGCGATCTGGCACTGGCTTCTAGCCAGGGGACTGACGAGAACGGCTACCCATCTACCAGGTGTGCAGAATGTTCAGGCTGACGCACTGAGCAGACTGATTCAGGAAAACCACGAGTGGGTCATAAACAACGAAGTACTAGGAGAAGTCTTCGCAAGGTGGGGGACTCCAGACGTAGATCTGTTCACCACCGCCGAAAACAGCAAATACCGAGACTTCGCTCCAGGTACTACCAGCAGGGGACGCTGGGGAATGCGTTATGGATCAACTGGTCGAACAGCTTTCTGTACGCATTTCCACCCATTCCCCTGATTCCGGCGGTGCTCATCAAGCTGTCCCATTCCAGGGCGCGGATGATCCTGATTGCCCCGGAATGGCCCAGGCAGTGGTGGTTCATGGACCTGCTTCACCGGTCTCTCCTTCCTCACTTTCGGCTGCCGTGCCGGCCGGACCTTCTCACGAAGTTCGGGGGGCAGATGTTGCACCCCAACCTCTCGTCTTTGAGTTTGGCGGCATGGCTCCTGAGATAGTGCAATATTACCATTTGAATCTACCAGAAGATTGTATGGACATACTGAAGGAGGCTAAGCGACCTTCCACTAGGACTTCCTATGCTTACAAGTGGAAGAGGTTCTGCATCTGGTGCAAGTCCAAGAACTATGAACCAACGACATGTAAGGAAGATGTCATCCTTCCGTATCTTCTACATTTGGCGCAGTCTGGCCTTAATGTCCATTCCATTAAGGTGCATCTCGCTGCGCTGACTGCCTACAGGAAATGCCCTTCACAGACTTCCTTCTTCCAGATCCCTGTGATCAAGGACTTTTTGGAAGGCTTGAAGAAAGTGTTCCCTCCTGTCCGGCTTCCTTCGCCTTCATGGGAATTAAATGTGGTGCTGTCAAGATTGATGAAGGAGCGTTTTGAACCTATTCATAAGGCTTCGTTGCAGTCCCTGTCCTGGAAGGCGGCATTCCTCGTGGCCATCACATCGGCCCGCAGGGTGAGTGAAATTCAGGCGTTGTGTTGCCAAGAAACTTCTACTGTATTTCATGCGGCTAAGGTTGTTATGCGTACTCACCCTAAATTTCTTACGAAAGTTATCTCCGATTTCCATGTTAACCAGACCATAACTTTACCTACGTTTTTTCAGAATCCTTCATCTCCAGCGGAAAGGTCTCTGCATTCCCTGGATGTCAGGAGGGTGTTGAAATTTTATCTGGATAAAACCAAAGATATTCGTAGGTCAGACCAATTGTTTATCAGTTATGGATCAGTCAGGACCGGTCTTGCTACCTCAAAACAGTCCATTTCGAGGTGGATTGTGTCCTGTATACAATTGTGTTACCAGAAGGCTAATAAGACCTTAGGGGGTAAACCTAAGGCTCATTCCACCAGGGACAAAGCTGCCACGACTGCTTTGCTATGTAATGTTCCGATTGCAGAAATCTGCAAGGCAGCCACTTGGAAGTCGGTCCATACCTTTGCTAAGCATTACTGTCTGGATACTGATGCCAGGACAGACGCTCAGGTTGGGCAGGCTTCGCTGCGAAATCTGTTCGCACAGTAGTGGTGTTTGTAGGAGAGTGGGGTCTGCAATCCTATGGTCACCCCAGATTTTTGCTTTTTGCTTCACTGGTTTACGACTTTCCCTGGCTGTGGGCCTGCTAATCAGACCCACAGCCTAGCTGTTCTCTCTCTAAATTGACAACCATGTACTTTAGGTGCATTTACCAATTGGTACTGGGCCACCTTATCAGTCCCTGTACCCAGGGCATAGGTGTACCCAGGGCCTACCAGGGGCTGAAGCATGTATTATGCCACCCCTGACTGGCCATCTAAATCTGACACAACTGGCTGCACGACAGCTGGGGCAAGGTGGTGTAATCACCCTTTGCTGTAGATATAGTGTACCTATATCTAACCCTAAAATGGACACATATATTCCTATCAGTCACTCCTATGGAAGGCCTTATCAATCCTGAAGGTAGAGTGCTTGGAATTATGTGAGATGGTGCTCTGGCATGAGCTGAGCCCGTTTGCAGCTTGCGGAACCAAGTCCTAATAGCTGTTCCATGATAATGCTATACCATATACTCTTAAGTGCATTATCAACCTCGCGGTTAAATGCTAACTCTGGTATAACATTATCAAAACATGTCGAGTAAGGTGTCATACGATTTGGAATACTACCCCCTCGCCAATTCTGGCGACGGGGGTAGCATTCCACCCTTCTAGAGGGACACGACATGTATGTAACTGTGAACCCCGGTTAAAGTTAACTCGAGCCTCAGCATCACAAAATGGATGCTGCCACCACAGACACAAGTCTGACCTCCTGCTGCTGGGAGTCCTTCCAGCGAGGATGACTTGGACAAAGGGTTTCCTACCTTGGGAGGTGCTAGCACCACCCCAGACAGGATTTTGTGTATTGAGGTAGGGAGGCCTGAAAGGAATGAGACATGCCTGGGGCACACAAGGTGCCCTGTGCATACACTGGTTCAAACCAGTTGCTGGGGCATCCCAGCCCCAGCTCTGGCGAGAAACCGGACAAAGGATAGGGGGTGTAACCACCCCCCTTCCTGGTCCCACCCAGGGGAGGGACCTAGTCAGTAGTGCAGCCCCCTTTAAAGGTAGGAGCTGGTCCCATTCCAAATTAGATTATCCTGAACTATTCATCAAGAAGAAACTCTGGCCTTCGACGTTCTGCTCCACAGAAGACTGAAGAATCTCCCTTGTGGACAAGGAGTGTCCACCCTGCAACTGCAGGCACCATCAAGCGTCCAGCGGCTTCACTTTGTCGTCTTCCCTCGAGGATCCAGACTTCAGAGCCTGACGAGACCCGGATTCCCAGACTTCTCCGACCTCAACCTACATCTTCAGCAAAGCTGAGACCCGTGGGTGCGAGCAGACACGTGGGACCGGCCATCTTGAACGAACCTGCACTTAGCTTCCAGCACGACTGCCGAGGTAAACTCGACCAAGTGCTTTGGGGACTGAGAAGCCCCAGCCCCGAGCAGCCCCTGCACCGAAGATCAGCCCTCCAGCATCCACGAGATCTGCGTGGGGCCCTTCTGCTTTGTTGCTGCTCGACGCGTTGTCTGGTCACTTGCCGGCTGGCTAGTGGCCTCCCAGACGACGAACCTTTGAATTTTCACTGCTCGTCTGGTTGCTCCAGACTGGCCCTTGCTCCCTTCCAAAAGAGGGGCACCCCGGAGTCTCCTAGTCCGCACCCGACGCTTTCTTCAGTCACCGCGTGGGTTGCCGTTGCCAAGGCCTGTTGAGTCCGATCCCGGATCCAACACCGCCGACAGCGAGAGCCTGCATGGGACAGCTCGTGCCTCCATCCTGGTCGTCGAAGACACCTCCTGGTCCACGTGGCTGCAGAGTCAAGTGTCAACTCTTCACCTGATCGCGACGTGACATCTGGTTCCTTCCTGGTTCCACTCCAGTCACTGGCTAGTGACTGTGAACATTGTCCCCTCTGCTTTCAGGTCTCCTTCTTCAACAATCCACCCTTGGATTGCACCGGACATCTTACTCCTGGTCGCCTGCAGCATCTTTTCTTTCAGGCTCCATAGACTTCAACGCGAGAACCCGACGCACTTTGACACCTGTGCACCCGCAGTCCGTGGGTGAGGTAACAAGAGCATTTCAGTGCTCAAGGGTAGTTTAACTGTCCTAGTGTCCAGTTCCACAGTCGTTGTTGTCCTATCTAGTCAGGATTGTCCGTACTCACCTTTAACTTGAACTGTACTGTCCATAGACGTTGTTACGCATCTCGCGTGTGAGGTCACACTCTGCACACGCGTTCCGTGGGCCTCCTATTACTTACCTGAAGTTAGTGTAGCGTGGTCCCATCGATCCTACAGCCTCTGGACAGCTCCATTCTGATTATCGACTTTCACATTCCACTTACTTAGTATATGGTTTGTCGTGCCCCTAGGGCACAATTGTAATTTTGTGCGACTTGTAGTATTTTTCGTAAGAGATTGTCATGTGCTTAGCCTTCTGACCTCATAAAGAGTTCAGAGGTGTTGTTATTAATAAAT
Source organism: Lissotriton helveticus (assembly GCF_964261635.1). NCBI lineage: Eukaryota > Metazoa > Chordata > Amphibia > Caudata > Salamandridae > Lissotriton > Lissotriton helveticus. The sequence goes on from NC_136067.1 coordinate 102,764,667, forward strand.
ATACTGTTTATTTTCATAACAACCTGTGTGGTGTCCTTTCACTTGGTATTCAAGGGGTTATATTGTGGTAAAACAGCTGGCTTCACATGCCAAAAGAGTTTAGCCTAAGACTGCTTTGTCCATGCTACCATTAGGATAGCTGGTCTATAAGGCTGACTTACAACCAATCACCATAAGGGTTGTTTGGACTGATACAAGGTGATCACTAGAACTAGAGAGCATCATATATCAGGCCAACTTCTCACAGTGTTACTTCTTTTTCTCCACCGCCGCTTTGGTGTGGGGATGGGCTTGCCATTCTATTCACTAGATTATGACTATACACAGAGATCCCCTACTACAGAAGGAGTAGTTTCTGTCCTGTAACTCCAGTTATGTAGTAGGGGTATCTCTGTTATAGTCATAAGCGCCCGCCCTCCTCCCCGGTGGAGAAAGATATTCATGTAAGGAATGCTACAGGTCTGGCGTGTTGCACCTTCAAAAAGAACTGAAAGTAAAAGGGACCTGCTGTGCATTCTGGGATACTGAGAGAGTTCTGGAAAGTTCTCTTAAAGGCACAGTATCCTGTTCTGCGCCACATAATGGCAGCCTATGGGGCTTGTCTGTCCACTCCTTCCTCTCTATCATTCCAGAGGGTTTTGCTGGTAAGGGCAAGGTTTTTCTCTGTGGTGAAATCTGGACAGGCTGTGCTGTTTGTGGATTTTTGGTGGAATTTCTAGTTGAAGTACTGGACATTGTAGCCTGTGGATAATAGGCTGCATTATCTGTCTTTAAATTCTCTCTTAAGTGTCTGTGCAGTTCTGCATTTTTTGGACGACTTAAGAGATTATTTTTGATTGCGCGGGTCCACGCACATGGGCGGGACTATTCACTAGATTATGACTATCACAGAGATACCCCTACTACAGAACTGGAGTTGCAGGACAGAAACTACTCCTTATTTGGTATAGTGTGTTCGTTTAGGATTTTCAGCTGCACTAAGCGTAAGACAACCTTTATTGCGACCTCCCGTGTCTGTCTCCATACTTCCTCCCACTTTTCCTCTTTTAGTTCATCTATGACCCCTTCCTATTTATCTCTAAGTGCAGCGAGTTTCTTAAGACTTTTATTGATAAGCATTCTGCTGTGGGATAAGGTATGTCAAATGAAGGGGGCTGTGAGTATTCTATTCCTGGCTGGCGGGGGAGTGGCTCCTGTATTTATTTTAGGAGACTATTATATTTTACCAGTGCCTGCTTGATTTAGAGGTGTTAAAACTGCTGAGTGCGTGCCAACACAAACTCTTTTTGTAAATCTTTCAACTTCTTAATTTTTTCTAGGCCCCAGATGTCTCATGTTGGTTACTCCTATTGCATCCCAGTTTTCTTATGTATTTTACCATACTTACATTTTCTTGAAATCCACAGAGTTGTTTTTATGGTGAGCTTCAGCCTGTCCGTTGGCTGTCAGGTGTTTATGACTGTCTGTGTGTTAGACTCGTCAGTTAGTTTATAATTGACTCTCTTCTTCTGTGTAAAGACAGGACAATAGACAATATATATTCATTTGATCTTTATTTCGGCGCATTATGGCCATAAAAGACACATAAAAACAACAATACATTTTACACAGCGAATGCAAAAATGAATACATGATATGCTGTTGGGGAGCAGAGATACAATACAATTCATCAAATTAGTGTTATTTCATAGATTAAAAAGGCACATAAAATATAAAATTTGTGTTAAAATACGAGGTTAAAAAACTTTTTTAAAATAAGAGGTTAAAAAACTTTTTAAGTGGCAACATAGAGAATGATCCTAAAGATTGACTCAACAGTATTCCTCTGACAGTCAGGACAGCCTAACCTCTGCAGAGCGAACGGCCAGCTGAACAACTATAACTCCAATCCCCGCTTCTTGCGCGAATAACTTATAAGCAATAAAAATCTGCTAACAGAACACAGTTAGACGACTAGTGTCAGTTTTGATGATCCTGAATGCTTCCACATACGAACGAATACCTAAGGCATTACACAAGGGCTTGATCCATCGTCTCCTTGCTATGTCGTATGTGGTGCAAAAAAACAATGTGATTCTCATCCTCTCTTAGGTTTGACTGACAACATATACAGTTCGAACTATTTGTTGGCCCTGTGTGCATTTCCCACCTAGCTAGAACTACATTCGTTTTAAGTATTCCATATCTAAATTTTAGGTACAGACTTTTTGCAAGCGGAGGTTGTATCTCATCTAAAAACTCCTCAAAGTGTGTTGCACTTTTAAAGTTAAGAAAACTGCTAGTAATAGAACCACAAGGATGATCATTTAAGGAGTTCTGGGAGATATAAGACCAGAATCTTGTCTTTACATGGTTCTTGCAGCTTTGTATCAGATGTACAGGATTTTCCCAGAAATGGCTAAGACCTATTCGAGTGAGCCAAGTTTTTACATGCTTCAACCAAGGATTGGAGTTGTAAGCATCAAGGTTTATCACTTCTAGAATACTATCTTTATAGTCTGCAAGATCTGGAGTACTCCATCGTCTAACCCAAAATAGGAGTGGACGAAGTACTGCAGGTGGTCCGTACGCTTCATATTTAGGTCTAGGAAAAGGGGTAGGAGTGGGGTGCGTGTGGGCAATCTCAAAATACTTCTATAGAAGTTATTCTCGTTTTTCTGAAAGATTCCCCGCATTCATACCCCAAATTTCGGCACCATATAGGGCACCAGCCTGTGCCTTGAATTTAAAAACTTCCAGAGCTGGTGTGATAGATTTGTTTAAGCTGTCCCCATGTCGTCTTACAATAGGTAGGGTGTTCTGATTAAAAATAGTTTTACTTTTTTCTAATTGTGTCTTCCAGGAATTTTTGGAGTCAAGAGAGACACCCAAGTAGGAAAAATCTGATACAAGTTCCAGTTTTTGGTTGTTAAGAAGGAAGTGGCCCTTAAAAGATTTATGGGGATTGAGGGCCATACATTTGATCTTGTTTGTATTTATTTCTAATCCCTTCTTGTCACAGTACAATTTGAAGGAGTTTAAAAGGTTTTGCAGACCACTCTGGGTTTGCGAGATCAAGATGGTATCGTCCGCAAAGAGTGCGGGGACCCTCGCTCCATTCAGCTTTGGTGAATCATTTTTACTCTCTTCTAAATATGTCGGAATATCATTGACAAATAAAGAAAAGAGTGTGGGGGCCAACACGCACCCTTGGCGGACTCCCCGCCTAATTGGAACAGGTTTGGTTAGTTCCCCATTCGGACCCCAGCGTATTCTTGCAAAGTTGTTATTGTGCAATCTTTTAATCTGCTTGCGTAAACAGACTGGTAGTCCCATTGCAAACAAACAATCCCGCAAAATTAAATCAAAAGCTGCCCTAAGGTCAACAAAAGCTACATAAATGTGTCCCTTTAATAAAAAAACATATTTCCAACAAATGCAACAGAATCTGAACACTTGATCGATTGTACTGGTATTAAGTCTAAACCCTGCTTGGAATTTGGTAAAGAGATAATGCTCATCGATCCACTGGTTCATACGAATTAAAAGGTGCCTCGGATAGATTTTTTGCAAAATATCTAAAAGACTGATGGGACGATAGTTAGAAGGAACACCTCTAGCACCCTTTTTAAAAATTAATGATTTCTGCGCCCCTCCAGCTATCAGGTAAATTGCCACCGGTAACTAATATATTAAAAAGCTGATTAATGTAGGTTTCCCACACTCCAATCTCATGCTTGTACAGGTCCCCAGGTATTTTGTCTAGTCCTGGCGCTTTACCATTTTTAACCGAGCTGATGGCTTGCTCAGTTTCTTCCAGACTAAACACTAGGGTGTTTGGACTCTGTACAATCCGAGAGCAATTTTCAATAGATGGCACCTTGTTTCCTGGGGCTTCATATAATTGGGTAAAATGGTTGACCCAGGTTTGCTCATCAATAAACACATCCTCGGGTGTTTTGTCTCTATTTTTCTCGTTAGCAACAAGTTTCCAGAACCCCACACTATCCTTAGCCTTAGCAGCTAGTAGCATGTTCCCCCAACATTCCTCATCCCAAAGGACTCTAGCATTGTGCTGAGTCTTCTTATATTCGCTCCTAAGGGCCCTGATCACATCTGGTGTCTTGTTCTTAATAGCCTCTAGAAGTGAACTCTTGGATGAGCGGCACTCCTTGTTATACCATGGTTTGGACCCTACGGCACTAGTTTTTTGCATCTTCCTTTTTTTGGCATTTTTGACATGTAGGGTACTAGGGATGTAAAGAACTCTGTATGTAAGTCTATAAAATCATTACCCTCTGCCGGTTGGGATAAATGGTTTGCAAATGTGTCTGCAAAAAGTTGATAGATGCTAGACAGTGCCTCCCCATTTCCCAATAGGCTGGCCCATTTACGGGAGCGCCTATTATTGCTCATTACTTGGGCATCATGAGGTTTATTCTCCATGGAGAGATCCTCCATCGTTACGCTACCAATCGGTGGTTTATTAACCGCTGTAACGGTCGATGGTCGCTTCCATACCTTGGGACAATTTCAAAGTCTGTCAGATCAGACCAAATGTCAAAGGATACCAACATATAATCTATACAGCTGTGGGATTTGTTTTTAACAAAGGTGGGGGCCTTAGGAGAGTCAGATTGGAAACGACCATTGCAAGCCCTCAAACCATGTACTGAGACTCATTTTGTCATTTGCACAGCTAGGGTCGTGCAACGCACTCCCTCCATGTAAGATAGGGATGGGATATTATTAGCCCTGTCATCTCCAAAAACATCGCCAAACCCCATGATTGGCTCGAAGTTACAGTTAAAGTCACCTCCAATCAGGATGCTTGGCGTGTCTGCTTTGTTAACAAGGAGATTGTCCAATTTTTCCAGGGTTACAGACTCTTTTGACAACCCACATGGTCGATTATATACATTAGACAGTAATGCGCCTACCATCCCTTAGGTTAACTGCCAGCCCCAGTATGTCATCTGAATCTGTGTGTAATTGCGTGATATTTGCTGCTAAAGACACTTTGATCCACGCTGTGAGCCCCCCCGAAGGTCTCCCACTGGTTGAGGGTACTGCCTCTACAATAAAAGTTTTGTACCCTACTCTGTGTGGTATTGTCAGGAATTCCAGTCATGCGGGGGAAAACGCCGTGATCGGCGAAGACGGACTACAACTCCCAGAACGCTTAGCGGGCAAGGTTATGCAAACGGGAAAGCCGTTGCATAACACAGGGGTAAACCCGCCCATAAAGGAGGAACCCGGGGGAAGAAACGCTGTCGGATATTGTGTTTGCTCTGACACTCCAGCTTCCTTGTCAGAGGCTATCGGAGAGAAGAGAAGCAGTGGGAGCATTAAACGAGAACGGAGGTAGGTCGAGTCGTTACTCCCTGGGCCGTGTCTCGTCTATCTCGCCCTGTGTCTGTTCAGACGCTCAACCGAGCCTCAGCATACCGCCGTGTAGACTCGGCGGACTCAGAGCTTCGGCGTGGCAGACGCTGGTTGGAGCCGTGGCTCCCAGCCCTGCCGGCATTGTAAGTGATACCCACTGTGACGCACACCGGGAGGTGTTTGCCGCGTCACAGCCGCCGGGTGTCCAGGGGTGATCGAGCGGCTGCTCTCGCCCGTTTCATCTGCCATTGTTGGGAACATCGGAAACGCAACACCAGGAGGTGTTCAGCGTCCCGGTGTAGAAACGAGGAAGAGGTCGAGCGGCTGCTCCCTTCGGGTAGAGACCCCTGCTGGGTGTCTCCCTGTCTCCTCTGTCCAACCACAGAACACCTTTGCCACTCACAGCATATCGAGTGGTATTGCCGGCCACTAGGTTTTCTGCCCTCTGTTGGCATACGTCGGGACCGGCTTATATGCAGAGGACGGTCTGGTCCATCCGTGTTGTGGGTTGGTAAAACGTCCAGGTGTAGTCCGAGGAAGAGGTCGAGCGGCTGCTCCCTCCGGGTAGAGACCCCGGCTGGGTGTCTCCCTGTCTCCTCGCTACAACCACAGACTAACAGTGCACCCCACAGCATATCACGTGGTATTCCGCGCTGTGGGTTGGCAACTTAGAAGGCTGGAAGATTCCAGCGACACTTTCATTTTGGCTCATTGTAGTTTTCTTTATCATCCATTAAAGTCCTCAATACCTAATTGCGTGTTGTGTCCTCCTTGCGAGTGTCTGTTACCGATCCCGAGACCACCAGGACGTTACAGGTATGTCAAGGGCCCAAGTTTCCTGCAGCAGGCAGATATCACTGGAGTCTATGTAATTAGACCAATCGGGATCTGAAAGATTTTTGGCCAGACCCGTGATGTTCCGGATATCACTATAAGATTAGGATGTCTGAATAGGGTTTTTTCTACTAATGACAACCCCTTTTTTATAGAAAAACAATGTTATCCCGAGCACTCAAATTAAATAAAACTCATCCAAATATTATAGTTTATAGGGAGGTACCCTGGTCGCCGCACGTCGTCAAAAACGTGCCTTTACGAATCAGTAACAAGTATTGAGGTTAGAAACACTAGCCTCCAGACTGGGCGCCAAATTCACAACGAAAACGTCGTTTTCTCTTAGTAGTTCATGTATATTTATTCAGTTCAACCAATATAATTCGAATCAATTTGCTTGTGCACCATTACATTGTCATCATTGCCAACATAATCTCCTTTTTTATGTCATCACTGATACAGTTTCTTATGACCGGGGTTCTGGCTAGAGTTGTGACTGGGTGATATTCGACCACCTCATCATACCTTGTGGTTGGAATACGGGTATGACTGGTCTCACTTTCTTCACGACATGTAAGTGTGCCAATAACTCACCTAGAGCCCCACTTTCTGTAATAGGTGACACCTGGTTTAATTGCAAACCCGCTCCTTTGTTTTTGAAGAATAGCTTTTGGAATGTTACATAAGGTTTGGGATCACCAATGGTGTATTCATTGTATGGGTTTTCCTCGTCCTCCGGGTCAGGGACCAAGGGCAATTTAGGTAGTCAGTCAACCATCTCCAGGGATGACAGCTCCTGGTATCTATTCGAAATAACGAATGATTCCAGGGAGTCTACCCCAGGAGCCAAACCCTGGGTCGGTGGTCGATAAAAATAGCCCAGGAGGAGAACATGTATATTTGTGTGGGCCAGATGTGTTTCATCGCGTACACTCAAGATATGACGTTCAGTGTTGGGGCATTTGAAATTGACAACAATACATTCCCCTTCAATGTCTTTCTTGTGTTCGCCCACCCACCCCACTCTTCTAACCATGATGATCTCATTTAAGTTAGAGTGGCTAAAACCTTTAAACTTTTTCAGCCAGTCCACGACCTTATTTCTTAACATGTACCATGATTCCGTTTGGTCACTCCTAAGTGCAGGCACTCCTGTTAGTACTAGAACTTCTCTTCCAGGGGATCCTCATCAATAGTCATAAGCACTGAATATTCCCGCCCATGTGCGGGACCCCGGAAACAATATAAAAATATATATGTAAAAAACACATATATCTAGCTCCATATATATGTATGTACATATATTATTTTTTCTCATACCAATACAGCCCCAAAAAGAGGCTAACACAATGTAAAACCTTGAACATGTACTGCAATTATAAAGGAAAGAAAGAACACATTAAATCAAATATCCTTTGAATTTTGTGTTTTAATGAGTAAAACCACTCATAACTCCTGAAAATTGCATAAAAAGACATTGTTAGTCTCAGGCTGCATTGAAAAGCAATAACATAGAAAATTAAAGCATTTTCAACAAAAACTGGCACTGTGCCTTTAAGGCAGCCCTGAACCCAGGCTTCCCATCATGCCTGATGGGTGACAGTTAGGTCAGTTGTTATTTCCGGCTCCTTCTGTCAGGACCCTGGTTAACAGCTCCCACCTTTTTTTGACTTTCTGTCAGAATTACTTGGTGTTTTCTTAAAATTTTTGATCTCACTCGACTTTTTTTTACCTTCGAGATATAGTTATAATTTTTTGTCAGAAATGCCTAAGGCTCTTTTTGACACCTGCTCTGCCTGTGGGCATAAGAAGGCTTGGTCTGATACACATCCTGTGTGTATTCGCTGTCTACCTGACTCTCATGAGGTAGCATCTTGTGTTCACTGCCAGTTCTTGTCATCCAGAACTCTCAAGGACAGAGAAAGAAGCAGGATTTATGGACTTTCTGAGAGAGGTAGGTCTCCAAAGAGACTTATGAAGCGTTCGACGTCGAAGAAAGTTCCGACCTGCTCTCCTTCGGCGTCTGGATCGGCGTCGAGGTCTCCAACGACGAAGAAGGGGTAGTCTTCAGCGTCGAAAGTCAAGAAAACTCCGCTGCCGTCAACCGGGCGATGTGCAGCGTCCAGTGCAACGTCGAGGTCTCCGTTGAAGCAGGACGGCTCAACGTCGAGACTTCCGTCGTCGAAGGCTCAGGTAGAGTTTTCGACGTCGAAGCCTCCGCCGTCGCCTAGTCATGGGCGCTCGACGTCGAAGCATCCTCCGTCGTCGCCAGGTCATCGGCGGTCGACGTCGAGGTTTCCCCCGTCGTCAGGTCATCGGCCATCGACGTCGAGGAAGAGATCGACCTCGAAGCATCCTTCGTCGTCGCCAGGTCATCGGCGTTCGACGTTGAGGGATTCTCCGTCGACAACCCATCGGCATTCGACGTCGAGGCATTCATCGTCGTCGAAGGACCATGGTAGTTAGACGTCAAAGCTTCCTCTGTCGGCGTCGCACCATCGACGCTCGACGTCGAGGCATTCACAAGCGTCGGCAGGACACTCGCCGTCGAAAGTTGAGAGAAGTGTAGCTCACTGGTTAGAGGAGGCAGACCTGGAAGCAGAGGTCAGCCCGGGACCAGGGTTCAATTCCCGGCTCGGCGGGGTCTTGAGTCCTAAAATGTCCATGGACTCGACAATTCTCGCTCCGGTGCCTACTCGATTCACGGGTTCACACTCTGCGACTCTGGGCAATAGCTTGCTTAATCTCCACAACGGCCCCTCGCGGCGGGATGCCTGGCTTTCACCTTGCGGATACCCTGCCGGGGTTATCTCACAGGGGAATACCAGGACGGGTTCCCTAAGCAAGCGCTTAGAAACCGCTTGGTGATTTGCGCTATATAAATTCCTGTACATTCACATTTACAAAGTTGAGCAAAGTTCGACGTTGGAGAAGCCTGTGTGGACTTCACCTCCTCGGAGATCGACGTCGAGGCATGGAACTCCAGTGGTCCAACCTCAGACAGTGGCACAGCAGTCTTTAAGATCGTCTGGGTCTGCCTCAGCTGCGGAGGATGACCACGGCTCGCAAGTGAGTGACAGTCACGCTGCCAAGCGAAAGAGGTCGCCGGAACAGAGGGACTCTCGTGGTCGCTCCAAGTCTGCGACTGGCTCAGGTTCGGACTCTGGCCCGGATGTGATTATTTATCAGTCGGGCAGCGAGGAATCTAGGCATTTGCAAAAGGATGCAACGCCTCCGTCACACTCTCCAGTGAAGCATAAATCACCTACTGTCAGGCTTTCCCCGAGATGGTACAAGCCACTGCATCACTGGGCTCCGGACAAGGAGACAGCGTATCGGTTGCAGCAACCGCTCTCTAGGTCTAGAGAACGGTCACGCTCTCCGGTGAGGCAAAAAGAAAGATCACGCTCTCCAGTTCGCCAGAAGGAAAGATCACGTTCCCCAGTTCGCCAGAGAGAAAGATCACGCTCTCCAGTACACCAGAGGGAAAGATCACGTTCCCCAGTTCACCAGAGAGAAAGATCACACAAGAGGGAAAGATCACGCTCTCCAGTTCGACAGAGGGAAAGATCGCGCTCCCCAGTTCCTCAAAGGGACCGATCGCGCTCCAGGGTGCGAACCGGCAGGCGTAGTTCACGCTCAAGAAGCACAAGGAGAGATCGAAAGAACTCCTTCTACTTCTTCCTCGACCCGCTCTCACAGAGACTACTCTCCTACCCTGACAGACTCTCCTTCAACGAGGGTATCTCCAATCGATGATATCTTCACTTTTCAGGACGTACTGGGTAGGGGAGCTCTTAAGCTGGGAGTTACCTTAATAGCTCCGCAGGTCAAGACCTCTATAATATTTGAAACACTACAAAATATGTCTGCACCCAAACCTCTTCTGCCTTTGGTGCCGGGGATTATAGAGCCAGTTATGGACGTCTTCTTGACCCCAGCGACGGTCAAAGCGGCTCCGGCAAGGATTCTTAAAAAGTACAAATCTCCAGAGGACGATCCGCTATTCCTCAGAGCTAATCCTCCCCCGGACTCAGTGATTATTGCGTCAGCGAGGAAGTCCAATGCAGTTGCCTCATCCTCCACTGTTCCTCCGGATAAGGACAGTAAGATGCAAGACTCGTGGGGAAGGCGGATCTGCAATACATCAGCGTCTTTTCTCAAGGTTGCCAATGCGGAAGCCCTCCTGGGGCGTTATGACCGCTCCCTGTGGGATTCTCTGCAACGTTTTGTGGAGAAACTCCCAGCAGAGGACCGTAAGGACTTTGAGGAAATCATCCTGGAAGGCAGTCAAGTCTCCAACCAGGTGATAAGTGCCGCAGCGGATGGAGCTACCCTAGCAGCTCATGGGTATGCTCATGGGGTAACAGTAAGAAGATCATCATGGTTGCGCCTAACTGCTTTAAAACCAGAAGCCCAAGCACGTATATTGAACTTACCTTTTTCAGGTGCTTCATTGTTTGGCACAAGTGCAGACGAGGAAATGCAGCGCATGAAGGCAGAGCTGGAAACTCTCAAGGCGGTGGGTCTTGAGAAAAAGAAAGAGTTCAAGAAGAAATTTCGCTCCTTCAACAAGGGCTCTACAAAACAGCGGGTTCAAACCCCGAACTGGCAGAAGAGCCAAGATCAGCAGGGGCAGCAAAAGTCCCAGTATAAAGGCAAGCGTAATTGTAGGAGAGTAGGGTCTGCAATCCTATGATCACCCAGATTTTTGCTTTCTGCTTCACTGGTTTACGACTTTCCCTGGCTGTGGGCCTGCTAATCAGACCCACAGCCTAGCTGTTCTCTCTACTCCAAATTGTACCCAGGTACTGAATTGGCACTGGGCCCTCTCCAAGTCCCTGTACCCAGGGCTGAGGTGCACCCAGAAGTCTCCCAGGGGCTGCAGCATGTATTATGCCACCCCTGGGTTGACTAACTAAATCAGACACAACTGGCTGCTTGACAGCTGGGGCAAGGTGGTGTAATCACCCTTTGCTTTAGATATAGTATTCCTATATCTAAACCTACAATGGACACCTATATTCCTATCAGTCACTCCTATGGCAGGCCTTAACAATCCTGAAGGCAGAGTGCATGGAATCATGTGAAATGGTGCTCTGGCATGAGCTGAGCCCGTTTGCAGCTTGCGGAACCAAGTCCTAATAGCTGTTCTATGATAACGCTATACCATATACTCTTAAGTGCATTATGTACCTCGCGGTCATATGCTAACTTTGGTATAACATTATCAAAACATGTCGAGTAAGGTGTCATACAAATTGGAATACTAACCCCTCGCCAATTCTGGCGACGGGGTTAGCATTCCACCCTTCTAGAGGGACACGACATGTATGTAACCTGTAACCCCGGTTAAATTCAGACATAGCCTCAGCTCCACAAGATGGATGCTGCCACCGAGACACAAGTCTGCCCTCCTGCTGCTGGGAGTCCTCCCAGCCCAGGAGGCAAGGACAAAGGGTTTCCTGCCAGGGGCGGTGCCAGCACCGTCCCAGACAGGATTTTGTGTATCCTAGGTAGGCAGGGCTTTAGAGGAAGGTGACTGCAAGTGGCACCCCGGTGCTCACTGTGCATAGGCCGGCTTGAACCAGTTCCAGGGGCACTCCAGCCCCTGATCTGGGGAAAGCCCGCCAAAGGAGAGGGGTGTAACCACCCCCCTCCTAGTCCCACCCATAGGGCAGGACTTAGTCGCGTGCCAGCCCCTTTTTGCAGGATAAAGGTAGGAACTGGCCCCCTTCCAAATTAGATCATCTTTGATTCCTGAACCAACTTTCCACGAAAGGACCTCAAGACTCTTCCTAAGATTTCTCCCTTGTGACTAAGGAGTAGTCACCCTGCAGCAGCAGGCACCAACCAAGCATCGCGGTCTGCTGTAAGTCTCTCCTCCGGATCAAGACTGCCCAGCACGACGAGAACCGGCTACCCTGGCACCTCTGACCTCAACCTGCATCATCAGCCCAGCTGTGATCCGTGGGTGTGACGAGACCTCGAGGGACCGGCCATCTTTGAAGACTGCACGACGCTTGTCCAGCACGACCACCGAGTGACCCTCGACTGAGTGCTTTGGGGTAAGAGAAGCCCCGACCCTGAGCAGCTCCAGCACCGAAGTTCAGCCCCCCTGCATCCACAAGATCTGCGTGGGGCCCTTCTGCTCTTTGCTGCTCACTGCGTTGTCCAGGTCACTTGCCCGTTGGCTAGTGGCCCCCTCACGACGCTCCACGACGACAACCACTGCTGGTCTGGTTGCTCCAGACTAGCCCTTGCTCCCCTCCAAAAGAGGAGCACCCTGGACCCTCCTGGTCCACTCCAGACTCCATTTTAAGTCCACCGCGTGGGCTTGCATTTGCCAAGACTTGTTGCCCCAATCCTGGGTCCAGCGACGTCGACAGCAGAGACCTTCGTGGGACAGCTCGCACCTCCATCCTGGTCGCCGACAACGCCTCCTGGTCCGAGAGACTGCAGAGCCCAGCAGCGCCCACTCACCTGGTCGAGGTGACTTCGTCCGGTGCCATCCTGGTGCCCACCTAAATCACTGGCTAGTGATTCAGAACTTGGTCCCCTCTGCTTACAGGTCTTCCTCTTCCCTGATCCAGGCTTGGATCACCACGAACTTCTTCACTGGCCGCCTGCCAGCAACTTCTTTCTTCAGGCTCCTGCTTCTTCAACAAGGGTTTCCGACGCAACTTGAACCCTATGCAGCCGCAGCCCCTGGGCTAGGTAAACTGAGTACTCCGGTGCTCCAGCATAGTCCAACACCCTAAGTGTTCGGATCCACCCTTGTTTTCAACCCACCTAGTCGGGTTCGCCCGAGAACAGTAACTTTGCAAAGTGCTAGTATCCATAGACTTGTTCCCGCATTACGCGTGAGAGTTCCCACTCTGCACACGGCGTCCCTAGGCCTCCTGCTTCTAATCCAAGGGTTCAGCATTGTAGGCCTAGCGTTTCTACAGTCTAGAAAAGTATTACTTACCTGCTAGTAACTTCGCATTCCACTTCTTGTGTATATGGTTTTTCGTGCCCCTCGGGCATTTGTGTAAATTGTGCGACTTTCAGTAATTCTTTAAGAGTTTTGTTGTGTGCTTAGCTCACTGTCTCATAAAGAGCCAGGGTAGTCCTGTTATAAATGCATATCAGGCCAACTTCTCACAGTAATTACAAGGGAAATAATCAGCGCCAAGGCAACAACACCGGCAAGGCTCAAGCCAAGCAATGAGTCGTCTCTTCCCCCAGCGCCGTGGACCACTCCAGTGGGGGGAAGCCTGACAAAGCATTTGAAAGAGTGGCAAAGCATCACAAAAGACAGATGGGTGTTGTCTACGCTTCAGAATGGGTACTGTCTTCGTTTCAGTCGTCTGCCTTCACCAGTTCCCCCGATGTCTACATCAAATCATCAGCTGCACCTACTGCAAAAAGAAGTCACCACTCTACTCGAAAAGTCAGCTATCGAGAGAGTTCCGGTATCTCAGAGGGGAAAAGGAGTGTACTCCCGTTATTTTCTGGTCAAGAAAAAAGGACAGAAGGCAGAATACAGGCCCATCCTGGACTTGCGAACGCTAAATCTGCATGTCAAGAAGGAAAGATTCCGCATGTTGGCACTTCACTAAATATATCCACATCTCAGGAAGAGAGATTGGATGTGTTCGCTGGACCTTCAAGATGCTTATTTCCATGTCCCAATACACCCCAGTCACAGAAGATTTCTTCGGTTCAGGGTGGGGACCTCCCACTATCAGTTCAAAGTCCTGCCGTTTGGGTTGAAGTCGGCCCCTCTGGTGTTCACGAAGTGTGTTGCGGTGGTAGCAGCTGCTCTACGTCGCAGAGGGGTCTTCGTGTATCCATACTTGGACGATTGGCAGGTGAAAGGTCCTTCCCCAGTCAACGTAAGTAATCAGTTCCTTACTTGTATACAGCTCTGCCAGAGACTAGGGCTACATGTCAACTTCGGAAAGTCAGTCATTCAGCCCACCCAGAGGATCCACTTCCTTGGAGCTCTGCTAGACTCCGAAGCAGGAAAAGTGGTGCTTCCTTCGGAGGAGAGACAATCCTCAATCTCCCAGAAATGTCAAATGATTCTTCGCGGCAAGACTCAGAAAGTGCGCAGGATTGCCTCCCTGCTAGGGTCGATGGCTTCTTGCATCTTCCTGGTCCCGAACGCCAGACTTCGAATGCGTCCTCTTCAGCAGGATCTGGAGGACAAGTGGGACCAGCAATCGGCTCGCTGGGACGGTCACATCACTATCTCAGACGTAGCTCGAGCTTCTATTCCGTGGTGGACAAAAGCTCAGAATATGCAGGTGGGAGTCCTGTTCCACCAACCTCCCCCTGCACAAACACTGATCACGGACGCTTCCCTTCTGGGCTGGGGAGCGCACATGGGCCCCCTGCAGGTTCAAGGTCAGTGGTCACACAAGGAAAGCACTTACCATATCAACATGCTGGAGCTGAGAGCAGTACACCTAGCTCTCAAAGCGTTCCTCCCCTCAATCCAAGAGGCATCTGTGCTAGTACAGACGGACAACAACACCACAATGTACTACTTGAACAAGCAGGGGGGGGGAAGCGCTCCCGGACGTTGTCATTGGAGGCGCAGAGGATCTGGCATTGGCTTCTGGCTCGAGAGCTATCTGTCACGGCGGTTCACCTTCCAGGAGAACAAAACGTGAGGGCAGATGCTCTAAGCCGTCACTTAGACGACAAAGAAGACTGGGTTCTTCACGACGAAGTGGTGGAGGAACTTTTTCAATCCTGGGGTCGTCCCTCCATAGACTTGTTCGCGGACGACCAAAACGCCAAATGCCGAAGCTTCGCCTCCAGGTTCCACCGGCCAGGCTCGAGAGGGAATGCTCTTTTGATCGACTGGTCAAACGAATTTGTGTACGCCTTTCCACCTCTCCCATTGATTCCGAAGGTGGTGAGCAAGCTAACACACTCGTGCACAACAATGATTCTGATTGCTCCCGATTGGCCGAGGCAGTGGTGGTACACGGACCTGCTTCATCTGTCAGTGACTCCTCACAAGAGGCTGCCATGCAGGCCGGACCTGTTGTCCAAGATGGACGGGAGGATCTTCCATCCCAACCTTCCGTCACTGAGCTTGGCAGCATGGCTCCTGAGGTCATCCAATACGGCCATCTAGGATTGCCAGAGGACTGCATGTTCATTCTGAAAGAGGCAAGGCGTCCTTCCACCAGACATTCGTATGCATGCAAGTGGAAGAGATTCTATATGTGGTGTATACAGAATACTCATGATCCGATCAAATGTCAAGAAGAAGCAGTTCTTCCTTATTTGTTATATCTGGCTAAAGCAGGTTTAAAATTTAATTCCATCAAGGTGCACCTAGCGGCCATAACGGCTTATAGGCGGTCGCCTTCTAAAACGTCTTTTTTCCAGCTAGCATCTGTCAAGGACTTCCTGCAAGGGTTAAAAAAAGTATACCCTCCAGTGCGTCCTCCTTCTCCACCCTGGGAGTTGAACTTGGTGCTATCAAAGTTAATGGGTCCTCCTTTTGAACCCATTCACAAAGCTTCTTTACAACATCTTAAATGGAAAGCGGCTTTTTTGGTGGCTATCACGTCAGCTCGCAGAGTGAGCGAGATTCAAGCCCTCTGTGCATCAGATCCCTATACGGTGTTCCATTTGAATAGGGTGGTGCTACGGACGCATCCATCTTTTCTGCCTAAAGTGGTGTCAGATTTTCATGTAAATCAGATCATTTCACTGCCCACTTTTTTTCCCAACCCCTCTACTCCAGCTGAGAGGGCTCTGCATTCTCTAGACCTGAAAAGGGTTTTAAAATTCTATCTTGACCGGTCTAAAGTGATTCGTCATTCTGGTCATCTTTTCGTTAACTATGGATCGATCAGGACAGGCGATGCTGCCTCAAAATGTTCCATTTCCAGATGGATTGTTTCATGTATTAAACTTGCCTACCAGCTAGCGCAAAAAACCCTGGTGTTTTCTCCCAAGGCGCATTCCACCAGAGGAAGAGCTGCGACTGCGGCTTTTCTCAATAATGTGCCCATGTCTGAGATCTGTAAGGCGGCGACCTGGCGGTCGTCCATACATTTATCAGACATTATTGTCTTGATTCCGACACGAGAGCAGATACCCAAGTAGGCCAAGCCTCCTTGCGGAATCTGTTTAACAGCCAGTCTAGGCTGTGATGTTGGGTCTTTTAAGGTAGAAGATGTACTTCTCATTTACCTGCAGGTGGTTGTTGGGCCTGCTATTCTATTCAGTGCTTATGACTATTGATGAGGATCCCCTGGAAGAGAAGGATAAGTTACTTACCTGTAATCCTAGTTCTCTTCCAGGAGTATCCTCATTAAAGTCATAAGCAACCCACCCGCCTCCCCAGGTAAATGAGAGCTGTACGTTTTCATGTTTGTGTTTAGCCCTGACATCAGGGTTATGCAAAGAACAACTGACCTAACTGTCACCCCTGAGGCATGATGGGAAGCCTGGGTTCAGGGCTGCCTTAAAGGCACAGTGCCAATTTTTGTTGAAAATGCTTTAATTTTCTATGTTATTGCTTTTCAATGCAGCCTGAGACTAACAATGTCTTTTTATGCAATTTTCAGGAGTTATGAGTGGTTTCATTAAAACACAAAATTCAAAGGATATTTGATTTAATGTGTTCTTTCTTTCCTTTATAATTGCAGTACATGTACAAGGTTTTACATTGTGTAGCCTCTTTTTGGGGCTGCATTGATATGAGAAAAAATAATATATGTACATACATATATGTGGAGCTAGATATGTGTTTTTTACATATATATTTTTATATTGTTTCCGGGGTCCCGCACATGGGCGGGAATATTCAGTGCTTATGACTTTGATGAGGATACCCCTGGAAGAGAACTAGGATTACAGGTAAGTAACTTATCCATATGGGCACGCTGCTGGTGGCAGTCTTAAGTTATCATTATTGGGGAGAATATTGTTAAGTGGATGCATACTTGGTTTGGACGTTTGTGGTTTGCCATTGCTAGTGTCTTGCGGGTTCCCTGTCGTTATGTGCTGCTTATCACTACTTACTCCCACTCTATTGCAGGTTGTCCCCCTTTCAGTTACGTGGTGACATAATACACCTGGGACTGATGTTGTGATGGGAGGAGTGGCTGTCAAGGGTGATGTTACGGTGATCTGCCCTGAGAGATCTACACTAGTCCCACTCATTTTGCTGTAGGTAGTCCCCCTCTCAGTTGGGGGTTGACATGTTACGCTTAGAGCTGGTAATACATTATGGGGAGCAGCTGACACAGATGATGTTATAGCACACCCCATAGATGAGCCTCTACTAGACATATTATCACGATCAATCACTTTGGAACATTCTTTGAAAATATCGTTCCCCTTTTTTATCATTACTTACAGCTCTAATAGACCCATATTTAAACTTTTGATATGCTCGTCCAAGTCTTTAGATCTGGAGACCAATGGTTCATTCACTTGCTCCTGTATTGACTGAAGTGTGGATTTAAAAATGTCTGTGTAGGAAGGTGGATATCTGACTATGGTTACCCCAACTTTTTTCCTGGTGTTTTGCTGGTTTTTGACTTAGTTGGCCTGGGATTCTGCTATTCAGGACCCCAGGCTTTCTGCTCTCTCTGTTAAAATGGACTCCATGTACCTTAGGTACATATCCAATTGGATACTTGGTCACCTTACCAGTCCCTGTACAGTGTACCTTAGGTACCCAGGGCATAGGTGCACTCAGGGCCTACTAGGGGCTGCAGCATGTATTATGCCACCCCTGGCTGGCCATCCAAAACTGACACAACTGGCTGCACGACAGCTGGGGCAAGGTGGTTTAATCACCCTTTGCTTTAGATATAGTATTCCTATATCTAACCCTAAAATGGACACATATATTCCTATCAGTCACTCCTATGGCAGGCCTTATCAATCCTGAAGGCAGAGTGCTTGGAATTATGTGAGATGGTGCTCTGGCATGAGCTGAGCCCGTTTGCAGCTTGCGGAACCAAGTCCTCATAGCTGTTCCATGATAACGCTATACCATATACTCTTAAGTGCATTATGAACCTCGCGGTCAAATGCTAACTTTGGCATAGCATTATCAAAACATGTCGAGTAAGGTGTCATACGAATTGGAATACTAACCCCTCGCCAATTCTGGCGACGGGGTTAGCATTCCACCCCTCTAGAGGGACACGACATGTATGTAACTGTGAACTCCGGTTAAAGCTAACTCAAGCCTCAGCATCACAAAATGGATGCTGCCACCACAGACACAAGTCTGACGTCCTGCTGCTGGGAGTCCTTCCAGCGAGGGAGGCCTGGACAAAGGGTTTCCTGTCGGGGGCGGTGCCAGCACCATCCCAGACAGGATTTTGTGTATCCCAGGTAGGCAGGGCTGAGAGGAAGGTGACTGCAAGTGGCACCCCGGTGCTCACTGTGCATATGCCGGATCAAACCAGTTCCAGGGGCACACCAGCCCCTGAGCTGGGGAGAAACCGGACAAAGGAGAGGGGTGTAACCACCCCCCTCCTGGTCCCACCCATGGGCAGGACCTAGTCGCGTGCCAGCCCCTTTTCTTAGAATAAAGGTAGGAGCGGGCACCCTTCCCAAATTGGATAATCTTGAAACTTGAACTACTTTCCACGAAAGGAACTCTTGTCATTCTCTGAAGACTCTCCCTTGTGGCTAAGGAGTAGCCACCCTGCACCAGCAGGCACCATCTAAGCGCTTGCGGTTTGCTGCACGTCCATCCTCCGGATCAAGACTGCCCAGCTCGACGAGACCCGGATTCCCTGCCATATCTGACCTCTACCTGCATCATCAGCCCTGCTGAGATTCGTGGGTGCGACGAGACCAGTGGGACCGGCTATCTTCAAGACCTGCACGACTCTTAACCAGCACGACCGCCGAGGGATCCTCGAGTGGGTGCACTGGGGTTTGAGAAGCCCCAACCCTGAGCAGCTCCAGCACCGAAGTCCAGCCCCCCAGTATCGACGAGATCTGCGTGGGGCCCTTCTGCTTCTTTGTTGCTCACCACGTTGTCCGGTCACTTGCCCGACGGCTATTGGCCCTCCTGACGACGTACCATGACGTTTTCACCGCTAGTCTCGGTCCCCTAGACTGGCCCTTGCTCCTTGTTCAACAAGAAGTGCCCTGGACCCTCCTGGTCCACTCCAGACGCCATTTTGACTCAACCGCGTGGGCTTGCCTTTGCCAAGGCTTGTTGCTCCAATCCTGGATCCAGCATCGCCGACAGCAGACACCATCGTGGGACAGCTCGCACTTCCAGCCTGGTCGCCGACAATGCCTCCTGGCCCGTGTGGCTGCGGAGTCCAGCGTCACCCACTCACCTGGTCGCGGTGACTTCATCCGGTGCCATCCTGGTGCCCACACAATCACTGGCTAGTGATTGAGAACTGAGTCCCCTCTGCTTTCAGGTCGTCTTCTTCACTGATCCAGCCTTGGATCACACCGAACATCTTCACTGGTCGCCTGCCAGCAACATCTTCTTTCAGGCTCCATAGACTACAACGAGGATTCCCGACATCATTTGAACCCTATGCAGCCGCAGCCCCTGGGCTAGGTAACTCGAGCATTTCGGTGCTCCAGCACAGGTTCACTATCCTAGTGTCCAGATCCTTTTTCGTTTTTAGTCTACCTAGTCGGATTCGTCCGGAAACAGTAACTTTAGAATTGCTAGCATCCATAGACTTCGTCCCGCGTAAGAGTTCCCACTCTGCATCAGGGTCCCCTAGGCCTCCTGATCCTAACCTGAGGGTTCAGTAAGGTAGTCCTAGCGGTCCTGAAGCCTCTGGATCGTGTTACTTACCTGCTAGTATTTCGCATTCCACTTGTAGAGTATATGGTTTTCCGTGCCCCTCGGGCATTTGTGTTATTTGTGCAACTTGCAGTATTTTCGTAAGAGTTTTGTATTGTGCTTAGCTCCCTGACTCATAAAGAGTTCAGGGTAGTCTTGTTATTAATAAATATCCTTTATTTTTATAACAACTTGTGTGGTGTCCTTTCACTTGGTGTTCAAGGGGTATATGTGATGGTAAAACAGCTGGCTTAACACGCCCTCTAGAGTTTAGCCTAAAGACTGCTCTTGTCCACGCTACTAGGATAGCTGGTCTATAAGGTTGACTTACAACCAATCATCAATAAGGGTTGTTTGGAATGATACAGAGTGATCACTAGAATAGTGAGCACTATATATCAGGCCAACTTCTCACAGTCTGCTACTATCATTTCTAGAGAATCTATCATACTGTCTGAACCCACACCTTGAACAGTTGATACCACTTTAGTTTGGGTGCCATATGATCTACTTTTGGGTGTGCAAGTACCCGTTACAACCGTTTTTGAGACCACTTGTTTTACGTTAGGCCCCACCGCACTTTTGCTTTTTTGTATTCCTTTCCTCTGTTGGGTAGGTTTTGGCTCTGGTCTTTCCTTGCACCCTTTACGTGCCCCTCTTTGTCTTGTCATCATTGGTGGTGTCAAGGGGACATCAGAGTCTAACTTTGATGTTTGTGAGGTTTGAGCAGTAAGAATGTTCGTGGTATCAGGTGTCACAGAAGTAATTACTGTTACTGGCAATGATTTGCAGGCTGGTTGAGTTGCAGTCATTAAGCCTGGCGATAAACTTGCCAAATGTGACGCTAGAATGGATGGATCCATGGACATCCTTTTCTCAACACGTGCAATTTCGTTGCTAATAAGTGACTCTGCCCGTAGAAAAAAGCCATCCAGGGTCCCGCTTAAACATTTTCTATTCTCCTGGGGCCAGGGGTCCTACATCCCTCAGACATGTTGCTAGCCATCCGGAAGAATTGTGGAGGCCGGTACTCACTATTTGCCGCTTGAAAGTTGGTTACTTTTATAACAATAAATGCTGTACAAAGTAAATGGTACCTGGTTTTTAGAGCCAAGGGGAATGGCCCAGCCCGGCCTCGTCCGACCCCGGACGGCCACAGACGGCCCGCCCTTTGCCCGGCGCGTCCCTCGCGCGTTCTCGCGACGCGGGCACGGAGCGCAATTTAAGGGGCCTCCGGGCGCAGAAGATGACGTTGGCGGCTTCTGCCGCTATGCCCCCTGGGAAAGCTAGTCCTCCTCACGGCGGCCGCTGTGGATGGAAATGCGGCGGCGGGAGGACTAGGAGTCAGCAGAGCAGGGGGGCACTCAAAGTTCAAGCCGGGAGCTGGGAGCCAGGTCGTGACGAGTTTGCCAGCATGGGATAGGAAACAATATATATATATTTAGTTTGATATTTATCTGTAGATAATTTTACAGCTTAACATGTTTTCTGTAAATCCTGCACATGGAAAGACTTATTTTACTATTCGTGAAGTTAAAGAATATACAGAGAGATCAAATATCAGGGTATGTCTTCTGACAAATTGCTGTTGCTCTTTTAACATGGGTATTGCAAACTCCTCTCACTTGCAGTCTGAGAAAGAAAAGTGAATTATGTGACAATCATGTTGGGGTATAGGGAGTGTGAAAGAAAAGGTTGTACGATTTAATTTGTTTGCAACACACAACAAAAATGTAAATACCTGTTAATTACTTGTACACCTACAGTAGTTAGTAAAGCAAAAATGAAGCCCATTTTTTTGTACTTCTGAAGGGATGAAAACAAACATTTTCATAGGATCAAAACAAATCAAGACTCTTTACTTGGTGTGGTGCACAAATGATAAATATTCACTGAAACACATCATTTATGTGCAATATAGTTTTTATCAGTAACACTGTATGTCTGTGCTAATTTAGTGGTCATTTCAAAGAAAAAGGTGCCGCCTGTAAATAAGTGTTCTACTTCATGAAGCTTTAATTGCATAAAAAAATCGCCTACCTCATGTCCATTAAAGTTAGGCTGGTTGCAAAG
Source organism: Lissotriton helveticus (assembly GCF_964261635.1). Lineage (NCBI taxonomy): Eukaryota > Metazoa > Chordata > Amphibia > Caudata > Salamandridae > Lissotriton > Lissotriton helveticus. The sequence continues at coordinate 102,786,739 of NC_136067.1, forward strand.
CTTTGTAGTTATAAAAAGTGGGTCAGGGCTCTAAAAGGTTTGGGAAGCACTGCTCTAGAAGCATCCGATACTGTGCCAGGTAAGCCCAACACCAGCATCCTATTTAGATGGCATCTCCCCTTGGACTGAGAAAAGCTACTGGGACCATACATGGATAAGATGCTTAAAAAAGAAGTCTAAAAGGACACAGACCGAGCAAAGGCTGTGGGAGCACGCCCAACTAAAACCTGCAGTTCTGGTTTCCCGTGCCAATAGAGGAGGAGGAGCAAAAGCTGCAGCCACAGAGCAGCTCCATGCTCCTCAGTATCTGTGGGTCTTGCAGGGAGGCCGATCATAAAGGAGGATTCCAAAGCAGCAGCTACGGTAAAGTTAAAGAAGCCCATGGCAGAGCCGCGCTGACTCAAAACAGTGGCTTAACTTCCATTTTCCCCGATCACACAACACTTGTTTGGGAAAGGAGCAATTTCTTACCTGTAATATTAGTTCTCCTCCAGGAGAATGCTTATCAAAGTCATGAGATCTAAATTGTCCTGACCACCTGCAGGACCCTGGAGCACTTTGCAAAATATATATTTATAGATGCACCAGCTAGCTGTTTTAGGAGGCAAAAAGCACAAATACATTGAAAACAATAGACTTTGTAGCATAAAAAGGGGCTAGAAGTGGCCACATTTCATTTTGTTGAATGTCACTTACTGTAATAATACTGAATCTAAAGTGAATAAAAATATCTGATTAAAAAGAAAATAGAGCAATCCTAGCACATTGACTACACAACTAGGTCATTAAAACTGGCACTGTGCCTATACGGGTTTACCCCTTAACTCTAGTCCCATTATGCACCTGAGGCGGCAGGTAAGTTCATTTTATGGAGGTGCTTTAATCTCTTGTCCAGGCAGGTGAAAGGGTCATTTATGAATACTGATCGAGATTCCCTTGGAAGAAAACCAGGATTACAGGTAGGAAAGGTTTTCTTCTCTTCCAGGGAATCTTCTTCAACAGCCATATAAGCACTGAAAATAATAGTAAGTTTAATAAAAATATATATATATATTTTTTTTTAATTATAACACAAGAGTAGAAATATAAACATCAGGCATCATTTGGCGGAACATATCGTAAAGGTGGACGGGCAAATCAATTAAGAAAATACACAACAATTATAGGCATCTGAAAGACATCAATACCAGCGTAGAGCTGAGGTAAAACAATGCTGTACAGATAACCGTAAGCAAACATCATCGGATCCCGCCCATCCAGAATACAGGATATGAAATCGGACACTCAACACCCAGATATGAAAAATAAAAGATCAGGAGAATATGCCACATCTCTTGCGAAGAAGGGAAAAGGGAAAAAGAAAGGTCATAGAACAAAATAAAGGAAAAATAACCCCCCCCCCCCGAACCCCCCACCCTGCACCCCTGCGGATGGCTACGACCTAACCCCACTAGCAGCGTGCCTGTCGCCCACTAAACTAACCCCAGGGAAGGGAAAAAGATGGAGGAGGGAATGTCGTAAAAGCAAATACACCCCCGGTCTCCCGTACCCCCCGCCAGCAGCGACCACCCCGAGACGTAATCAAACCAACATATAGCGAAATATACAAACCAATCGGGGGAGTGTAGCAAAGCACCACCCAACTCCCATCACGTTACATGTGACAATCCCGGCATTGAATCAAGCTATTGTATCAAACCCAAGCCCTCAAGTTCAACCCTGGCCGGTACGGTATTTCGTGAGAGTCTTCTGCACTCGAACCACCATCTCAAGGAAAAAGGCAGAACGTTCGTTAAAGTCCACGTCAGTGTTGCAGGATCGACAACCGGAAAGAAGTTCACGATATCCACGAAACGATCGAGGGAAAGTGTCCAGAAATAACGAATCTCTCCAACAGTCACTGAGGAACTTGTTACAGCACAGAAGACTGTCCATATCTGTACGAGGCGGCAGCAGGATCGAGCAGGGAACGCTAGCGACAATCACGGGCTCGCTGGCTGTGAATTGGGGGCCGACAAAGCACATTAAATCCGGGTTCTGCTCGGGGGCCTCGGTCTCAGGCGTACATTGCACCGCTGGCACCACAGATAGATGAGGACTTAACGGAGAGTCGTGCACCGGTCCCAAGATACCGTCCACTTGCACGATCAGTGTAATAATAGTAAGTTTATCTCACAAGAATAGTGGACAAGAAGAAAAAAAGCAGAACTGGTCCCGCTTTTATCCAAAAAGATTTCTCAGAGACCTGACCCACTTGTTCTGATCTTGAATCTGAATCCAACCAATGTCTGCTAAAGGTATGTATAGAACTCCATGTTGCAGCTTTACAAATGTCTGAAATTGGTACGTTTCTTACCATAGCAACAGTTGCTTTTTCCTAGTTGGATGAACTTTAAGTTTTATTAATCCACCTGGAAATGAATTGCTTATAAAGGATAGGCCTGTCCTAAGAGTGCCATATTTCACAAATAGGTGGTCAGTTTGTTTGATATCCTTTGTCTAGATACACTTTTAGTATACTTTTGACATTCAACCGGTAAAGAGCTCTCTGCTGGATTTGGGTAAAAGGTCGGCAAAGATTTTTTGATTTTCATGTAAATGTGTGTCTGCTGGATTTGGGTAAAAGGTTGGCAAAGATTTTTTGATTTTCATGTAAAGCTGACGTTGCCCTTGGAAGATAACCAGGGTGTGTTATTACAATGACATTTCTATGTAAACCTCTATAAAGCCTTTTTTTAACAAAAGTCCTGAATGTTGTTGACTTAGTGGATTTGCCATGTATAGGTTCATAGGGTAGACCCATTCATATTGAAAGCACAATATTTAATTCCCATGGCATAGAAGGGTCCCTTCTTGATAGAGTACCGTCTATGAAATTCTTCAGTAATACTGTTGTGAAGAAAAAGGTTTTTTGAAAGATGTCCTATATGCAGTAATAGGTTCAAAGAGAGGAGAGAGGGAGCTATTACTGCTTAAAGGTAAGCAGAAGGTGCAGCTACAGTGGTGCCCCAAAGGTCAAATTGATACAAAAAGTGCTGGGCTGTTCCTGGAGAGGGGGGGGGGGGTTTGTGTGAACCAGAATATGCGTCAAGAGGTGCGGAGGATATTGCTAGGGTAAAAAGGAATTAACCCTGGGCATCCATTTTGTTGTATTTAATGCCCTCACAAACCTTTGCAGGTGTCATGCTTCATCATTTGGGCCTGCTCCTTGTTGGGTCGGCGGTGCAATACCCAACGGGCAACACGTCAAAGAGGGGCTCTTTGGCGGAGATCTTTTTCCAACAGCCGTGTAGATGAAGTGCGGGTTTGGGGCCTGGTGAGTTGGTAGACGTTTTCAAGTGATTAAAATAAAGCTAGGGGTACCAAGGAATGCTTTATTCAGGCGGTCCGCTGCTTTAGTTAAATAGAGATTCTAGAGGGTGAATCTGGAATATTATGTTTCCAGAGTCTCTCCAGAAAGTGCTACTGTCCGGTCAACATGTTTCTCGCTGACGTATATTAACAAGCGATTCTTCAGGACCAATGGAACTATATAGCTAGTATCTAGAGGGTAACTGTCTACACTAAATCCCTAATGTATAATGTGTATACACTAGTGTAAATAAAAACCATACAAAGCTGGAAAGAAAGGGGGTTGAAGAGGCTGTTTCCCTATATTACCCTTCTTCCTTGAATTGCCTGTGTTAAACTGTCATTACCTGTTAAGGAAAGAGGAAAGACAAATCACAACAGGAATTATAAATGCATCAAATGACTAGATATTAGGTGTGGGTTGCATGCCAGTGTATTATTGCACTAGCGTGTATCGGCACCAAAATAATTGTGCAAGGTGGTATATGAAGCAGCATCAGATCTGATGCTGCTTCATATACCACCTTGGTATTTGATTTGTTTTAATTACTGGAACTATTGATTTTATCCACAGCACTCCCACTGAATGTCCCACACAGGAGAGTGCATGCACACAATTATTTTGGTGCTGATACACGCTAGTGGAATACTACACTGGCATGCAACCCACACCTAATATCTAGTCATTTGATGCATTTATAATTCCTGTTGTGATTTGTCTTTCCTCTTTCCTTAACAGGTAATGACCGCTTAACACAGGCAATTTGAGGAAGAAGGGTAATATAGGGAAACAGCCTTTTCAACCCCCTTTCTTTCCAGTTTTGTATGGTTGTATGGCTTACTCCTGCCATCTAGTATTTGGTTAGGATGTTTTAACTTTGTTTTTCTTCGAAGAAGTCTTTACTGTCACGAGGTAGATGACTCTTCCTTTCGGTGATAGTGCGCATGGGCATCTCAATTAGCTTATTTATTTTCCCCCATCTGGTTCGGACATGAAATGCTGCGCTCTGGTTCGACACCGTCTCTCAGGATCTGAAAGAGACACGTTAGTGATGGATTCCTTACCTTAGAATATCCCCAGGCGTCAGACTGGATCCGGAAATTTTTGCGTAGCAATACCCCTGCGCGTCGGTAGGCGTCGTCTGAGGCTCCACGTCCGTCGTCGGCGTCGTTGGCGCCGGAATGACGTCGTCGGAGTACTTAGACGCCGCCCATGCGCGCTGACGTCAGTTCTTCTTTTTTCCGCGCCAGCTAGCGCAGATCCGGAGAAGCTCTACCCCTAGTCATTTTTTTGACTAAACTTTTTGATATTTTTGATTATTTTTCGACTCCAACGGTGCCGGTAGGGATGCCCGGGTTCAAGCCCTGTTCGAAGTGCGACCGACTGATGTCGGTCACGGACCCCCATCGCCGGTGCCTGAAGTGCTTAGGCCTCGACCACGACGACCGCACCTGCTCCGACTGCCGGGCCCTGACGTCGAAGGCTAGGCGGGAGCGGTCCCGCAAGCGGCTCGAGCTCCGGCAGTCGGCCCCGCGCCGTTCCAGGTCCCGGTCCCACGGGAGGTCGAGGGACCGGACGCGGGGTCGGACTCCCCGCAGCTCCGGGAGTGGACATCGGTCGTCGGGATCCAAGTCCTCAGGTAAGAGGCATGAGAGGTCGGAGCGGCATCATCGCTCCTCCGACCCACCCCGACGATCGCACGATGCGGCCGGGGGTTCGGGCGACACCGCCCACGCGGCTCCAAGAGAGTCGCAAGCGTCGCCGCCTGCCCCACACCTTCGGGTCCCTGGGCACGGCACGGCGCGACGCCGGAGGAGGTCGAGCGGTACCTCATGGCCGTGAGGTCCCTCCCTCCTCAGCCGGGTCTCGTGGCACCTTCGGGCCCAGCGGTCCCGGCTGGAGGACCTAGCGGGTCGGGCGCTTCGGCCCTGACGCCGCTGGGTGCTTCGGCCCCGGCGCTGCCGGCGACTTCGGTCCCGGCGCCGCAGGACCTCACCGGATCCGCTTCCGGATCCGGGTCGTCGCCGGTCGCCGTGCTGCCAGCCACGCACCGCAGAATACCCAGCAGCGCGGTGGCGGCCGTGGAAACCGCTGTGGCGGCGGCGGTCGGGGTCAGTGGCGAGGCCAGTCCACACCTCCCTCCGCAGCACCTGCCTCCAAACCTTCCTAGTCCGAGCTTTCAGGCCCCTGTGACGCTTGTGGGAGGCAGGGTTCGCCATCACCACTTCCACTGGCGCACTGTCACATCGGACAGGTGGGTGCTGCAAATCGTCCGAAGGGGCTACTCCCTCCCCTTCGAGGCGACCCCTCCAGCCATGCCACCGCAATTCCACCGCGTGTCGGGGGATCACTTGCAACTTCTGCAAGAAGACGTCACGGCCCTCTTGGCCAAGGGGGCCATCGAGCGCCTTCTTGGGCCAGAAGTAGGGTGTGGATGTTACTCCCACTACTTTCTGGTGCCCAAGAGGGGCAAGGGGGGCCTGCGCCCGCTCTTGGCCGTACGGAACGTCAACGGCTTCCTCCGTCAAGAGAAGTTCAAGATGCTGACTTTGGCTCAGGTATTAGCTGCCCTGGACCCCGGAGACTGGATGGTAGCGTTGGACTTGCAGGACGCTTATTTTCACATCCCCGTCCTGCCGGCCCACCGGCATTACCTGCGGTTCACGGTAGGCCACGAGCACTTTCAGTTTACCGTGCTCCCCTTTGTAGGAAGGTGGATACCTGACTATGGTTGCCCCCAACTTTTTGCCTAGTGTTTTGCTGGTTTCTGACTTAGTTGGCCTGGGATCCTGCTATTCAGGACCCCAGGCTTCCTGCTCTCTCTGTTAAAATGGACTCTATGTACCCTAGGTACATATCTAATTGGATACTGAGTCACCTTATCAGTCCCTGTACAGTATACCTTAGGTATCCAGGGCATATGTGTACCCAGGGCCTACCAGGGGCTGAAGCATGTATTATGCCACCCCTGGCTGGCCATCCAAAACTGACACAACTGGCTGCACGACAGCTGGGGCAAGGTGGTGTAATCACCCTTTGCTTTAGATATAGTATACCTATATCTAACCCTAAAATGGACACATATATTCCTATCAGTCACTCCTATGGCAGGCCTTATCAATCCTGAAGGCAGAGTGCTTGGAATTATGTGAGATGGTGCTCTGGCACGAGCTGAGCCCGTTTGCAGCTTGCGGAACCAAGTCCAAATAGCTGTTCCATGATAACGCTATACCATATACTCTTAAGTGCATTATAATCCTCGCGGTTAAATGCTAACTTTGGTATAGCATTATCAAAACATGTCGAGTAAGGTGTCATACGAATTGGAATACTAACCCCTCGCCAATTCTGGCGACGGGGTTAGCATTCCACCCTTCTAGAGGGACACGACATGTATGTAACTGTGAACCTCGGTTAAAGTCAGACACAGCCTCAGCTCCACAAAATGGATGCTGCCACCGAGACACAAGTCTGCCCTCCTGCTGCTGGGAGTCCTTCCAGCAACGGAGGCAGGGACAAAGGGTTTCCTGTCAGGGGCGGTGCTAGCACCATCCCAGACAGGATTTTGTGTATCCCAGGTAGGCAGGGCTGAAAGGAAGGTGACTGCAAGTGGCACCCCGGTGCTCACTATGCATAGGCCAGCTCAAACCAGTTCCTGGGGCACCCCAGCCCCTGAGCTGGGGAGAGACCGGACAAAGGAGAGGGGTGTAACCACCCCCCTCCTGGTCCCACCCATAGGGCAGGACCTAGTCGTGTGCCAGCCCCTTTTCTTAGGATAAAGGTAGGAGCAGGCCCCCTTCCCAAATTAGATAATCTTGAACTACTTTCCACGAAAGGAACTCTTGACTCTCTCTGAAGACTCTCCCTTGTGGCTAAGGAGTAGCCACCCTGCACCAGCAGGCACCATCGAAGCTCTTGCGGTCTGCTGCACGTCCATCCTCCGGATCAAGACTGCCCAGCTCGACGAGACCCGGATTCCCTGCCATCTCTGACCTCTACCTACATCATCCAGCCCAGCTGAGATTCGTGGGTGTGACGAGACCCGTGGGACCGGCCATCTTCAAGACCTGCACGACGCTTCACCAGCACGACACCCGAGAGACCCTCGAGTAAGTGAACTGGGGTTTGAGAAGCCCTAACCCTAAGCAGCTCCAGCACCGAAGTCCAGCCCCCCAGCATCCAAGAGATCTGCGTGGGGCCCTTCTGCTTCTTTGCTGCTTGCCACGTTGTCCGGTCACTCGCCCGTTGGCTAGTGACCCTCTTGACGACGTACCACTACGTTTTCACCGCTGGTCTAGGTCCCCTAGACTGGCCCTTGCTTCTTGTCCAACAAGAAGTGCCCTGGACCCTCCTGGTCCACTCCAGACGCCATCTTGACTCCACCGCGTGGGCTTGCCTCTGCCAAGGTTTGTTGCTCAAATCCTGAGTCCAGCATCGCCGACAACCGACAGCCTCGTGGGACAGCTCGCACCTCCAGCCTGGACGCCGACAACGCCTCCTGGCCCGTGTGACTGCAGAGTCCAGCGTCGCCCACTCACCTGGTCGAGGTGACTTCATCCGGTGCCATCCTGGTGCCCACATAATCACTGGCTAGTGATTAAGAACTAAGTCCCCTCTGCTTTCAGGTCGTCTCCTTCACTGATCCATCCTTGGATCACACCGAACATCTTCACTGGTCGCCTGCCAGCAACTTCTTCTTTCAGGCTCCATAGACTTCAACGAGGATTCCCGACGTCTTTTGAACCCTATGCAGCCGCGGCCCCTGGGCTAGGTAACTCGAGCATTTCGGTGCTCCAGCACAGGTTAACTCTCCTAGTGTCCAGATCCTTTTTCGTTTTTAGTCTACCTAGTCGGATTCGTCCGGAAACAGTAACTTTAGAAACGCTAGCATCCATAGACTTCTTCCCGCATCCTGCGTGAGAGTGCACACTCTGCACCCGATCTCCCTAGGCCTCCTGCTCCTAACCTTAGGGTTCAGTAATGTAGTCCTAGCGATCCTGAAGCCTCTGGATCTTGTTACTTACCTGCTAGTATTTCGCATTCCACTTTTTGTGTATATGGTTTTTCGTGCCCCTCGGGCATTTGTGTAAATTGTGCAACTTGAAGTATTTTCATAAGAGTTTTGTATTGTGCTTAGCTCCCTGACTCATAAAGAGTTCAGGGTAGACTTGTTATTAATAAATATCCTATATTTTTATAACAACTTGTGTGGTGTCCTTTCACTTGGTGTTCAAGGGGTATATGTGATGGTAAAACAGCTGGCTTAACACGCCCTCTAGAGTTTAGCCTAAAGACTGCTCTTGTCCACGCTACTAGGATAGCTGGTCTAATAAGGTTGACTTACAACCAATCATCAATAAGGGTTGTTTGGTATGATACAAAGTGATCACTAGAATAGTGAACACTATATATCAGGCCAACTTCTCACATCGACGACGACATCTGTAATTCCAATATCGTCGGCGGGGATATCTCCAGCGTCGACGGAACCAACGACGATTCTGGCAACGGAGAGACGAGTGATGGTTTCTTTAACAAGAATCACTCCAGAGATGACGTCCCCGAGAAGGGTGACCCCTTTACCGCCAACTTTGTTGTTGGACCAGGGAGAATCTGAGGAAGACGGACAGGATGCTTATGACTATGCCAATAGCCCGTCTCAGCTACTAATCAAGAGTCAAGAGACAGATTCAGAAGGGGCATATGACCAAGAGGAAAGAGAATATCAGCAAATGGCCCACTCTAGGAGCTATGTGCCACAAGACATGACTTCGGTTCCAACAACTTTCCTGCATGACCTCCACAAGATGTTGCAGGACTATAAGTCAAGAGCTGAAAGACCAACACCACGTAGGTCTGCTCCTTCGACACCAGTGAGGAACCCCTCATCTGTAGTCACTCCGGTACGTCCGATACAGACGCCACCTCAACCTCAGCGGCCGGTTCCTCAGGCTCTGTCAGAGCCAGCTGATGACCCGGATGGGGATGGTAATGATGATGAATCATCCAATGATGACCAAGAGTCAGATCATGATGGGGATGAATATGATGACTACATCATCCCGGACCAAGCTTCGCCACATCAAGACTTGGTAGATTCACCTCCTGTTGACATCGGCAGTTTTCACCAGCTGATGGAACGTGCAGCTGGGAGATTTAAACTGGTAATGCCCGCTCAAACTACGGACTGTTTCTGATATGATTTCAAAGAAACGCTCCGCAAGACAACAAGGTCGATTCCAATTGTGGATCATTTGTGGGAGGAAGGTTTGAAAGCTATGAAAAACCCAGCGACGGTGGTCCCTGTGCTACCGCGTCTGGATAAGAAGTATAAAGCACCAGATGATGGACCTGCAGCGCTAACGGGCCATCCAAAACCTGACTCTGTCATCTCACAGGCAGCACAGAGGAAGTCGCGGAACCCCTCTGCTCCCTTAACGGCCCCTCCTGACAAGGATGGACGACGACTGGATAACACGGGCAAGCGTTTTTCATCGATGGCTAGCCTGCTAATACGGGCCGCCAACGCTTTGGCGTTATTAGGACGATATGATCGCCAATTATGGTGTGATGTAGCTCCATATCTGGAACACCTTCCACCGGAGTCAGTGGTGGAAGCAAAGAAGACTTTACAAGAGGGTGAGGCGGTCTCTATGGAAATTATAGACTGTGCCATGGACATTGCCCCGACGTCCTTTCGGGCGTTGGCAGGAGCGGCAGTGTTAAGACGCCAAGGGTGGCTGAAGGCGACTTGGTTTAGACCGTAAATTCAGAACAAGGTCCTTGATCTGCCCTTCGATGGCGAGGCCCTATTCGGGAAATTGATAGATGATACTCTTCAAGAGATCAAAAAGGACACTGAAACAGCCAGGTCGCTAGGTACCCTCCAGTATCGCAAATCTCCCTTCAGAGGTTCGAGAGGCAGAGGAGGTAGTTATAGAGGTTCATACAAACAACAGCAGCAACGCTATTCTTCAAACACTTCAGGATACCAGCAAAACCGCCAGTCATACCAGCAAAGGCAGGGCCTATCCTCGGGTTACTCGAGGCCTTACAACAAGGGCAAGCAGGCTGCCCGTGGACGGGACGCGTCCAAGCGCCAATAGCGGCCTCCTGGCTCTGCCTACTGTTCCCTCCTCCAAGAGATCATCAGTTGGAGGCAGGGTTTCAAAATTCCTTCAAAATTGGTCCAAAATAACATCGGACCGTTGGGTGATCAACATCATAAGGCGAGGACATACTTTGGAATTTATGGAAGTCCCTCCACCCAGGCCCCCGGCAGCCATTCCATCTAAACATATGCGTCTCCTGAGGCTCGAAGTACAACACATGCTCCGCAAAGGGGCGATAGAGCTGGTCCCCTCCAAACAACAGGGCCAAGGTTTCTATTCCAGGTTCTTCCTGGTGAGAAAGACGCTGGAAAAATGGCGCCCCATCTTAGACCTCAGGGAGCTAAATACCTATCTCGTCTCCCTATCCTTCCGGATGGTATCCTTACAGGACATATTGAAGATGATCAGTCCGGGGGATTTCATGGCCACGCTCGATCTGGAGGACGCATACTTCCATGTCCCGATTCACCCAGCACACAGAAGGTTCCTACGCTTCACAGTAGCCAAGAGCCATTTTCAGTTCAGGGTTCTGCCGTTCGGCCTTCGCTCTGCCCCAAGGATTTTCACGAAGGTGCTGGCACCGGTGGCAGCATTTCTGCGAAAGAACCACTTCCAGGTCTTCCCTTATCTGGACGATTGGTTACTGAAGGCCCCGTCCAGAAGGTTAGCGCAGGACGCTGTGCAGGCTTGCACCAATCTATTCCAGAATCTGGGGCTCACTTTGAACAGAGAAAAATCCACGCTGAGGCCCTCAAGAAGAGCACGGTTCCTAGGAGCAGTGTTAGATTCAAGGCTCTCGAGGGCGTTTCCTACTCAAGAGAGGATAGAGAAGCTGCAACGGTTGGCACGAAACCTTCGGGGAAAAAGGTGTCTTTCTGTACGCAGCTACAAGTCGCTGCTAGGGGTGATGTCCTCATGTATTCCCCTAATTCCACACTGCAGACTACGGATGCGTCCCCTGCAGGAGCAACTGGACCTCCAATGGAAACAAGTGCACGGATCGTTCGCGGACAAGGTGGTTGTCACTCGGGAGATGAGAGAGGCAGTGATTTGGTGGTCACATCAAGACAATTTGTGCCAAGGTCTATCCTTTGCAAGTGTACCATCGCCTCAAATACTAACGACGGATGCGTCATTGGAGGGATGGGGAGCAGTGATGCAGGATCTGCAGGTCAGCGGCCATTGGTCTCCTCGCGAGCAAAAACTGCATATCAATCTGTTGGAGCTGAGAGCGATCAGGCTAGCTCTTCAGGCTTTTCTTCCGCGACTCCAGGGTTCACAAGTTCTCATCAGGACGGACAACACCACAGCTATGCATTATGTGAACAAGGAAGGAGGGACGAGATCACTCCTCTTGTCGCGAGAAGCTCAGCAGATATGGGAATGGTCAATTCTTCAGAGAATTTCACTAAAGGCGGAGCACTTACCAGGAGTGCTGAACGAAGGCGCCGACAGACTGAGCAGGTTATCCTCAGTCAGTCACGAGTGGGAACTAAAACAGCAGGTTCTGGATCTACTATTTCAGACATGGGGCACACCGGAGGTGGACCTATTTGCAACGCCAACCAACAATAAATGCCGGTCCTACGCCAGCAGGTTCCACCATCAAGGCTCATTGGGCAATGCCCTGTCGATAGCCTGGACCGGGAGGTTTCTTTATGCGTTTCCACCAATTCCCCTGATTCCACGCCTCATCATGAAGATAAAGACGGAACCATGCAAGATACTCCTAATAGCCCCAGCATGGCCGAGACAATTTTGGTACACAGAACTACATCTGCTGTCGCTAGTTCCTCCAGTCCTGCTGGGGGAGGTGCCGGATCTTCTGTCAATGTCCGGAGGACAGGTTTGGCATCCAGACGCAAAATCATTACACCTGACGGCATGGCTCCTGACCAGCGAGAATTCATGAATGTCCCTCTTTCCAAGGAGATAAAGGACATACTTTCCCAGGCAAGAGCACCTTCAACAAACAAGACATACAGATTAAAATGGAAAAGGTTTTGTATTTGGTGTAAGAAGGAAAAGGTTGATCCTTTTACTTCAAAACCTCATCAACTCCTGCCTTATCTACTCTCGCTAGCAAAGTCTAATCTTACCCATTCTACGATCAAGGTCCATTTGGCGGCAATTTCACGATTCAGGAGATCTGACTCTGGTCCTTCATTATGGTCTTCAAGAATTGTCAAGCAATTCCTTAAGGGCCTGTTCAGGGTCTATCCACCAGTGAGACCTCCTCCTCCAACTTGGCATTTAAACTTGGTCCTGGCCCAACTGATGAAGGAACCATTTGAGCCGATTCACCGCTCAGACTTGAAATACTTGTCATGGAAATTGGCTCTACTCTTAGCCCTGACATCGGCTAGGCGAGTGGGGGAGTTGCAGGCCCTTACTATCCAAGAGCCGTTTTTACAGTTCAAAAGGAACACGGTCATCTTGCGGACGAACCCAAGATTCATTTCTAAAGTTCCTACTGACTTTCACTTAAATGAACCAGTAATTCTAAAGACATTTTTTCCAAATCCAGTCACTCCAGCGGAGAAGACGTTGCACACTCTGGATTTACAGAGATGTCTGAAATTCTACTTAGACCGTACCAAGACATTTAGAAAGACTTCGCAATTGTTCATTGCCTTTGGTGGTCCAAGCAAGGGTCTCCCTCTGTCCAAACAGGGGATCTCAAGATGGCTTTTGAGTGCTATTCTGCATTACCACAACATAGCAGGAAAACCTCTGGGGGGCAGGATCCGTGCTCACTCAACGAGATCATTGGCATCCTCAACAGCCCTCTTTGCGGGGGTACATATAAAATACATTTGCAGGGCTGCTACCTGGAGCAGTGTGCACACTTTCACTAAGCATTACTGCTTAGAGTCATCGCAGCAGGATGATACGGCGGTGGGCCAGGCTGTCCTGAGGAACCTCTTCAAGTGATTGGTGAGCTTTCCTTTCTTTCCCACCTTCCATTGGTAACACATTTTGTAATTTCATTTTTTGATGTTATAAGGTACTTATTTACAAAATGTGTTTATGATGCTTTACTGCTTGCTATTCTGATACAAAAGCATGAGAATCTATGAAAGTTCCAATACTGGGGCAAGAAAACAAGTTACTTACCTGTAACTTTGGTTCCCCTGTATTGGTAACTTTCATAGATTCCCATGCGCCCACCCACCCCCCCGGGGAAAGCTCAGCCTTCAGCAAGTAGGGTGTCTAGCACACAACGGCTACGAAAATCTGAGGCTCTGAGGTTCCTTCAGGAAGGTTCCAGGGGTGAGGCTCTTCTGATTGGCTGACGCCTAGAGTTTGGTCTCTTTTAACAAAAGAGGCCGATATGTTACAAAAGTGAATGAGGCCTAGGCCTTTCCTTTCTCTTTTGTACCTACTACTATGGTATTTTTTTATTACCGAGACTCCCATTCCGACGACGGGGAATGATACAAAAGCATGGGAATCTATGAAAGTTACCAATACTGGGGAACCAAAGTTACAGGTAAGTAACTTGTTTTCTTCAGCTCAGATGCCTCTTGCTTTACCAAAACAATCTCCAACATATGCTAGACGACTATTACCGCCGGTTCCCTCCATCTGAATCAGCAGAGTCTGTTCCACCGACACCTGTTCCTCAAGCTTCCACCTCAACATTCAGGTCTCCTAGACCGCCTTTCCCGTTACCATCGCATCATTCTCCAGATGCAATTTCAGCGGATGATGATAGGGAGGAAGGTGAAGTAGGTGAAAGGTCTCTAATGTCTGAGTGGGACGAGTACCAAATTCAAACTCCATCTCCTTTATCTCCAGTTCCCACTGATTCTCCTCCGTTGGATATCGGAGGCTTCCACCTCCTCATGGAAAGGGCAACTCAAAGATTCCTTCTTCCCATGGAAATGAAGAAGGATAAATGCTTCCTGTACGATTTTAAGGAGGCAGATATAGACAATCCCCCATTATAGATTTTATCTGGAAGGAGGGATTGAAGGCAATGACAACTCCTGTGTCTATCCCTCCAGTTTTCCCCCGGCTGGACAAGAAGTATAAAGCGCCAGACAGTTCACCGGCATGCCTCATAGGTCACCCAAAGGCTGACTCCATAATTGTACAAGCTGCTCAAAGACTGGCTAGGAATCCTTCTTCTCCGATCACAGCCCCACCCGACAGGGATGGCAGACGGTTAGACTCAATTGGAAAAAGAGTCTCCACCATGGCAGCGACAACAGTCCGTGCGGCTAATTCACTAGCCATCTTGGGTCGGTACGACCGTCAAATGTGGTCGGACATCTCACCATATATCAACATGTTACCAGAACCTTCAAAAGCTGAAGCGCTAAAGATTTTACAGGAAGGGGAACGTATCTCTGCGGAGATTATAGATTCGGCCGTGAATGTCGCATCCACAGGTTTCAGACAGCTAGCGGGTGCTGCCGTTCTGCGTAGGCAAGGCTGGTTGAAGGCTACATCTTTTTGCCAGGAGGTTCAGGCAAAGATAATTGACATGCCGTTTGATGGAGAGTTATTGTTCGGCCAACACGTAGAAAAAGCCCTACAAACCATCAAGAAGGACACCGAGACAGCCAGATCTCTCTGTACTTTACAATTTCGTAAGCCACCCTTTCGGGGTGCGAAAGGACGTGGATCGTTCTCCAATCGAGGGAGCTACAGCCAACAGAAATCTTATCAATCATATCAAGGAAATCAACGATACCAGTCACAGCGACAGCAGTCGTATGGACAACGTAACCCTGCCTACTCACGAAATAAAAAGATGCCTTTCTACCGCGGAAGGGATTCAAATAAGAAACAATGAAAACCGCCACCTGCCACCGCTTCTACCGCAATCCCATGTAAAGGTTGGAGGAAGAATCTCCCAATTTTACTCGAACTGGTCCTCAATAACATCGGACAAGTGGGTCTTGGACATCGTGGCCAGAGGCCATGCTCTAGAATTCGAAAAGTTTCCTCCAAATTTTCCCCCAAGAGGCCCACCTCTAGCTCATCCCAAGGAGCTGTTTTCCCAGATAAATCTGATGATACAAAAAGGAGCGATCGAGAGAGTCCCTCAGTTACAGCGAGGAACAGGATTTTATTCAAGATTTTTCCTTACAATGAAAAAATCGGGAGAATGGCGTCCCATTCTCTATCTTCGCTTCCTCAACAAATACCTAAAGAAATTGTTCTTTCGGATGTTAACGCTTCAAGAAATCCTTCAACTTCTGTCGGCAGGGGATCACATGGCCACCCTCGACCTTCAAGATGCGTACTTCCATGTTCCGATTCTTCCCAGACACAAAGTTCTTGTGGTTCAGAGTGGCTGCCAGGGACTTCCAGTTCAAAGTCCTTCCCTTCAGACTATGGTCGGCACCCCGGGTGTTTACGAAGGTTCTACCACCAGTGGTGGCGCACCTCCATCTGGAAGGGATTCAAATATTGCCTTATTTAGACGACTGCCTTATTAAGGCGAATTCTTTTTCGGACGCAGATGCCCATGTCCAGAGATGTCTGCTCTATTTCAGTCGCTGGGTGTATCAACCTCGACAAGTCCCATCTTGTTCCTTCGCAAAAACAACGTTGGACACAAAACTAACCCAGGCCTTTGTCTCAAACGAAAGGCAGCAAAATATCTGCAAACTAGCTCACAAGTTAAGATAAAAAAAGTCAGTTTCAGTCCGGCAGTTCAAGTCTTTTTTAGGAATGATCTCTTCTTGCATCCCCTTAATACCCAACTGCCGCCTCAGGATGAGGTCCCTACAAGAAGAACTCAACCACCAATGGTTACAAGTTTCAGGATCGTTCGATGATCTTGTTCATGTCACTCCTAGGATGCGAGAAGCCTTCCTCTGGTGGACTCAGAAAAGGAATGTGGAGAAGGGATGTGCATTCCTACGAGAAGCGCCAAATTTTATAATCACCACAGATGCGTCCCTTGAGGGTTGGGAAGCACATCTTCACGGGCTGACTGTCAGCAGAAAATGGAGCCCTCAACAACGGAAGTGCAATGCATATCAACCTACTGGAACTACGAGCCATCTTCTTGGCCTTGAAATTATTTCGAACAGTCATTCTAGCAGCCACAGTACTGATTCGGACAGACAATACTACAAGTATGCATTACTTGAACAAACGGGGAGGAACAAGATCTGCTCTTCTCTCTCACCAAGCCCAAGAAATCTGGGACTGGGCGATACGGCGCAGGATCAATCTTTCGGCAGTTCACGTACCGGGAGTTTACAATGCCCTGGTGGAATCCCTCAGCAGGTCCACAGTATCCACTAACGAATGGGAACTACATTAGCCGACGGTGGATCGAGTTTTTCAGTAGTGGGGTCATTCTGATCTAGACCTCTTTTCGACCAATCAGAACAGCAAATGCTTATTCTTTGCAAGCTGGCTTCCCTACAAGGAATCTTGGGGGAACGTGTTTTCGATGAATTGGTCGCAAATATATGCTTGCGCTTTTCCTCCTATACCATTGGTTCCCAGAGTTCTCCGGAAAATGAAGAGAGAACCTTGTCGCTAAATTCTCATTGCTCCCAGGTGGCCTCGCCAGTTCTGGTTCACTGAACTTCTATCAGAATGCGATCCCATTCAGTTTCGACCAATACCGAACCTCCTGTCCATTCAGAACGGTCAAATTTGCCACCCGGACCCTGCATCTCTGAAATTAGCAGCCTGGCGCCTGAGCACCTTGAATTCGCTCATCTAAATATCCCTGCGGATTGCCAAGAAGTTCTGGCTAATGCTCGAGTGCCTGCCACGATAAAGACATAGACTTAAATGGAAAAGATTCATGCATGTGGTGTCAATCTGCCAATATTTACCCCATTCAGGCAAAACCTGCGCATATATTACAGTTCTTCTTACATTTAGCAAGATCAGGCCTTTCTCATTCAACTTTAAAGGTGTTTTTAGCGGCCATTTCAAGGTTCGGAAAGATGGTTCCAATTCTCTCTACTAGACAAGGCTAATACAACAATTCTTTAAAGGGCTATTTCGAATGTTTGCTCCTGTCCGCCGTTCGCCTCCACCCTGGCAACTCAATGTGGTACTAGCGCAGCTCATGCAGCACCCATTTGAGCCTATTCATAGAGTGGATTTAAAATTTCTATCCTGGAAGGTGTCTCTACTACTGGCCTTGACTTCAACTAGAAGAGTCAGTGACATTCAAGCTTTCATCATAAATTCACCTTTTCTGCAGTTCACTTCCAATTCTATAGTGCTACGCACAAATCCCAGTTTATCCCGAAGGTGCCTTCGGACTTTCACCTCAACGAACCAGTCATCTTAAAGACATTCTTTCCTAATCCGCAATCCCCTGCGGAAAGGGCGTTGCATACCCTTGACATCAGAAGATGTCTCAAGTTCTATTTGCAAAGGACCTCTACCATTCGTAAAACAGATCAATTGTTTGTTGCCTATGAAAGAATACGGCAAGGACATGCAGTGTCTAAACAGACCATAGCTCCTTGTATTTCTGCCGCCATTGACTTTTGTCATCAACAAGCTGGAAGACCTTTGCCGACCACTCCAAGAGCGCACTCTACTAGGGCGGTCTCTTCCTCGACTGCTCTGTTTGCTGGTGTTCCTCTTCAACAAATCTGCAGAGCAGCGACTTGGTCCAGCAGACACACTTTTGCCAAGCACTATTGTTTGGAAGCTACCAGAAATGCTGATATGTCAGTGGGTCTAGCGGTTCTCCGCAATCTTTTCAAATAAGGTGAGCCTCTGTTCTTCCCTCCTTCTCTGTACTGCTTCTCAGACGCTTATTATCATTAGATAGATCAGATAGATATAGATATACATATGTGTATATATAATAGCATGGACCCATGGTTGCACGTTTGCATGTCTTGATGCATATTTACAGAATTCTTGGTATATTACTCGTATGCTTTCTATGCACATGTTTATGTGGCAAGGAGCGTCCTCCAAGCATTAGTTGGGTACTGCTATCTACTCTGATTCAGGCATGTGAATCTATGAAAGACACCCCAATACTGGAGAAGAACAATTGTTACTTACCCATAATCTGTGGCTCTCCAGTATTGGTGTCTTTCATAGATTCACATGCAACCCGCCCACCTCCCCTTTATGCTCTTTTCTCTTGGTTACACTCTGTGCGAGAATATCTGAAACCCGGAGCCTCTGAGGAGAACATTCTGGTGGGTGCTGTCGCCTGATTGGCTGAAGTTTAGGCTATGTATATTGACTATGATGGTCATAGATGTGGAACTTTTTTCCTTGTATCTTTGGGCTACTTTACTTCCTGGTTTAGGTTACCAAGGCTCTTTGGTAATTATGTGCATAATTATTGCTTTTTTATGTACCGTGGGACTCCCACTCCGACGACGGGGAATGATTTAGGCATGTGAATCTATGAAAGGCACCAATACTGGAGAACCACAGATTATAGGTAAGTAACTATTGTTCTTCTCTGACACTGTTCAATTTATTCATGGAACCATTCACTGAAATTCTCAACTCGTCTAACAATATCACATGTACGCTGACGACACACAATGATACCTTAAGATCCACACCCTAGAAGACATATAAAGCATTCAACACAACTCTCGGAAAAACTCAGACCTGGCTGGCAGAAAACCATCTAAAACTGAATGCCCTAAAAACCGAATTACTCCTAATCGCTCCTCCCGCCTAAGTACCCATAATGCAAGACTGGATCAAACACCTTACTGCACTCAACTGCCAACCTTTCATCGTTGACTCTGCGAAATCGCTGGGAATTACACTGGACAGAAACCTCAATATGCAAAAACACATCAACAACGCAACAAAAGGTGCAAACTTTCAGATAAATACTCTGAGAAAACTGAAACCTTTCCTGCCGGATAAAGACTTCAAACTGGCAGTACAAGCTGTATTCATCCCAAGAGTTGACTACGGGAGTGTCTCTCTCTGCCGCTTGCCCAGAGTTGCAACGCTCCCTGTAAGAACCTCAATCAACGCCGCAGCAAGACTTATCACTGGCTCCAAAAGAAGCTCCCACATATCTCCTGACCTAAAATGCCTTAATTGGCTACCTTTTGAAGCCAGAATACATCTGAAAATAGCATGTATGACACACAAAGCCATTCACCACAACGCACCTAGCTATTCAGCACAGAAACTGGCACCCTCATGTGGGGTCAGATCTTCAAGAAGTGCTAAAAACCTTTTACTGAAACCGTAAAGATTCAACAAGAAGAAAACGTATACCTGAAATTTTTCAGGGATGGCGCCCAGAATATGGAATGCTCTACCCCCAGAAACTAGACTTAATCCCTCTACGGCGTCTTTCAATAAAGAACTGAAATCGCTTCTCATGGCTAAATTCACTTGAGCATGGACTACTGTTATTATGCTACACAACGTATCTTCTACATAGAACCTTTTATTGTCTACTGTCCAGCCAGGTTTCCTGGATATTGTATCTATATTTTGCTTGATATGCATTGAATGTTTTGTTATGTACCTTATACCATGTATCTATGTTAGGATGTTTTTATTATCATTGACCAGCATTGAACCTTATGTTATTCACTATGTACCTATGCAACTAAGACACTTACCCTATTAAGCGCTCTGATACCCGCAAGGGTCTGGTTCGTGCTATATAAAACGTTCAAATAAAATAAAAATAGAAGAGCCCTTTTATATTACATAGAAAGAACAAAGTAATTTCGTAAGGCTAAAACAACTTCTTGTTGCTTTTGCTCCACCTCACACGGGCAATCCTATATCCAAGTCGGGTATTGCCGGATGGATTGTTGATTGTATTCTGACTTGTTATGCAAAAGCAAAGAGAACTTTAACGATACCCCGTGTAGCGCATTCCACTCGCAAAATAGGGGCTACTATGGCTTTCTTAGGAAACATTCCCATAGCTGCCAATTGTAAGGCTGCAACATGTTCTCCAGTATTAGGGTGTCTTTCATAGATTCATATGCTTGAATATCCCTCGTCGTCGGAGTGGGAGTCCCACGGTAAATAAAATCGCAATAATATATATAAACAACATAAAACCTGAAATATGTAATAGAAAAAAGGCATAAAAAGCCTACACATATTTCTACATAGGAATGCATGGAAAAGGAAAAAACCATTTGCAGCCTATCATTGTCATTATGTTGGTCCAAACCACAGCCAATCGGGCGCCAGCAACCCTCTAGAACCTTCTCCTCAGAGCTCAGCACCTCAGATTTTCTACCGCACGTCGTGTGAAAGGAGTCTCCCTGAGCTCTGCTCAGTTTTCTTCAATTTTCTTCAATTTTTCTTCTTAATATCACAGTTTTGTAATGTCTTCCTACATGAAGTCTACGTTCAGACCCTGTCACTTGTAGGAAGCTGCGACCTTTTCCTGTGAACCCTCATGAAGAGTATATGGAAACACTCTGCTTGTCTCTGACATGGTAAGAGGAGAAGGGGTTGTTCTTGTGCTTAGACTGTACCCCCCTTCTGATGTGGGAGGAATTTTTTTGTTTGTCCTGCACATTAAGGTTTAAGTGATGCTTCTCCTCTACTTCACCAGCTGAAGTAACATCACAATTAAGGGGTCTCTGGCCTTCTTTGAGTCTGCCTCCCACATCTACGCCCACGAGATTTACTCTCAGGCGTCTAGACTCACTCTGCGCACTTTTCTACGTGAAAATGTGCCAGCTTGTCGACGATACGGTTTATGTACCCTCTGACGACAATCTTTGCCGTCACTGTTGCTCTGCAACGACTATGCCTCCAGTCATGCGTCGACGACAGTGAGGACAGTGCCCTCTTGTCGACTACAGGCTCGTAGCAGTTGGCCTTGTCGACGGTAGGCCCGTCGACGGTGGCCTTGTCGACGGTGGCCTCGTCGACGGTGAGCCCCGTAGACGGCGAGCCCCGTAGACGGCGAGCCCCGTAGACGGCGAGCCCCGTAGACGGTGAGCTCCGTCAACATTCAGCTTCGACGCCAGTTGGCTTAGTTGACGGATGACCCTGTCAACTGTTGGATTCGTCGACGGTTGAGCCCGTCGACAGTTTGTTTCACACACTGTTGACTTTTATGCACAATGTGTTTTGGGTAGACGATTTATCTCGTCGACTGCAGCTTTCTGCTACATCCACGTGATGGCTTGATGGCTTTTTACTCCTGCCTTTATATCTTCTCTTAAAAACTGGAGCTCTATTGCATTCACCTCCGTTGAATATTGGAGGTTTTCCCCTCCTTATGAAGAGAGCGGCAAATCGTTTTTCTCCAGTATTAGGGGTGTCTTTCATAGATTCACATGCCTGAATCATTCCCCGTCGGCGGAGTAGGAGTCCCACGGTACATAAAAAGCAGTAATATGCCATTTGTACATAGCAAATAACAGTATACTAAACCAGGAAGTAAAGTAGCCCTAGCTACCATGGAAAAAACTTCCACATTAGTGACTATCCAAGTCATTATGTTTAGACCAAACTGCAGCCAATCAGGCCACAGCTCCCACCAGAATACTCTCCCCAGAGACCCAGGCTGTCAGATTTTTTACCGCACGTCGTGTGATAGGGAGTCTCTCTGAGCTCTGCTCAGTTTTTTCTCTACTTTTGACAGTTATCACTTTCAAACATGTCTAAATCAAAGTCCCTTTTCAGGGCCTGTGAATCCTGCGGAAAGGCACGGCTGTTCAAGGAGGATCCGCATACTCTCTGCATCTACTGCTTGTACCCTGATCATCAGGCTAAGGAGTGCAAGATTTGTCGCACTTTTCCTTCAAAGACCCTCAGGGACAGAGAGGGTCGCTTGCTGCTATGGATTCAGCGGATTAAAGACAAGGATGTCCCCCTCTCAGAGGTAGGAAGTTTGGCCTCAGTGTCTTCTATGGGATCTAATGTGAGAAGTTGGCCTGATATATAATTTTCACTATTCTAGTGAGCACTTTGTATCAGTCCAAACAACCCTTATTGATTATTGGTTTTAAGTCAACCTTATAGACCAGCTATCCTAGTAGCATGGATACGAGCAGTCTAAGGCTAAGACTCTAGAGGGCGTGTTAAGCCAGCTGTTTTACCATCACATTACCCCTTGAACACCAAGTGAAAGGACACCACACAAGTTGTTATGAAAATAAACAGATATTTATTTATAACAGGACTACCCTGAACTCTTTATGAGTCAGGGAGCTAAGCACATAACAAAACTCTTAAGAAAATACTTTAAGTCGCACAATTTACACAAATGCCCGAGGGGCACGAAAAACCATATACACAAGAAGTGGAATGCGAAGTTGCTAGCAGGTAAGTAATACTTTTCTAGACTGTAGAAACGCTAGGCCTACAATGCTGAACCCTTGGATTAGAAGCAGGAGGCCTAGGGACGCCGTGTGCAGAGTGGGAACTCTCACGCGTAATGCGGGAACAAGTCTATGGATACTAGCAATCACAAAGTTACTGTTCTCGGGCGAACCCGACTAGGTGGGTCGAAAACAAGAGTGGATCCGAACACTTAGGGTGTTGGACTATGCTGGAGCACCGGAGTACTCAGTTTACCTAGCCCAGGGGCTGCGGCTGCATAGGGTTGAAGTTGCGTCGGAAACCCTCGTTGAAGATCCAGGAGCCTGAAGAAAGAGGTTGCTGGCAGGCGGCCAGTGAAGAAGTTCGTGGTGATCCAAGCCTGGATCAGGGAAGAAGAAACCTGTAAGCAGAGGGGACCAAGTTCTGAATCACTAGCCAGTGATTTGAGTGGGCACCAGGATGGCACCGGACGAAGTCACCTCAGCCAGGTGAGTGGGCGCTGCTGGGCTCTGCAGTCTCTCGGACCAGGAGGCGTTGTCGGCGACCAGGATGGAGGTGCGAGCTGTCCCACGAAGGTTCTTGCTGTCGACGTCGCTGGACCCAGGATTGGGCAACAAGTCTTGGCAAATGCAAGGCCCACGCGGTGGACCTAAAATGGCGTCTTGAGTGGACCAGGAGGGTCCAGGGTGCTCCTCTTTTGGAGGGGAGCAAGGGCTAGTCTGGAGCAACCAGACCAGCAGTGTTTGTCGTCGTGGAGCGTCGTGAGAGGGCCACTAGCCAACGGGCAAGCGACCTGGACAACGCGGTTGGCAGCAAGGAGCAGAAGGGCCCCACGCAGATCTCGTGGATGCAGGGGGGCTGAACTTCGGTGCTGGAGCTGCTCAGGGTCGGGGCTTCTCTTACCCCAAAGCACTCGGTCGAGGGTCACTCGGTGGTCGTGCTGGACAAGCGTCGTGCAGTTCTGAAGATGGCCGGTCCCTCGAGGTCTCGTCACACCCACGGATCACAGCTGGGCTGATGATGTAGGTTGAGGTCAGAGGTGCCAGGGAAGCCGGTTCTCGTCGTGCTGGAGCAGTCTTGATCAGAAGGAGAGACTGGCAACAAACCGCGATGCTTGGTTGGTGCCTGCTGCTGCAGGGTGACTACTCCTTAGTCACAAGGGAGAATCTTGGGAAGAAGTCTTGAGTTCCTTTCGTGGAAAGTAGTTTCAGGATTCAAAGATGATCTAATTTGGAAGGGGGCCAGTTCCTACCTTTATCCTGCAAAAAGGGGCTGGCACACGACTAAGTCCTGCCCTATGGGTTGGACTAGGAGGGGGGTGGTTACACCCCTCTCCTTTGGCGGGCTTTCCCCAGATCAGGGGCTGGAGTGCCCCTGGAACTGGTTCAAGCCGGCCTATGCACAGTGAGCACCGGGGTGCCACTTGCAGTCACCTTCCTCTACAGCCCTGCCTACCTAGGATACACAAAATCCTGTCTGGGACGGTGCTGGCACCGCCCCTGGCAGGAAACCCTTTGTCCTTGCCTCCTGTGCTGGGAGGACTCCCAGCAGCAGGAGGGCAGACTTGTGTCTCGGTGGCAGCATCCATCTTGTGGAGCTGAGGCTATGTCTGACTTTAACCGGGGTTACAGGTTACATACATGTCGTGTCCCTCTAGAAGGGTGGAATGCTAACCCCGTCGCCAGAATTGGCGAGGGGTTAGTATTCCAATTCGTATGACACCTTACTCGACATGTTTTGATAAAGCGATACCAGAGTTGGCATATAACCGCGAGGATTATAATGCACTTAAGAGTATATGGTATGCGTTATCATGGAACAGCTATTAGGACTTGGTTCCGCAAGCTGCAAACGGGCTCAGCTCATGCCAGAGCACCATTTCACATTATTCCAAGCACTCTGCCTTCAGGATTGTTAAGGCCTGCCATAGGAGTGACTGATAGGAATACATGTGTCCATTTTAGGGTTAGATATAGGTATACTATATCTAAAGCAAAGGGTGATTACACCACCTTGCCCCAGCTGTCGTGCAGCCAGTTGTGTCAGATTTGGATGGCCAGCCAGGGGTGGCATAATACATGCTGCAGCCCCTGGTAGGCCCTGGGTACACCTATGCCCTGGGTACCTAAGGTACACTGTACAGGGACTGATAAGGTGACTCAGTATCCAATTAGATATGTACCTAAGGTACATGGAATCCATTTTAACAGAGAGAGCAGTGGGCCTGGGGTCCTGAATAGCAGGGCCCCAGGTCAACTAAGTCAGAAAACCAGCAAAACACCAGGCAAAAAAGTTGGGGGCAACCATAGTCAGGGATCTACCTTCCTACATATGGGATCTAGGAAAAGGATAGCTGAGGGTGAGGTGACTTCTCCTAAGGCTAAGGTGGCGAGGCAGGCCCAGCTCACTCAGGACGCTGTTGAGCCTTCTACCTCAAAAACAAAGAAATCCTCTGAAAAATCTGTGAGGCCACCAGACTCAAAAAAGACTGTCTTTGTCACCTCAGAGACCTGTAACCAAGGCAGCGACTTCTCTGCCGGTTTCCTGTCAGACGGCCACTGTAGTGACTTCTACTATGACCTTTTCCTCACCAAAACCCTCTTTGGTGATGTCCTCAGCGTCCTCTCCAACTTTTGTTCATGTCCAGATTCGTCCCATCTCGTCGACGAAGAAAATTACACCTCCCGTCGACGAGCCTCCGTCGACAAGAAGCTTGCCGTCGACGACGGCCTTACCGTCGACGAAGAAGACCTTACCGTCGACGACGACACCGTCGACGAAGCAGCCGTCGACGATCCCATCGTCGACGAAGACCCCGTCGACGTCGTCGACGGTCTCGTCCACGAAGAAGATAGTTCCGTCGACGACCTCGTCGACGAAGAAAATGGTTCCGTCGACGAAATCCAACGTGTCGACGAAGACTAAACAGCCACCGTCGTCGACGGAGCAATTATCGTCGAAGAGTACATCGCTGACAACGAAGTCTAAGCCGCAAGACACAGACTTTCCAGTGGCTCAAGGGAATCCAGCAACACCCAAGCTGTCATCTTGTACAGATATCCAAGTCTGGTCAGCAAAAAGCAATGTGATACCGCTGCCATCTCCAGCCACCACTGCGGCTCTATTGCATAGATGCGTCCATCCCAGTCTGCATCTATGTCGCCACTAACGATGCCAGACAGGCTCTTGGATTCTGAGGAAGAAGACTCTGGTGACGAATTATTCCAAGCAGCCAAGAGTCCATCGGACTTGCTTATACTAGTAAAAGATCAGGACTTAGAGGAGCAAGTGACACAACCGCCCAGGTTGGACACTGCACCAACACCAGGGATGCAGATGCCTATGGAACTTTTCCAAAATTTACAGTACATGTTGAGCGATTACTATCGCCGTTTTCCGCCTTCAGAGTCTGGCGAATCACAAATCTCTTCTCCACAGCCTCGAGTGACCCCGAATCCAATGCCTGCTATGGCAGAAGAAACGGGGCATGCCCCATCAATACCGGTGCCTAACAACCAAACGGAGGATGAGAATACTGATGAGGAGGCTCAGGAAGAAGGTGAATTAGATAAAACGGACTCGTCGGAGTATGAAGATTATCAAGCTGACTCACCTTCTCCGGATGAACAACCGAAGGCTGAATCGCCACCGGTGGATATTGCGAATTTCCATAGGATTATGGACAAAGCAACTAAGAGATTTCTCATTACTATGGAGACTAAACAGGACGATTGTTTCCTGTACGACTTTAAGAGTTTGTCTCAGAGGCAAAGTTGGTCTATTCCTATTATAGACTTTATTTGGAAAGAAGGTTTAAAGATCATGGCCACGCCAAATTCTTTACCTGCGGTTTTACCGCGAGTGGATAAGAAGTACAGGGCACCAGCTTCTTCACCTGCTTGCCTGCTCGGCCAGGCCAAGACGGAATCAGTCATTTCGCAAGCAGCTCAAAAGAGAGCAAAGAATCCGTCATCTCAGATCTCCACTCCTACGGACAGAGACGGGAGACGACTCGACACCATTGGAAAAAAGGTATCGACTATTGCAGCGACCACAGTTAGGGCTGCTAATTCGCTGGCAATTCTCGGCAGGTATGATAGACAAATGTGGTCAGACATATCGCCATACATTCAGAAACTGCCTGAACCAGACCGGACCGAAGCCATGAAAATTCTGCAAGAAGGGGAGTGTGCTTCGTCGGAGATCATTGACGCTGCAGTGGACGTAGCAGCTACAGGATTCAGACAGTTGGCAGGAGCTGCTGTCCTTAGAAGAGAGGGATGGTTGAAATCTACATCCTTTAGACAGGAGGTGGAGGCCAAGGTATTAAACATGGCTTATGATGGCGAGTACCTATTCGGCTCGCATGTGGATGAGGCTTTGCAGGCCATCAAGAAGGATACAGAAACTGCACGATCATTGGGTACTCTGCAGTATCGGAAGTCTTCCTTTCGTGGTGCTGGAGGAAGAGGGAACTTCACAAATAGAGGAGGATATTACCAACAGCGTTCATATACGAACAAC
Organism: Lissotriton helveticus; assembly: GCF_964261635.1. Lineage (NCBI taxonomy): Eukaryota > Metazoa > Chordata > Amphibia > Caudata > Salamandridae > Lissotriton > Lissotriton helveticus. The sequence goes on from NC_136067.1 coordinate 102,813,973, forward strand.
CAAAATACCCAGAGGTACCAGCCATATAAGCAACAACCTTATGGCCAGAGAAGAAATACTTATTCACAGCCCCGAGGGAAAACAACATATCGGGGTAGAGACACCCCTAACAAAAAGTGAGAATCGCTTCCTGCCACCACTTTGTCCCAGCCAGAAACGAATTGGAGGAAGAATATCCCTACATTGCTCAAAATGGTCAAACATTACTGTAGGAGAGTAGGGTCTGCAATCCTATGATCACCCAGATTTTTGCTTTTTGCTTCACTGGTTTACGACTTTCCCTGGCTGTGGGCCTGCTAATCAGACCCACAGCCTAGCTGTTCTCTCTACTCCAAATTGTACCCAGGTACTGAATTGGCACTGGGCCCTCTCAAGTCCCTGTACCCAGGGCTGAGGTGCACCCAGAAGTCTCCCAGGGGCTGCAGCATGTATTATGCCACCCCTGGGCTGACTAACTAAATCAGACACAACTGGCTGCTTGACAGCTGGGGCAGAGTGGTGTACTCACCCTCTGCTGTAGATATAGTATTCCTATATCTAAACCTAAATGGACACACAGATCTCCTATCAGTCACTCCTATGGCAGGCCTTGACAATCCTGAAGGCAGAGTGCTTGGAATCGCGTGAGATAGTGCTCTGGCATGAGCTGAGCCTGTCTGCGGCTTTCGGGATCCATCCCTTAGCCGTTTCCATGATATCGCATACCATATACTCTTAAGTGCATTATAATCCTCGCGGTTATATGCCAACTCTGGTATCGCTTTATCAAAACATGTCGAGTAAGGTGTCATACGAATTGGAATACTAACCCCTCGCCAATTCTGGCGACGGGGTTAGCATTCCACCCTTCTAGAGGGACACGACATGTATGTAACCTGTAACCCCGGTTAAAGTCAGACAGAGCCTTAGCTCCACAAAATGGATGCTGCCACCGAGACACAAGTCTGCCCTCCTGCTGCTGGGAGTCCTCCCAGCCCAGGAGGCAAGGACAAAGGGTTTCCTGCCAGGGGCGGTGCCAGCACCGTCCCAGACAGGATTTTGTGTATCCTAGGTAGGCAGGGCTTTAGAGGAAGGTGACTGCAAGTGGCACCCCGGTGCTCACTGTGCATAGGCCGGCTGGAACCAGTTCCAGGGGCACTCCAGCCCCTGGCCTGGGGAAAGCCCGCCAAAGGAGAGGGGTGTAACCACCCCCCTCCTAGTCCCACCCATAGGGCAGGACTTAGTCGCGTGCCAGCCCCTTTTTGCAGGATAAAGGTAGGAACTGGCCCCCTTCCAAATCAGATCATCTTTGAATCCTGAAACTACTTTCCACGAAAGGAACTCAAGACTTCTTCCCAAGATTCTCCCTTGTGACTAAGGAGTAGTCACCCTGCAGCAGCAGGCACCAACCAAGCATCGCGGTTTGTTGCCAGTCTCTCCTTCGGATCAAGACTGCTCCAGCACGAGGAGAACTGGCTTCCCTGGCACCTCTGACCTCAACCTACATCATCAGCCCAGCTGTGATCCGTGGGTGTGACGAGACCTCGAGGGACCGGCCATCTTCAGAACTGCACGACGCTTGTCCAGCACGACCACCGAGTGACCCTCGACCGAGTGCTTTGGGGTAAGAGAAGCCCCGACCCTGAGCAGCTCCAGCACCGAAGTTCAGCCACCCTGCATCCACGAGATCTGCGTGGGGCCCTTCTGCTCTTTGCTGCCAACCGCGTTGTCCAGGTCGCTTGCCCGTTGGCTAGTGGCCCTCTCACGACGCTTCACGACGACAACCACTGCTGGTCTGGTTGCTCCAGACTAGCCCTTGCTCCCCTCCAAAAGAGGAGCACCCTGGACCCTCCTGGTCCACTCAAGACGCCATTTTAGGTCCACCGCGTGGGCCTTGTATTTGCCAAGACTTGTTGCCCAATCCTGGGTCCAGCGACGTCGACAGCAAGAACCTTCGTGGGACAGCTCGCACCTCCATCCTGGTCGCCGACAATGCCTCCTGGTCCGAGAGACTGCAGAGCCCAGCAGAGCCCACTCACCTGGCTGAGGCGACTTCGTCCGGTGCCATCCTGGTGCCCACTCAAATCACTGGCTAGTGATTCAGAACTTGGTCCCCTCTGCTTACAGGTTTCTTCTTCCCTGATCCAGGCTTGGATCACTCCGAACTTTCTTCACTGGCCGCCTGCCAGCAACTCTTTCTTCAGGCTCCTGGTTCTTCAACGAGGGTTTCCGACGCAACTTCAACCCTATGCAGCCGCAGCCCCTGGGCTAGGTAACCTGAGTACTCCGGTGCTCCAGCATAGTCCAACACCCTAAGTGTTCGGATCCACTCTTGTTTTCGACCCACCTAGTCGGGTTCGCCCGAGAACAGTAACTTTGCAACTGCTAGCCTCCATAGACTTTTTCCCGCCTTACGCGTGAGAGTTCCCACTCTGCACACGACGTCCACAGGCCTCCTGCATCTAATCCCAGTGTTTAGAATTGTAGGCCTAGCGATTCCTGAGTCTAGAAAAGTATTACTTACCTGCTAGCAAGTTCGCATTCCACTTACTGAGTATATGGTTTTTCGTGCCCCTAGGGCATTTGTGTAAATTGTGCGACTTAAAGTATTTTCGTAAGAGTTTTGTTGTGTGCTTAGCACCCTGACTCATAAAGAGTTCAGGGTAGTCTTGTTATAAATAAATATCTGTTTATTTTCATAACAACTTGTATGGTGTCCTTTCACTTGGTGTTCAAGGGGTAATGTGATGGTAAAACAGCTGGCTTAACACGCCCTCTAGAGTCTTAGCCTTAGACTGCTCGTATCCATGCTACTAGGATAGCTGGTCTATAAGGTTGACTTACAACCAATCATCAATAAGGGTTGTTTGGACAGATACATAGTGATCACTAGAATAGTGAGCACTGCAAATCAGGCCAACTCCTCACAATTACCACCGACAAATGGGTGCTGGATGTGGTTTCCAAGGGCCACATATTAGAATTTGTAAAAAACCCTCCAAATTCACCCCCAAAAGGACCGCCCGAGCACATCTCAAAGAGCTGTTCATCCAAATCAATACAATGATTCGAAAAGGGGCAATCGAGAGAGTACCTCAACATCAGAGAGGAAAAGGTTTTTACTCTCGTTTTTTCTTGATACGCAAAAAATCGGGGGAATGGCGCCCCATCCTCGATTTGCGTGCCCTCAACAAATACATCAAAAAATTAACATTCAGAATGTTAACACTCCAAGAGATCCTCCAGTTTTTGGCAGAAGGGGACCACTTGGCAACACTCGACCTTCAGGATGCTTACTTCCACGTACCCATTTTCCCCAGACACAGGAAGTTCCTAAGGTTCAGAGTGGCTGGCAGGGATTTCCAATTCAAGGTGCTTCCCTTTGGACTACGTTCAGCCCCAAGAGTATTCACAAAGATGTTGGCGCCTGTAGCGGCCCACTTACGATTACAGGGTATTCAGATATACCCATATCTGGACGATTGCCTTATCAAGGCCAATTCCTACGCCACAACAAGCAGACATGTCCAGAAATGCCTTTGCCTGCTTCAAAGCCTGGGTTTCTCAGTGAACTTCGAGAAATCAGATCTGATACCATCACAAAGGAAGTCTTTCCTAGGAGCAACGCAGGATTCCAAGCTCGCTCAGGTCTTCATTTCAAGCGAAAGACAAGAGAAGATCCAAAAAATGGCGACTACCCTCCTCAGAAAAGAGTGCATTTCTGTTCGAAAATTCAAATCTTTCCTAGGGATGATCTCATCGTGCATCCCTCTCACTCCAAATTGCCGTCTGAGGATGAGACCCTTACAAGAGGAACTCAGTCACCAATGGGTGCAGGTATCAGGTACCTTCGAGGATATCATCACCTTAACACCTCGAATGAAGAATGCTATCCTGTGGTGGAGTCAGAAACACAACCTGCAAGTGGGGTGTGCTTTCCTCGCAGAAGTCCCCAGATTCATCATAACCACGGATGCCTCGCTAGAAGGTTGGGGCGCTCACCTTCAAGGGATGACGATCAGTGGCAAATGGGACAGACAACAAAAGAAATGGCACATCAATCTATTGGAATTACGGCCCATTTACCTCGCCATGAAATCTTTTCAGGCGATACTGGAAGGCTCGACAGTGTTGATTCGAACAGACAACACAACGAGCATGCATTACCTGAACAAACAGGGGGGCACAAGATCAGCCCGGTTGTCCCAGCAGGCTCAAGAGATCTGGAATTGGGCTCTGACTCACGACATCAACTTGTCAGCGGTGCATGTTCCAGGAGTAGCCAATGTGCTGGCAGATTCCCTGAGCAGGTCCAAGAGCAGCACTCACGAGTGGGAACTGCATCAGCCAGCGCTGGATCGGATCTTCCAGAGATGGGGTCTCCCCGATCTGGATTTTTTCGCAACATATCAGAACAAGAAATGTACACACTTTGCGAGCTGGATTCCCCACAGAGAATCTTGCGGGGATGCTCTGTCAATGAATTGGGAGCGGATATTTGCCTACGCCTTCCCGCCAATTCCATTAATTCCCAAAGTCATCAAGAAAATGAGGACACAACCGTGTCGAATAATTCTGATCGCTCCACGGTGGCCACGTCAATATTGGTTCACACAGCTTCTTCTTCTATCAGAACGCGAACCGGTCCAACTGCCTCAAATTCCGAATCTTCTGACAATTCAAGAAGGCAGGGTATATCATCCGGACCCTCATTCTCTGAAATTATCGGCTTGGCTCCTCAACACCATGAGTTTGCACACTTGAATATTCCGCAGGACTGTCAAGAAGTCCTAGCCAATGCTAGAGCACCTTCAACGAACAAAGCTTACAAACTTAAATGGAAGCGCTTTTGTGTTTGGTGCCAAACTATGAATTTACATCCCATGAATGCGGAACCGGAAAAGATCTTACCTTTCTTTCTACAGTTGGCTAAATCAGGTTTGGCGCACTCAACACTTAAAGTGTTTTTAGTGGCTATATCCCGATACCGTCAGGATGGTACGAATTCTCTATATTCCTCAAGAATAATCCAGCAATTCTTTAGAGGTTTATTTCGTATGTTTCCTCCAATACGTCGGCCACCCCCATCCTGGCACTTGAATATAGTACTGGCTCAGCTCATGCGCCATCCTTTTGAGCCAATTCATAAAGTTGATCTCAAGTTCATCACTTGGAAGGTTGCATTACTGCTGGCGTTAACTTCAGCCAGAAGGGTGAGTGACATGCAAGCGTTCACGTCTAAGCCACCTTTCTTGCAATTCACAAATGACTCTGTGATACTACGCACCAACCCAAAGTACATGCCCAAGGTGCCATCGGATTTTCATTTAAATGAGCCAGTGATACTTAAGACATTCTTTCCGAGTCCGCAGTCACCAGCTGAGCGGACTTTACACACATTAGACATTAAGAGATGCCTTAAGTTTTATCTTTCAAGGACAGCTGCCATCAGAAAGACGGATCAGCTATTTGTAGCGCATGGCAGACCGAGACAAGGCTGTGCAGTGACTAAACAGACTATCGCCAGGTGGGTCTCATCCACGATAGGGCTCTGCCATCAACAAGCAGGTAAACCCTTACAGACCTTACCTAAAGCACATTCTACGAGAGCAGTCTCCTCTTCAACTGCTTTGTTTGCTGGTGTGCCTCTCCTGCAGAGCTGCAACATGGTCCAGCAGGCACACATTCACGAGGCATTACTGTCTGGATTCTTCAAGTGATACCGATGCCTCAGTGGGGAGAGCAGTCCTGCGTAATCTTTTTCAATAAGGTGAGCCTCTGATGATCTCTCCCACCTCCTCTTGCTCTTTTGACGCTTTAATATGTTATTGCATTACTTATGTTCATGCATGAAAACTGTCACCTTAGCGTCTAAGAGATATATATTATATTACTGCTAACTACTCGGATTCAGGCATGTGAATCTATGAAAGACACCCCTAATACTGGAGAAGAACAATAGTTACTTACCTGTAATCTGTGGTTCTCCAGTATTGGTGTCTTTCATAGATTCACATGCACCCACCCACCTCCCCTCAGAGTCTCACCCAGACTGTTCGATATATATATATATATATATATATATATATATATATATATATATATATATATATATATATATATACTCAGGTACACTCCGGTGCTACAAAATCTGACAGCCTGGGTCTCTGGGGAGAGTATTCTGGTGGGAGCTGTGGCCTGATTGGCTGCAGTTTGGTCTAAACATAATGACTTGGATAGTCACTAATGTGGAAGTTTTTTTCCATGGTAGCTAGGGCTACTTTACTTCCTGGTTTAGTATACTGTTATTTGCTATGTACAAATGGCATATTACTGCTTTTTTATGTACCATGGGACTCCTACTCCGACGACGGGGAATGATTCAGGCATGTGAATCTATGAAAGACACCAATACTGGAGAACCACAGATTACAGGTAAGTAACTATTGTTCTTCTCTTTTGCCCTCGTCCTGGTGAAACCACAGAAACAAGTTTGTTCAGTTCCTATTATGGACTTTATTTAGCAAGAAGGTGTTAGACTCTTGCAGAGGCCCAACTCTGTGCCGGCGGTTTGTTTTCCACGCCTCGACCAGAAATGTGAAGCTCCCCACTATTCAGCCTACCCTGACTCAGTCATTACTCAGGCGGCACAGCGATTATCTTGCAAGCCAGTTGGGCAGGTATGCCGCCAGATGTGCTCTGACATGTTGGCGCCAATAGCACTTATTCCAGAATTCTCCAAGCCTCACGCTTTGAAGATCCTGCAGGAGTGAGAGAGAGAGAGAGAAGTGCATCAGAAATGATACACTGTGAAGCGGACATTGCGTGTACAGGTTTTCCACAGCTCGCTATAGGGGTAGTCTGGGAAAGACAATTTTGCTTCAATGCTACGTCTTTCGCAAGGAGGTTCAGACTTCAATACTTCACTTGTTCTTTTGATTAAGGATCCCTTCTGGCCAGCATGTTGATGAGGCACTGCAGACACAGATACTGCCCGCACCTTCGGGATATAGAATCGCAGCCTTTTCGTGGTGCCGAGGACGTAGCTCCACGTCCTTTGTTTCAAGGGAGTTCCATCCAGTATTGGCTCCTACAATCAGAACCAACTGCGTTACTCAAATCAAACGCAGTCACATAGGCACAGTACCAACAGGTCCTACATAGACAATCATCGTACAGCCAAGGCAACTCTTCTAAGAAACAATGGATTACCGGGAACACACCTTTATTCCCTCCAAAAACGTCAGAGATCTAATATCTCAGTTTTACTCCAATTGGTCAAAGGTGACGGAGGACCGTTGGGTTTTTAAACGTCATGCCCAAGGGCACACTTTAGAATTTGTCAAATTTCCCTCTTTCTACACCTCCAAAGGGACCTCCTCCTTCTCCTCTACGGGTGTCGTTTGCACAAGTGTCTATATGGATACAAACAGGGACCTTCGGAGTGGTTCCGAATCTCCAACAGCGTTAGGGTTTACTCTCAGTTCCTCATCAACAAGCAAATGAGGAAAGTAGCGCATGATTTTAGATGTTTGCGCAAACTTTACAAATGTTGTCCCTCAACAAAATCCTAAAGTTCTTATGCCAGAACGACTTTATAACTACTCTCAACCTCCATGATGTCTATTTTCATGTGCCAATCCTTCCTAAGTTAGGAAGTGGCTACGCTTTACAATAGGTACAGAACTTATTCAATTGAAGTCCTACCTCTTGGATTTAGGTCCGTTTCACGTGTCTTTACGTAAATCCTGGCACCAGTGGCAGCCTATCTACGTCTGCAAGGCATACAAATTTATCATTGCTGAGACAACTGTATAATAAGAGCTCGCTCTTATTTACAAGCAGTCCAGCACACCCAGACTTGTCAGTCACTGTTTCAAAACCTGATTTTCAATAAATCATGACAAGTCCCAACTAGTACTAGCTCCGATATCAACGTTTCTCGGAGCATCAATCAATACAAACCTAGCAAAGGTGTTTGTCTCACACGAGCGACGGGCCTGCATCTCCCACTTGGTGGTTCTTCTACGTTGGTTGCAGGTCTCCAGTTCCTTCGAAGATCTCATTCAAATCAATCCTCGGATGCAAGAGGCCTTTTTGTTTGGTGGGTCCAAGAAAGAAATTTGTAGAAGGGGTGTGCGTTATTCCTTCAAGAAGCGCCAAATTACACAATCACCACAGACGCATCCTTTCGAGGGTTGGGGAGCATATCTTCAAGGGCTGAAGGTCAGCAGGGAATGGAACCCTCAACAAAGGCTTGGCGGGTGCCGCTCGTAGACGCGAGGTGGAGCAAGGACACTGAACTCTTTCTTGTGCCAGATTAGAGGTCGCAGCGGGGCAATCCATATCTTCACCGGCACACCAGCGGGACTGCGAGTCCCAGGCTTCTAAGCGGCTGAGCAAGCGCCGCACCTGGAGACTCTTCCCGGCTGGACACGACCCCACGCCCTGAGCAGCCAAAACCGCGACTCGCGGGAGCCGCTCGTAGACGCGAGATGGAGCAAGGACACTGAACTCTCTTTTGTGCCAGATTAGAGGTCGCAGCGGGGCAATCCATATCTTCACCGGCACACCAGCGGGACTGCGAGTCCCAGGCTTCTAAGCGGCTGAGCAAGCGCCGCACCTGGAGACTCTTCCCGGCTGGACACGCCCCCACGCCCTGAGCAGCCAAAACCGCAACCCGCGGCTCCCGCTTCGCGGGAGCCGCTCGTAGACGCGAGGTGGAGCAAGGACACTGAACTCTCTCTTGTGCCAGATTAGAGGTCGCAGCGGGGCAATCCATATCTTCACCGGCACACCAGCGGTACTGCGAGTCCCAGGCTTCTAAGCGGCTGAGCCAGCGCCGCACCTGGAGACTCTTCCCGGCTGGACACGCCCCCACGCCCTGAGCAGCCACAAAACCACTCCTGCAGACGCGCATCGCGGGACACGTGCGGGCGAATGCCGGGCTAAGCCCGGGCAAAGGGCGGGCCGTTTTAGGCCGTTAGAGGCCGGTAGAGACCGGACCGGGCCATCCCTCTGACGCCCTGTTCCTTCACTTCTCTCCTCCTTTTTGCCTGTAACTGACGTCCTGAAGGCGCCCTACACAATAATGGCCTCCAGAGAATCTAGAAGCAAGGCGGCCCATCAGGTTTCTGGTACCATGGATAAATTTCTCTTCAGGGCTAATGCTGTGGTCAACAAAGGACTTACTGTGCTAGAAGGACAAATTGAGGAGGGTGCTGACATTCTGTCCCTGGCTTCTCCGAGTTCCTCAATTAATGCCAGTACACCTCTACTGCTTGATGCTACCCACCTGTCACTTTTGGACAGTATTGATCAGACCATTGAGTCAGTCCTGCAACAACTAAGGACACCTTTATCTTCGCACAGGGATAGAGACTCATTACGCCTGTCTGGGGTTGTAGAGCCCTCCCCCAATGCCGACCCTGCAGAGTCTGAGTCACAGGAGGTGGGTTCTGATGTAGCCCTAATGGATCATAAGAGTAGCACAGGGGATCATGCGTCCAAAAGGAAGAGGTCAAGGAAGCCTAAAGGTGCCAAAAGGGCTAAAGTCGACTTAATAATGCCCGCCCAAGATGACAACATAGACATTGCGGCTTCATCTGGGGTTTCTCCTACGAGGAACAGGTCGGAACCAGCCAGCCTCCCACTTGCCTCATCCGCACCCGTGTGTACTGGGCCATTTATTTTTGGTGGGGCCCCTTCCAACACCACAGACTTGCCCACCAGCTCACTTACGGATATTATTAGAAATCTTCTGAATCCCCTGACCGTCAGACTGGACTCTATAGAAGCCAGACTGACGGTCATAGAAAAATTTTGTACTAACAATGGTATTGATTCTGGTTTGGGAGTAAATTCACGTAGGACCCCTAGGTCTAGTGCTGGGTCTAGTCAGTTACCCCCAGCTCCAATCACCCAGGCCTCAAATCCTCCAATAGCTCAGCTGAGGGTAGTCTCCAATAGCAGTTCTGAATCAGCCCCCCAACCGGTTCCACTAGTGCCCCAAGCGATGAGGCCCCCGGTACCTGCTCCCAGAAGGTCAAAACAACCTGCTCCGTCACATCAACTTGGACAGGAGAGACCAGTCAATGGGCAAATTGGCTGCCCTACTAGCCCTAACACAAGGCGTAGGACAGTTAATTTGCCCCCTGAGGCAGTGGCCTACACTGCGATCTTGGTGGGAGTACCAGAACTTACCGGTGGCGTAATGGAACCGCAGGATTCCCTGCGCAAAAGGTGATCAGCTGGTTAAACATCCATAGGCCACTCCCTTTCCATTTAAAGGGAGAAGTACTTATGGTCAGAAGGGTTCCATGGATTGGGTCTACTTCCAAGAAATGTGTGGGGGACTGTATAATCGTCAGCTTTAAAAGTCCACAGGTTGCCCCATACATTTGTAACTGGCTTGGCAATGTAGCCAAGACCTCCATTGAATTGTTGCCTCTTTCATATTTTTATCCAAATGTATTCAATTCAGCTGTGAGGAGGGACGAGGGCTGGACTAGGGTGGGCTTTGCAGTGGATGGCTCACGATACAGGCCCAGGCATAATGCATTCCCTATTCATGGTAATTTTGTTCACCCTAATAGATTTTCCTGTCTTGACCAGGTTGACTGACCACAAAAGGGCTTCACCTCACAGGTTTCCAAGGATACTGTTATCGCGAATGCAAGTATGGGGGTGGCGAGAGCTGTTTGTGAGACTAACATCAGGACACAGGATTCCCTTGAAAGGAGAAGTTTATCACTTGGAAGCACCAGGGACCTAGTAGTCAATTCACCAAAGAGTTTAACGGGTACTAATCCGACAACGGTAGCTGTGTGTGTTCCGTCCCCCGCACCAGCTGCCCCAATTGTCCTGGAAACTCTTGACCCTCCTACAGCCACTGTACCAACCACATTTGAAGGGCCAGGTTCTAGGGCAAGCATTCAATGTTTGAAGGTCCTCTCCTGGAATGTGGCGGGGATAGCAAATAAGGTGCACTCAACTGATTGGGACCTCCTGATAAAGGGCAGTGATGTCTGCCTCTTTCAGGAGACGTGGGCGAGGGAACCCCTGAGTAGAATGGGCTATGAAATCTTTGAAATTCCGGCCAAGTGGAGTGGCAAATGGAGGCCCTTAGGGGGTCTGGCAGTCTGGGTAGCCAGTCACATTGGATGTCGGGCGGAAAACATGCCTACGTTCTCGCAGGACATCCAGTGTGTGCTGCTCAGATGGCCTGGCCCAATAACCCTGGTAATTATTAACGTATACTCGCGCCCAGTTGCTGTGGCTGCGGAATCATCTACTCTTAATGACTTATCATCCTTTCTGGGTCAATTGTCTGGTGACTACAAGATAGTGATGGGCGGGGATTTTAACTGTCACTTCGAACCCCTAGAAGGGTTAAAGGAGGGCGCCCTCACTACTGAGGATGATTTTTGGGGAGTTCCATCATGTTCATCTCCTCATCCCAAAACCTGGTCCCCGCTCGCAGTACAGATTATGTCCCTTACCCTACATTTTGCAATAAGGGCTTGTAACGGGCGCACCCCGTCAGATACCCCCTCATTGTGCACCTTAAACAGGAAAGACCATGAGTCGAGACTGGATTATATTTTTTTTAGACATTAGCATGTGGTCTAAAGTCCAGGATTTCAGGGTGGTACCTAGAATAGATAGTGATCACAATGCTCTCCTACTGGAGATGCAACACCCCGCACCCGCAGTTGGGTCTTCAACCTTTACTGCTAGCAATGACCCCGGGAACTTGGTTCTCACTACAAATAGGCGTCGTGTAAAATGGGGGAAGCTGCTAAATGTGGAAGGAAGTATGATTAAATTATATGAAATAGCACTCCCAAGGTTCAAAGAAGTGGATGACCTTATAGATCATCCGAGACCCACTGACTATAATAAGCAACTAGCGCAAATTCATGCGGAACTAGTGAGTGGTCTCGCCGAGGTTTTCTATCCAATGGTACCATTACGTAGGAAAAAGACCAGAACCCCGACCTGGTATAATCATTCTTGCAAGAAGATCAAGTCCGAGCTAATCGCTACCATAAAAGCTGGCACCAATAATGGCAGGGTTGCAGAACTTAGGAGGGACTATAAAGCGGTAATGAAAACTGCCAGGGCTGAGTGGGACTGGGACCGTTGGCACGATCTATCCGATGCCCTAGATGCCAAAGATTCTAGGAAATTTTGGGCCCTGGTGAACACGGGGACAGGGGAACCCAAATCTGCAGTGGAGCCTAATATTGCCCCCTCTGTCTGGGAGGCTCACTTTAGGACATTACCTTATTATCTGACGACGTGGTGTACGAGGTCTCTGCTTCTTCGGAAGCGGTCCTTGAATTTACCCTTGGCGAGGTGGTGAGTGCAATGGAGAGGTTGGCGATGGGGAAGGCCCCTGGTTTAGATAGACTACCTGGGGATCTCTTTAGACACCACCCTGAGATCTGGGGCCCGTACCTCCTTATCCTCTTTAATGCCATCCTAGGAGGTATGGCGATCCCCTGTTCTTGGCTGGGGGCAGAGATTGTACCTATATACAAGAAGAGCTCTCCTCTGCTCCCAGCCAACTATGGGCCGATCAGCCTTATAGATGTCCCCCAAAAGTTATTCGCTCGCCTCATCCTGAACCACCTGCTAGACTGGGTGGAGGCTAATGACATTCTGAGCCCCCTTCAGGCTGGCTTCAGGAAAAACACGTCCACCATTGATCAGATTTTCCGCCCCGTACTGCTTTACTGGAAGACGGTAGGGAAAGAGGGGGGAAGGCTGTACATGGTGTTAGTGGACCTGAAGTCAGCCTTTGACCTGGTCCCATGCAAGAAACTGTGGGAGGTCTTGAAAAAGCTAGGGGTACCCGCTCAGATATTAAACATTATAATCCGGCTCCACGACAATAACTATGCGCAGGTTAGGAGTGGGAGGGATGGTAGCCTCTCATCGAGCTTCCCTGTCTGTAGAGGGGTGAGGCAGGGCTGCGTATTTGCGCCGACCCTGTTTTGCCTCTTTATTAACAATGTTATAGCCCACTTGGAAAATGTTAAAGACAATGATGCCCCACGCTTGGCAGGCAGGAGGGTGCCGGCAATTATGTTTGCCGACGACACCCTCCTGCTTTCCAAATCCCAGATGGGGATTCAGAGGATTCTGGATGGATTTGGTCTTTTCTGTAAACAACATGGTCTAGAGATCAATACAGAGAAGACCAAATTCATGATATTTAATCCACCAAAAAAAGCCAGACCTAATCCCACCTTGGGTACTGCCAGCCTTGAGAGGGTAACAACTTTTCTGTACCTGGGAGTAACGCTACAGGAAAATGTATCATGGGAGCCCCAGATAGTAAGATCACGGCTAAAATTATCCCAGCTGTCTGGTGCAATTTTGAAGGTAGTAAACACCTCATCTTACAAGCCTATTAGCCCGGCGCTTGAAATGTACCAAACCCAAGCCAAGGCAGCCGCAACCTATGGGAGTGAACTTTGGGGGCATAAAGCAGGCCAAGAATTAGCAAGAGTGGAAAATAGTTTCCTCAGACGCCTCCTGGCTCTCCCGCGAGGCACACCGCTCTTGCCTTTGAGACTAGACATGGGCCTCCCCTCCATTGCTGAGGAGTTAGAGTCAAAGCCGGTGAGGTTCTGGCACAGACTTTGGTCAACTAATGAACTTTCTCACTATAGGCAGGACCTTACTCATGTCATGAACCTAAATCAATGTGACAAAATCCTCTGGCTCGCTTTTGTAAAAAAAGAACTGTACTCTATGAACCTATCCGAGCTTTGGGTGGACCCCGAACACGGCTGCCGAAAGGTTTCGCGCAAAAGTTTGGTTCAAATTTACAAAGACAATAGACTAGTACTCCTGCTGAACGCACAAAATAGCGGCACTCTCACAGACCGATTCCTGGAATCCAAAAATTCCTATGTATTTGAAACTTTTATGGATTTTATTTTTCCCATCTTTGCGAGGAAACTGTTCGTACAATGGAGGCTAGGCACTCTGCCCACAAGAACATTCATTTGCAAATGGCTAAAGGGTATTGACAAAATGTGTCCAAGCTGTAACATTCACGAGGAAGATGAACTTCATATTATGTTTGTCTGCCCTGCCTACATCAAAGCCAGGAAATATTGGTTAGCGCCTCTTTGCAGAAATTTGGGGTTTAGTAATTATTTACACGCATATAGAGTAATGAAAACCAGTACTCTCGCCCATATTGTGTTCGCGGTGGCCAAATTTCTAATGGCAGTTTGGCAGATTAGGAAGAAGAAAATCCTCTAAATGTACGAACATTGTTATGATCAGGTTTTTACCTTTTTTTCGCCTAGTTAAGTGGGAAAATAATTGTAAGAACTGTATGAACTGTGTTCTTAATAAGCTAAGTTTTATTGTGTTTTTATTGTATCTTTTATGGTCTAAATGACCGAAATAAAGAATTTTTGGATTGGATTGGATTGGCTTGGCACATCAATCGGCTGGAGCTAGGTGCCATCTTCTTAGCCCTCAAATCCTTTCGTGTTATCATTCAAGGGGCCACAGTATTGGTTTGCACAGAAAATACTTCAAGTATACCTTACTCAAAGAACGAGGTCGGTTCTTCTATCTCAGAAAGCCCAAGAGATATGGGCTTGGGCAATATGGTAACAATCTGAAGGTAGTGTACTGGGGTGCACAGCAATGTTCCTAGTTTTGTTTAATCAGGTTTGTAGGTGCCACATAAGTGACGTCAGGTGTCCCTCGGCGTTAAATAATCATGAGCGTAATGTGAGATCAGTGGGTCACGGAACGGAATGCACTCAGGCAGAACTTCGAACTTCCACTACAGGTCAGTTTCACGGTAGAACCTTGGAAAACGGATTACCGCATGTAAGCATGCACGTACCATCCGCTGCAGCATTGAAACTAACTCGCGTTACACATTTTTTCCCCTCCAGACTCACAACCACAACTTCCAAAGACACGTAAGACGGTTTCTTTTTTCCGTTTTTTTTTTCACTTCACTGGCAATATGGTGTTAACAAGGGTGACCCGATAACTACACACCCCGAGCCCAATCCCATGACCTGCGCGTTTAGCTGATGTCCATCACACTCACACAGTACCTTCTTTCCCTTTCATTACAGTATCCCTGATGAAGGGGCACGTAATAGCCCCGAAATGCATTGGATGTTGATGAATCTGTAACAAGGAACATTGTTAAGCTCTGAAAATAAGAGCGGAAAAGTGTAAACAGTAGAAAATGATTACTGACTGAAATGAAATTACAAATGAAAAATAAAAAGAACCATTGATGAAATTGTTTGGAATTCCTATTCAGAGGAAAGCTTGGGCAATATGGCACAGGATAAAACTCTTGGCTGTTCATGTGCCGGGAGTTGCTAATGTGCTGGCGGACACCCTCAGCAGGTCAACAGGTGTCCAACCACGAATAGGAACTGCGTCAGCCAACGGCGGATCGAATCTTCCAGCAGTGGGGTCATCCCGATCTGGACCTCTTTGCGACAAAAGAAAAAAATAAATAAAAAAGAACAGCTAATGCCTGTTTCTTTGCAAGCTGGCATCCCCACTGGAACTCGCAGGGGAAGGCATTTAAACTGGTCTCAAATATATGCTTACGCCTTCCCTCCGATACCGTTGGTTCAGAGAGTTCTCCGTAAGATGAAGAAAGAGCCGTGTCGTTTGATTCTCATTGCCCACAGGTGGCCTCGCCAATACTGGTTCACCGAACTTCTTCTCCTCTCAGAGTACGATCCAATACAGTTTCGACCACTTCCAAATCTCCTCTCCATTCAGAATGGTCAAATTTGCCATCCGATCCGGATTCTCTAAAATTAGCAGCTTGGCGCCTAAGCACCTTGAATTAGCTCATCTGACTATCTCGGCGGATTGTAAGGAGGTACTGGCTTACGCGAGAGCACCTTTTAAAATAAAAACATAGTCTTTAAAAAAAATAAAAAAATAAAATCTGCATTTGGTGTTAATCTGCTGGGGTTCACCCATTTCTTGCAACGCCGGACCAGATATTACCTTTTTTCTTGCACCTGGCAAGATCAGGCTTATCTCATACAACGTTGAAGGTCTGTTTGGCAGCCATTTCAAGGTAACGTCAGGATGGGTCCATCTCTCTTTATTCTTCAAGAATGCAACAGTTCTTTAAGGGACTACTCAGAATGTTTCCTCCTGTACGTCGTCCGCCTCCATCATGGCATTTTAATGTAGTATTAGCGCAGCTCATGCGCCACCCATTTGAGCCAATTTTCAGGATGTATTTCAAATTCCTAACATGCAACGTTTTTTCTCTTTGCTAGCATTAACTTCATCTAGAACAGTCTGTGATGTTCAAGCTCTCACTGTCAATTCACCTTTCTTATAATTCACGCCCAATTCTGTGGTGCTACGTACAAACCCAAGGTTTATGCCTAAGGTCCCTTCGGATTTTCACCTGAATGAAGCAGTTATCTTAAAGAAGTTTTTTCCTAATCCGCAATCCCCTGCGGAGAGGGCATTACTTGCCCTTGACATCAGAAGTTGTTTTAAAATTCTATTTGCAAAGGACCTCTGTCATTCTCAAATCCGATCAACTGTTTATTGCCTATGGAAATATACGGCAAGGACAAGCAGTGTCTAAACACACCATAGCTAGATGGATTTATGCAGCTGCTGACATTTGCCATCTTCATAGCTTATGGACGTTTCCACTAGGGCGTCCAGCTCCCAAACCTACAATTGCTCGTGGGGTTTCCTCGGCCATTGCTTTCTGCCATCAACAGGCAGGCAAGCCTCTACAGTCTTCAGTGAGGATCCATTCTACCAGGGCGATGTCTTCAACGGCCCTGTTTGCCGGTGTGCCGCTGCATCAGATCTGCAGAGCAGCCATGTGGTCAAGCAGGCACGTGTTTACGAAACACTACTGCCTGGGTACCATTAACAAAGCAGACACTGCAGTGGGACAGGCTATGCTTCGCTATCTTTTTCAATAAGGTGAGCCTCTGTCTTCCCTCCTCCATTATAGTTTACCTTATTACTGTATGTCTTGCATGACTATAGACATATTTGGTTTTATAAGTCTATGCATGTATATCATGCTGGGAAGTTTTCTTCGGATATTACTGCTTTCTATTCTATATTCAAGCGTGTGAATCTATGAAAGACACCCTAATACTGGAGAAGAACAATTGTTACTTACCTGTAAACAGGTGGTTCTCCAGTATTGGTTATTGGTGTCTTTCATAGATTCACATGCGACCCACCCTCCTCCCCTCAGAGGCTCTCTTCTTCTCATAGACTCTGTGGTCACTCTTGTGCTACGAAAATCTGAGGTGCTGAGCTCTGAGGAGAAGGTTCTAGAGGGTTGCTGGCGCCTGATTGGCTGTGGTTTGGACCAACATAATGACAATGATAAGCTGCAAATGGTTTTTTCCTTTTCCATGCATTCCTATGTAGAAATATGTGTAGGCTTTTTATGCCTTTTTTCTATTACATATTTCAGGTTTTATGATATATATATATATATATATATATATATATATATATATATATATATATATATATATATATATATTATTGCTATTTTATTTACCGTGGGACTCCCACTCCGACGACTGGGGATATTCAAGCATGTGAATCTATGAAAGATGTGGTAAATTAAATTTACTTATTACCTCATTTCTGAATTTCTATGCTTAATAAATCATAATTTCTTGTCCATGCAAAGCGAGGAGTCCGTGGTGCTCAAATGAAGGAGGAGAAGACCAATAACTCGAGTTAAGGGGAGCGCTTCCAGCACCAAGCGGGCACAGGAGCAATATCTCAAGTCCCTCTCTTGAAGTGTTTTTTTTATTTTCAACAGCACAATATTTATACAGTCTTGGTCACGAGGCAAAATAGAGGAACAAACAGGTCGTGGCAGATAGAGGAACAAAGATCAGCAAGAGGAGCAGAGTGTGAAGAAATGGGGGTGTGTCTTAGGCTTCGTGAGGGGACTTGCGATGTGAAATAGTCTGACAGTTGGAAGGGGGAGGCTTCCTCATTTGGGGGTTTGTGCTCGTGCTTCATGTCAGAAACCTGAACCATCTCTGCGAGGGAGCAGGAACTCATGTACTGGTTTCCCGGACTTGGCAGAGACCACAGAGACAGATGGTGAAAATGAGGAAGGCCAGGTGCAGGGGTGTCGTGCTCGTGCTCGGGGTCTTGGGACACCAAAGGGTGAATTAAAAACAAAATGGTGCCGGCTTTTAATGTGGGCAATTATTAATCGCGCAAAGGGTATCGCGCAAAGGGGCATAATTAGATTGC
This sequence comes from Lissotriton helveticus, assembly GCF_964261635.1. Lineage (NCBI taxonomy): Eukaryota > Metazoa > Chordata > Amphibia > Caudata > Salamandridae > Lissotriton > Lissotriton helveticus. Next base: position 102,832,249 of record NC_136067.1, read on the forward strand.
GCAGAGGGCAGCGAAGGGGCATAATTATAGATTTTATTTCCACAAAGACACCAATACTGGAGAACCACCTGTTTACAGGTAAGTAACAATTGTTCTTCTACACCACAAACATTTACCAAACTTTAATGTGTAATGTATTAGCAAGACAACAAGCTAATGTGGCCAGACAGTACTTGTAACACTTTTTCAGACAACTGCAACAGCTACAGGTTAGCAACTGCTTTGGGGGAATACTGCTGTATAGTCTATGCAAAGCATGTGATCTACAGCTCACATGCCGCGAACAGAAAATGTCACTTACCCAGTAAGCATCTGTTCTTGACATGTAGATTCACATGCGCCCACCTGACTCCCCGGGTACCTATACATTTTGCAGTTCTCTCTTACTTTATATACATACGCATAGACATCTCTGTTCTACTCTTACTAACTCCATTCTCACACTCTGCAGGGAAACAATCAAACAATGGAGTCGACGCTCATGCTCACTATCACCGTAAGGAGGAGTCACCTTACCTCGTGACTAGGAAATACTTCTTTGAATTAAAACAAAGTGCAAACATCCAGACCCAAAACTAGATGACAGGAGTATGCAAAGCATGTGAATCTACAGCTCTACATGCTAAGAACAGATGCTTATAAGGTAACATTTTCCTTTCTTTCTCTGAGAACATTATTTTAAAACAGCCTACATCGCAACAGTTGGAAAATCAAGTCCTGAAAAAAACTATAAAGTCTTAAACTTCCCCCATTAGAGCAGACAAAATGAAAGTAGGGGTGCCTGCCAGGTTAAACGAGCATTGGCATAGCCAATAGGTCTCGCCTTTGGGACTTAATAAGTGTTAAGCCACGCAACAGATGATGTGGTTGCACCAAGGATATTGTGCTGCATAACTAAATACTTAGAAGGTCCCAAAAGCGAGACCTATTGGCTATGCCAATGCTTGTTAAGCTTTGAATCCAAGAGAAATGCACATGCTGTTAAAATATCAGCTGTATCTGCATATTTGAGTAACAACATAAAAACCATTTACGTAGCACTTACTAATAAACCTCTACTGCTTCCAAAAGGAACCCTTCTAGCAAACAAAGAATAACAAAGTACTGAGGAAAAACAGTACAGTTCTAGACTTATGCTTTACAGCTTGCATGCAGCTCCTTGATGCTAGTTCACAACTTACTAAGCTATAGTTCAAGGAATGTAACATGTGACAACAGGTCACACCAGGATTTCTGCAACAGAAACCATAGCCCACTGAGCTACCTACAGACAAAACAATCAGTGAGCCGCCTCTTCCAGATTCCACTCCTCATGACTCTTCTCTTTATGAGTTTGCTTGCAGTGAGAAAGCCTACCCAGAATGGAACGAGAGCATGTGTATGCTGAGAACCAACAACACAGCCCAGCAATAAAACCGGCCCCCCAGCTTTCGAGCCTCCCAGGGGAAAGTCCTGGTGCCTGGGAAGCCCAGTGCATGCATGTTACTGTGCCCCTGTTTTGGATACTTCTCTTTGGAGCCAGCACCATTGCTTCCTGCTGTGAGAACCCGTTGCATATAGGCTGGGTATGGAGTGCAACCTGGAAATGGCATTTGAAAGAGAACCAACCCTAACCAGTTCCGAAGACTATTATCGATGAAGCAGAAATGCAGTACTCTCCTTCATACAGTACAGCCAACAGTCCGGTAAGTAGCAGCTCTGCTGGGGTTGATGGCGTCTTACATCTTCCTCATTCCCAACTCCAGACTGAGAATGAGACCTTTACAACAGGACCTGGAGGACAAATTGGACCAATCGTCAGGTCACTGGGAGGACCGAATTTTGCCCTCCTGTAGGAAGGTAGATCCCTGACTATGGTTGCCCCCAACTTTTTGCCTGGTGTTTTGCTGGTTTTCTGACCTAGTTGACCTGGGGCCCTGCTATTCAGGACCCCAGGCCTACTGCTCTCTCTGTAAAATGGATTCCATGTACCTTAGGTACATATCTAAATTGGATACTGAGTCACCTGATCAGTCCCTGTACAGTGTACCTTAGGTACCCAGGGCATAGGTGTACCCAGGGCCTACCAGGGGCTGCAGCATGTATTATGCCACCCCTGACTGGCCATCCAAATCTGACACAACTGGCTGCTTGACAGCTGGGGCAAGGTGGTGTAATTACCCTTTGCTTTAGATATAGTATACCTATATCTAACCCTAAAATGGACACACAGATCTCCTATCAGTCACTCCTATGGCAGGCCTTAACAATCCTGAAGGCAGAGTGCTTGGAATCGTGTGAGATGGTGTTCTGGCATGAGCTGAGCCTGTCTGCGGCTTTCGGGATCCATCCCTTAGCCGTTTCCACGATATCGCATACCATATACTCTTAAGTGCATTATAATCCTCGCGGTTATATGCCAACTCTGGTATCGCTTTATCAAAACATGTTGAGTAAGGTGTCATACGAATTGGAATACTAACCCCTCGCCAATTCTGGCGACGGGGTTAGCATTCCACCCTTCTAGAGGGACACGACATGTATGTAACCCCTAACCCCGGTTAAAGTCAGACAGAGCCTTAGCATCCACAAAATGGATGCTGCCACCGAGACACAAGTCTGCCCTCCTGCTGCTGGGAGTCCTCCCAGTGCAGGAGATAAGGACAAAGGGTTTCCTGCCAGGGGCGGTGCCAGCACCGTCCCAGACAGGATTTTGTGTATTGTAGGTAGGCAGGGCTTCAGAGGAAGGTGACTGCACGTGGCACCCCGGTGCTCACTGTGCATAGGCTGGCTGGAACCAGTTCCAGGGTCACTCCAGACCCTGTGCTGGGGAAAAGCCCGCCAAGGAAGTGGGTGTAACCACCCCCCTCCTGGTCCCACCCATAGGGCAGGACTTAGTCGCGTGCCAGCCCCTTTTTACAGGATAAAGGTAGGAACTGGCCCCCTTCCAAATCAGATCATCTTTGGAATCAAGATACCACTTTCCACGAAAGGACTTCACGATTTCTTCCTCAAGATTCTCCCTTGTGGCTAAGGAGTAGTCACCCTGCATCCGCAGGCACCATCCAAGAACACTGCGGTCTGCTGCACGTCCTTCCTCCGGAATCCGACTGCCCAGCTCGACGAGACCCGGCTTCCCTGGCACCTCTGACCTCTACCCACCTCTACAGCACAGCTGAGAACCGTGGGTGCGACGAGACCTCGAGGGACCGGCCATCGCCAAGACTGCACGACTTCTGCACAGCAAGCCCACCGAGTAATTTCCTGGTGAGTGCTTTGGGGTACGAGAAGCCCCCACCCTGAGCAGCTCCAGCACCGAAGAGCAGCCCCCCAGCATCTCCACGATCGGCGTGGGGCCCTTCTGCTTTTTGCTGCTCACCGCGTTGTTTGGCTACTAGCCCGCTGGCTTGTGGCCTTCCGAACGACGCCCGACGACAATACTGCTGCTAGTCTGGTTGCTCCAGACTGGCCCTTGCTTCCCTCCATCGGAGAAGTACCCTGGACCCTCCTGGTCCGGCTAAGACGCCATTTTAGGTCCACCGCGTGGGCCTTGCATTTGCCAAGACTTGTTGCCCAATCCTGGGTCCAGCGACGTCGACAGCAAGAACCTTCGTGGGACAGCTCGCACCTCCATCCTGGTCGCCGACAACGCCTCCTGGTCCGAGAGACTGCAGAGCCCAGCAGCGCCCACTCACCTGACTCCGGTGACTTCGCCCGGTGCCATCCTGGTGCCCACTTAATCACTGGCTAGTGATTCAAGAACTTGGTCCCCTCTGCTTTCAGGTTTCCTTCTTCCTTGATCCAGGCTTGGATCCATCGAACTTTCCTTCACTGGTCGCCTGCCAGCAACTTCCTTCTTCCAGGCTCCTGGTCCGGCACGAGGATTCCCGACGTCTTTTCAGACCTATGCAGCTGCAGCCCCTGGGCTAGGTAACTTCGGCATTTCGGTGCCCCAGCATAGCCTCACTATCCAAGGGTCAGGATCCACTGTCGTTTTCTTCCTACCAGGTCGGGTTCGCCCGTGAACACTAACTTTGTGAATTCTAGCTTCCATAGACTTTGTCCCGCATCCCGCGTGAGAGTGCACACTCTGCACCCGAGTTCCCTAGGCCTCCTGCTAGTAATCTAAAGGTTCAGTAGTCCAGTCCTAGCGATCCCAAAGCCTCTGAGAATCGCTACTTACCTGCTAGTAATTCGCATTCCACTTTTAGAGTATATGGTTTTTCGTGCCCCTCGGGCATTTGTGTATAACGTGCTAACTTAAGTATTTTCATAAGAGTTTTGTTGTGTGCTTAGCACCCTGTCCTCATAAAGAGTACAGGGTTGTTGTGATTCTAATAAATACATTGTTTATTTTCATAACACTTGTGTGCTGTCCTTTCACTGGGTGTTCAAGGGGTAACGTGATGGTAAAACAGCTGGCTTAACACGCCCTCTAGAGTCTTAGCCTTAGACTGCTCGTATCCATGCTACTAGGATAGCTGGTCTATAAGGTTGACTTACAACCAATCATCAATAAGGGTTGTTTGGACTGATATATAGTGATCACTAGAATAGTGAGCACTGCACATCAGGCCAACTTCTCACACGCCTTCAGATGCTCCAGCTTGTCTTTTGGGTCATCCCAAACCGGACTCAGTTATTACCCATGCGGCTCAAACAAAAGTCAAGAAATCCATCAGCTCCTATTACGGCACCCCCGGACAGAGGAAAAGGTAGGAGACTGGACAATGCGCAAAAGAGATTTTCCTCTGTCTGCTCTATTAGTAAGAGCTGCGAATGCCCTGGCGATTCTGGGGAGATACGATAGGCAAATGTGGTGCGACCTTTTGCCTTATATTGACCATGTACCAGAGACAAGAAGCCAGGAAAATTCAGCAAGAGGGGGAAAGGACTTCGGCTGAAGTCATAGATTGCGCTATGGACATAGCGACTACAGCCGTACTGCGCAGATAAGGATGGTTAAGGGCGAAGGCGTTTAGACCGGAGGTCCAGAATAAGATCTTGGACCTTTCTGTTCAACGGTGATGATTTATTTGGCAAACATGTAGATGACACACTGCAGAGTATCAAAAAAGATACGGATACGGCTAAGTCATTGGGAACTCTACAGTACAGGAAAGTTCCTTTGCGAGGCTCTGAAGGTAGAGGTCAATCATCTTACAGGGGAGGATACCAACAAGGGAGCTATTCCTCCTACTCCACCTCATCTCACCCCTACAGCCAGCAGTATACACAGCGACAATCAGCTGGCCACACAAAATCTACTCCAAAAGGTAAAGGAGGTCGTCAGGGGAAAGACAACACCCGAAGACACTGACAACCTTCAAATTCCGGCTACATTGACTCTTCAGAGATCACATGTTCCCCTGGGTGGAAAGATTGCTCATTATTTTCAAAATTGGCAACAAATAACTACGGACCAATGGGTCCTCGACATTATTCAATTCGGCTGCACTCTAGAATTTCTACAGATGCCCCCTCGTACACCGCCAATGCTTCAGAAGGTCAATCATTTGCATCAAATACGAAAGGAGATTTGGACAATGCTCCGAAAGGGAGCAATAGACCGGTGCCGAACTCGCAGAGGGGAAGGGGGTTTTACTCCAGATTTCTTTCTAGTCAAGAAAAACCTCCTTCAATGGCGTCCTATTCTGGACCTCAGATCCCTAAACAACTATCTCAAAAAGCAGTCTTTCAGGATGGTTTCTCTTCAAGACATCCTTCTACTGTTAGACCCAGGAGATCATATGACCACGCTAGACCTACAGGATGCGCACTTTCACATTCCCATCCATCCTTCATACAGGCAGTAACTTCGGTCCATGGTAGCTGGAGAGCATTACCAATTCAAGGTACTGCCGTTCGGCCTGAAATCAGCCCCAAGAGTGTTCACGAAATGGCTGGCTCCAGTGGCTGCTGTTCTAAGGAAACAAAAACACCAGGTATTTCCTTACCTCGATGACTGGTTAGTCAAGGCACCATCAGAAGCATTAGCCCTAGCGTCAACAGAGGCTTCCGTAGAGTTGTTTACCAAACTAGGTCTGACTCTACACGAAGAAAAATCATCCCTTCAACCAACAAAACAGATCACCTTTTTGGGGGCAATACTAGATACAGAGAGGAACAAGGCGTTCCCCTCCAAAGAAAGACATCTGAAAATTGTCTCTTTTCCTAGACTTTAGAAAAAGAAAGTGTCTTTCAGTACGCAAGTACAAGTCATTACTGGGAACAATGTCATCTTGCATTCCCCTCGTACCTCACTGCAGGCTAAGAATACGCCTGTTGCAAGAGCAACTGGATCTGCAATGGCGTCAAGCGGAGGGATCCTTCGAGGATGTAGTCCAAGTAACACCGGTCATGGTTCGTGCAGCAACATAGTGGACCCAAAAACAGAATGTCTCGCAGGGTCTTTCATTCCTTACTATGCCAGCCCCATTGATAGTGACTACAGATGCGTCCCTAGAAGGATGGGGAGCGCTCCTTCAAGTCAGCGGTCGCTGGAAGTTGCACGAGCAACAACTACACATAAACTTACTGGAATTCACAGCAGTCCGCTTCGCATTACTAGCTTTCCTACCAAGGATAATAGGGTCATCAGTGTTGATAAGAACGGACAACACAACTGCAATGCACTACTTACACAAGCAGGGAGAAACAAGATCTCTCTCAAGAAGCCCAGGAGATATGGGAATGGGCACTACGGCACGGGATATCCATAACAGCAGAACATCTCCCAGGACATCAAGACATCAAGGTGGATACTGTCAGCAGGCTCAAGTCATCCTGCCACGAGTGGGAGTTAGACCAGGGGCTCCTGAACAACATTTTTCGAAGATGGGGAGAACCGACAGTGGACCTCTTCGTAACAGCGGAGAACAACAAATGCCGGTTCTTCGCAAGCTGGCTTCCCCAAGGGGGATCTCGGGGGAATGAGTTTTCGATGGCATGGTCTGGCGTCTTGGCCTACGCTTTTCCTCCGATTCCCCTCCTGCCGCGAGTGCTTGTGAAGATCAAGAAAGAACCGTGCAGATTGATCCTGATAGCCCCATGGTGGTCCAGACAACACTTGTTCACAGAGCTTCTGCTGCTATCGGAGGTCCATCCGATTCGCCTCCAACCAATACCATCGCTTCTGACAATGTCCCAGGGACAAGTGCTCCATCCGGACCCAAAATCCTTGCGCTTAGCGGCCTATCTCCTGAGCACTGTGAGTTTCAGCATCTAAATATCTCAGAAGAATGTAAAGACATCCTCTCAAAGGCAAGGACGGATAGTACGAACAAAACCTACAGAATGAAGTGGAAGAGATTCTCTCTCTGGTGTCGAAGTAAAATTCATCCTTTGAATTCGGCACCTCATGAGATTATCCCATACATCTTGCTTTTGGCTAAGTGGGGATTAGCTCACGCATCTATAAAAGTACATTTAGCTGCAATATCATGCTACAGAAGGACTGCCTCTGCACCATCCTTATGGTCGGCAAGAATTGTTAAACAGTTCAGGAAGGGATTGTTCAGAGTTTTTCCTCCAATAAAGCCTCCTCCACCTCTTTGGTGTCTGAACATAGTCCTTTCACAATTAATGAAGCAGCCTTTCGAGACGATACACAGGGCAGATCTCAAATTCCTATCGTGGAAGGTGGCGCTTCTCATCGCTCTAACTTCAGCGAGACGAGTAGGGGAACTGCAAGCTCCCACAATTCAAGACTCTTTTTTGGAATTAAAGAGGACAGGATGATTCTTAGAACTAATCCAAAATGTATCCCAAAAGTACCAACTGACTCATTTGAATGAGCCATTGGTTCTGAAATGTTTCTTTCCTCAACCAACAACAGCAGTAGAAAGAGTTTTACAGTCGCTGGAAGTCCAACGATATCTCAAATTCTATTTACAAGAGACTAAACACTTTCGCAAGTCTTCACAGCTTTTTGTCACTTTCAGCTCACCCAGGAAAGGCTTCCCTTTATCGAAACGAGGGATTGCCAGGTGGATTTCCAGTGCGATAGTATATTGTCACCAAGCTGCAGGAAAACCTCTGGACGCACGAGTTCGTGCCCATTCAACGAGAGCAGTGTCCACCTCCACTGCGTTATTTGCAGGAGTGCTGATCCAGGATATCTGCAGGGCAGCGACCTAAAGATCTGCGCACACCTTCACCAGGCACTACTGCTTGGAAGCAGCCGCAGATACAGATGTGACTGTGGGAGAAGCGGTGCTGAGAAACATCATCCAATAACGGTGAGCCCTCTTTACATCCCTCCATCCTTTTCTCTTGATTACAAATGCACATTTTTTCTGTTGCTATGTTTAGTGGTGTTCCTGCAGTAATTAATATGCAGAATTCTAACTAGCTATGTACAGGATAATGCTGTATTCAATAACTATGGAAAAAAGAGAAAATATGTGTTTTATTATGTCACTGTTCGCTATTCTGATTCAGGCATGTGAATCTATGAAAGCTCCAATACTGGAGTAAGAAAACAAGTTACTTACCTGTAACTTTAGTTCTCCAGTATTGGAAGCTTTCATAGATTCACATGCAACCCACCCTCCTCCCCTGAGAGGCTCACCTTGGATTTAGCACGAGGAGTGTTTTATGCACAAGTGCGCGAAAATCTGAGGAGCAAAAGGTTCTCTCAGGAGGGTTCTAGAGGGTGAGGCGCTCTGATTGGTTCAGGGAAAGGTTTGGTCTCTTTTACATAACAAGGGTTATGGTTTGCAAAAGGGAAATGGGCCTAGGCCTCTTTTCAGTTTGCTATACTACTAAGCATTGCTTTTTTATGTACCAGAGACTCCCGTCTCGACGACGGGGAATGATTCAGGCATGTGAATCTATGAAAGCTTCCAATACTTGAGAACTACAGTTACAGGTAAGTAACTTGTTTTCTTCACCCCAGTACAGAAATCTGGGCCTAAATCTATAGTTTTTTTGCTCAGCATGCCATTCCAGTTACAACCCAGCCATATGCAAATCAGTCTTGACCCTGTGCCTCATGGGAACAGTCCAGTCCATTCTAGCAAAAGAATGATGGATTTAACCCAGATCTCTTCACTGGGGGTGAATGTTTTGATTTGTTCTGCATTCCGTCCATCAATTGTGTGTCTTTTGCTTTCTTCCCCTAAGTGCGCCAGGTATGCCCAAACGTGGGTCCTGGGCTCACTGTACTGCTGGAATCAAGCTTTCCTGTCTGAAGAGGGTCAAAATCCCGAAACTGGTCCTAGGATGCTTGTTTCCTGTCCAGGGAGAACCTGGCTTGGCAGTTCCGGCTGGACTGTTCCCATGAGGCACAGGGTCAAGACTGATTTGCATATGTGCAGGTCTAAACTGGGGTCGCATGATGAGCAAAATAATTATGTGTTTAACCCAGATCTCTTGACTGGGGGTGAATGTTTTGATTTGTTCTGCATTCCGTCCATCAATTGTGTGTCTTTCATATACCAGTTGTGTCATGCTTCATCATAGCAGACCTCATCCCACCCTGATAAGATGGTACTACCAGGTGGACTCGGGGGTAACGAGTCCAGTATGTCCAGGGTTGCGAGTAAGGAACCAGTTCTTATGAAACTACTTTGTGCAGGGCAGAGATGTGTACTCTGAGACTGGTGTAAATCCAAGCACGTTTCTTAATTATTTAATAATGGGATGCTTCTCAAATTTCTTTGTTGGAGACTATTCACATCCTCCCCAAGGAGAGCAGAAAATTTGACTTCAGGCAGAAACGTTGAGTCCGCTTTTCTTATGCAAATGTTATGGACCTGATGTGTTAATATTGGCACGGACGTCTCATGCATATAATTGGTAATGGATTTAAAGAATAGCTGTGCATGTATTGGCAAATATAATAGATGCTTTTCTTTATTTTTTACAGAGATGTTGGTAAAGAGGGGCCACCATCGACCCCTAACTTGAGAATTTATCAAGATGAAGTCATTGCAGATATCGCATCCTGCCACTACCCAGGTGACTCGCCCCTTGGTGACCCCCCAAAGACTCCTGCCAGAGATGCAGATCACTCCCAACATGATGTAGACTTAGATCATAAACAGCCACATGAAAAGGACGAGTGGCATCTGGCCAGTGATCACCAGGCCGCTGAATTGAAAATACAGAAGTCCAGAAAGAGAAGAACTAGCACCAGTAGTAGTAGCAGCAGCAGCAGTAGTAGTAGTAGTAGTAGTAGTAGTAATCGCAGCAGCAGTAGCAACAATAGTAGCACCACTGGTACTAGAAGAAAGAGAAGAAGAAAGAGCCTGGACAGAAAAAAGGGGCATATTAGAGACCGGAGCCAGAGTAGAAACCGTGCTAGGAGTAGAAATAGAGACCGGAGCCAGAGCAGAGACAGGGGCAGAAGTAGAAACAGGCCCCGAAGCAGAAGCAGAGGAAAAAGTCCAAACAGGGGCAGAAGTACAAATCGGGCCAGAAGCCGTAGTCCAAACAGGGGAAGAAGTACAAATCGAGTCAGAAGCCGGAGTCCGGATAGAGGCAGAAGTACTAATAGAAACAGAAGCCGGAGTCCAAACAGAGGAAGGAGCACAAACCGAGACAAGAGCCGCAATAGAAGCAAGAGCCGCCACAGGAGCAAGAGCCATCACAGAAGCAAGAGCCGCCAGAGGAGTAAAAGTTTAAGCCCAACATTTAAAGAACTGGAACGTGCCAGAAAGAAGCAAGAACTGGTGGACCTGAACAAAGAACTTAATTCTGTTCCCACTAAGTCAATTCTGAAGAAACCAGCAGACAAAGACGGAGATTGCAAGCAATCCAATCAGGTTTGCCCTAAAATCTTTCTAGTTTAACTTGAATGATACTTTTGAGGGATAAAAGGTTTTTATGAAGGGGTTTATATATATGCCTGTGTGTGTATGAGTGAGTACGCACGCACATTATTTTGATATTCTGCCTTTTCACTCTTCCAGACTGATTGGAAACACCTGGATCTTAGTTGATTCAAGTTAACACTTCTCAGAAAGATAGTGGTAACCAATTAATGAAAATGTATCCGCTAACATCCTCCTCATGTTCTCTGAGCCTACCACGTTAACAGTTGTGAAGCCCAGTTTGTTTGCTGTCAGTAGGGTTTGAGTGAGTGCTATTCCTGACACTCGACCTACATATGTATTGGATGTATTTCTATAGTCCTTACCAATGCCCCAACCTCAGCCTTCCAGGAAATTTGGAAAATGTAGTTGTTCTCTTTGTATTCCAATGGCCGTCAATAAGTACAGACGTCAAGCAAAATATGCAGTTAGTCAAGGTTTCTTTGTGGCAGTAAAATCCCCGCAAAATTCATCTGAGGTTGCAACTCAGGATGAAACACCCGACTATGCTGAATGCGTGTTATTTTAATTTTATTTGTCTAGCACAGAGTATACAGAAATGTCTTTATTGTGAAGTGCCTCAGCATTAGAATAACAGAAAAATACTGTCATTACTTTAGTTATCCAGTATTGGGGTATCTTTCATAGATTCACATGCCTGAATCATTCCCTGTCGCCGAGGCGGGAGTCCCACTGTAAAAATATATATACAAAAGCAGTGCCTTAGTAAGAACTGTCGTAGGCTAAAAAGACGAGGCCCAGAAGGGCCAAAACTTAGTAGCCTATCTACCTCAATATATGAAAAGAACCAAAAAAATAGGTCCACCAATCAGCTGCCAGCACCCTCTAGAACGTTCCCAGCAGAGGCAGTTCTCATATTTTCTCCGCACGTCGTGTGGAAGGGAGTCTCCCTGAGTGCCTACTCAGTTTTCTTCATTTTTCCTTCAAGATCTCAGACAAAGCTCTCTTTAGAGCCTGCAGGACCTGTGATAAAAAGAGGGTCCATGTAGATTATCAGCACAAGGACTGCATCTACTGTCTACATCCTAACCATGTTGTTAAGGATTGTAGAATATGTCGTACCTTTCCTGCCAAAACCATCAGAGACAGGGATGCAAGAGTTCTTTTATGGCTGAAATCCTCTTCAGCTGAGGAAGATGACAAGGCCTCAACATCTAGCAAGAGAGCTAGATCTCGTGACAGCCCTTCGTCGGAGGGAAGGAAGAACCACAAATCCTCTCATGGAGCTTCTGACCAGTCAAGGAGATCTCCTATTTCTCCTTCTGGATCAGCCTTGTCTCAGTCGTCTGAGACCTCCAGGCCTTCAACCTCCAGGCCTTCAACTTCCAGAACCATGAGTAAAGCCTAGGTCAAGACTCTCTCTCTGGTGTCTTCTCATACGGTATCTGTGACCTCTGCTGCTTCTATTTCCTCAACTACGGTCTCCACCATGGCTATTACTTCACCTATTGTGTCTTCTAAAATATCTACGTCAAAAAGATCTTCTGTGACTAAAGAATCGTCTACTAAAAGTTCCTCAGCAAAACCTCCATCGACGATGATGTCGATGTAACGAATACCGTAGACGAAGAGCTCGTCGACGAAGATGATGTTGACACTACCGTCGATGAAGAGCCAGTCGATGACCGTTCCATCGACGAAGAGCCCGTCGACGACGACAGTCGACCCCATCGACGACCATGTCAACGAAGATTGTCGACGACAACACCGTCGACAACCCACTCGTATACAACACCGTTGGCTACGGCGACCCCGTTGACGACAAAGAGCCCTTTGATGACGAAAAGTCCATCGATGAAAGGTTGGTTATCAGCGTTCCCACCTGTATCTCAGACTACGCCGATTTCCTACACTCACTTCCAGTTGAGAACCTACCACAGACCAGACTATAGCAATATTTCTCCATTATTGCCATCTCATATTTTGGAGATGTATGTGGAAGTTGATGAGTCTGATGAGGAACATGAAGGTCCTTTTGGCATTGCACACCATCCCTCAGAATCACAAAAAAATGCCAGGATGAGGACGATGACGAAGATTACCAAGAGCATTTTTATCAGGAGGATCTATCTACACCTTATCACAGACACCCCAAAAAAGCTCCCACATCAAGTAAGTCAAAGTCATCTTCCTCCTTCTTTGATTCAAGACCTACAGGCCATGTTGGCTGATTATCGGCAAAGGTTTCCTCCTGAGCCGACTATTCCTGTTGTACCTCCCTCACCGGCGGTAATACCAGTACCACTACCACCGGCGGAAGTTCCTACTTCACCAAGGCAGCCCTCTGGCACAGCACCACACGGGCCCCAAGATACTTCATCCTCGGACGAGGAAGGAAGGGAGGAAGGTGAATTACCCGACAACATTGGTGATGGAGACCCCTGGGATGACTAAATCATTCCCATGCCTTCACCTCCTATCCCTCAGCCATCTGATTCTCCTCCTGAGGATATCGGCGGCTTTCACAACATCATGCAACGGGCTGCAACAAGATTCGAATTGCCTGTCACTATTAAACAATCTGATTGTTTTCTACATGACTTTAAAGAGGGTTATAGAAAAATAACAAGAGCGATTCCAACTATAGACCTGATTTGGATCGAGGGTCTTAAAATAATGAAAACGCCTGCCTCCATACCAGCGGTGCTTCCACGGATTGAAATGCCGAGCACTTCCAGATACTCCGTCTTGCCTTATAGGTAATCCACACCCGGATTCAGTCGTATCCCAAGCTGCTCAGCAGAGATCAAAGAATCCGGCCGCCCCAATTTCAACTCCGCCTGATAAGAATGGTAGAAGATTGGATCTAATTGGAAAAAAATGTTCTACTAATGCTGCATCATCTATCAAAGCAGCAAATTCCCTGGCAATCTTAGCACGATATGACCGCCAGATGTGGACGGATTTGTCAGTTTATAGCCCTCATTCCTGAAGACCGTCGGCAAGAGGCAAGGACAATTGCATTGGAAGGTGAACAAGCTGTGTCCGAAATTATCGACTGCGCTCTTGACATCGCTAATACTAATTTACTCCAGTATTGGAACTTTCATAGATTCACATGCCTGGATCATTCCCCGTCGTCGAGACGGGAGTCTCCGGTATATAAAAAAGCAGTGCTTAGTAGTATAGCAAACTGAAAAGAGTCCTAGGCCCATTTCCCTTTTGCAACACATAGCCTTTGTTATGTAAAAAGGCCCAAACTTTTCCCTGAACCAATCAGAGCTCCTCACCCTCTAGAACACTCCTGAGAGAACCTTCTGCCCCTCAAATTTTTCTACGGCACGTTGTGCTAGGGAGTCAGTTCAGTTCATGAAGCTTTATTCGGTACAAAAGAATTGACCATAAAAGCACGTAAAAAAATACATATACAGAAATCATTCGAATTTAGTAAAAAAGAATACAATACAGACCAATGTACTAAAATATCATGCTGTTACGTAGACTGATAGATTTGATTTAAAAAAATAACAGTATAAAAACAAATATCAGCAGACGTCGTTAAAAATAACTCATTGCCTCATCCACTGTGCGTACCCCATATTTAACAAATAAAGGCTTAAGGTACAAAATTCGATGGTTCAAGTACAATTTACATATTAGTAAAAAGTGCAGAGTGCTCTGTTTTGATGTGCCATCACACGGACACGGTCCTTTAGGGTGTTGCTTAATGTTAGGCTGAGACACTAACTCATGGGCAATTCCGAACCTGAGCCTAGTTAAGACAAACTTGTGTGAAGGCCTCGTTACCAGCACAAGATAATCCGGAAAGCCTTCAGTGAGGGAGCATTTACAGCAAAAGGAAACAGTTGTCATGGACCGACACGACGAAGCCCTCTTCTTTGCCATATTTTCCAAAAAGATTGCTTTCATATCGGATTTCGGTATAGTCGGTGCAACCTTAGGGTCGGCCAAAACATTGAGATTAAATATTTGTGAATAACAATCTGTAACATATTTTATCCACGGGATTTTCTTATACATGTTCAGTGAGAGACAATCAGCAATTATAGATCTATTTAAGGTCTTTTCCTCCTGGAGCCAGATGGAGCGCCATAGTATTAATGGTCTTAAAGCTAAAAGATTATTCAAATAGTTAATGTCAAGTCCCGATGGGTCAATGCAGTGGCGGCTGATGAGGGCAGACGTTTCTTTAAAAAGGAATTTTCCTCAAGCTGTAATTTATGGGCACTACTATTACCCCAAATAGCCGCCCTATATAATGCGATGCTAGCGCATCTCGCTTGATAAATTTGCAGCATATCTCTTGTTCGTCTGTCCCCAATTTTTGCCGCGAATTTAAAAATACCATGGGCACTTTTCGCCATTTTATTACTGACATTATTAAATTCATTAGACCACTTTCTATCATGGGAAAAGGTTATTCCAAGATAACAGAAGGAATCGACTAATTGCACCTTATTACCATCAATGAAAAAGGCAGTAGGTTTCTTATTTTTAACCCCACAGGTCATAATATGCGTCTTGTCCTTATTGATGAGTAGTTTCCTGTCCCTAATAAACAGAGAAAATCTATCCATCAATCTTTGCAGACCCAGCGGGGTCCTAGAAAGAAGCACGGCGTCATCAGCATATAATAACACCGGCAATGATACGTCTTTTAACCTAGGAGCGTCTGCTTGAACACCTTTTAAAATTTCGTCAATTTCATTGATAAATAAAATAAACAATAATGGAGCTAAAACACAGCCTTGTCTAATGCCGCGTCGTACGTCAAATTTGGGGGTACATTCTCCCTTGGTTCCAAAACGCACACAGGTTTGCAAGTTTTGGTGTACAGCCTAGCAAGGAAGAAAATAATACCCTCGGCGGCGCCCATCCGCAGCAAAATGGGCCACAAAATTCCATGATCAACCATATCAAAGGCGCTGCTTAGGTCAGCAAAGCATAAATATAAAGCGCCACCTTTAGCGTCTACATATTTCCCAGTTACGAGATCAAGATTCAAACACTGGTCCAAAGTGCCCCTACCTTTCCTAAAACCAAACTGACTTTCGGACAAAATTGCCTTATCTTCAACCCACTCCTCGAGCCTGGCTAACATGACTCTGCTCATCACCTTTATAGAGGAGTCCAAAAGGGAAATGGGGCGATAATTCTTTGCTTCAGACCGATTGCCTTTTTTAAAAATAGGGATAATAGATTCCCCCCATGTGGTCGGAGCTTCAGTGCAAACAGCTGCAGTAAACACATTTGCAAGGAGGGGGCTCCAGATCTCCGGGACTGCCTTATAAACGTCTATTGGGACCCCATCGGGTCCTTGGGCCTTCCCCCCCTTGCTTGCACAAATTCCTATCTCGACCTCGGCCACAGTAAAATTTAAAGGTAGTATGGGCCAATTACATCGTGTGGTAGCTGGACCACAATCTGAGCCAAAAATGTTAGAAAAATGAGTTACCCAACAATCACTAGAAACATTAGAGCTCAATACAGGGGTATTATCGTCTCTGAGGAAGGGGGAATTAACCGTAGCCCAGAATAAAGTATTATTGTGAATTTCTGCAGCTTGGTTTAGTAATTCCCATGCTTCCTGCTGTAACTCTCTTTTTCTTTTTTTTTTATGCGAATTGATATTCTGCTCTTCGTTCGATTATTAAGGTAGTGTTCCTAGGTTTTATGGCCAAGGCCTTCTTTAGCTCTGTTAGTAGCCTGGTACAAGTGTGGTCAAACCAACCTTGTCCATGGCTACTTTTATCTCTAATTGGTCTGGTAAACCTTGCATCAATTGATAAATTAATATTTTTAAAAGCAGTTAAAACACATTCGGACCCAGAGTTATTTTCGAGAATTAGGGTGATGTCAGTTAAACAATCAAACGATGTAACCTATTGACTCATCTGCTCTGTCCCCAACCCATTTAACTCTAACACCATTGGGTCTGTGGGGTTCTACGTTGGTGATAGTATGGGCCACAGCTACAGGACTCTCACTCCATAGCATACAGTCTAGAACAATATAGTTATGATCACTCAAAGATGTAACTACGATCCTGGGGGTTTCACAGAAGGGGGTAATACTCGATGACACAATAACATGATCTATCACCGAGCTTGTCCTCCAGTTTTTAAAAGTAGAGATAATCACCCCATTAACATCTTTGCCAAAATCCAAAATTTCGAGATCATAATTACTAATACATGTATACAGGATTTCTCCATAGCTATTATGCCTGAAGTGGAGGTCTACAACACCAGCAATATTAACAATCCCACAAGCTTTCTGAAAGGTCAATTCGCATAAAGAAATTTTAAAATCTCCTAACCATATAAAATCAAAAGAAATATTACATTGGTCAATTAAGTCATCAATAGCACTGGCTACATTTTTTACAACAGATATCCTACTATCATCGAAGATATTGTTATAGTAGTTAATTAGGAGGACGTGTCGACCTTGATCATTGCGGAGCCACAATAACTGCACATTAGGTCCCACATTTAAATATTTCACAATCCTGATGTTTTTGTTAATCGACACCAAAATTAAAAGACCTCCTTTTGCTCTCCCTGCTCCAGAGCTAACAGCCTGTAAGTTAAACATTACGAACCCCTCAAAATGTACCTCCTCCTGACACCAAGTTTCCTGGAAACACAAAATGTCATGAGTGTTTATAAAATCCCTCTAGCTCAAAGTGTCCTGTTTGGATTTTAGCCCAGCAACATTCCAGCTTACAATAGAGATGCCGTTAAATACATTAGCGCTGGTATTATTCAGAGGGACACGATTACCTACAGCTACCTCATTGGTACTGTTCCCTGTTGCTCCAGAGCCAATACAACTTTCTTTACTTTTGGTCTCAACCATATTTGGATCGGTGTCAGGCGGTAAAACACACGCATCGGGGACCTGGGCAGTAATCAACTGGCACGAGACACCAACCCCTGTCCCGACGAGTCAATCATTGGAGTCCAGAGAGCTTAGTGCCTGTAATCTGTTCTGGACAGGGATCCCGGATCCCAAAGAGTGGTTAAACCAGGGGTTTCTATTTCCTGGTTGGGGGGGTGGGGGGGTGAGAGAGTCTTTAATTAAATGACTACAAAAGCAACCAAGAGGACGTACACTTATTTTGTCATCCCCGGGGATTAAGGATCCAGCCCTTAGCAAAGCTGTGGCCGCATGTTGGGGGTGTTTAAAATTGACGATAACACAACCACCCCTACATGTTTTGTTAGACGTACCTATCCAATCAACCCTTCTGGTGGTTAAAATTAGGTCTGAATAAGCAATTGGAAAGCCACAGTTATTGTGTAGCCAAGAGACCGTTTTATTTTTTAGTGAATCATGAGATTCAAGTTGGGGTCTAATTGGATCAGTCTCATAAAAAGGGACGTTGGTCAAAACGGCCACATAAGGAGCACAGGCTGGAGGTAGATTCACAGGACGTTTTCGTCTAGTTGGTTTCGGTGGACCCCCCTCATTAACTGCTGGCTTACTCTGGAGAGGAATGGGAGGTGGGTTTGTAGAAAATGATGCCGACATTGCTGCTTCTTTAACTATTCCACCCCTAATCGGTGGATTTACAGGTAATATAGAAAGGCCTGGGTCCACATTGATAGGCCTAGACTTTCCAACCAGAGCTATATGCGCGTCAAGCAACCCCCCTAGTCTATTTACTTCAGATGAAAGCTGATCCAACTTGTCCACCAAGGGTTTAATGATCTTATAAACCTTAGAATCAATAATGCTTATTAAAAGATCAAACTGTTCAGAGTTCATATAGGGTGGGGCATTCTTACTAGTCAAATCTTCAACCCGGGAGAAATTTTTAATACAGTCTCACCTCTTTTTTTTATTGCGAGTACGGTACCCCCCACGTGTAGTGGGTGCTTTCCTGCAGGCTCTTAATGCTCTAGGTGCCGGTGTATTATGGGCAGGCGATACACTGGGGGATCCGGATGGAACAGCAGAAATATCTAGACCAATTTCAGGTTGGGCTATGGTTTCTATCGAGATATCAAGGTTGACAGGATCTGGGTGATCATCCGTAAGTGCTATAATATTAGGAGCAGGATCAGGGAGGGTAGAACAGTTGATAGGGAAATTCTCCTTCCCTAGCGACATCCTTCGCTCCTTATTAATTTGGCTGACCACTTTCACAAGATAATTGTCCATGGTGGCTGTTGCTAGAGGATTTTTAGGAGCCTTTTGTTTCGACATTGTGTATTAAAAGAACAAAAATGACCAACTAGGTATACGGAAAGATAATATCAAGGAGACAAAGCTTACATGGACTACAACCAAGCTGAGTTAAGAAAATCAGCAGTAATAAAAGTAATAAAAATCCTTCATATACAATATGAGGCAAGGCAGTCACAGTTCCAATGTAGAATCGGTGAGAGAGTTCTCACTTAGTGCAACAAAATACCTCGCCGGTAGAAATCAGGGGGGGGGCCCAGCCCAGCCTCGGCCAGTCCCGGACTGTCACAGACTGTCCGCCCTTAGTCCGGGCTTCGTCCGGCGCCGCCCGCGCGCGTCCCGCGACGCGTGAGACGCTCGATGCTCTTATGGCGCCTCCGGGCGCGGGATGATGTCACACGCCATCTCCGGGGCTGCTGGGAGCGGTAGTCTGCTGGCGCTCGACGGTGGAAATGCGCCTCCGGGCGCGGGAAATGCTGCAAGTTCGCCTGGTGCCGTTCCCCTAACGGCGGCGTCAGGCTCTGCTAATACCCCCTAGGGAGTCTCCTTTGAGCTCTGCTCAAATTCTTTACTTCTACAGTATTTTGACTTAGATTTGAGGTTTTTCAGCTACCATGTCTGAGAAGGAGAAAAAAGGATTATTTAGAGCTTGTTCCACCTGCTCTAAGAAGAGGCTTTATACAGATGACCCCCACAAGGACTGCATCTACTGTCTCTATCCAGACCATAAGGCAGCAGATTGTAAGGTATGTCGTACCTTTTAAAATAAGACCTTGAGAGATCGTGAGGTTAGGCTGCTGATCTGGCTTCAGAAGGTCAAAGCCAGGAAGGAAATACTCTCAAGTGAGAGTGAGGAGGAATCTGTGGCGTCTAAGAGATCTTGGAAGAGAAGTAGATCTCAGACACATTCCTCAGGGGAAAGACCTGAGAAGGCCCCAAAAAAGACCACACCAGGGTCTTCAGGTCACAGTCCCTCAAAATCTCTTCAGTCTCTACTAAGGGGAAGAAGGGTTCTGCTGGTGAGGTGAAAGGAGGAAAATCCACCTCCGATCCACCACAGTCACCTCAGAAGATCAAGATTACCATCAAACGGTCTTCTTCTACGCCTTCTGAGGAGAAGGGTACTGTTTCAGCTCCGTCGACGGGACCGTCGACAAAAAAGGGACCATCGACGACGACAAAAACACCTCCATCGTCGACGAAGGATAATGTTAAGGCTGGTGAGAAAACAGCGTTGACGACTTCACCGTCGACGGCGATATCGTCGACTGTTTCACCGTCGACGAGGACTTCGACGAATGTGTCAACGGCGGCGTCGACGAGGACTGTGTCGACGGTGGCGTCGACGACGATGACTTGGTCGACGACGGCGATGGGAATCTCGTCGACGAGGGAAAAAACACCGGAAAAAAGGTTGGTGCCTTGGAAAAAACCTATAATACCGGAGGTTACATCTCCGAGCAAGGTCTCCCCATTGCTGCCATCTCACCTGCTGGAAGAGGAAAATTCGGAAGAAGATGATGAGTATGGAATTGCCAGTAGCCCTTCGCAATTGCAGGCCAAGTACCAGGAGGAGGATTCTGAGGAGAAATATGGGGGTTATCAAGAACAACCCCAGGAACAGCACCGGTATCGCCAACAGCAATGTGAGGAGAGGACAAGTGTGCCATCCTCTTTGTTGAACGATCTCCAGGGAATATTGGAGGATTATAGGAAGAGATACCCAGCGACTCCAGTCGCTCAACAGGCCCTAGAGGCTACTCCACGTCCACGATCGATTCCAGGGATACCGGTTCGTAGGAGAGAGATTGTGCCGGAACCTACTGCTAGGTCTCCACCGCCGACGACACACCATGATACCTCGGATGACGATCATGAGGATGGGGAGATTGCGGACACAAGTGCAGAATGGCATGACTATATCGCCCCATCACCTTCAACTCCTCCGCAGAGACCAGTAGATTCTCCACCGGAGGACATTGGTGGTTTTCATAATTTGATGGAAAGAGCCACTAAGAGATTTGCACTGACCATGACAGAAGAGAAAACAATGTTTTTTATACGACTTCAAAGACTCGTATCGAAAATCTGTACGATCCCTGCCTATAGTATCTCATATTTGGAAGGAAGGATTAAAGGTCATGGAGACGCCAGCGACGGTAACGCCGGTTCTGGCCAGACGGGATAAAATATATAAGGCGCCTGTTGAGGCTCCATCTTGCCTTTTGGGTCATCCCAAACCAGATTCTGTTATCACTCAGGCGGCACAACAGAAATCCAGGAACCCATCTGCTCCGATTGCAACACCTCCAGACAAAGAGGGCAGAAGGTTGGATAATGCGGGAAAACGGTTTTCATTAATGTCGGCTCTGCTTGTGAGAGCTGCTCATGCCCTCGCTATCTTGGGAAGGTATGACAGGCAGATGTGGTGGGACCTGTCTCCATACGTTAACCTGGTGCCGGAACCAGAGAAGCAGGAGGCGAAGAAAATTCTCATGGAAGGAGAGAGGACTTCGGCTGAAGTCATAGACTGCGCTATGGATATAGCTACCACGGCATTTAGATCCTTGGGAGGAGCTGCGGTCCTGCGCAGGCAACGATGGCTGCGAGCAACAGCGTTCAGGCCGGAGGTGCAAAACAAGATTTTAGACTCCCTTTCAATGGAGAAGAGTTATTTGGGAAAAATATTGATGATACTCTAGAGAGTATCAAGAAGGATACTGATACGGCAAAGGCTCTGGGAACACTGCAATACAGAAAAACCACTTTTCGTGGCTCCAGGGGTAGAGGACAGTCCTCGTATAGAGGAGGATACCAACAGGGGAGATATTCTTCTTCTTATCAGTCCTCATCGCAGCCTTACCGTCAACAATACAGCCAGCGTCAGTCAGGAGGATATACAAAATCAACTCCAAGAGGACGTGGTGGCCGGGGAAAGGACAACACCCGTCGACAATGACAACCTCCATGTTCCGGCTCTGTCAGATGCTCCCCTGGGTGGAAAGATTGCTCACTATCTTCACAATTGGCGGAAAATAACAACGGACCAATGGGTCTTCAAAATAGTTCAATTCGGTCACACCCTAGAATTTCTTCAAGCGCCCCCTTGTACGCCACCGATGCACCAGAGAGCCAACCATCTGCATCAACTCCGGCAGGAGATTCGGACAATGCTCCGAAAGGGAGCAATAGAACCGGTACCGAAATCCCAGGAAAACGAGGGGTTTTACTCCCATTTTTTTCTTATCAAGAAAAACAGGCTCCAGTGGCGCCCCATTCTGGATCTCAGATCCTTAAACACCTATCTCAAGAAACAATCTTTCAGGATGGTATCTCTGCAGGACATTCTTCCGTTATTAAACCCAGGAGATCATATGACCACATTGGACCTACAAGACGCGTATTTCCACGTGCCGATACATTCTGCACACAGGCAGTACCTTCGGTTCTGGGTAGCCGGAAGACATTACCAATTCAGGGTACTGCCATTCGGCTTGAAGTCAGCGCCAAGAGTTTTTACGAGATGCCTGGCTCCAGTGACGGCTGTGTTGAGGAAGCAAAAACATCAGATATTTCCTTACATCGACGACTGGTTAGTCAAGGCACCATCAAAGGTACAGGCCAGAGCGTCAACGCAGGCCTGCATAGACTTATTCGCCAATCTAGGTTGACTCTTCACGAGGGAAAGTCAAACCTCCACCCAACAAAAGTGATCACATTTCTGGGGGCAATATTGGACACGGACTGCAACAAAGCGTTTCCCTCCAAGGAAAGACAACTGAGGATTGTGTCCCTCTTCCAAGACTTGGTCAAAAGAAAGTCTCTTTCAGTCCGCAGGTACAAATCTTTGCTGGGCACGATATCCTCTTGTATTCCCCTAATACCTTGCTGCAGGCTAAGGATGAGGCCATGGCAGGAACAGATCGATCTCCAATGGCGTCAGGCGGAGGGATCCTTCGACTATACAATAAGGGTGACACCAGTGATGATACAGGCAGCAAAGTGGTGGACACAAAAAGCAAATGTGTCTCAAGGACTGACGTTTCTGGCAAGAGCGGCTCCGATAGTGGTAACGACGGATGCGTCGTTAGAAGGATGGGGAGCTTTCCTTCAGGACCTTCAAGTCAGCGGTCGTTGGAAGGCACAGGAGAAGCAATTACACATAAATCTGCTGGAGCTCAGAGCGATCCGCTTGGCATTACTGGCTTTTCTGCCAAAGATAAGAGGTTCGCCGGTGTTGGTAAGAACAGACAACACTACGGCGATGCATTATGTGAACAAGCAAGGGGGAACAAGATCTCTCTCCCTGTCTCAGGAAGCCCAGGAGATATGGGAATGGGTTCTTCAGCAAGGAATATCATTGGTAGCAGAACACCTCCCGGGGGATCAAAATGTCATGGCGGATACTCTCAGCAGGCTAAAATCGTCCTGCCACGAATGGGAGCTAGACCAGGGGATCCTGGACAGCGTCTTTCGAAGATGGGGAACACCGATAGTGGACCTCTTCGCAACAAGGGAAAACAGAAAATGCCAGTGCTTCGCAAGCTGGCTTCCCCAGAAGGGATCTTGGGGGAATGCGTTTTCCATGGCATGGTCCGGCATCTTTGCCTACGGTTTTCCTCCAATTCCTCTTCTCCCCCGCGTACTGGTGAAGATCAAGAAAGAGGCGTGCAGGCTGATCCTAGTAGCCCCGTGGTGGCCCAGACAACACTGGTTCACGGAACTGCTGCTGCTGTCGGAGGACCGTCCAATTCAGTTGCGCCTAATTCCATCACTTCTGACAATGTCCAAGGAGCAGGTGCTCCATCCGGACCGGAAATCCTTGCGATTAGCAGCCTTTCTCCTGAACACTGTGAGTTTAGCCATCCGAACATCTCACACGAATGTAGGGACATCCTATCCAAGGCCAGAGCGGAGAGTACCAACAAAACCTACAGGATGAAATGGAAGAGGTTTTGTCTGTGGTGTAAGAGACATGATGTTCACCCTCTTGCTGCTGCACCTCATCAAATTATACCTTACATTCTGCTGTTAGCAAATTCAGGATTAGCACACACCTCCATCAAGGTGCATTTGGCTGCGTTATCCCGCTACAGGAGGTAATCGTCAGGCCCATCTTTATGGTCATCAAGGATTATCAAACAATTTATGAAGGGGATATTCAGAGTCTTTCCTCCAGTAAAGCCTCCACCACCATTATGGAATCTGAATGTTGTAATCTCTCAATTGATGAAACCACCGTTTGAACCGATACACAGGGCAGACCTGAAGTTCTTGTCCTGGAAAGTGGCTCTTCTCATTGCATTGACTTCTGCGAGAAGAGTAGGTGACCTACAAGCGCTCACAATTCAGGAGCCTTTCTTACAGTTTCAGGAGGATAGAATGATTCTCAGGACAAACCCGAAGTTCATTCCGAAGGTGCCAACTGATTTTCATTTGAATGAACCATTGGTGTTGAAACGTTTCTTTCCTCATCCATCAACAGCGGCAGAACGAGTATTGCACTCGCTGGACGTTCAGAGATGTATGAAATTTTACTTGAAAGAAACGAAGGCGTTTCACAAGTCTTCTCAGTTATTCGTCGCCTTCAGCGCACCCATGAAAGGTTTCCCACTGTCGAAGAGGGGAATTGCCAGATGGATTTCCAGTGCAATTGTCTACTGTCATCAAGCTGCTGGAAAGCCTTTGAATGCACGAGTCCGTGCCCATTCCACGAGGGCGGTGGGCACATCCACTGCACTGTTTGGAGGAGTGCCAATCCAGGATATCTGCAGAGCAGCAACCTGGGCATTTACGCACACCTTCATCAGGCAAAACTGCTTGGAGGCAGCCGCAGAATAGGATGCGGCGGTGGGAGAGGCGGTACTGCGGAATATCATCCAGTAACGGTGAGCCTTTCTTGCATCCCTCCATCCATAATTTCTCTTGTTTACAAAGTCACATTTTATATAAGTATGGATAGATGTATATAAGATTATGCTTCATTTTCTAATGGTATTGCATGATTATGTAATGTATCAGGAAAATGTGCTTTGTTTTTTCACTGTTCGCTATTCTGATTCAGGCATGTGAATCTATGAAAGTTCCAATACTGGAGTAAGAAAACAAGTTGCTTACCTGTAACTTTAGTTCTCCAGTATTGGAATCTTTCATAGATTCACATGCACCCACCCTCCTCCCCTGAGAGGCTCACCTCGGATTTAGCACAAGAAGTGTGTTATATGCACAAGTGCGCGAAAAATCTGAGGGGCAGAAGGTTCTCTCAGGAGTGTTCTAGAGGGTGAGGAGCTCTGATTGGTTCAGGGAAAAGTTTGGGCCTTTTTTACATAACAAAGGCTATGGTTTGCAAAAGGGAAATGGGCCTAGGCCTCTTTTCAGTTTACTATACTACTAAGCACTGCTTTTTTATATACCGGAGACTCTCGTCTCGACGACTGGGAATGATTCAGGCATGTGAATCTATGAAAGATTCCAATACTGGAGAACTAAAGTTACAGGTAAGTAACTTGTTTTCTTCAGGCAGCTTGCAGGTGCTGCGGTAATTTGACGCCACGGATGGCTTAAGGCAACATAGTTTAGGCCAGAGGTGCAAACCATGATATTGGATATGGCCTTATTATTTGGGAAGCATATAGATGACTCCTTGTTGGCTATCAAAACCGACACAGATACTGCTAAGTCGTTGGGTGCTCTCCAGTACAAACTAGTATTTTTCCGAGGAACCAGAGGCCGTGGTTTTTCCTCTAGAGGAAATCAGCAGAACAGGCAGTATCAATTGCAATATAAACAACCTTACTACGAATCATCATATAGACTATCTTCTTCGGGTAGTTTCTCTCGTCAGAGCGGACGACGACGGTCGAACAATCAAGGCCGTGACTCAAACAGGAAGCAATGAGTCCAGCTGTACGCCAGTCCGATTTTCCTCCCTCCCTGTGGGCGCAAAGATCTCCGCCTTTTCATCAATGGCAACAGATCACATCAGATCAGTGGGTCCTTGACCTAGTACATAAGGGTCACACTTTGGAATTCATAAAAAAAACACCTATGACCCTGCCCAAGGGTCCACCTCGTCTTCACTTACTTTTCAAAGAAGCCTTAAACATGCTCCACAAGAATGCGATAGAAAGAATTCCAGTGTCGCAGAAGCGACAGGGTTCTACTCTCGCTTCTTACTCATAAAGAAAAAATCTCGGGAGTTGTACCTGTGGGAGTGCAGGGCGGATATACAGGCGTGGAGGCTGAATGTATTGTCGAACAGGTGCTATTTTATTATCAGTAGTCACGGTTTTCTGTTTAACAAGATTATCACAAGTCTCTTTCTCTGGATTGGTGTTCACGCTCTCAGGGTGGGCCCGGCCGTTCCTCCCTCTTCAGGTTGGAGATAGGTGGGATGGGCTTCGTATTCGTCGGTGGTGCCACTTCACACGGAGGCTCGCCCAAGAGAAAAGAAAAGGGAGCCTGTCAGTTCACTGTGCTACAGGTTATACCCGTCGCCTACACCCGGTAGTGCTCAAGGACTATGGACTGTGAGGGGAGGGATGGGTTAATTACGGTGGGTATTCAATGAAAGAACTTGCTGGGGTTGTCAGGGATTCAAATGCCGGTGGTGATAGGGGTTGTGTACACGCTAGATAATTAGGTATGGTATCTCGTTCAGCAATACACCGACAGACGTGCTCCCTCTGTTCCGTTCACCCGTGTCCTCCTCCTCTACACCCTCCTCCCACCTCCCTCAACAATACCACCCCCTCTTCCCCAGTATAGGGCCACTTACATGACTCCGCCGTAAGTTACGGCCGCTCTCCAGCGTCCTCCGGTGGACACCACCACTCCTCCGTCCAGTGGTCGTCGGATACCTCCGCCTCCTGGTCGTGCTGGTCGGTTTCTCTCCTCTCTTCACTCGGCTCCTCGTCCTGTTCTTCTTTCCCGGCGTCCGGCTCCACGCTTCGCGTCTTCAGCTCCTCCTTCCAGCCACAGGTCAAAGACGCCGCTTCCTGTCCTTGTCTCCGTTTAACTGGTGCGCCTCGAGCGTTTCCGGGATCGGCTCCTCCTCGTGTTACGGAGCCGCTCTGCAAGTAGAGAGGAAAGGTACGGGTTTTCTTCCCTATTCGCGTCTCGCCCGCATCCACATAGGTCCGTCCCCTCCGCACAAAGTATTCTGGTCGCTGTAGTCCCATGCCTTGCAGTCTCCCGTGGCTCACCTTCTCACAGTACCCGATTCTCGATCTTCGCAAACTCAACACGTTTCTGAAAAATGGTGACGCTTGCCGAAGTTTTAAGCTGTATCAACAAAGGGGACTTTATGGCTTCTCTGGACTTGGAAGACGCAAACTTCCATATCCCTTTACATCCCAAACATCACAAATACCTACAATTCACAGTGGCTGGCGTCCACTTTCAGTTCAAGGTGCTCCCGTTTGGACTGAAATCAGCACCAAGGATCTTCACTAAATGTCTAGCACCAGTCTCTGCAACACTGAGGTCTCAGGGTATACAAGTGTTTCCCTACCTCGACGACTAGTTGCTCAAGGGTCCTTCGGAACAGATTACAAAAAAGGCTGTCAGGAGATGCCTACATCTCCTTTCAAGTTTAGGTCTCACGCTCAATGTAAGCAAATTACAGTTGCATCCTCTCCAAGTGATACCCTTTCTGGGGGCAATGCTAGACACCATAGCATTCTTATCAGAAGATCGCCAGATAAGACTGCAAAAACTAGCAAGGTCAATCTCAAAAAGGTCAGTTTTGTTCAGGACATTCGCTTCTCTTCTGGGGATGTGCTCATCTGCAATAAACCTGGTTCAGAATTAGACCTCTGCAAGAAGAACTGCACCTGCAATGGCAACAAGCTGTAAGATCATTTGACGACTCCATCAAGGTGACATCGCGCATGATTCATTCTCTCAATTGGTGGTCTCTGAAAGCAAACTTGTCTTTGGGCCTCACGTTCTTGACAATTCCCCCAGAATTCGTTCTAACAACGGACGCATCCATGGAGGGCTGGGGAGGCCATCTTCAAGACCTACAGATTCAAGGAAGATGGTCCAAACATTACCAGCAAAAAACACATCAACAGTTTGGAATCGCGGGCCATTTTTCTCTCTCTGCAGGCATTCCTTCCGAGGATTGCAGGCTCCTCAGTGCTGGTCCGTACCGACAATACGACCAGCATGCATTACATCAACGGGGGGAACGAGGTCACTGTCCCTAGCGCAAGAGGCTCAGGAGCTGTGGGAATGGGTTACAGAACACAGTATAACCCTAAGAGCAGAGCATGTGAAGGGACTTCAAAACACTTTGGCCGACACCCTCAGCAGATCTCTCTCAGGATGTCACGAGTGGGAACTGGAGCAGGAGCAGGTGGAAAAGGACTTTCGCGTTTTGGGGCAAGCCGACTCTAGATTTGTTTGCAACGAGAGAGAACAGCAAATGCCTTTACTACGCCAGCAGATTCGTTCAACGGGGATCAAGAGGGAATGCCCTGTGCATGCGATGGTCAGGGATTTATGCTTACGCTTTTCCCCCAATATCATTGGTACCGAAAGTGCTTTAAAAGTTGAAGAGCGAACATAGCAGTCTCATCCTGATTGCACCTCGCTGGCCGAGACAATATTGGTTCCAAGAGCTACTCCTATTATAACAGGAACACCCTGTTCGTCTACTTCCAACACTAAACTCAATGTTGACAAGGGAAAAAGGTCAGATACTACACCCAGATCCACAGTCGCTTCACTTACACACCTGGCTTCTGACTTCCTAGAATTTAAAGATCTAAAGATATCTCAGGATTGTCGGGAAATTCTATCTAAATACCGTGCTCAGAGTACAGTCAAGACTTATCGCTTAAAGTGGATACGATTTTCTCATTGGTGTGAGGCAAATGATGTTCATCCACTCCAAGCACCAGCGGAGGATATTCTTCCTTATTTGCTATCTCCGGCTAAAGCGGGGCTTGTATTCTCCCTTATCAAGGTTCACCTTGCTGCAATTTCCAGATTTCGAAAGACCTCTAACAAACCATCACTTTGCTCTTCATCGCTGATCAAACAATTTTTAAAAGGACTTTTTCGAGTTTTTCCTCCGATTCGGCCACCACCTCCGGAGTGGGAATTAAACACAGTTTTATCTCAGCTAATGAAAAGACCATTTGAGCCGATTCACAAGGCCGAGCTCAAATTTTTTACCTGAAAAGTGGCAATTTTATTAGCTCTTATTTTAGCCCGAAGGGTTGGTGAAATTCAAGCCTTAACTATTTCGGAACCCTTTTTGCTTTTCTCTAAAGATTACGTGACTTTACAAACAAATCCCAAATTCATCCCTAAAGTACCGTCTCCATTCCATCTAAATCAGCCTGTAAAGCTTAAAACCTTCTATCCGGATCCGACTACACCGACTGAGAGGGCTTTACACTCTCTTGACGTCAAACGTTGCCTAAAATTTTACGTCCAGAAGACTAAGGATATTAGGCTATCCAGTCAACTATTGGTCGCCTATGGTCAAGCCACACTGAGACAGGCTGTAACGAAGGCAACTATAGCCAGATGGATTGCTTCTGTTATTCCATTTTGCCATGATAAAGCCAACAAACCTTTACAAAGGAAGGTCAAAGCGCATTCCACCAGGACTAAGGCGGCTTCTACGGCATTATTTGCTGGTGTTACATTGGAAAACATCTGTCGTGCTGCGACATGGAAGAATGTCCACAGGTTCACGAAGCACTACTGCCTACAGTCTGCGTCGCAGGACGATACAGCGGTGGGACAAGCTGTTCTCCAACATAATCTTCATTAAGGTTAGAATTATAATGTCTGATGTTGCATTTATTTATGTTCAAATATAAATATGTTGCTATTATGTTAAGTTATTAATTGATGGACATTATTACACTATGTTAATGTACTACGAGTATTTCATTTCAATATGGATTTCGATATTTTGGTAATATTCTAACTGTCCCGGATGTGTGGTGGAGTATATACACTGTCTCCCACCATCCGCAAACAACACTGTGGGGCTTACTGCTAGCTATTCTGATTCAGGCATGTGAATCTATGAAAGATACCCCAATACTGGATAAGTATAACAAGTTACTTACCTGTAACTACAGTTATCCAGTATTGGTATCTTTCATAGATTCACATGCACCCACCCTCCTCCCCGGCAGGACAGTTCTGTATTCTACTTCTCAATTGTGCTAAGAAAATCTGAGGAGAACTGCCTCTGCTGAGAAGGTTCTAGAGGGTGCTGGCAGCTGATTGGTGGAACTATTTTTTGTTTTTCATATAACGAGGTAGATAGGCTACTATGTTTTGGGCCTTCTGGGCCTCTTGTCTTTTTAGCCTACTACAGTTCATACTAAGGCACTGCTTTTGTATATATATTTTTACTGTGGGACTCCCGCCTCGGCGAGGAGGAATGATTCAGGCATGTGAATCTATGAAAGATACCAATACTGGATAACTGTAGTTACAGGTAAGTAACTTGTTTTCTTCTGGCCCACCCTCCTACACTACACCAACTTAGCCATCACGTTATGATAAATATGCCATACAACAATAAGAAGGGCGGTAGGAATATTTGGGCTGTAAGGACAATGTGCGAGAAAGGGGACACTTTCACTTGCTCACTTGTTAAAATGGAAAGGGACAATTACCTTTTTAATAAGTCTTTTCCGGTAATGTTTCATGTTGCCATCAGTTGTCACTTGTGGTGTAATTTACCATACCGAGATCAATGTCCTCTTTTGTGTGATGCCAGGAATTTTTAATATTCAGTACTTGGGTGATGCTATCTTTCGTTTCTTTTAAGAGTTCTTGAAACCTTGAGGCCTATCTTAAGCAGGCCCCTCCAGGGGGCTCTTTATTTCTAAATCGCTATTCCTTTTTATTTTTGGTTAGCCCTTGCCCCTTCCAGGTCTCTGTGTTGCAGTCCACCGCCCTTCTTAGGTCTGTATTTTTTCTCTTTTTCTTTTTCAAATCTTCCCTCTGTTGCTCGCCACCCTGCTCACCATCACTCACTTGCTTCCTCTCGTCTACTCCTCTGTTGTAATTCTTTTTATTAATCTACATATTGCATCGCATTGCTGCATGGAGAGTGTTAAAAAGCTGTATTAACTTTTAGAGGGCTCAGCAGCTGCAATTTGCTATTTTCTGGAAACCTGTTTTTCTGAAGCTGTTTTAGGTCTCGCCTCAGACTGCACATATGCGGTTGTTTCAAGACATTTTGTTACCTTACAGTGGGCATAAAGCCTGCCTGTTATTTGCTATTGGTTGGTTTCATTGTCACATTTGTTTGTTTGGTTCAATTGTTTTTGTTTGTCCTTTTTGTTTAGGCACACACTGTTTATCTGCTGCCCCCCCCCCCCTTTTCTGCACTCCCTGCCAGTGTGCTTTACCCCACCCTCGTGTGCTTCTCCCACCCCGCATTGCTATTTCACCCATGTGCTTCTCGTCTATCTTCTTATTGTGCTCTTGTTTTTTGGCTCCTCCACCCTTCCTCTCGATCATAGTTTGTATCCCTCTCTATGTTGCTGCTATGTGCCCTTCTTGCTCCCCACCACTTCTCTTCCCTCTTTAGAAAAAAATGTGCATTTAGCACTTCCACATGCGAAAGTGAACAGAAAATAAAGACTATTGATGCCTAATGTTAATGTCTGTTGCTTGTGGGTGGACATGCTGTGGGTCTGTGCATGTCCAAGTCTGTCATGGGTACGACCGGTAGCTGCACAAGCACCGGGGCTGGGCATGTCACTAGTTATTGGCTTGAGACGTAAAGGAAAGTGGCAGGACTGGACATGTGCTAGTATTGGACATAAATGTTGCTGGACTAGACATGGATGGAAAAGAGCAGGATCCATAGGCTTTGGTGCCTACATATTCTCAGCATTAAACGTCTATGCTGTAATGTGACCAAGATTGTCAGGAAGGTCTGAACAGGTGCTTTCGCCATGAAGATCTTCTTGAATCTGTGACTGCCCTCGAAACAAGCCCAGATCCCTGCTCAGTTTAAAGAGATACAGCGAGTTAATTTATTGGATTTAGTGCTACACTTCACCAACACCAGTAGGTCTGGGTCATTGCTGCAGGATACCCATTTATATTACATTTTCTTTTTTTTTAATCTTTTATGCTTGTTGCTGAATTATGTCATATCAAAATGTGGTGACATGTGATTCCGGTCTTTTATTTGCAGAATTTGCAATTTGGACTGGTATGTTTAAGTAACAACGTCCCACTGTGACAATGAAAAGGTGTCTGTTAAAATATTTGATACATATTAAATATTTAATTGTATCCCACCAGCACTTTCACGCTGTTTCTTAAGGCTGTCCGTGCATAACTTTGGAAATAGTTCTTGACATTGGGACTGTATCAGTAAAGGCCAGTTAGGTGTCACTGCATCAATCAATCAGTACTTGTCGAGTGTGGCTACTCACCCGTAAGAGTCTCAAGGCGCTGGGGAGAGGTGGGGGGTGAGGGGGGTTGTAGGTCTGACTGGATGTGGTTTCTTTTCAAAAAGCCAGGTATTGAGATTCTTCCTAAATTGTGTCAGGGGCAGGTAGAGCCTGAGGTGGAGAGGCATGGCGTTCCAGGATTTGGCGGTGTGGTAGAAAAAATATCTTCCTCCGGTCATGGTCTTGTAGATCTGAGGGACGGTGGCATGGGCCAGTTAGGCAGAGTGGAGGTGTCTGGTGGGTATGTGGAATGATAGGCGGTGGTTCAGGTATGCTGGTCCAGTGTCGTGGAGGGCTTTGTAGGCATGTGAGAGGAGCTTGAAGGTGACACTTTTGTTGACTGGGAGCCAGTGGAGTTCTTGTTGGTGTTCGGAGATGTGGCTGTGATGGGTGATGTTGAGGACCAGTCTGGCTGCGGTATTCTTCACATTCTGAAGTTTTCTGAGGAGTTTCGGAGCAGCGTCTGCATAGTGTGTTGCCGTAGTCGAGTCTGCTGCTGATGAGTGAGTGGATGACCGTCTTCCTGGCCTCATTGGGGATCTATCTAAAGGTATTCCGAAGCAGGCAAAGAATGTGGAAGCATCATGAGGGGACTGCATTGATCGGCTGGTTCATGGTGAGCCCTTTTTCTCGGCCTGCTTGACAAATCGCCTGAACTTTCCATGCACAAAAAGGCCTAACATGATACTTTTTTGGGAAGGTTTTGTCAAGATTCGTCAACCGACACCAAAGTTATAGGCAAGTCAAAAAATGCTTCTCCTATGCAAACATGCATATGCAAACATACTAATGCAGACATGCTAACTACAGCTACCTACTGACGATCGTCATTATTTGCAACGTGTTTGGAAGAAGCCAGTTTGTATGATTCTCCCACAGATGCACGGTCTTCCCAGGTCCAGCTCTTTATCTTGGTAATGTGAATCTTTTGTCAAAGTCTTGGTCAGTTTTGTATCTAATTCCTGTAAAAAAAGCGTTGGTCCCTGCAGGATTTCTACTTGGACCTCCATTTTTACGGATGGATAGTTTAGGGCTTCTACTGTGGTTTTCAGTAGTGTTATCATTGAATCTAGTATGTTGCTAATACGCTGGTTTCCTTCCAGGAAGGCCCTGCTTTCTTCCAGTACTCGGAATTCCAAACAGTCGCCCCTAAGGAGATTCCAGTTTGGGAATCTTGGGTCATTGCTTATTTTCAATTCATTCTTTGGTCCATTACTTTTTGAAAGGGTATTTTAAGGGATTTCTCTGCTACTCAAATCGTGTGCAGATGTGCCCGGTTTAAAATCTATGGCTCCACTAATCCAATTGAGTGGTCAAGAATCACCTGTGTATGGCAGCCTGCCTTTTTGCCCAACATTAATACAGGAGACTTTTTATTGGTGGTTCACTCAGTTGTCTTGTTTGACTTGTTTTTCAGTAGTAACATGAACTTGTGCCATATTTGTCATTATTGGTTTGATGGTGCCTTCTGCTTGCAAATCAAGAAGTTTTTTTTCCAATTATTTTTATTGGTTACTCAATGCAACACATCTAACAATAAAATTTATCACAATGTAGCTTGCACTGAAAAATAGGATGATTTGTGTAAACATTACCCAATAACCCCAGTCCCCTAGGTGCTCATGCATGTGGCATGTGTTGCAGCACTCTTCCGTCCTGCGCATATGTGATACTGAGTTCATTATCCCCATGTCTGTAGTTTCAATGCCTCAATAGGGTATAATGCACCTTCGAAAATCATTGATCAAACAAAGATCCCAAACAATTCAAGCAGCCGTGGATTTCTGCTCAATGATTCTTATCCTCAAGCAATCTATGGCGTGGTCAAATTTTTGAGCAAATCCTACAAAATGCTAAGAGCCTCTCCTCACCAGCAACTTCTCTTGGGACATAAGCTGCTTAATACTACATTATTGACCATAAACCTCTCTACTTTAAGAATCAGTGCATGCAAATTAACATCCCCTCGGCTGCACCTTCGATTAAGCATAAATGCATGATGCACTTACCCAGTCTATTTCTTGTGATCGACCCACTAGTAATTAAACACGCACTCGCACCAAAGTGCACATTAGTACCCTTATGACACTAACCATCATATCTAACCGAAACAAATATTATTTACACACAATACGACACGTCTAATATATACACAGTATAGTATAGTATAGTCTTAGATCTGCCACCCGCCTGCGGGTGCCATCTTATCCCTTCCAATTATAGCTCGCCCGGTTCATGAATTTGTTTTCCCTCATTTTAATGAGCATTCTTTTTACGTACCAACTATGTATCAAAAACCTAATAACCCTCACGATGGTACTTTTTACTTGGTGGGCCCTAAATGTGCAGAAACCATGGACACTTAAACCTAACCTTGCCAGACCTACTTTTGGCCCACTGTGCATCCCTTTTCGAACAGCTCCGGTCTCTTTGCACACCGTTTTAAGTTTCCTGGTGAAAAACAGAGCCCATTATGCAGTCATGGTTCAGAACCCACCACAAGTATTTTTTTAGGCCTTGTAACGCCTTCCCAAGCACTCACCCTGCATGCCTTCTAAACCCCAACGAGTGAGCCTCGCCCACTGACTGAAAAGAGATGACAAACCATGTCAGGAACCAGCCACCATCACCTTACATTAATATTTCAAAGAAGACTTTGGCAATATCTTGTTATCCTGTGGAACGAATTCCTTTTTTAATAATGATGCACTGACATTTTAAAACACACTGCAACTGGTGCTGTGGCAGTGTCTGAAATTGTTCAGTTATGCCGTTTTACATGTGTTATTTGTTTTTAATGACATTTTAAAATCGTACTGAAATGTGTGCTATGACAGTGTCTGACACCACATCAAGCTGTCTTGTTTTATATGTTTTATCTGTTTGCTATGGCTTTAATTAGCCATGCAGTTATAAATAAACTAAACTAAAAGCTAAACTAAGCCCTGGTGTTTACACTTTTCACAGTAATCCCTTATCCAGGTCATTTGGTCGGCCCTTGGTTCCTTTTCATGCTGTATTTCATCAATGTGTTACAGCAAGCAGATGATGGACGGAATGCTGACAATGAAAACCTTCTCCCCCAGTCAAAAGGTTAAATCCATTGTTCTTTTGCCCACTACGCCACCCCAGTTTGGACCCAGCCATATGCAAATCAGTCTGGACCCTGTGCCCCATTGGAACAGTCCAGACCTAACCGCCAGGCCAGGTGCTCCCTGGACCGGAAACAAGCATCCTGGGACCGGTTTTAGGGTATGTCACCGTTCCTTAGCCAGGCTAGCTTCAATCCAGTGGCACAGTGAGCAAGGGACCCACGTCTGGGCATACCTATCCCACTTGGGGCGAAAAGGGTTAAAGCAAGCAAATGATGGACGGAATGCTGACAATGCAAACGTTCTCCCCCAGTCAAAAGATCTGGGTCAAATCCATCACTGGGTATGCCGAGACGTGGGTCAGTGCTCTCCATCATCCCCTTTTGTATCGCTCAGTGCTCTCCATGCCACTGGAGTCAAGCTATCCTGGCTGATGAGGGCTGAAAGCCTGAAACCGGTCCTAGGATGCTTGTTTCCAGTCCAGGGAGGACCTGGGCTGGCAGTAAGGGCTGGACTGTTCCCATTGGGCACAGGGTCAAGACTGATTTGCATATGGCTGGGTCCAAACTGGAATGGCATGGTGAGCAAAAAAATGATGGATTTATGCCCAGATCTCTGTACTGGTGTGAATGTATCACATTGTTCTGCATTCTGTCCATCAATTGTTCTTTTTGCATATTTCATCAATGTGCCTACCCCATCGTTTCGCTGGTCTAATGGCATCTGCCTCCATGCTGAAGTCTTCCGGTCTTTCATCCCATCACACACGTTTCATCCTAACCTTTTCAGCCACTGCCCACTCAGACACATCCCACAGCCGCTCTGCATATCTATGTGGGTGGGTGTTCATCCATTTAATGACGATGCACCTTTTTGCCAGCACCAGCCCTAGTATCAGAAATATGAGGCTAAGTATTTTGTGGTGTTTCAGTATCTCTCTTTATCAAAACACATAGAAAGGGATAATGCGGGCTATGACACAGCAGAAAATATTCTGCTGTGGCGGCGCTGGACGTCTGAACTCCTACACATCAATGCTCATACCAGGAGCCAAGCAATTTTGGCTGAGATGAGCATCTGTGGACTTGCTGATGAGTTAAGATGGGCATGAGGAGCTGCTTCTGTGGCCTATCCTAGCATTGTTGACAGACTTGTGGATCTAAGGGAACGCTGGCATACTGGTCGTGAGATTGAGGAGGAGTGCTCCAAGCTATTGAGCTCATAATAGAGATTAAAATCCAAAAGATTTTTCACTGAATGTTGTTGGGGTGAATGCCTGCGATGGAAGTGGGAAAAAAGAAATGTTGAGCTCTACTGATGATCATGCTGTTGTAACTAAATGTAGAAGTCTTGTACTTGCAAAGTGAAGCCTGTGCCACAACAAAGTGCGGCATGACCTGGGCATTTAAAAGATCTTGCTGCTCCTGTGAGGAACCAAGTATTTTTTCACATCCGTTTGGTGGCTCTTGCTGCGGTATTTCAGAGCAGATATCCAAGGTTTCTCCAGTATTAGGGTGTCTTTCATAGATTCACATGCTTGAATATTTCCCGTCGTCAGAGTGGGAGTCCCACGGTAAATAAAATAGCAATAACATACTAATAATATGTATATGCAACACATAACAGATGAAATACATATTAGAAAACAGGCAGTAAATGCCTAGACAGAATTCGTCATAGGAATACATGAACAGAGAAAAAACACTTGTAGCCTATTCCTGTCATTATGTTGGTCCAAACTGTAGCCAATCAGGTGCCAGCGGCCCTCCAGAACCTTCTCCTCAGAGCTCAGCACCTCAGATTTTCTACCGCACGTCGTGTGAAGGGAGTCTCCCTGAGCTCTGCTCAGTTTTCTTCAATTTTCTTCATTTTTCTTCACTTTTTCCTTCATAATATCACAGTTTTGTAATGTCTTCTTACATGAAGTTTACCTTCAGACCCTGCGTCACTTGTGGGAAGCTGAGTCCTTTGCCTGTGAACCCTCATGAAGAGTATAAGGACCAGCACTTTGCCTGTCTCTGACATGGTAGGTGGAGATGGGGTTGTTCTTGTGCTTAGACTATACCCCCCTTCTGATGTGGGAGGATTTTATTTTTTTTGTTTGTCCTGCATTAAGGTTTTAAGTGATGCTTCTCCTCTACTTCACCAGCTGAAGTAACATCACAATTAAGGGGTATCTGGCCTTCTTTGAGTCTGTGCCTCCCACATTTACGCCCACGAGATTTACTCTCAGGCGTCTAGACTCACTCTGCGCACTTTTCTACGTGAACATGTGCCAGCTTGTTGACGATACGGTCGATGTACTCTCTGACGACAATATTTGCCGTCACTGGTGCTCTGCAACGACAATGCCTCCAGGCATTCGTCGAGGACAGTGCCCTCTTGTCGACTGAAGGCTCGTCGACCACTGTGAGATTTCGTCGATGGAAAATTTCTTTGACGGTGGCCTCGTCGACGGTGGCCTCGTCGACGGTGGCCTCGTCGACGGTGGCCTCGTCGACGGTAGGCTCGTCGACGGTGGGCTCCGTAGACGGTGGGCTCCGTAGACGGTGGGCTCCGTAGACGGTGGGCTCCGTAGACGGTGGGCTCCGTAGACGGTGGGCTCCGTAGACGGTGGCCTCTGTAGACGGTGGGCTCCGTGGACGGTGGGCTCCGTGGACGGTGGGCTCCGTGGACGGTGGGCTCCGTGGACGGTGGGCTCCGTGGACGGTGAGCTCCGTGGACGGTGGGCTCCGTGGACGGTGAGCTCCGTGGACGGTGCGCTCCGTGGACGGTGCGCTCCGTAGACAGTGAGCTTCGTAGCTCCGTGGACGGTGCGCTCCGTAGACAGTGTGCTCCGTAGACAGTGAGCTCCGTAGCTCCGTAGACAGTGAGCTCCGTAGCTCCGTAGACAGTGAGCTCCGTAAACGGAAAGCTTCGTCAACATTCAGCTTCGACGCCAGTTGACTTCGTTGACGGATGACCCTGTCAACTGTTGTATTCATCGGCGGTTGAGCCCGGTGACAGTTGGTTTCACACACTGTTGACTTTTATGCACAGTGCTTTTGTAGACAATTTATTTCGTCAACGGCAGCTTTCCGCTACATCCACGTGGGGGCGTGAAGGCTTTTACTTCCGCCATTATTCTTCTTGGACAGCACATAGCCGTAAGAGCATGTTTTTTCTTCAGATCAGAATTATGTATTTCTGACAACAAGGCTGCCACGCCCTGTACCAGGGCGAGAATACGTCTTCTCTTGCAACTGGAGTTCTATTGCATTCACCTTCAGTGTATATTGGAGGTTTTTTCCCCTCCTTATGAAGAGAGCGGCGAATCGTTCTCCCCTTTCCCCTTGTCCTGGGGAAACCACAGAAACAAGTTCGTTCAGTCCCTATCATAGACTTTATTTAGAAAGAAGGTGTTAAACTCATGCGGAGGCCAAACTCTGTGCCGGCGTTTTTTCCACGCCTCGACAAGAAATGTGAAGCTCCCCACTATTCACCTGTTTTTCTAGTCCCTCAGCCTACCCTGACTCAGTCATTACTCAGGCGGCACAGCGATTATCTTGCAAGCCAGTTGGGCAGGTATGCCGCCAGATGTGCTCTTGACATGTTGGCGCTAGTAGAACTTATTCCAGAATCCTCCAAGCCTCACGCTTTTAAGATCTTGCAGGAGGGGGAAAGAGAGAGAGAAGCGCATCAGAAATAATACACTGTGCAGCGGACATTGCGTGTACAGGTTTTCGACAGCTCGCAATAGGAGCAGTCTGGCAAAGACATTTTTGCTTCAATGCTACGTCTTTCGCAAGGAGGTTCATACTTCCATACTTCACTTGCCTTTTGATTGAGGATCCCTTCTGGCCAGCATGTTGATGAAACACTGCAGACCATCTTAAAGAACACAGATACTGCCCGCACCCTCTGGATATAGAATTGCAGCCTTCTCGTGGTGCCGAGGACGTAGATCCACGTCCTTTTTTCAAGGGAGTACCATCCAGTATTGGCTCCTACAATCAGAACCAACTGCGTTACTCAAATCAAACGCAGTCACATGGGCAAAGTACCAACAGGTCCTACATAGAAAATCATCGTACAGCCGAGGCAACTCTTCTAAGAAACAATGGACTACCTTGAACCCACCTTTATTTCCTCCAAAACAGTCGGAGGTCTA
Source organism: Lissotriton helveticus (assembly GCF_964261635.1). Lineage (NCBI taxonomy): Eukaryota > Metazoa > Chordata > Amphibia > Caudata > Salamandridae > Lissotriton > Lissotriton helveticus. Next base: position 102,871,916 of record NC_136067.1, read on the forward strand.
ATATCTCCCTTTTATTCCAATTGGTCAAAGGTGACAGAGGACCGTTGGGGTTTTTACACGTCATGCCCAAGGGCACACTAGAATTTGTCAAATTTCCCTCTTTCTACACCTCCAAAGGGACCTCCACCTTCTCATCTACGGGAGTCGTTTGCACAAGTGTCTATATGGATACAAACAGGGACCGTCAGAGTGGTTCCGAATATCCAACAGCGTTAGGGTTTACTCTCAGTTCCTCATCAACAAGCAAATCAGGAAAGTAGCACATGATTTTAGATCTTTGCGCAAACTTTACAAATGTTGTACCTCAAGAGAGTCCTAAAGTTCTTATGCCAGAACGACTTTATAACTACTCTCAACCTCCAGGATGTCTATTTTCATGTGCCAATCCTTCCTAAACACAGGAAGTGGCTACGCTTTACAATAGGTACAACACATTTTCAATTAAAGTCCTACCTTTTGGACTTAGGTCCGCTTCACGTGTCTTTATCAGCAAGGCATACAAATTATCATTACTGAGACAACTGTATAATAAGGGCTCGCTCTTATTTACAGGCAGTCCAGCACACCCAGACTTGTCAGTCACTGTTTTTAAACCTGGTTTTCAATAAATCATGACAAGTCCCAACTAGTACTAGCTCCGATATGAAAGTTTCTAGGAGCATCAATCAATACAAACCTAGCAAAGGTGTTTGTCTCACACGAACGATGGGCCTGCAGCTCCCACTTGGTGGTTTCTTCTACGTACGAAAAAGTCTGTTTCAGTAGATCCTCAGTCATTCCTGGCCTCAGCCTCCACCTGCATCCCGTTGGTTCCCAACTACAGATTGCACATGAGATAATTGCTAGAGGAGCTAGACAAGCAGTGGTTGCAGGTTTCCAGTTCAATCGAAGATCTCATTCAAATCACTCCTCGGATGCAAGAGGCCGTTGTTTGGTGGGTCCAAGAAAGAAATTTGTAGAAGGGGTGTGCGTTTCCTTCAAGAAGTGCCAAATTACACAATCACCACAGACGCATCCCTCGAGGGTTGGGGAGCATATCTTCAAGGGCTGAAGGTCAGTGAGAGATGGAACCCTCAACAAAAGGCTTGGCACATCAATCTGCTAGAGCTAGGTGCCATCTTCTTAGCCCTCAAATCCTCTTGTGCAATCATTCAAGGGGCCACAGTATTGGTTCGCACAGACAATACTTCAAGTATGCATTACTTAAACAAACAGGGAAGAACGAGGTTGGTTCTTCTATCTCAGGAAGCCCAAGAGTTTTGGGCTTGGGCGATATGACACAGGATCATTCTCTTGGCTGTTCATGTGCCGTGAGTTGCAAATGTGCTGGCGGACACCCTTTGGCATGTCCACGGTGTCCAACCATGAATAGGAACTGCATCAGCCAACAGCGGATCGAATGTTCCAACAGTGGGGTCATCCCGATCTGGACCTCTTTGCGACAGAAAAGAACAGCAAATGCCTGTTTTCTTTGCAAGCTGGCATCCCCACGGGGACTCGCAGGGGAAGGCATTTTTGATAAACTGGTCTCAAATATATGCTTACGCTTTTCCTCCGATACCGTTAGTTCCGAGAGTTCTCCGGAAGATGAAGAAAGAGCTGTCGCTTGATTCTCTTCGCCCCCAGGTGGCCTCGCCAACACTGGTTCACCAAACTTCTTCTCCTCTCAGAGTACGATCAAATACAGTTTCGACCAATACCGAATCGCCTCTCCTTTCAGAATGGTCAAATTTGCCATCCGGATCCGGCTTCTCTAAAATTAGCAGCTTGGTGTCTGAGCACCTTGAATTAGCTCATCGGGCAATCTCGGTGGATTGTAAGGAGGTACTGGCTTTACGCGAGAGCACCTACTAAAATAAAGACGTACAGACTGTAATGGAAAAGAATCTGCATTTGGTGTTAATCTGCTGGGGTTCACCCATTTCATGCAACCTCCGGACCAGATATATTACCTTTTTTCTTGCACTTGGCAAGATCAGGCTTATCTCCTGCAATGTCGAAGGTCTTTTTGGCAGCCATTTCAAGGTAACGTCAGGATGGGTCCATCTCTCTTTATTCTTCAAGAATACAACAGTTCTTTAACGGACTATTCAGAATGTTTCCTCCTGTACGTCGTCCGCCTCCATCATGGCATTTTTTTATGTAGTATTAGCGCAGCTCATGCGCCACCCATTTGAGTAAATTTTAGGGTGTATTTCAAATTCTTGGCATAGAGCGTTTCTCTTTTGCTAGCATTAACTTCATCTAGAAGAGTCTGTGATGTTCAGGCTTTCAACATCAATTCACCTTTCTTATAATTCACGTCCAATTCTGTGGTGCTACCTACAAACCCAAGGTTTATGCCTAAGGTGCCTTCGGATTTTCATCTGAATGAACCAGTCATCTTAAAGACGTTTTTTCCTAATCCGCAATCCACTGCGGGGAGGGCATTACATACCCTTGACATCAGAAGATGTTTAAAATTCTATTTGCAAAGGACCTCTGTCATTCTCATATCCGATCAACTGTTTATTGCCTATGGAAAGATACGGCAAGGACAAGCAGTGTCTAAACAAACCATGGTTAGATGGATTTCTGCAGCTGCTGACTTTTGCCATCTTCATAGCTTATGGACGTTTCCACAACAGGCGTCCAGTTCCCGAACCTACAATTGCTCGTTGGGTTTCCTCGGACATCGTTTTCTGCCATCAACAGGCAGGCTAGCCTCTACAGTCTTCAGTGAGGGCCCATTTTACCAGGGCGATGTCGTCTTCAACTGCCCTCTTTGCCGGTGTGCTGCTGCATCAGATCTGCACAGCAGCCACATGGTCAAGCAGGCACACGTGTACGAAACACTACTGCCTGGGTGCCATCAACGAAGCAGACACTGCAGTGGGACAGGCTGTGCTTCGCACTCTTTTTCAATAAGGTGAGCCTCTGTCTTCCCTCCTCCATTATGGGAAGTTTTCTTCGGATATTACTGCTTTCTATTCCATATTCAAGCATGTGAATCTTTGAAAGACACCCTAATACTGGAGAAGAACAATTGTTACTTCCCTGTAAACAGGTGGTTCTCCAGTATTGGTGTCTTTCATAGATTCACATGCGGCCCACCCTTCCTCCCCTCAGAGGCTCTCTTCTCCTCATAGACTCTGTGGCTCATAGACTCTGTGGTCACTCTTGTGCTACGAAGATCTGAGGTGCTGAGCTCTGAGGAGAAGATTCTGGAGGGCTGCTGGCGCCTGATTGGCTACAGTTTGGACCAACATAATGACGGGAATAGGCTACAAGTGTTTTTTCTCTGTTCATGTATTCCTATGAGGAATTCTGTCTAGGCATTTACTGCCTGTTTTCTAATATGTATTTCATCTGTTATGTGTTACATATACATATTATTAGTATGTTATTGCTATTTTATTTACCGTGGGACTCACACTCCGACGACGGGGAATATTCAAGCATGTGAATCTATGAAAGACACCAATACTGGAGAACCACCTGTTTACAGGTAAGTAACAATTGTTCTTATCAGGGCTTTACAAATTGCAAATGAAGATCCTTGTTTGTGAGCCTCTAATTGGACTCTACTTAGAAACCCATGGGTGGCTAAGACTGGCACGTAAACTAATCAAACAATCCCCGCCAGGAGGGAAGGGAAGAGGTTATTGGGGCTGGGAAGAAATAAACTATTGTACTCTAAAATGTTAGAAATGCCAATAAAAATTTATTGAAACCTAAAAAGTGCAAGAGGCTAGCCTTCCCACTGATTGAGCACTACATCAGCTCCTAACCCCATCCGAATGCCAAGGGTACAGGTAGATGTTAGGGATTGGATGTTACATACTGAATCTGAACTATCTTGTGAGGAACTCAGAAGCAGGAGACTTACTGGTGCGATACCCATAATGCCAAAGTTACACTGCACCCAAAAGAACACATCTGCATCTCTGCTAATCCTGATTTTGGAGAAAAACAAGCAGAGTTTCTAGCCCACTCAGTGTAAATGTAATGCTTTCAAAATCTTTGATCATCCTTAGCATTTTTTCCTGGCGGTCTCTTCCTGTGGTAATGGGCTCCATGCCAGACACTTGTGATTCAATGGAAATGGAGCAGTTGGACTTGCAGTTGTATGTCTCCTCCCTCAGATCCGAGTGCAGGCTGTAAATCAGTAGTGCAGACTTCCTTTTTTTCATGCTGCCAGTGTATTGGCGTTAGGTGGTGTAATCCTGCTTCCGTTCTTGCTGCACAATGGCTGCTAATCTTTTGGTAATGCACAGACCAGGCCAAATGCAGCTGTAATGTGATCGCATTCAGCAGGTTTTTGGATGCTTGCCATTAGCGACGCTCGGCATGAGGTATGGATTACCTTTTCACTTTGCCTACTTTACTTGCGTGCAACCAGTGTTTTACTGTCACCGATGCCCCTTCTATTCGGCAACAATATATGTCTTTCCAACACGTCGTGTTCAGTCCCGGATTTTAATCAGTTGATGGGTCCCTTAGAGACTCATGACCAGGCTTGTTCTTGGGATAGCCGTATGGCCTGTGCGGCAGCACTTGGAGAATTGGCTGAATGGGATGTCTGTGCGGCTGCGCAGAGCGTCCTGCATCGGAGTTTTATTGAATATCGCGCCCAGTTATGCTTTTGGAGGTATCTGATTACCAGGAGCACGTTCGTTCCTTCGACTTACTAAATTGGATTGCACCCATTTTTTCTACCAACGATAGGGATGATCTTTTGGAGGGAATTGCATTTCTCGGTTCACACATCTTGATGGATTCACCACCTCCTTCATAACTTTATTATCCCGTAGACCACTCTCTTTCAATAAGCCCTAATAACAATATTGGTTGTTTTTTTAAAAAATATTTTAATTTTGATTTTTTTTTTTCAATTTTTTTTTTCTAACACTTTGAACTCTGCTTGACTTTTGAACTCTGTTTTGGTCCCTTTTCTATGTCTTATGACCTTATCAAAGGGAGGGTGTTATATGGCCCCTAGGGACATTGTCGACATTGCTAAATTAGAATGAGCTTTGCAACCATGATGCTGCTTTTGCGCACGTTACTACATGATTTTGTTTTTGCAAGACTATGTTTGTGCCTTTCACATGAGAACAGGTTGCTGAACACGATGTGTAAGGTCGATAAACAATGCCCCTTGTTGTTCTGTTCTGGTTAGTCCCTAGCACCTAGACATAACATGCTAAACACAGCTGCAATGCTGAAGACTCGTGCTTTTTTTTTATTACGGAAAGGCATGTTGTTTTAACACACTTGGAGAAAGCCTTTCCATGGAGAAGAGCTCCGCTGCTCCTATGATGTAAACCTTACATCCAGGCTTTAAGGTATGGGGTCTGCTGTCAAAGTCCAGAGATCTTCCTTTATATAAATACACTTCTTCCAGTCAAGGGGAGGCTGGTTAGGTCTTATTGTCCTTTTTTCCACTGCCTTTATATAATGACTTCCCTCTTTGTACTCTATGGAATTGTAACAATGCCAACTGTTTTGAGTTTATGCATTTTGCTGCTGGTAATGGCTCGTATACTGTATTGTAGAGCACAATAGTTAAAATGAACACTTTTAAATATTTCAGTAACTGCCAATTCTTATTGTGGACAAATACGAGTGAGTGATGAAAAGAGTATTCTTGCTCCCGCGATTCCTGGAGAGTCGGGAGTGTTGTGTTCTGGGTTGTGTAATTATTTGTAGCTTCGTGATATTTGGAGGAGAACAAATGAGACACTATAGCTAGTCTATTTTGGATACTAATGTTGTAGGTTGGTACACCCCTATACACTGATGTCTTGTTTTCCTGTGCATAGTTTTGTGTAGGTGCAGAATCCCTGCAACACCAAAAAATAGCTTATTTTGTGAAACTTCAGCCACCAGTGCCGGTGCTGCTCCTGCCATACCTAATTTTGTTCCTGATGACCCTAATGTACCTCTTGGGAACTGGGCACCAGACCCTCATTTAGCTTCAGGTTCCAGACCAGCTTCCCTTTGCTTTGGGCTTTTCAGAGATGGGTTAAACTTCTATAGATCACCAGTGCATTGATATTGGGTCACCCGAAATCTTGAGGATTACACGCTAGAAGGTCCATGTAGAGATTGAACAGGTCTGAAAGAAACACGTTACTTAGATTCCTTACCTTAGAATAACCCCCAGGCATCAGACTCGCTCCGGAAAATTTTGCGTAGCAGTACCCTTGCGCGTCGGTAGGCGTCTTCTGCGGCTCCGAGTCCGTCGTTGGCGGTGGGATATAACGTCGGAGTACTTAGACGCCGCCCTCGCGCGCTAACGTCAGTTCTTCTTTTTTCTGCACCAGCAAGCGCAGGTCCGTAGAAAGCAGTACCTTAGTCACTTTTTGACTAAACTTTTTTTGATAATTTTTGATCTCTTCTCGAGTCTTCATGACTCTCGGTGCCGGAAGGGATGCCCAGGTTCAAGCCCTGTACCGGCTCATGTCGGTTACCGATCCCCACCGCCGGTGCCTGTATTGTCTTGGGGCCGACCACGACGACCGGTCGTGCCCCGACTGCCGGGCCTTGATGTCGAAGGCTAGACTGGAGCGGTACCGTAAGCGCCTCAAGCTCCGGCAGTCGGCCCCGCGCCGCTCAAGGTCCCGGTCCAGGAGGGGGTCGAGGGACCGGTCGTGGGGCCACAGTCATCGCTGCTCGACGAGTCGACACCATTCGTCGGGCTCCAAGTCCTCGGGTAAGAGGCACAAGAAGTCGAAGAGACCGCATCGCTCTTCCGACTCCCCCAATGCTCGCACGACGCGGCCGGGGCTTCTGGCGACACCGCCTCCGCGTCTCCCCCGAGCCGCAGGCGCCGTGACCAGCTCCATACCGCCGGTCCCTGGGCTGAACGCGACTCCAGAGGAGATCGAGGCCTTCCTCATGGCCATGAGTTCCCTCTCTCCTCCGTCGGGTCCCGCGGTGCCTCCGGGCCCCGCGGCCCCGACTGGGAGTCCAGGCGAGCCGGGTGCTTCGGCGACTTCGGTCCTGACGCCGCAGGCTCCCGCTGGATCCGGTTCTGGATCCGTGTCGCCGCTGGTCGACCTCACGACCCCGCCGGCGTCGACCCCCCAGGGAGTCACCCCCGGCGCTGTCCCCGCACAGCGCCAACCCTGATCCCTCCCTCGGTCCGGATCCGGCGTCGACCGACGCTGCATTAGACGCCGGCTGAAGAGCATTTCTTCTTTGATCCGGCTCAATCCTTTGACCCTAACTTTCAGGAGATGGAGGACGAGGGGGATTGGGAGGGGTCTGAGGACCCTCTGACACATGAGTGTCAGTCCTTTCAGGACTGGACAGAGGAGCTAGGGGAGGCCAGTGGTCTTGATACCTCCCCTGACACTGGCTTTGTCTTCCCTCCTACCGTGGCTACAGAGGAGGGGGCTGCTTATAGTGTGATGCTGACGCGGGCAGCCAAGGCCTTGGCGCTTACGCTCCCCGTCGCTACTGTGAGGTCTAACATCATCACTGAGGTCCTTAAACCGCAGACTGGCTGTCCGGAGCTTCTCCTGCATTTAATGAGGCTCTCATGGATGTCCTGTTGGGCACCTGGTGCAGGCCCGCTACAGGCCCCCCTGTAGATAGGAACGTCGCCAGGCGCCACCGCCCAGCTCCGGGCGACGCTAGCTTCCTGTCCACCCACCCCACCCCCTAGAGCCTGGTAATCCAGGCTTCTACTTCCCAATCCGCATTCCCGACTGCACCCCCAGATCGGGAATCCAAAAGGTATGAACAGTTTGGTAGGAAACCGTTCTCATCCCGTATACCCACTCTCTGTGGTATACGGTTGCGGCCGTGCTGCCAGAGTGCCCGGAGGAGGCCGGGGCAAAGCTTGCTCAAGCCCTCGCGGAGGATCGAGATGCAGCTCGGTATTCCATACGATGTGGTCTGGATACCACAGACTCGCTGGGCAGGGCGATGTCAACGACGGTGGCGGTTCGCCGTCACGCCTGGTTGAGGTCCGCCAACTTCTCGGCCGATGTCCAGAACACCCTCATGGACATCCCGTTTGATGGCAGCCACCTCTTTGGTGGCAAGGCAGATCATGCGCTTGAATGCTTCAAGGACTCCAGGGCTACGGCCAAGTCCTTGGGCCTCTCGGACCAGCGTCAGCAGCAGTCTGCCTTTCGCTCCTTTCGTGGCCAAGGAAGGGGCGCCATTTCACGTCCTGCCAGCTACGGGCCGCAGTCTAACATCCAGCGCGGCGGCGAACGTGGTAACCGCCGTGGCGGTGCCAGGGGACAATGGTGCGGCCAGTCCCCATCCACCCCCGCAGCATCCGCCTCAAAGCCCTCCTAGTCCGAGCTTTCAGGCCCATTTAACGCCAGTGGGGGGCAGGGTCTGCCATCACCTCCTTCACTGGCGCACCATCACTTCGGACAGGTAGGTGCTGCAAATTGTCCAAAGGGTTACTCCCTCCCCTTCGAGGAGACCCCTCCAGCCATGCCACCGCAGTACCACCACATGTCAGGGGATCACTTGCAACTTCTGCAAAAGTAAGTGTCGGCCCTCTTTTACAAGGGGGCCATCGAGCACGTTCCTGGGCCAGAAGTAGGGTGTGGTTGCTATTCCCACTACTTTCTGTTTCCCAAGAAGGGCAAAGGAGGCCTACGCCCCATCTTGGACCTACGGAACGTCAACGGCTTCCTCCGTAAGGAGAAGTTCAGGATGCTGACTCTGGCTCAGGTCTTTGCTGCCCTGGACCACGGAGACCGGATGGTAGTGCTGGACTTGCAGGACGCGTATTTCCACATCCCCGTCCTGCCGGCCCACCGGCGTTACCTGCGGTTCATGGTAGGCCACGAGCACTTCCAGTTAACCGTGCTCCCCTTTGGCCTTACCAGCGCCCCACGGGTGTTCACGAAAGTGATGGCGGAGTCCCGGCTCCACATCAACCTTCTGGAGCTGCAGGCGATCCGGCTTGCACTGAAGGCATTCCTTCCCTCTGTCCGGGGAAGTGTAGTGCAGGTGTTTACGACAACACCAACGCCATGTGGTACGCCAACAAACAGGGCGGGGTGGGGTCGTAGACCCTATGCCAGGAGGCTTTGCGCCCATGGCAGTGGCTGGAACATCAGGGCGTGACCCTGGTGGTTCAACACCTGGCAGGTTCCCTGAACGCCAGGGCGGACGAACTCAGCCGTCGGTACATGATGGATCACGAATGGCGTCTGAACTCTGACGTGGCGAAAGGCCTCTTTCAGCAATGGGGAGAGCCTTGGTTAGATCTATTCGCCACAGAAGAGAACGCGCAATGTCATCAGTTCTGCGCGTTGGAATTTCCAAGGCGGCACTCGCTCGGACACGCTTTTCATCGCGAGTGGAGTTGCGGTCTTTTGTACGCCTTTCCGCCTATACCACTTATGTCCAGAGTGCTGAAGATCAGGCGCGACCAGGCCCAAGTCATCCTTGTGGCTCCGGACTGGGCACGAAGTTTCTGGTATCCCGAGCTACTCAGCATGTCAGTCGATTCCCCGATTCGTCTGCCTCTTCAGGAGGACCTTCTGTCGCAGCAGCAGGGGACGGTTCTCCACCCGAACCTGTCCAGTCTCCACCTCCAGGCGTGGAGATTGAGCTGCGACAGTTGAGGCCATTTGACTTGCCTCCTGAAGTCTGCGATGTAATTCTGGCAGCCAGGTGTCCCTCCACAAAATCGGTATACGCCTGCAGGTGGAACAAATCTCTGGCATGGTGCACAGCAAAGGCTGTGGATCCACTCTCTGCCCCCCATTCTGAGGTTCTCCTCTTCCTTCTTTCTCTTGCCCAGCAGGGATCTCCTCTGGGCACTATTAAGGGCTACCTCTCTGCCATTTCCGCCTTCTTAAGGCTTCCTGATTAGCCTTCTCTTTTCAATTCCCCAGTTGTAAATAGATTCTTGAAGGGCATCACTCACATGTTTCCTCCTGTTCCTTTCGTGATTCCTCAGTGGGACTTGAACTTGGTTCTGACTTTTTTGATGTGCGCTCCTTTCGAGCCACTTCACAATTGCCCTCTTTGTCTTCTGACTCTGAAGACTGCATACCTGGTTGCCATCACCTCTGCCAGGAGAGTGAGTGAGCTCCAGGCTCTTTCTTCGAAACCTCCTTTCCTTTCTGTCCATCCGGATAAGGTTGTTTTAAGAACACGTCCCTCTTTCCTGCCCAAGGTAGTCACAGCCTTCCACATCTGGCAGTCCATCACCTTGCCCACCTTCTTTCCGCATCCCTCGAAAGAAAAAAGAGAGGCTCCACTGTCTGGAACCAAAACGCGCGCTCTCATTCTATCTGGACCGCACATGCCAGTTCCGGGTGGATGACCAACTCTTTGTTGGTTACGTGGGTGCTAAGAAGGGACGGGCGGTGCACAAACGGACCATCTCTCGGTGGGTCGTCTTGTGCATCAAGGTTTGCTACTCCTTGGCGAAGAAGGAGCCTCCTGTTGGGCTGAGGGCTCATTCCACTCGGGCCACAGCGGCTACTACTGCCCTGGGTCTGGGAGCCCCCTTGTAGGACATCTGTCAGGCAGCCACGTGGGCTCGCTGCACACGTTTGCTAGACACTACTGCCTGGACAGCCAAGTCCGGAGAGATGGCTTCTTTGGCCGCTCCGTTCTCCAGGACTTTCTGGTGTGATCTTGGTTCGCAGACCCACCACCGGGGTTGGTATTGTTGGGGTATCTATTCTAAGGTAAGGAATCTAACTAACGTGTTTCTTTCAGATGAACAATTTACTTACCTTCGGTGACTATATATCTGTAAGAAACATTGGTTAGTTAGATTCCTTACCGCCCCACCCATCCTCCCTGTTCTGCGAACCGATATCTAGGGTAAAGGTAATCCCTTTCAGGGCCCTAGTTTCATGGCACCAGTGTCGGTTTTTATCATAGGTCTGCGTTTCTGGCGCGTAAAAGCTATGTATAAGAACTGACGTCAGCATGCGAGGGCGGCGTCTTAGTACTCCTGACGTCATCCTGGCGCCGCCGACGACGACGCGGAGCCGCAGACGACGCCTACCGACGCGCAAGGGTACTGCGACGCCAAATTTTCCGGATCCAGTCTGACGCCTGGGGGTTATTCTAAGGTAAGGAATCTAACTAATGTTTCTTACAGATATATCGTTACCGAAGGTAAGTAACTTGTTTGTTAGGTGAACGTTTGGAGCCTCTGGGATCCCCTGGAAGTATCTTGGCCCAGTGTTCAGAGAGCGCTCCCGATTTTGCCTAATTGGACAGAATGAAGTGAACTTCCCATTCATCGACTTATAGACAGCTAGCTGGTTAGCGAGAGAGGAATGGGACAGTCACTCTTGCTTTGATCTGCAAGTGTCTAACATTCCTCAAGTGTAATTTTGTTTTAGAAAATATAAAAAAAGACTTGTGCTGCCCTCAAGGACTGTACCTTCCACTAAATAATATTGTACAAACATCGGGATTACCATTTGTGCAAAAATGAAAAAAGCGAGTAATTCAGAGGGCTCAGACTCTTAAATGTTAAATCTTCCTAATTTGTCAATGAAATGTTATTAGTGACCAGTCAGCACAAAATAAAGCATACCAGGCATAATAATTACATTACCTCCTTAAAAAACATATGCATAGTTGGACCATTGTTTCAAATTTTAGGCACTGTATTATGATTTTTCATTTGTTGGTTTGGAAGTGTTTGCTAAATTTAAGCATACTCAACAAAACTTATTTTTCTAATACAGCTTGAAGGATCATCCACAGATGCTTCTCAACCGACAAGCCCTGACCCAACCCCCCTGAGTTCCAGCAATGCATTCTCTTCTATAGTTGAAAGGTTGCTGAAGAAGATCAACAAGGATTCCCCATCTGAGACTGGGAGCATAGCCTTGGGGGAAAGGCTCCAAGACCGAAACACGCTTTCTGAGTTGGTGCAGACCCATCATGTTGCTAGTCAGGATAGTGATGGTTTCTCACAAGTTTTGGACATGATGACTGATTTTACTAATGCTCAGGAGAAAAGGCTGAGAAGTTTCCCTGACGTTGAAGATGAAGACAAATTTCTTTATGGTGATGAAGAAGAGAAGGCTCCAGAGTCTGAGCCACAAACTCGATCCTGTGTCGAGCAGCACCTTGTAGACCCGGGGTTTGAAGGGGCAAAACGTCCATTCATTCCTACTGAAAGCTTACAGCAGACAAATCACTCTGACTGTGAGGTTGATGGTATCCAGGATCTGCAGAAATCTATTGGAGCTGACATTAAAGTAGGTGAAACTAGTGAGGTCGCCGATCGAGCTAAAGAGCTACTTTCATGCAGTTCTGCTAGCGAATCGCAAAAAGAAAAATCCTGGGATTTGCAGTATATGAATGATGCCTGGCCTGTAGAAACCAGCCCCCGTCATTCTGCCTCTCCATCTCTCTCTCCCAGGGTGTCAGGTGCAGGGTCAAAATACATGAAGCGTAAAGAGTTGGGATGTGGAGATTGTTCTCCAGTTTTGGGGGCAGGCATGTCTGCTCTTGAATCGGAAAAGCCCTCTACACCAGTTCATGTGTCACCTAATACTTTAGCCCCACCTGCTGCACCTCAGTTACATATTTTAGGAGTCACACAGTCTCCCTCACCTTCATTAAGCTCTCATTCTTCTAGTATTTCTATGCAGATACCAAAGACTGCTGCAGAAAAGCTGGCTGAGAAGAGAAAGAAGAAATTTAGTGAGGTGAGATTCCCATGTTTCAGTATTTCAAAGTTTGTTGCTTAACTGTGCTTCAACATCTTAGCCGGAGAGTACGTTTTTATAAGTTCCTGTATTGTTTTTGTGCTTGTCTTTTAAGAAATTGTCAGAACATTACGTTAGCGGGGATTACGAGCTGTGTGAGAGATATTTGGATAATTCAATTATATGTTTGACAATGTTTTTTTATTTAAAAAAAAAGCCTTTTATATGGCGCACTCAGACAAAATAAAGAGTTTGAGGGCGCTTTATTTTGAACAATAATAGTAATCAGGGCTTCATCGACATTGTATTAGGATTAACAATGAGTATGTACTCTAGTAAACAGAGAGCCTTATTGATAGTCCTAAATAGACTTATACCTTTCACAACGTTCTGGTACTTGACATTGTTTGCTCTTGAATGCTCACAGTACTGCTTGAAAGTGTAGTTCTTTTTCATACCTTTGGGGCAGTTTCATTTCTACTATTAATGAACCTTGCATCAGAACATGGAATACTAAGGTTCAAACTGCCTTCCAGACCATTGTTTTGGTACTAAAATAGCATTTGTATAGGGCCTGGCTCCTCATAGCCATTTCCTTTTCCATTAATTGCCAGTTGATAAGCACCTTGATACCCTCTTAAAATCCTCCATGATGTGTTGTTAAAAATATATTGACTCATGTATCACCTGTACTTCATAGTCTGTTTAGAGTTCCAGAAGGGTTTCTTTTTCTAGTCGTTATTGTTGTCACTCTGGATTAATTGGCTGAGAGTGAGGTACACATTTAGATTCCACATACCGAAGTTACGTCTGATGTAACATAAGCTTCTGCCGTATGTATCTTAGTCTGTTAATTAAAATATATTATTCATCCCCGTCATGCTCGTTTTTAGGTCACTACAGAGCTCGAGAAACTGAAGACTGAGCGGAAGGTGCGGGACAAGAAGTTGCAGTATTTCCAGACTGAGCTGGAAAAGTTGAACAAACAGCAAGGTATGACACTTGGTCAGTAGATTCGGTGCTTCGTGCATACATGGCGATGGTGAGTGCATGTCCTTGCGTTCAGAGTACCAATATTGCAGATGCTATATTTCGCAGCATGGAGTTGTCAACCATACAGGTACACGCTTACACAAAATGCACTTGACATGTATTTCTATGAGAATGTCTTTAATGCGGTGTGATCATTTATTATTTTCCTGTTTTCTTGGTGCTACTCTCAAATTTAGATTTTTTACCTGTGCATCGCACATTAGGCCTCCATTGATACATACTTATTTCACATCACTACTTATCGGCTTTTTCATATGTATTTGTTTTCACTTTTAATCACCGAATGAAGCCAGGCAATTTTACATGCATACCCCTTAGTGCGCTACTCAGAAACACATTGCCCTCCTTATCTAGTGCCTAGTTCTCCCAGACTTTTCCGGAAGAAAGATCTGCATTGCCCACATGGCCAGTTTTCACTAACTGAGCAAATGCTGAAGCATTCACTTACTGCTTGATGTTAAAGTACACATTTGTCACAATTCGAAAATAGAATGGACATCATTGTAGATCATTGGTGTTACTCTCACCAGTTTATTAGTACTTACTTTATGAACCTCACTGGATGGATAAAAGACTTCGCTGTGCTGAATTTTATAATTGTGACCTGCTGATATTTGCCGAGAGCTCTTAACTCACTATGCCATCTGATATGTAACATTCTGTGTGTATTTCAATATCGGAGGTCTCCATACTGTACTGTAATGCTACTTCTGGTAAGTGAAACTCGTCGTGGGTACTGAAGACCAAGTAACTTGAGCGTTTTTACCAGACTCTCCCATACCCTATTACCTGTAAACCTAATGTCCATGGATCCCGATACTTTTGTTTCAACAAAATACTGTGACTGGGGTACTATGGTATGGCTGCCATGTGCGGCGATAAATGGATGTGTGTGTGTGAACAAATGGGATATATGTGTATGGGTGACTGAGAGCCTGTGTTGTATGTACCTGTGGCACAGGACATACCTTTCACCATATGTGGCACTATCACATATACAACACAAACGTTCAACCTTTTTTGTTTTTAAATGGTAGAAATTTAAAGTGCTGAAAAATTATCCTACTAATGAATTTCTGCGTTTAAAATTTCTCCCTTTTAAAAATAAATTGACAGAATTTTTCAGTTATAAATATGGCAGTGTCTACCAGTCACTGGGAGCAAGATGCCTGTTTGTAAATGCGACACATTAAAATGGGAGAAGATTCAACTGACGCGTTAACTTTGTTTTGATGTATTACATACATTTCGTCACTCTAATTTTCTCCCATGTCAAAGTTTCTTTACAAACTTGCATTTTACTCCCAGTGGCCTGTATGGTGCCAGAATCATTACAGGAAAATACAGTCATATGTCTAAATGTGAGGGATGTAAAGTGAAGAAACATGCTACATAAAACAGAACTTAATTGGCTTAATTTTACAGTAGAGATCAACATTAATACAATGTTTCAAAGAAACATTTTATCTTCACTTTACATTTCTCTAATTTAAAAGAAAAGAACTGTTTTTCAGTTATAGATATAGCACTGTGTGTACCAGCCACTGGGAGCAAGATGCCTGCTGTTTGTAAATGCAACACTTTGAAAAGGGATACAATTAAAATGACGAGTTAACTTAAACATTAAGTTAACAATTTTTATTTTTTTCATTTAAAAGCATTCTGAAACATCATTTTGTTCTCATGTATGAATATTGAGTTGAGATCGACTTTTGTTTAATTATAAGTTAAATACCTCAAGGCTTCAGTTCAGAACATCTGTGACCCACCTGGGTCATAACTCTTAGTGGATCACTGCTCATTATCAGGTTTTGCTATTTGCAGCCTAATAATTATGTAAAATAAACATATCCTTTCCTTAACTTTAAAAGTAAAACACAGCACTTATTTATTGCAGTTCTTACTTTAAAATGAACTCGAGGCTGGGAGCTACTCTGAATGTTTCTGCGAGCTGCTGATAGCTCAAGATCGACTTTTGTGGAGACACCTACTGTATAGGATTGACATAAATCGTCCTTATGTTAAATTCTTACTTGGTCATGTTGTTTAATGTCCGCAATGGAACATACCCATACTTGTTTGCATTAATATACTGTTGGTGTAGGCTTTGGAACGTAAGCCTGTCAAATGTGAATGATTGTCACAGCTAAGCAGTTAATCATTTTTATACAAGCAAGCCTGTACAAGGCATTAACTGTGTACATTTGGAAAATCATATACTGGGCTTTTTCCTTCTTTCCATGAAGCATGCAAATCCTTTGACGGCATTATTATTTTAAAAACATGGTGATTTTTCTTCAGATTTACTCGAGCTGAGCAAATTTAGTAGCATTGTCTGATTTATTTGCATAGCTTACCTTCAACTTAAATAGTCTGGGCACATTCAGCCTTGTTTTTGAGTATTCTGATGCAGACCTGGCTTTGCTTGTCAAATTATAGCACTGTTCCTTAGTCATATATATCAGTGAGTTGTATTGTTTGAGTGAGGCAGGGGGTCTTACCAGATCACCAGGTTGCTGCCTGATTTTTGGCATGCACATTTCCGTAATTTCAGGAGTGCTGTGGGGGAACCATGACGGCCAGTTGCTGACCTGTCCTGGCTGTGTGCTGCTTGGTAAGATTTCTGGCTTATGTTTTTTTTTTTTATAGATAAGTATGTACGTGTTGAAGTTGAAGCTGAAGCCTCCTGGGACCATAGGGGTACCCAACTATCAGGCATACCATACCTAAGTACACAGTTCTGATCGCAGTAGTTTAGGTAAAGCATAGTGTTGAGTAGCATAATTTAATAAGATAACTGTTCCTTTCATGTGAAGAAATGACAGGTGAATTGAGGCATTGATACCAGACTGATTGGATGTCATTATGGGCTACAGTGGCATTGATTCATTTCTGGTGTCCCCCCTCGAGGGGAGAAGGAAAACAGCTGCAATCTTGAAGGAGCATAAGAGTCCAAGGTGATAGAATGGGGCTACACTGGGAGGCATGGCTGAAGAAAGGTACATAAATAAAATCCCAAGGAGCTTGAGGGAGTTTTAACCAAGTACGCTATATCTCGCATTGTATGCCTTGCCCAAGCCCACTCTTGATGAATCCCAATGCTTGAAATACCGCGCCTAACTCTTGTGTGATGACCTTATTAATTTTTGTACTATACAGCCAGTTTCATTTGTAGTTCAAAAATATCATCCCTCCATTGAGACGGAGCATAGACTTGACCAAGGAGAGCCATCTTGCGGGACCAAGTTTCATTCAGAAGAGCTAAAACTCGAAGTAATCTCTTTTGCCACACAGGGTACGGGAGATGGCCCGGGCAGCGGCGGGGGAGACACCACGCTGAACGATACCCTGAGGCCCTCGCTGTGGATTGCGTGACCCTCGCGTGCCCCAGGACCCCCTGGGGCATTGTAGACACCGGCACCATCTCGCGGGGGTTGCGGAGCGCCAGCATCACTGAGGCGCTCAGGACCGAGGGCAGTACAAGGTCTACGCTGGTGGTCACATTGGCGGAGGAGCAGTGCGGCGCCATGCTCCTGACACATTAGGACAAATTCCCGGCAGTTGGTTGAGCCCCTGCGTGCCCTGGGTGCATGCCTGTTGCTCCTGGGCTGTTACTGCGGACCCCCTGCCACGATAAAGAGGTCTTGTTGCCCCCCTGAGGAGTGCTGGGACGCCTTGGGCGACGGATGGTGCAGTGACGGGGCGCCCATATCTTGCCTTGGAGCGCCTTGAAGTTCGCAAAGAGACCCTGCAGATCAAAGCGATGTGCCTGCGGATCACGGCTGTGAGGCGGGAGTGCTTCTGGAGGCGGACTGAGCAGCTGGGGGGGGTCTACGACATCTCGCTGCTGACAGCGGCCCTGACAGGTGGTGCTGCAGCGGCTCTCTGGATTCTGCGGCCGCTCCTCCAACGACAACGTGTCGAGGGTCTCTTTTGGCGCCGTGTGGACATTGGACATTCGGCATCGGGCCTTGTTGTGATGGGGCGCACAGATAAGACTCAAACCAAGCTGTCCTTTGATCCTTAAGGTACTAAGACGGGAGATTCTGCTTCCGGGAAAGATCTGGGGGAGCGGGAGCACGTTGAAGATCTCCCACAGCAAGATATCGGAAAACTATTGCTAGCGATGGAGAAGAGCCTGCAGGGGGGATTGCATCATTAGGCACCAAGATGGATGCGCTCACCTATCGTATGGATCGCATGTAGAGAGGCTCGACAAACAAGCGGAGCGCATTGATATGTCTGAACGCAGTATCACCGAGGTGGAGGGGGCACAGACTACCCTGGACACAGACAATAGGCGGCTGAATAGCGCGATGCAGATGCTACAGGATAAGACGGAGGATTTGGAGGCCCGTTCTCGACGGTGCAATATACGCATCACGGGCCTGCCGAAAACACGCCAACCAGGAACATGAAAGTCTTTATCGAAAATCTCCTAAAGAAACTCCTTGCAGACACCGTCTCTTCCACTATGTTTGTGGTTGAAAGAGCCCACCGCTCTTTGGACCCAAGGGCCAAGCCGGGAGCGCCGCCGAGGCCTATCGTCGCTAAGTTACCTAACTACAGGGACCGGGATGTAGCCCTAAGACTTGCAAGGGAAAAACAGCCACTCGAGGAACAAAGGTTCGACTCTTTCTCTGTTCCCGGACTTTACAGCAAAAGTACAGGAGGCACGACGCCAATTCCTACCAATGAAGCGTCAGTTGCGCGAGATGGGCACGAACTATGCGATGTTGTATCCGGCAAAGTTAAGAATAAACAGACATGGGAAATCCATGATCTTCACGGCTCCAAAGGCCCTCCAGAGGGCCCTTAAGGACTGGCGCAAGGAAAGTCGTCCCTCCCCGAGCCGTGCGGAGGAGGCTGCGGGAGGATCACTGGACGAGCAGGACTCACTACGTTCCTGGCAGATAAGCGCTGTACTTTATACTGTATTGGACAGGTGGTGTGGGGGGAGAGGAGATGCGTGTGCTGTGTGAATTACTAGTCACGATTCCCCTTAGGTGGCTTGGGGAATTTTTGTGGTTTGGGAAGGGCAGAGCGGGAGGTCTGTGCAGATTAGTGTTGGGCGCGCTCCCAGGACATTGGCGAATGCTTGTGTGGGAGCTAGGACACTACGAGGTATTTCCTTATTTTTCTTCCTTTCCCCTTCTCCTTTTCTTTTTTCAGATTGGATAAGCCTTGCTTTACATAAGTTTTGATTTGTAATACTGTTACGATCCCTTACGACTTGAAGGACACTTTTGCGGGTGGGGTCAATTATTGAAGAATGATAAGTTTATGTGTCTACCATTGTACAGCCGAGAAGTGCTTCATATATGCGCACTGATCACACGCACAACATATTTTCTTTTCTATTGAGACGGGGGTAGGGCTGGTGGCTTTGTGGTTTGTTACTTCGGATAGCTTGTACACTGCTGGCTACCTTGGCCCTCGTGTGTACCCCACTGAGTTTGCTAACTGTTGGGTTAAGGGAGGGGGGGTCTCGAAGGTTTGAGGCGAGACTGGGGGTTAGGGTGGTTTGATGGGGAGAGGGGTTGTGCGCGGCCTAGTTGGGGATGGGCAGTGTGGGTGGGAGTGGGAGGGAAGGGAGGTTTATGTGTTGAATGCCCCCTGAAGTTGTTGGGGCTGGGGTGGGACTGTTTACATATTTCCAGTGAGTTTTATGGACTGTTTGGCACGGACATAGCACGGCATGCACGAATGGCATATGCACACACCCCATTGTATCAGCGCACTTACCGACTGATGCCCCTGGGATGACCCCACCGAGTGACACTTTTGACACTATTACGCTGTTGACCTGGAATATCAGAGGTCTTAATGACCACCGCAAAGTTAGGAGAGTTTTACACTATCTTTTGAGACATGGAGTCGACTTAGCGCTGCTACAAGAGACCCACTTACGTCCTGACAGTCCAACACTACACTACAGGAGTTTCCTAAATAATGTTCATGCGGCGGGATTTACTTCACATGCTAGAGGGGTCCTTACGTGGGTTAACCCTAAGGCAGCACTGCAGTTTACCCCAGTAGAAACTGACAGGGAGGGACTGTACACAGTCACAAAATGCACTGGGAAGGGTACGGAGTTCTACGTAGTGAACACTTATGGACCTAACTACGACCATTCTGCTTTCTATACTGACTTGGCGGCAAGGGTCCGGGAACACTGTAGGGGACAGGTTCTATGGGGGAGACTTCAATTTGATGAGACAGCCCTCACTGGATAGATCAGACGGTCCTGATCGCCGCCCCTCGGCCTCCGCCAGAGTGCTGGGTGCGGAAATGACCGACTGGGGCTGCAGTATGTATGGAGGTCACGCCGCTCTACTCAGGTGGGATACACGCAGTACTCGGCACCACACTACATTCGTACTCTGACTACTGGTTGGTCACTTCCCATCTCCTTTCCCTGGTGCGGGCCTGTACGATCCTCCCCCGTACTTTCTCGGATCACTCCCCAGTCCTCCTCAAACTTTCTGTGCCGGCGAGACGTATCCCACCTTTCGCTTGGCGCTTCCCGCCTTACTCCTTGCTGGACGGAGCCTTCAAGGGGAAGCTAGCCACAGCCATTGGGGAGTTTTTTGACACCAATGTAGGCTCGGTCGACTCGTTTCTAAAGGTATGGGAGGCCTTTAAGGCGTATATTCGGGGAGTCACCATCTCCAAACATGCGGGGGTCCTTAAATCTATGCGGGGACGCCTGGCTCTACTGGAGAGCAAGCTTAAGGACAATGAGGCAAGACGCCTACGCGAGGATAGCGAAGACCTAACTCGGGAGCTCGCCCAAACATTGCGCGAGTACCACGAGGAGGCCGATTCCGAGAGCAAACACTTGGGAACGTATGCCATCTCGAGATCCTACGGTGAGGGAGAGCACCCCGGGTCGGTATTAGCGCAACTGACTAAACAGCGTAAAGGTAGAATGGTGATTCCCAACATGAGATCTCCTCAGACAGACAAGCCTCTATCCGAGGAGCAGGTTGTGGATCGTTTCCGAGAGTATTATACATCATTATACGCCTCCAGAGGCCCCGTCTCAGAGCAACGTATACTGGACTACCTGACTCATATAGAACTGCCCTGGCTGTCTAACTTGCAACGTGAATTCCTGGTACGGCCGTTCGAGCGGGAGGAAATTGTTTGGGCTCTATCGGCAATTAGAGCCGGGAGTGCGCCGGATAGTGATGGACTGACTACGTTATTTTACAAAACATACTCTGACCTGTTGATCCCTCGACTATTGACACTCATTGAGAATATGGCAGAGTCAGGTGAAATGCCCCTACAATGAAGGAAGCGATACTTATTGCGATTCTCAAACCTGGGAAACCCCCGGGGGACTGTTCATCATACCGCCCACTATCGTTACTAAATGTCGACGCGAAGATATTTGCAAAAGTAACAGCTAATAGGCTCTCCCCCCTGGTCACCTCACTGGTCGCCCTGAGCATGCGGGTTTAGTCCCTAGTCGCAATCTTACTTATAAATTGCGGACGGTGTTTGCGGCATTCCTGCATACCCGCCTGGAGGTCTCCGCTGTCGCGGTCTTCTTGGACATGGAAAAGGCCTTCGACTCTGTTGAGTGGCCTTTCCTGAGGCACGTTCTGCGTTGCATGGGGGTGGGGGAACTATTCCTCCAACTCCTAAGCACACTTTATGCATCCCCTACGGCCTGTATTCGTATTGGGTCACTTACCACGGACCCCATCAGCATTGGCCGCTGCACAAGGCAGGGATGCCCCCTCTCTCCTATACTTTACGTGCTAGTGGCTGAACCCCTTGCGTGTGCTCTGCGCGAATATCAAGGACACCGGGGTATATGATTCCCCACATACCAATTGATTGTGTCCACATATGCAGACGACACATTGCTATATGTTCATGACCCGGAAGAAAACCTAACCACTGTGTTGCGTGAAGTGGTCTTGTTCAGCTCACTTTCAGATATTCACGTGAACTGGAGCGAATCTCTCCTGTTTCCGCTTACACCTGCCACTAAGATTCGGATCAGAATATCCCATTCAGTGGACCACAGATGCAGTGCGCTATTTAGGGATCCGGCTACATACTGACTCTGAGGTGGTACTTAGGGATAACTATGGGGTGGCTGTCTCTGAACTGAAAGATGATATTACTAAATGGATTGGCCTGCCTCTGTCCTTGATGGGTCGCATTTCTCTCATGAAAATGATAGTGCTGCCGTGTTTCCTCTTTCTGCTCTGTAATATACCCATGGTTCTATCGAGCTCGTTTTTTCAACAACTACACTCGCTTATAATCCGACTGGCGTGGGCTGGTAAGCAACCTAGAGTTGCATGGAAAATCCTCACCCGGCCATATGCGGAGGGTGGTTTGAATGCTCCGGACCTGGAGCTCTATTATCGACCGTGCAAAGCGCACACGCATACCACTGGATACATGGCCCGACAGACATTCCGCACATTCGCATCGAATCGATCGTTGCTGACCCAGTCCCTCTGCCCGCGCTGATGTCCTTCCCTCGCGATCGCCGGACCGGTCTTCTTGACTCTCTTTGACATCTCAAACACACATGAGGCTGAAGAGACGGTTATGGTAGATGAGTTGCATGAGGACTCGCCCCCTCGCGCTGGAGAGTAGGTGGGTTACCAGGGTGGACTGGTCACGGGGACCCTGGACTGATTTTGGAGTCTTGGATAGCTACACCCCTAGTGGATTTGAACAGAGTACATAAAGCGTGACTATACTTTTATTGTATGCAAGTATTGATTATTGTCTCCTAAATGTTGTCATCCAACCTGACTGGTGTGTATATGTTGCATTGTCGATGATTCTTGCTAATAATTCCTGTGCCTGTCCTTTGTTTTCTTTATTTCTTTTTTTGAAATGCCAATAAACAAATTAATTTTAAAAAAAAAACTCGAAGTAAACTGATTTAATAGTAGAAAATCACCAGACAACAAACCATCTTCCAAAATCCAGAGGCCAACCCATTTCGCCTCTAGGTAGCATAGTTGTGACAATGAATGATTTAAAAGACCCAGGCTGCACACAACATAGACATTCCTCAGATAAGAACAAGCCCACGCTCTCCATCTAACCGTATACTTTAGCTCAAACAGTGCAAATCCTGTATATATCAACTTTGTACAATACACGGATCTGTCGACTATGTACAACATACTGGTGATAACTTTTGCATAACAGATTCATATTTTGCAAACCTTATGGGTACTCGTGTCATATATCTGCATTCTTCATCAAATGAAACAGAAGTAGTATTGGAAAATGGTCCCTCTTGCTCAATCAAATTAACAAGTTTTGGCCTTTCACAGCAGAGTCGTATTCTGTATCACATGTCTCAGAATTCGAGGACAAATAGCAATGGACTTGGAAAAATGTCCTATTGTAGAGTCCAGGCCTAGTAAAGCCATGGGGCTCTTGGATGGTACAAATAAGTGATATGAGAAAGGACCTATTGCATCCCTACAGTGGGCGGTAGGAAAGTGAAGGAATAGACTACAGGAGTCCAGAACAAATACTTCTGCCTCCCTACAGCATATCAAAAAGGCAGGTAATCCACAGAAGGTAAAACGCAAATACTTATGGGACATCTCTTTTTATAACATTTAGTCTGTTTGTTGTATTTACACAGCTCATAGTCTGGATGCCACCTTCAAGAACTGGCAAAAAAAACACGAAGTCCTCTGAGATCATCAGATAGCAAACAATTGAATCACAAACAAGTGCTTGCGATGAAGGATGTTACCAACACCACTGACCCGACGAACACCAAGGACAACAGTCTACGACTGTTGCAAAGCCATTTCAAGCAATCCTGCATTCCTCAGCCAGTGACCACTTGTGTCTGCTTTGATTGAGTGCCTTAAAATTGCATGCATAGTTTCAAAAAGTAGGCTCTGGTAATGCCCAATGTTTACAGGAACAGTTTTGAATTGTGTCTGTGCATGAACACTTACACTGCCCACAGTCACATGCATATGTAACACATCTAGAAAAGCTTTTACCTCAACTACGACTGGAGAATGGATCAAAATGAAGGACAACATGTGACATGGTTACAACACCATCTCCTGCTGCAAAGCGAAAATACTGTGTGCTTCTCACACCACTCAATACCTCACCCATTCAAAGAAATCTGCTTCTGTGCTTTCTAGGCTTAATGGAAGGCATCGTGGACCTCTCCAGGCTCTACATATGTGTAATAAACAAATCAGTTGCTCCTGTCTGAAGTGCTAAACAATGTTTACCACCAATCTTTTTCCCCTTAGGGTATCACAACGCGGTTGTTATAACGGCCACGTTAGACTGGAGTTGGAATAGTAAATTATACTATTCCAACATCCAGCGCCCCCAACTCCGCAAGTCGTTTTTCCGACTTGCGGAGTAATGGTATGCGGAATCACAACACGGTCGCTGTAACGACCGCGTTATGATTCCCTGCAGAATAAGAACCTGCTGAAAAAGAACATACATTCATCTGAAGTACATTAAGAGGGAAAACGAAAATAGAAAGAGCCTTTCGTCCAAGAAAACGAGAGTGAAAGGTAGAAACTCTTTCAAAGGTGACCTTATTTTTTTTTTTTTTTGTATGTTCTTATATAGCGCTCGAATCACCCGGAGGCATCTCGGCGCTTGCCTTGGGAACCCGTCCTGGCTTTTCCCTGTGAGATAGCCCCTACAGGGCATCCCCAAGGTGAAAGCCAGGCATCCCGCCGCAGGGGGGCCGTTGTGGAGATTAAGCAAGCTTAATGCCCAGAGTTGCAGAGTGAGAACCCATGATTAGGGCAGGCACCTGAGCGAGAATTATCGAGTCCGTGGACATTTGAGCTCGAGACCCTGCCGCGTCGGGAATTGAACCCTGGTCCCGGGTCTGACCTCTGCTCCAGGGTCTGCCTGCTCTAACCAGTGAGCCACACTTCTCCACCTTAGACCCTCAACCCAGATTTTGTAGCATAAATACTGCGTCATTCACTAAATGAAAGATTCATGCTTGCCCTACCATAAAAGGCACTGCATTGAAAAACTCCCAATATGCGACACAACCCAAACAAAGTATTGAAGGTTTCAGTCCAAAAGACATGAGGTTCGTGTTAGTAATCCAGTCCTGAAGAGCAAGAAGAGCTAGCTGCTGAAATGGCAGCTGAGCTGAAACAAAAACGGAATGGCTCGTGCAGGACCTCCCTCTGTCGTTGGACCTGGTACAGGCCTTGAAAGTTTGATGCAGTGCAGGGTCAATGAGAATGTTTGTTTTTCCAGCTTTTTTTAAAGAAGGATCTCCAAACACTGCTGCTTTACTTTGGCTGTTTTTTGGCGGAGAGTCTGTTTTTTTTCTGCAGTAAGTGTGTGGGGCAACTATGTTAGCTCTTTTTGACACATGTACCTTGTGAGGAGAAAGATATCCTGAAGGATAGACACAAAGTTTATGCTGTTTATCTCCTGGATTCTCACTCCATCACAGAATGCAAAAGTAGGGGGCTAGGTGACAGGAGCCAGTGAAATGCACGGTGGCATAAACACAAAAGTTGTTTTGTTTTTTGAAGGCTCAGGTGTGAATTGGTCTGATTGCATTTTTGGAGCCCTTGTCTATTTGTCGAGTCATTTATGCTGCTGGTCAGCATACAGGCGTTTCACCACTAGGTACTCTCTTTAGAGACATTTGACGCTGATGAAATCAATGTTGAGGATATCGAGTAGTTTCCCAGTCAGTGTTGGTGGCTCTTCCTCAGTGAGCCTTGGTGTAAGAGTGTGCTGTGAGTGACATATCATTTTGTCCTGCAGCGGCAAGAGGCCAGAAGCTGTCCTGCAGGGAGCTGGTAAGCACCAGATTCAAATAATTAATATTCCATCTTCTTTGGACTTACTGTGTCCCTCCCATACAATGCCCAAACTAATGATATCAGTGGAGGATGACTCACTGTTTCCCAGTGGTCAAGAAGATCCTTCTGCATTATCACCATTCCCTCCTATAAATTCAAATCTTCCTGTGCCACCTCCATCTGTTCAATAAAACCGTTGTCATTCATTGATCTGCTTAAAATGATCTTAGCAAAAAAGAAAAGAAATATAGCTGGTCTAGATGATCCAGGGGAGTACTGCCAACAGGTCACACAAATCAAGATGTTCTCCCTGTTGGAGAAGTGCCACATTCTCATCAAACATAAGTAGGCTTTCAGTAATATCACCAGTCTCTCCACTTTCCAGAGTTTTCCCAAAGTTAAGAACAAACCGTACTCCAGTATTGGAGCTTTAATAGATTCACATGCCTGAATCATTCCCCGTTGTTGAGATGGGAGTCTCCAGTACATAAAAAAGCAATGCTTAGTAGTATAGCAAACCGAAAAGAGGCCTAGGCCCATTTCGCTTTTGCAACCCATAACCCTTGTTATGTAAAAGAGACCAAACTTTTCCCTGAACCAACCAGAGCTCCTCACCCTCTAGAACCCTCCTGAGAGAACCTTTTGCTCCTCAGATTTTCTACCGCAAGTTGTGCTAGGGAGTCTCTTTTGAGCTCAGCTCAAACTCTTCAGTTCTACTCACTTTGGCTTGGATTTAAGAATTTCTCATTTTCCAGATTTGACTATTTGAAGTTCCTCATACTATTTCTCCTTTTTCTACCATGGCTGACAAGGAGAAACAAGCATTGGAAATGCAATAGGGCTCGCATTAGGAAAGTTTGAGCTATTGGTCTTATAAATAATTTTTTTTTTATTTATGTGTTATTTTTTAAAATAGCTAAATTAATAGCTTTGTCATTTACAATGCCAATAGTTATAACTTTCGCAA
This sequence comes from Lissotriton helveticus, assembly GCF_964261635.1. NCBI lineage: Eukaryota > Metazoa > Chordata > Amphibia > Caudata > Salamandridae > Lissotriton > Lissotriton helveticus. The sequence goes on from NC_136067.1 coordinate 102,898,420, forward strand.
ACACCTATAGCATTTGTAATGCAACATGTTTTGTATTTACGTGACTTAGATGTATTGATATTACAAATAACAATGGCTTTTAATTTTTTTTAATAATTAATACTTATATAAAAGTTATTGTAATGTATAAAGGCAATAGCTTAAACATTTGTAAATAACTTTTGTGAATATTATGTTCAGTGTATTTTATTGTGACGAAAATCCAAGAACAGAAGTGAAATATTAACATCTTTTTGTGACATTTGTAATAAAGCTTGAAACACTGAGAGAACATATTTGAACCAGTTGTTGTTGAATGGCTGCACAGATTGATTCTGTGGTGGCGCTGCGTGATGTGGTTGCGGCGAGTGATGCTGTGGTGTTCAGTGATGCTGTGGTAGCGCATAGTGATGTTGTGATGCCCCTGAGTGATGCTGTGGTGATGCGATAGAGTGAGGGCGATGGATAGAGTGAGGGCGATGGATAGAGTGAGGGCGATGGATAGAGTGAGGGCGATGGATAGAGTGAGGGCGATGGATAGAGTGAGGGCGATGGATAGAGTGAGGGCGATGGATAGAGTGAGGGCGATGGATAGAGTGAGGGCGATGGATAGAGTGAGGGCGATGGATAGAGTGAGGGCGATGGATAGAGTGAGGGCGATGGATAGAGTGAGGGCGATGGATAGAGTGAGGGCGATGGATAGAGTGAGGGCGATGGATAGAGTGAGGGCGATGGATAGAGTGAGGGCGATGGATAGAGTGAGGGCGATGGATAGAGTGAGGGCGATGGATAGAGTGAGGGCGATGGATAGAGTGAGGGCGATGGATAGAGTGAGGGCGATGGATAGAGTGAGGGCGATGGATAGAGTGAGGGCGATGGATAGAGTGAGGGCGATGGATAGAGTGAGGGCGATGGATAGAGTGAGGGCGATGGATAGAGTGAGGGCGATGGATAGAGTGAGGGCGATGGATAGAGTGAGGGCGATGGATAGAGTGAGGGCGATGGATAGAGTGAGGGCGATGGATAGAGTGAGGGCGATGGATAGAGTGAGGGCGATGGATAGAGTGAGGGCGATGGATAGAGTGAGGGCGATGGATAGAGTGAGGGCGATGGATAGAGTGAGGGCGATGGATAGAGTGAGGGCGATGGATAGAGTGAGGGCGATGGATAGAGTGAGGGCGATGGATAGAGTGAGGGCGATGGATAGAGTGAGGGCGATGGATAGAGTGAGGGCGATGGATAGAGTGAGGGCGATGGATAGAGTGAGGGCGATGGATAGAGTGAGGGCGATGGATAGAGTGAGGGCGATGGATAGAGTGAGGGCGATGGATAGAGTGAGGGCGATGGATAGAGTGAGGGCGATGGATAGAGTGAGGGCGATGGATAGAGTGAGGGCGATGGATAGAGTGAGGGCGATGGATAGAGTGAGGGCGATGGATAGAGTGAGGGCGATGGATAGAGTGAGGGCGATAGATAGAGTGAGGGAGATAGATAGATAGATAGATAGAGATACGGAGATAGATAAAGGGCGATAGATAGAGTGAGGGCGATAGATAGAGTGAAGGCGATAGATAGAGTGAAGGCGATAGATAAAGGGAGGGAGGGCGATAGCTAGATAGAGTGAGGGCGATAGATAGATAGACAGATAGAGTGAGGGCGATAGATAGATAGCTAGATAGAGTGATGGCGATAGAGTGAGTGAAATAGATAGACAGATAGAGTGAGTTATAGATTTTCTGCTGTGGGTAGTATTCTCTTTCATTCAATAATACCACTAGAAGAATGATTAAGTGGTAGCTTTAATCAAAGAAGAAAAGCACAACCTAGTACTTCAGTGTCAGGTGGTAGAATGGGCCTAGGTACATTCCAGCATTCTTAAAGTGCACTGTAGAACACAGAACACCAGCATTTAAAAGGATACACAGGAAATGCAATAATGCAAGAACGAAACATTTAAAGGGAAACACAGGATACTACAGCAGCGTGCTCCTCAGAAGCATTCCCCAGGTAAAGGGAGGCTTTGTGCGAGCCACATTCCAGGCAATATACAGTGACGGGATGACGAGAGAGGCAGATAATGTGATGAGAATTGGCCGACCGCAGGCCTCCGTTTTTACTGATGCGCATTAATCTCAGTAATTAGTCTGCATACAAAGCGATATATTTATCCCCCCTCAGCCGGAGCCGTTGAACCACTGGCTCTATGTGTTGCATGCATTCGTTAACATGGCAGTCTATTTTGGCCAGAGCCGCACTTACCACACAATTAAAAGGAACTACTATTACCCAATGTAACAGTACTCAATTCATCCACCTTAGAAGCTGGAAGTGTGAGTTGGTCCTGCCAGGATGTGAATTGATCACCTTTATTACATAACTGCAGATGTCAGCAGCGAGCGTTTAAAAAGCAGAAAAATGTTGCTGTGAATGTATGTGTGCGTGCGTGTGAAAGAGGTAGCAGTAACAAACAATACCAGATGTGGACAAGGCTCGGGTGGGCGCTGACTGCCAGAGAATTATGGATGGTGATGAACACGCACAGGACCATGAGCCTGACGTCACTGGCTCTTCCCAGCTCTAACAACCTGAGATAGTCCTTGGCCAAACTTAACCTGGCCGTTGACTGACCTTACTCCTCCATGCCAGCACTCAGCTCTTCAGTGTAAACTCAAAGCAACCCTAGCAGCAATTAAAACCGAACATAAATATAAACAAGCAACAGTTGCTGCTTATTTATTTTAGGCAACTAACAATCACTGACAAAGCCAATAGACCGGACTTGTAGGAATGATGTGACGCACAGGCTCTTCCCCACTGAGCTAACTTACCCAGTTTGAAACTAATGAGCTGCGGGTTACTCGTAAATCACCTTTAGAAACACGTGAGAGCGTGGAGCTTTGTTGCTGGCATTCACACCTGACCGAGCAACAAGCGGCAGTGCTGCGCAACAGACACGATGACCATTAATGCCATCACATACAAACTCCAGCTTGAACCTGCAGATTACAGCACGGGGCTCCGCAGTATTAGAGGGTCCCTCCTACACCTCCCATAATGATGCGCACGGCCTGGGGGCAGACACGGGAGTGTGCAGACAAACACAAGGAAATGTGCACTCCACGCCGCCCCATTGTGAACCTCACACTCCCGCAGCGCGGCAAGCACAGCAGGAAATCCTGCGTCGTGAAATGTGTGGCAGAGCACCCACACCCATTGACGTTTTTTTATTGTAACTTTTACTGCGCTCATTTCTTACTTAAGCTATCCTATTTTCCTCCAACCCTGAAACAAAGTTGGAGAAAAGAGAAAAAGGATTCTATTGACAGATTCATTACAGAAACCTAGCAAGCACGCCTGATAAATAAAACAAGCAGTGAATAATACACATCCATGCAATAAAAATCATTAAATAACACAGTGGCACATATCAGAAGGCTGCTGGAGCAGCAAAGAAAGAAAGGGCATAGAGAGGAACACTGGATTATAAGGACATTGGTGGACTGTGATTGGTTTAATTTTTCCGGTTTCCTCTCCTTTAGGTTCATAGGAAAGGTGGTACTTAATGTTGGTTTGCAAGCTGCTGTAATGAATACAGTGAAGAAAGATTAGCATAATTCTCGCTTCCGAGCATGACACGGAATCACATTTTCTGTTTACCAGGATGTTGCGGGAGAGGATGTGGCCTAACGGCCACAGCAGCAGACGTTGAAGCTAGGGAGCCGGGTTTGATTCTGAGCGTGAGGCTCTGCATCCTCGGATTCCTGGCAAATCTCCATGCCAAAAAATGTACGTGTCAATCTGTAATGCAACTGGCGCTCATGTAAAGCGCTCTGATACCGTAGAGTCGAATTTGCACTATATAAAACTGCAAAAACAAGCCAATTAAAAACGGGATCCCAGACTGATGTTGAGGCTGATAAAAAACCTGACCATATTTCTCCAGCACCCGCAATCGCTGCATCGGTTCCATAGCGAAGAGCACATTCAATTTCAAGCATCGGGTCTTATAAATAAACCTTTTCAGGTATAAGCATTGCTCCGATGCTTTAGTCCCCACCCCCTCCACACACCAGGAAAGTTAATCATCGAGGACATTTTATGTCACATGGGCAGACCATCGTTTATAAAGGGCAGCTGGTGAAGAAATACCACGCATGACACGTTCTAGAATGTACTAGAGGCTGCTTTCCTTCAAACGAAAGAATGCGCTTGGAAAAAAAAATACCCTTGTTCTTTTCTAGAATTCTCATGAACAGTGTGTCCAGTGGATTGTGAGATTCATACATGGCCAGCACAGCCCTAAAAGGATCTCCTTTCTCTATGACTGCTTGGCAATGGCCGTTGAGACAGGCCTTTTGCCACCAAGGTATTGTTTATTTCTCATTTATATAGAGAACCATAACAGTACCTGGAATATTTAGGTGTGCATAATTTGGGAGTGCTCGCTGTATGTTTACCGTTCTACCTGTATGCATACCGTGTAATTAGGATTCAAAGACATTCACGCAGATGGTCAAATCTGTTTGGGTCTACTAGTTATCTGCAGTGTCGCATAAAGAATATTTTTGTTTTGGCTGCCCTAAATTATCCACTCATCGAGCATCCGTGTGAGACAAATTAATGCATTTACATACTTTCCCTGGACTTTGGGTTGGCATGTCTGGCCTGAAATGCATATTCATGCGAGTGAAATGAAGACGGAGGGAGGCTGAGATTCCCTTTATAATGAAGGGACGTGGAAAGTGACTGCAGAGTTCAGGCAGTCAGTAAATACATTTGGGTCGAAGATCTGTTCCTTGATGAAGGGCAAAGGCATTTGCAAACGAGCATTGGCAGTGCGGCCGGGCCGAAAATAAATAATTAAAACAAGAAAAGGAAGGGGCTGCAGCCTCGGCTCCTGGGCTCCGGGCTGGAGCGCTGGAGTGCCCTGTCTGCTGTTTTGCCGGCCGTGAATAATTAGGGGGTGAGAAATGCGCTGGGAGGGCTGCCTTTGAAGTGGTAATGCGAGGCAGGCAGGCAGGCGGCTGGTGGCATTGTGCATGCGCTTTTTAGGGCTTGCGCTTGCGCAATCACCTAAAAAGCACATGCACTTCAAGGAATCGCCAGTGTTGTTAAACACTGGATAAGCCATAATAGAGCTTCGCCAGCTGTGCGCAGAAGCGCATCAGCAGGCGAGCCCTAAAAAGGATTATTTAGAGCTTGTGCCACCTGCTCAAAGAAAAGGCTCTATACAGACAACCCTCATAAAGACTGCATCTACTGTCTTTATCCGGACCATCAGGCAAAGGATTGCAAGGTATATCGTACCTTTTCCAATAAGTCTTTGAGGGATCGTGAAGGAAGGCTGTTACTTTGGCTTCAAAAAGTGAGTCAGGAAGGAGATCATTTCTAGTGACAGTGAGGAGGAGTCCTCTTCTTCCAGAAGATCTCAAAAAAGGAGCAGATCTCCTCAGGCTCATACCTCAAGTGAAAGACCTGAGACGGCCCTTAAAAAGACCACTCCAGGATCTTCGGGGCGCAGTCCCACAAAACTACTTCAGAGCCATCAAAATCTCCCCCTAAGGTCAAGATTACTGTCAAGAAACCACCCTCCACACCTTCTGAAGAGAAAATGGAAAGATCTGCATAGTCTACGGGAGCGGCGACGACAGTAACAGCAACATCGACGGTAGCGCCGACCATATCATCGACTGTTGCGAAGGCGAGCCCGTCGACGAGGGGAAAAACCCCAGAAACGAGATTTTTGGCCTGGAAGAGAACAATTACACCAGAAATTACATCTCCAAGTAAGGTGTCACCCCTGGTACCTTCTCACCTTCTGGAGGAAGAAGATTCGGAAGGGGATGAAGATGATAGCGGTCCTTTTGGTTATGCTAGTAGCTCGTCGCAGTTGCAGGTGAAGTACCAAGAGGAGGACTCACAGGATGAGTATGAAGAATTTCAGGATCGTCCCCAACATCATCAGCAATACTGCCAGGAGCATCACGAGGAGATGACAAGTGTGCCATCTTCTTTATTAAAAGATCTACAATTCATGTTAGAGGATTATAGGAGGAGATATCCTGTACCTCAGGCCTCTAAGGAAATTCCAGAGGTTACGCCTCAACCACGCTCTGTACCAGTACACCAGTGCGTAGGCGGGAGATCTTGCCGGAGCCCCTTCCTAAATCTCCACCACCGAGATCTCAGCAAGATCCAGGGACAACAGATCTCAGCAAGATCCAGGGACAACAGATGATGACCAGGAGGAAGAAGAGATCACAGACCCTAGCAGAGAGTGGGACGATTATCTCATTCCGACACCTTCGTCTCCTTCACCGAAACCTGTTGATTCTCCACCGGAGGACATTGGTGGTTTTCATAATCTGATGGAGAAGGCCACTAAAAGATAGTTTCTTGTATGACTTCAAGGAACCCTATCGTAGGACAATTCAGTCCTTACCGATTGTAAGTCCTATTTGGGAAGAAGGCCTGAAGGTCATGGAAACACCAGCTACAGTGACTCTGATGCTCGCCAGACTAGACAAAAAAAATAAAGCGCCTTTAGATGCCCCAGCTTGTCTTTTGGGTCATCCCAAACCGGACTCCGTTATTACCCAAGTGGCTCAACAAAAGTCAAGAAATCCGTCAGATCCAATTACGGCACCCCCGGACAGGGAAGGTAGGAGGCTGGACAATGCGGGAACGAGATTTTCCTCTGTCTGCTCTATTAGTAAGAGCTGCAAATGCCCTGGCCATTCTGGGGAGATAAGATAGGCAAATGTGGTGCGACCTTTCGCCTTATATTGACCATGTACCAGAGACCAGAAGCCAGGAAAATTCAGCAAGAGGGGTAAAGGACTTTGGCTAAAGTCCTAGGTTGCGCTATGGACATAGCGACTACAGCATTCAGGTCTCTGGGAGGAGCAGCGGTACTGCGCAGACAAGGATGGTTAAGGGTGACTGCGTTTAGACCGGAGGTCTAGAATAAGTTCTCTTCCAGGGGATCCTCATCAATAGTCATAAGCATTAGAATATTCCCGCCCATGCGCGGGACCCCGGAAACACTATTATATGTGCCCCACATATATATACTCATATATATATATATTATATATATATATATATATATATATATATATATATATATATATATATATATATATATATATACATGCAATAGCAGCCAAATAAAATCAGAGCTGAAATATGCTGTGTAGAATTTCCACCATACATGAATAATAAGCATTAGAAACATAAGAAACAACAACAAAGCTTGTTTAGAAACTGTTTTAATGCTCAGAAAGCAGTAGAAATTCTCATAACTCACTGGAAGCATAGAAAACTCCCAGGCTGCATTGCAAACACACAGTCTAAAAAGACTGAAAAGCTAACCTGTAGCTGCATAGCAATAAACTGACACCGTGCCTTTAAGGCACCCATGACCCTCAGTATCCCATCATGCCACAGGGGTGACAGTTAGGTCAGTTGTTCTTTTCGGAGACTGAAAACAAACCCAGTAACAAATAGGTTAACAATATCTCCTTATTAAAGAATGTCCTTTGCCCGGGGAGGCGGGAGGGTTGTTTATGACTTTGATGAGGATACCCCTGGAAGAGAACTAGGATCACAGGTAAGTAACTAATCCTTCTCTTCCAGGGGATCCTCATCAATAGTCATAAGCATTAGAATAGAATAGCGAGCCTCACCTCATCTCCCTGCGGGCAAAGGAGTAACAATACAGTAATACACATACTAAGCCTAGTAACAACTAAGCTCGTACAGGCCGCAGGCTACCCAAATAGATTCCTCAAAGAGGCTTGTCCTACTTGAGTATCGGCCCTGGAATCAGATTCTAGGCAGTAATGCCTCGTAAAGGTATGAACTGATTTCCATGTCGTAGCCTTGCATATTTCTGACATTGGAATGTCGTGCAAGAAAGCTACTGTGGCCGCTTTCCCTCTAGTAGAATGAGCTTTGGGTGACACCAATAAAGGCTTGCCTGCAAGCTGGTAGGCCAATTTAATGCAAGAGACAATCCATCTAGAGATGGACCTCTTGGCCGCCGAAAGCCTGTTCTCATCGAACCATAGTTCACGAACAGATGATCCGACTTCCTGATTCCCTTGGTTTTTTCCAAATAGAACTTGAGCACTCTCTTTAAATCTAATGAGTGCAACGACCGCTCTGCTGGGGTCGCTGGATTTGGGAAAAAAGAAGGGAGGGAAATGGACTGATTTATATGAAAATCAGAAACCACCCTAGGTAAGAAGGATGCGTGAGCCCTCAGGACAACCCTATTGTGATGGAAAACAGTATATGGTTCCTTCGCACAGAAATCTTGTATCGCGCTTACTCTGCGCGCTGATGTGACTAAAAAGGGTGCTTTTCAAGATAGATATTGTAAAGAAGCTTTGTGGATAGGTTCGAAAGGAGGTGACATTAACCTGGACAGAACCAGGTTCAATTCCCAAGGAGGAGAAGGATTTCGCACAGGGGGATAGACTTTCTTCAACCCTTGGAGGAAGTCCTTAACCACTGGAACCTGAAAGCAAGAAATCTGATGAGGCGATTTCCTGTACGCCACTATGGCTGACAGATGCACTCTAATGGAAACATATTTCAATACAGAAGTTGCCAAGGAAAGGAGGTATGGCAAGATTGTCTCCTCCTGCCCTTTAGTAGGATCCAGATGATGATCCCTACACCATAAGTAAAACCTCTTCCACTTGAACGCATAAGACGCTCTCGTGGAAGGCCTCTTAGCCTCTTTAAAATGTTCATGCATTCGGGAGGCAAGTTCAGATGTCCATATTGCAGGACCTCAGGTGCCATGCTGTTAGGTTCAGCGAGGGAAGGTTGGGATGCAGTATCTTCCCGTCCATTTTGCTCAACAGGTCCGGCCTGCAAGGACGTCGTCTGTGTGGACACACAGAGAAATGTAGAAGGTCCGGGTACCACCACTGCCGTGGCCAATCCGGAGCTATTAAGATCATCTCCATGTCCGACCTGAGGAGCTTGGACACTACCTCCGGAATCAGAGCCAGGGGAGGAAACGCGTAAGCGAATATTCCTGACCAATCCATCAGAAGAGCATTCCCCTGCGTCCCTGGTCGGTGGAACCTGGACGCGAAGGCGTGGCATTTGGCGTTTTCGTCGTCTGCAAACAAGTCTATGGCTGGACGACCCCAGCAACAAAAAAGCTCTTCTACCACCTCGTCGTTTAGCACCCAGTCTGGCTGATCTTCGAAGTGTCTGCTGAGTGCGTCTGCTTTTACGTTCAACTCGCATAGGAAGGTGCACCGCCACTACTGTGAGGCCTCGAGAGAGGAGCCAGTGCCAGATTGTCTGAGCCTCTCGGGAGAGCGGGCGAGATCGTGTGCCTCCTTGTTTGTTCAGATAGAACATGGTGGTTGTATTGTCCGTCTGAACTAGGACTGAGTTGGACTCGATCGCTGGAAAGAAAGCTTTGAGAGCTAGAAAAACCGCTCTGAGCTCCAGCATGCTGATGTGGTATGTCTGCTCCTGCGCAGATCACTGACCTGGCATGATGGGATACTGGGGGTCATGGGTGCCTTAAAGGCACGGTGTCAGTTTATTGCTATGCAGCTACAGGTTAGCTTTTCAGTCTTTTTAGACTGTGTGTTTGCAATGCAGCCTGGGAGCTTTCTATGCTTCCAGTGAGTTATGAGAATTTCTACTGCTTCCTGAGCATTAAAACAGTTTCTAAACAAGCTTTGTTGTTGTTTCTCATGTTTCTAATGCTTATTATTCATGTATGGTGGAAATTCTACACAGCATATTTCAGCTCTGATTTTATTTGGCTGCTATTGCATGTTTTTATATATATATATGAGTATATATATGTGGGGCACATATAATATAGTGTTTCCGGGGTCCCGCGCATGGGCGGGAATATTCTAATGCTTATGACTTTGATGAGGATACCCCTGGAAGAGAACTAGGATTACAGGTAAGTAACTAATCCATCTTGGACCTTCCTTTTAACGGTGAAGATTTATTTGGCAAACATGTAGATGACAGTGCAGAGTATCAAAAAAGATACGGATGCGGCTAAGTCATTGGGAACTCTATAGTACAGGAAAGTTCCTTTTCGAGGCTCTAAAGGTAGAGGTCAATCATCTTACAGGGCAAGATACCAACAGGGGAGATATTCCTCTTACTCCACCTCATCTCATCCCTACCGTCAGCAGTAAACACAGTGACAATCAGGAGGCTACACAAAATCTACTCCAAAAGGTAAAGGAGGTCGTCAGGGGAAAGACAACACCCAACGACAATGACAACCTTCTGAGATCTCATTTTCCCCTGGGTGGAAAGATTGCTCATTATTTTCAAAATTGGCAACAAATAACTACGGACCAATGGGTCCTCAACATTATTCAATTCGGCCACAATCTAGAATTTCTACAGACGCCTCCTCGCACACCGCGGATGCATCAGAAGGTCAATCATTTGCATCAAATACGAAAGGAGATTTGGACAATGCTCCGAAAGGGAGCAATAGAACCGGTGCCGAACTCCCAGAGGGGAATGGGGTTTTTACTCCAGATTTTTTTTCTAGTCAAGAAAAACATCCTTCAATGGCGTCCTATTCTGGATCTCAGATCCCTAAACACCTATCTCAAAAAGCAGTCTTTCAAGATGGTTTCTCTTCAAGACATCCTTCTACTATTAGACCCAGGAGATCATATGACCACATTAGACCTACAGGAGGAGTACTTTCACATCCCCATCCATCCTTCACACTGGCAGTACCTTCGGTTCATGGTAGCCGGGGAACACTACCAATTCAAGGTACTGCCGTTCGGCCTGAAATCAGCCCCAAGAGTATTCACGAAATGCCTGGCTCCAGTGGCTGCTGTTCTAAGGAAACAGAAACACCAAGTATTTCCTTACCTCGACGACTGGTTAGTCAATGCACCATCAGCAGCATTAGCCCGAGCGTCAACAGAGGCTTGCGTAGAGTTGTTTACCAAGCTAGGTCTGACTCTACACGAAGAAAAATCATCCCTTCAACCAACGAAACATATCACCTTTTTGGGGGCAATACTAAATACAGAGAGGAACAAGGCATTCCCCTCCAAAGAAAGACAGCTGAAAATGATGTCTCTCTTCCGAGACTTTACAAAAAGAAAGTGTCTTTCAGTACACAAGTACAAGTCATTACTGGGAACAATGTCATCTTGCATTCCCCTCGTACCTCACTGCAGGTTAAGAATGCGCCTGTTGCAAGAGCAACTGGATCTGCAATGGCGTCAAGCGAAGGAATCCTTTGAGGATGTAGTCCAAGTAACGCCGGTCATGGTTCATGCAGCAACATGGTGGACCCAAAAACAGAATGTCTTGCAGGGTCTTTCATTCCTTAAAATGCCAGCTCCATTGATAGTGACTACAGATGTGTCCCTAGTAGGACGGGGAGCGTTCCTTCAAGTCAGCGGTCGCTGGAAGTAGCACGAACAACAACTACACATAATCTTACTGGAACTCTGGGCAGTCCGCTTCGCATTCCTAGCTTTCTTACCAAGGATAAGTGGGTCATCAGTGTTGATGAGAACGGACAACACAACTGAAATGCACTACTTAAACAAGCAGGGAGGAACAAGATCTCTCTCCCTCTCTCAAGAGCCCAGGAGATGTGGAAATGGGCGCTATGGCACGGGATATCCATAACAGCAGAACATCTCCCAGGGGGTCAAAACATCAAGGCGGATACTTTCAGCAGGGTCAAGTCATCCTGCCACGAGTGGGAGTTAGACCAGGGGGTCCTGAACAACATTTTTCGAAGATGTGGAGAACAGACAGTGGACCTCTTCGCAACAGTGGAGAACAAGAAATGCAGTTTCTTCCCAAGCTGGCTTCCCCAAGGGGGATCTTGGGGGAATGCGTTTTCGATGGCATGGTCTGGCGTCTTTGCCTTCGCTTTTCCTCCGATTCCCCTCCTGCCGCGAGAACTTGTGAAGATCAAGAAAGAACCGTGCAGGCTGATCCTGATAATCCCATGGTGGCCCAGACAACACTTGTTTACGGAGCTTCTGCTGCTATCGGAGGTCCATCCGATTCGCCTCCAACCAATACCATCGCTTCTGACAATGTCCATGGGGCAAGAGCTCCATCCGGACCCGAAATCCTTGCGCTTAGCGGCCTATCTCCTGAGCACTGTGAGTTTCAGCATCTAAATATCTCAGAAGAATGTAAAGACATCCTCTCAAAGGCCAGGGCGGATAGTACGAACAAAACCTACAGAATGAAGTGGAAGAGATTCTCTCTCTGGTGTCGAAGTAAAATTCATCGTTTGAATTCGGCACCTCATGAGATTATCCCCTACATCTTGCTTTTGGCTAAGTTGGGATTGGCTGACGCATCTATAAAAGTACATTTAGCTGCAATATCATGCTACAGAAGGACTGCCTCGGGACCATCCTTATGGTCAGCAAGAATTGTTAAACAGTTCATGAAGGGATTGTTCATAGTTTTTCCTCCAATAAAGCCTCCTCCACCTCTTTGGCGTCTGAACATATTGCTGTCACAATTAATGAAGCAGCCTTTTGAGCATATACACAGGGCAGATGTCAAATTCCTATCGTGAAAGGTGGCGCTTCTCATCGCTCTAACTTCAGCGAGACGAGTAGGGGAACTGCATGCTCGCACAATTCAAGATCCTTTTTTGCAATTTAAAGAGGACATGATGATTCTTAGAACTAATCCAAAATGCATCCCAAACGTACCAACTGACTCATTTGAATGAGCCATTGGTTCTGAAACGTTTCCTCAACCAACAACAGCGGAGGAAAGAGTTCTACATTCGCTGGACGTCCAACGATGTCTCAAATTCTATTTGCAAGAGACTAAACACTTTCGCAAGTTTTCACAGCTTTTTGTCGCTTTCAGCACACCCAGGAAAGGCATCCCTTTATCGAAACGTGGGATTGCCAGGTGGATTTCCAGTGCAATAGTATATTTTCACCAAGCTGCTGGAAAACCTCTGAACGCACGAGTTCTTGCTCATTTAACGAGAGCAGTGTCCACCTCCACTGCGTTATTTGCAGGAGTGCCGATCCAGGATATCTGCAGGGCAGCGACCTGGAGATCTGCGCACACCTTCACCAGGCACTACTGCTTGGAAGCAGCCGCAGAGACAGATGTGGCGGTGGGAGAAGCGGTGCTGAGAAACATCATCCAATAACAGTGAGCCCTCTTTACATCCCTTTGTCCTTTTCTCTTGATTACAAATGCAAATTTTTTCTATTGCTAGGTTTGGTGTTCTTGCAGTATTTAATATGCAGAATTCTAACTAGCTATGGTCAGGATAATACTGTATTCAATAACTATGGAAAAAAGAGAAAAAATGTGTTTTATTATGTCACTGCTTGCTATTCTGATTCAGGCATGTGAATCTATGAAAGCTCCAATACTGGAATAAGGAAACAAGTTACTTACCTGTAACTGTAGTTCTCCAGTATTGGAAGCTTTCATAGATTCACATGCGATCCACCCTTCTACCCTGAGAGGCTTACCTTGGATTTAGCACGAGGAGTGTTTTATGCACAATTGCGTGAAAATCTGAGGACCAAAAGGTTCTCTCAGGAGGGTTCTAGAGGGTGAGGAGCTCTGATTAGTTCAGGGAAAAGTTTGGTCTCTTTTACATAACAAGGGTTATGGGTTGCAAAAGGGAAATGGGCCTAGGCCTCTTTCGGTTTGCTATACTACCAAGCATTGCTTTTTTATGTACCGGAGATTCCCGTATGTATGAAAGCTTCCAATAATGGAGAACTACAGTTACAGATAAGTAACTTGTTTTCTGCTTGAAAATTAAAAATTGAATCCTAATATTTTCCACCATTTTCCCTTAGATCAGATGCTCGAAAGAGACATTTGGGACTAGATAGTGCACAGTCTGTTTAGTAAATCAACTTAGGTCTACTCCTTCCATTCCTCTACAAGTGACAAACACTACACCTGAAACTACTGACTCAGGAAATGGAAGCTCTTCCATTCAAAAAGAGCCATTGAAAATTCCCCAAGTAGTGAAAGAGCAAGGGAATATACTCACAATTTTTGGTGCTGAAAAAAGTCGAAACTTACTTTTAATCGCCTTCTGCACCTAAAATATGCCCACAAATGGATCAAAAGGGAAAAATGTCTGTGTGCCAAACTCTTCTTTAAAATATATTCCCACCTTCACTTAGGAGTTTGGATGGTATGTATAGATGGTCATATTTTCATATCCCTATTGGCAAGGCGGATTGGAAGTTTCTGCACTTTCAAGTAGGTCATGCTCATAATCAATATAGTGTCCTGTCATTTGGCCTGAAGCCAGCTCTTGGAGTATTTTTTAAGTGCCTGGAGATAGCAGTTCTATATCTGTGTAAGAATGGAGTTTTTGGCTACCAGTCATTTGATAATTAGCTGGTAAAAGACAGTTCTCTTCTGTGTGAGCTATAGCTGCAGACAAACTTATTAAAATTGATTCTTCACCCAGAGCATAGAATTGAATACTTGGATATTCCTTTAGTCACGCTACATGTAAAAGCGTTTCCTTCAGAGTAAAAGCTGCCATCTATACATTTGAATATTGTTTCTCTTAAGCACCAACACCCCTATCACTCAGACAGGTCTGATCTCTTCTGGGCAACATTGCATGGTAAGGTTGTGCTCTCGGTGAGAAAGCACAAAAAAATTAGTCACTAATAATAAACACTTGGTCTACCAGTGGATGTTTCCAGACGTTCTCATTCCCAAGAGTCATGCACGTTGCTTTTATGCTAGTTTAATCTCTGTCCCATGACAGGATACTTCTTTCACTGGAGCCTACCAGCACTGAGCCTCACCACTTGTCTCTTCAGATACTGCAGTATGGATATTTTAAATCTTTCTGACTGCAGGCACAAGTTTAAAGAGGCAAGGTGTCCTCACAATATAATCGTGTCCTCAGATGCTCTACATTTGATATTTGGAGAGCCCGATAGATCTTGCTCAAGATTAGTATTATTGCCATTCACAGTTGGCAAGCTCAGATCTCCAGTTTTCTTTCATAGAAATACATCTGGCTTCTGTTTCAGCTTTTTGTGGATGCCCTTATCAAGCATATTTCTTTAAGTTTCATTGAGCTTAAAGATTTGTTGCAGGGGCACATGCAGCTTGCCGAAATAATGGGAGGTCAGACTTTCTTTGTGAATTTCATATAGTTCAATTAACTTTTGAACTCTTGCTTGAGTCAGACCTACAGCATTCATCTTGGCTGACTTTTTGAGTGGTCATTACTCATCCAGGATTGTGAGGACCATTTAGTGTTTCACCTCACTTAACGTTCTTAAGAATGTACTCTTCATTCTTAGTTATTAGTCTCTAATCAGATGATTGTGGTGTCTTAACTTTTGCGTAATCTGGTCTCCCTAGCAAAAGTCTATTTATTACTTAGCAGTAAAAATGGTCATAATGTATCATAATATCTGAACATGAGCAAAAATCAAAACATCGGTCTGTAAATTGAGTTTAGCTTCAGTGGTTTAGCATACCTTTATAAGTCTGTGTCCAGGTAGGTAGCATCCCAAAGTTTCGTAAGGCAGCAGTGTTCTTCTGAGAGGGACCCAATGTGTTTTTCTTCAGTGTGCACTGCAGCAATAGACAGATAAGCCACCATGAATCAGCCATTACTGAACCCAACATTACTCTATTGTCCTTCTCTAAAACAGAAAATGTAGGGGGTGAAACATTTTGGGTGCAGCTTTTTAGCAGAGATGTATTCTGTGTTCGTTCTCCCCATTCTCCAGGATTTCCCGCCTTCTGAGTGAGTATATTGCAATGCTGTTAATACATTTTTTTAGTAGAACACACACCCTCTTTCTTTTTGGCTCCAGGAGGATCGCTTGTTTTCTACTATTGGACTATTATGATGTCTTACCTGTCACAAATGAAATCCTCTCTGCTGAACCTGCTGTTCATCCTGGAACCAAGTTATTACTGGAATTCATAAAGGGTTAATGTTTCACTTGCCATACGTGAAGAATAATTCCTGGAGCACCATTTTCTCTACCAGTTTGTAGTGTGTCAACCAGGGGTAGGGTTTGGTGTCTTATGTTATTTAGTATAGTTTAATGTTTTGAGTGACATGCGTCCCTCCTTTTTATTAGGTTTATTGAAAGCACTTTTACTTTTTAGGTCGAGCATTCAAGACCTCTTGTATATACTTTAGTATATACTTATATGTGTATGTACTTCGTGGGCTCTGGAGATCAGCCCTAGGACTTGTCTGCTTCCGCTTATGGAATTTTTTCTGTTCATCTGCCTCTATTTATCTGTCTTGATAGAAAACGACCAGCAGAGGTCAGTACAACACCAGATTCACTTTATCATTCTCTAAATTCCAGTCCATAGAAATTGTCTTCCACGAGCACCCGTAGACAATATTTTTTTCAAATTTTGTATTTTCAGTGATATGACCAACGAAGGCCCTGATTTTATATTAAAAACAGATCTTTGGACTAGAACATTTCCTCTGAAAGGCAATATTTCTCTCAATGTGTTCCCATACCTGGCGTGCCACGCAGTTTGGTGCTTACTCTCCCTCCATGTTAAAGAACAGTAGATGTTTTCCACACCCAGGCTAATGTGCTGCATAGCTAAAACCATATAAGGAGGTCCCAAAGGCGAGACCGGTTGCATTGCAAACGCTTGTTTTTCTAACTGATAGGTTTTCCTTCTTAGTATTGTCCGTGCCCTAAATATGGGGATTGCTAAAGAAAGTTAGAGCACTCTGCATATTCCTTCATGCAATCGTATTACGGCATAATTCATGTAAAAGAAGATTGCTTTCTTGAGACTGTTCTGGTCCTGCATGTTGGTTATGCGGAGAAGTATCTTGTTGAAGACATGTCTTGAAACATTTCTGGTGCACAGTGTGCGGCAAGATTAGGACTACAAAATCAGCATTCATCCTGACGCTCAACATGGCCGGATTTTGGTTTTACATATTTCACCCAATAGCTATAATGTTAGCATGCAATAACAAAAGAACAAATTGCAACCTAGCTGTCAATCTAAAAATAATCCCTATTCTTTCCAGGCAGAGCCACCATCACTATTTACAATAACGGGATTGTCCTATCCCAATCCACAGACAGGAACCTGGAACTAATAGACAATTAGTTCCCCACTTTCAAAGAGCACCTCTCCAATTCACAGACCAACACTCATATCTCCTCCAGTCGCACCAACCATGACCTCACAGCTACATACTCCTCAATCAGGGACACACCTACCACCCCTGACCTCGCATCTCCCACCCACAACCCCTCTATCCCTGTTCAGCACCAGACAGATGTAACATACGACTCAAACACAGACACAGATCGCTCCCCCTCATACACCACTCACACTCCCACCCCTTCTACCAACCCTCGGACCTCCACACATTCCATCAACACCCCTCTCACACCTACAGCGGGCATTAACACTCCGCTCACCGCTGACAGCACAGCTCCCACCCACAACACACCTAACCTAGTCCAGCACCAGAACATCACGCACTTCGACAAATCACCCCCTTTATCCCCCCCATTCTCAGTCCCCATTTCCCTCTAACCAACTACGCAGAACTCACCTCCCCTCTTAATTTAACCCCCCCTCCCCACAACAGGACCCTCATGGGCCCTCCTACTCTCAGTCCTCATTACCCTTCCCGCACCCTCACCACGACTAACATTCTCCCAGCCTACACTTTGTCCTCCCCGCCTACCATCAATGCCCTCACTCATACCACCAACCTCCTTCCTACTTCAGCCACACCCCTCCCGCCCAAAACCTCTCACCTCCCTAACACCATCCCGTACACCAACTCAACGCAGACCTGCTCGAACACCAGCCCACTTTCCCACTTGCACACAAATTCCCTGGTCAGCCATTCACCTCTGTCCGCCACCCCCACCTCCAACACCTACCCCACGATGGACAACATCATGGCCACCCTCACTCAGATCAAAGAAGACATACACATCATCAAAGAACTACTCTCCATACACCCCCTACACCCCTCACCCACCCCCACCTCCCCTCCCAACTTGTCCCCTACCCCTCCGGCTGACTCCGTCACTCAACAAGCCCTACAACGGGCGTCAATCCCTGGTCATAGGCGCAGTAACTGCCCTCGTCCCCCTCATCGCCCCTGCAACCCCTCACACAAATACACCTCCCCGCACAACTTGTCCCCCACCCTGCCGATTAACTCTCTCACTCAACTCTCCCCCAACCTGACCTCAATCCCAGCTCACAATCGCAACAGTCGCCCTCGTCGCACCCACAACTCAACTTCTGACCTCGACACACTCGCCCTTCTCCGCTCCTATGACCCTGCCCCCCAAAATCACACAGCCCCCCAAAATCACACAACAACCCCACACCTCAACATTCCCACGATACACCCAAACCCCCTTAGACCCCCCACACTAAACAGCAGATTCTCCATCCCCAATAGCCTTAGAAAAGTCCCTCTCTCTCTAGAACCATCTACCACCCTCAATACACCCCGTCTCAACTGCAGATCGGCCACGAAACACTCCGCCGCCATTGCTGATCTCCTCTTATCGCTGGACCTTGACCTAATCATCCTGACTGAAACGTGGCTAACTGAATCTTCGACACCTATAATGGACATTCTGGTTCCCCCCAACTACCACATTATCAGGCTCGACAGAGTAGGCAAAATAGGGGGTGGAATTGCGTGCATCTACAGGAACAACATCTCTGTTCAGAGAGTCAATTCCACCTCCCTACCATCCCCAACATCCTGGGAATACATCTGCCTTGACATTATTAGTGAGGGCAAACCGATATGCTCGCTTCACAGCATTTACCACCCACCCAAGGACAACTTCACCTTTTCCCAACAAATCATGGATATGATCTCAACCAATTCCGGAAGGCAGCTCCACCAAATATATCTTGGTGACTTCAACCTGCACTGGAACGATCGCAATGACGCGGTGGTAAATAGTCTTAAAAACTTCCTCGATGCCCTTAACCTCACCCAAATATGCAACAGCCAGACCCACGAGAAAGGTTCTATCCTCGACCTGATCATCTCCAAAGAGGACTCTATCCAACTCGAGTCCATCCAACCCTGTGACTGGTCAGACCATCATATTGTCACATTCTTTATCAATGAAAAAGTTAAAGTTAACCCGGCTCAACTCTCCAAGCCCAAAGTCTGGAAAAGAGACTTGAAAAAACTAAAAGCAGGAAGTTTGCCCCCTAATAGTTGCAACCTCCTACTCCCACCGACAGGCGCTACGGACGTTCAAACCCTGACTGACCATTATCTCAACGCTATGACCTCAATAATTAATGAGGCTGCACCTATGCAGCTAAAAAGAGCTTCTACTAAAATCTCCAATCCATGGTACGACGGGAGTCTCAATGAGGATAGACGAGACATGCGACTGGCAAGAGCGTACCTGGAGATCAGCTCCCTCTGTAATGCACCTAAAAGATCTGAAGAAAAAGAGAAACGCCTACTTCAGGAAAATAAAACGCTCAAAATCAGACTTCTTCAGCCTCCAGCTCGACCAAGCAAAAAACCGCCCGAGAAAACTGTTTGAGCTAATTAGAACACAATCCAAGGATCAACCCCAACCACTCAACACTGGGCGTGAGGCACCCTCCTGTGAAGACTTCGCTGCTTTCTTTATCCAAAAAACTGACAACATAAAGAGCGATCTCCTCATTGATGCAAGCCTCTACTCCAAACCCCAGTGCCTAGCACCCACTGAACCAAAAAACAATGCTACTTGGTCAACCTTTGGCACATACTCGGAAGAAGAAATTGGCAAACTGCTCAGCACCCTGAAACCATCCAATCACCTTACGGACCCCCTTCCTGCTAACGCAGTAAAAGACTTGACCCCTTTGCTGCTCCCTCTCTGGACTACAATTATCAACAGTTCTCTCCAACAAGGAACCATACCTGATTCCCTCAAAGTTGGCCAGGTCACACCTCTTCTAAAGAAACCTACAGCCGACCCCTCTGATCTCAACAATTACCGTCCCATTACCAATATTCCCACTCTCGCCAAACTGCTGGAAAAATGTGCGCAACTACAATTGACTAAACACATTGAACAATTTGATCTCCTTAACCCTCACCAGTCAGGCTTCCGAGCAGGACACAGTACAGAAACTGCTATGACCCACATAATTGACGACGCACTTCAAATGCTAGACCAAAACGAGACCTGCCTCCTCATCCTCCTTGATCTCTCTTCAGCATTCGACACCGTTAAGCATTAGAACTTACTAGAACTACTAAACGCTAGAATGGGTCTATCTGGAACTGTTCTAAAGTGGTTCACTTCCTTTCTTCACAACAGGTCGCAGAAATTCAAGAGCAACAACCTGATGTCCTCGCCAATACCCGTAACGCTAGGCGTCCCCCAAGGATCCTCTCTATCCCCAACTTCGTTCAACCTAGTCATGGAACCGCTCACCACCTTGCTACAAGCATCCAATGTACACTTTCACATGTACGCCGATGACACCCAACTTTATCTCAAATTACAGTCCCCCAAAGACATCTTGCTCCTGAACTCAACGATCAGATGCACCCAATCCTGGCTTGCCGATAATCATCTCAAACTCAATGCCCTGAAAACAGAGTTCCTTCTGATTTTACCTCCAGCGAAGATCTCCACCACTCAAACTTGGCTTAAACACCTAACCGCACTCAATGTCCAACCGACCATCGTGGACTCAGCAAAATCTTTAGGCATAACACTAGACACCAATCTCAACATGCAGCAACATATCAGCAAGGCAACAAAGGGAGCGAACTTCCAGATCAATACTCTGAGGAAACTTAAACCCTTCCTCCCAGCCAAAGACTTCCAAACCGCAGTACAAGCACTAGTCATCCCTCGAATTGAATACGGCAGCATCGCCCTCTGCGGACTCCCACTAACTACAACCGCACCCCTGAGAGCTTCTCTAAACACTGCAGCGAGACTCATCACTGCGTCAAAAAAGCACTCCCATATTACCCCTGACTTGAAATCCCTGAACTGGCTGCCTTTTGAAGCCAGAATATACCTGAAAATCGCCTGCATGACACACAAGGCGGTACACCTAAACTCACCCGGATACCTCGCTCAGAAACTGACAATCTCTGGCGGAGTTAGAAACACTAGAGGCACAAACAATCTTCTGCTGAAACCTCGAAGATTCCGGAAGGAAAAAACATATAAGCGCTCCTTCTCAGGAATGGCGCCTAGGATCTGGAACTCACTCCCGCCCGAAATCAGGCTTATCTCTTATTTATTTATTTATTTATTTTTTGCATTTGTAATGCGCACAGATACCCACAAAGGGTTTCCCGGCGCCGTGGCTAAGAGAGCAAAAAACAGAAAGCAACTGCTGTCAACAGATCAACAACCATTTATTAAACAATTATTTATTAAACAGCCAGGTTTTAACTTGTTTCTTAAAACTGACGAAGTTCTCCTCTTTGCGCAAGGCTAAAGGGAGGGAGTTCCAAAGAACTGGTCCCAAGTGGGAAAAGGATTTACCTCCAATTCGGGCCAGTTTGAATCTGGGAACCATGAAAGTTGCTCCATTTGAAGAACGGAGATTCCGTACAGGAACATGGGGCCTAACCAATTTCTGCAGATACCGTGGTGCGGTTCCTGCTCTGATCTTGAACATGTAGGTCAAGGCCTTAAACCGGACCCGGTTCTCAACTTTCAACCAGTGTAGGTCTCTAAGGTGCTTCGAGATCCTTGCTGTCCTAGGAATCTTACACAACAGCCTGGCTGCGGAGTTCTGGACCAGTTGTAGCCGCCTGGTTACGGCTAAATTGGAGCCCAGATATAGAATGTTACCGTAGTCAAGCCTAGATGTTATTAGCGCATTGACTACGGTCTTCTGGGTATCCACAGGCAGCATCCAGATAATCTTCCGCAGCCATTTAATGATCGTGAAACAAGTACCAGCCACTTTATTAGCCTGCTGTTTCATCGATAAAGAATCATCGATACACACCCCTAAGTTTCTAACCTGGGTAGCCGGGCTAGGGAAAGCGCCCAAAGAAGGCGGCCAATGCCTATCCTGCCACAGATCACGATTTTTTCCCAGGAGAAGAATCTCCGTCTTCTCCCCGTTAAGCTTCAGCTGGTTTGTTGACATCCAGCTGAAGACCTCCTGAAGACCAAGTTTCAGAACTGAGGGGGATGAAGACTCTGAGTTGGTAAGGGAAAAAATAATCTGCGAGTCGTCCGCGTAGGTCATAAGTTCAAGACCTACCCGCTCTGCTAGATCAGCGAGGGGGCGGAGATATAGGTTGAAAAATAACGGACTTAAAATTGAGCCCTGGGGGACGCCATGGGGTGACAGAAAGATGTCCGACTGGGCGTATGAGGACGAGATCTGAAACGTCCGGTTGCTCAAATAGGATCTAATCCAGTCCAATGCGGTCCCTCCGACACCATCCCCACTCAGCCTGGCAAGCAGTCTGTTGTGCGAGATGGTGTCGAAAGCCGCGCTCAGATCAAGCTTCCACTACACTCTTTAAAAATGAAGTAAAAGCTATCCTCATGGCAAAATACACTTGAGCTTTTATCTCAGACACTGTTAATACTCTGCATCGAGTTGTACTACATGTTTCACCCCTTTGATTATTTGTATTAGCTGTTTTATTACTCACATGACTGGCTTTGTAGCCACCCAGTTGTACTGTTTTGACTTATTGATTTATCTGTCTGACTATACTCCCTCATGTACTGCTCTTTGTAAAGCGCTCTGATATCTGCGAAGATCTTGTCCGCGCTATATAAAACTTTCAAAATAAAATAAATAAATGCTTGAAAGGCAACATGCAGCATTTCTGACTTGAGGTGTGTATTGTATCACACCCAGTAGCAGAAAACCAAGTATCAGAAAGGCACTCACAACTGGCACACATACGGAATAAGAAACAATTACTATGCTGGTTTAAATGTAGCTCTTCAGCGAGTTGTCAGGTACACTTTTTTACCTCCTTCCCTTTTGAGATTACTGTTGGCTGTAAAAGAATTGAAGTTAGAGGGAATAAAAATGCACATATTACTAGAAATTATCATAATTTGCTACTGGATTCTGCTCCTGTTGTGTTTAGCAGTATGTGTTGCTTAACAACCTTGTACCATATTAGTGTTTTTTTTTGTTTGTTTTACCACAGCTATTGTTGGTGCAACTATTGCACTGCTCTTATTTTTTATTAAAGATAGCACCGAACTACATGAATTGAAGGGAATTTTATGCTGCACTTTGAGAACTGTTGAATATCAAGTTTCATAAAGAATTAGAATTGTGGTCTTTTTGCCATGGATTGGTGTTTAACATGGGATAATGAGTAGATTGTAGATATGTTTGCATGTTTTGGGGCATATGAGGTGTTGGAAGTCAGATATCAGACATCTGACATTAAATTGTTTAATCACTGCATCTTTCAAAGTCAACCATGGCAAGCTTCTCTTGGCCGTAGTCCTCATCTAGTGCAGCATTAAGTCAATTTATTTTTATACTGTAAGACGCACAATTGTGTGGCGTGGACTGGTCAATATTCAACATTTGTTTTAAACATTTCACCAAGTGCAGTTTTACATCCAGGATCTGAGATCGTGCTAATTGCCTATTTTGAGAGCAGCGTACCTTCAAATTTTTGTGGGCAAATCTTGAAAGCGGTCTTAAGGTAAGTCCAATTTCTCTTAACGCAAAGCACGCTACATTAGAACGTTTTGTCACTTGAGCTTTGATTTCTGTTTAAAATCTATTTACAAAACAGCCTCCAACCATAGGAACGTCTTTCAAATTAACTTGTTACTTTATTTTAGCTGGTTAATATCCATTTAGTCTTGACCTTACCAGTCACCATAACAAGTCCCCTCACTAAAATGTCTAAAATGGCAACTATTTGGTCTAATATGCCAATTGTTTTTGTGTGTTTATCAGGAGAGATGCTTCGTAAGAAACGCCGGGAAAAGGACGGTCATAAGGACCCTCTCTTGGCAGAGGTGAACAGAGTGCACGATTACCTTATCAATGAGATTGCAGCTCTGCAAAAGCAGGGCGGTGCAGCAGATACTAAAGAGTCCAAGCTCGATAAGGTAGCCCATGCCCTCTCTATTGACCTTGGTATATCCCGGAATGTTTCTCCTGAAACCAAAGATGCTGTAGAAAAAGAGAACTCCGAAGAGCCAGCTACATCAAGAAGCCCAGAAGGCCAGCGTATGACTGACAAAGGCAGTAAACGAAGGCCCTCAAGTCCAGATGCATCACCCACTGAGGTAAGAGCATGATTTGTGATTATAGTTTCTTCCTAAAAATAAACAGAATGAGCATTACCAACTATCTACTAAGTTTTAACAGTTTCTTTTGCTTTAACACCGTTATGCATACATACATCAACCAGTTTAAATAAGAAAAGGATCATTTGAGAGTTTTTTTTTTATCCACTGTGTCGCGCTATACATGCATTGAAGGTATGTTTTGCCACAGCTAATTGTTTTAAGATGTTACCTTGGCCAGGCTTGATGTGCCTTGTGCCATATATCAATTTACTTATTTTTCCTTAAAATATGTATCTACAGTTTTCTACCTAGATAATTCTGTGGCTCCAGAGAGGGCATCCTCCCTTGAAGCTGCTGAGTTGTGGTTGTTTGTTTGTAGTTTTGTAAACCGCATAAATGCTTCAAAGTGCAAAGGCAGCAGATCAAAATAAATATATATATTGCAAAGGCAGCGTGATCAAGGGCTTTGCAGCTCGAAACGCGTCGCTGGTTCTGTTTATGGAATAAATACCATCTGTTGCTGACTTTGCTGGTCCGTTTACCTCATTTCATGCTGGCGTGGAGGCGGTGTCTGCGAGCGCAGAGCGTGCTGAGGAGGAGTTGTTAATCACATATATATATATATATATATATATATATATATATATATATATAATGATAAATACGTGTCTTCATCTGCACAGTGGAATACTTCATAGGACCCAAAAGAAATAATTATTCCATGTATCAATATATATATAAACTACTAATTGTGCAAAATATCGCAATATATGCAAATTCTGCAAATCTGGGTCACCAATAACCCTACAATGACGTAGGAGTAAAATCCTTATGCTTATTCCTCAAAGAACTTGATAAAATTTACTAAATCTTTTTTTATCTGCATTAATGCATTACAAAGTATTACCCAACTCAATTCTGCGGGCTCAAGTTGTAAAAAATTGTCTCGCTGGATGCATCTTAATGCTAAAAAAGTGTTTTTTAAATAAAGTGCTCCTAAAATCCTACAAAATACACACACATATATATATATATATATACTTAAATCAGTATTGTATATACACACCTCACTAACACTTCTATAAAAATACCCTACTGTTCAAGTACTAACGGTAAATTGTACGGGAATAATTAATTTGTTCTGCTTACATACTAATATCTGTAATTCAATCATATAGTCTAAACAGTAGTGAATAATTTGTGTACACATATCCTATTTCACTTAATCTTAAAAGATGAACCATGTAACCTGTGTATGTTCTATGTCTCATTGCCGCTCAGTTGTTCTACTGTAGATGAAACTAACTTAGTATAGGATGCTCATAAATAATTATACATATCTTCAGTAGTATTCAACCCGTTAGGACTTTTACTATCCAGCTCTAGAAACATGTGTGTGTCTAATTTTCTTAGGAGCTTTTCTCGATTCCCTCCCCTTCTCAGGGGGGGCACTGCATTGATGACATATGCGAGGCATTTCAGCTCATTATTGTGTTCAGACTTGAAATGCCTAGCGACCGGATAAGCATTGTCGTTATTCACGATCGCTCTGAGATGCTGTAAAATTCTGACGTGCACCTGCAGCTTGGTACTGCCAACATACCGCAAGCCACTGGTGCACGTCAACATACACCACATACTCAGTTATTCAGCCATAGTTTCCTTTGATCGCCACACTTGTATCAGAGAAAGGAGTATTATAATGGGTTGTGTTGATGCCGAACTTACATGGTGAGCATTTGTGGAAGCCTGATTAGGGTTTGAGCCATGTGCTAGCCATGCAGAGTTCAGGACTCATTTTCACCAATTGGCTCTTCATTGATCTAGATTTTCTGTATGTGATGGTAGGTGTCTCTGGCAATCTACTTCCCAGAACTCCATCCGTAAGCACAATAGGCCAATTCTTTTTAATGATTGACTTTATTTTTCTCTCTTGCTTACTGAACGTAGTAATGAGTCGGGGGCTCTCTTCCTCCCTGTTGTTAATTGTTTCTTTTGGGGACAGCAGAGATTCTCTCGGCCTTTCTTTTGCCTTACTCAATGCCCTAGAAAGGACTGATTTGCTGTACCCTCTCTCTTTAAGTCTGCCTACCATCTCTTTGGAGCACTTTTCAAATTCATGCCGTGAGCTGCATATACGTTTGAGTCTTAATAGCTCTCCAAACGGAATTCTCTCAATAAGATGACGCGGATGCCCACTACTAGCGTGCTGTATGCTATTGCCCGCTGTGGCTTTCCTAAACAGGGTTGTTTCTAGAGTGTGGTTGTTGACTGAAACTTGTACATCCAGAAAGTCTACTCACTTTACTTATAGTGGATGTAAAGTTTAGGTTGCTAGAATTATTGTTCAAAGTATTTACAGATTCCTGTGCACTACCCTCATCCCCATCCCATACGCAAAAAACAGCATCTATAAACCTTAACCAATGACTTGCATGATGTATATTTGGTGTTTTACTTAGGACCTGTTCCTCCCACCAGCCAACATGCAAGTATGCGTAGATGGGGGAGAAACCGGATCCCATAGCCACGCCCCTCTCTTGCTTCCAGGTCTCTTTGCCAAACATGAAGAAATTGTTATTTAAACACCAGGCAGTCAATTCACATACCATTTTGTTATGGCCATAGTATTCATATGGTCTTTTGTCCAAGAAATGTTTGACCGCTTTTAATCCTGCTTCATGGTTGATGCTGGTGTATAACAACTCGATGTCTATTGTAAGTAAACACCAGCCTTCTTCCCATTTGATAGTATTTAGCTTATTCAAAAATGCCCTTTGTCTTTCACATAGCTAGAAAGGCCCTTGACAAAGTATTGTAAGTAGTAATCAATATATTGGGAGATATGTCCACCAACGCTATTAATCGCAGAAATAATCGGTCTACCAGGTGTTGGGGAAAACAATTTATGCACCTTGGGGATTAAATACAAGATGGGAATAACCGGATTTTCAATGTGAAGGTAATTACATTCTGTAGATGAAATCAAACCTTCCCTTTTGTATTGATACAGTAATTTTTTTAAACCTTCTTTGGCTTTATTGTACTCCGTTCCATTTGATCTTATATAGCATTGTTCATTGCTCAATTCTCTCATTGCTTCCTTGATGTAATCTTTTTTGGGCCACAAGACAATATTTCCTCCCTTGTCTGATTTATTGATTATCACTTCTTGGTTACCAGACAGTTTCTTAATCAAGTTCACATATTACGTTCGATTATGGTTTTTCTTAGGATGAAGCGGTTTATTCACTCTCCAATTCAGTTTCTTCAGATCCTCTACTACGCATTCATGAAAAATGTCATTGGTGTCTTTCGGCATGATTGGAATAAAAGTACTTTTTGATTTAAAAGGACTATCTCCTGCTCCCTTTTGTGGTATATTTATTTTTTGAAGTCGGTTCTGAGTGTTGGTTCCATCTTCATCATTTGATTGTGATAAGTCTGTGGATAGTGTTCCTAGATCATGAAGAGTTAAAAAGATTTCTGCATCTGATGCCGGAATGGCTGGAGGTATAGTGCTCCTGCTATGATCTGCAGTCGGTGTAATGGCACTGCCCCCCCCCCTCCCCCACCCACGCTTTGATGGTAAAAAACGTAACTTTAAATTTTCTAATGAAGCAAAAAATGTCTACCCTGGTGCTGGCATAATTGAATGATTTTTCGGGGCAAAAATTAAGACCTAGAGAAAGGAGCTGCTTCTCTGCTGCGGTTAACGTGATGTCAGACAGGTTCGTGATGGTCAAATACACTACTGCTTCTTTCTGAACCATTGCTGTTTTTTCTTTGGCTGCAGTTTTTTTCTTTTTTATCCTTGCTGTCCGTCTTGCATTTCTTCTTTTCCTGTTTGATTGTTCCGGTTTCTCGGACAGAGTGTTTGTCTCCGGACTTGTACTAAAAAATCAATTTCTTTGCCCAAATTTAACACCATGAAGGGACTTAGCTCTGCTCAGTAGTTCTCAGGTTTCTTCAGAAATTCTTCATTTTGTCTGCTTTTAGGAAATCTCTTTTTCGACCTTGCTGTTTTCAGAAGACCCCCACAAGAAGTGCATTTACTGCTTGTATCCTGACCACCAGGTGAGAGACTGCAAGATATGATAGAAACTACTAGCAGCAGATTCCTTCACGTAGAATTACTCCCAGGCGTGAGACTGAATCCGGAAACTTTTTTGCCACAGCATCCCTGCGCGCCAGGGGCGGGGCAACATCACGCAACTCCGCCTAGGCGTCGTCCGCATACGTGACGTCAGCGAGGTCACATAAGACCCGCCTCGGCATGCCTACGTCAGTTTTTTCCTTTTCCGTGCGCAACCCGGATCCGGTTCTTGCTCGGGCCTCTTTAGTCCGCCATTTCTTTTTGGTGGAACAGTGTGCGAATGCCTTCGGGCTTCAAAACTTGCACGTTTTGTGTCTTATGTCTTATGTTGGCAACGGACCCGCACCTCATTTGTATGTGGTGTTTGGGGGAGGATCACGGCACCACTGATTGTGAGGCCTGTTGAAGCCGAAGTCGCGGCGGGAGCGCCGGAATGAAACTTCTCTTGGCGCGTCTCTCCAGGTTGACGTCCTCCCCTCGGTCTGCTTCAGCGGACGGCTTCAGATACGGCTGTGGTCGTCGTCCTCGCCCTTCTCTGCTGTCACATGAGCATCGCTCCCCGGTGGGTAAGTGTCACAGTTTGTCCCCAGGGGCTGGTTTCCGGCCTGCCGGGGACATGAACTCTCCGCGGGTGATGCGGCCCCGTGTGTCGTCCTATCCACAGTTTCCCGGTGTTGGGGCGTCGAGAGTCCAAATGGAGACATATGCGGCGGCTTTACAGGCCTCGCTGGCGTCTCCCCCTCTTGGGGCGTCGGCGGACCCCTCGCATTGCGCAGGGCCTTCCGCGGCGGCGCCGACTGGTTCGGATCCAGGCTTGGAGGATGTGGTGCTGTTGGGGTGCGGCTCCTCTGGGGCACCTCGTTCTGGCCACGGTGTCTCTGCCTCGCCACAAACTCCTCCGGGAGTCCCTATGGTGTCGCGGGAGGTCGCCGGGTCTCGGTTCGCATCTCCGAGCCCCTCTGAGTCCTTTGACAGGGTGGTTCTGTCTAAGGCCGAGGTGATGCTGCTGCGGCGCCGGCAGCAGCTGGACCGTGCGGAGCCACAGGGGTCCGTGGACCCTCCTCTTCTCGCTCCGTGTCGAGGCCGGGTGAGGACCCCTCGTCCCTCTCCAGGCCCCTCTCGCCCCTCCTCACAGGTGGCTGCCTTGTTGGAGGGCGAGTCGGAGGTTGGGTCGTCCCTGGCACCGCCAAGAGTTGCCGAGCGATCTCCTCCTTCTGGGTGGAGGACTTTGTGTCACTCCCCAGGCCCGTCTCGTTCCCCCACACAAGTGGCTGCCTCGGCGGGGGTCGGGTCGGCACCGCCCCGAGGCCGATTCGGCTCCAGCTCCACTCCAGTTTCCTCTCCAGTCTCCGGTGCGGGATGACTTGGAGGAACCTTGTCCGGTGACGCCAGATGGTGCCGACGTCCTGCCTTAGGCAGCGGACTCTACGGCTCAGCGCAGGGGTCGTACCGCGGATTCGTCTTCGGACGCTCCTTCTCCAGAGGCAGGCTGTATATTGGTGTCGTCCTCCCCAGATTGGTTGCCGTGTGGTGTCTTTTTCACCGGCGTCGAAGGGCGGCTCCCCGCCCTTCTTGAGGCAGAGGTGTTTGTCGGAAGAGCGGCAGGTCCCTCATTCTTCGGCTCCTTCTGACTTCCAGGTCTGGCCCTTGCCCGTCCTGCTTGGCCTCGGGGACAGCCGCCTTAGTTTGCAGCCGTCTCCCACGGATGAGCTGATTTCTCCACAGCAGCGCCCTACGGAGACGGGTGCGGCCTTCACTCACGCGGATTCCATGGCTGTGGGCATCCTGCGCATGGGTGACCTGGTGGCTCACTTTCCGGCGGACCATCTATTGGAGGTCCTCCACCAGGGCTCTGGTGGGAGGGAAATCTTTCTTCCATTTGAAGGTTCGCTCCTTTCTTCCTTGACGGGGGCTTGGAGGCGTCCTGCCTCAGTGGACCCGGTGCCTCAACCTCTTCGGCGCTGTGTGACCCGGCGTGCCTTTCCCTCCACCCCTCTGCCTCCAGTCCTCTTTTGCGGACGGCTTTTCCCTCCCTGTCGCCGCTGTGTACTCTGCCATCCCGAGAGGCCTGCAGGCTGGACTCTTGGGGGCGCAACATGTTCGCCTCGACCAGCGCTGCCCTGCAGGCCCTTAACACCTTGTGTGTGCTGGCTAGGGCCTCCTCCTGTCTGTGGGACTCTGCTGAGTCTCTGGGATCCGCAGCGTCCCAGGAGGGTGGTCAGGTGGGCTTACGGCATCATGCGTTGGATGGCCTGGAGCTTGCGGCGTTTATTCTCCGCTTCGCTCTGGAAATCTCAGAGGTACTGGGCCGGGCCATGGCTTCCTCGGTCGCTCTCAGTCGCCATGTTTGGCTTCGGGATGGAGTATTCCCTGAGAATATTCTGGAGCGACTCATCGACCTTCTGTTTGATGGCAGCCTGTTGTTCCATGCCCCGGCTGACTCCGCCATCCAAAGGCTCTTCGCAGGGCTCCGTCCTCCTTCTCCTCCTCCTCCTCCTCCTCCTCGTCCTCCTTGTCCTCCTCCTCGTCCTCGTCCTCCTCCTCCTCGTCCTCCTCCTCCTCGTCCTCCTCCTCCTCCGTCCCCTTCTCAGTCCCCTCCTGAGTTGGGTTGGTTCTGGGCCTTCTTAGGCCGGTTGCTCTGGCTGTGGAGTGTGTTTTCTGGCCATTTACGCCCTTCCTTAGGACTTTGGCATTTTTGGCTGGTTGACGGCCCTTTTGTTGATTATGTGTGTGTGTTCTGCCTGAGTTATTGCGCAGACTTGGCCCTGAGATTAGGCCTTCTGCTTTGCTTGGGCTGCTTGCCAAGCCTTCCGTGAAGGTGTTTTTTTCCCTGTGGCTCTTTTGTTTTTCCTCTGCTGCGGAAGTTCTTCCAAAGAGGAATCCCATATCTTGGGACTTAAAGTGGGTTAGTGGTAGCTGTCATATGGCTTGCGCTCTGCTAGGGGGTTCTGGTCGCCTTTGGGTGCCTGTTCTCAATGGTGCTGTCTACTCTGCCTTCCTGGGGCCTCAGGCTGTTCTTGCTTTTGGCGGCTTTTGACTGCTGGCGCTGTTCTGGCTGGCAGGTTGGTCTCCATCCGGAGTGGGTTTGCCTTCCTTTCCATTGTTTCCTTGGGTGCTCTAGGCTTCTTCTTCCGCTCTTGCTGTCTTGGCATTGGGCGGCAGCTGTGTTGCCTTGTGGGGGAGTGCGGTGCTTCGGCCTCTCCGACCTTGCCCTTGGTTCTTCTGCTGTCAGTGTACGGGCCTCTTCAGCCTTCTTCTTCTCCCACCTACATCCTTTTGGGGTCGGTGGGGGTCTGCTTGAGGGGTTCCCATTGCCTGGCAGGGATTCGGTTCTGCCTGGTCCACGGATCAGGTTCCCTGTGGGGCCCTCTGTCCTGTGTTGGCTGGTGGGGTCCTTTCGCAGACCGTCCTTCCCAGGGGGTATTGCTAGGGTATCTATTCTACATGAAGGAATCTGCGGCTAGTAGTCTCTATCAGATGTACGAGTTACTCACCTTCGGTAACGATGTATCTGGTAGAGATGATTCTAACCGCAGATTCCTTCACGGCTCGCCCTTCCTCCCCTATTCTACGACGACCCTTGGGTTGGTACTCGCCTCCCGGTGGGGGGCTATGTCTCCTGTGAGTGCCTTCTTTGTTCTTGACAGGTGGCTCCGTCTGGGGGCGGTTCATTCCTCCTTTGGTTCTTGGAGGATGGGGTTCCGGTGTTCCGGTGCCCTGCTGCTCTGGTTGTGGGGATTGCTTTCGATCCCTGTCTTCCCTCCCCTCCTTCCTTCCATTGCTATCCTCTGATTAAGGATCATCTGGCCATGTCTTGCCCTGGTCACTTGTGGGTGGTTGCCCTTTATGTTGGGGTGGCGTGGAGGTTTGTTGTCCCCGTCTGTCTTGGGACTTGTCCCCTTCCTTGCTCAGGATGGGGGTGGTAGGTTTCCTATGTGTACCATGACTTTTACGCATGTTCCTTGCCTCCAGGGCACAGGGGTGGGAGGCTGTCTATGTGCTAGCAGGGTGGCTGCGCAGGGCTCTGCTTGTTTTTTCTTCTTTCCCTGCCTTGGGTTCTGCAGTTTTGACACTGCTGTGGGTGGTGGTGTTAGTCGCCGTTTCTTTCCAATTGTTCTGCTCTTCACACACTGTTCCTATGCTTCCGCAGTTTATCTGGCGGTTCCGCCTTGTGGTGCGGAAAAGTTCTCCGAAGAAAACTGATGTAGGCGCGGCGGGTCTTAGGTGACCTCGCTGACGTCACGTACGCAGACAACGACTGGGCGGAGTCACTTGATGTCGCCGCGCCCCCGGCACGCAGGGATGCTGTGGCAAAAAAGTTTCCAGGATCCAGTCTCACGCCTGGGAGTAATTCTACGTGAAGGAATCTGTGGGTAGAATCGTCTCTACCAGATACATCGTTACCGAAGGTGAGTAACTCTGCAGAACTTTCCCACAAAAGACTCTGAGGGACAGAGAGGGGCGTCTACTTCTGTGGCTACAAAAGATTAAAGATCAGGACAATCCCTTATCCGAAGTTGGGAATATTGCCTCTGTTAAGACTACTTCCTCTAGGAAGAGGACTGCTGACACGCACTTATCTTCTCCTGGGGCTAAGGTGTCGAACAAACAGCACACCTCTAAGAGTGCTGAGCTGCCTTCTACTTCAAAAAAGGCTCCTCCACCTTCTAAGAGTAAAACTATGCCATCTACGCCCCGAGAAAGACTATGAAGTCTCAGGCTTCGAAACAAGTTTCTGACAGAGATTTAGCTCAGAAACTGGGTCCCTCGTCGACCAGCTAGACAACGATGTCTTAGACCAATTCATATCTCCCCTACTAAAGTTCCTCTTATGTTACCTCAACAGTTCTTGGAATCTGGAGAAGATGATGAAGATTCGGGTGAGGGTGATAGGTTTCGCACTGCCAGGAGCCCTTCTGAGCTCTTTATTAAATATCAAGATGTGGATCAAGATTTTGATTTCTGCTGGGAGAAGGTTCCTTCAGCTCCAGATCAATCCCTACGGCCCAATGCCTTTGGCTCTTCTAAATAATCTTCAGTACATGTTGGACGATTATTATCGCCATTGCTCTCCATCTGAATCTGCTTCTTCAATACCACCCACACCCGTTCCTCAATCTTCATCAACATTGAAGTCGCCCAGACCACATTCTCCGGTACCTTCGCATCGCTCTCGGGACGCTCACACCACGGACGTCGATAGGCACGAAGGAGAATTGGATGACAGATCACTCTTTACAGAATGTGATAACTACCAGATACAAACTCTGTCTCCTTCTACTCCTGCTCCGGTCGACCCTCCTCCTGTTGACATCGGAGGTTTTCATCTTCTCATGGAGAGGGCAACACAACGGTTTCTCCTTCCTATGGAAACCAAGAAGGATGATTGTTTCCTTTATGATTTTAAAGATCAACCGAGGAAACAAATACAGTCTATCCCTATTATTGATTTCATTTCACAGGAAGGACTAAAGGTTATGAAAGCTCCTGCTTCTATTCCTGCGGTCCACCCTGCCTCGAGAAGAAATACAAGGCACCAGACAAATCACCAGCATGTCTGATAGGTCAGCCAAAGGCAGATTCTGTTCTCGCCCAAGCAGCTCAATGACGAGCACGGAATTCCTCCTCTCCGCTGTCCGCTCCTCCCGATCGGGACGGGAGAAGTTTGGACGCTATTGGGAAGAAGGTTTTGACCATGGCAGCAATGACCGTCCGTGCAGCTATTTATTTTATTTTTATTTATGAGTTTATACCGCGCTAGAATCAGACTCCCGAAGGAGTATCTCCGCGCCATATGCCATGTGGAGTGGTTTACAGACAAGAGGACAGTTTATTGGGGGAATGCTAACACAGGAATAAAAAGGTTTTCAGCTTTTTCCTAAATGCTAAGTGATCACTGCACTGACTGAGCACAAAGGTAAGTTTGTTCCAGAGTGCTGGACCAACAGAGAACAAGGCTTTTCCGCCTTGTCTGGACTTCTTTACAATGGGTACCTGAAGTAAAAGCTGTTTGGAGGATCTAAGACTATGGGAGGGGTTATAAGAAATGAATTTTTCAGCCAAGTATGAAGGTCCTAGATCGTGCAGTCCTTTATGGACGATACAACAGATCTTAAACTTAACCCTTTGGCGGATGGAAAGCCAATGAAATTTTGCCAATAAGGGTTTTGAAGGAGATCTCGAGGGGGCATTTAGGACCAATCTTGCCGCAGTATTCTGCACCACTTGAAGCCTGCCAAGTATACCCTCACTGGCTGATGCAAGCAACCCGTTGCAATAATCCAACCGGCTTACTCTACTCTACTTACTCAGCTAACTCACTGGCTATCTTAGGACGATACGATAGACAGATGTTGTCTGACATTTCTCCCTACATCGACATGTTGCCTGAGCCCTCTAAGTCAGAGGCTCTCAAAATCCTTAAGGAGGGGGAACGAATCTCAGCTGAGATTGATTCGGCTGTGGATGTTGCGTCTACAGGTTTTCGACAACTGGCTGGCGCCTCAGTCCTGTGGTGACAGGGCTGGTAAAAAATCCACATCATTTCGCCAGGAGGTTCAGGCTAAAATAATTGATATGCCTTTTGACGGCAAGTCTCTTTTTGGTCAGCATGTTGACAAGGCCCTCCAGGCCATTAAAAAGGATACATAAATAGCAAGATATCTCGGAACTCTTCAGTTTCGAAAACCGCCTTTTCGTGGCGCTAGAGGCCATGGATCCTTCTCTGGTCGAGGAGGCTATAATCGGCAAAGACCATACCAGTCCTATCAGAGTAACCGACGTTACTCTTCTCAGCGCCAACAATCCTTCAGGCAGCAACCAGCTACCTCTTATTCACAAAACAGAAGAAAGTCTTCCTACCGCAAACATGATACGTCTAAGAAGCAGTGACAACTGCCACCTGCTCTACCGCTTACCCCTTTAAAAGTTGGATGAAGGGGGCGTGGCCAAGATGGCGGAGTGAGAGGTCGCACTCTCCGCGAGCTCTCCCGAACTTGAACCCCTAAGCCGTGACATCGCACAGATCTCCCCCCGATCTGCTGGTCAACTATAGCAGGGACGGAGAAACCCCCTTGGCTCGCCACAGATCCGAGCCTGGCATCGCGATCGCGGAGCACCGACAACTGGACTGGGACCGGAGTGGAGCGGAGGAGGGGCCTGGGGCAGAGGCCTGCTGGTAGACGGAGAGCCTTAGGACCCCGGCCGCAATCATCCAGGGTGCGGCAACCTTCCCGGCTGTGCGAATGTGGCGCCGGCGGAGCCTCAGGCTAGTCCCCGAGTCGGGGGAACGACCGGAGGGGGCCGGCGGCGGCGCCGGAGCGACGCAGCCGGCGTGGGGCTGCTACGCAAGGCCCCCCCCGCCCAGTGAACCACGAGGAGAACGCCGACCGGGTGACACGGGAGACCCGGACCTGGCTGAGAGCCCGGGCCCTGCTGTAGGAGAGGCCGCCAGGACTCAAGATTAGAGGACGGCGCGCTCAAGTGACCAGCTCGGTGCGACAGGGCCTTCCCTGATAGCGCTGCGACGAAGAGAGGTGGTGCTGCCGGGAGCGACCTCTGGCCCGGGAGGACAGACAGAGCAGCCCGGGGTGGTCGGCAAAGACGTAGTGGGCACGCCTGGACCAGCACTCCATAGAAACAGCAGGGACGCGAGGCCGCCACCGACGAGGGCCTTTGAAGGGGCTCGACGCGCAGGGAACAATGGCGGCCTGCTGACGCGGCCTAGGGACCGACGGGGATCCGATTGCGCATTGCTAGGAGGGCGCAACTGGGCAGCGAGGGAGAAGCAGAAGCTGGATCGACCTCACACGATCTCCTAAAACAGCGGACTTAACCAAACCG
Source organism: Lissotriton helveticus (assembly GCF_964261635.1). Taxonomy (NCBI): domain Eukaryota; kingdom Metazoa; phylum Chordata; class Amphibia; order Caudata; family Salamandridae; genus Lissotriton; species Lissotriton helveticus. The sequence continues at coordinate 102,934,648 of NC_136067.1, forward strand.
ACTCACTTCAGTAGTGCCCGCAATGGCCAGCAACAGAGGAGGCAAGAAGGGGGAGCGAACATTGCTAGAAATGTTGAACAAGGGAACATCGAAACAAGATAAAGGACAGCACTCGCCAGGCCCCTCGGGAAGCTCGCTGGAGGCGGGAGAGAGGGAACCACCGATCACCAGGTCCTTCCTAGAGTCTCTTTTCAGCTCCCTGCGGGATGATTTCCAATCGCTGAAGCAGGAGATAGCCGGAGAAGTCCGAGAAGTCCGGAAAGAGGTCGATAACCTAGGTGAGAGAGTGGCTACCATGGAAGGGGCCAGCCACTCGAGGGACGAAGAGATAGAACACCTGCAGCAGGAGGTACTGCGCTTGAGAGACCAGCAGTTGGACCTACAGGCGCACAACGAAGACCTCGAGAACCGGTCCTGCCGGAATAACATCAGAGTCCGGGGAGTGCCTTCCGGAGAGAAAGGGGAGGACATTACTGGATACCTGCAAAGCCTGTTCAGGGACATATGGATGAGCCAAAAGACTTCCTCATCAGAATCGACAGGGTGCATAGGGTGGGCATGGCGCGTCGAACCTCGGCGCCTCCGTCCGACATCCTGGCCTTCCTGCCGGACTTCCCGCTTAAAGAACGCATCCTCCGTGAAGCAAGGAAACGGCAGTCATTGCAGTTCCGAGGGCACCCAGTTGCTCTATTCCAGGACTTATCGGCGATCACGCTCCAGAAACGCAGAACATTTAAAATAGCGACAGACTTTCTGAGAGAGCACGGGACACAATATTCCTGGGGACATCCTTTCCGTCTCATCTTTCGGTGGAATGGCACCTTGCACCAACTTCACTCCCTCCAAGACACCTGCGGAGTACTTGGAATCACTGCGACAGACGAGGAAGCACACACGGCGCACTACAAGGGACGGCTGGCAACGGATCCCTGAGCGCCGGTCCCCTGCTTCCTCTACTCGACCGGATTCGCCTGCCAGCCGGGCAGGGATGGACGCTGCAATACGAGAGGCGTCCAGGGCCACGGCCCCGAATGATGTTGCGCTTACAGCCTAAGATGACTCCGGGGGGAGATCTACACAGCCACCTTTAACAATGCAGGTTTGGGGGGATAGGGGGATGGGGGTGGCGGGCAGGAGTGTAGTGGCTGGACGTCCACTTCAGTGACTTACCACAGATTTGTCCTCTGAGGACCGGCATGGGACTATGAGGTTTTGGAACTTGGTGAAGGGGTTGAGGTTTTTGGGGGGGGGGGGGGCAGGGGGGGAGAAGTTGGGGACGTTCTGCACCTTGGGTGGGTGGGGGAGGGTTTGGAGGGAGGGTTGGGGGAGTTCGGGTGGGGGACAAGGGGGGGGCAGGGGGGGTTGTCTAGTGCGTCACGCAGTTCCTGGCCGCTCTAGCGGCTTTCATACACTTTGTTCTACTCAAGCAGGCATCATACGCTCTGCCTTCTATCACCCCACATGCCGCCTACACCTCTTAAGATAGTGACTCTTAATGTTGGGGGATTAAACAACCCAGTTAAGAGACTGGCTGTATTGTCCTTGCTGGAAAGCACCCAGGCGGATATTTGTCTTCTCCAGGAGACCCACTTGCTACTCCGTGACTCCCATAGATTACGTTCCCACAAGTTCCCGGTACAGTTTTTTTCTTCTAGCGACACTAAGACTGCGGGGGTGGCGATCCTGGTGGCCCGACACTTCAAGGGGGAGGTCCTCCACAAACACACCGAACACAAGGTCAGGCTGTTGGCTTACAGATTTAGGGTTGGGGGGGTTGCCTTCGCGGTGGGGTCCCTGTATAGCCCCAATGAGCAGCAGGAGCGCTTCTTGCGATCAGCACTAGTAGACATCACTGCCTCGCAAGATAAGCACATCATTCTCGGAGGCGACTTTAACATGGTTTTCGACTCGGCCCTAGACAGATCCGCGCAATGATCTCCGCAAGTCGGGGAGTTTTCACCCGGGTGTAAAGCGCAGTTGTCGGAAGTGGACCTCCATGATCTCTGGCGTAGCATACACCCCACTGACAGGGAATATTCATACTATTCCCACGCACATAAAACGTACGCGAGACTGGACCATCTTCTGGTTACAAGCCCGGTACGTGCGTTGGCATCGGAGGCGGAGATGGGGGTGATCTCCCTCTCAGACCATGCCCTGGTCTATACCACGCTACACCTGCCACCGGTGTCTTGCCCTCCCAGGGTCTGGCGCCTCAGGGACACGTTACTGCACAGGAAGTAGGTAGTCAAGCGCATAACGGATACCATCCAGGACTACCTGTCCCACAATGACAACCCCGACACTTCCCTGGCGACACGATGGGCGGCCTTAAAAGCGGTACTTAGGGGGGGGGGGGGGGGGGGGGGGGAGTTTCTGGCCATCTCCTCGGCCGAAAATAAAGAGCGGCAGAGTAAGAGGGAAGAACTCACCCAGCGGGTCCGCGAGCTTGAACGCATGCACCGCCGGACTGGCGCCCCCCCGGATCGGGAAACAGCTCAAGGGATCGAGGAAACTCCTGGCGGCCCTAGATATGGACCGCGCGGAATACGCTGCGCTCACGCCATACCTATAATACGGGGGGGACCGCTGTGGCCACCTATTAGCTAATAGACTCCGGGTGACTCACCAGCGACAGGTGGTGAAGGAAGTCTCCGACTCCACAGGGTTGATGGCCACGGAGGACGCCCATATTGCAGACACCTTCCGTAGGTTCTACGCTGGTCTCTATGCCGGAGACTCACCGGATGAGCCTGCGACGACGGCATACCTGGACTCTGTTACCCTCCCTTCCTTGGCCCCCTCGCAGGCGAAATGCCTGGACAGAGATATTTAGAATCGAGGAGGTGATTTCTGCAATCGCCAAACTGAAGCACGGTAAGGCTCCGGGGCTGGACGGGTATACGTCTCTTCTACAAGATGTTTTGCACGTTATTGGCTCCGCTCCTCACCCGCCTGTTTAACTAGTTCGCTACTCCGGGGGCCATCCCGCCGGACCTTCTACGGGCCTCTCTCACAGTCATCCCCAAGCCAGGAAAAGACAGGACACAATGCGGCTCCTACAGGCCGATATCTCTCTTAAACGTAGACCTTAAGCTATATACTGGAATCCTGGCGGCCCGACTGGCCCCCCACCTACCGGGTCTTATAGAACCGGATCAGGCGGGATTCGTTCCCGGGCGGCAGACGGTGGACAACACCAAGAGGATCGTTCACCTCATAGAGAAGGCTTCCCGAATCCCCGGTGAGAGAATGATGTTAACGGTGGACGCCGAGAAGGCGTTCGACCGAGTACACTGGCCATATCTAAAACAGGTCCTGCAGAGGGTAGGTATAGGTGAGAAATTTCGGTCCATGATCCTTAATTGCTATAAATTTCCGACGGCGGTGGTGCGAGTGAATGGTTACAACTCGCGGAGCTTTGACATCGAGAGGGGTACTAGGCAGGGATGCCCGCTCTCACCCCTACTCTTCGCCCTCTTGTGGAGCCCCTCGCCCAACGAATACGCTCCAATCCGGCTGCGACGGGATACGGTTCGGGGGCTTCACACACACCATAAGCCTCTATGCCGACGACATTATACTGTCGCTGGATGATCCCCGGTCGGCCCTACCGGCGTGTATTGGGGAGCTGAACTCCTGTGCGGCCGTTGCGGGCTTTAGGATGAATATGGGGAAATCGGTGGCGCTAGACGTGTCCCTTACACCAGCCACTAGATCTTATTTACAAGGCCTGTTCCCAATGCTTAGGTCGTCTGATTCGGTGCCTTACCTGGGGATTCAATTGGCCCCCACCTTGCCGGCCATGGTGATGGCTAACTACACCGCCTTGGGCGAGAAAGTTCGGGAGGAACTCGGACGATGGAATCGGGGCACCCTTTCCTGGTTGGGCAGGATAGCCGCGGTGAAAATGACGGTCCTCCCCCAGATACTGTACATGTTCAGAGCCTTGCCTCTCCAACCGCCTGCTGGATGGATTCATCAGATGCAGGCAGACCTCTCGCGTTTCATTTGGCAAGGCAGGAAGCCCAGAATGAGGAGGTCACTCTCTATGCTAGCCCCTGAGGCTGGAGGACTGGGGGGTCCCAGATCTCCGCAAGTACTTCCAAGCGGCACAGCTGCGCTATCTGGTGGAAAGGAGTAGGTGGGAATCGGATAAGCACTGGCTCTTCCAGGATCAGGCAGTGGCGGGCCGGCCCCTACAAGAAGTGCCATTTCTGCGTCGGTCTCACCGCCCCGCGAACTTATATGCCTCATTTATCACTAGGGTGGCCCTGCGGGTGTGGGATGCCACCAACATCGCTCACAATCTCACCACTTTGCCCTCGCCACTCACACCCTTGGTCGACAACCCGGACTTTACTCCGGGGATGGAAAGCGGGGCCTTCGCCCATTGGCGTGCGGCCGGGTGTCGCGCCCTGTGCCATATATACGACCCAGAGGGCGTCGTCCCCTTCCCTCGCTTCCGGCAGGAGTACTCATTCCCAGAAACCGAAAGACTCCGATACATGCAAGTGCGTCACTGGGCTTTACAACCGCAGGTACGAGAGGCGGCAGATAGGCGATTCCTCCCCTATGAGAAGTGGCTTATGACCCGTACATCGGATACGAAACTAATAACAGACCTCTATCACCTACTGCAACCTCCCTCTACACACTTTTACAACCCGGGGAGGGAACGCTGGAAACGGGAGTTGGGCAGGACACTGAGCCATAAGGAATGGGAGAAGATTTCATACAGGGCACGGCACTCAGCATACCATATGGGACTCACTGAAACATTGACGAAGGTCTCTACCTATTTGTACTATACCCCGGAGCGTGTACATGAAATGGACCGTCGTAAAGACAACACTTGCTGGAGGGGATGCGGGCAAGTGGGCACACTGACACACATCCTATGGGACTGCCCGCTCCTAGACTCATACTGGAAAGAAGTGATAGATGAAGTTGACTCCCACTTCAACACCGAATTGCCTTGCTTTCCAGCCTACATATTGCTAGGGCTCCCCAACAGGTTAATGTTTCCCCTTAAATCCCGCAGAGGCAGACAGATAGCTATTGCATTGGGCTCAGCAGTACAGAACATCCTACTACACTGGCGCACTCCCACGCTTCCCTCCATCATGGGCTGGCTCCATAGATTATGGCATGTCTTAGGCATGGAGAAGTTATCACTCACAGTGGCAGGGTATATAGAGCAGTTTGATGACCTCTGGCAACCGTTCCGGTCTCTACTGCTTGCTGAATTTAAGGAAATTACCTGCCCAAGGTACCTCCGCCTCTTGAGGCTCACGACACCTGAGGGGTCTACCTCCTGAATGATCGTTGGGCAGGGTCCCTTACTTACAGAGTGACCAGGGTAGAAGATGCAGGATAGGACTGCGCACTGGATGACGGGGGGTAGGGGTAAGGGGGTTGGGGAGTTGGGGCGCGGGGGGGAGTTTGCTGGGGGGGGGATTGTTATTTTACCGCAACGCTACCCATTTTCATGTGTCACTGCAAATCAGTTTGCAACTGAGTGGTTCTTTGCAAGAGGCTAATGCCGGAGGGCGGCCCTAGCCGCAGCGACCAGACACCTTATACGCTCGGTGTGTATTGTTTATTTGGATGAAGAATCTCCCGTTTTTACTCTAAACTGGTCGGCTACAACAACAGAAAAATGGGTCTTGAATATTGTGGCCAGGGGCCATGCTCTAGAGTTTGTAAACCTTCCTCCGAATACTCCTCCCAAAGGACCACCTCCAGCTCACCTCTGAGCTTTTTTCCCAAATAAATTTGATGTTACGAAAAGGAGTGATTGCAGTAGTTCCTCAGTTGCAAAGAGGAACCGGTTCAGCAGAGGTGCTCTAGGGGCAGACAACCAGGTCAGCAGAGCTGCTGTAGAACCAAAGAAACCAGGTCAGCAGAGCTGCTTTAGAGCCGGAGAACCAGGTCCGCAGAGCTGCTGTAGAGCCAGAGAACCAGGTCCGCAGAGCTGCTGTAGAGCCAGAGAACCAGGTCAGCAGAGCTGCTGTAGAGCCAGAGAACCAGGTCAGCAGGGCTGCTCTAGAACCAGAGAACCAGGTCAGCAGAGCTGCTCTAGAGCATAAGAACCAGGTCAGCAGAGCTGATGTAGAGCCAGAGAAACCAAGTCAGCAGGGCTGGTCTAGAGCCAGAGAACCAGATCAGCAGGGCTGCTCTAGAGCCAGAGAACCAGATCAGCAGGGCTGTTCTAGAACCAGAGAACCAGGTCAGCAGAGCTGCTGTAGAACCAGAGAACCAGGTCAGCAGAGCGGATTTAGAGCCAGAGAACAAGGTCAGCAGAGCTGCTCTTGAGGCAGAGAAACAGGTCAGCAGAGCTGCTATAGAGCCAGAGAAACCAGGTCAGTAGAGCTGCTCTAGAGCCAGAGAAACCAGATCAGTAGAGCTGCTCTAGAGCCAGAGAAACCAGGTCAGCAGAGCTGCTCTAGAGCCAGAGAACCAGGTCAGGAAAGTGGCTCTAGAGCCAGAGAACCAGGTCAGCAGAGCTGCTTCAGAGCCAGAGAACCAGGTCAGCGGAGCTGCTTTAGAGCCAGAGAACCAGGTCAGCAGAGCTGCTCTAGGGCCAAAGAACCAGGTCAGCAGAGCTGCTTTAGAGCCAGAGAACCAGATCAGTGGAGCTGCTCTAGGGCCAGAGAACCAGGTCAGCAGAGCTGCTCTAGGATCAGAGAACCAGGTCAACAGAGCTGCTCTAGAGCCATAGAAACCAGGTCAACAGAGCTGCTCTAGAGCCATAGAAACCAGGTCAGCAGAGCTGCTCTAGAGCCTAAGAAACAGGTCAGCAGAACTGCTGTAGAGCCAGAGAACCAGATAAGCAAAGCTGCAGTAGAGCCAAAGAACCAGGTCAGCAGAGCTGCTGTAGAGCCAGAGAACCAGGCCAGCAGAGCTGCTTTAGAGCCAGAGAACCAGGTCAGCAGAGCTACTCTAGAGCCTAAGAACCAGGTCAGCAGAACTTCTCTAGAGCCAGAGAACTAGGTGAGCAGAGCTGCTCTATAGGCAGAGAACCAGTTCAGCAGAGCTGCTGTAGAGCCAGAGAAACCAGGTCAGCAGAGCTGCTTTCGAGGGTGAGAACCAGGTCAGCAGAGCTGCTCTAGAGCCAGAGAACCAGGTCAGCAGAGCTGCTGTAGAGCCAAAGAACCAGGTCAGCAGAGCTGTCGTAGAGCCAGAGAACCGGGCCTGCGGAGCTGCTTTAGAGCCAGAGAACTATGCCAGCAGAGCTGCTTTAGAGCCAGAGAACCAGGTCACAAAACAGTTTAGAGCCAGAGAACCAGGTCAGCAGAGCTGCTCTAGAGCCTGAGAACCAGGTCAGCAGAGCTGCTCTAGAGCCTGAGAACCAGGTCAGCAGAGATGCTCTAGAGCCTAAGAAACAGGTAAGCAGAGCTGCTTTAGAGCCGGAGAACCTCTGCTTTAGAGCCAAAGAACCAGGTCAGCAGAGCTGCTGTAGAGCCAGAGCAACCAGCTCAGCAGAGCTGCTTTAGAGGGAGAGAACCAGGCCAGCACAGCTGCTTTAGAGCCAGGGAAACCAGGTCAGCAGAGCTGCTCTAGACCCAGAGAACCAGGTGAGCAGAGCTGCTCTAGAGCCATAGAAACAGGTCAGCAGAGCTGCTGTAGAGCCAGAAAACCAGGTCAGCAAAGATGCAGTAGAGCCAGAGAAGCCAGGTCAGCAGAGCGGCTTTAGAGCCAGAGAACCTCTGCTTTAGAGCCAAAGAACCAGGTCAGCAGAGCTGCTGTAGAGCCAGGGAAACCAGGTCAACAGAGCTGCTTTAGAGCCAGAGAACCAGGTCAGCAGAGCTGCTTTAGAGCCAGAGAACCAGGTCAGCAGAGCTGCTTTAGAGCCAGAGAACCAGGTCAGCAGAGCTACTCTAGAGCCTAAGAACCAGGTCAGCAGAGCTGCTCTATAGGCAGAGAACCAGTTCAGCAGAGCTGCTGTAGAGCCAGAGAAACCAGGGCCGCAGAGCTGCTTTAGAGGGTGAGAACCAGGTCAGCAGGACTGCTCTAGAGGCAGAGAACCAGGTCCGCACAGCTGCTGTACAGCCTAAGAACCAGGTCAGCAGAGCTGCTGTAGAGCCAGGGAAACCAGGTCAGCAGAGCTGCTCTAGAGCCAGAGAAGCAGGTCAGCAGAGCTGCTCTAGAGCCAGAGAAACCAGGTCAGCAGAGCTGCTATAGAGCCAGAGAAACCAGGTCAGCAGAGCTGCTTTAGAGCCAGAGATACCAGGTCAGCAGAGCTGCTTTAGAGCCAGAGAAACCAGGTCAGCAGAGCTGCTTTAGAGCCAGAGAACCAGGTCAGCAGAGCTGCTTTAGAGCCAGAGACCCAGGTCAGCAGAGCTGCCTTAGAGCCAGAGACCCAGGTCAGCAGAGCTGCTTTAGAGCCAGAGATCGAGCTGCTTTAGAGCCAGAGAACCAGTTCAGCAGAGCTGCTGTCGAGCCAGAGAAACCAGGTCAGCAGAGCTGCTTTAGAGGGTGAGAACCAGGTCAGCAGAGCTGCTTTAGAGGGTGAGAACCAGGTCAGCAGAGCTGCTGTAGAGCCAGAGAAACCAGGTCAGCAGAGCTGCTGTAGAGCCAGAGAAGCCAGGTCAGCAGAGCTGCTTTAGAGCCAGAGAACCAGGTCAGCAGAGCTGCTTTAGAGCCAGAGAACCAGGTCAGCAGAGCTGCTTTAGAGCCAGAGAACCAGGTCAGCAGAGCTGCTTTAGAGCCAGAGAACCAGGTCAGCAGAGCTGCTTTAGAGCCAGAGAACCAGGTCAGCAGTACTGCTCTAGAGGCAGACAACCAGGTCAGCAGTATTGCTCTAGAGGCAGACAACCAGGTCAGCAGAGCTGCTGTAGAACCAGAGAAACCAGGTCAGCAGAGCTGCTTTAGAGCCAGAGAACCAGGTCAGCAGAGCTGCTGTAGAGCCAGAGAACCAGGTCCGCAGAGCTGCTGTAGAGCCAGAGAAACCAGGTCAGCAGAGCGGCTGTAGAGCCAGAGAACCTCTGCTTTAGAGCCAAAGAACCAGGTCAGCAGAGCTGCCGTAGAGCCAGAGCAACCAGCTCAGCAGAGCTGCTTTAGAGGGAGAGAACCAGGCCAGCACAGCTGCTTTAGAGCCAGAGAACCAGGTCAGCAGAGCTGCTGTAGAGCCAGAGAAACCAGGTCAGCAGAGCTGCTTTAGAGCCAGAGAACCAGGTCAGCAGAGCTGCTTTAGAGCCAGAGAACCAGGTAAGCAGAGCTGCTTTAGAGCCAGAGAACCAGGTCAGCAGAGCTACTCTAGAGCCTAAGAACCAGGTCAGCAGAGCTGCTCTAGAGGCAAAGAACCAGGTCAGCAGAACTGCTGTAGATCCAAAGAACCAGGTCAGCAGAGCTGTCGTAGAGCCAGAGAACCGGGCCAGCGGAGCTGCTTTAGAGCCAGAGAACTAGGCCAGCAGAGCTGCGTTAGAGCCAGAGAACCAGGTCAGCAAAGCTGCTTTAGAGCCAGAGAACCAGGTAAGCAGAGCTGCTGTAGAGCCAGAGAAACCAGGTCAGCAGAGCTGCTTTAGTGCCAGAGAAATAGTTCAGCAGGGCTGATTTAGAGCCAGAGAACCAGGTCAGCAGAGCTGCTCTAGAGCCTAAGAACCAGGTCAGCAGAGCTGCTCTAGAGCCAGAGAACCAGGTCCGCAGAGCTGCTCTAGAGCCTAAGAAACAGGTCAGCAGAGCTGCTTTAGAGCCAGAGACCCAGGTCAGCAGAGCTGCTTTAGAGCCAGAGATCGAGCTGCTTTAGAGCCAGAGAACCACTTCAGCAGAGCTGCTGTCGAGCCAGAGAAACCAGGTCAGCAGAGCTGCTTTAGAGGGTGAGAACCAGGTCAGCAGAGCTGCTTTAGAGGGTGAGAACCAGGTCAGCAGAGCTGCTGTAGAGCCAGAGAAACCAGGTCAGCAGAGCTGCTGTAGAGCCAGAGAAGCCAGGTCAGCAGAGCTGCTGTAGAGCCAGAGAAGCCAGGTCAGCAGAGCTGCTTTAGAGCCAGAGAACCAGGTCAGCAGAGCTGCTTTAGAGCCAGAGAACCAGGTCAGCAGAGCTGCTTTAGAGGCAGACAACCAGGTCAGCAGTATTGCTCTAGAGGCAGACAACCAGGTCAGCAGAGCTGCTGTAAACCAGAGAAACCAGGTCAGCAGAGCTGCTTTAGAGCCAGAGAACCAGGTCAGCAGAGCTGCTTTAGAGCCAGAGAACCAGGTCCGCAGAGCTGCTGTAGAGCCAGAGAAACCAGGTCAGCAGAGCGGCTGTAGAGCCAGAGAACCTCTGCTTTAGAGCCAAAGAACCAGGTCAGCAGAGCTGCTGTAGAGCCAGAGCAACCAGCTCAGCAGAGCTGCTTTAGAGGGAGAGAACCAGGCCAGCACAGCTGCTTTTAGAGCCAGAGAACCAGGTCAGCAGAGCTGCTGTAGAGCCAGAGAAACCAGGTCAGCAGAGCTGCTTTAGAGCCAGAGAACCAGGTCAGCAGAGCTGCTTTAGAGCCAGAGAACCAGGTAAGCAGAGCTGCTTTAGAGCCAGAGAACCAGGTCAGCAGAGCTACTCTAGAGCCTAAGAACCAGGTCAGCAGAGCTGCTCTAGAGGCAAAGAACCAGGTCAGCAGAACTGCTGTAGATCCAAAGAACCAGGTCAGCAGAGCTGTCGTAGAGCCAGAGAACCGGGCCAGCGGAGCTGCTTTAGAGCCAGAGAACTAGGCCAGCAGAGCTGCGTTAGAGCCAGAGAACCAGGTCAGCAAAGCTGCTTTAGAGCCAGAGAACCAGGTAAGCAGAGCTGCTGTAGAGCCAGAGAAACCAGGTCAGCAGAGCTGCTTTAGTGCCAGAGAAATAGTTCAGCAGGGCTGATTTAGAGCCAGAGAACCAGGTCAGCAGAGCTGCTCTAGAGCCTAAGAACCAGGTCAGCAGAGCTGCTCTAGAGCCAGAGAACCAGGTCCGCAGAGCTGCTCTAGAGCCTAAGAAACAGGTCAGCAGAGCTGCTTTAGAGCCAGAGAACCTCTGCTTTAGAGCCAAAGAACCGGGTCAGCAGAGCTGCTGTAGAGCCAAAGCAACCAGGTCAGCAGAGCTGCTTTAGAGGGTGAGAACCAGGTCAGCAGGACTGCTCTAGAGCCAGAGAACCAGATCAGCAGAGCTGCTGTAGAGCCAGAGAAACCAGGTCAGCAGAGCTGCTGTAGAGCCAGAGAAGCAGGTCAGCAGAGCTGCTGTAGAGCCAGAGAAGCAGGTCAGCAGAGCTGCTGTAGAGCCAGAGAAGCAGGTCAGCAGAGCTGCTGTAGAGCCAGAGAAGCAGGTCAGCAGAGCTGCTGTAGAGCCAGAGAAACCAGGTCAGCAGAGCTGCTGTAGAGCCAGAGAAACCAGGTCAGCAGAGCTGCTCTAGACCCAGAGAACCAGGTAAGCAGAGCTGCTCTAGAGCCAGAGAACCAGGTCAGCAGAGCTGCTTTAGAGCCAGAGAACCAGGTCAGCAGAGCTGCTTTTGAGCCAGAGAAACAGGTCAGCAGAGCTGCTGTAGAGCCAGAGAACCAGGTCAGCAAAGCTGCAGTAGAGCCAGAGAAGCCAGGTCAGCAGAGCTGCTTTAGAGCCAGAGAACCAGGTCAGCAGAGCTGCTTTAGAGCCAGAGAACCAGGTCAGCAGAGCTGCTTTAGAGCCAGAGAACCAGGTCAGCAGAGCTGCTTTAGAGCCAGAGAACCAGGTCAGCAGAGCTGCTTTTGAGCCAGAGAACCAGGTCAGCAGAGCTGCTTTTGAGCCAGAGAACCAGGTCAGCAGAGCTGCTTTTGAGCCAGAGAACCAGGTCAGCAGAGCTGCTTTAGAGCCAGAGAACCAGGTCAGCAGAGCTGCTTTAGAGCCAGAGAACCAGGTCAGCAGAGCTGCTTTAGAGCCAGAGAACCAGGTCAGCAGAGCTGCTCTAGAGCCGAAGAAACAGGTCAGCAGAGCTGCTCTAGAGCCTAAGAACCAGGTCAGCAGAGCTGCTCTAGAGCCAGAGAACCAGGTCCGCAGAGCTGCTCTAGAGCCTAAGAAACAGGTCAGCAGAGCTGCTTTAGAGCCAGAGACCCAGGTCAGCAGAGCTGCTTTAGAGCCAGAGATCGAGCTGCTTTAGAGCCAGAGAACCACTTCAGCAGAGCTGCTGTCGAGCCAGAGAAACCAGGTCAGCAGAGCTGCTTTAGAGGGTGAGAACCAGGTCAGCAGAGCTGCTTTAGAGGGTGAGAACCAGGTCAGCAGAGCTGCTGTAGAGCCAGAGAAACCAGGTCAGCAGAGCTGCTGTAGAGCCAGAGAAGCCAGGTCAGCAGAGCTGCTGTAGAGCCAGAGAAGCCAGGTCAGCAGAGCTGCTTTAGAGCCAGAGAACCAGGTCAGCAGAGCTGCTTTAGAGCCAGAGAACCAGGTCAGCAGAGCTGCTTTAGAGGCAGACAACCAGGTCAGCAGTATTGCTCTAGAGGCAGACAACCAGGTCAGCAGAGCTGCTGTAAACCAGAGAAACCAGGTCAGCAGAGCTGCTTTAGAGCCAGAGAACCAGGTCAGCAGAGCTGCTTTAGAGCCAGAGAACCAGGTCCGCAGAGCTGCTGTAGAGCCAGAGAAACCAGGTCAGCAGAGCGGCTGTAGAGCCAGAGAACCTCTGCTTTAGAGCCAAAGAACCAGGTCAGCAGAGCTGCTGTAGAGCCAGAGCAACCAGCTCAGCAGAGCTGCTTTAGAGGGAGAGAACCAGGCCAGCACAGCTGCTTTAGAGCCAGAGAACCAGGTCAGCAGAGCTGCTGTAGAGCCAGAGAAACCAGGTCAGCAGAGCTGCTTTAGAGCCAGAGAACCAGGTCAGCAGAGCTGCTTTAGAGCCAGAGAACCAGGTAAGCAGAGCTGCTTTAGAGCCAGAGAACCAGGTCAGCAGAGCTACTCTAGAGCCTAAGAACCAGGTCAGCAGAGCTGCTCTAGAGGCAAAGAACCAGGTCAGCAGAACTGCTGTAGATCCAAAGAACCAGGTCAGCAGAGCTGTCGTAGAGCCAGAGAACCGGGCCAGCGGAGCTGCTTTAGAGCCAGAGAACTAGGCCAGCAGAGCTGCGTTAGAGCCAGAGAACCAGGTCAGCAAAGCTGCTTTAGAGCCAGAGAACCAGGTAAGCAGAGCTGCTGTAGAGCCAGAGAAACCAGGTCAGCAGAGCTGCTTTGGTGCCAGAGAAATAGTTCAGCAGGGCTGATTTAGAGCCAGAGAACCAGGTCAGCAGAGCTGCTCTAGAGCCTAAGAACCAGGTCAGCAGAGCTGCTCTAGAGCCAGAGAACCAGGTCCGCAGAGCTGCTCTAGAGCCTAAGAAACAGGTCAGCAGAGCTGCTTTAGAGCCAGAGAACCTCTGCTTTAGAGCCAAAGAACCGGGTCAGCAGAGCTGCTGTAGAGCCAAAGCAACCAGGTCAGCAGAGCTGCTTTAGAGGGTGAGAACCAGGTCAGCAGGACTGCTCTAGAGCCAGAGAACCAGATCAGCAGAGCTGCTGTAGAGCCAGAGAAACCAGGTCAGCAGAGCTGCTGTAGAGCCAGAGAAGCAGGTCAGCAGAGCTGCTGTAGAGCCAGAGAAGCAGGTCAGCAGAGCTGCTGTAGAGCCAGAGAAACCAGGTCAGCAGAGCTGCTGTAGAGCCAGAGAAACCAGGTCAGCAGAGCTGCTGTAGAGCCAGAGAAACCAGGTCAGCAGAGCTGCTGTAGAGCCAGAGAAACCAGGTCAGCAGAGCTGCTCTAGACCCAGAGAACCAGGTAAGCAGAGCTGCTCTAGAGCCAGAGAACCAGGTCAGCAGAGCTGCTTTAGAGCCAGAGAACCAGGTCAGCAGAGCTGCTTTTGAGCCAGAGAAACAGGTCAGCAGAGCTGCTGTAGAGCCAGAGAACCAGGTCAGCAAAGCTGCAGTAGAGCCAGAGAAGCCAGGTCAGCAGAGCTGCTTTAGAGCCAGAGAACCAGGTCAGCAGAGCTGCTTTAGAGCCAGAGAACCAGGTCAGCAGAGCTGCTTTAGAGCCAGAGAACCAGGTCAGCAGAGCTGCTTTAGAGCCAGAGAACCAGGTCAGCAGAGCTGCTTTTGAGCCAGAGAACCAGGTCAGCAGAGCTGCTTTTGAGCCAGAGAACCAGGTCAGCAGAGCTGCTTTTGAGCCAGAGAACCAGGTCAGCAGAGCTGCTTTAGAGCCAGAGAACCAGGTCAGCAGAGCTGCTTTAGAGCCAGAGAACCAGGTCAGCAGAGCTGCTTTAGAGCCAGAGAACCAGGTCAGCAGATCTACTCTAGAGCCTGAGAACCAAGTCAGCAGAGCTGCTCTAGAGCCGAAGAAACAGGTCAGCAGAGCTGCTGTAGAGCCAGAGAAACCAGGTCAGCAGAGCTGCTTTAGAGCCAGAGAACCAGTTCAGCAGAGCTGCTTTAGAGCCAGAGAACCAGGTCAGCAGAGCTGCTTTAGAGCCAGAGAACCAGGTCAGCAGAGCTGCTTTAGAGCCAGAGAACCAGGTCAGCAGAGCTGCTTTAAAGCCAGAGAACCAGGTCAGCAGAGCTGCTTTAGAGCCAGAGAACCAGGTCAGCAGAGCTGCTTTAGAGCCAGAGAACCAGGTCAGCAGAGCTGCTCTAGAACCAGAGAACCAAGTCAGCAGAGCTGCTCTAGAGCCGAAGAAACAGGTCAGCAGAGCTGCTGTAGAGCCAGAGAACCAGGTCAGCAAAGCTGCAGTAGAGCAAGAGAAGCCAGGTCAGCAGAGCTGCTTTAGAGCCAGAGAACCTCTGCTTGAGAGCCAAAGAACCAGGTCCGCAGAGCTGCTTTAGAGGGTGAGAACTAGGTCAGCAGAACTGCTTTAGAGGGTGAGAACCAGGTCAGCAGAACTGCTCTAGAGGCAGAGAACCAGGTCAGCAGAGCTGCTGTACAGCCTAAGAACCAGGGCAGCAGAGCTGCTCTAGAGCCTAAGAACCACGTCAGCGGAGCTGCTCTAGAGGCAGAGAACCAGGTCAGCAGAGCTGCTCTAGAGCCAGAGAAACCAGGTCAGCAGAGCTGCTCTAGAGCCAGAGAAACCAGGTCAGCAGAGCTGCTTTAGAGCCAGAGAACCAGGTCAGCAGAGCTGCCTTAGAGCCAGAGACCCAGGTCAGCAGAGCTGCTTTAGAGCCAGAGATCGAGCTGCTTTAGAGCCAGAGAACCAGTTCAGCAGAGCTGCTGTCGAGCCAGAGAAACCAGGTCAGCAGAGCTGCTTTAGAGGGTGAGAACCAGGTCAGCAGAGCTGCTTTAGAGGGTGAGAACCAGGTCAGCAGAGCTGCTGTAGAGCCAGAGAAACCAGGTCAGCAGAGCTGCTGTAGAGCCAGAGAAGCCAGGTCAGCAGAGCTGCTTTAGAGCCAGAGAACCAGGTCAGCAGAGCTGCTTTAGAGCCAGAGAACCAGGTCAGCAGAGCTGCTTTAGAGCCAGAGAACCAGGTCAGCAGAGCTGCTGTAGAGCCAGAGAAACCAGGTCAGCAGAGCGGCTGTAGAGCCAGAGAACCTCTGCTTTAGAGCCAAAGAACCAGGTCAGCAGAGCTGCTGTAGAGCCAGAGCAACCAGCTCAGCAGAGCTGCTTTAGAGGGAGAGAACCAGGCCAGCACAGCTGCTTTAGGGCCAGAGAACCAGGTCAGCAGAGCTGCTGTAGAGCCAGAGAAACCAGGTCAGCAGAGCTGCTTTAGAGCCAGAGAACCAGGTCAGCAGAGCTGCTTTAGAGCCAGAGAACCAGGTAAGCAGAGCTGCTTTAGAGCCAGAGAACCAGGTCAGCAGAGCTACTCTAGAGCCTAAGAACCAGGTCAGCAGAGCTGCTCTAGAGGCAAAGAACCAGGTCAGCAGAACTGCTGTAGATCCAAAGAACCAGGTCAGCAGAGCTGTCGTAGAGCCAGAGAACCGGGCCAGCGGAGCTGCTTTAGAGCCAGAGAACTAGGCCAGCAGAGCTGCGTTAGAGCCAGAGAACCAGGTCAGCAAAGCTGCTTTAGAGCCAGAGAACCAGGTAAGCAGAGCTGCTGTAGAGCCAGAGAAACCAGGTCAGCAGAGCTGCTTTAGTGCCAGAGAAATAGTTCAGCAGGGCTGATTTAGAGCCAGAGAACCAGGTCAGCAGAGCTGCTCTAGAGCCTAAGAACCAGGTCAGCAGAGCTGCTCTAGAGCCAGAGAACCAGGTCCGCAGAGCTGCTCTAGAGCCTAAGAAACAGGTCAGCAGAGCTGCTTTAGAGCCAGAGACCCAGGTCAGCAGAGCTGCTTTAGAGCCAGAGATCGAGCTGCTTTAGAGCCAGAGAACCAGTTCAGCAGAGCTGCTGTCGAGCCAGAGAAACCAGGTCAGCAGAGCTGCTTTAGAGGGTGAGAACCAGGTCAGCAGAGCTGCTTTGGAGGGTGAGAACCAGGTCAGCAGAGCTGCTGTAGAGCCAGAGAAACCAGGTCAGCAGAGCTGCTGTAGAGCCAGAGAAGCCAGGTCAGCAGAGCTGCTTTAGAGCCAGAGAACCAGGTCAGCAGAGCTGCTTTAGAGCCAGAGAACCAGGTCAGCAGAGCTGCTTTAGAGGCAGACAACCAGGTCAGCAGTATTGCTCTAGAGGCAGACAACCAGGTCAGCAGAGCTGCTGTAGAACCAGAGAAACCAGGTCAGCAGAGCTGCTTTAGAGCCAGAGAACCAGGTCAGCAGAGCTGCTTTAGAGCCAGAGAACCAGGTCCGCAGAGCTGCTGTAGAGCCAGAGAAACCAGGTCAGCAGAGCGGCTGTAGAGCCAGAGAACCTCTGCTTTAGAGCCAAAGAACCAGGTCAGCAGAGCTGCTGTAGAGCCAGAGCAACCAGCTCAGCAGAGCTGCTTTAGAGGGAGAGAACCAGGCCAGCACAGCTGCTTTAGAGCCAGAGAACCAGGTCAGCAGAGCTGCTGTAGAGCCAGAGAAACCAGGTGAGCAGAGCTGCTTTAGAGCCAGAGAACCAGGTCAGCAGAGCTGCTTTAGAGCCAGAGAACCAGGTAAGCAGAGCTGCTTTAGAGCCAGAGAACCAGGTCAGCAGAGCTACTCTAGAGCCTAAGAACCAGGTCAGCAGAGCTGCTCTAGAGGCAAAGAACCAGGTCAGCAGAACTGCTGTAGAGCCAGAGAAACCAGGTCAGCAGAGCTGCTTTAGTGCCAGAGAAATAGTTCAGCAGGGCTGATTTAGAGCCAGAGAACCAGGTCAGCAGAGCTGCTCTAGAGCCTAAGAACCAGGTCAGCAGAGCTGCTCTAGAGCCAGAGAACCAGGTCCGCAGAGCTGCTCTAGAGCCTAAGAAACAGGTCAGCAGAGCTGCTTTAGAGCCAGAGAACCTCTGCTTTAGAGCCAAAGAACCGGGTCAGCAGAGCTGCTGTAGAGCCAAAGCAACCAGGTCAGCAGAGCTGCTTTAGAGGGTGAGAACCAGGTCAGCAGGACTGCTCTAGAGCCAGAGAACCAGATCAGCAGAGCTGCTGTAGAGCCAGAGAAACCAGGTCAGCAGAGCTGCTGTAGAGCCAGAGAAGCAGGTCAGCAGAGCTGCTTTTGAGCCAGAGAACCAGGTCAGCAGAGCTGCTTTAGAACCAGAGAAGCCAGGTCAGCAGAGCTGCTTTAGAGCCAGAGAACCAGGTCAGCAGAGCTGCTTTAGAGCCAGAGAACCAGGTCAGCAGAGCTGCTTTAGAGCCAGAGAACCAGGTCAGCAGAGCTGCTTTAGAGCCAGAGAACCAGGTCAGCAGAGCTGCTTTTGAGCCAGAGAACCAGGTCAGCAGAGCTGCTTTTGAGCCAGAGAACCAGGTCAGCAGAGCTGCTTTTGAGCCAGAGAACCAGGTCAGCAGAGCTGCTTTAGAGCCAGAGAACCAGGTCAGCAGAGCTGCTTTAGAGCCAGAGAACCAGGTCAGCAGAGCTGCTTTAGAGCCAGAGAACCAGGTCAGCAGATCTACTCTAGAGCCTGAGAACCAAGTCAGCAGAGCTGCTCATGAGCCGAAGAAACAGGTCAGCAGAGCTGCTGTAGAGCCAGAGAAACCAGGTCAGCAGAGCTGCTGTAGAGCCAGAGAAACCAGGTCAGCAGAGCTGCTTTAGAGCCAGAGAACCAGGTCAGCAGAGCTGCTTTAGAGCCAGAGAACCAGGTCAGCAGAGCTGCTTTAGAGCCAGAGAACCAGGTCAGCAGAGCTGCTTTAGAGCCAGAGAACCAGGTCAGCAGAGCTGCTTTAGAGCCAGAGAACCAGGTCAGCAGAGCTGCTCTAGAACCAGAGAACCAAGTCAGCAGAGCTGCTCTAGAGCCGAAGAAACAGGTCAGCAGAGCTGCTGTAGAGCCAGAGAACCAGGTCAGCAAAGCTGCAGTAGAGCAAGAGAAGCCAGGTCAGCAGAGCTGCTTTAGAGCCAGAGAACCTCTGCTTGAGAGCCAAAGAACCAGGTCCGCAGAGCTGCTTTAGAGGGTGAGAACTAGGTCAGCAGAACTGCTTTAGAGGGTGAGAACCAGGTCAGCAGAACTGCTCTAGAGGCAGAGAACCAGGTCAGCAGAGCTGCTGTACAGCCTAAGAACCAGGGCAGCAGAGCTGGTCTAGAGCCTAAGAACTACGTCAGCGGAGCTGCTCTAGAGGCAGAGAACCAGGTCAGCAGAGCTGCTGTAGAGCCAGAGAAACCAGGTCAGCAGAGCTGCTGTAGAGCCAGAGAAACCAGGTCAGCAGAGCTGTACGCTATCCCTGCGGGCTATGCATTACAGAGACTGGACAGATCAGGACGCAGGGGTGGAGGGCTGGCGATCCTCTATAAAGTTTCATGTGTCTGCCGCATTGACTCTTTCTGGGCCATCAGATCTTTCAGGCTATTCACTTTTCTATATCCTCTTCTCCCTCTTTGTCCTTCACCGGTCTTCTCATTTACAGACCCCCTGGCCCCAGATCCTGCTTTGGCCTCAATCTATTTAAAATCTTAGAGCCCTACTTTGGCAAACCCCACCTCACGGTTCTGGGGGATTTAAACTTTCACCTAGATAATCTTTGTTCTAAGGATACTCTCTCCTTGGTAGACCCCCTGGCCGCATGTGGCCTTCAGCTGGTAAATAGTCCTACCCACCTGGCTGGCAATACTCTTGACGGGGTGTTTTCCAACGACCCCAGACTTTCCGTGGGCCCCCCTATTCCCTTGGTCTGGTCAGACCATCTGGCGGTTCCTCTGGAACTTAAATCTTTTTCCTCCTCCTCATTACAACACGGTTCTAGTAATAAAGAACTTAAACGGAACTATAGGGGTATTACAAATGAATCCCTTGCCCCCCCTCATAGCGCAGCCTCCTATCTCTCCCAAGAAGGATGCCAGTGATGCGGCATTGGAGCTTGCAAATTCTATCTCCAGAGCAGTAGATCTTTTAGCCCCTGCCTCTCTGCGCTATTCAGCTAGGTGGAAACCCTCTGCCCCCTGGTTTACGGAGCCTCTTAGACTTCTGAGGCAGGGATGTAGGAGGCAGGAGAGGCAATGGCGGAAAACCTGGAACCCTATTGATAGAGAAACACATAAGATTCTGCTTGGAGAATACAAGACTAGGGTCATTAAAGAAAAGCAGGACTACTTTTCCAGGCTTACGTCGTCCCTCACTTCCTCTAGGGAACTATTCAAGATCGTCGATTCTTTATGTTCTCTACAAATTCCTGATCCCACCATAGGTTCCCAAGAGCTGTGCGACAAGATCGCTCAGTTCTTTCATACTAAAATCACTGACATTTCCCTTACTCTGGAAGCACAGAGAGATCCAATGGGCTCCCTTCCTCTCCAGACTCAACCTGTTTTAGATTGTTGGCCTAAAGACCCCTCCAAGATCCTGACCAACTTTCCGCTCCTTACTCTTGATCAATTACATTCTCTTTTAGATAGGACAAGATCAGGCTCGCCACTGGACCCCTGCCCTCTGAAGGTCCTTAAGGACTGCAGGGAAACCCTGTTGCCCCCTCTTCTGGAGGTGATGAACCGGGCTATGACTCAGCGCCTTTTCCGGGCATCCTGGAAAAGGGCCATAGTCAAGCCATTACTTAAAAAGCCTAATCTGGATTCGAAGACCCTTAAAAACTTCCGACCGATTTCTTTATTGCCTGCTCCAGCCAAGATGCTAGAATTTCATCTTAATCAGCATTTGACTGCTTTTCTGGATGCCTCTGGGTTCTTAGACCAGTCTCAGCATGGCTTCCGAAAATTCCACAGCACTGAGTCGGCGCTCACGGTCGTGATAGACAATATTCGATCAAAGGTCGATTGAGGCCAGACCACCCTTTTGGTCCTACTCGACCTGACCGCAGCCTTTGACACCCTGTCTCCCTCGACTTTAACAGCTCGTCTGAGGGAGATAGGGGTGAAAGGCCCAGCATTGAGTCTTTTGTTTTCCTTCCTCGACCAGAGAGAGCAGAGGGTCAAGCTAGGAGAGTTCCTCTCCCCTGTGAAGCCTGTGCAATGCGGGGTCCCACAGAGGTCGGCCTTAAGTCCGACCCTCTTTAACATTTATGTGGCCCCACTTGCCAGGCTTGTAAGATTACAGGGGATGGAGGTGGTGTCATACGCAGATGACACCCAGATTATGGTGTCCCTCTCCGACTCGGTGAGTACCTCCGCGCTCAGCTTCAGGAACTGCATGCAGGCAGTCTCCGAATGGATGATTTCAAACGCTCTGAAGCTGAACGTAAAGATGGTAAAGTTGGTAAAGATCAAGACATATGGTCCAACGACTGGTGGCCTCCATCTCTGGGAGCCTGTCCTGTGCCGTCAAATTCCGCCCGAAATCTTGGCGTGATTATTGATACATCGTTGAATATGACACATCAGGTCAACAGAACCGTGTCTACTTGCTAGGGAGTTATAAGGGTTCTTAGGAAAATCGCCCATTATCTCTCCCCTCAAGCCCGCAAACAGACCGTGGTGGCCTTAGTTGCATCACGGCTGGATTATTGCAATGCACTATATGCAGACTCCAATAAAGGCCTTATCCAACGCCTTCACACCATCCAGAACGCGGCTGCTAGATTTGTCCTGAATGTCCCTAACACTGCCTCCGCCACCCTTGCCAGGAAGAGTCTCCACTGGCTTCCGATTCAGTCAAAAATCTCTTTCAAAATCTTATGCCTGGTTTTCAGTGCTCTATCCGGCAGCTGCTCTGCAGCCATACGCTCCCTCCTGAGTCCCTATACCCCTAGTAGAAGCCTACGTTCTGCTAGTAAGCACCTTCTATCCGTTCCTCGGACATACACGATC
Source organism: Lissotriton helveticus (assembly GCF_964261635.1). Taxonomy (NCBI): domain Eukaryota; kingdom Metazoa; phylum Chordata; class Amphibia; order Caudata; family Salamandridae; genus Lissotriton; species Lissotriton helveticus. Next base: position 102,955,773 of record NC_136067.1, read on the forward strand.
AGATGGGGCGGAAGGGCCTTTTCATCTGTGGCCCCTAAACTGTGGAACGCCCTCCCCTCTGAGATTAAGACCCAACCCTCTATGGCCCTTTTTAAGAAAGCCCTAAAGACGTGGTGTTTCATCAAGGCCTACCAGTAAGCATGCTCTCTGACTTTACTCTTTATTTGGTTAGGCGCCTTGACGCCCGTTGGGCTAAGTAGCGCTATATAAATTTGGCTTTTTTTATTTGGCTTTAGAGCCAGAGAACCAGGTCAGCAGAGCTGCTTTAGAGCCAGAGAACCAGGTCAGCAGAGCTGCTCTAGAGCCAGAGAACCAGGTCAGCAGAGCTGCTCTAGAGCCAGAGAACCAGGTCAGCAGAGCTGCTCTAGAGCCAGAGAACCAGGTCAGCAGAGCTGCTCTAGAGCCAGAGAACCAGGTTGTAGGAGAGTGGGGTCTGCAATCCCATGGCCACCCCAGATTTTTGCTTTTTGCTTCTCTGATTTACGACTTTCCCTGGCTGTGGGCCTGCTAATCAGACCCACAGCCTAGCTGTTCTCTCTCTAAATTACAACCATGTACCTTAGGTGCATTTTACCAATTGGTACTGGGCCACCTTATCAGTCCCTGTACAAGCATACCTTAGGTATCCAGGGCATAGGTGTACCCATGGCCTACCAGGGGCTGAAGCATGTATTATGCCACCCCTGGCTGGCCACCCAAACAGACACAACTGGCTGCACGACAGCTGGGGCAAGGTGGTGTAAACACCCTTTGCTTTAGATATAGTATTCCTATATCTAACCCTAAAATGGACACATATATTCCTATCAGTCACTCCTATGGCAGGCCTTATCAATCCTGAAGGCAGAGTGCTTGGAATTATGTGAGATGGTGCTCTGGCATGAGCTGAGCCCGTTTGCAGCTTGCGGAACCAAGTCCTAATAGCTGTTCCATGATAACGCTATACCATATACTCTTAAGTGCATTATAATCCTCGCGGTTAAATGCTAACTTTGGTATAGCATTATCAAAACATGTCGAGTAAGGTGTCATACGAATTGGAATACTAACCCCTCGCCAATTCTGGCGACGGGGTTAGCATTCCACCCTTCTAGAGGGACACGACATGTATGTAACTGTGAACCCCGGTTAAAGGCAGACATAGCCTCAGCTCCACAAAATGGATGCTGCCACCGAGACACAAGTCTGCCCTCCTGCTGCTGGGAGTCCTTCCAGCAACGGAGGCATGGACAAAGGGTTTCCTGTCAGGGTCGGTGCTAGCACCATCCCAGACAGGATTTTGTGTATCCCAGGTAGGCAGGGCTGAAAGGAAGGTGACTGCAAGTGGCACCCCGGTGCTCACTGTGCATACGCCGGCTCAAACCAGTTCCTGGGGCACACCAGCCCCTGAGCTGGGGAGAGACCGGACAAAGGAGAGGGGTATAACCACCCCCCTCCTAGTCCCACCCATAGGGCAGGACTTAGTCGCGTGCCAGCCCCTTTTCTTAGGATAAAGGTAGGAGCAGGCCCCCTTCCCAAATTAGATAATCTTGAATCTTGAAACTACTTTCCACGAAAGGAACTCTTGACTCTTCTGAAGACTCTCCCTTGTGGCTAAGGAGTAGCCACCCTGCACCAGCAGGCACCATCGAAGCTCTTGCGGTTTGCTGTAAGTCCATCCTCCGGATCAAGACTGCCCAGCTCGACGAGACCCGGATTCCCTGCCATCTCTGACCTCTACCTACATCATCCAGCCCAGCTGAGATTCGTGGGTGTGACGAGACTTGTGGGACCGGCCATCTTCAAGACCTGCACGACGCTTCACCAGCACGACCCCCGAGAGACCCTTGAGTAAGTGCACTGGGGTTTGAGAAGCCCTAACCCTAAGCAGCTCCAGCACCGAAGTCCAGTCCCCCAGCATCCACGAGATCTGCGTGGGGCCCTTCTGCTCTTTGCTGCTCACCGCGTTGTCCGGCTACTTGCCTGCTGGCTAGTGGCCCCCCTGACGACGTACCACGACGATTTCACCGCTGGTCTGGTTGCCCCAGACTGGCCCTTGCTCCCTTCCAAGAGAGGAGCACCCCGGACCCTCCTGGTCCACTCCAGACGCCATCTTGAGTCCACCGCGTGGGCTTGACTTTGCCAAGGCTTGTTGCTCCAATCCTGGTTTCAGCAGTGCCGACAGCAGACACCTTCGTGGGACAGCTCGCACCTCCATCCTGGTCGCCGACAACGCCTCCTGGTCCGAGCGACTGCAGAGCCCAGCGTTGCCCACTCACCTGGTCGAGGTGATTTCATCCGGTGCCATCCTGATGCCCATCTGATCACTGGCTAGTGATCAAGAACTGAGTCCCCTCTGCTTTCAGGTCATCTTCAACTCCGATCCAGGCTTGGGTCCCATCGAACTTCATCACTGGTCGCCTGCCAGCAACTTCTTCTTTCAGGCTCCATAGACTGTAACGAGGATTCCCGACGTCTTTAGAACCCTATGCAGCCGCAGCCCCTGGGCTAGGTAACTCGAGCATTTCGGTGCTCCAACGTAGGTTCACTATCGAAGTGTCCAGATCCTTTTTCGTTTTCAGCCTAACTAGTCGGATTCATCCGATAACACTAACTTTACGAAATCTAGCATCCATAGACTTCTTCCCGCATCCCTCGTGAGAGTGCACACTCTGCACCCGGTCTCCCTAGGCCTCCTGCTCGTAATCTTAAGGTTCAGTAATGTAGTCCTAGCGATCCTGAAGCCTCTGGATCTTGTTACTTACCTGCTAGTATTTCGCATTCCACTTATTGTGTATATGGTTTTTCAGGCCCCTCGGGCATTTGTGTAAATTGTGCAACTTGAAGTATTTTCATAAGAGTTTTGTATTGTGCTTAGCTCCCTGACTCATAAAGAGTTCAGGGTAGAACTGTTATTAATAAATATCCTATATTTTTATAACAACTTGTGTGGTGTCCTTTCACTTGGTGTTCAAGGGGTATATGTGATGGTAAAACAGCTGGCTTAACACGCCCTCTAGAGTTTAGCCTGAAGACTGCTCGTGTCCATGCTACTAGGATAGCTGGTCTGAAAGGTTGACTTACAACCAATCATCAATAAGGGTTGTTTGGTATGATACAAAGTGATCACTAGAATAGTGAGCACTATATATCAGGCCAACTTCTCACACAGGTCAGCAGAGCTGCTCTAGAGCCAGAGAACCAGGTCAGCAGAGCTGCTGTAGAGCCAGAGAACCAGGTCAGCAGAGCCGCTGTAGAGCCAGAGAACCAGGTCAGCAGAGCCGCTGTAGAGCCAGAGAACCAGGTCAGCAGAGCCGCTGTAGAGCCAGAGAACCAGGTCAGCAAAGCTGCTTTAGAGCCAGAGAAAGAGACCATAGGGGCTTATTCACAAGCCCCTTGCGCCGCCGCTGCGTCACTTTTTCCCACACACAAAGTGAAGCACGGCGGTGCAATGGACTTTTAAATAAGCCCCATTGTGACCATTCGAACGCAATAAAACAGTTACGTAACCTTCACACCACAGAAAAGGTGAACTAAAGCACCAGTTTCTAAAGTTATTGCTTTTTCCACAGTTAGTGGTAACTCAAGTCTCCTGTCTGAGGCCTACTACATTTATTGTAATTTAAAACTTCAGGTATCAAAATGCAAAGTTGTGTGAGCTATTAGCCTTACACTGGCTGAACTGCCTCCTGCCATAGGACTGTTACGAGTGTCTACAAATCTAAGATTGTACTTTGGGAAGTAGATGTTGCACCGCATGCCTGCAAAATAAAACAACCATTTGCAATGCAATAGGGCAGGCATTACTAAAAGTTTGAGCTATTGGCGTTGCAAATGATAATGTTTGTTAGTTTTTGTATTTTTTTTGTTAAAAAATATTCCAGCAGTAGCATAATTAATTAAATAAAATCCACGTAGACCACCACCACTAACACTACCAGTACCAATACCACCCCCACCACAAGTACCATAACCACCACTACAATTATTACTATTACTAATGTGTGGTTAAATTAATAATAATAGTGGTAGTTATGGTACTGGTGGAAAATCACTATTATAAATTACAATGCCTGTTAATTTTTCAAAAGGCATTGCCATTCAAAATACCAATGTCTCTAAAACTCACAGTTGCGAGACCTATTGCATTGTAAATGCGTGTTTATTTTTTTGTGGACGTTTTATATAGCACGGACTTGACCCGAAAGTATCCGTGCACTTTTCATGAACACCATTTGTGTTACAGACAGACACATTAATTTTGTTTGGCACAGAGAGAGTAAGTGATTTACCTTGAATCTCAGGATGTTGAACTTACCTGCCAACACTAGAACCTGGTTCCCCAGCTTAGATAATTGAATGCAAACGCCTCACTGAGGTTAATCATGAGGGGGGAAAAAAGCTGACCTCCCCAATTTCAATGCAGTTTCTTTAAATGTGCATGAACTAGAAGTTTTCTGTTGCATAACAACTACCTAGTGCATCATCTGTTATGACCACATTGCCTTTGATCACCTTATTAACAACACTGTTGACTTACCACAAAATAATTGCATACATTTTCATATTACCTTTAACCAGTATAGGCTGATTCCGACATAATTGTAGCCTTGCTGACCATCGGGTTAACACCCCCCATGTATTTTAGCCCCAAACAAAGATAACACTTAGAGTACAGTGGGAGAAGAACACCACTACCCCGTAGTCTTACTTTAATTATAAAACTAGTTAGAAAGGTAACACTGAACATAGCTGGCAAATAACCAATGGCACGTAGGCATAAACCAATACTAGACATAACATGTGACATAAAACAGTGAAAGAGGCACAAAAATGCTATAGAAAGTCATCTTGACCTGAATGGAAATGAAGAGGAAAATCCAACCACCAGTATGAGTGGAAATGCTCAGACTTCTAAAGGTAGAACGTCAGCCATGTGCCTGTCATGATGCGTAATCAAAAGACACACAATTGATGGATGGTATGCAGAACAAATCAAAACATTCACCCCCAGTCAAGATATCTGGGTTAAATCCATCATTCTTTTGCTCAACATGCCACCCCTGTTTAGACCTGGTCATATGCAAATCAGTCTTGACCTTGTGCCTCATGGGAACAGTCAAGCCCGAACTGCCAAGCCAGGTCCTACCTGGAACGGAAACAAGCATCCTAGGACCGGTTTTGGGGTTTCACCCCTAATCATCCAGGATAGCTTGATTCCAGTGGCACAGTGACCCCAGGACCCACGTCTGGGCATACCTTGTGCACTTAGGGCGAGAAAGCAAAAGACACACAATTGATAGATGGAATGCAGAACAAATCAAAACATTCACCCCCAGTCAAGAGATCTGGGTTAAGTCCATCATTCTTTTGCTCACCATGAAACCCCAGTTTAGACCTGGCCATATGCAAATCAGTCTTGACCCTGTTCCTCATGGGAAGAGTCCAGACCGAACTGCCAAGCCAGGTCCTCCCTGGATCGGAAACATGCATCCTAGGATCGCTGTCATGGTATGTCACCCTTCTTCAGCCAAGCAAGCTTGAATCCAGTGGCACAGTGAGCAAAAGAATGATGGATTGAACCCAGATCTCTTGATTGGGTGTGAATGTATGATTCAATCAGCATTCCGTCCATTTGTTTGCGTAGCACTTTTCGCCTTATGTGGGATGGGTATGCCCAGACATGGGTCCCTTGCTCACTGTGCCACTGGATTCAAGCTAGCCTGGCTGAAGAAGAGGGACATACCCTGAAAGTGGTCCCAAGATGCTTGTTTCCGGTCCAGGAAGGACCTGACTAGGTAGTTCGGTCTGGACTGTTCACATGAGGCACAGGATCAAGACTGATTTGGATATGGCTGGCTCTAAACTGAGGTGGCATGGTGAGCAAAAGAACAATGGATTTAACCCAGATCTCTTGACTGGGGGAGAATGTATGATTCATTCAGCATTCCGTCCATCATTTGTTTGCGTAGCACTTTTTGCCCTATGTGGGATGGGTATGCCCAGACGTAGGTCCCTTGCTCACTGTGCCACTGGATTCAAGCTAGCCTGGCTGAAGAAGGGTGACATACCCTGAAACCAGTCCCAGGATGCTGGTTTCCGGTCCAGGAAGGACCTGGTTTGGTAGTTCGGTCTGGACTGTTCCCATGAGGCACAGGGTCAAGACTGATTTGCATATGGCTGGGTCTAAACTGGGGTGGAATGGTGAGCAAAAGAACAATGGATTTAACCCAGATCTCTTGACTGGGGGTGAATGTAGGATTAATTCAGCATTTTGTCCATCATTTGTTTGTGTAGCACTTTTCGTGATGCGTAGCCATTCTGATTGATATTTCTTAACTGCAGATTCCTCACCTCATGAGTAGTCCCCAGACTTTTGACTGGATCCAGGCAGGTATCAGTAGTGCCTCTTGTCTGCCAATAAGTGGCATTGCAACCGAAGAGACATGGAGCTGCATACAGGCGCCACCCTTGTGCGCCAAGGTCAATCAATCACGTGTTTGTTAAGCGCGACTACTCACTTGTGAGGGTATTGGACCTACAATTGACAACAAAAGAAGTGAAAAACAATGTTTTGACTGAAGATTTGCAACCTGGCTAGGCTACAACAGAGCCTCTCTTTGCATTCAACGAGGCGCTTACCTTGGCCAAATCCTATTCAGGTCCGGCTGTCAGTAAATTGTCAGTCGTGGCAACCCTGCATTCCTAGCACTACATCCCACTCCAGAGAGCCTGGTGGTTCAAATGTCCACCAGCACAGTCAATCCAAACACTTTCTCTACCACCCCTCTTGACTGTGAGTACAAAAGTTAGAGGCTTTAGGCAAAATAATTTTCTACTTCACAAGCTTAGCTCTACGATCATTCAATTCCATCAGTCCCCTCGACTGTTACTCCCATGCACTTTAGAAAAAGGCGGCTCATGTTTTGCCAGCTGTACCAGATGGTTTTTAGGCATCCCTCATGCAAGCTATTCAAGACTACGAAAATGTGACAAAATGTGTAATACGTTCAGAACTGGAACGGATCTCACCTTTTTAGGGCTAAGTCTTTACTCCGCCTTGGAGCAATTTGAAAGCAGCAGAGCCTTGGCATATTCCTTGGGCTTCTCTGATCCTACAAGGCATTACACCAGCAATTTCAACCTCTTTGGTAGAGATTTCAATGTCAGTCAACAGCAAAGCCATCCTCCAGCACACCAGACTTTTCAGCCCTTTCATATCTAAGGCTGCTTTTCCCAGAGACTACAAGGACAGCGGGGTAAACATGCTGCTCAATCCTCCGCCTGTTCAGCAGCTAACAACCACAAAACTGCCTTGGTGGTGTCATGAAGTTCCTAATAATACATAGGATCGGCCTGTTTAGATAACATAAACTAAGGTACTGGTGTCCAGACTGATTCCAGACACCCCGAAGGATATGTTAACTGTTAGACCAGCTAGCTCACAGTGTCACCATATGCCTGCTAACCTTACCAAGGAGCGAATAGTTTCTTACAACTATCAAACATGACCAGCTTTGATCCTTCGGGGATCATGGAAATTATCCCGCACATTTTTCTGTCAATCGTGCTCACTCACTCTCAGAGAGATGTACTGAATAAACAATGGAGACGTTTTCAATAAGCATTTTGACAATCATTAGACAGAAACATATATATAAGATTACAAGCACCGACCGGTAGAACCCTATATAAGTGTACCTAGCATGTATGTGGGTGTAAAGCCAAGAATCCCCTAGGAAAGAGCCAACCCCATTACTTGATGGAAGAGAATGAAGGACCCAGTCTTGGTCTCAAGTTGGACACTAAGGGTGGGCGTAGTTGGCAGAGTACGACTGCGCGGAATTCCACGAAGTTGAACAAAAACTCTGTGAATTCCGCAACTTCGCTACGTCAGGCTCCCAATTAATAAAACCGAAACTTCATATACTTTTGGTAAAATAACAAGTATCTCTGTCTTTACATGCTAAAATGCATATAGTCATTTCACAAAAGTGAAAATTAAAATTTAGCAAGCAGTGAGAGAGGTGATGATTTTGGGATCCTCCCTAACCTAGGGAGAGAACCAAGCAGATGCCTTGAAAACAAAGAGCACATCTTGCTGAACGATTCGGGGGTGGTCCCATCTTCTTAGGACCTCCCCAAGCACAGTTATGGGCAAGAATACACTCCCAACCAAAGGTCCTGCAAAGCATTCTGGGACGAGATTAGCAGTGGGCAGTGAATATTATCGTATCCAATATGTAAATAATTCTACAAAGAGCTGCAGTTCAACTAGTCGTTACTTGGTGTCCCTCAAGTCAAATGCAAAAGCATTGAAATTATTACATCAAGCTGCAGTTCAACTAGTCGTTACTAGGTGTCCCTCATGAGTTAAATGCAAAAGCATTTGACTTGAGGGACACCTAGCAACGACTAGTTGAACTGCAGCTTGATGTAATAATTTCAATGCTTTTGCATTTGACTTGTGAGGGACACCTAGTAACGACTAGTTGATCTGCAGCTCTTTGTAGAATTATTTTCATATTGGATACGATAATATTCACTGCCCACTGCTTATCTCGTCCCAGAATGCTTTGCAGGGCCTATGGTTGGGATTGTATTTTTGCCCATAACTGTGCTTGGGGGAGGTCCTAAGAGCATGGGACCACCACTGAATCGTTCAGCAAGATGTGCTCTTTGTGTTCGAGGCATCTGCTTGGGCCTCCCCCTAGGTTAGGGGGGACCCCAAAATCATCACCTCTCTCATTGCCTGATATTTTTCATTTTCAAAGTTAACTTTTGTAAATTGGTTATTTGCTTTTTAGCATGTAAAGTTGCTTTATCGAATTACTTGTGGGTGCAGTTTAGTAGCTGACTCAGTTACGTGGAGGAATGGAATTTTTGCCTGAATTCCGTGTTTTTAATGTAATGCGTAGTTCATAAATCTCCGCACACTCCGCTAGCAGAGCGGAGTTCTTTGCCCAGTGTTATTGGACACACAGCAAGGGATTTCAAACCACTACCTGCTGGAGTCTCTGCGTGCAGGGACTTCAGCGTCTCGTGTCAGCGTGGAAGCTTCTCCCTGGTTGCCCAGTGAAGATGTGGTTCTTTTATACCCAAAAGGTACCCTCGGGTTCTACCTAGATGTTTAATGGTACTGTGGGTCTGTCGTTCAAGGATGACGATAGTGCTGAATCTTTAACAGTTATTACACAGAAGATTGTAATCCTGCTGTGCATGTCCAAGGCAGGGAATTAAGATATGATACTAAGAATCCTCATACATAATAAATTAGGGTAGTTTTTGAAGAAAACCACACATTTATCCGGCACATAAGTAGGTAAAAGGTCAGCACCAGAACCGTTATGTAGGGCAAGGTAGGCCAAATATAGGTAAAAGGCTGGGCCTATATTGGGGTACCTTGGGCTCATAACAGTGTCCATGGCAACACGCACCAACGCTGTGGGAGGCAGAATGAGATATTTACTCCAGTCGTGGTGGGCCTATACTACAGACAAGTGAATCCTACAAATTGTCTGCTGTATTTACACCGTTCCCTTTTTTCATTCCTGTCGCACCTTCCACCACGGCAGGATGTACAAGCCCTTTTGGCCAAACGTGCCATGTAGAGGGTGTTCCAACCTCATAAGTCAGTACCAGATGTTACTCATGCTACTTTCTTGTGCCGAAGAAAGATGGAGGCCTTAGTACTATTTTAGATATTTGTTCTCCTAGTGCCTTCCTGTGGAGGGATACATTAAAGATGCTCACGTTCGCCTAGATCCCGTCTGCCCTTGACTCTGAATACTGGATGGTGGCATTGGACCTGGAGGATGTTTATTTTCACATCCCTGTCCTGCAGGTTTTTAGTGTTCAAAAAGCATTTTCAGTCGTAATGATGCTCTTTGCGCAGGCTAACCAGCGCCCCTCGGTTGTCAATAACAGTGATGGCTTTCTCATTGCCATAGCATCGACTAGTCATATGAACAAACTTCAGGCTCTCAGTGTTAATCTATCTTGCATCACATGCTTCCCTGGTAAGTTGGTTTTGAGGACCCAAGTTTCCTTTCTGAAATAATAAGTCGCTCTTTTTCATGTCGGTCAAGCTATCACTTTTCTGGCACTTTCTCGTACTCCAGTATTTGAGCTTTCATGGATTTACATGCTTGAATCATTCCCATCGCAATGATGTGAGTCCCCGGTACTTTAAATAGTAGTAGTGATAAAAGTAGACTGATTGGAATAGACTAGATCAGGCCTAGGCCTCAAACTTTATTAACCTATCATAGTCATTATTAAAAAAGAGACCAATGATTTGCCTTAGCCAATCAGCATCATCCCACACTCTAGAACACCTCTGAGAGAAGCTCAGAACCTCAGATTTTCTACCGCATGTTGTGCTAAGGAGTCTCCTCAGAGCTCTGCTCAGCTTTTCTTACCTTCAAGAAGATTTTCTGGACTTCAACTGTCAGGGAAGTTACTTCATTTGATATATTATCTCAAATCGTATATACTTTTGCTGTTCGAGGCATATGAGCCGCAGATCGTATACTGTTCATTAGATCGCCACCTGGTGTTGGGCTCGGATGATTGCAGGTTGTTGTCTTCTTGGAAGAAGTCTTTGTAGTCACGAGATAGGTGACTCCTCCCTTGGACAATACTGCGCATGGTCATCGACTCCATCCTCAGATTGTTTTTTTCCGCCACTGGGTTTGGATGAAAGTTTTCCGCTCCGGCTAGAAAAGACTTTCCAGCAACTTTGAAGCGCAAATAACTTTATAAAAAACATCATCGACATCGAATAAACTACTTTCGACATCAACTACATTCCGGTGCGTCGACGCGGGCCGTTGGGCCTATCGGCGCCGTGCGGCCTACGCCTCATGTACAGAACTCCATTCAAGAGATGCCCGGTATGTCGAGCAAAGTTCCCTCATGGTGACCATCACCTCTGTCTATTGCCGGAACACGAGTCGACCTGCACAGCTTGTGCGTCCTTCCGATCGAAGAAGACCATTCGGGATCGGAGGGCGCGTCGACACGAGATGAGATGAGCACCAGCACCGGAGGCCATCTTTGAGGAGGAGATCGTCGAAGAAGACGTCTCCGAGGACGAGGCTCCACTCGTCGCCGAGGAAGACTCGCCTGATCTCCAGATCATATCGGGGGCAGAGGACTCAAACGACTTGATTCCATCTCGACAACCCGTGAGAACCCCTGCCTCTGCACAACAGACACTACCCAAACAAAAGGCAACGGTCAGCACTCCGCCCATGGGGCCCAGTCGGGACCGAAATACCCTTCCGACGCCCCGCCTTCGGGCTCGGCTCCGAGGAAAACAACTACGCCTTCCGGTGCCTCGGCACCGACAAAACCACATGTGCCAATTCCACCTCTTACATAGGCACCGAAGCACACACATCCTTCGGCACCAAAGGATTCCTCGACACCGAAGCGAAAACACCCTTCGGTGCCCAAACCAAAAGAGGCATCGGTGCCGAAGCCGAAAAATGCACCGGATCCGAAAAGAGCTCCGACTCCAAAGCCTTCCGGTTCCAAAAATAAAGATGGAAAGCCAGAGTCCGACGTCGCAAGGCCAACGAGACCTGTCTCCACTCCAAAATCTCCAACCTCGGTACCAAAGACTCCTACCAAGCCGAAACCACCTTCGGCACTGAAAACCTTGCCACGGGACTCAACAATGCCTCCTTACAGCAAAACACACAAAACAACCCCTATCGGCACCGAAAAAATCGACGCCAAAGAAGGTTGTAGAGGAGGAAGAACTGTTTAGACCAGATCCTAAACAAAAGAAAGTCTATATCAATCCAAAGACTGGACATGTAGAGGCTATTCCTTATAAGAAGAGACCAGCAGACGCACAACCATTACAAAGGACAAGTGGGTTCTGCGTCCGATACAATTTGGACACGCACTGGATTATTCCAAAAACCACCTACAATCCCGCCACAGCCTTTTCACCAAAAACGTCTCAGCTCTTCATCAAGAGGTCAAGATAATGCTCTCCAAATGGGCGATAAAGAAGCTCCCAGTCTCAGAGGGGCATAGGTTTCTACTCCTGTTTCTTCATTAGAAAGAAGTTAAGGCAGTGGTAAACAATTCTTTACCTCAGATACTTGAAAAATAATCAGAAAGGATTGCTTTTTCAAGTATCTGAGGTCAAGAATTGTTTACCACTGCCTTAACTTCTTTCTAATGAAGAAACAGGAGTAGAAACCTTTACCCACTGTTTGTCCAGCTCCTCTTTGATAGGTTGCACTTTGAGGCAACAAAATGGGATCAGGGGTATGCATGAGGACATCATTCCCAAAAGTGACATATAATAGGACTGAAAAACTTTCTTCTTCTTATGGATGCCCCTAGCATGAGAAGCCGCCTCTGCGGCTCTTCCGCAGGATATGCTTTTAAGCACCCAGTGTATAGCTTTACTCCTAGAAAGACAATGTTTTGCAATGGGCTCTGCTTGGACTTTTCCAGTTTGAGTGTGAGACCCAGTCGACGGAAAAGAACTGTGCAGGCTTGTGTTGATGCTCGCGCTGCTGACTCAAAGGTGACTTCATCAGCCAGTTGTCCAATGGAATGCTGCGACTGGCGCAGGGACTTTGTGAAAATCCTGGGTGCTGATTTGAGGCCAAACGTGAGAACTTTGAACTGAAAATGGCGTCTAGCAACCAAAAGCCTCAAATATTTCTTGTGCTTTGGATGAATGAGTGTGAGAAGTTGGCCTGATATATGATGCTCACTAGTTCTAGTGATCACCTTGTATCAGTCCAAACAACCCTTATGATGATTGGTTGTAAGTCAACCTTATAGACCAGCTATCCTAATGGTAGCATGGACAAAGCAGTCTTAGGCTAAACTCTTTTGGCATGTGAAGCCAGTTGTTTTACCACAATGTAACCCCTTGAATACCAGATGAAAGGACACCACACAGGTTGTTATGAAAATAAACAGTATATTTATTAATAACAACACCTCTGAACTCTTTATGAGGTCAGAGGGCTAAGCACATGACAATCTCTTACGAAAAATACGACAGGTTGCACAAAATTACAATGGTGCCCTAGGGGCACGACAAACCATATACTAAGTAAGTGGAATGTGAGAGTCGAGAAAAGGAATGGAGCTGTCCAGAGGCTGTAGAATCGATGGGACCACGCTACACTAACTTCAGGTAAGTAATAGGAGGCCCACGGAACGCGTGTGCAGAGTGTGAACTCACACGCGAGATGCGTAACAACGTCTATGGACAGGACAGTTCAAGTTAAAGGTGAGTACGGACAATCCTGACTAGGTAGGACAACATCGACTGTGGAACTGGACACTAGGACAGTTAAACTACCCTTAAGCACCGAAATGCTCTTGTTCCCTCACCCACGGACTGCGGGTGCACAGGTGTCAAAGTGTGTCGGGTTCTCGCGTTGAAGTCTATGGAGCCTGAAAGAAAAGATGCTGCAGGCGACCAGGAGGAAGATGTCCGGTGCAATCCAAGGGTGGATTGGTGAAGAAGAGGACCTGAAAGCAGAGGGGACAATGTTCACAGTCACTAGCCAGTGACTGGAGTGGAACCAGGAAGGAACCAGATGTCGACGTCGCGATCAGGTGAAGTGTGGACGCTTGACTCTGCAGCCACGTGGACCATGAGGTGTCTTCGACCAGGATGGAGGCACGAGCTGTCCCACGTAGGCACTCGCTGTCGGCGGTGTTGGATCCGGAATTGGCGTCAACAGGCCTTGGCAAAGGCAACCCACGCGGTGAGTGAAGAAAGCGTCTGGTGCGGACTAGGAGAGTCCGGGGTGCCCATCTTTTGGAAGGGAGCAAGGGCCAGTCTGGAGCAACCAGACCAGCAGCAAAGATTCAAAGGCTCGTCGTCTAGGAGGCCACTGGCCAGCCGGCAAGTGACCAGACAACGCGTCGAGCAGCAACAAAGCAGAAGGGCCCCACGCAGATCTCGTGGATGCAGGAGGGCTGATCTTCGGTGCAGGGGCTGCTCGGGGCTGGGGCTTCTCAGTCCCCAAAGCACTTGGTCGAGTTTACCTCGGGAGTCGTGCTGGAAGCGAAGGGCAGGTTCGTTCAAGGTGGCCGGTCCCACGTGTCTCGTCGCACCCACGGGTCTCAGCTTTGCTGCAGATGTGGGTTGAGGTCGGAGAGGTCTGGGAATCCGGGTCTCGTCGGGCTCTGAAGTCTGGATCCTCGAGGGAAGACGACAATGTGAAGCCGCTGGACGCTTGATGGTGCCTGCAGTTGCAGGGTGGACACTCCTTGTCCACAAGGGAGATTCTTCAGTCTTCTGTGTAGCAGAACGTCGAAGGCCAGAGTTTCTTCTTGTTGAATAGTTCAGGATAATCTAATTTGGAATGGGACCAGCTCCTACTTTTATTCTCCTAAAGGGGGCTGCACTACTGACTAGGTCCCTCCCCTGGGTGGGACCAGGAAGGGGGGTGGCTACACCCCCTATCCTTTGTCCGGTTTCCCGCCAGAGCTGGGGCTGGGATGCCCCAGCAACTGGTTTGAACCGGTGTATGCACAGGGCACCTTGTGTGCCCCAGGCATGTCTCATTCCTTTCAGGCCTCCCTACCTCAATACACAAAATCCTGTCTGGGGTGGTGCTAGCACCTCCCAAGGCAGGAAACCCTTTGTCCAAGCCATCCTCGCTGGAAGGACTCCCAGCAGCAGGAGGGCAGACTTGTGTCTGTGGTGGCAGCATCCATTTTGTGATGCTGAGGCTCGAGTTAACTTTAACCGGGGTTCACAGTTACATACATGTTGTGTCCCTCTAGGAGGGTGGAATGCTACCCCCGTCGCCAGAGTAGTATTCCAAATCGTATGACACCTTACTCGACATCTTTTGATAATGTTATACCAGAGTTGGCATTTAACCGCGAGGTTGATAATGCACTTAAGAGTATATGGTATAGCGTTATCATGGAACAGCTATTAGGACTTGGTTCCGCCAGCTGCAAATGGGCTCAGCTCATGCCAGAGCACCATCCCACATAATTCAAAGCACTCTGCCTTCTGGATTGATAAGGCCTTCCATAGGAGTGACGGATAGGAATATATGTGTCCATTTTAGGGTTAGATATAGGTATACTATATCTATAGCAAAGGGTGATTACACCACCTTGCCCCAGCTGTCGTGCAGCCAGTTGTGTCAGTTTTAGATGGCCGGCCAGGGGTGGCATAATACATGCTTCAGCCCCTGGTAGGCCCTGGGTACACCTATGCCCTGGGTACCTATGGTACACTGTACAGGGACTGATAAGGTGGCCCAGTACCTATTGGTAAATGCACCTAAGGTACATGGTTGTCAATTTAGAGAGAGAACAGCTAGGCTGTGGGTCTGATTAGCAGGCCCACAGCCAGGGAAAGTCGTAAACCAGTGAAGCAAAAAGCAAAAATCTGGGGTGACCATAGGATTGCAGACCCCACTCTCCTACAATGAGTATGAGGAAATATACATCTCAAAGGTCTAATTAGGTCATGTAATCAGATTGGCATAAAAGACTCGGGACATCCTGATGAAAAATAATCCTTTTTCAGCAGGATGTCCTGAGTCTTTTATGCCAATCTGATTACATGACCTAATTAGACCTTATAGATGTATATTTCCTCATACTCATTCATCCAAAGCACAGGATATATTTGAGGTTTTTTGGTTGCTAGACGCCATTTTCAGTTCAAAGTTCTCACGTTTGGCCTCAAATCAGCACCCAGGATTTTCACATAGTCACTGCGCCAGTCGCAGCATTCCATTGGACAACTGGCTGATGAAGTCACCTTTGAGTCAGCAGCGCGAGCATCAACTCAAGCCTGCACAGTTCTTTTCCGTCGACTGGGTCTCACACTCAATCTAGAAAAGTCCAAGCAGAGCCCATTGCAAAACATTGTCTTTCTAGGAGTAAAGCTATACACGGGGTGCTTAAAAGCATATCCTGGGGAAGAGCCGCAGAGGCGGCTTCTCATGCTAGCGGCATCCATAAGAAGAAGAAAGTTTTTCAGTCCTATTATATGTCACTTTTGGGAATGATGTCCTCATGCATACCTCTGATCCCATTTTGTTGCCTCAAAGTGCAACCTATCAAAGAGGAGCTGGACAAACAGTGGGTAAAGGTTTCTACTCCTGTTCCTTCATCAGAAAGAAGTTAAGGCAGTGGTAAACAATTCTTGACCTCAGATGCCTCAATCTTTACCTGAAAAAGCAATCCTTTCGGATTATTTTTCAGCAGGATGTCCTGAGTCTTTTATGCCTATCCACCACTCCAAGGCTAATGGCCATGGAGTGGTGGATAGACCAGAACCCTCTGTCAGTAGGGCTGTCTCTCAAGCACACGCCGATACCCTTTATAATCACCACAGATGCATCCCTAGAGGGCTGCGGAGCTTACCTCCAAGAACTGCAAGTGAGCAGCAAGTGGCATCGGACTCAAAGTCAATCACACATAAATATGCTGGAATTAAAAGCATTCCATTTAGCCCTTCAAGCCTTTCTTCCCAGAATACAAGGTTCGTCGATGCTTGTCCGAACAAACAATACCACAACGATGTATAACATAAACAAACAGGGCGGCACACAAACTTGCCAACTTTCCAGAACAGCACATGGGTTATGGGAATGGGCTGTGACTCACAAAATCTGCCTCGGAGTGGCGCATGTTCCAGGAATACAAAACAAGATTGCGGATACACCCTACAGGCTCACATCGTGCCACGAGTGGGAACTACACCAACAGACCCTGCATGACATCTTCAGCCGCTGGGGCACCCCAGAGTTAGCTCTATTTGAAACTCTCCGGAATTACAAATGCCGGTACCATGCAAGCTGGCATCCCCAGCGGGGGTTGTGGGGGAATACCTTTTCGACTGCATGGTCCGGCATCTTTCCCTAAGCTTTTCCTCCCACTCTTCTACTCCCAAGAATCATCAGGAAGATGAAGAACGAGCCCTGCAAGCTGTTTCTCATTGCTCCAGCATGGCCACATCGCGGTACACGGAACTGCTTCCCCTTTCTCAGGTTCCGCACATCCGACTAACTGTATTCTCCTCCCTCCTCACGATGAACCAGGGAGATATCCTACATCTGGATCCCCAACACCTTCACTTATCGGCATGGCTCCTGAGTTCAATGAGTTCCAGCATCTGAACATTTCCTACGACTGTAGAGCTATCTTGGCCAGAGCGGATAGTACCAACAAAACTTATCGATTCAAGTGGAAGCGTTTCTGTATGTGGTACTGCCAAGCAGAAATGCATCAGTTTTCCTCTTCTCCAGAATAACTCTTGCCATACTTCCTACAATTGGCGCAGTCAGGTTTGGCACATAGTTCTGTAAAGGTCCATCTAGCAGCCATTTCTCGCTACTTTCCTCTCCACTGTTGTGGTCTTTCAAGATAATCAAGGAATTCCTCAAGGGTTTGTTTCCTGCCTGTCCTCCTGTAAGGCCTCCACCATGGCAGTTAAATACGATTCTTTCACAACTGATGAAGCCACCTTTCAAACCGATTCACTGGGCAAAGATCAACTTCCTATTGTGGAAGTTTGCTTTGCCTCTTGCACTGATGTCCGCCAGAAAACTACGTGAAATGCAAGCATTTGTTATAGAAGATCCATTTTTACAATTGAAGTCGGACGGTCTTCTCCTCCGCACAGATCCAAAGTTTATGCCAAAGGTTCCTTCACACTTCCATTTGAATGAGCCTGTTGTACTAAAGACTTTCTTCCCTAATCCATCTACTGCTGCGTAGAGGACCTTTCATTCGCTAGACATCAGGCTTTGCCTTAAGTTATATCTACAAAAAACAAAACCCTTTCGCAAGTCTTCTCAGTTATTTGTGGCATACCGGGCTTGAAGGAAAGGTTTCACGCTTTCTAAGCAGAGCATTTCTTGAGGGATATAAAGTGCCTTACTATTTTACCATGGAAAGGCTGGCAGACCACTATCCTCAAGATTCCGGGCCCACTCGACGAGGGCTGTGTTTAAGTCTACAGCATTGTTTGCAGGAGTGTCTCATCCTGAAATTTGCTGTGCAACAACGTGGAAGAATAGACACATATTTGCAAGGCACTACTGTTTGGATTCAACAGCCCTAAATGATATAGTAATCTGTTTCATTAAGGTGAGCCATCCCTGTATACCCTCCTACCTTTCATGACTGTAGCACATTTTTGTATCCGTATTTAGACTGTTTAATGGTTAGAGTAATTTATTTCCAAATTGTTATTTCCTATGATTGTGATTAACATATGGCTTAATGTTTACTTAAAGATTTGCTATCGCATTGTTTTGTTGAGTTGTTGAAGGCCATTATAGATGTGTTACTTAACTGCTAGCTTCTCTGGTTCAAGCATGTGAATCTTTGAAACTCCAATACTGGAGTAAGAAATAAGTTAATTACCTGTAACTGTAGTTCTCCAGTATTGGAAGTTTTCATGGATTCACATGCGACTCACCCTCCTCCCCGCGGGAACAGTTCACTTTCCTCTATTTCTCTATATGAACATAGCACTTTGCTCGAAAATCTGAGGTTCTGAGCTCTCGCAGGGATGTTCTAGAGGGTGGTCGATGCTGATTGGCTAAAGCAAAACTTTGGTCTCTTTTTTTAATAATGACTGATAGGTTAATAAGCTGTGAGGCCTAGGCTTGTTCTAGTCTATTCCTATCAGTCTACTTTTATCACTACTGCTATTTAAAGTACCAGGGACGCCCATCATGACGATGGGGAATGATTCAAGCATCTGAATCTATGAAAGCTTCCAATACTGGAGAACTACAGTTACAGGTAAGTAACTTATTTCTTCCTCCTTAAATGGAGGAGGTAGAGCTGACTCCATCCTTTGGGTCCTCAAAGAGCGTGGAGTTTCTATATTGATCGTTCCAAGTAACATTAGTAACTGCAGTTTCTCTCGTAGGGGATTTCCATTTATAGTCCTAAGCATTTAATAGTCCCTTCTACAAAAAGGCAAGGGTTGAGGCAAAGAAATAATGCACCTGCTTTCACCTGTGGCTTGAGAGTAGTGGGGATGGTGCTTATGAATCCAAAGAACACAACCCTGTCTGTTCCTTCAAGGGCAAAGCCCGAAAAATGCAATGAATAATAAGGAATCAGCACCCATCCAAGAGGTGTTTTCTCAATAATTTCAAAGTTCCACAATGCATATAAAAGTATACGGTCTTGTGACAAATAAGTCAGGACTTTAGTAAGGTTTTCTTTTCCAAAATTCTTTATTGTAGTGATGCAAGACAGGGAAAAAATCCAAGAACACATATGGATTCCCTTCTTAGCCGACGCGTTTCGTCTCAAACATTGAGACTTCTTCAGGGCTAAGGATGAAACATACAACAATTATACACTAATAAACATCTACACTTACACATAAGTTAAAAACAATGGATGAACATTAAAATACCCAAGCATGTTACGTTTACTGGATTAATCCAAGTTGGTCAACATTTTGATTGGAAAGAATTCTTGACTGATTCCATGTGCAGGGACCCGGAGCACTTATTCAATATAGATCTTAAGTGTAGAATTTCACCTTTCTTTGGAAAGGCCTGCAGAGAAAACAGATAATGCAGCCTATAGACATAGGCGACAATTGGCCCACTTCTTCATAATGAGCTCACAAAAGGTCCAGAAGGAAGCATATATGTATAATTTTATGATTCCTTGGCGAACTGTGTAAATCTCCCTCACAAATAGTTTTTATGATAGAGAAGGAGAAAAGGACACTGTAGCCTCATAAACTGCCATTATATGGTTAAAAATAGACTATGCCTTTAAGAACCCAGAGACCACCAGTATCCCATCATGCTCAGTGTGTGAAAGTTGATTTAGTTATTTTTGAAGGTGATGCATGATATGTGGATCCCATGGTTACGCTCTATACAAATGTAAGCAGGGCCTACATGCAGGATGCACTGTTTCTAAAGAGAATAATTCTCACAATTTCATACAAATTGCGTGTTCAAAATGATATGTAATCAAAAAGAGTTATTACGTTGCAAAAAACAAATTTATTTGCAATGGGATATATTCTCAAATCATACCATTGTCTTCAATAATTTGATTAAATAACAGAAGTTGTAGTGCCTATATGTCACTATACATTAAATTTCTCAATCCGTGCAACAACGCAAAATATTACTATGTACATCATTATAAGAACATGTTGCCTAATTTCTTGTCTCAATGGCTAAACTTACGAAGAAGCGTCGCCCTATGCATTTCGGGAAGCCCTGTTCCCTTCTTCAGGGACGAATACCTTCAAACCCGGTACTGCAGGCTATATTTGCGCTACGTTCATCAAGTCTGTTATAGAACCTAAGTTCACGGGTAGATGAGACAAAAGTGATCCTAGCGCCTCAACACTCGAGCCGAATTGTTCAAGGTGTTCATTAATAGTAGCGACAGTAGGAGAAACTCTTAGTACTTCTTATATCCACCAGGATTCACTCTGCATTGTTCCCGCTGTAGAAAAACCTCTTCTTTGCGAGCAACTTCGGTTTGTAATCTGTAGCTGCTATACCAAAGATCAATCCAACGACGATCCCATAGTTACCACTGTCCAATCCACCGGGAGGACGGAGGGTTACTTATGACTTAATGGCAATTCCCCTGCGAGAGAACTGGAGTAACTGGTAAACTATTCCTTCTCTAGTAGGGGATTTCCATTTATAGTAATAAGCACTGAATAGAGTAGCAACCCCATTCCTACTAAGAGCGGTGGAGAGGACAGCAAATCCACTACGGTAGTTTAACCTAATACATTTCTGAGGAAAGCCTGTCTTACTTTATCTTCTGCTCTAGCATCAGAGTCTAGGCAATAATGCTTAGTGAATGTATGACCAGACGTCCACGTGGCTGCTTTGCAAATATCCGGAAACTGGATATTACTTAATAAAGCAGCAATAGCTGCTTTGCCTCTAGTGCCTTACAAAATTTTAAATATGCTTCCTTCTGGCCCTTTTTTGAGCTAATTATGAAGACGTTGTTCATTGTAGCCTATGTCTATTGGCTGCATTATCTGTATTCTTTCTTAGGTGTCTCTGCAGGCCTTGCCGAAGAAGGGTGAAAATCAACACTTGAAGAGATATATATTGGAAGTGCTCCGGGTCCCTGAATGTAGGCGGGACTATTCAGTGCTTATGACTGTTTTGGAAATTCCCCTACGACAGAAGTGGAGTTACAGGTAGAACTATTCCTTCCTCACCAACCCTCCCCATTCTGTGAACTATACTTTTTTTCTTTCTCGATCTCAAATGTCCCAAAATAGAGATCTACACACTGGCCATAGCAATTTGCAGATGGGCTCTGCTTTTGAGGACGTGGACCGCCTAGCAAGCAAATGACGTCAACGCACGTGGGTGGCATTTATATGCAGCTCTGCACATCACTTCTAAAGTGGGACAACATCGGCGCAGAGCTGCACAATGGCACTTATCGTCCTGTAGTAAGGCGAACACTTTCTGAAGCCAGTCTGATGCCAGGGGAATCTGAAGTTAGAGTATCAACCAGAAAGATCATTACTGAGTGTAAGTAACTTATAAATTGGTAACTTGCCAGAGAGCTAGAGAGGAAAATCTACATGGGCTAGGTATCATAACTTTACCAAGCACTGTAGAGAACAATTACCCCAAACAATCACCTTGACGGCCTACCTAATCTTGAAAAGCTTGGTGTACTATGATGTTTGAGTCTAATGTGCTAAACCAGCTGGAACTACTTTAGACCTGTATGTGTGGGCGTTCCTCAATTGAGATACGGTAAGTTACCAATGAATACGTTGCTTACCTCATCTCCATCGAGTAACGCCTACACATATAGGCCTAAAGCAGTTCCAGCTGTTAGCACATTAGACCTGTACATCATTATGCACCAAGCTTTTCAAGATTAGTGAGTCCGTCAAGGTAATTGTTGGGGAAATTGTTAAAGTTATGATAACCTAGCCCTTGTTTGTTTTCTTCTCTAGCTCTCTGCATTTCCATCCATGAGCTTAACAATCGGGTGTGATCAAGGAGTGTTCTACTGATTTGAGACCGATAGACATCAAAATAGTCTCCGACTTCGACAGGGTATCCAAAATGCACCCTTGGGGAGGTTTGCCTCCCTCTACACACAGTTTGAGTCTGGCATAGCTGGGTACTAAAAATTCTTGCTGGAGAAGCAGAACTTTTATGTATGCATTGTAAACGTCCTGTTCATTTCTCAACAGTGGTCCACTCCTATGGTGTTTGATAAATGCATGGCTCCCCCCACGCCCACACACACACACACACACATGTGTAGTGTTTGTATAACAAAGGTGAGGGATCAGGGTATTCTTCCACACTTGGCCTGGCTGAATGGTAGTGAATTAGCTAGAGATATGTGACCCAACCTTCCTGGCTTCCTTTAAACAGCGGCAACATTCAGAGGTACAGTACATGTGTGAAAGGCCCTATTGCACAACAGCAGTTTAGTGATAGGTCAACTATGTTCTGGAGGTGATTTCTATACAAAAATCTGCTACATAGTTTAAACGTACTACTTGGCGCAGGGGGCATCCAGATCCCAGGGAAACGCACCAACCCAAAATGTTTTTAAAACGTTGTGGCTTGGCAAAATATAAGAAGGTATGAATTGTATCGATATTGGCACCTATTCCTCACTACAAAAGGCAAACTGGCTTATACTCTTTCTCTCACTACTATGCTCTAAATGACTACCCAGCCACACATCAGAACACCTTTTTTAGGTCTCCCGTGGCGTACTGCGCACATGCGCAGTCGACCTGTGAGATTTTATGTTTCAGAGTGAACTTCACTAGCGAGGGTAAAGCCCCGCCCCTCTTCTCCAGCCATTGGAGAAGAGGTCCTAGGGACGTTCTTCTTTCTCTTTAAGCCCCGTCCTTTTCAGATTGGGTTTCTTGACTTACTGCTGAAGTAAAAGGTTTTTGATCTTCTTTATGGGTCCAGATGGCCCCATAAAGAAGATAAGGAGTCCGCAGGAAGTCCGGGAGCCCAGTCTGAAAAGGACGGGGCTTAGAGACATGTGTGTCATGGCACAAAAAACCCCCACGCATTTGAGAACAGCTTTAAATCGGTTTCCATCGGTACGGCTCAGCTATCTCCCATTACAGGGCTGTGTCACAGAAGATACAAGGGCAGGCGCGTCTGCTGCATCCACTGAAAGTGCCTTGCCTAGCCGCCCAGTGTCCGTGTGCATTAGCGTGTGCTGTACGTGCTGTTTCTGCTATGGGCTGTAGGCAGGGACATGCAAACAACAAAAGCCAGCCGTGATTGTTGTCCAGCATTCACAATCTCAATACTGCCCATGAGGGCCCTACGGTGACAAGCGGCACCGAACCTCCCACTCACCCACAAAGAAACCCTTGGTCTCCATCGGTACGGCTCAGCCATCTCCCATTACATGGCAGTGTCACAAAAGATACGAGGGCAGGCGCGTCTGCTGCATCCACTGAAAGTACCTCGCCTAGCCGCCCAGTGTCCGTGTGCATTAGCGTGTGCTGTACGTGCTGTTTCTGCTATGGGCTGTAGGCGCGGGCATGCAAACAACAAAAGCCAGCCGTGATTGTTGTCCAGCATTCACAATCTCAATACTGGCCACGAGGGTCCTACAGCGACAAGCGGCACCAAACCTCCCCCTCACCCACAAAGAAACCTCCGGTCTCCATCGGTACGGCTCAGCCATCTCCCATTACAGGGCTGTGTCACAAAAGATACGAGGGCAGGCGCATCTGCTGCATCCACTGAAAGTGCCTCCCCTAGCCTCCCAGTGTCTGTGTGCATTAGCGAAATACAACGATACATAACTGCAGGTAAACAAAAAATACATGGATTTTTTTTTTTTAAAGCAGCGGCTCACGATTTTGCGAGAAAGAGGGCGTCCATCACAATAACCATTTACTAAGCCAAACGTTTTGGCTTTTGTGTTGTGAACACGGCACTCAAAGCTTTACACGCCGAAAGGTGCACCAGGGAGAGAAGCAGTGCAACCTTCCATCCCATGAAGTACAAGTCTAACAAAGGCGGCGGCAGCAAAATCAACCCACCCCCACACATAGAAACTTACAGCATGGGTGGGGGGAGAGTTGTGAGTGGGGGAAACTTGGGGCGGCTCTCAGCGCTGCAGCCCTGTGGAGGAGAGTTCAACATCTGATTCTGCCATGTGCTTTATCCAGGAGACAGGGCTCCAGGAGACAGGGCAGGGTGATAAAGGGGCACACCAGGAGCGATTACTGGGGCGATGGGCAAGCGAAGGAGGGGGCGCAGGGACAGGGGACGTGGTATGGGGCAGAGAGAGAGGACATTGGAAAGAAAATGGTAGAGTACAGGGAAAATGTGAGGGGAGAACCGTAAAGAGATGCCAGGGATAATGTGGGATCTTCGTGTAGGGGAGAAGGCATGGGGGAGAACACGAAAGAGAAGGGGTGGCAGAAGCGCGAGACAGGAGAAGATGGGGTGTTGTGACGTAGTCTCACCCGTGTAAGTGATGGGTCGCCTCTCCTGTACCGCTGTTAAAGGGCTGGCCGTGAGGGAGGGTGCCCAGGACTGAGGCGGGCAGCGAGTGAGCCTGGCAGGAGAGAGAGAGCGCGAGAGAAAGAAAGCAAGCATGCTGCACAGGTGTGGCGAGTGGCATAAAGGCCCCAGTCACGCCTAGTTTACCCCTCCTGGCTGCGGTAACTCCAGAAACACTGCCTGGTCTCCAGCCCGTTGTTTTCTCTGAAACGGATCTCACTTCCCCGTTTGGGCATCACCCAAGGTCTGCACTAAAGTGGCAAGGACGGAGCAGTATATTGATAGCTGCAGGCTCTGTTAGAAACATGTTTTTGCGTCTTCCTCTTCAGTTAGGAGGGAGGGAAGAGTGCCTCCCATTTGCCCACTTGTACCCGCTGGCACAGCCGGTTCATCTCTTGCCAGCCTCATCTCTGCCCCTCGTGCTGCAGGGCTCCGGGGGGGCGGCAGACGGGACTGTGGGTAGAACAGCGGGCAAGGTCCAGCCATTGTGTTGGAGCGGCTCAGATGCATCTTCAGGGCCCCAGGGCTCAGTATGACCACCCGGTCCCAGTCGCTGGTCGTGCAAACCTGTGTGCAGGAAGCGCTGGCGGGTGGCGTGGCAGAGGAAGAAGAATCAGTGCGTGTCCGGCGGGCCGGCAGCCCCGTCTGGCTGGGTGGCGGGTGGCGGGTGGCTGTGGGTGTGTCGCCGGGGAACCGGCACGCTGATGGGGGTCAACTGGCTCTGGCTGCGCGGGCGCAACTCTTGTCCCAGCAGAAAAAAACATTGGCAAAGCCAGTAGGCCTCATCGACATAAGAACTATTGGCTTTGTCAATGTGATTGTTTTAGTCATGTTGTACATTGTGGTTGTGTGTGTGTGTGTGTGTGTGTGTGTGTGTGTCTCTGTGTGTGTGTGTGTGTGTGTGTGTGTGTCTCTGTGTGTGTGTGTGTGTGTGGGTCTGTGTGTGTGTGGCTCTGTGTGTGTGTGTGTGTGTGGCTCTGTGTGTGTGTGTGTGTGGCTCTGTGTGTGTGTGTGGCTCTGTGTGTGTGTGTGTGTGTGGCTCTGTGTGTGTGTGTGGCTCTGTGTGTGTGTGTGTGGCTCTGTGTGTGTGTGGCTCTGTGTGTGTGTTGCTCTGTGTGTGTGTGTGTGTGTGTCGCTCTGTGTGTGTGTGTGTGGCTCTGTGTGTGTGTGTCGCCTGTGTGTGTGTGTGTGTCGCTCTCTGTGTGTGGCTCTGTGTGTGTGTGGGTGCAAATGCAATAGGTCTCGCATTTGCGAGAGATTAAGCTATTGGCATTTTAAATGACAATGCCATTTATTTATCTGTTTTCAAAACCAACACATAAATAAAAATGTTGGCATTTACAATGCCAATAGCTCTAACTTTTGCAAAGGCGAGACCGTTGCATTGTAAATGCTTGTTTTCCTAGTGGGACTGAGAATACAGAATGGTACAACATATACTGTTTGCAGTGGTTATCGTATTTACCAATAAATAATTGCGAACAAATTGCTTATTAACCGTATGTGATATTTGCAGGGTATTTTCCAAAGATCCTAACAGAATTTAATTTAAATCAAAATATGCTTCATCTCTTTAGGAAGAACTGGACCCTTTGCTTCTTCATCGGATTAATCTTTAATTGTTCTTAACATGATTTACTTGGAAATTATTAAACCCTCTGGAATTTCGGAATATCTGTAACATGCTTTTGTATAGCTCTATACTAAATAAGTGACTGTCAATTGTTTCTAAAATCACTGCATACCTCTTTACGTCTGTCCAAACACCACAAACAGAAAATGACATAGCCTCCAAGCACTACATGCACAAAAGGCTTAATTTTAATCCTTATTGATCCAACTATAGTGAAACAATTCTAAGAGCTCACAAAATTCAAAAAGTAGATGGATGGCAACCACCCACAACACGTTCCTCCAATATAAATGGCCTTTCCAAAGGTTACGTGGCTCTTTGTGGCATACATATATACCTGCATGGCTCAGTTTATTTCGGGGGACACACTCAAATGAACAGTAATGACAACAAGTTACCACAAGATGAATTAGGGAACAGTGAGTTCAAGATAAAATGCAGCACTTAATTGCAATGTATGAATATAATACACAAGCTTTCAATAGCTTACTTTTAATGTATTCATGTTTTCAAATAATAAATCATATCATCAAGTCTGTCTGGTTTCATAGTTGTGAAAATGACGAATGTTAACTTCGTGTTACTTTTATGTGCATGAATACCTTGACAATAGATCCCTCCAGACTTGCGTACCTTATAATTAACAGTTGGGATTTTCTGAGCTGAACAATGGGATACTTTTTTGACTGACCACTTCTAACGGTGCCTTCCTCATTTGTAAAATGTTCCTAGGTGCCAGACTAAATCTGAAATATTTTTCAGCATAGCGCCTGATAGCCAGTAAGAGGCACTTTGTGGCTGTGCTTGGATTTAGGTCTACCCCAAAGTGACTGTTTAAGTCATATATATATATATATGTGCCACTGTTATGTTAAATATTATTTGTAATGCGTTCGTACGCCCGTGGGCTTCATGGCGCTGTAGCGAGGAGAACATAACACAATAAAAAAGAACGCAACCCTACTTGTAAGCCTGTCTAAAAAGCAACGTCTTGAAAGAATGTCTAAATGTGAGAAGGTTAGGACTCTGCCTGAGAGAATGTGGGAGTGAGTTCCAAAGGCCAGTTGCCAGAAGGTTAAAGCAGCTGCCGCCCAGGCGTTTTTTCTTGAAGGACGGTACAATTAGAAGGTCTTTTTTTGCAGAGCGTAAATTTAATGAGGGACTGTACCTAGAGACAAGATGTTGAATAAACTTGGGACCAGTGTTTTGTAGGGCTTTAAAGACAATACAACCATGACTCTTTGCGCTACTGGCAGCCAGTGGAGCTTTTCAAGGCCTGGACTAATAGATTGCCATTTAGGTTGTTTAAGAATTAGTCTGGCTGCCTGATTTTGGACTAGTTGGAGTCTTTTGAGCTGGCCCACTGGTAATCCAAGATATAAACTATTTGAGAAGTCGAGGCGAGACATAACAAGGGCTATGATGACCTGAATGAGGGCGGGGTAAGTAAGAAATTGGGCAATTTTTTGTATCCTCCGCAGTTGAAAAAAGCCAGAGGAGACAACAGCTCCAACTTGACCCTTGAGTGAAAGGTCAGCGTTGAGTGTGACTCCTAAGCTTTTAACTGAGGAAGAATTGCAAGGTGGCTTTCCCATGGTTGTTGGCCAGAACTGAGGGCCCCAACTTAGCTCACTTTTCCCAGGCAAGATCAATTCGGTCTTGCCTGGGTTAAGTTTGAGGTGGTTCAGGTTCATCCACCGTTAAATGTGCTCCATGGTGTTCTGAAATTCTGTGACTGAGTCTGGGGTGTTGAGAGGGAATACAAGTTGAAGATCATCTGCATAATTATATATGGTGACTTTAAAGCTCTTTAAGGAATGAAGTAAGGGACGGAGGTACAGGTTAAATAATAAAGGTGAGAGTGAGGATCCTTGAGCGACCCCACATGTGGAAGAGGTTTTAGGAGCTGTAAAAGGACCAAGCTTAACAGACTGTGTGCGTCCAGTGATAAGAGGCAATCCAACTCAAGGCAGGGCCCCTGAGGCCGGCCTGTTCGACACGGCTGACCAGAATGGAATAGTCAACCGTGTCGAATGCGGCCGACAAATCAAGGAGCACATGGGGCTGGTGGATGCCTTTATCCGCGTTAGAACGCAGCGTATTCTGGACAACAAAAATGACGGATTCCGTCGAATGACCGGGACGGAAACCGGCCTGATTAGGTTCCAAATAGTCTGTTTTTTCAATGAAATTAGACATACAATTCGCAACATGAGCTTCCAGTATTTTGGAAAGATAAGGGAGTAATGAAATGGGTCTATAGTTAGTCAAATTTTGTGGGTCTGCTTCTGGTTTTTTTAACAAAGGAATAAGCAGGGCATTCTTGAAATTATTAGGCACTTCACCTCTGGACAATGATTTGTTAAGCAGGGAAAGAATCCCCTGCGGAATGGCAAGGCCAATTTCTCTATAAATGTGCGGGGGGCAGACATCATTAGGGGAGCCGGATTTAACACGACCCAAAAGGTTAGAACAAGTTTTTGTGTCAATGGGAATAAAAGTGTGAAGCAGCAAAGGATTATAATGGATGTCATTCAAGGGGGCCGGGGTAGGGAGATCCAGAATACTCTGTTTAATGATGGTAGTTTTGTCAAGAAAAAACGTGTTAAGGGAGTTGCAGAGTTCTTGTGTAGGGGTAACTGAGGGTGCAGTTCTATCACTGCTGCTGAGATCTTGCACTATTTTAAAAACATCTTTAGATTTGTTATGTGAGTTTAAAATAATTTCTGAGAAATACTCAGTTTTCTGTTTCAAAATAGAGTTTTGGTAATTTTTACGGGCAGCACAGTAAATCTTTGTCGTGTGGAGAGTACATGTAGAATGCTAACAACAGTTTTTTTCTGAACGTAGTGTACTACCACGGATTCCAAAAAGTAATTGTTCGTGTCAATGTGCAGATCTCCAATTTAGGACCTTTTTAGAGGGCCAAGACTTGGTTTCATAGAAATGGGAAGTGTGAGGCAGGTAAGGAATCTGCAGTGGTTAAGATATCCCCCAGAAAGAGCCTTACCAAAGGTATTAACTTGTTCAACTGACGATACTTCTAATTACAGATACCTCACCCTTAGAATAGACGCCAAAGCAGTATTTCCGCAGAGGTGGGTCAGTGATAAGACTCAGAACAAAAAGTTCCTGCAGGTCCGAACTGCCAAAATCCCCTTCCCGTTACACTTGGTTGTCGAGGTAATAGTGTTTGTGAACATGTGCACTGATATCCATGTTAGTCTGACAGATATTCAGGACAGTTACTCTTCGTGCCAACACAGTGGCAGCAGCCTCGGGTGCAGTGGGCCCTTTACCTTTCTGCTTCATTATCATCAGTCATCCAATCTCTTCAGACAGAGAATTGTCCATTTATACACAGTTGCGTTTCTGTACTGCTTTGCCTTTCTGTGGCCCAGAGAGCCTCAGAAAGAGTTGATGATTCATTCTGCCTTACCTAAAACAGCCCACATTGACATTGTAGTACATAATCAACAAATGTACTTCTTTAATAAGGGTATGTTTTAATTTGGAAAGCCTTGCCATTACTTGAGCAATATGGTGTCCAATGTATTCATGTTCAGGCCACACAAGTTACAGGTGCCACATTCAGAGAAATCAGTTGGATGCATCCAAGTATTTTTAAGTTCATAATGAGTTGTGTAGAAACTGTTCATCAATTTATCTCCTCAGCTCTACGAAAATTGATTAGTTTTGTGTGATATTTTATTTTAAATGATTGTGTTGGCTAAGAAGACGCCAGTGTTTGCGAATAATACTCCTACGTTTACCAGTTGGTAACTGGTCTCGAAATTCTCACCTCTCTTAGACTGCTTAGGTGGAAACTGATTTACTATGTTGAATGCAACAGATTCATACAGTAAGATCACACCCACTAAGACCACTTCATTCAGTATATTTTTGAGGTCGTCCTCTACTATGACTTTCACAGTCCGATCACTTCTGCCTATTTGCAGTCTTAGTTGCCTAAGACCAAATATATAGTCGGGTCTTCCAGCTAGGGCAGAATTTGCCTTGCAACCATTCCATCCATAATGTTCCCTTAAAAAGGACTGAGTGACAAGGCAGTAACTGGTCCACCAATGATCTGTCTGGTGGTTCCGTGTTTTTTAAGGAGGGTTTAGTAGGAGGCAGACTTCATTTTGTGCAACAATGCCATTACCACCTCAACAGAAATTATTAAATGTGGAGGTCGGCTGTGGTACAAATATTGTCCATAAGGTGGATATACTGGTCTGATGTTCAGGACTCTCTGATGGTGTGATAGATATTTTGGATTTTAGTAATAGTGCCAATTCGTTACATAAGTCCTTATTTGGAGTCACTTTCTTCTTGAATGCAGAGTGCTGCAGAAAATTGTGTATCACAGAGCTCATTTACTCCTGAGTTCTCATCAGTAATGCTGGCGGAATAAATACATTCTGACATGGCATCAGTGAAGTTTTTATATGCCCATAAACTGCTTCAGTAGAACAAGAGATACCCCAATTACACATTTGTTGGCTGACCAAAGGCTGTTCCTTCATAGTGCATTGCTAAACTATGCATTATACCATTTAATAGTTTTAATGTGCAGGGAGCATCTTGATCTTTAACCACCAGATTGTTGTTTGACAACTTGCGGAGTGTCTCTTCCACATTATATTATTGCCTTTACTGTATCAAAAGTTAGTTCAGTATTTGCATTCTCTGTCTGTTGATTTTAGAACATAGGTGTACAAGGTTTGCCACAGGATAGGGATCTAGTTGTTTTACTTTAACAGGCAGGCTGACTTAGAAAGGGACTTGGTAGTTGTCAGCTCAGATTTGCTGAGGAAAAAAACATTTGATGAGTGGGTACCTTGTCCATGTTATGTTATGCGGATTTGTAAAGCGCATGGCTGCCCCAGCAAAGGGGCGTCCCGGCCATGTCCATGTGGGTTTAGCAAAATGAATAGATGTAGTTCATTAGATCAGCAGACCCTATTATTTATAGGATTGCTCACATATATATCAAAGTCTCACATTAAAAAATGTTAACCACCTGTATAATTGCTTTAGCAGTTGCTTAAGTCACATAGACTAGACATTTTACATTCAAATCCACGGAGTAGTAAATCAGGAAAAGTATAGAATGATGACTTCTGATAACAAATGACCAGGGACATGCTAGCAAGTCCCAGAACTGGATTCCCACATTGATAAACACATTTGGCATAACATCAAAACTCAGTACCACTTTGCCACCGCAAGCATGCAGCCAGCCGTTGTGACTAACCGATAACAGATGTGTTGTAATGAGATGAAATATTTTCAAGGGCAGAAATATGGTTTTTTGGGCAGTATTGTGTGCTTGAATGTGGTAAATGTAAGTAAATTGCATGACCTTAAAGCAGTTCAATCTTCTCAGCCTTCAAGTTAATTCCAAAAGGAAAATTGTAGCAATGCTGTATCCTAAAGACACCTTTTCATTGCAGACATTGGTATGGCAGCAGTATATACCACTCCTGCATGTTTTGTCCAGGCATTAGTGCCTGGGAGTGTCTTCCAGAATACACGCAACTTTCTGTCAGAAGGCTGTATTCAAATTCTTTACTTGACGCCTAGTTGGAAGCAAGCCTTATTTTATCTTCTCATCCATGAACGTTCATAAAATATATCTTTCTAAAGACATTATTTGCACTGAAACACTTGCAACTAACCTTTATATATCGACCAGTGTAAGAAAGTAGGATCTGCTTTTATGGTTACCCCCACTCTTTGCCTGGTGTTATGCAGTTTGACTAGTCTGGCTGGGATCCTGCTAACCAGGACCCAAGTCTACGTGCCTTCTCCCCTAAATCTTCTATGGTAAGTACTTGGGTACACCCAAGAATGACTACTGGTGTACCCTTATAAGTCCCTAGTATATGGAACCAAGGTACCCAGGGTATAGGTACGCAAAACAACAGTTGATGGGACAGAATGCAGAACAGTGTCATACATTCCCCCCAGTACAGAGACCTGGGCCTAAATCCATCGTTTTTTTTACACTCCACACCACCCCAGTTCAGACATGGCCATATGCAAATCAGCCTTGACCCTGTGCCTCATGGGAACAGTCCAGCCCGAACTGCCAAGCCATGCCTTTCCTGGACCGGAATCAAGCATCCTAGGACCGGTTTCTGGCTATCAGGCGTCTTCAGCCAGGATAGCTTGACTCCAGTGGTGTGGAGAGCATGGGACTCACGTCTGAGCATACCCATCCCACTCGGGGTGACAAATGCAAAACAACAGGGTATAGGTACACCAGGGGTCTCCCATGGGCTCAAGCTTGTATTATGCCACCCAAGGGAGACCATTCAAACTGTGACTCCAGGCCTGCCAGTGAGGCCTGTTTAAGCTGGTGCTAGCACCACTTTTAGATATGTTTTCTTATATCTGAGGTCACTGCACTTAAAAATTGTCACCCCTAAGGCATGCCTTTCAGTCCTGAAGGCAGGGTGCTCGGTTCTAAGTGTGAGGGTGTCACTGCATGAGTGGGACACCCCTACAACCTTGGGAGTCCATTCTCCCGGGTTGTAAGTGCATCAGCCATTACGAGATACAGAGTGGCCATGCATCATAACGCGATGACCATCTTTAAACTGGCTGGAATTAACCCTATTGTGTTTGGTATCAAACATGTTGGACTCATACCCCCACCGCGGAAATGGTGTGGGGGGTATGATTCCATGCACTTTATAGCTTTTCCGGGAGGCCCTCCGTTCTCCCTGTACCAGTCTTCTAGACCCAGATCGGAAACTATAGCTGCTGCCTACCAGAGACCCGATTTCTGTCGTGCTGCTGAGCCAAGCTCGAGCAGAGGAAGTCAGGACCATAGGTATTCTGTCACAGGGAGGTGTGACCACCTCCCAGACAGCACTTGCCAGCGCCACTCAGTCTGCTTGAAGGGCACATTTGGTGCCCTTCTTGCATTCTCCAGTTCAAACCAGCTCAGGGAGCCGTTGTCTCTCGCTCTGGTGCAAACTGGACAAAGGACATGGGAGTATCCTCCCCACTGTCCGACCCCTCACCTGGGAGGGACCCCTGAATGGTCCCAACCCTTTTCTTAGGGTACTTAAGGGCTTATCTGTGAGTGGGTCCCTATATTCATCGTGGGACAAGATTCTGATCAGACACCACTTCATCTTCGACCATCTAAGCACTCTGGACTTCGCTGGACTTTGCTCTGGGCACCGAGATTGCAACTGGGAAGACTCCTGCTGCTCCTGGTCTCGTCGTACTG
Organism: Lissotriton helveticus; assembly: GCF_964261635.1. Taxonomy (NCBI): domain Eukaryota; kingdom Metazoa; phylum Chordata; class Amphibia; order Caudata; family Salamandridae; genus Lissotriton; species Lissotriton helveticus. Next base: position 102,989,155 of record NC_136067.1, read on the forward strand.
CTCGTCTGCTGCAAAGTCTGTGCCTGTGCTCCATACAGGATCCTTCCAAGGTCTGTGGACATCTCAGACACCTGCAGGAATTTCCCACAGACTGCGAAAGGTTCAGCAACACAGGTGGTGGTTCTTTAATTCCCTCGAGGCCTGCACTGTCTTTTCACCGAGTTTGAAGCCAGAATCCCTCATTGGAACTGCAGGAACCGAACCCTGTGCATCACGTCTACTTGCCCTTACCAAGGCTTCTCATCCAGGGGATACACATCAATATTCATAATCTATGAATAATCCCCGCCCACGTGCGGGATCCCGGAGTATATAATACATATAATATATATATATATATATATCTCCTAATGCCCATTAGTTTCGGGCAGTGCGATCCCTCTGCGGCCTGGAACCGCCGCATAATATGTAACCAAAAACGCCCAGAAGCTTGAGGCCGCACAGCACTGCAGGTGAGTAACCACTCTATTTAAACCAAGCAGGCAGCTTAACATCCCTTGAAGTCCATGCCCTGACGTGTTTCGATGCCGCTGTTTGCATCTCCTCAGAGGCCGTGTCAGCGGACGTGATTTGTGGCTACCGCATCTCCTCTGTGTGTTTCCGTAATAAGGGGCTTCAGTGCTCCTCCTTTGGTGGCATTTTTAAATGCACGCTGGGATTTGAGGTCTCATTTTGCCAATTAACGCCCTCTAGTGGGTTACCTCCGCTGCAGCTAATTATGGGCATTAGGAGAGAGGAAGTTTCGTCTCATCCAAGGCTCAATGGAGAGGCGAGAAAAATTGTCCATAATTAGCTGCAGCGGAGGTAACCCACTAGGGGGCGTGTTATATTTATATATATATATATATATATATATATATATATATATATATATATATATATATATATATATATATATATATATATATATATATTTCAAAACAAAGGATGCGGCACACCAAATGGCTTGTTGCTCATTTTAATAGCAAGCTCTCCCCCACCAACGCGTTTCAGCCACCAAGGCTTTGCTCACGGTTGGTAAGTACTTCTTTAATTTCTACTTGTATACCCACCTCTGCCATTAAGTGGCATTGTGGGATATGTAGTTTCACAAAATATCCACATTTTTACACAAAACAGAAAGACAAATGCGCTTCTTATTTGAGTATCATAATGTTCAATGTCATTCATAGTATTCAGGGTTAGTACCCCGCATCCTACTATCATTTTATCAGTATTGCTTGAGTGATGGTATAGTACCCATCCTATATTGATTACAGTTCAGAGTTTTTTTGGGTCGCTTATTCCAAATGAACATAAAGTTCTTCATCATTATTGATGCCAGCCGGCTGTTTAGTTCTAAATTTAATGATGAGTTGCGATTCAGCTTGACGTAACCTGCGAGTTCGGTCACCTCCACGGTTACCTTCTGGTATCATTTTGATTCCGTAGAAGCACATTGCTCTCCAGTCACCCTTTTGGCATGTCATCATGTGTTTGGCGGTAGCATAAGCCATGTTTGCATTTTTCACCGCACGTATGTGCTCCAAGATACGCTTTTTTAACATGCATGTTGTGCTTCAATATATTTTTTTCCGCGCTTACATTCTATCATGTAAATGATAAATCTTGAAGTACATGTTATATTTTCTTCAATCACCATGATTTTCCCATTCTGTTCTTGAATGTTTGTCATATTCTTGCCTATCTTGCAGGCTTTACATGATTTGCAAGCTTTAAATCCATTTTGTTGTTTCGTAAGCCAGTCTGTTTTTTGTTTAGTTTGAAAGTGACTTTTAACCAGCATATCTTTTAAAGAGATGTTTTTTCTATAGGTGACTGTAGGCTTGTTACCTACTAGTTCTCCGATATCAGGATCCCCTGAGATCAAATGCCAATACTTTCTCATTTTGTTTAATATGCTTCCACTTTCTTTACTGTAAGTTGTTATGAATCGCGGAGGATTTTTCTCTGTCATGTCTTTCGGTTTTTCCATTAGTATTTCAGTTCTGGTTTTTTTATCAGCTCTTTTTTTGCACTTTTTGAGTACCCGTTCATTGTATCCTCGTGCTTTGAATCTGTTTTTGCTTTCTTGAATTTTGTCTTCCGCATCAGTTTCTTTTGAACAGTTTCTTTTAATTCGAATGAACTCCCCATAGGGAATACTGTCATCTAGTTGCCTGGGGTGAAAACTCGTCCCATGTAGGACACTGTTTGTCGCGGTTTTCTTTCTAAAGAGAGTGGACTCCATTTTGTTGTTTTCTATAAAGATTTTGGTATCCAAGAAATCGATTTGTTTCTTGCTGGTAGTACATGTAAACTGTAAACCCACTTCATTTTGGTTCAGTTTTGCAAAATATTCCTGGAAATCTTTATCTGTTCCATTCCAGATGAGGAATAGGTCGTCAATATAACGTACCAATAAAATTACTTTGTCCATCTCAAGTTGATATTTAGTGTCCCAAGCAATGGTTCGTTCCCACCAACCCATGGTGATGTTGGCATAATTAGGGGAAAATGAAATTCCCATTGCTGTTCCACACAGCTGTTTGAACAGTTCTGTATTAAATAGGAAGACATTATTCGTGAGGCAAATATTGATCATTTTGAGAAGCATTGTCGTATGATTTAGTAGTGTGATACTACGTTGTCTCAAAAAATATTCACACGCTGTCATACCGATGTCATGTCTAATGGATGTGTATAAAGAAACCACATCGATGGTGACCAGAAGAAAATTAGGATCCCAGGTTATTCCCATCAATATTCTTAGGAAATCTCCCGTGTCTTTCAGGTATGAACTCATACTTTGAGCGATGGGAGCTAGAAATGTGTCCACATATCTGGACAGATTCTCATATAAAGAATTACATGATGATTCGTTCGGTCTTCCCGGTGGATTGATCATAGTCTTATGATTTTCGGGAGAAAATAGATACAAGGGATCACCGGAAAATCAGTTGTTAAAAATTTGCATTCATCATCACTGATAAGTTGTTCTTCATACCATCTTTGTATTGTCTCCTTCAGATCTTTGGTCATTTTCTCCATTGGATTTGTTTTCAATCTGCAATAGTTGTTTCCATCGTTTAGCTGTCTTAATGCTTCTCTGACATAGTCACTCGTGTCCATTATTACGATATTTCCCCCTTTGTCGGCGGGTTTTATCGTTATATGTTCATTTTCCATCAATTTTTTGACACTAGTTCTTTCTTTTATAGTTAGATTTTCCCTTTGATTGACGTTTCTTTGTCTGGGCAATTTTTCGAGCTCCTCTATCATTGCATCAGAGAACAAGTCAATTTTATTGCCTGGTGACAATACAGGACAGTATCTGGATTTCTTTCTTAATCCGGTGTCCATTCGTTTGTTCGTATCAATTTCCAGTTGTTCTAAGACTTGTGATTCAGTCATTTCCTCATCTTCCATTCCATACATAAGATCAAACATGTTTTTAAGATCTTGCATTTGGTCTATCGATACTAGTGCATTGCTCTCTATGTTCAAGGTTTTATCCATTAATAACTCAGGTTGAGTTTTGTTTGCATGGATTTTTGCCAATTTTAATTTTCTAATGTATTTGTACAAATCGATGTGAACCTGAGTATAATCAAAATGTGCTTCCGGGCAAAATGACAGTCCTTTATTTAAAACCATCTCTTCATCTTTGGATAGGTCATACTTTGAAAGGTTGACTATTAGATTTGATTTCACTGTTTCCTGTTCCGAAGGGGGTACTGTCTTTTTTCGTTTTGACCTTCTGATTTTCCTTGTGTTTCTGAGGGAAGAGGTTTCGGGTTGCCCCGACCTCGACCTGCTGTTCTTCCTCGGCCACCCCCCTTCCAATTGATTTTTCTAGGTTCATCAGTCTGATTTCCTCAAAAAAAGTCAACCTTTTGACTCTTTCTCTTGCGAGCTCGCTGTCACATCCGATTCACTTGTACTGGACACTGTATTACTCGTTTGTGTCGGATAATTCTTTTTCAAGGTGTCATAACGTCTTGCGAAGGTTAGTATCCTGCCATGCATATAATCTTGTTCATCCCGTTTGAACTTGCGTTCTTTCCGTTCTTGGATTTCTTGTTCATATGCTTCCACTCTTATTTCCATCTTTCCTTATTTTTATAAGTTCTTCTTGATTTTTCTCTTTCGTGATGTCTGCTTCCAAATCCTTAATTTTTTGTGTTATATCGCTTATCTCAATTTGAGCGTGTTTGATTAGGATGCGCATCATATTCATGGAGCATTCCGTGTTGTTTTCAATCCAATCTTCCAACAGTTCTACTTTGGTTTCAGGATATGTGGGAATGGTGAAAATTCTGAGCCCTCGTGGAATACATTTGACTTCAATGTAATTTTCAAGAGCGATCACCTCCCAGCTCTTATTAATCTCTTTTTTATACAGCCTTTCTAGCTGATTCATTAATTGCTTAGATGTATTCCCTGTTTCTTTGGAACTAGCACTTGCCTGTGTAGTGCTTTGTTGACGCTCCCCAGATTGAAACATCGTCGATGCCTTTGAAGCTCGTTTTGCAATACGAGCTTCCATTTTCTTAATTTACTTTAATCGTACTCTTTACAGAAGCGCTGTTACCTTAGGGGGTGAGATTGTTTTCAGATTGCTACTTGTTGTTAAGCTATACCATTTGTAATGTTCTCGCTTGTTTCCGTCCGTGTAGTACACGTGCACGGTGATTTTAACAAGTTTACCAAAAAGGCTTCGAGTTTCAGCAGTTTCACTTTCACGGTTGCTCATCTCGCATCGCAGTCTCTCTCTCGGGTGCACATCGGCGGCAGCGCCTCCTCATCCCCCGGACTCGATATGCGAAGGTTCCTGCTGTTACTGTCTCGTACACAGAAGCCAAAACTCTGGCGCACCTGGTCACGTAATTACTCCTCCAAAGTGACCCTTCGTTCAGGGCGCTCTGCAGCCGGTGAATACTATGAATGACATTGAACATTATGATACTCAAATAAGAAGCGCATTTGTCTTTCTGTTTTGTGTAAAAATGTGGATATTTTGTGAAACTACATATCCCACAATGCCACTTAATGGCAGAGGTGGGTATATAAGTAGAAATTAAAGAAGGACTTACCAACCGTGAGCAAAGCCTTGGTGGCTGAAACGCGTTGGTGGGGGAGAGCTTGCTATTAAAATAAGGAACAAGCCATTTGGTGTGCCGCATCCTTTGTTTTGAAATGTTAAATAGATGGACCTGAACCCGGTTCCTTTGACGAGCACCGGCTGCAGAGTGCCCTGAACGAAGGGTCACTTTGGAGGAAAAAAAAAATATATATATATATATATATATATATATATATATATATATATATATATATGTGACGCTAGGTGTTAGCTTTTCCCATTTTGCTCAAAATCAAAGAACCGGTTCTAAAAGAACTCTCACAGTGGAAGAGGGAGTGTTTAATTAATAAGGATGAATTCAATTTCTTGAAAACTGAGTTCCCTATCACTCCCACGCTATACCTTTTGCCAAAGGTGCACAAACAAGTCACCCCAGTTCCAGGGCGCCCAATAATTTCTGCCCATGGTAGCTTATTGGAGGCTATGTCCAAATATGTTGGGTTTTTTCTCCATGATTATGTTACTAACCTTCCTTTGTTTATCAGGGAATTGAAAGAGGTCAAATGGGAAGATGATTATCACTTTTTAGTGATGGACATCTGTTCATTATATACCAGTATTGACCACCAGGTTGGTTTGAATGCAATTGGCCATTTCTTATCGGATAGGAATGTTTGTTTCAATGAGCACACTAAAATGCTGCTGCGTATGACAGAACTTTGTCTAACTAATAACTTCTTTATTTTTAATAAGGAACTATATCAGCAGCTACGAGGTGTGGCGATGGGGGCGTGCTTCTCCCCTAGCTATGCGTGCGTGCACGTAGGCTGGTGGGAGAAGCACGTCCTGGCCGAGACTTTCGTAGATGAGGTCTCTGATCACGTCATCCGATGGTGGAGATTCATCGATGATGTTTGTGTTGTATGGAAGGGCTCAAAAGAATCTGCTTTGGAATTCGTTAATAAGATCAATGTGAACTCATTAAATCTTGAGTTCACTGCTCAAGTTAGTAACATAAAAGTCGAATTTTTAGATATTGAAATCTATATAGAAGAGAATATTATCTGTACTAAATTACACAGAAAAATCACATCTGGAAACCCTATACTCCATGCCAGTAGCGCTCATCCTAAGCACCTTATTAAAAGTATCCCCTATGGGGAGTTTTTACGAATTCAGAGAATCTGCAGCAGAAAAGATGACTTGGACATTTGTCTCACTTAGTCTATGGATAGGTTTCTTGCCAGAGGGTATGACCCTAAGGATTTACAAACTGCATTGGCTAAGATGAAGAAAGGGAAAGCATCGGAGGATGCGCTAAACATAGACGAGACGATGAAACACCCAGTTGTCTCAACTAAACCTGTGGTGAGACTCATTACTACGTTCAGTAGCCAAGATAGAGAAATAAGAAAAATTGTCAGTAAACATTGGCCAATTTTAAGAACGGATTTGACATTAGCTCCCGAACTTACAGCACAACCAACAATTACTTTCAGGAGAGCACCCTCTATGAGGGATGCGTTGGTTAGAACAAGTCCTGAGACAGTTAACCCTGTGAACTGGTTAACGAATAAGAAAGGCTTTTTTAAGTGCAGTTCATGCCATACATGTAAGTTTGGGATAAATAAACAGACCTTTGTCGCTCCGTTCTCTCGTATGTCTAATCAAATTGCAGGCTATTTTACATGTAAAACTGAGTTTGCAGTTTATATTCTTGAATGTAATTGCCAGCTCTCCTATGTCGGCAGTACTAAACTTCCTGTGTCCAATCGTATTTTGCCGCACTTGCGGGCAATCGTAAATTCGGACCCTTCCTATCCGGTTGCCCGACATTTTAAACTAGTGCATCAAAACAATCTTCAGGATCTGAAATACTATGTTATTGACTCCGTTCCCAAATCCATAAGGGGTGGGAATCGGGAGAAAAAATTACGTCAACTTGAAAGTCAATACATTGTACGGCTGATAACTAAAATGCCAAACGGTCTTAATACTGGGGAGGATCTGGTAAATTTCCTTTAAGTGTTAATATTTAGTCTGCTTTTTAAACATGAATTGGGAAATATGTTGGCCATTATGATGACAAACAAACTCTCTTTGGCAATGTTGCAGATAATATGAAACATCTATGTGTATATATATATATTAATGATGAATTTTAGGTATCCTGAAGAGGTATTTATTGTATTTTAATTGGTTTTATGAATTTCACCTGATATTTTAGAGTTTTATTGGTTTAACTAGGTTCTTAGTTTTACTAGTAGTTTTCTCTCGCAGGTGTATAATTAATTCTCCAATTATAACTAAACTATCGTGACCTTTGTTTTCACATATGATTATTGCACTATAGATCTTAAAACGTTGTTTAAGATCTGCTTAACAATCTCTAAAGATCTCTAAGACTGCATAAAAATTATGACATCCTGTTTTGCTGATTTTAATTTGATTTTTGACAAGTATTTGAGTAATCTATTTGTACTTTGTCATTACACTTGGGTGTACTTTAATTTTGGCTCTTTTTTCTCCCCTGAAGAAATTCAGAAATATGAGATATTTACTTGCTGCTATTATTGTCAATATGGGCACTAGCCCTGGATTTGTCATTGTATTTATGAACTCAAACAATACTGTGTGTGATTTTTCTAGCACGTTATTTGCAAAGTCTGTTTTTCATTTCTATGAATTGTTGGGGAGTGTTAAATGGAGCCATGTGTTATTTAAGGGCGTGTGGTCTCTAAGCATGTCATGTGATCAAGGCCTGGGCAACCTGGTTGAAACGCGTCATGTTGGAGGAGAATAAAATTGCACTTTAAGAACTTACCTTTTGTTGCGGTCCGTTCCTGTTTGAGAAGCGCTGGGAGGAGTCTTGCCCTACTTCGTGCTCTGCAAGGACTTGGTTGTTATATATATATATTTATATATATATATATATATATATATATATATATATATATATATATATATATATATATATATATATATATATATATTTATATATTTATATATATATATATATATATATATATATATATATATATATATATATATTTATATAGTGTATATGTGTATGGAACATTCAAAACAACAAGTATGTGGCAAAAATTGTCCAGTGGTCGAGATTTATTGACAACCTACTAATTGTATGGAAAGGAACAGCAATAGAATTCCAGGAGTACTTCGACATACTGAATACAAGTATAGAAACTCTGAAATTCACTTACCAAATGGAAAAAAGTGAAGCCACCTTCCTGGATTTAAAAATCTATATCAAAAACAACAAAATCGAAACCACTCTTCATCGCAAAACAACTGCCACAAACGCCACCCTACAAGCTGATAGTTTCCACCAGAAAACATTAATTGACAGCATCCCATACGGAGAATTTCTCTGAATACGCAGAATCTGCAGTGAGGAAAATGAATGGCTAAAACATAGCGCAAACTCAACAGAAAGATTAAAAAAACGCAAATACAATGCTTGCACGGTAGGAAATTGTTGGAAAAAAGCAAATAAAAAAGCAAGAAAAGAATGCTTGACAATTAAAACACAAACAACAACGAACCCAACAGAAATAAGATTCATTACAGACTACACCCAAAATTCCAAAATGGTAAACTCAATCTTGAAAAAGAACTGGAAGATCCTAAAATTGGATAAAACCATTGGAAAAATGGTGGGAGATCACCCAATAGTGACTTATCGCAGAGCAAAAAATCTTAAAGACCACTTGGTGCATAGTCACCTAGACATTCAAAACAAAAGCAAAGATTGGCTCAAAACCAAAGGGTTTGTGAAAGGTTACAGCTGCAAGGTCTGTCAAATAGCCAAACAAACATGTGAAATCCAAATGGCCAATAAAAAGATGTGGAAAATCCAGAATCAAATCACCTGTAAAAGTAGATATGTGGTATACGTAGTTGAATGCCCCTGTAAACTCAAGTATATAGGGAGCACAACATGCGAACTGAAAAAAAGAATTTTGGAACACACGCACAACCACAAATAAGGACAAAAACAATGCCATAGCCAGACATATGGAAACATTCCATAAGGGTGATTGGAAATTGTTCAAATTTTATGGCATCGACGAAGTAATTGAAAACAAACGGGGAGGAAATTTGGAGAAAATACTTTGTCAAAAGGAATCGCGACATATTTTAAAGTTCAGGACAATGACCCCGTTTGGTTTAAACCAGTCGGAGGAATTATATATACATTTATAACACAAACCCGTCAAAACATTGTAATGAAAAAATGCAAATGTCGTAAATACATTAAATGCCAAATGATAGCACACTGGACCATATATATGGTCAAATTGAAGAATATGCATTATATATGACATTGTATTGTTTAGAAACGGGGTTAATACGTTGAATGTATCAGATAATATCGTTGCCGATTACTGATGAAATCCCTGTTTGAGTTTTCTATGTTTGCACACTTGGCATTACCAAAATTAAGTACATACTACATGTCCCACAATGCCTAAGGGGCGGGCTAAACAAATAACAGGAAATGATGTATTGTCCGGTTTTAAACTTGTTTAAATCACGAAGAAAAAAACTGTAGATAGATGCCGTGATCAATCAGCGGCTGCTGCGAAACGCGTCGGATTTGTTTGTCTCACTTTGGAGTGACCGTTTGACAAAATGAAATGAAAATCAAATAAAAAAAACTTTACGTAACAAGAACCTTTGGTGAGTGCGACCCTTTTTTTCTGGGGATCCAGAAGTGTGCTACATATATCTATATATATCTATCTATATCTCTCTCAATCTTTCCAACATGGCAAAAATGCTGAAATTATATTAGTTTGCATTGTAAGAAACAATACCCTCCTAGCCCATAAGGAAAAGAGGACATGCACTGAAAAGTTGCATACAGCAATGCTTTATTGCCACAAGGAAAACTTGTAGTTGCAGGCAGTTGCCTGTAGGCTGCATAGCTTAGCAATAATGAAACCAAGAAAAAACTGACACCTTGCCTTTAAGGGTTAGGGTACCGTGCCTTTAAGACCTGCAGGAGACCCTCTGCTCCCATCATGCACCACAGGTGACAGTTAAGTTCTTTTTTTCCGGCTCCTTCTGAGAGGATCCTGGAGTTTGAGCTCTTCAGTTTTTGACTGAAAATTGGTATATTCGATATTTTCTCTAAAAATATGACATTTCTTGATTCTTCGAGGTTTATTCTACTGTTTTTTGGGGTTTTTCCAATTTTTTTCCCGTCAGAATGCCTGCTTTATTTTGGAAATGTCCTTCTGTGGCAAGAAAATGGCACTGTCAGACCCACACTCGGTGTGTATTGTGTGTCTTCCTTCTTCTCACGATCCTGACCAGTGTTACCATTGCCAGAAGTTTTTTAAAAGGACTCTGCGTGACAGAGAGCGTATCAAGCTTCATGCCAGCTGGAGAGGGATAGAAGCCATCATGGAGGTGGCCATGGAGACATCAGAGCCCCCTCTTCCAGCAAGCAACATCGAAAACTTAGTTGTTCCACCTCCCCTGAGTCCAGGAAAAAGCAGGTGACTGAATGTTTGCCATAGAGATCGCCGTCGAAGAGGCCGTGGCACTCTTCAGCGTCGAGGGACAAGTCATCGCCTAGACGTCGAGACCCTCCACCGCAGTAAGTCGACATCGAGGCACAGCACTTCGGGCTCGAAGGCTGTGGGTCCAGAGAGACCTGTTCACACCCGTGAACGTCGAGGCTGACGTCGAGGCATTCTCCAACACCCTCAAGAAGATCGGCGTCGAGAGACTTTCCGACGAAGACCATCCCATGAGTGGACAGAATGTCAACATCGAGAGAATCGTTAAGGTCACGGCATTCGACGTCGAAGATAGACGTCAAGACGCCATGTGAGGTCGAGGTCCCCCCCATCACCGAGGGCGGTCGACGTCGAGGACGGCGAGGGTGACGCAACCCTTATCGACGTCGAGGCGTTCGACATTGAGGGACAATACTTCAGTGTTCACTGAGGAGGTCCGGCATAGATCGACGTAGAATTCCCGATCGACGTCAAGAGCCCCTTCATCATCTCCAGGGTGGAATATTGTTCAGATTTCTCCAGAGAGATCTCCTAGAACTGGCGAAACAGGTTTTCGGTCTGTCGCCACGGTGGCTGAAGGACGTCAGAGGGACAGTCGACCGCAGAAGTCTGGGCTCGGACTACTCCCAGACATACTTACCCTCTAGGACCTCAAGAAACCCTGAGAGAGGCGCTCCTGAAAAACCTTCAGAGTCGCCCACGGTCTCCTTCCAAACGCCGATCATGTTCAAGGAGTCGTCCCAGCTCGCTCCACGAACCTCCACATAAGAGGAGGCGCAGAAGTTCATCCACCTGGTCGTCTTCTAGTAGGTCATCGGTTCGAGACTACTAGTGAACAGAGGACTTGGGGCCCCTTGGTACAATGAAACACTCAGGGAAAAGAAACGTGGGCTTCGAAAGCTAGAAAGAGCTTGGCGAAAGGATCCTGACTTCAATTCTCGGAGGCAGCACACACAGGCACTTACCAGCTATAAACAGGGGATTATAGCCAGGAAAGCAGAGTTTTTTGAGGAGAGAATAACCACTGCTAGAAACCCTCAGAAAGAAATTTTTAAAGTTCTAAAGGAACTCAGAAAAAATAAAGAACAAACCTTGGAGTTTGCGCAAGAAGACTGCCAAAAATGTCAGGACTTATTTGTTAACAAGGTTTTGGATTTGGTAGCTGAAATCGATGCGACCCCTGAGATTGATTGTCCTCCACAGGATATACCTGTCAGAACGTCAGTGACTACCCCATTAATGACCCTACCTTTGATTACGAAGGGTAGGTTGCCAGCCCTTCTGGGCCGGGTGAAATCGGGTTCCTTGGCAGACCCGTGTCCACCAGAGGTATTCAAACTAGTATTGCCTGGCATAGAGGAAGAGGTGTTGAACCTGTTGAACACATCTTTACAGACAGGTCAAGTACCATCTTCCTTTAAGGAGGCCCGGCTGATTCCACTGTTGAAAAAAACAGGGGCGGATGTGAAATGCCTGAAAAATTTCAGGCCCATATCTCAGCTGCCGTTTCTGGCGAAGGTGGTGGAACAACATGTACTTACCACTCTGTCGGAACATCTGGAAAGTAATAACTTGTTTGAGACAAATCAAGCCGGGTTCCGTGCGAATCACAGCACGGAACTCGTTATGCTGTCTATTCTGGACGAACTGAGGAACAGGGTAGACAAGACAACATCTAGCGCCCTGGTGCTGTTAGACCTCTCTGCGGCATTTGATACTGTCTGTCATAAACAACTATTGTCACAGATGATGGATTTCGGCATTCAGGGCACGGCACATGCGTGGCTCTCCTCCTTCCTTCAAGGGAGGTCACAGAGTGCGGCTTGGTGACCTTCTTTCCACCACTACATCGATCACCTGCGGAGTGCCACAAGGGTCTGCCCTGTCGCCCCTCTTATTTAACATCTACCTTCAGCCTCTGATTAGACTGCTTAACCAGATGGACTGCCAGGTATACAACTACGCGGACGACACCCAGATAGTGATCCAACTAGATGATGGTCCGGGTGCTCACGCAAGGTTGCAAAACATTTTAAAGTACACAGCCAATTGGATGTCCAGAAACTCTTTAAAAATCAACTCGGATGCCAGGATGGCGTTTGACATGGTGGAATGGCAGTACATGTTCGCAGTATTGGCTCGTATGGGCTTTGGCCCCAAGTTTATTTCCTGGATTAAATTGTTATACTCGAACCCTGTAGCGCATGTAGCGGCCAATGGCCACATCTCCCGAGCGATCCCTCTGGCTAGGGGGACGCGCCAGGGGTGCCCGCTATCCCCCCCTATTATTCGCACTAGTACTGGAACCACTGGCTTCTGCCCTTCGGACTACCCCATTATTAAAAGGACTGAAATGGGGCGATGGATGGGAGGATAGAGTCTCCCTGTATGCTGACGACATGTTAGTATACCTATCTGACCCGATGGCTGGTATTCCGAAGTTGTTGGCAATGTGTGACGCTCATGGTCTGACCTCCGGGTATACCATCAACTGGACAAAATCAGTCATTTTTGTCCTGAAAGGTCCGGCACCAATTCTTCCTGATAACTGCCCGTTGATGATAGCCGACACCTCATTTAAATATCTGGGTATACACGTTACCGGTGATACAGATGTGTTCTTTGATCGAAACCTGCTGCCCCCACTCGCCCGCCTGAAAGCGGACGTGAGACATTGGAAAGCCCTGCCTCTCACACTATTGGGACGTGCGGCGTTATTCAAAATGATGGCACTACCGCGCCTTCTATATGTACTGGAAAACACTCCGGTCCTAATACCGCCTTCCTATTTCCGGAAAGTAACTGCGGTGATGAAGGACCTGTTGTGGGGAGAACGCCCACCCAGAATAGCACATACCAAACTCAATCGTGGGTGGTACGACGGAGGGATAGCTCTGCCGAACATACAGCTTTACTATTGGGCATCACAGCTCAAAGTAATTAATCAGTGGATCCACGCTCCCCATGCTGATCCAGCATATTTAGCGGATAGAGCGCAATTAGGAACACACAGTATGCTGGCCCCACTCTATAATCCTGGCCAAACGGCGAAGCTGATCGGCCCAACCAAACACACCGTGTCATTGTGGCACAGGGCACTGACGCGACTTAAATTGCGAGGGGTCATAACTAAGCTTACTCCATTATGGGACACCAAACGCCTAGGCTGTCTTCGATCTTGCAAGGGCTTTACTCAATGGGACACCATTGGAATCTCGACAGTAGGAGATCTATGGACCGCTACTGGTATGATCCCCTTCTCGCAATTGCAGCAGCAGTACGCATTAGGCCCCAATGAAACATACAGATACTTACAAATAAAACATGCATTAATGGCAGTAATTGAGCCAGGGTCGACTGTCCCGGACTCCTCGCCTCTGGAGGACAGACTGCTCACAGACTTTATACAATCAGGCGCCACCTCACTCACATATCGTAAATTACTGAATAATCTCCCGGACCCTCTGCTCACACTGAGGGAGAAGTGGGAAACTGAGTTAGGGGCCATGGATGAGACAGATTGGAATGCCGCACTGGCGTCGCCACGGGAGGCGGGCGTTTCGGCCCGATTCAGGCTGATACAATTTAAAATACTGCATAGGGTATATTACACCAGAACCACCCTACATAAAATGCACAGGGCAGGACACCCGTATTGTCTTAGGGGGTGTGGGGAAGAGGGAACACTACTGCACACACTTTGGGACTGCCCAATCATTTTGACGTACTGGCAGCAGATCATGCGCACCATCTCCCAGACCCTCGAGATCTCCTTGATGCCGGACTCGCGTGTGTGTCTGCTGAATATGTGGGAGGGAACAGACTTGACGCATCGAAAGCGGCAGTGGGTAACTATTGGAATCATGGTGGCCAAGCGAGACATCGCGCAGCGGTGGGGAGTGCCTGAAGTACCCACGCTAGCACTGTGGTGCAGAACGATGGACAAACTCATGCTGACTGAGCGGGCGGTATACAAAATGAGAGCCAACCCTCGCAAATGGAACGAGCTCTGGAAAGCATGGAATAGATATAGAGGGGACATATGCGAACCTCTTCCTGAGGAAGTGGAAGACAGTTCAGGAGATGAAGGGGAACAGGATGGGAAGGAGGCAGGAGAAAAGTAGAGACCTTGTGCTATTGGGACCACTCGGCCTGGGGTTTAGATGGGGTGGGGAAACATAATGGGACATCTGTACCGGCCAGTGACAATAGAGATGCACTGAAGTGATTTGCAATGACTGTTTAATCTGTATGAGTCTGAAGTTTTGTTTGATTTTCTATAAAAGTGAGACAATGCATAATCCGCAAATACTCCTTGAATGCCTTATGTACATTATCCAAGTTTGCTGCCGGACCGGAGGGTTGTCGGCTAAACAGCTGTGTAACTTCGTAGATATGTTACTGGATGAGTAACGGCAATCTTTGATTCGTTAAACACTACATTGTACTATTGGCATAATTTTAATAAAGTCTTATAAAAAAAAAAAAATCAACTCGGATAAGACCGAGGTACTGCCAATCACCATCGCAGGGAATCCATGGAATGAGTATTTCTGGCCAAGAGACTTGGGGTCACCTCCGGAACCAGCAGCCGTGGTTAAGAGCCTAGGCATCCTGGTGGATGGCAAGCTGTCTATGCAGAAGCAAGTTACGACGGTCGTAGGGAACTGTGTCGGCCTCCTTCGGCAACTTAGGAAAGTGGCACCTTTGTTGTCCTCTTCCACTCTGAGGCGCGCAGTCTCCACTACGATCTTGGCTAGGCTGGACTACTGCAACTCGCTATACATAGGGCTGCCGATAAAACTTCTGAATAAGATGCAGGTCGTCATGAACGATGCCGCTAGGCTCATTTTCAAAAAACCTAGGAATACCCATGCATCTCCCCTTATGCAAGAACTGCACTGGCTGCCGGTTAAGCAAAGGGTAATGTTTAAAAGGGTTGTGCATTGTTCACAAAGCCCTTTATGGTAAGGCGCCAGCCTACATGAAATCTCGCTTAATCCCCTATAGGCCAGCTAGAGTGCTTCGATCCGCTGATGCCACTCTTCTTACTCAAGGACGCTGCAGACTGGCCACAGTGGGTGGTCGTGCCTTTTCTTACCTACTGCCAGCAGCCTGGAATAAGCTGCCAATGGAACTGCGGAAGGAGACTAAACTGCTGCCCTTCCGAAAGAAATTAAAAACAGTGTTGTTCCAGCAAGCATGGGGTAGTTTGTAAATTTTATGAACAGTTGCTCTCCACAATACTTGATGTCTCTGTTTCTGACAAAGCGCTTAGAGACCCTTGGGTTATAATGCGCTATATAAATCAAATAAATAAATAAAATACTCACTAACCCTTTCATCTACTTCAAAAAAGTACAAGGCTCCAGACCAAGACCCCTTGTTCCTCAGAGCTGATCCTCCGGTGGATTCAGTCATTGTGGCTGCCGCCAGGAAAGCACGCTCCGCAGCCTCATCACCTTCAGTACCTCCAGAAAAGGACAGTAAGCAAATGGACTCTGGCAGCAGGAAGATGAGTAGCACGTCCGCACCATCTATGAAAATAGCAAGTGCATCAGACCTTCTAGGGCACTACAACAGATCTCTTTGGGATTCCCTGGTTCGGTTTACTGACAAGCTGCCCAAAGAAGATCGACAGGACTTCCAAGAGATCCTGCAGGAGGGTGGCTTAGTAGCAAACCAGGTCACCGCGCTGCTGCAGACGCCTCATACCTTGCAGCGCATGGCTATGCACACAGCATCTGCTAGCGGCGCTCAGCATGGTTGCCCTTCACAGGTCTTAAGCTGGATGCCCAATAAAGGATTCTCAATCAACCTTTCAACGGCTCCTCCTTATTCGGCTCTCACGCTGATGAGTAAATTACAAAGATGAAGACCGAGCTGGACACAGTCGAAGCAGTTGGACAAGAGAAGCGGAAGGAGTTTTGCAAACGCTTTTGTCAATACGACAAGCGCCAACAAACAGCAGCCATCCTCCAAGCAACCTCCAAAGCAGTGAGGCATTGCTTCCTCCGTACCCGTTCACTCCGATAGGAGGGAGTATTGTTTTTTATCTGGAATAGTGGGAATCCATAACGAGAGACAGATGGGTGCTGAATATTGTGCAGCATGGTAGCATGGTTACTTACTGAGGTACAAGTCCCCTCCCCCTGCAACTACTGTTACAAAGCGGGGTGTATACCCTTCTCTCCAAGAAAGCCACAGAAAAGGTCCCTCTTCTCCAATGAAACCAAGGGGTGTACTCACGGTACTTCCTGGTCCAAAGGTTCATTCTTTCAAATGCCAGTGGTCAAGGACTTTCTAGAGGGACTCAGGAAGGTTTATCATCCAATAAGGTCCCCTTCTCCGCCTTGGTAACTTAACATTGTTCTTACTAAAATGATGGGTGCTCCTTTCAAGCCTATTCATAAGGCGTCTTTGCAGCATTTGACCTGGAAGGCTGCTTTTTTAGTAGCCATCACTTCAGCCTGCAGGGTGAGCGAGATTCAGGCGCTGTGCTGTAAGGAGCCTTATACTGTATTTCATGGCAATAGGGTGGTGTTACATACTCATCCGAGCTTCCTTCCCAAGGTAGTTTTGGATTTTCACATTAATCAGGTTATTACTCTACCCACTTTTTTTTCCTAAACCATCGACTCCCCCCTGAGATATCATTACATTCTTTAGCTCTCCGGAGAGTACTGACATTTTATCTGGCTAAGACTCGCACACTTAGAAGATCTGATTGGATCTTCATTAACTATGGTTCCACAAACACCGGTCTATCTGCATCTTAAAGATCCATTTCTTGATAGATTGTCTCTTGTACAGCTTTATCCTACCAGTTAGCTAACAAGACTTTACAAGGCAGATCTAAAGCACACTCTGCCAGAGGGAAAGCTTCTACCACAGCTCTCCTTCGTAATGTTCCAATGTCTGAAATCTGTAAGGCAGCAAAATGGCGATCGGGTCATACCTTCACACGCCATTACTGTTTAGATTCTGATGCACAGGCCGATGCCCAGGTTGGGCAGGCCTCTTTGCGGAATTTGTTTGCCTGATTGCAATTTGAATGTAATGATTCTTTCATGTTCTGTATACTCTGTTGCTCGTCCGAGAGTTACTGGGTATGGGCTTGCTACTCTGTTCATAGATTATGACTAGGGCTCCCGGTTTTCCGTTTAAACGGACTTTTACATATAAATGCAGACGGAAACCAATTTTTCTTTTGTCTATTTATATGTAAAAACTGCAAAATACTAGTAAATTGCCGTGCTTCAGCCCAGAGTTGCCATGCCCCTGTTCCTTTTGTTGCTGCCCCAGCCCTTCTTTTGAACTCCGCATCTGTTCGACAAGTCTCTTTCTGTGGCCTCAGGAGACAGATTAATGGCGCGCAGCGCCACGGGGCTCAAAGAGCTTCAGAAAGAAGGAGGACCCCACATCAATAGAAGGCAGGTAGACGGGGAAGAATAAATTCAGGCACAGAAAAGAAACCTGCTCTGTATATTCTGTAGATAGGCCTCCTAGAGGTCCAACAAACTTTATATTACACTCTGAACCACATAGGAACCTCTCAGACACAGATAATTACAAAAATATGAAAAAACATTTTTATTGGAAAATTCATTTTTTTTCTCTCATTTATATATAGGATATGCAGAAATTCATGATAAATAAACCAGGACTGTTAAAAATAGGAAAACATCAACAGCTAAATCAACTTCTAGTCATGGCTCACACGCCAGATAACACAAACATACCAACATACATACCACTCAACTCACGAATCATACACCACTTTGCAAAAGATGTCAAGAGTAAGAGATGAACTGGGGACAGTTGGAATAATATCCCAGATGGTTCAGATGGTTCTCAATCAGAACAAACGACAGCTTTCCGGGGTCACACACAGCCGGCCCGCACAAGTACTTCAGAGGTCATTAAAAGACAATGTTCGAGGCATATGAGCTGCAGATCGTATACTGTGCATTAGATCGCCACCTGGTGTTGGGCTCGGATGATTGCTGGTTGTTGTCTTCTTGGAAGAAGTCTTTGTAGTCACGAGATAGGTGACTCCTCCCTTGGACAATACTGCGCAGGGTCATCGACTCCATCCTCAGATTGTTTTTTTCCGCCTCTGGGTTCGGATGAAAGTTTTCTGCTCCGGCTAGAAAAGACTTTCCAGCAACTTCGAAGCGCAAATAACTTTATAAACAACATCATCGAATAAACTTTCGACATCAACTACATTCCGGTGCGTCGACGCGGGCCGTTGGGCCTATCAGCGCCGTACCGCCTACGCCTCACGGACAGAACTCCATTCAAGAGATGCCCGGTATGTCGAGCAAAGTTCCCTCATAGCGACCGTCACGAGGTCTGCAACCTCTGTCTTTCGCCGGAACACGACGAGTCGACCTGCACAGCTTGTGTGTCCTTCCGATCGAAGAAGACCATTCGGGATCGGAGGGCGCGTCAACACGAGATGAGGAGATCAGCACCAGCACCGGAGGCCATCTTTGAGGAGGAGCTCGTCGAAGTAGACGTCTCCGAGGACGAGGATCCACTCGAAGACATCTCCGAGGACGAGGCGCCACTCGTCGCCGAGGAAGACTCGCCTGATCTCCAGATCATATCGGGGGCAGAGGACTCAGACGGCTCGATTCCATCTCGACAACTCGTGAGTACCCCTGCCCCTGCACAACAGACACTACCCAAACCAAGGGCAACGATCAGCACTCTGCCCATGGGGCCCAGTCGGGACCGAAATACCCCCTCCGACGCACCGCCTTCGGGCTCGGCTCCGAGGAAAACAACTACGCCTTCCGGTGCCTCGGCACCGACAAAACCACATGTGCCAATTCCACCTCTTCCATTGGCACCGAAGCACACACATCATTCGGCGCATAAGGATTCCTCGACACCGAAGCCAAAACACCCTTCGGTGCCCAAAGAAAAAGAGCCTTCGGCACCCAAACCAAAAGAGGCATCGGTGCTGAAGCCGAAAAATGCACCGGATCCGAAAAGAGCTCCGACTCCAAAGCCTTCCGGTTCCAAAAATAAAGATGGGAAGCCAGAGTGCGACGCCGCAAGGCCAACGAGACCTGTCTCCACTCCAAACTCTCCAACCTTGGTACCAAAGACTCCTACCAAGCCGAAACCACCTTCGGCACCGAAAACCACGGGACTCAACAATGCCTCCTACAGCAAAACACACGAAACAACCCCTATTGGCACCGAAAAAATCGATGCGAAAGAAGGTTGTAGAGGAGGAAGACCTGTTTAGCCCAGATCCTAAATAAAAGAAAGTCTATATCAATCCAAAGACTGGACATGTAGAGGCTATTCCTTATAAAAAAAAGAGACCTGCAGACACACCACTTCTACCTGTGGTTCCTGCCAAAAAGGACTGTGCAACTTCTCCAATGCACCCTTCCACTCCTTTACCTTCTTCCTCTCCTATCCCTCCTTACATTGAACCTACAGTTTCTCCTGTTCAATCTCCTGCATCATCACACCACACTGACTAGGAGTATGATCTAGGCGGGGTGAATGACATACCAGAGCCACAAGAATACCTTTTAGATGAAGATGTCAATTCTGAATATCCTAAAGAGGATGACATGTATGGCTTCCCACCACACAATGTGCCCGACATTCCCGATCCTCAGTCCTACCCAACAAAACCTCCAGAGGATAGTATTGGGTTTAATCATTTATTAAATAGAGCAGCCCTTTACCACGGGGTTTCAATGCACTCTGATGCCATTGATGAGGATGTTTTACTGGATACATTTGAGCAGTCACAAAGGTCTACGCAAATACTACCTATGATCAAAGGAGTCATTAAACATGCCCCAGAAATATTTAAAGACCCGGTACGATGTAGGGTATTAAATCCAAGAAAAGAAGTATAGACCAGCACCATCTGATCCAGTCTATATTAAGGGACATCTCCCACTAGACTCTTTAGTAGTGTCTAATGCAAGGAAAAGAGCAAATTCCCAGACCTCTGGTGACACGCCCCGTCTGACAAAGAATCTAAAGTTATTGATGCGTCAGGGAAACGGATTGCTGCACAAGCAACAAACATATGGCGCATAGCAAATACACAAGCCCTGCTCTCATAAATTGTATTGTTTGCCACCTACGATAAATTGTATTGTTTGCCACCTACGTCTCATGTATTTTTCTTGTATAATTGTGTCACGAATATTTATTTCATACATAATTTTGTGTATCTTTTAATAACATTGTAGTGTTTATGTTTTTTAAAATTTGAAACTGTAATTTTATTAATAAATTGAATTTGTTAAATTTTTAATTGATTTTTGTGCTTCACATATTGGTCTGTTCCCTAGTTGTATTATCAAATGCGTTTTTCTCTTTACACACTGCTCTCACGCTATGACAGGGCTCACTACGACCAATTAGAAAAATGTATGGAGCACCTCCCAGATCAGTACAAAGATCAGGCAACAGTGCTCATACAGGAAGGCAAGTTAATATCCAATGCCTCCATCAAATGTGCACTAGATGTAGCTGACACAGCATTCAGAGCAGTCAATACTAGTGTTATACTCAGACGACATGCGTGGTTACGCATTTCAGGGTTTAAAACAGAGGTACAAACCACCATCTTGAACCAGCCCTTCAATCAAAACCAATTGTTTGGGCCGGAAGTAGACAACACACTAGAAAAGATGAAAAAAGTCAGACACAGCTAAGTCTATGGGTGCATTACAATCCACACAGACTAGAAGTTCTTTTCGCCGCTCCTTTTATAGAGGAGGCTCTAAGCAAACCGGCGCAGATACGTCCTCTTTTAAAACAAATACACAGACCTCCTCTAACGAGAGCTAATTCAGAGGAGGATACAGAGTAAATAATAACAAGGGAAGAGGTAGAGGTAATAACAACAACCGCTCCTCTACCACTCCCAAACAGTGACTTCCCTCTGCCTCCCCCACAGCATTCCACCCCGGTGTGGGGCAGATTATCACAGTTCCCACCTGTCTGGAATTCCATCACAACAGACAGGTGGGTAAGACAAATTATCCAATGTGGCTACTGCCTAGAACTCACAGCAACCCCCCCAAACATACCACCCAGGCAGCGTCCAATGTCCACAGACCATATTACTCTACTTCAACAAGACGTTCCAGCACTTCTACAAAAGGATGCTATTCAATTAAGTCCTTTAGAGGAACAGGAGTTTACTCCTTGTACTTCCTAATTCCCAAGAAGGACGGGACACTAAGACCAATTCTCGACCTCAGGCCCCTCAACCATTACATACAATCAAATCATTTTCACATGATCACTCTGCAGCAAGTACTCCCACTACTACAACAAGGCGATTTTCTTTCAACACTAGACCTAAAGGACGCCTACTTTCACATTCCTATACATCCTGCTCACAGGAAGTATCTAAGGTTTGTCATACAAGGACAGCACTATCAATTCAAAGTCCTTCCATTCGGGGTCACAACAGCACCACAAGTGTTCACACATCTCAGAAGACAACAGATACATGTCTTCCCTTATCTAGACATCTGAAAGAGACACATTAGTGATAGATTCCTTACCTTAGAATATCCCCAGGCGTCAGACTGGATCCGGAAATTTTTGCGTAGCAGTACACTTGCGCGTCGGTAGGCGGCGTCTGCGGCTCCGCGTCCGTCGTCGGCGCTGTGATGACGTCGTCGGAGTACTTAGACGCTGCCTCCGCGTGCTGACGTCAGTTCTTCTTTTTTCCGAGCCAGCGGCGCAGATCCGGAAAAAGTGGTACCTAAGTCTTTTTTTACTAAACTTTTTTGATCTCTTTTGATCGTTCTTTTTCGAGTCTTCGACTCCGAACGGTGCCGGTAGGGATGCCAGGTTTCAAGCACTGTGAGGATTGCGACCGACTGATGTCGGTCACGGACCCTCACTGTCGGTGTCTCCACTGGCTCGGCGTCGACCACGACGATAAGACCTGTTCTGACTGCCGGGCACTGACTTCGAAAGCTAGGCGGGAGCGGTCCCGCAAGCGACTCGAACTCCGGCAGTGGGCCCCGCACCAAGAGAGGTCCCGGTCCGAACAGAGGTGTCGAGGGACCGGTCGCGGGAGCGGAGCCGCCATAGCTCCGGGAGTCGACATCACTCCTCTGGGTCGAAGTAGTCAGGTAAGCACAAGAAGTCGAAGAGACGTCATCGCTCTTCCGACTCCCCCCGACGCTCGTGCGACGCGGCCGGGGGTTCAGGTGACACCGCCCACACGGCTCCGTCGGAGTCGCAGGCGCTGCGTCCGGCCCCATACCCTCCGGTCCCTGGGCCGCGCGCGACGCAGGAGGAGATCGAGCGGTTCCTCATGGCCATGAGGTCCCTCACTCCCCCGGCGGGCTCCGCGGCGCCTTCGGGCCCAGCGGACCCGTCTGGGGGCCCTAGTGGGTCGGGGGCTTCAGCCCCGACGCCGTCGGGTGCTTCGGCTCCGACGCCTTCGGGCCCAGCGCCGCAGGCCCCCGCTGGATCCGGATCCGGGTCGTCGCCGGTGGACTTAACGACCTCCCCGGCGCCGGTCCCTCAGGTGTCTCGGGCGGCGCCGTCCCCGATGCCTCCCTCGACCCGGTTCCGGCGCCGAAACGGCACCTGTAGGAAGGTAGATCCCTGACTATGGTTGCCCCCAACTTTTTGCCTGGTGTTTTGCTGGTTTTCTGACTTAGTTGACCTGGGGCCCTGCTATTCAGGACCCCAGGCCTACTGCTCTCTCTGTAAAATGGATTCCATGTACCTTAGGTACATATCTAATTGGATACTGAGTCACCTTATCAGTCCCTGTACAGTGTACCTTAGGTACCCAGGGCATAGGTGTACCCAGGGCCTACCAGGGGCTGCAGCATGTATTATGCCACCACTGGCTGGCCATCCAAATCTGACACAACTGGCTGCACGACAGCTGGGGCAAGGTGGTGTAATCACCCTTTGCTTTAGATATAGTATACCTATATCTAACCCCAAAATGGACACACAGATCTCCTATCAGTCACTCCTATGGCAGGCCTTAACAATCCTGAAGGCAGAGTGCTTGGAATCGTGTGAGATGGTGCTCTGGCATGAGCTGAGCCTGTCTGCGGCTTTCGGGATCTATCCCTTAGCCGTTTCCATGATATCGCATACCATATACTCTTAAGTGCATTATAATCCTCGCGGTTATATGCCAACTCTGGTATCGCTTTATCAAAACATGTCGAGTAAGGTGTCATACGAATTGGAATACTAACACCTCGCCAATTCTGGCGACGGGGTTAGCATTCCACCCTTCTAGAGGGACACGACATGTATGTAACCTGTAACCCCGGTTAAAGTCCAACAGAGCCTTAGCTCCACAAAATGGATGCTGCCACCGAGACACAAGTCTGCCCTCCTGCTGCTGGGAGTCCTCCCAGAGCAGGAGATAAGGACAAAGGGTTTCCTGCCAGGGGCGGTGCTAGCACCGTCCCAGACAGGATTTTGTGTATCCTAGGTAGGCAGGGCTTCAGAGGAAGGTGACTGCAAGTGGCACCCCGGTGCTCACTGTGCATAGGCCGGCTGAAACCAGTTCCAGGGGCACTCCAGCCCCTGGCCTGGGGAAAGCCCGCCAAAGGAGAGGGGTGTAACCACCCCCCTCCTGGTCCCACCCCTAGGGCAGGACTTAGTCGCGTGCCAGCCCCCTTTTCCCAGATAAAGGTAGGAGCAGGCCCCCTTCCAAATTAGATCATCTTTGGAATCAAGACACGACTTTCTACGAAAGGACATCAAGATTTCTTCTTCAAGATTCTCCCTTGTGACTAAGGAGTAGTCACCCTGCATCCGCAGGCACCACCTTAAGAACACTGCGGTCTGCTGCAAGTCCTTCCTCCGGAATCCGACTGCCCAGCTCGACAAGACCCGGCTTCCCTGGCACCTCCGACCTCTACTCACCTCTACAGCCAAGCTGAGAACCGTGAGTGCGACGAGACCTCAAGGGACCGACTATTGCCAAGACTGCACGACTTCTTCACAGCAAGCCCGCCGAGTAATCTACTGGCGAGTGCTTTGGGGTCCGAGAAGCCCCGACCCTGAGCAGCTCCAGCACCGAAGAGCAGCCCCCCAGCATCTCCACGATCGGCGTGGGGCCCTTCTGCTTTTTGCTGCTCACCGCGTTGTTTGGCTACTAGCCCGCTGGCTTGTGGCCTCCTGAACGACGCCCGACGACATCACTGCTGCTGGTCTGGTTGCTCCAGACTGGTTCTTGCTCCCTTCCAGAAGAGGAGCACCCCGGACCCTCCTGGTCCACTCAAGACGCCATTTTGAGTCCACCGCGTGGGCTTGAATTAGCCAAGGCTTTGTTGCCCAATCCTGGGTCCTTCGACGCCGACATCCTTATCCATCGTGGGACAGCTCGCCCCTCCATCCTGGTCGCCGACAACGCTTCCTGGTCCGTGAGATCTGCAGAGCACAGCGTCGCCCACTCACCTAGTCGAGGTGACTACCATCCGGTGCACTCCTGGTGCCACCTGACTACTGGCTAGTAGTCACGAACTTGGTCCCCTCTGCTTTCAGGTGTCATCCATCTTCAAGATCCAGGCTTGGATCAACTCGAACTCTCTTCACTGGTCGCCTGCCAGCATCTTTCTTCCAGGCTCCTGGTTCGTCTACGAGGATTCCCGACGTCTTTTGAGACCTATGCAGCTGCAGCCTCTGGGCTAGGTAACTTCGGCATTTCGGTGCCCCAGCATAGCCTCACTATCCAAGGGTCAGGATCCACTGTCGTTTTCTTCCTACCAGGTCGGGTTCGCCCGTAAACACTAACTTTAACTGTACTAGCTATCATAGACTTTGTCCCGCATCCCGCGTGAGAGTGCACACTCTGCACCCGAGTCCCCTGGGCCTCCTAGAAGTAATCTAGCGATTCTATAGTCAAGTCCTAGCGATTCCAAAGCCTATTAGTACTGTACTTACCTGCTAGTAATTTCGCATTCCACTTTCAGAGTATATGGTTTTCCGTGCCCCTCGGGCATTTGTATATACTGTGCTAACTTAAGTATTTTCGTAAGAGTTTTTGTTGTTGTGCTTAGCTCCCTGTCTCATAAAGAGCCAGGGTAGTCTTGTTATAAATAAATACACTGTTTATTTTCATAACAACTTGTGTGGTGTCCTTTCACTGGGTGTTCAAGGGGTAATGTGATGGTAAAACAGCTGGCTTAACACGCCCTCTAGAGTCTTAGCCTTAGACTGCTCGTATCCATGCTACTAGGATAGCTGGTCTATAAGGTTGACTTACAACCAATCATCAATAAGGGTTGTTTGGACTGATATATAGTGATCACTAGAATAGTGAACACTGCACATCAGGTCAACTTCTCACAGCACCGCTGGGCGTTGCTTCAGACGCCGTTCGGCGAGTCCACTTTCCATGAACCGGCCCCATCATTCACTAACCCGGAGTACCAGGAGATGGGTGATGAGTAGTATTGGGAGGGGTCTGAGGACCCTCTGACACGTGAATGTCAGTCCCAGGAGGACTGGACAGGTGAACTTGGGGATACCAGTGGTCTGGACACTTCGCCGGACACTGGCTTTGTCTCACCTCCTACCGAGGCTACGGACGAGGGGGCAACCTACAGTGCGGTGTTGATGAGGGCGGCCAAGGCCTTGGGCCTTGAGCTCCCCGTCGCGGCCGTGAGGACTAACCTCCTCACTGAGGTCCTTAAGCCGCAGTCATGCTCAGCCGGGCCTCTGCTGCCGTTTAACGAAGCCTTAACCGACGTTCTTTTGGGCACTTAGTCCAAGCCCGCTATAGGTTCGCCTGTAGATAGGAACGTGGCCAGACGCCCCCGCCCGGCCCCGGGCGACCCTTGTTTCCTGTCCACCCACCCCACCCCTGAGAGCCTGGTGATCCAGGCCTCAAATTCCCAGACCGCATTCCCGTCTGCTCCGCCTGACAGGGAATCCAAGAGGTATGAGTAATACGGCAAGAAGGTATTCTTCTCCCGGCATGCGGTGTTGGAAGACTGCGGTCTTCCAACACCGCATGCCTCTTGGGCCGCTACACCCACTCCTTGTGGGACACGGTCGCGGACGTGCTACCAGAATGCCCGTTGGAGGTACGGGCTAAACTCGGCCAAGCCCTTGTGGAGGGCCGAGATGCGGCACGTTATTCAATTCGGTGTGGACTAGATACCACCGATTCACTGGGCAGAGCGATGGCAACGACGGTGGCGATTCGTCGCCACGCCTGGTTGAGATCCGCCAACTTCTCGGCTGATGTCCCGAATACACTGATGGACATGCCGTTTGATGGCAGACGCCTTTTTGGTAACAAGGCAGACCATGCGCTTGAGAGCTTTAAGGACTCCAGGGCTACGGCCAAGTCCTTGGGTCTCTCGGCCCCGCGCCAGCAATCGGCTGCCTTTCACTCCTTTCGTGGCCACGGAAGGGGTGTTCCCACACGTGCTGTCAGCCACGCGCCGCAAGGTAATACCCAACGTGGTGGCGGCCGTGGAAATCGCCGTGGCGGCGCTCGGGGTCAACGGCGAGGTCAGTCCACACCTTCCCCTGCGGCATCCGCTTCAAAACCCTCCTAGTCCGTGCTTTCAGACCCATGTGTCGCCAGTGGGGGGCAGGGTTCGCCATCGCCTTCTCCACTGGTACACTGTCACTTTGGACAGGTGGGTGCTGCAAATCGTCCGAAGGGGCTACTCCCTCCCCTTCGAGACGACCCCTCCAGCCATGCCACCGCAATACCACCGAGTATCGGGGGATCGTTTGCGACTTATGCAGGAGGAAGTTACGGCCCTCTTTGACAAGTGGGCCATCGAGCACGTTCCTGGGCCAGAAGTAGGGTGTGGTTGTTACTCCCACTACTTTCTGGTACCCAAGAAGGGCAAAGGGGGCCTACGCCCTATCTTGGACCTCCGGAACGTCAACTGCTTCCTCTGGAAGGAGAAGTTCAAAATGCTGACACTGGCTCAGGTCCTAGCTGCCCTGGACCCAGAAGACTGGATGGTAGCGTTGGACTTGCAGGACGCTTATTTCCACATCCCCGTCCTGCCGGTCCACCGGCGCTACCTGTGGTTCACGGTTGGCCACAAGCACTTTCAGTTTAACGTGCTCCCCTTCGGCCTTACCAGCGCCCCACGGGTGTTCACAAAGGTGATGGCGATGGTCGCAGCTCATCTGCGCAGGTTAGGGGTTTCAGTCTTCCCCTACCTCGACGACTGGTTGTTGAAGGCGGGCTCGCCCCAGACAGTAGTCAGCCACCTGCAGACTACGGCAGACCTCCTGCACCAGCTGGGGTTCTCCCTCAATGTGCCGAAGTCACACCTGTGCCCCTCTCAGATGCTCCTCTTCATCGGAGCGGTTCTGGACTCAGCGCAGTTTCGGGTTTATCCTCCCGAACAGCGGGTCCGGGATATTCAGGCTCTGATTCCACTCTTTCAGCCTTTATCCCGGGTCTCGGTCAAGTTGACGCTGCGGCTTCTGGGGCTGATGGCCTCCTGCATCCTACTGGTTCATCATGCCAGGTGGCGGATGCGGGCTCTGCAGTGGGACCTGAAGTTTCAGTGGGCCCAGCATCGGAGCAATCTGTCCGACCACGTCCTGATCTCGGAGGGCACTGCGAGACAGCTGCAGTGGTGGCTCACGGACTGCGATTGGGTCAGCGGCAGATCCCTCTCCCTTCCCAAACTGGAGCACGTGGTTGTGACGGATGCGTCCCTCCAGGGCTGGAGAGGCCACATGGGAGAGGCGGAAATCAGAGGCCTCTGGTCTCCGGCGGAGGCCCGGCTCTATATCAACCTTTTGGAGTTGAGGGCGATTCGTCTAGCACTGAAGGCATTCCTCCCCTCTGTCCGGGGGAGTGTAGTGCAGGTGTTCACGGACAACACCACCACCATGTGGTACTGCAACAAACAGGGCGGGTGGGGTCGTGGACCCTTTGCCAGGAGGCTCTGCGCCTCTGGCAGTTGCTGGAACGCCAGGGCGTGACCCTGGTGGCTCAACACCTGGCAGGTTCTCTGAACGCCAGGGCGGACGAGCTCAGCCGTCGGTGCATGATGGATCACGAATGGCGTCTGAACTCGGACACACGGACACACACACACACACACACACACACACACACACACACAACACCACCCCCACCCCCCCCCCATATCCATCCTTGTGGGGACTAACCTTTCCCAATGTTTTTACAACACTCTAATAACAGAAAAATGTTAAGAAAAAATTCAGGATACAGGATCCTACTTCAAATTTGCAAATATATTGTTATTTAATCGTGCGCACAGCACCATCCTTGTGGGGACTTGAACATGTGCTACCATCCTTGTGGGGACCTAGTCCCTAACAGTAGTTGTGATTGAATACAGTCAAAGACACATGGCTAAATGTTTATTTTATCAACAATATACACAAGCAACATTATATTATATTCATATATGAATTGCTGGATATATACTAGGTGTATACATTTAAGACGAGTATGTTAATGTGCCGAAAAATATCATATCATGCTTAAAGAAAGAGTCTTAATACTATATTTACCCTATTTATTAGTGCATACAATCTTAGGATATAAGGGAACTAACATATGGAATTAAGGAATATGGTCAAGTGGAACCCAGGGCTTAATTAGCTGCTTACATTTTTGCCAAAATAGATTTTCAAGTCCCCACAGAGATAGTAGGTGAAGATCATTGTGTTTAAGTCTCCATAGAAATAGTGTGTACATTCAAAGCTTAAATTCCATTATAAATAGTGTGAAGCTAATGATGTTCAAGTCCACACCAAGGTTGTGTGTAATTATAGGAATGCTCAAGTCCCCGCAGTGATAGTGTGTTATTATAGTGTTGTTAAGTCCCCACAAAGATGGTGTGTTATCATAATGATGTTCAAGTCCCCACAGAGATGGTGTGTTATTATAGTGATGTTCAAGTCCCCACAGAGATAGTGTGTTATTACAGTGTTGTTCAAGTCCCCACAAAGATGGTGTGTTATCATAGAGATGTTCAAGTCCCCATAGAGATGGTGTGTTATTATTGTGATGTTTAAGTCCCCACAGAGATAGTGTGTAATTACAGTGTTGTTCAAGTCCCCACAGAGATAGTGCATGAAGGTGATTGTTTTTAAGTCCTCATTAAAATAGGGTCCGATTCACAAAGGTAAATTTAGACCAGGAGTCTAACTTTACTTCTTTTCAATGTTCACCAAGCCCCATACAGAGATTGTTAAGCTGATCAAGTCGAAGCAAACACAAGGAGATGATGGACGGAGTACTGAAACTTTTTAGTCACTCACTCCAAGTCACGGAACTGGGTTAAATCCATCCTTGTTCTTTAGCTCACTTCACCACCCCAGTTCTGACCCAGCTATATGCAAATCAGTGTTGACCCTGTGCCTCATTGGGAACAGTCCAACCCAAACTGCCAAGCCAGGTCTTCCCGAGACTGTAAACAAGCATCCTGCAACCAGTTTCAGGGTAACACCCCTCATCAACCACTAGCTTGAATCCAGTGGCAAAGTGAGCAAGGACCCCACATCTGGGCCTACCCTGCCAACTTAGGACGAACAAATCAAACACAAGGAGATTATGGACGGAGTGCTGAAATGTTTGTCGCTCACCCCCAGTCACAGATCTGGGTTGAATCCATCATCGTTCTTTAGCTCACTTTGTCACCCCAGTTCATACCCAGCTATATGCAAATCCGTCTTAACCCTGTGCCTCCTGGCACCCCCTACTGCTTCAAGTCAAAACAGAGCTTGTGTTTAATTACAGGAATGCTCACGTCCCCATTAATTACAGGAATGCTCACGTCCCCACAGAGATGATATGTTTTTATAGTGATGTTCAAGTTCCCACAAGGATGGTGTTTTATTATAGTTTTTTTCAAGCTGTTACAAAGATAGTGTGTTAATATAGCGATGTTTAAGTCCCCACAGATATAGTTCATGAAGATGACTGTGTTTAAGTCTTCATTAAAATAGGGCAAAATTCACAATGGTAAACTTAGACAAAAAATATAACTTTTCTACTTTTCAGTTTCAACAATGTAAACTTAGACCAAAAGTCTAACTTTACTACGTATTAGTATTCACAAAGCCCCATACAGGGAATGTGAAGCAGATGATGCTCAAGCCAAAACAGAGCTTGCCTGTAAATACAGGAATGCTCAAGTCCCCACAGAGATGTTTTGTGACTATAGTAATACCATGGTTGTTAAAGAGAATGTGTGATTATAGACATGCCCAGGTCCCCACAGACATAGTGTGTGATTATAGACATGCTCAGGTCCCCACAGAGATAGTGTGTGATTATAGACATGCCCAGGTCCCTACAGAGATAGTGTGTGATTATAGACATGCCCAGGTCCCCAGAGAGATAGTGTGTGATTATAGACATGCCCAGGTCCCTACAGAGATAGTGTGTGATTATAGACATGCCCAGGTCCCCAGAGAGATAGTGTGTGATTATAGAGATGTTGAGGTCCCCACAGAGACAGTGTGTGACTATAGACATGCTCAGGTCCCCACAGAGATAGTGTGTGATTATAGACATGCCCAGGTCCCCACAGACATAGTGTGTGATTATAGACATGCCCAGGTCCCTACAGAGATAGTGTGTGATTATAGACATGCCCAGGTCCCCAGAGAGATAGTGTGTGATTATAGAGATGTTGAGGTCCCCACAGAGATAGTGTGTGACTATAGACATGCTCAGGTCCCCACAGAGATAGTGTGTGATTATAGAGAGGCCCAGGTCCCCCCAGAGATAGTGTGTGATTATAGAGATGCCCAGGTCCCCACAGAGATAGTGTGTGATTATAGATATGCCAAGGTCCCCACAGAGATAGTGTGTGACTATAGTATTACTCCAGTTGCCAAAGAGAATGTGTGTGAATACAGACATGCCCAGGTCCCCACAGAGATAGTGTGTGATTATAGACATGTCCAGGTCCCCACAGAGATAGCGTGTGAATAATCGGATGCTTAGAGATAGCATTGTAGTGAGTGATTATAGTCATGTACAAGTTCTCACAGAGATATTATGCGATTATAGTGATGTTTAAGTGCCCACAGTGATAATGTTTGATTACAGTCACATTCAAGTCTCCATCGTGATGTTTGCAATGATAGGTGTGTTGAAGAACCAATACAGATTGTATTAGTCTGGTGGTTTATTAAATGAAGTAATCCACTTGAGGAAAATGTGTTTGACCACTCTCTCGCATGTCTGAATCCTGGTGCGGCCACTCAGCCTTTATTCCTTCCAAGGTCTATACAATCAGTGTTATTTACTTGGATAACCAAAAAAATATGCTATTCAGCAACAAGTACTCTCAGGTGTTAATGTGCACTTTATATATGCTCATGAGATGATATGATGTGATAATAGTGGGACTCAAGCCACCACTAGAGATAGACTGTAATTAGCCCATATCTAAGAATCCCACTTCAAATGCAGCATTAACTGATTTAAACTGTATTCATCCAGGAAGGTTTACACTTCCTTAAAAATCCAAGTATCAGAGTTCTCATTTTCTTTTCTAGCACCCCTCTTATCAACTCTAGTCTCCATTAAGAAGATAAAACTGTATTTCTGATTGCAATAAACTCCCCATACTCATTTGTTCTGATACTTTAGGATGATTACAATAGATAAATTGATTTAAGAACTGTCACATCTTTATAATGTTTGTCATTATAATGCAAGAATGAAATGGTCCTCTCCTCACAAAGTTCTTCTTTCTCTCAAAGTATGCCTTACACCTGCTCTTGGGGCTCTTTCCAGACTCCCTCTCTATAAAAATCTGTATAAACATATGTCCTCCCGAATGCTGCCTTTGAATTAAATTGGATAATTCCAGAGATTTGAGTGCTGGTCTATTCTTCATGTGAGAAGTGACATTTTTCGATTGTTAGAGGTGTGATGTGGCATTGCCTCAAACACGTACCACCGGAATATATATATATATACACACACATAAACCTTGTTTAACAAACTTCAAACATTCATGGATTTCCAGAATGGAGCTAGCAGTCCTTTGTGCAAGAGTAGAAAAAAACAAGTTGGCAGTGGTACATCCACCTTTGTATGGGAAGGCACATTCTCAAAATGTGCCCAGGTGAAACATTGAAAACTTTCACAAAGTTGAAACATCTATTTGTTCAGCCTTTTATATTTGGAGTGTAAAATAGATATTCTTAAACAAGAGCAGAGAAAGTCACTTCGACTGACATACAGCTGTCTTTTTCATGGGACTAAAACCCCAGAATGTGCCTACTTTAATTATAGGAATGTTTCACAATGTTAACAAAGATTTTTGAGGAGTGAGCCCAAATGTTGTACTTCGGTGTGTGGGGGTATAAAACTAGGCTTCCTAAAAGGAGCCTTTAAATCCTTTGTTCGGGAATAGAGAAATACAATTTGATAGTCATGCACTGGCTGTTTTTGTGAGAGAAAAAAAACTTAAAATGTCCCAATGTTAAAGATAGGAGTCCTTCACAAAGTTGAAAAACATGTTTTTGGCAGTGGGCATTTTATAAATACAGTCTTGAACACTAAGGGCCTCATTTACGAAAGTGTTGCATCACTGCGTGAAAGCAGCGATGCAACACTTTTTAGTGCTCCCTCCTTGCAACATGATGGATGTGCTGCTTTTATTGTACGGCACACCATGTCGCAAGGAATGGCACATACGTCAGGAATTCTGATGTATCTGTCTGCTCAAAACCCACGCATTGCTGGAATTGTTGTGAGCATGATGCAACTCCAGCAATGCATGGGGGAAGCCTATTCCCATTGCACTGCGTCACCCTTATGCCTGTGATGAGGCAGGCGTATCATTGTGACGCAGTAGTGTCCTAGAAGCGGCAGAGTGAAATCTGATAAATATCACTGTGCCACTTCTACAAGGCTTTTAGTGGGGGGAACACCCACCCTACATACATTATACCTGATGCATCACTTTGTAAATATGGTGCAACATGGCGCAATATTTATTTATGCCACTGCAGCCTCACAAAAAGTGATGCAACGGCGGGGCAAATGTGTATCAAGGGGCTCAACAATAAGCTCCTCATTTTGCAATTAGGTTTGTGTTCCCTTTGAGCCAAAGTAGAGAAAATGACAAATAGTTCTGTAACTACACTTTTCATGAGAAAAGGGACATTTTCAAAATGGGTACATGTTAAATATGGTGAATGAAACAAATATTGATTGCAAAATATCATGTGACAAACATGTTGTCAAAAATATCACCACTGCAAAAATATAGTGGAACAGAATATCAAAATTAAGAATGCAGGTTTTATTGTATACAATATGGTGGCAATGAAGACAATTGTTGTAATTAATATTGTGCTCTTTAGTATACTTGTATTAAACATTGTTTTTTAAAATATATATATATATATATGTATGTATATATATATATATATATATATATATATATATATATATATATATATATATATATACTTATAATATTAGTGAATATGTCTTTTTTTAAACATAGTTTGCAATTTTAAATGTCAATTTAATTTTTAAAAGGCAATTAGATGTGTCTGGTGGCTCAGTGGACAAATGGGTCCACTGCAGGGCGCTGTGTTCAATTTCATGTCCCTAGGTCAATTTCAAATCCCAGCGGGTCCACTCAGGCTTTCAACCTTCTAAGGTCAGTAAAATGAGTACTGTTGGGTAACAATAAACATTGGTTAGTGTTGAGGTACCTAAGAGTTAATGTGCGATCTACAAATACCTCTGTTAAGTAGTTTATAATTTAGTAGGGGGATATTGTGTTTTTAGCGGAATATGGTGGGAGGTTAATTACATTTTAACTAATTATATTGTAATGTTAAGTAATGTAAGGTAAAATCAATATAATAATGGTTAATATGTAATGTTTTAATTGTTTAATTGTTCTTTCATTTATTTGGGTTTCATTTCAGATTTTTAAATCATATTTTGTATAGTATGATTAGCAGCATATCAGTTTGTAGGGGAATTGGGTGAGACATTATTTCAATGAAAATAGTTTTCTTTATTTTTTTTTTTTAAATGTCATTCATAAATCTGAATTTTTTCATTGAATATTTAAAATGAATTTTTTTTTATTTAGACTATGCAAGAAATAATTAGTGATATATATCAGCAAGTGTATATTATATTTATTATTTTTATTTGTTTAATTTATTTTAATTTTATTATTGTTTTATTTATTTTTTCATTTATCTTCTTGGTGTTTGTGGTTTTTTTCAGTAGTAGTGAGAGAAGTGAATTCTACGTATGTTTATTTAAATATTTCATTGAATTATATGTTTATTTTGTATATTTATAATAAATTGTGCATTTTATTTAAATGTATACAATATATATTTTCTAGTTTAACTATGGTTAATCATTTTATATTTTTACGTATTTAAATTTTTTTTAATGACTGTATTGGAATGGTATATGTAACCTTTGTGAAGTCCAACGCTTTCCCTACTGTTGCTTAAATTGGAGTAGGAACAGTAAATCTAGTCCATCAATTCCTAGGCTTTCCATTGGAATTGACATTGTCTGCAAACTAAGAGCATTCTGCTTACCGGGAGGCTGCAGGGGGGAAGGGGGGGGGTCTTGCCCGGGATTGAGGCTAGTGGCTCTCTTTCCGAACTCACTCTGTCATTTTCGGTCCTCTGGGCAGGCGTAGGGTGAAGCGAGGATGCCATCTCATCCTGCAGAGCTCTAGTCACGCAGGCTATATATATAGTGAAGGCTGGTGCACCAAAGGAAAGCCTGTCTGCGCTCGTCCTTGCCAGGACGGCACCAGGGGCCAGAAACCCTGACGATTGCAGGCCAAGTCTGATGCAATATTCTGCAAACAAGCTACACACTCTAAACCACGAGCGCAACACCATCTGTCAGCATTTGGTTCAGGTGGAGCTGGGACAAAATTCCTGCAAGAGAAGCTCCTTTATGCTATGCCCGATAATGGTAAACTCCCCTGACAATCCTAAGAAAGGCCAATTTTTCCTAATAAATTCTCGCTCCCTCCCTAAGCACAGATTTGAAATTGCCGACCTGATTGTGGAGGGACACATGACTGCCCTTTTCCTTGTAGAAACATGACTTCATGCACAGTCCGGCCTAGAAATTGTAGACGCCTTTCCTAGGGGCTATGTAATAACCAGACTGGATAGACATCTGGGGAGAGGGGGTGGGCTGGCAGTTATACACAAGAATCAGCTACACTGCAGCCTGTCTACACTGCAGTAGATTTAATGGAAGACTGAAAGTGGCTCCAGCTCTCGCAGTTGGTACATGCACCCACCCACATCCGGGAGCACATCCTTGACCCCATTTTTGCTAACCCGGAGCTGGTGAAAGTCGACACCCTATTTCCTATCACCTGGTCCGATCACTATGCTATCCCCTTCCAGATTCTGGATACCCACTACCTACCTTAACCCACCCAGACCCCCCACCGCAAAATTCAAAACTGGACTAGGATCAGTCAGGAGGCACTTACCTCTGGCCTGAATCATAGTCCTCCCTGCCTAGAATATTGCCCACAGGCCACCAACCTGCAAGTTACAACATGGTTAGGGGTGGCACTAGATAGGATAGCACCGTGCAGAACATTTAATTCTCCACAGTCCAGATCCTCAGCAGGCTGGTTCACAGAGGACCTCGCACAAACTAAAATATCTTGCAAGCGTTTAGAACGTAAATGGCGGCTGTAATACGGTTTGCAAAACAAAGAGTTTTACCTATGTTTGCTAAAAGAATACCATTAAAATATCAGGGTGCCGCGGACGGTTTTCTACTCTCAAAAGATCAAAGCAGTCTAAAACGCACCTCGGGAGATCTTTAGAATTGTGAAATCCTCACCTCACTTGATACGATATCAGCGGGCATGGACCCCAGCAGAAGCTGCTGCAATAAGATTGCCCATTTTTTTTCAGCTAAAATCTCAGCGATATATGCCTCCTTTCTGGGTTCTATCAACAACTCTGACCGTCCATCCATGAGGAACTCTGAACCTCTCCTCAATGACGCTTTCAATATTGAGAGCATCTCAGTGGAAAAACTAGATTCTCTAGTGACTAAAATAAAATTTGGCTTGCCACTGGACCCAGCGCCTCCAGCTTTCTCGAAACTGGGGATGCCCGCATTGGCACCCAGACTGTGTGCGGTACTCGACATGTCGTTTGAGGCCGTCCGACTCCCGGTTGAGTGGAAACAGGCCATGGTGATCCTTCTCCTAAAAAAACCCTTCCCTGGATCCCTCTAAACCAGAGAACTTTTGCTCCATGTCTCTCCTACCTTTTGCGGCTAAACTGGCGGAAATGCACATCAACTCACAATTTACAGAGTTCATCACTGAGAAGCTAATCCTGCACGAGACCCAATCAGGCTTTAGGCCTCAGTATAGTACAGAATCGGCCCTACTTCTGGCTAACCCTGGGCAAAGCACTACGCTACGCTTGCGTAGTTTGTGAAGTATGCGCTACTTCGCACTACGTGAACTGCACGTAGCACAGTGCGAACACGCGTAGCGTAGCGGTCATTTTTTGCTTGCTCGCGGTCCTCAACGTCAAGTTGGCGACCGCGAGCAAGCAAAATTACATCCTGGCGAGACTTTTTTCTCGTTCACGATCAGCATTATCAAGTTGCCGATCGCGAGCGTGGAAAATAAACCTCCCAGCGAGATTCTCAACGCTGGGAGGTCAGGTTTCTCATTGCGAGTGGTCGCGTTTGCTCGCGACCGCTCGAGATGAGAACCTACCAGTCTGCGTTGAGAAAGCTGCTGCTCGAGTAAAATTCTCCTCGAGCGGCAGAAAACTACAGCTCGCACCGTGCAAGATGCCGTTTTTAATTATTGCACAGTGCGGGATGCTTGTCCGCACTGTGCAATCATTGAAAACGGCATCTTGCACAGTGCGAGCAGGGTATTACGCAGTTCGCCTGGTGTTACGCCCAGTTCCCGTAGTGCGAAGAGCACTTCACGTAGCTACGCGTAGCGCTACTTCGCGAACTACGCAAAGGGTTACTTCTGGCCACAGAGTCACTACTCAAGGTGGCTGACGAAGGGAAATCTGTGGCACTCATTATGCTACATCTCAGCACAGCCTTCGATACAGTCTTGCGTACTGTGTTACTGGATCAATTGTGGACACAGGGTATTAGGGGTCGAGCCTTTGATAGGATTGCAGACTTCCTTCATAAACGCTGGTTTCAGGTCATCCAAAAGCCATATACCTTGCACGTTATCCCATTGCAGAGGTGAGTGCCTCTTTTAAATCTTTACCTGCGCCCATTGGCCGATTTTATCCAGAGCCATGGGGTGAAGATGGTGTCTTACGCTGATTACACTCAGCTTATGATTACATTAGCTAATGACAATGAGAGGGCCACTACCAACTTTAAACTATGCCTCGCTGACCTAGCAACTTGGATGCAGGCTGGCTACCTGAAGCTGAATGCAGAGAAAACAGAGGTTCTGGTGGTGGGGAAACAGCCCTCCATCTGGTCCTCGGCATGGTGACGGGCTGATATAGGCCCCACCCCGAAACCCAAAGTGAAAAATCTAGGCATTCTTTTTGAATCAAAGTTGTCAATTGACAGTTAGATCAGGACCACAGTGGGAATATGCTTCAGGGTGCTGAGACTAATAAAGAAGCTCCTGAGGCTAATTCCGGCGGAAGCTCAAAAAACAGTAGTGCAGGCCCTGCTGATGTCTCGGCTGGACTACTGCAATGTGCTCTATCTGGGTACTTCTATAGGCAGGCTAGCGATGCTGCAAAGAGTACAAAACGCTGCAGCACGGATGCTTCTGAGACTACTGAAATGGTCCCCTATTAGACACGGTCTGGCCGAAATTCACTGGTTCCCAGTTAAACACAGAATTGAGCATAAAGCCCTGTGCTTCACGCATAGGATAATGTATTGGAGGAGTCCCAGCTATCTCTTCCCCCTTATCAAGGCGTGTACACCCTCCAGACCGCCTAGATCTGGAGAAGCAGCGCTGGCAGTGATCCCCAGAGTATGCCAGACATCATCACCCCGCATGCCATCACCTCCATCAACTTCACACTACTAGGATACCTCAACTTCCACCTCGATAACCGCTTGGACCCCAACTCCGCAGCCATCCTGGACAACCTCGACACTGTCGGACTCAAGCAGATCGTGCCCGAACCAAAGCACTCAGCTGGGCACATCCTCAATCTCATTTTCACAGCCAGGAACACCATCACCTTCAGCCACACCTCTGACCTCCCATGGACTTACCACCTCTGTGTTCACTTCACCTTCAAATCCAACATTCCCGCAAACGCCCACATCAGCTCCAACGCACGAACGGGAACAAGATCTCCGATGACCAGCTTGCCACCGCCCTCAGCAGCTCTGCTCCCACCACAACAGACAATGACCCCATCACCGCCGACCACATGCTACACAACTGGACCACCAACTGTGCCAACACCATTGGCCCTCTCAAATAAACTATCCAGCCCCGCGCCAAGAAAGCCAGCTATTTTTGCACTGAACGACAAGACTCTAGACGCACCTGCAGATGACTCAAAAAACTGTGGAGCAACTCCAAAGCCATGACTGACCATGACAACTTCAAAATAGCTCCTGGGGCCCACCACAAGCTTATCAGACTCTCCAGGAAGGAAGTACTTCAGAACAGAATCGCCACCAACGTTCACAATAGCATGGAACTCTTTGGCATCATCAAAGAGTTCGCTCAACCCAACAGCGAGTCCACAGTCATCACTCCCTCCGAGGACCTCTGCGACAGACTCATCGCTTTCTTCCATCACAAAATCAAAATCATCTATGACAACTTCGACGTCAACAACCCCCGTGAGGAACCCTCTCCCACTGCACACAGCAGCACGCAACCAACACTTAACAGCTGGACAGCCCTCAGCATCGAAAACACTCTGAGGATAATGAAGACCACCCACTTCGGGCCCCCACGGAACCCTACCCCTACATCATCTACTACAAAGTCGCAGACATCATCGCTCCCAAATTTCAACGCATCTCCAACGGCTCCTTTGAGACCACCTCGTTCCCGATGACTGGAAACATGCTAAGATCAACCCTCTTGAAAAAACCTTCAGCAGACCCCACCAACCTCGAGAATTTCAGACCAACCTCCCTACTCCCTTACCTGGCCAAAGTCTTGGAAAAAGCAGTCAACTTCCAACTCGCAGCCTTGATCGAAGAAAACAATATCCTCAACCCCTCCCAATCAGGCTTCAGAACCGACTCCAACCACCTGCGGAGTCCCCCAGGGATTCTCCATTAGCCCGATCCTGTTCAACATCTGCATGGCCATGCTTGCAGCCATCATCAGAGCACACGGACTCAACATCACATCATATGCAGTTGACACCCAATTCATTCTCTCCCTTTCCAACGAACCCAACACCGCTAAACTCAACTTTCAAGATGGAATGGAAGCCGTCGCCAGATGGATGAAGAACAGCTGACTTCAATTCAACACGAACATCACAGAGATACTCATCATGGGCCCACATCCTGACGCCTGGAACAACACATGGTGGCCCCCTGCCAGTGCCTAATTTGTGCCGGTGCTTGCCGGTGCTGAGCACCGGCACTTAATTATCAGGGCCGGGTCTACAAGTATTTAGTGAACATCAGTAATTGACTTATAATTAGTGGCACAGAGTGTGTGCTGTGCTGCTGTACCAAAAGTGCAGCCGTCAGTGATGTGTTACTAGTTAAGAGGTACTGGTTGTGTGATGACTGGTGATGTTGAAGAAATTGTTTCACTTTGTGACTCCGATTCTGTCTTCACGACGTTCAAGTTCTTCTCAATCAGGCACTGGCGGCCCAGGGGCAGCGGATCAGTGTTGCGGGTCCAGTGGGCGTGACACTGAGTTGGACAGGGCTTTGCCTGGTCTTCTGCGAGTTGTGGGGCTGTGCGTGCATTCGCTGCTTTTTGCCACGCCCCCCAGCATACCCGCATGGCCGCACCTAACCGCATCGAGTATCGTGGTTCAACGGACACCGCCGTTTAAAGTAGCATGACCTGGACGATGTTGGCCGCGTGGAGGTGGACTCGGTGGAGTAGACTGGTCTGGACAGTACCTAGAGTTGAGCACCAGGTGAGGCAGAGCCTGGTAGGCCTAATCATCGATTCATGAGTTAAAAAAATAAAGCTGCGCAATAGCCTAAGCAGCACCAGATGAGGCAGGGCCTGGCAGGCACTGGGGCCTAATGAGTTAATGTCATGAAGCTGCGGGGGCCGCGGCAGCCTAATAGTGACAGAGTCCCGAGTGGAGTGAGTCGTGTTGAGCACAGCCACGTACGACCTCGACGGCCATTGGAAAACTATGAAGGGGCAGCCAAAAAATGCCAGAACACGGGTCAGCCTTAATCACTTTCACGACGTTCTTCACTTCTGGTCATGACTAAATCAATAATGCTGTGCAAACAAGCGCATCAAACATACACAAAAATTCTGAAGGTTTTATGCATTCATTTGAAATGGATTGATTGCGGAGTGAACTGGCACCCGTGTGTAGTTCTAGTGTGTTGGTGGGGACAGCATTAGTGTGTTCACTGGTTAATGTAGGCAGACATGCATTTCCTACTGTGTGCGTTAAGGATGCCACTGTGAGGTTGTTTGTGAAGGTGGTATGCCCATCAGGGGGTTGTCTGCATGGACCATTTCATCTTGCCATTCAGTGCAGAGTGGGACGCAGAAGGGGTCTTTGTCTTTTTCTTTAAATTGCCTTGTCTACAGTGCAAACATTAACTCTGAAAATCTGAGTTAATGTGTAAGCTGTAGACCGCACAGTGCTGCAACAAAAACAGGCAATTACTGCTCTATGTTAAGCATACATGTTTTTTGGTTGTCTATTTTCTACCAATTGAACTATTTGTAAAGTGCTCTGATACCCGTCTAGGGTCAAGTTTGCGCTATATAAAACGTTATAAATAAATAAAATAAAAGGGGTGATTATAGTGATGTCCAGGCCCCCAAAGAGATTGTGTGTGTTCATAGTGATGTTCAGGCCCTCACAGAGATAGCTTGTGATTACAGCTGTGTTCAAGTTCCCTTACAGAAAGTGTGTGATGTTAATCATATTGAAATTCCTGCAGAGATAGCATGTTATGACAGTCATACTTAAGTTCCTGCAGAGATAGTGCATGCTTATAGTCATGTTCATGTCCCCTCAGAGAGAACGTGTGATGATAAACATTGTGAAACCCTACAGAGATAGTGTCTATTTATAATAATGCTCATGTTCCCACAGAGATAGTGTGTGCTTATAGTGATGTCAAAGTTCCCCCAGTGATAGTGTGTGATCATAGTTGTGTTCAAGTGCCCAAAGAGATAGTCTGTTAAGATAGTTTTGGTCATGTACACACAAAGATAGTCTGTGAGATCAGCGATGCAATAGTCAAGTGAGGAAATGAGAGGATTTGGCTGTCCAAAAGTTTTATTGTTCCACATAGTACTATCAAGCTCATATTACTTTATCTCAAATGTGAAAGGTTGCTCAAATGAGAGACTAACTCAGTTAACCAAGTATGTTTCTGAAAAAAAAAGAATGCAGACTCGCAGAGCTGTCATGCTTCATTATTGGTCTGCTCCTGAGCAGGACCCCACTACTGGTGGCATGGATGGGCTTGTCTTTTGAGCACTTTGATGGAGCGCTTTTTACACACTAAGTAGCAAAGGGATTCACAAGAAAATTCACATAAAACTACCTATAAATCACCAGATGGGAAGTTATTGTGGTAAT
Source organism: Lissotriton helveticus (assembly GCF_964261635.1). Lineage (NCBI taxonomy): Eukaryota > Metazoa > Chordata > Amphibia > Caudata > Salamandridae > Lissotriton > Lissotriton helveticus. The sequence continues at coordinate 103,031,530 of NC_136067.1, forward strand.
CTATGGTAATGTGAAAATCTTAGTGGGATCTTGAAGGATAATCAGTGAAGCCCATTCCTCTAGAGGGGACGTTATCATCCCTGCTTCTAGTGGGTGGTTTGTTGCCTAGGTTTGAGAGGTTGATGGTGATGGAGTAGTTGGACTGTACTTGTTGCTGCACTGTTGTGTTAGTGTTGTCTAGGTTTGTCTGCCCTGGGAAGGTACTCTATGGGCGTTGCATGGGCGTTCCACTCAACTCTCATGGTATTTGGCTCCTTCCCAGGGTTACCAAAAGTGGTAGACCTGGGAACGCACTAAAAAGATGCGCCTTCTCAGGGGAGTTGTAACAAGGAGAAATATCTTTATTTATCCTCATTACTTCTTTCTATGTGTGCTGCATTTTTCAGCACACACAGAAAGAGGAATATGCCTCCCAGGATTGTTTTTGTGCAGGAAGGTGCCACTTCCTGCACAAAAACAATCCTGCATGCAACAGAGGCACCCTTGCACCATGGTGCAAGGATGCCTGCGTCGGCACTAGGCAGCAAAAACAGTGCCAGTGCAGGGACAAAGGCAGGAATGTGCTGTATTCTTTTAAATATGTTGCATTCTTTCCCTTTCATGCAGCGCAGCATGAAGTGCTGTGCTGCACTTCATGACTTCTAATAAATGTACCCCTAAGTCCTTAATAAGGGAATTAGTATGACATGTTTTTTTTGCCATTAACGCCACCTAATTAGGCAATATGGCATCATGGCATAATTTCTGGAATGTCATGTATCAAGTGTGAAATGAAAATCCAGAAATTGTGTGAAGTATGTCAGCATAGTTTAAATTTTGCCCAGGCCTAATTTAAACACTGGTGGCCGGTTTACAAAGTAGACCCTGACTCCAGAAATTATCTAACATTCTGACCTGTATTGTCTCCTGTTAATAACATGCCCTTTTTAAAGCCATTTTAAAAAAATGACCATCAGACAATAAAGGTATTATTTCCTTTATAATGACACCTCTTTTTCAAAAAAAGTGTTCAGTGTCACAAAGTAATTTGGATCAATATCAGCTATGTTCATCTATTTTTATGTTGAGCCTACTAGGCAAAGCAAGCCTGCACTGTGGCTTATCAAGAACATGGAGGGGTCTGATGCCTTCCCATTGATTGACTTTCCCTTTCACCCATGCGCTTGCTTCTTCTTCATGTCCCAGCTTCTCAATCTTGTGTTTCTCCCTACCATGGAGCATTGTCTCATTACAATCTCTTTGCTTGACTGTCATTTATTTTTCCACTGCTTGCTTTTCCAGTACTACTTTTTCTTTTGTGTGAAGTACTCCATGAGAGTGCATGAGATTCCAGACTGTCTATTTCATGTACTTCTCTCCTCCCGCACTGTGTTGGTCTCGTGTTCTCTTCCCCCAAGCCCTTAATCCTCCCTCTTGTGCTCACCTGTGTGCTTCTCCCCATTGCTTCCCCTACCCATGCCTTTGTTGCTGCTTTTCCCCAACCCCCATGTTTCTCTCCCCCTCTCCCTGTTACTTTCACAGCCAGCATGTCTCCGTCAAGCCCTTCCCCTCGTGTGTAGCTTTTGCGTCCCCGTACTATCCCCCTTGTTATTACGCCATTCCCATACCCTGTGCTGCTTTGCCGCTCCCCCCCTCCCTCCCCAGTGTCTATTTTGCCTGTCTTCTTTAAATAAATATTTTTGCGTGTTTTATTGTCTTTTTAGTTATTGATCCAACACGGATTGATAACTAAAAAGACAAACGATTCTCTGCATCATTTTGTAGGCTTGTGCATGTGCAGTGCACCGCATATGCTGTGCAGTGTGGCTAAAAACCATTGGCAAAGTCGATAGGTGACAAATGTGAGACCTATTGGCTTTGCCAAAGAGTGTTATATAGTGCCACCATACTACCTTACAGAATACTCAGAGGACCTCCTAGATACTTCCGTTTAGAGGATGCCGTCAGAACAATGTTATATGGAGCACTCCGACTCTCTTGAAAACACAGCCTTCCCAGTGTCCGGCCATGACTATCTACCAATGATGTTTAAAAGTTTGTTTACAAAAGCAATTCTATCCGGGTTGAAGAAGCCCACAAGCATGCATTTTAAAACAAAGTGCCATTTTTGGTTCAAACCGAAGTATTAAGAACAAAATGGGCCACTTAACCTGTTACAATTGGAGTGGAACGTTATTTGCTGATAGCGTTAGGAGTTTCTGTGATAGGAAGGATTTGGATATAATAGCTCAAAATAATTAGCTTCTGAAGGGATCTGAGACATCAGACACGTATCCTTGTGGCTGGGTGCAACCTCCTGATATAGATCCAGCCGGTAAAGAACAAATTATTTCATTTCAAAATAACTTCTTCTACAGCAATAACTTCCAAAGAACCTGTTACTACTTGCACTAAACGGATGTACTGGAAAATAACTGTGTCCAGGAGCACTGGATCAGAAACAGGCCTGCTTGGATGCTTCAGCCGAGTCACGCTGCTCCTCTGCAGAAAGGTGTGCTCTTTGATGAGGGGCCCATCCCCCAGTCTGGAAGAGGAATGAAGTTCAACAGCCGCCAGCACACAGGTCTTTTGTCCTGCTAATGAGCCTTTTGTTATGCGCAATTGTGCATTTGCAAATCTGTGGCGGCCCATCCTGAAGTCTTGCCTTGAGTTTGTTTGCAGGCAAGCAAGTATGCCTATCCCCTCTCCAGACACAGAGGAAAGGGCGAGGTACAAAAGAGACGATTCCTTTCCTGTCATGGAATTGTTTTGTTTTTCACTTTTGCAAAGTCGTATTTACTTTTACACCACCTGCATTGTTATCAACGAGGAGCTATCAGGCCCGATTTTCAAAGCAGCTATCTGAAGAGGATTCTCTGAGTTTAAAAGAATTCCGATCATGCATCTCCTTTTAATGACCGGTGGGAATGTTAAAATGTTTTTAATGAGACGGTCATAGATGTAACGCGCATAGAAAGTAAAGTGTACAATAAGGTTGTGCAGGGGTATTTAGAAAAGATGGAGGTGCTTCCAGAAGGTCTACAGTATAAACACACAGTAATCCATACACTGATTGATATTGAAGGCAAATTTACACAACTAAGATGCCTATGTGTACATTTACAATCTTGTGCATTACACTTTTTTTTATTCAGCATAGATTACAGTAGATTCAGACAATATTGGTTAAGGCGCATTTTTTGTTGTTGTAAAAACACATATGGTAGAGTTTTATCAGAGATGTGTATTGAGAATGCGTGCATTTGCCAATCCTAATACAAACATACAACAACACTACAAACTCAACAATGTAAAAATGTCATGTTATAGTGTTTGTTTGAAAGACGTTTGCCAAACTAAAATATCTATAATTACATATGTCTAAAAAGGACAACACTTATTTATTTGTTTTGTTTTCAGCTCATGGCCAAGTCTCTAATTATGAAAACCAATGGTAGGCCAGTGCAATTTAGCAGGCTCATTCCCTTTGAATTTTAATGGAGTATTTATTTATTTGCTATGCTGTTTCAAAGTTGTCATGAGTCCTGATGCAGGCAAGAACACATTACTCCACTTATCAATGGTTGGGTACGAAAACAGCCATAACCAGAGCCACTGGAGTCAGGTGGCAGGGGAGCACCATATTATACAGCAGAGTTGATTAAATTAGGTTGCCAAAAAAGGCAAAGTATGTGGTAATGTGCCACATTTTTCATAGCACTACTTCTTTATTTAGTAATTTTTGCACATCATAATGCTGTCTGGGCAAAGATTTCACCTAAATAGTACCAGTTTAACAACCAAATACATTAATGAAAGATGACCAATTAACCTTTCTGAAGGGTCTTCGAAGATGCGCAAACACTTATCGCCCCATTTTTAGTAACCTTAGATCCGTTTGAGCCTGAAACAAATTGTTTTGTTAAAATCTGCAGATTATGCAGGTAGTGATGATGGACTATGTAGCAAATGCAGAAAATCCTTAATTATGGGATAAAAGGAGTGGCTGAGGAATCACATAATTTCACAAGCCCTCCCCATAATTGACAAACAGTGAATATTTCCACTGGACCCTATTGCTGTAGCATGTGCTACACTAATAGTAACTATGCACTTGTTTATTTGGCTGTTATGTGGATTATGACTTGCAGTGTTAAAAATTACTGGCAGGTTCAGTTTATTGGATTTGTTGCTTTCCCTTTCGCCTCTTTAAATGTACCATACTTTAGTTTCACAAGATGATCTGGCTTGGATGTCCCTGTGGTTACTTGGTAAGTGTGCTGTTCAAAAGTGACTTGTTATATTGGGCAGCCCATAAGGATAGCTTTATTTCACAATTTAACAGCTCATTCCACTTTCATGTGCAGCCGCTCTGTTTGAGAAAACACTTGGGGCCATATGTATGAAACTTACATTTTGCGATTCTCAATTAGCGAATTTTAGAGAATCGCTATTTCAGAATCGCAAAATGCTAACTATGTAGGATTTGCAAATAATTTTGCGAATCCTACATATTCCATAATTGCGAATCGCAAATTGCAATTTGCAATTAAGGAATACCTCCCCATTCATTCCTATGGGCCTGAGGCCCATAGGAATGAATGGGAAGACATTCTCAATTTGCGAATCTCAATTAGAGAATCGCAAATTGAGAATGCAATTTCAAGGGTGCCACGGTGTAAAAAAAACACCCTGTTGTACCCCTGAAATGTGCATGTGTGCCCATGTGGGCATTTAATGTGTGCCACGTGGCACTTTGAAAAATGCAAAAAAAAGCTTTTTTCAAAGAAATCGCAAATTACCACCAACTTGAAGTTGGTGGTAATTTGCCATTCCTTATGGCCAAATTGCACTTTTTCTGGGCCTCATACATTGCATTTAAGGAATCGCAATTTGCGATTCTTTAAATGCAATCGCAAAATAGGGAATCGCAAATTTGCGATTCCTTATATTTGCAAGGCTGTTTTGCTTACATACATACCACTTAGCTATTTTGCGATCGCAAACGCCGAAATTCGCAGAATTTCGGGGTTTGCGATCGCAAAATTGTCTTCATAAATATGGCCCTTGATTTCTCCTCATAGGCTACACAGGAAGGAAAACCTAAGTCTTTGAATGTTAAAATGTATTTATAAATTAAGACTACTGATCAGTGCAATATGTTCTGGTCATTTCTGCTTTTCTCATACAGCGCCCATACAATATTCAAATAATGGGATTATGCATGGACAGGTATAAAACGTCCCCCAGACTTGTCTTTCATCCTATTCAGGGTGACTTTGTTCAAGTTGTAAATGAGATTTGGGTATCATTCTACAGCTATAATATATATATATATATATATATATATAGATATATATATAAAATAATGGAGGGGGAGCGAACCCATACCCTCCTGGTAGGTCGCTCCCCCTCCACGCAGCTCCGCCTGTGTGCCCCTGCTGCCGCTGCCGAGTACCCGCTGGTAAGTGTGCTCTACCCCTGGTTCTGTGCCCTGTTGTGCCCTCTGTGCCACTGTTTTTCCCCCCCTCTGTGTGCCCCGTTTTTGCTTCTGTGCCACTCGTTTTTCCTCCTCTGTGTGCCCCGTTTTTGCTTCTGTGCTACTCGTTTTTCCCCCTCTGTGTGCCCCATTTTTGCTTCTGTGCCACTTGTTTTTCCCCTCTGTTGTGCCCCGTTTTTGCCCTCTGTGCCACTGTTTTCCCCCTACTTTATGTCCTGCTTTTGCTCTCGGTGCCACTCGTTTTTCCCCTCTGTTGCGCACCATTTTGCTTTCTGTCCCACTGTTTCCCCACCCCCCCTGCCCACTCGCTGCTCCTGCCTTTCAGCTGCTCCTCCCTCCTCCCCATATATGCCGGACGCTGTGCGGCCGCGACGCTGGATCGCGCCCAGCGCCAGAACCCTTGGACCCCGCGAACGCCACAACACCAGACTTCGCTTCAACGCCAGCACCCTCCACGTACTCAACGCCGGTCGAAACCACACCTGCTTCCAGGCCGCCCCGAAACGGACCCACAGACCCTTCTCCTGCCGCACCTGCAGCTTCACCTGCGACAGCCTTCAAACCTCCAAGGACTGGACCCAACCACCTCCGCTGCATACTCATCAACACCCGCTCGGCACGCAAACACGCTGTCGAGCTCTGGGATCTGCTCGACACCTCTGCCCCAGATGTGGCCTTCCTAACCGAGACCTGGTGGAACGACTACTCGGCGCCCGACCTCGCCAAAGCCATCCCGGACGGCTACAAGATCACCCGCAGGGATCGCGCCAACGGAATCTGAGGAGCAATAGCCATTGTCCACTAGTCCACCCTCAAGGTCGCCACCCACGCAGACGACACCCTCAACACTGCCGAACACCTGCAATTCCGGATCCACACCGACCCCAACACCACCCTCAGAGGAACACTCATCTACAGACCCCCCCCGGACCCCGGGATCAGTTCAGCGAATCCATCGCCGACCTCGCCAGCACCCACGCACTTGCCTCCACGGACTACATCCTCCTCGGGGACCTGAACATCCACCTCGAGAACAACAACGACGCCAACTCCGCCACGCTGATCGACAACCTCACCAACCTCGGCCTCAGACAACTCGTCACCTCACCCACCCACGCCGCCGGCCACACGCTGGACCCCGTCTTCTCCACAAGCACCCACGTCGCCTTTGACCACACCACCGAACTCCACTGGACCGACCACCCCTGCATCCATTTACCGTCAAGAAACCAACAACGCACCACCACACCCAACCGCTCCCTTGCCGCTGCTGGAGCAAAGTCACCGAAGACCAGCTGATCACCACCCTTGCCCAGAACCCACCCATCGACACCACCAACCCAGACGCCACAGCCCGCAACCTCAGACAGTAGATCGACAACTGCGCCAACACCCTCGACCCACTCTAGAAACCCTACAACAGCCATGCCAGCAAGAGAGCCACCTGGTTCACCGACGAGCTCCAGACCTCCAAACGCGCATTCCGGAAACTGGAGAAGAAATGGCTCCACGAACGCACACCGGACAACCACGCAGCCCACAAGGACGCCACCTGCAGACATCACCACCTCATCAGACTAGCCAAGAGATCCTCCTTCAAAGACCGCCTGGATAACAACGCACACAACACCAAAGCGCTCTTCAGCATCGTAAACGAACTCTCCAACCCCAGCGCCAATGCCAACGACATCCCACCCTCACAAGAACTGTGCGACTCACTGGCCATCTTCTTCCACCGCAAGATCGCTGACATCCACGACAGCTTCAACACCACAACCACCCGACTATGTCAGACTCCACCTCCCCTGCGAACACCACCAGCGCCAACCGCCTGACCTCCTGGTCCAATGTCAATGACGAAGAGACACGCAAGTTCATGAACTCCATCCACTCAGGATCTGCGTCAGACCCGTACGCACACCACGTATTCAACAAAGCAGACGCAGCCATCTCACCCCAACTACGGAACATCATCAACATCTCCTTCAAAACAGCGACATTCCCGGAAAGCTGGAAGCACGCCAAAATCAACGCCCTCCTCAAGAAGCCCAAGGCGGACCCCAAGGACCTCAAGAACTTCCGGCCCTGCTCCCGTTCCCGGCAAAGGTCATCGACAAAATCGTCAACATGCAATTGGCCCACCACTTCGAAGACAACAACATCTTGGACCCGTCCCAGTCCGGATTCAGACGAAACCACAGCACCGAGACAGCCCTCATCGCCGCCACAGACTACATCAGGCGCCAACTAGACAGAAGCGAAACATCAGCCCTCATCCTCCTGGACCTGTCAGCCGTCTTCGACACAGTCTGCCATCGCACTCTAAAGACACGCCTCCAAGAAGCCGGTATCCAAGAGAAGGCCCTTGACTGGACCACGTCCTTCCTCTCCGGCAGAACCCAGAGCGTCCGCCTCCCACCCTTCCGATCCGAAGCTACCGACATCATCTGCGGCGTCCCCCAGGGCTCATCCCTCAGCCCGACGCTGTTCAATATCTACATGGCCCCCCTCGCACAAGTGGCCCGCAATCACGACCTCAACATCATCTCCTACGCCGACGACACCCAGCTCATCCTCTCCTTCACCAATGACCCACACACCGCCAAAACCAACCTCCACGAGGGAATGAAGGCCGTTGCTGACTGGATGAGGAGCAGCCGTCTGAAACTGAACTCGGACAAGACAGAGGTCCTCATCCTCGGACCCAGCCCCTCAGCCTGGGACGACTCCTGGTGGCCGACCACAGTGGGATCAGCACCGACACCCACCGACCATGCACGCAACCTAGGATTCATCCTCGACTCTTCCCTCTCCATGTCTAAGCAGGTCAACGCCGTCTCCTCCTCCTACTACAACACCCTCTGCACGCTCCGCAGTATCTAAGGGTGCATCCTGACCGAAACAAGAAGAACGGTGACACAGGCCCTCGTCAGCAGCAGACTGGACTACGGCAACGCACTCTATGCAGGAATCCCAGCCAAACACCTACGACGACTACAACGCATCCAAAACGCCTCCGCCCGTCTGATCGTCAACGTCCCCCGTCGCAGCCACATCACCCCCCACCTGAGAGACCTACACTGGCTCCCTGTCGACAAGAGGATCACCTTCAAGCTCCTCACCCACTCACACAAAGCACTCCACAACGCCGGACCAGCCTACCTGAACAGCAGACTCAGCTTCTACACCCCCACCCGCCAGCTCCGCTCCGCCAGCCTCGCCCTTGCCGCTGTCCCCCGCATCCAACGAACGACCTCCGGTGGCAGATCCTTCTCCTACCTCGCCGCCAAGACCTGGAACACCCTCCCTACCCACCTACGGCAGACCCAAGACCTACTTGCCTTCAGAAGACATGGCCCTTCGAGCAGTAGCGGCACCCCCCCACCCTCAGCGCATTGAGACCCACACGGGTAAGTAGCGCGCTTTACAAGTAGTCCGATTGATTGAATGAATATTGTAAATGTCTTCTTAATAGAAAAAAGAAATTATAGGATTTCATCTTATTGCTGTTTGAGAGTCAGAACATAAATTTACACCAGTATGTATTTTTCCATAAACAAATGTGATAGATGTCTGTGTTGCATGGTTTTGCTCTTTAAATGCTGCAAATTGTATTTGTGCTGATCTAATAATGAATTAATATAGGATCTGACTTAATTTTCAACGGTAGATTGAATTTGAATTCATCATCGATAAAGTCATCCTTCAGCCTCAAATATACAAACTTCTCCATTCATCCATCCATTCATTCTCTCTCTGTCATCGATCTTCATGCACAGATTTAGGAACGCCATGGTAATTTTTGAAAGCTGTGTCATCTTGTGGGTTATGCCAAGGCAACTTCCCATTGGACCCCTGGATATTTCAATTTCAAGGTGTTGTTTGGAAGCTTGATCATCTTGTGGGTGTCCGCCTACTCTTGTTCTAGGTTGAAACACTAGAAACAGCATTTTTCTTTTGGTGGCACCCACTTCTAACCTAGAACATTCTTAAAACAGTTGGTGGCATTTGGGAAACACACACTGCCCATGGTGTTTAACTACATTGTTCCTAAGTAGTTTACTATCCTCCCCAGGGCAAGTACCCGTCAATGACTATGCCAAACATGCAGCTTAGTATAACACATTTTTATTCTTCTGTGTGGAACTGTGAACTCAACATTCTAAATCAGTCTGCAACACATTCAGCTCTAACTCTTATGGCACAGCTCTACTGGGTCCATCAGGAGCTAAAAGGGGTCCATCATTGCAAACTAGGCTGGGTTTGGTGGTTCAAAGGACTAATGCATTCACTGTAGGAGCCTGTGTTTGACCACATGGTCACAGGTTCAAATCACAGCGGGTCCACTCAGCCTCTCATCCTGCTGGGGTCGATCAAATGAGTACCATTGAGTTGGGTAAAAATAAACCACCGTTATACAGATACCCTTCTGGGTCAACGTGCGCTTTACAAATACACGTTATGTTAACTCTCAAGGCACTACATCATCCCCTCTGTTACATGAAAAATGAACAATGCAATTAAATCACTTCAATAAATCTTTTTGGTGCTTTAATTGTTTGGCCTGATCCCCTCATTGGAAACTGGGAATTGTCACACTCAATGTCCAGGATCTGCATTGAAGGGGAAGGTGAACATCAGTCACTGGTATAGCAGAATCAGTCTCTCCTTCAATGTGTAGACTTGAAGAACAAGAAGTTGAACGCAAAAAGTGAGAAAAGTCTCTGGTAATAGACTACACATGGTGCTGGGCAGTCACCATGTGTCCCTTGGTAGAAACCACTTGAAAATGATCTGCATCTGGTGTGGGAGCCTTCGATCTCCTCTATTAAAGACCATGTTTTTTGCATGTCGTCTTTTGTCAGCATAAACTTTCATTTTTTTTAAGAACCAAGTCCTTCGCACAAACTGCGCTCAAGTCTTCCTTTCTATGATTGGTCCACTGAGGAATTTTGGCTGCCTCATTGCTCTCCCAAACATCATTGTCACAGGACTTTCACCTGTGGTCAAGTGAGATTTTGAATGATAAGCTCTTAAGATAAAATGTAATACAGTTTTTAAATGGAGCTTTTCAAGAGTAGCCTGCTGCACTGCTTTCTTTAGTGAACCCATGAAGTTCTCAACAAGGCCATATGCCTGCGGCCAGAGAGGTGTGCTCTTCTGATACTTTATATTTAGCTGCTATAAGAACTCTTTGAATTCACAACTGTTAAACTGTGGGCCAAGATTTCAATATGGCTGGAGCACCCCATTTTGCAAAGATCCCATCCTGTCCCTTAATTTGCTTGTTTTTTTTGTGATAGATGAGAGATCCTCAGTTTAAAAAAATTGTGAGTATTCATCCGCAATCTCCATCAGGTGATGTCTATTGTCAAGTGTACCGAAAAAGTCAATGGCTACTCTTTTCCAAGCATGCTTCAGGAGTTTTGGCATGTTTAAGGTTTGTTGAATAATCAATCAATCAATCAGACCATTTGTATAGCGCACTACTCACCCGGAGGGTCTCAAGGCGCTGGGGGGAGGGGGTCCGCTACTGCTCGAACAGCCAGGTCTTGAGCTGCTTCCTGAAGGCGAGGTGGTCCTGGGTCAGACGGAGGTGGGTCGGAAGGGAGTTACAAGTCTTGGCGGCCAGGTAGGAGAAGGACCTTCCTCCTGTGGTGGCTCTTCGGATGCGGGGGACGGCGGCGAGGGCGTGGCTGGTCGATCGAAGCTGGCGTTTGGGAGCGTAGAAGTTGAGGCGGCTGTTGAGGTATCCTGGTCCTTGGTTGTGTAGGGCTTTGTGTGCGTGGGTGAGGAGCCGGAAGGTGATTCTCTTGTTGACCGGGAGCCAGTGCAGGTCTCTCAGGTGTCCGGAGATGTGGCTGCGGCGGGGGATGTCCAGGATGAGTCGTGCTGAGGTGTTCTGGATCCGCTGGAGTCTCTTCTGGAGTTTGGCGGTGGTTCCGCGTAGAGGGAGTTGCCGTAGTCCAGACGGCTGGTGACGAGGGCCTGGGTGACCGTCTTCCTGGTCTCGGTGGGGATCCACCGGAAGATCTTACGTAGCATGCGAAGGATGTTGAAGCACGACGAGGAGACAGCGTTGACTTGTCTGGTCATGGAGAGGGAGGAGTCCAGGATGAAGCCCAGGTTGCGTGCGTGGTCAGTTGGTTTGGGTGCGCTGCCCAGGGCGGGGGGCCACCAGGAGTCGTCCCAGGCGGAGGGTGAGGATCCCAGGATGAGGACTTCCGTCTTGTCCGAGTTCAGTTTCAGGCGGCTGTTCGACATCCATTTGGCTACGTCTGTCATCCCTTCGTGCAGGTTGGCTCTGGCGGTGGCGGGGTCGTTGGTGAGGGAGAGGATCAGCTGGGTGTCGTCGGCGTAGGAGATGATGTTCAGGTTGTGTTGGCGTGCGATGGCTGCGAGGGGGCTCATGTAGACGTTGAATAACGTTAGTAGAAAGGCAGTGGCACAGATGAAAGGCCTTTAATTCCTTTTCAACCCTATCATCGGGGTACAGAAACCAGACTTGGTCTTTGAAAGCGTGTTTTGTGGCAACAATTCCATGATGGCTTTCATGGGTATCTGTTTCTGAGGACCTCGCTGGTCCCCCTGAGTGGCTCCCTACTCGAGTTGGTCATCTAAACGAACTCCAAGTGACTGAATTACACCGAGAATGTTTTTTACTCAAATGTTTGGGCTAAGTGTCAAATTCTTTGATTTTGCAAATGCTTTTATAAGGTTGAATGAAATGGTTTGGTTTAATATATCGTGTAAATTCTATATTTATAGAACCCTATGGTGGATCTTTTTCAATGTGGTGTCTAAATATAGATAAAAAGACAGTCAATTTTTATAAATTGCAGTCAGATTTGGTTGGTGTCTTGTTGATTCCTTCTTTAATTGTTTTGGTGCTGTTTATGCATTACTTGTGTTCCTTTGTGCAAATCTTGCTGCTCAGAGCCACAGCTACACATGGTTGAACTGAAGGTTTGACAAACGAAACCTAAGGGACTGAGGGCCCGATGTAGGTCGGTCGGTAACGGACGAAAATCAGTATTTTCGGCCGTTACCGACCGGTATAACAGAAATGGGATGTAGGGGCATGTGTAACTGATTCGGTAAAATTACAGATCGGTAAATTTACCGATCGGTATTTCTACCGAATCGGTAAATTTGAGATGTGGGTGGGACTCTTCTGAGTCCCACAAGCCTTACAGAATCTGCATTTTACCATCAAATTCATTTTGATTTTAAAATACCGATTCCGGTGTGCATGCACACCTATGCCATATGACAGGCAGACCTGCCTAGCAGGTATGCCTGCCACATGGCACCCGAGCCTCTTTTGGGGGTGCCAGAGGGTGTCAAAGTGACACCCCCTGCACCCTTGTGTAATTCGGTATTTACCGATTCGGTAAATACCGAATCGGTAATGCCCATTCATTCCTATGGGCTTCAAAGCCCAGAGGAATGAATGGGCATTACCGGTCGGTATTTACCGAATCGGTAAATACAGATTTGTACCGATTCGGTAATAGGAACATCTGAATGCTCCTACATGTCCCCCCTTCTTATTTACCGATTCTTAATTACCGAATCGGTAAAATTCAGTAATTAAGATTCGGTAAATAAGTCCTACCTACATCGGGCCCTGAATGGGTTGGTAAGTGTGTTACATAGTGAGGTCTTACAACCACACAACAATACATTCCATTGTTTCACTGGAAAAAAAAGTTTAAAGTGCCATAATAGTGATGCATGGTAATAATATCACACTTTACATAAAAAAACTCGAAATTCACTGAAAAAACCCCATTTAAAGTAACGTTAGAGGACTTGATTCACAAAGGGACTTACGTGTTGTAAAGTTACGAGTGCCAGGACTCTGCACTCACAGCAGAACCCTCCACTCTCATGTGGAATCTCTGCACTTAGGGCAGAATCTTCACACAGCACACTGCAGAGTGTGGGCTGTGTCGAGGTTATGCCCCGAGAGTGTAACTTCATCCCATTGTGTGGAGACACCGCCACAGCAGCAGAGACTACATGCAAGTCCCTTTGTGAATCAGTCTCAATGTAGTTGAAAATGTCTGTCATAAAAAACTCTGAAATTCAAAAATTATAGTTTACTGACCTAACTGTAACTTACACCTCGCCATGCCCTGCTTATGACCTCAATATCACATCACAGCAGTGCCAGGATACCCTTGCACATGATAGTGTGCTTTACACATAAACATAACATCACTCATGATATGTTCAGGCATCAGTGATGACAATACTGATGATATTTCAAATAACATAATTGCTGATTTCACTGATGACATCACCCAAGCTACTGCAGGGGTTTGCTGCTCCTTGGCGGCAAACTCCCACCACAAATGGCATTGACTAGGCCTTGCGTCCAATCTCCGTGGGTAGGCAACTGTTTTGTGTGTGATTTTTGAAAGTGCAGTTGCATGTTTCTGTCCTAGTCAGGCATTTAGAAGCGATTCCAAGCGGGTTGGGAATGAAGTATACTCATTGCCTCAAGTGCGGTCAGTGCTGGTAGACCTACCTCGTCTCTGCAATCCTGGAGATTACAGAGTAGGACCCCATCTTGCAGCCTTAATGGTGATTGGAACTCACTTCCAGCATTAAAAATGACTCAAACCTAGATACCTCTGCATAGAAAAATGATGACTGAGTACTTGCTAGCAAACTTTTCACATAGTGGTTTAATAGTCACTAAAGTCACATGCATCTTTTTAGAGGACAATCTTCTGACATGAATGGTCACAAGTAACCCTTACTACAAACTAGCTAGCAGCGCAGGGAGTGGAGCCAGGTCCATAGTTGCACCGGAGCTGGTGCAGAACCCGAAGTGGGTTCAGGGGGCACAGGTAGCATGAGGGCAGACCTGTAGGCAAATTCTGACTAGAGGTCGTGAAGATCCTAAGGGACCTTCTGGTGAACCAGAGGGCACAGCTAAATGTCAAAGATGTGCAGCATGCTGCTGCAGCAAATGACCTGACTTGTGAAAAGCTCAGAATTGGCTCCTCAGGAGATTGGGAGCATGACCGACTGGCACGTTCATGTACTCACACCTTTTCTGGAGTTCACGAATAGTGGGAAGGGGGAGAGTCCTCAATTGACTTCTTGTGCTTCTTCTTGGACTTACCTGATGACTTTCTGAAACATAACTGAGACAAAGATCTGCCACATGAAAGACTTTGGGAGCAAGAACAGCACCTTCCTTTTGAATTAGACACCAATCGTATTGCGGAGTCTTAGAAAGTTAGCAATGTAGAGTTTCGTTGTACGTTCCTGTATAGCCTTCAGATTCATCTGGACGCAGTTGTCGCAGACTCTGGAATTCTGTTCAAATCCCAGATACCACAGGCATGCCTTGTGAGGATCTGTCAAAAGCATCTTTTTGCAACAACCTTACAAAAGTTCACCTCTGTTATTTTGGGATTTTCCCTCTCATACTGTACAATTGAAAAAAATTGTAAGGAAAGTCTTGTCAAGTTGAAAAAGTAGATCTGGATGTGCATGTGAAGGAGAGGAAAGAAAGGATCTGATGTGGGTGTTGCTAATATGCAGCCCAGTGCTTGTCTTCTGGAGCAGCACAGATAAGGCTTTGAGTTGCCCAACACCACCTGCAAGCGCAGTACTATGGTCTTCCATAGTGGAGAAGTGTGGCTCACCGGCTAGAGGAGGCAGACCCGGACGCAGAGGTCAGACCTGGGACCAGGGTTCAATTCCCGATGCGGCAGGGTCTTGAGCTCAAAATGTCCACGGACTCGATAATTCTCGCCTCGGCGCCTACTCAAATCATGGGTTAACACTCTGCAACTCTGGGCAATAGCTTGCTTAATCTCCACAATGGCCCCACCGCGATGGGATGCCTGGCTTTCACCTTGGGGATGCCCAGTTAGGGGTTATCTCACAGGGAAAAGCCAGGACGGGTTCCCAAAGCAAGCGCCTTGAGACCTTACGGTGAAAGGCGCTATATAAGAATGTATGATTTACGATTTATTTACGATTTATTCCAGTTTCTAGTTTGATGTTCTAGAATATTCACAAGATGCGGTTAAAAATATCGATCAGAAAAGGGTTTTGGCACCTACTCAAACATAATTGGGAGCACTGAGGAAGCAGGAGCTTTTCTTACAAGATGCTACTGGGGAAAAAGTCTGTTTTCCTGCAGCTCTCCCTTACCTCCTGCTTTTTCAGTAGTACTTGTTGTCACGCAGCAGACTGGACTCCTCCCTTGGATTTTGCTGTCAGAGATGTCCAATCAGCCATAAAAGTAGAAAAACATGTATTAATGTGTTCAATTGTTTTTGGCTGGTTGGGCTACTCTCAGCAAAATAAAAAGGAGGAGCCTAATTGGCCCTATCTAATCTGGTAGCTACTGAAATTAGTGAGTTGAGGGAGAGCACTGTAGGATGGCACTGCCTGTATCAATACTATGGGTATTCTATGTGTGTAAGTTAGATGGTACTGCTGTTGTGTCTGTTCCTTACTCTGAATGAAGCTTATACTTCTGTTGCTGAGCAGTATTTGCTGGTATGTGTTAAAGAAAATAGATGAAGGAGAAAAATCTTTTCATCATTAAACTAAAGAGAACTAGTTTGGCCAGTGCTGTGTCAACTGTAGAAAAATATTGGGAGTGGGGAGGAAGCTATTGGGCTACCTATAGGTAAAGTTTGCAACAGAGAAAATGTGGCACTGAATGAAGGTGCCAAATGTTCATGTCACAAAATGCATTTATATTGTATGAGTCCACCTATGTGACAGGTAACAAAAAAGAAGCTCCGCTGGTAAAAGGGGCTTTAATAATAATATTAAAATCCATTATTCTAATGATGTACTAAAGCGCCTGATTTGCCAATAACTGCTCACCTTAACTATGCATACTGCAAACATGACAAACCAAACAGGTAATGTGATAGATGCTTTTGTTACCTATCCATCAAGCATACTATCCATTGAGTTTGATCATAAAAGGATGAAAGCCAAGGCCAGCCACGTGAAGAGTTAAACCAGCAGTGACCTGTGTGTCTCTGCGAAGTGCATCTAGTTATAATATCAGACTACTACCTCTGCAAGGCAAATGCTATATCCATTTTCAATGGACACTGCCTTTCAATATCAAATATGCACTCTAATTGACATAAAACATTTACTTCAAAATGTTGAGTTTAATTTCGATCTGTACCTTTTCAGGCGTCAATGGGTTACTGCCAAGTAAAGGAGATATTTCCTGAGCTCGGACCAAATACTTGGTATACTTTCAGAAGCTTTTAAAAAACGCCACTTTCACTTTGATTTACAAGTACTATTATTCCAGTATCCAGACTCTCAGATTTTTACTATTCGACACAGTGGAAGAAGCATATCCCCTTAACGAGTGTTCTTCTGCAGTGTACACTGTTTGGAGCTGGGTGCACTTGTGATGAAAAGAAATGCATCATGCTCAAAAGGGGCTCACCAGGCCCAGAAGCCCTCAATTATGCCTAGCTCTCATACACTTTTCTGCGTGGATTAAGCAAGAGTATTTTACAAAGGTCACAAAAGTTAAATGCTGACACTTTTCCAATTGTTGCTTTAAGATGTGGATAACATAAAGAATACATAGATAGCTGCTCCTGTTTTCTATGCTCGCGGTAATAAAGATTTAAAAGACTTTGCATTTTTACACTGTGAAGAAAGAGGGTCCTTCAAAGCAGCGGTTCTCAAAATTTAGATTTAGGTAAACTTCCATCCCTCTCAGACCAGGAGAAAAGGCAGCAATATATTAGCAACACAATAGTTTTTGGCCGATCACCTGTAAAGGCGTTAATGTATGTAAATCAGCGCCTTTGTTTCTTTTCCAAGGCAGGAAACAGAGGTCAAAGTCAAAATCTGAGCCCTTAACTGTGTGAATGAAAGTAACACCTCGCCCTTCCCCCAATAACATGGTTTGGGCTGCAGCTTCAAAACTTGTAAAAGGCACTGCGGAGACCTGAGAGTAATGTAAATTGTAAAGCCTGTAGCGTACTGAATAAAGTTCTAGTTTGCTTACAATAAAGGGGCAATGCCTATTACCACCGCAAAACCAATGAATTAAACTGGTGGCAAACCTCGTACTCTGGCGTCCTTTGTACTGCAATTATCCCAACACTCTATACCCCTGGACCTCGCAATGTAAAAGCTTGTCCTCAGATATATCTGCATGTTATATTAGATTCTTTGTTTTTATGACTGTGGTATGGTCACATCATCGGTCTGGACGTGAACCACTCTGTCTTTTGTTGCTTTGCGCTAGTCTTCTCATCCCCCTTAACAGTTCTTTCTTGCAGTCTGTTGTGCAGTTAAAAGAATTTCAGCCTCTTCGTACCGCCCCCACCCAAAGAAAATATGATTGGCGTAAGGTATTTAGTGTTGTGTTGAATATGTGGCAAGAGATTTTAAATCTGGTAGAATGATGTTAAAGCATGCATAGAATAGTGTGAAAAGCACTTTTCAGAACGGGTTTCTAGAGGCAGGTCATTCCTTATAAAGTTTATGCCTAATGTGTTTGCTTACTTATAATTTGCACGCTGCAGATTTAAATTGATCCTAGTTTCAGTAAATTCATTGTGAATGTCAAATACAATGAAACTGGATTATTGAGCGAATACAAATGTACCTAAAGAAATACTTGCAACAACAACAGCTGAGAGACATAAAACAATGTATGATGAAAGGAAGGCTCTCTATTTAGGTTTCACCCTTGTTTTTTACTGGTTCAGTGTACCCTTTCACGGTTGTCAAAAGGGACATTTTTTTCTTTTTTCCCCTCCCCATCATTTATGATTTAGTACTCCGTAGTAGTGCATGTTGTACTCCTTTCTGTCCCCCTCTTCTACCCCCTTCCGGACCCCCTCACACCCCATCCTCCTCCCACGTTCATAATTTTTATACCCATCCCCACGGTCATCATTTTTATACCCATCCAACACTAACTACTGGCCAGTTCGGTATTGCGCTTTCTATCTGTCCTCCCCTCCTTTCTCTCGCTTTTTGTTTACCCTCTCCTGCCGTTAATCACCATTGGCTTTGCCAATGCCAGGTACTTTTACAATTGCACTAAAGGGGTAACCCTGTATGCCAAATAACTAATACTTAAATATCTAGTTACACAAAAAACGGTTCCTATTGCTCAATTTGAATTATTTCACAAATTAGGAATACATGAATGTTATCCAAAGTGAGTTAATCATAACAACAGCATCCATACTTATCTCATAAGTAAATAATTTTATGAAGAGCCTGTACGGTGAAAGAACATTAAGGTAAGATGCTTGCAACTGAAAACTGACCCACTGTACGTGAGTTATGGCCATAGTGACCATAGTGTAAACTACTCAGAAAACAATGGTTAGCAAAGCCAGTACGATTCACCTTTATAAAGTGAGTGATAAGTTAGTGGAGGGAGAGGTGTGGCGCAGCGACCAGGGCAGCTGACTCCAGAGCACTGGGCTCACAGTTCATTCTCCGGCGACAGCTCAGCCCAGCACCATGTGACTCAGGGCAATAGCTCGCTTAATCTCCAAAACAGCCCCCAGCACCTTGAGACTCTTAGGGTGATTAGTGTGCACTTCACAAATATCAGGTTATTATTATGCCAAAGCTTATTTCTAAAACATTGGGTTTAACCGCTTCGCCGTGGCGAACATTTCGCCACGGAAAAACTGACCTGTGCACAGTTCAGACGGCGTCCGGCGTCCGGCGCACATGCCCATGGAGACGTCTGATGGCCAGGGGCCGTCCGACACATCGAAAAGATTAAAAAAAGGAACCACAAATTCAAAATACTAACGCTATGTAACGCTTCTGAATAATTCTGTGATTCATGTTCCTTGGGTTTGCTAAAGATCTATTTCGACCTCTGAACAGGTCGTGGCTGCAGTGTGATGTAGGCATTGGTGAAACAGTAGTAAAGGGATATGCACTGTGCTCTGCTCTGTAAAATCACAGCATGGCAAGGAGAAACATCTGTAAGGGAAGACTTTAAAAAGTGAGTCAGAGATGCGAACAACCCATAGTATTGAGATGTCCTTTATGCAAAATAGAAAAGAGTGGATTCGTACCAGAGGTGAAAAGCATGCCCCATGATCAAAGCATCAGAGCACCCTTTTGCTAATGCTCCAAACTTTTTTTGTATCAAAGCCTTGAAACACCTCATCTAGCCATCATCTAAAAGAATATATTGTATTGTGCATATTAGTAAGTGGACAAAGCAACAAAAACTATGAATTCCTGATACAAGCATTAAAATATAATAATGGGCATTGATGCCTCAAGGTCATTTTCAAAAACTAGTGCAGGGCAACATCATTCTTTAATTGTAGATAAGGATCAGAAGGCAATAATGAAGTATTCTGGGTTTAAAAACTCACCCTAATTGCTTTTAGCAATATTTATAAAACAACAACAAGTTTGAGACACCGAAGGTCTACGTTAAATTGCTTCATGTAAATATAATTTTTATTTTATTAAATAGAAAAAAGGTTAATTTTCATGAAAATATTTGTATAAAAACAAGATTATGCAGCTTTCCCTTTGACATCTCTGTCCTTTCTGCTGCTAGCAGGTGATTCTGGTGAGCAAAGTGTGTTTAAATGCTAAGTGTGTTTAAGGCTGCAGTACCAGCTCCCCTCTACAGGGGCTGAGCGAGCAAAAATTTAAACACACTTGCTGAAACACAGGTCCCCACAAGGCAATTTTTTAAAAAGTGGCACATATGTTCCTGAAGCCATTTTTTTTTTATCATTTAGAATAAATTGCCTTGTGGGGGACTTGGGTTCAGGTCCCCACAGTGCAATCAAGTCCCCACAGCGTGAGTGTGTTATCACACCCAAGTCCCCACAAGGATAGAAACACAAAAAAAAAAAAAACACACACACACACACACACACACACACACACACACACACACACACACACACACACACACACACACACACACACACACACACACACACACACACACACACACACACACACACACACCCTTCTCCTCCTTCTCCTTCTCCTTCTCCTTCTCCTTCTCCTTCTCCTTCTCCTTCTCCTTCTCCTTCTCCTTCTCCTTCTCCTTCTCCTTCTCCTTCTCCTTCTCCCTCTCCTTCTCCCTCTCCCTCTCCCTCTCCCTCTCCCTCTCCCTCTCCCTCTCCCTCTCCCTCTCCCTCTCCCTCTCCCTCTCCCTCTCCCTCTCCCTCTCCCTCTCCCTCTCCCTCTCCCTCTCCCTCTCCCTCTCCCTCTCCCTCTCCCTCTCCCTCTCCCTCTCCCTCTCCCTCTCCCTCTCCCTCTCCCTCTCCCTCTCCCTCTCCCTCTCCCTCTCCCTCTCTCTCTCTCTCTCTCTCTCTCTCTCTCTCTCTCTCTCTCTCTCTCTCTCTCTTCCCCCCTCCTCTCTCTCTCTCTTCCCCCCTCCTCTCTCTCTCTCTTCCCCCCTCCTCTCTCTCTCTCTTCCCCCCTCCTCTCTCTCTCTCTCTCTCTCTCTCTCTCTTCCCCCCCCCCTCCCCTCCTCCCTCGAGCGGAGATTATTCATGGATGAGAACTAGGATTACAGGTAAGTAATATCCTTCTTGGCTCTCTTCACCAGAGATCTTCGGGCTCCAAGAAGCTCCATCTTCGAGCATCTCCTACTACCAAGATCTTCGTCCTCAGCACATCTCTTGCACCGTAGGCCTGCATCTTTGGTGAGCTGCTCGAGGTCCTCTTGTGACTCCTGGATCCTCTTGAGGGTCGTCTTTGACCCCAGTGGGCTCCCCTGATTACTCTGGGCCTATTCCAACTTCCCTGTGCGTAGTGAGTCACTTGGACATTGCTGGTCCCGACACTGCACCCTTTACGCTTGCCACGTTGTTTGCAGTTGCCGAGGCATGTTGGTGCTCCCAACTGACACCTCAGCTCGTGAACGGCTCTTGGTCTTCCTCAGTGTCGCTTGGTCCACACAGATGCAGCTCCAAGGTAATCATCGACTCTCCTGTACGCTAGCCAGCTCCAGTGGCTGACAAGGTGGGTGGCGGGTAGAAACCTCCACGAGATTGCTTTTACGACAAACTAGCTGGCGCGTGGTGATCTCCATTCCCTTCTGCTGCCAGCGGCCAGAACCCCTAAGGATTGCCACCCCTTATTACTCGTGGCTTTGAAATGCTGGCGGAATGCGCTAAAATACACGGCGAGGACCCCTCCCTATGCCGACAACATCGCCCTACTTGGCCTCCCAACTCCACAAGGGCACCTGTCGAGACGCAGACTACAACCCTGGACGGATGCCGGGGTAGACAGGATGGGGGACTTGTTTGGAGACGATAACCTGTTAGATCATGCTACCTTCACACAATCCACGGGAGCCCCGCAACGGATGTACTTTCTACAAGCCTCGGTGTCCCACTATGTGAGACGCACTTGGGCTCCACAACGCACCAAGCCGGAACAACACGAACTGGTCCATCTCCTCCACTATATGGGGTCGGGTGGACATTTAGTGAAATGGCTATATGTGGGAATTAGAGAACACGCAGCTTGGTCCCTCACCACACTTAGGGAGGCTTGGAGTACAGACACAGGGGAGGCAATTACAGACGGGGACTGGAAGACCATCCTCGGACACCCTAGGAGTGTGTCCAGAAATGTTAAATTCAAATTTATACAGGCCATGGTGCTCCACAGGGCTTATCTCACTCCCCAAAGATTACATAGGATGTTTCCCAACACCCCCCATTGCTGCCCTAGGTGCCGCGAAGATGACGCTGATATCCACATGCTGTGGGCGTGCCCGAGACTGCGTATTTACTGGGTGACGATCCGAAACACACTATGCACTATCACTGGTCTACAGATCCCTGAGGGCGCCTTACCCTGCCTGATAGGTAATAGGAAGAGATCCAAAGCCTGTAAGGCACAATTGAAATTTATAGATTTGGCTCTCTTGTTAGCACTCCGAACCATCACTATGAGGTGGAAGTCACTCAGGCACCCTGATGTAGTGGTATGGAGGTCCGACATGTTGAAATGGGGAAAGGCGGAGGCAGCAGAACTGCGTAGGGAGGAGGAGAGGGGCCACCGCAAATACCCTGTTGCACAAGACTGGGACTGCATGCTAGTGGACCTGGAGGATGATGACCGAGAATTACCCCAGGACGAGGTTACTTGAATACACACCTGCTATGGGGAGGGGCTACATGCACGACCGCCTAGCCTAGATACAATGGTGACCACGCCTATAAACTGCAGCATCCATTCATGCAGCCACATAACTGTTATATACGCATTCCGGACGGTGTACATGGGAATGACCAGAAGACGGGAAAAGGGTGGGGGGAGTTGGGAGGAACGGGGTATGGCTGGGCGATATAGTATCCTACTGACATGTAATAAGTGTTAACCTGATTTGCTATGAGGAAATTTAAGAAACACGATAACCGAACTAATGCAAGGATTACTATGCCAAAGTTAAGTTTCAGAAAACGGAAAAGACTGATACTATGATGCACAATGTAATGTTTGATACAGTCACGAATAAAGAGTTTTAAAAAAAAATCATCGGCTCTCCTGCATCTCCCAACATGGGTGGGCATTTGTCTTCCGTGCCTCCTGGCCACTCCTGGGTGGCATAGACTCTGTCCCCTCTGCTTGAAAGATACCTCTCATCTTGAATCCTTCTTTGGGTTTTACCGGACACTTCCACCTTCCTCTTCAGCAGCCTCTTCCTGAAGTCCTCCATTGGGTTCGACAGCGATTTCCGACGGTACTTCGCACCTATGCACCCGGCTTCCCTGGTGTAGGTATCCTGGTTCCTAGGGTATCCACAGGTGGGTTGGCTCTCCAACCTTCTATCTTCCACTGGGTTTCTTCAGGGTCCACTGGAAAGGGTCCTTCTTATGTAAAATTGCAATCACAACTTACCCCTTGACTTGAATTGAGCACACGGTCGTGTTTCCACTATGCACACGGCCTCCTTGGGGGTTCCTGGGTACTTATCTCGGGTGGTTGCTTGGGTACCCAGCACTTCTATGTCTTCTGGATCTAGTCTTGACTTGAGTAATGATTGGCATCCCTCAATTTTAGTATATGGTTTGGTCTACCCCTGGCAACCATTGTGTATTTGTGCTACTTACCTGTTTTCTATGCAAAGTGTTAAGTACATTGTGTTATATCTCCGGGTAGGAGATATGGTTATGTGTTAGTGAGTGGCTTATAATAAATAAGTATTTTTATAAGTACATCGTGTGGTTCTTTTTTACTTAACCTATACCAATAAGATGAAGTTCTGGTAAAACAAGCTGCTTTACACACCTTGTGGACTAAGCCCGAAGGCTGCTCTCCACAGCTACCACTTACAGAGCTTTCTAAGGTTGTCTAAGACCACTAAAATCACGAGTTTTCTGGATTGGTGCTGGGTGCAACACTTACATAAGTGAGCACCATCTACTAAGCCAGCCTCATAAAACCAGTGTTTAATTTTCAATTATGGTTAATTTCCACTAGCAGGTGGAAGGCACGTCTGGCTGTTGTTTATGCTGGTTTGGGGTACTTCTGAAATGACACAAATGTGATGCCATAGCATAGTCCGTTTTATCTTTCCTGATGAATGGCAAACTAATACACGAATCAATAATACTCGAACCATGACGTATTTGTTCAGTTACTGTAATGGAGCATATTCACACTGCTGCCGGTCCGCAAGACACATTGGAAATGTCAACAAGATGAATCATCGCAACATTCTTTTGCAGGTGAAATGGCTACATGCGTGATTTTTCTGAATTCCCTCGTTCCTTTAATCAACTTATTTGCACTGCAGTCAGATTCTCATTACAGCTAACAGTTAACCCTGCCATGCACACTTAGAAGTGTCCTAAGTAAACATGCTTGTCCATGTTCAGCCTCGTATTATCTGAGGTTGCTTAAAACTGGCTGTATCACCCAGTGCGTGATGTCCTTCCTGACATGATTAATTTGTTCAACCTAGGAGTCAAATGCCAAAGAGAAGTCAAAGGCGGAACGTACAGTGTCCACACATTTTTCTTCTAAATCGGACGTCTTAGCTGCAGAACTTTACATATATTTTGATGCAGGAAGTCACTGGTGTCGAGAATGCAACATTGTCTGTGGGACTATGTTTGATTTTCTCACACACATGCACAACAGGAAGCACCGACAGGTATGTATACATGTTTTTTTAATAAATTATAACAATCTCTTAAAGATCAGCAATTCTGCACGTTCTTCATGTCATTTTAAGTTACAGTATTTACTAAACTGTTACGTATTTGCAACCGTGGCGTTTGTAATTCAGCTACCAAGGCTATCACCTGGGAACAGAGTGGTCGATCTTGGTGTAGCTGGTACATATGACAGCTCGATTCTGCTGCTTCAGCCACTTGGACATCCTTGCATTTTGCAAGGTGCCGATTGTAGCGCTTTGGCAGACAGGGAAAATGCTCAAATGCGTACATTAAAGCATTTTAAAGTGAGTTGCAAATGCTCATATGAGATGAGGTTTGGAATGTTTGCTCAAAACCACAGATGAGAGCATAAGTGCTATTCTTTCTCTCATTTAGACGAGCATAGTAATTTTAAGAAAACGTAAACGGAATTCTACATTTTATAGTGAAATTTCTAGAACTTGCATTTGTTCATTTATTTATTTTTTACTTTTCACTAGGTTGTTTTGCTATCACGTTTGTAGGGGGTGGATATTGTGGGAAAAATACAGGGTGTGTTTTGTAGGCTCCTAAAAATATTTATTGTTGCTTCAAGTAAGCAAAATGTAAATAATTTCTATATGTATTTTCAATGTTCTGGTATGAGCCTGTATACTTATGTCACTGTGCAAATAGACACTGGATCCTTACAAGCGACCATGGGCTGCAGACATCCAAGATGAAAACAAGAAGGATGAAGTCAAACACCCTAAAAAAGTTGTGGTCCCAGCTGCAGGTGTGTGCCCAACCTTCCATTAAAGTTGCGTTCCTTTGTGTAAATGTAGATTATTGTGCGAAATAAAAGTATTTTGTGGCATAGAACAAAATGAAACCCCTTTCTACTGCATGGTATTAATTACGTAAAACTATATGCCTGCTTCTTTAAACTTTTGTCCTTGTTAAACGTTCTTAAATTACCTATCCCTTTCATCAATGTAGCTTTCTTTGTAAAGGAACATACCAAGTATGCTTTTTTGTGACTTTAGTCAGCAATGAGAGACCTCCGTACGTACAATGGTGATGAACTGATCTTGAAACCTATGTCAGGGTGATTGTCTTGTTTAACATGGCTTTGTGATCGGAATAGAATAGTCCCCCCTATTCTGCGAAGGCAAATCGTAGTTTTTGGGATATTTCCAATGATCAGTAGTTTTACTGAGTGCAATATGTACAAAAACATTCTTTTTTGACACTTGGCATGGCCCGTAGTGAACTCAGATGTTGCCTAGACGCTATGGGTGTGTACATTTACCATACTGAATGTTCTGCTAGTGTAAATCAGTATTACTTGAAAATATACTAAATCGTCCTTTGTTTGTCTCACTGCTTGTGTGCTCTAAAGGTTTGCTTATTTAAACCCCGTGAATTGCAGTGCCTTTATATCTGGATATTTTGAACTTGGTAACTTACAGTTTAAAAATAATTTGATGCTCTTCTCTTGGGAATTAAGGAAGGAAAGTGTGACAATGCAAGTACCTGAAGTGTTGCTTTTACTTTATTTTCTGTGACTTATTGGTCAGCAGCTTATGAAGTAAGTGACCTTTATCCGACATGACTTTGTATGCACATAGACGTTTCCTAATATTTATAATTCTTCTTTCTCGCTTTTCATATATAGGACCAGAATTCCTGATGCCCTTTACTGGGTTTTACTGTCAGCTCTGTAAACAGTTTTTTGGAGACCAGATCTGTGCCGAGCAGCACATAAAGTGTTCTGATCACAACCAATCATATAAGGTATTACCACTCATGTACGATTTGGGTTTTTAACTTTATTGTACATGCCTGATACAATCTATGAGCAGTAATGTACTCCAGCTTTAAACTAATACTTTTTAAGACCCAACTTTATTACACATCAAACTCTCTGCTGCTGTATGTTTCCTCAATTAATTTACAAAACTCCTACTTCAATTTTCACTAAGAGAATTCTCTTGACTTATTTGATTTGTCATTTTTTCACACCCTATCAAGTTCCCTTTTGAATTAATTGTTTGCAGCAGAAACTTAAATGTGTATGAATATTGCCTTTCATATATTTTACACATAATGACTACTAATTTTGGTCTTGACCTGAGAAAATGTATGTTGATTCATTTCTGTTTTGAAGTAGTTACAACAAAATGACTTGCACTGCTCTGTATTTCTACAGAAATACGCTGATGAAAATGAGCTTTATGAAGAGAAAAGAAAGTTGGAGAAGCAAATGGGGCTTAGTAAAGTCACAAATGCTTTGCAACGCCAGACGAGCGAGTTGAAACATAAAATAGATGAAACTTCAAAGAAAAAAGATGTGACAAACCCTAAGTTGGCTAAGGTGGCAAAGAAAGGAGGAGACAGTCTAATACCTAAACAGGACACCGACCCTAGTAATGAAGTGGGTCTCGAAAAGAGCGAGAGTGAAAATGAGGCTGGACATAATTCTGATGTAAAGTTTGGACAAGAAAAGAGTGGTAAGGATGAGAAGGAATCCCCTAGTAAGGATACTAGTAAGGATACTGTGCCCAGTTCCACTTTAGTTAGATCAAGCCAGGAAAATCCTGAGCATACACCCAAAACAACTGCTCAAAGTGTTGCAACAGAAGTGAATACAGAAGAGAGTAAAAACAGTAGCAAAGAAAAGCCGAAAGTGCAAATTGGGAAGTCAAAATCTATAGCAATTAAACTCTCTAAGAAAGCTGGCTTGTCCCAGTTAGTTCCCCGAACTCTTGGTGGTTCTTTAACACCATTTAAGATGCGTACTAGTTTCCCTGTTTCGGCCATTGGTTTAAAGAAGTCTGGCACCAACTTTTCTAACAAGCCAGCTCCTTTAAATACGTTTTTGTCCATTTCCTCCTCTGGTAATTATTCTAAACCTCTTCCCGTAGTGAAAGCGAGATGCCAATCTGATATTGTTTTGGATCCAGGTCTTGTAACAAACGCTTTTGGTGGGGAACAGGTGCGCCTGAATGCAACTGAGAAAGAAAAGAATGTACCTGAGAAAAAGGAGCCAATTTCCCAACCTACCAGATCAACGGATTCAAAGTCATTTCTGCATGGATTGCCAATTCTGGAGAACACTCCACCAAAAAAAGAACCCTTGCTCAAGACTCCAGTGGTACCACAGACCTTCATCCAATCACAGCCGCCGCCACCTCCACCGCAGCTGCCACAGCAGCGGCCCCCGCAGCCGCCACTGCCACCACCACCACCCCCGCAGCCACCTCTGCCACCACAGCAGCCACCTCTGCCACCACCACCTGTCAATGTCCAGATTCCTCCGCCACCGATTATGCAGCCTCGGATGCCTCCTCCACCTCCTATCCATGTCCAGATTCCTCCGCCGCCTATACATGTCCAGATTCCACCACCTCCTATGCAGGCTTGCATTCCACCACCACCTATCCAGGCCCGGATACCTCCTCCACCTCTCCAGTGTCGTATTCCTCCACCACCAATTAACCCCTCTATTCCTCCACCACCAGTCAAGCCCCAAATCCCACCTCCACCTATTGAGCCACGTATTCCTCACCCCATTATGAAGCCCAATATTCCGCCCCCACCACCATCCTTCATTAAGCCTAATATTCCACCACCATCTTTTGTTACACCTTCTATTCCACCACCACCATTTATTAAACCTAATATTCCGCCACCGCGATCATCTTTCCTTCAGACTTCCAAGGAAATCAAAAGTGATCATAAGGAGCGTTTCATTAGGCCTCAGTCCTCATTAAAACCCACAAGCCACTTGTCTGCCATTGCAAAAGTTGATGTGGCTCCAGGTGTGTCACGTTTTGACCAGAAAATCCTTTCACTTCATATTCGTCCTCCATCAACACCCCCAAAACCACATTTGTTTGTTGAAAGCTTACAAAATGCACAGAAACTAGCATTTGGCCAGACTTCAGCTAGTGCTCAAAATTTGTACAACATCTTTTATGGTAGTAGCACAAAAAATTCCTCTTCTTTTGAGACAGAACAAAAGCAAATGACTTCACAGTGCGATGAAGATGAAGATGATTCAGTGTGTACTTCCTCAGAATGTGACCCAGAAGTTGACTCTGAGTTAGAAAATGTTTTTGAAAAGCTCTCCGACCCCAAGGAGAAAATGGCCATTGAGTCTATCTTCTCTGTGGGCTCTGAAACTGTGATAGCTTCTGAAATCCAAGATCAGGTCAGTGAGGAGGATGCATTTGGTGCAGAGGCATCTGATGAATAATCGTGTGTGACACACTATAAAATATTAGCAGCTGCCGAGTTGGGTGAACGACATGGAAAATTGGTGAAAGACAATGAAGAGAGGAATCTAGATGTTTTCAAGGGAAAAGGAAGTATCTGTAAGCAAGCGTGGAAAATGCTGTCAATTCAGGCTGTTGGTGTAACTGTGTGAAAGGGCAGACTATATAATTTCTACTCTGCAGACATCCAAAAAAGGCTGCAATCTCAAAGCATTTGTCAACATGACTCTGTAAATCCTTCAGTCGGGCCTTAAGGATGAGTAGTGGGAGCTAAGGTTTTCTAATTCCAAGAAGAAAGCTCAAGCATGGGGAAATTGCGTGATGTTATTTAATGTAAAATAGGATGTAAGAACTGAGTTTGGATAATTCAAATCTTCAGTCATTCTTGGCCGTGATTGAGGAGTTCACAAAGGGGAAGAATAGAGTTGATATTGCTTCTCCAGACCTGTGTAAATCTCTTTACTTTTGTACACAAGAGGAATGAAAAGAAAGAACTACTTGCCAGTATTACCTGGCCTATGACACAATGTTACATAGGAATTGAGGAACTGAGACTCTGTCGTGTTCGCCAATACCGAAGTAATGCCTTATGGGACTAGACACACTGGTATTGATTCAAATGATTGGATTTACATTCTTAGTAGAGATCAGATAATCCTTATAATAAAGAATTGAAGTACAGTATCTAGGTTTTGAATTTATTAACTACATAAATAAAAAACGAAAATCTGACAGTTGTTGTATCTTGTCCTTGAACCTTTATAAATGTTATTTATTTGCTACATATCCAGTGTGTTGATAGCTTCGTTGTAATGTTGCCAATATCTATGAACCCCTTAAGAGATGGAGCAAAAGAAACTGCTATGGCTTGTTTTTCCCAAGATGTGCATACGTTTCCCAGCTGAAGTTGAGCAAGGACCATCTACATGAAGCATGAAAACGAATAGAAACTTCATTCAATAGGTTCCCCATAGCACTCATTAGAAGATGCAGGGAGCCCCTTTGGGCACAGGTATTTGTGGTGCTTAAGCACATTTTAAAACCACTGTATCCAGGTAATGAAATGAACATCTCGCCATCAGTAGATGTTATAGGATGACGTGCAGGCAATATTTTTGATCTGTGTCCCAACCTACTTAAATGATAACTTTGAAGAGAAAGAATGAATGTTGTTTGGTATCCTACATTGTGGAAAGTCCTATTCTAAAATCCTTAGCCCAGTCCATTATAATGAACTATAATGGGAACTTTCTACTTGCCTGAAATTAGCATACATTGAAAACTATTCACTGCTTCGTATCTAGAGTTTCCATTTGAGTGCAACCTCTTACCTTAACGAAGAGTGGTCTAACTGATCGAAATCAAACACTTATGAAAAGGTCATTGTATAACAAAGGTAGTGTTGAAGCACCTTGACATTGAAGAGGACCACAGTAGTGCATCTTAGTCACAGCTTGAACATTAGTGAAAACGGAAAATAACTTAGTGCGTCTTCAGAATATTGACTAAGAAGAGGGCAACAGATTTATGGAGTTTATCGATTTTCCCATGCAAACACCTGTAAACGTAGCACAAGATCATTTTTGTGCATTGATAGTCATACATTTTCTTCGAGTTGTTAACATATCCATCTATCCATCCTTTCAGACACACGTATTGATGTAACTGTGATTGCATTAGACAACTGAGCTATAATATGAGGCAAGGCTAACCGGTCTAGGAAGTTTAGTTGCAGGCTTCGGGTGTTGTGGGTAGAAAATTTAACCAAAGGTAAGAGTTTATCTCTTTTATAGAATGCTGGTAATTTTAAATGATTTAACTTGCTTTAAGCAGACAGTTGGAATTAGAGCAGTTTTATGCCAGATATATGTTGCATTATCTGTACATTGGGGATACTGCTTTTGCATAGAGATGACATTTGTGATTGCTGTAAGTTTAGAATGTATTTATTAGAAGTTATCATGCACGCGTTTTGCCATTGGTATTCTGGTATGAGTTACATTGAAGTTTGTAACTTGGGTTTTCCATCTAGTTTATCTGAATTGTGTAGCTTTAGTACAGGGTAAGTACATAGTTCAAAGCAAGTGTTAACGTAATTTAAGTCTATGTATCTACATTGGAACAACACCAAGAGAAATTAATTCTTGAAGTAATTAGTGCAAAGGTGTGTGTATGTATATGTGTGGGTGTGTATATATATATATATATATATATATATATATATATAGATACATGTACATGATTTTAATATGATGCTTTGGCCTAGGTGGGTAGCACAATTTTATAACAGAACCATCCAGCGATGGTGCCCATGAGCAACAAATTAGAGAGGTTGCATGCCATTTCGCAAAACTGCCTTAAACCATACTTTGTTGCTGCACCCTGCTATCTGGAGTGTGTATTAGGACTAGATGTCTTTATTCAAAGAGCTGCTAATGAGTTGATGACTATAACAAAAATATATTCCTCAGGATTTCCAGTTATTTAAGAAATGTCCTATTACTTTTCTTATGATGTGACACTCATTATTGTTTAATAAGTACACTTTTGTAATCGTTTGAGATCCGTTCAAAGTTCTTAGCCCAGTTGTTGTAAAGGTTGTTTTTGATTTCCATTATCTATTTTTTGTTGTAACTGTTAAAAGCATAGGATAACGCAGCAAACAAATGCAATTTAAGAGTCAAAAGTTTATTTTGCCTAGTTACAAGTTTTTAATTGTTTCTCTAATGTCTAACTGTTCCAGAGTTCGGCTACTATAGAGTATTTTATTTAGAATTCCATCATGTTTGGTACTGCCACTTGATTTTTTCTAAGAGAACATTTTCGGAGCCTGACAAGACAGTGGACTCCCATACTCCGTTAGAGAAGAGTAACGGAGTTGGCACATCTGTTTTCCTAGTTGGCTGGTCAATTACCACCTACCTTTCTTTGTTGAAAAATGGCTTCATGCATCAGTTCTTTGTTTGCACATTTGAAAAATTGCCTCCTTTTAGCAGTCCTACTTTAAAACGTTACAGTCCATCTGCCCACTCTCATTTGTTTGCTTTTGCCTTGCATCTTGAAGTCTAATGTACTTTTGCTGAGGTATCTTTCAAATATACTTAAATTAAAGGCTAACTTCTTAGTTCAGGGTTGTATGTTCTCAATCTATACCTCAGTTATTGATTCATATTTTCATATTCTTCTTGTAACCTATCTGGAGCAGTTCTGTTCTGCATAAAAGGACCAGTCACCTGCTTGGACCATGGACATGGGTCATGCTATAACTAGTGCAAAATAATTGTCTGAGTGTTAGCACATCACTGCTGTTTGCTAAGATGCTTATTCTTACCGTGCCTGGGATTAACAAACATATTCCAAAAGTATAAGACTTATTTTTGTGCCAGTTGCTGACCAAAAGTTTCAAACCCATTTAATCTTTTTTCAGTGTGGCAGTCATGTTGATTTATCCTTACCATCTACACAATTTGAATTCTGTAGGGGTGTGTTCACTATGGGATCTGCCCAAGAAGTCATGGCGCAAACAGCCATACCCCCTGCATGATGGACCAAAAACTTTGCAGACTGTCACGAAAACATCAAATAACTCATACGGTAGCAAGACATGTGAATCAACAAAAAGAAGCCCTTCCCAAATATGTGCAGCCCTGTTGTTTACTTTCCATGGATTTAGGAGTGAGTTGCTGTAATGTTTGATATGGATAAAACATAACTGTTGCAGGGACCATAAATGAAGATTCATGTTTGTCTGGTTAGCCACGGTATCTTACAATTTTGGCATCACACTGTTTCTGTTTTTTATAGATATTCACAGGTGTGTTGAAAGTAGATTCCATCTTTGTACATTGCTTATCCACAAGCTGCAATATGTCTTTTTATGACCTCTTTGACATTGGCAATCAGCTATCACTCGGTTTGTGTTAATAAAGGTGGGACAGAGGTTTGATTACTTTTATAAGTACAGCCCTCCCCCCAACTCTTGAGATTTTTTTTTTTATTATTAAATGTTGTTTTTATCATACTGCAGCTGTTGCCTCAGGGTTCTGCTTATCCTATAATTCGAGTTGTTTTTTGACAGAAAACCTTATAGCTTAAGTTTATTGCTGCTCATGCTAGTGCATTTGTCTGGGGTTGCTATTAAATCTGTTTTAAAAAAAAATACATATATAAATAGGAGTTGCCATAATTTGTGAAAATAATTCTGGATTAGCGAAAACCCATGTTTTTCAGGTAAGCCGCTGCACCATCCCAGGCCCTTAATGATCTTTTCGATAAATTGCTTTTTTTCCTTTTCAGTTGTCATTTGGTAAGTGATTTTCTTTACACAGTATTAAAACCAAATACAAAACAAGTTGTGTGTTCTTGTTTTTTTTTGTATCCTTTAGATTGCTGATTTATTTTTATTGCCTCACTTTTTCTGATTCACATGAAATAAAACATCTATCCATTGAGAGCACTATAGCAGACTATTAACACTAATTGCATCTTCTTAAACCAGTGTATCCTACATATAATTTCTCCCTATTGGCTAATATACTAAATGTAACAGTTACTTGATTCATGTTCTGAATATTATCTCTCCTGTAGTAGGGTCTGGAAGTATTCTTCTAAAAAGCTTGTTTTTCAGAAGTTCATAATATATTTATTACTTGGTGTTGGCAACCGTAATGCCTTTTTTCCACTGATATTTTCAAAAGAGATGAGCTGCACAACCACTGAATACTATTTCTCAAATATGTTGAAAGATCTGAAGAGGGTCTTATATTGTAGATAGAGGGACAGTGCTGGAGGATACAAGATCAGCGTGTGAAAATCAGTAACCATGCAAACGTTTTTAGCCAGGACTTAAACCAGACGCAGTACAGGTTACAGCTAATCTGTATAATTAATTGCCATGTTTTTCTAGTACTTTCAGTGATTTATAAAATTCCTGTTTGTTTTCTGCCCACCGTGCCTTGAAAGGTTCCCATTAATAGACCAGCACAAGCTGTGCAATATGTCTTCCAAAGAACCACGAGGTCACAGAGCGTAGACCTTGTTATAAATTGAAAACCAAATACCAGAAAAGCATAGACTATACATGTTTGGCTCTTCCTGCCTTGCCTAAACAATGTGATCAGAATCATCTGCAAGCCTCCTAGATTAGTTTGGTTAAATGTGGCCTCTACTCTGATGGTGAGATCTTAGATGTAGAAGGGGCAGAGAAGGCACAGTCTGAATCATTCTGTTGCTAGGAGAAATTCAGTGTACATTGGTTCTTGTAAATGATTCTGTAAAACAATGTTTATTCTAAAATAATCAAATCCTACAATGCCTCCTGTAGAACAAAACATTCTCTTCCAGGGGAACCTCAACAATAGTCATAAGCACTGAATGTTCCCGCCCATGCGTGGTGACCCCGGAGTACATTAAAATATGTATATATATATATAATATATATATTATTTTTGCACAAGCCAATGCAGCCTTCAAGAAAAGCAAGGCTAACCAATGCTTTGGTAATCTGCTTTTGCATCCGCTCTGTCTTTAATTCTTTAATGCACACACATAGGAATTAAAAACAGGAGAACAAAGAGACACCTGACCTCTCTTTAATGTGTGTATGTATGTATATATATATATATATATATATATATATATGTGTGTGCGTGTATATCAGGAGGCATCTGATTGAATAAAAGGTGTGGTCTTAACAAACACTGTGTACTTTGTGGAATCAAGCCTTTGACGAAGGATTCATTTCGAAGCGCCTCGGCTGCCTGAGACGTGATAGCTGGTGTGTGGATGTACACTGTGGCCTGAGTGCTTCCCAAACCTGTGGGTAACTTGGAGCTTTCATTGATACGGGGCGACCCAGCCGTAAGGGGTAGCACCACCTCATGGATGGCAGCGGGCCAGGGAGCTAGAAATCATGTCCAGTTCTCTTCCAGGGGATCCTCCTCAATACTCATAAGCATTAGAATATTCCCGCCCATGCGCGGGACCCCGGAAACACTATATTATATGTGCCCCACATATATATAACCATATATATATATAAGCGATTGCAGCCTAATAAACACTAGAGCTGAATCATGCTGTAAAGAATTTCCACCATACATGAATAACATGCATTAGAAACATGAGAAACAACAATAAAGTTTGTTTTGGAACTGTGTTAATGCTCAGAAAACAGTAGAAATTCTTCTAAAACACAAAGCATAGGAAGCTCCCAGGCTGCATTGCAAACACACAGTCTAAAAAGACTGAAAAGCTAACCTGTAGCTGCATGCAATAAACTGACGCCGTGCCTTTAAGGCACTCCTGACCCCCAGCTTCCCATCATGCCTCAGGGGTGACAGTTAGGTCAGTTGTTCTTTCCGGCTCCTTCTGGAAGGATCCTCGCAACACAGCTCCACTCTTTTCTGATTTCTTCAGAAAAATCTTTTCACTTTTAACAACTTTTCTCTTTACTTCAACGTTTTACAGCTGTAGAAGTAAGAGACTGTATTTTTTTGACAGATTAGGGCATTTTAACACCTTAAAATGCCTTCTCTTTTTGACTCTTGTCCATCTTGTGGTCATAAGAAGGCCTAAACAGACTCTGAGGTCTGTATCCTTTGTCTCCCTGAAGACCATGACCCAAAGGCCTGCTCTCACTGTCAGCTTCTGACCAGCAGAACTTTGAAAGACAGAGAGCGAATTCGTCTTTATGGCCTGTCAAGAGGAAGATCACCAGTCAAGGAGGGCTCCAAGAGGGCTAGAACAACTTCTAGAAGTAAGTCCTCGCGTCCTTCAGCTTCAGCGTCTGGGTCGGCGCTGAAAAAAGATCTTCAAATGGGTCATTTATCGAAGAAGAGACCCTCGACAGCGGGCTCGCCGTCGAGAAAAGGTATGTCGTCGACGTCAAAGATTCATCCTCCGCCGTCGTCAACCTGGCGGCGATCGGCGTCAAGAGACGAGACACCTCCGCCATTGTCAACCCGGCGACGATCGGCGTCGAGATACAGGGCTCCTTCGCCGTCGGCGACGATCGGCGTCGAGGAGCAGAGACCCTCTGCCGTCGTCAACCCGGCGACGATCGGCGTCGAGGAGCAGAGACTCTCTGCCGTCGTCAACCCGGCGACGATTGGCATCGAGGAGTAGAGACCCTTCGCCGTCGTCATGACGACGTTCGGCGTCAAGGTACCAAGGCCATCCGTCGACGCCGGTAAAGCGTTCGACGTCGAGGGCAGGTTCTCTTCTGTCATCGCAAGTCCACCAGCGATCGACGTCGAGAACAGGGACACCGCCGCCACCGTCAACTGGGCGACGATCGGCGTCGAGATTGAAGTCTCCGTCGATGCGTTCGGCGTTGAGGGTGAGACAAACCCCTCCGCCGTCTCGAAGACCATCGACGTCGAGACTGAATCCATCTCCGCCGCCGTCTAATAGACATTCGGCGTCGAGTGAGAGACATCCTCCGTCGTCGGTGTCTCATCGCCGTTCGACGTCGAGAGAGCACTTACCTGCGTCTCGTCGACACCGTTCGACGTCGAGGGTGCGATGACGTCGAGAGGACGGCAGAAGCCTAGTTCGGCGTCCAGAAGGCGTTCGACGTCGAGGCAGGCCTCAGAGAGATCTGGAGACTCAGTGGTCCTGGTGACAGAGTCAGCTTCACAACATTCGTCTCCTCAATCTTCCAGGAGGGCTTCTTCAAAGTCGCCCACTCTGGAACCTGCTTCCCGTGTTCGCATGTCTCCTTCACGATCCAAGGAGGCTCCTGCTGCGACTCGGTTGTCTCCGAGGTGGAACCTCCCTGCAAGTCGCTGGAAGGACTCTGGGGCAACAAGACGAATGCAGGACTATGCCAGCTCTGTGCATAGGTCTCCTTTGCAGAGACTAGTGGACGAAGCAGGAAAGAGCCCTCCTAGACAAAGACAGGAGAGGTCTCCGGAGGCCAGGCGCCACAGGTCTCGCTCTCCGAAACGCGAGGACCGCACTGGGAGATCGAGAGAAGTGAGGATTTCTAAGCATCGACGGCGTAGAACACCATCTACGTCCTAGTCTTCCTCCACCCGATGCTCCAAGAGGGATTACTCTCCCACACTATCGGACAGCCCATCAACCAGGGTCTCTCCCATAGACGATATTGCCACCTACCATGAGGTTTTACAAAGAGGTGCACAAAAGCTTAATATTGAGATGTCTGTCCCGCAAGTCACGACAACAGTGATTTTCGAAACTCTTTATAAGAAGTCAGAATCTCGACCTCTGCTGTTCCTGGGATCCTTGACCCAGTCATGGACACGTTTCTAACACCGGCAACGATTAAGGCGTTTCCAGCTCGTCTCTGGAAAAAATATAAGCCGTCTACCTCAGATCCAGTCTTCGTCAAGACAGATACTCTTGCAGACTCTGTCATTGTGGCAGCAGCGAAAAAGACACATGCTGTTTCGGCCACTTCTTCTGTTCCGCCTGACAAAGACAGCAGGACCCAGGACTCGTGGGGTCGCAAGGTCTGCACTTCTGCTGCAGCTTCTCTTAAAGTCTCCAGCACAGCTGCGTTGCTTGGCAGGTATGACAGATCTCTTTGGGACTCTTTGGAGCGTTTCCAAACCAAGCTCCCAAAGGAAGACCAGAAAGATTTCGCAGAGATAGTCACAGATGGATCTCTGGTGGCTAACCAAGCAATCAGCACAGCAGCAGATGGTGCGGTGTTATCAGCGCACTCTTACGCGCATGGTGTATGCGCCAGAAGATCCTCCTGGTTGCGGCTAACAGGGCTTAAGCCAGATGCACAGCAAAGGATCATGAACCTCCCGTTCTCCGGCTCTTCTCTCTTCGGCTCCCACGCTGACGAAGAGATGACTAGGATGAAGACCGAGTTTGACACGGTCAAGGCAGTTGTGCTGGAGAAGAAAAAAGAATTTAAGCGCCGCTACAAATCCAACGGTGGCAAAGGGCCTCAATAGAGGGTTCAATGACCCAGTTTCGTGGAGGAAAGTCCAACAGAGGTAGAGGTGGTCACCAGCAGCAGTCCTCTACCACGACGAGAGGAGGGAAGTCCTGAACAGTGGCTTCCTCCGCCTCCGTTGCCCACTCCAGTGGGAGGAAGTGCTTCTCAACATCTAGCAGAAGATCGCTGGGTGCTGAATATACTGAGCAATGGATATGCGCTACGTTTCCGAGCGCTTCCGAAGGACATTCCACCAAAAAAGTCTTGTCCCCATCAATTGCCGCTGCTTCGAAAAGTGAGCTCTTCTCCAAAAGCAGGCGATAGAGGAGGTTCCACCCTCCCAAAGAGGAAAAGGAGTTTACTCCAGATACTTTCTTGTCCCCAAAAAAGATCAGGAGGGCAAGTTTTCGACCAATTCTGGACCTTGACCTTCGACTACTGAACAAAGTCATAGTGAAGGAAAAGTTTCGCATATTGGCCCTTCACCAAATATGTCCACATCTGCAAGTAGGAGATGGCATGTGTTCGGTGGACCTCCAAGATGCGTACTTCCATATCTCCATCGCAGAACGACATCGGAAGTACCTGCGGTTTGTGGTCGGTCACAAACATTACCAGTACAAGGGTCTGCCCTTTGGTCTGAAGTCCACTCCGCGAGTCTTCACCGAATGCATGGCAGTGGTGGCAGCTTTTCTTTACAGAAAAGGACTTTTCGTATATCCATAGGACGACTGCTGCTAAAAGGTCCTTCCCCACTGCAAGTGAGTCGCGACCTCCAGTTCTGCCTGCAGCAGTTGCACGACTTCGGGCTGCATGTCAACAGGGATAAGTCTGTGCAGCAGCCCACCCAGACCATTCACTATCTCGGCTCCGTTCTGGCCTCAGGCGTGGGAAGAGCGTATCCTTCGGAGGAGAGACTGTCTTCCATGAAGCACAGATGCAGGCTTTGCTCCAAGCGCAGAATCCGACAGTCAGGGAGGTGGCATCCCTGCTAGGATCCATGGCGTCCTGCATCTTCCTAATTCCCAACGCCAGGCTGAGGATGCGTCCTCTGCAGATTCAAGGACGGTGGTAGGCAAAAGAACAGACCTACCACATCAACATGCTGGAACTCCTGGCAGTCCATCTAGCTCTGAAAGCTTTCCTGCCTGCGATTGAGTCCGATTCAGTCCTGGTCTAGACGGGCAACATGACGACCATGTACTACCTGAACAAGTAAGGTGGAACTCGGTCACGTCCGCTCTCCCTGGAGTCTCAGACCATCTGGCACTGGCTGCTCGCCCGGAACCTCTCGGTGGTGGCGGTACATCTTCCAGGAGAGCTAAACGTCAAGGCAGACGTTCTTTTTCTCATCCTTCCGGGACATTAATAGATCTTTTCTGTAGAGTTTGCTGACCTTTTGGAGAGCCTGTGTTTCGCGAACTTGTTGATATCAATCTGAGGTTTTCAGGAGAAATCAGTAAAACTTCAGTCAATTATCTAGACCTCACAGTGTATATAGATGAGTGGGAAAATTCAGACGAAACTTTATAGGAAGGCCACAGCAGGCAACTCGACACTGCATGCCACCAGCAGTCACCCTAAGAAATTGATTGAGAGTATACCATATGGCGAACTATTGCGCATCAGAAGGAACAACTCAAATGACCTTGAGTTCCGTAAAGCTGCTAAATCTAGCATGGAACGGTTCAAAGTCAGGGGATATAGCCAGGGTATTTTAACACAGGCTCTCCAAAAGGTCAGCAAACTCTACAGAAAAGATCTATTAATGTCCCGGAAGGATGAGAAAAAGAACGGGACTCTGAGAGTGATTACTACATTCTCGGAAAATGCTGGGGAAGTCAAAAAGATATTACGCAAGAACTGGAATATCTTATTGACTGACCCAATAATCAGGGACGAGTTGCCTACCAATCCCCTAGTTACATTCAGGAAAGGGAAAGCATTGAAAGACCTCCTAGTTAAAAGTCACCATGTAACACAAACAGTACAACCTAAACTTCCTACTCTAAATGGGTTTTACCCATGTGGTCGGTGCAAAGCCTGCAAGTACAGTAAACGGACGTTAACGTACAAAGTACCAGGATTGGTTGCACCTAGACGCATACAGAAATTCCTCACATGCTCGACCCCTTACGCAATTTACTGCTTGAGTTGCCCCTGCGGGCTTAGATATATTGGCAGCACTACTCATCCCGTAAAAATGCGTATTTTGGAGCACATCCGTGCTATAAACAATAATGATGAGTCTTACCCCGTTGCTAGACATTTTGATAGAGAACATAAACGCAACCGGGATCTGTTGACGTATTTCTGTCTGGACAGTGTACCTGTGAACATCAGGGGAGGTGACCGATTACAAAAGCTGAGGCAATTAGAATCGCGCTATATTATAGACCTGCAAAGTAAAACACCGCTGGGGTTGAATATGCATGAGGAATTGGCAGTACATCTGGGGTAATGTTTGCATCACACATGTTTAGATATATGTATATTACGGTATCGTAACACCTAATATGGTCGGCTGACCATTATGGGATCTACAGTGACTGATGAGTTATGATACCTAGATGTTTGGCCAGTGCTTGACCGGATGGTCATGTTGATTGTCATGATTCTGGGATTATCTGTTTCTTAAGATTATGAAGTACATGCTAATTTGTGTAATAGAAGTTTTTTCACTGCATGGCCCATTCAGGGCTGGATTAATGCATAGACTATAAGGACGTAATTGTGGATCATGCCCATTCTGGGCAGGAATTTCGATAATCGTTCACCTATATAAGGAGGGACTGTATAAATATGAAATGTTGTCATACTGCCTCTGCATATCTATTGCAATATTTGAATGCTACAATATGGCGGCACCCTTAGCGGAACGCTTGAGTCCTTTGTCTGTGTTGATGAAATGTTTACAGGCAGTGATTATAAAATGAAAAATGGACGCCGCGCGCCTTTGTATGACAAATTGACGAAGGCCGATGCCGAAACGCGTCTTTGCTATGCTCTGAGGTTTACGAATAAACCAGAGTAAACCACCCCCACGAGTGCTGCAATCCTTATACAGAGTGTGAACCTGTGGATGTTGTGAACTGAATACGTAAACGGGTACACCCCCGTTATGCGAGCACCCGCTCGAGAGTGCGGCAGGCTGGTGTTGTGGGAGCTGTGAGATATATATATATATATATATTGTAATCCAAAGTGCCCTGAAGCGTTTAGAAGGTCACACAACAGCGTCTCGCTATGCAGCTCCTAAATGCGGCCTGCCTTTGCTGCTTACATAATTTGCAGTTGCCTAATTTGCAGTTGCCAACGCGTTTCGAGGAACAACCTCTTCTTCTCGGGCTGCCAGTGATGAAAGCAATTGAGCCTCGCACTCTTTTTTTCTTAACAGCTTTATTTAATTTACGTCCCTGCCCCCAGTGGGCGTGTGCTCAATGGAAGTCTCTGGTGTATGCTGGGATACATAGTTCATTAGTGCGAGCATTAATGTTCTTATTTAAGTAAATTCAATTTTTCATTACTCATTTCATGGCATATTTCAATCCTATAGTAGGTTAGAAGCATTTTCGGCAGACGTTCTCAGCATATTCAGGCGCTGTGCTAATGCAGTTTAGATTAGTGCCAAACCACAGCCTCACCCTTCTGGTATTCGGACTAAGCCTCCAGTTTTCGCGGTGATGGTGCTCCTTCTCACGGCCAGGCTGCCGTGTCAATGTTTTGTAATCCAAAGTGCCCTGAAGCGTTTAGAAGGTCACACAACAGCGTCTCGCTATGCAGCTCCTAAATGCGGCCTGCCTTTGCTGCTTACATAATTTGCAGTTGCCTAATTTGCAGTTGCCAACGCGTTTCGAGGAACAACCTCTTCTTCTCGGGCTGCCAGTGATGAAAGCAATTGGATATATATATATATAGTTATATATATGTGGGGCACATATAATATAGTGTTTCCGGGGTCCCGCGCATGGGCTATAATATTCTAATGCTTATGACTTTGATGAGGATACCCCTGGAAGAGAACTAGGATTACAGGTAAGTAACTAATCCTTCTGAATGGAGCCACAGCACCTTTAATTGACCACGCACGCCTCAGGGCCCATTGGAGGGTCTTCTAAAATAATTCCACAAACATTTTGTACGTGGTGGACTACGTATCCCAGAATACCTACAAGGGAGGGTTCATCTGAGCAGCCCATCAGGAGGCATCTGATTGAATGAAAGGTGTGGTCTTAACAAACACTGTGTACTTAGTGGAATCAAGCCATTGAAGAAGGAATCATTACGAAACGCGTCGGCTGCCTGAGACGTGATTGCTGGTGTGTGGATGTACACTGTGGGTTGAGTGCTTCCCGAACCTGTGGGTAACTTGGAGCATATATATATATATATATATATATATATATAGATATATATATATATATATATATTGTACTCCGGGTTCCCCACGCATAGAAGGGAAGATTCAGTGCTTATGAATTTGAGGGTACCCCTAGAAGAGAAGTAGGAATTCAGGTGACATCCTTTTGAAGCAAAAGATACCAAAGCAGTTAACAACATTGCAGCTGAAAAGGCAAAACAAAAAGGCCCTTTTGTTGATATTGTTTTAAAGTATCCAGAACCCGTCTCTTTGGTCTAAAATGTGACACCAGTAAGAGTCGTACAAGGGACACAATGGGCTTCAAGGAAGAGGACCCTAAAAAAATATTAGACTCGAAGACAGGTTAAGAAGCATTAGACTTTGAACAGCCCGCAGCTGGTTCTTGGAGTCTAAGCAGTCACAAAATTGCACACATTATGAAGTCGGAATACATCAGAAGACTAATCTGTAATGTATGAGTTCTCATGGATACCTCTAACTGCAGATTTCTCATCTTTAGAATTTCACCGGGTACCTGACAGGCTCTTTAAGATTTTTCAGCATAGCCCTACGCCGCCTAGAGTCAGCTGGAGTCGCATATAAGCTTTGTACTCTGATGTGGAGCTAGGTCCTAACTGTCATCAATTGAGTTTTTACTAACAAAATTATTTTCCCTTGTTCAGGCGAACATGTACCATCTTAAAACTACACGGTTTACGCCTTATAGGGCCTACTGCAAGCTGATGTCTGTTACACAGCCCCACAAGGTATGTCTCTGGTGTTTGGGTTAGGGCCACAACTCCCAAATCATGCAATGAATGTGTCTTTATGCATCTGAATGCTATTCAGGATGCGAAGACCAGCTGTATTTTGTTGAACACTTAAAGAGATCACTTGAGCCTCAGCCCGCTTGACGTCATGAGT
Organism: Lissotriton helveticus; assembly: GCF_964261635.1. Lineage (NCBI taxonomy): Eukaryota > Metazoa > Chordata > Amphibia > Caudata > Salamandridae > Lissotriton > Lissotriton helveticus. The sequence goes on from NC_136067.1 coordinate 103,074,632, forward strand.
GCAGGGCATTCTCATGACTGGTCTTTATGGCTGCACTAGACTTCAAGTAAGTGGAAGACAAAAAAAAATGTAAGAAGGCCAGGAGGACTCGTCCCTGTCTCACCACTCTCTGACAAGTAGCAGGATTTCAAGGTGCCCCTACTTGGTGTAGTGTGCAGCATCACAGCAGATTAAGCCATTCAAGGAAGCGCATCTTCGGAATCCTCCCGACTCCTCCTTGTGGGCCTTCAGGCCTCATGGATCCACAGAGGCCTTGAATCGGGTTGCCGACTGCGGATCCTGTGTGTCCTGAACTTGCCTTGGGTTCAGTCTGAGTTTGGAGTTCCTGTACCACAATTCATGCTAGTTGAGTGGTTCCTGTCATGTCAGTGCCGCTGATGCTGGAGAATGACAATGATCCTTTTGTTCTGTCCGACTTAGACCCAAATTTGTTTCTTCCCTCACCGAAATCCCACCCGGCATTTTTTCTGATGCAGCCTCTGTTCACTCTCTTTGACAAATCTTCTCCTTTCTCTAGGAGCCTCCCTCTAGTGGTCCAACAACTTTTAAGATCGGCATCTGACCAAAGAAACCAGCCTTTGGTGTAAGTGGGGTTTATGGGATCCGGTTTCTCTTCAATATGATAACACTTTCTGTTTGGAGCTACACGTGACACTTTGACATGGTGCTATGTTCTCTACCCGATCTACCAACAAAGGAGACCGCTTTATTTGCTGTTGTCTTCAGATGGCCTGCTGAAGTCTTTGACTTACAATTGCCGTCTGTGAGGTGAAAACCAACATCCTTACTGGGATTTTGCAGCCTGAGAAGACCTCGTCTGAGGCCTTTCTGGCATTCTCAAAGAAGCCTTGACTGACACCCCCATGGGCACCTGGGCTGAACTTTGTTCCTTCACGCCTGTAAATCAACCAACAGCATAACGCTCGGCTCTGGGAGACCCTGCCTTTTTGACACCATCCTCCAGAGAGCCTGCTAGTTCAGACTTCCACTAGCAGGATCAATCCAAACTCATTCCCTACGACCACCCCCAAATTGAGAGACCTAGGCAATTGAGGGATTCAGGAAATTTGTGTTTACTTCAGCTAACCTCGTCATTTGGTTAGACGGGATCAGCTGTTTGCTGAGATCTTTTCAGAAGTCCTACAGGAATTCTGTATTAACAGATCATTCCAGATGGCCAGGCCATGGACAAATTGGTCATAGTGTGAGACCTGGACATGACTGAACTTTTATGCAAAGCAGTAGGGACTTGTGTTTTGCTCCGGCGCAATGCCTTGATGAGTTCCACAGGCTTCTCTGGTGATGTCCAGGCATTCCTTATGGGTATGCCTTTTGACAGGTTTCGCCTATTTGATGAGAAGGCAGTCTCCACTCTAGAACTCTTTAAAATAGTGGGGCCACAGCGTACTCCTTTGGTCTCTCCACATGCTCAATGCCACTAGTACAACAGTTTTGTTCATTTGAAGGCATGTACAAAGAATAGAGTGGTCCCAGTGGGATAATTGGAAAGAACACAAATGTTCGAGACATATGATCTGCAGATCTCACAATGTGCATTAGATCACCACCTGGTGTTGGGCTCGGATGATTGCATGTTGTCGTCTTGGAAGAAGTCTTTGTAGTCACGAGATAGGTGACTCCTCCATTGGACGATAGTGCACATGGGCATCGACTCCATCCTTAGATTGTTTTTTTCAGCCACTGTGTTAGGATGAAACTTTTCCGCTCCGGTTCGAAATCTACTTTTCAAGTACTTAGACACTTAAAAATGTTCTTCAAACTTCACCAAACAACTTTCAATACCGATAAACATCGACTCGACTTAATCAGCTCGATTCCGGTCGCCGACGCGGGCCGTTGGGCCTACCCACGCCGTGAGGCCTACACCTCATGGAAAGGACGCCATTCAAAAGATGCCCCGAGTGTGGAGCAAAATTTCCACACAGTGACCATCACGAGGTCTGTAACCTGTGCTTATCGCCTGAACACGACGAATCCAGCTGCACAGCCTGTGCATCCTTTCGATCGAAAACTACCATTCGAGATCGGAGGGTCTGTCGACGCGATATGCAGAGATCAGCTCTGGAACAGGTGGATATCTTCGGCGAAGGTCCATGCGTCACAGAAGAAGATTCCGATGATCTTCAGATCTTATCCGAGGCAGTTGACTCCGATGACTCCATACCTTTGGGTCAACGTGTGAGTACCACTGCCCCTACCCCAGGCCAAACACCAAAATCGAAGGCAACTGTCAACATCCGCCTGCGGGGCCCAGCCGAGACCAAAAAAACACTTCGAAAGCCCCGCCATCGAGCCCCGCCCAGAAGGAAATAATTAGGCCTTCCGCTAGCTCCATACCGAGCAGACCGCATTTGCCGATACCACCTGCTCCCTCGGCACCGAAACAAAAAGAAGTCCCGGTTCCAAAAGACACTCCGACACCGTCGACTCTGAGAGACAAATCGGCTCCGAAAACAACTAAGCCTGTTTCTGATGCCCCGAAAACAGCTTCCACTCCGAAGACGATACCCTCGATGCCGAAACAGACAAAGCCTGCTTCCGATGCTTCCAAGTCCACGAAACAGGCTTCGGCTCCAATGACAGTATCTTCAGTGGCGAAATCTACGCCAAAGGACTCAACATAGCTCCTAAGGCTAGCTAGACACAAGCAACAAACAGGTTCAGAACCAAAAAAAATCGGCGCTGAAGGCTATGCCTCAAGAAGAGGAGCTTTTCCAACCAGATCCTTTACAAAAAATGATCTACATTGATCCAGAAACAAGACATATTTCCACTACACCACACAGGAAGCGGAAGTCAGACATAGCACCTACACCTCCAGTGCCTGTCAAGAAGGATCTCCTATGCACCCTTCTCATGTATCTCCTTCTCCTCCTCTTCCTTTAAACATTTCACCTCAAAATTCTCCTCATTCTCGACCACATAAACCTCCTCAAGATGTTGATGATGAGTAAAGCCTGGGGGGAGGGAGAGACCCAGATGACCCTTTTCCCTACCCAACAGGTTCACCAGACTGGGAATATCCAAACCCACAGGATGAACCAGATATTCCTGACCCACATACATATCCATCTAAACCTTCTCCTCCAGAAGACAATATTGGGTTTGGACACTTAATTAATAGGGCTGCCATCTATCACAATGTCACCATGCATTCAGATGAGGCAGAGGAAGACTTTTTATTAGACACTTTTGAACACTCCCAAAAATCTGTGCAAATACTCCCAATGATTAAAGGAGTCATTAAGAATGCACCAGAAGTGTTTAAAGATCCTTTACGAGCTAGAATCATAAACCCAAGGATAGAGAAAAAGTACAGAGTGGCTCCTGGGGACCCTGCCTACATTAAAGGACAGCTACCCTTAGACTCCCTAGTAGTTTCAAACGCTAGGAAAGGAGCAAATTCCCAAACATCAGGTGAAGCACCACCTCCTGATAAAAAATCAAAGATCATAGATGCTTCAGGGAAAAGAATCGCTGCCAATACATGGCGCATAGCTAACACACAGGCTCTCCTCGCAAGATACGATAGGGCTTACTATGATCAGTTAGAGAAGCTCTTACAACATCTACCCGACCAATATAAGGTACAAGCATATGACCTCATACAAGAGGGTAAGCTATCAAATGCCTCCATTAAATGCTCACTTGATGTAGCAGACACTGCATCCAGAGCAATAAACACCAGTGTACTCCATAGATGTCTTAGACGGCAACAACAAGGGAAGAGGTCGAGGAAATAACAATAATCGAACCTCTCCCAACCAAAAACAGTGACTTCCTTCTGCTTCCCCAACAGCATTCCACTCCTGTAGGGGGCAGACTAACAAAGTTCCTACCTGTCTGGAATTCCATCACAACAGACAAGTGGGTAACACAAATTATCCAGTATGGTTACTGCCTAGAGCTTACGGCTACCCCTCCACATATACCACCCAGACAGCGTCCAATGTCCACAGACCATCTAACGCTGCTCCGTTGCTGCATTGCTCATTGCTGCAAAAAGATGCAGTAGAGCTAGTTATGTTGCAATATCAAGGAACAGGGGTTTACTCACTCTATTTCCTAATACCCAAAAAGGATGGAACACTAAGACCAATTCTAGACCTAAGGCCTCTCAATCTGTATATACACTCAGATCATTTTCACATGCTCACTTTACAACAAGTGCTCCCATTGTTACAACAAGGCGACTTCCTAACCACACTAGACCTCAAGGACGCCTACTTCCACATTCCCATACATCCTTCTCACCTGAAGTATCTCAGATTTGTACTAGAAGGACAACACTATCAGTTCAAAGTCCATCCATTCGGGGTCACAACTGCACCACGAGTGTTTACAAAGTGCCTAGCAGTAGTAGCCGCACATCTCAGAAGACAACATATCCACGTCTTCCCATACTTAGACGATTGGCTCATATAAGCCAAGTCAGTCAAGCAGTGTATCCAACACACATCTCAAACAATTCAAACACTGCACGAATTGGGGTTTACACTCCACTACACCAAGTCACATCTCAAGCCCTCTCATGTACATCAATACCTAGGGGGTACCTTAAACACCGATCCAGCTCTAGCTTATCCCAGTCCAGCCAGGCTACAGAGCATTTAAGCCTTAGTCACAAAGTTTCAAAACCAACACTCTCTCCTAGTCAGAGTGTTCATGCAACTAATAGGCATGATGGCATCTTGCATTTTTATTGTACCATATGCAAGACTGCAAATGCGCCCATTGCAGGAATGTCTAGCACATCATTGGAATCGGGCTCAAGGACAACTTACAGACATGGTATTGGTGGACAGCTGCACACATCGCTCTCTGCAGTGGTGGAACACCAAAAACTTGGCCAGAGGGCGGCCGTTCCTCGAACCTGTGTCAGATAGTATTGACACCCGACGCATCCTTCACAGAATGGGGAGCCCATCTGCTCCACCATACAACTCGGGGAAAATGGACCGCTCAACAAAAGGTGCTTCACATCTATCTCCTAGAGCTTCTAGCAATATTCCTAGCACTAAAATCCTTCCAAGAACATGTACAGGACAAAGCTGTCTTGAGCCGGACAGACAACATGACAGCCACGTACTATATTCAATAATAAGGAGGCACACATTCCCTGCAACTGTCCCAGCTCGCACAGAACATTTGGAGATGGGCCATTCCACAAAAGAGTTCACAATCCGATAGATCTGTTAAGTCGACAGACACAACAGATTCACGAATGGGAGCTACGTTTCCAAGTTCTTCTACCATTCTTTCACAAATGGGGTTATCCAGACCTAGATCTGTTTGCCACACACTAAAACACAAAATGCCCAACCTTCGCCGCTAGGTTTCCACACCCGCTGTCCAAGGGCAATGCGATATGGATGAACTGGTCAGGCGTATTTGCGTACGCTTTTCCGCCAATCCCACTAATATCTCTAGTAGTACGCAAGCGGAGACCACAATCTCTCAAATTGATCCTAGTAGCTCCCACATGGGCACGCCAACCATGGTTCACCACACTGCTAGAACTCTCTCTAGTTCCACGCCAAAGACTGTGTCTGACACCATCCATGCTAACACAGAACCATGGAGACATCAGACATCCAGATCCAAGTCACTGAATCTGGCGATCTGGCTTCTGAAGTCTTAGAATTTGGTTACCTTAACCTGCCACCAAACTGTATGAATATCATTAAAGAAGCCAGAAGACCTACTACTAGAGCTTGCTATGCTGCAAAATGGAAGAGATTTGCCATTTGCTGCACTAATAATCAAATTGATCCTCTAGATGCTTCCATCCAGAATTTCATCTGTTGCCTTCTCCATTTACAAAGATGTAATCTAGCATATTCATCTATACATTTACATCTTGCAGCAATTGCAGCATATCTACAAAATAGACAACATATGTCGCTATTTAGAGTACCTGCAATCAAAGCTTTTATGGAAGGAATAAAACTAATCATTCCTCCTAGGTTACCACCCGTTCCAGTGTGGAACCTAAACATTGTTCTTAGTGTGAGATTCTGCAGCTCTACATGCCAAGAACAGATGCATACTGGCAAGTAGCATTTTCCTTTCTACGCGGCAGCATCCATTAAATTACTTGTACTGTAAAATTCAGCTCAATATTATTTATTCATATTGAACATCAATCTGAATGCTCAAAATCCAACGGAACATACGTATACAAAAGTGCCCCGAATATGTAGAAGGGAAAAAGGAAGTACTTGTGTGCCATGTGAGGGTTAAATGAGGGCGGATAGGAATGAATGTCAATTATCGATTCGGTAATTACCGAAACGTACCGATTCGGTAATTTTTTTAAGAAAAATTACCTACATCCCATTTGCCTGTTCTTAAATACCGAATCGGTGTGATTCGGTATTTAAGAATCGGTAATCTGGGATTACCTACATCTGGCTCTAAGTCATCATGACTCCCACTTGTATCCTGCACCGTGACAGATGCTCAATGCTGCCAGGTGAAGTCAGTCTCGCACTACGTACATAATCATGTAGTATATTGGTATGGTATAAGACACATTAGTATCGTATAAAATACATCGAATCCTGTCTGGTCATTGACACAAATCCCCAAACATAGTAAGACTCCTATGGAACGGAAGGAAATCGAAGACACTATACACTAAAGGGAGTTCAACTAACGGGAATCATGGTTTACCCTGAAGTTAGGCAAGATAGCTGCGCGCTGCTTGCATCTAACTCATTCAGACCATTCTGGATTGTATCCAAAAGATGCATCCACTTGCACTCTCGGACATTCAAGGTAGACTGAATGTTCCCTCCTCTGACTCCAAGTGTGACCTTCTCGAAGACTAGCCACTTCAAACTTTCTGCTTCGTGTTGGGCGTTCTGGAAATGGTCAACCAGGGGTGCTCCTGGCAACTACAACTGGCCCTGCTACAATGTTAGGAGTATACGTGCTTTTACCTTTTGTTGAGTTTGGACCACGTATACTTTCTCACAGGGGCAGATGGGGGCATAAATCACATTTGAGGTACAGTTGGTGAAAGATTTTAAATCTATTGCATGTTGTTTGTTGATAAATTGTTTCGTTTGAATTCTCATTTTGTAAGCCTTGCAATGGCCACACTTGTGGTGGCCAAGAGGTGATGGGTGACCCCATATTGATTGGATGGAAGGATCATGTGGAGGATCCAGAAGAGACCGTACAGCATGGTCACGCACACTCTTGCCTTTTCTGAATGAGTGCATGGGTGGATCATGTTGTCCACCCATGCACGTCCAGGATTTAATCTCGGCCCCCTGTTTGAAGTGAACATTTTTTAAAGAAACATAGTTGGAATGTGAAATTACTTGATAAGAAGTAAGTCCATTGTAGTAGGGCTAGGGCCTTACCTGCACACATTGCTATGTTAGCATAAGCTGCTTAGAAGGTAAACGCCATTTTGCAGCTTTTGCACACAACACTACATGCAACTGTTGTTGTACATTAGACTACTTGAATTTTCAGCGCATGAGAACGGCTTGTTTTTCACATTCCTAGTTGAACATCGCGACCTCAGTCTGTACACTGTGAGCAGAAGCCTTCAAGGTTAGCATAACAATGTATTCTGTTATTCAGGTTGATTGGCCCACACTCTAGACACAACATGCACACAGCTGCAGCTAACCGAAATTCTAGCACCTTTAATATGCCACTGCATGCATGATTAGGGAACTTGGAGAAAATCCTTTTCCAGAGATCTTTTGCTGATCCTGATGTGATTCACTTCTGCTGATCTTGGAGGTATGAGGTTCCCCATTCAAGCCTAAGAGACCTTCTATTATTATAAAACCTAGTTCCTAACTGGGGAGGGTGGTACACAAGGCACTATAGGACCTGTTACCACTATCATTATAATATAATTTCTCCCTTTGTGTTTTATGGAATTGTAACAATGCTGATCGTATTATTTTTAATCATATGCCTGCTTATGTTAATAAAAATAAAAGTACATTTTAGAGCACGTCGTTAAAATAAACATTTTAAACTTTACCGTGTCTCTTTTTACTCACGTTGTGGACTGTTATGAGAATAACAAAAAAAAGAGTGTTCTTGATTCCCACCATTCTTGAGAGTAACCAAAGTCATATGTTCTGGGTTGTCTAATCATTGGTAGCTTCGCTATAGGACGGAGAGCTAAGAGACACTGATGCTAATCGGTTAGAGGTTCTAGGTACTGAGGTGAGTTTTTTGGTACACCACAATTCACCGAGGTCCTGGGTCTCTATGCACAGTTCTGTGTATGAGCAGAATCCCCGCAACCTTGCGCACCGAACGATGTGGTCTTATATTTGAGACTCGAGTAGTGCTTATATCAGTCCACGACATCGTCACTACTGTTTCCGGTTGAAGGTGGTGATGGATTAACCTACCTATAGATATATAGGTTTATTCAAGCTTGAACATTTAAAAAAGGTTCGTACTTTGAGTTACTACCCATTTGTGCTACACTTCTGTTAAATTGTATTTTCTCTACTGTGTCCTCATGGTTGATGTTGACATCGCCCGCATAGTCGGGTGGCCGTCCGCAATCGTTTGCAGGCGTTTGGCGTCCTCTTAGAAGGCATGGCGGTAGTTTTTGTGGTGAATGCTGACGCAGCATACTCGTTTGAGCTTTTCTACTCATGGTTTACCTTTCCTGCAATAAATGCGGAAAGTGGTATGTTTAATGTTTACATCCCCAGAGCCGTGCCTAATGTATATACACCGATACATTTTTTTTACGTTCTTTAAAAAAATTGACGAATTGACATCAGGAGCGGCGTGCAGGAGCGGAAGAGGAGCGGCAGACAGGCTGGAAGGAGCGGCGGACAGGCGGTGAGGAGCGGCGGGGAGGAGCGGTGAGCGGCGGATGAGGTAGGTTGTTTATTTAATTGGGGTAGAGTCAGCGCCGGTGTGGCAGAGTCAGCTAATAGTACTATAGATTTATATAGATTAAGTAGCGGGGAGCGGCGGATGAGAACATTACAAGTGAGCAAAAAACAAAAGCAAACGTTACATTAAATGAAGGGAGCGGCGGATGAGAACATGAGAACATTACAAGTGAGCAAAAAACAAAAGCAAACGTTACATTAAATGAAGCAAAAGCAAAAATGACAATCGTGAGCCAAAAAAATCCAAGAGCTAGAAAACGGTGCATTACAAAAGTAACAATCGTGAGCGTAGCAAACGGTGCATTACAGGAGGAAAAAGTGACGTGTGCAGGTTACAAAAGCATACAAAGTAAACATAGAGGTATAATACTGCAATATATGGAGGAAGGCTCCGGGGGACCCACGGACAACGTCGGAGCGGCGGGGGGCCTGAAGCCTAATTGCTCCCGGACAACATCGGGACGGGCTGCTAGTATACACCATATAGGACACACGAAATTCCGATTCTACAGCATGGCAGCATAGAGTTTGGTTTGATGGCGCCCTTCCCCACTCGGTAAAGGCGATTCGGTTGGGTCCCTTGTCCATTCCTGGGACTACTTGGTTGGTTTTAGCCAGGTTTACACCGCATCCATGTTATCTGACAGTCACTATAGCTGAGTTACGTTTACTCTATGCCTCCCTCAACTGAGTGCATCGGGTTTTAGTGCATTACGTTTCCGCAATGTCCAGGTGGGGCCACCTGGTGCTGCGGCGCAACCAGCTGGAGCAGCCTGGATGAAGATTAGTCCCTTCATGGTTAATTTGGTTATGGGCAAGCGACCTCAAGATAAACACAATATGCCTTTTTGGCTTGCCGAGAAATGTGACCAGCTGGAATCAGTATTTCCTAATGCGACTCCGGTCAAGAAACAGGATTCTAACCATTAGTTTGCAGAAAGACTTCGTACTGGAGGTAACAGATTGTGAGACTTGGGGTAAGATTTTTGGGCAGTCTACGCTAAGTGCTTTGGCACACCGCCCATGGCTGTCCTGCTCTCTGTGATCAAGCGTGTTCTGGATCAACACAGTCCAGAGGCGGCTGTTGAATTGGGAATGAGACTCGTTGGAGTGTTTGACGTAGTTTCCGATCTGGTCCTTGCTAATGTCAAGTGGGATGCGGTGAACTTTCAGGTGTCTGCTTTACACGATGTCCCCGATGCCAATAAACCCCGGCAGTTACTGAAAATCATTGCGGAGGCTTATTAGACCATTGGCCGCAACAGTTTGGGTGTTGAGTCTTTTGCTGAAATAACCGCTCAATCGCAAACTCGGATGGCAAAGTCTAATTAAGATGAACGCCCGAGTTTTCCGAAACAGAATTGGAAAAATAAAAAACGGGGGAAACAGAAACAGGGGTCACGTCTTGCATCGCCGATACCTTTGTCTACTGTGTGCACATATGGTTTGCGCGACCGCGCTAATATTAAGTCACCTGATCGTTTTCAGGTTCCTGTCCAACGTTCTCCTCGCTCTTTACAGGATACATCTGTCTCACAAACCGATGGAGGAGACCGCAGCAGAGGCTGGAGTGCCCAACCATGTTATCTGACAGTCACTATAGCTGAGTTACGTTTACTCTATGCCTCCCTCGTCTGAGTGCATCGGGTTTTAGTGCATTACGTTTCCGCAATGTCCAGGTGGGGCCACCTGGTGCTGCGGCGCAACCAGCTGGAGCAGCCTGGATGAAGATTAGTCCCTTCATGGTTAATTTGGTTATGGGCAAGCGACCTCAAGATAAACACAATATGCCTTTTTGGCTTGCCGAGAAATGTGACCAGCTGGAATCAGTATTTCCTAATGCGACTCCGGTCAAGAAACAGGATTCTAACCATTAGTTTGCAGAAAGACTTCGTACTGGAGGTAACAGATTGTGAGACTTGGGGTAAGATTTTTGGGCAGTCTACGCTAAGTGCTTTGGCACACCGCCCATGGCTGTCCTGCTCTCCGTGATCAAGCGTGTTCTGGATCAACACAGTCCAGAGGCGGCTGTTGAATTGGGCCTTTCTTCGAGCTCTCCCTAGCGAGAGACACTAGGGCTGCGAGCGTTTTTTACCAGAACTAACTTGTTAGAATTTGTACTTGTGAATCTGCATTTTAAAAGCTAAAAAGATCGTTTTTATGATTTTTACTGGGGGGCTTCTAAATAGAGAATTTTAATTGGGAACTTACTGAGGCACACTGACACTTCTTCCCACGCCTATACTCTCTTTCCCTGCCTCGCCCAGCCGTGTTGTTTGATTAGGTGCTGGCGGCGGCAGGCGCCATTTTAGGTGTGGCTGGGGGCTGGGCTCTAGTCGCGCCGGACTCCCGCCCTCCCAGGCTATTTAGGGCTGCTCTGTAAAGCCCTCGCTGCCTTTCTTCGAGCTCTCCCTAGCGAGAGACACTAGGGCTGCGAGCGTTTTTTACCAGAACTAACTTGTTAGAATTTGTACTTGTGAATCTGCATTTTAAAAGCTAAAAAGATCGTTTTTATGATTTTTACTGGGGGGCTTCTAAATAGAGAATTTTAATTGGGAACTTACTGAGGCACACTGACACTTCTTCCCACGCCTATACTCTCTTTCCCTGCCTCGCCCAGCCGTGTTGTTTGATTAGGTGCTGGCGGCGGCAGGCGCCATTTTAGGTGTGGCTGGGGGCTGCGCTCTAGTCGCGCCGGACTCCCGCCCTCCTCACACCCTATATAATGTGTCACACGGCCAGACGGCGCAGCGGGCGCGCCGGATGCGTGCCGAAGCCGCGCCAAAGTCAAGCCAGTCTGCGCCCGTCCGCGACCGGACACGGCCCAGGGCCACACCCCCTGTCCCTGATGGCAGAATTACCTGGAGCAGGAGCAACTTAGTAAGTTTCTCCTCGTATACTTGCACCCCGGGCCTCCATAGTATAAGGGTTGGGGAGATCGAAGGATGTAAACATTGCCAATTCCATTTTAGTACCACGCTTGCTTACTCCAGTGCTAGCGCCTCCTTGTTGTCCTGCGGCCTGATCAATGCCAGATCGCTTAGCTGCCATAAACACGATGTATATGACCTTCTCACTGATAAACATCTCGATCTGTTGTTCATCACTGAAACTTGGCTAGAGGCCAACTCTGATCCTGATGTTGTCCAGGCCTTACCAGACGACTATCAAATGGTGCGCCTGGACAGACCCTTAGGCAGAGGAGGAGGAATTGCGATCGCCTTTAAACAGCAATGGGCCTGTAAACTCGAACGAGTCAATTTGGCAGGTTGCGAGGCAGGTGTCTTCAGCATAAACATTGATGGGAGCACGACGATTAAGGGTCTGCTAGTCTATCGCCCTCCAGGACCTATGTCCAGATTCAAAGGCAACCTTTTAGAGTGTGTTACTGAATCAGCGATCAGGAGGGATAAGTTTCTATTGTTAGGAGACTTAAACACACATCTTGACGACTCCTCAGATAAAGGAGCGGTGGAGTTCCGGGATGAACTTCACACCTTACAGCTGGAACTAAAGGGGTTGCTTCCTACACATAATCGTGGGCACTTGCTTGACCCAATATTTGCTAACTGGGAGGATGTCTCAGTTGCTCCCCCAGTGCCCCTGCCTTGGACAGACCATTTCTTGGTCCCATTTGCCATCTTCCTGCCTAAATATAAAGCCAGCGCCCCCACCCCACTCAATTATCCTCGGCGTAGGTGGGCAAGATTTTCCCTGCAAAACTTTAATACGGCCCTCACTGCGGAAGGTCCCCCAGGAGGCAATGATGTGAATACAGCGAATAGGTTGCTTAATGACCGTATTATTGCTGCTCTGGACTGCACAGCCCCGCTGGGACGACCTACCAAAGGGGCTCAGAGACAAAGAACGGCTCCCTGGTTTGGCGAGGCGTTGCGTTGCGCCAAAAGGGACTGCAAACGTGCAGAAAGGCAGTGGAGAGTGGCATACGACGACCGGATCAAAGGGGCCTTTCTCGTGAAGAGACGTGCCTATCACAATAAGATCCGGATAGAGAAGGCCACATACTATGCTGACAGAATCCACGAGGCTGAGAACTCGTCTAGGGAACTGTTCAGCATATATAAAACTCTGGCTACCCCAAAAACCTCTACTTTAGAGGACGATCACTCAGTAGCAGCATGCAATCGCATTGCGAACTACTTTGGAGATAAAGTCTCTAAGATTTACTCTGCTTTTCCCCACATACCTCCTGCAGCGGAAATGTCAGCAGACTTATTGAGTGATGAAGCCAATCAAAATCTGCTACCTAATTTTACCACCCCTTCACCGGTGGATTTAGTTAAAATCTGCAGATCTGTTAAATCTGGCTCTCCTCGGGATCCCGCCTCTCCAAAAAGGCTGGGAGACAGTCTGGAAACACTAGAACCCTATATCAGACACCTGCTAGATATCTCCTTTCTATCCAGTTCAATACCAGAGGACTGGAAACAGGCTGTGGTGCTCCCCCTACGTAAGAAGCCCAACATTAGTTTCGAGAAGTTAGATAATCTTCGTCCCATCTCCTTGCTGCCTTATTTTTCTAAGGTCGTGGAGAAAGTGGTAAATAAGCAGCTAATGAAATTTGTGGAAGAAAGCAACCTTCTTCACCCTATGCAATTCGGGTTTCGACCGCGTCACTCTACGGAGTCCGCCCTTCTTAGAGCTACCGAAACCCTCAGGCAAGGTGCTGATGAGGGACAAACCATGGCCTTAATCCTCCTGGACCTCAGTGCGGCGTTCGACACTGTAGCACACTCCATCTTGCTACAGTGTCTGAGCAAAGGCGGGGTGAGAGGGGCAGCACTGAAATGGATTTACTCATTTCTTACAGGCCGGGGTTTCCAAGTAAGGCAGGGTGACCATTACTCTGAGCGCATCTCTCTGGATCAGGGGGTGCCGCAGGGCTCGTCCCTGAGCCCAACTCTTTTTAATCTTTATGTTGCCCCGATCGCTACCTTGGTAGAGAGTTACGGCCTCCAAATGGTATCATATGCCGACGACACGCAGTTGGTCATCTCCCTATCACGTGCGCCCGGTCCCTCGGCGGACATCTTCAGAGCTTGCATGCAAGACCTCGCGGCCTGGATGTCCGCCAATTGCCTCAAACTCAACGGAGGCAAGACCGAGGTACTGGTGGTGGGGGGAGGCCAATCGGTGTGGACGTCGGCGTGGTGGCCGTCGTGCTTGGGTCCAGCACCCACTCCTAGCCAGAAAGCAAAGAACCTGGGCATTTGGTTTGACTCTGACCTTGCCTTTGGTCCCCAGATCAATCAGGTGGTTGGATCATGCTTTGGGACCCTCAAAAGTCTCAGGAAGGTATTAAAATTCTTACCTATCAGAGCCCGCCAAACTCTGGTGCATGCACTAGTCACGTCAAAGATGGATTACGGCAATCTTCTCTACTTAGGAACTCTGGAAAAGAATTTGAGCCGTCTTCAGGTTCTCCAGAATGCCGCTGCCAGACTAGTGCTTAGATCACCCAGAAGAGCAGGCTCCGCAGCGGCCCTCCGGTCTCTGCACTGGCTCCCGATCCGTAGCAGGGTGGAATTTAAAGCCCTGTGCACGTGCCACCGGATTATCAACGGGAGAGCTCCGCTCCCTTTGAAAGGATTGCTGACACCCTATGAGCCGTCTCGCTCTCTGAGATCTTCCGGCTCAGGACTCCTGGCAATTCCTAAGGTGTCCAGAGCTCGGATGGGTGGAAGATCTTTTAGGCACCTCGCAGCATCCAGATGGAACAAGCTACCTATGGCGCTGCGACTAGAACCTTCAGAAACAATCTTCAGAGCCAAGCTGAAGACGGCTTTATTCACACAGTAGCTTTTCTGCATTTGTAAGTTCTGGTAGGCATTAGCTCCTTAGCGCGGGGACACGCCGCTGTGCGTCACCAAGCGCTCTATAAAACCCCCTAAATAGAAATAGAAATGAGACTCGGAGTGTTTGACGTAGTTTCCGATCTGGTCCTTGCTAATGTCAAGTGGGATGCGGTGAACTTTCAGGTGTCTGCTTTACACGATGTCCCCGATGCCAATAAACCCCGGCAGTTACTGAAAATCATTGCGGAGGCTTATTAGACCATTGGCCGCAACAGTTTGGGTGTTGAGTCTTTTGCTGAAATAACCGCTCAATCGCAAACTCGGATGGCAAAGTCTAATTAAGATGAACGCCCGAATTTTCCGAAACAGAATTGGAAAAATAAAAAACGGGGGAAACAGAAACAGGGGTCACGTCTTGCATCGCCGATACCTTTGTCTACTGTGTGCACATATGGTTTGCGCGACCGCGCTAATATTAAGTCACCTGATCGTTTTCAGGTTCCTGTCCAACGTTCTCCTCGCTCTTTACAGGATACATCTGTCTCACAAACCGATGGAGGAGACCGCAGCAGAGGCTGGAGTGCCCAACCAGGTCGTGAGCAGCCCCGCCAGACAAAAGGTAAAGGCAAGCGGGACGACTTTCCACGTCGACGCCCCTAGTTTGAGAAAAAGAAAGTTGCCGCCTGAACAGTGAGGTATGCCCAACGGATAGGGAGAACACCGCTTCGGAACCTGACATGGGGGCTGACGCTGCTAGACGGTGCGCGAAAATTACAGTGGTGCGGGAAGCACTACGTCCGTATCTGAAGGCGACAGCAACCGACACATTCTTTGCTGTTGAGACAGCTGACACTACAGTGGCTCCCCCTGACAGACTTCATGAAATAGTCCATTTAATTGAAGGTGACATACACCATACAATAAAAGGTATATTTTAGGAAAACCTGACCTATAACATTTTATTAGCGGAGGCCGACTGGCCCCCACCCATCGTTCTGGCCGTTCCGGAAGGGGAGGAGGTAATCATCCCTAGTTTCGCACACACTGTGCCGAAGGAGCAGGCGCTGAATTTTGCAGGTGAGTGGGCTAATGTGCTTGCGCCTGCTTTGTACCGTACTCAATGTGGATGGGATAAGCTTTCGCCCAGACAAGAGATTCCATTACAGTCTATGACACCGCCTCAACACCAATATCCCTTGCGACGTGAAGCGATAGCTCCCGTTGCAGAAATCCTTGAACAATTCGAATATCAAGGTGTAAGTGAAACGTGTGTCCCCGATGAATAATCCTATCTTTACTGTGACCAAGCCTGATGGATTGTACCGCTTGGTGTTGGATTACCAGCACTTGAACTCTCATTGTCGGACCTGCGCTGTACAAAATACTCAGTTCTGCCCTTGTGGATAGTCTTGTGCGTAAACGGTTTAAGACCACGCTCGACATATCCAATGGCTTTTTTTTATCCATAACCTGTCCTCATTTAGTAGTCAATGGACAGCGTTCACCTGTGGCGGCACACAAAAACAGGTGTCTTTGCCGCTCGCATAGTCTCTCATTTGGAGGGACTCGACACTGATGCATGCTTGTATGTTGATGATATTTATGTCAGACTAATTATGGCCGCATCTGTGTCGCGTTGACCGCATCATTTGTATGTTTGCGGACTTCAGTTACAAATTTAACTTTGCAAAATCACACATTGGGACTATCCTAGTGGACGAGCTTCCACAGCCACTGGCGGCTCTAACCACACCCCCCGGTAATCCGCCCATCTCTTTCATATTTTGAAGTGCTTGCTTGGGCATGCCCTTGCCACGAAGATAGGCTCTTCTAGCCCCATACACAAATCCAAGCCATTCTTTTAGAGTACACAGTGTTGTTCCTGGGCTATGAGCTCAACAACGAAGGCCCCGGCGACCTCACTTCCTGGAGAAATGCACACAGTTGCGGGCTCCTACAATCTGTACTGGGTTTTTTGAACTTCAGGCGCACTTACATTCCCGATTATGCCCAGCGTATCAAGCCGCTTAATGCCTTGGTACAACCAACTTTTTCCAAATCTTGCTGGCTGCCTGAACATTCAGCTATCTTGCAATCTTTGCAGGCTGATCTTCTTGAATCTAAATTCTTACTGACTCGTGACGACCACACCAACCTGGTAATAAGAATAGTGCCTGGGGCGGTGGGTTTCACGTACTTGACTTGTAATGAGGGTGACACAGTCCCTATTGATTACAAGTCACACTTGTACACTTCAGCTGAAATGCGTTTTTCCACGGTCGAAAAAGTTTTAACTGCAGTGAAGACAGCAATTCTAAAGGAAAGAGCGCTGTCGCAAGGGAAACGCATGTTGGTTGTTACACCGTATCCTGCCCTGTAGGCAGTGACGAAAGCCAGTGTACCAAATTCAAAAGCTTTGCATCCACGTTGAATACAATGGGCCAAATCCTTGACGTCTCCGGATGTCATGTTTGTCTTTGTTTCCTCTTTGCAAACTCAGGAGTACTTGCAGTATGAATTCGTTCATCCGGCTTCTTTATCCTTGCGCCAGCTGGAGGATTTCCATTATATCATTTACACTGACGGTTCGGCGCAAACGGCGACTGGTTCAAAGCATGCTTATTCAGCAGCCTGTGCAATAGTGGTAGGTACAATGGTGAATGGAGAGATCTGAAAGAAACAGGTTAGTATTCGATTCCTTACCTTAGAATATCCCCAGGCGTCAGACTGGATCCGGAACTTTTTGCGTAGCAGTACCCTTGCGCGTCGGTAGGCGTCATCTGCGGCTCCGCGTCCGTCGTCTGCGGCGCCGGGATGACGTCGCTGGAGTACTTAGACGCCGCCCTCGCGCGCTGACGTCAGTTCTTTTTTCCGCGCCAGCAAGCGCCGATCCGGTAAAAGTGGTACCCTTAGTCAATTTTTGACTAAACCTTTTCGATCATTTTTGATCCTCTTCGAAGTCTACACGACTCCGCCGGTAGGGATGCCCGGGTTTAAACCCTGCGAAGACTGTGACCGACTGATGTCGGTTACCGACCCCCTTCGCCGGTGCCTTCACTGTCTGGGCTTCGACCACGACGACAAGGCCTGCCCTGACTGCCGAGCCCTGATGTCCAAAGCTAGGCGGGAGCGGTCCCGCAAGCGGCTTGAGCTCCGGCGGTTGGCCCCGCGCCGCTCGAGGTCCCGGTCCGGACTGAGGTCGAGGGACCGGTCGCGGGGTCGGAGCCACCATAGCTCCGGGAGTCGTCATCAGTCTTCGGGCTCAAAGTCCTCAGGTAAGCACAAGAAGTCGAAGAGGCATCATCGCTCTTCCGACTATGCCCCGATGCTCGCGCGATTCGGCCGGGGGTTCGGGTGACACCACCCATGCGGCTCTTTCGAAGTCGCAGGCGTCGCTGCCTGCTTCATACCCACCTGTCCCTGGGCAGCATGCGACGCCGGAGGAGATAGAGTGCTTCCTCATGGCCATGAGGTCCCTCTCTCCTCGGTCTGGTTCCGCGGCGCCTTCGGGCCCAGCGGCCCCGTCTGGGGGCCCAAGGGGTCGGGTGCTTCGGCCCCGATGCCGCTGGCGACTTAGGTCCCGGCGCCGCAAGGCCCCCCTGGATCCGGATCCGGGTCGTCGCCGGTCGACCTGACGACCTCAATGGCGCCGACCCCCAAGGTGTCACCTCCGGGCGGCGCCGTCCCCGATGCCTCCCTCGATTCGGTTCCGGCGCCGCTCTCGACGTCGCTTGGAGATTTCTACTTCAATGAACTGGCCCCATCCTTTGACAACCCTGGCTATCAGGAGATGGGTGATAAGGAGTATTGGGAGGGGTCTGAGGACCCTCTGACACGAGAGTGTCAGTCTCAGGAGGACTGGGCAGGTGAGCTTGGGGATGCCAGTGGTCTGGACACTTCGCCAGACACTGGTTTAATCTCCCCTCCTACCGTGGCTTTGGGGGAGGGGACTACCTACAGTGTGGTGCTGATGAGGGCAGCCAAGGCCTTGGCCCTTGAGCTCCCCGTCGCGGCCGTGAGGACTAACCTCACTGAGGTCCTTATACCGCAGTCCAGCTCGGCTGAGCCTCTGCTGCCGTTTAATGAGGCCTTGACGGACGTTCTTTTGGGCACTTTGTCCAGGCCCGCTACAGGTCAGCCTGTAGATAGGAACGTGGCCAGACGCCACCGCCCGGCTCCTGGTGACCCTTGCTTACTGTCCTCCCACCCTACCCCCGAGAGTCTGGTCATCCAGGCCTCTAACTCCCAGACCGCATTCCCGACGGCTCCGCCCGATCGGGAATCCAAGATGTATGAGCAATACGGTAAAAAGGTATTCTCCTTCCTGAGTTTGGGACTGCGGTCAGCCAACACCGCATGCCTCTTGGGCCGCTACACCCACTCTCTGTGGGACACGGTTGCGGACGTGCTGCCACAATGTCCGGCGGAGGTCCAGACTAAACTCGCCCAAGCCCTTGCGGAGGGTCGAGATGCGGCACGGTTTTCTATCCGGTGTGTGCTGGAGACCACGGACTCACTGGGCAGAGCGATGGCAACGACGGTGGTTGAGGTCCGCCAACTTTTCGGCTGATGTCCAAAACACCCTTATGGACATGCCGTTTGATGGCCGTCACCTCTTTGGCGACAAGGCAGACCATGCGCTTGAGGGCTTTAAGGACTCCAGGGCTACGGCCAAGTCCTTGGCCCTCTCGGCCCCGCGCCAGCAAACGAGTGCCTTTCGCTCCTTTCGTCGCCAAAGAAGGGGCGCTCCCACACCTGCTGCCAGCCACGCACCGCAGCCTAACATCCAGCGCGGTGGCGGCCGTGGAAACCGCCGTGGCGGCGGTCGGGGACAACGGCGAGGCCAGGCCACACCTTCCCCTGCAGCATCTGCCTCTAAGCCCTCCTAGTCCGTGCTTTCAGGCCCATGTGACGCGAGTGGGGGGCAGGGTTCGCCATCACCACTTCCACTGGCACACTGTCACTTTGGACAGGTGGGTGCTGCAAATCGTCCGAAGGGGCTACTCCCGCCCCTTCGAGATGACCCCTCCAGCCATGCCACCGCAATACCACCGCGTGTCGGGGGATCACTTGAAACTTCTACAAGAGGAAGTTACGGCCCTCTTGGCCAAGGGGGCCCTTGAGCACGTTCCTGGGCCAGAAGTAGGGTATGGTTGTTACTCCCACTACTTTCTGGTACCCAAGAAGGGCAAAGGGGGCCTACGCCCTAACTTGAACCTACGGAATGTCAACTGCTTCCTCTGGAAAGAGCAGTTCAAGATGCTGACACTGGCTCAGGTTTTAGCTGCCCTGGACCCAGGAGACTGGATGGTAGCGTTGGACTTGCAGGACGCTTATTTTCACATCCCCGTCCTGCCGGCCCACCGGCGCTACCTGCGGTTCACGGTAGGCCACGAGCACTTTCAGTTTACCGTGCTCCCCTTCGGCCTTACAAGTGCCCCAAATGTGTTCACGAAGGTGATGGCGGTGGTCGCAGCTCATCTGCGCAGGTTAGGGGTTTCAGTCTTCCCCTACCGCGACGACTGGTTGTTGAAGGTGGGCTCGCCCCAGGCAGTAGTCAGCCACCTCCAGACGACGGCAGACCACATGCACCGGCTGGGGTTTTCCATCAATGTGCCGAAGTCACACCTGTGTCCCTCTCAGAAGCTCCTCTTCATTGGAGCGG
Source organism: Lissotriton helveticus (assembly GCF_964261635.1). Taxonomy (NCBI): domain Eukaryota; kingdom Metazoa; phylum Chordata; class Amphibia; order Caudata; family Salamandridae; genus Lissotriton; species Lissotriton helveticus. The sequence goes on from NC_136067.1 coordinate 103,095,028, forward strand.
TTCTCGACTCTGCGCAGTTTCGGGTTTATCCTCCCGAACAGCGGGTTCGGGATATTCAGGCTCTGATCCCAATCTTTCAGCCATTATCCCGGGTCTCGGTCAGGTTGACGCTGCGGCTTCTGGGGCTGGTGGCCTCTTGCATCCTTCTGGTGCATCACGCCAGGTGGCGGATGCGGGCTCTGCAGTGGGACCTGAAGTTTCAGTGGGCCAAGCATTAGGGCAATCTGTCTGACCATGTCATGATCTCGGAGGGCACTGCGAGACAGCTGCAGTGAAGGCTCGCGGACCGCGATTGGGTCAGCGGCAGATCCCTCTCCCTACCCCAACCGGAGCACGTGGTTGTGACTGACGCGTCCCTCCTCGGTTGGGGAGGCCACATGGGAGAGGCGGAGATCAGAGGCCTCTGGTTTCCGGCGGAGTCCCGGCTCCATATCAACCTTCTGGAGCTGAGGGCGATTCGTCTAGCACTGAAGGCATTCCTCCCCTCTGTCCGGGGGAGTGTAGTACAGGTGTTCACGGACAACACCACTGCCATGTGGTACTGCAACAAACAAGGCGGGGTGGGTTCAAGGACCCTCTGCCAGGAGACTCTGCGCCTCTGGCAGTGGCTGGAACATCAGGGCGTTACCCTGGTGGTTCAACACCTGGCAGGTTCTCTGAACGCCAAGGCGGACGAACTCAGCCGACGGAGCATGATGGATCACAAATGGCGTCTGAACTCTGACGTGGCGCAAGGCCTCTTTCTGCAGTGGGGAGAGCCTTGGTTAGATCTATTCGCCACCGAAGAGAACGCGCAATGTCATAAGTTCTGCGCGTTGGAATTTCCAAGGCGGCACTCGCTCAGAGACGCTTTTCGGCGCGAGTGGAGTTGCGGTCTGTTGTACGCCTTTCCGCCTATACCACTTCTGCCCAGAGTGCTGAAGAAGATCAAGCGCGAACGGGCCCAAGTCATCCTTGTGGCTCCGGACTGGGCGTGAAGGTATTGGTATCCCAAGCTATTCAGTATGTCTGTCGATCCCCCGATTCGTCTGCCTCTTCAGGAGGACCTTCTGTTGCAGCAGCAGGGCCGGTCCTCCACCCGAACCTGTCCAGTCTCCACCTCCATGCTTGGAGATTGAGCGGCGACAGTTGAGGCCATTTGACTTGCCTCCTGAAGTTTGTACTGTGATTCTGGCAGCCAGGCGTCCCTCCACAAAGTCGATATACGCCTACAGGTGGAACAGATTTGTGGCATGGTGCACAGCAAAGGCTTTGGATCCTCTCTCTGCCCCTCTTTCTGAGGTTCTCCTCTTCCTTCTGTATCTTGCCCAGCAGGACTCTGCTCTGGGCACTATCAAGGGCTACCTTTCTACCCTTTCAGCTTTCTTGAGGCTACCTGATCGGCCATCTTTGTTCAAGTCCCCAATTGTAAATAGGTTTTTGAAGGGCATCACACTCATGTTCCCTCCTGTTCCATTTGTGATGCCTCAGTGGGACTTGAACCTTGTACTTACTTATCTGATGTGCGCTCCCTTTGAGCCCCTTCATAACTGTCCTCTCCGCCTTCTTACTCTGAAGACTGCTTTCCTGATTGTAGGAAGGTGGATACCTGACTATGGTTACCCCCAACTTTTTGCCTAGTGTTTAGCTGGTTTTCAACTTAGTTGGCCAGGGATCCTGCTATTCAGGACCCCAGGCTATCTGCTCTCTCTAAAATGGACTCCATGTACCTTAGGTACATCTCCAATTGGGAATTGGGTCACCTTATGAGCCCCTGTACAGTGTACTATAGGTACCCAGGGCATAGGTGCATCCAAGGCCTACCAGGGGCTGCAGCATGTATTCTGCCACCCCTGGCTGGCCACTCAAACTGACACAACTGGCTGATCACTCAGCTGGGGCAAGGTCGTGTAATCACCCCTTGCTTAGGTATAGTATTCCTATATCTACCCTTATATATAGACACACAGTAACCTATAAGTCACTCCTATGGCAGGCCTTAACAATCCTGGAGGCAGAGTGCTTGGTTATGTGTGAGATGTTGCTCTAGCATGAGCTGAGCCTGTCTGCAGCTTTCAGAACCATGTCCTTATAGCTGTTCTATGATATCGCCATACCATATACTCTTAAGTGCATTATAATCCTCGCGGTTGAATGCTAACTTTGGTTTGGCTTTATCTAAACATGTCGTGTAAGGTGTCATACGCTTTGGAATACTACCCCCTCGCCAATTCTTGCGACGGGGGTAGCATGCCACCCTTCTAGAGGGAGAAGACATGTTATTGCTGACTATCCCGGTTAAAGTTAACCAGAGCCCCAGCATCACAAAATGGATGCTGCTGCCACAGACCTCAAAGGAACGGGGGTGTAACCACCCGACTTCCTGGTCCCACCCATAGGAGGGACCTAGAAAGTAATCCAGCCTCTTTTAGTTGTATAAAGGTAGGAGCTGAGCACCAGGACTTTAGATTTGATCCTGAACTGAAACTTTGGACCTTCTGCTGAAGCTGAAGACTGAAGAATCTCACTTGTGGCCAAGGAGTGACCACCCTGGGCAACCAGGCACCATCCAGCAAATCAACGGCTTGCTTTGTCGACGCTCCCGCCGGGACCCGACAAGACCCAGACTTCCAGACCTCTCTGACCCTCTCTTCACGTCTGCAGCATAGCTGAGATCCGTGGAGGCGACGAGACACATGGGACCAGCCATCTTGAAAAGTCCACGACTTGCTAACTGTGCAGCTCCTGGGGTATCCTCGCAGCTGTGCACTGGGGATTGAGAAGCCCCGAATCCTAGCTCCACCTGCACCGAAGATCAGTCCTCCACACTCCACGAGTTCTGCGTGGGGCCCTTCTGCTTGTGTTCTGCTCGATGTGTTGTCCGGTTGCTGGCCTGCTGGCTAGTAGCCCCTGTGAAGACAATCCTTTTGAATCAACTCGCTGGTCTGGTTGCTCCAGACTGGCACTTGCCTTCCTGCAAAGGTGAGGCACCTAAGACCTTGCTGGTCTGCATCAGAAGCCTTTGAATCCTGCGTGGGTTGCCTTTGCCAAGGCTTGTTGACTCCAATCCGGTAGTCGACCCCTCCATCTGCGGGAACCTTCGTGGGACAGCTCCTCTCCAGCATCTGGTCATCCTCGACGCCTACTGGTCCGCGTGGCTGAAGAGACACGCTTCACGACAGCACCTGATTGCTCCTCGACGTCGTCTGGTTCCTTCCTGGTTCCACCCGGTCACTGGCTAGTGACCCAGACTCTGTCCCCTCTGCTTTCAGGTCTTCTTCATCCTCGATCCACCCTTGGATCCACCCGGACATGTTCCTCCTGGTCGCCTGCAGCATCTTTCCTCCAGGTCTCCATAGGCTTCAACGGCGAAACCCGACACATCTTCACACCTATGCACCCGCTTCCTGTGGGTGAGGTAACGCGAGTACTTTGGTGCTCCCAAGGGTATTGACTATCCAAGTGTCTAGGTTTTTAGTTGTTTCCTTCTAGCTAAACCGGAAGTGTCCTAAATCCTTCTTTTTCTAAACTCTAAGTTCCCATTGACTTAACATTGACTCTCACGTGTGTGTAAAGACACTGCACGCGCCGCCTGTGGGCCTCCTCCTAACCTAAGGGTCAGATAGTGTAGCCCCAGCGATTCTCCAGGCCCTAGGCTTTTCCTTTTCTCGTGACGTGGTACATATACCACTTTCTTAGTATATGGTTTGCTTCGCCCCTAGGGCCTAACTGTATTTTTCTGACTAAGTACCTTGTTATGTGCTTTTGCCTCTGACCTCATAAAGAGTTCAGAGGAGTGTGTTAGTAAATAAATACATATATATTTTATATATATCCTGTGTGGTATCCTTTCGTTTGGTATTCAAGGGGTTACATATGGTAAAACAGCTGGCTTTACACGCCCTCAAGAGTCTTTTAGCCTAAGACTGTTCTGTCCATGCTACAACTAGGATAGCTGGTCTATAAGGTTGACTTACAACCTTCACCATAAGGGTTGTTAGGACTGGTGCAAGGTGTCCACTAGAATAGTGAGCATCACATACCAGGCCAACTTCTCACACTGGTTGCTATCACCTCTGCCAGGAGAGTGAGTGAGCTCCAGGCTCTTTCTTCCAAACCTCCTTTCCTTTCTGTCCATCCGGACAAGGTTGTGTTGCGGACAAGACCCTCTTTCCTGCCCAAGGTAGTCACAGCCTTCCACATCGGGCAGTCCATCACCTTGCCCACCTTCTTTCCGCCTCCGTATCCTTCAAAGGAGGAAGAGCGGCTCCACCGTCTGGACCCCAAATGTGCGCTCTCGTTTTATCTGGATCGCACACGCCAGTTCCAGGTGGATGACCAACTCTTTGTTGGTTACGTGGGCGCTAAGAAGGGACGGGTGGTGCAGAAGCGGACCATCTCTCGGTGGGTCGTGTTGTGTATCAAGGCATGCTACTCCTTGGCTAAGAAGGCACCTCCTGTTGGGCTGAGGGCCCATTCCACTCGGGCCACGGCGGCTTCCACTGCCCTGGGCTCGGGAGTGCCCTTGCAGGACATCTGTCAGGCAGCTACGTGGGCCTCGCTGCACACGTTCGCAAGACACTACTGCCTGGACAGCCAAGTCCGGAGGGATGGCTTCTTTGGCCGTTCCGTCCTCCAGGACTTTCTGGTGTGATTATTGGTACACAGACCCACCACCGGGTTTGGTATTGCTGGGGTATCTATTCTAAGGTAAGGAATCTAATACTAACCTGTTTCTTTCAGATGAACAAGTTACTTACCTTCGGTAACGATATATCTGTAAGAAACAGTAGTTAGTATTAGATTCCTTATCGCCGCACCCATCCTCCCCGTTCTGCGAACCGATATCTAGGGTTAAGGTCATCCCCTTTCAGGGCCCTAGTTTCAATGGCACCAGTGTTGGTTTTTAACATGGCGCTGCGTTTCTGGCGCGGAAAAGCTGTGTATAAGAACTGACATCAGCGAGCGAGGGCGGCGTCTAAGTACTCCGGCGCCTGCATCCCGGCGCCAACGACGTCCCCGACGGACGCGGAGCCGCAGACGACGCCTACCAACGCGCAAGGGTACTGCTACGCAAAAATTTCCGGATCCAGTCTGACGCCTTGGGATATTCTAAGGTAAGGAATCTAATACTAACTACTGTTGCTTACAGATATATCGTTACCGAAGGTAAGTAACTTGTTCTTCAAGTCCGATGTCCTGCATACACAGACAGTACCCCCCAATTGGTAGAGCTACGTGCTCAGGTGCTTGCACTGGAGTGCGCTAACCCTTGTGTGACTATTCTTATTGTTAGTGACTCTTACTACTGTGTTCAGTCTTACAGTGACAATTTATTCTTTTGGACTCAGAATGACTATTGCGATTCCAAAGGTAGCACGATCAAACATAAGATGCTATTGTTCCATTCAACCGCATTGCCTTCATCCAATTTTCCAACGACTGGTTATATCGTATATCACTTTCTTTTCTTCTGTTGTTGATGATATTGTGTTTATGTATTTGTTTTGTTTACACTGATTGTTTTTGCACTGCTTTATATGTAAATAATTCTCATTTATAGAATTTGATTGTCATTTATAAAATTTGAAAACATTTTTAAAAGGAAAATATGAAATGAATAAGTAAAAATGAAAAAAATGAATGAAATAAAAAGATTTAATAATTTTTGATATATCAGTGTTTCAGCATATATTTATTCAGTTGCTGTACAGTAGATATTATTGCACGTTGGTTTAGGGTCTATATATATCCTTAGAGTTTGCTACACCTCTTCTCTACATAGATTGTATTCCCTACGAGTAGCTAACTCAGTACATTGTAGGGGCCCCCCTTTTTTCCATTGAAGCTATTGGTTCAAGTGGCAGAGCTTAAAGAACGGCTGCCGCCCATGTTTTTTAATTCATACTCTTGATCACCAACGCGTGGGGTTACATGCTGTTGGAAACAGTCTTGCTGCTGAAGTAGCCAAGACTGCAGTGGCGACATATGTAGTAGCAGCAGTTACACGTTCCAAAAGTAAGATTGATGATGACATCTTGGCAGTAATTGCTGCAACAGAGAAGGGCGGTGATTACCATAGAGGTTTCCCTTCTAAATACTTTTATCATTTAAGCCTGATAAAGTTCCCTATGTGAGAATTAAAGACGGTGATGGATTGATTCCCAACGCGGACCGCAGGCAAACATTGATAACAGCAGCTCACGAGGGCATGGCCTCGGCGCATGCCGGCGTTTCAGCGACTGTATCTCTCTTGCAGTGTTACTGGTGGCATGGATTGTACAAATAGACGTGTGATTATGTCCTTCATTGTGACATTTGCCAGCAGATAAAACCTTCAACTGCTGCGCGGCCACCACAAACAGTAGTACATTTCTAATAAACCACTTGGCTGTGTTTATTAAGATCACTGCGGTCCTTTCTCCTCGGATACTGTGTATAAGTACATATTAGTTGCAATGGATTCGTGCACATGCTTTATTTGGCTCTGGCCACAACAGAGTGCTGATGCCCAAACTGTCATAAGAGATTTGCGTGTCTTTGTGGGAATTTTTGCATGTGAGACCCTTCATTCGGACCAGGGTCCAGCGTTCGCCTCTAAGGCGTACAAGGATGCCATGGGTTCATTGGGGGTCCAAGTCATATTTTCGTCTCCATACAGACCTGAGGGTAATAGTGTTGTGGAGCGGATGAACCGTGACTTAAAGCAATCCTTGCCAGCTAGGGTTTTAGGTACTGGCAGGAACTGGCTGGCCCATTTCTATAGCATTCAATGTGCACTTAATAATCTCCCTAGAAGGTCTCTGGGTGGGCGGCCCTTATACGAAATGCTCTTTGACATCAAAATATTTGTTCCAGACCTTGAGGGTCTAGATCTGGCGGCGTCTGCCGCACCCTTTGACGAGGATGATTATTCTGCTGTATTACAGAACCTACAAAAGACTTGACAGTCTTGCAAAGGAACATTTGTCCTCCACAACTGATGCTGTGCTTCAGATTCCGGTAGTTGGCTGGCTACCTTGAGTCGGTGACCTGGTCCGTGAGAAGGTGGAGAACAAGGAGTTTTGCCCCACTTATCGTGCACCAGTTCCTGTGCTTGGAGTGCAGGGCACAAGAACAGTCATTTTACCTCCACTTCCTGGTCGCAAGGATAACAGGTACATCTCCATTGACAATGTCAAACTACGACGAGTGGGTGATTCTTATTAGTATGACACCAGCGGTCTCTTGTCCAGCGATGCTGAGAAATTCTGTTTTGGCTCCGGCGACTACCAACAGGCCTGACATTGCCATTGAGATGCATACAGTTACTAATCTTTTATTGAATCCACCGGCTGGTGATCCCAATGATTATGCAGAGTATACTTACCCACAGATGTGTCATTGCCTGATTTGCATACAAGTGCTGTTAACCAGTCACGCTTTTCATTTGACACGGACTCTACCACATCAAAGTCCCCATCAAATGTTTCTATTTTTGCTGTTTGGTTTAAAAGAAATTTTTTGATACCTCTTTTTTACTTACATTTGGCTGGTACTTTTTTCAATTTTTTTGTTCATGGCAATTGGATTTGTAGTTCTGTTTTTTCGTCTTGTAAATGGACATTATGTTTAAGAAAGAACTTCAATTAGGCTAATTGATGGAACTTTGGCACCCCACTCCTCATCACACAGAATGAAAAGGGACAAAACTTTTGTAAATATCACAGCTTGGCCTGTCTTAGATGGGATTGTGTGGGATGCTGTCAAATTTCAAATCCATGGCCCGACAGGTTATAAATGTTTCCAATGTACTTCGTGTTTCGATGGGGGCTGTTGTAAAACAAAACATATGCTCTGAGGATTGGGATGTACAAGCCGTAGAGGCTCTGTTTGCTGATTTGAAATATTATACTGCCTTTGATGCTGACGATTTGTACTTAGATACAACTAATTATGCAGACTTATTCTGCTACCAGCACTGTGGCAATCATTTCCTGCATGACGCCAACACCTTTAGAAATGTGGTTAATTTCAAACAGTGGGAACATTGTCCAGCTTGAGATGAGTGTGCTACGTGGTACGTAGACACATCCCTGTGTAGTGGGCACACTTGTAAGGTTCAGAATAACTGACTCAAAGGAGGTTCAAGGAATAGAGTTAATGAAGAGTCCACACGAAGATTTCATCATATGGTTGATTTTTAGTAGTTTCACAAATTCTTGTATTTAAAGCGTTACATCACGCCAAACAATTGAATACAATCCAACAAAGTTTTCGAAGTATGCTCCAATGCATTTCGGACTAGTGAAAGTCCTTTATCAAGGAGCGCTGCGGGGGGATACAAAAATGCAACTTAGATCAACGATGCTAGGAAATAAAAAAGTCGAGTGACATGCGGTGTAGGGTGATAATGGATCTGACATGCATTAGCGGGTAAGTGAATGAGTTTAAACAGCATCAACAAGTGCATGCAAAAAGGAGTGATGGAAATTGGATCATGCATGGTTTCTAGAATGGGGCCGGTGAGTGTGCGGTTTAAACAGGGAGCGTGGTGGTGAAAGTGCGCGATGGGAACCATGAAGGTGAACACGGAGTGAAAAAGTTTGTAGCAGAAATTAAAGCGGGTCTCACGTTTACGAACTCAGCGGGAGGCTCACATCAGTGCTGCGGAAAAGGGAAGAGGATCATAAAATGTGGGAAGCGCGAAGAGCGTGGGGTGAAAACGCTAGGGACATGCAGTGATAGATTACTTACTGTGGAGAGGTTCAGGAGGTGGACCGAGTGTCACGAACTTCGCGAAGTTACTGCGGAGTTCACTGGAAGAGTGAGTGAAGTTAAAATAGACAAAGGACACCAAAGTAAAAGAAGATGGGAGCGGCCATCTTGTAGTGGAGTGGAGTGACCAGAAAGTATGATTAGGTACATGTGCAGAACGGGAGGCATAGTATCAAACATAAATCAATTACAGGTAACAACTGAGTTCAGTCCGGTCATTAAGGCCAAAAGGTTTCAAAGACTGGAGTCTATAAATCCACGAGGTTTCTCGTTGTAGGAGAATCTTATTATTGTCCCTGCCCTCAGTATGGGCAACCATTTCCAGTACGAGGTATTTCAATTGTGCCACACTGTGGTGGGCTTCGTTAAAATGGACAGCCACATTTGATTTGGTGTTCTTTGTCCTAATGTTTGACTTATGTTCGTTAAGTCTAATTTTAATTTTTCTGCTGGTTTTTCCCACATAGGACTTTCCACATGGGCATTTAAGCAGATAAATTAGGTTAGCTGAATCACATGTGGCATCTACATTGAGGTTGATGTTGAAGCCTCTCATGGGGTGGTTCAGGGTGTTGCCTCCAATGACGTTATTGCAGTTGCTGCAATGGTGGCATGGGCGGGTGCCCGTGTGGGTAGTTGACGTGACAGTTGGTTTGGATAATATTTCTTTGATGTTCATCGGTCTGCTATACGCAAAAATGGGAGGTTCTTTGAACAGGTCACCAAAATCTGGTTCCGATGATAAAATGCGCCAATGTTTTAGGATGGTTTTCTTATAGATTTTGCTTGAGGTGGAGTACCTGGAGACCAGTGCCATTCTGGAGGTTGAATCCTTCTTTTTGCTTTTTAGAGCTTCTGAACGTGGGATCAATTTTACTTTGTCTTGAGCCTCTTTGATGATGTCGTGTGGATACCCTCTAGTTGAGAATCTACTGGCCATTGATTGTAGTTGGGAGTCTCTTTTTTCATCATCGGATACGATCCGGGTCACTCTAAGCATCTGGCTAAACGGTAAGTGTCTCTTTAGGGAATCCTGGTGAAAGCTGCTGTACAATAAGGTGTTATTGCGGTCGGTTGGCTTTCGATAGAGGTCCGTTTCGATGCCCTCAGGGGTGATTTTCACTAATACGTCTAAGAACGTGATTTCTTTGTCTGAAATATTCCAGGTCAGTTCAATCCGGTCATCTTTAGAGTTTAAGGTATGCAGTGCTGATTCCAAATGGTCTCGAGAGTCTTTCCAGATGAAAAATAAATCATCTATATAACGTGCGTATAGTTTAAGGTTGGCGTTCCAGTCAGTGTTGGTTAGTATGTGGTCAAGTTCGAAATTGCCCATGTAGATATTCGCGTACGTGGGCGCGGCACAATTGCCCATGGCCATCCCGGACATCTGAAGATACCATTGTTTTTCAAAAGAAAAATAACTGTGATTGGCTAGTCTAAAAAATTAAATGCTCCTTCCATTCCTATTGCAAAGGGGGTGCAGACTGAGCGCTTTGGAATATAGCGTCCCTGTCACTAAAATGTAGGACTCTGGCTATCAAGGGGCGCGGAGGTGCGCCGGGCTTAGGTCGCCCACCTGGGATTCTGTGTGCACATTCAATGGTGAAGAATTTCCCAAGACCCTTAGGTTTGAGGTGGTTTAGGATGAGATCCTCGATGAACAGGTCAGGAGCTGGCCCTTCTGATTTTTCGGGCACCCTTCAGGATGCGGATATTATTGCGTCTGGATCGTCCTTCATAATCATCTAGTTTGCTTTCGGCTGTTGCACAGAAAGATTTGAGATCCTGCACTTCTTGCTGGAGCTGCGACACGTCCGTCAAGCTGGGCGTTTTGATATCCAGGGATTTGACTTTTTCGTTGATTTTAGTAAGGTTAGCCCAAATAAGGTTACTTCGATGGAGATAGTGTCCAGAGTTGCTTTGACCCCTCCTATGGCTGCCATAACATCCTGCAGAGTCAGTTCCGAGGTTGGGCTCACGGAATCCTCCACTACCCTGGGGGGTTGGCATGCATCCATCGGCGAGCCCTTTGGCATGGTGTAGCAGTCCAGTTTGTTTGGATCTGTCTCGTACCCTTGAGAACCCTGGCAGGATACTTATCCGTTTCCGGTTTACTAGCTATTTTCTGTCAGTGCCCCTTGATTCCTCGGTGAAGTAAGGACTATGTCACTTGCTGTGGACGCCCAAGGTAACAGCTGTGATGGAGAGCCCACCGTGTGTGGTCTAGCCCCTCCTCAGCAGATGACCAGGCCAGGCACGGCAGGTGCAGGGGAGGGGGAGCTTGCCAATCGCTTCCAATTCCAACAGGTGCGCCCACTTACTATGCCAGTCTGGTCCAAGATTCACCCCGTCGCCGTGGCACCACCCAGGAGCACAATGGGCAATGCACAAGGGGGGCGCTCCTTGCATCTAGCAGTCCCAGGTGAGGAAGCGACGATGACTGTTCTGGCGCAATACCACAATGCTGCGGCTCTTCTTAATTTACTGCACCATGCCCCCACTATTACAAGGTGCATAGCTTTGGTGGGTCGCTTCTCCCACATAGGGCCATGTCTTTGCTGCTGTGCCCCAACGCCCGGGAAATGCTCCATTTAACAGTCAGTTGGGGGACCGGCAGGTACTCGTGGGCAGAGAGGTGAACCGGGCCCAGCCCCAGAGCACTCCCCTCCGGCAGATGCCACCAGACCACCGGAGGAAGGCAGGGGGGCAGCTCACCTCCGCTCAGTAAGTTGGGCCACCAAGCTCCGATCCCGCCGGGCCGCCGCCTACGGCACTATGAAAGGCAGCAGGAGCTGCCACAACTGTGTTAGGTCCCGAGGGAGGCGGGGGAGCCCACCGCGTCACTATGTCCGCAGTCAGGAATGCCACCTCAGGCAGCGGCCATGTCCCCAGCTCCACAGGCCCTACGCCGACCGGCGACTTCCAGTCCAGGCGGCTGACTCCTCACCACTTCCGGCCAGCCGGTTCAGGACTCCAGCTTCCGGCCTGTAACACTAGACCAGGCCCAGGTAAACGGGCCCCTTATCTCTGGTCCCGGGTGGTGCTCGGGATCTGCTCCACTTGTTCTCCGCTACAGATCAGGGACCTCGTGGGTAAGGATGGATGACAGGATATTTAGTTAGGGGGACGGCACCGACAGAGCCGAGGTCTTAGGCAGCCATCTCGTTCCGGCGCTTGGCCACTCCTTCCATTCCTGCTTTGGGAATATACCCTACATGATACAATCACACCGATAGGTCCATAGATGAATTACAGTCCCTGTTACTAAATTCCTCTTTTAATATTTCCAGATTGGATCCCCAAGGTTGGGTAATATGGCAAAAAAGTTCAGTTTCATGCCAACATAGTTTCCTGGATCTGGCTCCTGGCTATACAAAGGTTAGGGTGGATCCCCGTTTTGAAAGTGACCATTCTGTTACTACGTCTTCAGTAGGCAAATTATGTCAGAACTGGCTCACACATTCCACTTTAGCAGCAGTTAAGCTCCTTTTGTCCGAATTGACTGACAATGTTGATTTGAAAGACTTTGTTGGAGGCCCTGCAGGAGGCAGGTCAAAAAGATGGATATATGCTATTTACAACGAAGTTTGGAAACTGTCTCAAAGCGAAGCTGCTCCTAGGTTAAGAGCTATTGATCAAGCCAATTCAGAAAAAGTGCTTGCAGTTGTTGATAATAGCATTAATACCCTTTCTTCCTGAATTTACACATTAGATAATATTGTTGTTGTACAGGATGAAGTGTCGGTATTGTACCATGGTCAAAATCAATTACGTTCCATTATGCAGTTTGCTTGGACATTGTAAACTTTAAAAGCTGGTAAAGTGCCTTGGGAATACATGAATACCTTTTCTCTATTTTGACCATTTATTTTGACTGTAAAACAACAATTTATATCTATGAAGGATGCTGCATATTCACTTTTCCATATTGAAAAGTTAGAACGCTTACCATTTTCTGTTGCCAAATCTAATTCAGCAGTTTGGCTCATTCATTGGTTAATAACAATGCCCTTCCCCTCGTTTAAATTAGATTCATGTATGAAACACTATTCCATAGGCAGATAAGAACCTTTGGGAAGCGCCTATCTCCATGAAGATTGGTCTCTATCATTCACCTATAGATGCCTGAGGGAGGGTAAAAAGTTTATTTAAAGGGTGAAAATTGCACTTCAACACCTGATTACTCATTGGTTTGCAGGAACATACAATTGCACGGCTCATGTAACACGAACGCTCCGAATTTACCCTGCATTTTAAAGGGTAATCCAGTCCCAGCAATAAAAGAGACTTTCACGTTGCTGGCTAACGGTAGCTATTAGCTTTTAAATAATGAAGATTGCTGCTGTATGCGGGGAGGGATTCCGTACATTGTGACCGTCTCCCAGCGTGTAGTCTGTTGTAAGAATTTCCTTTTCCCGCCTCCGCATGGGAAGCTCTATGTGTCCATCTGGCCTTCCACTCCGACCTTGAAAGCAGAGTTCAACAAGATGAGTCGAATAAGGGCTCTATTGTCTCAGAAAGAAGTTACCCTTACTTCTTCCTGTGAAACATTTGTCCTTCGCGTGGCAAACACCCACACCGAGGTGCATGCCCTTTTAAATACTGATCTTCCCCTGCATTTCGGTGATTTGATTCCCACAATATTCAATGTCTCGTCGACCACAGGCTTGGCACATTTTAGTAGTAAGTTTTGGCCTTGTGACTTCATTCCAAACTATATTTGGTGATATACCGGCGTTTTTTCATTCTATTTTTTCCAGCCTGTTCGGTGGTTTCCCGTTAATTCTATCCTTGGCTGCCGGGGTACTGCTGTTAATTTGTGTGCTCAAAAATGGCTGCACAGTCTGTGTCACAAGACAACACGCCCCGGCTGCTTCATCTTCGCAACCGGATGCTTGAATACTATGAAACGCTGCCTCTGGCTACCTTGAGTGCGGTGTATGGATTATCTTTCTGGTTCTCGTACTTTACTGGTGTGCAGCCTGTCTTCCATTGCCTGGATTGCAGTTTTGAATGGGCTCTGGATTTGTGTCTCTGCAATATTGTGTCTGCTAACCCGGATTATGATCAACAAATGAGTCCCTTAGTAGCTCATGAGTCATCGGGATTATGGCCTGTGCAGCGGCCCACGGCGTCCTAGGGACATGTAACTGTTGTACGTTAGACTGCTTGAATTTTCAGCACATGGGAACGGCTTGTTTTTATCATCCCTAAATTTACATCGCGACCTCAGTCTGTACACTGTGAGCAGAAGCCTTCAAGGTTACCATAACAATGTATTCTGTTCCAGTTGATTGGCCCACGCTCTAGACACAACATGCACACAGCTACAGCTAACTGAAATTCAAGTGCCTTTAATATTGCACTGCATTCATGCTTAGGGCACTGTTAGACCTGGCATCATTGGCATGAGTCTCTCCTCCATTTTTTCTGTTTGCCTCCTCTGTTTACGATGTTTTTGCTGGTAAATGCTTTGGGCACTGTGCCACTGCTGATCAGTGCCACAGTGCAAGTGCTCCCTATGTGAAATTGCTGTATTGATTGAATTCCATGTTTGGCTTATTTGGTTTACTGTCAGTCCCTAGTAGAGTGCACCAGGAGTGCCAGGGCTTGTAAATACAAATGCTGCTAGTGGGCCTGCAGCACGTGTTGTGCCACCCACAAGAGCGGCCTAGTAAAAGTATGTCTGAAGGTCTACCATTGCTAGACCACGTGCAGTCTGGTACTGTCACGCAGGCTGCGCAAGTACACCTACTTGCCAGTCCCTAAACCTTCCCTTAACTTCATGTTAGTCACCCCTATGGTAGGCCCAAGGGCAGGGTGCATTGTAAGCATAAGGTAGGACAAGCCTGACAAGGTTAGCATGTCCTAATAGTGAATTACAGCCATATTTGTTTTTCACTATTGTAAGGTTACCTGCTCTCCATCAGTTAGAATGGGCTGCCAGGATTATTAATGCTATAATCCTAGCGGGCTCGGGGAGCATGGTGCAATGTCGAGTTTGGTATCCCTGAACTCAGGGTTTAATAACGCATCCGTTTGTGTGGATGGTTTTTGGACTCTGTGTTTGAAAATAGCACTTTTAGAAAGTAGCTATCTTCTTGTCTAACTGTCTACCTGTCTCTGCTGGTTCTGGTGTGCGTGTGACAGGAGCTGGGTGGCTCCAGAGGTCTGAATGAGTCAGTGTGGGATGAGTGGGGCATTTGCTTTGAGAGTAGGGGAAGAGTAGCTCCTGATAGCCTGCCCTGCCTGATACAATGCTGGCTCCGCCCCCCTGCCAGGCGACTGATGACTCTGTGCCTGCCTGGGACTTTCCTGGCCCACCTCCTGCCGGGCAACTGATGGCCCTGCCCCTGCCAGTGACAATGCTGGCTCCGCTCCTGCTGGACGGCTGAAGACTCTGCCCTGCACAGTGAATAGGCCAGGTGCTTCGGCCTGGCAACACCCACAACAAACCCAGGATGGGGGGAAATTCCCCTGCATGGACAAAGGGATCAAAGCCAAAAAGGGGTATAAGAGAAGGACCCCTGAATTAAGAATTTAGATCACTTCTGACAAGGAAACCTGAACCAAGGACAAGAAGCCTGCTGATCTAAGGACTGCCTACCCCTTCTGCCAGAGGGCTGTTTGTTGGGGGAATCCTGCAGTTGCTTCTTTATTTTTGCCAAGGAACCAGGAGAGAGGAACTGTGTGTGTACTCTCAATCTTTGCTAAGAAAATCTCCAAGGGCTGGAAGAGTGCCAGTCTCCTGTTGAAGTCACAGGGCTAAAGGACTTCATCTGCTTAAAGTGCTGTTTGCTGGAACTTGTGAATCCAGCACCTCTGAAAGAATCCAGCAATCTCGACGCCGACGGACGCCGCCGAATCCAGCCCGACATCGTGAGTAACGGCTCCAGTGTCCCGCTTCCTCGACGCCGGCCGCCGGGCCCGATCGACGCCAGCAGCAACGCCAGTGAGTAGTGAGTTCGGCTCCAGCTCCAAGTGACCTCGTGTCTGCACCGCTGCTGATCGCATAGACTTCGAGCCCTCTCGACGCCGTGAGCGCTGCTCACTCTTGCAACATCGACATCGACGACGCCGTATCCTGCTTCATCTCGTGAGCGCTGCTCCCGCCTGACTTCGGACGACGCCGCTGCAGATCGCCCCGACTCCGAGGCCCGATCGACGCCGAAGACGCAACGCCGGACATCTCGACGCCGCTGATCATCGAGTGCTTCACTTTTCCAAGGTACTGTGTTGTTGGGGTCTGTGCGACTCCGGGCTCGACGTAGCGCTCCTCGCGGTCGACGCCGAACCTTTGGATTAACTTTGCCTCGACGTCGTGTGACTCCCGTGTGGGTTACATTGTTGCCAAGAACTGTGTCTTAGAGAAGAAGAGTTGCTTTTGATACTAAAGACTTTGTGCTAAGAAGAAACTTGAACTACTATTTTTCCTTCCAAGAGTATTTATTAAGACTGTGGTATATTTTTGTCGTTATTTGGTCTTGTGCTAAGCCTTATATAAAAATACTTATTTTTATAATACTACTGTGTCGTGTCCATTTGTAGTGTATTCACTTTATTACTGTATGTGGTCATAAATGCTTAACGCACTGCCTCTGAGATAAGCCTGTCTGCTTTGCCAAGCTACCAAGGGGGTGAGCAGGGGTTATCTAAGTGTGTGATCCCCTTGCCCTGACTAGAAAAGGTGTGTCCCTATTTGTCAGAAGTATATACCTCTGCCAACTAGAGACAGCCGCTTCTAACAGGCACTTGTAGAAAATCCTTTTCCAGAGAGAGCTTTTGCTGATCCTGATGTGATTCACTTCTGCTGATCTTGGATGTATGGGGTTCCCCATTCAAGCCTAAATGTAAAATGTAAATATATTTGAGCTTGTGCGCACTGCTACCCGGAGGTTTCCTGGCGCTGTATAACGCTGGGGAACCCGTCCTGGCTTTCCCTGTGGGATGGTCCCTGCTGGGAGTCCCCAAGGTTGGAGCCAGGCATCCCTGGCGTTGATGGGGCCGTTGTGGAGATTAGGCAAGCTAATGCCCAGAGTTGCCGAGTGGGACCCCTGATTAGAGTAGGCACTGGAGCGAGATTTATCGAGTCCGCTGACCCAGGTCCACGACCCTGCCGCGTCGGGAATTGAACCCTGGTCCCGGGCTGACTTCTGCTCCCGGGTCTGCCGTCTCTAACCAGTGAGCCACACTACTCCACTAAGAGACCTGCTATTATTATAAAACCTGGTTCCTAGCTGGGGAGGGTGGCACACAAGGCGCTATATGACCTGTTTCCACTATCATTATAATATGATTTCTCCCTTTGTGTTTTATGGAATTGTAACAATGCTGATCGTATTATTTTTAATCATATGCCTGCTTATGTTAGCAAAAATACTGCATCTTAGAGCACGTCGTTAAAATAAACATTTTAAACTTTTCCGTGTATCTACTTAATCATGTTGTGGACTGGTATGAGAATAAAACACAAGAGTGTTCTTTTTTTTCTCATTATAAACTCTTTATTAACTTTGCACCTCAGAATGGTACATTTGTTGAAATGAATCATGTCATCGACCCATTACAGTTCTCTCCATTGACTGTTAGGGAATACATCATCGAGTTCACCATTTTCCGGATGAGACAATATAGGCCACATTCCGCAATATAAGTAATGATCGCTGTCCCACCACCCCCCTTAATGCCTCCTCCCGCTGCAGTACAATTATGCCACACAGTTTTCAGGTAAGAGACATGGCAACATCCTATACAACACTACACATGTAAAGCAACTAGTAGAGCGTGTTCTGGTGGTGTAATTGGAGTAGTTTCGGTGCCTCCTTCCTTCCCCTAGCGTCCCTACCCTGCTATTTAAGGTACGCTGTGTCAGTATACCTGAATCTCATGGACTATTCTCGTGATCAGTTGACAGCTGCGGTGGGTCGCAAATGTGTCCCCGGGATTCATTCCATTTCTCCCAAATTTTGGACCATTTCTTGGGACATCCTATATGTGTATATACCGCCATCATTGCCACATCCATGTCGTTTCCCCACTGTGTCTGCGTGGGCACTATTCCGGAACCCCAATTTTTCGCAATGTTTCTTTTCACAATGGCTAATCCGAGCGTAGCCCAGGTCTGCAGTCCCAGGCTGAGGTCTGTTGGGGGGCCAAATATTTAAGAGGCACCAACCGGGGTCTAGCTGGACATCTGCTTCACCCACCAGTGATATTTAAGCCAGTATGTGCTCCCAGTATGTTTGTATTTCGGGGCATTCCCATATGGTGTGAAAGTATGTCCCCGCCATGCCGCATCCCCGGAGACATAGAGGATCCGGTGCCCGTCCCAACTTGTGGAGTAGGGTGCGTGAGTAGTACACGCGGTGAAGCACTTAAAGTTGTACTAATTTTAGCCATGATGGGATAGCCGCCTCTCTAGCCGACGCTAGTGCATCCATTCAGCCCGAATCATCTATGTCTCCCAGCTCCACCTCTCACTTACTGCGTAAGACAACCATAGGGTCTGGGAGATTGTTGACAAATTTACGATATGTTTGTGAAATAGCTTTCTTGTCTAAATAGTCAGTAAGTAGACTGTCTTCAAGGGGAGATGAGTCAGCTAGCTTACTGCCTGGTGGGATTGCACTTTGTAATGCGTGTCGGACTTGAATGTACCGATATAGTTCAGTGTCTGCCATTCCATATTTCTCTTGCAGGGCAACAAAAGATATGACTTCTTCCTTAATCCACAAGTCCCCTATTTTTGTTTTACCAATGAGGTCCCATTGCCTGAAGCCCTTGGTGTTAGCCAGATTACCCAGGCGGCTTGTTTCCCAAAGGGGGGTAGCCAGCATGAGCACACCCTCCCATCCCAGGGCCCTCTGTGCTGCATGCCAAATTTTGATTGCGTGTGCTGTGGGGCCCGTGAGTTGTAGGTCGTTTTTTGTTCGTGTAGAGGGCCTTCATCAAGTGGTCTGCAGGAAGTATGCTTCTATCAAGTCTGTATGCTGGGTCGTGTTGTGGAGCGTGCTACCATTGATTCACAAGCATCAATTGTGCCGCCCAATAATAGAGTTTGACATTCGGTAAGGCTATGCCTCCGTCGTACCAGCTGCGCACCAGTTTGGCTTGATCTATGCGGGCCAGTTTCCCATCCCACATCAAGGAGGAAACTTCCGCGTCAATAGCCTTAAAGTAGGAAAGAGGGACCGGGAAAGGGATGTTGTGGAGCGCATAGAGGAATCTGGGGAGTGCGAGCATTTTGAAAAGTGCGGCCCTTCCCAAGAGTGTCAACGGGAGAGCTCTCCAATGTAGGACATCTGATTTGAGTCTCTGTAGGGGTTTCATTAGATTTTCTTCTATGAATAGGGAGTGTTCCGGGGTGACGTATATGCCCAGATATTTGAACCCTCTAGTCACCGTTAGTAATGTGCAGTTAGGGGGTAGCGTCGGTAGTTGGCCTCGTAATAAATACAGTAGTGATTTCGTCCAGTTTATGGTGTACCCCGAAACCTCACCATACGCAGTGAGTACGTTCATTAGGGCCTGTAAGGATTCAGTGGGGGACATCAGGTAGATCAATATGTCATCGGCATATAGTGATATGCGGTCTTCCCAGCCCTGCTCCCATGTAATTCCGCGGATGAGTGGCTCGTTCCGAATTTTGGCCGCCAGGGGTTCTAATATGAGTGCGAAAAGGAGCGGAGGCAATGGGCACACTTGACGTGTACCGCGCCCCAGTGTGAAATCCCTCAAAATGTGCCCGTTAGCCACAACTTGGGCCAGAGGTGCCGTGTATAATAATTTAATCCAGCCGCAAAATTTGGGGCCGAACCCCATCTTTTGAAGCACTACGTATGGGAATGGTCATTCAACCAGGTCAAATGCCATGGTGGCATCTAAGGAGAGAATGGCCGCATCTTCCGCAGCTGTGGAACGCGGTGTAGCACCCCATTAAGGCGCCTTATATTGAGGGAGGTATTGCGTCCGGACATAAAGCCGGACTGATCCGGATGGACCAAGGTCGTGAGATGCGGTTGTAGCCGGAGTGCTAGCAGCTTCGCCAAAACTTTGGCCTCAGCATTTATTAACGATATCGGATGGTATGAGGACGTCCGATCCGGAGGTTTGCCAGGTTTGTGAATGGCCACGATTGTCGCTAATCGCTTATCTCTAGAGAGTGTACCATGTGTCAGGCAGTCAGTGTACATGGAAAGGAGGTGGGGAGTAACTTTTTGCGAGAGTCTTATATAGAGTTCTATCGGGAGGCCATTTGGCCCTAACGCCTTTCCAGTGTGGAGTGCCGCCAGCGCCTTCCCCACCTCTTCCAGTGCTAAATCCTCTTCCAGTGCTTGCGTGTCTTCTGGGGAGAGTGCGGTCAGTGGTATGCTATCTAAAAATCCCTTACAATCCTTGTCGGTCATCGTGCCCCGTGGGGTATAAATCTGTTCATAGTGGGTGGCCAGTTCTTCTACTATTAGCCAGGGATCAGTGGTTGTGGAGCCATCTGCTAGCGTGAGTTGGGCTATCCATCTGTTTGCTTTTTCCCTCCGTTCCAACCACGCAAGCATTCTTCCCGTTTGATCTCCTAACTCGTAGACTCTGTGTACTGTATCTGTATATCTAGATTTTGCCATGTCTTCCGCGTATGCCTTGTACTCTTGGGACGCTAGTGCTAGGGTGTGGGTGGTTGCCGCAGTAGGGTCCAATGCATGTGCTGTTTCCGCTCTCTGTACTGCTACCACTAATAAATCAAGGTTTTCTCTGTGCTCCCTTTTATGCCTGGTGATCGTTGATATAGCCTGCCCCCTAATGACTGCTTTGTACGCCTCCCAAAGGATAAAGGGTGAACTTACTGATGTCAGGTTCTCTTCAGAGTAGTGGTCGGTGGCGGTCGCTAATGCCTTTGCTATTTTGTGATTTCTTAAATAACCTGGATAAATAGGGTAGAGTCTCTGTCTTCTGGGGAGGTGTGTCGTGTAAGTGAGTTGAATCGGGGAGTGATCAGAGATCCCTCTCGGTAGGTGTGCTCGAGGAGAGATCGCCAGTGTTAAGATGTAGTCTATGCGGGAGAGACTGTTATGCGCACCGGAATGGAACGTATATTGGCGCTCAGTGGGATGCTTAAGTCTCCATATGTCTGTCATTCCCATAGCATCCTGGAATTCCTTAAAGGCCTGATTAGGTCTAGTAGGGTCTCGGGCATGTACGACCATTTTAAAGCCCCAACGATTCAGTGCCTTACAGGCGGATCCTACCAAGTGCGTCTCTTGGAGTATAGCTACAGCGGGGCCCTCCGTTTGAGGTACTGTAGGACCAGTCCTCTCTTGATTTTGTGCCCTAGTCAATTTACATTCCAGGAGATGATTTGTAGGGGGGAGACGCTATTGTGGCCGTTGGGGAATCGTATTCCACCGTTACGTTATGTGCCATAGGGTATGAAGGTCACATATTAATCTATAATGTTGCAACCACACTGCCGTGTGATAAAGTCCAGGGCAGCCCACGCTGTGCTCGCCAATGTGTGCGGCGTCTGAATCGCTGACGTACAAAAAAGAAGTGTACGGGCAATTAAACCGAGTGCGTGACCTAGGCTGTGAGTGCGCTCGAGTGTATAAATGTAAATGTAAATGTAGTTGAGCTTATATAGCGCACAGCTACCCGCAGTGGGTTTCCCGGCGCTTGCTTAGGGAACCCTTCCTGGTATTCCCCTGTGAGATAGCAGGGTATCCACAAGGTGAAAGTCAGGCATCCCGCCGCGAGGGGCCGTTGTGGAGATTAAGCAAGCTATTGCCCAGAGTTGCAGAGTGTGAACCCATGAGTCGAGGAGGCACCGGGGCGAGAATTATCGAGTCCGTGGAATTTTTAGCCCAAGACCCCGCCGAGGCGGGGAATTGAACCCTGGTCCAGGACCGATCTCAGCTTCCGGGTCTGCTGCCTCTAACCCCTGAGCCACACTTCTCCTGGTGACATTGCTATGCATTCAAGGTGACATTGCTATGCATTCATGGAGAGACTGAAGAGTAATCAACAGGTAACATAACCAACTAGAACTTTTAAAGTCCGAAACCCCTACCCCCCCACCCTGCCTCCCTGCCCGGTTGAACCAAACCTGACCACCTCCCCAACTGAGCAGAGCGCTTACATTCCCCTGTAACTTGCATAACTCGGGAGGATGAGACCTCTCCGACTCTCCAAAGTCCCCCATTCGGAGTCAGTCCCATCAGTGCGTATTAGGTTCGATAACTCCTACCTCTCGCCGTCTTCTCAAAGTGTTCAGTGAGGGCCATACAACGTCTTGGCCCACTTCATTGATATCGTGTAGCCCCTCACCCCCCGTTATAGTTCGCCCGTCTTTAACGGACAACAGTGATTGATTCCAGTACGGGAGCAGTCACTTCCTTGGTGTCCTCTCGGGCAAAATATACTCCTTCAGGCCATTTCCCGTCAGTGTTCCTCTGGTTGGCGTTGGGTACCTTCATCTGATGCCCCTCGGTTTCTCGAACCTCGTGCCGGTCGTCAGCCCTCTAGCCAGTCTTTTGCCTCTCCTGGGGATTCGAAGAACCAAGCCTTTCCCTCGGATTCTACTCTGAGCCGTGCTGGGAAGATCATGGAGTATTTGAGTTCTCTTTTCCGTAGTTCCTGCTGGACTTCCATATAGCTCCTCCGTTGTTGTGCCACCGCCGCCGTATAATCCGGACAGAAGGTGACTTCCGAGTTGTCAATCTTTATCGGCGGGGTTATTCTTGCCGCTTGCAAGATGGCGTCTCGGTCGCGGAAATTAAAACTGCGCGCCAAGATTGGCCGTGGCGGTTTCCCTGGGCGCGGCTTGCCTCCTGGTACTCGGTGGGCCCGTTCCACTGAGAAGTACTTCGATAAACCACGCGGCTTCAGCTGGTTTTGTATGAGGTCTTCCACGAAGAGGTCGAGGGCCGGGTCCCCTGCCGACTCTGGTACGCCAACCAAGCGCACATTGTTGCGTCTGGATCTACCTTCCTGGTCGTCCAGCTTAGCCTTTAGTGTTGTGTTGTCTTGTTCCAATTTGTGTAGTCTGGTCTGGAGATCCGCTGTATCCGCCGAAAGCTCCGCTGTCGTTTTCTCCACTTCTCCCAGGCGGTCTGTCACCTTAGCGAGATCTGCACGCATGAAGGAGATATCAGTAGATATGGAGCCCATCGAGGTCTGCATCACTTGCAGCGTCGCCATGACATCCTTCAATGTTACTTCCCCCGGGTCTCCCCGGGGGGGTGATGATTGTGAGGACGATTGTGATGTCGCCCCTTTCGTCGCGTCTCCCCCCTCTTTGTGGTAGGCAAATTTGTCCAGCCTCGAAAGAGTGTTCTTGATTCCCACCAGAGTACCCGAAGTCGCATGTTCTGGGTTGTCTAATCATTGGTAGCTTCGCTATAGGACGGAGAGCTAATAAGACACGTATGCTAGTCTGTTAGGGATTCTAGGTACTGAGGTGAGTTTTTTGGTACACCACAATTCACAGAGTTCCTGGGTTTCTATGCACAGTTCTGTGTATGGGCAGAATGGCCACAACACCATGATAATTCTACGTTATGTGTTGCATACACTTTATCAAACCCAAATTAAATCCTTTTGCAAATAATTGATGACGCTCAACCCTCCCCTTTTTTTTATGTTGCCATCTGTCTGTTCTCTGACCTAGGAGCCCATTGGCCCATTACTATCAGTTTAACCACCTAGCCAATGGTGGTTTACGGTATTTCTGTTTCCCTTCTACATCTAGAGCTTGCAGTATAAAGTATAATAAGTTCTAAGTATTTCCTTTGTTAAGTTCTCAGGTGCCCCTTCACAGTCCTGAGGAAGACCCCATTGTAAGGATCGAGGTCACCTACGTCTGTCAGGGGTCGAAATGTCAACATTTTGTTGTATAAATGCCAGTGTGGGAAACAGTGCTGTTTTCATTGTGCCCTTTCAGCGACATAATGGCTGTTAATTAATTTGCTTGTATATAATTGTCATGTAGGCCAAACCATTTCTTTTGTGAATAATATTGTTGATGTATATATTGTCGCTCCCTTTCCTACCTCGTGTAACTCTTACTTTGCACACGAGTCCTTCCTTTCTTCCTTCTACACATTCGGGGCACTTTTGTATACGTGTGCTCCAGATGTTTTGCTGGATTTTGAGCATTCAGATTGATGTTCAATATGAATAAATAATATTGAGCTAAATTTTACAGTACAAGTGATTTAATGGATGCTGCTCCATAAATAATTATTTCAAATTGTCCCACTGGGACCGTCTATCTTTTGTACTGTTAATCACCCAGGACCTGGTGGCATAGCTGGGTCGTACCTTTTTTTGTAACTACCATTTGAAGGCATGGACTGATTTGTCTCTTTGAAGGCCACTCCAAGACCCACCAACTCAGCAGACACCCCAGTCCTTCCAGGGTCAAGGTAGTCGATCCAGCAAACAGCGAATCTCCCGGTTCCCTGCCCTTCCGGCATCCGCCTCCAAGCCACTTAAGATGTCTATTGGCACATAGTGATTCAGTCATTTCCCAGGCCATAACATCCAACAGGTGGGTCCTGCTAAAAGTAAAAATGCGCTACACCCGGCCATACCTTTCCAAATCACTGTCTCTTCCACCTACATCTAAGCTGCTTTCTGAGGAGCACAGGTCCATTTTGCTGCATCAAGTTCAAACTTTATTGATGGAAGGAGCCATAGAGCGATTCCTGGCCTAAGAATTTAAAACTGAATTTTCCTTCTCAAGTGTCAGTGCAGCCTTCACTAAGGTAGTCTGTCAGTGGAGCCTGCGCCAAGGTAGTCTGTCAGACTCCATCCAGGTTTAGATCTGCGGTGGTGGCTGCTCCACCTGTGTTGGATCACCACCACCCATAGCTGACAGTGGTGACACATGCAACACTGCTGTATTGAGGGAGGTCATCTGTGGGGTGGAGATCGGAGGATACTGGTCTCAGGCGTAGACCCTTGTGGACATCACCTTGTTGGAGTTGCTTGCCATTTGCGTGATATTGAAAGCCTTCTGTCTGTACCTCAAGGGGAGACTGGTTCGGGTTCTCATGGACACCACCACCACATTGGTATTGCAACAGTGCGGGTGGTCTCCTTTGCCAAGAGGCCCTGAGCCTCTGGAACTGACTGAATTGTCATGCCATTTTTCTGATCATATATCACTTGGCAGGATCTTTAAATGCCAGAGCAGACTAACCCAGTTGGCAATGTCTAGCGGATCACAAATGGTAGTTACACCCAGAGGTTGTGCATGACTTTTGCCAGCGTTGGGGAGAACCATGGCTTATTCTCTATGCCACCGCTGAGGATGCACAATGTCAACACTTTGGCATGGTGGAATTTCCAAGGCTGCTCTCTCTGGCGGACTAATTCTACCTAGAGTGGAGCATGGCACGCGTACGCCTCCCCACTACTACCCTGAATTCTATGGAAGATCAATAATGACTGGGCGTGAGTCATCCTGGTTGCTCAGGATAGGGCCCACAGAGTGTGGTACCCAGAACTTCTGGGCATTGCCATCTGTCCTCTGATCAGGTTGCCACTTCAGGCGGATCTTCTGTTGCAGCCTCTGCAGAGCGTCGTGCACCCTGCAAAATCTACACCTTTACTGTCGAATGTATTGTTAATTTTATCTTTGTGCCAGCAAGGACATGAATAAAGGTTAGCTTTCGACCTTTTTGCATTTACTAGACCAATCATCCTTGTTCAAATAGCTAGTTGTGACGCCGGGTACATAATAAATTGGCAGAATTCCTAGATATACAAATTACAGGGACTGCTGCTGAGATTGCCCTGCATCTGTCCAGCAGAACTAGTGATGTGACTTCCACTATCTCGGGTTCTGTGTCACAATGAACCCTGCATTCATTTTCTGCCAGAACCTGTTGCCATCTCTAGAAAGTGTCAATTGAGATGTCCAACACTGGAGCTCCCTCTCGTTTACGCACTTGGGCAGAACTGCCATGTTCAAAATTATGTCCCCACCCCTTTTTCTCTATATTTTGCGAAACATACCCTACCCAGTGAATACATTGTAGTTCAAGACTATAGAGCAGGGGTCTTCAATCTATGGGACGCGACCCCCCCAAGTGGGCTGTCCAGACATGGAAAGGGGGTTGCGCATTACCCGGTCACATTTCTCTCAGAAACTGCCTGGACCTGGAATTCAAAACGTTTGCTCTTCGTTTTGAATTGAATAGTGGCGTGTCAAGGTGCTCTCTGATTGCCTGACACTGTAAAAGAACACATAATCGATGGCTGTCCTCCAGTCGGAGGCTGCAGGATGAACATCAGGAAATGCCGGGAACTGGGGCCATAAATATGCACCTGTGAAATACTCCTGGAGTGATTCAATATTCTTTTCTCACCGCTGCCTTGCACTTTGTCCTGTTGCCTATCCTGGTCTTCCTTGCTGCTGCTGTTTTTCCAGCTGGCGTCCTTTTTAGGTTTTGCCTAGCGAAAGCTGCGCTCTGCGCAGCTTTTCGCGCAGGCGAAATCCTGTTGAGAACTGTAGGGTGCTTTGGGTCGGCCCTCGTCATTGATTGGCTGGCTCCGTAAACGGAGCCTTGCCATTGGACGAGGGGCCTGTCCGTCAATGCCGGACCAGACACGGGGGCGTTCCTGACATTCTTTCCCTTTTGCCGACGTCACGCGACGCCGGGAACGCCCCCGAGTCTGTTCCGGCATTGCCGGCACCTCCCTTGCTCTACTGTCATCACCACAACACTGCGCCCATTTTATCCCAAGCTAAACACTCGGAGAGGCGCAGTGACCGGGTCTTTGAAGGCCGCTCTCCCAATGAAAACAAGTTTTCTCTCCGAGTCAGCACGAGCAGGAAGACGAGCAGCGCGCCTCCCAGCTGGCCTCTCGCATCAGCATCCAGAGCTGCCCTGCGCGGTGTGTAGCTTCAGTGGAGCTTCAGAGTGCAGAGTGGAGCTTCAGAGTGGAGCTTCAGAGTGGAGCTTCAGAGTGGAGCTTCAGAGTGCAGCTTCAGAGTGGAGCTTCAGAGTGCAGAGTGGAGCTTCAGAGTGCAGATTCAGAGTGGAGCTTCAGAGTGCAGAGTGGAGCTTCAGAGTGCAGATTCAGAGTGGAGCTTCAGAGTGCAGAGTGGAGCTTCAGAGTGGAGCTTCAGAGTGCAGAGTGGAGCTTCAGAGTGCAGAGTGGAGCTTCAGAGTGGAGCTTCAGAGTGCAGAGTGGAGCTTCAGAGTGCAGAGTGGAGCTTCAGAGTGGAGCTTCAGAGTGCAGAGTGGAGCTTCAGAGTGGAGCTTCAGAGTGCAGAGTGGAGCTTCAGAGTGGAGCTTCAGAGTGCAGAGTGGAGCTTCAGAGTGGAGCTTCAGAGTGGAGCTTCAGAGTGGAGCTTCAGAGTGGAGCTTCAGAGTGCAGAGTGGAGCTTCAGAGTGCAGAGTGGCGCTTCAGAGTGGAGCTTCAGAGTGGAGCTTCAGAGTGCAGAGTGGAGCTTCAGAGTGCAGAGTGGAGCTTCAGAGTGGAGCTTCAGAGTGGAGCTTCAGAGTGGAGCTTCAGAGTGGAGCTTCAGAGTGGAGCTTCAGAGTGGAGCTTCAGAGTGCAGAGTGGAGCTTCAGAGTGGAGCTTCAGAGTGGAGCTTCAGAGTGGAGCTTCAGAGTGGAGCTTCAGAGTGGAGCTTCAGAGTGGAGCTTCAGAGTGGAGCTTCAGAGTGCAGAGTGGAGCTTCAGAGTGCAGATTCAGAGTGGAGCTTCAGAGTGCAGAGTGGAGCTTCAGAGTGCAGATTCAGAGTGGAGCTTCAGAGTGCAGAGTGGAGCTTCAGAGTGGAGCTTCAGAGTGCAGAGTGGAGCTTCAGAGTGCAGAGTGGAGCTTCAGAGTGGAGCTTCAGAGTGGAGCTTCAGAGTGGAGCTTCAGAGTGGAGCTTCAGAGTGGAGCTTCAGAGTGGAGCTTCAGAGTGCAGAGTGGAGCTTCAGAGTGGAGCTTCAGAGTGGAGCTTCAGAGTGGAGCTTCAGAGTGGAGCTTCAGAGTGCAGAGTGGAGCTTCAGAGTGCAGAGTGGAGCTTCAGAGTGGAGCTTCAGAGTGGAGCTTCAGAGGGCAGAGTGGAGCTTCAGAGTGCAGATTCAGAGTGGAGCTTCAGAGTGCAGAGTGGAGCTTCAGAGTGGAGCTTCAGAGTGGAGCTTCAGAGTGGAGCTTCAGAGTGCAGCTTCAGAGTGGAGCTTCAGAGTGCAGAGTGGAGCTTCAGAGTGCAGATTCAGAGTGGAGCTTCAGAGTGCAGAGTGGAGCTTCAGAGTGCAGATTCAGAGTGGAGCTTCAGAGTGCAGAGTGGAGCTTCAGAGTGGAGCTTCAGAGTGCAGAGTGGAGCTTCAGAGTGCAGAGTGGAGCTTCAGAGTGGAGCTTCAGAGTGCAGAGTGGAGCTTCAGAGTGCAGAGTGGAGCTTCAGAGTGGAGCTTCAGAGTGCAGAGTGGAGCTTCAGAGTGCAGAGTGGAGCTTCAGAGTGGAGCTTCAGAGTGCAGAGTGGAGCTTCAGAGTGGAGCTTCAGAGTGCAGAGTGGAGCTTCAGAGTGGAGCTTCAGAGTGCAGAGTGGAGCTTCAGAGTGGAGCTTCAGAGTGGAGCTTCAGAGTGGAGCTTCAGAGTGGAGCTTCAGAGTGGAGCTTCAGAGTGCAGAGTGGAGCTTCAGAGTGCAGAGTGGAGCTTCAGAGTGGAGCTTCAGAGTGGAGCTTCAGAGTGCAGAGTGGAGCTTCAGAGTGCAGAGTGGAGCTTCAGAGTGGAGCTTCAGAGTGGAGCTTCAGAGTGGAGCTTCAGAGTGGAGCTTCAGAGTGGAGCTTCAGAGTGGAGCTTCAGAGTGCAGAGTGGAGCTTCAGAGTGGAGCTTCAGAGTGCAGAGTGGAGCTTCAGAGTGCAGAGTGGAGCTTCAGAGTGGAGCTTCAGAGTGGAGCTTCAGAGTGGAGCTTCAGAGTGGAGCTTCAGAGTGGAGCTTCAGAGTGGAGCTTCAGAGTGGAGCTTCAGAGTGGAGCTTCAGAGTGCAGAGTGGAGCTTCAGAGTGGAGCTTCAGAGTGGAGCTTCAGAGTGGAGCTTCAGAGTGGAGCTTCAGAGTGGAGCTTCAGAGTGGAGCTTCAGAGTGGAGCTTCAGAGTGGAGCTTCAGAGTGGAGCTTCAGAGTGCAGATTCAGAGTGGAGCTTCAGAGTGGAGCTTCAGAGTGCAGATTCAGAGTGGAGCTTCAGAGTGCAGAGTGGAGCTTCAGAGTGCAGATTCAGAGTGGAGCTTCAGAGTGCAGAGTGGAGCTTCAGAGTGGAGCTTCAGAGTGGAGCTTCAGAGTGGAGCTTCAGAGTGGAGCTTCAGGGTGGAGCTTCAGAGTGGAGCTTCAGAGTGGAGCTTCAGAGTGGAGCTTCAGAGTGCAGAGTGGAGCTTCAGAGTGCAGAGTGGAGCTTCAGAGTGCAGATTCAGAGTGGAGCTTCAGAGTGCAGAGTGGAGCTTCAGAGTGCAGATTCAGAGTGGAGCTTCAGAGTGCAGAGTGGAGCTTCAGAGTGGAGCTTCAGAGTGCAGAGTGGAGCTTCAGAGTGCAGAGTGGAGCTTCAGAGTGCAGAGTGGAGCTTCAGAGTGGAGCTTCAGAGTGGAGCTTCAGAGTGGAGCTTCAGAGTGGAGCTTCAGAGTGGAGCTTCAGAGTGGAGCTTCAGAGTGCAGAGTGGAGCTTCAGAGTGGAGCTTCAGAGTGGAGCTTCAGAGTGGAGCTTCAGAGTGGAGCTTCAGAGTGCAGAGTGGAGCTTCAGAGTGCAGAGTGGAGCTTCAGAGTGGAGCTTCAGAGTGCAGAGTGGAGCTTCAGAGTGCAGAGTGGAGCTTCAGAGTGCAGATTCAGAGTGGAGCTTCAGAGTGCAGAGTGGAGCTTCAGAGTGGAGCTTCAGAGTGGAGCTTCAGAGTGGAGCTTCAGAGTGGAGCTTCAGAGTGGAGCTTCAGAGTGGAGCTTCAGAGTGCAGAGTGGAGCTTCAGAGTGGAGCTTCAGAGTGGAGCTTCAGAGTGGAGCTTCAGAGTGGAGCTTCAGAGTGGAGCTTCAGAGTGGAGCTTCAGAGTGGAGCTTCAGAGTGCAGATTCAGAGTGGAGCTTCAGAGTGGAGCTTCAGAGTGCAGATTCAGAGTGGAGCTTCAGAGTGCAGAGTGGAGCTTCAGAGTGCAGATTCAGAGTGGAGCTTCAGAGTGCAGAGTGGAGCTTCAGAGTGGAGCTTCAGAGTGCAGAGTGGAGCTTCAGAGTGCAGAGTGGAGCTTCAGAGTGGAGCTTCAGAGTGCAGAGTGGAGCTTCAGAGTGGAGCTTCAGAGTGGAGCTTCAGAGTGCAGAGTGGAGCTTCAGAGTGGAGCTTCAGAGTGGAGAGTGGAGCTTCAGAGTGCAGAGTGGAGCTTCAGAGTGGAGCTTCAGAGTGCAGAGTGGAGCTTCAGAGTGCAGAGTGGAGCTTCAGAGTGGAGCTTCAGAGTGCAGAGTGGAGCTTCAGAGTGCAGAGTGGAGCTTCAGAGTGGAGCTTCAGAGTGCAGAGTGGAGCTTCAGAGTGGAGCTTCAGAGTGCAGAGTGGAGCTTCAGAGTGGAGCTTCAGAGTGCAGAGTGGAGCTTCAGAGTGGAGCTTCAGAGTGGAGCTTCAGAGTGGAGCTTCAGAGTGGAGCTTCAGAGTGGAGCTTCAGAGTGCAGAGTGGAGCTTCAGAGTGCAGAGTGGCGCTTCAGAGTGGAGCTTCAGAGTGGAGCTTCAGAGTGCAGAGTGGAGCTTCAGAGTGCAGAGTGGAGCTTCAGAGTGGAGCTTCAGAGTGGAGCTTCAGAGTGGAGCTTCAGAGTGGAGCTTCAGAGTGGAGCTTCAGAGTGGAGCTTCAGAGTGCAGAGTGGAGCTTCAGAGTGGAGCTTCAGAGTGGAGCTTCAGAGTGGAGCTTCAGAGTGGAGCTTCAGAGTGGAGCTTCAGAGTGGAGCTTCAGAGTGGAGCTTCAGAGTGGAGCTTCAGAGTGGAGCTTCAGAGTGCAGAGTGGAGCTTCAGAGTGCAGAGTGGAGCTTCAGAGTGCAGATTCAGAGTGGAGCTTCAGAGTGCAGAGTGGAGCTTCAGAGTGCAGATTCAGAGTGGAGCTTCAGAGTGCAGAGTGGAGCTTCAGAGTGGAGCTTCAGAGTGCAGAGTGGAGCTTCAGAGTGCAGAGTGGAGCTTCAGAGTGCAGAGTGGAGCTTCAGAGTGGAGCTTCAGAGTGGAGCTTCAGAGTGGAGCTTCAGAGTGGAGCTTCAGAGTGCAGAGTGGAGCTTCAGAGTGGAGCTTCAGAGTGGAGCTTCAGAGTGGAGCTTCAGAGTGGAGCTTCAGAGTGCAGAGTGGAGCTTCAGAGTGCAGAGTGGAGCTTCAGAGTGGAGCTTCAGAGTGGAGCTTCAGAGTGCAGAGTGGAGCTTCAGAGTGCAGATTCAGAGTGGAGCTTCAGAGTGCAGAGTGGAGCTTCAGAGTGGAGCTTCAGAGTGGAGCTTCAGAGTGGAGCTTCAGAGTGGAGCTTCAGAGTGGAGCTTCAGAGTGCAGCTTCAGAGTGGAGCTTCAGAGTGCAGAGTGGAGCTTCAGAGTGCAGATTCAGAGTGGAGCTTCAGAGTGCAGAGTGGAGCTTCAGAGTGCAGATTCAGAGTGGAGCTTCAGAGTGCAGAGTGGAGCTTCAGAGTGGAGCTTCAGAGTGCAGAGTGGAGCTTCAGAGTGCAGAGTGGAGCTTCAGAGTGGAGCTTCAGAGTGCAGAGTGGAGCTTCAGAGTGCAGAGTGGAGCTTCAGAGTGGAGCTTCAGAGTGCAGAGTGGAGCTTCAGAGTGCAGAGTGGAGCTTCAGAGTGGAGCTTCAGAGTGCAGAGTGGAGCTTCAGAGTGGAGCTTCAGAGTGCAGAGTGGAGCTTCAGAGTGGAGCTTCAGAGTGCAGAGTGGAGCTTCAGAGTGGAGCTTCAGAGTGGAGCTTCAGAGTGGAGCTTCAGAGTGGAGCTTCAGAGTGGAGCTTCAGAGTGGAGCTTCAGAGTGCAGAGTGGAGCTTCAGAGTGCAGAGTGGAGCTTCAGAGTGGAGCTTCAGAGTGGAGCTTCAGAGTGCAGAGTGGAGCTTCAGAGTGCAGAGTGGAGCTTCAGAGTGGAGCTTCAGAGTGGAGCTTCAGAGTGGAGCTTCAGAGTGGAGCTTCAGAGTGGAGCTTCAGAGTGGAGCTTCAGAGTGGAGCTTCAGAGTGCAGAGTGGAGCTTCAGAGTGGAGCTTCAGAGTGGAGCTTCAGAGTGGAGCTTCAGAGTGGAGCTTCAGGGTGGAGCTTCAGAGTGGAGCTTCAGAGTGGAGCTTCAGAGTGGAGCTTCAGAGTGGAGCTTCAGAGTGCAGAGTGGAGCTTCAGAGTGCAGAGTGGAGCTTCAGAGTGCAGATTCAGAGTGGAGCTTCAGAGTGCAGAGTGGAGCTTCAGAGTGCAGATTCAGAGTGGAGCTTCAGAGTGCAGAGTGGAGCTTCAGAGTGGAGCTTCAGAGTGCAGAGTGGAGCTTCAGAGTGCAGAGTGGAGCTTCAGAGTGGAGCTTCAGAGTGGAGCTTCAGAGTGGAGCTTCAGAGTGGAGCTTCAGAGTGGAGCTTCAGAGTGGAGCTTCAGAGTGGAGCTTCAGAGTGGAGCTTCAGAGTGCAGAGTGGAGCTTCAGAGTGGAGCTTCAGAGTGGAGCTTCAGAGTGGAGCTTCAGAGTGGAGCTTCAGAGTGCAGAGTGGAGCTTCAGAGTGCAGAGTGGAGCTTCAGAGTGGAGCTTCAGAGTGCAGAGTGGAGCTTCAGAGTGCAGAGTGGAGCTTCAGAGTGCAGATTCAGAGTGGAGCTTCAGAGTGCAGAGTGGAGCTTCAGAGTGGAGCTTCAGAGTGGAGCTTCAGAGTGGAGCTTCAGAGTGGAGCTTCAGAGTGGAGCTTCAGAGTGGAGCTTCAGAGTGGAGCTTCAGAGTGGAGCTTCAGAGTGCAGAGTGGAGCTTCAGAGTGGAGCTTCAGAGTGGAGCTTCAGAGTGGAGCTTCAGAGTGGAGCTTCAGAGTGGAGCTTCAGAGTGGAGCTTCAGAGTGCAGATTCAGAGTGGAGCTTCAGAGTGGAGCTTCAGAGTGCAGATTCAGAGTGGAGCTTCAGAGTGCAGAGTGGAGCTTCAGAGTGCAGATTCAGAGTGGAGCTTCAGAGTGCAGAGTGGAGCTTCAGAGTGGAGCTTCAGAGTGCAGAGTGGAGCTTCAGAGTGCAGAGTGGAGCTTCAGAGTGGAGCTTCAGAGTGCAGAGTGGAGCTTCAGAGTGGAGCTTCAGAGTGGAGCTTCAGAGTGGAGCTTCAGAGTGGAGCTTCAGAGTGGAGCTTCAGAGTGGAGCTTCAGAGTGGAGCTTCAGGGTGCAGAGTGGAGCTTCAGAGTGCAGAGTGGAGCTTCAGAGTGCAGATTCAGAGTGGAGCTTCAGAGTGCAGAGTGGAGCTTCAGAGTGCAGATTCAGAGTGGAGCTTCAGAGTGCAGAGTGGAGCTTCAGAGTGCAGATTCAGAGTGGAGCTTCAGAGTGCAGAGTGGAGCTTCAGAGTGGAGCTTCAGAGTGCAGAGTGGAGCTTCAGAGTGCAGAGTGGAGCTTCAGAGTGGAGCTTCAGAGTGCAGAGTGGAGCTTCAGAGTGCAGAGTGGAGCTTCAGAGTGGAGCTTCAGAGTGCAGAGTGGAGCTTCAGAGTGGAGCTTCAGAGTGCAGAGTGGAGCTTCAGAGTGGAGCTTCAGAGTGCAGAGTGGAGCTTCAGAGTGGAGCTTCAGAGTGGAGCTTCAGAGTGGAGCTTCAGAGTGGAGCTTCAGAGTGGAGCTTCAGAGTGCAGAGTGGAGCTTCAGAGTGCAGAGTGGCGCTTCAGAGTGGAGCTTCGTAGGAGTTCAGAGTGAGCTTCAGAGTGGAGCTTCAGAGTGGAGCTTCAGAGTGAGCTTCAGAGTGGAGCTTCAGAGTGGAGCTTCAGAGTGGAGCTTCAGAGTGGAGCTTCAGAGTGGAGCTTCAGAGTGGAGCTTCAGAGTGGAGCTTCAGAGTGGAGCTTCAGAGTGGAGCTTCAGAGTGGAGCTTCAGAGTGGAGCTTCAGAGTGGAGCTTCAGAGTGGAGCTTCAGAGTGCAGAGTGGAGCTTCAGAGTGCAGATTCAGAGTGGAGCTTCAGAGTGCAGAGTGGAGCTTCAGAGTGCAGATTCAGAGTGGAGCTTCAGAGTGCAGAGTGGAGCTTCAGAGTGGAGCTTCAGAGTGCAGAGTGGAGCTTCAGAGTGCAGAGTGGAGCTTCAGAGTGGAGCTTCAGAGTGGAGCTTCAGAGTGGAGCTTCAGAGTGGAGCTTCAGAGTGGAGCTTCAGAGTGGAGCTTCAGAGTGCAGAGTGGAGCTTCAGAGTGGAGCTTCAGAGTGGAGCTTCAGAGTGGAGCTTCAGAGTGGAGCTTCAGAGTGCAGAGTGGAGCTTCAGAGTGCAGAGTGGAGCTTCAGAGTGGAGCTTCAGAGTGGAGCTTCAGAGGGCAGAGTGGAGCTTCAGAGTGCAGATTCAGAGTGGAGCTTCAGAGTGCAGAGTGGAGCTTCAGAGTGGAGCTTCAGAGTGGAGCTTCAGAGTGGAGCTTCAGAGTGGAGCTTCAGAGTGGAGCTTCAGAGTGCAGCTTCAGAGTGGAGCTTCAGAGTGCAGAGTGGAGCTTCAGAGTGCAGATTCAGAGTGGAGCTTCAGAGTGCAGAGTGGAGCTTCAGAGTGCAGATTCAGAGTGGAGCTTCAGAGTGCAGAGTGGAGCTTCAGAGTGGAGCTTCAGAGTGCAGAGTGGAGCTTCAGAGTGCAGAGTGGAGCTTCAGAGTGGAGCTTCAGAGTGCAGAGTGGAGCTTCAGAGTGCAGAGTGGAGCTTCAGAGTGGAGCTTCAGAGTGCAGAGTGGAGCTTCAGAGTGCAGAGTGGAGCTTCAGAGTGGAGCTTCAGAGTGCAGAGTGGAGCTTCAGAGTGGAGCTTCAGAGTGCAGAGTGGAGCTTCAGAGTGGAGCTTCAGAGTGCAGAGTGGAGCTTCAGAGTGGAGCTTCAGAGTGGAGCTTCAGAGTGGAGCTTCAGAGTGGAGCTTCAGAGTGGAGCTTCAGAGTGGAGCTTCAGAGTGCAGAGTGGAGCTTCAGAGTGCAGAGTGGAGCTTCAGAGTGGAGCTTCAGAGTGGAGCTTCAGAGTGCAGAGTGGAGCTTCAGAGTGCAGAGTGGAGCTTCAGAGTGGAGCTTCAGAGTGGAGCTTCAGAGTGGAGCTTCAGAGTGGAGCTTCAGAGTGGAGCTTCAGAGTGGAGCTTCAGAGTGGAGCTTCAGAGTGGAGCTTCAGAGTGCAGAGTGGAGCTTCAGAGTGGAGCTTCAGAGTGGAGCTTCAGAGTGGAGCTTCAGAGTGGAGCTTCAGGGTGGAGCTTCAGAGTGGAGCTTCAGAGTGGAGCTTCAGAGTGGAGCTTCAGAGTGGAGCTTCAGAGTGCAGAGTGGAGCTTCAGAGTGCAGAGTGGAGCTTCAGAGTGCAGATTCAGAGTGGAGCTTCAGAGTGCAGAGTGGAGCTTCAGAGTGCAGATTCAGAGTGGAGCTTCAGAGTGCAGAGTGGAGCTTCAGAGTGGAGCTTCAGAGTGCAGAGTGGAGCTTCAGAGTGCAGAGTGGAGCTTCAGAGTGCAGAGTGGAGCTTCAGAGTGGAGCTTCAGAGTGGAGCTTCAGAGTGGAGCTTCAGAGTGGAGCTTCAGAGTGGAGCTTCAGAGTGGAGCTTCAGAGTGGAGCTTCAGAGTGCAGAGTGGAGCTTCAGAGTGGAGCTTCAGAGTGGAGCTTCAGAGTGGAGCTTCAGAGTGGAGCTTCAGAGTGCAGAGTGGAGCTTCAGAGTGCAGAGTGGAGCTTCAGAGTGGAGCTTCAGAGTGCAGAGTGGAGCTTCAGAGTGCAGAGTGGAGCTTCAGAGTGCAGATTCAGAGTGGAGCTTCAGAGTGCAGAGTGGAGCTTCAGAGTGGAGCTTCAGAGTGGAGCTTCAGAGTGGAGCTTCAGAGTGGAGCTTCAGAGTGGAGCTTCAGAGTGGAGCTTCAGAGTGCAGAGTGGAGCTTCAGAGTGGAGCTTCAGAGTGGAGCTTCAGAGTGGAGCTTCAGAGTGGAGCTTCAGAGTGGAGCTTCAGAGTGGAGCTTCAGAGTGCAGATTCAGAGTGGAGCTTCAGAGTGGAGCTTCAGAGTGCAGATTCAGAGTGGAGCTTCAGAGTGCAGAGTGGAGCTTCAGAGTGCAGATTCAGAGTGGAGCTTCAGAGTGCAGAGTGGAGCTTCAGAGTGGAGCTTCAGAGTGCAGAGTGGAGCTTCAGAGTGCAGAGTGGAGCTTCAGAGTGGAGCTTCAGAGTGCAGAGTGGAGCTTCAGAGTGGAGCTTCAGAGTGGAGCTTCAGAGTGCAGAGTGGAGCTTCAGAGTGGAGCTTCAGAGTGGAGAGTGGAGCTTCAGAGTGCAGAGTGGAGCTTCAGAGTGGAGCTTCAGAGTGCAGAGTGGAGCTTCAGAGTGCAGAGTGGAGCTTCAGAGTGGAGCTTCAGAGTGCAGAGTGGAGCTTCAGAGTGCAGAGTGGAGCTTCAGAGTGGAGCTTCAGAGTGCAGAGTGGAGCTTCAGAGTGGAGCTTCAGAGTGCAGAGTGGAGCTTCAGAGTGGAGCTTCAGAGTGCAGAGTGGAGCTTCAGAGTGGAGCTTCAGAGTGGAGCTTCAGAGTGGAGCTTCAGAGTGGAGCTTCAGAGTGGAGCTTCAGAGTGCAGAGTGGAGCTTCAGAGTGCAGAGTGGCGCTTCAGAGTGGAGCTTCAGAGTGGAGCTTCAGAGTGCAGAGTGGAGCTTCAGAGTGCAGAGTGGAGCTTCAGAGTGGAGCTTCAGAGTGGAGCTTCAGAGTGGAGCTTCAGAGTGGAGCTTCAGAGTGGAGCTTCAGAGTGGAGCTTCAGAGTGGAGCTTCAGAGTGCAGAGTGGAGCTTCAGAGTGGAGCTTCAGAGTGGAGCTTCAGAGTGGAGCTTCAGAGTGGAGCTTCAGAGTGGAGCTTCAGAGTGGAGCTTCAGAGTGGAGCTTCAGAGTGGAGCTTCAGAGTGGAGCTTCAGAGTGCAGAGTGGAGCTTCAGAGTGCAGAGTGGAGCTTCAGAGTGCAGATTCAGAGTGGAGCTTCAGAGTGCAGAGTGGAGCTTCAGAGTGCAGATTCAGAGTGGAGCTTCAGAGTGCAGAGTGGAGCTTCAGAGTGGAGCTTCAGAGTGCAGAGTGGAGCTTCAGAGTGCAGAGTGGAGCTTCAGAGTGCAGAGTGGAGCTTCAGAGTGGAGCTTCAGAGTGGAGCTTCAGAGTGGAGCTTCAGAGTGGAGCTTCAGAGTGGAGCTTCAGAGTGGAGCTTCAGAGTGGAGCTTCAGAGTGCAGAGTGGAGCTTCAGAGTGGAGCTTCAGAGTGGAGCTTCAGAGTGGAGCTTCAGAGTGGAGCTTCAGAGTGCAGAGTGGAGCTTCAGAGTGCAGAGTGGAGCTTCAGAGTGGAGCTTCAGAGTGGAGCTTCAGAGTGCAGAGTGGAGCTTCAGAGTGCAGATTCAGAGTGGAGCTTCAGAGTGCAGAGTGGAGCTTCAGAGTGGAGCTTCAGAGTGGAGCTTCAGAGTGGAGCTTCAGAGTGGAGCTTCAGAGTGGAGCTTCAGAGTGCAGCTTCAGAGTGGAGCTTCAGAGTGCAGAGTGGAGCTTCAGAGTGCAGATTCAGAGTGGAGCTTCAGAGTGCAGAGTGGAGCTTCAGAGTGCAGATTCAGAGTGGAGCTTCAGAGTGCAGAGTGGAGCTTCAGAGTGGAGCTTCAGAGTGCAGAGTGGAGCTTCAGAGTGCAGAGTGGAGCTTCAGAGTGGAGCTTCAGAGTGCAGAGTGGAGCTTCAGAGTGCAGAGTGGAGCTTCAGAGTGGAGCTTCAGAGTGCAGAGTGGAGCTTCAGAGTGCAGAGTGGAGCTTCAGAGTGGAGCTTCAGAGTGCAGAGTGGAGCTTCAGAGTGGAGCTTCAGAGTGCAGAGTGGAGCTTCAGAGTGGAGCTTCAGAGTGCAGAGTGGAGCTTCAGAGTGGAGCTTCAGAGTGGAGCTTCAGAGTGGAGCTTCAGAGTGGAGCTTCAGAGTGGAGCTTCAGAGTGGAGCTTCAGAGTGCAGAGTGGAGCTTCAGAGTGCAGAGTGGAGCTTCAGAGTGGAGCTTCAGAGTGGAGCTTCAGAGTGCAGAGTGGAGCTTCAGAGTGCAGAGTGGAGCTTCAGAGTGGAGCTTCAGAGTGGAGCTTCAGAGTGGAGCTTCAGAGTGGAGCTTCAGAGTGGAGCTTCAGAGTGGAGCTTCAGAGTGGAGCTTCAGAGTGGAGCTTCAGAGTGCAGAGTGGAGCTTCAGAGTGGAGCTTCAGAGTGGAGCTTCAGAGTGGAGCTTCAGAGTGGAGCTTCAGGGTGGAGCTTCAGAGTGGAGCTTCAGAGTGGAGCTTCAGAGTGGAGCTTCAGAGTGGAGCTTCAGAGTGCAGAGTGGAGCTTCAGAGTGCAGAGTGGAGCTTCAGAGTGCAGATTCAGAGTGGAGCTTCAGAGTGCAGAGTGGAGCTTCAGAGTGCAGATTCAGAGTGGAGCTTCAGAGTGCAGAGTGGAGCTTCAGAGTGGAGCTTCAGAGTGCAGAGTGGAGCTTCAGAGTGCAGAGTGGAGCTTCAGAGTGGAGCTTCAGAGTGGAGCTTCAGAGTGGAGCTTCAGAGTGGAGCTTCAGAGTGGAGCTTCAGAGTGGAGCTTCAGAGTGGAGCTTCAGAGTGGAGCTTCAGAGTGCAGAGTGGAGCTTCAGAGTGGAGCTTCAGAGTGGAGCTTCAGAGTGGAGCTTCAGAGTGGAGCTTCAGAGTGCAGAGTGGAGCTTCAGAGTGCAGAGTGGAGCTTCAGAGTGGAGCTTCAGAGTGCAGAGTGGAGCTTCAGAGTGCAGAGTGGAGCTTCAGAGTGCAGATTCAGAGTGGAGCTTCAGAGTGCAGAGTGGAGCTTCAGAGTGGAGCTTCAGAGTGGAGCTTCAGAGTGGAGCTTCAGAGTGGAGCTTCAGAGTGGAGCTTCAGAGTGGAGCTTCAGAGTGGAGCTTCAGAGTGGAGCTTCAGAGTGCAGAGTGGAGCTTCAGAGTGGAGCTTCAGAGTGGAGCTTCAGAGTGGAGCTTCAGAGTGGAGCTTCAGAGTGGAGCTTCAGAGTGGAGCTTCAGAGTGGAGCTTCAGAGTGCAGATTCAGAGTGGAGCTTCAGAGTGGAGCTTCAGAGTGCAGATTCAGAGTGGAGCTTCAGAGTGCAGAGTGGAGCTTCAGAGTGCAGATTCAGAGTGGAGCTTCAGAGTGCAGAGTGGAGCTTCAGAGTGGAGCTTCAGAGTGCAGAGTGGAGCTTCAGAGTGCAGAGTGGAGCTTCAGAGTGGAGCTTCAGAGTGCAGAGTGGAGCTTCAGAGTGGAGCTTCAGAGTGGAGCTTCAGAGTGGAGCTTCAGAGTGGAGCTTCAGAGTGGAGCTTCAGAGTGGAGCTTCAGAGTGGAGCTTCAGAGTGGAGCTTCAGGGTGCAGATTCAGAGTGGAGCTTCAGAGTGGAGCTTCAGAGTGGAGCTTCAGAGTGGAGCTTCAGAGTGCAGAGTGGAGCTTCAGAGTGGAGCTTCAGAGTGGAGCTTCAGAGTGGAGCTTCAGAGTGGAGCTTCAGAGTGGAGCTGCAGAGTGCAGAGTGGAGCTTCAGAGTGCAGCTTCAGAGTGCAGATTCAGAGTGGAGCTTCAGAGTGCAGAGTGGAGCTTCAGAGTGGAGCTTCAGAGTGCAGAGTGGAGCTTCAGAGTGCAGAGTGGAGCTTCAGAGTGGAGCTTCAGAGTGCAGAGTGGAGCTTCAGAGTGCAGAGTGGAGCTTCAGAGTGCAGAGTGGAGCTTCAGAGTGGAGCTTCAGAGTGGAGCTTCAGAGTGCAGAGTGGAGCTTCAGAGTGCAGATTCAGAGTGGAGCTTCAGAGTGCAGAGTGGAGCTTCAGAGTGGAGCTTCAGAGTGCAGAGTGGAGCTTCAGAGTGGAGCTTCAGAGTGGAGCTTCAGAGTGGAGCTTCAGAGTGGAGCTTCAGAGTGGAGCTTCAGAGTGGAGCTTCAGACTGGAGCTTCAGAGTGGAGCTTCAGAGTGCAGCTTCAGAGTGGAGCTTCAGAGTGCAGAGTGGAGCTTCAGAGTGCAGATTCAGAGTGGAGCTTCAGAGTGCAGAGTGGAGCTTCAGAGTGGAGCTTCAGAGTGCAGAGTGGAGCTTCAGAGTGGAGCTTCAGAGTGCAGAGTGGAGCTTCAGAGTGGAGCTTCAGAGTGCAGAGTGGAGCTTCAGAGTGGAGCTTCAGAGTGGAGCTTCAGAGTGGAGCTTCAGAGTGGAGCTTCAGAGTGGAGCTTCAGAGTGGAGCTTCAGAGTGCAGATTCAGAGTGCAGATTCAGAGTGCAGAGTGGAGCTTCAGAGTGCAGAGTGGAGCTTCAGAGTGGAGCTTCAGAGTGGAGCTTCAGAGTGGAGCTTCAGAGTGGAGCTTCAGAGTGGAGCTTCAGAGTGGAGCTTCAGAGTGGAGCTTCAGAGTGGAGCTTCAGAGTGGAGATTCAGAGTGGAGCTTCAGAGTGGAGATTCAGAGTGGAGCTTCAGAGTGCAGAGTGGAGCTGCAGATTCAGAGTGGAGCTGCAGAGTGCAGATTCAGAGTGCAGAGTGGAGCTTCAGAGTGCAGATTCAGAGTGGAGCATCAGAGTGCAGATTCAGAGTGGAGCTTCAGAGTGCAGAGTGGAGCTTCAGAGTGCAGATTCAGAGTGGAGCTTCAGAGTGCAGAGTGGAGCTTCAGAGTGCAGATTCAGAGTGGAGCTTCAGAGTGCAGAGTGGAGCTTCAGAGTGGAGCTTCAGAGTGCAGAGTGGAGCTTCAGAGTGCAGAGTGGAGCTTCAGAGTGGAGCTTCAGAGTGCAGAGTGGAGCTTCAGAGTGGAGCTTCAGAGTGGAGCTTCAGAGTGGAGCTTCAGAGTGGAGCTTCAGAGTGGAGCTTCAGAGTGGAGCTTCAGAGTGGAGCTTCAGAGTGGAGCTTCAGAGTGGAGCTTCAGAGTGGAGCTTCAGAGTGGAGCATCAGAGTGGAGCTTCAGAGTGCAGAGTGGAGCTTCAGAGTGCAGAGTGGAGCTTCAGAGTGCAGATTCAGAGTGGAGCTTCAGAGTGCAGAGTGGAGCTTCAGAGTGCAGAGTGGAGCTTCAGAGTGCAGATTCAGAGTGGAGCTTCAGAGTGCAGAGTGGAGCTTCAGAGTGCAGAGTGGAGCTTCAGAGTGCAGATTCAGAGTGCAGAGTGGAGCTTCAGAGTGGAGCTTCAGAGTGGAGCTTCAGAGTGGAGCTTCAGAGTGGAGCTTCAGAGTGGAGCTTCAGAGTGGAGCTTCAGAGTGCAGATTCAGAGTGGAGCTTCAGAGTGCAGAGTGGAGCTTCAGAGTGCAGATTCAGAGTGGAGCTTCAGAGTGCAGATTCAGAGTGGAGCTTCAGAGTGCAGATTCAGAGTGGAGCTTCAGAGTGCAGATTCAGAGTGGAGCTTCAGAGTGCAGATTCAGAGTGGAGCTTCAGAGTGGAGCTTCAGAGTGGAGCTTCAGAGTGGAGCTTCAGAGTGGAGCTTCAGAGTGGAGCTTCAGAGTGGAGCTTCAGAGTGGAGCTTCAGAGTGGAGCTTCAGAGTGGAGCTTCAGAGTGCAGAGTGGAGCTGCAGATTCAGAGTGGAGCTGCAGAGTGCAGATTCAGAGTGCAGAGTGGAGCTTCAGAGTGCAGATTCAGAGTGGAGCATCAGAGTGCAGATTCAGAGTGGAGCTTCAGAGTGCAGAGTGGAGCTTCAGAGTGCAGATTCAGAGTGGAGCTTCAGAGTGCAGAGTGGAGCTTCAGAGTGCAGATTCAGAGTGGAGCTTCAGAGTGCAGAGTGGAGCTTCAGAGTGGAGCTTCAGAGTGCAGAGTGGAGCTTCAGAGTGCAGAGTGGAGCTTCAGAGTGGAGCTTCAGAGTGCAGAGTGGAGCTTCAGAGTGCAGAGTGGAGCTTCAGAGTGCAGAGTGGAGCTTCAGAGTGGAGCTTCAGAGTGGAGCTTCAGAGTGGAGCTTCAGAGTGGAGCATCAGAGTGGAGCATCAGAGTGGAGCATCAGAGTGGAGCTTCAGAGTGGAGCTTCAGAGTGGAGCTTCAGAGTGGAGCTTCAGAGTGGAGCTTCAGAGTGGAGCTTCAGAGTGGAGCATCAGAGTGCAGAGTGGAGCTTCAGAGTGCAGAGTGGAGCTTCAGAGTGCAGAGTGGAGCTTCAGAGTGCAGATTCAGAGTGGAGCTTCAGAGTGCAGAGTGGAGCTTCAGAGTGCAGAGTGGAGCTTCAGAGTGCAGATTCAGAGTGGAGCTTCAGAGTGCAGAGTGGAGCTTCAGAGTGCAGAGTGGAGCTTCAGAGTGCAGATTCAGAGTGCAGAGTGGAGCTTCAGAGTGGAGCTTCAGAGTGGAGCTTCAGAGTGGAGCTTCAGAGTGGAGCTTCAGAGTGGAGCTTCAGAGTGCAGATTCAGAGTGGAGCTTCAGAGTGCAGAGTGGAGCTTCAGAGTGCAGATTCAGAGTGGAGCTTCAGAGTGCAGATTCAGAGTGGAGCTTCAGAGTGCAGATTCAGAGTGGAGCTTCAGAGTGCAGATTCAGAGTGGAGCTTCAGAGTGCAGATTCAGAGTGGAGCTTCAGAGTGGAGCTTCAGAGTGGAGCTTCAGAGTGCAGATTCAGAGTGGAGCTTCAGAGTGCAGATTCAGAGTGGAGCTTCAGAGTGCAGATTCAGAGTGGAGCTTCAGAGTGCAGATTCAGAGTGGAGCTTCAGAGTGCAGATTCAGAGTGGAGCTTCAGAGTGCAGATTCAGAGTGGAGATTCAGAGTGCAGCTTCAGAGTGCAGAGTGGAGCTGCAGATTCAGAGTGGAGCTGCAGAGTGCAGATTCAGAGTGCAGAGTGGAGCTGCAGAGTGCAGATTCAGAGTGCAGAGTGGAGCTTCAGAGTGCAGATTCAGAGTGGAGCATCAGAGTGCAGATTCAGAGTGGAGCTTCAGAGTGCAGAGTGGAGCTTCAGAGTGCAGATTCAGAGTGGAGCTTCAGAGTGCAGAGTGGAGCTTCAGAGTGCAGATTCAGAGTGGAGCTTCAGAGTGCAGAGTGGAGCTTCAGAGTGCAGATTCAGAGTGGAGCTTCAGAGTGCAGAGTGGAGCTTCAGAGTGCAGATTCAGAGTGGAGCTTCAGAGTGCAGAGTGGAGCTTCAGAGTGCAGATTCAGAGTGGAGCTTCAGAGTGCAGAGTGGAGCTTCAGAGTGGAGCTTCAGAGTGCAGAGTGGAGCTTCAGAGTGCAGAGTGGAGCTTCAGAGTGGAGCTTCAGAGTGCAGAGTGGAGCTTCAGAGTGGAGCTTCAGAGTGCAGAGTGGAGCTTCAGAGTGGAGCTTCAGAGTGCAGAGTGGAGCTTCAGAGTGCAGAGTGGAGCTTCAGAGTGGAGCTTCAGAGTGGAGCTTCAGAGTGGAGCTTCAGAGTGGAGCTTCAGAGTGGAGCTTCAGAGTGGAGCTTCAGAGTGGAGCTTCAGAGTGGAGCTTCAGAGTGCAGAGTGGAGCTTCAGAGTGGAGCTTCAGAGT
Source organism: Lissotriton helveticus (assembly GCF_964261635.1). Lineage (NCBI taxonomy): Eukaryota > Metazoa > Chordata > Amphibia > Caudata > Salamandridae > Lissotriton > Lissotriton helveticus. The sequence continues at coordinate 103,138,175 of NC_136067.1, forward strand.
GGAGCTTCAGAGTGGAGCTTCAGAGTGGAGCTTCAGAGTGCAGAGTGGAGCTTCAGAGTGCAGAGTGGAGCTTCAGAGTGGAGCTTCAGAGTGCAGAGTGGAGCTTCAGAGTGCAGAGTGGAGCTTCAGAGTGCAGATTCAGAGTGGAGCTTCAGAGTGCAGAGTGGAGCTTCAGAGTGGAGCTTCAGAGTGGAGCTTCAGAGTGGAGCTTCAGAGTGGAGCTTCAGAGTGGAGCTTCAGAGTGGAGCTTCAGAGTGGAGCTTCAGAGTGGAGCTTCAGAGTGGAGCTTCAGAGTGCAGAGTGGAGCTTCAGAGTGGAGCTTCAGAGTGGAGCTTCAGAGTGGAGCTTCAGAGTGGAGCTTCAGAGTGGAGCTTCAGAGTGGAGCTTCAGAGTGGAGCTTCAGAGTGGAGCTTCAGAGTGGAGCTTCAGAGTGCAGATTCAGAGTGGAGCTTCAGAGTGGAGCTTCAGAGTGCAGATTCAGAGTGGAGCTTCAGAGTGCAGAGTGGAGCTTCAGAGTGCAGATTCAGAGTGGAGCTTCAGAGTGCAGAGTGGAGCTTCAGAGTGGAGCTTCAGAGTGCAGAGTGGAGCTTCAGAGTGCAGAGTGGAGCTTCAGAGTGGAGCTTCAGAGTGCAGAGTGGAGCTTCAGAGTGGAGCTTCAGAGTGCAGAGTGGAGCTTCAGAGTGGAGCTTCAGAGTGGAGCTTCAGAGTGGAGCTTCAGAGTGGAGCTTCAGAGTGGAGCTTCAGAGTGGAGCTTCAGAGTGCAGAGTGGAGCTTCAGAGTGGAGCTTCAGAGTGGAGCTTCAGAGTGGAGCTTCAGAGTGGAGCTGCAGAGTGCAGAGTGGAGCTTCAGAGTGCAGATTCAGAGTGGAGCTTCAGAGTGCAGAGTGGAGCTTCAGAGTGGAGCTTCAGAGTGCAGAGTGGAGCTTCAGAGTGCAGAGTGGAGCTTCAGAGTGGAGCTTCAGAGTGCAGAGTGGAGCTTCAGAGTGGAGCTTCAGAGTGCAGAGTGGAGCTTCAGAGTGGAGCTTCAGAGTGCAGAGTGGAGCTTCAGAGTGGAGCTTCAGAGTGGAGCTTCAGAGTGCAGAGTGGAGCTTCAGAGTGCAGATTCAGAGTGGAGCTTCAGAGTGCAGAGTGGAGCTTCAGAGTGGAGCTTCAGAGTGCAGAGTGGAGCTTCAGAGTGGAGCTTCAGAGTGGAGCTTCAGAGTGGAGCTTCAGAGTGGAGCTTCAGAGTGGAGCTTCAGAGTGGAGCTTCAGAGTGCAGCTTCAGAGTGGAGCTTCAGAGTGCAGAGTGGAGCTTCAGAGTGCAGATTCAGAGTGGAGCTTCAGAGTGCAGAGTGGAGCTTCAGAGTGGAGCTTCAGAGTGCAGAGTGGAGCTTCAGAGTGGAGCTTCAGAGTGCAGAGTGGAGCTTCAGAGTGGAGCTTCAGAGTGCAGAGTGGAGCTTCAGAGTGGAGCTTCAGAGTGGAGCTTCAGAGTGGAGCTTCAGAGTGGAGCTTCAGAGTGGAGCTTCAGAGTGCAGATTCAGAGTGCAGATTCAGAGTGCAGAGTGGAGCTTCAGAGTGCAGAGTGGAGCTTCAGAGTGCAGAGTGGAGCTTCAGAGTGGAGCTTCAGAGTGGAGCTTCAGAGTGGAGCTTCAGAGTGGAGCTTCAGAGTGGAGCTTCAGAGTGGAGCTTCAGAGTGGAGATTCAGAGTGGAGCCTCAGAGTGCAGAGTGGAGCTGCAGATTCAGAGTGGAGCTGCAGAGTGCAGATTCAGAGTGCAGAGTGGAGCTTCAGAGTGCAGATTCAGAGTGGAGCATCAGAGTGCAGATTCAGAGTGGAGCTTCAGAGTGCAGAGTGGAGCTTCAGAGTGCAGATTCAGAGTGGAGCTTCAGAGTGCAGATTCAGAGTGGAGCTTCAGAGTGCAGAGTGGAGCTTCAGAGTGCAGATTCAGAGTGGAGCTTCAGAGTGCAGAGTGGAGCTTCAGAGTGGAGCTTCAGAGTGCAGAGTGGAGCTTCAGAGTGCAGAGTGGAGCTTCAGAGTGGAGCTTCAGAGTGCAGAGTGGAGCTTCAGAGTGCAGAGTGGAGCTTCAGAGTGGAGCTTCAGAGTGGAGCTTCAGAGTGGAGCTTCAGAGTGGAGCTTCAGAGTGGAGCATCAGAGTGGAGCATCAGAGTGGAGCTTCAGAGTGGAGCTTCAGAGTGGAGCTTCAGAGTGGAGCTTCAGAGTGGAGCTTCAGAGTGGAGCTTCAGAGTGGAGCATCAGAGTGCAGAGTGGAGCTTCAGAGTGCAGAGTGGAGCTTCAGAGTGCAGATTCAGAGTGGAGCTTCAGAGTGCAGAGTGGAGCTTCAGAGTGCAGAGTGGAGCTTCAGAGTGCAGATTCAGAGTGGAGCTTCAGAGTGCAGAGTGGAGCTTCAGAGTGCAGAGTGGAGCTTCAGAGTGCAGATTCAGAGTGCAGAGTGGAGCTTCAGAGTGGAGCTTCAGAGTGGAGCTTCAGAGTGGAGCTTCAGAGTGGAGCTTCAGAGTGGAGCTTCAGAGTGGAGCTTCAGAGTGCAGATTCAGAGTGGAGCTTCAGAGTGCAGAGTGGAGCTTCAGAGTGCAGATTCAGAGTGGAGCTTCAGAGTGCAGATTCAGAGTGGAGCTTCAGAGTGCAGATTCAGAGTGGAGCTTCAGAGTGCAGATTCAGAGTGGAGCTTCAGAGTGCAGATTCAGAGTGGAGCTTCAGAGTGGAGCTTCAGAGTGGAGCTTCAGAGTGGAGCTTCAGAGTGGAGCTTCAGAGTGGAGCTTCAGAGTGGAGCTTCAGAGTGGAGCTTCAGAGTGGAGCTTCAGAGTGGAGCTTCAGAGTGGAGCTTCAGAGTGCAGAGTGGAGCTGCAGATTCAGAGTGGAGCTGCAGAGTGCAGATTCAGAGTGCAGAGTGGAGCTTCAGAGTGCAGATTCAGAGTGGAGCATCAGAGTGCAGATTCAGAGTGGAGCTTCAGAGTGCAGAGTGGAGCTTCAGAGTGCAGATTCAGAGTGGAGCTTCAGAGTGCAGAGTGGAGCTTCAGAGTGCAGATTCAGAGTGGAGCTTCAGAGTGCAGAGTGGAGCTTCAGAGTGGAGCTTCAGAGTGCAGAGTGGAGCTTCAGAGTGCAGAGTGGAGCTTCAGAGTGGAGCTTCAGAGTGCAGAGTGGAGCTTCAGAGTGCAGAGTGGAGCTTCAGAGTGCAGAGTGGAGCTTCAGAGTGCAGAGTGGAGCTTCAGAGTGGAGCTTCAGAGTGGAGCTTCAGAGTGGAGCTTCAGAGTGGAGCTTCAGAGTGGAGCATCAGAGTGGAGCATCAGAGTGGAGCTTCAGAGTGGAGCTTCAGAGTGGAGCTTCAGAGTGGAGCTTCAGAGTGGAGCATCAGAGTGCAGAGTGGAGCTTCAGAGTGCAGAGTGGAGCTTCAGAGTGCAGAGTGGAGCTTCAGAGTGCAGATTCAGAGTGGAGCTTCAGAGTGCAGAGTGGAGCTTCAGAGTGCAGAGTGGAGCTTCAGAGTGCAGATTCAGAGTGGAGCTTCAGAGTGCAGAGTGGAGCTTCAGAGTGCAGAGTGGAGCTTCAGAGTGCAGATTCAGAGTGCAGAGTGGAGCTTCAGAGTGGAGCTTCAGAGTGGAGCTTCAGAGTGGAGCTTCAGAGTGGAGCTTCAGAGTGGAGCTTCAGAGTGCAGATTCAGAGTGGAGCTTCAGAGTGCAGAGTGGAGCTTCAGAGTGCAGATTCAGAGTGGAGCTTCAGAGTGCAGATTCAGAGTGGAGCTTCAGAGTGCAGATTCAGAGTGGAGCTTCAGAGTGCAGATTCAGAGTGGAGCTTCAGAGTGCAGATTCAGAGTGGAGCTTCAGAGTGGAGCTTCAGAGTGGAGCTTCAGAGTGGAGCTTCAGAGTGGAGCTTCAGAGTGGAGCTTCAGAGTGGAGCTTCAGAGTGGAGCTTCAGAGTGGAGCTTCAGAGTGGAGCTTCAGAGTGGAGCTTCAGAGTGGAGCTTCAGAGTGGAGCTTCAGAGTGCAGAGTGGAGCTTCAGAGTGCAGATTCAGAGTGGAGCTTCAGAGTGGAGCTTCAGAGTGGAGCTTCAGAGTGCAGATTCAGAGTGGAGCTTCAGAGTGCAGATTCAGAGTGGAGCTTCAGAGTGCAGATTCAGAGTGCAGATTCAGAGTGGAGCTTCAGAGTGCAGATTCAGAGTGGAGCTTCAGAGTGCAGATTCAGAGTGGAGATTCAGAGTGCAGCTTCAGAGTGCAGAGTGGAGCTGCAGATTCAGAGTGGAGCTGCAGAGTGCAGATTCAGAGTGCAGAGTGGAGCTTCAGAGTGCAGATTCAGAGTGCAGAGTGGAGCTTCAGAGTGCAGATTCAGAGTGGAGCATCAGAGTGCAGATTCAGAGTGGAGCTTCAGAGTGCAGAGTGGAGCTTCAGAGTGCAGATTCAGAGTGGAGCTTCAGAGTGCAGAGTGGAGCTTCAGAGTGCAGATTCAGAGTGGAGCTTCAGAGTGCAGAGTGGAGCTTCAGAGTGCAGATTCAGAGTGGAGCTTCAGAGTGCAGAGTGGAGCTTCAGAGTGCAGATTCAGAGTGGAGCTTCAGAGTGCAGAGTGGAGCTTCAGAGTGCAGATTCAGAGTGGAGCTTCAGAGTGCAGAGTGGAGCTTCAGAGTGGAGCTTCAGAGTGCAGAGTGGAGCTTCAGAGTGCAGAGTGGAGCTTCAGAGTGGAGCTTCAGAGTGCAGAGTGGAGCTTCAGAGTGGAGCTTCAGAGTGCAGAGTGGAGCTTCAGAGTGGAGCTTCAGAGTGCAGAGTGGAGCTTCAGAGTGGAGCTTCAGAGTGGAGCTTCAGAGTGGAGCTTCAGAGTGGAGCTTCAGAGTGGAGCTTCAGAGTGGAGCTTCAGAGTGGAGCTTCAGAGTGGAGCTTTAGAGTGCAGAGTGGAGCTTCAGAGTGCAGATTCAGAGTGGAGCTTCAGAGTGCAGAGTGGAGCTTCAGAGTGCAGATTCAGAGTGGAGCTTCAGAGTGCAGAGTGGAGCTTCAGAGTGCAGAGTGGAGCTTCAGAGTGCAGATTCAGAGTGGAGCTTCAGAGTGCAGAGTGGAGCTTCAGAGTGCAGAGTGGAGCTTCAGAGTGCAGAGTGGAGCTTCAGAGTGCAGAGTGGAGCTTCAGAGTGCAGAGTGGAGCTTCAGAGTGGAGCTTCAGAGTGGAGCTTCAGAGTGGAGCTTCAGAGTGGAGCTTCAGAGTGGAGCTTCAGAGTGCAGCTTCAGAGTGCAGAGTGGAGCTTCAGAGTGCAGCTTCAGAGTGCAGAGTGGAGCTTCAGAGTGCAGCTTCAGAGTGCAGAGTGGAGCTTCAGAGTGCAGAGTGGAGCTTCAGAGTGCAGAGTGGAGCTTCAGAGTGCAGAGTGGAGCTTCAGAGTGCAGAGTGGAGCTTCAGAGTGGAGCTTCAGAGTGTCAAGAGCAATGCCAATAGCTCTAACTTTAACAAAGGCAAAACCATTGCATTGTAAATGCTTGTTGTGCTTCTTCCTCGTGGCTGTCTCTGCAATCCAATCTCCTTGCTGTTTCCTGGTTTCCAAGACAACCGAAGCTTCATAGAACTTGTAAGTTTTCTGCCTCATTCACCATGTCCTGGCCTTTCACCCCACAGACAAACATACGCGCACACACATGCTTATCTATTAGAATTGTCCTGCCTGAAACTGTTCCCCACAATACTTTCTTCCTCCTTGAAGATTCTCATTTGTTTTTTTGAGTAGGTAGAATATTATGTAGGCCAGGTAAAAAGGGCAATTTTAATAAGGCGTGTGTATATTAGCCATGGGCCTGCTTTGGTTGCTAAATGCATATATATTTATTTTGAAGTGCAGTAATGTCTCCGAAGAGTGTCAAAGCGCTGTACGAGGAGACACACAGAGGCAAACATGGAACCAGACTTTGTAATTTCTATACTGTTTTATCACTTATATTGTATCCTATGAACCATAACAACAAAAAAAGCTGGAGGACAATCTGGATTAAAGGGTTACTGTTCACCAAAACCTGCAAAGTTCCCCTCAAACTTTGCACAAGGAGCCAGTGAAAAATAAGGGCAACTATTTGGAAGATGATGTATAACAATGAAATGGGAATAAACAGACAGCTAAAATATAAAACCAAACATACTGTGCCTATACAAACAGTCAAAATAATGGTGCACAACACATACGATAATATGTTATGAAGGCAGATAGGAGATGGGGGTATGGGAGGCCGACTGGAAGGCAAGGAGAGCGCTGCGGGCGAGAGGCAGGATGCGAGTATGTGAGGACTGGAGATAAGGGGTGGATGATGTGAGTGAAGTAAGAAGAGTCATGGTGAGAAATGTTGTTTCATACAGGTGCCCGATATAGGCTCAGGTAGTAACCAGACCTTGCACCTATAATCACCTGACATTACACTACATAACGGTTCTCAGTACTGACCTTTTACCTAGTTACGGTAATGCCTAAATGACATGGGGTTTTCTCTGAAAACTAGCCTCATCCATTATGCATGAGTATTCTTGGAATCACAGCAGGGCTACCTGAACATCGCTGTGAGAAGTTGGCCTGATGTGCAGTGTTCACTATTCTAGTGATCACTATATATCAGTCCAAACAACCCTTATTGATGATTGGTTGTAAGTCAACCTTATAGACCAGCTATCCTAGTAGCATCGATACGAGCAGTCCAAGGCTAAGACTCTAGAGGGCGTGTTAAGCCAGCTGTTTTACCATCACATTACCCCTTGAACACCCAGTGAAAGGACACCACACAAGTGTTATGAAAATAAACAATGTATTTATTAGAATCACAACAACCCTGTACTCTTTATGAGGACAGGGTGCTAAGCACACAACAAAACTCTTATGAAAATACTTAAGTTAGCACGTTATACACAAATGCCCGAGGGGCACGAAAAACCATATACTCTAAAAGTGGAATGCGAATTACTAGCAGGTAAGTAACGATTCTCAGAGGCTTTGGGATCGCTAGGACTGGACTACTGAACCTTTAGATTACTAGCAGGAGGCCTAGGGAACTCGGGTGCAGAGTGTGCACTCTCACGCGGGATGCGGGACAAAGTCTATGGAAGCTAGAATTCACAAAGTTAGTGTTCACGGGCGAACCCGACCTGGTAGGGAGAAAACGACAGTGGATCCTGACCCTTGGATAGTGAGGCTATGCTGGGGCACCGAAATGCCGAAGTTACCTAGCCCAGGGGCTGCAGCTGCATAGGTCTGAAAGGACGTCGGGAATCCTCGTGCCGGACCAGGAGCCTGGAAGAAGGAAGTTGCTGGCAGGCGACCAGTGAAGAAAAGTTCGATGGATCCAAGCCTGGATCAAGGAAGAAGAAAACCTGAAAGCAGAGGGGACCAAGTTCTTGAATCACTAGCCAGTGATTAAGTGGGCACCAGGATGGCACCGGGCGAAGTCACCGCAGTCAGGTGAGTGGGCGCTGCTGGGCTCTGCAGTCTCTCGGACCAGGAGGCGTTGTCGGCGACCAGGATGGAGGTGCGAGCTGTCCCACGAAGGTTCTTGCTGTCGACGTCGCTGGACCCAGGATTGGGCAACAAGTCTTGGCAAATGCAAGGCCCACGCGGTGGACCTAAAATGGCGTCTTAGCCGGACCAGGAGGGTCCAGGGTACTTCTCCGATGGAGGGAAGCAAGGGCCAGTCTGGAGCAACCAGACTAGCAGCAGTATTGTCGTCGGGCGTCGTTCGGAAGGCCACAAGCCAGCGGGCTAGTAGCCAAACAACGCGGTGAGCAGCAAAAAGCAGAAGGGCCCCACGCCGATCGTGGAGATGCTGGGGGGCTGCTCTTCGGTGCTGGAGCTGCTCAGGGTAGGGGCTTCTCGGACCCAAAAGCACTCACCAGGAAATTACTCGGTGGGCTTTCTGTGCAGAAGTCGTGCAGTCTTGGCGATGGCCGGTCCCTCGAGGTCTCGTCGCACCCACGGTTCTCAGCTGTGCTGTAGAGGTGGGTAGAGGTCAGAGGTGCCAGGGAAGCCGGGTCTCATCGAGCTGGGCAGTCGGATTCCGGAGGAAGGACGTGCAGCAGACCGCAGTGTTCTTAGATGGTGCCTGCGGATGCAGGGTGACTACTCCTTAGCCACAAGGGAGAATCTTGAAGAAGAAATCGTGAAGTCCTTTCGTGGAAAGTGGTATCTTGATTCCAAAGATGATCTAATTTGGAAGGGGGCCTGCTCCTACCTTTATCTGGGAAAAGGGGGCTGGCACGCGACTAAGTCCTGCCCTAGGGGTGGGACCAGGAGGGGGGTGGGTACACCCACTTCCTTGGCGGGCTTTTCCCCAGCACAGGGTCTGGAGTGTCCCTGGAACTGGTTCAAGCCAGCCTATGCACAGTGAGCACCGGGGTGCCACGTGCAGTCACCTTCCTCTGAAGCCCTGCCTACCTACAATACACAAAATCCTGTCTGGGACGGTGCTGGCACCGCCCCTGGCAGGAAACCCTTTGTCCTTATCTCCTGCTCTGGGAGGACTCCCAGCAGCAGGAGGGCAGACTTGTGTCTCGGTGGCAGCATCCATTTTGTGGATGCTAAGGCTCTGTCTGACTTTAACCGGGGTTAGGGGTTACATACATGTCGTGTCCCTCTAGAAGGGTGGAATGCTAACCCCGTCGCCAGAACTGGCGAGGGGTTAGTATTCCAATTCGTATGACACCTTACTCGACATGTTTTGATAAAGCGATACCAGAGTTGGCATATAACCGCGAGGATTATAATGCACTTAAGAGTATATGGTATGCGATATCATGGAAACGGCTAAGGGATAGATCCCGAAAGCCGCAGACAGGCTCAGCTCATGCCAGAGCACCATCTCACACGATTCCAAGCACTCTGCCTTCAGGATTGTTAAGGCCTGCCATAGGAGTGACTGATAGGAGATCTGTGTGTCCATTTTAGGGTTAGATATAGGTATACTATATCTAAAGCAAAGGGTGATTACACCACCTTGCCCCAGCTGTCAAGCAGCCAGTTGTGTCAGATTTGGATGGCCAGCCAGGGGTGGCATAATACATGCTGCAGCCCCTGGTAGGCCCTGGGTACACCTATGCCCTGGGTACCTAAGGTACACTGTACAGGGACTGATAAGGTGACTCAGTATCCAATTTAGATATGTACCTAAGGTACATGGAATCCATTTTACAGAGAGAGCAGTAGGCCTGGGGCCCTGAATAGCAGGGTCCCAGGTCAACTAAGTCAGAAAACCAGCAAAACACCAGGCAAAAAGTTGGGGGCAACCATAGTCAGGGATCTACCTTCCTACATAACCCCCCCCCCAAACGAAAGGAGATAAGGCTAGCCTTGCCAGGTAAGCCTATATTGCCTGAGTGGCCATATAAGGAAGTACCAGCACTGGCATGGTTACCCCCTATCTCATGGTCCACTAAGCAATCCCTCACCCTAAGGGTGTCTGAGGGTCTCCACCATAGGGAATCTCTACCTGTGGTGTGTTTTGGCAAAGTAAAAGGCTGGTGCTGAAATGGAGTACTGAAGTGAGGCTCCACTAATTTTGGGCTCAGCTTCCTCCAATCATTTTCCACCATAGAGGCCTTTCTTTCCAAGACTGAGTTGTTTTGGGCTCTCAGGGTCAACCTCTGGCTACCTACAGCTGGAGGTTGGGTCCCTCTGTTTGGCTTACTGGAGGGACAGGTCAGGTTTGGGGCCCTCAGGTCCCAGGTTTGGCTGTGCCCAACAGTGTCCATCTGTGGGAGGTCCCTAACTAAATTTAAGGGGGATCCCTCAGGAGTTGGTTTTATTTTCACTTGGCTAGGACTACTAGCTTCAGTGCCCTTAATCTGCTGATTGGGGAATTCTTTTGGACAGGGGGCCCTTTGGGGTCCACCACTGGCCTCCCTGACCTCTACAGCCCTGGGCTGACTGAGGCAGGGTAGAGAGGGGCAGGTTACCTGCTCCAGACTGGGTCCCATCTTGGAAGGGTCCACTGACATCAGGGGTTCTGCCAGGCTAGGCCTGACTACCTCTGTGGCAGTTTCTTCACAAGGGGTCAGATCAGTTCCCTGAGGAGGCTGATCTTTTCCTAAAGTCTGGTGGGAGGGAGATTTCTCTTCCTCCTCAATGCTCTCTGTCTGAGTGGAGTGATCCATAGTTTCAGGCTTCACAACACTATCATCTGTCTGAGTTTGAGCTGTGGCCATCACAACTCTCCCAACCTTTTCAGGAGGGGGCTCAGTTTGGGTGTGGGCTGTTACCATGACAGCCTTGACAACCTGTTCTGGGAAGGAAGTTGTCTGAGATTGGGTTGTGACTGGCACAACCCTCCTGACCTGTTCAGGGAGGACATCTTGGACTGGGGATGTGGCTATCACTGCCCCACTAACCTTACCATGGGTATTTACCATTTTAGAATGGGTTTCTTGCTCAACTTCAGCCCAGGCTGAGAGCTCTAAATCATTCCCCAGTAGGCAATCTACAGGCAAGTTTGGTGACACTGCCACTCTCTTGTGGCCAGTGACACCTCCCCAGCTGAGATTGACCACTGCCATTGGATGATCTCTCTGTATTCCATCAATATTGGTCACCTGGTATGTGGCACCAGGTAAAAGTTGCCTTGAGGGGACTAGACTCTCAGTCACCATAGTGATGCTAGCCCCTGTATCTCTATAGGCCTCAACTTTTATACCATTGATGAGGGGCTCCTGTCTGTACTTGCCCAAAGTGTTGGGACAAGTTGTGAAGTTGGCAAACCCCATGCCAGTCTCACAGACAAGAGTATCTAAGTCAGGGGACCTGGTTAGGCCAGAGTCCCCAGGAACTCCCAAAGTAAATGCACCCAAATTCTTGGGGGCACTCCCACCACCTGGGGGATTACTACTAGTAGTAACAGGAGGTTTGGGAATGTTACTTGGGGGTATGTTTTCCTTATTGTTATTCTTTGGGCAACTGCTGTCAGTTTTTAAATGACCCACCTGTTTACAGGGATAACAATAAGGTTTCTTCTGGTTGTTGGAAGGATTCTGGGACCCACCCCCCTCAGAGGATTTTTGGGGCCCTGATGTGGTTTGATCTGTAGATTTATTCCCACCCTTCTCTTGAGGCTTGGTTGATTCCTTTTTCTGGTCACCACCTTGGTTCTTGGGCCTAATCCTGGTTCTGACCCATTTGTCTGCCCTCTTACCCAATTCTTGTGGAGAGGTCAGATCAGAGTCTACCAGGTGCTGGTGTAATAACTGGTTCTGACAATTATTTAAGACTTGCTCTCTCATAATAAGATTATACAATCCTGTGAAGTCAGTAACCTTGCTACCCAATAGCCAGCCTTCCAAAGCCTTAGTGGCACAATCAACAAAGTCAGACCAGTCCTGAGACTGAGTTTTCTGGGTGTCTCTGAACAGCAACCTGTACTGCTCAGTGGTTAAGCCAAACCCATCAACCAGTGCATTTTTCAGGACCTGGTAATCATTAGCATCCTCCACTCTTGTAGTGAGGAGCTTATCTCTACCTTTACCATCAAAGGAGAGCCACAGTATAGCTGCCCACTGACTCTGGGGAATGCACTGCACAGTGCAGGCCCTCTCCAAAGCAGCCATCCATTTCTGGATGTCATCCCCTTGTTTAAAGGGGGGCACTATCTTAGTCAGGTGTTTAGTATCTAAACCCTTCTCTCTATCTCTTGGGAGATTGCTGCCACCAGTGGGAGCTAACCCACTCATCTTCTGCTCTCTAGCAAATGCAAGCTTTTCTTTGGCCAGGGCAAGTTCTTCCCTTTCAATCCTCAGTCTAGCTTGTCTCATCCTTGCTTCATGCTCTCTTCTCTGAGGGGAAGTCAATCTCCTCTGGGGAGAGTTCCTTCTCCCCTGAGAAGAGGCATTAGAGTGCAGAGATCTAATGGAGTCCCTAGAAGGAGATCTATCTCTTCTAACTCCAAGGTTAGGCCTTATTAGGGTCAGTACTGGGGGTCCCCCAGATCCTTCCCCAAGTAGGTCTAAGTTGGCCCTAGTTAGCCTTCTGACTACCTCAAGACCTTTGTCTACCTCATCCCCAGAGAGTTCCTCTTGATCCTCCTCCTCAACTGCAGTAGCAGTGTTGGGGAGGTCTGGATCCCCAGAGGTTCCCTCTAAGGCTGGCATATTCTCATGTAACTGAGAAATCTTTCTGGCATCATATGTCTCTAAGAGACCTATCAGAAAGGGAATGGTGGGGTTAGACCCCTGCTTCAGTTTCCTGGAGGTACAGACTTGTCTCATCTCCTGAAAACTGAGAGCTGCATATCTTGAAGTGACCTGTGGAGGGTCAACACTGACCAGGGGAGTCTCAGTAGATTCTCCCTGGGTAGACATGCTTTTCTAGTGAGGTGTAAGTGGTGCACTTACCTACACTATGTGTTTGCCTACTGATCCCTTGCTAGAGTTGTAGTTTAGGGTGTGCTAGGCCCTAGGAGCTACAACAGCTGGTTCAGTAGAACTCAGAGTATTCTAAGCTAAGTTATATGTACCTTTAGTACTTATGTGATCTTTCACAAGATATTCTTAGGATATGTGTGGTAAAACAACAGCAAGCTCAAATCCCAACCGCTGCTCACCAATGTGAGAAGTTGGCCTGATGTGCAGTGTTCACTATTCTAGTGATCACTATATATCAGTCCAAACAACCCTTATTGATGATTGGTTGTAAGTCAACCTTATAGACCAGCTATCCTAGTAGCATGGATACGAGCAGTCCAAGGCTAAGACTCTAGAGGGCGTGTTAAGCCAGCTGTTTTACCATCACATTACCCCTTGAACACCCAGTGAAAGGACACCACACAAGTGTTATGAAAATAAACAATGTATTTATTAGAATCACAACAACCCTGTACTCTTTATGAGGACAGGGTGCTAAGCACACAACAAAACTCTTATGAAAATACTTAAGTTAGCACGTTATACACAAATGCCCGAGGGGCACGAAAAACCATATACTCTAAAAGTGGAATGCGAATTACTAGCAGGTAAGTAACGATTCTCAGAGGCTTTGGGATCGCTAGGACTGGACTACTGAACCTTTAGATTACTAGCAGGAGGCCTAGGGAACTCGGGTGCAGAGTGTGCACTCTCACGCGGGATGCGGGACAAAGTCTATGGAAGCTAGAATTCACAAAGTTAGTGTTCACGGGCGAACCCGACCTGGTAGGGAGAAAACGACAGTGGATCCTGACCCTTGGATAGTGAGGCTATGCTGGGGCACCGAAATGCCGAAGTTACCTAGCCCAGGGGCTGCAGCTGCATAGGTCTGAAAGGACGTCGGGAATCCTCGTGCCGGACCAGGAGCCTGGAAGAAGGAAGTTGCTGGCAGGCGACCAGTGAAGAAAAGTTCGATGGATCCAAGCCTGGATCAAGGAAGAAGAAAACCTGAAAGCAGAGGGGACCAAGTTCTTGAATCACTAGCCAGTGATTAAGTGGGCACCAGGATGGCACCGGGCGAAGTCACCGCAGTCAGGTGAGTGGGCGCTGCTGGGCTCTGCAGTCTCTCGGACCAGGAGGCGTTGTCGGCGACCAGGATGGAGGTGCGAGCTGTCCCACAAAGGTTCTTGCTGTCGACGTCGCTGGACCCAGGATTGGGCAACAAGTCTTGGCAAATGCAAGGCCCACGCGGTGGACCTAAAATGGCGTCTTAGCCGGACCAGGAGGGTCCAGGGTACTTCTCCGATGGAGGGAAGCAAGGGCCAGTCTGGAGCAACCAGACTAGCAGCAGTATTGTCGTCGGGCGTCGTTCGGAAGGCCACAAGCCAGCGGGCTAGTAGCCAAACAACGCGGTGAGCAGCAAAAAGCAGAAGGGCCCCACGCCGATCGTGGAGATGCTGGGGGGCTGCTCTTCGGTGCTGGAGCTGCTCAGGGTGGGGGCTTCTCGGACCCCAAAGCACTCACCAGGAAATTACTCGGTGGGCTTTCTGTGCAGAAGTCGTGCAGTCTTGGCCATGGCCGGTCCCTCGAGGTCTCGTCGCACCCACGGTTCTCAGCTGTGCTGTAGAGGTGGGTAGAGGTCAGAGGTGCCAGGGAAGCCAGGTCTCGTCGAGCTGGGCAGTCGGATTCCGGAGGAAGGACGTGCAGCAGACCGCAGTGTTCTTAGATGGTGCCTGCGGATGCAGGGTTGACTACTCCTTAGCCACAAGGGAGAATCTTGAAGAAGAAATCGTGAAGTCCTTTCGTGGAAAGTGGTATCTTGATTCCAAAGATGATCTAATTTGGAAGGGGGCCTGCTCCTACCTTTATCTGGGAAAAGGGGGCTGGCACGCGACTAAGTCCTGCCCTAGGGGTGGGACCAGGAGGGGGGTGGTTACACCCACTTCCTTGGCGGGCTTTTCCCCAGCACAGGGTCTGGAGTGTCCCTGGAACTGGTTCAAGCCAGCCTATGCACAGTGGGCACCGGGGTGCCACGTGCAGTCACCTTCCTCTGAAGCCCTGCCTACCTACAATACACAAAATCCTGTCTGGGACGGTGCTGGCACCGCCCCTGGCAGGAAACCCTTTGTCCTTATCTCCTGCTCTGGGAGGACTCCCAGCAGCAGGAGGGCAGACTTGTGTCTCGGTGGCAGCATCCATTTTGTGGATGCTAAGGCTCTGTCTGACTTTAACCGGGGTTAGGGGTTACATACATGTCGTGTCCCTCTAGAAGGGTGGAATGCTAACCCCGTCGCCAGAACTGGCGAGGGGTTAGTATTCCAATTCGTATGACACCTTACTCGACATGTTTTGATAAAGCGATACCAGAGTTGGCATATAACCGCAAGGATTATAATGCACTTAAGAGTATATGGTATGCGATATCATGGAAACGGCTAAGGGATAGATCCCGAAAGCCGCAGACAGGCTCAGCTCATGCCAGAGCACCATCTCACACGATTCCAAGCACTCTGCCTTCAGGATTGTTAAGGCCTGCCATAGGAGTGACTGATAGGAGATCTGTGTGTCCATTTTAGGGTTAGATATAGGTATACTATATCTAAAGCAAAGGGTGATTACACCACCTTGCCCCAGCTGTCAAGCAGCCAGTTGTGTCAGATTTGGATGGCCAGCCAGGGGTGGCATAATACATGCTGCAGCCCCTGGTAGGCCCTGGGTACACCTATGCCCTGGGTACCTAAGGTACACTGTACAGGGACTGATAAGGTGACTCAGTATCCAATTTAGATATATACCTAAGGTACATGGAATCCATTTTACAGAGAGAGCAGTAGGCCTGGGGCCCTGAATAGCAGGGTCCCAGGTCAACTAAGTCAGAAAACCAGCAAAACACCAGGCAAAAAGTTGGGGGCAACCATAGTCAGGGATCTACCTTCCTACACCATCTATAAGGGTCATTCCTTCTGTCATCCTAGTCCGACTGACGCAGCAAGGGATATGCCCTGGGGGGACCACATTGGGTATATAAACACCATATCTTTGCTGGGGCAGCAGAGGAGAAAAGGACTGCTATGCTGACACACTGATGCAAGACGCTGAGGTTCCTGCATGCAGACACTCCAGCTCGCAGTGGTCCATCTCAGGACCAAGATGGGGTCCCACAGTCTCTCACTTCAGGTAATGGGGTTGACTTTAACCTAGAGGGATTCTTGGCACTATGTCTACATACATGCTAGGTACACTTGGGTACATCTAGTTAGGGATGCATCGTAGGAGTACGCATTATTACTGTCATATATTTTTATACTTGCCTGAATTAATTGTTTTAGCACAATGGTAGAAATCTACCGTCCTTTTACCCTGTTGATGCTTATAATCATTTAGATCTGTTTCTGTCTAATGGTTGTTTCAGCACACCTATTTTACACTAGAATGACGCTGGTTCAATAAAGGCTTATTGAAAAATGTCCCCACCGTTTATTCTGTGTATCTCTCTGAGGCCAAGAGAGCACGAGAGACTCAGAAAAGTATTGCACTATTTCCACGATCCCTTATGGGACAGAGTTATCATGTTCGATAGTTGTGTATTTGATATGTCCGTGTATGATGCTTAGGTCTTTCACAGGCTCAATTTTGTATTGTTCTTTTTACCCTGTTGTGATGCGATTGCTCAATGGATTAATCTACTTTTCCTCATAAACCTTTTGTGACACCACAGTGTGACCTTCATATGGTGCTTGCGTTTCTTATGTGCAAGCTGTTGCACGGCTGTCATCTGTCTCCTGAAGTTCTGTAGTAGGGGATCTCTGTGTATAGTCATAATCTAGTGAATAGTCCCGCCCATGTGCGTGGACCCCGGAGCAATCAAAAATAATCTCTTATAGTGTCAAAAAATGCAGAAAGGCATAGACACTTAAGAGAGAATTTAAAGACAGATAATGCAGCTTAAAAAGGCTACACTGTCCAGTACTTCAACTAGAAATTCCACCATAAAATCCACAAAACAGCAAAAGCCTGTACAGATTTCCCTTGCTTTACCAGCAAAATCCCTCAGGAATGATAGAGAGAAGAACCTGGACAGACAAGCCCCATAGGCTGCCATTATGTGGCTCAAAACAGGATACTGTGCCTTTAAGAGAATCTTCCAGAACCTTCTCCCAGTATCCCAGAATGCATAGCAGGTCCAACTTAGTTTCAGTTCTTTTTTCCGGCTCCTGCAAGCAGGACCCTGGAGCATTGAGCTCTCCCTTTTCAAGGGTTTTGTTGGTGTTTTTTCACTAAATTCGATTTTGTGTACTTTTAAAGTACTTTGGTTACTTTCTTCTTGGTTTTCTGCACTCTTTTGTTGTCAATAATGCCTGCATTATTTGACAAATGCCCGGAGTGCTCCAGGAAGAAGGCCAAGTCAGACCCCCATGAGGTGTGTATCCTCTGCCTTCCCTCTTCCCACATCCCAGAGGAGTGTGTGATCTGTAGAGGCTTCTCTGGCAGGACCCTGAAGGACAGGAGGAAGATCAGACTTCAGGGGCTTGAAGAAAGAAGACTGAAGGCTCAAGGTGGGTCTGGAGGGGCTTCTACTGCCCGTGCTGAGGCCTCTGGGGGACTCCCCAGGGGCAGGAAGTCCAGCAAACGTCCAAGGTCTCCGTCTGGGTCGGTTGCTATGACCACGACGTCGAGAGGAAGGTCCACGACCAGTTCCCGGTCTCCCCAGGGCTCTGGGTTGAGAAAACGTCGCCCGTCGACGTCGAGGGACTTACACAGGCCGCCGTCGAACCCGGTGTCGATTTCCTCATCGTCGCCGTCGGCGTCGAGTGGACGGCATCGGAGGGCCCGTCGTCGGCGCTCGCCGTCGAGGCGACACCGCCATTCGCCGTCGAGGGCGAGGACATCATAGTCATCGAGGGATCCTCGTCGAGGCCGCCGTTGAGGACGGCGAGGTCACCGTCGAGGCGTAAGAGGTCTCCGGCGCTGAAGAAGTCGACGTCGAGGCGATCGAAGAGGTCGACGTCGAGGCGATCGAAGAGGTCGAGGCGATCGAAGAGGTCGAGGCGATCGAAGAGGTCGTCGTCGAGGCGGTCGAGGTCGCCGTCGAGGCACCAGCGCCCGTCGTCGAGGTTTAGAGGTTCGTCCATCTGGTCGGGGTCGACGTCGAGGCATAGACGCCGGTCGACGCCGAGGAGTGCGAAACGGTCGACGCCGAAGGGCCGCTCGACGTCGAAGGAACCATGGTCGACGTCTGAACACTGGTCTTCAGCGTCAGGGGGTCGTAAGGACAGGCCGAGGACTGTGGGGGGCTCCCCTCAGTCAGAACAGGATGGTGGCTCGCCGGGAACGGCGTATTCAGAGGTGTATACACCAAGGAAGACTGTTATACAGCCTCCTCCTCCTCCTTTGCCTAGAGGGCCTCCTCCGAGGGCTTCGACCCCTCCTCCATTGCCTCCTCTACCTGCTCTTCCGTCAGGGCCGCAGGCCCCGGTGCCGGGTGCTCCTCCTCCGGTTCCACCGAGATCGGTGTCGATGCCCAGACTTCCGACACCTCCGAAGAAGACTCCTAAGTCGAAGGTTCCTCCTAAGCCCAAGACGTCCGACCCGGGGAAGCCGGCGGAGCGTCCCAGACCCAGGAGATCGAGGTCACGCTCAGGGAGAAGGGACAGATCTAGGAGTGGACACGGATCCTCCTCGAGATCCAGACATCGCCATAGGAGGCATCGGTCCAGGTCCCGTTCGGCCTCTGGGACCCGTTCATATTCGCCTACTTTGTCGGATTCACCAGAGACGAGAGTGTCTCCGATAGATGACATTGGCACGTTCCAGGAGGTTCTCCTGAGAGGGGCGGCGAAGTTGGGGATCAAGGTGACGGCCCCTACGCCCACAACTTCTGTGATCTTCGAGACTTTGCACACGAAGCACCTGTCTCGCCCCCTACTGCCTTTGGTGCCGGGACTGGTCGAGCCGGCTGAACAGCTCTTCCTTACGCCGGCGGTGGTGAAAGCTGCTCCCTCCAGGCTTGTCAAGAAGTACAGGGCTCCAGAGTCGGACCCGGCCTTCTTGCGGAAGGACCCAGTGCCCGATTCGGTGATTGTGACGGCGGCTCGGAAACTACATGCTACCTCCCCGTCCTCCACTGTGCCTCCGGATAAGGAGAGCCGCTGGATTGACTCAGCTGGACGGAAGGCGTGTGGGACGTCTTCCACGACGATGAAGGCCTCCAGTGACTCGGCGTTGTTGGGACGGTACGACCGTGCACTGTGGGATTTCATGGAACAGTTTGCGGACCTTGTCCTGCGGGACAGGAAAGAGGACTTCATGGAGATCGTCCAGAAAGGGATGCTGGTTTCGAACCAGGCCATCAGTGCCGCAGTGGATATCTCCCTGCTGGCCGCGCATGGATACTGCCACGGTATCAATCAGAGACGCCATGCTTGGCTCCGGCTGACGTCGCTCAAGCCTGAAGCGCAACAACGAGTGGCTAATCTGCCGTTTTCCGGCGACACCCTCTTCGGGAAACACGCAGATGACGAAATGGCCAGGATGAAGGCCGAGGCTGAAACCCTGACGGCTGTGGGCTTGGAGAAGCCGAAAGAGAAGAAACCCTACCGCCAGTTCCAACGGCGGTTCGGGTCGCAGGGTAGAGGAAGGGGCCAGTCTTCTGGGCAACAACAGCAACAGCAGCAGCAGCAGCAGCAATACAGAAGACCCTTCCAGAAACGTCAGAGGGGTAGAGGTGGACAGCAGTCCTCTACCGCGAACAAGGGCCCGGCTGGGTCTCGCCCCTGAGCGGTTACTTCCCCTTCATCCGTTACCCGCTCCGGTGGGGGGAAGCGTTCAATTTTTTCTGGCAGAGTGGAGAAAAATTACTCAGGACAAGTGGGTGCTGAATATTGTTTGCAATGGATACAGTCTTCGGTTCATCAGCCCTCCTCCATCGATTCCTCCGGTCAGCTCGCAGTATCAACTGCGCGAGCTCCAGGCGGAGGCCGACATCCTTCTAAGGAAAAGGGCGATAGAAGATGTACCTCTGTCTCAAAGAGGAAGAGGTCTGTACTCCCGGTTCTTTCTAGTCCGAAAAAAGGACAAGAACGAGTTCAGGCCCATTCTGGACTTGCGACAGGCAAACAAATGGATTTGCAGAGAAAAGTTTTGCATGCTGTCGTTGCATCAGATTTATCCTCAGCTGCAACGGGGAGACTGGCTTTGCGCCATAGACCTGCAAGATGCGTACTTCCATGTGCCCATTGCACACAAACACCGGAAGTTCCTGCGATTTCAAGTCGGCACCAATCACTATCAGTACACGGTACTTCCGTTCGGGCTGAAGTCTGCGCCCCGGACGTTCTCGAAGTGCATGGCAGTGGTAGCAGCACACCTGCGGAAGAACAAGGTGTTTGTCTACCCATACCTGGACGATTGGTTGATCAAGGCCTCCTCCTTCTCGGAATCTCAAGCACACTTCCAGAAGACGTGCGTTCTCTTGAACAAGCTGGGGTTGCACATCAACATGTCCAAATCTGTCCCGACTCCGGTCCAGTGCATCCAGTACTTGGGAGCCTCCATCGATACGCTGTCGGCAAGCGTGTCTCCTTCGGAAGAGCGACGTTTATCACTCCTTCGGAAGGCTCAGGCTCTCCTGTCCGCTCCATCCACGACAGTGAGGACGGTGTGTTCTCTGCTGGGATCGATGGCTTCTTGCATCTTCCTGACGCCACATGCACGGCTGCATATGAGACCGCTGCAGGAGTGCTTGGAAGATCAGTGGGACCAGAGGAGAGGCTCTTGGGACGACTGTCTCTGCATGCTCTTCAGTCTCTGAAGTGGTGGTGTTCAGCGGAGAATCTCCTCAGAGGGGTTCCCTTCCACAAGGACATTCCCACTCAGACTATCGTGACGGATGCTTCTCTCCTGGGATGGGGAGCGCACTCCGGAGATCTGCAGATTCAAGGGACGTGGTCCCCGTCGGAGTCCACGTACCACATCAATTTCCTGGAACTCAGGGCTGTTCACTTGGCACTGAAGGCTTTTCAACCGTCCTTCCGGACCAACTCTCTGCTTGTACAGACGGACAATACGACCACGATGTATTACCTCAACAAGCAGGGGGGCTCGAGATCACGCACTCTGTCTCAGGAGGCGCAGGCGATCTGGCATTGGCTTCTGGCTCGAGGACTCTCGATAACGGCCACTCATCTGCCAGGTGTGCAGAATGTTCAGGCAGACGAGCTGAGCAGATTGATTCAGGAAAATCACGAGTGGGTCATAAATGACGAAGTACTAGGAGAAGTCTTCGCAAGGTGGGGCACTCCAGAGGTAGATCTGTTCGCCACCGCCGAAAACAGCAAATGCCGAGACTTCGCCTCCAGGTACTACCAGCCGGGGACGCTGGGGAACGCATTATGGATCAACTGGTCGAACAGCTTTCTGTACGCTTTTCCACCCATTCCCCTGATTCCAGCGGTTCTCATCAAGCTCTCCCAATCCAGGGCGAAGATGATTCTGATTGCCCCGGAATGGCCCAGACAGTGGTGGTTCACGGACCTGCTTCACCGGTCTCTCCTTCCTCACATGAAGCTGCCGTGCAGGCCGGACCTTCTCACGAAGTTCGGGGGGCGGATGGTGCACCCCAACCTCTCGTCTTTGAGTTTGGCGGCATGGCTCCTGAAATAGTGCAATATGGCCATTTGAATCTCCCAGCGGATTGTATGGACATACTGAAGGAGGCTAAGCGACCTTCCACTCGGACTTCTTATGCTTACAAGTGGAAGAGGTTTTGCATCTGGTGCAAGTCTAAGAACTATGACCCTACGACATGCAAGGAAGATGTCATCCTTCCATATCTGCTACATTTGGCGCAGTCTGGCCTTAATGTCCATTCCATTAAGGTTCATCTGGCTGCTTTGACTGCCTACAGTAAATGCCCTTCACAGACTTCCTTCTTTCAGATCCCTGTGATCAAAGATTTTTTGGAAGGCTTGAAGAAAGTGTTCCCTCCTGTCAGGCTTCCTTCGCCTTCATGGGAATTGAGTGTGGTGCTGTCCAGATTGATGAAGGAGCCTTTTGAACCTATTCATAAGGCTTCGTTGCAGCACCTGTCCTGGAAGGCGGCGTTCCTCGTGGCCATTACATCGGCCCGCAGGGTGAGTGAAATTCAGGCGTTGTGTTGCCAAGAACCTTATACTGTATTTCATGCTGCTAAGGTTGTTATGCGTACTCACCCTAAGTTTCTTCCCAAGGTTGTTTCATATCAATCAGACTATATCTTCACCTACGTTCTTTCAGAATCCTTCATCTCCAGCGGAAAGGTCTTTGCATTCCCTGGATGTTAGGAGGGTGCTGAAATTTTATCTGGATAAAACCAGGGATATTCGTAGGTCAGACCAATTGTTCATCAATTATGGATCTGTCAGGACGGGTCTTGCGACCTCTAAGCAGTCTATCTCTAGGTGGATTGTGTCCTGCATACAGCTGTGTTACAAAAAAGCTAATAAGACCTTAGGAGGTAAGCCCAAGGCTCATTCCACCAGGGGCAAGGCTGCCACGACAGCGTTGCTCCGTAATGTTCCGATTGCAGAAATCTGCAAGGCGGCCACTTGGAAGTCGGTTCATACCTTTGCTAAGCATTACTGCCTGGACACTGATGCCAGGGCAGACGCTCAGGTTGGGCAGGCTTCGCTGCGAAATCTGTTCGCACAGTAGTGGCGTTAATTCTCTTTTCTCCACCGCCGCTTTGGTGTGGGGATGGGCTTGCCATTCTATTCACTAGATTATGACTATACACAGAGATCCCCTACTACAGAAGGAGTAGTTTCTGTCCTGTAACTCCAGTTCTGTAGTAGGGGTATCTCTGTTATAGTCATAAGCGCCCTCCCTCCTCCCCGTTGGAGAGAGACATATTCCTTTATGGAATGCTACAGGTCTGGCGTGTTACGCCTTCAAAAAGAACTGAAACTAAGTTGGACCTGCTATGCATTCTGGGATACTGGGAGAAGGTTCTGGAAGATTCTCTTAAAGGCACAGTATCCTGTATTGAGCCACATAATGGCAGCCTATGGGGCTTGTCTGTCCAGGTTCTTCTCTCTATCATTCCTGAGGGATTTTGCTGGTAAAGCAAGGGAAATCTGTACAGGCTTTTGCTGTTTTGTGGATTTTATGGTGGAATTTCTAGTTGAAGTACTGGACAGTGTAGCCTTTTTAGGCTGCATTATCTGTCTTTAAATTCTCTCTTAAGTGTCTATGCCTTTCTGCATTTTTTGACACTATAAGAGATTATTTTTGATTGCTCCGGGGTCCACGCACATGGGCGGGACTATTCACTAGATTATGACTATAACAGAGATACCCTGTAGGAGAGTAGGGTCTGCAATCCTATGATCACCCAGATTTTTGCTTTTTGCTTCACTGGTTTACGACTTTCCCTGGCTGTGGGCCTGCTAATCAGACCCACAGCCTAGCTGTTCTCTCTAATCCAAATTGTACCCAGGTACTGAATTGGCACTGGGCCCTCTCAAGTCCCTGTACCCAGGGCTGAGGTGCACCCAGGAGTCTCCCAGGGGCTGCAGCATGTATTATGCCACCCCTGGGCTGACTAACTAAATCAGACACAACTGGCTGCTTAACAGCTGGGGCAGAGTGGTGTACTCACCCTCTGTTGTAGATATAGTATTCCTATATCTAAACCTAAATGGACACACAGATCTCCTATCAGTCACTCCTATGGCAGGCCTTAACAATCCTGAAGGCAGAGTGCTTGGAATCGTGTGAGATGGTGCTCTGGCATGAGCTGAGCCTGTCTACGGCTTTCGGGATCCATCCCTTAGCCGTTTCCATGATATCGCATACCATATACTCTTAAGTGCATTATAATCCTCGCGGTTATATGCCAACTCTGGTATCGCTTTATCAAAACATGTCGAGTAAGGTGTCATACGAATTGGAATACTAACCCCTCGCCAATTCTGGCGACGGGGTTAGCATTCCACCCTTCTAGAGGGACACGACATGTATGTAACCTGTAACCCCGGTTAAAGTCAAACAGAGCCTTAGCTCCACAAAATGGATGCTGCCACCGAGACACAAGTCTGCCCTCCTGCTGCTGGGAGTCCTCCCAGAGCAGGAGGCAAGGACAAAGGGTTTCCTGTCAGGGGCGGTGCCAGCACCGTCCCAGACAGGATTTTGTGTATCCTAGGTAGGCAGGGCTTTAGAGGAAGGTGACTGCAAGTGGCACCCCGGTGCTCACTGTGCATAGGCCGGCTGAAACCAGTTCCAGGGGCACTCCAGCCCCTGGCCTGGGGAAAGCCCGCCAAAGGAGAGGGGTGTAACCACCCCCCTCCTAGTCCCACCCATAGGGCAGGACTTAGTCGCGTGCCAGCCCCTTTTTTCAGGATAAAGGTAGGAACTGGCCCCCTTCCAAATCAGATCATCTTTGAATCCTGAAACTACTTTCTTCAAGAAGGAACTCAAGACTCTTCCTAAGATTTCTCCCTTGCGACTAAGGAGTAGTCACCCTGCAGCAGCAGGCACCAACCAAGCATCGCGGTTTGTTGCCAGTCTCTCCTTCGGATCAAGACTGCTCCAGCACGACGAGAACCGGCTTCCCTGGCACCTCTGACCTCAACCTACATCATCAGCCCAGCTGTGATCCGTGGGTGTGACGAGACCTCGAGGGACCGGCCATCTTCAGAACTACACGACGCTTGTCCAGCACGACGCCTGAGTGACCCTCGACTGAGTGCCTTGGGGTAAGAGAAACCCCGACCCTGAGCAGCTCCAGCACCGAAGTCCAGCCCCCCTGCATCCACGAGATCGGCGTGGGGCCCTTCTGCTTTCTGCTGTTCACCGCGTTGTCCAGGTCGCTTGCCCGTTGGCTAGTGGCCCCCTCACGACGCTCCACGACAACTAACACTGCTGGTCTGGTTGCTCCAGACTAGCCCGTGCTTCCCTCCAAAAGAGGAGCACCCTGGACCCTCCTGGTCCACTCAAGACGCCATTTTAGGTCCACCGCGTGGGCCTTGCATTTGCCAAGACTTGTTGCCCAATCCTAGGTCCAGCGACGTCGACAGCAAGAACCTTCGTGGGACAGCTCGCACCTCCATCCTGGTCGCCGACAACGCCTCCTGGTCCGAGAGACTGCAGAGCCCAGCAGCGCCCACTCACCTGACTGCGGTGACTTCGCCCGGTGCCATCCTGGTGCCCACTTAATCACTGGCTAGTGATTCAAGAACTTGGTCCCCTCTGCTTTCAGGTTTTCTCCTTCCCTGACCCAGGCTTGGATCTCTTCAAACTTTTCTTCACTGGCCGCCTGCCAGCAACTTCTTCTTCAGGCTCCTGGCCCGTCAACGTGGGTTTCCGACGCAACTTGAACCCTATGCAGCCGCAGCCCCTGGGCTAGGTAAATCCAGCACTCCGGTGCCCCAGCATAGTCCAACACTCCAAGTGTTCGGATCCACTCCCGTTTTCGTCCCAGCTAGTCGGGTTCGCCCGAGAACAGTAACTTTGTGAGTTCTAGCTTCCATAGACTTTTTCCCGCCTTACGCGTGAGAGTTCCCACTCTGCACACAACGTCCACAGGCCTCCTGCAACTAATCTAAGTGTTTAGCATTGTAGGACTAGCGTTTCTAAAGTCTATGAGAATAGTTACTTACCTGCTAGTAATTCGCATTCCACTTTTGTAATATATGGTTTTTCGTGCCGATTCGGGCATTTGTGTAAATTGTGCGACTTAAAGTATTTTCTTAAGAGTTTTGTATTGTGCTTAGCTCCCTGACTCATAAAGAGTTCAGGGTAGACTTGTTAGAAATAAATATACATTTATTTTCATAACAACTTGTGTGGTGTCCTTTCACTGGGTGTTCAAGGGGTAATGTGATGGTAAAACAGCTGGCTTAACACGCCCTCTAGAGTCGTAGCCTTAGACTGCTCGTATCCATGCTACTAGGATAGCTGGTCTATAAGGTTGACTTACAACCAATCATCAATAAGGGTTGTTTGGACTGATACAAAGTGCTCACTAGAATAGTGAACATTATATATCAGGCCAACTTCTCACATTGGTGAGCAGCGTTGGGATTTGAGCTTGCTGTTGTTTTACCACACATATCCTAAGAATATCTTGTGAAAGATCACATAAGTACTAAAGGTACATATAACTTAGCTTAGAATACTCTGAGTTCTACTGAACCAGCTGTTGTAGCTCCTAGGGCCTAGCACACCCTAAACTACAACTCTAGCAAGGGATCAGTAGGCAAACATATAGTGTAGGTAAGTGCACCACTTACACCTCACTAGAAAAGCATGTCTACCCAGGGAGAGTCCTCAGGGACCCCTCTTGTGGTGATTGACCCTCCACAGGTCAGCTCAAGATATGCAGCTCTCAATTTCCAGGAGTTGAGACACTTGTGTACCTCCAGGAAATTGAAACAGGGGGCTAACCCCGCCACTCCCTTCTTGTTGGATCTCTTAGAGACCTATGATGCTAGTAAAGCATCTCAGGGAGATGGAAATATGCCAGCCTTAGAGGGGCACCTTGGTGATCCAGACCTCCACAACACTGTAAATGCAGTTGAGGAGGAGGAGCCTGAGGAACTCTCTGGGGATGAGGTAGACAGAGGTCTTGAGGTAGTCAGAAGGCTAACTAGGGCCAACATAGACTTGCTTGGGTTAGGATCTGGGGGACCCCCAGTACTGACCCTAAGTAGGCCTAACCTTGGAGTTAGGAGAGATAGATCTCTTTCTAGGGACTCCAATAGATCTCTGCACTCTAATGCCTCTTCTCATAGGAGAAGGAACTCTCCCCAGAGGAGATTGACTTCCCCTCAGAGAAGGGAGCATGAAGCTAGGATGAGACAGGCTACTCTGAGGATTGAAAGGGAAGAACTTGCCCTGGCCAAAGAAAAGCTTGCCTTTGCTAGAGAGCAGCAGATGAGTGGGCTAGCTCCCACTGGTGGCAGCAATCTCCCAAGAGATAGAGAGAAGGGTTTAGACACTAAACACCTGACAAAAATAGTGCCCCCCTTTAAGCAAGGGGATGACATCCAGAAATGGATGGCTGCTTTGGAGAGGGCCTGCACTGTGCAGGGCATTCCCCAAAGTCAGTGGGCAGCTATACTGTGGCTCTCCTTTGATGGTAAAGGTAGAGACAAGCTCCTCACTACAAGAGTGGAGGATTGTTGGAACTGGGGTCACCAGTCCCCTAGGGTAGCATGGCACGAGCGGGTAGGCATCCGAAAGCACATGTGTTAAGCGATCATGCAGCACACACTCACACTGAGACAGAAACCTGGGCACGCAATAAATGACTCCACTCCAGAGCTTGTATAAAAACAAGTGATTTGTATTAAGATAAATAATCAGATAGATAGAGCAGGATCAGGGAAATCATAAATTCATTTAAAATACATGTGTCTCAAAACTTGCGATCAATATTAGATGAATAAATATCCGTTCTGCAATAAATATTAAATATTGGATCAATAAATAGTTAAATACATTTTTAGTGGGACACAGGCCCGACCTACGCCTTGCTTCTTGGTCAGTACCTGAAAGGAATACATCTCAAAGTCATAAGAACAACACTGCATTAAGCATCAATATCCATTTCCTCAGGTAAACAAAGGGACAGTTCCATAACAGAAACATCTCCCCGCTGTAGGAATAAACAATTTGTTAAGTGTAGTTCAAACATTTCCTTAAATATGAAACATTTCATTTGCCACAAAAGTATGTGGACGTAACTCTCCTCCTGTAATAGGAATTAAACATTTCATTAAGAATAATTATTCCATATAACAAGGTTGGGCATCCCTTTGGGAGAACTTCTCATTGGGCCCAGCTAACCATTGCATTAGCCAGCACTAACTAGGAGAAAACATTGCAATCTAGGTAACCATCCCCTTGTGCAGGTTTAACTGTATTAGGGCTACACCAACATTCCATCAGGGAAGTAGAAATCCCTACATTGAGCAGGTGTAAGTAGATCTCTGTTATAGCAGGGGTATGAGACCCTTCCCTGGGCAGGAGTAAACATTGCCTCAAATGAGGACAACACCTTTCATTAGGCGTAAAGTATTTCTTTAGGCATAACATACCATCCCATTACCTGATGCCTGAACAGGCAGGGCCTTCCCCCTATTAATCAGGAGCTTACATGTAAAACATTTCCTGCAATAGAGATAATCAGTTTAGCAGAAGTAAAACACTTCACTGAGGGTAAAACATTTCATTAACCATTTCCTTAGGCAGGAATGAAACTCCTATGGCAGGAATAAAAACACGCCACTGCGGATAAAACATCTCATTAGGCAGTGTAACTATATCCTTATAGCATTAACGTTCCCCTACTCAGCAATCCACAGTTAACAACTCTTCAAGGCAGAGATAACCATTTTTAACATGTAAGCCTGAGCTTAGAAGACTTGGTTTATGCATGTAAAGCCTTTTAGTAAATGTAAACATTTCTTTTAAAGCAAGGAGCACCTCACTCCATAACTGTGGGCATGTGCTCCACCTTTCAACCAACATGAATAAATGTTTCATTAGTCAGCAGACACAGTTCATTATGCAGCTGTTGGCGTTTCCACCCCCAGGCCAGGATCAACATTCTAATTCCTACATTAAGCAGGCATAAACCTTTCAGCACCCAAGAGTAATCCTGTAAATAAGTAGAGGTTATAACACTGGGGCAGGGGTGTAATAAAACTTCTATAGTTCAGAATAATCCTGGTTCCAAGCAGGAATAACCACTTCAAAACTCTTCCCCAATCATAGGTAACATCCCCCTAATCAGGAGTAAACATTACAGGGAAGGAATCAGGCATAGGCATTTCATTAAGTAACTTATAAATAGAACATTACTCATTGCTAGAGAGCAACATCTCATTAAGCAAGCACAGGCCTTGCTTTAGATTAGTAAAACATTTCTGTTAATTAAGGTGAACATTTCAATAAGCAATTCAGTAAAGCATTCTCAATGAGCATTTTACTATGCCTTGGACTCCCCTATGCAGGGCTAAGCCATCGCAGATGAACTCAGTATGTCTTTAGGCCTACGCCGGAACCAGGGCCCAAACAGTTAATGAATGGCAAGCCTGTCCTCAGGCATAAACAGTAACTTAATGGCCTCCACGTCACTAGAGGCACATAGGGGCCAACAGGTGGGCACTTAAGGTCAACAATACAGCGTTTCTCTGGGGCCTACAAGAGAGCGCTTGGAGGCACAATTACAGCGCTTCTATGGGACATTCAAGAAAGCGCTTGGAGTGAAATTACAGCGCTTCCCTGGGCACTACCTCAGTTCCTCACATGACAGCGCTTGGCCACAGGCAATGCTGGAGACAGCGCTTCAGCAGGCAATCAGGTTTAGATAATAGCACCCTGCAGGTACAGCACTTCACAAGGCAGCAACCCCCTTCAGTACCTCAGCACTCTTCACAGGGACAGCAAAGGAGCGTTGGGGGAGCAGGGAGTCAGCGCTTCAGAAGGCAGCAACTTCTAGAGCCACAGAAGTTCTTGGTGACACAGCGCTTCAGGGGGATAGCGCTTTTCAGGATTCACAGCGCTACGATATAGCAGGCAATTCACAGCAGAGGTAGCGCTCGGCAGACAGTTCATTCCAGGCAGCGCTGCTGAAGGGCACCACAGAATATAGCGCTTCAGGCAGGAATCACGCCCAGGATTCTAGCGCTTCACAGACAGCAGGGTGCAGGGCTATAGCGCTTTGGCCCACACGAGGTGGGGGCAAGACCAGCAGGTCTAATAACATTCAGTTCAGGGTGCTGCAGTTCAGGCAAATATAGCGCTTCAGAAGGCAGCAACCCCCTCCATTACTTCAGCGCTCTTCACAGGGTCAGCAAGGGCAGCGCTAGATATACAGGACAGGTGACACCCCAGTAGCAGGTTAGCAAGGGAGACCCCAGGTGACATCAGGAAACGCAGGGTCAGTACCGCGCCAATACCTGTTTGCTTCTTCAAAAGTCCTGTGATGATTTAATTTCTTCTTAGCGCTTTAGGTTTCTTGCGCCCTTGTAAATAGAGGCTTAGTTTCTTGTTGGCGTGATGTTTCTTGCGCCCTTGTAAATAGAAGCTTAGTTTCTTGTTGGCGTGATGTTCCTTACGCCCTTAGTTTTGTTGCTTGGTTTCTTGTTCCTTGAAGGGGGGAATAGTTTGGTGGCTGGTGTTCCAAGTTCTTCTCAGCCAATCCCTTCAAGTGGTCCCTGGGGGTTCCCTGCCGCGGGGTTAGGTCAGTGGGGGGGGTACAGGATGCCTCAATACTTGTAAAGCAGCACACTAGGCCCTGTCATTCCAGCATCATAAGACCCTGCCCTGACCCCCACTGCCTATCCTCCTGCGTAGGTACTTCCCCAGGTCTCCCCTTAGTCCCTCTGACAGGAAAGTTTACCTTCCTTTCCTTATACAGTGCCAGTTGACAGTTGGCAGTGGCAGTTGGTGTCACCTCACCTGTTCCAGAAGGTTCCAGGGGGTTCTAGGAGGTTCCACCATTCTACCTGTGGGCAGGCTGGCAGGCTAAGTTGATACATTGTTTGGAGGGTTCCAGCCAGGCCCTAGCCACTAGAATGCGCCCACTAAACCCCGCTGCAGCAGCAGTGGTCAGTGGCAGCCATGCTAGGGGTATAAGACACCTGCATCTTTTAACATCAGTTTCACAGTACACAGGGCTTTCCTCACTACACAAGGCCTATACATTGCTGTTACCATGAGGGCATTCTGATTTAAAAGGGAAATAAAAAGGCGAAAAATTTTGGGGAAAGGGCCAAGTCTCACACATCTCCCCCCCCAGCCAAAAGCCAGGGTAGACCGATCATTCCCTTGATGGGCTTCCCTGCTTGGGGCGGAAAAAGGTGGACGCAGGCCCAATACCACCATGACATTCTCGCTAATCCAACCACCCCACTGGTGTTCCTAGTGGGATGCGGCCAGAACAGACCTCCAATCCAGATGTCTCTGGCCCTTACTCTCTCTCAGAGTGGGGGGCAGTCGCCCCAGGCCCGTGGTACCTTTTTCCACTCTCCTCCTCAACCTAGGGTCTAAACCCTTAAGTTGAATTGGTGACAGGGGCTAGACCTACCTCTCCCTGCACCCCCTCCCAGGGTTCCGCACCCTCCCACCTGGAGTAGTACCCCTGAGAGTCACAACCGGGGGAACTCTGAATACAGAGATTCCTCCCGCCAGGTCAGGCAACCCCTGAACCTGGCCACCCAACCCAGGATCTTTAACCCCGTGGCTGGACCGGTGCCAGAGGAGAGTCCTTCCTCCCTCTGCACCCCCATCCAGGGTTCCGCACCCTCCTCCCCGGATAGGTACCCCTGGAAGTCACAACCGGGGGAACTCTGAATACAGAGATTCCTCCCGCCAGGTCAGGCAACCCCTGAACCTGGCCACCCAACCCAGGATCTTTAACCCCGTGGCTGGACCAGTGCCAGAGGAGAGTCCTTCCTCCCTCTGCACCCCCTTCCAGGGTTCCGCACCCTCCTCCCCGGATAGGTACCCCTGGAAGTCACACTGGTAGGGTCCATAGTTACTGGTACCCCACCCTCCAGGTCAGGCAATCCCTGCACCTGAAACCCCAGTCCAGGTTCTACACCCCGTGACTGGTCCAAACCCCGAACCTCGGGTACGCTGCCACCATGGAAGTACCTGGCACACATGATTTCAAGGTCTTCAGCTCTGTCTCTGTTAGCTGAAGCCTGTGCACCAGCTTCCCTTCCTTCATTGCAAGGCTCACACTCTCCCTTTTCTGCTCTAACCTCTTTGACGACACACCCCCCCTTCCAAGGTTCTCTGGTGTGACCGCCTCCCTGGGTGTGACCTGCCCCTCCTGTCCCCATCCCCTCTCCCCTCTGGATGGGCTCCTACCCGTGCCCCCAAAGTGGTACGGAGTTCCTTCTTCCCTCCGCCCAACAGGCACCCCCATCCCCTGACAACACTCCAGTACGCCAGGTGGGGACTCAGATAATTCAGGAAAAAGGTTCTAGGATGTGGCGACAGAATGAGGTCCAACAGGCCCTGATACACTCACAGGCTAGACAGTGGAGGGGTCAATTCCTAAGGCTTGCACACACAATAATTGTGCAGCCCAATTGCTGTGCACCCTGTCCCAATGGAGGGTGCTGCATGGTCACAGGTCCTGGATCCCACCGCTCGACACCAATATGTTGGAACTGGGGTCACCAGTCCCCTAGGGTAGCCTGGCACGAGCGGGTAGGCATCCGAAAGCACATGTGTTAAGCGATCATGCAGCACACACTCACACTGAGACAGAAACCTGGGCACGCAATAAATGACTCCACTCCAGAGCTTGTATAAAAACAAGTGATTTGTATTAAGATAAATAATCAGATAGATAGAGCAGGATCAGGGAAATCATAAATTCATTTAAAATACATGTGTCTCAAAACTTGCGATCAATATTAGATGAATAAATATCCGTTCTGCAATAAATATTAAATATTGGATCAATAAATAGTTAAATACATTTTTAGTGGGACACAGGCCCGACCTACGCCTTGCTTCTTGGTCAGTACCTGAAAGGAATACATCTCAAAGTCATAAGAACAACACTGCATTAAGCATCAATATCCATTTCCTCAGGTAAACAAAGGGACAGTTCCATAACAGAAACATCTCCCCGCTGTAGGAATAAACAATTTGTTAAGTGTAGTTCAAACATTTCCTTAAATATGAAACATTTCATTTGCCACAAAAGTATGTGGACGTAACTCTCCTCCTGTAATAGGAATTAAACATTTCATTAAGAATAATTATTCCATATAACAAGGTTGGGCATCCCTTTGGGAGAACTTCTCATTGGGCCCAGCTAACCATTGCATTAGCCAGCACTAACTAGGAGAAAACATTGCAATCTAGGTAACCATCCCCTTGTGCAGGTTTAACTGTATCAGGGCTACACCAACATTCCATCAGGGAAGTAGAAATCCCTACATTGAGCAGGTGTAAGTAGATCTCTGTTATAGCAGGGGTATGAGACCCTTCCCTGGGCAGGAGTAAACATTGCCTCAAATGAGGACAACACCTTTCATTAGGCGTAAAGTATTTCTTTAGGCATAACATACCATCCCATTACCTGATGCCTGAACAGGCAGGGCCTTCCCCCTATTAATCAGGAGCTTACAGGTAAAACATTTCCTGCAATAGAGATAATCAGTTTAGCAGAAGTAAAACACTTCACTGAGGGTAAAACATTTCATTAACCATTTCCTTAGGCAGGAATGAAACTCCTATGGCAGGAATAAAAACACGCCACTGCGGATAAAACATCTCATTAGGCAGTGTAACTATCAGCCTGATTCATGTACGGGCCGTTTTGCGTGGCCCTAATAGCGAATCATAGCGACTCGCTATTGAGGACACGCAAAACGGCATTCATGTAGGAATTGCTAAATAAATAGCGATTCCTACATGATCTCTATTTGCGAGTAGAAAATTGCTACTCGCAAAAAAAGGTATAACTCCCCATTCATTCCTATGGGCCAAAAGGCCCATAGGAATGAATGGGGAGTATCCCTCATTTGCGAGTAGCAATTTGCTACTCGCAAATCAGATAGCGATTTTAAGGGTGCCAGGGGTGTCCAAAGGACACCCTGTAGCACCCCTAAAATGCACATTTGAACAGGTGTTGCGCACACACATGTCCAAAGGACATGTGTGTGTGCAACATGCAACTTAGAAAAATGCTTTTAAAAGCATTTTTCTGAGTTTTTGCTATTTACCGAGAGGTCTGACCTCTCGGTAAATAGCGGCCCAAAAGTGCAAAATCGCAATTTTTTTTTGTGTCATGAATAGCATTTGAGGAATCTCTATTAGAGATTCCTTAAATGCCATTCCTCGCAAATATGCGAATTCTTACATAGCGATTTTTGCATTTGGGATTGTGAATACCAAATGCAAAAATCGCACTCGCAAAGGGCCAGATTCTCAGAATCTGGCCCTTTTGCGAGCGTTTTTGGCTACATGAATCAGGCTGTATATCCTTATAGCATTAACGTTCCCCTACTCAGCAATGAACAGTTAACAACTCTTCAAGGCAGAAATAACCATTTTTAACAGGCAAGCCTGAGCTTAGAAGACTTGGTTTATGCATGTAAAGCCTTTTAGTAAATGTAAACATTTCTTTTAAAGCAAGGAGCACCTCACTCCATAACTGTGGGCATGTGCTCCACCTTTCAACCAACATGAATAAATGTTTCATTAGTCAGCAGACACAGTTCATTATGCAGCTGTTGGCGTTTCCACCCCCAGGCCAGGATCAACATTCTAATTCCTACATTAAGCAGGCATAAACCTTTCAGCACCCAAGAGTAATCCTGTAAATAAGTAGAGGTTATAACACTGGGGCAGGGGTGTAATAAAACTTCTATAGTTCAGAATAATCCTGGTTCCAAGCAGGAATAACCACTTCAAAACTCTTCCCCAATCATAGGTAACATCCCCCTAATCAGGAGTAAACATTACAGGGAAGGAATCAGGCATAGGCATTTCATTAAGTAACTTATAAATAGAACATTACTCATTGCTAGAGAGCAACATCTCATTAAGCAAGCACAGGCCTTGCTTTAGATTAGTAAAACATTTCTGTTAATTAAGGTGAACATTTCAATAAGCAATTCAGTAAAGCATTCTCAATGAGCATTTTACTATGCCTTGGACTCCCCTATGCAGGGCTAAGCCATCGCAGATGAACTCAGTATGTCTTTAGGCCTACGCCGGAACCAGGGCCCAAACAGTTAATGAATGGCAAGCCTGTCCTCAGGCATAAACAGAAACTTAATGGCCTCCACGTCACTAGAGACACATAGGGGCCAACAGGTGGGCACTTAAGGTCAACAATACAGCGTTTCTCTGGGGCCTACAAGAGAGCGCTTGGAGGCACAATTACAGCGCTTCTATGGGACATTCAAGAAAGCGCTTGGAGTGAAATTACAGCGCTTCCCTGGGCACTACCTCAGTTCCTCACATGACAGCGCTTGGCCACAGGCAATGCTGGAGACAGCGCTTCAGCAGGCAATCAGGTTTAGATAATAGCACCCTGCAGGTACAGCACTTCACAAGGCAGCAACCCCCTTCAGTACCTCAGCACTCTTCACAGGGACAGCAAAGGAGCGTTGGGGGAGCAGGGAGTCAGCGCTTCAGAAGGCAGCAACTTCTAGAGCCACAGAAGTTCTTGGTGACACAGCGCTTCAGGGGGATAGCGCTTTTCAGGATTCACAGCGCTACGATATAGCAGGCAATTCACAGCAGAGGTAGCGCTCGGCAGACAGTTCATTCCAGGCAGCGCTGCTGAAGGGCACCACAGAATATAGCGCTTCAGGCAGGAATCACGCCCAGGATTCTAGCGCTTCACAGACAGCAGGGTGCAGGGCTATAGCGCTTTGGCCCACACGAGGTGGGGGCAAGACCAGCAGGTCTAATAACATTCAGTTCAGGGTGCTGCAGTTCAGGCAAATATAGCGCTTCAGAAGGCAGCAACCCCCTCCATTACTTCAGCGCTCTTCACAGGGTCAGCAAGGGCAGCGCTAGATATACAGTACAGGTGACACCCCAGTAGCAGGTTAGCAAGGGAGACCCCAGGTGACATCAGGAAACGCAGGGTCAGTACCGCGCCAATACCTGTTTGCTTCTTCAAAAGTCCTGTGATGATTTAATTTCTTCTTAGCGCTTTAGGTTTCTTGCGCCCTTGTAAATAGAGGCTTAGTTTCTTGTTGGCGTGATGTTTCTTGCGCCCTTGTAAATAGAAGCTTAGTTTCTTGTTGGCGTGATGTTCCTTACGCCCTTAGTTTTGTTGCTTGGTTTCTTGTTCCTTGAAGGGGGGAATAGTTTGGTGGCTGGTGTTCCAAGTTCTTCTCAGCCAATCCCTTCAAGTGGTCCCTGGGGGTTCCCTGCACGGGGTTAGGTCAGTGGGGGGGTACAGAATGCCTCAATACTTGTAAAGCAGCACACTAGGCCCTGTCATTCCAGCATCATAAGACCCTGCCCTGACCCCCACTGCCTATCCTCCTGCGTAGGTACTTCCCCAGGTCTCCCCTTAGTCCCTCTGACAGGAAAGTTTACCTTCCTTTCCTTATACAGTGCCAGTTGACAGTTGGCAGTGGCAGTTGGTGTCACCTCACCTGTTCCAGAAGGTTCCAGGGGGTTCTAGGAGGTTCCACCATTCTACCTGTGGGCAGGCTGGCAGGCTAAGTTGATACATTGTTTGGAGGGTTCCAGCCAGGCCCTAGCCACTAGAATGCGCCCACTAAACCCCGCTGCAGCAGCAGTGGTCAGTGGCAGCCATGTTAGGGGTATAAGACACCTGCATCTTAACATCAGTTTCACAGTACACAGGGCTTTCCTCACTACACAAGGCCTATACATTGTTGTTACCATGAGGGCATTCTGATTTAAAAGGGAAATAAAAAGGCGAAAAATTTTGGGGAAAGGGCCAAGTCTCACAAGGATGCTAATGATTACCAGGTCCTGAAAAATACACTGGTTGATGGGTTTGGCTTAACCACTGAGCAGTACAGGTTGCTGTTCAGAGACACCCAGAAAACTCAGTCTCAGGACTGGTCTGACTTTGTGGATAGTGCCACTAAGGCTTTGGAGGGCTGGTTGCTTGGTAGCAAGGTTACTGATTACACAGGATTGTATAATCTGATGATGAGAGAACAAATTTTAAATAATTGTCAGAACCAGTTGTTGCACCAGCACCTTGTTGATTCAGATCTGACCTCTCCCCAAGAATTGGGAAAGAAGGCAGACAAATGGGTCAGAACAAGGATCAAGCAGAACCAGAACCAGAACCAGGGAGGTCAGAAGAAAGCAGACCAGAAGGGTAACACTAAGAATGAACAAAATGACCAGAAGTCTTCAACAGGTCCCCAACAAACCAAAGAGGGTGGGGGTCAGGCTTCACAGCAGAAAAAGAAGACTCAAGAAGGCCAGTCAAAAAGGTGGTGCCAGTACTGTAAAAGTAAGTCTCACTGGTTTAGTGAGTGCACCAAAAGAGGAGGGCAAACCTCTACCACTACAGCCCCTAAGGCAACTGCACCCCCTAGTACAGTCAGTAGTGGTAGTGCACCTCCCAAGGGATTAGTTGGGTTAACCTTGGGAACTGAGGAGTCTGACAACTTAGTTGGCACACTCACTCAGGCTGTCCTTGTCTGTACAGGGGATATGGATATGTCCCCTGATGTAAGTCCCAATACTTTGGCCAAATACAGGCAGACACCTTTGATTAATGGCAAGATGGCTCAGGCCTATAGGGACACTTGTGCCAGTGTCACCATGGTGACACCTAACTTTGTGGACCCTGGACAGATCATGCCAGGCACAGATTTCCTGGTGACCAATGCCAGCAACGTCACTACCAGTCATAGTATGGCGATTGTGGCTTTCTCCTGGGGTGGAGTGAAGGGTCAAAAGAAAGTTGTAGTCAGTTCAGACCTCCCAGTTGATTGTTTGTTGGGCAATGATTTGGAGTCATCACTATGGTCAGAAGTGGAGCAGAGGACTCACATGGAAATGTTAGGCTTGCCAGCACATGTGCTTGCTGTGACTAGGTCACAGGCCAGAAGATGCCCCACTGAACAGGTGCTGGATCCTGAAAGAATGGACCAGACACCTTCCAAGAAGAAGAGCAGTAGGGTTAAGGCTTTGCCTTCCCCCTTGCCCCAGGTTGAGGATCAAGTCTCTGAGGAGGCTGATCTGAGAGAGCTGAGGGAAACTGAGCCTAAAGAGCTTGAACTTGATCAAGTTGAGTTTCTGGGCTCAGGGGGACCCTCCAGAGAAGACCTGGGGAAGGCACAGTTAGACTGCCCTTCCCTTGAACCCCTCAGACAGCAGGCTGCTGCTGAGGCTGCAGGGAATGCCACAGGTGCCCACAGGGTATACTGGGATGATGGACTCCTGTACTCTGAGTCAAGAGACCCCAAGCCTGGTGCGACCAGGAGGCTGGTCATCCCCTTGTCTCTGAGAGGTTTCCTTCTCACCTTGGCCCATGAGATTCCCCTTGCAGGTCACTTAGGTCAGACAAAGACTTGGGACAGACTTGTCTCACACTTTCACTGGCCCCACATGAATGAGAATACCAAGGAGTTTTGTCGCTCCTGTGTCACTTGCCAAGCCAGTGGTAAGTCAGGTGGCACAACAAAGGCCCCCCTCATACCACTACCTGTGGTGGGGGTTCCCTTTGAAAGAGTGGGGATTGACATTGTTGGTCCAATGGAACCCCAGACAGCATCAGGGCACAAGTTTATACTGGTGGTGGTGGACCATGCCACCAGGTATCCTGAAGCTATTCCACTTAGGACCACTACAGCACCTGTAGTGGCAAGGGCCCTAGTTGGAGTGTTCTCCAGAGTGGGCTTCCCTAAGGAGGTCGTTTCTGACAGAGGTACAAACTTCATGTCAGGATATCTGACTGCAATGTGGAAGGAGTGTGGTGTGAACTACAAGTTCACCACACCCTACCACCCACAATGCAATGGGCTTGTTGAGAGGTTCAACAGGACCCTCAAAGGGATGATTCATGGACTACCTGAAACTCTTAGGAGAAAATGGGATGTCCTGATCCCCTGCCTCTTGTTTGCTTACAGAGAGGTCCCACAGAAGGGGGTTGGCTACAGCCCTTTTGAACTTCTGTATGGGCATCCTGTAAGAGGACCCCTGTGTTTGGTGAAGGAAGGATGGGAGAGACCTCTCAAAAAGCCTGCAACCAACATAGTGGACTATGTACTTGGTCTCCGCTCCAGGATGGCTGAATACATGGAGAAGGCATCCAAAAACCTAGAGGCCAGCCAAGAACTCCAAAAAGCTTGGCATGACCAGAAGGCTGTCCTGACTGTATACCAGCCTGGGCAGAAGGTGTGGGTACTGGAGCCAGTGGCACCAGCAGCCCTCAAAGACAAATGGTCTGGGCCCCACACCATCATTGAGCAAAAGGGAGAGGTCACCTACCTGGTGGACCTTGGAACCCCCAGGAGCCCCCTCAGGGTGCTCCATGTGAACAGGCTCAAGGCATATGTCGACAGGAAGGACATGAGCTTGCTCATGGCCACAGATGAGGGACAGGAGGAAGAGAGTGACCCTCTCCCAGACCTGCTCACTCAGAATCCTGATGATGGATCAGTAGATGGTGTTGTCTTTTGTGGCAGCCTCTCTGAACATCAGCAACAGGATTGCAGGCAAGTCCTGCAATCCTTCAGACATATGTTCTCTCTGACACCCAGCCAAACTGATTGGTGTACCCATGAGGTTGACACTGGAGACAGTCTGCCTGTCAAGAGTAAAATCTACAGGCCGCCTGATCATGTCAGAGACTGCATCAAAACTGAAGTGCAGAAAATGTTGGAGCTGGGAGTCATTGAGCCCTCAGATAGCCCTTGGGCTAGCCCAGTGGTTCTAGTGCCAAAGCCTCACACCCAGGGTGGTAAGAGAGAGATGAGGTTTTGCGTAGACTACAGAGGCCTCAATGCAGTCACTAAGACTGATGCCCACCCAATACCAAGGGCAGATGAACTTATAGATAGATTGGCTTCTGCCAACTACTTAAGCACATTTGACCTGACAGCTGGGTATTGGCAAATCAGGTTAGCTGAGGAAGCCAGGCCCAAGACAGCATTTTCTACCCCTGGTGGTCATTATCAGTTTGTGGTAATGCCCTTTGGGTTGAAGAATGCCCCTGCCACCTTCCAAAGGTTGGTGAATGAAGTCCTCACTGGGCTGGATGACTTCTGTGCAGCATATCTTGACGATATTGCTGTCTTTAGCTCCACCTGGGAGGATCACCTGGTCCACCTGAGGAAAGTGTTAGAGGCCCTGCAAAAGGCAGGCCTCACTATCAAGGCCACCAAGAGCCAGATAGGGCAGACACAGGTTGTATACCTGGGCCACCTTGTAGGTGGAGGCCAGGTTCAGCCACTGGAGAGTAAGATACAGGCCATCAAGGACTGGACTCCTCCAATCACCCAGACTCAGGTTCGAGCTTTCTTGGGCCTGACTGGGTACTATAGGAAGTTTGTCAGAAATTATGGGTCCATAGTGACCCCTCTTAATGACCTGACAAGCAAGAAGATGCCAAAGAAAGTTCAGTGGACAGCAAGCTGTCAGAAAGCATTCAATGACCTAAAACAGGCCATGTGCACAGCACCTATCCTTAAGAGTCCAGATTACTCCAAGCCATTCATTGTCCAAACAGATGCTTCTGAGTTGGGTGTGGGAGCTGTTCTGTCTCAGCTGAATTTTGATGGTAATGACCAGCCTATTGCTTTCATTAGCAGGAGGCTGACCCCCAGAGAGAAAAATTGGTCAGCTATTGAGAGGGAGGCCTTTGCTGTGGTTTGGGCCCTGAAAAAGCTGAGGGCCTACTTGTTTGGTACTCACTTCAGCATTCAGACCGACCATAAGCCCCTCTTGTGGCTAAATCAGATGAAGGGTGAAAACCCCAAACTGCTTAGGTGGTCCATTTCCCTACAGGGGATGGATTTTACAGTGGAGCATAGACCTGGTACTGATCACAGCAATGCTGATGGGCTCTCCAGGTATTTCCACTTAGAGCAAGAAGACTCACCTGGTCAAGGTTAGTTTATTGTCCCAAAGTTTGGGGGGGGTCATGTAGGAGAGTAGGGTCTGCAATCCTATGATCACCCAGATTTTTGCTTTTTGCTTCACTGGTTTACGACTTTCCCTGGCTGTGGGCCTGCTAATCAGACCCACAGCCTAGCTGTTCTCTCTAATCCAAATTGTACCCAGGTACTGAATTGGCACTGGGCCCTCTCAAGTCCCTGTACCCAGGACTGAGGTGCACCCAGGAGTCTCCCAGGGGCTGCAGCATGTATTATGCCACCCCTGGGCTGACTAACTAAATCAGACACAACTGGCTGCTTAACAGCTGGGGCAGAGTGGTGTACTCACCCTCTGTTGTAGATATAGTATTCCTATATCTAAACCTAAATGGACACACAGATCTCCTATCAGTCACTCCTATGGCAGGCCTTAACAATCCTGAAGGCAGAGTGCTTGGAATCGTGTGAGATGGTGCTCTGGCATGAGCTGAGCCTGTCTACGGCTTTCGGGATCCATCCCTTAGCCGTTTCCATGATATCGCATACCATATACTCTTAAGTGCATTATAATCCTCGCGGTTATATGCCAACTCTGGTATCGCTTTATCAAAACATGTCGAGTAAGGTGTCATACGAATTGGAATACTAACCCCTCGCCAATTCTGGCGACGGGGTTAGCATTCCACCCTTCTAGAGGGACACGACATGTATGTAACCTGTAACCCCGGTTAAAGTCAAACAGAGCCTCAGCTCCAAAAAATGGATGCTGCCACCGAGACACAAGTCTGCCCTCCTGCTGCTGGGAGTCCTCCCAGAGCAGGAGGCAAGGACAAAGGGTTTCCTGTCAGGGGCGGTGCCAGCACCGTCCCAGACAGGATTTTGTGTATCCTAGGTAGGCAGGGCTTTAGAGGAAGGTGACTGCAAGTGGCACCCCGGTGCTCACTGTGCATAGGCCGGCTGAAACCAGTTCCAGGGGCACTCCAGCCCCTGGCCTGGGGAAAGCCCGCCAAAGGAGAGGGGTGTAACCACCCCCCTCCTAGTCCCACCCATAGGGCAGGACTTAGTCGCGTACCAGCCCCTTTTTTCAGGATAAAGGTAGGAACTGGCCCCCTTCCAAATCAGATCATCTTTGAATCCTGAAACTACTTTCTTCAAGAAGGAACTCAAGACTCTTCCTAAGATTTCTCCCTTGTGACTAAGGAGTAGTCACCCTGCAGCAGCAGGCACCAACCAAGCATCGCGGTTTGTTGCCAGTCTCTCCTTCGGATCAAGACTGCTCCAGCACGACGAGAACCGGCTTCCCTGGCACCTCTGACCTCAACCTACATCATCAGCCCAGCTGTGATCTGTGGGTGTGACGAGACCTCGAGGGACCGGCCATCTTCAGAACTACACGACGCTTGTCCAGCACGACGCCTGAGTGACCCTCGACTGAGTGCCTTGGGGTAAGAGAAGCCCCGACCCTGAGCAGCTCCAGCACCGAAGTCCAGCCCCCCTGCATCCACGAGATCGGCGATGGGCCCTTCTGCTTTTTGCTGTTCACCGCGTTGTCCAGGTCGCTTGCCCGTTGGCTAGTGGCCCCCTCACGACGCTCCACGACAACTAACACTGCTGGTCTGGTTGCTCCAGACTAGCCCGTGCTTCCCTCCAAAAGAGGAGCACCCTGAACCCTCCTGGTCCACTCAAGACGCCATTTTAGGTCCACCGCGTGGGCCTTGCATTTGCCAAGACTTGTTGCCCAATCCTGGGTCCAGCGACGTCGACAGCAAGAACCTTCGTTGGACAGCTCGCACCTCCATCCTGGTCGCCGACAACGCCTCTTGGTCCGAGAGACTGCAGAGCCCAGCAGCGCCCACTCACCTGACTGCGGTGACTTCGCCCGGTGCCATCCTGGTGCCCACTTAATCACTGGCTAGTGATTCAAGAACTTGGTCCCCTCTGCTTTCAGGTTTTCTCCTTCCCTGATCCAGGCTTGGATCTCTTCAAACTTTTCTTCACTGGCCGCCTGCCAGCAACTTCTTCTTCAGGCTCCTGGCCCGTCAACGTGGGTTTGCGACGCAACTTGAACCCTATGCAGCCACAGCCCCTGGGCTAGGTAAATCCAGCACTCCGGTGCCCCAGCATAGTCCAACACTCCAAGTGTTCGGATCCACTCCCGTTTTCGTCCCAGCTAGTCGGGTTCGCCCGAGAACAGTAACTTTGTGAGTTCTAGCTTCCATAGACTTTTTCCCGCCTTACGCGTGAGAGTTCCCACTCTGCACACGACGTCCACAGGCCTCCTGCAACTAATCTAAGTGTTTAGCATTGTAGGACTAGCGTTTCTAAAGTCTATGAGAATAGTTACTTACCTGCTAGTAATTCGCATTCCACTTTTGTAATATATGGTTTTTCGTGCCCCTCGGGCATTTGTGTAAATTGTGCGACTTAAAGTATTTTCTTAAGAGTTTTGTATTGTGCTTAGCTCCCTGACTCATAAAGAGTTCAGGGTAGACTTGTTAGAAATAAATATACATTTATTTTCATAACAACTTGTGTGGTGTCCTTTCACTGGGTGTTCAAGGGGTAATGTGATGGTAAAACAGCTGGCTTAACACGCCCTCTAGAGTCTTAGCCTTAGACTGCTCGTATCCATGCTACTAGGATAGCTGGTCTATAAGGTTGACTTACAACCAATCATCAATAAGGGTTGTTTGGACTGATACAAAGTGCTCACTAGAATAGTGAACATTATATATCAGGCCAACTTCTCACATACCCCTACTACAGAACTGGAGTTACAGGACAGAAACTACTCCTTCTTTCTCATTGTTATAACTTAACCTTGTTGCACGACTGAACTTCAACCTCTGTTAGTTCAGCTTCCCAACACCCTCTTCCTTCTGAATCACCGGAGCTAGAAAGACTGGTCATCGCAATTAAAAAGTTTTTTCATGCAGCTGGTGGACGGTTAGTTCTTTGTGGCATTTGTTTTGGAGAAACTGACAAAAGCCCCCTTCAGTTAGTGTAAAGGACCTTGTGTGCAACAGATTCTTTCCTCCACGTTGCTTACTGAGTAGCATGCCATGATGTACCTAATAGCCGTGTGATTGATTAGACTGTAAGAAATATCAGAAGCAGTCTGTAAGGAGGTAGGAGGGCTAGATGTGGACACTTACTATAAACAATAGCCATTCCTGACTAGGAAGGAACCCCTTCAAAGTGGTTGAGGCTATTTGTTTTACATGGAAATAAAAAGGGAGAATACCATGGGGGAGACGCAGGAACTTGATTGAGTTGAGAGGAAAATGGGGAACTATAACCAAGCCAGTTTGATACAAGTGTGAGAATGAGAAACGTAGAGGTGACCTGAGGAGACGGAGTTAGACAGGAGAAAGGTGACGGTGTACTAAACAGGAGAGGAGCAAAGTAGGGAAATCAAATTGATAAAGGTCATTCCATGATACAGTTCTGGCTGTGGAAACCACCACAACACCACTTCAGTAATTGTGTTTGCTGGTGTTTGCTGCTGGTCCTTGGTGAGCATCTGTCGACACTGCCCTTCAGCTCCACCCAACCCGATTTGATTCTACTGTCTGCCTGATGCCACCAGCCCAATGGAATCCTGGGTAGATCGTCTGTAACGTAATTCCAAGTTTCTCTTCAGCCTAAATAGGCTCAGTAGGTTTTTCGATAAATCTGAAAGGAAAATGTTAGTTATAGATTCCTTAC
Source organism: Lissotriton helveticus (assembly GCF_964261635.1). Taxonomy (NCBI): domain Eukaryota; kingdom Metazoa; phylum Chordata; class Amphibia; order Caudata; family Salamandridae; genus Lissotriton; species Lissotriton helveticus. The sequence goes on from NC_136067.1 coordinate 103,181,762, forward strand.
CTTAGAATTAACCCCAGGCGTTAGACTGGATCTGGAAAGTTTTTTCATCAGCAGTACCTCTGCACGTCGGAAGGTGGCGTCGGTCAGCTCCGTGTCCGTCGTTGGCGTCGTCGCCGGGATGACGGAGCGGTAGCTACTTAGACGCCGCCCTCGCGCGCAGACGTCCGTTCTTTTTCTGCGCCAGTCAGCGCAAATCCGTAGAGAGACGTATCACTGAATGATGTCGGTTACGGATCTGCACAGCGTGTGCCTTGTTGTCCTGGAGGGCGACCATGACCCCAATTTGTGCTCCGACTGCCAGTGGATGGCGCTGAAGGCTTTGCTGGAAGCGGTCCCGAAAGCTGCTTGAGCGCCGGCAATCAGCTCCCTGCTGTTCGAGGTCCCTGTCGCAAGGGAGGTCAAGGGACCGATCGTGGAGCCATCACCACTCGTCCAAGTCATCGCACCCTGGGTCGGGTAAGTCGAAGCACAAAAAGAAGTCTAAGAAGCATTGTCGCTCTTCGACTTTTCCCCGTCGGTCGGCTGATGCTATGAGGGAGTCTACTCCGGGCTTCCCTCCCTTCCCGGGACCCGGAGCGACTCCCGACCAACTTCATAAGTTTTACAAGGCGATGCATGCCATCTTTGAGCGACCCGTACCTGCTGGCGCGCCTTTGGGCCCTGGGACTTGGTTGGAAGGCCTAGGCCTTCTCCGCGGTCTGCTCCAGCCATGGTGCTGCAGGCCCCCCTTGGATCCAGGCCTGGTTGACCTCATTACACCTCCACCGGTGCCGCTTCCTCCGGCACTGCAACTGACGCCGGTCGTGTCCCTGGCCCCCATCCCGATGTGGAACAAGACTGGCGTCGCCCGATGAAGCATCTGGCGGCAAGAGAAGTTTTTGTGCCCCTGTTCACTCCTGGGGTCCCTTTTCAGCCAGATTGGCAACCTGAGGAGGAAGAAGTGGACTGTGAGGGATCAGGTGACCCTTTAACTGATCAGACGGAGTCTGAGCAGGATTGTGGAGAGGAACAGGGCAATGCCAGTGGTATTGACACATCTCCTGACCTTGGCATGTAGTCTCCTCCTACTGTGGCTATGGAGGAGGGAGCGTCATACGCAGTGGTGTTGTGTAGGGCGGCCGAGGCCCTCGAGCTTCCTACGGTGGCAGTCAGGACTAACCTCCTGACCGAGGTGCTTCAGTCGGCAGCGAGCGCTTCGTAGTCCCTGCTGGCGTTCAATGTAGCCCTTACCGACGTCCTTTGGTGCACGTGGTCCAGGCCCAACACAGGAGCGCCCTTTAATAGGATGATTGCCCAACGCCACCGCCCGGCCCCGGGCGACCCCACTTTCCTCTCCCAACACCCCACCACGGAGATCACCCCGAAGAGCTTGGTGGTCCAAGCCTCCAATTCCAAGAATGCATTCATTACCGCTTTGCCGGAAAGGGAATCCAAAAATCTGGACAATCTTGGGAAGAAAATGTTCTCTTCCGCCAGCTTGGGACTGCGGTCAGTAAACCCCACATGTCTATTGGGCCGTTATTCCCACTCTGTGTGGGATACATTTACGTAGGTTCTGCCTCAGTGTCAGGAGTAGACCCGGACACTGCTCTCCCAGGCTGTCGCCGCCGGGAGGTGTGTGGCTAAGTTTAGCATCCGTTGTGGGCTGGATACCGCCGACTCTCTAGGCAAGACGATTTCCATGTTTAGCCTTTCATCGCTACGCCTGGATGAGATCGACTGGCTTTTCAGGGAATGTCCAGAACACCTTGATGGACATGCTCTTTGATGGCTGTCACCTTTTTGGCGATAAATCAGACAACGCTCTAGAGCATTTCAAGGACTCACAGGCTACGGGCAAGTCTTTGGGCCTCCCCAGCCGCCCAGCGCGGTCTGCTTTTCGCCACTTTCGTGGCTACGGAAAGGGTGGCCACTACGTCCCGCCCAGAGCCACAGGCTGCAGCAAATTCCCCAACCTTCGCACGGCCGGGGACGTGGGAACCAATGCCCTGGTTCAGGGGGCCAGCGGGTGAGCCAGTCCACATACCCCCCTCTGCAGCAGCCTCCAAACCCTCCTAGGGTTCAGGCCCATCAAACGCCAGTGGGCAGCAGGATTCGCCATCACCTCCCCCACTGGCACACCATCACGTCGGACAGGTGGGTTTTGCAAATAGTCTGAAGGAGCTACTCCCTCCCCTTCTAAGCTACCCCTCCAGCCATGCCACCTCAATACCACCGCATGTCAGAGGATCATCTGGCACTTCTCCAACAGGAAGTTCTGGCTCTCTTGGCCAAGGGAGCCATCGAGCGCATTCCTGCCTCAGAAGTAGGTCGTGGTTGCTATTCCCACTACTTTCTGGTACCCAAGAAGAACAAGGGCCTTCGTCCTACCTTGATGTCAGGAACATCAACCGATTCCTCCGGAAGGAGAAGTTCGAGATGTTGACTCTGGCTCAGGTCTTGGCTGCCCTCAACCCAGGATACTGGATGGTAGCGGTGGACTTGCAGGACGCTTATTTTCACATCCCCGTCCTGCCGGCCCACCGGCGTTACCTGCGGTTCACGGTAGGCCATGAGCTTTTTCAGTTTACCGTGCTTCCCTTTGGTCTTACCAGCGATCCTCGGGTGTACACGAAAGTGATGGGGGTGGTCGCAGCTCATCTGCGTAAATCGGGGGTTCCAGTTTTCCCCTATCTCGACGACTGGCTGTTGAAGGCGGGCTCGCCCCAGGCAGTTGTTTCCCACCTTCAGACTACGGCCGACCTCCTCCATTTGCTGGGGTTCTCCATGAATGTACCGAAGTCACAACTGATTCCCTCTCAGAAGCTTCTCTTCATCGGAGCGGTTCTGGACACGGCGCGGTTTCAGGTTTATCCTCCTGAGCAGCGAGTCCAGGATATTCGGGCTATTATTCCAATCTTTCAGCCTCTATCCTGGGTTTTGGTCCGAATGACCCTGAGGTTGCTGGGCCTCATTGCCTCCTGCATCCTGCTGGTCGATTCTGGACACGACGCGGTTTCAGGTTTATCCTCCTGAGCAGCGAGTCCAGGATATTCGGGCTATTATTTCAATCTTTCAGCCTCTATCCCGGGTTTTGGTCCGAATGACCCTGAGGTTGCTGGTCCTCATTGCCTCCTGCATCCTGCTGGTCGATCATGCTAGGTTCCATATGCGGACTCTGCTATGGGACCTGAGGTTCCAATTGGCGCAGCATCAGGGAAATCTGTCCGATTGCGTCCAGATCTCGGAGGACACTGCTAGACCGTTGCAGTGGTGGCTCATGAATCAGGATTGGGTCAACAGCAGATCCCTCTCCCTTCCCCAACCAGAGCACACGGTGGTGACGGACGCATCCCTTCTGGGAGGGGGCGGCCACATGGGAGAGGCGGAGATCAGAGGCCTCTGGTCTCCAGTGGAGTCAGGGCTCCACATCAACCTTCTGGAGCTTCGGCGATTGGTCTTACACCCAAGGCATTCCTTTCCTCTGTCCGGGGAAGATTTGTGCAGGTGTTCATGGACAACACCACTGCCATATGGTACTGTTACAAACAGGGTGGGGTGGGGTCATGGTCCCTATGTCAAGAGGCCCTCCTCCCCTGTACATGGCTGTAACATCAGGGCATATCCCTGGTGGTTCAAAACCTGGCAGGTTCCCTGAACGCCAGGGCGGACAAAATCAGCCGCATGATGGATCATGAATCGCGTCTTCACTCCGAGGTGATGCAAGGTCTCTTTCAACAGTTGGGAGAGCCTTGGTTAGACCTATTCGCCACCGAAGAGAACATGCAATGACAGCCATTCTGCGCATTGGAATTTCCAAGGCGGCACTCCCTAGGAAAGCTTTTTGGCGCGAGTGGAGTTGCGGTCTGTTGTACGCCTTTCCACCTAAACCACTTCTGCCCAGAGTGCTAAAGAAGATCAGGTGTGACTATGCCCAAGTCATTCTTGTGGTTCCGGATTGGGCGCAAAGAGTCTGGTATCCGGAGCTGCTCAACATGGCCATCGATCCTCCGATGAGACTGCCTTTTCAGAGGGATCTTCTGTCGTAGCAGCAGGGGACTGTCCTCCACCCGAACCTGTCCAGCCTCCACCTCCTTGCGTGGAGATTGAGCGGCGAAAGTTGACGTCTTTCGACCTGCCTCCCGAAGTTTGTGATGTAATCTTTGGCAGCCAGACGTCCCTCCACTAAGACAGTATATTCCTGCCGGTGGAACAAGTTTGTGGTATGGTGCACGGCAAAGGCTGTGGATCCTCTTTCTGCCCCTCTTTCTGAAGTTCTCTTGTTCCTCCTTTCTTTGGCCAAGCAAGGCTCTGCACTGGGCACTATCAAAGGCTATCTTTCGTCCATCTCTGCCTTCCTTCGGCTTCCCGATTAGCCTTCTCTTTTCACGTCTCCGCTTGTTAATCGTTTCTTGAAAGGCATAACTCATCTTTTTCCTCCTATTTCCTTCGTTATGCATCAGTGGGACATGAATCTCGTTTTAACCTATTTAATGTGCGCTCCCTTTGAGCCTCTTCACAACTGCCCTTTAAGACTCTTAAGATTGCATTCCTTGTGGCCATCACTTCTGCTTGAAGGGTGAATGAGCTCCAGGCTCTTTCTTCCAAACCTCCTTTACTGTCTGTCCATCCGGACAAGGTGGCTCTCAGGACCCGTCCATCCTTCCTTCCTAAGGTTGTCACTGCCTTTCACATCGGGCAGACTATCACTTTGCCCACCTTATTTCCGCATCCTTCGAAAGAGGAAGAGAGGCTCCACTGTCTGGACCCAAAACGTGCACTTTCTATCTATCTGGATCGCACAAAACAGTTCTGGGTGGATGACCAATTCTTTGTTGGCTACGTGGGTGCCAAAAAAGGTCGGGCTGTACACAAGCGAACCATTTCTCGATGGGTCGTTTTGTGTATTAAAGCATGCTATTCTCTGGCTAGAAAGGAGCCTCCAGAGGGGCAACGCGCACATTCCTGGGACGTTTTCCCGACCCGCCTGAAGATTAGCGATCTAGTCTGCCAGGGCTCACTTCGCTTCCCTGCTTCTCCCTTTTTGCTCCTCCCTCTGCATCTCCCGTCCTCTATTTCAACCAGGATGCAGCGACCGCGCAGCGGACGCGCGCAGCGGGCGCGCCAAAGGCAAGCCTGTCTGCGCCCGTCCGCGCCAAGACCGTGACAGGCGCAGGCCATGCTGGCGATTTCTCTCCGCATATTATCTATCAGGCGAAGGCACTCACAGAGCTCAATATTGAAGCGAGATGTGTCTACCATTTTCCCATGGTGAACATATGGGGCCCTATCTCTTGTAGAACCTGCAGATGGACAATGCCTTGGCCATCTCTGGAAGGGAAGTGTAACTCTGACCCCCCTCAGCAAAGCATCAAAGGAGGGCTTATAAATGCGCGCTCCCTGTGCAAACACAGCCAGGATATTAGAGACCTGATCCTAACCCACCACCTTGATTTCCTTTTTATTACGGAAACCTGGCTTAAAGAGTGGAATGCTCCTGATTTGTCCATTGCCCTACCCCCTGATTATGTTATACTCAGTGTGGATAGGCAAAAGGAGAGGGGGGGAGGCGTGGCGACAATAATTAAAAGTACGTGGAAGCGTCATATGTACAGCCTCAATTACATCAAAGGGGCTGAGAGCATTGGCTTCTCCATATCTCTTCAGCCTTCAACTTCCTTTACCGGAGGACTTATATACCGTCCGCCAGGTAACCCCTCTGGATTCTTGGAATCCATTGGAGAACTTCTAGGACAACAGCTTCTCCGTTATCCCCGCTTCACCCTCCTGGGAGATTTTAATTTGCATTTGGAATCAATAACAGACCCACAAGTAGAGAATTTCCTTCACACATTAGAAATTTTTGGATTATCCCAAAATGTTGTGAATCCCACACATTAAGCTGGCCATACTTTAGATGGCATATGCTCCAACTTTCCTGCACTAGTACATCTTCCTTCCATACCTCAAATATGGACTGATCATTATTTTATTCCTTTTAACATAAGCGTTCCTAGCTTATCTAAAGCTGGAAATAAACTAGCGCGTCAGCCTATCATGTTCACCCAAAATTGGACTGCAATTGCCAAAAGTACTAGGCTGGAGCAAACAGCCCTAGCCCAAATACCGAGTTTGACTGGTGATGTGGAACAAGATTCTCGAATATTCCACACCTGGATGCAGTCCACCACTCATGATTTAGTCCCTCCGAAACATCTTAGGAGAGATGATAAATCTAGAAAGATGAGCGCCCCATGGTACTCGCAAGCCCTTTCAGAAATTCACCTTCAGTGTAAGGAAGGCGAGAGGAAGTGGAGAAAGAACTATGATCCTGTAGCAAAGGATCTCTTTGTAAAAAAAAAAGGAAAGAATATTTCGCAAGCATAAAAATAGCCAAGAAAAATAATTACACTGCAAAAAACTTTGAAGCACATCAAAAACAAAAAACCTTGTTCAGTATAGTGAAATCCTTTACTCATCCTAAAGTGTTGCAAAAGGAAATTCCTCCCTCACAGGTGCTTTGCGATCAGATCGCAGATTATTTTGAGGAAAAAATAAGTCGTATTCAGGATAATTTTCCCCAACCAATCTTATTGAATCCACAGGAAATCAATGAAATCTCGAATATGTCACATGAACCCCTTAGAAGGTTCAGGCCGGCCACCCTCGGTTGTACTAGGGAGGCCATTATATCCTGTAAATCGGGCTCGCCCCTGGATTCATGTCCCCCCTTCATCCTTCACCAAATCGTGGATACTGTCAACCCCTACATTAATAAAATTGTCAATAACTCCCTGAGCTCCGGCCTGGTACCTAAAGATTGGAAAAAAGCTATAGTCAGACCATTAATGAAGAACCAAAATAAAAGTTCATTCGACTTAGCGAATCTCCGTCCCATCTCTCTCTTACCAATTTTGGGTAAGATAACAGAAGCTATAGTCCATCAAGAGCTTTCCAATTTTGTTGAACAGAATCATATTCTGCATCATAAACAATCGGGGTTCCGGCCTAAGCATTCGACGGAAACTGCCTTACTGGAACGGACTGATTCCATTAAATTTTTACAAGATGAGGGAAAGAACGCCGTCTTGATTTTACTTGATTTATCGGCGGCGTTCGATACCATCTCCCACGAAATACTCATCGATAGATTGAGAAGTGTCGGCATCATTGATAGTGCCCTCACCTGGATCAGTTCGTTCCTTTCGGAAAGAACACAAGTTGTATCTTTGGGCTCTTTCCTTTCCAAGGAAAAACAATTTAATGCAGGAGTACCCCAGGGCTCGATCTTGAGTCCCCTCCTTTTTAATTTATATATGATGCCCCTGATTTCCATCATTGAGTCATATGGCATATGTGTCACTTCTCATGCAGATGATACCCAACTGATTGTCTCCCTGGATAAAAATTCCAACTAAATTTCCAAACCTGTTTGACGGAGACTTTCAGGTGGATGGATAACAACCATCTTAAATGTAACTCAAGCAAAACGGAAATCTTGCCCATGGGGACAAATGTGGAGTTTTGTCCAAACAAATGGTGCCTTCTGCAGTTGAGTCTGCAAGAAACTTAGGCATCCTCTATGACTCGTCGTTATCTTTTAACCCAAATGTGAGAAATCTAGCTGGCTGCTGTTTTAGTGTGATAAAATCTTTGAAGAAATGTTTTGACTTCTTGCCTATTGAGTCCAGAAAGTCTGTTGCAGTTTCCTTGATACTCTCACGTCTCGATTAGTGCAATAGGCTGCTGGCAGGAGCAAAAAAAAAAAACCCTGCAGAAATTACAGAGTATTCAACATGCAGCCGCTCGGCTGGTACTCAACCTCCCTAGGCAATCTTCAGCATCCGCAGCACTTAAAACTCTGCATTGGCTCCCGATTCATAAAATAATCTTTTTTTAAATCCTATTGACCACTTTTAGATCCCTAAATAACATCGGTCCTAAGTATTTAGCAAATAGACTCACCCGCTATAATCCCAGCAGAGTCCTAAGGTCAGCAGGGCATAACCTCGCAAACACACCAAAATTTCTCCTGAAAAGGAAAGGCGGAAAAACATTTACTGTTTTGGCCTCCAAAGCATGGAATGCCATGGCCATTGTTCTGAGAACGCTGCCCACAGAGTCCATTTTTAGGAAGAGACTTAAAACTTGGATCTTTAACTTAGCAGACTCATACGTGCTGAATGCAATCTAGCGCGCTCTCACTACATTCAGCCTATTTCTTATAGCGCCAGTATGCTCCTTTCGTAAGTAACATAACATAACATTCCACCAGGGCGATGGCAGCCACTTCTGCCTTGGGAATAGGAGTTCCTCTAAATGACATCTGTCAGGCAGCTACATGGGCATCACTGCACACGTTTATGAAACACTACTGTCTGGACAGCCAAGTCCGGAGAGACGGCTTCTTTGGCCGTCCTGTTCTCCAGGACTTTCTGGTGTGATCTTGGTTCGCAGACGGGTTGATAATGCTGGGGTATCTAATCTGAGGTAGGCAATCTACAACTAACTTGTTTTTTTAAGATGAATGAGTTCCTTACCTTCGGTAACAATATATCTGTAAGAAACATTAGTTAGTTATAGATTCCTTACCGCCCCACCCATCCTCCCCATTCTGCTAACTGATTTCTATGATTAAAGATATCCTTTCAGGGCGCTAGTTTTGTGCACCAGTGGTCAGTGTCTTGTATGGCTCTGCGTTTCTGGCGTGGAAAGTTTAAGTAGCTACCGCAACTTCATCCCGTGACCACAACGCCAACGATGGGCCGTACACAAATGGGCTATCTCGAGATGGGTTGTCTTGTGTATTAAAACCTGTTATTCTCTGGCAAAGAAGGAGCCTCTGGTGGGGCTGCACACCCATTCCACATGGGTGACGGCTGCCACTATGGCATTGGGACGTGGTGTCCCCTTACAAGACACCTATCAGGCAGCTACGTGGGCCTCGCTGCACACTTTTACTAAGCACTATTACCTGGACAGCCAAGTCCGGAGAGACAGCTTCTTTGGCTGTTCTGTTCTCCGGGACTTCCTGGTGTGATCTTGGTTCGCAGACCCACCACTGGGGTTGGTATTGCTGTGGTATCTATTCTAAGGTAAGGAATCTATCACAACGTGTTTCTTTCAGATGAACAAGTTACTTTCCTTCGGTAGAGATCTATCTGTAAGAAACATCAGTAGTGATAGATTACTTACTGCCACACCCATCCTCCCCGTTCTACAAACTGATTTCTAGGCTTAAGGTCATCGCTTTCAGGGCCCTAGTTTCAATGCACCAGTGGTCAGTAGCTTGCTCTGTGTTCCTGGTGCGGAAAGTCGTGTACAGAACTGACCGCGCGAGGGCGGCGCCTAAGTAGCTGCCATGACGTCATCTCGGCGACCACGACGCCAACGATGGACGCGGTGTCGCATGACGCCACCGTCCGACGCGCAGTGGTACTGCTGACTAAAACTTTCTGGATCCAGTCTGACGCCTGGGTCGAAATTCTAAGGTAGGGAATCTCACTATTAATGTTTCTCACAGATATATCGTAACCGAAGGTAAGTAACTTGTTCATTAAAAAGAGTAAGGTGCAGTGAAGATCCCTTGTGACCCCACATTTTGCAATACTCATGAGGTCGTCATTGCTAAGCCGCAGAAATGTGGATAGGTCTCCCTTTGCCAGGTTAGGCAGTGCCTTGCTGTGGCGTGTATCCCTGTGCTCTGACTCCCTCGAAAGTATCATAAATACTCCTCACTTTACCAAGACGGTAGCTGGCTAGCATGTTGTATCATGTCTCAGAGGGAAGAGGGTCAGAGCCCATGTTTGCTGGTTTTAGAAACAGTGACTATTTTGTAAAGATCCTTAGAAAAATTAGGTGAGCTTTCCTTATTGTATATGTTTTTTTTTATATATACATATATAGATTAGTTTGCTTATTTCATTATAGCTTACCCTCCGCTTCCTTTCCCCTTTTTTTTTGCATTCTTTTTTTATATTCAACAAGTTCTGCTAAAAACAACAAAGCCTGTCCCTGAAGTCGAGCAATCTTGCTCAATTTGATGGATATTAATGTATCTAGTGAGTCTTCTACCTATTTGTTAAATGTTGTATACATTTTAGACACTTAAAAAAAATACATACATTTCAACAGTTCACAGCAGTACATACAGTTCAATGCGGATAATCAATTACATCAGTGAGAATGTATAAGTGATCAGCAGAGTTAGAAAAGTGCAATCTGACTGATGGGACTTTGTCACAAATTTTACATCGACTGGAATAGGCTTGCATACCAGAGCAGCCACCATCATCACGCCCTCTCAAATGCAGTGGTTGAAGTGGGGGAAAAAAAGTAGGGGAACTGTGGGTGGAGAATCAGGGGGCGGGAATAACCGAAGATTGGACCAGTGGGCGGAGTCAGGGGTGTGGCTAGAAATGGCAAAACATTCCAATTTTTAGTACGTTTAGCATTTCACTGACCAGTTACAGCTTATAACGTTATTTAATTCAAACAATGGAAAAACATGTTTATTTTAGGTTTAATTCAACAAAAAGCAAACACTCATAGAGAATGCAGGTTTATGTAAAGCGTGCAACATATGCAAATCAGTCTTGATCCTGCGCCCAATGGGAACAGTCCAGCCCAAACTGCCAGGCCAGGTCCTCCCTGAACTGGAAACAAGCATCTTAGGACTGGTTTCGGGCTTTCAGCCCTCATCAGCCAGGATAGCTTGATTCCAGTGGCATGGAGAGCACGAGACCCACGTCTGGGCATACCCATCCCACTTGGGGTGACAAAAGCAAAAAGAACAACTGATGGACAGAATGCAGAACAATGACATACATACACCCCAGTACAGAGATCTGGGCCTAAATCCATTGTTTCTTTGCTCAACATGCCATTCCAGTTTGGACCCAGCCATATGCAAATCAGTCTTGATCCTACGCCCAATGGGAACAGTCCAGCCCGAACTGCCAGGTCCTCCCTGGACTGGAAACAAGCATCCTAGGACTTGTTTCGGGCTTTCAGCCCTCATCAGCCAGGATAGCTTGATTCCAGTGGCATGGAGAGCACGGGACCCACGTCTGGACATACCCGTCCCACTCGGGATGACAAAAGCAAAAAGAACAAGATGGACAGAATGCAGAACAATGTCATACATTCACCCCAATACAGAGATCTGGACCTAAATCCATTGTTTTTTGCTCACCATGCCATTCCAGTTTGGACCCAGCTATATGCAAATCAGTCTTGATCCTGCACCCAATGGGACCAGTCCAGCCCAAACTGCCAGGTCATATGTATTCAAGTGTACTTTCATTCGAGAAGTGAACACAAAGCAGTACCCACTGAACTATGCACATAAAATATTGCTCTTTGATATGCATGGTACACGTTCTTTGCAGCAGGCATATTACCCCTCTGCGCTACCTTAGATGAGTAAAACAGCCACTAGACAAAACATACTCCCATCTCTCTCCAGCAGGTACATTGATCACCAAAGTTATCTTGGCACTTGTATTGTTGACCAAAACCTGCTGAATATACAAAGAACTTTGCTGTGTTTTTAAAACTCCTGCACTTGTACAAAACCGGTCCCCCCAAACTAAACTGGCCCCTACCCTTCTAGTAGCCCTGGGAAACGCCTGATGTCTGGAACAGCCAGTCCGGCATAGTTACCTTTTTCAATGCAATACTGCAGATATGTATACTTATTAGATATAAACGTCATGGATCACTGTTAGTGTAAGATACAGATTCTTCCTGAATATCCTTTGAATTGGGTTCCTGCCTGAATGACACACATGAGCATTTTGGTACACAAAAGAAGGTATCTGGGTAGACCTCTGAGGTAAGCACATTAATGTGATTCATAAGGACCCTCACACAGGACCACTTACCCTTTTGATCTTCCTGTGCAATTCCTGCCTGTGCTTAACTATGCATAATCTTTTGGCAGATGTTTTAAAGTTTGCACCTTTAACATAATCTTTCTAACAAGCAATATAATGTTTTTTAACTTCTAGCCAATTTTGTAAATTTTTTAGGGCCATGCCGAACAGAACAGAAGTAAAGGCAGAATGCATTCATGGCATCTGCAGTCCTGTGACTTTGAGTTGAAGAGAAGTTGTATTGTGCAGAGATGGGTTTGGGTCCAGGCCGGGGAAACTCCAGCCGAACCCTTACTGAGGCAGAGGTTCCTGTGTTGTGCCAGAGGCTAAGCTATCCTCTTGCTGGTTCAGAGTCCCGCTTGCCATAAGTGGATTGGAAGCAGCGTGACCTAGACTGTGCTTTGTCAAGGCAGAGGATCACCCAGCTCTTTAGAATAGAAGCTGTGTGTTCTGCCTCTTCGTGGCCTTTCTACTAGTTCAAGATTTGGCGGAACTGTCTAATCCCAAGTCTCTTGTGTTATTCAATGTGTTTCCAGTTTAGGGCGCACAGGTACTCCGTTCAGTGTAGTCAGTTTGTTAAAATAAACTAGTTTGTGTGCCTGTAGATAGAAGGAAAGGGGGAGGAGGTTGTGGGCACTCCAGACTAGGGTGGGCAACTGTCATGGGTGCAAATTCAGGATGGTGAGTGTAAGAGTTCAGGACAAGGGGTCAAAATTAAGGACAAAGGTCAAGAGAGAGATGGTTCAATAGAGAGGAGTGTTGTCTCAGTAGCAGGGATTGTGAAAGAATCTGTAGAGGGGCACCAGCAGAGTTGTTCGTGAAGGGTATGCATGCGCACAGATTTACAAGCGCTCCCGGCACACTTACAAACACTTAATTGGAGCCTCTCAGATCTACACACATCTTATGTCACACTCACAAAGACTTGCACATGCGTACCTCAGATTTACACAAGTCTTAATGCGAACTCACAAACATGTTCATTCGAGTATCTGAGATTTGCGCAGGTTTTATGACACGTGCACTCACAGAGGATTACACTGTAGCCCCTTCGATGTACACTGGTGTCATGGCACACTCACATCAGCTTGTTCTGGAGCATCTTAGATTTCCCAAACTTCCCAGCACACTCGCAGGGGCTTGGGCTGGAGTACCTCTGGTGTACACGAGTCTTATGGCACACTCACATAGACTTGCAACGCAGCACTTCGGATTTACACAAATCTTATGGCATACTAGTGCTTAATTTGAGCCGGTGGGGAGCACCAGCACTTATTTTTGGGCACCAAAGAGCAAGAGACTGAAAAACGAACAAAGCAGAAAGATAGAGGAAGAGAATGACGAAAAACCCACGATAAAGGGAGGAAGCAGGAGTGTGTAAGGATGAGGGGACAGTTGGTGTCTGGCAGCAGAATAAAGAGGCCTGAGGCTGTTTCAAGACCACGCATCCTTGGCATTCAGTACGCTGATATTTAATTGCACCGGCCGTGGGGTTCAGAGCAATGTTTTGGGCACGGGCACTTATTCTATTACACATTAAGCACTGTGGCACACCCAGGGGGCTTGAACTGGAGCTTTTCGAAATGACACAGCTGTTATGGCACACTCGCAGAGACTTGCTACAGAGCACCTCAAATGTACACGCATTCCATGGAGAACTCACCAATGTTTGCACTGGTAAAACTCTGATTTACACGGGTATTAAGGCATGCTCTTGCCTGATTGCACTGTGGCGCCTCAGATTTACACAGATCTCATAGCACAAACACTTATACTGGAGCATCCCCAATTTGCACGGATCGTATGGCAGACTCACAGAGATTTACACTGGGGCCTCTCTAGATTGCACTGACCCTGTGACAGACTCACGGAGATTTTCACTGGGGCATGTCCAGACTGCACTGACTCTGTGGCAGACTCACAGAGATTTACTCTGGAACATCCCCAGATTGCACAGATCGTATGGCAGACTCAGAGATTTACTATGTAGCATCCCCAGTTTGCACGGATCGTATGGCAGACTCACAGAGATTTACTATGGAGCATCCCCAGTTGGCACGGATCGTATGTCAGACTCATAGAGATTTACTATGGAGCATCCCCAGTTTGCACAGATCATATGGCAGACTCAGAGATTTACTATGGAGCATCCCCAGTTTGCACGAATCGTATGGCAGACTCAGAGATTTACTATGGAGCATCCCCAGTTTGCACGGATCGTATGGCAGATTCATAGAGATTTACTATGGAGCATCCCCAGTTTGCACGGATCGTATGGCAGACTCATTGAGATTTTCTATGGAACATCCCCAGTTTGCATGGATCATATGGCACACTCACAGAGATTTACACTGGGGCATCCCTAGATTGCACGGACCCTATGGCCCACTGACAGAGCCGCGCACTGTCCGGAGCACTTCATATTTACACAACTCTAATGGAGAACTCACCAGACTTGCACTGGTGCAACTCGGTTTTACACAGCTCTTATGGCACACTTCCACTCGGGCATCCACTGACGCTACTCCGGAGATATCTATTGTCTCGTGGGTGCAACAATTATATGACTATGGTAAAAGCAAGCTGAGCACCTTCTTAAAGTTCGAGAATAATTTATCACAAAAGTGCACTCTATTTCAGAAATGTTGCAGTGAGAAAACAAAGGGATCCCGGTAAAAGTCAACAAAGAGCTCAGAAGCCCTAGAGAGCAGTCCCCTCCGATGACTTCTGTGGGAAGTCCAGAGGTTCACCCCTGTAGCACACTCTCTGTTACTGTGTTTGTGCAGGACTTTAACTTCAGGTTTAGACATTTGAAGTGGGATAAAACATAAAGGAGAGCTGGATTACTGTTGCAGCTGTCGATCACTTTTGGGCATTTTCACCAATGCAATTACCACCAGCAAAAGTCTGGGGTAGTGGTTGACGATAGTATGCACTTTTCACCAAAGGGAGCTCAATTGGCTCACAGTGAGAGACAGTGAAGATGTTGATACTTCTCCCAGCCATAAAGCAGCTAAACACTATTCAGTTCCAAGAGCAGCGCTATACGAGTGCAAGTTCCTTCCACCCTTCATCATTCATTTATTCATAAGAGGGATGCGAGACGGCTGGGGGCGGAGGCACACATACATAGGTCGAGTTAAATGAAGATTAAGAGGTAGCCATAGAGAGGGGCAGTGCGAGAGAGAAGCAGAAGAGAGAGAGAGAAAAGAAAAGAGAGAGGGAATAACAGGAGTTCTAAAGCTACAGGGGCGGAACGGGGGAGAGCGCTATGGAATAATAAAGAAACAAACAGAACGACAGAGATAATTAAACAATGAAAGAAAGAGACGTGGAGAGGGAAGCAGGAGACGGAGAGAACGACCGATGGAAAGAAAAAGACAGAGTCCGAAAAACGATGCAAGAAATAGGGTTTAGTTGTCTATAAACAGGGACACTTGCAATTATGTGGCTAAAGAAGACCAAACTTGGCCACAGGCGGCATTTCTATGTCAGTATTATTTACAGCATTATCCTTTTCAAGGCAGTAATACTATGTGAGCAAAGGGTGCGCTTTATTTGTAGCAGCTCAGCACTTGTATGGAGGGATTCACAGTTGAAAGGTGAGCAGTCAAACCTACCAAGCGCTTTCATCCTTTTGAGGTAGAAACATTTTTCTTTGAAAAGTGTTAATTATGCAGTATATTGTGCGTCATGTGACAAGTGGGGCAAACAGATAATTAAGCGGAAAACACTATGGTCGTGGAATCACTCATTCTAGTGGCCTGTGGTAATTCAATTCAATTCCATTCATTTATATAGCGCGCTACATACCCAGAGGGTCTCAAGGCGCTTAAGGAAGGGTGGGGGAATTACTTGTCGAATATCCATGTTTTAAGATGCTTTCTAAATGCTAGGTGGTTCTGAGTAAGGCGAAGGTGAATGGGAAGTGAGTTCCAGGATTTAGCCGCTAGGTAGGAGAAGGATCTTCCTCCCATGGTGGTTTTGTTGATGCGAGGTACAGCAGCAAGGGCTTGATTGGAAGAGTGCAGCTGGCGGGAGGGGGTGTAGAAGGAAAGTCGTGTGTTGAGGCATTCTGGTCCAAGTTCGTAAAGTGCTTTGTGTGCGTGGGTTAGGAGGCGGAATGTTATCCTCTTATTGACGGGGAGCCAGTGGAGGTTTTTCAGGTGACCAGAGATGTGGTCTTTACGCGGGATGTCTAGTATGAGTCTGGCTGATGCGTTCTGGATGCGTTGGAGTTTTTTCTGAAGTTTTGCGGTGGTACCGGCGTAAAGGGTGTTTCCGTAGTCCAGGCGGCTTGTAACCAGTGCGTGGGTGACCGTTTTTCTAGTTTCGGTGGGGATCCATCGAAATGTTTTTTTAAGCATGCGGAGGATGTTGAAGCAAGATGATGAAACGGCGTTGACTTGTCTGGTCATCGAGAGTGAGGAGTCCAGGATGACGCCCAGGTTCCGTGCGTGGTCCGTCGGGATGGGTGCTTTTCCAAGGGCCTCTGGCCACCAAGAGTCGTCCCAGGCGGAGGGGGAGGAACCTAAGATAAGGACTTCTGTTTTGTCTGAGTTCAGTTTCAGACGGCTGTGCTTCATCCACTTGCTACTTCTTTCATTCCTTCATGTAGGTTGGTTTTGGCGGTGTTAGGGTCTTTGGTGAGTGAGAGGATCAGTTGAGTGTCATCAGCGTAGGAGATGATGTTGAGGTCGTGTTGGCGCGCGATGGCCGCGAGGGGGCTCATGTATACGTTGAAGAGGGTGGGGCTGAGTGAAGATCCTTGTGGCACGCCGCAAATGACTTCAGTGGCCTCTGATTTGAAAGGTGGGAGGCGGACTCTCTGGGTTCTTCCGTCAAGGAACGAGGTGATCCATTTCAGTGCTTTTCCTTGGATTCCGATGTTTCTGAGGCGTTGTAACAAGGTGCTATGACAGACTGTGTCGAAGGCTGCGGAGAGGTCGAGGAGGATGAGGGCGAGTGTGTCGTCGTTGTCCAGTAAAGTTCGAATGTCATCTGTTGCTGCGATGAGTGCGGTCTCAGTGCTGTGTTTGGCTCGGAAGCCGGACTGTGAGGGGTCGAGGGATTTGTTGGTTTCGAGGAAGGCGGCGAGCTGGTTGTTGACAGCTTTCTCGATGACTTTGGCCGGGAATGGAAGAAGCGAGATGGGGCGGTAGTTTTTGAGTTCGGTGGGGTCAGCTGTGGGTTTTTTCAGAAGGGCGCTGAGTTCGGCGTGTTTCCAACTTTCTGGGAAGGTGGCGGAGTTAAGGGAGCAGTTGATGACGTCTCGGAGGTGTGGAGCTATGATGGAATCAGCTTTGTTGTAGATGTGGTGAGGGCATGGGTCTGTGGGGGATCCTGAGTGGATGGAGTTCATCAGGCGGATGGTGTCCTCAGTGGAGATTGGGTTCCAGTCATTAAGGATGTTCAAGGGGGGTGAAGGTATGGCAGAAGGTTGGGTGGGTTGGTATCCGGGTTTGTTGTCGAAGCTGTTGTGGATGTCTGCGATTTTGTCGTGGAAGAATGAAGCTAGGGAGTCGCAAAGGGTTTGAGAGGGAGTGATGTTGTTGGAGTTGGCAGTGGGGTTGGTGAACTCTTTGACGATGTTGAATAGTTCCTTGCTGTTGTGGGCGTTGTTGTCTAGTCGGTCTTTGAATGCGGCTTTCTTGGCAGTCCGGATCAGTTGGTGGTGTATGCGGGTGGCGTTTTTGAAGGCGTCCCTGGTGCTGGTGTTTGGGTCTTTTTTCCAGGTCTTCTCAAGGGAGCGTCATAGTTTCTTGGATTTCTTAAGATCCTCGTTGAACCAGGGGGCGTTTTTGCTGCCTAGTTTGATTTGACATTTCTTCAAAGGTGCTAGGTTGTCGGCGCTGTTGGTTAGCCATTGAGTGAGGTTAATGGCTGCTTGGTTGGGGTTCGAAGCGTGGGCAGGGGGGTTTTGAAGAAGCGATGAGGAGATCTGGTCGATGCTGATTTTGTTCCAGTTTCTTCGCAGAGTAGGTTGAGGATGGTTGTGGGTTGTGGTCTTTTTGTAGGTAAAGTGAACGCAGCTGTGGTCCGTCCAATGGAGAACTGTGGTGTGACTGAAGGAGATGTGTTTGCTGGAGGTGAAGATAGGGTCGAGTGTGTGACCTGCGTAATGAGTGGGGGTATTAACAAGTTGTTTGAGTCCGAGGTTGGCGAGATTGTCCAGAAGGGTGGTGGCGTTGCTGTCGTTACTCTTTTCCAGGTGAAAATTGAGGTCTCCCAATAGAATGTAGTCCTTGGAGGGGAGGGCGTGTGGGGTGATAAAGTCAGTGATGTCTTCACTGAATTGTGCACGGGGTCCTGGTGGTCTGTAGAGGAGGGTGCCTCTGAGTGTGGTCTTGGGGTCGGTGTGGATCTGGAAGTGAAGGTGTTCGGCGGTAACGAGGTTGTCCTCTGAGCTGGTTGAGACGCGGATGGTGTTCTTATGGATGATGGCGATGCCTCCTCCTGTTTGTTTGGCGCGGTCCTTACGGATGATCTTGTAGCCGTCTGGGATGGCTGTGGCGATGTCTGGGGCTGATGAAGCATTCATCCATGTTTCTGTTAGGAAGGCGACGTCAGGAGAGATGGTGTCTAGTAGATTCCAAAGGTCGATGGCGTGTCTGTGGACCGATCGGGTGTTGAGCAGGATGCATTTTAGGTGGTTGGTGTCAGAACTCTGTTTGGTGTTAGTGGATGAGGAGTTGGTCATGGTGCCGTCATACTTGCAGGAGTTGCATGTGAAGGGTCCATGTGTGCGTCCAGGAGCGGCTTGGGCGCAGTTGGGGAGACGACCGGGGTTAAGGGCTGAGAGGGTTGCGGCGTCGTACGTTATGCGGGCGGAGTTGATTTTGCGGGGGCCAGGGGGTTTGGCGCTGGGTGCGGTCCAGGCGCGGACGGGCGTAGACGGGCTTACCTTTGGCGCACCTTCGGCGCGCATGGGGCGCGACCTCTGCGCGTATACGCTGCGCGTAGAGGTGTTTGACTTATATAGGCGGATCAAGAGGGGAAGGGGCGAGGTGGGGTCAGCTGGGAGGCGGGGGCGGGGTGGGAAGAGGGGCTGAGAGGCTGAACAACAAAATGGTGGCAGCAAAAACTCGACCAGGTCAACAACAACTGCAACAACACAATCAGGGCTATGCAGGAATAAACAATTAAGTCTATACAGTCAGCGCTACGATCCAATTCAGTTATTAACACACGTTAAGCAGAGCGGGTAGTTGGGATCAGAGAAGCGCTACGGACAACTCAAGCTGCACTTGAATATTTCTATGTACGGGCAGAGAAGCGCTGCAATGTAAACAGGCTGCAATTACATATATCTATGCACGAGCAGGGAAGCGCTACGATCAGATCAAGCTGTGCTTAAATATTTCTAAGTGCGAGCAGAGAAGCGCTACAATGTAAACAAGCTGCACTTAAATGTATCAATGCATGAGCGGAGAAGCGCTACGATCAGATCAAGCTGAAATAAGTGAAGGGTTATAAAAACAATTCTGCGCTACGATCAGATCAATCAGCAATAATAGAAGGGTTAACAATGCAATTCTGGATCAGGGAAGCACTACGGGGTCCGAGAAGCACACGTAGTGGAGCGCTACGATACCAGTGCAGGGAGCGGCCGCTTCTGAGCCAGTCAGGGCGGTCACAGCGCGGGGTCAGGCAGGTCCAGCTAATACTATCCGTGGGAGGTGGGGTCAGCTGGGAGGCGGGGGCGGGGTGGGAAGAGGGGCTGTGAGGCTGAACAACAAAATGGTGGCAGCAAAAACTCGACCAGGTCAACAACAACTGCAACAACACAATCAGGGCTATGCAGGAATAAACAATTAAGTCTATACAGTCAGCGCTACGATCCAATTCAGTTATTAACACACGTTAAGCAGAGCGGGTAGTTGGGATCAGAGAAGCGCTACGGACAACTCAAGCTGCACTTGAATATTTCTATGTACGGGCAGAGAAGCGCTGCAATGTAAACAGGCTGCAATTACATATATCTATGCACGAGCAGGGAAGCGCTACGATCAGATCAAGCTGTGCTTAAATATTTCTAAGTGCGAGCTGAGAAGCGCTACAATGTAAACAAGCTGCACTTAAATGTATCAATGCACGAGCGGAGAAGCGCTACGATCAGATCAAGCTGAAATAAGTGAAGGGTTATAAAAACAATTCTGCGCTACGATCAGATCAATCAGCAATAATAGAAGGGTTAACAATGCAATTCTGGATCAGGGAAGCACTACGGGGTCCGAGGAGCACACGTAGTGGAGCGCTACGATACCAGTGCAGGGAGCGGCCGCTTCTGAGCCAGTCAGGGACCGAGGCCGAGGCAGAAGCTAAAATCGGCCAATAAATGCAGAGACAGACAGGAAGTCTTGAGAGGGAGCGTGACAGAGAGGATGAATAGCAGATTCTATAGACAGAGTGACAGACAGAGAGAGCGCAAAGGGGGAAGATGGCTTAAGCAGAAGACCATATAAACAGAGACCCCGGACTGCGCCAGGTGGGCACAGAGCAGTCCAAGCGCCTGAACCCACAGAGCCAGCCACCGACACATCTGACCACTACTCCAGCCTCCTAGGCTTGCAGACTCACCTGACCTGAGGGCTGGGCCTGGCCAGCAGGTAAGCTTCAGAGGTCGGTAGGCGCGAGCGGGCCGGCCGGGCAGGCAGCAGAAGCAGAAGGCAGGAGCAGGGCAAGGGGAGGGGGGTGGGGGGAGCACCCAGATACCAGAGACACCTCATGCAGATCTCACTGGCATATGCTAACGGCAGGCAGCGGGCGGGCGCATTGTCATTCCAAAGGGGATAATCAGCCTCAATCGGAATGACAATGGGCCTGCCTGCAGTCTGTGCTAGCTCAGGGAGGGTCTGCTGCAGCCTCTGGAGTTCAACAGAGAAGTGCGAGCAGCCCCTGGAAGCTGAAAAAAAGTTATCGTTTTAAGTTGGACTATTCTTGCCGTCCCGGGATGCTTTTTTAAAAGAAAGAAGTAGGGGAACGGACTGAAATAATTTTTAGAAGTAGGGGCAAGCCGTGCCCTTCCGTCCCCGCCCACTTCTACCGCTGCTCAAATGTAACTAGTCCTGCTCAATTACATTAAACATTATTCAGCAAGTATTGTTTATACAAACCCCAAAAGCTTTTTGGGTGGCTTTGCGGAGGTAGTAGTTCACTGAAAATTTCAGACTGTCTGTTGCAAAAAATCATGTCTCTTTCCCACTCAGACTTTGAGGGTGGAGGACCGCGTGCCCAGCGCAACGCTACCCGCCGCTTTACCAAGAGCAAACCCAGACCAATGAGTTTCCTGGCAGAGGTTTTGTATATCCCAAGAGGGCTCATAGAGGGTCCGAGGCAAGCGGAGTTGCTATCACTTCACCCAGCTCTCTAAATATTTAATTCCAGAAAGCAGCAATCTGGGGACAGGACCATGCCATGTGGAAGAAATTTGTGCCACTGACACTGCAGCGCTCACAGCAGTCTGTCTTTTTCAGCCCATATCTGTGGAGTGGTGCTGGTGTGGATTAATCTATGCTTGCCGTTCAATGATACCGATTGGATGACCTCGCAACAGTATCTCCATTTACTGTCTATGGGAACCCCAGATCTAGCTGTAATTGTAATCTAGGCGGAGGGTAATTTGTTCGGTAATATTCCTGCAATATGGTATATATAAATTAGAGATTAGTTTATGCGGAGGTTTGGCGTGAAGGAGATAGGTGAAAGAGGAGAGAGTGAGAGCCTCTAGAAAATCGTCACCGAGCAGCACCTTCATGGTTTGTCAGGCTCTGAAATAATGAAATTGTGTAGTAGGAGTAGAATTACTTAAGGTGGTTTCCCAGCTAGCTATGTCTAGTTTAGATCAGTGGCGAGTAGACCTCGACTGCTGGGCTAAGGGTGTTTTATTTCCTATTATTGGGATAAAAAATGGGATAATAAAATGATCTGAACAGCAGACAGTAAGAGTGGCTTTTACTGTCATGCAAGGGATGTAGTTAAAGATTGGATCGAGAAGATGTTCTCTTTTAAAAAAAAAAAAAAAAAGTTTTATGCCCAGCGATGTAACCAATTGGGAAAGCTGACTGGCCGAGAGATCATGTATGAAATTTAATGCACATTCCCAATCTTATCATCAAGGTGCTGATTTAAGTCACCTAACAAAGTGAAATTGACTTTCTGACGGCTTTGTTTGGCAAATATATTGTTAAACAAAACAATTGGTTCTGTCTGGATGATTTCAATTGCTTTCAAATATTTAAGAAGCATAAATTGTTCTTGTAACATATACCAATGATTTAAGAAAGAGTAGCATGAACATAACACACACCAAGGTAAGAATTCAATAATATATTTAGAAAGAAGTATCAAATATTCAAGGCTGTCGCAATTTACAAATTCAATTGCAAAAGGGTTTAAGTGACTGTGGTGAAAAAGTGACGTGTGGTGATTAGTGATATAGACAGTACACTATACAAAACAAAATAAACTTACAATCAAAAAGGGAAAACTTTGTTTTTCCTTATGATTTTTGCACATATGCTTCAGGATCCATTGATAAGTTAAACTGTGATCATGAGCGTTGTGCAGACATATGTCGACGTTTCGACCCCGTAAGTTGCGCAAAATGTAAAATGCGTCAAGGTGGGTCTTCTTCAGGACAGGAAGGGGGGATGGGCAGCTTACGGGCTTAATTGGAAAGCTAAAGCAGGTGTGTGTTATGCAACAGAAAAAATAATTTGACTGTTTAAATGTCGGAGTGAAGCTTACTAAAATGCAGATTCTCTAGTATGTCTGCAAGTGTGAAGGGCTTCTGATTCAGGTAGTGGTTTATGATTGAAACCTCTCAGTTCTCCACCAGCCGGTAAGAGCCTAAGAGAAAGTGACAAACTATTTATTCACTCGTAGGGAGGGTATGGACCAAAACAACTACCAGGCCCTGGTGCTTCTCGATCTCTCCGCCGCCTTCGACACGGTGGACCATTCCATCTTACTTTCCCGTGTCGGAGCGGCGGGGGTCGGGGGTTCAGCCCTGGTTTGGCTATCATCCTTCCTGAGGGACCGCACCCAGGCGGTCCGGTTGGGGGACTTTTCAGCCACCCAACTCAAGGTCACTTGTGGTGTTCCCCAGGGTTCTTCTTTATCTCCTCTCTTGTTCAACCTCTATATCTATCCTCTGATCTTTGCACTTCAACAACTGGAGGTCACCGTGTATAATTATGCGGATGACCTCCAGCTTATCTTTTCTCTTTCCCCGTCTCCCCACTCTATTTCCAACTTTCAGACTATTATGATTTTCATCAAGGACTGGATGGACCACAACCATCTGAAGTTGAACCCTGATAAAACAGAACTGGTCCTTACGGGTGGTCCCTCCAGTCCCTGGAACTCTTTATTCTGGCCTTCTTCCCTAGGATCCCCTCCCACTTCTTCTCCCTCAGTTAAAACTTTGGGCATTAAAATCAATAACCAACTTAATCTTCATTCACAAATTAATTCTGTTGTTCCTTCTTGTTTTCTCGCTCTTCGAACTATTCGCTCTGTCTCTCGTTTCTTTTCTCCCCTTGCACTTAAACTAATCATGTCCGCTCTGGTGATCTCCCGGCTGGACTACGCCAACGCTCTATACAACGGTATACCGGCGTATAGTTTGCGGAAGCTCCAGCTGGTTCAAAACCAGGCGGCCAGATTGGTGTATGGCCTCTCTCGTTCCCATCACTCCACCCCTTTACTGAAGGCATTACACTGGCTACCGGTTAGGGAGCGATCCCTTTTTAAAACTGGCTGCATGGTTTTCCAGGCGCGCCAGGGCACGGCTCCTGCCTTCATCTCTTCTTTGTTAAAAGAGTATACCCCTGCCCGTGAGCTCCGCTCATCCACCCAATCTCTTCTCCATGTACCCCGCTACCGACGTAAGAAATGGGGCGGAACCAATTTCTCATTTTTGGCACCATCCTTTTGGAACTCCCTCCCCGATCACCTACGTTTGGCTAGACATTATTCCCTTTTTCGAAAAGATCTCAAGACTTTTTTGTTCACCCAGGCTTTTCCTAATGTACTTTGATTTTAATTTTCCCTTCACTGGTTTTTTTTCGTTCCTACTGCTAAATTAGTTTCCACAAGCGCCAAGAAACCGCATGGTGAATGTAGCGCTATACAAATATTTTAAATTCAAATTCAGTGTTGCTATTATCTTTATTAAATAAGGGAAAGGAAGAGGGAAAGTCAGTCTGAGTTAAGGCATACCTCAATGTATTTCTTTTAGACGACTTCCACCCGTCTGTTGGAGTCTGGATTGGTGGCCATTCAAACGATTTACTGAAAAATAGTAAGTGAAGGGGTGTGTAAATCAATCGACTACAAGGACGCTTTTAAACGCGAAGACGCGCTTCTGAAAGTGTTCTCAAACGTGTTCTTACCGTGATCTGGCGGAATGCGTCCATCCGGCACTCGCATAGTTCAAAGAGTGAGGCCGGAGAGTTAGGCGGGTAATTAATAGCATTCTAAGCGTGACCGCAACGTGCACGCTCGCCCGTATCAGTAAGGAATGCGCTGAACGTAATTTGGAAAACAACGTGCACCCAAGCTGCAGCATCTTAATGAGGCTGTCAGGGGACCGGTTGCTAGGGGTATGTTTAAAAGTGCATGTACAATAGAATTGTGTGAAAGAAGACTTGTGTCTGCAGTTTCCACGATTTCACAATTCTGGCATGAACTATAATGGGCATCTTATTCCGACATTGATGCTCAGTCAATATGACGCTCTTAAGATTAACATACAACATGTCTACAGCGTATGCTTTACCATGAGTTATGCATCAATTTACACGTTATTGAAAGAAAAGGTTAAAATTGCGTGAAAAATTCCCTGGTGTCAGCAATTTAAATGACTTAACATTATGGCAGGGATTATAATGGGCATCTATGTCCGACATTATTGCACAATCAATACGACGCTCTGAGGTTATCTATGGTGTCAACAGTCCGCACTTTAACATGAGATATTCAATGGTGAATCTAGTGCCGAATAAACAATATGGCAAGAATTGGGGCACAGTAATTATATGATGTATAAAGCTATTAATAGCATGTAACTTTCACACATTTATACATTGGTGTTTGTATAGAGGTATGCATTGCAGATGGAATATATGGCAAGTGTACACCTGGATGTAAAGTGGCTTTATATAAGTGTTTAGTGATTTTCCAGTATTCTAGAGTCTAACCATTTGTCTGTATATTTCCTTAAGTTCATTTAACCCTGTATTTCCTGAATCCAAGAGATGGATCCATCTGCATTCTTTAAGATTTAGCAGTTTGAGTATGCTGCCTCTTCTGGGATGAAGAGTGGCCTTCTCCAGTACCCACCATTGTAGGCCATCCGCATCATGATTGTTTTTGGAAAAGTGCTCTACCAAGGGAACTCCCTGGACCATGCAGCAGATTCTACTGTGATGTTGGAGAATCCTTGTCTTGACCTTTTGAGTGGGTTGGCCAACATAGATTCTGTTGCAGGGGCATCGTATGGCATAGATGACGTTATGACTGTTGCAATTACTGTGTTGCCTTAGATGGTATGTTTTTCCAAAATGCTGAAATGATAAGCCAATTATTGCAAACTCAGAGGCTTTGCAGGTGCTGCATTTAAAATGACCAGTTAATGGTGGTAAATTGAGTTGGCTAATGTCCAGTGGTTTCTCAGTTTCAAGATAAGAGCTTACAACATAGTCTTTGACATTTTTGGCTCTCTTGAAGGCAAATAGAGGTTTCTCCAGAATCCCAATTTCAGTGCTTATCAAGTTCCAATACTTCAGTAGTACTTTCTTTATTTTGTAACTGCGTGTCTTGAACGTGGTCACACAAACCAACTTCTCAATGACTTCCGCTGGCGTTTGTATCTCAAGGAGAGTCTCCCTAGGGCGGTACCAGGCCCTTTTTCTGGACCGGTTTAGCAGGCCTTTCGGATATCCACGGTCCCTCAGTTTTTTAATGAGAAGATCTGTCTCTTTGTAGAAATGACTTATTTTCTACCAATTCTGTCGTAGTCTTAAAAATTGTCAATATGGCAAATTGTCTCTGAGACTTCTTGGATGGTGGGAGTCAAACTTCAGGGTGGTATTGCACTCTGTAGGTTTTCTGTATAATGTGTTAAAGAGTCTTTCGTCTTCGTTCTGGAAGGTGATATCCAAGAAGCTGATGGCCTCATTGTTGTAAGACATGGTGAATTGTATGTCAGGTGTACGTGTTAAAGCGCGTACTGTTCACGCCATAGATGTCGTATATGTTAATAACCTTCGAGCGTCGTATTGATTGTGCATTAATGTTGGAAATAGATGCCCATTATAATTCATGTCCTAATGTAAAGTCATTTAAATTGCTGACACACGTGATTTTTTTACGCAATTTTAACCATTTCTTTCAATAACGTGTGATTTGATGCATAACTTATGGTAAAGCATACGCCGTAAACATGTTGTATGTTAATCTTGAAAACATTAGAGCGTCATATTGACTGAGCATCAATGTCGGAAATAGATGCCCATTATAATTCATGCCATAATTGTGAAATCGTGGAAACTGCATGACGTTCAGCGCATTCCTTACTGACACGGGCGAGCTTGCACGTCGCTGTCACGCTTAGAATGCTATTAATCACCAGCCTCCCTCTCCGGCCTCACTCTTTGAACTAAGCGAGAGCCGGACGGACGCATTCTGACAGATCACGGTAAGAACACGTTTGAGAACAATTTCAGAAGCGTGTCTTCACGTTTAAAAGTGTCCTTGTAGTCGAGTGATTTAACCACCCCTTCACTTACTATTTTTCAGTAAATCGTTTGAATGGCCACCAATACAGACTCCAACCGACGGGTGGAAGTCATCTAAAAGAAATACATTGAGGTATGTCTTAACTCAGGCAGACTTTCCCTCTTCCTTTTCCTTATTTAATAAGTAAAGATAATCGCAACACTACGAGTGACTAAATAGTTTGTCACTCTCTTCTAGGCTCCTACCGGCTGGTGGAGAACTGAGAGGTTTCAATCATAAACCGCTACCTGAATCAGAAGCCCTTCACACTTGCAGACATACTAGAGAATCTGCATTTTGGTAAGCTTCACTCCTCCATCTAAATGGTCAAATTGTTTTTTCTGCTGCATAACACACACCTGATTTAGCATTCCAATTAAACCCATAGGCTGCCCATTTCCCCTTCCTGTCCTGAAGAAGACCCACCTTGACGCATTTTACATTTTGCACCACTTACGGGGTCGAAACGTCGACGCACCACATATGTCTGCACAACGCTCATGATCACAGTTTAACTTATCAATGGATCCTGAGCATATGTGCAGAAATCATAAGGACAAACAAACTCTTTTCCCTTTTTTGATGGTACGTTTGTTTTGTTTTGTGTGTATTGTCTAGATCACTAATCACCACATGTCACTTTTTCACCACAGTCACCGAAACCCTTTTGCAATTGAATTTGTAAATTGCGACAGACTTGAATATGTGATACTTCTTTCTAAATATATTATTGAATTCTTACCTTGGGGTGTGTTATGTTCATGCTACTCGTTTTCTTAAATCATTGATACATGTTACAAGAAAACTTTATGGTTCTTGAATATTTGAAAGCAATTGAAATCCCGACCGAACCTATTGTTTTTTTTAATAAGTATACCCAGGTTCTGACGGACACCAGGTCGCTCCATTATTTTTTCTAATGGAAAATAAATTGAGCAGAGCATGTGTAAACTGGGCATCTGGCTTTAGAGGGGCAGTTAACAAGAATTCTGGAAAAAGGGTAGATACGGGAAATTTCAATCATAAAGCAGAAGCTTTCACATCCAGAGCTTGTATTGGGGTGAAGTTTTCTTTAAGATGGTCTTTAGGAATTATTGCAACCCCACCACCAACTTTATTCAAACTATTTCATCTGTCTATAGTATAGCCCTGAGGGAGTGACACGGAAACATCAGTAAGACAATCTTCTCTAGGCCAGGTTTCAATGAGGAATAATACCTCAGGCTTATTGTTTGTCCTTAGGAAAGGCAAATATCTGTGTGATGGCCCTCGTTAAGTAGTGAGTCTGGCTTGACAACTGAAGCGCTAACAAAAAGGGCACCTCCAGATATCCTACTAATGGCTGCTGGCACAAAACATGGCTTCAAAATAAAGTGCAGTGCTTAAAACTCCCTCGCCCTGTTGCCCAACAAACTTCAATTCAGGGATATAAAAGCTTTACAGAGAGGCTAAAAATATTCGTATTGAGACGGTTATAAATGATAGAACACAGCATCATAGTTCAAGTTAATAAATAAAAAGACAAACCTGAAAGACACGTCAAATAGTGAGGCCGGCTTGACAACTGGATCGCTAACGAAAATGGCACCTCCAGATGTCCAGTGTCGAGGGAAATATTAAGAGATATGAAGATCCTCAAGAGAATCCCTGAGTGTGTATACCCATTTGTGCTAGAGCATCGCAGACTGTCAAAAGGCCTGGAACATCAGCGCATAATGGATGCTTTCTTGGGAACGTAATACATAGTTTGAGTGCAAGGAAAAGTTAATAGATGGCCATCCTGTCCATGCCTAAGAAATCATAATAACCAAGGATATATAGAAGGAAGCACCCTGGTAAACCTAATTAACATATCCAGAAATATTTGCCGTAGTGGAATCACGAAGAGAGGAGTTTCAACATTCCAGGAAGAGCTGTATAACTGGTGGGGTGACAGTGCTTAAACTCTATTGAACCAAATGACCACTGCATAGAAGAAAGACCCCTTCACCATAACAATTAATATCTGGTTCAAAGGCTTAGAAGGAAAAGGGAGAACTTGAGTCCTCAGCACTAATTCCCAAGGTAACCCATCCTTCGATTTCTCTTACCTGTGGGGATGGTGACCAAACACCACTTTACTCACAGGTAACTATCAGGGCACAAGAGGGTCTCCTTACAAAATAGGTGTAAATCTCTCAACTCTATCTTGTGACCCAAGAGCAAGTGAAATTACAAATGCAAGGTCGCTGTTAGGCCTGAGGAATATAGTGTGCCAGAAAAGGCAACCAGGGTTTGAGATATAAATCTTGCCAATGCTTGTTAATCGAGTGAGGACAGTAGTGATGATGGCAGATTAGTCTTGACTTCTTGCTAAATGACTTTCATCTGTATCTGCACAACCATTCCAAAGTAACCCCCTATAATTTCTCACTAACAGCAATTCGATATGTTTATCGTACTGGGGCCAAGATGTTGATCTGCCAGTATAAGTGGAAGCCTGTGAAGAGCACTGGAGCTGGAACACTTTTCAGAGTGGGTACTGGCTTGTGACATTTGTTCACTGAAATCACAAGGCTTATGAAAAATCTTTATTTTGATACCAGTGCATTTACTAAACTCCTGCAGCAGACTGGGGAAAGGCCTCGTATTCAATTTTGTGTTAAAACGAGGCCCAGTGGTGCATTTTGGGACATATATGTATCTATTCATAAATCGGCTTCAATGAAGGACAAACGTTTCAGTGATGTTATGTGAAGTAAAATGGCATTTCATTACAGCCCCTATGCGGACGCTCAATGCGTTTATCTTTCATTAGTTGTGTGTATTTGAATGTTTGCACTTGGGAGTCACGCAGTTTCCCATGAACAAGAGTTTGTTTCCATCGCAGTTCAGAATTTCAATAAATGTGCTTCATTTTTGCTTCCCTGGCTGATCTATTCTGAACTGTGCGTACAGTTCATTTCCCGTTATTTAAATATCTGATAGACTTCTAGTCACAGTCTCCAGACATCAGACTGCATCTGGACATTTTTTTGTGAGCACTACCCCAGCACACCAGTATGTGGTGTCATCTAGCGCTGCGTGGTGTCTTCCGCACCGAAAGTGACATGCGTGGTGCCTATATAAGCACTGACGTTTGTTCTTTTTGCACGAGTCCACCCAGATCCGGAGAGAATTACCCCCAGTTATTTGTTGACTTTTTTGACTTTTTGTCCAAGTCTTTTCTGAGAATGTCTCCTGGTGGGGCAGGTATGTCAGCTAGGAGAGCGGTCTTCAAGTCCAGCTGCAATTGTCACAGACAGATGTCGGTGACGGACCCGCATCTTGTTTTATGCCAGTGCCTCGAGCGTGTCCACGACACAAAGACCTGAATTGACTGCTGCACCATGCACCCCACAGCATTGAGGCAGGTCTCTCTCAAGCTCCTTGCTGCTCAACGCCACGGCGATCGAGAAGGTGGTTCCGGGATCGGTCGCAGAGCCCAAGATCCTCGCATTCGAAGTAGTCTTTGGGTGAGTCCCACCTTAAGAAGAGCAAGATATCAGAAGTCTCCAACTAAACCCAATCCGTCAAAGTCATCCGACGAGGGAATGTCGTCATTCGAGGCCAGGATCTGTGTTGAGCATGTACCTGAATGGCTCAGTTTCTCCCCGCGTTGCCGGAGCGACCCCTCACCCAACTCCACGAGTTCTATGAGGCCATGCCCCTCATATTTGGGTAACCCGTTCCTGCTGGCATGCATTCGTCCCGATGGTTTGGTATGGCGTCCACTGGTTCTCCACCGGCGGTTCAGTTCCTGTCTCCAGTTGGGCCCTTTGGATCCTCGGATGGAGATTTTCCTCTACCTCTACCTTCCACCTGTCCTGATTCTCCTGGTGCCCTTTGGCTGCACAATCCCCATTCTGATCCCCGACTACGACACGGAGCCGGAGGGGCGTCATCCAACTCCAGCACCAACAGGAGCCATGCCTTCCAGGCTTGAGCCCGAGCCCTATTCCTATGGGCTAGGACTCTGGTAGGAATGGGGGTAGGGGGTCACTTGACCCTGAAGAATACCAGGCCCTAGACCCTAATATGGACTGGTGTGAGGATATGGGGGATGCCAGTGGACAGGAAACTTCTCCACATACTGGCATGGTCGCTCTTACTGTGGCTAGAAGGAGGGACCCTCATTTGCTATGGTGGTGAGAAGGGCAGCAGAGGTCCTGGACCTTAGTTTGCCCTCATTGGCAGTCAAGACTAACCTCTTGACGGAGGTGCTTCAGCCGGTAGTGACACGTCAGAATCACTTCTCCCATTTAACGAAGCCTTCACGGATGTCCTGTTTGGGACTTGGTCTAAAACCTGCACGGGGCTCCTGTGAACAGGACGCCACCCTGCCTCAGCAGACCCCAATATCCTCAATACCCCACCCTGGAGAGCTAGGTGGTCCAAACTTCCACTTTCCATGTAAATCCTGGCCCATTCCCTACCACTCTACTGGATAGGGAATACAAAAGGGTGGCCAACTTAGGAAAGAAAATGTTTTCTTCCACCAGCCTGGGACTGCAGTCTGTGAACACCATGTGCCTTTTAGGGTTGTTACACCCACGCTCTGTGGAATTCAGCAGCGTAGGTGCTGCCCATGGCCCCTGAGGAGGCCCGGGCCTCACCTTCCTAAGCTATGGCTGATGGGAAAGTTGCAGCAGAGTTCACGATCTGATGTGGACTGGGCTATGACTGACTCGCTGGGCAGAGCGGTTTCTTCGTC
This sequence comes from Lissotriton helveticus, assembly GCF_964261635.1. Taxonomy (NCBI): domain Eukaryota; kingdom Metazoa; phylum Chordata; class Amphibia; order Caudata; family Salamandridae; genus Lissotriton; species Lissotriton helveticus. Next base: position 103,213,133 of record NC_136067.1, read on the forward strand.
AGTGGCCATGCAGCGCCACGCCCAGCTGAGGATAACCGAGATATCCAAGCATCGTTTTTGGACATGCCCTTTGATGGCTCCTGTCTCTTCGGAGACAAGGCGGACTCAGAACTGGAGTGCTTTAAGTACAGCAGGGCTACGGCCAGGTCATTGGGTCTTTCCATGCCCCCTCAGCAACCCGTCTGCTTTTTGTAGCCTTGGAAGGGGCTTCTAGCTGCATCTATACCCTTCCAGTCTTCGTGATATGCATGCTTCCTAGCCTCTGCGTGGCTGAGGAACGGTACCCACAGGCCCAGTGTGTCGGGCAGGCAGCGGTCGAGGCAGTTACCCCCCCAAGCCCCCTTTAGTTTTCCCTCTCACTATCATGGGCACGTAGTGGCCGGCAGGATACGCCTTCGCCTGTCCCACTGGAGGTCAATAACATCAGACCACTGGGGTTTTCAAATTGGCCGTAGGGGCTTCTCCCTCCCCTTCATGTTTTTCTCTCCACCCATGCCAACCACTTGCTACAAGCTAATGGAGGACCATCTCTTCTGGCTCTGCCTGGAAGTGATGTCTTTTTTGGGCAAAAGAGCCATTGAGAGGATGCTGACACCAGAAGTAGGTTGTGGTTGTTATTCCCGCTACTTTCTGGTGCCCAATCAGGACTGAGGCCTTCTTCCTATCCTAGACCGGTGCCTTCTCAGTTTCTTCCTCAAGAAGAAGCTCAAAATGCTCATGCTCACTCAAGTCCAAACTACCATGGACCCAGGAAACTAGATGCTAGCATTGGACTTTCAGGATGCAGACTTCCACCTTCCTGTCCTGCCTGTCTACAGTTGTTACCTGCAGTTCACCTTGGGCAACAAGCACTTTGTTTCCTGTGCTCCCTTTTGGCCCTTCAGGTGTTCACCTAGGTAATGGCGGGGGTTGCAGCTCCTCTGCAGAGATCAGGCGTGCCAGTCGTCCCCTATCTCAATGACTGGCTGGTGAAGGTGGGCTCTATCCAGACTATCTTCTCCCACTGTCACAACAAAGGAGCTCTCCCACCTCCAGACTATAGCGGACTTCCTGCATTTGCTGGGGTTCACTACCAAAGTCACACCTGAATCCTTCTCAGATGCTCCCTTTCATCTGAGCTGTTCTAAACATGCTACTGTTTCAGGACTATCCTCACAACCTGTATGTCCAAGATATTCAGGCTGTGATAGTGGTGATCTGAAAGAAACAGGTTAGTATTAGATTCCTTACCTTAGAATACCCCCAGGCGTCAGACTGGATCCAGAAACTTTTGCGTAGCAGTACCCTTGCGCGTCAGTAGGCATCGTCTGCGGCTCCACGTCCGTCGTCGGCGCCGGGATGATGTCGCCGGAGTACTTCGATGCCGCCCTCGCGCGCTGACGTCAGTTCCTATTTTTTCCGCGCCAGCAAGCGTCAATCTGGGAACAGTGGTACCTTTAGTCACTTTTTGACCAAACTTTTTGATCTCTTTTGATCATTTTTCGAAGTCGAACGACTCCGACAGTGCCAGTAGGGATGCATGGGTTCAAGCCCTGCGTCGACTGCAACCGACTGATGTCGGTTACCGACCCCCATCGCCGGTGTCTTCATTGCCTGGCGCCCGCCCACGATAACAGGTCGTGCCCCAACTGCCGGGCCTTGATGTCGAAGGCTAGGCAGTAGCGGTCCGGCAAGCGCCTCGAGCTCTGGCAGTCGGCCCGTGCCGTTCGAGGTCCCGGTCCGGAAGGAGGTCGAGGGACTGGTCGCGGGGCCGGAGTCATCACGGCTCGGAGGATCGACACCACTCCTCGAGCTCCAAGTCCTCAGGTAAGAGGCACAAGAAGTCGAAGAGGCGACATTGCTCATCCGACTCCCCCCACGTCCACCCCCCCCCCCGAGGCTCGCACGACGCGGCCGGGGGTTCGGGTGACACCGCCCACACGGCTCCGCTGTAGCAGCAGGCATCGCGGCCTGCTCCATACCCGCCGGTCCCTGGGCAGAACGCGACGCCGGGGGAGATTGAAGCCTTCCTCTGGACACTTCGCCAGACACTGGTTTTGTCTCCCCCCTCCTACCGTGGCTACGGAGGAGGGGGCAGCCTATAGTGTGGTGTTGACGAGGGCGGCCAAGGCCTTATCCCTTGAACTCCCCGACGCGGTGAGGTCCTTAAACCGCAAGCAAGCTCGGCGGAGCCTCTGTTGCCGTTTAATGAGGCCTTGTCCGACGTTCTTCTGGGCACCTGGTCCAGGCCCGCTACAGGTCCCCCTGTAGATAGGAACGTGGCCAGACGCCACCGCCCGGCTCCGGGCGACCCTTGCTTCCTGTCCACCCACCCCACCCCCGAGAGTCTGGTCATTCAGGCCTCTACCTCCCAGACCACATTCCCAACGGCTCCTCCCGATCGGGAATCCAAGAGGTACGAACAATATGGAAAAAAGATGTTCTCCTCCCTGAGTTTGGGGTTGCGGTCAGTTAACACCGCGTGCCTCTTGGGCCGTTATACCCACTCTCTGTGGGACACAGTCGCGGCCGTGCTGCCACAATGTCCGGAGGAGGCCCGGACTAAACTCGCCCAAGCCCTTGCGGAGGGTCGAGATGCGGCACGGTACTCCATCAGATGTGGACTGGATACAACGGACTCACTGGGTAGACCGATGGCAACGACGGTGGCGATTCGTAGCCACGCCTGGCTGAGGTCCGCCAATTTTTCGGCTGATGTCCAAAATACTCTTATGGACATGCTGTTTGATGGTCGCCGCCTCTTTGGCGACAAAGCAGACAGTGCGCTTGAGCGCTTTAAGGATTCCAGGTCTACGGCCAAGTCCTTGGGCCTGTCGGCCCCGTGCCAGAAATCTACTGCCTTTTGCCCCTTTCGTGGCCACGGAAGGGGCGCCCCCACACGTCCTGCCAGCCACGGGCCGCAGACTAACATCCAGCGCGGTGGCGGACGTGGTGCCCGCCGTGGCGGTGCCCGGGGACAACGGCGAGGCCAGTCCACATCCACCCCGCAGCATCCGCCTCAAAACCCTCCTAGTCCGAGCTTTCAGGCTCACGAGACGCCAGTGGGGGGCAGGGTTCGCCATCACCTCCTCCACTGGCACGACATCACATCGGACAGGTGGGTGCTGCAAATCGTCCGAAGGGGCTACTCCCTCCCCTTCGAGGCGACTTCTCGAGCCATGCCACCGCAGTACCACCGCATGGTGGGGGATCACTTGAATCTTCTGCGGGAGGAAGTTACGGCCCTCTTGGCCAAGGGGGCCATCGAGCGAGTTCCTGGGCCAGAAGTAGGGTGTGGTTGTTACTCCCACAACGTTCTGGTTCCCAAGAAGGGCAAAGGAGGCCTACGCCCTATCTTGGACCTGCGGAAGGTCAACGGCTTCCTCCGGAAGGAGAAGTTCAAGATGCTGACACTGACTCAGGTCTTAGCTGCCCTGGACCCAGAAGACTGGATGGTAGCATTGGACTTGCAGGACGCGTATTTCCACATCCCCGTCCTGCCTGCCCACCGGCGCTACCTGCGGTTTAACGTAGGCCACGAGCACTTTCAGTTTACCGTGCTCCCCTTCGGCCTTACCAGCGCCCCACGGGTGATCACGAAAGTGATGGCGGTGGTCACAGCTCATCTGCGCAGGTTAGGGGTGTCAGTCTTCCCCTACCTCGACGCCTGGTTGTTGACGGCGGGCTCGCCCCAGACAGTCGTCAGCCACCTCCAGACTACGGCCGACTTCCTGCAACTGCTGGGGTTCTCCATCAATGTGCCGAAGTCGCACCTGTGCCCCTCTCAGAAGCTCCTCTTCATCGGAGCGGTTCTAGACTCGGCGGAGTTTGGGTTTATCCTCCCGAACAGCGGGTTCGCGATATTCAGGCTCTGATTCCGATCTTTCAGCCTTTATCCCGAGTCTCGGTCAGGTTGACACTGCGGCTTCTGGGGCTGATGGCCTCCTGCAGTGGGACCTGAATTTTCAGTGGGCCCAGCATCAGGGCAACTTGTCCGACCATGTCTTGATCTCGGAGGGCACTGCAAGACAGTTGCAGTGGTGGCTCACGGACCGCAATTGGGTAAGTGGCAGATCCCTCTCCTTTCCCCAACCGGAGCACGTAGTTGTGACGGACGCATCCCTCCAGGGCTGGGGTGGCCACATGGGAGAGGTGGAGATCAGAGGACTCTGGTCTCCGGCGGAGTCCCAGCTCCATTTCAACCTTCTGGAGCTGCGGGCGATCCGACTTGCACTGAAGGCATTCCTTCCCTCTGTCCGGGGAAGTGTAGTGCAGGTGTTCACGGACAACACCACCACCATGTGGTACTGCAACAAACAGGGCAGGTGGGGTCGTGGACCCTTTGCCAGGAGGCTCTGTACCTCTGGCAGTGGCTGGAACATCAGGTCGTGACCCTGGTGGTTCAACACCTGGCAGGTTCCCTGAACGCCAGGGCAGACAAAGTCAGCCGTTGGTGCATGATGGATCACGAATGGCGTCTGAACTCGGACGTGGCGAAAGGCCTCTTTCAGCAGTGGGGAGAGCCTTGGTTAGATCTATTCGCCACAGAAGAGAACGCGCAATGTCATCAGTTCTGCGCGTTGGAATTTCCAAGGCAGCACTCGCTCGGAGACGCTTTTCGTCACGGGTGGAGTTGCGGTCTGTTGTACGCCTTTCCGCCTATACCACTTTTGCCCCGAGTGCTGAAGAAGATCAGGCGCGACCGGGCCCCAAGTCATTCTTGTGGCTCCGGACTGGGCACGGAGGTTCTGGTATCCCGAGCTCCTCAGCAGGTCTGTCGATACCCCGATTCGTCTGCCTCTTCAGGAGGACATTCTGTCGCAGGGGACGGTCCTCCACCCGAACTGTCCAGTCTCCACTTACATGCGTGTAGATTGAGCGGCGGCAGTTGAGGCTATTTGACTTGCCTCCTGAAGTCTGTAATGTCATTCTGGCAGCCAGGCGTCCCTCCACAAAATCGGTATACGCCTGCAGGTGGAACAAATTTGTGGCATGGTGCACAGCAAAGGCTGTGGATCCCCTTTCTGCCCCTCTTTCAGAGGTTCTCCCCTTTCTTCTCTCTCTTGCCCAGCAGGGCTCTGCTCTGGGCACTCTAAAGGGCTACCTCTCTGCCATTTCCGCCTTCTTAAGGCTACCTGATCAGCCCTCTTTGTTCAAGTCCCCGGTTGTAAATAGGGTTTTGAAGGGCATCACTCATATGCTTCCTCCAGTACCTTTCGTGATGCCTCAGTGGGACTTGAATCTTGTTCTGACTTTTCTGATGTGCGCTCCCTTTGAGCCACTTCATAACTGTCCTCTTCGCCTTCTTACTCTGAAGACTGCTTTCCTGGTTTTCCATCACCTCTGCCAGGAGAGTGAGTGAGCTCCAGGCCCTTTCTTCTAAGCCCCCTTTCCTTTCAGTCCATCCGGACAAAGTTGTGTTGCGGACAAAACCCTCTTTCCTGCCCAAGGTAGTCACAGCTTTCCACATTGGGCAGTCCATCACTTTGCCCATCTCCTTTCCGCCTCCGCATCCCTCAAAAGAGGAAGAGAGGCTCCACCGTCTGGACCCAAAACGTGCGCTCTCATTCTATCTGGATTGCACAAGCCAGTTCTGGGTGGATGACCAACTCTTTGTTGGTTACGTGGGCGCTAAGAAGGGACGGGCGGTGCACAAATGAACCATTTCTCGATGGGTCATCTTGTGCATCAAGGCTTGTTACTCTTTGGCTCGAAAGGAGCCTCCTGTGGGGCTTTGTGCCCATTCCACACGGGCCACGGCGGCTACTACTGCCCTGGGCCGGGGAGTCCCCTTGCAGGACATCTGTCAGGCAGTTACGTGGGCCTTGCTGCACACGTTCGCAAGACACTACTGCCTGGACAGCCAAGTCCGGCGAAATGGCTTTTTCGGCTGTTCCGTTCTCCAGGACTTTCTGGTGTGATCATTGGTTCGCAGACCCACCACCGGGGTTGGTATTGCTGGGGTATCTATTCTAAGGTAAGGAATCTAATACTAACCTGTTTCTTTCAGGTGCACAAGTCACTTACCTTCGGTAACGATATATCTGTAAGAAACAGTAGTTAGTATTAGATTTCTTACCGCCCCACCCATCCTCCCCGTTCTGCGAACCGATGTCTAGGGTTAAGGTCATCCCCTTTCAGGGCCCTAGTTTTTATGGCACCAGTGTTGGTTTTTATCATGGCTCTACGTTTTCTGGCGCGGAAAAGCTGCGCATAAGAACTGACATCAGTGCGCGAGGGCGGCGACTAAGTACTCCGGCGATGTCATCCTGACGCCAACGACGCCGGACGCGGAGCCGCAGACGACGCCTACCGACGCGCAAGGGTACTGCTACGCAAAAGTTTCCGGATCCAGTCTGACGCCTGGGGGTATTCTAAGGAAAGGAATCTAATACTAACTACTGTTTCTTACAGATATATCGTTACCAAAGGTAAGTAACTTGTGCTTTAGTCCTCTATCCTGTATTTCAGTGAGACTGACGCTGAGGCTCTCATGGCCTCTTGCATCCTGCTTGTGATACATGCCCAATGGCATATATAGGCTCTGCAGTGGGGCCTGAAGGCCCAGTGGGCGCTGTTAAGGGAGTATCTCAGGCATGGTCCAGATCTCGTAAGGAACTGCAACAAAAATGTAGTGGTGGTTAACACACCGCAATTGGTTCAGCGGCAGACCCCTCTCCCTTCCCCAGCCAGATCTTACTGTAGTGATAGATTGGTCATTTCTGGGATGGGGTGGCTGTCTGGGAGAGGTGGAGATCAGAGTCCTCTGGTCTCTGGCTGAATCTAGACTCCACATCAACCTTCTGGAGCTCCAATCAAGGAAAGGTTAATACAGGTGTTCATGGACAACACCACCATATGGTATGACAACAAACAGGGCGAGGTGAGTTTGTGGCTTGTCAAGAGGCCCTGTCTCTCTGGGCATGTCTTGAACGTCAGGTTATATCCCTGGCGGTATAACACCTGGTGGGCTCTCGGAACAGCAAGATGTCGAGCAGGTCATGAATGGTACCTCCATACGGAGGTTGTGCAAGGTCTCTTTCAGCAGTGGTGGAAGCCTTGGTTAGACCTGTTTGCCACTGCCAAGAATGCACAATGTCAGCAGTTCTGCACTCTGGAGTTTCTAAAGCGACTGTCGCTTAGAGATGCTTTTCATCTCAAGTGGAGCTCAGGCCTCCTGTACACCTTTCCACCCATATCTCTCCTACCTAGCACTCTCAAGAACACCAGGAATGTTTGAGCCCAAGATCGTCTGTCGCAGCAGCAGGGGAGGGTTCTCCACACAAGCCTGTCAACTATTTGCCTTCATGTATGTAGATTGAACAGCATCTGTTGAGCCCTTTCGACCTTCTGCTCGTGGTGTACTGTTATTTTGGAAGTCAGGCGTCCATCCACTAAAACGCTGTACGTCTACCGTTGGAGCAAGTTTGTGGCATGGTGGGCAGAAATACTGGTTGACCCCGTTTCTGCCCCCCTCTCTTAGGTACTTATCTTTCCTCTTGTGCTGCTGGGCTCCCGCTCTGGGTTCCTTAAAGGTTCATCTTTCTACCATCTCTGCTTTTCTGGGGTTGCCTTATCTTGAAAGGTTTTCTACACGTTTCCTCCTTCGCCCCTCATCATGCCTCAGTGGGACCTTAATTTAGTCTTAACGTTTTTGATGTGCGCTCCGTTTGAGCCCTTGCACAACTGTCCTCTAAGGCTCCTTACCATCAAGACGGCCTTCTTGGTGGCAATAACATCGGTCTGGAGGGTCAGTGAGCTTCAGGCTTTGTCATCCAATCCTCCATACCTAAACATTTACCTAAGCAGCTGGTTCTATGTACGAGAGCCCCCTTTCTGCGAATGTCATCACTTCCTTTCATGTAGGCTAGTCTATCACCCTGCTTACTTTTTATGCTCTGCCACACCCCTCCAAGGAAGAGGAGCGACTTCACCATCTGGACCAAAAAACAGCATTGTCATTCTACCTTGACCACACAAGAGGGTTGCTGGTGGACGTTCAAGTCTTTGCAAAGATGGGAAAGGCCGTGCAGAAGTGGACTGTCTCCTGATTGATCGTGCTCTGCATTAAGGTCTGCTACGCATTGGCCAAGAAGCACCCCCACAAGGGTTTTCGTGCTCATTCCACTAGAGCTAAGGCTACGACCACTGCAGTAACATGCAAATTGCGGTCCTGGATATCTGCCAGATAGCAACGTGGCTTCTTCCCTCACATTCACAAAGCATTGCTGCCTGGACAGTCTGGTTTGCTCGTTTGGTCCTGCAGGACTTTCTAGTGTGAAGCAGTTTCGCAGGCCCACCTCCGGGGAGGTATTGATTGGGTATGTATTCTATGGTAAAGAATCTGCGGCTAGAATTTTTAATCTGATGAACAAGTTACTTACCTTCAGTAAAGCCTTATTTGGTAGACACTCTGCCTAACCACATATTCTTTACCTACCCACCACTCCTCCCCACTCTACAAATGGAATTCCAGGGACAGGGTTTTCCCCCTTTCAGAGCCCTAGTTTTCCATACTAGTGGTCAGTGTTTTTGTGGCTCTGTGCTCCTAGCGTGAAAAGTTGTGAAAAAAAACTGACGTCCATGCACTGGGGTGGTGCCTATATAGGCTCCACTCGTCCCTTCTGGCATGGACGACACAGACACCACGTAGAGCCGAATGATGCCACCTACTGCTGTGCAGGGGTACTGCTCACAAAACGATTCTGGATCCAGTCTGACTCCTGGAGATAATTATAAGGCAAGGAATCTGTGGCTTGATAGTCTCTACCAGATTAGGCATTAGAGTTATCAAAGGTAAGTAAGGTGTTCTGTTGTGTGACATCCTACAGCCTTTACTTTCACACTCGCTGTACCCCAGCAAGAACTGTCAACTAATTCACTTTAAAATTTCTCTCACTGGGGGTGTGGCCAAGATGGCGGCGTGAGCAGATGCCGACGGCCTAACTAAGCACCGGCTTTTCGGCCGTTTCTAGCTACAGTCGGCCACTTTTTCACAGGTCACTGGGCTGCCTGAGTTGTGCTTTTTCCTGGGGGCTGTGACGGAGGCCGGGCAGAAGTGCTCCGCCGGGATCCCGGGCCTGCCGCCAGGACTGAGCTGAGAGGCCTTGTGGAGGACGGCGTATCGCTCAGGGAACGGCGTATTGGGCCCCCACTTCATTTGCTGGCCACGGTGGCTAATGTTGAGGACCCAGCCTGCTGGAGGAGTCCTGTGCAGCGGAAGCACCTCACGAACACCGTGGTGGCGGCCCGGAGAGGTGTGGCAGATGGAGCACTCAGGTCGCCATTTTGAGGCCCGGTTTCCGTATGGACCCGGGGTGTGAGTGGGACCTTTGGCGAAGGTGGCGTCCCTAAGTGAGCGGTGCCGGCGGCTGTCGTGTGGCGCATGAAGAGCGGTGCCTTCAGCGCCGACTAGCTGGGTCGGAGGACAGGTTCCCCCTGACGGAGCTGGCTGCTGAGTGCCCAACCTGGTGGGCGGCCGCTGAGCATTGGAAGCCCGTTGGTCTGCGCCCAGCTAGTTGAGTGCGGCGAGGAGCGGCGGCTGCTGCGTAGCGTTTGTGAGAAATTGGCCTGATATATAATGTTCACTATTCTAGTGAACACTTTGTATCAGTCCAAACAACCCTTATTGATGTTTGGTTGTAAGTCAACCTGATAGACCAGCTATCCTAGTAGCATGGACACGTGCAGTCTTTAGGCTAAACTCTAGAGGGCGTGTTAAGCCAGCTGTTTTACCATCACATTTACCCCTTGAACACCAAGTGAATGGACACCACACAAGTTGTTATGAAAAATAAAGTATATTTATTTATAACAAGACTACCCTGGCTCTTTATGAGACAGGGAGCTAAGCACACAACAAAACTCTTAAGGAAATACATAAAGTCGCACAATTTACACAAATGCCCGAGGGGCACGAAAAACCATATACTACAAAAGTGGAATGCGAATTACTAGCAGGTAAGTAACTATTCTCATAGGCTTTAGGATCGCTAGGACTGGACTACTGAACCTTTAGATTACAAGCAGGAGGCCTAGGGACGTCGTGTGCAGAGTGGGAACTCTCACGCGTAAGGCGGGAAAAAGTCTATGGAGGCTAGTAAAAGCAAAGTTAGTGTTCTCGGGCGAGCCCGACTAGGTAGAGCTGAAACGACAAAGGATCCTGACACTTAGATAGTTAAACTATGCTGGAGCACCGAAATGCTCAGGTTACCTAGCCCAGGGGCTGCGGCTGCATAGGGCTGAAAAGACGTCGGAGATCCTCGTTGCAGTCTATGGAGCCTGAAGAAAGAAGTTGCTGGCAGGCGACCAGTGAAGAAGTTCGTGGTGATCCAAGCCTGGATCGATGAAGATGGGTACCTGTAAGCAGAGGGGACCAAGTTCTGAATCACTAGCCAGTGATTACGTGGGCACCATGATGGCACCGGACGAAGTCACCTCGACCAGGTGAGTGGGCGACGCTGGGCTCTGCAGTCTCTCGGACCACGAGGCGTTGTCGGCGACCAGGATGGAGGGGAGAGCTGTCCCACAGTGGTATCTGCTGTCGACGTTGCTGGACCCAGGATTGGGGCAACAACTCTTGGCAAATGCAAGCCCACGCGGTGGACTTAAAATGGCGTCTGGAGTGGACCAGGAGGGTCCAGGGTGCTCCTCTGTTGGAGGGGAACAAGGGCCAGTCTGGAGCAACCAGACCAGCGGTGTTGTCGTCGTGGTTCGTCGTCAAAAGGGCCACTAGCCAGCGGGCAAGTGACCTGGACAACGCGGTGAGCAGCAAAGAGCAGAAGGGTCCCACGCAGATCTCGTGGATGCAAGGGGGCTGGACTTCGGTGCTGGAGCTGCTCAGGGTTGGGGCTTCTCGGACCCCAAAGCACTTAGGCGAGGGTCACTCGGTGGTCGTGCTGGACAAGCGTCGTGCAGTCTTGAAGATGGCCGGTCCCTCGAGGTCTCGTCGCACCCACGAATCTCAGCTGGGCTGATGATGTAGGTAGAGGTCAGAGGTGCCAGGGAAGCCGGTTCTCGTCGAGCTGGGCAGTCTTGATCCGGAGGAGAGACTTACAGCAGACCGCGATGCTTGGGTGGTGCCTGCTGCTGCAGGGTGACTACTCCTTAGTCACAAGGGAGAAATCTTGAGAAGAGTCTTGAGTTCCTTTCGTGGAAAGTCGGTTCAGGATTCAAAGATGATCTAATTTGGAAGGGGGCCTGCTCCTACCTTTATCCTGGGAAAGGGGGCTGGCACGTGACTAAGTCCTGCCCTATGGGTGGGACTAGGAGGGGGGTAGTTACACCCCTCTCCTTTGGCGGGCTTTTCCCCAGATCAGGGCTGGAGTGCCCCTGGAACTGGTTCAAGCCGGCCTATGCACAGTGAGCACCGGGGTGCCACTTGCAGTCACCTTCCTCTAAAGCCCTGCCTACATGGGATACACAAAACCCTGTCTGGGATAGTGCTGGCACCGCCCCTGACAGGAAACCCTTTGTCCAAGCACTCCTCGCTGGAAGGATCCCAGCAGCAGGAGGTCAGACTTGTGTCTCGGTGGCAGCATCCATTTTGTGGAGCTGAGGCTTGAGTTAACTTTAACCGGGGTTACAGCTACATACATGTTGTGTCCCTCTACAAGGGTGGAATGCTAACCCCGTCGCCAGAATTAGCGAGGGGTTAGTATTCCAATTCGTATGACACCTTACTCGACATGTTTTGATAAAGCGATACCAGAGTTGGCATATAACCGCGAGGATTATAATGCACTTAAGAGTATATGGTATGCGTTATCATGGAACAGCTATTAGGACTTGGTTCCGCAAGATGCAAACGGGCTCAGCTCATGCCAGAGCACCATCTCACATTATTCCAAGCACTCTGCCTTCAGGATTGACAAGGCCTGCCATAGGAGTGACTGATAGGAATATATGTGTCCATTTTAGGGTTAGATGTAGGAATACTATATCTAAAGCAAAGGGTGTGTACACCACCTTGCCCCAGCTGTCAAGCAGCCAGTTGTGTCTGTTTTAGTTAGTCAGCTCAGGGGTGTCATAATACATGCTGCAGCCCCTGGGAGACCTCTGGGTACACCTCTGCCCTGGTTACAGGGACACAAGAGAGGGCCCAGTGCCAATTCAGTACCTGGGTACAATTTGGAATAGAGAGAACAGCTAGGCTGTGGGTCTGATTAGCAGGCCCACAGCCAGGGAAAGTCGTAAACCAGTGAAGCAAAAAGCAAAAATCTGGGTGATCATAGGATTGCAGACCCTACTCTCCTACAGCGTTGAATCATTGCACCAGCTGAGGAGAGGAAACGGCGGCCTTTCGATAACTCCACGGAGGACGGGGCCCAGGACTGGGTGCTGGTTTCGTTCCGTCCGCCATTTTGCGTGAGGTTGGTGGCCGCGGCGGAGAGTCAGGCGAGGAACGGCCTCCTGGGACACAACTTCCTGCAGCCGGGGGGCAGCATCGATTGGTAGCTGGTGTTGGGGACCTGCCCGATGAGGAGTTGCCTGACTGGGTAACGCTCTGGAGCCGTCCCGGGCGCGGCATCGACACGCAGGAGGTGAGCCCCCATTTTGGGAACAGGGCCTCCACACAAGGATTGTACGGGCCCAGTGACGGAGGGGGCAGATCGGCGGGGACTGCTGGTGTGGAGGTCCACTGAGGTGTATGTTGGGAATAGCGGTGGACATTGCTTGCCCGTGAGCCGGACTGCAAAGGGACCCACAGTGCTGTGGAGGAGATGGGCTCTATTTAGACTGGTGGAGGGGGTCTGAGTGGCGCGAGTCTGCAGAAGAGGCACGAGACACTGTGGACAGTGGGGCAGACTCCCCCGCTTGTTACGGGGTCGTAGTGGCGCTGGTCGTTTGTGTGGGGCGAGGAAGAGGCACTACATCGTGGGGGTCATGCACCGGGGACCCCGCATTGGCTGTTAGGGACCGGTGCCAGCGATAAACATTGAGTGTGCCCCCCTTTGCCTCTGCCTGAGCTGCGGTGCCTGCGTATCCGCTCTGGGGCTCTGAGGATGGATGGTCTTAGCCTTGCGTGAGCTTGTTCTGGTGTCACGACGGCAGAGGGGGGTGGCCTAGTTCGGACTCCGGATGGGGGTTGCCCAACACAGTGTGGATTCTGCGACTAGCGGTAGAGACCCTGATCAGACTAGTGGAGCGGACTGATACTCTCAAGGTCGAGAGAGACGTTTGAAGGTCTGGGGGTAAGCATCGGGGAGTTCAGTGGTGTGGTCTCCTGGACTAAATACTGGGAGGCGTGAGATTGGGCTCTGGAAGTTGCTTGAGGCATCGGATGATGGCATGGTGACCCTTGGTGAGGAATGGTAGTGGCTGATAGTGAGCTCAGCGCCTGGAGTCTGGGGTGGGGCCGCTTAAAGTTTCTGTGTGGGCTGAGGTGTGGGACCCACGGGACGCACGGCTGGCTGGAGTTCGTGAGTGGCCTGCCTGGTCTTGAGGGGGGCCCGGGGTCACGGTTGGCCCGGTGGGCGTCTTCTGGGGAGCAAGCGGGCAGTTATGTCCACAGCGAGGGTTCGCAAAGATAAAACTGTTAAAGATGTATTTGCCAAGGCCCAGGCGAGCCAGCTACCCAAAGACATGGCAGCGAGCACAGCCCGTTCGGCTGTGGAGCAGGTGGATGGCTCGGAACCTATCACCAAGGCCTTTTTGGAATCGCTATTCACCAGCCTAAGAGAGGACATCCATACTGTGAAGAAGGGGTTCTCTGATGAGATTAGGGAGGTGCGTAAGGATGTAGATGGAATAGGGGAACGTGTGGCAGAGCTGGAGACCAAGAGTGATGGACAAGATAATGAAAAGGTTGCGCTGCGCCAGGATTTAGTGCGGATTCATGACCAGCAGGTTGATTTGCAAACACATCTGGAAGATTTAGAGAACCGTTCCTGTCGCCATAATGTCCGTATTCGAGGTGTCACACTGACGGACGATACTAAAGACCTGTTTCGATTTACGAGTGAACTATTTAACCACATCCTGGGGCGCCCCTTGGAGTCGGAGCTTCGGCTGGACAGAGTTTATAGGGTGGGTCCCCCACGCTCTGCAGCGGATCCACCGCCGGACATTCTGACTTGTGTGCAAGACTATCTCACGAAAGAAGAAATCCTTCTGAAGGCGAGACAGCTACACTCCTTGTCTTTCAAAGATCAATCTCCAGTTTTGTTCCAGGATTTGTCCGCTCTTACCTTGCAAAAGCGTATGACCTTCAAACCAGTCACGGCCTACCTACAACAGCATAACATTCCCTATAGCTGGGGCCACCCCTTTCGTTTGATATTCAAAAGGGACAACAAACTTCACCAGCTTCGGTCTCTGAGGGAGGCATGCCGCTTGTTGGGTTTGGATCCTTCGGCAGAAGATGATGAGCCGGGAGAGCCCACGGTGGAATCTGAGGACGCCAAGCCTCGGTGGCGACAGCAGGGCAGACGGCGCCGTGTACGGAAGCCTTCTGTAGCTGAGATAAAGTATGGCCAGCGTGCCGTAGTGGAGGCTGTATCATCTGGTTTGGATTCTCCTCATCCCAGCTGAACTTTATGCTGATTTGGCCCATGGCTGTCTCAATGTTTCTGGTCTGGCCTAGCCTGTCGGCGGGAGGGAGGGCTCCTATGTACGGACAAGTTCACCCCGTTGCTGTATTTTTCCAATCACCCTTGGATGATGGACAATGAGTAATGTTGGAAATGTTTTTTTTTTTTCCATGGGGGTTCAGTTGGAATAGGTTGTCTGGGAGGGGGGTGGGGTTGTTCCAGGTCCACGGATACCCTTGGGTAGGTTCAAGCGCTAGGTCCATGATGGGTTACAAGGGGTTTGGTTAGTGGCATCCCTCGCAGGGCGGCCAGCTCTATATTTTTGGGAACGATGAAGGTGATGCCAGCTCTTTATTTTTGGGCACGTTGAAATTTGTCTGAGTCATGCCTGACTCTGAGCTCCGAATTCTGACATTGAATGTTAGGGGACTTATTAATCCAGTGAAGCGGAAAGCAGTTCTCTCCTTCTTGGAGCACTCGAAGGCCGATATTTGCCTCCTACAGGAGACACATCAACTTCAGAAGGATTGTCACAGGCTTAAGTCCCGCTGTTTTCCCCTCCAATTTTTCTCCTCGTCTGCCACTAAAATGGCAGTGGTTGCGATATTGGTGGCCCACCGGTTTTGGGGAAAGGTTCTGCAGAAGGGGGCAGAGATACGGAGAAGGTTGTTGTCTTATAGATTCTCGCTAGGTGCGTCAGTCTTTACAGTAAGCTCTGTTTATGCTCACAATGAGGGTCAAGAGAAGTTTTTCCATATGGCGCTTAGCGAGGCCACTGCCTCCCCAGACCGACATGTTCTGTTAGGTGGGGATCTTAACTTGGTGTTTAATAACCTCCTCGATAGGTCATGCCAGCGTACCTCTCAGACGGGGGCTCTCTCTAACGGGGGTTTGGTCAGGCTGGGGGAGATGGGTATGGTAGACCTCTGGCGCAGCTTCCATACGGGGGACAGGGAATACACATACTACTCTAATGCGCATAAGACCTGTGCCCGTTTAGACTATTTCCTGGCCTCCACGTCCCTTCAGGCACTTACGAAAGAGGTAGAAATTGGTACTGCGGCGCTCTCAGATCATGCGCCAATGACTGTGGTGTTTTCCTTTCCGCCGGTAACGCGAGTAACTCCGAGCTGGAGACTGTGAGATACACTTTTACACAGTAAGGAAGTAGTGGGGAAAATCAAGTCATCGCGGATTATCTAGTACACAATAGTAATGCAGACACCGCACTAGCGACACAATGGGCAGCGCTCAAGGCGGTGTTACGTGGCAAATTTATCGCGATCTCAGCGGCGGAAAATGTGGAGGGGGCACGTAAATGGGAACACAGAAGACGAGGGATCTAGAACATATGCATCGGCGAACGGGAGCCCCCAGGGAATGGCAGCAGCTGCGGCTTATGCGGCAGCAGCTAGCTGCACTGGATCAAGACCGTGCTGAATACGCTGCCTTAAGATTGAGGCATATGTATTATACTGGTGGGGACCGATGTGGGCGCCTATTGGGCCATAAGCTTCGCGAAGTTCGGCAGCAACAGATGGTACAGGAGATTGACACTTTGGGTGGCGGGCGGGCCACTGAGGATGCTGATATAGCGGCTGCCTTTAGTGAGTTTTATACTTCCCTGTATACCGGTTCCTTGCTTGACCCTGCTGCTGGGGCGTCCTTTCTAGCATCTGTCCCTCTGACGAAAGATCAAGCAGATCTTTTAGACCGAAACATCCGCCCAGAAGAGGTTATTGCGGCCATTTCACGACTTAAGCTTGCGAAAGCGCCTGGGCCTGACGGCTTTTCGGCTATTTTTTATGAAACCTTCTGCCCCCAAGTGGCCCCCCTGCTAACTGCTCTTTTCAATTCCTTTTCAGAGCCAGGTGCTATCCCGAGAGACCTTCTAGATGCTACTATATCTGTTATTCCTAAACCGGGGAAGGACCACTCGCAGTGCGAGGCATATCTGAAAGAGACACGTTAGTGATAGATTCCTTACCTTAGAATATCCCCAGGCGTCAGACTGGATCCAGAAATTTTTGCGTAGCAATACCCCTGCGCATCGGTAGGCGTCGTCTGTGGCTCCGCGTCCGTCGTCGGCGTCGTTAGCGCCTGAATGACGTCGTCGGAGTACTTAGACGCCGCCCATGCGCGCTGACGTCAGTTCTTCTTTTTTCCGCGCCAGCTAGCGCAGATCCGGAGAAGCTCTACCCCTAGTCATTTTTTTGACTAAACTTTTTGATCTCCAACGGTGCCGGTAGGGATGCCTGGGTTCAAGCCCTGTTCAAAGTGCGACCGACTAATGTCGGTCACGGACCCCCATCGCTGGTGCCTGAAGTGCTTAGGCCTCGACCACGACGACCGCACCTGCTCCGACTGCCGGGCCCTGATGTCGAAGGCTAGGCGGGAGCGGTCCCGCAAGCGGCTCGAGCTCCGGCAGTCGGCCCGCGCCGTTCCAGGTCCCGGTCCCACGGGAGGTCGAGGGACCGGTCGCGGGATCGGAGTCCCCGCAGCTCCGGGAGTGGACATCGGTCGTCGGGATCCAAGTCCTCAGGTAAGAGGCATGAGAGGTCGGAGCGGCATCATCGCTCCTCCGACCCACCCCGACGCTCGCACGATGCGGCCGGGGGTTCGGGCAACACTGCCCACGCGGCTCCAAGAGAGTCGCAAGCGTCGCCGCCTGCCCCACACCTTCGGGTCCCTGGGCACGGCGCGACGCCGGAGGAGGTCGAGCGGTACCTCATGGCCGTGAGGTCCCTCCCTCCTCAGCCGGGTCCCGCGGCGCCTTCGGGCCCAGCGGTCCCGGCTGGAGGCCCTAGCAGGTCGGGCGCTTCGGCCCCGACGCCGCCGGGTGCTTCAGCCCCGGCGCCGCCGGCGACTTCGGTCCCGGCGCCGCAGGACCTCACCGGACCCGCTTCCGGATCCGGGTCGTCGCCGGTCGACATCACGACCTCACCGGCGCCGGCCCCGAGGGTGTCGCCCCCGGCGCCCGTTGTGGACGCCGTCCCTAATCTTCCCTTCGATCCGACTCTGGCGCCGGAACGGCGCCGTTGGGCGCCGGTTCCGACGGCCTTTGGAGATTTTTATTTCCATGAGGAGGCCCAGTCTGTTGAACCTGAGTTACAGGAGACTGGTGACGGAGGTGATTGGGAGGGGTCTGAGGACCCTCTGGCACAGGAGTGCCAGTCTCGAGAGGACTGGACATATGAGCTTGGGGAGGCCAGTGGTATTGACACCTCGCCAGACACTGGATTTGTCTCCCCTCCCACCGTGGCTACGGAGGAGGGGGATGCTTATAGCGTAGTGTTAACGAGGGCAGCCAAGGCCTTGGGCCTTGAGCTCCCCGTTGCGGCCGTGAGGACTAACCTCCTCACTGAGGTTCTTAAACCGCAGGCAAGCTCCAGTGAGCCTCTGCTGCTGTTTAATGAAGCCTTATGTGACATTCTTGTGGGCGCTTGGTCCAAGCCCGCCACGGGTCCGCCTGTGGATAGGAACGTGGCCAGACGCTACCGCCCGGCTCCGGGCGACCCTTGCTTTTTGGCCACCCATCCCACCCCCGAGAGCCTGGTTATCCAGGCCTCCACTTCCCAGACCGCATTCCCGACGGCCCCGCCCGATCGGGAATCCAAGAGATACGAACAGTTCGGGAAGAAAGTGTTCTCGTCCCTGAGTTTGGGACTGCGGTCTGCCAATACCGCGTGTCTCTTGGGCCGCTACACCCACACCCTGTGGGACACGGTCGCGGACGTGCTGCCACAATGCCCGGAGGAGGTCCGGGCTAAACTCGCCCAAGCCCTTGTGGAGGGTCGAGATGCGGCATGATACTCTATCCGGTGTGGACTGGATACCACGGACTCACTGGGCAGGGCGATGGGAACGACGGTGGCGGTTCGCCGCCACCTCTGGTTGAGGTCCGCCAATTTCTCGGCCGATGTCCAGGCCACCCTCCAGGATATGCAGTTTGATGGCCGTCGCCTTTTTGGCGATAAGGCAGACCAAGCGCTGGAGCGCTTTAAGGACTCCAGGGCTACGGCCACGTCCTTAGGCCTCTCGGCCACGCGCCAGCAATCGGGTGCCTTTCGCTCCTTTCGTGGCCACGGAAGGGGCGGCCCCACACGTGCTGCCAGCCACGCACCGCAGAATACCCAGCAGCGCGGTGGCGGCCGTGGAAACCGCCGTGGCGGCGGCGGTCGGGGTCAGCGGCGAGGCCAGTCCACACCTCCCTCCGCAGCACCTGCCTCCAAACCTTCCTAGTCCGAGCTTTAAGGCCCCTGTGACGCCTGTGGGAGGCAGGGTTCGCCATCACCACTTCCACTGGTGCACTGTCACATCGGACAGGTGGGTGCTGCAAATCGTCCGAAGGGGCTACTCCCTCCCCTTCGAGGCGACCCCTCCAACCATGCCACCGCAATTCCACCGTGTGTTGGGGGATTACTTGCAACTTCTGCAAGAGGAAGTCACGGCCCTCTTGGCCAAGGGGGCCATCGAGCGCGTTCCTGGGCCAGAAGTAGGGTGTGGATGTTACTCCCACTACTTTCTGGTGCCCAAGAAGGGCAAGGGGGGCCTGCGCCCGCTCTTGGACCTACGGAACGTCAACGGCTTCCTCCGTCAAGAGAAGTTCAAGATGCTGACTTTGGCTCAGGTCTTAGCTGCCCTGGACCCTGGAGACTGGATGGTAGCGTTGGACTTGCAGGACGCTTATTTTCACATCCCCGTCCTGCCGGCCCACCGGCTTTACCTGCGGTTCACGGTAGGCCACGAGCACTTTCAGTTTACCATGCTCCCCTTTGGCCTTACCAGCGCCCCACGAGTGTTCACGAAAGTGATGGCGGTGGTCGCAGCTAATCTGCGCAGGTTAGGGGTGTCAGTCTTCCCCTACCTCGACGACTGGTTGTTGAAGGCGGGCTCGCCCCAGACAGTCGTCAGCCACCTCCAGACTACGGCCGACCTCCTGCATTTGCTGGGGTCTCCATCAATGTGCCGAAGTCGCACCTGTGTCCCTCTCAGAAGCTCCTCTTCATCGGAGCGGTTCTAGACTCGGCGCAGTTTCGGGTTTACCCTCCCGAACAGTGGGTTCGGGATATTCAGGCTCTGATTCCCATCTTTCAGCCTTTATCCCGAGTCTCGGTCAGGTTGACGCTGCGGCTTCTGGGGCTGATGGCCTCCTGCATCCTACTGGTGCGTCACGCCCGGTGGCGGATGCGGGCTCTGCAGTGGGACCTGAAGTTTCAGTGGGCCCAGCATCAGGGCAACTTGTCCGATCACGTCTTGATCGGAGGGCACTGCAAGACAGTTGCAGTGGTGGCTCACGGACCGCGATTGGGTCAGTGGCAGGTCCCTCTCCCTACCCCACCCGGAGCACGTAGTTGTGATGGACGCGTCCCTCCAGGGCTGGGGTGGCCACATGGGGGAGGCGGAGATCAGAGGACTCTGGTCTCCGGCGGAGGCCCGGCTCCACATCAACCTGTTGGAGTTACGGGCGATTCGTCTAGCGCTGAAGGCATTCCTCCCCTCTGTCCGGGGGAGTGTGGTGCAGGTGTTCACGGACAACACCACCGCCATGTGGTACTGCAACAGGGCAGGGTGGGGTCGTGGACCCTATGCCAGAAGGCTCTGCGCCTCTGGCAGTGGCTGGAAAGTCAGGGTGTGACCCTGGTAGTTCAACACCTGGCAGGTTCTCTGAATGCCAGGGCGGACGAACTCGGCCGTCGGTGCATGATGGATCACGAATGGCGTCTGCACTCGGACGTGGCGCAAGGCCTCTTTCAGCAATGGGGAGAGCCTTGGTTAGATCTATTCGCCACCGAAGAGAACGCGCAATGTCATCGGTTCTGCGCGTTGGAATTTCCAAGGCGGCACTCGCTCGGAGACGCTTTTCGTCGCGAGTGGAGTTGCGGTCTGTTGTACGCCTTTCCGCCTATACCACTTCTACCCAGAGTGCTGAAGAAGATCAGGCGCGACCGGGCCCAGGTTATCCTTGTGGCTCCGGACTGGGCACGAAGATACTGGTATCCCGAGCTACTCAGCATGTCAGTAGATCCCCCGATTCGTCTGCCCCTTCGGGAGGACCTTCTGTCGCAGCAGCAGGGGACGGTCCTCCACCCGAACCTGTCCAGCCTCCACCTTCAAGCTTGGAGATTGAGCGGCGACAGTTGAGGCCATTCGACTTGCCTCCCTAAGTCTGTAATGTCATTCTGGCAGCCAGGCGTCCCTCCACAAAGTCGGTATACGCCTGCAGGTGGAACAGATTTGTGGCATGGTGCACAGCAAAGGCTGTGGATCCACTCTCTGCCCCCCTTTCTGAGGTTCTCCTCTTCCTTCTTTCTCTTGCCCAGCAGGGCTCTGCTCTGGGCACTGTCAAGGGCTACCTTTCTGCCCTTTCTTCCTTCTTGAGGCTCCCTGATCAGCCTTCTTTGTTCAAGTCCCCTATTGTTAATCGCTTTCTTAAGGGCATCACGCACATGTTCCCTTAGTGATGCCCCAGTGGGACTTGAACCTTGTTCTTACCTTCCTGATGTGCGCTCCCTTTGAGCCACTTCACAACTGTCCTCTTCGTCTTCTGACTCTAAAGACTGCTTTCCTGGTTGCCATCACCTCTGCCAGGAGAGTGAGTGAGCTCCAGGCCCTTTCTTGTACTCCACCTTTCCTTTCTGTCCATCCGGACAAGGTTGTGTTGCGTACTAAGCCATCTTTCCTGCCCAAGGTTGTCTCAGCCTTCCACATCGGGCAGCCCATCACCATGCCAACCTTCTTTCCGCCTCCGCATCCCTCTAAAGAGGAAGAGCGGCTCCACCGTCTGGACCCAAAACGTGCGCTCTCATTCTATTTGGATCGCACACGCCAGTTCCGGGTGGATGACCAACTCTTTGTTGGCTACGTGGGTGCTAAGAAGGGGAAGGCGGTACACAAGCGGACCATCTCCCGGTGGATCATCTTGTGTATCCAGGCATGTTACTCCATGGCTAAGAAGGAGCCCCCTGTTGGATTTAGGGCTCATTCCACTCGGGCCACGGCAACTACAACTGCCCTGGGCCGGGGAGTGCCCTTACAGGACATTTGCCAGGCGACGACGTGGGCCTCGCTGCACACGTTCGCACAACACTACTGCCTGGACAGTCAAGTCCGGAGGGATGGCTTCTTTGGCCGTTCCGTCCTCCAGGACTTTCTGGTGTGATTATTCGTTCGCAGACCCACCACTGGGGTTGGTATTGCTGGGGTATCTATTCTAAGGTAAGGAATCTATCACTAACGTGTCTCTTTCAGATGCACAAGTTACTACTTGTGTAACGATATATCTGTAAGAGACATTAGTTAGTGATAGATTCCTTACCGACCCACCCATCCTCCCCGTTCTGCGAACCGATATCTAGGGTTAAGGTCATCCCCTTTAAGGGCCCTAGTTTCTTGGCACCAGTGTTGGTTCTATCATGGCTCTGCGTATCTGGCGCGGAAAAGCTGTGTATCAGAACTGACGTCAGCGCGCTTGGGAGGCGTCTAAGTACTCCGACGACGTCATTCCGGCGCTGCCGACGACGGACGCGGAGCCGCAGACGACACCTACCGACGCGCAGGGGTATTGCTACGCAAAAATTTCCGGATCCAGTCTGATGCCTGGGGATATTCTAAGGTAAGGAATCTATCACTAACTAATGTCTCTTACAGATATATCGTTACACAAGTAGTAACTTGTGCACCGCCCCATATCCCTTCTTAATGTTGACCTTAAGATATATACGGGCATTCTCGCGGCCAGGCTTGCACCTCTCATGCCAGGGCTGATTGACCTGGACCAGGCTGGGTTCATCCCGAAACAACAGACCGCCGATAATACCCAGAGAGCCTTGCACTTGATAGAGAAGGCCATGCGGATGCGTGGCGAGTTTATGATGCTCCCGATTGACGCTGAGAAAGCGTTGTTCGGGTCCATTGGCCATATCTAGATGTCAGGCTTCCCCGAATTCTGACCAGAAGAAAACACTCGGTGTGTACATTTGGGACTGTGGGGTCACCTTGGAGCCACCGCTGGAGTATCTTAACTCGCGAGCGGAATTCCAAGATGGCCGCCGACTCGGAAGACGAGTCGGCGGTCTAGTTGTTCGTCTACTGGCGAACCCTGACAGCTGGTGAAGCGCGAGCGCTAATCTAAGTGAGCACTTCACCAGAGTTCCTGAGGAGACAGTAGCGTTTTGTATCTGCTCCTTTCTAAGTTCGTAGTGTCATTTCCCCTTTTTACTGCGTCCCTTTCTTAGCCCCTCGCATCGCGTTTTTTTCCCTACCAAGGGTCTGTATATTTTTAGACCCCTTCCAATTTTTCCCCTTATTTGTTTCCGTTCCTTCTTTCCAAAATATCGTTCCCAATTATCTACAGCCACAGAGTAAAGGATTACCGGAGCCGCAATTAACCTTCTGCACTTTTTGGAGTTTCTTGAGCTTCTGCAGCTGGAGTCAGCGTGTGCAGTTTCCTGAAAAAGAAAAGATAAGAAGATACAGATAAGTGACTGAGTGGACTAGCATTGAACTTGTACAGTTAAGAATAAATTGTAAACTACAATCGTTATACTGGTGAAAAGATAGACATAAGGAAAATGACTGCACTTACCTGGTAGTAGTTTCCCCTTCTGCAAGACCTGCGAGACAAAGAATGAGAATTAGTTATACTTACTAGGAGATATATGAATAAAAAGGTCAAAGCTTCAGTTCTCAATAGAAGGTAAAAGTAGGAAAAGTAATTAAGAATAGATAGATATATCAAGAAGAGAAAACACGGTTAACATACATGTAAACTGTTTTTACAGATAAATTCTAGTGAGAGCGAAGTCAACAGGAAAAGAGAAGAGTAGCACTAGTTCTGGAATGTGTGGTAAGATCTAGAAAGAAAACATTAATAGATTAAGTAGCTAGAAAAGGAAATGTGTTGATGTCTTATCTTTCCATGCATTAGGACTCCAAGAGATTCGTCAGACAATAGACGAGACCTAGGAAGCCAAGCAAGAACATTCTGGAGCAGTCTCTTCTTTGTTTGTTATTTTCTCCATATCCCCCTTACCCCTTTGAGGTTCTCGTGAGTCAAGTTTTACTTAACAGACTCTCAGTACTTTGGAGGTGGAGTCGGGAAAAAGGCAACAATCTGTTCCTGTGCAAGTCGTGGTAAGAGTTCACTTATAGTCTCTGACACTAGAGCAGGTTCTGATAAAGGCAGGAATGGGAGAAAAGTTCCGCACATTGGTTTTGAATTGTTATAAGTTCCCAACGGCGACAGATCGAGTCCACGGTTGTACTTCGCCTCGCTTTCCCATCGAGCTGGGAACAAGACAGGGGTGCCCCCTGTCGCCACTGCTCTTTGCTCTTTACATGGAGACGCTGGCGCAGGCAATAAGACTTAACCCACGAGTGCGAGGGAATGAGTTTGGCGCATATGTCCATAAAATCAGCCTATATGCGGACGAAGTGCTACTTTCTTTGTTTCCCAGAGAGTCGTTGCCGGCCTGTCTTGACATTTTAGATGCGTTTGCGCAGGTGGCAGACTTTAAAGTCAACATGAGCAAGTCGGTGGCTTTAGACCTCTCTTTAGAGGGGCCCACACGGGTGCATTTGCAGGAAGGCTTTCCCTTTTGTTGGGCGTCTGAAGCCATCCCATATTTGGGAATGCAGTTGGCATCCACGTTGCACGACACGGTCCGTATCAACTACGCACTGGTTCACCAGAAAATCAGGCAAGAGATGGGCAGATGGAGACATTTTCCGCTGTCCTGGTTGGGGAAGATGGCTGCTATAAAAATTGACAATTCTTCCACAGATTCTTTATTTCACACAATCCAGTTACGTCCACCCGAAGGATGGATTCGCCAGACCCATTTGGAGTTGGTGCAGTTCATCTGGAATGGCAAGCGGCCGAGAATAAAGCTTAGACTGGCCACACTCCCCCCTGAGATGGAAGGACTTGCTCCTTTATTTTCAGGCAGCCCAACTGCGGGCTCTGGTGGAGTGGAGTAGATGGGAATCCGAAAAGCACTGGCTTTTTCAGGACCAAGCGATTGTGGGTCGCCCGCTCCAGGAGGTTCCCTTTCTCCGTCGGCAGCATAGACCCCCCCCAACCTTTACGCCTCACACATTACCAGGGCCCTGATGGAGGTGTGGGACCACACCAATGTGAGAAGTTGGCCTTGTATATGATGTTCACTATTCTAGTGAACACCTTGCACCAGTCCAAATAACCCTTATGGTGATGGTTGTAAGTCAACCTTATAGACCAGCTATCCTAGTGCTAGCATGGACAGAACAGTCTTAGGCTAAAAAAATCTTGAGGGCGTGTAAAGCCAGCTGTTTTACCATATGTAACCCCTTGAATACCAAATGAAAGGACACCACACAGGATATATATAAAATATATATGTATTTATTTACTAACACACTCCTCTGAACTCTTTATGAGATCAGAGGCCAAAGCACATAACAAGTTACTTAGTCGGAATACGTTAAGTTGCACAATTTACAGTTAGGCCCTAGGGGTGAAGCAAACCATATATTAAGAAAGTGGTATAAGTACCACGTCATGAGAAAAGGAAAGGCCTAGGGCCTAGGGAATCGCTGGGGCTACACTGTCTGAACCTTAGTTTAGAAGTAGGAGGCCCACAGGCGGCGCGTGCAGTGTCTTTACACACACACACACGAGAGTCAATGTTAAGTCAATGGGAACTGAGAGTTTAGAAACAGAAGGATTTAGGACACTTCCGGTCTAGCTAGAAGGGAACAACTAAAAACCTAGACACTTAGATAGTCAATACCCTTGGGAGCACCGAAGTACTCGCGTTACCTCACCCACAGGAAGCGGGTGCATAGGTGTGAAGATGTGTCGGGGTTAGCCGTTGAAGCCTATGGAGCCTGTGAAGAAAGATGCTGCCGTTGACCAGGAGGAAGATGTCCGGGTGGATCCAAGGGTGGATCGAGGAGGAAGAGGACCTGAAAGCAGAGGAGACAGAGTCTGGGTCACTAGCCAGTGACCGGGTGGAACCAGGAAAGAACCAGACGACGTCGAGGAGCAATCGGGTGCTGTCGTGAAGCTTGTCTCATCAGCCGCGCGGACTAGGAGGCGTCGAGGACAACCAGGTGCTGGAGAGGAGCTGTCCCACGAAGGTTCTCGCAGATGGAGGGGTCGACTGCCGTATTGGAGTCAACAAGCCTTGGCAAAGGCAACCCAGGCAGGATTCAAAGAAGGCTTCTGGTGTAGACCAGCAAGGTCTGAGGTGCCTCACCTTTGCAGGGAGGCAAGGGTCAGTCTGGAGCAACCAGACCAGTGAGTTGGTTCAAAAGGATTGTCGTCACAGAGGCTACTAGCCAGCAGGCCAGCAACCGGACAACGCGTCGAGCAGAACACAAGCAGAAGGGCCCCACGCAGAACTCGTGGAGTGTGGAGGGCTGATCTTCGGTGCAGGTGGAGCTCGGATTCGGGGCTCCCCAATGCACAGCTTCGAGGATACCTCAGGAGCTGCACAGGTAGCAAGTTGCAGACTTTTCAAGATGTCCGGTCCCACGTGTCTCGTCGCCTCCACGGATCTCAGCTATGCTGCAGACGTGAAGAGAGGGTCAGAGAGGTCTGGAAGTCTGGGTCTTCTCAGGCTCTGTGTTCGGGTCCCGGCGGGAGCGTCGACAAAGCAAGCCGTTGATTTGCTGGATGGTGCCTGGTTGTCCAGGGTGGTCACTCCTTGGCCACAAGGGAGATTCTTCAGTCTTCAGCTTCAGCAGAACGTCGAAGGTCCAGAGTTTCATGTCAAGTGTCGATTCCAGGATTAATCTAAAGTCTCAGGACTCAGCTCCTACCTTTATACAACTAAAAGGGCCTGGATTACTTTCTAGGTCCCTCCTATGGGTGGGACCAGGAAGGGAGGTGGTTATACCCCCTTTCCTTTGTCCAGTTTCGCGCCAGACCTGGGGCTGGAGTGCCCCAGCAACCGGTTTGAACTGGGGTATGCATAGAGCACCTACTGTGCCCCAGGCAGTGTCTCATTCTATTCAGCCCTCCCTGTCCCAATACACAAAGTCCTGTATGGGGTGGTGCTCGCACCTCTCCAGGCAGAAAACCTATTGTCCAAACCTCCGTGACTGGAAGGATTCCCAGCAGCAGGAGGTCAGACTTGTGTCTGTGGCAGCAGCGTCCATTTTGTGACACTGGGGCTCTGGTTAACTTTAACCGGGATAGTCAGCACTAACATGTCTTCTCCCTCTAGAAGGGTGGAATGCTACCCCCGTCGCCAGAATTGGCGAGGGGGTAGTATTCCAAAGCGTATGACACCTTACACGACATGTTTAGATAAAGCCAAACCAAAGTTAGCATTCAACCGCGAGGATTATAATGCACTTAAGAGTATATGGTATGGCGATATCATAGAACAGCTATAAGGACATGGTTCCGAAAGCTGCAGACAGTTTCAGCTCATGCTAGAGCACCATCTCACACATAACCAAGCACTCTGCCTCCAGGATTGTTAAGGCCTACCATAGGAGTGACTTATAGGTTACTATGTGTCTATATATAAGGTAGGTATAGGGATACTATACCTAAGCAAGGGGTGATTACACGACCTTGCCCCAGCTGAGTGATCAGCCGGTTGTGTCAATTTAGGTGGCCAGCCAGGGGTGGCATAATATATGCTGCAGCCCCTGGTAGGCCTTAGGTGCACCTATGCCCTGGGTACCTAAGGTACACTATACAGGGACTCACAAGGGTGACCCAATATCCAATTTGGTGTGTACCTACAGTACATGGAGTCCATTTTACAGAGAGAGCAGATAGCCTGGGGTCCTGAATAGCAGGATCCCAGGCCAACTAAGTCGAAAACCAGCTAAACACTAGGCAAAAAGTTGGGGAAACCATAGTCGGGTATCCACCTTCCTACAACTAATATTAAACATGAGTTTACATTGTTTCCGTCACCCCTCACTCCCTTGCTGGAAAATCCCGATTTTGGACCTGGGCAAGACGCTTTGGCCTTCGCAAGATGGTGTCCGGCGGGGTGTAGATTTTTCTTTCACCTGTATGCAGAAGGGGGGTAATGCCGTTCGAGACCTTTCGACAGGAATATGGACTGGCGGAATCGGAACGGCTCTGATATCTTCAAGCACGACAGTGGGCGCTCAATAGCCAGGTCAGGGTAGAGGCAGATCGCTGTCTGCGGCCATATGAATATTGGTTGATTACACGTAAAACTGATAAAAAGCTCATATCGGACTTATATCGAAAGCTCATAGACCGGTACACTCATGTCTACAATTCAGGGAGAGCGCGTTGGGAGAGAGAGCTGGGGCGCACTCTTAGCAACAAAGAGTGGGAGGGCATCTACTACCGAGCGCGACATTCCGCATATCATATGGGACTGACTGACACCCTTACTAAAATAGCATCATATTGGTACTACACACCGGAGAAACTGCATGAGATCGGTTTCCTTCATATGTTCTGTTAGGGGTGCTTAATCCCATCACATATCCACTGCGATCGCGAAGGGGTCGTCTAATTGCTATTGCTCTGAGCTCCGCCATTCAGAATGTTCTCTTCAACTGGCACACCTCACACACTCGCACATTTCAGGGGTGGTTACATCGGCTGTGGCATGTGTTAGGTATGGAGAAGCTGTCCTTGACATTGGCGGGGGAGGGTTCGAAATATTCGGAGCTCTGGCAGCCTTTTCTGTCCCTACTTGCCATGGAATTCAGGGAGGTGACGTGCCCACGTTATTTACGTTTATTGCGACTGTCAAATATGGACTGTTAGGGAGTAATCTAGCGGATTGTTGTACTAGTGATGCGGGGGTTGGACCTGGAACGTGGGTGGTGGGTGCGAGGTGCGGGGGTGGGGGTAATTGGGTGGCTTGTTATGTTTTTTGTCTCTTTTGAACATTTGTTTGCCCATACAGTGTGTCCAGCTCTGGCGCCAGCTTTGCCTTCAAATACGGCTTAGTGTATATTACGGTCAGTGCTTTTTTTCTTTGACTCTTGCCATATTGAGAGTATGATGCCATATGATTACTTGCTATGTCTGTGCTCATTTGTCGTTTTATTTTTTTTTATATTGATTTTACCCGAGCACTCACCCATCAACTGTATTCTGGCGACCGGGTCGGAATACATAGCTTTTATGGCCATCAGGATTCTTTGACCAAAACCTCTCCCTACAAGGACATTCCACAGGTAATGCCACCTGACGCGGTCAAAGGCTTTCTCCGCGTCAAGGAGGATCATGGCGATCCCCTCCCCCCGATAGCATGGGCCTCAAACAGAGAGATTGCTCTTATATGATCAGTTGTTCCTTGACCCGGAATGAAGCTATGCTGCCAAGGGGAAACCAGACCGCCAATGACCCTCCCCAGACGCGTCTCCAGGATTTTTGCATAGAGTTTATTGTCCGCGTTTATAAGCGAGATCGGTCTATAGGACCCTGGATTTTCTTTTGGTTTCCCTTTTTTATGGAAAACCACTATGTTTGTATCTTTCCATGTCTCGGGTATTTCTCGGTACACATTATGCCGTTAAACAGGTTTAATAACATTGGGGCCACCTCACTTGATAAACACTTATACACCTCCAGTGGAATGCTGTCCGGTCCGGCTGCCTTACCGGCAGCTAGATCTTGTAGTGCTTCGCGCACTTCCTCAGCCGTCATACAGCTCTCCAACTTTTCCCTCTCGAACTCGCCCAGTTTAGGTCCTCCATCCGGATAACCTTCCTGCGGCTCCTCACCCTCTACCTCTTTCTTATATAGGGTTTGATAAAAATTTGCAAATACCCCGAGTATCTCCTGCGGTTCAACAAACTCTCGCCCGTTCTCCTGGATACTAGTTTTTATATTTTTTATGTTGTCCTGCCTGATCCTAAGTGCCAGCGCCTTGTCCGCCTGTTCCCCTGTTTCATACAACTTCCCTTTATATGTCCAATATTCTGACGCAGCTTTTTCAGCCATCTGTTTATGTATTTCTGCTTTAACAGTACTAATTCTCAGTTGACTTTCTTTTCCTTCCCTCCCTTGCATTATATCTTGACCATGTTGTTCTTCTGCTTTTATCAAATCAGCTAAAAGCCTATCCTTATCAGCCTGTGATTTTTTCCCGGCTTGGGCAGTCTAACTAATTGTCTCCCCCCTTAATGCAGCTTTAAACGCGTCCCTGACGCTATTTCTGGATGCACTATACCGATTGGCCTCAAAGAATTCCCAAGCCCATTTCCTCAGATGTTCGACAAATAGAGTATCTGTTAACAGTTTTATTTTATTTATTTATTTATTTTTGGAACTTATATGGCGCAAACAGCTACCCAAAAAGGGTTTCCCGGCACCTAAGAACACAGACAAATGATGACAAATACAGCAGTGGTTGTTCAAAGACACTGGTCAAACAGCCAGGTCTTTATCTCTTTTCGAAACCTGATGAGACTTTGCTCCTTTCGAATATGGATAGGGAGGGTATTCCAAATGGATGGGCCTAGATATGCAAAGGATCTTCCTCCCATCCTGGCCAGTTTGAATCTAGGCACACAAAATTTTTCAGCTGATTTTGATTGTAGATTTCTTTCTGGGATGTAGGGAGAGGCCAGTGTCTGAAGGTATTTGGGCGCGGTACCTGTTTTGATTTTAAACATATAGTTCAAAGCCTTGAACCTGATACGATGTTCGACCCTCAGCCAGTGCAATTCACGCAGTAACAGTTTCCTATTAAATGTCCAAACCCTTTGTTTCCTAGATGGCCTTAAGCCATCGTATCTTACTGCTAACGGGCTGTGGTCCGATATAACCTTGGGCAGCTTCCTGATATTAACTTTACTTATTTCTGTAGATGAAATTAGAAAATAATCCAGTTTAGTATATTTCTGGTATGGGCATGAAAAATATGTAAACCCGGGGTCGTCAGGCTCCTTTGTTACCCATACATCTACTAACCCATGCGACTGTATCAGGGAGCATAGTGCCCTAAACACCCTCGGCTTCCGGCCTACATACACATTTTTCTTAACCAAGTCAGCTGATATATTTAAATCTCCACATACCAAAATGGGCGTGGGCCAGCTTGATAATTCCTTTTCCAATATTTCAAACACTTCAGGGTCATCTTGATTAGAGCCATATATCCCACATATTGTTATACCACAACCCATTTTAACCAGAGCCCATCCGCCTAAAGCGTCAGCCTTGGATCGTTTAGCCCCCCCAAGCCTAGTTTTACCTAAAATAGCCACCTCCTTACCATTGAGGTCTGTGATGAGCATACGAGAATATCAAAACCTCCCATCCTGAGTAGCTGTTTTTTGGCCCATGGTAGATGTGTTTCTTGTAAACACAGAATATCAATAGGTTCTGTTTTGACAAACTTGCACAGTCTAGTCCTCTTTCTCCAGTCGTTAAGCCCTCCTATATTGATCGAATATATACTAAGGCTCGACATTATTAAGTTTGGACATTTCCTTCACTTTTAGTACCAACATCTGGATAAAGAAAACACTCCTTACAGAGATACCATACCCTGCACTAGAAGATAAACACACATTTGTACCATAAATTCTCTTTTTTTGCTTTTCCCCCACCCTAATGCCCCCCCCCCCCACTGCCCCCTGTCCCCGCTTGACCCCTCCCCGGACTTCCCTCCCTACCCTCCCCCCCTCTCCCTTCCATATGAAGCGCTCAGACCTGGGTCGGTGCTTGTGATGCATGTTTGCGGCAGCAGTGAAGTGGGTGCTCCAAGCAATTACCGTGAGGCATTTAATGCCATAATGCTTCCCCCAGCAGAAGACAAACCCAAATGTAAAGATATACAGAGAAAAAAATACTTATTTAGAAAATTGTAGCCATACAGTGCCGTGAATTACCCTACATAGTACCACGTGACCCAGTTTAGAGAACTAAATGCTCCTTTTACCCCTACAATCATCCCTCCCCCTTCACCAGGACACATAGTATCATCAGCTCGTCATTAGCATCGCTAGGTACAGAGAGAGTCCAGAAACTCCTGTGCCTTTACTTCGGATGAAAAGTACGGGCTTGACCCTCTTTTACCACCTTGAGCTGCGCTGGATTGACAAGATAGACTTGTAGATGTTTGTCCTGGAAAGGTTTGATCAATTGTCTCAACCTCCAGCGCCTCTCGACTGTTGAGTGGCAAAAGTCTGGCCTGACAAAAAACGACACACCCTCGCTGAACCTTTTTGCCTCCGGACGGGCCTTTTCAGATATGGCTTGTCGAAGTATGAAATTACCCAGAAATATTAGGACTGCCCTTGGCTTGTCGCCGCTTCTCGCACCAGGGCGGATTCTGAACGGAGTACGATGTGCCCTCTGAATTTCCGCTGACCAATTCCATTCAGAGAATTCCGGGAATGCGGTCTTAAATAGATTGATCATATAAGCCCTAACGTCCGATCCCTCACCCCCTTCTGGTATCCCCAGCACCCGTAGATTGTTACGCCTTAGCCTATTTTCCATATCCTCCAGTTTCCACTGGATATCGATGACCTGGGTGCTTTGAGACTCCACTTTAGTAGTAGCTGTGGCGGCCTCTGATTCAGTTGCTACAAGCCTCTCCTCCAAATTAGTCACTCTGTCTCCCACATTAACATATGCCTTAGATAGTTTTCTTACCACGCCTTGTATCTTACGCATTCCTGCTTGCGATTTTCGACAGTCCTGGCGTGCTTCCTCTCTATGCGTAAGGATGGTCTGGTAGATAACATCTATGAGTGGAGGATGAGTTGCTGGGCCCTCTGCATACGGGCTCCCCTGCAGTGGCATGGCTGATGAGTGATCCCATATTAAATCCCGCACGGGCTGCTCCAGGGCATTCCCTTGGGCATTTGGTCTTTTGGCTGTGCTAGGGGGATTCTGCTCAATATCACTATCGGACTCAAAGTTGCTCCCCCCCTGAGACGCGCTCCGGTCATCATCCAACCATTCTGCCTCGACTGAGACAGAATAGAAACATTCACTGCTTTCCTTCTCCTTCCCGTCCATCCATTAGGGCCAGGGGGGGGCATAGACCTTCCGCCCCTTCTTCCCCAGTCATACCAGCAGCACATCCTTGCCCTAATACCAGCTCTGGCTGGCTGCCCTGTACCACATCAGTATCAGCGTTGTTATCCAGGGCCAGCCCATCAGTCACTGTTAGCTTTTGCCCAGTTTCGCCCACCATTATCAATTCCTCAGTCAAGCCCACATTCTGATCAGCTGTATCCTCTGGCAGCGGAGTACACGTCGCATCCCTACCTGAAGCCATGACCTTCTGTGGCGCGGGTGCAGGGGTGACTATCTCCTCAATGTTCCCATCCTTGGAGTTCTGCCCCTTGCCACTTCGGGAGATCATCTCAGGGATTGAAGCAGTCGCTTGCCGTATTCTTACTGCAGCGTGTTTCCCCTTTTTTTGTAGTTCCCCCGGGGGTGTATGCAGCTTGCCTGGGGATTCATCCCCTTTCGGTTCCAGCTCTGGCTGCTTGACTGGTTGGGCTAATTGGGCTTTTCTCCTGGCCGCCGCCGCCACGACTTTTTACCGATACTCCAGCCGCCGCCTTGGGGGCCATTCTCCCAGAGATCTGCTGTCCCGCGTTGTTCTGTACGTCTCCTCTCGTGTTTCCCCTGGCTCGCCTTGCTCCACCGCCACGCCCACAGCGCCGATGCCGAAGCCGGATCCACAAGGCGAGGAAGCCAGCCAGCACCCGCAGCAGTCCAATACTTGCCGAGCGTGCTACACCAAAACTTGCCGTCCTCTCTATCCAGTCGGTAATCCACGGCATTTTACTTTTGTAATCTGTCACTCGATATAGCAATATCGAGCTAGCGCCGGTGCTGGGGTTTTAGACTTCAACTGCACCCATTCCGCTGCTGCTGCTCTGCGGCTCCACTCTACGCAGCCGCCATCTTGCTTCGATAACTATTCCGTGATTACCTGTGCATTCATTTGTCAATAAAAAAGATTTAATACTAAAATTCCGCTCACTTTTGTAGTCCAAGAAAGAAAAGCAACACCAATCCTTATGTTAAAAGAATAAAAACCAACTTGCCAGAAGACATAACCTGACATTTGACCTCTATATTTGAAGCTCAGTAAATGTAAATGTAGGTATACTTGTAAAGCGCACTGCCACCCTATCTCGGGGCATCCTGGCGCTGTATACTGCTGTGGAACCCTTCCTGGCTTTCCCTGTGAGATGCTCCCTACTGGGCACCCCCAAGGTGAAGCCAGGCATCCCAGCGCTATAGGGGCCGTTATGGAGATTAAGCAAGCTATTTCCCAGAGTTGCAGAGTGGGACCCATGATTAGAGTAGGCACCGAGGCGAGAATTATCGAGTCCGCGGACATTGAGCCCAAGACGGGCTTCTAACCAGTGAGCCACACTTCTCCACTAATTGTGAAAAGATAAATACAAAATGTAAAGGCATCTTTCTTGCTTTTTCCTTTCAGCTGGCAGCCCACCAGTGGGTCCTGACTCAGTCTGGGTAACGCTGCCTGAGCGATCCTTTTATTAGGGGCTAAAACAATTTGTTTCTTTCAGTCTTGTACACAGTCAACTCCTCAATGCACATAGTGTAAATTTATAACAGTGCATTGGCTTTTGGTATGTCATGTTGTTACTCTGACTGTACAGCTTGCTGATCTTGTTGATATTGCAGCTGGTGGCTTGCTGTGGGGTGATAAATGGACATTGCAAGGGGTGTAACAGGGTGGGTTAGTTGGGGCACCTTCAGCGAAACTTGCAGGGGGGCTTTTACGTGCCATATGCCCAGACTGTTGGGAGAGGAAAATATCTGCTGACTTCTAGGGGCATGGATCGATTCAGTGGTACAGTAGTCGCCTCCTGTCGGGGAGGTTTTGAAGGATTCCCATATGATATTTCCCCATATTTGATCAAACGTCATGAGGCAAGCACTCGCTTGGCATTCGTGCAGTGAGTCAACTCTGTAACCCACATAACATTTTCCGGTGGGGGGGGGGGACCCCCCCCAGTGCCTCGCTATGTCTCTCTTGGTCCGGGAAAATCCAAGTGAATAAAACAATAATTGTTTTTTCTGCAGATCTACAACTCCCATGATACCCGACATTACAAACTGTGGTGTAAATGAGATGGGTACTCCCCGAATCTCAGACAGGTTTGCAACTACCTCTTACAGTAGCTCCCTATTGAGGGCAGGTCCACACTGTATGTATGTAAGTGCTGTATGCTGTGGTGCACCTAAGGCAATTGGAGGAAGAGGCACTACCCATTCTGAGGAGCCTAATACCCTATGGAGTATTTTAAAATGCACAAGACTTAAACTCTCGTTAATGGCCACCTCATGTACATGCATAAATGCTTCTTCCCAGTCGAAGTTCTCCATGTCCCCAGTCTCCTGTTCCCATCTCTTCCTCAGGGGCTGTAGGAGTTCTGGCCTATTGTTTAAGAGCTTTCTGTATGTTAGCGATATCACCTTTACTGTAATTTCATCCCCAAGTATCATCCTCCTCCCCTGGGCTACTGTCTTCCAGTGCTTCCTAGTATATAGATTCTATTGTTAGAGCATGTCTTATTTGAAATGTAATTAAACTCTGCAAGGGGTTAAAGTCATAGTTATCATGTAGCCTACCTAAGGCGTATTTTCTCTCCACCCCTGCTTCATCTCCCTGATTGGTAATACCTATTAAGTCCCATTTCGTTTATCCCAACAGATTCCTCACCCCTTTCAGGCTGTCCCCCACCCACAGGAGGTGGGGTGGCCCGCGTTATTTTATCCTTCTAACCCACGTATGGAGCCACCCTGTCCCATGCACTTGAGGAAGTCATCACATTGCTCGGGACTACCGGTCTGTGTTTAAGTCCATATATATATATTGGCAGTAGGTACAGGGATCTCCGCAGTCTTCTTGCCAGGTCGTCCCTTGGGGAAAAGCACCACTTGTGTATGGGCTGCAATTAGGTGGCCCAGTGGTAGGCCCTAAGGTAGTGAAGTGAAAATAGTCCCATGGAAGTGTGTAATGTGGCATCAACTCTGTTGAAGAAAGCATTGGTGATCCGGCCATTGGGCATTTGGAGGAGATGCTGGAATTTTGAGATGATGATCATCTTGAACAGGGATGCTCTTCCCATTAGCGAAAGGGGCAGGCGTCTCCACCGGTCTGTGTCTGCTTGGAACTCTCAGTGTATCGTTCACACCCTACTACCTCCAGGAAGCCCACTACATTGCCTCTTACTCTCACCCAGGATTCAACGTGTTCTGTATAGACGACGGGCAACAAAAGGGAAAGGGGAAACCGCTGCCGTTTTCCCTTCCCCAATGAGAAGCTCAGGGACAACATGCCACTTAACTTCACCCTCGTGGATGGCTGTTGATGGAGAAGATGTTTCCGCTGGCAGCATCTTGGGGCCAAAGCTCATCTTATGAGGTACCGGAAACAGAAAGACCCAGTCAATGGAGTCAGAAGCCTTTCTGGTGTCTAATAAGAGGAGAGCCTTGGCTCCAAACTGTCTTTCGTGTACCCCAGCCATCCTGATTGGCTGCGTCAAGTGTGGGTGATCATCCAAAAAGACCATCATGCCTGCCTCAGTGGTAGTATGCCGTGCCTCGTACAATGTTCCGTAGTTTAGCACAAAGGCGTTGGCTATTCCCCTGTCAATTGTGATTCGGGTCCTCGCAGCGACCTGGATTTCACCTACCCATCTCGCTGCCACCTCACAGTGGCTGAGCCATGCCAGGATGTGACCCGCCTTGTCGCCCACTTCATAAAGTGTTCACAGTGAGGTGAGATAATGTTTCTTAGCTTCCTCATGTGTCGCCGTATGGTGTGCCTTTGCAAAGCCGCAAGGCGAAGCATCGTCATATGATTGCCCAAGTTGAGGTGCGATTGCTTTGTCTCTTGTTTGTCAGTTTCCAGTTGGGCCAGTCTCTGTGCTCTATTCCTGGCTTTTATGTTTTGGGCCCTATCACATAGGTAAACCAAGTAGGCCTCCCACAGAGTCACCGGGGAGGGCACAGTCTTTTTTTCCTTAAAGTAGAGTGGACGCTTACCACAGATCTTGCACCACATCAGCATATCTTGGAGCTCCCAGCTGCTAAGGCACCAGCCCTCCCTCTCGTCTGCGCCCCAACACTACCAGTAAAGAGGTGTGGCCTGAGATGCCCCTGAGCAGTTATTCTCCCAAGAGGTAGGTGAGACATTCCCTGGGACAAATCGGAATAAGGTGTTGTGGGCCCTAGGAAAACAAAAAGAATACTGTGTCATTGGGTGTGCGACTCTCCAAAAGTCTGAGACCCAACACTCAAGAGTAATGTGTCAGCCACGTCTCCACTGGGCGTCCTATCACCCCAATGTGTGATCTTTCAAGGTTCCTGTCCATTACCTCGTTGAGGTCTCCACCCACTGTATGTATGTCCACATCTGCCTCTAACAGGAGGGACCCTCCTGCGCCTAGAACAGTCTATTGAACTACAGGGAATGCATAGACGCTTGGATTGAACACACAGGTGTGTCTATTGGTGCCCTGGACCCCAACAAAGTGACCAGTGGATGTGGTCAGGTCTTCTGTGTATGGAAGAGGGGTTCTGTTTTGTGAGGATTGCCACCCCTCTGGTGAATTCAGAGTGGGCCAGTGCTTTGTTTTGTATTAAGGCACTGGATTATGTTTACTGCTTAGTGTGTCTCTTGTAGGAGTATTAGATTTGAATGCTGTCTCCTAAGGTATTGAGACACCACCCCTCATTTGAACTTAGCAAGGAGGCCGTTATTCTGAGAAGTTGGCCTGGTATATACTGTCCACTAATTAAAGTGTGCACCATGTACCAATCCAAACGACACTTATTGGTGATTAGGTCAAAGATAACCTTTATGAAAGCTATCCTAATGGTAGCTATGGAGAGCAGCCTTCATGTTAAGTCTTGAAGGAATGTAAAGCAGCTTGTTTTACCAGTCTTTAACCTCCTGAATAACTAAAGCAAAGAAGAACCACACAAGAGATATATAAAATATATTTATTTATTACTAAACACTCTCTACTAACCTCTATAAGAGATTAGAGCACAAGGCACACAATTATTAATCAATAGAACGACAGTAAATAGCACAATACACAGAGGGCTCCAAGGGGAGACCGAACCATATACTAAGAAAATGGTATAACCACCACGACTTAACTAGACACAGTGCCTAGAGCACGTAGAATCGTTGGGACCCTAAGGAGCCACCCAAAGTAGTGACACAGGGGACCCACGGAGGACAGGTGCAGTGTGTGAACACAGACATGAGTTCCGTATAACTTGATGGGAAAGTCGCAGTTGGAATTTTAGAGTTTAAGGACACTTTGGAGAGGACTTCAAGCAAACCCTTTGAAACATAGAAAGTTCTATGGCCAGCACCCTTGTGAGTACCGAGATACCTGTGTTACCTTTCCCAGAGGAGCCCGGTGCATAGGTGTCGGAAACCTTTGTCGTTTTCAATGGCGTGACTCAAAGAAGTGCTGCTGCCGGGAAGATGAAAAGTGTCCGGTGGAATCCAAGCCTGGATTCGAGGTGAGAAGAACCCGAAAGCAGAAGGGACAGAGTCTGGGTCACTTCAGGGGGACCAGGGGCTCGGTAGACGAATGTCCACCGATGTCGGGTGCTTTAGGTGAGATGACAGGGTGCTTGACTCAGCAGCCACGGGGACCAGGAGACGTCAACGATGACCAAAGTCCGGAGGTGAGTTGTCCCACGAAGGATGTAGAGTGCTGAGGGGTCAGTGTCCGGATTGAACACCAACAAGCCCTGGCAAATGGAACCCTCACAGGCAGAGAAAAGCGGGCCCTGTGTGGACCAGCAAGATCCTGGAGACTCTCCAAGCTATGGGGAGTCGGGCACGTCTGGAGCAACCAGCAAAGCCCAACATAAGTCAAAGTTACCTTCACAAGGACCCACAGGCCAACGGACCAGGGATCGCGAAGGGACCTTGAGCTGAATCAGGAAATACCAGCCCACGGAACACTCGTGGAGTATAGGTCGGAAATCTTCGGTGCAATTACAGCTCGGGTCAGGACTACACGTAGCCCAAAGTACAGCCTCGGGGAGCACCAAAAAGCATATGCTGCTGTAAAAGTACATGAGACACGGGTTCGGGTTGCACGGTCCCCACGAGGTATACTGGTCTCAGAATTGCTAAGAGATCAGCTCAACCTCAGGGACGCTCGGGAACCCACCTCCTGTGTTACAGAAATCTTCGGAGTCCTCAGGAGCTCGGGAGATGCAAACCAGTCAGATGCGTTAAAGGTTCCTGCCTTGCAGGGGAGTTACTCCTTTACTCCAAGGGAGATTCTCCAGTCATCCAGCGTAGTGTAGATCGTCAAGCTACTTGGTTACTGCTTGCAGAGTTTAGTCCAGGTAAAATCTAAAGTCCTGTAGTCAGGTTTCCTACTTTATACCCCTGGAAAGGGGTTGGACAAACACTGAGGACCCTCCTAGGGGAGGGATAGGACAGAGGGGTGGTTACATCCATGTCCTTTGTCCAGTTTTGCGCCAGAGCAGGAGCAAATGGCTCCTGCAACCGGTTTGAGCTGGACGATGCACAGGGACACCAAATGTGCCCCTAGTGCAGACCTTCAGGCACTTTCAGAGTGCACACACCCAGCTCCAATACACTAAAGCCTTTTCTGGGAGGTGGTCACACCTCCCTGTGACAGGAAACCTATTGTCCAGCCTTCCCCTGCTCGAGCACAGCTCAGCAGCAGGAGGGCAGACTTGTGTCTGTTGCTGGCAGCATCCATTTAGTGCTGCCCAGGTCGAGAAAGCTAGTACCGGGTAGACCGGTGCCCCACATTAGTGGTTCCTCAAGGGAGGATTCATACCTCCCACACCAGTTACTGGTGTGGGAGGTATGATTCCAAGGTGTTTAACACCAAACACAACATGTTTCTGAGCAGCCGTTTTAAAGTTAGCAGTTAACACAAGGTTATAATGCATTTAGGTATATATGGTTTGGCTGCATCACAGACCACCCTGGAGAATAGATTCCGAAGGCTGCAGAGGGGCTCTGCTCATGTAGGGGTATCCTCTCACACAAAACCCAGCACCCTGCCTTCAGGATTGACAAGGCCTGCCATAGGGGTGACTGATAGGTTTATATGTGCAGTGGTTAGAATAGATATCTAAGTAAGGGGTGCATACACCACCTTACACAGGCTGCAGTAGCAAACCTGTGGTGTAAGTTTGAATTGTCTCTCAGGGGTGGCATAATACATGCTGCAGCCCCTGAGAGGCCTCTGGGGTAACCATGCCCTGGGTACATGGTGTACCATATACTATGGACTGATAAGGATACCCGAGAATCCAATCTGGAGTGTACCTAAAGTACATGCAATCAATTTAGAGGAGACAGCAACTAGGCTGGGGTCCTGGATAACAGGATCCCAGCCAGTCCAAGTCGAAAACATTGAGACACCAGCAAAAAGTGGGGATACACATAAGAAGCAGATCCTACTCTCCTACACAACCCCCCCAAATGTAGGACATTAAACTAACCTTGACCAGTTGAGTCTTCATGTTCTACGTGGAAATATCTCGAAAGTCCATCTACATTGGCATGGTTACTCCCAGGTCTATGTTCCACTGTATAGTCCATCCCCTGTAGGGAAATGGACTACCTCAAAAGTTTGGGGTTTTCACCCTTCATCTGTTTCAGCCCTAAGAGGGGCTTATGGTCTGTCTGAACAATGAAGTGAGTGCCAAACAAGTATGGCCTCAGCTGCTACAGAGCCCAAACCACAGCAAAGGCTTCCCTCTCAATAGCTGACCAACGTTTCGCTCTGCGGGTCAGCCTTCTGCTAATAAAAGCTACTGGTTGATCCTGACCCTCTTCATTTAGTTGTGATAACACAGCCTCTAACCCCAACTCAGATGCATAAGTTTGAACAATGAATTGTTTGGAATAGTTAGGACTCTGCAGAATGGGAGCAGTGCACCTGTCCTGCTTCAGGTCATCAAATGCCTTTTGACAGCTAACTGTGCACTGAACTTTCTTAGGCATTCTTTTGAAAGTTAGATCATTCAAAGGGGTCGCTATGGATCCATAACCTTTGACAAACCTCCTGTAGTACCCAGTCAGGCCCAAGAAAGCTCTGACCTGAGTCTGGGTAGATGGAGCAACCCAGTGCATGATGGTCTGGATTTTGCTCTGCACTGGTTGAACCAGACCTCCACCCACAAGGGGGCCTTGGTATACAACTTGACTGCCCTATCTGGCACTTGGTGGCCTTGATAGTGAGGCCTGCTTTCTGCAGGGCCTCCAAAACATATCTCAGGTGGACCAGGTGATCCACCCAGGTGGAGCTAAAGACAGCAATATCATCTAGGTAAACCGCACTATAGGCTTCCAGACCTGTAAGATCTTTGTTCACCAACCTTTGAAAAGTGGCAGGTGTATTCTTCAAGCCAAAGGGCATCACCACAAATTGGTAGTTCCCACTACGAGTTGAGAATGCGGGTTTTAGGCTTTGCATCCTCAGCTAATCTGATTTGCCAGTAGCCAGCTGTCAGGTCAAATGTGCTCAGAAACTTGGCTGAGGCCAAAGTATCTATAACCTCATCTGCCCTGGATATTGGATGTGAAAAAGGAAGGGGTCCCAGTGTATCACGGGGATTTATTTGAGTAAGTAAAACACAATTACTAGAAGAACAATTGTTTAAATCCGCACGGTTTAATTCACAGTGGGATGTAGTATAATGTACAACTAATATAATGCAATAAACTGTATTGAACGTCATACAGTGCCCCACGAGGGAAAGGGAACGTGATGGTGAGGAAATCGTGAAGTGAGGTGATCATGTGACAGTAAAATCAGTTGTCATGTGACAGTAAAATCAGTTGTTTAGGCATTTACTCATGCCACCAATAGGGTAGCAACAACTTGCATATCACATAGTAAATAATTCACATAAGGGCATACGACACCAAGTACAGCATATATACAATTGTTGGTGTGAGGTCGCCACAACACAAAACAAACAGTCGACGTTTCGACCCTCTTGTAACTGCAGGATAGTTTTAACCTTGCTGTAGGGTCTTCATCAGGACCATAGTGGGGAAGTGGGGGCAAAGGACCTATTAGGGGTATAATGATTTCAGATTAGAGGGTAGAAATCAACCTCTATGTAGAACACACAGGTAGAGAAAGCCAACATAAATGAAAAATTGTGCAGAAATGCACATTACATTGTTTAAAACGTGCTTCCTATTCACACAATTAATGGTGGGTTAATTAGTCACGCTGGTGAAAGGGCAGATGCGTGTCGCTCCACAGGCACATGCAGACAAAGATACCCAAATGGGTGGGAGGATAGGTCAACAGCGCACAGACTTAATTATGCGTCCCTTCAACGAGAGGCCGACTAACAAGAGCGGTAGCCGTTATCACTTATAATGGAATTGAGGAATTATTGCCTATGACCAAGCATGCGGTGGCATTGGCTCACAATGTGAGCGTGTCTACAACATAGCTGATGTGTGACGGTGGCCGTGGATTTGGTTAATAGCAATGGTGAGCCTACAGGATTAAGTTATAATTAAAGGTCAGAAAAGGATTCATTAATGATGACAAAACGGGAAATGGCGCTTACCAAAAGTCCGCGTGCAGTGTAATCTTGAGCGGGGACTCGGATAATTAAAAACAACAAGTTGAAGCGTAATACCGCATCTGAAAAAGGGGGAGCGAGTCATGGTGTAATATCAAAAAAACATAAAAACATAATCGTGGCAAAACACGGGCGGACACCTTGGAAAAACGGCTAAGCGGCTTACCGATTTCCGGCGGTATGTAAATTATGCGTGGTCAGGCACCCAGTCGCAGTTGTCAGACTTCAAGGAAAATTAACGGATGAGTCTGAGGAAAGTAAAATGGGGAAGAGTGATTCAGGATGAGAAGCAACTCATAAGTACAGAATAACTGACTCGTCATGTGAGCCGTGTAGCTTACCGAATTTGAGGCGGCAAGTGGATTGTCCGCGATCGGTTTCAAGAGTCGATTATTCTGAGACTTCCTGATAACAGATGAGTCTGAGGGAGTCAAGAATGGGGGATAATAAATCATACTGGTCTCATAAGAGAGCGGGAAATAATTTTTTCACCTGGCTCAATGAACAATCCCAACACGTCAAATTCACAATCTCATCAGACAATCACTCCATTGATTTTTTGGATGTCACAATCTACCATGAGTCTGGCAAACTCTGCACCAAATTATATCGTAAACCAGCGGAGAGGAATTCCTTACTGGCTTATACCAGCCATCATCCACGAGCCCTTCGTGATAACCTGCCCTTTGGGCAATTCCTGAGGATACGTCGTAACTGTTCCTCTAAAGATGACTACTTCTCAGAATCTCAGGACCTGTCCAATCGATTGCTGAGCCGAGGTTACCCCAGACGCCTGATTAAAAAAGCCCGCAAACGGGCTTGGTTCTATCCGAGAGAGGAATTACTAGTGCCTAAACAAAGACCAGTATGATTTATTATCCCCCATTCTTGACTCCCTCAGACTCATCTGTTATCAGGAAGTCTCAGAATAATCGACTCTTGAAACCGATCGCGGACAATCCACTTGCCGCCTCAAATTCGGTAAGCTACACGGCTCACATGACGAGTCAGTTATTCTGTACTTATGAGTTGCTTCTCATCCTGAATCACTCTTCCCCATTTTACTTTCCTCAGACTCATCCGTTAATTTTCCTTGAAGTCTGACAACTGCGACTGGGTGCCTGACCACGCATAATTTACATACCGCCGGAAATCGGTAAGCCGCTTAGCCGTTTTTCCGAGGTGTCCGCCCGTGTTTTGCCACGA
Organism: Lissotriton helveticus; assembly: GCF_964261635.1. Lineage (NCBI taxonomy): Eukaryota > Metazoa > Chordata > Amphibia > Caudata > Salamandridae > Lissotriton > Lissotriton helveticus. Next base: position 103,256,432 of record NC_136067.1, read on the forward strand.
TTATGTTTTTATGTTTTTTTGATATTACACCATGACTCGCTCCCCCTTTTTCAGATGCGGTATTACGCTTCAACTTGTTGTTTTTAATTATCCGAGTCCCCGCTCAAGATTACACTGCACGCGGACTTTTGGTAAGCGCCATTTCCCGTTTTGTCATCATTAATGAATCCTTTTCTGACCTTTAATTATAACTTAATCCTGTAGGCTCACCATTGCTATTAACCAAATCCACGGCCACCGTCACACATCAGCTATGTTGTAGACACGCTCACATTGTGAGCCAATGCCACCGCATGCTTGGTCATAGGCAATAATTCCTCAATTCCATTATAAGTGATAACGGCTACCGCTCTTGTTAGTCGGCCTCTCGTTGAAGGGACGCATAATTAAGTCTGTGCGCTGTTGACCTATCCTCCCACCCATTTGGGTATCTTTGTCTGCATGTGCCTGTGGAGCGACACGCATCTGCCCTTTCACCAGCGTGACTAATTAACCCACCATTAATTGTGTGAATAGGAAGCACGTTTTAAACAATGTAATGTGCATTTCTGCACAATTTTTCATTTATGTTGGCTTTCTCTACCTGTGTGTTCTACATAGAGGTTGATTTCTACCCTCTAATCTGAAATCATTATACCCCTAATAGGTCCTTTGCCCCCACTTCCCCACTATGGTCCTGATGAAGACCCTACAGCAAGGTTAAAACTATCCTGCAGTTACAAGAGGGTCGAAACGTCGACTGTTTGTTTTGTGTTGTGGCGACCTCACACCAACAATTGTATATATGCTGTACTTGGTGTCGTATGCCCTTATGTGAATTATTTACTATGTGATATGCAAGTTGTTGCTACCCTATTGGTGGCATGAGTAAATGCCTAAACAACTGATTTTACTGTCACATGACAACTGATTTTACTGTCACATGATCACCTCACTTCACGATTTCCTCACCATCACGTTCCCTTTCCCTCGTGGGGCACTGTATGACGTTCAATACAGTTTATTGCATTATATTAGTTGTACATTATACTACATCCCACTGTGAATTAAACCGTGCGGATTTAAACAATTGTTCTTCTAGTAATTGTGTTTTACTTACTCAAATAAATCCCCGTGATACACTGGGACCCCTTCCTTTTTCATATCTAGCTCAACCCAGGTCCCAGTGACTACAAATGGGTAAAACCCCCCTGCGCATAAACTGGATATTGGATGGGCATCAGTCCTAGTGACTGCATTGAGACCGCTGTAGTCAACACAGAACCTCATCTCTCTTGCCGTTCTGGGTGTGAGGTTTTGGTACCAAAACTACAAGGGCTATCAGAGGGCTCAATTACTCCGAAATCCAATATTTTCTGGACTTCAGTCCTGATGCAGTCTCTGACATGGTAAGGTTACCTGTAAATCTTATTTTGAACAGGCAGACTGTCACCTTTGTCCACTTCATGAGTGCACCAGGTAATCTGACTTGGAGTCAGTGAGAACATACGTCTAAACTGATTCAGGACTTGCTTACAATCAGTTTGCTGCTGGCTAGTGAGGCTGCCTTCCAAGGCTACACCATCAACTGAACCATCATCAGGGTTCTGTGAGACCAGGTCAGGGACTGGATCACTCTCTTCCTCATGTCCCTCATCAGTAGCCATGGGCAACCCCATGTCTGCCCTGTCACCATATGGTTTGAGCCTGTTCACACGGAGCACCCTGTGGGGATCCTGGGAGTTCCAAGGTCCACCAGGTAGGTAACCTCTCCCTTTTGCTCAATGATTGTATGAGGGCCACTCCACTTATCTTGGAGGGCTGCTGGGGCCACAGGTTCCAACACCCATACTTTCTGTCCTGGCTGATAAATAGTCACAACAGCCTTTTGGGCATGCCAGGCCTTTGCAATTCCTAGCTAACCTCAAGGCCAATGAAAGTGTGGAGCAATCCTGTCCCAAGTCTTGTCCTGCCAATGGTATGTCATATGCCAGTGTTAATAGGAAGCCCCTAAACTTCAGAGGTATAACCAACCTACTGGTAGCACCAGGCATGGGGTCTCTACTCTCTGAGTATAAGAGTCCATCATCCCGGTAGATCCTATGAGACCCACTAGCAGCCTCAGCAGCAGCAGCTTGCTGTCTGAGGGGTTCAAAAGAGGGGCAGCTCGGCTGCTCCTGGCTCAGATCTGCCCCAGAAGGGCCCCCTGTCCCCACAAACTCAACCTGATCAGGTTCAAGTTCCTCTGAGACAGTTCCTTCTTAAGGACTAAGAGGATAATCTTCCTCAAGTGACTGATCTGTAGTCTGAGGCAGCGGGGAAAACACTGCCTTGCCCCTACTACTCCTTCTCTTGAAAGGCACCTGATCTATTATTCCATGATCTAGGGCCTGTTCTGTGGAAGACATTTTTGCCTGTGACCTAGTCATGGCAAATACATCTGCAGGGATGCCCGACATTTCTACATGAGTCCTGAGTTCCACTACAGCCCAAGCTGAAATTTCTAAATCATTGCCCAACAAGCATTCAACAGGGAGGTCTACACTTACCACAACCTTCTTATGGCCAGTTACCCCTCCCCAGGTGAACTTCACAACTGCCAAGTAATGGTCTGTCCTGACATTGCTTGCATTGGTCACTTGGTACATCTCACCAAGTATGATCTGTTCAGGGCCCACAAGGTCTGTTGTCACCATTGTGACACTTGCACCTGTGTCCCTGTATGCCATGGCCTCCTTACCATTAATTGAAGGCTGTTGTCTGTATTTGCCCAGATTACTGGGACTGGCAAATAAGGAGGCAATATCCATGCCTCCATCACAGACTAACACAGCCTGAGTTGGAGTTCGGACTAGGCAAGAACCCAGGGTTAACCCTACTATACCCTTATTCTGTGTATCGCCACTTTGGACTGAACTAGTGGGAACAGTTGCCTTAAGGACAGTGGTGGCTGGAGTAGATTCCTTGGACTTTGTAAACAGAAGACACATTGGACAAATGATTGTACTGATATGACACCAAGGTTTCTTTTTGCCTTTACCCTTGTTGGATTGTGACCCCCCCCTCCCCCGATGAGGACTTTTGGGGCCCTTGAAGACTTCTGGTCATTACCCTTCTCCCCATCCTTATCTGAGGTTTTCGAATCATGCTTCATTGGGTCATTACCTTGATTCTGGGAGTTCTGCTTCACCCTGGTTCTGACCCATGTGTCTGCCTTCTTTCCCAATTCTTGGAGAGAGGTCAGGCCAGAGTCCACCAGGTGCTTATTTTGACAATTATTAAGGATCTTCTCCCTCATACTTGAATTGTACATTACTTTAAAATCACAAGGGGAAAATGGCGGCCGCTAGCTAGTAGCAGTTGCAGGCTCGGCAGTCTATCCAGGGAATGCACTATAGGACTTGAGAGGATGAAGCACAAGTAAAAAAAACGCTACACTACGACACAGAGGCAAGAATCAAGAAGAAAGATCGTCCAACTTAAGGAAAGGTCTCGAAAGGACTCGAAATTACTCACCGCGCTCCTGGCTGGTTGATGCTGGTTTGCGGCGCCGGCGTGCTCTGGGCTCGGCGTGTGGTGGTGTAGGAAGGTTGATCCCTGACTATGGTTGCCCCCAACTTTTTGCCTGGTGTTTTGCTGGTTTTCTGACTTAGTTGACCTGGGACCCTGCTATTCAGGGCCCCAGGCCTACTGCTCTCTCTGTAAAATGGATTCCATGTACCTTAGGTACATATCTAAATTGGATACTGAGTCACCTTATCAGTCCCTGTACAGTGTGCCTTAGGTACCCAGGGCATAGGTGTACCCAGGGCCTACCAGGGGCTGCAGCATGTATTATGCCACCCCTGGCTGGCCATCCAAATCTGACACAACTGGCTGCTTGACAGCTGGGGCAAGGTGGTGTAATCACCCTTTGCTTTAGATATAGTATACCTATATCTAACGCTAAAAATGGACACACAGATCTCCTATCAGTCACTCCTATGGCAGGCCTTAACAATCCTGAAGGCAGAGTGCTTGGAATCGTGTGAGATGGTGCTCTGGCATGAGCTGAGCCTGTCTGCGGCTTTCGGGATCCATCCCTTAGCCGTTTCCATGATATCGCATACCATATACTCTTAAGTGCATTATAATCCTCGCGGTTATATGCCAACTCTGGTATCGCTTTATCAAAACATGTCGAGTAAGGTGTCATACGAATTGGAATACTAACCCCTCGCCAATTCTGGCGACGGGGTTAGCATTCCACCCTTCTAGAGGGACACGACATGTAAGTAACCCCTAACCCCGGTTAAAGTCAAACAGAGCCTCAGCTCCACAAAATGGATGCTGCCACCGAGACACAAGTCTGCCCTCCTGCTGCTGGGAGTCCTCCCAGAGCAGGAGATAAGGACAAAGGGTTTCCTGCCAGGGGCGGTGCCAGCACCGTCCCAGACAGGGTTTTGTGTATTGTAGGTAGGCAGGGCTTTAGAGGAAGGTGACTGCACGTGGCACCCCGGTGCTCACTGTGCATAGGCTGGCTGGAACCAGTTCCAGGGTCACTCCAGACCCTGTGCTGGGGAAAAGCCCGCCAAGGAAGTGGGTGTAACCACCCCCCTCCTAGTCCCACCCATAGGGCAGGACTTAGTCGCGTGCCAGCCCCTTTTTACAGGATAAAGGTAGAGACTGGCCCCCTTCCAAATCAGATCATCTTTGAATCCTGAAACTACTTTCCACGAAAGGAACTCAAGACTTCTTCCTAAGATTTCTCCCTTGTGACTAAGGAGTAGTCACCCTGCATCCGCAGGCACCATCTAAGAACACTGCGGTCTGCTGCAAGTCTCTCCTCCGGATCAAGACTGCCCAGCTCGACGAGAACCGGCTTCCCTGGCACCTCTGACCTCTACCTGCATCATCAGTCACGCTGAGATTCGTGGGTGTGACGAGACCTCGAGGGACCGGCCATCTTCAAGACTGCACGACTTCTTTCCAGCAAGCCCGCCGAGTGAATTCCTGGTGAGTGCTTTGGGGTCCGAGAAGCCCCCACCCTGAGCAGCTCCAGCACCGAAGTGCAGCCCCCCAGCATCTCCACGATCTGCGTGGGGCCCTTCTGCTTTTTGCTGCTCACCGCGTTGTTTGGCTACTAGCCCGCTGGCTTGTGGCCTTCCTGACGACGCCCGACGACATTTCTGCTGCTGGTCTGGTTGCTCCAGACTGGCCCTTGCTTCCCTCCATCGGAGAAGTACCCTGGACCCTCCTGGTCCACTCAAGACGCCATTTTAGGTCCACCGCGTGGGCCTTGCATTTGCCAAGACTTGTTGCCCAATCCTGGGTCCAGCGACGTCGACAGCAAGAACCTTCGTGGGACAGCTCGCACCTCCATCCTGGTCGCCGACAACGCCTCCTGGTCCGAGAGACTGCAGAGCCCAGCAGCGCCCACTCACCTGACTGCGGTGACTTCGCCCGGTGCCATCCTGGTGCCCACTTAATCACTGGCTAGTGATTCAAGAACTTGGTCCCCTCTGCTTTCAGGTTTTCTTCTTCCTTGATCCAGGCTTGGATCCATCGAACTTTTCTTCACTGGTCGCCTGCCAGCAACTTCTTCCTTCCAGGCTCCTGGTCCGGCAACGAGATCCCCGACGTCTTTTCAGACCTATGCAGCTGCAGCCCCTGGGCTAGGTAACTTCGGCACTCCGGTGTCCCAGCATAGCCTCACTATCCAAGGGTCAGGATCCACTGTCGTTTTCTCCCTACCAGGTCGGGTTCGCCCGTGAACACTAACTTTGTGAATTCTAGCTTCCATAGACTTTGTCCCGCATCCCGCGTGAGAGTGCACACTCTGCACCCGAGTCCCCTGGGCCTCCTAGTAGTAATCTAACGATTCCCTAGTCCAGTCTTAGCGATTCCAAAGCCTATTAGAACTGTTACTTACCTGCTAGTAATTCGCATTCCACTTTTAAAGTATATGGTTTTTCGTGCCCCTCGGGCATTTGTGTATAACGTGCTAACTTAAGTATTTTCGTAAGAGTTTTGTTGTGTGCCTAGCACCCTGTCCTCATAAAGAGTACAGGGTTGTTGTGATTCTAATAAATACACTGTTTATTTTCATAACACTTGTGTGGTGTCCTTTCACTGGGTGTTCAAGGGGTAATGTGATGGTAAAACAGCTGGCTTAACACGCCCTCTAGAGTCTTAGCCTTAGACTGCTCGTATCCATGCTACTAGGATAGCTGGTCTATAAGGTTGACTTACAACCAATCATCAATAAGGGTTGTTTGGACTGATATATAGTGATCACTAGAATAGTGAGCACTGCACATCAGGCCAACTTCTCACATTGGTGAGCAGCGGTTGGGATTTGAGCTTGCTGTTGTTTTACCACACATGCCCTAAGAATATCTTGTGAAAGATCACATAAGTACTAAAGGTACATATAACTTAGCTTAGAATACTCTGAGTTCTACTGAACCAGCTGTTGTAGCTCCTAGGGCCTAGCACACCCTAAACTACAACTCTAGCAAGGGATCAGTAGGCAAACATATAGTGTAGGTAAGTGCACCACTTACACCTCACTAGAAAAGCATGTCTACCCAGGGAGATTCTACTGAGACTCCCCTGGTCAGTGTTGACCCTCCACAGGTCACTTCAAGATATGCAGCTCTCAGTTTCCAGGAGATGAGACAAATCTGTGTCTCCAGGAAACTGAAGCAGGGGTCTAACCCCACCACTCCCTTTCTAATAGGTCTCTTAGAGACATATGATGCCAGAAAGCTTTCTCAGTTACATGAGAGCATGCCAGCCTTAGAGGGAACCTCTGGGGATCCAGACCTCCCCAACACTGATTCAGCAGTTGAGGAGGAGGATCAAGAGGTACTCTCTGGGGATGAGGTAGACAAAGGTCTTGAGGTAGTCAGAAGGCTAACTAGGACCAACTTAGACTTACTTGGGCTAGGATCTGGGGGCCCCCCAGTACTAACCCGAAGTGGGCCTAACCTTGGAGTTAGGAGAGATAGATCTCTTTCTAGGGACTCCATTAGATCTCTGCACTCTAATGCCTCTTCTCAGGGGAGAAGGAACTCTCCCCAGAGGAGATTGACTTCCCCTCAGAGAAGAGAGCATGAAGCAAGGATGAGACAAGCTAGACTGAGGATTGAAAGGGAAGAACTTGCCCTGGCCAAAGAAAAGCTTGCATTTGCTAGAGAGCAGAAGATGTGTGGGTTAGCTCCCACTGGTGGCAGCAATCTCCCAAGAGATAGAGAGAAGGGTTTAGATACTAAACACCTGACTAAGATAGTGCCCCCCTTTAAGCAAGGGGATGACATCCAGAAATGGATGGCTGCTCTGGAGAGGGCCTGCACTGTGCAGTGCATTCCCCAGAGTCAGTGGGCAGCTATACTGTGGCTCTCCTTTGATGGCAAAGGTAGAGATAAGCTCCTCACTACTAGAGTTGAGGATGCTAACAATTACCAGGTCCTGAAAAATGCACTGGTTGATGGGTTTGGCTTAACCACTGAGCAGTACAGGTTGCTGTTCAGAGACACCCAGAAAACTCAGTCTCAGGACTGGTCTGACTTTGTTGATTGTGCCACTAAGGCTTTGGAGGGCTGGCTACTGGGTAGCAAGGTTACTGACTTCACAGGATTGTATAATCTTATTATGAGAGAGCAAGTCTTAAATAATTGTCAGAACCAGTTATTACACCAGCACCTGGTAGACTCTGATCTGACCTCTCCACAAGAATTGGGTAAGAGGGCAGACAAATGGGTCAGAACCAGGATTAGGCCCAAGAACCAAGGTGGTGACCAGAAAAAGGAATCAACCAAGCCTCAAGAGAAGGGTGGGAATAAATCTCCAGATCAAACCACATCAGGGCCCCAAAAATCCTCTGAGGGGGGTGGGTCCCAGAATCCTTCCAACAACCAGAAGAAACCTTATTGTTATCCCTGTAAACAGGTGGGTCATTTAAAAACTGACAGCAGTTGCCCAAAGAATAACAATAAGGAAAACATACCCCCAAGTAACATTCCCAAACCTCCTGTTACTACTAGTAGTAATCCCCCAGGTGGTGGGAGTGCCCCCAAGAATTTGGGTGCATTTACTTTGGGAGTTCCTGGGGACTCTGGCCTAACCAGGTCCCCAAACCTAGATACTCTTGTCTGTGAGACTGGCATGGGGTTTGCCAACTTCACAACTTGTCCCAACACTTTGGGCAAGTACAGACAGGAGCCCCTCATCAATGGTATAAAAGTTGAGGCCTATAGAGATACAGGGGCTAGCATCACTATGGTGACTGAGAGTCTAGTCCCCTCAAGGCAACTTTTACCTGGTGCCACATACCAGGTGACCAATATTGATGGAGTGCAGAGAGATCATCCCATGGCAGTGGTCAATCTCAGCTGGGGAGGTGTCACTGGCCACAAGAGAGTGGCAGTGTCACCAAACTTGCCTGTAGATTGCCTACTGGGGAATGATTTAGAGCTCTCAGCCTGGGCTGAAGTAGAGCAAGAAACCCATTCTAAAATGGTGAACATCCATGGTAAGGTTAGTGGGGCAGTGTTAGCCACAGCCCCAGTCCAAGATGTCCTCCCTGAACAGGTCAGGAGGGTTGTGCCAGTCACAACCCAATCTCAGACAACTTCCTTCCCAGAACAGGTTGTCAAGGCTGTGATGGTCACAGCCCACACCCAAACTGAGCCCCCTCCTGAAAAGGTTGGGAGAGTTGTGATGGCCACAGCTCAAACTCAGACAGATGATAGTGTTGTGAAGCCTGAAACTATGGATCACTCCACTCAGACAGAGAGTATTGAGGGGGAAGAGAAATCTCCCTCCCACCAGACTTTAGGAAAGGATCAGCCTCCTCAGGGAACTGATCTGACCCCTTGTGAAGAAACTGCCACAGAGGTAGTCAGGCCTAGCCTGGCAGAACCCCTGATGTCAGTGGACCCTTCCAAGGTGGGACCCAGTCTGGAGCAGGTAACCTGCCCCTCTCTACCCTGCCTCAGTCAGCCCAGGGCTGTAGAGGTCAGGGAGGCCAGTGGTGGACCCCCAAGGGCCCCCTGTCCAAAAGAATTTCCCAATCAGCAGATTAAGGGCACTGAAGCTAGTAGTCCTAGCCAAGTGAAAATAAAACATACTCCCGAGGGACCCCCCTTAAAATTAGTTAGGGACCTCCCACAGATGGACACTGTGGGGCACAGCCAAACTTGGGACCTGAGGGCCCCAGACCTGACCTGTCCCTCCAGTAAGCCAAACAGAGGGACCCAATCTCCAGCTGTAGGTAGCCAGAGGTTGACCCTGAGAGCCCAAAACAACTCAGTCTTGGAAAGAAAGGCCTCTATGGTGGAAAATGATTGGAGGAAGTTGAGCCCAAAATTAGTGGAGCCTCACTTCAGTACTCCATTTCAGCACCAGCCTTTTTCTTTGACAAAACACACCACAGGTAGAGATTCCCTATGGTGGAGACCCTCAGACACCCTTAGGGTGAGGGATTGCTTAGTGGACCATGACATAGGGGGTAACCATGCCAGTGCTGGTACTTCCTTAAATGGCCACTTAGGCAATATAGGCTTACCTGGACAAGGATAGCCTTATCTCCTTTCGTTTGGGGGGGGGTTATGTAGGAAGGTTGATCCCTGACTATGGTTGCCCCCAACTTTTTGCCTGGTGTTTTGCTGGTTTTCTGACTTAGTTGACCTGGGACCCTGCTATTCAGGGCCCCAGGCCTACTGCTCTCTCTGTAAAATGGATTCCATGTACCTTAGGTACATATCTAAATTGGATACTGAGTCACCTTATCAGTCCCTGTACAGTGTGCCTTAGGTACCCAGGGCATAGGTGTACCCAGGGCCTACCAGGGGCTGCAGCATGTATTATGCCACCCCTGGCTGGCCATCCAAATCTGACACAACTGGCTGCTTGACAGCTGGGGCAAGGTGGTGTAATCACCCTTTGCTTTAGATATAGTATACCTATATCTAACCCTAAAAATGGACACACAGATCTCCTATCAGTCACTCCTATGGCAGGCCTTAACAATCCTGAAGGCAGAGTGCTTGGAATCGTGTGAGATGGTGCTCTGGCATGAGCTGAGCCTGTCTGCGGCTTTCGGGATCCATCCCTTAGCCGTTTCCATGATATCGCATACCATATACTCTTAAGTGCATTATAATCCTCGCGGTTATATGCCAACTCTGGTATCGCTTTATCAAAACATGTCGAGTAAGGTGTCATACGAATTGGAATACTAACCCCTCGCCAATTCTGGCGACGGGGTTAGCATTCCACCCTTCTAGAGGGACACGACATGTATGTAACCCCTAACCCCGGTTAAAGTCAAACAGAGCCTCAGCTCCACAAAATGGATGCTGCCACCGAGACACAAGTCTGCCCTCCTGCTGCTGGGAGTCCTCCCAGAGCAGGAGATAAGGACAAAGGGTTTCCTGCCAGGGGCGGTGCCAGCACCGTCCCAGACAGGGTTTTGTGTATTGTAGATAGGCAGGGCTTTAGAGGAAGGTGACTGCACGTGGCACCCCGGTGCTCACTGTGCATAGGCTGGCTGGAACCAGTTCCAGGGTCACTCCAGACCCTGTGCTGGGGAAAAGCCCGCCAAGGAAGTGGGTGTAACCACCCCCCTCCTAGTCCCACCCATAGGGCAGGACTTAGTCGCGTGCCAGCCCCTTTTTACAGGATAAAGGTAGAGACTGGCCCCCTTCCAAATCAGATCATCTTTGAATCCTGAAACTACTTTCCACGAAAGGAACTCAAGACTTCTTCCTAAGATTTCTCCCTTGTGACTAAGGAGTAGTCACCCTGCATCCGCAGGCACCATCTAAGAACACTGCGGTCTGCTGCAAGTCTCTCCTCCGGATCAAGACTGCCCAGCTCGACGAGAACCGGCTTCCCTGGCACCTCTGACCTCTACCTGCATCATCAGTCACGCTGAGATTCGTGGGTGTGACGAGACCTCGAGGGACCGGCCATCTTCAAGACTGCACGACTTCTTTCCAGCAAGCCCGCCGAGTGAATTCCTGGTGAGTGCTTTGGGGTCCGAGAAGCCCCCACCCTGAGCAGCTCCAGCACCGAAGTGCAGCCCCCCAGCATCTCCACGATCTGCGTGGGGCCCTTCTGCTTTTTGCTGCTCACCGCGTTGTTTGGCTACTAGCCCGCTGGCTTGTGGCCTTCCTGACGACGCCCGACGACATTTCTGCTGCTGGTCTGGTTGCTCCAGACTGGCCCTTGCTTCCCTCCATCGGAGAAGTACCCTGGACCCTCCTGGTCCACTCAAGACGCCATTTTAGGTCCACCGCGTGGGCCTTGCATTTGCCAAGACTTGTTGCCCAATCCTGGGTCCAGCGACGTCGACAGCAAGAACCTTCGTGGGACAGCTCGCACCTCCATCCTGGTCGCCGACAACGCCTCCTGGTCCGAGAGACTGCAGAGCCCAGCAGCGCCCACTCACCTGACTGCGGTGACTTCGCCCGGTGCCATCCTGGTGCCCACTTAATCACTGGCTAGTGATTCAAGAACTTGGTCCCCTCTGCTTTCAGGTTTTCTTCTTCCTTGATCCAGGCTTGGATCCATCGAACTTTTCTTCACTGGTCGCCTGCCAGCAACTTCTTCCTTCCAGGCTCCTGGTCCGGCAACGAGATCCCCGACGTCTTTTCAGACCTATGCAGCTGCAGCCCCTGGGCTAGGTAACTTCGGCACTCCGGTGTCCCAGCATAGCCTCACTATCCAAGGGTCAGGATCCACTGTCGTTTTCTCCCTACCAGGTCGGGTTCGCCCGTGAACACTAACTTTGTGAATTCTAGCTTCCATAGACTTTGTCCCGCATCCCGCGTGAGAGTGCACACTCTGCACCCGAGTCCCCTGGGCCTCCTAGTAGTAATCTAACGATTCCCTAGTCCAGTCTTAGCGATTCCAAAGCCTATTAGAACTGTTACTTACCTGCTAGTAATTCGCATTCCACTTTTAAAGTATATGGTTTTTCGTGCCCCTCGGGCATTTGTGTATAACGTGCTAACTTAAGTATTTTCGTAAGAGTTTTGTTGTGTGCCTAGCACCCTGTCCTCATAAAGAGTACAGGGTTGTTGTGATTCTAATAAATACACTGTTTATTTTCATAACACTTGTGTGGTGTCCTTTCACTGGGTGTTCAAGGGGTAATGTGATGGTAAAACAGCTGGCTTAACACGCCCTCTAGAGTCTTAGCCTTAGACTGCTCGTATCCATGCTACTAGGATAGCTGGTCTATAAGGTTGACTTACAACCAATCATCAATAAGGGTTGTTTGGACTGATATATAGTGATCACTAGAATAGTGAGCACTGCACATCAGGCCAACTTCTCACAGGTGGTCTGTGCACGGCCCGAGCCTCTCTGGTTTCGTGGTCTCGGCTTCGGGGACCGGGCGGCCGGGTGAGGAGCCGCCTGTATCGTCCTATATCGTCCGCCTGCATTATCCGCCTGCATTGTTCGTTCTAGCAGACGCCTGTACAGGCAAAGTGAGGTGAGCGGCATTTCATGAGTGCTGGGAGCCCTGTATTTCGTAGCGGCAGGCGTGCACTCCCCGCGCCGTCTTTGTTGGGTGGCTCTCAGCTTTCGGAGCCAGTAACGGAGCCGGCATGTTGGGGGCTTAATTCGCAGCGTGAGGCTGGCTGTGTGCTGCCTGTCTTGTTGTACTTTTCCTGCGGTCTCTCGGGGGTTCTGGTGAGGGAAGGCCAAGAGTCATTGTATACGAGGGTGCTGGGTGCTTGGCGCCTAGCTCAATGTCCGGTGTGGAGAGGTGGCGGCGGGGGAAGATTTAACTCCTGGCGGAGGACGATGGTCTGAGGCATCTGCGGGGCTGGCAATCAGAAGGGGAGTCACGGCCAGAGTGGAATTGCGTACCAGCTCAGCACCTGCCAGTTTGGCACTCTTATCTTAAGTAAATAGCATTAATAAAAATAGGTCCTCCTTGAATTTGCAAGAGAAAGAACACCGTGTTTACTTAGATTTAAGTGGCAAGAAAGGCAGACAACAGGAGTTTGAACTAAGTGTATGGCGGACTTCAATGACTATGGTAAGACAAAAGAGGAAAGACTGGGGGCCAAAATTACACAACGAGAGGGAGACTGGAACACAGGAAGAGCAAGTTAGAAATCTATTGACGGAGACAGATAAAGGTAAATTTAATAGGTATTCTCTTAGGAGCAGAGAGATTTGGGGGGTGGAGAGTTCTTCTTATAAGTCAGCAGACACAGAGTACACAACTGCGGTAGGAGAAAAATCAACGGCAAAAGAGGTAAAAGTGGTTAGAGTGGGTAAAGTGACTAACTCCACCAGGAAAGTAAAAGCAAAAACAGCGAGCATTAATATTAATACCCCTTCAAAAAAAGAACGAAAAAATCTCACTAAAAATAAAAGGAGTGGTATAAGAGTCACCCCATCATTAAGATCCTTCTTTAAGGTTCAGAACACACAGACTACAGCAGTAAGGGACTTAGTAGACCCAATAGCAGCAGTAGAAAATAATACGACTGACCTTAACCACACTCAACCAGGGTGTGCTAATAAGGAGATGATGGAGCCTCTGCTTTTGGAGAATAGGTATGAACCCCTGACACAAGAACTGAACGGAGATGTAGAAGACTCGTCACCTGCACCACTACCTGCATCACCACCTGCATTGACCCAGTCTAATATAGAAGACCCCACCATGAGTGGAAAGAGAACTGTAGCAGTTGATCTGAATCCGCTAAACACCAAAGACACAGTAAAGAATAAGGGAGCAACCTCACTTACTGAGGGACTTTTAACCACATTGCTAATGGAAATCAGGGATACGTTTGCAGTCTCTGAGAATAATCAATTAAAAATACAATAAGCTTGTGAAACCCTTGAGACTAAGATGAATGCAATCTCTGACAGAGTTGGCGCCATGGAAGTAGTTGTTGAAAGTCTAACAAAACAAGTTGATAAAAATACGCAAGAGATACAGGCATTAAGAGGCGAGGATAGAATCCTAAAAGATAAGCTGGAAAGTCTAGAAAATGCGGCAAGAAGAAATAACATCAGATTTTTAAATATACCGGAAGATGCAGAAGGCGAGGATATAAGAGCTTTCACTATTAACCTCCTCCTAGAGTTACACCCTGACATTGATAAGAAAACTCTGGAGGAAGACATACAGCGAATACACCGAGATCCATACCTGAAAAAACCCGGGAAGAAAAACTCTAGGAAGATCCTGGTTAACTTTAAGAAATACATGTTAAAAGAGAAGATCCTAGCAGGAGGTTTGAAGGTAGGGGAGTACAAGAGACATGCCTGGTCATTTCGTATTAGATCAGATTTATCCCACATAACTCAAGAAACGCAATGGGAGTTAGGGAAGTCTATGCAGGAACTAAAAAGGTTAGGTGCAACAGCAAATTTACGTTTCCCTGCATCCTTTAAAGTCATGTGGAATAATAAAATGGTTTTTCAGTGATGAGACTATAGTGAAAGTACTCTCTCTTAGGGTGGTAAAGATGAGAGCGCTATGTGCTTTTTAAAATACCCCTCACACACTAAAAAAATCCAATAGTGTCATGCTTCATCATTGGGGTCTTCCCGTCCCTCTACGGGGCGGGGCGTGCTACGACCTGACCGACTGCGCGGGAGCACTTATGAGGTGACAGGACTATGTGATAGTGCAAGTGTCAGTGAAAGTGTAGGGACCTAACAAAGTGTGTGAGTACAAAAAGTTAAAAATCCTCTGGCTAGTAGAAAAAAACGATTTATTAGCTTCTCTAGCTGGGGACGTTAAGAAGGGGGTTTTGGGGTTGAGCCGATCGCTGCAACCTGGTCTACATGTTTCGTAGGCAGTCCCCTACTGCCTACTCATCAGGACCTTCTAATGGTCCCTACGAAAATAAGCTCAGTTGCTAAGTATTGTCAGCCTGTCTTCCTACAAACCAACAGTAAAAATCACTGTTAGTTTTTGCTTCAGGGCATGAGCTGGCCCCCTGGGAAACAAAAATTGTAAAAAATAACCCAAATGTGGTCTCTGTAAAGAAAAGGAAAAAAGGGAAACACAAGTATTTACATTTTTAGCTGTGAATTTTGCGCTTTCATTATTATTTGCGCCACAATTACACTCGTCAAATCCATTCACCCATTACATAGAGATTTTATGGACAGAGTGATGGTTCAGTCTGCCATCCCCTGGCTGTCCGTGGGAGATCCCGGACAGTAGACAAAAAACACAGAAGGTCAAAATTGTGCTGTGATTTGTCATTAGCGCTTATGTGATTGTCTGCGCCACAATTCTTGTCTTCAAATTCCAATGGCGCATTGCCTAAAGCCCTAATATAAGACTTTATGGACAGAGCGGTGATTCAATCTGCCATCCCCTGCCTGTTCGAGTAAATACCCGAACTAAAACGTACCCTTCGTGATTAGGGTTGGTTCTGTCTCCACACACACACACCATCGCGACTCAATACACAAAACGACATTACACAGGAATAAAAAGGGAGGAACCCGTTTCCTCATACTAGTCTTGAGGTTATGGTCACTGAGTCAATGAAAAATCCCACAAACCGGGACACACCCCTGCATTAAAATGGTAACCATACATACTGTTGTGGCAACTGCGTCGTGCCTCATGAGCTGGCAATAGGTAGGAATTCACAGCGGCGCTCTGCAAAGGAGAGAGCCACGCCCTTAGCGTTATTGTGCAATCTATGCGAGTAGTGGAAAAA
This sequence comes from Lissotriton helveticus, assembly GCF_964261635.1. Classification (NCBI taxonomy): domain Eukaryota; kingdom Metazoa; phylum Chordata; class Amphibia; order Caudata; family Salamandridae; genus Lissotriton; species Lissotriton helveticus. The sequence continues at coordinate 103,272,115 of NC_136067.1, forward strand.
GTATCTCAACAACCCGTTTGTTTTAAGACCTGGGATAGAGGTCTGTAACTTACTTTGTCCGCATAGTCCCTAAGTCTTACTTCTACCAATGTTGCCGCTCCGCTGAATGCTCGCGTGTGGAGAGCGGTGGTTCTTTTAAGCTTCATTACGCGCTGGGGCTGGGTGTGTCCAGACACTAGCGCGCTAACCTAAGATGGCCGCCCGTGATGGAACGCGGGGGGTTTGGAAAGCGGAAGTCTGCCTTCTATGTCTATTCGGGCTCAAACTGTGCCGGCATAATAGGAATCTTGATACACCAAAGGGTCGCTTATTCACAGATTAGATGGTGATATAATGCTAATAAACAGTGCAACTCTTAATATCTAGGTTCACCCCTTATGACTTATTCACGATACTATGGCTCTGTGCACTATTTTGCTGCAGCACAACTTCATCTGTCACAATCAGCGATCTAATTTGTAAATTGATATTAACATTGTGCATGCATCCACTGTTTATTAGCATTATATCACCATCTAATCTAAGCGGCCATCTTAGGTTAGCGCGCTAGTGTCTGGACACACCCAGCCCCAGCGCGTAATGAAGCTTAAAAGAACCACCGCTCTCCACACGCGAGCATTCAGCGGAGCGGCAACATTGGTAGAAGTAAGACTTAGGGACTATGCGGACAAAGTAAGTTACAGACCTCTATCCCAGGTCTTAAAACAAACGGGTTGTTGAGATACTTTTTCCACTACTCGCATAGATTGCACAATAACGCTAAGGGCGTGGCTCTCTCCTTTGCAGAGCGCCGCTGTGAATTCCTACCTATTGCCAGCTCATGAGGCACGACGCAGTTGCCACAACAGTATGTATGGTTACCATTTTAATGCAGGGGTGTGTCCCGGTTTGTGGGATTTTTCATTGACTCAGTGACCATAACCTCAAGACTAGTATGAGGAAACGGGTTCCTCCCTTTTTATTCCTGTGTAATGTCGTTTTGTGTATTGAGTCGCGATGGTGTGTGTGTGTGGAGACAGAACCAACCCTAATCACGAAGGGTACGTTTTAGTTCGGGTATTTACTCGAACAGGCAGGGGATGGCAGATTGAATCACCGCTCTGTCCATAAAGTCTTATATTAGGGCTTTAGGCAATGCGCCATTGGAATTTGAAGACAAGAATTGTGGCGCAGACAATCACATAAGCGCTAATGACAAATCACAGCACAATTTTGACCTTCTGTGTTTTTTGTCTACTGTCCGGGATCTCCCACGGACAGCCAGGGGATGGCAGACTGAACCATCACTCTGTCCATAAAATCTCTATGTAATGGGTGAATGGATTTGACGAGTGTAATTGTGGCGCAAATAATAATGAAAGCGCAAAATTCACAGCTAAAAATGTAAATACTTGTGTTTCCCTTTTTTCCTTTTCTTTACAGAGACCACATTTGGGTTATTTTTTACAATTTTTGTTTCCCAGGGGGCCAGCTCATGCCCTGAAGCAAAAACTAACAGTGATTTTTACTGTTGGTTTGTAGGAAGACAGGCTGACAATACTTAGCAACTGAGCTTATTTTCGTAGGGACCATTAGAAGGTCCTGATGAGTAGGCAGTAGGGGACTGCCTACGAAACATGTAGACCAGGTTGCAGCGATCGGCTCAACCCCAAAACCCCCTTCTTAACGTCCCCAGCTAGAGAAGCTAATAAATCGTTTTTTTCTACTAGCCAGAGGATTTTTAACTTTTTGTACTCACACACTTTGTTAGGTCCCTACACTTTCACTGACACTTGCACTATCACATAGTCCTGTCACCTCATAAGTGCTCCCGCGCAGTCGGTCAGGTCGTAGCACGCCCCGCCCCGTAGAGGGACGGGAAGACCCCAATGATGAAGCATGACACTATTGGATTTTTTTAGTGTGTGAGGGGTATTTTAAAAAGCACATAGCGCTCTCATCTTTACCACCCTAAGAGAGAGTACTTTCACTATAGTCTCATCACTGAAAAACCAATTAAATATATGTTCACACATTGATAGAATCTCTTTGTTTATGTACATCGTTTTGGAGGGTGATTCTATCAACTCCTCTGCACTTCCCTCATTGTTTTGGAATAATAAAATGTACAACTTTAAAGACATGGACGAAGGGAATGCCCTGATAAACCAACCCTGGTATGAAACAGAGCCTGAAACTGGAGGGTTCCTCTAATAGTAGAAAGGGAAGTTTTCCCGTGGGGCGGGGGTGGTTTCTCTTTCAAAAAAGCAAATACTTTTCTTTTTTAATTTCACACAGGGTGGGGAGCATGTGGGAGAAAAATAAAAAAAATAATGTCCTCATTTGAAGATGTAAATAAATCTCTGGCCTTTCTAATAAACATAGTTTAAAAAAGAAATCAATCAACTTCTGTATGTCTAATGTCAGAGTAAAGGACCTAGAAATATTGACCTGGAATGTAAACGGTCTGAGGGTCCCCCGGAGAAGAAATAAGATCTTGGAATATTTCAGATTATCAGAGAGTAAGATCTTCCTTATTCAAGAATCCCATCTATTAAAAGAAGAATTGGTCTTGATTTTAAGGTATCAGAGATGGGTTGAACACTATATCTGTATAAATCAAACATGTATAACAAAAGGAGTGGCTATTTTAATTAAAAAATCAGCTGCCGCGGTATTGAAAGAGTGTATAGTGGACCCAGGGAGAAGATGGGATGTTGCTAAAATAAAGACCAGTGAAATCGGAATCACGTTAGCAAGTTATTACGGTCCCAATATAGATGATCCGGCTCCCCTATATGCACTGTTACCTCACTTAGTAGAAGCTGATAACTACATAATTTTAGGAGGGGATTTAGATGTGTTTTGCTTAACCCGAGCAAGGGCTCGACCTCTCTCAGACCTGTATCAAATACACAAAAAATTAGAAAGACTTTAAAGCAACTAATGGTCGATTTAGGTTTAACAGACATTTGGAGTGATTTGGCCCCTAAATCTAAAACTAAGGGTGGGAAATTTACCTTCCACAATAAAAAAATGCGTACATAGGTCGAGGATTGACTTCTTTTTGGTCGGGATAAGAGCTAGACAAAACATCAGTAAAGTAAGTCATGTCCCTGAGCATATGTCTGACCACTCTGCCGTAACTCTGAAGGTAGCTATTTGTAAGGCCCAACCACCTCGATGGTACACTATCAATCGAGCACTACTTTTGGAGCAAACTATAATTGAAAAGCTTAAGGCAGAAACTAAAGAGTTTTTTTATATTAATTTAAACTCTGCTTCAATTCAAACTGTGTGGGATACATATAAAGCATTTCTGAGGGGAGTGTTAAAGAGTTTATCCTGTGCACAAGCAAAGAAAATAAGAGGAGACTAAAAAGCTTGAAAATGAGATACAGAGACTGACTTAAAGTCTGGAAAGGGATAGGGAGAATTTGATCATTATATATACCTTAACATCTGCAAATGTAATTTAGCTAACTATCTAGAAGCTATACTTAAAAAAAAATGGGATGCCACTAAACTGGCACACTATGAGTAAGATATACGACTTCCTAATATTGGTAGTGTAGTCATAGAAAATGATGAAATTGAAGAAGCTTTCGTCTAGTTTTTAAAAAAACTATATACAGAAGACGAGATAATCGACAAAGCTTGCATGGAAGAATTTCTATCAGAGATGGATCTTCCCACTCTCCGACAAGAAGATAGAGAAGTTATAAATGGTCCTTTTTTACTAGAGGAAATATCTCAAGTAATTAGCTCCTTAAAAAAGGGAAAAGCTGCCGGTCCAGACTCTATCCCTAATGAGATCTATAAGATCTTAAAAGAAGAATTAATACCTTTCCTATTACAACTATTTAACTCCCCTTTCACAGAAGGAAATAGTCCCCCAGTATCTCGGGAAGAAGCAACTATTACAATCCTTTTAAAACCTAATAAAAACCCGCGAGATTGTGAGTCTTATCGCCCAATCTCGCTTTTAAAATGCGACCATAAAATCTACACGCAGATCATTTATTTATTTATTTATTTATTTTTAACATTTCTAGAGCGCACTGTTACCCGGAGGTGTCCTGGCGCTAACATGGTTGAACTGGTGTGTGAGGGTAAGGTGCTTTAATGGGTGAAGAGCCAGGTCTTCAATGCTCTTCTGAAAGATAACAGGTCGGGCAACTGTCTAATGTTGAGGGGTAGTTTATTCCAGGCTACTGCTGCGCCTAAGGAAAAACTCCTACCCCCCATCTTGCTTTCTTGACTCTGGGGACTGATACCAGTGCCTGCTGCCCTGATCTAAGGGTTCTTGCCGGCTTATACCAGAGAATAGTAGCTTCATACATCTAGGGCAAAGATCGTGTAATGCTTTAAAGACCACACAGAGTGCCTTAAAGGTTATTCGTTTCCGCACTGGCAACCAGTGCAGTTTCGCCAGGTCCTGGGCCACCGATGCGAACTTAGGGGTGTCTGTTATCAGGCGTGCGGCTGCATTCTGTAGGATCTGGAGCTTATTTAGTACGCCCTGTTGGGCGTTCAGCATAAGGCTGTTACAGTAGTCTAACCGAGATAGAACTAAACCGGTGACCACTGTTTTTCTATGCTCTAGCTCCAAAAATGGTAGCACTTTCCCAATTGTTTTGAGGTTAAAGTGCATGGATGAGGCAAGTGCGTTGATCTGAGGTTTAAAGGATAATGAATCATCAACCAGGATGCCTAGATTTTTCACCTTAGTCACTGGGGAGGGAAGAGTTCCCATTTCTTCAGGCCACCATCTCGGGGACCAGAAGTTGTCTTTGGAGCCAAAGAGTAGCACTTCTGTCTTTGAAGAATTTAGCTTAAGACAGTTTTGTGCCATCCAATTACCCACTTCTCGCATGCAGCCTTTGAACCTGTCCGCTGTACTATCTATTTTACCCGGCAGCAGTGAAACCACTATCTGCGTATCATCCGCGTATGCTGTGAGGTTAAAACCGAAGGATCGAATTATCGGGGCTAGAGTGGAAACATAGACATTAAAAAGGGTCGGGCTCAAGGAGGAGCCCTGGGGCACTCCACAAGGAAGCGCAAAGGGCGTGATTCAAAGTCCCCCAGTGCCACCGTCTGAGTCCTGTTAGAGAGGAAGGCCTGCAGGATCTTCAAAGCCTTTCCTTGAATTCCGCAGGCCCTCAACCGGTTCACCAACAACTTGTGATGGACCGTGTCGAAGGGCGCAGAAAGATCCAACAGGATTAGGGCGGCTCTTCCTCCTCCGTCCAACACTCTTCTAATGTCTTCCACAGACTTGATTAGGGCAGATTCCGTGCTGTGTTCTGCACGGAAACCATGTTGGCATGGGTCTAGATGTCATAACAAAACAACTGGATAAAGTATTAGGCCCACTTATTCATCCGGACCAAAAAGGATTTATGAAGGGGAGACAATTGAATGAGTTGACTCATGACCTTTTCGGAGCTATAGATGTGGCACAGACGTATAAGTCCCCCTTGGCGGTAATGACATTTGATGCCGCCAAGGCGTTTGATCGAGTTAATTGGAACTTTTTATTTAAAGTAATACAACGTTTTGACCTGGGTGAAAAATGCTTAGCAGCGAATTAAGGACATTTACAAAAACCCTTCTGTTAAAATCCTGGTTAATGGAAATTTAACCAAAGCGATACAGATCAAAAGAGGGACTAGACAGGGATGCCCTCTTTCTCCGATACTCTTTAATTTGTATATTGAGCCCCTAGCCTTTAAATTAAGAGCATCGCAGAAAATTATCCCGTTTAATTACAACGGATGGGGAAAATAGGGCTGTATGCTGACGACCTTATTGTGTACACAGGGAATGTAGAAAAATCTTACTCAGAAATATGGCTAGAGATAGAGAATTTTGTAAAGATTTCAGGGTACCTGATAAACCAACAAAAAACAGAGTTAATAAAATGGAATACAGACTTTGAGAGTGTCTATGAAAAGAAAGAGATAAGATACCTGGGAATCCAAATAGTCCATAATATCGACAAAATGGCACGAGTCAATTTGGATGATGTAACAAAAGAAGTAAGCTCCCTCTTGCAATCTTGGGGGGCTCTATCTCTTTCTTTTCTGGGCAAATCCAATTTAATAAAATTGTCGCTTCTCCCTAAATACACTTTTTTATTCAATACTATTCCCCTGGAGTTTCCAAAAATTTGGTTCAAGAAGGCGCAGGGGCTTTTTTAAGCACTTACATGGGATTTTTCCCAACAAGCTGATGGTTTTCTTTTAAAATTTGGTAACCCTAAATTTTTTTAAAAAGTTACATTGAAGATTCTGCTAGCATCAGTAAAACTTTGGTCACAAGTAAGTCATCTCTTAAAAATTCCATATTATAACGATATTACCCCGATCTGGAACTCTCCTGGAACACCATTATGCTTGACAGACACATTGGCGTTACCCCAGAGAAATTGTGGCATAACCTCCTGGGGCCAATTGGTAATTTAGGGAGACCTCATTTCCTGGCCGCACCTATCAACCATAACCGGAAACTTGATTTCAAAATTTTAATATTACCAACTAACAAGCTGGACAAAAGCAGTTGAAAAAGAACTGAAAGGAAATTCGAATTTAGCTCTGCTCTGTTCTAGAAGCAGTAAGGAAAAGGAGGTGGCAGGCTGGTACTGGCTATTTGTATAAAATGGAAAAGAGAAGCAGGCCTCATTTATGGAGATTTGGAAGAAGGACCTGCCAGATGAAGAGCTCGAATCTATTGGGCAAGTATCAATGTCACTTCTTTGGTCTTGTATAAAGGCTGCACCATTAAAAAAAGAATCACCTTTTGACAGCTCATAAAGCCTATTGGACTCCGCGGAGAATTTCAAAGATGGGAAATCGGGAGATCAAGAAATGCCCCAAATGTGGAGAAGATAATGCTAATGAGGTTCATATGTTCTGGAGCTGTCCGGTAATTTCTGAATTTTGGAACAAAGTGGGTAAGACCATATCAGATGTTATGGGGATAGAAATTAGATTAACTTCTATCTGGATCAAGCAGGCAATTTCACAAAAAAGACCAAATACTGGGAAATTTGGGATAATTGGGTCAAGACAGGGGCACGACATATATAATGTGTGTTATGGGTTTTAAATCTCTTGGTTTATAGTCTCTGACTTTTAAGTAAATTACATGTTTCTGGGTCCTATGATTAATATGCTTTAGACATGGTCCTGGACTAGTCTAAATTGGTCACTCACTGGTAAGTGAGACTACATTGTAAATGTAAATGTAAATGTATTTCAATTTATATAGCGCACGAATCACCCAGGGGTCTCAAGGCGCTTGCTTAGGGAACCCGTCCTGGTATTCCCCTGTGAGATACCCCGGCAGGGAATTCACAAGGTGAAAGCCAGGCATCCCGCCGCGAGGGGCCGTAGTGGAGATTAAGCAAGCTATTGCCCAGAGTCGCAGAGTGTGACCCCGTGAGTCGAGTAGGCACCGGAGCGAGAATTATCGAGTCCGTGGAATTTTTGAGCCCGAGACCCGCCGAGGCGGGGAATCGAACCCTGGTCCACGGCTGATCTCAGCTTCCGGGTCTGCCGCCTCTAACCACTGAGCCACGCTTCTCCACATTGGCCGTCTGTTTTTCAAGATTGAGGTTTGAAACCCAAAAAATTAGTTGAAGGTGCGGCTCTGGAGATACATAGTATCCTTTCTCCTCTGTGGGGGTGAAACCGGACAGCTTGCTGTCTGAGGGGTTCAAGAGAGGGGCAGCTCGGCTGCTCCTGGCTCAGATCTGCCCTGGAAGGGCCCACTGTCCCCACGAACTCAACCTGATCAGGTTCCAGTTCCTCTGAGACAGTTCCTTCTTAAGGACTAAGAGGATAATCTCCCTCAAGTGACTGATCTGTAGTCTGAGGCAGCGGGAAAGACACTGCCTTGCCCCTACTACTCCTTCTCTTGGAAGGCACCTGATCTATTATTCCATGATCCATGGCCTGTTCTGTGGAAGACATTTTTGCCTGTGACCTAGTCATGGAAAATACATCTGCAGGGATGCCCGACATTTCTGCATGAGTCCTGAGTTCCACTACAGTCCAAGCTGAAGTTTCTAAATCATTGCCCAACAAGCATTCAACAGGGAGGTGTACACTTACCACAACCTTCTTATGGCCAGTTACCCCTCCCCAGGTGAAATTCACAACTGCAAAGGAATGGTCTGTCCTGACATTGCTTGCATTGGTCACTTGATACATCTCACCAAGTATGATCTGTTCAGGGCCCACAAGATCTTTTGTCACCATTGTGACACTTGCACCTGTGTCCCTGTATGCCATGGCCTCCTTACCATTAATTGAAGGCTGTTGTCTGTATTTGCTCAGATTACTGGGACTGACAAATAAGGAGGAAATATCCATGCCTCCATCACAGACTAACACAGCCTGAGTTGGAGTTCTGACTAGGCCAGAACCCAGGGTTAACTCTACTATACCCTTTTTCTGTGTACCACCACTTTGGACTGAACTAGTGGGAGAGGTCAGACCGGAGTCCACCAGGTGCTGATGTAACAACTGATTTTGGCAATTATTAAGGATCTGCTCCCTCATAATTAAAGTGTACAATCCTTTAAAATTACACTCTTTACTGCCAACTAACCAGCCTTCCAGAGCCTTAGTAGCACAATCTACAAAGTCAACCCAGTCCTGGGTCTGTGTCTTCTGGGTGTCTCTGAACTTAATCCTGTACTGTTCAGTGGTTAGGCCAAACCCATCTATGAGAGCACTCTTCAGGACTGAGTAATTGTCTGCATCCGTTTCTCTTACAGTGAGGAGCTTGTCTCTTCCCTTGTCCGCAAAGGAGAGCCACAGGATAGCTGCCCACTACTCCTGGGGGACCCTCTGTACTTTACAGGCCCTCTCCAGTGCAGTCATCCATTTGTGAATGTCATCCCCACTTTGATAGGGAGGGACTATCTTGTTCAGGTTCCTATGATCATGAGAATACTCTAGTTCTACGGACACTGTTGCTGCCACCATGGGACTCTAGTCCCAATCTTCTACTAGCTCTCTGGAGCTCTAAGGATTGCATATCCAATGCCAATTGCTCTCTTTTGAGCTTAAGTTTGATTTCCTCAATCCTTAAGACTTGGGACTGCTTGTCATAGGAGCTTTCTCTCCTATTCGATATGGAAGTCCCTATTTAGGTCCTTGAGGGTCTAGATTCTTCAGAGGGAGACCTAGGTCTCCAGGGTAAACTCTGAATTCTACCTGTAGGATGAAAGAGAGGGCCCACAAGGCCTTCTCCCTGCCCTTCCTGGGCCTGATTTGCCAGGTTGGAGACATCTTGATTCTCCTGGTCAGAGTTTGATTCTAGGTCAAAGAAGGTGAGACCTCCTAGCCTTTCCTCATTCCCTGCACCACCCACTCTACCTACCTCATCAGACCCTGGGGTCTTTCTGAGGTCATCTAGAAGCAATATCTCAATGAGGCGTTGAGTGTTAGGACTTCTCCCTGTCCGCAGCTTCCTTGACACATACATGGCTTTTCAATTCTAAAAATGGAATACCATTGTGCCTAGTTAGCAAAGAGCCACTTGGCTACTCTCTAGAAGACATACTAGTGTTATGTAGTGTAGGCACCTACCTAACCTAGTGGGTTACTAAACTTTCTTGAGTTGGAGAAAGGGTGTGCTAAACCCTTGACTACCCAACTCCAAGTTCAGTAGAACTTACTTTATTCAATCTTGATTTATATGTACCTAAATACTTTTAGTGGTTTTCAGTTAATTATTCAAAGGGATTATCTGGTAAATCAATAGCAAGCTTGAATCCCACATCTGCCACCAATGTGAGAAGTTGGCCTGGTATATGCTGTCCACTAATTAAAGTGGGCACCTTGTACCAGTCCAAACGACCCTTATTGATGATTAGGTCAAAGATAACCTTTGTGAAAGCTATCCTAGTGGTATCTATGTAGAGCAGCCTTCAGGCTAAGTCTTGAAGGAATGTAAAGCAGCTTTTTTTTACCAGTCTATAACCTCCTGAATAACCAAATGAAAGGAGAACCACACAAGAGATTTATAAAATATATGTATTTATTACTAAACACTCTCTACTAACCTCTATAAGAGATTAGAGCACAAGGCACACAATTATTAATCAATAGAACGACAGTAAATAGCACAATACACAGCGGGCTCCAGGGGGAGACCGAACCATATACTAAAAAAAATGGTATAATAACCACGACTTAACTGTACACAGTGCCTAGAGCACGTAGAATCGCTGGGACCCCAAAGGACAACCAAAAGTAGTGACACAGGGGACCCACGGAGGACGGGTGCAGTGTGTGAACACAGACGCTAGTTCTGTACAACTCTATGGGTAAGTCGTGGTTGGAATTTTAGAGTTTAAAGACACTTCGGAGAGGACTTCAAGCAAACCCTTTGGAACGTAGAAGGTTCTAAGGCCAGCACCCTTGTGAGTACTGAGATATCTGTGTTACCTATCCCAGAGGACCAGGGTGCGTAGGGGTCAAGTGGTGTCGGAAACCTTTGTTGTTTTCAATGGCATGACTCAAAGAAGTGCTGCTGCCGGGAAGATGAAAAGTGTCTGGTGGAATCCAAGCCTGGGTTTGAGGTGAGAAGAACCTGAAAGCAAAGGGGACAGGGCCTGGGTCACTTCAGGGTGACCAGGGGCTCGGTAGATGAATGCCCACAGATGTCGGGTGCTTCAGGTGAGATGACGGGGTGCTTGACTCTGCAGCCATGGGGACCAGGAGATGACTGTAGGAGAGTGGGGTCTGCAATCCCATGGCCACCCCAGATATTTGCTTTTTGCTTCACTGGTTTACGACTTTCCCTGGCTGTGGGCCTGCTAATAAGACCCACAGCCTAGCTGTTCTCTCTCTAAATTACAACCATGTACCTTAGGTGCATTTTACCAATTGGTACTGGGCCACCTTATCAGTCCCTGTACAGCATACCTTAGGTATCCAGGGCATAGGTGTACCCAGGGCCTACCAGAGGCTGAAGCATGTATTATGCCACCCCTGGCTGGCCACCCAAACAGACACAACTGGCTGCACGACAGCTGGGGCAAGGTGGTGTAAACACCCTTAGCTTTAGATATAGTATTCCTATATCTAACCCTAAAATGGACACATATATTCCTATCAGTCACTCCTATAGCAGGCCTTATCAATCCTGAAGGCAGAGTGCTTGGAAACATGTGAGATGGTGCTCTGGCATGAGCTGAGCCCGTTTGCAGCTTGCGGAACCAAGTCCAAATAGCTGTTCCATGATAACGCTATACCATATACTCTTAAGTGCATTATAATCCTCGCGGTTAAATGCTAACTTTGGTATAGCATTATCAAAACATGTCGAGTAAGGTGTCATACGAATTGGAATACTAACCCCTCGCCAAATCAAGGTCAAGGGGTTGATTCCACCCTTCTAGAGGGACACGACATGTATGTAACTGTGAACCCCGGTTAAAGTCAGACACAGCCTCAGCTCCACAAAATGGATGCTGCCACCGAGACACAAGTCTGCCCTCCTGCTGCTGGGAGTCCTTCCAGCAACGGAGGCCTGGACAAAGGGTTTCCTGTCAGGGGCGGTGCTAGCACCATCCCAGACAGGATTTTGTGTATCCCAGGTAGGCAGGGCTGAAAGGAAGGTGACTGCAAGTGGCACCCCGGTGCTCACTGTGCATATGCCGGCTCAAACCAGTTCCTGGGGGCACCCCAGCCCCTGAGCTGGGGAGAGACCGGACAAAGGAGAGGGGTGTAACCACCCCCCTCCTGGTCCCACCCATAGGGCAGGACCTAGTCGCGTGCCAGCCCCTTTTCTTAAGATAAAGGTAGGAGCAGACCCCCTTCCCAAATTAGATAATCTTGAATCTTGAACTACTTTCCACGAAAGGAACTCTTGACTTTCTCTGAAGACTCTCCCTTGTGGCTAAGGAGTAGCCACCCTGCACCAGCAGGCACCATCGAAGCTCTTGCGGTTTGCTGCACGTCCATCCTCCGGATCAAGACTGCCCAGCTCAACGAGACCCGGATTCCCTGCCATCTCTGACCTCTACCTGCATCATCCAGCCCAGCTGAGATTCGTGGGTGTGACGAGACCCGTGGGACCGGCCATCTTCAAGACCTGCACGACGCTTCACCAGCACGACCCCCGAGAGACCCTCGAGTAAGTGCACTGGGGTTTGAGAAGCCCTAACCCTAAGCAGCTCCAGCACCGAAGTCCAGTCCCCCAGCATCCACGAGATCTGCGTGGGGCCCTTCTGCTTCTTTGCTGCTTGCCACGTTGTCCGGTCACTTGCCCGTTGGCTAGTGACCCTCTTGACGACGTACCACGACGTTTTCACCGCTGGTCTAGGTCCCCTAGACTGGCCCTTGCTTCTTGTCCAACAAGAAGTGCCCTGGACCCTCCTGGTCCACTCCAGACGCCATCTTGACTCCACCGCATGGGCTTGCCTTTGCCAAGGTTTGTTGCTCAAATCCTGAGTCCAGCATCGCCGACAGCCGACAGCCTCGTGGGACAGCCCGCACCTCCAGCCTGGACGCCGACAACGCCTCCTGGCCCATGTGACTGCAGAGTCCAGCGTCGCCCACTCACCTGGTCGAGGTGACTTCATCCAGTGCCATCCTGGTGCCCACATAAGAACTAAGTCCCCTCTGCTTTCAGGTCGTCTCCTTCACTGATCCAGCCTTGGATCACACCGAACATCTTCACTGGTCGCCTGCCAGCAACTTCTTCTTTCAGGCTCCATAGACTTCAACGAGGATACCCGACGTCATTTCAACCCTATGCAGCCGCAGCCCCTGGGCTAGGTAACTCGAGCATTTCGGTGCTCCAGCACAGGTTCACACTCCTAGTGTCCAGATCCTTTTTCGTTTTTAGTTTACCTAGCCGGATTCGTCCGGAAACAGTAACTTTAGAAACACTAGCATCCAATGACTTCTTCCCGCATCCCGCGTGAGAGTGCACACTCTGCACCCGATCTCCCTAGGCCTCCTGCTCCTAACCTTAGGGTTCAGTAGTGTAGTCCTAGCGATCCTGAAGCCTCTGGATCTTGTTACTTACCTGCTAGTATTTCGCATTCCACTTTTTGTGTATATGGTTTTTCGTGCCCCTCGGGCATTTGTGTAAATTGTGCAACTTGAAGTATTTTCATAAGAGTTTTGTATTGTGCTTAGCTCCCTGACTCATAAAGAGTTCAGGGTAGAGCTGTTATTAATAAATATCCTATATTTTTATAACAACTTGTGTGGTGTCCTTTCACTTGGTGTTCAAGGGGTATATGTGATGGTAAAACAGCTGGCTTAACACGCCCTCTAGAGTTTAGCCTAAAGACTGCTCTTGTCCACACTACTAGGATAGCTGGTCTAATAAGGTTGACTTACAACCAATCATCATTAAGGGTTGTTTGGTATGATACAAAGTGATCACTAGAATAGTGAACACTATATATCAGGCCAACTTCTCACATTGGTGTACAGCGGTTGGGATTTGAGCTTGCGGTTGTTTTACCTCGCACGTATCCTAAGAATATCATTTGAAAGATCACATAAGTACCCAGGTACATATAACTTAACTTAGAATACTCTGAGTTCTACTGAACCAGCTGTTGTAGTGTAACAGTGCTTAGCACACCCTGACTACAACTCTTAGCAAGGGATCAGTAGGTAAACCCATAGTGTAGGTAGGTGCATCACTTACACCACACTAGAAGCATGTCTACCCATGGAGAGTCTTCAGAGACTCCCCTTGTGGTTGTTGACCCTCCACAGGTCACTTCCAGATATGCAGCCCTTAGCTTCCAGGAGATGAGACAATTGTGTACCTCCAGGAAACTAAAACAGGGTTCTAACCCTACCACTCCTTTTCTGTTAGGTCTCTTAGAGACTTATGATGCTAGAAAAGCTACTCATACAGATGGGAGCCTGCCACCCTTAGAAGGTACCCTTTGTGATCCTGACCTCCTTGAAACTGAGGAAGTAGAGGAGGAAGAAGATGAAGAGGTTATTTCTGGGGATGAGGCAGACAATGGTCCTGAGCTAGTCAGACTTACTAGGGCCAACTTAGACCTACATAGGGAAGGATCTGGGGGACCCCCAGTACTGACCCTAAGCAGGCCTAACTTTGGAGTTAGAAGAGATAGGTCTCATTCTAGGGACTCCAATAGATCTGTGCACGCTCATGGCTCTGCTCAGAGGAGAATAACTTCCCCTCAGAGGAGAGAACATGAAGCAAGGATGAAACAGGCTAATCTGAGGATTCAGAGGGAAGAACTTGCCCTTGCCAAGGAGAAGCTTGCCTTTGCTAGAGAGCCACAGTTAAGTGGGGTAGTCCCCACTGGTGGCAGCAATATCCCTAAGGATAAAAACATGAGTTTTGATACTAGACACCTGAGTAAAATAGTGCCCCCCTTTAAACAAGGGGATGACATCCACAAATGGATGACTGCTTTGGAGAGGGCCTGCACTGTTCAGTGCATCCCCCAGAGTCAGTGGGCAGCTATTTTGTGGCTCTCCTTTGAAGGTAAAGGTAGAGATAAGCTCCTCACTACTAGAGCTGAGGATGCTAACAATTACCAAGTCTTGAAAAATACACTGATTGATGGGTTTGGCTTAACCACTGAGCAGTACAGGTTGCTGTTCAGAGACACCCAGAAAATTCAGTCTCAAGATTGGGCTGACTTTGTAGATTGTGCCACTAAGGCTTTTGAAGGCTGGTTATTGGGAAGTAAAGTTACTGATTACACAGGATTGTATAATCTAATTATGAGAGAACAAATCTTAAGTAATTGTCAAAATCAGTTGTTGCATCAGCACCTTATTGACTCAGATCTGACCTCTCCCCAAGAATTGGGAAAGAAGGCAGACAGATGGGTCAGGACAAGGGTCAAGCAGCAGAACCAGAACCAGGGTGGTGGCCAGAAGAAAACAGATCCCAAGGGTAATGAGAATAAGCAAAATGACCAGAAGTCTTAAACAGGGCCCCAACAATCTAAAGAGGGTGGGTCCCAGAATTCCCAAAAGAAGAAGAATGGTCAGAAGAAACCATGGTGCCAGTACTGCAAAAGTAATACTCACTGGTTTAGTGAGTGCACCAAGAAAGGCCCAACTCCTACCACTACTGCCCCTAAGGCACCTGCACCCCCTAGTACAGTTAGTAGTGGTAGTAATCCTCCTAAGGCTATAGTGGGGTTAACCCTGGGAACTGAGGCGGGCTATGACTTAGTCAGAACACCTACTCAGGCTGTTCTTGTTTGTACTGGGGACATGGATATGACCCCTACAATAAGTCCCAGTACTCTGGGCAAGTACAGGCAGACGCCTTTGATTAATGGAAAAATGGCTCAGGCCTACAGGGACACTTGTGCCAGTGTCACCATGGTGACACCTAACTTTGTAGACCCTGACCAGGTAATACTGGGAGCAGACTACCTGGTGACCAATGCTAGCAATGCCACTACCTCCCATAGTATGGCACTTGTTAACTTCTCCTGGGGAGGGGTAAATGGCCTCAAAAGGGTTGTTGTTAGTTCAGACCTCCCTGTGGACTGTCTTTTGGGCAATGATTTGGAATCCTCCTTATGGTCAGATGTGGAGTATAGGACTCATGTGGAAATGTTAGGTTTGTCAGCACATGTCCTTGCTGTGACTAGGTCACAGGCCAAGAAATGCCCAGCTGAACTTATGCTGGATCCTGGAACAATGGACCAGACACTACCCAAGAGAAAGAGCAGTAGGGGTAAGATTGACTCTTCCCCCCTGCCTCAGGTGATGGATCAGCTCTCTCAGGAGACTGACCCCAAGACCCTAGAAGGAACTGTCCTAGAAGAGCTTGAGCCTGAACAGGTTGAGTTTCTTGGGACAGGGGGCCCTTCCAGGGCAGACTTGAGGCAGGCACAGTTAGACTGTTCCTCTCCTGAACCTCTCAGACAGCAGGCTGCTGCTGAGGCTGCAGGGAATGCCACAGGTGCCCATAAAGTGTACTGGGACGATGGACTCCTTTACTCTGAGGCAAGAGACCCCAAGCCTGGTGCTACCAGGAGGCTGGTCATCCCCTTGTCTCTGAGAGGTTTCCTTCTCACCTCTGCCCATGAGATTCCCCTTGCAGGTCACTTAGGCCAGAATAAGACTTGGGACAGGCTTGCCCCACACTTTCACTGGCCCCATATGTCTGAGGACACTAAGAACATTTGTCGTTCATGTGTCACCTGCCAAGCCAGTGACAAATCAGGTGGCACAACAAAGGCCCCCCTTATACCACTACCTGTGGTGGGGGTTCCCTTTGAAAGAATGGGGATTGACATTGTTGGACCAATGGACCCCCCAACAGCATCTGGGCACAGATTTATACTGGTGGTAGTGGATCATGCCACCAGGTATCCAGAAGCTATTCCCCTTAGAACCACTACAGCTCCTGTTGTGGCAAGGGCCCTGGTTGGAGTTTTCTCCAGAGTGGGGTTCCCTAAGGAGGTGATGTCTGACAGAGGTGCAAACTTCATGTCAGGATACTTGACTGCTATGTGGAAGGAATATGGTGTCAATTACAAATTCACCACACCCTATCACCCACAATGCAATGGGCTTGTTGAAAGATTCAACAAGACCCTCAAAGGGATGATAAAAGGGTTACCAGAAAAGCTTAGGCGAAGATGGGACATCCTTTTACCCTGCCTTCTGTTTGCTTACTGAGAGGTCCCACAGAAGGGGGTTGGTTACAGCTTTTTTGAGCTTTTGTTTGGACATCCTGTAAGAGGACCCCTATGTCTTGTGAAGGAAGGATGGGAGTTACCTCTCAAAAAGCCTAAACTTGACATAGTGGACTATGTACTTGGTCTCCGCTCCAGGATGGCAGAGTACATGGAGAAGGCATCTAAAAACCTGGAGGCCAGCCAAGAACTTCAAAAAGCTTGGCATGACCAAAAGGCTGTCCTAACTGTTTACCATGCAGGACAGAAGGTGTGGGTGTTGGAGCCAGTGGCCCCAGCAGCTCTCCAAGACAAATGGTCTGGACCCCACATCATCATTGAACAAAAGGGAGAAGTCACATATTTGGTGGACATGGGAACTCCCAGGAGCCCTCACAGAGTATTTCATGTGAACAGGCTCAAAGCATTTGTTGACAGGGAGGACATGGGCTTGCTCATGGCCACAGATGAGGGACAGGAGAAGGAGAGTGACCCTCTCCCAGACCTGCTCACTCAGAACCCTGATGATGGGTCAGTGGATGGTGTAGTCTTTTCTGACAGCCTCTCTGAGCATCAGCAACAGGATTGTAGGCAAGTCCTTCAATACCAAAACAATGAGGGAAGTGCAGAGGAGTTGATAGAATCACCCTCCAAAACGATGTACATAAACAAAGAGATTCTATCAATGTGTGAACATATATTTAATTGGTTTTTCAGTGATGAGACTGTAGTGAAAGTACTCTCTCTTAGGGTGGTAAAGATGAGAGCGCTATGTGCTTTTTAAAATACCCCTCACACACTAAAAAAATCCAATAGTGTCATGCTTCATCATTGGGGTCTTCCCGTCCCTCTACGGGGCGGGGCGTGCTACGACCTGACCGACTGCGCGGGAGCACTTATGAGGTGACAGGACTATGTGATAGTGCAAGTGTCAGTGAAAGTGTAGGGACCTAACAAAGTGTGTGAGTACAAAAAGTTAAAAATCCTCTGGCTAGTAGAAAAAAACGATTTATTAGCTTCTCTAGCTGGGGACGTTAAGAAGGGGGTTTTGGGGTTGAGCCGATCGCTGCAACCTGGTCTACATGTTTCGTAGGCAGTCCCCTACTGCCTACTCATCAGGACCTTCTAATGGTCCCTACGAAAATAAGCTCAGTTGCTAAGTATTGTCAGCCTGTCTTCCTACAAACCAACAGTAAAAATCACTGTTAGTTTTTGCTTCAGGGCATGAGCTGGCCCCCTGGGAAGCAAAAATTATAAAAAATAATGACCCAAATGTGGTCTCTGTAAAGAAAGGGAAAAAAAGGGAAACACAAGTATTTACATTTTTAGCTGTGAATTTTGCGCTTTCATTATTATTTGCGCCACAATTACACTCGTCAAATCCATTCACCCATTACATAGAGATTTTATGGACAGAGTGATGGTTCAGTCTGCCATCCCCTGGCTGTCCGTGGGAGATCCCGGACAGTAGACAAAAAACACAGAAGGTCAAAATTGTGCTGTGATTTGTCATTAGCGCTTATGTGATTGTCTGCGCCACAATTCTTGTCTTCAAATTTCAATGGCGCATTGCCTAAAGCCCTAATATAAGACTTTATGGACAGAGCGATGATTCAATCTGCCATCCCCTGCCTGTTCGAGTAAATACCCGAACTAAAACGTACCCTTCGTGATTAGGGTTGGTTCAGTCTCCACACACACACACCATCGCGACTCAATACACAAAACGACATTACACAGGAATAAAAGGGAGGAACCCGTTTCCTCATACTAGTCTTGAGGTTATGGTCACTGAGTCAATGAAAAATCCCACAAACCGGGACACACCCCTGCATTAAAATGGTAACCATACATACTGTTGTGGCAACTGCGTCGTGCCTCATGAGCTGGCAATAGGTAGGAATTCACAGCGGCGCTCTGCAAAGGAGAGAGCCACGCCCTTAGCGTTATTGTGCAATCTATGCGAGTAGTGGAAAAAGTATCTCAAAACCCGTTTGTTTTAAGACCTGGGATAGAGGTCTGTAACTTACTTTGTCCGCATAGTCCCTAAGTCTTACTTCTACCAATGTTGCCGCTCCGCTGAATGCTCGCGTGTGGAGAGCGGTGGTTCTTTTAAGCTTCATTGCGCGCTGGGGCTGGGTGTGTCCAGACACTAGCGCGCTAACCTAAGATGGCCGCCCGTGATGGAACGCGGGGGGTTTGGAAAGCGGAAGTCTGCCTTCTGTGTCTATTCGGGCTCAAACTGTGCCGGCATAATAGGAATCTTGATACACCAAAGGGTCGCTTATTCACAATACAGCTTGGAATAATTACGCAGGTTATGCCCATGGGTTGGCCATGGGTTGGCCCATGGTGCAACCACTCACTGGTTGACCACCCTGACCAGAGGCCAAGACAACAACAGAGGTCCTCTACTGACATGCGGAATTCAGCCCCCGCCTTGGAACACAGCACCATGGGCCAACCCATGGGCATAACCTGCGTAATTATTCCAAGCTGTATTCTAATACCCCGGCATACTTGTCCCGAGTAATGGCTTTATCACCTGCAACTCTTAATATCTAGGTTCACCCCTAATGACTTTTTCACGATAATATGGCTCTGTGCACTATTTTGCTGCAGCACAACTTCATCTGTCACAATCAGCGATCTAATTTGTAAATTGATATTAACATTGTGCATGCATCCACTGTTTATTAGCATTATATCACCATCTAATCAGTGAATAAGCGACCCTTTGGTGTATCAAGATTCCTATTATGCCGGCACAGTTTGAGCCCGAATAGACACAGAAGGCAGACTTCCGCTTTCCAAACCCCCCGCGTTCCATCACGGGCGGCCATCTTAGGTTAGCGCGCTAGTGTCTGGACACACCCAGCCCCAGCGCGCAATGAAGCTTAAAAGAACCACCGCTCTCCACACGCGAGCATTCAGCGGAGCGGCAACATTGGTAGAAGTAAGACTTAGGGACTATGCGGACAAAGTAAGTTACAGACCTCTATCCCAGGTCTTAAAACAAACGGGTTTTGAGATACTTTTTCCACTACTCGCATAGATTGCACAATAACGCTAAGGGCGTGGCTCTCTCCTTTGCAGAGCGCCGCTGTGAATTCCTACCTATTGCCAGCTCATGAGGCACGACGCAGTTGCCACAACAGTATGTATGGTTACCATTTTAATGCAGGGGTGTGTCCCGGTTTGTGGGATTTTTCATTGACTCAGTGACCATAACCTCAAGACTAGTATGAGGAAACGGGTTCCTCCCTTTTTATTCCTGTGTAATGTCGTTTTGTGTATTGAGTCGCGATGGTGTGTGTGTGTGGAGACTGAACCAACCCTAATCACGAAGGGTACGTTTTAGTTCGGGTATTTACTCGAACAGGCAGGGGATGGCAGATTGAATCATCGCTCTGTCCATAAAGTCTTATATTAGGGCTTTAGGCAATGCGCCATTGAAATTTGAAGACAAGAATTGTGGCGCAGACAATCACATAAGCGCTAATGACAAATCACAGCACAATTTTGACCTTCTGTGTTTTTTGTCTACTGTCCGGGATCTCCCACGGACAGCCAGGGGATGGCAGACTGAACCATCACTCTGTCCATAAAATCTCTATGTAATGGGTGAATGGATTTGACGAGTGTAATTGTGGCGCAAATAATAATGAAAGCGCAAAATTCACAGCTAAAAATGTAAATACTTGTGTTTCCCTTTTTTTCCCTTTCTTTACAGAGACCACATTTGGGTCATTATTTTTTATAATTTTTGCTTCCCAGGGGGCCAGCTCATGCCCTGAAGCAAAAACTAACAGTGATTTTTACTGTTGGTTTGTAGGAAGACAGGCTGACAATACTTAGCAACTGAGCTTATTTTCGTAGGGACCATTAGAAGGTCCTGATGAGTAGGCAGTAGGGGACTGCCTACGAAACATGTAGACCAGGTTGCAGCGATCGGCTCAACCCCAAAACCCCCTTCTTAACGTCCCCAGCTAGAGAAGCTAATAAATCGTTTTTTTCTACTAGCCAGAGGATTTTTAACTTTTTGTACTCACACACTTTGTTAGGTCCCTACACTTTCACTGACACTTGCACTATCACATAGTCCTGTCACCTCATAAGTGCTCCCGCGCAGTCGGTCAGGTCGTAGCACGCCCCGCCCCGTAGAGGGACGGGAAGACCCCAATGATGAAGCATGACACTATTGGATTTTTTTAGTGTGTGAGGGGTATTTTAAAAAGCACATAGCGCTCTCATCTTTACCACCCTAAGAGAGAGTACTTTCACTACAGTCTCATCACTGAAAAACCAATTAAATATATGTTCACACATTGATAGAATCTCTTTGTTTATGTAAGTCCTTCAATACTTCAGACAAATGTTTTCTCTGACCCCCAGTCAGACAAACTGGTGCACACATGAGGTGGACACTGGAGACAGTCTGCCTATAAAGAGTAAAATCTACAGGCAACCTGACCACGTCAGGGACTGCATAAAAACTGAAGTACAAAAGATGTTGGAATTGGGAGTCATTGAACCCTCAGAGAGCCCTTGGGCTAGTCCTGTAGTTCTAGTGCCTAAACCTCACACCGAGGATGGTAAGAGAGAGATGAGGTTTTGCGTAGACTACAGGGGTCTCAATGCTGTCACTAAGACAGATGCCCATCCAATACCAAGAGCAGATGAACTCATTGACAGATTGGCTTCTGCCAAGTTCTTGAGTACATTTGACCTGACAGCTGGTTATTGGCAAATCAGGTTAGCTGAGGATGCCAAGGCCAAGACAGCATTTTCTACCCCAGGAGGTCATTACCAATTTGTGGTGATGCCCTTTGGTTTGAAAAATGCCCCTGCCACTTTTCAAAGGTTGGTGAACCAAGTTCTCACTGGGTTGGATGACTTTTGTGCAGCATATCTAGATGATATTGCTGTCTTTAGCTCCACCTGGGAGGATCACCTGATCCACCTGAGGAAAGTTTTGGAGGCCCGGCAAAAGGCAGGCCTCACTATCAAGGCTACTAAGTGCCAGATAGGGCAGAGTCATGTTGTATACTTGGGCCACCTTGTAGGTGGAGGCCAAGTTCAACCTCTGGAGAGCAAGATACAGGCCATAAAGGACTGGGCTCCTCCAACCACCCAGACACAGGTCAGAGCTTTCTTGGGCCTGTCTGGTTATTACAGGAAATTTGTCAGAAATTATGGAACCATTGTGACTCCACTAAATGACCTGACAAGTAAGAAAATGCCAAAGAAAGTTCAGTGGACAGTTAGCTGTCAGAAGGCATTCGATGACCTAAAGCAGGCCATGTTCACTGCACCTATTCTCAAGAGTCCAGACTACTCCAAACCTTTCATTGTCCAAACAGATGCTTCTGAGTTGGGTGTGGGAGCTGTTCTATCTCAGCTGAATATTGATGGTCATGACCAGCCCATTGCTTTTATAAGTAGAAGGCTGACCCCTAGAGAGAAACGTTGGTCAGCTATTGAGAGGGAGGCCTTTGCTGTGGTTTGGGCCCTGAAGAAGTTGAGGCCATACTTGTTTGGTACCCACTTCAAAGTTTAGACCGACCATAAACCCCTCTTATGGCTAAATCAAATGAAGGGTGAAAACCCCAAACTTCTTAGGTGGTCCATTTCCCTACAGGGGATGGACTTTACAGTGGAGCACCGCCCAGGAACTGACCATGGTAATGCAGATGGTCTCTCCAGGTACTTCCACTTAGAGCAAGAAGACTCACCTGGTCAAGGTTAGTTTAATGTCCCTAAGTTTGGGGGGGGGTTATGTAGGAGAGTGGGGTCTGCAATCCCATGGCCACCCCAGATTTTTGCTTTTTGCTTCACTGGTTTACGACTTTCCCTGGCTGTGGGCCTGCTAATCAGACCCACAGCCTAGCTGTTCTCTCTCTAAATTACAACCATGTACCTTAGGTCCATTTTACCAATTGGTACTGGGCCACCTTATCAGTCCCTGTACAGCATACCTTAGGTATCCAGTGTGAGAAGTTGGCCTGATATGCAGTGCTCACTATTCTAGTGATCACTATGTATCAGTCCAAATGACCCTTATTGATGATTGGTTGTAAGTCAACCTGATAGACCAGCTATCCTAGTAGCATGGACACGTGCAGTCTTTAGGCTAAACTCTAGAGGGCGTGTTAAGCCAGCTGTTTTACCATCACATGTACCCCTTGAACACCAAGTGAAAGGACACCACACAAGTTATTATGAAAATAAAGTATATTTATTTATAACAAGACTACCCTGAACTCTTTATGAGTCAGGGAGCTAAGCACAATACAAAACTCTTAAAGAAATACTGAAAGTCGCACAATTTACACAAATGCCCGAGGGGCACGAAAAACCATATACTACAAAAGTGGAATGGGAATTACTAGCAGGTAAGTAACTATTCTCAGAGGCTTTGGGATCGCTAGGACTGGACTACTGAACCTTTAGATTACGTGCAGGAGGCCTAGGGAGATCGGGTGCAGAGTGTGCACTCTCACGCGGGATGCGGAACAAAGTCTATGGAGGCTAGTAAATGCAAAGTTAGTGTTATCGGACGAATCCGACTAGGTAGAGCTGAAACGAAAAAGGATCTGGACACTTAGATAGTTAAGCTATGCTGGAGCACCGAAATGCTCAGGTTACCTAGCCCAGGGGCTGCGGCTGCATAGGTCTGAAAAGATGTCGGGGAATCCTCGTTGCAGTCTATGGAGCCTGAAAGAAGAAGTTGCTGGCAGGCGACCAGTGATGAAGTTCGATGTGATCCAAGCCTGGATCGATGAAGATGGAGACCTGTAAGCAGAGGGGACCAAGTCCTGAATCACTAGCCAGTGATTAGGTGGGCACCAGGATGGCACCGGGCGAAGTCACCTCGACCAGGTGAGTGGGCGACTCTGGGCTCTGCAGTCTCTCGGACCAGGAGGCGTTGTCGGCGACCAGGATGGAGGTGCGAGCTGTCCCACGGTGGTATCTGCTGTCGACGTCGCTGGACCCAGGATTGGGGCAACAACTCTTGGCAAATGCAAGCCCACGCGGTGGACTCAAAATGGCGTCTGGAGTGGACCAGGAGGGTCCGGGGTGCTCCTCAGTTGGAGGGGAGCAAGGGCCAGTCTGGAGCAACCAGACCAGCGGTGTTGTCGTCGTGGTTCGTCGTCAGAAGGGCCACTAGCCAACGGGCAAGTGACCTGGACAACGCGGTGAGCAGCAAAGAGCAGAAGGGCCCCACGCAGATCTCGTGGATGCTGGGGGGCTGGACTTCGGTGCTGGAGCTGCTCAGGATTAGGGCTTCTCAAACCCCAAAGCACTCACTCGAGGGTCCCTCGGCGGTCGTGCTGGGCAAGCGTCGTGCAGTCTTGAAGATGGTCGGTCCCTCGAGGTCTCGTCACACCCACGAATCTCAGCTGGGCTGATGATGCAGGTAGAGGTCAGAGGTGCCAGGGAAGCCGGTTCTCGTCGAGCTGGGCAGTCTTGATCCGGAGGAGAGACTTACAGCAAACCGCGATGCTTGGGTGGTGCCTGCGGGTGCAGGGTGACTACTCCTTAGTCACAAGGGAGAAATCTTAGGAAGAAGTCTTGAGTTCCTTTCGTAGAAAGTAGTTTCAGGATTCAAAGATGATCTGATTTGGAAGGGGGCCTGCTCCTACCTTTATCCTGAGAAAAGGGGCTGGCACGCGACTAAGTCCTGCCCTATGGGTGGGACTAGGAGGGGGGTGGTTACACCCCTCTCCTTTGTCCGGTCTCTCCCCAGCTCAGGGGCTGGTGTGCCCCAGGAACTGGTTTGAGCCGGCATATGCACAGTGAGCACCGGGGTGCCACTTGCAGTCACCTTCCTCTATAGCCCTGCCTACTTGGGATACACAAAACCCTGTCTGGGCTGGTGCTGGCACCGCCCCTGACAGGAAACCCTTTGTCCAAGCACTCCTCGCTGGAAGGACTCCCAGCAGCAGGAGGTCAGACTTGTGTCTCGGTGGCAGCACCCATTTTGTGGAGCTGAGGCTATGTTCAACTTTAACCGGGGTTACAGGCTACCAACATGTCTTCTCCCTCTAGAGGGGTGGAATGCTACCCCCGTCGCCAGAACTGGCGAGGGGGTAGTATTCCAAAGCGTATGACACCTTACACGACATGTTTAGATATTGTCAGACCAAAGTTACCATAACCGCGAGGATTATAAGGCACGTAAGAGTATATGGTCTGACGCTATCATGGAAACGGCTAAGGGATAGATCCCGAAAGCCGCAGACAGGATCAGCTCATGCCAGAGCACCATCTCACACGATTCCAAGCACTCTGCCTTCAGGATTGTTAAGGCCTGCCATAGGAGTGACTGATAGGAGATCTGTGTGCCCATTCTAGGTTTAGATATAGGTATACTATATCTAAAGCAAAGGGTGATTACACCACCTTGCTCCCAGCTGTCAAGCAGCCAGTTGTGTCTGTTTAGTTAGTCAGCCCAGGGGTGGCATAATACATGCTGCAGCCCCTGGGAGACTTCTGGGTGCACCTCTGCCCTGGGTACAGGGACTTGGAGAGGGCCCAGTGCCAATTCAGTACCTGGGTACAATTTGGAATAGAGTGAACAGCTAGGCTGTGGGTCTGATTAGCAGGCCCACAGCCAGAGAAAGTCGTAAACCAGTGAAGCAAAAAGCAAAAATCTGGGTGATCATAGGATTGCAGACCCTACTCTCCTACATGACCCCCCCAAACTTTGGGACAATAAGCTAACCTTGACCAGGTGAGTCTTCTTGCTCTAAGTGGAAATACCTGGAGAGCCCATCAGCATTGCCATGATCAGTACCAGGTCTATGCTCCACTGTAAAATCCATCCCCTGTAGGGAAATGGACCACCTAAGTAGTTTGGGGTTTTCACCCTTCATCTGATTTAGCCACAAGAGGGGCTTATGGTCGGTCTGAATCTTGAAGTGAGTGCCAAACAAGTATGACCTCAACTTCTTCAGGGCCCAAACCACAGCAAAGGCCTCCCTCTCAATAGCTGACCAATTTTTCTCTCTGGGGGTCAGCCTTCTGCTAATAAAAGCAATGGGCTGGTCGTTACCATCAAAATTCAGCTGAGATAGAACAGTTCCCACACCCAACTCAGAAGCATCTGTTTGGACAATGAAGGTCTTGGAGTAGTCTGGACTCTTTAGGATAGGTGCTGTGCACATGGCCTGCTTTAGGTCATCAAATGCTTTCTGACAGCTTGCTGTCCACTGAACTTTCTTTGGCATCTTTTTACTTGTCAGGTCATTAAGTGGAGTCACAATGGACCCATAATGCTTGACAAATTTTCTATAGTAACCAGTCAGGCCCAAGAAAGCTCGAACCTGAGTCTGGGTGGTTGGAGGAGCCCAGTCCTGGATGGCCTGTATCTTGCTCTCCAATGGCTGAACCTGGCCTCCACCTACAAGGTGGCCCAGGTATACAACCTGTGTCTGCCCTATCTGGCACTTAGTGGCCTTGATAGTGAGACCTGCCTTTTGCAGTGCCTCTAACACTTTCCTCAGGTGGACCAGGTGATCCTCCCAGGTGGAGCTAAAGACAGCTATATCATCAAGATATGCTGCACAGAAGTCATCCAACCCAGTGAGAACTTGATTCACCAGCCTTTGGAAGGTGGCAGGTGCATTTTTCAAACCAAAGGGCATTACCACAAACTGATAATGCCCACCAGGGGTAGAAAATGCTGTTTTGGGCTTGGCCTCCTCAGCTAACCTGATTTGCCAATAGCCAGCTGTCAGGTAAAATGTACTTAAGTAGTTGGCAGAAGCCAATCTATCTATAAGTTCATCTGCTCTTGGTATTGGGTGGGCATCAGTCTAAGTGACTGCATTGAGTCCCCTGTAGTCTACGCAAAACCTCATCTCTTTCTTACCACCCTGGGTGTGAGGCTTTGGCACTAGAACTACTGGGCTAGCCCAAGGGCTATCTGAGGGCTCAATGACTCCCAGCTCCAACATTTTCTGCACTTCTGTCTTGATGCAGTCTCTGACATGATCAGGCTGTCTGTAGATTTTACTCTTGACAGGCAGACTGTCTCCAGTGTCAACCTCATGGGTACACCAATCAGTTTGACTGGGTGTCAGGGAGAACATATGTCTAAAAGACTGAAGAACCTATCTACAATCTTTTTGTTGATGTTCAGAGAGACTGCCACAAAAGACAACACCATCTACTGATCCATCATCAGGATTCTGAGTGAGCAGGTCTGGGAGAGGGTCACTCTCTTCCTCCTGTCCCTCATCTGTGGCCATGAGCAAGCCCATGTCCTTCCTGTTGACATATGCCTTGAGCCTGTTTACATGGAGCACCCTGAGGGGGCTCCTGGGAGTTCCAAGGTCCACCAGGCAGGTGACCTTTCCCTTTTGCTCAATGATTGTGTGGGGCCCAGACCATTTGTCTTTGAGTGCTGCTGGGGCCACTGGCTCCAGCACCCACACCTTCTGTCCAGGCTTGTACACAGTCAGGACAGTCTTTTGGTCATGCCAAGCTTTTTGGAGTTCTTGGCTTGCCTCAAGGTTGTTAGATGCCTTTTCCATGTACTCAGCCATCCGGGAGCGGAGACCAAGTACATAGTCCACAATGTTTGTTCCAGACTTTTTGAGAGGTCTCTCCCATCCTTCCTTTACCAAACAAAGGGGTCCTCTTACAGGATGCCCAAACAGAAGTTCAAAAGGGCTGTAGCCAACCCCCTTCTGTGGGACCTCTCTGTAAGCAAACCAGAGGCAGGGTATCAGGACATCCCATCTCCTTCTGAGGGGTTCAGGTAGTTCATGAATCATCCCTTTGAGGGTCCTGTTGAATCTCTCAACAAGCCCATTGCACTGTGGGTGATAGGGTGTGGTGAACCTATAGTTGACACCACATTCCTTCCACATTGCAGTCAGATATCCTGACATGAAGTTTGCACCTCTGTCAGAGACAACCTCCTTAGGGAAGCCCACTCTGGAGAACACTCCAATTAGGGCTCTTGCCACAACAGGTGCTGTAGTGGTCCTAAGGGGTATAGCTTCAGGATACCTGGTGTCATGATCCACTACCACCAGTATAAACTTGTGCCCTGATGCTGTCTGGGGTTCCATTGGACCAACAATGTCAATCCCCACTGTCTCAAAGGGTACCCCCGCCACAGGTAGTGGTATAAGGGGGGCCTTTGTTGTGCCACCTGACTTACCACTGGCTTGGCAAGTGACACAGGAGCGACAAAACTCCTTGGTATCTTCATTCATGTGGGGCCAGTGAAAGTGTGTGACAAGCCTGTCCCACGTCTTGTTCTGGCCTAAGTGACCTGCAAGGGGAATTTCATGGGCCAAGGTAAGAAGGAAACCTCTCTGAGACAAGGGGATGACCAGCCTCCTGATTGCACCAGGCTTGGGGTCTCTTGACTCAGAGTATAGGAGTCCATCATCCCAGTATACCTTGTGGGTACCTGTGGCATTCCCTGCAGCCTCAGCAGCAGCCTGCTGTCTGAGGGGTTCAAGTGAGGGGCAGTCCAAATGTGCCTTTCCCAGGTCTTCCCTGGAGGGTCCCCCTGAGCCCAGAAACTCAACCTGATCAGGTTCAAGCTCTTTAGGCTCAGTTTCCCTCAGTTCCTTGAGATCAGCCTCCTCAGAGACTTGATCCACAACCTGGGGCAAGGGGGAAGGCAATGCCTTAACCCTACTGCTCCTCTTCTTGGGAGGTGTCTGGTCCATAGTTCCAGGATCCAGCACCTGTTCAGTGGGGCATCTTTTGGCATGTGACCTGGTCACAGCAAGGACATGTGCTGGCAAGCCTAACATTTCCATGTGAGTCCTCTGCTCCACTTCTGACCATAGGGATGTTTCCAAATCATTGCCCAACAGACATTCTACTGGGAGGTCTGAACTAACCACAACCTTCTTTGGGCCACTTACCCCTCCCCAGGAGAAATCAACAACTGCCATACTATGATTGGTAGTGACGTTGCTGGCATTGGTCACCAGGTCGTCTGCACCTGGCATGATCTGTCCAGGGAACACAAAGTTAGGTGTCACCATTGTGACACTGGCACAAGTGTCCCTGTAGGCCTGAGCCATTTTTCCATTAATTAAAGGTGTCTGCCTGTATTTGCCCAAAGTATTGGGACTTGCATCAGGGGATATATCCACATCCCCTGTACAGACAAGGACAGCCTGAGTGAGTGTGCCAACTAAGTTGTCAGACCCCTCAGTTCCCAAGGTTAACCCAACTATTCCCTTGGGAGGTGCACTACCACTACTGACTGTACTAGGGGGTGCAGTTGCCTTAGGGGCTGTAGTGGTAGGAGTTTGCCCTCCTCTCTTGGTGCACTCACTAAACCAGTGAGTCTTACTTTTACAGTATTGGCACCACCTTTTTGACTGGCCTTCTTGAGTCTTCTTTTTCTGCTGTGAAGCCTGACCCCCACCCTCTTTGGTTTGTTGGGGACCTGTTGAAGACTTCTGGTCATTTTGTTCACTCTTGTTACTACCCTTTTGGTCTGCTTTCTTCTGACCATCCTGGTTCTGAGTCTGGTTCTGCTTGACCCTTGTTCTGACCAATCTGTTTGCCTTCTTTCCCAATTCTTGGGGAGAGGTCAGATCTGAGTCAACAAGGTGCTGATGCAACAACTGGTTCTGACAGTTATTTAAAATCTGCTCTCTCATGATCAGATTGTACAACCCTGTATAATCAGTAACCTTACTGCCCAGCAACCAGCCTTCCAAAGCCTTAGTGGCACAATCCACAAAGTCAGACCAATCCTGAGACTGAATTTTCTGGGTATCCCTGAACAGCAACCTGTACTGCTCAGTGGTTAGGCCAAACCCATCAACCAGTGTATTCTTCAGGACTTGGTAATTGTTAGCATCCTCAACTCTAGTAGTGAGGAGCTTATCTCTACCTTTGCCTTCAAAGGAGAGCCACAGTATAGCTGCCCACTGACTTTGGGGGATGCACTGGACAGTGCAGGCCCTCTCCAAAGCAGCCATCCACTTGTGGATTGTAGGAGAGTAGGGTCTGCTATCCTATGGTCACCCCAAATTTTTGCTTTTTGCTTCACTGGTTTATGACTTAATGTGGCTGTGGGCCTGCTAATCAGACCCGCAGCCTGCTGTTCTCTCTCTAAATTGTAACCCATGTACTTTAGGTGCATAACGAAATTGGAACTGGTTCACCTTATTGGCCCCTGTAACAGTGTACCCAGGTACCCAGGGCATAGGTGCTTCCAAGGCCTACCAGGGGCTGCAGCATGTATTGTGCCACCCCTGGCCTGGCCTCCATATTTGACACAACTGGCTGATCACTCAGCTGGGGTAAGTCGGTGTAACCACCCCTTACTTAGGTGTAGTATGCCTATACCTAACCTAAAATGGACACATATGTTCCTATCAGTCACTCCTATGGAAGGCCTCATCAATCCTGGAGGCAGAGTGCTTGGAAATATGTGAGATGGTGCTCTGGCATGAGCTGAGCCTGTCTGCAGCTTTCGGAACCATGTCCTTTAGCTGTTTCATGATATTGCCATACCATATACTCTTAAGTGCATTATGAACCTCGCAGTTAAATGCTATCTTAGGTTTGGCTTTATCAAAACATGTCGAGTAAGGTGTTATACGAATTGGAATACTACCCCCTCGCCAGTTCTGGCGACGGGGGTGCATTCCACCCTTCTAGAGGGACACGACATGTACCTAGCCTGAACCCCGGTTAAAGTTAAACAGAGCCTTAGCATCACAAAATGGATGCTGCCACCACAGACACAAGTCTGACCTCCTGCTGCTGGGAGTCCTTCCAGCGAGGGCAGCTTGGACAAAGGGTTTCCTGCCTGGGGAGGTGCTAGCACCACTCCAGACAGGATTTTGTGTATTGGGTAGGACAGGGCTGAAAAGAAACAGACATGCCTGGGGCACACAAGGTGTCCCTGTGCATAGGCCAGTTCAAACCGGTGCTGGGGCTTTCCAGCCCCAGTCCTGGCGCGAAACTGGACAAAGGAAAGGGGGTGTAACCACCCCCCTTCCTGGTTCCACCCAGAGGAGGGACCTCTAGGTGATCCGGCCCCCCAGATTCGAATAAGAGTGGGAGCTGTGTCCTGAGACTTCAGATCATCCTGAATCAACTTGAAATACAGAAGAAGACTGGACTTCGACATTCTGCTGCACAGAAGACGGAAGAGAATCTCCCTTGTGGCCAAGGAGTGACCACCCTGTGAACACAGGCACCAACCAGCAACTCGACGTCTGCTTTGCCGCCGCCTCCCGCCGGAGCCCGAGCCCAGAGCCTGACAAGACCCAGACTCCCAGACTTCTCACAGCCCGATCCACAGTCCCTGCAAAGAAGGGACCCGTGGAGGCACCGAGAGACGTGGGACCGGACATCTTGGAAGACCCCCGAAACGCTGACTGCGCAGCATCAGAGGCACCCTCGACGCTGTGCTTTGGGGTTTGAGAAGCCCCAACCTCGAGCAGCCCTTGCACCGAAGATCAGCCCCCCAGCATCTCCACGATCTGCGTGGGGCCTTTTTGCATCGTGCCACTCGACGCGCCTAACCGTCCACTTGCCACGCGGCTTGTGGCCATCTTGGCGACGAAACCTACAACTTTCACTGCGGGTCTGGTTGCTCCAGACTTGCACTTGCTCCTGTAAAAAGGAGTACCTGCTCTGACCTTGCTGGTCCGAGTAACAAGCCTTTTTTGATTCCTGCGTGGCTTGCATTAGCCAAGGCCTGTTTGCTTTTATCAAGTCGCCGACACCGCCAACAGCGAGAAGCCTGCGTGGGACAGCTCGTGACCGACTCCTGGACGTCTTCGACCCCTCGTGTCCACGTGGCTGCAGAGAGAAGCTACACCTCGACGCCTGTTTGCACCCGACATCGCCTGGTTCCACTCTGGTTCCACGGTAGTCACTGGCTAGTGACTTTGAACATTGTCCCCTCTGCTTTCAGGTCTTCACCTCTTCAGATCCACCCTTGGATCCACCGGAACTCTTCACATCGAGCCGCCTGCAGCATCTTCAGCTCCAAGCACCATCGACCTGCGTGACGAAACCCGACACTACTTCGACCCTATGCACCCGCTTCCTGTGGGTGAGGTAACTCAGCTCCGCCGGTGTTCCCACACTGGTACACACCTCTAGTGTCTGTGTCTCGAGTTTCAGCTTTCTAGGTCACTCGGAAGGTTCCTTTCTAACTAACTTTGTACTTTTTACGCACCATTGACATTGCATTGGTAAGGCGTGCACTTCCCGCACTGCTCCCGAGTCCCGCGGGCCTTTCCCGACTTCTTCACTGCTAGTCCCGAACAGCTCCAGCGATTCCCCAGGCCCTAGGCCTCTTCACTTTCCCCATAGTGGTTCTTATACCACTATTTTAGTATATGGTTTAGGTGGCCCCTAGGGCTCATCCATAATTGTGCAACTTTTGTGTATTTAAACTGTGTTTTGTTTTAACGCATTTGCTTCTGTGCTCATAAAGAGTATCAGGGATATTTGTAGTAATAAATCTATATATATTTTCAATATATATCTGTGTGGTGTCCTTTCATTTGGTATTCAAGGGATTGTGTATGGTAAAACAGCTTGCTTCACATGCCTTTACAGAGTTTAGCCCAAGACTGCTTAGTCCATGCTACCCCTAGGATAGCTTGTCTATAAGGTTGACTTTACAACCTGCACCATAAGGGTTGCTTGGCATGATACAAGGTGATCACTAGAACTAGTGAGCATCATATATCAGGCCAACTTCTCACATTGGTGAGCAGCGGATTGGGATTTGAGCTTGCTGTTGTTTTACCATTACAATCTTTGAAAATATCATTTGAAAGATCATACAGGTACCTGATAGGTACACTAAAACAAGACTAGATATACTTAAGTTCTACTGAACTTAGTTGTTGTAGAGGATAGGGAGTAGCACACCCTGACTACAACAACTAGATAGGTTTTGTAGGAAAACACCAGTGTAGGTAGATTGCAACACATCCACCACACTAGAGCAATGTCTGGAACAGAGGGATCCAATGGAACCACCTCTGTTGAGAGTGACCCTCCAAGGGCACCATCCAAATTTGCTACCTTTCCATTTAAGGAACTGAGGCAACTGTGTTCCATGAGAGGAATCAAAACAGGTCCTTCTCCTACAGCAGGACACCTCAGAGAGCTTTTAGACCAGTCTGAAGCTCTAAGGGACTCCAAACCAGGCCCCTCAGGGACTGGAGATGGAGGATCCCCCACTGAAGATGATAACTCTGATGCCCCTGCCCCTGTCGTCCAGATAGATGAGGAAAACCAGACCCCTGGGAATACTCAGCCTGAGGAAGAAGAAGAGGAGGAGGAGGAGGAGGAAAGTGATTCTGATGATGGGACTAGCCAGGTGTTAGTCAGCAGGCTTAACCAGGCTAACCTAAGCTTATTTGGGACTGAAGGTGGGTCCAACCCATTCAGACCCCCAAATGGACTTAACCAGGAGCATAGGAGGAGGAATCACTCAGGTGAATCCAATACTTCCCATGTTTCTAAAGGTTCTCATGGCAACTCCAGAAGGGAGTTGACTAGCCCTCAGAGAAGGGAACATGAGGCCAAAATGAGAGAGGCTGAACTTAGGATCCAGAGACAAGAATTAGAAGTTGCCCTGGCCAAAGAGAAACTTGCTAGAGCAAGGCAGCCTAGAGAGAGTGGATCAGATTCCACTGGTGGCAGCACTATCCCTAAGGATAAAGACAGGTCCTATGACAATAGAAACCTGAGTAAGATTGTGCCCCCCTACAAAGCTGGGGATGATATCCACAAGTGGATGACTGCACTTGAGAGAGCTTGCAAAGTACAGCAGGTTCCTCAGGAGCAGTGGGCAGCAATCTTGTGGCTCTCCTTTGAAGGTAGAGGCCGAGACAGACTCCTCACAGTTAGTGATGGGGAGTCTAGAAACTACCTGGTCCTGAAGAGTGCTCTGATTGATGGGTTAGGCTTAACCACTGAACAGTACAGGTTAATGTTCAGAGATACCCAGAAGACACAGACTCAGGACTGGTCTGAATTTGTTGAATGTGCCACTAAGGCTCTGGAGGGCTGGTTGCTGGGAAGTAAGGTTACAGACTATGAAGGATTGTACAATTTGCTTATGAGAGAACAGATTTTAAATAACTGTCAGAACCAGCAGTTGCATCAACATTTGGTTGACTCAGATCTAACCTCTCCCCAAGAATTGGGAAAGAGGGCAGACAAATGGGTCAGAACCAGAGTTAAGCAAAAGAACCAGAACCAGAACCAGGGTGGTGACCAAAAGAAAACAGACCAGAAGGGTGGGGAGCAGAAAGCTAAAGACCAGAAGTCTTCAACAGGGCCCCAAACTAATACTGAGGGTGGGTCCCAAACTTCCAAGAAGAAGAAGAAAGAAGGTCAAAGAAAACCCTGGTGTAGCTTTTGCAAAAACACCACTCACTGGACAAGTGATTGTAAAAAGGGTGGAGCCACCAACACTGCAGCCCCTAAGGCACCTGCACCCACTAGTACAGTTGGCAGTGTTGGACCACAGACTAAGGGGGTAGTGGGTATCACCTTGGGAACTGATGGAGATTCTGACCTAGTCAGAGTCCCCACACAGGCTGTTCTGATCTGTGATGGGGAGATTGATTTCTCCCCTACTGTCAGTCTCAATAATTTGGGCAAGTACAGACAGACACCATTAATTAATGAAAAAGTGGCTCAAGCATACAGGGACACATGTGCCAGTGTCACTATGGTGACGCCTAGCTTTGTGGACCCTGGACAGTACATATCAGGTGATAATTACCTGGTGACCAATGCCAGCAATGTCACTACTACACATAGTGTGGCAATTGTTAACTTTTCCTGGGGAGGGGTAACTGGCCTAAAAAGAGTTGTGGTTAGTGCTGATCTCCCAGTAGAATGTTTGTTGGGCAATGACCTGGAGAGCTCTCTATGGTCAGAAGTTGAGTACAGGACTCATGCAGAGATGTTAGGGATATCATCACATGTCCTTGCTGTGACCAGGTCACAGGCCAAAAAGTGCCTCTCTGAACCTCAGGTCTTGGATCCTGGAACAATGGACCAAGTACCTTCCAAGACAAGGAACAGGAGGGCAAAGGCTGTGCCTTCCCAAATGCCTACAAGTGAGGATCAGCCTTCACAGGAAGATGATTCTGAGACCCCTGAAGGAACTGTCCCTATAGAACTTGAACCTGATCAGGTTGAGTTTCTGGGGACAGGGGGACCTTCTAGGGCAGACTTGGGGCAGGCTCAGTTATCCTGTCCTTCTCTTGAACCCCTCAGACAGCAGGCTGCTGCTGAGGCTGCTGGGAATGCTCAAGGTACCCATAAGGTTTATTGGGATGATGGGCTCCTTTATTCAGAGGGTAGAGACCCCAAGCCTGGTACAACCAGGAGGTTGGTCATACCTCAGCAATTTAGGGGCTTCCTTCTTACCTTGGCACACGATATTCCCTTAGCAGGGCACCTAGGCCAGAACAAAACATGGGACAGACTTGTCTGTCACTTTCACTGGCCTCACATATCAGAAGATACAAAGGAGTTTTGTCGCTCCTGTGTAACCTGCCAAGCAAGTGGCAAAGCAGGTGGTACCACAAAGGCCCCCCTAATACCACTACCTGTGGTGGGGGTGCCCTTTGAAAGAGTGGGGATTGACATTGTTGGTCCAATGGATCCCCCTACAGCATCTGGGCACAGATTCATACTGGTGGTGGTGGACCATGCCACCAGGTACCCAGAGGCAATTCCCCTTAGGACCACAACAGCTCTTGTTGTGGCCAGGGCCTTACTTGGAGTTTTTTCCAGAGTGGGGTTTCCTAAGGAGGTAGTATCTGATAGAGGTGCAAACTTCATGTCAGGTTACTTGACAGCTATGTGGAAGGAATGTGGTGTTAACTATAAGTTCACCACTCCCTATCATCCACAATGCAATGGACTTGTTGAGAGATTCAACAAGACCCTAAAGGGCATGATCAAAGGATTACCTGAGAAGCTCAGGCGAAGATGGGATATCCTTCTGCCCTGCCTTCTGTTTGCTTACAGAGAGGTCCCACAAAAAGGAGTTGGCTTCAGCCCCTTTGAATTGTTGTTTGGACATCCTGTAAGAGGACCCCTATGTCTGGTGAGGGAAGGATGGGAGTTACCTCTCAAAAAGCCCAAGCAAGACATAGTGGACTATGTACTTGGTCTCCGCTCCAGGATGGCTGAGTATATGGAGAAGGCCTCCAAAAACCTTGAGGCTAGCCAGGCCTTACAGAAAGCCTGGCATGACCAAAAGGCTGTCCTGACTGAGTACCAGCCTGGACAGAAGGTACGGGTGTTGGAGCCAGTGGCCCCAGCAGCACTCCAAGACAGATGGTCTGGACCCCATACAATCATGGAGAAAAAGGGAGAGGTTACCTACTTGGTGGACCTTGGAACTCCCAGGAGCCCTTACAGGGTGCTCCATGTTAACAGGCTGAAAGCATATGTTGACAGGGCAGACATGGGCTTGCTCATGGCTACAGATGAGGGGCAGGAGGAAGAGAGTGACCCTCTCCTAGACCTGCTGACTCAGAACCCTGAGGATGGCTCAGTTGATGGTGTGGCCTTAGATGGCAGCCTCACTGAACATCAGCAACATGACTGTAGACAGGTTTTGCAGTCATTTCGACATATGTTCTCCCTGACACCCAGTCAGACTAATTGGTGTACCCATGTGGTGGACACTGGTGATAGTCTTCCTGTAAAGAACAAAATTTACAGGCAGCCTGACCATGTCAGAGACTGTATCAAGGCTGAGGTACAAAAGATGCTGGAGTTAGGTGTCATTGAGCCTTCAGAGAGCCCCTGGGCTAGCCCAGTGGTTCTGGTCCCCAAACATCACGCCAAAGATGGGAAGAGAGAGATGAGGTTCTGTGTGGACTACAGAGGACTCAATGCTGTCACTAGGACAGATGCACACCCAATTCCCAGAGCAGATGAGCTCATAGACAAATTGGCTTCTGCCAAGTATTTGAGCACATTCGACTTGACAGCTGGCTACTGGCAAATCAGGTTAGCTGAGGAGTCTAAAGCCAAGACAGCATTTTCTACCCCCAGTGGGCATTACCAATTTGTGGTGATGCCCTTTGGTTTGAAAAATGCACCTGCCACCTTCCAAAGGTTGGTGAATCAAGTCCTTACTGGGTTGGATGACTTTTGTGCAGCATATCTGGATGATATTGCTGTCTTTAGCTCCACCTGGGATGATCACCTGGTGTAGGAGAGTAGGGTCTGCAATCCTATGATCACCCAGATTTTTGCTTTTTGCTGCACTGGTTTACGACTTTCCCTGGCTGTGGGCCTGCTAATCAGACCCACAGCCTAGCTGTTCTCTCTATCCAAATTGTACTCAGGTACTGAATTGGCCCTGGGCCCTCTCCAAGTCCCTGTACCCAGGGCTGAGGTGTACCCAGAAGTCTCCCAGGGGCTGAAGCATGTATTATGCCACCCCTGGGCTGACTAACTAAACCAACACAACTGGCTGCACGACAGCTGGGGCAAGGTGGTGTACTCACCCTTTGCTTTAGATATAGTATACCTATATCTAACCCTAAAATGGACACACAGATCTCCTATCAGTCACTCCTATGGCAGGCCTTAACAATCCTGAAGGCAGAGTGCTTGGAATCGTGTGAGATGGTGCTCTGGCATGAGCTGAGCCTGTCTGCGGCTTTCGGGATCCATCCCTTAGCCGTTTCCATGATATCGCATACCATATACTCTTAAGTGCATTATAATCCTCGCGGTTATATGCCAACTCTGGTATCGCTTTATCAAAACATGTCGAGTAAGGTGTCATACGAATTGGAATACTAACCCCTCGCCAATTCTGGCGACGGGGTTAGCATCCCACCCTTCTAGAGGGACACGACATGTATGTAACCCCTAACCCCGGTTAAAGTCAGACAGAGCCTTAGCATCCACAAAATGGATGCTGCCACCGAGACACAAGTCTGCCCTCCTGCTGCTGGGAGTCCTCCCAGAGCAGGAGATAAGGACAAAGGGTTTCCTGCCAGGGGCGGTGCCAGCACCGTCCCAGACAGGATTTTGTGTATTGTAGGTAGGCAGGGCTTCAGAGGAAGGTGACTGCACGTGGCACCCCGGTGCTCACTGTGCATAGGCTGGCTTGAACCAGTTCCAGGGACACTCCAGACCCTGTGCTGGGGAAAAGCCCGCCAAGGAAGTGGGTGTAACCACCCCCCTCCTGGTCCCACCCCTAGGGCAGGACTTAGTCGCGTGCCAGCCCCCTTTTCCCAGATAAAGGTAGGAGCAGGCCCCCTTCCAAATTAGATCATCTTTGAATCCTGAAACTACTTTCTACGAAAGGAACTCAAGACTTCTTCCTAAGATTTCTCCCTTGTGGCTAAGGAGTAGTCACCCTGCACCCGCAGGCACCATCAAGAACACTGCGGTCTGCTGCACGTCCTTCCTCCGGAATCCGACTGCCCAGCTCGACGAGAACCGGCTTCCCTGGCACCTCTGACCTCTACCCACCTCTACAGCCAAGCTGAGAACCGTGGGTGCGACGAGACCTCGAGGGACCGGCCATCTTCAAGACTGCACGACTTCTGCACAGCAAGCCCGCCGAGTAATTTCCTGGTGAGTGCTTTGGGGTCCGAGGAGCCCCGACCCTGAGCAGCTCCAGCACCGAAGTGCAGCCTCCCAGCATCTCCACGATCTGCGTGGGGCCCTTCTGCTTTTTGCTGCTCACCGCGTTGTTTGGCTACTAGCCCGCTGGCTTGTGGCCTTCTGAACGACGCCCGACGACATCACTGCTGCTGGTCTGGTTGCTCCAGACTGGCCCTTGCTCCCTTCCCGAAGAGGAGCACCCCGGACCCTCCTGGTCCACTCAAGACGCCATTTTGAGTCCACCGCGTGGGCTTGAATTAGCCAAGGCTTGTTGCCCAATCCTGGGTAATTTCGACGCCGACAGCTTCATCCATCGTGGGACAGCTCGCCTCTCCATCCTGGTCGCCGACAACGCATCCTGGTCCGTGAGATCTGCAGAGCCAGCGTCGCCCACTCACCTAGTCGAGGTGACTGCCATCCGGTGCCCTCCTGGTGCCCACTGACTACTGGCTAGTAGTCACGAACATGGTCCCCTCTGCTTTCAGGTGTCATCCCTCTTCCAGATCCAGGCTTGGATCAACTCGAACTATCTTCACTGGTCGCCTGCCAGCATCTTGTCTTCCAGGCTCCTGGTCCGGCAACGAGGATTCCCTACGTCTTTTGAGACCTATGCAGCTGCAGCCCCTGGGCTAGGTAACTTCGGCATTTCGGTGCCCCAGCATAGCCTCACTATCCAAGGGTCAGGATCCACTGTCGTTTTCTTCCTACCAGGTCGGGTTCGCCCGTAAACACTAACTTTACCTTTACTAGCTTCCATAGACTTTGTCCCGCATCCCGCGTGAGAGTGCACACTCTGGACCCGAGTCCCCTAGGTCTCCTAGAAGTAATCTAACGATTCTATAGTCAAGTCCTAGCGATTCCAAAGCCTATTAGTACTGTACTTACCTGCTAGTAATTTTGCATTCCACTTTTAAAGTATATGGTTTTTCGTGCCCCTCGGGCATTTGTGTATACCGTGCTAACTTAAGTATTTTCGTAAGAGTTTTGTTGTGTGCTTAGCACCCTGTCCTCATAAAGAGTACAGGGTTGTTGTGATTCTAATAAATACATTGTTTATTTTCATAACACTTGTGTGGTGTCCTTTCACTGGGTGTTCAAGGGGTAATGTGATGGTAAAACAGCTGGCTTAACACGCCCTCTAGAGTCTTAGCCTTAGACTGCTCGTATCCATGCTACTAGGATAGCTGGTCTATAAGGTTGACTTACAACCAATCATCAATAAGGGTTGTTTGGACTGATATATAGTGATCACTAGAATAGTGAACACTGCACATCAGGCCAACTTCTCACATTGGTGAGCAGCGGTTGGGATTTGAGCTTGCTGTTGTTTTACCACACATATCCTAAGAATATCTTGTGAAAGATCACATAAGTACTAAAGGTACATATAACTTAGCTTAGAATACTCTGAGTTCTACTGAACCAGCTGTTGTAGCTCCTAGGGCCTAGCACACCCTAAACTACAACTCTAGCAAGGGATCAGTAGGCAAACATATAGTGTAGGTAAGTGCACCACTTACACCTCACTAGAAAAGCATGTCTACCCAGGGAGAATCTACTGAGACTCCCCTGGTCAGTGTTGACCCTCCACAGGTCACTTCAAGATATGCAGCTCTCAGTTTCCAGGAGATGAGACAAATCTGTGTCTCCAGAAAACTGAAGCAGGGGTCTAACCCCACCATTCCCTTTTTAATAGGTCTCGTAGAGACTTATGATGCGAGAAAGCTTTCTCAGCTAGATGGGAATATGCCAGCCTTAGAGGGAACCTCTGGGGATCCAGACCTCCCCAACATTGCCAATGCAGTTGAGGAGGAGGATCAAGGGGAACTCTCTGGGGACGAGGTAGACAAAGGTCTTGAGGTAGTCAGAAGGCTAACTAGGGCCAACTTAGACTTGCTTGGGCTAGGATCTGGGGGACCCCCAGTACTGACCCTAAGTAGGCCTAACCTTGGAGTTAGGAGAGATAGATCTCTTTCTAGGGACTCCAATAGATCTCTGCACTCTAATGCCTCTTCTCAGAGGAGAAGGAACTCTCCCCAGAGGAGATTGACTTCCCCTCAGAGAATGGAGCATGAAGCTAGGATGAGACAGGCTACTCTGAGGATTGAAAGGGAAGAAATTGCCCTGGCCAAAGAGAAGCTTGCCTTGGCTAGAGAGCAGCAGATGAGTGGGTTAGCTCCCACTGGTGGCAGCAATCTCCCAAGAGATAGAGAGAAGGGTTTAGATACTAAACACCTGACTAAGATAGTGCCCCCCTTTAAGCAAGGGGATGATATCCAGAAATGGATGGCTGCTTTGGAGAGGGCCTGCACTGTGCAGTGCATTCCCCGAAGTCAGTGGGCAGCTATACTGTGGCTCTCCTTTGATGGTAAAGGTAGAGATAAGCTCCTCACTACAAGAGTGGAGGATGCTAATGATTACCAGGTCCTGAAAAATGCACTGATTGATGGGTTTGGTTTAACCACTGAGCAGTACAGGTTGCTGTTCAGAGACACCCAGAAAACTCAGTCTCAGGACTGGTCTGACTTTGTGGATAGTGCCACTAAGGCTTTGGAGGGCTGGTTGCTGGGTAGCAAGGTTACAGATTACACAGGATTGTATAATCTGATGATGAGAGAACAAATTTTAAACAATTGTCAGAACCAGTTGTTGCACCAGCACCTTGTTGATTCAGATCTGACCTCTCCCCAAGAATTGGGAAAGAAGGCAGACAAATGGGTCAGGACAAGGATCAAGCAGAACCAGAACCAGAACCAGGGTGGTCAGAAGAAAGCAGACCAGAAGGGTAATGCAAAGAGTGAACAAAATGACCAGAAGTCTTCACCAGGTCCCCAACAAACCAAAGAGGGTGGGGGTCAGGCTTCCCAGAAGAAGAAGACTCAAGAAGGCCAGTCAAAAAGGTGGTGCCAGTACTGCAAAAGTAAATCTCACTGGTTTAGTGAGTGCACCAAAAGAGGAGGACAAACTCCTGCCACTACAGCCCCTAAGGCAACTGCACCCCCTAGTACAGTCAGTAGTGGTAGTGTACCTCCCAAGGCATTAGTTGGGTTAACCTTGGGAACTGAGGGGTCTGACAACTTAGTTGGCACACTCACTCAGTCTGTCCTTGTCTGTACAGGGGATATGGATATAACCCCTGAGATAAGTCCCAATACTTTGGGCAAGTACAGGCAGACGCCTTTAATTAATGGCAAAATGGCTCAGGCCTATAGGGACACTTGTGCCAGTGTCACCATGGTGACACCTAACTTTGTGGACCCTGGACAGATCATGCCAGGTACTGATTTCCTGGTGACCAATGCCAGCAATGTCACTACTAGTCATAGTGTGGCAATTGTGGCTTTCTCCTGGGGTGGAGTGAAGGGACAAAAGAAAGTTGTAGTCAGTTCAGACCTCCCAGTTGATTGTTTGTTGGGCAATGATTTGGAGTCATCACAATGGTCAGAAGTGGAGCAGAGGACTCACATGGAAATGTTAGGCTTGCCAGCACATGTGCTTGCTGTGACTAGGTCACAGGCCAGAAAATGCCCCACTGAACAGGTGCTGGATCCTGAAATTATGGACCAGACACCTTCCAAGAAGAAGAGCAGTAAGGGTAAGGCTTTGCCTTCCCCCTTGCCCCAGGTTGAGGATCAAGTCTCTGAGGAGGCTGATCTGAGAGAACTGAGGGAAACTGAGCATAAAGAGCTTGAACTTGATCAAGTTGAGTTTCTGGGCTCAGGGGGACCCTCCAGAGCAGACCTGGGGAAGGCACAGTTAGACTGCCCTTCCCTTGAACCCCTCAGACAGCAGGCTGCTGCTGAGGCTGCAGGGAATGCCACAGGTGCCCACAGGGTATACTGGGAAGATGGACTCCTGTACTCTGAGTCAAGAGACCCCAAGCCTGGTGCAACCAGGAGGCTGGTCATCCCCTTGTCTCTGAGAGGTTTCCTTCTCACCTTGGCCCATGAGATTCCCCTTGCAGGTCATTTAGGTCAGACAAAGACTTGGGACAGGCTTGTCTCACACTTTCACTGGCCCCATATGAATGAGAATACCAAGGAGTTTTGTCGCTCCTGTGTCACTTGCCAAGCCAGTGGTAAGTCAGGTGGCACAACAAAGGCCCCCCTCATACCACTACCTGTGGTGGGGGTTCCCTTTGAAAGGGTGGGGATTGACATTGTTGGTCCAATGGAACCCCAGACAGCATCAGGGCACAAGTTTATACTGGTGGTAGTGGATCATGCCACCAGGTATCCTGAAGCTATTCCACTTAGGACCACTACAGCACCTGTAGTGGCAAGGGCCCTAGTTGGAGTGTTCTCCAGAGTGGGCTTCCCTAAGGAGGTTGTTTCTGACAGAGGTACAAACTTCATGTCAGGATATCTGACTGCAATGTGGAAGGAGTGTGGTGTGAACTACAAGTTCACCACACCCTACCACCCACAATGCAATGGGCTTGTTGAGAGATTCAACAGGACCCTCAAAGGGATGATTCATGGGCTACCTGAAACTCTTAGGAGAAGATGGGATGTCCTGATCCCCTGCCTCTTGTTTGCTTACAGAGAGGTCCCACAGAAGGGGGTTGGCTACAGCCCTTTTGAGCTTCTGTATGGGCATCCTGTGAGAGGACCCCTGTGTTTGGTGGAGGAAGGATGGGAGAGACATCTCAAAAAGCCTGCAACCAACATAGTGGACTATGTACTTGGTCTCCGCTCCAGGATGGCTGAGTATATGGAAAAGGCATCTAAAAACCTTGAGGCCAGCCAAGAACTTCAAAACGCTTGGCATGACCAAAAGGCTGTTCTGACTGTGTACCAGCCAGGGCAGAAGGTGTGGGTGCTGGAGCCAGTGGCCCCAGCAGCTCTGAAAGACAAATGGTCTGGGCCCCACACCATCA
The DNA here is from genome assembly GCF_964261635.1 of Lissotriton helveticus. Classification (NCBI taxonomy): domain Eukaryota; kingdom Metazoa; phylum Chordata; class Amphibia; order Caudata; family Salamandridae; genus Lissotriton; species Lissotriton helveticus. Next base: position 103,315,281 of record NC_136067.1, read on the forward strand.
TTGAGCAAAAGGGAGAGGTTACCTACCTGGTGGACCTTGGAACTCCCAGGAGCCCTCTCAGAGTGCTCCATGTTAACAGGCTCAAAGCATATGTTGACAGGAAGGACATGAGCTTGCTCATGGCCACAGATGAGGGACAGGAGGAAGAGAGTGACCCTCTCCCAGACCTGCTCACTCAGAATCCTGATGATGGATCAGTTGATGGTGTTGTCTTTTGTGGCAGCCTCACTGAACATCAGCAACAGGATTGCAGGCAAGTCCTGCAATCCTTCAGACATATGTTCTCTCTGACACCCAGCCAAACTGATTGGTGTACCCATGATGTTGACACTGGAGACAGTCTGCCTGTCAAGAGTAAAATCTACAGACAGCCTGATCATGTTAGAGACTGCATCAAAACTGAAGTGCAGAAAATGTTGGAGCTGGGAGTCATTGAGCCCTCAGATAGCCCTTGGGCTAGCCCAGTAGTTCTAGTGCCAAAGCCTCACACCCAGGGTGGTAAGAAAGAGATGAGGTTTTGCGTAGACTACAGAGGCCTCAATGCAGTCACTAAGACTGATGCCCACCCAATACCAAGAGCAGATGAACTTATAGATAAATTGGCTTCTGCCAACTTCTTAAGTACATTTGATTTGACAGCTGGGTATTGGCAAATCAGGTTAGCTGAGGAGGCCAAACCCAAGACAGCATTTTCTACCCCTGGAGGGCATTATCAGTTTGTGGTAATGCCCTTTGGACTGAAAAATGCACCTGCCACCTTCCAAAGGTTGGTGAATCAAGTCCTCACTGGGCTGGATGACTTCTGTGCAGCATATCTAGACGATATTGCTGTCTTTAGCTCCACCTGGGAGGATCACCTGGTCCACCTGAGGAAAGTGTTAGAGGCTCTGCAAAAGGCAGGCCTCACTATCAAGGCCACAAAGTGCCAGATAGGGCAGACACAGGTTGTATACCTGGGCCACCTGGTAGGTGGAGGCCAGGTTCAGCCACTGGAGAGTAAGATACAGGCCATCAAGGACTGGACTCCTCCAATCACCCAGACTCAGGTTCGAGCTTTCTTGGGCCTGACTGGGTACTATAGGAAGTTTGTCAGAAATTATGGGTCCATAGTGACCCCTCTTAATGACCTGACAAGCAAAAAGATGCCAAAGAAAGTTCAGTGGACAGCAAGCTGTCAGAAAGCATTCAATGACCTAAAGCAGGCCATGTGCACAGCACCTATCCTAAAGAGTCCAGATTACTCCAAGCCATTCATTGTCCAAACAGATGCTTCTGAGTTGGGTGTGGGGGCTGTTCTGTCTCAACTGAATTTTGATGGTAATGATCAGCCTATTGCTTTCATTAGTAGGAGGTTGACACCCAGAGAGAAAAATTGGTCAGCTATTGAGAGGGAGGCCTTTGCTGTGGTCTGGGCCCTGAAGAAGCTGAGGGCCTACTTGTTTGGCACTCACTTCACCATTCAGACAGACCATAAGCCCCTCTTGTGGCTAAATCAGATGAAGGGTGAAAACCCCAAACTGCTTAGGTGGTCCATTTCCCTACAAGGGATGGATTTTACAGTGGAGCATAGACCTGGTACTGATCACAGCAATGCTGATGGGCTCTCCAGGTATTTCCACTTAGAGCAAGAAGACTCACCTGGTCAAGGTTAGTTTATTGTCCCAAAGTTTGGGGGGGGGTCATGTAGGAGAGTAGGGTCTGCAATCCTATGATCACCCAGATTTTTGCTTTTTGCTGCACTGGTTTACGACTTTCCCTGGCTGTGGGCCTGCTAATCAGACCCACAGCCTAGCTGTTCTCTCTATCCAAATTGTACTCAGGTACTGAATTGGCCCTGGGCCCTCTCCAAGTCCCTGTACCCAGGGCTGAGGTGTACCCAGAAGTCTCCCAGGGGCTGAAGCATGTATTATGCCACCCCTGGGCTGACTAACTAAACCGACACAACTGGCTGCACGACAGCTGGGGCAAGGTGGTGTACTCACCCTTTGCTTTAGATATAGTATACCTATATCTAACCCTAAAATGGACACACAGATCTCCTATCAGTCACTCCTATGGCAGGCCTTAACAATCCTGAAGGCAGAGTGCTTGGAATCGTGTGAGATGGTGCTCTGGCATGAGCTGAGCCTGTCTGCGGCTTTCGGGATCCATCCCTTAGCCGTTTCCATGATATCGCATACCATATACTCTTAAGTGCATTATAATCCTCGCGGTTATATGCCAACTCTGGTATCGCTTTATCAAAACATGTCGAGTAAGGTGTCATACGAATTGGAATACTAACCCCTCGCCAATTCTGGCGACGGGGTTAGCATCCCACCCTTCTAGAGGGACACGACATGTATGTAACCCCTAACCCCGGTTAAAGTCAGACAGAGCCTTAGCATCCACAAAATGGATGCTGCCACCGAGACACAAGTCTGCCCTCCTGCTGCTGGGAGTCCTCCCAGAGCAGGAGATAAGGACAAAGGGTTTCCTGCCAGGGGCGGTGCCAGCACCGTCCCAGACAGGATTTTGTGTATTGTAGGTAGGCAGGGCTTCAGAGGAAGGTGACTGCACGTGGCACCCCGGTGCTCACTGTGCATAGGCTGGCTTGAACCAGTTCCAGGGACACTCCAGACCCTGTGCTGGGGAAAAGCCCGCCAAGGTGTGGGTGTAACCACCCCCCTCCTGGTCCCACCCCTAGGGCAGGACTTAGTCGCGTGCCAGCCCCCTTTTCCCAGATAAAGGTAGGAGCAGGCCCCCTTCCAAATTAGATCATCTTTGAATCCTGAAACTACTTTCTACGAAAGGAACTCAAGACTTCTTCCTAAGATTTCTCCCTTGTGGCTAAGGAGTAGTCACCCTGCACCCGCAGGCACCATCAAGAACACTGCGGTCTGCTGCACGTCCTTCCTCCGGAATCCGACTGCCCAGCTCGACGAGAACCGGCTTCCCTGGCACCTCTGACCTCTACCCACCTCTACAGCCAAGCTGAGAACCGTGGGTGCGACGAGACCTCGACGGACCGGCCATCTTCAAGACTGCACGACTTCTGCACAGCAAGCCCGCCGAGTAATTTCCTGGTGAGTGCTTTGGGGTCCGAGGAGCCCCGACCCTGAGCAGCTCCAGCACCGAAGTGCAGCCTCCCAGCATCTCCACGATCTGCGTGGGGCCCTTCTGCTTTTTGCTGCTCACCGCGTTGTTTGGCTACTAGCCCGCTGGCTTGTGGCCTTCTGAACGACGCCCGACGACATCACTGCTGCTGGTCTGGTTGCTCCAGACTGGCCCTTGCTCCCTTCCCGAAGAGGAGCACCCCGGACCCTCCTGGTCCACTCAAGACGCCATTTTGAGTCCACCGCGTGGGCTTGAATTAGCCAAGGCTTGTTGCCCAATCCTGGGTAATTTCGACGCCGACAGCTTCATCCATCGTGGGACAGCTCGCCTCTCCATCCTGGTCGCCGACAACGCCTCCTGGTCCGTGAGATCTGCAGAGCCAGCGTCGCCCACTCACCTAGTCGAGGTGACTGCCATCCGGTGCCCTCCTGGTGCCCACTGACTACTGGCTAGTAGTCACGAACTTGGTCCCCTCTGCTTTCAGGTGTCATCCCTCTTCCAGATCCAGGCTTGGATCAACTCGAACTATCTTCACTGGTCGCCTGCCAGCATCTTGTCTTCCAGGCTCCTGGTCCGGCAACGAGGATTCCCGACGTCTTTTGAGACCTATGCAGCTGCAGCCCCTGGGCTAGGTAACTTCGGCATTTCGGTGCCCCAGCATAGCCTCACTATCCAAGGGTCAGGATCCACTGTCGTTTTCTTCCTACCAGGTCGGGTTCGCCCGTAAACACTAACTTTACCTTTACTAGCTTCCATAGACTTTGTCCCGCGTGAGAGTGCACACTCTGCACCCGAGTTCCCTAGGTCTCCTAGAAGTAATCTAACGATTCTATAGTCAAGTCCTAGCGATTCCAAAGCCTATTAGTACTGTACTTACCTGCTAGTAATTTCGCATTCCACTTTTAAAGTAAATGGTTTTTCGTGCCCCTCGGGCATTTGTGTATACCGTGCTAACTTAAGTATTTTCGTAAGAGTTTTGTTGTGTGCTTAGCACCCTGTCCTCATAAAGAGTACAGGGTTGTTGTGATTCTAATAAATACATTGTTTATTTTCATAACACTTGTGTGGTGTCCTTTCACTGGGTGTTCAAGGGGTAATGTGATGGTAAAACAGCTGGCTTAACACGCCCTCTAGAGTCTTAGCCTTAGACTGCTCGTATCCATGCTACTAGGATAGCTGGTCTATAAGGTTGACTTACAACCAATCATCAATAAGGGTTGTTTGGACTGATATATAGTGATCACTAGAATAGTGAACACTGCACATCAGGCCAACTTCTCACACCTGGTCCACCTGAAGGAAGTGCTAGAGGCTCTGCAAAAGGCAGGCCTCACTATCAAGGCAACCAAGTGCCAGATAGGGCAGAGTAAGGTTGTGTACTTGGGCCACCTTGTGGGTGGAGGCCAAGTTCAACCACTGGAGAGTAAGATTCAGACCATAAAGGACTGGACTCCTCCAACTACCCAGACTCAGGTCAGAGCTTTCTTGGGCCTGACTGGGTACTACAGGAAGTTTGTTAAGAACTATGGGTCCATTGTGACTCCTCTTAATGATCTGACATCCAAGAAGATGCCCAAAAAGGTTCAGTGGACAGAATACTGTCAAAAGGCATTTGATGACCTGAAGAAGGCCATGTGCTCTGCACCTATCCTTTAGAGTCCTGACTACTCCAGAGAGTTTATTGTCCAAACAGATGCTTCTGAGTTGGGAGGGGGAGCTGTGCTTTCACAACTTAATGTAGATGGTCAAGACCAGCCCATTGCTTTCATTAGCAGAAGGCTGACCCCCAGAGAGAAACGTTGGTCAGCCATTGAGAGGGAGGCCTTTGCTGTGGTGTGGGCCCTGAAGAAGTTGAGACCATACTTGTTTGGCACTCACTTCAAGATTCAGACAGACCATAAGCCCCTCTTATGGCTTAATCAGATGAAGGGTGAAAACCCCAAACTGCTCAGGTGGTCCATTTCCCTACAGGGGATGGACTTTACAGTGGAGCACCGCCCAGGGACTGACCATGGTAATGCAGATGGTCTCTCCAGGTACTTCCACTTAGAACATGAAGACACAACTGGTCAAGGTTAGTCTAATGTCCCTGCGTTTGGGGGGGGGGGGTTGTGTAGGAGAGTAGGGTCTGCTATCCTATGGTCACCCCAAATTTTTGCTTTTTGCTTCACTGGTTTATGACTTAATGTGGCTGTGGGCCTGCTAATCAGACCCACAGCCTGCTGTTCTCTCTCTAAATTGTAACCCATGTACTTTAGGTGCATAACGAAATTGGAACTGGTTCACCTTATTGGCCCCTGTAACAGTGTACCCAGGTACCCAGGGCATAGGTGCTTCCAAGGCCTACCAGGGGCTGCAGCATGTATTGTGCCACCCCTGGCCTGGCCTCCATATTTGACACAACTGGCTGATCACTCAGCTGGGGTAAGTCGGTGTAACCACCCCTTACTTAGGTGTAGTATGCCTATACCTAACCTAAAATGGACACATATGTTCCTATCAGTCACTCCTATGGAAGGCCTCATCAATCCTGGAGGCAGAGTGCTTGGAAATATGTGAGATGGTGCTCTGGCATGAGCTGAGCCTGTCTGCAGCTTTCGGAACCATGTCCTTTAGCTGTTTCATGATATTGCTATACCATATACTCTTAAGTGCATTATGAACCTCGCGGTTAAATGCTATCTTAGGTTTGGCTTTATCAAAACATGTCGAGTAAGGTGTCATACGAATTGGAATACTACCCCCTCGCCAGTTCTGGCGACGGGGGTAGCATTCCACCCTTCTAGAGGGACACGACATGTACCTAGCCTGAACCCCGGTTAAAGTTAAACAGAGCCTTAGCATCACAAAATGGATGCTGCCACCACAGACACAAGTCTGACCTCCTGCTGCTGGGAGTCCTTCCAGCGAGGGCAGCTTGGACAAAGGGTTTCCTGCCTGGGGAGGTGCTAGCACCACTCCAGACAGGATTTTGTGTATTGGGTAGGACAGGGCTGAAAAGAAACAGACATGCCTGGGGCACACAAGGTGTCCCTGTGCATAGGCCAGTTCAAACCGGTGCTGGGGCTTTCCAGCCCCAGTCCTGGCGCGAAACTGGACAAAGGAAAGGGGGTGTAACCACCCCCCTTCCTGGTTCCACCCAGAGGAGGGACCTAGGAGGTGATCCGGCCCCCTAGATTCGAATAAGAGTGGGAGCTGTGTCCTGAGACTTCAGATCATCCTGAATCAACTTGAAATACAGAAGAAGACTGGACTTCGACATTCTGCTGCACAGAAGACGGAAGAGAATCTCCCTTGTGGCCAAGGAGTGACCACCCTGTGAACACAGGCACCAACCAGCAACTCGACGTCTGCTTTGCCGCCGCCTCCCGCCGGAGTCCGAGCCCAGAGCCTGACAAGACCCAGACTCCCAGACTTCTCACAGCCCGATCCACAGTCCCTGCAAAGAAGGGACCCGTGGAGGCACCGAGAGACGTGGGACCGGACATCTTGGAAGACCCCCGAAATGCTGACTGCGCAGCATCAGAGGCACCCTCGATGCTGTGCTTTGGGGTTTGAGAAGCCCCAACCTCGAGCAGCCCTTGCACCGAAGATCAGCCCCCCAGCATCTCCACGATCTGCGTGGGGCCCTTTTGCATCGTGCCACTCGACGCGCCTAACCGTCCACTTGCCACGCGGCTTGTGGCCATCTTGGCGACGAAACCTACAACTTTCACTGTGGGTCTGGTTGCTCCAGACTTGCCCTTGCTCCTGTAAAAAGGAGTACCTGCTCTGACCTTGCTGGTCCGAGTAACAAGCCTTTTTCGATTCCTGCGTGGCTTGCATTATCCAAGGCCTGTTTGCTTCTATCAAGTCGCCGACACCGCCAACAGCGAGAAGCCTGCGTGGGACAGCTCGTGACCGACTCCTGGACGTCTTCGACCCCTCGTGTCCACGTGGCTGCAGAGAGAAGCTACACCTCGACGCCTGTTTGCACCCGACATCGCCTGGTTCCACTCTGGTTCCACGGTAGTCACTGGCTAGTGACTTTGAACATTGTCCCCTCTGCTTTCAGGTCTTCACCTCTTCAGATCCACCCTTGGATCCACCGGAACTCTTCACATCGAGCCGCCTGCAGCATCTTCAGCTCCAAGCACCATCGACCTGCGTGACGAAACCCGACACTACTTCGACCCTATGCACCCGCTTCCTGTGGGTGAGGTAACTCAGCTCCGCCGGTGTTCCCACACTGGTACACACCTCTAGTGTATGTGTCTCGAGTTTCAGCTTTCTAGGTCACTCGGAAGGTTCCTTTCTAACTAACTTTGTACTTTTTACGCACCATTGACATTGCATTGGTAAGGCGTGCACTTCCCGCACTGCTCCCGAGTCCCGCGGGCCTTTCCCGACTTCTTCACTGCTAGTCCCGAACAGCTCCAGCGATTCCCCAGGCCCTAGGCCTCTTCACTTTCCCCATAGTGGTTCTTATACCACTATTTTAGTATATGGTTTAGGTGGCCCCTAGGGCTCATCCATAATTGTGCAACTTTTGTGTATTTAAACTGTGTTTTGTTTTAACGCATTTGCTTCTGTGCTCATAAAGAGTATCAGGGATATTTGTAGTAATAAATCTATATATATTTTCATTAGAGTGCAGAGATCTATTGGAGTCCCTAGAAGGAGATCTATCTCTTCTAACTCCAAGGTTAGGCCTCATTAGGGTCAGTACTGGGGGTCCCCCAGATCCTTCCCTAAGTAGGTCTAAGTTGGCCCTTGTAAGTCTGCTGACTAACTCAGACCTGTTGTCTGCCTCATCCCCAGAGAGCTCCTCTTCTTCCTCCTCCTCAACTGCCTTTTCAGTGTCAAGGAGGTCTGGATCACCAAGGGTACCCTCTAAGGCTGGCATGCTCCCATCTGTATGAGAAGCTTTCCTAGCATCATATGTCTCTAAGAGACCTAACAGAAAGGGAGTGGTGGGGTTAGACCCCTGTTTCAATTTCCTGGAGGTACACAATTGTCTCATCTCCTGGAAACTGAGAGCTGCATATCTTGAGATGACCTGTGGAGGGTCACTAGCCACTAGGGGAGTCTCTGAAGACTCTCCATGGGTAGACATGCTTCTAGTGTGGTGTGAGTGATGCACCTACCTACACTATGGGTTTACCTACTGATCCCTTGCTAGAGTTGTAGTTTAGGGTGTGCTAAGCCCTATTGAACTACAACAGCTGGTTCAGTAGAACTCAGAGTATTCTAAGCTAAGTTATATGTACCTTGGTACTTATGTGATCTTTCAAATGATATTATTAGGATACGTGTGGCAAAACAACAGCAAGCTCAAATCCCAACCGCTGCTCACCAATGTGAGAAGTTGGCCTGATATGCAGTGCTCACTATTCTAGTGATCACTATGTATCAGTCCAAACGACCCTTATTGATGATTGGTTGTAAGTCAACCTGATAGACCAGCTATCCTAGTAGCATGGACACGTGCAGTCTTTAGGCTAAACTCTAGAGGGCGTGTTAAGCCAGCTGTTTTGCCATCACATGTACCCCTTGAACACCAAGTGAAAGGACACCACACAAGTTATTATGAAAATAAAGTATATTTATTTATAACAAGACTACCCTGAACTCTTTATGAGTCAGGGAGCTAAGCACAATACAAAACTCTTAAAGAAATACTGAAAGTCGCACAATTTACACAAATGCCCGAGGGGCACGAAAAACCATATACTACAAAAGTGGAATACGAATTACTAGCAGGTAAGTAACTATTCTCAGAGGCTTTGGGATCGCTAGGACTGGACTACTGAACCTTTAGATTACGTGCAGGAGGCCTAGGGAGATCGGGTGCAGAGTGTGCACTCTCACGCGGGATGCGGAACAAAGTCTATGGAGGCTAGTAAATGCAAAGTTAGTGTTATCGGACGAATCCGACTAGGTAGAGCTGAAACGAAAAAGGATCTGGACACTTAGATAGTTAAGCTATGCTGGAGCACCGAAATGCTCAGGTTACCTAGCCCAGGGGCTGCGGCTGCATAGGTCTGAAAAGACGTCGGGAATCCTCGTTGCAGTCTATGGAACCTGAAAGAAGAAGTTGCTGGCAGGCGACCAGTGATGAAGTTCGATGTGATCCAAGCCTGGATCGATGAAGATGGAGACCTGTAAGCAGAGGGGACCAAGTCCTGAATCACTAGCCAGTGATTAGGTGGGCACCAGGATGGCACCGGGCGAAGTCACCTCGACCAGGTGAGTGGGCGACTCTGGGCTCTGCAGTCTCTCGGACCAGGAGGCGTTGTCGGCGACCAGGATGGAGGTGCGAGCTGTCCCACGGTGGTATCTGCTGTCGACGTCGCTGGACCCAGGATTGGGGCAACAACTCTTGGCAAATGCAAGCCCACGCGGTGGACTCAAAATGGCGTCTGGAGATGACCAGGAGGGTCCGGGGTGCTCCTCTGTTGGAGGGGAGCAAGGGCCAGTCTGGAGCAACCAGGCAAGCGTTGTTGTCGTCGTGGTTCGTCATCAGAAGGGCCACTAGCCAACGGGCAAGTAACCTGGACAACGCGGTGAGCAGCAAAGAGCAGAAGGACCCCACGCAGATCTCGTGGATGCTGGGGGGGCTGGACTTCGGTGCTGGAGCTGCTCAGGGTTAGGGCTTCTCAAACCCCAAAGCACTCACTCGAGGGTCCCTCGGCGGTCGTGCTGGGCAAGCGTCGTGCAGTCTTGAAGATGGTCGGTCCCTCGAGGTCTCATCACACCCACGAATCTCAGCTGGGCTGATGATGCAGGTAGAGGTCAGAGGTGCCAGGGAAGCCGGTTCTCGTCGAGCTGGGCAGTCTTGATCCGGAGGAGAGACTTACAGCAAACCGCGATGCTTGGGTGGTGCCTGCGGGTGCAGGGTGACTACTCCTTAGTCAAAAGGGAGAAATCTTAGGAAGAAGTCTTGAGTTCCTTTCGTAGAAAGTAGTTTCAGGATTCAAAGATGATCTGATTTGGAAGGGGGCCTGCTCCTACCTTTATCCTGAGAAAAGGGGCTGGCACGCGACTAAGTCCTGCCCTATGGGTGGGACTAGGAGGGGGGTGGTTACACCCCTCTCCTTTGTCCGGTCTCTCCCCAGCTCAGGGGCTGGTGTGCCCCAGGAACTGGTTTGAGCCGGCATATGCACAGTGAGCACCGGGGTGCCACTTGCAGTCACCTTCCTCTATAGCCCTGCCTACCTGGGATACACAAAACCCTGTCTGGGATGGTGCTGGCACCGCCCCTGACAGGAAACCCTTTGTCAAAGCACTCCTCGCTGGAAGGACTCCCAGCAGCAGGAGGTCAGACTTGTGTCTCGGTGGCAGCATCCATTTTGTGGAGCTGAGGCTATGTTCAACTTTAACCGGTGTTACAATCTACCAACATGTCTTCTCCCTCTAGAGGGGTGGAATGCTACCCCCGTCACCAGAACTGGCGAAGGGGTAGTATTCCAAAGCGTATGACACCTTACACGACATGTTTAGATATTGTCAGACCAAAGTTACCATAACCGCGAGGATTATAAGGCACGTAAGAGTATATGGTCTGACGCTATCATGGAAACGGCTAAGGGATAGATCCCGAAAGCCGCAGACAGGCTCAGCTCATGCCAGAGCACCATCTCACACGATTCCAAGCACTCTGCCTTCAGGATTGTTAAGGCCTGCCATAGGAGTGACTGATAGGAGATCTGTGTGCCCATTCTAGGTTTAGATATAGGTATACTATATCTAAAGCAAAGGGTGATTACACCACCTTGCTCCCAGCTGTCAAGCAGCCAGTTGTGTCTGTTTAGTTAGTCAGCCCAGGGGTGGCATAATACATGCTGCAGCCCCTGGGAGACTTCTGGGTGCACCTCTGCCCTGGGTACAGGGACTTGGAGAGGGCCCAGTGCCAATTCAGTACCTGGGTACAATTTGGAATAGAGAGAATAGCTAGGCTGTGGGTCTGATTAGCAGGCCCACAGCCAGGGAAAGTCGTAAACCAGTGAAGCAAAAAGCAAAAATCTGGGTGATCATAGGATTGCAGACCCTACTCTCCTACATCCAGGGCATAGGTGTACCCAGGGCCTACCAGGGGCTGAAGCATGTATTATGCCACCCCTGGCTGGCCACCCAAACAGACACAACTGGCTGCACGACAGCTGGGGCAAGGTGGTGTAAACACCCTTTGCTCTAGATATAGTATTCCTATATCTAACCCTAAAATGGACACATATATTCCTATCAGTCCCTCCTATAGCAGGCCTTATCAATCCTGAAGGCAGAGTGCTTGGAAACATGTGAGATGGTGCTCTGGCATGAGCTGAGCCCGTTTGCAGCTTGCGGAACCAAGTCCAAATAGCTGTTCCATGATAACGCTATACCATATACTCTTAAGTGCATTATAATCCTCGCGGTTAAATGCTTACTTTGGTATAGCATTATCAAAACATGTCAAGTAAGGTGTCATACGAATTGGAATACTAACCCCTCGCCAATTCTGGCGACGGGGTTAGCATTCCACCCTTCTAGAGGGACACGACATGTATGTAACTGTGAACCCCGGTTAAAGTCAGACACAGCCTCAGCTCCACAAAATGGATGCTGCCACCAAGACACAAGTCTGCCCTCCTGCTGCTAGGACTCCTTCCAGCAACGGAGGCCTGGACAAAGGGTTTCCTGTCAGGGGCGGTGCTAGCACCATCCCAGACAGGATTTTGTGTATCCCAGGTAGGCAGGGCTGAAAGGAAGGTGACTGCAAGTGGCACCCCGGTGCTCACTGTGCATATGCCGGCTCAAACCAGTTCCTGGGGCACCCCAGCCCCTGATCTGGGGAGAGACCGGACAAAGGAGAGGGGTGTAACCACCCCCCTCCTGGTCCCACCCATAGGGCAGGACTTAGTCGCGTGCCAGTCCCTTTTCTTAGGATAAAGGTAGGAGCAGGCCCCCTTCCCAAATTAGATAATCTTGAATCTTGAACTACTTTCCACGAAAGGAACTCTTGACTTTCTCTGAAGACTCTCCCTTGTGGCTAAGGAGTAGCCACCCTGCACCAGCAGGCACCATCGAAGCTCTTGCGGTTTGCTGCACGTCCATCCTCCGGATCAAGACTGCCCAGGTCGACGAGACCCGGATTCCCTGCCATCTCTGACCTCTACCTGCATCATCCAGCCCAGCTGAGATTCGTGGGTGTGACGAGACCCGTGGGACCGGCCATCTTCAAGACCTGCACGACGCTTCACCAGCACGACCCCCGAGAGACCCTCGAGTAAGTGCACTGGGGTTTGAGAAGCCCTAACCCTAAGCAGCTCCAGCACCGAAGTCCAGTCCCCCAGCATCCACGAGATCTGCGTGGGGCCCTTCTGCTTCTTTGCTGCTTGCCACGTTGTCCGGTCACTTGCCCGTTGGCTAGTGACCCTCTTGACGACGTACCACGACGTTTTCACCGCTGGTCTAGGTCCCCTAGACTGGCCCTTGCTTCTTGTCCAACAAGAAGTGCCCTGGACCCTCCTGGTCCACTCCAGACGCCATCTTGACTCCACCGCGTGGGCTTGCCTTTGCCAAGGTTTGTTGCTCAAATCCTGAGTCCAGCATCTCCGACAGCCGACAGCCTCGTGTGACAGCCCGCACCTCCAGCCTGGACGCCGACAACGCCTCCTGGCCCGTGTGACTGCAGAGTCCAGTGTCGCCCACTCACCTGGTTGAGGTGACTTCATCCGGTGCCATCCTGGTGCCCACATACTCACTGGCTAGTGATTAAGAACTAAGTCCCCTCTGCTTTCAGGTCGTCTCCTTCACTGATCCAGCCTTGGATCACACCGAACATCTTCACTGGTCGCCTGCCAGCAACTTCTTCTTTCAGGCTCCATAGACTTCAACGAGGATACCCAACGTCATTTGAACCCTATGCAGCCGCAGCCCCTGGGCTAGGTAACTCGAGCATTTCGGTGCTCCAGCACAGGTTCACTCTCCTAGTGTCCAGATCCTTTTTCGTTTTTAGTCTACCTAGCCAGATTCGTCCGGAAAAAGTAACTTTAGAAACACTAGCATCCATAGACTTCTTCCCGCATCCCGCGTGAGAGTGCACACTCTGCACCCGATCTCCCTAGGCCTCCTGCTCCTAACCTTAGGGTTCAGTAGTGTAGTCCTAGCGATCCTGAAGCCTCTGGATCTTGTTACTTACCTGCTAGTATTTCGCATTCCACTTTTTGTGTATATGGTTTTTCGTGCCCCTCGGGCATTTGTGTAAATTGTGCAACTTGAAGTATTTTCATAAGAGTTTTGTATTGTGCTTAGCTCCCTGACTCATAAAGAGTTTAGGGTAGAACTGTTATTAATAAATATCCTATATTTTTATAACAACTTGCGTGGTGTCCTTTCACTTGGTGTTCAAGGGGTATATGTGATGGTAAAACAGCTGGCTTAACACGCCCTCTAGAGTTTAGCCTAAAGACTGCTCTTGTCCACGCTACTAGGATAGCTGGTCTAATAAGGTTGACTTACAACCAATCATCAATAAGGGTTGTTTGGTATGATACAAAGTGATCACTAGAATAGTGAACACTATATATCAGGCCAACTTCTCACAATGACGATGACCAAAGTCCGGAGGTGAGCTGACCCACAAAGGATGGCGAGTGCTGAGAGGGTCAGTGTCGGGATTGAACACCAACAAGCCTTGGCAAATGCAACCCACGCGGGCAGAGGAAAGTGGGCCTGGTTTAGACCACCAAGGTCCTGGAAACTCTCCAAGCTATGGGGAGTCGGACACGTCTGGAGCAACCAGAAAAGCCCAACAGAAGTTGAAGTTACCTTCACAGGGACCCACTGGCCATTGGACCAGGGATCGCGAAGGGACAGCGAGCTGAATCACGAAACCCCAGCCCACGGAACACTCGTGGAGCGTAGGCCGGAAATCTTTGGTGCAATTACTGCTCGGAGTCAGGACTACACGTAGCCCAAAGCACAGCCTCAGGGATCGCCAAAAAGCATATGCTGCTGCAAAAGTACACGGTACACAGGGGTTCGGGTTGCACGGTCCCCACGAGGGACACTGGTCTCAGAATTGCTGAGAGGTCAGATCAACCTCAGGGACGCTCTGGAGCCCACCTCCTGTGTTGCAGAAATCTTCGGAGTCCTCAGGAGCTCGGGAGATGCAAACCGGTCAGATGCATTAAAGATGCCTGCTTTACAGGGGAGTAACTCCTCTACTCCAAGGGAGATTCTTCAGTCATCCAGTGTAATGTAGATTGTTTAAGTACTTGGTTTCTAATTGCAGAGCTTAGTCCAGGTAAAATCCAAAGTCCTGTAGTCAGGTTTCCTACTTTATACCCCAGGAAGGGGTTGGACGAACTCTGGGGACCCTCCTAAGGGAGGGACAGGACAGAGAAGTGGTTAAACCCCTATCCTATGTCCAGTTTCGGCCCAGAGCAGGAGTAAATAGCTCCTGCAACCGGTTTGAGCTGGACTATGCACATGGACACCAAATGTGCCCCCGGTGCAGACCTTCAGGCACTTTCAGAGTGCACCCACCCAGCCCCAATACACTAAAGCCTGTCTGGGAGGTGGTCGCACTTCCCTGTAACAGGAAACCCATTGTCCAACGTTCCCCTGCTCAAGCACAGCTCAGCAGCAGGAGGGCAGATTCGTGTTTGTGGCTGGCAGCATCCATTTTGTGCTGCCCACGTCGAGAAAGCTGGTACCGGGTAGACCGGTGCCCCACATTAGTGGTTCCACAAGGGAGGAATCATACCTCTCACACCAGTTACTGGTGTGGAGGTATGATTCCAAGGTATTTGACACCAAACACACCATGTTTCTAAGCAGCCGTTTTAAAGTTAGCAGTTACCGCGAGTTTATAATGCACTAAAGTATATATGGTTTGGCTGCATCACAGACAACCCCGGAGAATAGATTCTGAAGGCTGCAGAGGGGCTCTGCTCATGTAGGGGTATTCTCTCACACAAAACCCAGCACCCTGCCTTCAGGATTGACAAGGCCTGCCATAGGGGTGACTGATAGGTTTATATGTGCAGTTATTAGAATAGATATAGGGAACCTGTATCTAAGTAAGGGGTGAATACACCAGCTTACACAGGCTGCAGTAGCAGACCTGTGGTGTCAGTTTGAATGGTCTCTCAGGGGTGGCATATTGCTGCAGCTCCTGAGCGGCCTCTGGGGTACCTATGCCCTTGGTACGTGGTGTACCATATACTAGGGACTGATAAGGGTACCCCAGTATCCAATATGGAGTGTACCTAAAGTACATGCAATCAATTTAGAGGAGAAAGCAGCTAGGCTGGGGTCCTGCATAGCAGGTTCCCAGCCAGTCTAAGTCAAAAACAGTAAAACATCAGGAAATGAGGGGGTAAACATAAGAAGCAGATCCTACTCTCCTACAGTTATAGTTCCACAACAAAACCTTCAATCAGTGTGTCTTGTGTCTCGAACATGCTCCTCTATGTTCCTTCCTATATGTGTGGCTCCACCTAAGAATGTGGGTCTTGGTCCCATCCCTCCACTATGTTCCCCAGTTTGCCCCTCGCTGTCTTGGGGACCATGTGCATCAATTGATGGCCTGGGGGACTTCAAACAAAACCTACCCAACTGCGGGAGGTAACCATCCTTCCCATAACAACCCTCCCTCATTTCTGAAAAGGAAGTATCGGTCATCTGAACCTGCTACTTCCCAACATATTAAACACTAGGGGACAGCCTGTTGTGGACCCCCTTTGTGCTCAGCCCTGTGTTGTCTGTGCATCCATGAGGCCTCCGGGGGGCCCAATTGGTTGTGCAGCTATCCCAGGAGTGATTACTCCAGATAGCTGCTATCATCCCACACCCCATAGAAATCTGTTGCTGGGCCTTCCTCATCTTGGCCATCAGTGGGGGTGGCCCAGCCATCTGGTATTCAGTGTCCTGGGGCTACCCTGGCTATGAGGCCGCGGGTCATTAGGATCGTTGTCTTTGGATACGTTGGCCAGTACCTGGTTCACTGTTTCCTCTTTCATGGATGGCAATGATTCCCTGCCAGCAACTGTTCTGTTTGGGCGGAGCGACCACCCTGCAAGTGTCTGGCTCCTGTGTGGGACTGTGTCATTCCGAGGAGCCTTCAATGGCGGCCTCTTCTCCAACCATTGGCAGGCATCTTCTGCTGTGTCAAAGAAGTGAGTCTTTGATTGATGGCTAGAGGCGCATCTATTTAATTTGCAATGCTCCGTGTTTGGCTTTCACTTCCATGAATATGCGTTGTTCCTGCTGGATTCAGAGTATAGTGGGAAGGTAATGATTAGGCTTTCCTGTTTTCAGTTTCTATTTTTGGTAAATTCTGGTGTTTTTTTTCCAGTTTTTTCAATACTTTAAAAAACAGTGGTTATCAGTGGATACACATTTTCACGCCCTTGAAAACAGCAGAAACAGTGTTTTTCCGGTGTTTATGGAATGTTTTGGTTTTAATTATTGCTTGCTTTCTGAACTGATAGTGCATGTGTATAGATAGCGTGTGTACTGGATACATGAGGTCCAAATACATTTTTACAAATCCAACTTATTTTAGTACACCATACAATACTTCTTTAGTGAGTCTTAGATCATGCTCACTCGTTCTCTCCTTCCTATGTAAACGTTTATCTGTGAAAAGGCCCTCTCAACATTGGCACTTGAGACGGGCAATGCCAAAACAGCCAGTACACAATTTGCTAACTCTGGCCAATGACATAGCTTTCCATGCCAATACTGTTGCACCTGAAGATTGTGATTGTCCACGACATGTTCTGCAACATATGCTTTGAATTGGGTACATATGACCTCAGTTATTTAAGTGGTCAAAAATGAAGCAGTACTTTTCAAAGTCTGGAGAAAATTCAGAAGGGATCTAGAACGTGTGCAGAGTACCTCAGTGGGGCTTCATTAACTTCAAATGCCATGGTTGGTGAAGGGACATTTTTATGCATCATTGCAAGCCATTTCCCATAGACTGTAAAATAAAATTTCCTGAATTGCTCCTCAACATTTCTTTGCTTACCAAGTGGCAAGAATTCTAACATGGAGCATGTTGCAGTGCCAAAGTCACTAATAGTGTTACCCAGGCTACTCTCAAGGAGATGTTTCACATCTACTCCAATTATGCTGAACACTTGGTAGACAAGGGTATTTTTAGACTCCAGTATTTTGATTGAGTCCACTACAGCAGTCATGATTTCCTGTAAAAACCTAAGCATGCAGTAGACTGTACTTTTTTCATATCACTATCTATATGTGACCAAAGATCATCAAATTTCTTGACTTTGGCATCATCACCAAGCAAAAATCATGTAAACGGTCACCACATGGGAAATATGGTATTCACAGCCTCTAGAACTGAGGACCACTGGCTAAAGGACACAGTTAGGATGACTCTTTCTTTGATGCCACACAAAGCACAAAATGAGAAATATTTGCATTTTAGTTCACAGGCATAATGAAACAGTGTACCAGAATAGACTACAAAGTAAATACCATGCTTCATTAACACTGAAGATTGTAAAGATGATTTCAGGTCCTCATACAACTTTTTCATATACGTAGCGGAATTACTGCAAATACAAACAATATCAATCCAATCTTTATTAAACTAGGTAGGAACTTTTCCCAGCAGCATTCCAATTGACACTGCATTTCATGTTTAACAAAATCTGGTGACATGTTTTCACCACTATCTCAGATGCTTGGTGACAACATTCTTTTCACATATACCTGTCACTACACCTTGCGGTGAATGTTTAAAGCCTGGCGTGTTTGGCAGTTCACCTACAATCAATACTGACTTGCTAGAACAGGGGGCTGATGTATCAAAGGACTTCGCCGATTCTCTGTGGGTAAATGTGATGGTACATATTGGGAAAGATTCTTATGAAACCCGCCATCAGTGAAATCAAATGTAGCCAAAATATCAAATAGGATATTGATATTTCCTGATTCTTTACAGTTTTTAAAATAACTAAATAACACCTAAAACATGCTTTGAAGCACTGCATCTTTAGACCAAAGACCACAAAACTGAAAAAAGCAGAAGGATGAAGAGACAATATTTTAGTGACATCCCTAAACAACAAAACTCCAGCAGTTTAATGTTAGCCCAGTTTCTCTTGTTGCTGCCTTGTATAACAAAGTTACATTGCATTGGCCCCTTCAAGAAGAAATAAAATTGATTCTTTTACTCATCTTTTCCTTTCTTTGAATGGCACTTAGTTTGTGGTTGTGAAGGTGTTTTTTCAGTGTTTATATGTTTACACCGGTGATGGCTATTTTCCTTTTGGTGGGGTTTTATCAGTTATTATAGGTTTAAACCTAAAACCAGATAGTCTAGTAATGATCTAGGGCCTAGATTCTAGGCAAACTCCAGTGAGACAGTTTGGGATTCCCGTGCAGCCTGGAGGATGGCTTCTTTGTCCGAGTAATTGTGCTGACACAAGATCACCGCGGTATAGGTGGTGCCTCGGAGGGGGGGGGGTTTGGGGGGTGATCTGCACGTGATCCCTTAAGTCCCTCAAGGACACCTACCAGGCGCAGGTTGTTCTGCTGGGGTCTCCCCCCCCTCCCACCTGCTCCATCCGCTCATTTCGTGAGCTGCAGAGTGACTTCCTACAGTTTTGCGGTGCATACTTTATCTTACGTCGAGGAGACTCGACTCTATCTCTGTCATGTACTCTGAAACCTTACAGAGGTCGTGTCTTAGAAGAGGGACCACTATGGTGACCCTATCAATGTTTCCTTCTAGGTCCTCATGTGAGTCTCTTATGGCCTATACTGTGGTTGCTTCCTATGTCGAAACTTCACCTCTCTGCTTAGTCTCCCAGGGGCCATCATCTTGGGAGGTGGTTGTCGCTCTTGCACCTGGTTCTGAGTTTAGTTGTTCAGTGTTGGTTACCCAAGGATTTAAAAGACCACAACGAGGTTCTGCACCATCAGTCCGGTAGGCCAAGCCAACTGTTTCAATGGAAAAGACTTACTCTAATTTACCTAAAGTCTTTACGTCGAACTAAAATTAATCCGCAGCATCATCCCATTCGGTTGGGCATAATCTGGTTCATGGAAATGTAAGAGGGCGTTTTCTGTATATAATGAAACCACGTGATACCTATACAGAGAGTCAGTGGTCTATTCCCTTGCCCACAGCAAGCTAGCCAATACTTACATGGCTAAGTTGAACAACAATGGTTACGGTGTAGCTCGTGCAAAATAGGCCACTGTCTGGAGCTTGTATTACAGAACAACGTAGGGAAATACTAAGCATGCCTTTACAACACATTTTTTCACCTAGCAGTTTTCTAGAACGCGTATGCTTTTACAACACATACCATACATTATATATATATATTTTTAATTATTATTATGTATTTGTGGGGGCGGGGGGCCAGCACCAACTTACCTCAAAAGTGTGGTGAAGCCATGTGTTGTAAAGGCATATACGTAGTAAAAACATGCATGTTAAAATCCTCGTTGTAAAGGCTGTTTCCCCTGTCTGGATATTGTGCGCCTCATACGAACTCAGACCCGGGGTTTGTGTGTACAGTAGGCCAATCAGTTTCAGGATAGTGGCACCCCATCCCATCTTCTTGAATACTGCAAATAAGTAAGGCAATAAGATGATTTTAAAGATTTGTATTGCTAAAAGTGTAATTTTCGGTACATACATTTATGAAACACTATTGTGCAGATATTCTTTCAAGAACAGAAGCAGTGGAATGGCTATCTTTGTTAAATGATTTACTTGCAATTATTCTTATTTACACTTTTCTGCTTTACTTGATATAATCAATGTAGGAATATAGAACCGTTTTATGCTGCAAACAAATCAGTAGGTTTGCGACATACGGCTATTCTACTTTCACATGTGAGCCACCATCATTCCGTATGAAGAAAAATAATGGAAAAAGATAGTATTATGTATACGGATACTGATCTAAAGATGGTGGTGACTTACTAGGCATTGTAAGCTAACGGTCAATTATGTCACGATTTGTCACACTCCTAAAAAGTACTTTTTAGGGGAAATTTCCGAACTTGTAGAATGTGAATCTAGAATAGCAAAAGTGTTACAGACAAGTCTTTTCTTTTTCCCTTGAATACATGTGTTAAAGGACAGCTAAACATAAGAACTACATCCGTTAGTGACACCTCACTGATACAGAGTTAAAGGCGTTGCCCTCAGTAAGGTTTCAACCACCTACATAGTCCACCCATTTAGGAGTACATAGATCTTTCTATGGTATTGCCTTATTTTGTGGGGAAATAAAGAAAGAGAACACATGCCCGACTTTTTAAGCTGTCAAATCTATTTGGTGATGATAAACACTTTTTTTTATGAAATCCCAAACAAAGGTTGTGCTGACAATAAACTGGAATCAAAACTAGTAGAAATGGAAGCGACTCACATGGCATGAAGGGCGGACACACGCCCCCAGCGTTTATCACGCCCCCAGCACACCCCCACAGCCCACGATGTGATGGCCGTACCACCTGCCCCCAGCATTAGTCACGCCCCCAGCCCACGCCCACAGCACAACGCAGACGCGCCCACAAGGGACTACTTTGCTGGCACGGTTCTTTTACCTTTTAAATGTATAGAGGAGTTGGCCTAACGGCTAAGGCGCTCGACCTCGGACCTGGGGATCTGGGTTCGAGTCTTGGTAATGACGCCAAACATCCTGTGATTCTGGGCAAATCACTTAATCTCCCTGTGCCTAACAAAAATTAATGTGTGTCCTCATGTAACGTAACTGGTGCTATGTAAAGTGCTCTGATACCTGATTCAGTTCGGGTCAAGTTCGCGCTATATAAAACTCTGCAAAAAAAAAAAATAAATAATAATAATATGGTGGCCGTCTGCATAGCCTATGTCCTTTTGCTGCAACTGCCCTTTCCAACGCTGTATTGGGTGTTGTGATAGGTGCTGTGGTTTCTGAGATTACCCGCCTCAAAGGTTTGGGCTCTCTCTTTATAATATTAGTATGGATATGGATATATATACACACACACTCGCACTCACTCTTTTGTCTCTTTTCTCTCTTTTCTATCTCTCTCTCTCTCTCTCTCTCTCCCTCTCCTTCCCCCACCCCCCCCCCAGCAGGGATCCAGCCACTAGGGTGGGGGGAGCAGCCTCTTGGGCAAGGGCCTTTGCTCCCCCCATAATAGATTCCACAGTATTTCTGTCCCCAGGGGACAGTAGCACCCTAGACGCTAGGGATTATTTGTCATAGGCCAGAAGTGGGGGGGAAACCCTGAATGGGCATGTCAATGACCCCCCCCCCCAAAAAAAAAAAAAAATGATTGTCTTTTTGCCCCCCCCAAGGAGGCAGATGGGGCAATAGCCCCTTATATGCCCACTGGGGGGCAGAAATCCCACTAGACACCAGGGATTTTTTTTCTCCCAAGTTCGGGGAAGGGACTGGCCAGAATGGGCATGCCAATGCCACCACACCCCCCAAAAATGCCAGTCTTTCTGCCCCCTTGGGGGTATATCGGGGCAATAGCTCCCGATTCCCCCCTCTCCAGGGCAGCGGAAAGCCCACTAGGCACTGGGGATTTTGGGTCGTAGCGCAGCCGTCACCTAGGGAAACATAGCAAACCTGTATACATTTTTGAAAACTAGACACCAAGGGGAATCCAGGATGGGGTGACTTGTGTGGCTCTCTCTATATTCTGTTTCCCAGAATCCCTTGCAAACCTTCAACTTTGTAAAAAGAAAACACATCGTCCCCACATTTCTGTGATGGGAAGTTCTGGAATCTGGGCAGATCCACAAACTTCCACCCACCAGTATTCTCCAAGTCTCACGATAAAAATGGTACCTCACTCTTGTGGGTGAGTCAAGTACGCACAACAGGCAAGGGCCCAAAACATTAAAGAGACATCAAAATTACCTATCACAAAAATGACCCGGTTTTGCACTGGGGTGGGGGAGGGGGGCTGGGTTTTTGGCCCTGCTCAGCAGCCATCTAGGGAAACCTATCAGACCCACACATTTCTGAAAACACCCTGGAGAGTCCGGTGAGGTATGGCTTGTGTGGATCCCCCAATGTTTCCCTACCCAGAATCCCCGCAAACCTCAAATTTAGCTGAAAAAAATCTAATTTTGCTCTCTTGTCTGTGTGGGAAAGTTTTGGGATCACTGGACTGACACACATTTCCTACCACCTAGCATTCCCCCAGGTCTCCTGATAAAAATGGTACCTCACTTGTGTGGGTAGGCATAGTGGCTGCAACAGGAAATGGCCCATATTGTACTGTGGAGTCTTCATAATTACCATTACCTATCATAAAACTACCTGGTTTAGCAGGGGGGGGGTGTTACCTGTTTTATTTTGGTCCCATGCTCGTGGCCATCTAGGGAAACCTACTAAACCCCCACATTTCTGAAAACTAGAGACCCGGGGTAGTCCAGGTAGATGTGAATTGCTTGGATCCTTAAAAGTTTTCTTACCCAAAATCCCCTGAAAACCTCAAATTTAGCTTTAAAAAAATCACTTTTTTACACATTTTTGTGTGGGATCACTGTGCCGGCACAAATTTCCTACCACCTAGCGTTCCCCTTGGTCTCCCCAGTAAAATGATACCTCATTTGTGTGGCTGTCCAATACCAAATTGTCATGCCCCGAGATTCTCAATGTACTGTCTCTTTAAGGACAACCACTATAAATCTTAACTGAGCCCTGGGAGCGACGCTTTACGTTCTTGCGTCTAGCTCCGTTGTTCACAGTTCCGTCTTGTTCCTTGTGCCTGACTTCCTGTTTGTTTCATTCCGCCTGGTGTTTGAATTCCGAAGTCCTCTGTCCTTCGCGTTTGTTGCGCGTTGTACACGGCTTCCCCTTAGACGCTCTTTTGGTGCTCTGTTACGCGTCTCCCTTCTGCTGCTCCGCCCGATGGCCGGGCTTAGACTCCGCCGTCCGGCCGGGCACTATTTTACTGCACCCATTCCCGTCTGCTGCTCCGCCCGACGGCCGGGTTTGGTCTCCGCCGTCCGGCCGAGCAAGTACTTCCCCGCACTTTTCCGCTTCCCCTCGGCTGCTCCGCCCGACGGCCGGGCTTGGTCTCCGCCGTCCGGCCGGGCTATACATCCCTGCTCTCCTCCACCTTCTGTCTGCTGCTCCGCCCGACGGCCGGGTGGTGTGTGTCTCCCTCCCCTTTTAGGTATTTAGGTTTTGTTTTTGTTTTGCATACCGCCAGAAGGCTGGGCTTGTTCTCCGCCATCCCGCTAAGTCCCATTGACTGTCCCTTCCTTCCATTACTTGGCTGTCTTACAGCTGGCCCCTTCAACATCCATTTCCTGGGCCAGCATCCATCCGTGTTTGGGGATACTTGCGTGGACTCTATTTGGGGGGCAGGATTCCAAACTACACATCTAAGAATCACGGTAACAGCGCTGTGCGCTGCCGACTTGTTTATCTACAGTATTTGATAGTTAAAGAATTCTCATACATGTGTTTTGTATTGTAGATTACCTTGCACAGTATTGGTGTTGGCCTTGGATTATTGTCAAGTGTATTCCTTGATTACCACATCTATCGGACAGTCTTGTACATCAAACCAAGTGAGAACATTGTGTTTAGGTGCTTAATATTACATGTTCTTAGTTATAGAAGAGTTGTCATTAATTTATGTTCTATCAGTCTAGTTATAGTTCAAGACGAATTCCCACACCTCCTATACATCTGTCCTGAGGCTTAGACAAAACATTGGTGGTATGTAATGTTGATATAGAGAAACATAGAGACATATGTGTATTAGAAACTGTTGTTAGATAACGTGTATATATTTATTTCAGCCCTACGTCCACCAGAATTCCGTACACTGTGTTACACGATCACGCAGAAGATTACAGTCATGTTTTCTTTTTTCCCAACATTTCCTTGTTTTGTCTCCCTGTTTTCCCCTGGCGAGCCTCTCGATACTCTAGTGTTTGATAGAGTCGGAAGGCCGTAGGGGAAGGCTGTGGATTTATCTTCGGATTCCTGACGCTCCTGCGGAACCTGCCTGGAAATCATTACACAAATCAGCTAAAAACGTATAATATATATATATATATATATATCAAAACAAAACCCTTTCAGGCATAGAGTGACGCATAAATTATGCAAAAAAGAAGAAAAAAAGAAGGAGAGAACTCTGGGTAGGTCTCAGTTTAGGTGGAAAGCAGCTCCTGTTAGAGTACTCTCAACACCAGCGACACTCTAGATCTGCTCACCTCAAATGTCTGTTTTTCTACCAAAGTTTTTAAGCATAGGATTAGACAGTGCTATCCATGCCGAGATAGAAAATGACAAAGTCTTTCGCCATTTAAACAGCAAAGTCTTTAAGCATAGGACTAATACAGTGCAGTCCTTGCCGAGCTGTCAAATAACAAAAGCCATTTATCACTCCAGGCACAATATTACAGCTTTGAATTGGTAAAATACCAACTCAAGCCAACCTGAAATGATTAAAAGCAACCCCTGACACAGTGTTTCGCTCTAATTAGAGCTCTTCAGAGAGGTATAGCTTTGTCCAGACACAAGGGAGCACCCAGTATTACGTCAAAACAAAACCCTTTCAGGCATAGAGTGACGCATAAATTATGCAAAAAAGAAGGAGAGAACTCTGGGTAGGTCTCAGTTTAGGTGGAAAACAGCTCCTGTTAGAGCACTCTCAACACCAGCGACACTCTAGATCTGCTCACCTCAAATGTCTGTTTTTCTATCAAAGTTTTTAAGCATAGGATTAGACAGTGCTATCCATGCCGAGATAGAAAATGACAAAGTCTTTCGCCATTTAAACAGCAAAGTCTTTAAGCATAGGACTAATACAGTGCAGTCCTTGCCGAGCTTTTCTATCTCGGCATGGATAGCACTGTCTAATCCTATGCTTAAAAACTTTGATAGAAAAACAGACATTTGAGGTGAGCAGATCTAGAGTGTCGCTGGTGTTGAGAGTGCTCTAACAGGAGCTGCTTTCCACCTAAACTGAGACCTACCCAGAGTTCTCTCCTTCTTTTTTGCATATATATATATATATATATATATATATATATATATATATATATATATATATATATATATATATATATATATATATATATATATATATATTACCTACTGGCGATAGCCAGTCGGTATATATAGTTAGGATTGTTTTCCATAGGGAAATCGCAACATTCTAATGGGAATAACTTTGGCGCCGGTTGAGGAATCTTCCTGAAATTTTCCTTAAATTTGCCTCGCAGCGCTCCGCTCCTTCCCTGAAAGTTTGGGGGGGATTCGTCAAGCGGGGGCCGAGATAAAATGGGGGTCCCAAAACGTGTTTTCCCCATGTTAATTTCCATAGGGCGGTTGGACTCACTTTTAGCCCGAACGGCTGAATGGTTTTCCACCAAACTTGGCAAAATTGTAGGGACTGGTAGCCCGATGTGCCTTTGCTATGTCTCAAGATATGTGCTCCAGTGGTTTTTACGAAAATTAACTCTGAAAAAATATTTATCCAGTATTATG
This sequence comes from Lissotriton helveticus, assembly GCF_964261635.1. NCBI lineage: Eukaryota > Metazoa > Chordata > Amphibia > Caudata > Salamandridae > Lissotriton > Lissotriton helveticus. The sequence goes on from NC_136067.1 coordinate 103,340,858, forward strand.
GGTGTCTTTCATAGATTCACATGCCTGAATCATTCCCCGTCGTCGAGACGGGAGTCTCCGGTACATAGAAAAGTAATGTCTTATAGACATACATAGAGAATAGTAGGCCTAAAGGCCTCACCTTAGTAACATATCCATGTCCTTTTGTAAAAAGGACCAAACTCTAGAGAAAAGCCAATCAGCTATCACCTCCCTCTAGAACCTTCCTGGCAGGAGCCTCAGTCCCTCAGATTTTCTACCGCACGTTGTGCTAAGGGAGTCTCCTCTGAGCTCTGCTTAGATTCTGTGTTTTTTCACTTCATTAAATGACTTTGTTGTCAAGGATTCTTTTCTACTATGGATTATCTTCAAATACATTCTTTAAAGAAGGTCTGTACAGGCCAAAGACTACAAGGTATGTCGCACTTTCTCAAGTAAGTTTTTGAGAGGTCGTGAAGGGTGATTTTTAATATGGTGTCAAACACTAAGACCAGAAAGGAGGTTTTTTATTTTCTCCAGTGACCGTGATGAGGCGTTAGCCTCAACGTCTAGGAGACCTCAAAAGAGAAGAGAATCTCCTCAGACTCATTCCTCAGGGGAACATCCTGAGAAGGCCCTCAAAAAGACCACTCATGGGTCTTCTGGGCGCAGTTCTTAAAAATCTCCTCACTCTGTGGATAAGGAGAGTAAAGGACTTGCTTTTGGAGAAGAATCATGTAAAAAAGACGACTTCTGAGCCGTCAAAATAACCTCCTCTGGTCATTGGACCCTTCAGAAAGCGTCTTCTATTCCTCCTGAGGTAAAGACTAAGAAGCCAACGTCGTCAACAGGATCATCGACGAAGAAACCATCATCATTGCCTATTACAGCATCTTCGTCTACGATGGCCTCGTCTACGATGGCCTCGTCTACGATGGCTCATCTACGACGGCTCGTCTACGACGGCTCGTCGACGATGGCTCGTCTACGATGGCTCGTCTACGACGGCTCGTCGACGACGGCTCGTCTACGATGGCTCGTCTATGATGGCTCGTCTACGATGGCTCGTCGACGACGGCGGCCTCGTCTACGATGGCCTGTTAACGGCCTCGTCTACGATGGCCTCGTCTATGATGGCCTCGTCTACGATGGCTCATCTACGATGGCTCATCTACAATGGCTCGTCTACGACGGCTTGTCTACGACGGCTCGTCTACGACGACGGCCTCGGCTATGACTGCTCGTCGACGACGACGGCCTCGTCTATGACTGCTCGTCCATGACGGCCTGTTTACGGCGTAGACGTTGGCCTCGTTTACAAGGGCTTGTCTTCGATGGCTCATCTACGACGGCATCGTCATCGACGGGCTCGTCTATGTCTGCTCGTCTAGGACAGCCTGTCTACGACGTTGACGATGGCCTAGTCTACAATGGCCTCGTCTACCATGGCCTCGTCTACGATGGCCTCATCTACGATTGCTCCTCTACGATGGCTTGTCATCGACAGCCTCGTCTACGACGGATCATCTATGATGTCGTCTACGACGGCATAGTCTATGACGCCGATCTCGTCGACGGACTCCGGTACATAGAAACGTAATGTCTTATAGACATACATAGAGAATAGTAGGCCTAAAGGCCTCACCTTAGTAACATATCCATGTCTTTTTGTAAAAAGGACCAAACTCTAGAGAAGAGCCAATCAGCTATTACCTCCCTCTAGAACCTTCCTGGCAAGAGCCTCAGTCCCTCAGATTTTCTATCGCACGTTGTGCTAAGGGAGTCTCCTCTGCGCTCTGCTCAGATTCTGTGTTTTTTCACTTCATTAAATGACTTTGTTGTCAAGGATTCTTTTCTACTATGCATTATCTTCAAATACATTCTTTAAAGAAGGTCTGTACAGGCCAAAGACTACAAGGTATGTCACACTTTCTCAAGTAAGTTTTTGAGAGGTCGTGAAGGGTGATTTTTAATATGGTGTCAAACACTAAGACCAGAAAGGAGGTTTTTTATTTTCTCCAGTGACCGTGATGAGGCGTTAGCCTCAACGTCTAGGAGACCTCAAAAGCGAAGAGAATCTCCTCAGACTCATTCCTCAGGGGAACATCCTGAGAAGGCCCTCAAAAAGACCACTCATGGGTCTTCTGGGCGCAGTTCTTAAAAATCTCCTCACTCTGTGGATAAGGAGAGTAAAGGACTTGCTTTTGGAGAAGAATCATGTAAAAAAGACGACTTCTGAGCCGTCAAAATAACCTCCTCTGGTCATTGGACCCTTCAGAAAGCGTCTTCTATTCCTCCTGAGGTAAAGACTAAGATGCCAACGTCGTCAACAGGATCATCGACGAAGAAACCATCATCATTGCCTATTACAGCCTCTTCGTCTACGATGGCCTCGTCTACGATGGCCTCGTCTACGATGGCCTCGTCTACAATGGCTCGTCTACGACGGCTCGTCTACGACGGCTCGCCGACGATGGCTCGTCTACGATAGCTCGTCTACGATGGCTCGTCTACGATGGCTCGTCGACGGCGGCGGCCTCGTCTACGATGGCCTGTTTACGGCGTCGACTACGGCCTCGTCTACGATGGCTCATCTACAATGGCTCATCTACAATGGCTCGTCTACGACGGCTCGTCGACGACGACAGCCTCGTCTATGACTGCTCGTCGACGACGACGGCCTCGTCTATGACTGCTCGTCTATGACGGCCTGTTTACGGCGTCGACGTTGGCCTCGTCTACGAGGGCTTGTCTTCGATGGCTCATCTACGACGGCATCGTCATCGACGGCCTCGTCTATGTCTGCTCGTCTAGGACAGCCTGTCTCGGCGTCGACGATGGCCTAGTCTACAATGGCCTCGTCTTCGATGGCCTCGTCTACCATGGCCTCGTCTACAATGGCCTCATCTACGATGGCCTCATCTACAATTGCTCCTCTACGATGGCTTGTCATCGACGGCCTCGTCTACGACGGATCGTCTATGATGTCGCCTACGACGGCCTCGTCTATGACTGCTCGTGTACGACGGCATAGTCTATGACGCCGATCTCGTCGACGGACTAGTCGACGAGGGAAATTCCGACAATTTTGGAATCTCTTATAATGTGGTAGAGAGGGCTGCTCAAAAGATCTCAATGGTCTCTCAAGAACAGGTCTGCTTCTTGTATGACTTCACAGAACCTCTCAAGAAGGCAGTAAGGTCAATACCGATTATCGATTACCTATAGTCAGAAGGGGTAAAGGTCATGCAGAACCCCTCCACTGTATCACCAGTGATCCCTCAGTTGGATAAGAAGTATAGGGCGCCAGATACAGCACCCGCGTGTTTAACAGGGCATCTTAAGCCGGACTCCGTGGTGACACAGGCGGCCCAGAAGACCTCCAGGAATCCTTCGGCCCCTTTGTCGCTTGCTCCTGGTAAGGAGGTAAGAAGAGTAAACAACATTGGGAACAGGTTTTCCTCAATATCGGCAATGACGGTAAAGGCCGCGAACGCCCTAGCGCTCTTGGGACGCTATAATAGGCAATTGTGGGCACACATAGCCGTCGGAATTGCCAGATTCATCCAAAGAGGGAGTAAAGAGGATTCTGCTAGATGATGAAGCATCGACGTCAGAAACTATAGACTGCGCGATGGATATCGCTATGACAGGGTTCCGCCAGTTGGCTGGAGCAGCAGTCTTGCGGCTCCAAGAATGACTAAAGGCAACCTCTTTTAGTCCTGAGGTGCAAACAAAGATTTTGGACATACCATATGCTATCCAGTTACTATTTGGCACAAAAAATTGATGAAACAGACACTGCGAGACCTTTGGGCACTCTTCAGTATAAGAACCAGTCCTGTAGTAGAAATAGAGGAAGAGGTCAGTCTTCCTACAGAGGAAATTATTAATACAGGTCTTCGTGCCCTTCAGGCCAGAGTAGACTGCAATACCAACAGCGCCGACAACAGCAAAACAAGCAATCCTCTTTTGGGAGGTCGTCCTTTCATGGTACAGGACAGTGGAAATAACAAAAATCTATGGCTGCTTCTATGAGAGATCTCGATTATGCTGCAGAAAGGAGCAATAGAGAGAGTACCTCCATCTCAGAAGGGAAAAGGGTTTTATTCCTGCTTCTTTTGATCCAGAAAAAAGATAGGAAGTGGAAACCAATCTTGGACCTTAGGACCCTCAACAAATTCCTAAGAAGTAGTCGTTTCACATGGTAACGATCCAGGAGGTCTTGCAACTACTGTAACAGCAGGATTTTAGGGCATCCCTAGACATACAGGACGCTTATTTCCATATCCCAATTCACAGGAATCATAAAAAGGTACTTGCGATTTGCAATAGTGGGCAGACACTTGCAGTTTCGCCTTCTGCCCTTCGGGCTCAAGTCTGCACCGCGCATATTCACGAAATGTCGTACCCCGGTGGCGGCATATCTCAGACAGTGCCATCACCAAGTCTTTCCGTATCTGAATGACTGGCTGGTCAGGACTCCATCCTTAGAAGACGCGTCCAGGTCTTCCAACGCCTGTTTAAAGCTTTTCGATTGCTAGGGTCTCACCCTCAATCAGGAAAAATCGGTCCTACAACCTTCTCAGTGCATCAGTTTCCTAGGTGCAACCCTGGACACACGGTCAGCAAAAGCTTTCCCATCCAGAGAGAGGATGTACAAGCCCCTTGCACTAGCTGCTATAGTAGCCTCAAAGAAAGTCTTGACAGTCCGTCTCTTCAAATCCCTCCTGGGGATGATGTCAGCGTGTATCCTCCTGATTCCTCACTGTCGACTACGAATGAGGAATCTACAGGAGGCGCTCTCGAAGCAGTGGGTCCAATGCACAGGGTCATTCGACGACCACATAAAAGTGAATCCTCAGATAGTCGGAGCCCTGCAATGGTGGATGTCATCTCAAAACCTGTCTCAAGGCTTGTCATTCCTGCTTCCGGCTGCTCCTCATGTTGTCACAACAGGCGCCTCCTTGGAAGGCTGGGGAGCTTTTCTGCAAGAGCTACAGATAAGCGGGTAGTGGTCTCCTATGGAGAAGAAACTACATATCAATCTGCTCGAACTGCGGGCAGTCTTCCTGGCCCTTCAAGCTTTCCTGCCAAGAATAAGACATTCCCTGGTGCTCATCCGGACAGACAACACCACGACTAAGCACTACCTCAACAAAGAGGGAGGGACACGCTCGCTGACACACTATCGCGAGTCGCTAAAAATAATCTGGAATTGGCTCATACTCCACAATATAACCCTAAGAGCGGAATATGTCCCAGGCACGGACAATGTGCTCACCGACGTGTTGAGCAGGCAGAAAACATCGTCACACGAGTGGGAGCTAGATCAACAAATTATCGACCAGATCTTCTCCAGATGGGGCACGCCGCAAATCGTTCTATTTGTGACGACAATGAACGCCAAATGCCCACACTTCGCAAGTTGGCATCCCCAGTCAGGGTCTCTAGGGAATGCATCTTCCATCGCATGGCGCAACATCGTTGCGTACGCCTTTCCGCCATTCCTGATGCTTCCCAGAGACCTCAGGAAAATTTAGGTGGAGCCTTGTACTCTAATTTTAATAGCCCCAACTTGGCCGAGGCAACATTGGTTCACAGAGCTCCACCGTCTATCCCTGGAGCCGCCGGTCCACCTGCGGCAGTATCTATCTCTGCTTACAATGAACAATAATAAAGTTCAACATACGGATCTGAAGTCTCTCAGGTTAGTCGCCTGGCTCCTGAGTTCAGAGAGTTCCACAATCTGAATATTCCACAAGACTGTAGACATTCTTGCCAGAGCAAGGGCGGATAGCACGACCAAGACGTATTCCCTGAAATGGAAGCGCTTTTGTGTTTGGTGTGCAGATCATGGAATTTGGCCTTTCTCCACATCACCGGAGCGAATATTACCTTATCTATTACATCTGGCACAGTCGGGCCTAGCCCACTCCTCCATTAAAGTACACTTCGCAGCAATATCTCGTTATAAAGAACTTCAATGAGTCCATCACTCTGGTCAAGCGAGTTGATTAAGCAATTTCTAAAACGATTATACAGATCTTTCCCGCCAGTAAGGATGTTGCCAACTGCCTGGCATCTCAATGTGGTTCTTAACCAGCTCATGAAACATCCGTTCAAACCAGTACACAGAGCTGACCTAAAGTATGCCTCGTGGAAATCCGCACTCCTCCTGACGCTCACATCTGCAAGGGGGTCAGTGAGCTACAGGCGTTTTCAATCCAGGATCTTTTTCTACAGTTTAATAACGACAGAGTAATCCTGAGACCCAATACTGGGTTTATCTCAAAAATCCCGTTGGACTTCCACCTAAATGAACCTGTGGTTCTGCGTTTCTTCTTTCCGAACCCAAGCACGGCAGCTGAGAGATCGCTGCTTTCTTTGGATCTCAAGCGATGCTTGAAGTTTACACGGACAAAACGAAAACATTCAGGAAATCTAACCAGCTATTCGTAGCTTACAGCAGACCTAGGAAAGGTCTACCGCTTGCCAAGCAGAGCATCTCCAGATGGATTTCTGCAGCCATTGCTTTCTGTCATGACCAAGCTGGACAGCCATTGCATTCCAAAGTGAGAGCGCACTCCACGAGAGCCATTTCCACTTCTTTAGCTCTCTTTGCAAGGGTGCCAGTCATTGACATTTGCAGGGCAGCAACATGGAAGTCGCCGCATACCTTCACTAGGCACTACTGCCTGGATACGGAGCTGATGAATGATGCAGCAGTGAGACAATCAGTGTTACGCCATCTTTTCAGTAAGGTGATCCTTCCTCCGTCCCTCCATCCTACTCTGGTGTGCACATTTCTTTAGTAATACTTATTGTGGAGGTCTAATGATGGTTCATGCTCGCATGATGTGTCTTATCTAAGGACTTGTATATGCTGTTCCATCAGAAATGTGCACTCTGCATTGCTTGCTACTCTGATTCAGGCATGTGAATCTATGAAAGACACCCATAATACTGGATAAGAAATGCGTTACTTACCTGTAACTGCAGTTATCCAGTATTGGTGTCTTTCATAGATTCACATGCAACCCTCCCGCCTCCCCTGGAAGGACTCACCTAACTCTCTGTGTCACGCCTACTTAGCTTAGTGCGTCCGAAAATCTGAGGGACTGAGGCTCCTGCCAGGAAGGTTCTAGAGGGAGGTGATAGCTGTTTGGCTCTTCTCTAGAATTTGGTCCTTTTTACAAAAGGACATGGATATGTTACTAAGGTGAGGCCTTTAGGCCTACTATTCTCTATGTATGTCTATAAGACATTACTTTTCTATGTACCGGAGACTCATGTCTCGACGACGGGGAATGATTCAGGCATGTGAATCTATGAAAGACACCAATACTGGATAACTGCAGTTACAGGTAAGTAACGCATTTAATATTGGGCTACATTGGGCTATATATATGTTAGAGCCCAAATGTAGCCCAATGTAGCCCAAAGATGGCCACCAGAGACAAAAAAAAACAAATGTAGCCCAAATATCAGCCAGATGTCGCCCAACTATAGCCCAATGACCGAATGTCCCAGAGTGTTCTAAAGAACAACTAGAGTGCTAACAGTCTTACTTATGACAAAAGTATGGCACACCTGAAGTCCTCTTGATTGGAATAAAGTGTTAACACTTAAAACATTTAATTTGCAAAGGAACAAAATGAGGGGTTTCATTTTGCCATAGAAATTTTATATATATATATATATTCACTGAAAAAACCATAGGTTACACACCAGATATAGTTAGGAATTAGCATTTAAAAAACCTTTGAAATTCACTGAAAAAACCATAGGTTTCACACCAGTTATAGTTAGCTGGAAATTTTACTCGCATAAAACCATTGAAATTCCCACGTTATAGTTAGTTGGACTCACTATAACTTGCACGTCTGCAATGCACTGCTGATGACGTCACATATTACATCACTCATGCATATATTTAAATATTTAAACATTACTCGCTAATATATGTATTCACTAAGATACACTTAATAAGCCAGTTAACCAATCAAATTTTTTTTTTTAAACGCTGAAAAAAACCATAGGTTTCAGGCCTTATATAGTTAGGAATTAGCATTTAAAAACCTTTGAAATTCACTGAAAAAACCACAGGTTTCAGGCCTTATATAGTTAGGAATTAGCATTTAAAAAACCTTTGAAATTCACTGAAAAAACCATAGGTTTCAGGCCTTATATAGTTAGGAATCAGCATTTAAAAAACCTTTGAAATTCACTGAAAAAACCATAGGTTTCAGGCCTTATATAGTTAGGAATTAGCATTTAAAAAAACCTTTGAAATTCACTGAAAAAAACATAGGTTTCAGGAGTTATATAGTTAGGAATTCGTTTTTAAAAAACCTTTGAAATTCACTCAAAAAACTATAAGTTTTAGTGGTGTTATAGTTAGCTGGACATTTTACTCATACAAAACCAATGAAATTGCTCCTATATAGTTAGTTGTACTAACTATATTTCGCGCACCCGCAATCCACTGCTGATGATGTCACATATTAGATCATTCATGACATGGTCAGTGACATCACTGATGACATCTCAAATGACATCACTGATGACATCATCCACGTGACAATCACATACACCTTTTCATACACTATTACAATTTTTCATCACTGTTTGTAAAATACAGAGTATCATATTTAAATCCATTGTCACAGCAATACAAGTATCTAAAAATCCACTCAGTGTTTCATAGATGTATACACACATCTAATCACTTACCTATGGATTCACTCATACATGCTGTCAATGAACAATAGAACACTATCAAAAATACTTATACATCTATATCGACATTAAACAGCAGCACGCATCCTATTCACATATGAAGTCATCCTACTCACTTATGCAAACAATGGATCATACTTACATATTTACTTAGCAAAACACTTATACAAACACCACTTCTTCTATTCATTTAGATAGTAAGTCATACTTAGTGAATTATAAAATCATTATTACAAGTATACAGTTATCCATACAGACACTCACACAATCATTGTGTCTTATGTATACTTATTTATATGAGTGAGAAACTCCACATAGAGCATTGTACACGCAAAGCTATTGCCCATGGCAAAGGTTTAAAATCTTTGTACCATGCTACGGGGAAACGGCACTTTCCGATTTTATTGGAAGTGTACAGATCTAAAATCCCCGCAACAATCTTGTATGGTATTGAACTTATAGACGTGAAAAAGTGGGACTTTTGCCATAAGATAGAGGGGAAACTCTTAAGATCTCTTGCCTCCCTAAACACTGCGTGCTCTTTGGCCGCCTGTAGGCTCGATTTTGGCCTCAGGAGTAGCTGGGTACAGGGGCTATCGGCCCTTGTTAGATGGGTGGCCTGCCTTGCAAGAGCTGAGGCAGGGACAATGAGAGCTCTCCTCAAAAGTGAATTATTGGGTAATTTTAATGAGTTTTCTCAACTTGTTCGTAATTTCAGAAAAGCTGTAACCCTCCTAAAATTAGATGAAACTGCCTTGTTTTTGTATTCTTCTTCACATTTAAAACTTGTTTTAAAAGCAGCTTCATGGGATTTGTGTTTCCAGACGGATAAAAAAGTAATTTGTGGAAAAAGGAAGGTAGATCATCTCCTTGATTCCTATCTCTGGAAACTCCCACAACCCTATGTAATATGGAACCTACCACATGGTATTCGCAGATTTTGGTTTCTTTTACGCTATGATTTAGTACCGTTAAACCGACTGTTGTCTAAATGGTATGGCTCCTCTCCTTTGTGTAATCTCTGCAAAGTAAATATCCAGGACTGTATGCATGTGTTGCTGATTTGCCCCGCGCTTCGTAAATTGCGTTTTAGATGGTTAAAAGTTATCTGTCTGGAGCTTGGCATTGTCACTTTCAACGATTTCCTGTTTGCACTTTATTGTCCGCCCAATGAAATGTTCTGCTTCTACATTTTTAACTTTTTTAAAGGGTTCTTAGCTATTTATTAATATGTCTACGGAGAAGTATCTTGACTGTTCGATTTGTGTATTTTTTTGATTTATATGTCAGTCTCGTATTTACCTAGGAGGTTTGTAAGGATATATATTATAATTGTTGCGATGTAATTGTTGTTTGTTAATTCTGTACATTTTATGTGGCCCTCTTTTGAGAGCCAAAACATAATAAATAAATAAATATACAACAACTGACACATACACTGCCTTTTATTTTTCTAGTTTGTTGGACCTGTACCTTTGAGAAATATATTTGCTCATCACCGCACCCATAAAGAGATTCCCTCACCCAAACTGTTAGAACATGTAGTTTTAACTTCATATATCTACTGAATCAACTATTCACACATCTTTGGACAGTCACACACCCCCCACCGAACCACAAACACTTTCACACTCCCATACAAATACTCAGTTAACTAATCAATAACTAATATAGACTTTCACATAGCTAGTAACCAACTGTAGAATCAGTTTACACAACAACTGACAAAGTGATACAGATATTCACACAGTTTAGTCACTATCCACTATATTTAGTGAGACATTATAAATTGGTCAAGTAAACAGTCAATTACACTGCTACTAAATCCTCCATCCAAATATTTATTTATATATATCCACTCATTCGTCAATGTAAATTGCTATATATATAATGCATATTTAAATAACGAAGCAAACCACATTCACTGGATGATGTCATCAGTGATGTCATTTGAGATGTCATCAGTGATGTCACTGACCATGTCATGAATGATCTAATATGTGACCTCATCAGCAGTGGATTGCGGGTGCGCGAAATATAGTTAGTACAACTAACTATATAGGAGCAATTTCATTGGTTTTGTATGAGTAAAATGTCCAGCTAACTATAACACCACTAAAACGTATAGTTTTTTGAGTGAATTTCAAAGGTTTTTTAAAAACGAATTCCTAACTATATAACTCCTGAAACCTATGGTTTTTTCAGTGAATATATTATATATATATATATATATATATATCCATACTAATATTATAAAGAGAGAGCCCAAACCTTTGAGGCGGGTAATCTCAGAAACCACAGCACCTATCACAACCCCCAATACAGCGTTGGAAAGGGCAGTTGCAGCAGAAGGACATAGGCTATGCAGACTGCCACCATATTTTTTATTTTTTTTGGTTTGGCAGAGTTTTATATAGCGCAAACTTGACCCGAACTGAATCAGGTATCAGAGCGCTTTACATAGCACCAGTTACGTTACATGAGGACACACATAAATTTTGGTTAGGCACGGGGAGATTAAGTGATTTGCCCAGAATCACAGGATGTTTGACGTCATTACCAAGACTCGAGCCCAGATCCCCAGGTCCGAGGTCGAGCGCCTTAGCCGTTAGGCCAACTCCTCTATACATTTAAAAGGTAAAAGAACCGTGCCAGCAAAGTAGTCCCTTGTGGGCGCGTCTGCGTTGTGCTGTGGGCGTGGGCTGGGGGCATGACTAACGCTGGGGGCATGTGTCCGCCCTTCATGCCATGTGAATCGTACATACAAGCGCCAATTACGTTACTGCGCAGCATCAAGGGGCACGCTGGGGGCGTGAGAAACGCTGGGGGCATGTGTCCGGCCTACATGCCATGTGAACGCAATTGCGCCGCATCAAGGGGCACGCTGGGGGCGTGAGAATGTGCTACGTTCCGTCGTTCATGCCATGTGGGTCATACATTAATCAGAAGATCGTCTGCTGTGGCCGTGTGCTGGGGGGTTGACAAACGGGTTCACCTGGAGGCCTGGTAAGTAACGTTACTGCAGTCTCTCCTGCGCGCTGTTACTGAACTCTCTCATTCAACTAAATTACACGCGCCTGCTACCATCAACCAGGGCTCTAGCCGGACTCAGGCGGCGGATCAGTACACTAATTACACGCGCCTGATAACATCAACCTGGGCTGCAGCTGGGCCTCAAGCGGGGGAACACGCGCCTGCTAACATCAAACAGGCCTGCATCTGGGCCTCAAGCGGGGGAACACGCAAATGAACGTGTCTGCGGGGACAATTACTGCAGCCTCTCCTATTCGCTGTCACTCAACTCTCTCATTAAACGGATTTACCCGCGTCTGATAACTCTCTCATTCAATGACATTACACGGGCCTGCTAACATCAACCAGGGTTGTAGCCGGGCTCAGGCGGCGGATCACTACACCAATTACACGCGCCTGCTAACATCAACCAGGGCTGCAGCTGGAACTTCTCCGTCCCTATTCTAATGAAACAAAAAAAGTTTGTCTACCGCGAGATTTTAAAATATATTGCCCTTGCCAAATACACACATTACACACTTTCTATTTCATACCCGGACAACATCGGGACGGGCTGCTAGTGTATGTATGTATATATATATATATATATATATATATATATATATATATTACCTACTGGCGGTCGCCAGTAGGTATATATAGTTAGGATTTTTTCTCTATGGGTTTTTTGAAAATTCTATGTCTAATAACTTTGGCGTTTGTGGACGGAATTGGCTGAAATTTTCAGGAAAATGGCACATTTTGTTTCTGAGCAGCCCTTGAAAATTTGGGGGGGGTTCGTCAAGGGGGGGCCGAGAAAAAAGGGGGGTCCCAAAACGTGTTTTTAACATTGAGTTTTCCATAGGGCGGTTGGCCTCACTTTTAGCCCGAACGGCTGAATGGATTTGCACGAAACTTGGCAAAATTGTAGGGACTGGTAGCCCGATGTGCCTTTTGTAGGTCTCAATATATGTGCTCCAGTGGATTTTGAGAAATTAACGTTTAAAAAAAGATATATATCTGTAACAGCGGACCGGGCAGCGTCCTAGGACGCGTACTTTTCGCGCAACGGAGCTTTGTGAAGCGAAGCTGATTGGTTCTCCGGCGTCTGTCAACATTCCAAACAGTCCGTAGCGGCCGCCATCTTGTCTCTCGGTAGGATCGAGAGACAAGAGGAGGCCAAAGCGAAGGGGCAAATGACCATAAGGGGGAATAGTAGATCCTCGCTGACCCCCTAGGTTTGATGTGGAGGTTTTAAAAGGGCCCCGCGGGGCAAAAAAAAATAATAATAATAATAATCGAACACCTGAATGGATTTGCACGAAACTTGGCAAAATATTAGGGACTGGTAGCCCGATGTGCCTTTGCTAGGTCTCAATATATGTGCTCCAGTGGATTTTGAGAAATTAACGTTCAAAAAAAGATATATATCTGTAACAGCGCTCCGCTTCGCGTACTTTTCGCGTTACGGAGCTTTGCGAAGCTGATTGGTTCTCCGGCGTCTGTCAACATTCCAAACAGTCCGTAGCGGCCGCCATCTTGTCTCTCGGTAGGATTGAGAGACAAGAGGAGGCCAAAGCGAAGGGGGAAATGACCATAAGGGGGCATAGTAGATCCTTCCTGACCTCTTAGGTTTGATGTACCATTTTGCCAAGTTTGGTGTAATTCCGTTCAGCCATTCAGGCTGTAGACGTATGTAAATGTCCTATGGAAAATTGCATGGGGAAAACACATTTGAAAGTGTTGAAATTTAGAACCAATTAAAATGTTACTTTGGTTTTGTATTTGTGTGTGATGAAAGTTAATTGGTTATGTATATATGTCAAATGAGAGGAAACCACAGCCATTTTGTGATACTACTGTCTGAGGTACATTTGTGAGGAATTTTTGGTGGTGAATTTCTGGTGTTTGATTTACACAGTACTAACACTTCTGCTACTTTTAAAAAGGTGAGTTGTTAATTTGTAAGGGGAACTATGTTGTACACTTGAAGATAATTTGAAAAATGTTTTCTGTTATTTATTTGCAGTCCTTCTGTTATACTAAATACTTGATGAAGTTAGTTTTATATTATGTATTACTAAAAACGATAAATGAAAGTGATTATTTTTTTCTGCAATTTACAGCAAGCAATTTCAAAATAAAATGGCTCACAATGAAGAGACCGTGGCAATTTCTTTTGAATTGTCCACTACATTGATTGAAATTGAGAGCACCAATAATGAAATATTGTCACAAGGAGGACATGACTTGTATGATTCCATTAGATTGATTGAAATGGACAGCACCAAGAATGAAATATTGTCACAAGGAGATGACTTGAATGATTCCACTACATTGATTGAAATTGAGAGCACCAATAATGAAATATTGTCACAAGGAGGAGATGGCTTGTATGATTCCATTAGATTGATTGAAATGGACAGGACCAATAATGAAATATTGTCACAAGGAGGAGATGACTTGAATGATTCCACTACATTGATTGAAATTGAGAGCACCAATAATGAAATATTGTCACGAGGAGATGACTTGAATGATTCCACTACATTGATTGAAATGGACAGCACCAATAATGAAATATTGTCAGAAGGAGGAGATGACTTGAATGATTTTTTTGATCAATCTCTTGATGGCGAATTTATCGAGTGTTTGGAGACCATAGAGTTACAAGAATCATCATTGCAGACTTTTAATGAGGAGATTCCAGATGAGATGATTGAAGAGGAAATTACTGATGAGGACATGTTACTAGTTGTTTCAAATTTAGAAAATTTTGAAGAATAAATTTATATTTAGAAATCAAAAATTGTTTGAGACATTATTTATTTTTATTTTTAATTTATGAGGTTGTAGCGAAGTGATTGTAGTATAAAATGAGACTTATAGTATAGAGTGCAACATTTTTATGTTACATGGTAAGTTTACTCATATTTACTTCCCTTCTGCCACTATATTATCTCCAATGTGTATTTGACATGTCTTCTTCATCTCCGGCCTCCTTTCTCTCACTGTGTGTCTCCGATGCATCTTATCGCTGGTATTTTGTGTAATTACAGAAGAGAGTAAAATAAAATAGTTCGGAACGTGAAAAGGGGGCAAAGTAGAGTACTCCTCACCCCCTAGGCCTTTTTAGGCGGTCCCAAAAGGATCAGTTTCTGCTTTCCTGAGAGATTATGGTATGAGTTCCATATACCACAATAACTTGCATTACAACATGCAAGATATCTATCTCCTATTACCAACTTTTGGAGATATTCGCGCTAAGCGCGAATATCTCCAAAAAGTAACACCTGCCCTGAGCAGTTCTTAGCCATGTTATCCAATGGGAGGTGGATAACATGGCTAAGAGTATTAGCTCGGTAATGCATGAATATCGCTGAGTTTTTAGCGATATTCATGCATTGCGGCCGTTTATTATCGCATTTGCGATAAACCTTGATAATAGTAAGGTTTATCTTCGATAATTTCTGACGATGCTTAGTGGTAAAAAATTGGTTGGTAAGCATCGTTAGCGATAAATATCGCTTAACTTTGGTAATATGCCCCAACGTCTGTTAACGTTCGATTCGAAGGAAATGAGGAAGTGTTGAAAAACATTGTCTGCGCCATCTTGCCTTTTTTGAAATGCCACACTTTTGTCGTGCACGGCAGCCATTTTAGATGTCTTGACCAGACCCACTCTCTGCACGCTGTCGATTCGTAGCATGGCTCCTCACCCTCGCAAGCATCTTCCCCAGGCACTGGTCACCCCCGCTCTCTGTCTTATGCATGGGCAATAAACCTCCCCCCATCTGCGCTGCTCTTCCCTGAGAATCACACTGTGCCCGCCCGACACCTCCCTTTCGCCCTATTCACTACCGCACCCTGTGACACTCCTCTTCCTCTGTGTCCGATTGTCCAGGCTATCAGCTAGCCCTGCAGATGTAGTTTATGGCCCCAGCTGTAAAGAATCACCCCTCTTCAAAGGAGTTATAGTAGATCAAGGCCCACACCCGATGAGATCCGTCACACCACACGTGTTCCTACTATCTGAAAACTATCCTGTATTGTGATTGGGGAGGGGACCGAGCCTGAAGCGGAAGATTCCAGGAATGACTCTTTGTACATCAAAGTTTTTACAATTATGTGTCACATAAAAAATATATAGCACTCCAACAAAGTAGTAGGAATATAAAACTTTAATAACATATAAATATATACAACAAAACAAAAACAGTAAAAACATTTAAACAACGAAGAGACCGTGGCAATTTATTTTGAATTATCCAATAGATTTATTGAAATTGACAGCACCAATAATGAAATATTCTTGTCAGTAGCGGTCTGTTGTGCGAATAGTTCCAAGGCAGCAGAACGCGCTGAAATCTGGATGTCACGAAGGTGATGTCTAGCAAGTTGCCGCCCAGCAAATAACGGCGTGGGGCGCCGCGGGGGTGAGTGAGTCCAGTAGGCACCACAGCTATTCTTACCGGCATTGCAGAATTACTGCTGGGGACAATGCCTGTGCTGGAGCAGGGTCACAGCAGAAACAAAAAGGATTCTGTTGAAGATGTTGTTGGTTTTCAATTTGAAAACAGTTCTGGTGTCAACTGCTATGCTAATGTAGTGGTTAATGTTTTGTTTTCTCTAGAAAATGTAAAAGAGGGGGAGGCAGTCCAAAGTTCCGTTAAAAGGGCAAAGGAAAGGATCGGTGGTTTGAACTATCAGTCAAAAAGGGGAGGGGGTGCAACAATTTTTCCTACCGGGTCACACTGTGCTTTCACCGGAAGTGAGGTCTGCAGGATTCTAGTAATTCAAAGTGAGGCTGGCGCCGACGTCCCGCGGATACAGTTTCGTCACTCCACGGGTGATCATGGCAGTCATTCCCCATCGGGGGTGGGAGACTCCCGCGGCTCCTCTAGAATCTTCAAGGTCGTGGAGGACTACGGTGGTGGAGTCAACCAGTGACCGGGCCATTTCTTTATGCTGGGCCCGCTCTTGCCAGGTCGACCGCCATTTTGAGAGTTCGGTAGCTACTGGCGATCGCGGGGTCAAATGAACGGACGGGCTCCACCCTGCCGGGCGAGACGTTGCAGCATGGCCACAGTGGAAGAACTCTTTTCCGGGCGCCTGGACCGCTGAGGGTGCAGCTGGGAAGCCTACACTGGGGAGGCGGGAGAGGCCTGTTCGCACCGTCTCTCCCTCCCAGTGCACCCCACGGCGTCTCGCTTGAGATTTGTTATGGCCGGACCAGGCGATGAGGACGAGGGGGGGGTCGGAGGCATGTGCAAGACATCCCCCCCCAGTGTTGTCGCAGCCATTATAAAAGAAAGAAGTGTCCCGTCCGTCTTCGGGCCGGGCTTCCGGTGGATGTCGGCCGGACGCCCCTGGCTCTGGCCCCATGAACGGGTTTCTTGGTTTATCGGCTGCAGCCGGATTCCGTCGGCCTCGGCCCCCCGACCGTTGGTGGCCGGACCGGAAGAGCATGTGGCGGGACTACCTGCAACTCTCAAGGGCCACCGCGGCCGGACTGGGAGAGAGAGGGGAGGGTCGAGGAGACATTCCCCCCCCTGCAACTCTTCAGCGTTGTAAAGGCAATCCCCTGGCCGGGTCCCGTTGGTCTCGGCCTCTCCTCCGGCTACACCCTACGTTAGGATCTCCTGGCCGAGGCGTGGCAGCAGGACCTGCCTTATATGGGCTGCTCCCGGCTGGGCGTAGCCGGAACCCTGCCCCACCTTGGAAGTTTCCAGAGTGGGGGCGGATGTTCTACTGACTTGCATTTTCCCTAGTCTATCGATTTTTTTGGCGTGGCAGGCGGTGGGACAGCGAGGGGTGATTTGGTTTCTCTTACTGTTTTTCTGGTCTCTCACCACTGGCATATTTTAACGTTTTCTTGTTTCTAGGACATTAATAGGTTTTATCATTACGTTATGTTATCGTTTCTTTGTTCGTTGTTTAATAAAAGTTCATGTTCATCAGTGGCCTACTGATTTTCGTTTTCCTATTCTTTTCTTTCCAGGTTGTTTCATGCTAAAGTTTCTGTTAACAGGATACAGTGATCACTTCGTTATTATTGCATATGTCCTTTTCACTAGGGGTGCTCTCTGGTCGGGCCAGATGACGTATGTCTAGTAAATGGTCCGGGTGAAACAGGTGCATCAATCAGTGGGGATAGGCATGATAGATTACAACGGGGGAGAAAGGTCCGCATTACGTACCCTTTCACTACTTGCAAAGATTTTCCTACGTTTATTTGCAAACAGGGAATACCTCCAAAAAGAACTAATTCCCAAACAGTCAATGTTCGGACAATCAATCAATCAATGAGGAATGAAATAGGTACGACGTGTTAAAGGCTTGCGTTACCTACCCTTCACTATCTGCAAAGGGAGAGAGAATATTCCTATTCTTCCTCGTTTGCAGGTAGAGAAGATCCTTAAGAGAATTAACATCGAACAATTCAATGCTCGATTGAAACAATCAACAAGGGGTACTGTGAACACAAATGAACGCCGCTTATGTACATACGCATTGCTATTTTCAACAGGTTGTTCCTAATGTTTCTATTTTAGCGAGGTCAAAAAGAGATCCCATTAGTGGCCTACTGATTTTGCTCGATTCCTTTTGTTTTTTTACACGATTTTTCGCTATCTGCAAAGACTAAACAGAGTATTGCGACTCTGTGCTTGTTTGTAAATAGAGAATGAACCAAAGAGAACAATCAATCAAATGGAGAGAGAAGCAGGCACGACGGATTACAAAGGGGGAAAGGGCTGCGTTAACTACCCTTCACTATCTGCAAAGAGAGAGTACTCCTAATAGAAATGAGGGGTGGGGGGCAGCAATCAAAGCAGATCAGTGTGCATAAACACGAAAAAAAAAATTCTTACCACGTACTTGACATTCGACAGCTTATGATATTTGCTATTAAAAAACCATTGAAATTCACTGAAAAAACCATAGGTTATAGACCATATATAGTTAGGAATTAGCATTTACAAAACCTTGAAAATTCACTGAAAAAACCATAGGTTATAGACCATATATAGTTAGGAATTAGCATTTAAAAAACCTTATTTTACTCACACAAAACCATTGAAATTCCATATATAGTTAGTTGCACTAACTATATATTGCGCACCCGCAATCCACTGCTGATGATGTCACATATTACATCATTCATGACATGGTCAGTGACATCACTGATGACATCACTGATGACATCTCAAATGACATCACTGATGACATCTCATTTGACATCAATGACCACATCACTGATGATATCATTCATGTGACAATACAATGCATCTCCTCACATTTTAATATAACCTCTGTTTCACCCAGTGTTAAAAACAGAGTATAATTTTTGAAACCATTGACACACCAATACTAGTTACTACATACGTACTCACTGATTCCTACGTCTACACACACATTCACTCATTCACCCATACAATCATTCATACATACAATCACTCATGTTTACAACACAATCATATGCACTCATACACCTATACAGACACTCACACTCTGCCACTCATCCATGGAGTTACTCACACACCTAGTCAGTCCTGTAAAGAATCAATCACACTTCCATTTTCTACTCTATACAGTTAAACATAGAGCACCTTACGTTTTCAACCATATACTAACACATACTTACTCTCTTATACAATCATTGATACAAGTACACATTGATCTGTACAGAGTCACACACCTCCCATCCAGCCACACACACACTCAGTCTCCCATGCAAATACTTGGGCAATCAATCAATAACCCATATAGTTACTCATATAGCTACTGATCAACACATGCAGCAGTTTACAGAACAACAGACATAATGATGCACAAATTAAGACAGTTTAGTCACTAACCCATGCACTCAGTGAGACACATTTAATCACTCACTCATACATTCAGTCATGCACCTACTAAATCCTTCGTCCAGACACTTATACATCCACTCATTCTTCAATATGTAAGACATATTTTAACTTTACAGAAACATAGTCACTGGATGTTGTCATCAGTGATGTCACTGACCATGTCATGAATGATGTAATATGTGACATCATCAGCAGTGGATTGCGGGTGCGCAATATATAGTTAGTGCAACTAACTATATATGGAATTTCAATGGTTTTGTGTGAGTAAAATAAGGTTTTTTAAATGCTAATTCCTAACTATATATGGTCTATAACCTATGGTTTTTTCAGTGAATTTTCAAGGTTTTGTAAATGCTAATTCCTAACTATATATGGTCTATAACCTATGGTTTTTTCAGTGAATATATATATATATCATGCCGAGCCTTACATTGCATACATTGAGAGCACTTCCATCTATGGCTGAAACAATTAACTACATCTCCCATAAAGCAACGCTTCATTAATTCAGAAATATCCAATCATGGAAGGCGATATAGCTTAATAAGGAAGGTGTGGTGAGTCAAGCGCTTTTAGACTTCATTTGCTTTTGAGAAAGAAGTGACTCGAAACGCGTCAGGGCCGGAGTCTGATGCTTTAATTGCGGAAAGCGTGTCTGTCTGTACCACAATAAATCTGTTTTGGGGAAAAGCTGTTCGTTGTCTGAGTGCGGCTTACTAGTTGGACAAACCCCTGTGGAGCGTGATATATATATAACTGAAATGCTAAGAAAGATATCAGCGCGTAGGAAGCACTTCACCGCAAGACCACATAGTCATAGGGAGAAGCACTCAGACGTGTGTATAAATTAGAAACACACACGTGTAAAACACACATAACAGGGCACTTAGCCCAAGAATATATTTCCAAAAAATAAGGACATAACGGATAGAGCGCGATTTGATCAATGAATAAAATTGTTCAAATGTATACATAAACGTACTTACACTACAAGTCCCAACATGCATTGCATTCTCTATATGTGTATAAAATGTGAAAGGAAAGAAGGACTGACTGTCCAAAATTATGCCGTGATCAAGAACGCTGAAGTTCGAAACGCGTAGGCGATCTCAATTGTTACCAATAAATAACTTGAAAATTATCCCTGAGTGGAGTGCCATCTATATTTGAAATTGTCGTGTTGGATACAAACGGGAGACTGCCTCGATCCCGCTGATGGCACCAGCGCAAATGAGCTCCCCCTGCGACGAGGCACAGTGCGAGGGAATATATATATGTATATAGTAGAGCAAATTGCGCAAGCGCTTCGGGAGGGCTCACCGCTTCATCCGACCCTCCGGTCTGTATTTGGCTCCTCTACAATGTTCACAGGTTCCCTTGAATTAAAATTGGGTCCGACGCGTTTCGGGGCCACAAACGCCCCTTCCTCATGGACTGTGCGCAGTTCAACATCAAATTCTCTTCACGCTGGTGAAACGCGTTTTAGTTTGAACAGCTGGCGTCGTCCTCCCTGAGTGGGTGGAGTCTGGCAACACCGGGACTCTTGGTCAGCGTAGTCCTGTGAAGTGAAATAAAATAGTAACCTTAAGTAGGCTGTCGTGTCTGCACTTTTATTACTGTCATTTAAGATCCTTAAGTAGGATGGGAGGGAAGCTGCGGGCATCACATTTTATTCAAATGGATGTTGCGCTGACAGGCGAGTGTGCTTGGTCTCGCCTCAGTCTCTTAGGACAGGATACATGTTCCGCCATCAGAGTGGAGCTCCTTCCGCGACCAAGGCTGGTCGCCTGAATATAGTAGAGCAAATTGCGCAAGCGCTTCGGGAGGGCTCACCGCTTCATCCGACCCTCCGGTCTGTATTTGGCTCCTCTGCAATGTTCACAGGTTCCCTTGAATTAAAATTGGGTCCGACGCGTTTCGGGGCCACAAACGCCCCTTCCTCATGGACTGTGCGCAGTTCAACATCAAATTCTCTTCACGCTGGTCAAACGTGTTTTAGTTTAAACAGCTGGCGTCGTCCTCCCTGAGTGGGTGGAGTCTGGCAACACCGGGACTCTTGGTAAGCGTAGTCCTGTGAAGTGAAATAAAATAGTAACCTTAAGTAGGCTGGCGTGTCTGCACTTTTATTACTGTCATTTAAGATCCTTAAGTAGGATGGGAGGGAAGCTGCGGGCATCACATTTTATTCAAATGGATGTTGCGCTGACAGGCGAGTGTGCTTGGTCTCTTAATGACAGTAATGAAAGTGCAGACACGCCAACCTACTCAAGGTTACTATTTTGTTTCACTTCACAGGACTACGTTGACCAGGAGTCCCGGTGTTGCCAAACTCCACCCACTCAGGGAGGACGACGCCAGCTGCTCAAACTAAGACGCGTTTGACTAGCGTGAAGAGAACATGGTGTTGAACTGCGCACAGTCCATGAGGAAGGGGCGTTTGTGGCCCCGAAACGCGTCGGACCTAATTTTAACTCAGGGGAATCTGTGAACATTGCAGAGGAGCCAAATATAGACCGGAGGGTCGGATGAAGCGGTGAGCCCTCCCGAAGCGCTTGCGCAATTTGCTCTACTATTTTCAGGCGGCCAGCCTTGGTCGCGGAAGGAGCACCACTCTGATGGCGGAACTTGTATCTTGTCCTAAGAGACTGAGGCGAAAACACACACACTCGCCTGTCAGCACAACATCCATTTGAATAAAACGTGATGCCCGCAGCTTTCCTACCATCCTACTTAAGGATCTTAATGACAGTAATGAAAGTGCAGACACGCCAACCTACTCAAAGTTACTATTTTGTTTCACTTCACAGGACTACGTTGACCAGGAGTCCCGGTGTTGCCAAACTCCACCCACTCAGGGAGGACGACGCCAGCTGCTCAAACTAAGACGCGGTTGACTAGCGTGAAGAGAACATGGTGTTGAACTGCGCACAGTCCATGAGGAAGGGGCGTTTGTGGCCCCGAAACGCGTCGGACCTAATTTTAACTCAGGGGAATCTGTGAACATTGCAGAGGAGCCAAATACAGACCGGAGGGTCGGATGAAGCGGTGAGCCCTCCCGAAGCGCTTGCGCAATTTGCTCTACTATATATATATATATATATATATATATATATATATATACACACATATAGCGCTTTGAATTTGCGGTGCTATACCCTTAGTCCATATATTTTTGGCCCTTCCGAGTCACAGGCCATTGGCCCACCCACACAAGTGAGGTATCATTTTACTCGGGAGAACAAGGGGAACGCTGGGTGGTAGGACATTTGTGCCAGCACGATGATCCCTCACAAAAATGTGTTGGAAAAGCAATTTGTTCAGCACAATTTGAGGTTTGCAGGGGATTCTGGGTAGGAAAACTTTGGGGGATCCACTTAATTCACACCTCCCTGGATTACCACGGGTGTCGAGTTTTCAGAAATGTATGAGTTTGGTAGGCTTTCCTAGATGGCCGCCGAGCGCGTAACCAAAAACACAGGCCCCCCCCTTGCAAAACCAGGTTGTTTTCTGATAGGGAGCATCTCTGAAAACTACACACCCGGGGGAGTTCAGGCAGGTATGGCTTGCGTGGATCCACAAATGTTTTCCTACCCAGAATCCCCTATAAACCTCACATTTAGCTAAAAATCTAATTTCCTCACATTTCTGGCTGAAAATCACTGTGCCTGCACAAATGTCCTACCACTCAGCCTTCCCCTTAGTCTCCAGAGTAAAATGATACCTCACTTGTGTGGGTAGGCGAAGTTCCTGCGACTGGGAAAGGCTAAAAATATAGGGATTGGGGGTATAGCACCGTGAACTCAAAGCGCTATAATTTTTTAAAATATGTTTTTATGTGATTATGCATTGGACACTCACACAAGTGAGGTATCATTTTTATCGGAAGACCAAGTGGAACGCTGGGTTGTAGGACATTTTTGCTGGCGCAGTGATCCCCCACAAATATGTAAGGAAAATGTGATTTTTTCTTTTTTGGCTAAATCTGAGATTTGCAGGGGATTCTGGGTAGGAATACATTTGGGGATCCAAGCAAGGCATACCTCCCTGAACTCCCCCGGGTATGTAGTTTTCAGAAATGTTTGGGTATGGTAGGTTTTCAATGACTACCTGAACAAGCAGGGAGGGACCAGATCCAGGCCACTGTCTCTGGAGGCTCAAGCGATTTGGAAATGGCTGCTGGCGAGGAACATGTCCATATCTGCAATTCCCCTCTCCGGGAACCTCGATGCACAAGCGTACGACCTAAGCCGCAACTTCATCAAAGCACACAACTGGGTGCTAAGAAAGATGAGGTAACACAAGAAATTTTTGGGAGATGGGGTTTCCCAGACATCGATCTATTTGCAGACTAAGCAAACACAAAATGCCACGCCTTCGCATCCAGGTACCCTCAACCAGGCTCCAGAGGGAATGCACTTTTTATCAACTGGGCAGAGAAATTACTCTATGCTTTTCTACCAGTTCATTTCATACCACTCGTGATCGACAAACTCTACAGATACAGGACAGAGATGATCCTGATTGGGCCAGAGTGGCCTCGCCAGTGGTGATACCCAGGACGAGCTGAGCTAGTCATAACTGTCGTGGTCCGCCCACGCGCAATTGATTCCCCGCCTGTGGGGAGAATCAATCAGTGGGCGGAGTCGTGACGAACACAGCTCGTCATGAACACAGCTCCACTGTGCCTCATGACGAGCTGGGCTTGTCACGAGCACCATGGCGCTGCGGTCCCCGTCCCTCCTCCCCCCACGCAGTGAGAGAATTACCCCAGGGGCGAAGGGGTTAAAGGAAGGGAGAAGGCCTTCTACAAGGAAATCATATGCTTTCAAATGGAAGAGTTTTTATTTATGGTGTACAGATAACGGACATAACCCTATCCTAGGCCAAGAACAGGTTATTCTATCATATCTTTTGTACTTGGCTAAAGCAGGTTTACAGTTCTCTTCCATTAGCCTCATTATATTTTGTAGCCTATAGGTGTCCTTATGTAAAAAGACCCAAACTCACATTAGCAACCAATCAGATTAACCTCACCCTGTGGGACCTTCCTGAGAAAGCACAGAGCCTCAGATTTTCTACCGCATCGTTGGTGACAGGGAGTCTCCTTAGAGCTCTGCTCTAAATTCTACTTTGAGGTATTATTTAAGCTGTTTTTTGACAGGATTTCTTTGAATTTCTACTATGGCTGATAAGGAAAAGAAGAGCCTTTTCAGGCCTTGTGCCACTTGTGGCAAAAAACGACTTTATACTGAGGATAAACACAAGGACTGTATATACTGTTTATACCCTGACCACAAGCCAGAGGGTTGTAAGATATGCAGAATGATGTCTGTTAAGACCCTTCGTGATCGTGAAGCCTCGTCGACGAAGACAATTCCGTCGGCGATGACTATCCCGTCGACGGTGGCAATCTCGTCGACGACGACGATCTCGTCGACGAGGGCGAGCCCGTCGACGATGGCAGTTCCGTCGACGATGACGAACCCGTCGACGATGACGAGAATAACTCCGGATATGACTTCACCTAGAAAGGTGTCATCATTACCCCCAGCCCTATTGTTGGACGAGGATGAGTACTCGGAGAATGAGATGTATGGGGATGCATATAGTCCATCTCAGTTGAATCTGAAATACCACGATTCTGACCAAGATGATGAGTACTATTAAAGGCAGGAGCCGCGACAACAAAAACAGGTCGCATACCAGGAAACTCAGGCACAGCAGGGCACGGTTACAATGCCTATGAGTCTTTTGACAGACTTGAGAGCAATGCTGGAGGAGTATAGAAGCAGACAAGGGTCGCGACCAGTGGAAGGTCAGGCGCAGGTTCAGCCACAGGTGATGGCAGTTCAATCTGTACCTCCTTCACAGGGGGAAGAAACCAGTATATAGCACAGGATCCGGCTTCTCCGGTGCCGGACCCGGTAGATTCACCTCCGGCGGATGTGGGAGGTTTCTTCAGCTTGATGGAAAGAGCCACGGCACGCTTTAAGCTAACCTTGCCGGCAACATCTACGGATTGTTTTTTGTATGATTTTAAAGGACGCCGTCGACGGCAGGTGATGCGTTCGATTCCCATTGTAGAGCACATTTGGGAAGAAGGAAAGAAGGTGATGCAGTCTCCAGCGACGGTCATTCCAACTCTTCCACGCTTGGAGAAAAAGTATAAAGCTCCGGATGACAGTCCCGCCTGCTTGATTGGACAACCTAGACCAGACTCGGTCATATCGCAGGCGGCGCAGAAGAAATCACGGAATCCTTCGGCCACCCTCACAACTCCACCGGACAAGGAGGGTAGAAGGTTAGACAACGCTGGGAAGCGATTTTCGTCTATGGCTAGCTTGCTGGTCAGGGCGGCCAATGCCTTGGCGATTCTAGCAAGATACGACCGCCAGATGTGGAGTGATGTGGCACACTATGTGGACCTGCTGGCGGATGACCCTAGAGCCGAAGCACAGAAACTTCTGGAAGAAGGACAACGGTCTTCTTCGGAAATGATTGATTGCGCGAAGGACATCGCCACCATTTCTTTCCGTGCTCTGGGCAGCGCGGCTGTTCTTCGACGGCAGGGGTGGCTACGAGCGACTTACTTTCGACCAGAGGTCCAAAATAAGATTCTGGACTTGCCCTTTGATGGGGACATGTTATTTGGGAAACATGTTGATGACACCCTACAGGGAATAAAGAAGGACACAGAGACAGCAAGGGCTCTGGGGAACCTCCAATATAGAAAGACACCATTCCGTGGAGCGAGAGGAAGAGGCTTCACTTCGCCAAGAGGTGGTTATCAGCAACAGCGATACTCGCAGCAGTCGCAGTCCTACAGACCGCAGTACGGCAATCAATATTATCAGCGACAGTCACAGTCTCAATCTTTCTCTCGTCAGAACGCTCGTGGACGTCAAGGGCGTCAGGGCAAAGACGCTGGCAAGCGTCAATAGCGGCCTCCTGACTCTGCCAACTGTTCCTCCGCTTCTGGGATCTCCAGTGGGCGGCAGGATATCTCAACATCTGAGCAGCAGGGAAGAAATAACATCGGATCAGTGGGTATTGAACATCATCCGACATGGGCATACGCTAGAATTCCAGGAATTTCCACCTACAAGAGCTCCCCACGCCACTACTTCAGAACATCTAAACCTTCTGCAATTGGAAGTTCAACAAATGCTTCAGAAGGGGGCGATCCAACGTGTTCCCCTATCACAAAGAGGAGAAGGTTTCTATTCAAGATTTTTTCTGATCCGCAAAACGAAACTAAAGTGGCGTCCGATCCTGGACTTAAGGGAGCTCAATACCTATCTCGTAAAGCTGTCGTTTCGGATGATTTCACTCCAGGACATATTGCGCCTCTTGAATCCAGGCGACTTCATGGCTACACTAGACCTGGAAGATGCCTATTTTCATATCCCGATCCATCCGGCTCACAGACGTTTTCTTCGCTTCACAGTAGGCAAGAGTCACTTCCAGTTCATGGTGCTCCCATTTGGATTAAAGTCCGCACCTCGGATATTCACAAAGGTGCTGGCCCCGGTAGCAGCTTTTCTGAGAAGACAGTCGCTGGAAGTATTCCCGTACTTAGACGACTGGCTGCTGAAGGCACCAAGCTTCCAAGAGGCAACAGAAGCAGTGAGCACATGCTTGAGCCTCTTCATTCATCTGGGTTTGCAACTCAACAGAGAGAAATCGGTTCTTCAACCGGCAGGTACGGTGAAGTTCTTGGGAGCGATACTCGATACTCAGGTGTGCAAAGCCTTCCCATCGGAAGAGAGACAGATGAAACTCATGTCTTCAGCCGCTCGGTTGCAGAAGAAAACTTGGATGACAGTCAGGATGTATAAATCTCTTCTAGGGTCGATTTCATCCTGTATTCAATTGATTCCGCACTGCAGGCTGCGAATGCGCCCCTTGCAGGAGGAACTGGACCTTCAGTGGAGACAAGTGGAAGGGTCGTTCGACGACAGAGTAATGGTCACCCAGCAGATGAAACGGACGGTTTCATGGTGGATGAAGAAATCTCACCTCGCAGTGGGTCTCAGATTCAGAGCGGCACCGGCTCCTCGCGTCATTACCACAGACGCCTCCCTTCAGGGTTGGGGAGCGGTCATGCAGGATCTCCAGGTCAGTGGCCACTGGACACCAGTAGAACGTCGCTTGCATATCAACGTTCTGGAGCTAAGGGCTATTCGGTTGGCAATGTTGGCGTTCCTTCCAAGGATTTCAAATTCTGCCATCCTGGTGCATACGGACAACACCACCGCAATGCATTACGTCAACAAGCAGGGAGGCACAAGATCGCAACTGCTTTCTCAGGAAGCCCAGCTGCTGTGGGAGTGGGTGATCTCACAGAACATCACGCTCGTGGTAGAACACCTTCCAGGAGTATGCAACACGAAGGCGGATACGCTAAGCCGCCTGAGGGCAGTCTCACACGAGTGGGAACTGGACAACACAGTGGTCAAGGACATCTTCTCCCTTTGGGGAACCCCAGCGATCGACCGGTTTGCAACACCGAGGAACAAGAAATGCCGGTGTTATGCGAGCAGGGAACACCATCGAGGGTCACTGGGGAATGCCCTTTTGATGTCTTGGTCAGGCGCATTTGTTTACGCCTTTCCGCCATTTCCCCTGATTCCTCGAGTCCTCAAGAAGCTCAAGTTGGACAAGTGCAGGATGATACTAATAGCGCCTGCCTGGGCTCGCCAGTTCTGGTACACGGAGTTGCTTCTTCTATCGGAAAAGCGGCCCATTCATCTGCACCCCAACCAGACCCTTGTATCAATGTACAACGGCCAGGTTCTCCACCCGAACCCGAGCTCACTGCAGTTGACAGCTTGGCTCCTGAACACAGAGAGTTTAAGGATTTAGACATTTCAGAAGAATGCAGGAACATTTTGTCACAGGCACGAGCTCCTAGCACTAATAAGACATATAGAGCGAAATGGAAGAGGTTCTATTTATGGTGCCAGAGAGAAGGAGTGCATCCATTCTCATCAGCTCTGCATCAACTTTTGCCATACATTCTATCTTTGGCACAGGCAGGTCTGGCTCATGCTTCCATCAAGGTCCACTTGGCAGCTATTTCCAGGTATAGAAGAACAAGATCGGGCCCTTCTCTACTATCAGCAAGGATAATAAAGCAATTCCTGAAAGGACTGTTTAGAGTTTTTCCGCCAGTTAGGCCCCCACCTCCGGTTTGGCACTTGAATGTGGTCCTGGCTCAACTGATGAGATCGCCATTTGAGCCAATACATAGGGCGGACCTGAAGTTCCTATCATGGAAAGTGGCGCTTCTTCTGGCACTCACATCTGCAAGGAGAGTAGGAGAACTTCAGGCTTTAACTATCAAAGAACCTTTCTTGCAGTTCAAGAATGATACATTGATCCTACGAATGAACCCCAAGTTCATTCCGAAGGTACCGACAGACTTTCATCTTAATGAACCGGTGGTTCTGAATTCTTTTTTTCTTCGGCCTTCCACTCAGGCTGAGAGGACACTTCATTCTCTGGACGTTCAGAGATGTCTGAAATTTTATCTGCAACGCACAGCTGGATTTCGGAAGACGCCCCAGCTGTTTGTGGCTTTCGGAGCCCCAAGAAAAGGATTTCCTTTGTCAAAGCAGGGAATTTCCAGATGGATATCGAGTGCGATCCGTTTCTGCCACCAGGCGGCAGGCAAGCCGTTGGAAGGACAGGTGAAGGCGCACTCCACAAGATCGATCTCATCGTCAACAGCGCTGTTTGCTGGAGTATCGATAAAGGATATTTGCAGAGCGGCCACCTGGAGCAGTACTCACTCATTCACGAGGCACTACTGCCTGGAGGCGGCTGCAAAGGGGGATTCGGCTGTTGGACAAGCAGTCCTGAGAAATCTCTTCCAGTAAGAGGTGAGCTTTCCTCTCTTCCCTCCTCCTGTTTTTTCAAACATTTCGTTTATTATGCTATGGTTACTGATTTATTGTTGTTATGATGTATAATATCATTGGTTTATAATGGTTCTATAACTATGCACGAAATGTTTGAGGTATGCTAACTGCTATCTACTCTGATACAAGCAATGGGAATCTATGAAAGTTCCAATACTGGAGTAAGAAACAAGTTACTTACCTGTAACTTTAGTTCTCCAGTATTGGTAACTTTCATAGATTCCCATGCGCCCACCCGCCTCCCCTGGGAAAGCTCACTTCTGGGCTAGGTGATTATGTGGCAAAGCAACGGCTACGAAAATCTGAGGCTCTGAGCTTTCTCAGGAAGGTTCCACAGGGTGAGGCTAATCTGATTGGTTGCTAATGTGAGTTTGGGTCTTTTTACATAAGGACACCTATAGGCTACAAAATATAATGAGGCCTAGGCCTAATTTTTTATTTTTTACACCTATGAGGGTGTATTTACCTAAGTATTTATATTTATATATATATATATATTTATTATTACCGAGGCTCCCAGTCCGACGACGGGGAATGATACAAGCAATGGGAATCTATGAAAGTTACCAATACTGGAGAACTAAAGTTACAGGTAAGTAACTTGTTTCTTATAGACAGTCTCCTACTCAGAAATCTTTCTTCCAAATGCCAGTTGTTAAAGACTTCCTGGAAGGGCTAAGAAAGGTCTACCCACCAATTTGGTTACCTTCCCCTGCCTGAGAACGTAATATTGTCATCTCTAAATTAATGGGCCCCCGCTTTGAACCCATTCACAAAGCTTCTCTGCAGCATCTCTCTTAGAAGGCTGTTTTTCTAATGGCAATTCCCTCTGCTCGCAGGGTGAGCGAGATTCAGGCCGTATGTTCTACAGAGACTTATCTCGTTTTTCATGCTAACAGAGTGGTTCTGCGAACTCACACGAGTTTCCTACCTAAGATGATCTCGGATTTTTATGTTAATCACTCGATCACCCTACCCACTTTCTTTCCAAATCCTGCCACTACTCCAGAAAGGAAGTTACATTCACTTGATTTGAAGAGGGTTTTGAAATTCTATCTTGATAGAACAAAGGATATAAGAAATTTGGACCACCTTTTTGTTAACTATGGTCCAATGCACACTGGTTTTCCTTCTTCTAAACGGTCCATTGCTAGATGGATAGTATCCTGTATCACATTTTCTTATCAGCTAGGATGAGCTAGGGTCCAAAATTCCCAGCTAGGCACATTGCGAAAAAAGCATCAGTTTTCACTGGAAAAATGTGATGTGCCCACGTTGAGTTTTGGGCCGTTTACTTTTGTGGGCGCTAGGCCTACCCACACAAGTGAGGTACTGTTTTTATCGTTAGACTTGGGGGAATGCTGGGTGGGTGGAAGATGGTGGCTCCCTGCAGATTCCAGAACTTTCCATCACAGAAATGTGATGAAAATGTGTTTTTTGGCAAAGTTATATGTTTGCAGGGGATTCTGGGTAACAGACCCTGGTGAGAGTCACACAAGTCACCCATCCTGAATTTCCCTGGGTGTTTAGTTTTCATAAATGTACAGGTTTACTAGGTTGCCTCAGGTACTGGCAAAGCTATGACCTAAAATCCATAGCTAGGCACATTGCGAAAAAGGGCCAGTTTTCCCTTGGAAAAATTGATGTGCCCATGTTGCGTTCTGGGCCGTTTTCTGTCGGGGGCACTAGGCCTACACACACAAGTAAGGTAACATTTTTATTGGGAGACTAGGGGGAGTGCAGAATCCAGAACTTTCCATCACAGAAATGTAGGAAAAATGTGTGGTGCCATTTTTATTGGGAGACTTAAGGGAACACAGAATTGTAGAACAGGTGTTATTGCCAATTGACTTTCTTTGCATTTCTGCCTTCCAAATGTAAGACAATGTGAAAAAAAAAGTAATTTTGAAAATTTTACTCTAAATTACATGCTAGTATTGGTACTCACAATTTGGGAGATGTGCAAATAACTACTAATTCTAAACTCTATATTTTGTTCCCATTTCAGAAATAGATAGGTGTCTTTGATACCTATTTTTCACTCTCTATATTTTACAAAATGAATTGTTATATACCCTGTACACAATGAAAACCACTGCAAGGTGCAGCTCAGTTATTGGCTCTGTGTATCTCAGGTTCTTTGTGAACGTAGAAGTCCTATATCCCCGCAACCAGAAGGGTCCAGTGGACCTAACGTATATTGCTTTTAAAAATCTGCCATACTTTGAAGTTACAGGTGCAAACGACACCAGTGGATGTTTTTTAAACTCAATTTCAATATTTTGATTTCAACTGTTAGTTTCTATAAGAATCTTTTGAAGGATCTACACAAATGACCCATTGCTGAATTCAGAATTGTGTCTACTTTTGAGAAATGTATAGCTTTCCGGGAACCATTATTGGTTTCACACCCATTTCTACCACTAACTGGAACTATTTTGAAAGTACAAAAAATAGGCTAAGTCCCAGTAAAATGCCAAAACTGTGTAGAAAATGTTAGTTTTCTGACAAAAGTCTGCCTGTTCATGAAAGCTATGAAGATGGTGATTTTAGCACCAGAAACCCTTTGGTGATACCATTTGCAGGGAAAAATAGCAACTGCTTTCTTCTGCTGCACTTTTCCCCCATTTTTTCCTTAAAAAAAAAAAGAAAAAACTAAAATCTCATGGCACCTTTATAATCCTCAGGATGTTGAAAGAAAAGGACGCAAATTTGACGTGGATACCTTATGTGGACAAAAAGTTACAAGGGCCTAAGTGCAAACTACCCCAAATAGCCCCAAAAAAAGGCTTAGCACGTAGGGTGGTGGGGTAGAGTCTTTGCAGCGAAGGGGTTAGGGAAAAGATTAAGGAACTCTCAGTATATCCTTGTGGAATCCTGTGCGAAATGAAGATTCTTTTTTGAACAGAAACAAAATTGACTTCTCATTCGCAGTAGAGAGAAATGCTGAAAAACAAATTAATCACAGTGAACCCCTGTGCTTCTGCTGGAATTTGGAATCAAATTATGATTGGGTATGGCACCACAGGATAACATGGGATCGTTGTCATTTATTTTGCTCAGGTCTTGTTTTATGCTTCTCTTAACCCCTTTGGTTTGTGAAAGCCAAATATATGCTTCATGAGTAAGTTTGTATTGAGGAATACGGGGATACACTGCATTTGGTTTTACTGTAAACTACAGCGGTTCTGCCCTTTTAATCAGCACAATTTCTTTTTTTAAATAAATTCCCAAACCTGTCATTTTTCTACTGTGTTTCTTAATACTGGAGGTAAGTCTTCAGTTGTGAGAACCAAAACAATGCCAACTTTTATTTCTTGTGATTTTAATTTAAAGTTCACATTATCATCTTTTGTTAGAAAGCAAACACCATCCAGTGTGCAATAAGTAATGCAATTTAACTTGCACAAAAGATTACCACACCACAAATTTACTTGACTTGTCTTGCTAATTATAAATTCATGATCATTTGTAGTTGAACTGCTTTTTTTTACAGGGACATTTATATACTAGCCAGTCGGTCGAAGTACTTTTTTTTTGTCTAAAAAAGCCATTAAGGGGCGTGGCCAAGATGGCGAGCGGGTGAGCCGGGTCTCCCTTTGTCTCCCCGCTCCCGGAGCCCAATCTGGCCCAAAACAGAGCATTTTTCCCCTATACAGCACTGAGGCCAGCAGTACGGCAGCTGCTTTCCTGGCGGTAGCTGCGGAACACGACGGCACAGAGCTGGAAGCCCGTTGAGAGCGGAGATTGAGCCCAGGCCCTCCCCGAGGCTGAGTCAGAAGATGGCTGTCCTGGCCGGCCCGAGCAGGGACGACACCACAAGCCCCACAGAGGGGAAGAGGAGACGCAGCAGCCTGGTCTGTGTGGTCTCAAGAGACAAAGGTGAGGGGGCCCGGGGAAGGGGACAACACGAATCTGCGATGAGCATGGGATGGATCCGGCAAAACGCAGGGAGTTCACGTTTCCCAGAGTGACTGAGCAAGAGGTTGGCAGAGAGAGCCTACAGAGGCTAGTGAAGGCGCTTAGGCCCAGCCTGCCTTATACGTCCTGGGCCTCCACTGGAGAGGAGCCTGGAAGAGCGCCAATAGCACTCAGCGAGGCTGCGGCATACCCGGCAACACAGCCGGACAGCAGAAAGTGAGGACAGTCATGCCTGGAAAGGAGAGCAATATTTGGGGCTTACAGGAGGCAGAGGACAGTACAGCGGCTTCCAGATGGGGGGCTGAGCCACCTGCACCATACAGAGTCACTGAACCCGTTTGAGCCCCCGGTCCTTTCACAGCCTATTCCCACCATTAAGTACAGGAGGAACAAGGGAGACCACCGCGTGATCCATGAGGGCAGCCAGCGGGGGAGCGAGGTGGTAGCTGGTCGGGACAACGCAGGACAGAGCGTGGCATCGGGGAGAGGCCCATATAAGAGCTTATCAAATACACCAATAGTAGGCTAGGGGGTCAAGGCACAGCATTGATTTGGCGGCTGCCAGCACCACAGGTATGACTTCGGTACGAGGGAAGAAGGACCGGACATTAAAAGACATGTTGTCCAAACCTCCGCAACCCAGTGGCGGAGAGGGCACGTCGTCCCCGATGGAGCAGTCGCATCTCGATCCGGAGGGAGCAGAGGGTCCGATCACCCGCTCCTTCCTTGCGACACTATTCAATACCTTGAGAGAAGATTTCCAGATACTCAAAGGTGAAGTTGCAGGGGACGCGTTTGGAGAGAGAGTGGCAAGCATAGAGGATCAGGAACAGGCCAGAGAGGAGGAGGTGGAGCAGCTTCAACAGGAGGTGATTCGCTTGCGAGCACAGTAGATTGACCTCCAAGCGCACACGGAAGACCTGGAAAACCATTCTAGATGGAATAACATCCGCATGAGGGGGGTCACGTCGGATCGGACATAGTTCAGTATCTACAGGGGCGGTTCAGGAACATACTTGGTGCCCCGTCAGACTTTGAGATTCGCATAGACTGGGCACACAGAGTGGGGCTGAAAAGAAGGGCTCCGGCACCCCCGCCGGACATCCTGGCCTTCCTACCGGACTTCCCTCTCAAGGAACGCATACTACGAGAGGCCAGGGCAAAACACCCGGTCACGCACCTAGGCCACACAGTAGCCCACTACCAGTACTTGGCCTCCATCACTCAGAAGAGCTCCAAGGGGTGAACACACACTTGCAAGGAAAGGGGGGGGCCTATTTCCGGGGCCACCCATTCAGGCTGATCTTCAATTGGAACGGCAAACTCCATCAACTCAAATCCCTTCTGCAAGCTTCTGGGCCTGGAACAGCACAGCCAAGAGGAAACGTCGAGTCAGGGACATCGGTCCCTACGAGAAACCTGACAGAGGGTGGGAAGGAGACGCCTCTCTAACCACAAGATCCACCACATCCATGGCACAAGAGCGGCAGTCGGCTCTAGAGACGGTCCTTAAAGACACATCTTCCCAGGATAGCTTTTGAGCTCGGCTAGGGTCACTGCAAGCAACAGAGATAAGCAGGGCTGTGGGGACTGCTGCTGGGGGCGAGAGGACGGGGATTCTTGGGCCACGATATGCTCCTTTCACTTCTTTTTTCCAAGTACACGTGAGCACGAACCACGGGTGCCGGACAATATGGGGGAATCGGGGCTTCTAGGTTGGGGTTAGGGAGGGGGAGGGAGGGAACTGGTGTGCTGTAAATTGGGCTACATTGAGAGGGATCGCTACAATGTTGCTTAGAGAAGAGGGAACAGGGCGGCACGACAGGGTGGCAGGATTAGCTTCCCGTGGGAACAGAGGTAACGTTCCATTCTTACTCCATGCCACATTCCACATTACACGTAGTTACCCTCCATGTGAAGGGCCTCACTAATCCTAGTAAAAGGAAATCTATTCTGTCCTATTTGGAGAACCTTGGGGCCAACGTGTGTCTCCTCCAAGAGACTCATCGCCTTCCCAGAGACTAGCACCGGATGCAGTCAAGGGCGTTTCCACAACAATTCTTATCTTCCACCTCGGATAAAAAAGCGGAAGTAGCCATATTGGTCACTAAGAGATTTGTTGGGAAGGTGGGAGATAAAGTAGCGGAGGTTAAAGGCCGCCTCTTAGCCTATAAGCTCTGGGTGGGGGGGGATTCTCCCTGGTGGTGGGGTCAATTTATGCACCTAACATGGGACAGGAGAAATTCTTGACGGCGGCTCTCTCTGAGGTCCTGTGTGCACCGGAGAGATGGCTGGTGGTGGGAAGGGACCTCAGTTTAGTCATGGATGCCGCCCGGGACAGATCAGGCCATCGCTACATCCAGATGGGGGAATTGTCGAGCGAGGGGAAAAATTGGCTACAAACTAGAGGACTGGTAGATATTTGGCGGGCGGCCCACCCACAAACACAATTCTCTTTTTACTCACATGCACGCGGTTCCTATGCCGGACTCGACCATTTTTAAGGCACGACGAACTGCATGACTTAGTGCACGACATGAACATGAACATGAACAGCACTCTCAGATCACGACGCTGTGATGGTGTCCCTCCGGGTGCCACGGATATGCAGACAGGCGGTGGTTGGAGACTTCGGGAAAGCATGCTTCATAGAGAGGCAGTGACAAAACAGATCAACAAATGCATTACAGACTATTTGGAGCGGAACGACTTCCCTGACATCACCTTGTCCACTTTATGGGGGTCTCTCAAGGCGGTGGTACACGGGAAACTGATCGCCGTCTCAGCGGCGGAGAATCTGGAGTGTAAAGAAAAACTGGATCACCTCATGGCACAAGTGCTGGAGCTAGAAAGGGTGCACAGCAGGACAGGGGCGCCCAGAGTCTGGCGCCAGTTGAAGGCGGCACAAGCTCAACTAGCAGAACTGGACTTGGATAGGGCTGACTATGCGGCACTCCGACTCAGGCATTCCTACTATGACGGGGGAGACAAGACGGACTTACAAGCGAACAAACTTAAAGTCCGAACACAACAGACGAAGGGCCAGTCTATCACGAATGCGAAGGGGGTGGTGGTCGAAGATGACAAGGAGATCGCAAGGGTCTTTCAGGAATTCCATTCTGACCTGTACCAGAGAAAGGTCCACCCTAGTTCCGATGTTACATACCTGCAGGGAGCGAACACGACGGCTTTTGCTCAAGGACAGTCGGAGTTGATAGAGACTCCAATCTGGGCGGAGGAAGTTATAGGGGCAATATCACACCTCAAGCTCATAAAAGCGCAGCGACCAGACGGCTTCTCGGTGGGCTTCTATAAATCCTTTTGTCCTATCTTAGCCTCGCTCCTGACAAGGCTTTTCAACTTCTTTACAGGACCGGGGATGATTCCTCCCGACATGCTGGCGGCCTCTATAGTGGTTCTCCCCAAACCCAGGAAAGATAAAACCCTGTGTGGTTCCTACCGCCCGGTGTCGTTCCTGATCAATTGGGATTTATTCACAATCGGCAGAGTTGCGACAACACTGAACAAATTCTGCATTTGGTCGACAAAGCCCACTGCACAAATATGGACGCCCTTCTGTTATCGGTAGACACCGAGAAGGCCTTTGACCGAGTTACCTGGGACTTTTTAGATAAAACCTTGGTTCACTTTGGTTTTGGAGATCGTTTCAGGGCTTGGGTGACAAGCTGCTACAGCATGCCCACAGCGGCAATTTGGGTGAACGAGTTATCGTCTTGCCCTTTTGAGATCCAACGTGGGACGAGGCAAGGGTGCCCGTTGTCACCCTTCCTTTTTGCCCTATACATTGAGCGACTAGCACAGAGGATAAGGGATAACCCTGACATCATGGGCATCCCCTTTGGGGGGTAGAGACATACAATAAGCCTCTACGCGGACAACATCATCGCGGCCCTGGAGTCTCGGGACTGTTTAGTCCCGCCATTCCTGCGGGAGTTGGAGTCCTTGGGTCAGGTTTCGGGATTCCGAGTAAATGTCGGGAAGCCCATGATTCTCCATTTAGATCAGCGAAGGGAAACAGTGGGATCAAGCAGGGACTCATGTACCGGGATACCGATAAGGAAGTCCATCCCATATCTGGGGCTGGAACTGGCCCCGTCCATATCACAGAAGATCACACTGAATTACTCTAAATTAGTTAAATGGGTCACCAGGGAGATCCAGAACTGGAAGCACCTTCAGATGTCGCTGCTGAGTTGTGTAGCAGTGATTAAAATGTCTATTCTCCCCAAGGCGTTGTAACTATTCCAAATGATTCCGATTTGGTCCCCACCAAGGGCAATTTACAAATTGCAGCAGGCGTTATATCAATTCGTATGGGCAGGAGCACCCCCCCGGATGCGGAGGGAATTGGGCTATCTACTGCCAGACGAGGAAGGCTTGGTAATACCGAATGTGCTGGAATACTTGAAGGCGGCACAACTTAGGTTCATCACTGGCATCTTCATCCGGAGGTGCACCTGAACGTCAACAGGAAATTGACAAAGAATACTGACAAAAAAAGATCTCTGATTTGTATGACATGTTGTGTCCGCCGACCCCTAAACATCCCACCGCCAGTCAGAGACGGTGGGCGAAGGAGCTGGGACGGGACCTCACAGAGAAAGAATGGGGGTGGGGGACATATATTACAGGGCCAACCATACCGCGCGCAACTCCACCAGCAGGGAAACCGCAGTCAAGATAGCCACATACTGGTACTTGACGCCAGTGCAACTTAACGAAGGGAACCCAGACTGTAGTATGACTTCTTGGAGGGGCTGTGGGGAAGAGGGCACGTTAGTGCATTTGTTGTGGGACTGTAGGGAGCTAACAATATACTGGTCCAGGATACTCGACGAAGTGGGACCGACAATTTGCGACACAAATTTCGAGATTCCCGGCCTATGTCGTGCTGGGGCTGCCCAATCCGTGAACCTATCCCCTAAAGTCCCGAATGGGGAAACAGATGGGATTGATCCTTGGGGCAGCACCCCAAAGCATCTTATCGCACTAGTGGATGCAGATAGTACCGACGTAAACGAGGTGGCTACACAGGGTATGGCACATATTGGGGATGGAACGGATACAGGCCTCCCTCACTATCTCCACAACGAGTTTTAGAGAAGTTTGACGGCCGATAGTGTCTCCTTTGGCCACTGAGTTGAACAAAATTACTTGACCAAAGTACCTTCTTATCCTTTGACTTTCTGCTTCAGAGGAATCAAACACGGAACCCTGATTGGAACTCTAGAATTCGCCACACACACCGTTCCAGAGCTAAAATAGGCCCTAAGCACACCAGTTTGTGGGAGGGAAGGAGGGGGAAGGGAGGGGGAGGGGAGGGTTTAAATATCCTGTGTACATTGTTGCCTATTTTAGATGTCTTGCTACACTTTAGCATATACCTATTCGTGGGAGGGCCTCACAAGATTCGAAGGGACCATGCTGGTCTGCACCCACGCAAAGGACTATATTTGTGACAAGTATTTATTTATTTTATTTATTCATAACGTTTTATATAGCACGAACATGATCCCGAGAGATATCAGAGCGCTTTACACTTGTGGGGAAAGGAAGGTAATGGTTGCAGAACACATGTAAATAGGATATAGACATAAACATATATCAAAATAGAACTCATAGGAAAAGAATGGTTACAAGTACACAGAGTCAGCAAAATATTAAGAAAATAACTGGTATATATCGAAATGGAAAAGCATCCAGCGCAGGGTTTGAAGTTGTAAGTCCCATGCATTAGAGCAGACGATCCAACAACCTATTAAGGTAAGCACTTGTTTATAAGGAATCTATTTGCTTCCAATTTGAAGGTAATCATGGAGGAGATTCTACCTATTTCCGGTGGGAGAGAGTTCCAGATCTTCGGAGCTGACCCTGAGAAAGCTCGGTGGCATGGTCTCTTTTTGCGAAAGATCTGAGGTTTCAGGAGGAGAGACAGGGCACTCCTAGAAGGTCTACCCCCTCCGGATAGTTCTTAGCTTTTGCGCTAGATAACTGTGGGTTTGAAATGGAGGGCTTTGTGAGATAGGCAAGCAATCTTTAGCTGTATTCTTGCTTCGTAGGGCAGCCAATCTAGGGATTTCAAGACTGGGGAGATGTGCGCATTTCTTTTGGTACCCGTAACTAGTCTGGCTGCTGCATTCAATGTGGCCCTTAATGGGGCCAATGTGTATTTGGGGAGACCACAGAGAGTAGCACTGCCATAGTCTAGCCTCCACAAAACAAGCGCTTGGACCACATGTTTGAAGTCAGCTTGTTGGAGAAAAGGTTTGAGATTCCTGAGTATCCTCAACAGGTGGTTAGCACACATTGCTAATATGAGTCTTCATGTTCAAGCGCTTGTCCAGAGTGAGTCTGAAGGATTTAGCGGAGTCGATAATGAGGGGGGAAGCAGTTGGAGGCGGTGAGGTGATTCATCCAGAGGTCTGGGATAGGAGTGTGATGTGGGGGAGAGATGAGGAGGAATTCTGTTTTGGAGGTGTTGAGCAGGAGGTGGTTCCCAGTTAACCAGTTTTGAGTAGTCAGTAGGGTAGTGTTGAGTAAGGTGATGTTATCCGGGAGGAGATTTTCAGGTAGAGTTGCGTGTCATCTGCGTACATGTGGAAGAGAATGTCCATGGAATTTAGTGCATCATCTAATGGTTCCAAGAACAAGTTGAAGAGTATGGGAGATAGGGCTGACCCTTGGGGGACACCCATGAGTACTGGAGATGGCTGAGAGAGAGTGATTCACCTTCACTATTTGGGATCTGTGCTCTAGAATGGATAGGAGGTTGTCGTGATTCACAGTGGCAAATGTAGAGGAAAGGTCAGGGAGGATAAGGAGGCATGATTCATTTTGATCAAGCATTTTTAGGATGTCATCTATAACATGAGTGAGAGCCGATTCAGTGATATGCCCACTACGAAAGCCAGATTGATGTTGCTTCAGGAGATTGAAATTTTCGATGTGAGCACAGAGTTGCGATTGGACGCATTTTTCTAGGAGTTTGGTGAGGGTGGGGATGTTGGAGATAGGGCAGAAGTTGTTAAGGTCTGCGCTGTCTGCTGTAGTTTTTTTAAATATGGGTGTTACCTGAGCTGCTTTTAGGCAGTCTGGGATCGTTTCCTGTGACAAAGACGCGTTGACAATTTTTGTCCAGATGGGAGAGACAACATCCTTGATTTCTTTGAAGATGGAAGGTGGCAACGGGTCTCTTAAGTGATTAGAAGGGTTGATACTCTGTAGAACCTTTTTTTTTTCACAACAAATTTTATTGGTAGGATCAAGCAAGAAATACGCGTGGTTCCCCACAGTCAGGAGAACACCACCAAGCATCATGTCACTATTTCAGTACAGGACCAAGTGTCTAACCAAGCAGTCAAGAAAAGACAGATATATAGGAACAGCACTATGCCTTCTCCCACCCTTATAAACCCCAACTACCCACTCCTCCCAACTCCATCCCAATGTCCCACCCCACCCCTTTGCACGTGTGTATAAATCGCCGCTGTGTCTCATCATGATAGAAGATTCGTAGCACAATGCAAGAACTAGCCAATAACATAATTTTAGAGGTCTTCCTCCAGTTCCGCTGGAGGGTCAAGAGTCAGCCCCCTATACTCAGCCCACCTCTTCCATATCTTGAAATGTTTGCGGGGGCAACCGCGTGCTTCAAAGATCGGCCGTTCCAGGCCCATGCAAAAGTCTAGTTCGGCCTTCCAAGCACACAGGGGGGGGCCCTCACATCTTTCCAAGCCCGGGCCAGGTCTCTTTTGGCCACCACCAGGCCCAGGAGCAGCAGGTGTCGTTTATATATGTTTCCACCAACCCCCTCTAAGATGTGGAGCAGGCCTAGTCGATGGGTGCGAGGAAGAGTCCAACGCAGTACTTCCGACAGGCAGCCCCACACACCCCTCCAGAAACCTACCAGCCTCGGGCACGACCATAACGTATGAAGCAAACCGCCCACTGCATTCCCGCAGCGCAAACATTCCGGGGACTCAATCAAGCCAGCCTTCCACAGTCGTTCACGGGTGAAGTAGGCCCTATGGAGAATTTTGAACTGGATTAGCCTAAGCCGCATAGCAATAGCTGCTCCCCTAGGGGACTCCAGAGCCTCCCTCCAGTCATCTTCGTCAAGGGGGCCAACATCAGCTTCCCAAGTCGCCTTTAACGGAAGAAGGGTGGAGGAGCAATGAGTGACCAAAGTCTGATAGATGCGAGAGACTTTCTTATCTCCCAGATCCCCCATAAAGACTTTCGCCTCAATGGGACTAAAATCGGGAAGGGAATCCAAGTTGGCAATGCTGGGCATCAGTGCGTGGCGAAGTTGTAAGTACCGAAAAAATTGGGACTGGGGCATATCGAACTCAACTCTAAGTGCCTGAAAGGACTTGAGCGTCGTTCCGGACATCACATTGCCCAGTCGCGAAATCCCAATCGCATCCCAGCCGTCGAATCCTGTTAAGGCCGACAACTCAGGTAAGAGACCATTATGCCACAGCGGTGTCTCCACGGTCAAGCGACCCCACCAGCCCATACGGCGCAAGGCCTGTCTCCATATGGCAAAAACGAGGCATGTTACCCTCGGCAGACCCCGCCGCAAGCGGGCCGAGTAAAGGACTGTGTGGAGCGTGTTGTCGCCCATCAATGAGCGTTCCAAGGCATAGGCCGGATCCCCTCCGTCGCTATACCACCAGTCGGTTAGGATGAGCAGATGAGCGGCCTGGTAATAGGATAACAGGTCTGAAGTGGCCAGGCCTCCGCAATAAGTGGACATGAAGCACGTACGAAGTGCCACTCTGGCCGTCCCCCCAGCCCATAGAAAACGGCCTAAGATCGAATTAACCTGCCGGAACCACTGGGGTGTAATCGGATAGGGATGATTCTGCAACTGGTAGAGGAGACGTGGGAGTGCCACCATCTTAAAAATTGCGGACCTGCCAAATATAGAGAGGGGCATTCGAGACCAAGTCTTGACATCTGACTGTACTCGATCCCAAACTGGCACGACATTGCGCTCCCAAGCAACGTCCGCCGATCTCGACAGGAACACCCCCAAATATTTCAGGCCGTGCGTAACCACCTGTAGCCCCAGCGTCCAGGGATCTGTCACATCACCCCCATCCAGCACCCAGAGGGTGGATTTACGCAGATTCAAATAGAGACCTGAGACTTCCCCAAATATTTGCATAATTTCCAGTACGCGCGTTCCCGAGCGTTGCAGATCTGTAAGAAAGAAGAAGACATCATCCGCGTAAAGCGCTATTCTATCAGTTAAGCTGTCATTCCATACAAACCCCCGCATTTGCGCATCTATACGTACCCAGGCAGCCAGCGGCTCCATAAGTAGAGCAAAGAGATAGGGGGAGAG
This sequence comes from Lissotriton helveticus, assembly GCF_964261635.1. Taxonomy (NCBI): domain Eukaryota; kingdom Metazoa; phylum Chordata; class Amphibia; order Caudata; family Salamandridae; genus Lissotriton; species Lissotriton helveticus. The sequence continues at coordinate 103,383,658 of NC_136067.1, forward strand.
CGGGCATGCCTGTCGAGTCCCTCGACCAATTGGGAACGTCTCCGATACCGCCCCTGCAACCCGCACCGAGGCCGTATTGTCAGTGTATAGTAGCCTGATATAGGACAGGAAAACCGGGCCTAGATTTAGTCGGGGCAATAGTGCAAAGAGATATGTCCAGCTGACAGAGTCAAAGGCTTTATTAATGTCCGCTAGCAACAAAGCCGCCCGCTCCCCTGTGGCTCCCATTGCGTCAATCGCCGCCTGTGCGCGTCTGATGTTGTGTCGCGTCGCTCTATGAGGCATGAACCCGGCCTGATCCGGATGCACTAGGTCTGTTATATGCGGGGACAAACGATTCGCTAGAGCTTTAGCCAGAACTTTGGCCTCAAAATTGAGTAAGGAAATGGGGCGATATGAGTCATGCCTCTCCGGGGGTCTACCTGGCTTCTGAAAGACCACGATTTCGGCATGTCTCCAGTCCCGGGGCAGTGTGCCTTGTTCACGCGCAGTCTCAAGCGCGCGGTGATAGTGGGGCCCCAGCTGTACATGAAACTTTTTAAAGAACTCACTCGGGTAGCCACTTGGGCCAGGGGCCTTCCCAGTATTAAGCTGTCCCAGGGCATCGCCTAGTTCCTCAGCCGTAAGGGGCGCATCTAGGGCCATCCTGGTTTCCTCAGACACTGCCTTGGGGGGCAGGTCCTCAATAAATGTAGTCACCTCGTCAGCGGACAGGCGGTCGCATGGGGCGTATTGGGCAGCAAAGTAAGCGGCAAAACTCGCTGCCAGTTCGACTGGATCAGTAATGACCTCACCGTCGGCGGACGTGAGTCCCGGCAGCGTAAGCGGCTGGAGATGGCGTTGGCAGAGTCTATGAAGCATCGTACACGACTTGTCCCCCCACTGGTATATTCTACTACGCGTGGCCAGCCACGCCTGTCTAGCCTCATCCAGCAGGACAGAGGCATAGGCCTGTTGAGCCTGAAGAAGTAGTCGCAACCCGGCGTCACCTCCTCCCGCGCGGTTCTGCTCTTCTAAAGTTGCTACCTGTGTGGCCGCGTCTGTAATCATTTCTCGCCGCTTCCGACGCGCCGCGGCACACCACGCAATGTCCACTTCACGGATAGTGGGCTTCATGGCTTCCCATACCACCCCGGCATCTATGTCCCCTACGAGATTCTCCCGCCAATATAGGTCCAGCGCTTCCCGTAAGTGCGTCACGTAGGCCGGCTGCTGTAGATGCCACGAGGACATCCTCCACCGAAATGGTTGGCGTTGTCGGCGGAGTTCCACCCTAATCGATACCGGGGAGTGGTCGGACAGACCCCTAGGCAAGATGTCAGCACTCTTCACTCTACACAGGCAGCCACTAGGCACAAACACACAGTCCAATCTTGAATAGGAGCCATGCACAGCAGAGACATACGTATATTCACGTGCGGTAGGATGCATATGTCTCCAGGTATCCGACCAACCCAGTCCCTCAGTCATAGCATGCAGTCTGGTGTGGGCAGGGGGGGGGGGGCTGTCAATCACTTCCCGGCGCCGCTGGCGGTCCACACTCGCATCCATCACGTCATTCCAATCACCACCAACTATCGCCAAGGAATCAGGGATGTCCTCCCACACCGTGAATAGTTTCTCAGCCAGGGCCCATTGCAGGGGAGGGGGGGCATAGACACTCCCAAAGACCACAGATTCAGCGCCCACCATGCCCTTGACAAAGATAAAACGACCCTGCGGGTCAACCCACTGTTTCTCATGGACGTATGCCACCCGGCGATGAATCAGAATGGCCACACCCCTAGATCCCCGGGAAAATCCGGCATGAAACACCTGGTGGTAGCCAAACCTCTGTAGGACCAGCACTTTCGAGCCCATCATGTGGGTTTCCTGGAGCAAGAAAATGTCAGCACTCTCATTTTTCCCCCATCGCAACACTGCACCACGCTTGATCTTGTCAAGCATCCCCCTGACATTCCATGTGATCACCCGCAGAGACGCCTCGGGGAGTCTATGAGTCTCATCAGCCATAATCCAGTGGGACCCATCCAACAGAGCGTCCTCGCCATTGCCACGTACCACGCACAGTAAAGTACACTACAGCAAAACACACGTGCAGTCCCACCCTCCCGCCCCAGAACCCCAGAAAAACACGACGAGCAACTCTCGTCCCACCCTGAACCCCAGAACCAACCATCAACTGAATGTCATCATAGTCTCGATCAAAGTACAGTCCCAACTCAGTGGCCCTGTCTCCAGCCACCCGCACCCCTCCACCCCCCACCCTATACCTCAAAAAACCATGAAGTACCTGTCGCGGCATGGGTGACTCCGAGTCCAGAACAGAGAGCCCTGAGCCAGCCATGCTAATGGATCCCAACTCCCCCAGAAAACAGTAATCTCAACCCTCCCCTCCCTAAACCTCCCACATTTGCAGGAGAGCAGTAGCCCCTTATGTGTAATCCCCGAACCCCCACTCACAATACCCCTTTACGTTCAGCGATCAGCCGCAAAGCAATCTTGAGGCAGTTCTGATGCCACCAGTCTATCAAGCCCCAAGTGCCCGTACTCCTGTGGCCAAAACCTGCAGTTACAAGTGTTCAGAGGAGCACAGAATCATCAGATCTTGCCATTATCCACCTCAGACTGGTCTGATTCTTCGGTCCTACCACTGGCCTGGGCGCCGCCGAGGGAGGCCGACTGCTTACGTGACCTGGATCGTCGGTGTCTCTTGGGCTTGGTCCGCTCCTGTGAAACCTCCCTCGAGGGCCCCGGATTCAGCCCCGGCTGGGGATTCGGCCGGACCCTAACTGTCTCGTCGGTCCATTTGAAGAGGTCTTCCGGAGTATCGAAGAACAGAGTACGTGATTGAAAAATCACCCTCAGGCGCGCTGGGTACAGCAGAGAGTACTGAAGTTTAAGGCCGCGCAGTTTCGCCTTGGCGTTCGTGAAGGATTGGCGCTGCTGCTGTACTAGCTTCGTGTAGTCAGGGAAGATCATTATCTTACGATTTTCATAAAGAAGGGAGTCCCTGGTTCTCGCTTCCCTTAGAATGACATCCCGGTCATGATAATTCAGCAGTCTAGCAATCACTGCCCTAGGCCGTTCACCCTCCGGGGGCATCTGCGACAGGGCGCGGTGCGCGCGTTCAATAACAAAGCAGGTAGAAAAAGCCTCCGGGGGTAGCCAGGTCTCCAGCCACCGCGTGAGAAATTGTTCCATGTTACCCTTCTCACATCGTTCTGGAAAGCCAATGAAGCGGAGGTTGTTGCGGCGCGCTCGCCCTTCAGCATCCTCCACTCGAAGAGCCAGGCCACGTTGCGCCGTTTCCATTGCCGCCATTTTCTTCTTAAGTGTGCCGACATCGTCCTCCACAACCGACACCCTGGATTCAGTCTCCGTGATCCGTGCCACAGCATTCCGCAAATCCTGACGCAAGAGGGTGACATCTGCGCCCACCGCTCCTATCTTGGCATCGAGCGCATCTCTTGATTGGGTAATGGCCGCCATTAGTGCCGCGTTGTCCGGCCCACCTCCCTGTTGCTGGCCACCTCCTGACGATCCAGGGCCCCCACCCGGCCCGGTGAACTTGTAGATCGTCACCTGCCTGGCGGGACCGCCACCTCCCCTGGTCATGGCTGCAAGTCTCTTGTGTGTTGTCCGCCACGTACGCGGGAACGGCCGTCAGGGACCCCAAGCCCCTTCCACCCAGTATAACAGGGGAGGGCCGTATGATGGCAGCTGGTCACTCAACGGGGCCCGGATATCTGTAGCTGTGGTGAAGCCCTGTGGCCAAGCAAAGTCCAGACAGGCCCCGAGACCAGCACTCCACCCGCCGACAATCAGAGACCCCCAATCCCCGTGGGCTGCGTGGCGTCCCTTCCACACCACCCCCGGGCTCCACAGCGTCAGCCCAAACTCCAGCCGGGCCCGGGGACCCAGGGGGGAGGGGTACTCACGGTTCGTCCCCGGGCTCCTGGCAAGCCAAGACGCTCCGAGCTGCTCGCCGCCGTCCAGCCACCGCCAGGGCCTCCAGGGCAGGTGAGCTCCGAGCACTGCAGGGCATCAGCAGGTGGAGGCGCAGGCTCAATCAGTGGGGGTGCGCAGAACTCAAGGCCGCGGCCGCAGCCCGATCACAAGGCCGCCGCAGCTGAGCAGGCAGTGTTATGGTACCAGGAAAGCACACCCCTCTCGCAGGGCCCCAGGTGTAGAATTTTCGACTGTCCCTCAGTCCCAAGGCAGCAGAAGTCCAGCGGCGATTGGCGGGCCAGCCGACCTACCCACAGGCCGTTCAGCCGGGGACCGCCAAAATGGAGGTCCCGGCGCCTCTCCGGAATGCCAGGCCTCACTCTTCCGTCTCTCGCCTCCGCGCGTCCAGGCACAGACGCGGGCACTCACGAATCGCCGTCAGCCACAGGGGCCCACAGGCCGTCGACCCACGGTGCTCCAGGTCGTCCGTTGTGTAGGGGCAGCAGGGAGGTTCTCCGCCAAGCACAACGTCAAGGCCCCGTCCGACTCCGGAGGCGGCAGCAGTCTACAGCGAGCTCCAGGCGGGAGTCGCTAAACCCGAGGCCCCCGGCCCGGCCGGTTCCACCAGGCTCGCCGGGCTCTCGGGGGGAATGCGCCTGTTGTTCTGTGTCCCACTGGGCTAGCTCGGCGCCAGGCAAGCTGCTGGGCGGCCACGCCGCACCGGTATCCCCGGCCTCGGGTGCGCCAAAATCGAGTCCCCCGGCTCCCAGCGGAGCGTCGGGCCGCACACTCCTCGCTGTCTCTCGGCCGCGATCCAGGGGCCCGGGGCTCCGCCAACCCCACCGGAGGAATTCAGGCACTCGCAGCAGTGATCGCCTCACTTTGGGCGAGACGGAGAGGTTCGGGGATCAGGATAATTGAGCGGATAAGTCGCGGGCAAGCGGGAGCTCTAGGAAGCTGCGACCGCCATTGCCGCTCGCCAAGCCACGCCCCCCTCTGTAGAACATTTTTAATGTCCATTTCAGTGAGGGGGTAAATGTGACCCAGGAGGCGTTGTTCTCGATGCCCAGGCTCATCGGTTCGATCTTATCTGTTAGTGCCAGGCGGGGCGTAGACCCATTGGATAGCAGTAGAGCCCACTTGGTATCCAGTTCAATATTGATGAGTCTTGAAAGCAGCCAGATCCTCACATGAGGGGGGCTGATTTCAGAGTCAGGGCGGTTTGATGTTTCCACCGATTGTTGTTTAACCAGTTCAAAAAGTTTCTTGGGGCGATTTGCAGCATGATTAAGTTGGGATCTGAAGTAGTTCACCTTAGCTCTCTTGATTTGCTTGTTATAGGAGCTCCTAACCGTTCTAAGGATTTTTAGTTGGTCCGCGGATGGTTTGGAGCTCCAGGATCGTTTAATAGCCCTAAGGTTGCGACGTTTCGAGTTTAAGTTGCAGTTGAACCATGGTTTGGATGTTTTCGTTGAGGCATTCTTTTGTTGGAGTGGAGCGACAGAATCCATTATGCTAGAGATAGTTCAGTTGTAAAAGTCAGTGAGTACTGTTGCAAGGATCCTGCTCATACACAGAACTGTGCACAGAGACCTAGGACATCAGTGAATTGTGGTGTACCAGAAACTCACCTCAGTACCTAGAAAAACCCCAACCAGCTAGCATCAGTGTCACATTAGCTCTTCGTCCTATAGCAAAGCAACCAATGATTAGACAACCTACAACATGCAACTTATTCCTAACTCAGGAATGGTGGGAAATAAGAACACTCTTTCGTTATACTCTCATACCAGTCCACAACAGGAGTAAAAAAGAGACACGGTAAGGTTAAAATATTTATTTTAACGACGTGATCTCAGGTGCAGTATCTTAGCCAACATAAGCAGACATGATTAGAAATAATGTGATCAAAAAGATGAACTGGGAGTACATAAATGTTCTAGTAATGACATTTAATCACAATTTTGTCACCACAAATAGTTAATCAAACAGAACAAAAAATATTTCAATTAATCTTGATATGTTCAATCTTTTTCTTTACAGCCGACGCGTTTCGTCCTGAAGATAGGACGTCATCAGGGCTGTGAATATAAAATAAAAAAAATATATATATATAAGTGACATTTCCTATACATAAAACATAAACAAAAACAGTATTAATCTCATTTTTGATTTAACAATAGCAACCGTACAGTGCCAAACCGGCAATTCTTCTTATGAACTTATATATTTTCTTGTTTTTACTCATTAAACAAAAAAGGGAAACTCTTGGCAGGTACTATCTCCAAACATATCAATATACAATTTTAATCATGTGTATTATACTAATTGGGATCACATAGACAACCAATTCCATTATCACATTTGTTGAAACTTTATGAATAAATATATGACCATTACATTAATATAAGGGCTCACCTTGACCTATTTATAGCGTACTCTTTCCAATATCTGCGATCATCCAAAGTATTAAAACATCAGCGACTCCCTCCATCAAGCATGTATTTTCTTTCAATCTAAAAATATGATACCATTACTTAAGGATTTGTTCCAATAATTCCATCACCAGTCATATGGCACAGTGCCTCACTCCTCATATATACCGCCACGTAATATCTGTGTATGCCTTCTCTATACCCCAATATCCATTGATATACCATTCAAAGACTGTCCCATGACATTATGTTTCTTCCAAGAAGGGTCGATAAGACTCTTACTTAATCCCACCTCTATTGTTCTATTTGATGAGTCATCTCACAAAAATGAAGAAAATATACCTTTAATCCCTAGAACTGTATATATCCACTGTGAGTCGGACCTCTTATTCAACAGCTAAGTATTTCAGAAAGGGTTTTCTTGAGTAGTTGAGCCTATACCAATATAAATGATGCAGAATATAACCTTTCCATTCTTAATTTATATAAGGTTTTAATGCTTAGAGTTATACTTCCAAATACAAAGTTAACCTTACTCACCCTAGATTTACTATTAAGAGCATACCATTGTGCTAGTTATACATCTTCGCCTGTACCAATCCAAATCTATGTAAATAAAGAAAAACAAGAGGAACGACCTGTTAGTATCCAAGACCTAAATCTCGTTCTAAGTCTACCATTCCGTACTAATTAAATGACTCACCAAATAGATAGGAGCCTTCGCTTTTCTCCGACCGCCCGGGTACGATAAATCCCGATAGCGGTCTTTCCTTAAGCTCCATGCTATTTAAAGATTACGTTATCCAATCATACTCACTGAAAATTCCCGGGCAAAAGATTCAATCAAGTACACATGTGTACTCGGACCTGTTTCTTCTCTGGTCCGCCTTAGCAATTACATCCGGTTGGGTTCCTAAAACATCCGCTTCCGTCTCTATCTCTTGGTGATGGGCCGACCAGAGAATTGTATCCGGTCATGTGACCACCTGTTTACGTTTTGTTCGAATCTCTTTTGCGTAATGGAGTTAGAAACGCATTTTCCTAAGCCGCGATCTCATAGGTCTACATTTTTGTTAACACTTCATTAATAGGTTATACTATCATTGCCATTACAGCTCGTTATTCACTTTTTCCAAAAGGAAAAAATAGCGATATTTTTGATACATCAATCCTGCCCCAAGAAAAAACAAAATAACAATGTGACATACGGTTGAAAATATTATCCCATCCTGATAATCATTACATATAAGTCGGTTGTCTAAGTTTCATCCCGATTAGTTTACAATATATGTACATTTATTGCCATTATACCAATCTTTAGATCACTCGTGATACCTCATTTTTACATCACTTTATTGTATATTACATCCTAGAGAATACTATCTTGAGTGAGGTTTGGAATACACGGGTTCCTTAATTGAATATATTTAATCATAATATCCAATTTTCATATTTATGCAAATCATTATAACTACAATTTGTAGCATCAGTTACCACATAAATAGGCTGCCACCAATATTAACGAAAAAAATAGGATAATTATCATGATCTCTTGAATCCTAATGTACTGATTATTATTACCAATATCCATCGGTAACCTAAATGTCGCATACTTTAGCCTATATACTACATCTAACATTGATGCATTATTACAGAAAAAAATGCTGTTCAGAATCGATGTTAAGACCATATTTCATGGTACGACATTTAATTATCCATCTAGCCTCTGACTGACGAATTTTTAGTTCCCAATCCCCACCTCTGACATAATGTGGTATCTTCTGAATACCATGAAATTGGAAATTCTTATTGGAACTATGTTCCTTCTCCATATGTGAGTACAGTGGGGATTTAGCGTCGCCATTTATGATGGCCCTCCTGTGTTCCTGTATCCTAATTTTTAACGGTCTCTTAGTGCTTCCTATATATACTTTTGTGCAATTACATATAATAGCATAAATAACCCCTGTGCTATTACAATTTATGAATTCATTAATCCAGAATTTTTTGTTACTATTATACTGAAAAGTTTTGATTTTATTCATTCCATGTGCACATACTATGCACGAACCACAGACAAAAAAGCCTTTAGGTTGTGGTGGAAGCCAGTCTTGTGTACTTGGAATTATTGGACGTACATAATTGGTCGAAATCTTGTCCCTAACAGTGAGGCTTTTTTTGAAAATTAACCGTGGCCTGTCATCTAGTTCAGCTGCCAAACCTGGCACGCCTTTAAGTACTGCCCAGTTTCTGCCAAGTGCTTGTCTAATTTTGTCTTTTTGTATACAATATGTAGTTATAAAGGCAGGTCTTTGTTTAGTCATTTGTTTCTTTTTTTAAATTAAAGTGGTTTGTCTATTAATTTTAGATATCTTCTCTCTCGCCCGTGTTAAATCCTTATTGGCATAACCTCTTCTACCTAGTCTTTCCTGCAATTTATCCAACTCCCTAGTATAATCCTCTTCACTGCTACAATTCCTTCTTACTCGAACCATTTCCCCATAAGGTATACTTGAGATGACTGCTTGAGGGTGAAAACTGTCTGCCCTTAAGATAGAGTTAGTGGCAGTCTCTTTTCTGTACAATTTACTCCTTATGTTGTCCCCTTCAACCATAAGTGTCACATCTAAGTATTCTATACTTGATGGACTTTGATTCATCGTCAATTTTACATTGAATTCATTATCATTAAGATAATTAAGATAGTCATTCAGTTCATCGGATGTGCCTCTCCATATTAATAAAATGTCATCGATGAATCTGGCCCAGAATACTACCAGATCCATCCATTTACTTGCTCTACGGCTCCAGGCGTGCTCCCTCTCATACCAGCCCATAAAAAGGTTGGCATAAGAGGGAGCAAACCTAGAACCCATCGCTGTGCCCCTAGTTTGATGAAACCATTCATCTTCGAATAAAAAATAGTTATTATTCAAAATTAATAGGCTCATTTCTATTAACATTTTAGAATGATGTCTGAGGCTTGCACTTCTGCTGCTAAGGAAATGTTCCAAAGCTTCTATTCCTTTATCTGTGTTGATGCAAGTATATAGACCTACCACATCTAGTGTGGCCAAAATCATACCTTCTTCCCATTTAAGGTCATTTAGTTTGTTCAAAATGTCGGTAGTGTCCCTCACATAAGAGGGTAAATTCACCACCAAAGGTTTTAAAAAGCCATCCACAAACTCAGAAAGGTGTTCAGTGGCACAGCCGATACTGGAGACTATAGGTCTTCCCGGCGGATTATCCCTGCACTTATGAATTTTGGGTGACGTGTATAAAAAAGGAGACATAGGGTGGGTAACATTAAGATACTTGTACTCTGACACATCTATCAAGTCCTCTTCCTTCCAAACAAACAAATGTTCTGATATGATTTTAGTGACTTCTTTCATAGGATTTCCTCCTATTTTTTTGTAACATTGAGTATCACTTAATTGAGTTCGTATTTCAGCTATGTAGTTTGATTTATTCATGACCACAATATTGCCACCCTTGTCAGCTTCCCTGATTACAATGGATGTGTCATTTTTAAGATCTATTAGAGCTTTTCTTTCCAACTGGGACAAATTGTCTATGTTGTTCCTTTTTTTGTTTGGTTTATCCTGTAGTTTATGGAACTCATCTAAAGTTTTTGTCATAAATAAGTCTATTGCTAGAAATTGACTGCCATGGGGAATAAACTTAGACTTGCAACGTAATCCACTCGTACAGTGATAGTCTGTATCTATATTACAAAGATCAGCTACATCATCTAGGTTCAAATCCATTTCACCTGACAAAGTCATCAATAAATGAATATTCTGTAACTCTGCTATTGTCATTTCAGAATTTTTATTTTTTATTTTTTTCTGTACATTTACATCCAGAAGTGAGAAAAAACTTTTAAGTTTTAAATTTCTGCAAAACTTAAACAGATCAATTTCAAGATTAGTGTAATCACAATTGTTAACAGGACAATACTTCAGACCTTTTCTTAATACAGATAACTCATATTCATTCAAATGTCTGTCTGACAAATTAACGACTTCCAATTCACCCCCAGTAGTCTGATCGGAGTCTAGTTCTCCCCTGGTAGTCTGGTCTAAATCTAATTCTTGGGTCTGTTTTGGCTTCTGGTACCCATCCTGGTATTTGTGGGATTTCCTCCTCCCCCTTCTGCTACTCCCATATACTTCTTCCGACCTTTCTTTATTATTTTTAGTTTGTCGCAAAAAGAAGAATTTGTTTTGGGGGTCCCACCTACTGCCCCAGCTACCGAGTCATCGATAGAGGAAATGCTGGTGCTGCTTTAATTAGTAGAAGTACTTAGATCCCCAGGTTGTGCTGTCCCAGTTGTCTGATGTGGTTTAGTTTTAGGTTTGGTCACCTCGTCATACCCACGGGCAAACGTGAAAATCCTTCCTTCATTGTAATCTCGCTCGTCCCTTTTAAGTTTGCTCAATTTTTTGTCCTTGATTTGTAATTGATGTCTGTTAATGACATCCTTTAAGCACGAGGGATAAAGTAATAATGGATGACGACAGAGACAAGTTAGCAGCGGAGGTTTTTCAAATGCGGCAACCCAATGGCGCCACAGGTAAAAAAACTGAGACAAAAGTAAGTCTTAGAGATACATTTCTAAAATTAGAGAGATTGCGTAAATCTGAATTAAGTAAATGGTGGGATGGAGTAACTTAAAAAAATTATATGGAACAAAAAAGAGTACCTCGAGGATTACGCATACTTATATTTCCGACATTTGATGACTTAGAGGATGATCATTTAAAGGAATGGGAGGAAAATTTGTATGCGTCATCCTTCACCATGATGAACATTCTTATAAAGAACTCTGAGAGGAAGGTAGAAAAATTAAGACAACAAATCAGTGATTTAGAGAAAGAAATTAAGGATATGGATTTACCAGAGTTAACAGACAAAAATTATTTGATTTTAAAGGATGTCATTAACAGACATCAATTACAAATCAAGGACAAAAAATTGAGCAAACTTAAAAGGGACGAGCGAGATTACAATGAAGGAAGGATTTTCACGTTTGCCCGTGGGTATGACGAGGTGACCAAACCTAAAACTAAACCACATCAGACAACTGGGACAGCACAACCTGGGGATCTAAGTACTTCTACTAATTACAGCAGCTCCAGCATTTCCTCTATCGATGACTCGGTAGCTGGGGCAGTAGGTGGGACCCCCAAAACAAATTCTTCTTTTTGCGACGAACTAAAAATAATAAAGAAAGGTCGGAAGAAGTATATGGGAGTAGCAGAAGGGGGAGGAGGAAATCCCACAAATACCAGGATGGGTACCAGAAGCCAAAACAGACCCAAGAATTAGATTTAGACCAGACTACCAGGGGAGAACTAGACTCAGATCAGACTACTGGGGGTGAATTGGAAGTCGTTAATTTGTCAGACAGACATTTGAATGAATATGAGTTATCTGTATTAAGAAAAGGTCTGAAGTATTGTCCTGTTAACAATTGTGATTACACTAATCTTGAAATTGATCTGTTTAAGTTTTGCAAAAATTTAAAACTTAAAAGTTTTTTCTCACTTCTGGATGTAAATGTACAGAAAAGAATAAAAAATAAAAATTCTGAAATGACAATAGCAGAGTTACAGAATATTCATTTATTGATGACTTTGTCAGGTGAAATGGATTTGAACCTAGATGATGTAGCTGATCTTTGTAATATAGATACAGACTATCACTGTACGAGTGGATTACGTTGCAAGTCTAAGTTTATTCCCCATGGCAGTCAATTTCTAGCAATAGACTTATTTATGACAAAAACTTTAGATGAGTTCCATAAACTACAGGATAAACCAAACAAAAAAAGGAACAACATAGACAATTTGTCCCAGTTGGAAAGAAAAGCTCTAATAGATCTTAAAAATGACACATCCATTGTAATCAGGGAAGCTGACAAGGGTGGCAATATTGTGGTCATGAATAAATCAAACTACATAGCTGAAATACGAACTCAATTAAGTGATACACAATGTTACAAAAAAATAGGAGGAAATCCTATGAAAGAAGTCACTAAAATCATATCAGAACATTTGTTTGTTTGGAAGGAAGAGGGCTTGATAGATGTGTCAGAGTACAAGTATCTTAATGTTACCCACCCTATGTCTCCTTTTTTATACACGTCACCCAAAATTCATAAGTGCAGGGATAGTCGCCGGGAAGACCTATAGTCTGCAGTATCGGCAGTGCCACTGAACACCTTTCTGAGTTTGTGGATGGCTTTTTAAAACCTTTGGTGGTGAATTTACCCTCTTATGTGAGGGACACTACCGACATTTTGAACAAATTAAATGACTTTAAATGGGAAGAAGGTATGATTTTGGCCACACTAGATGTGGTAGGTCTATATACTTGCATCAAGACAGATAAAGGAATAGAAGCTTTGGAACATTTCCTTAGCAGCAGAAGTGCAAGCCTCAGACATCATTCTAAAATGTTAATAGAAATGAGCCTATTAATTTTGAATAATAACTATTTTTTATTCGAAGATGAATGGTTTCATCAAACTAGGGGCACAGCGATGGGTTCTAGGTTTGCTCCCTCTTATGCCAACCTATTTATGGGCTGGTATGAGAGGGAGCACGCCTGGAGCCGTAGAGCAAGTAAATGGATGGATCTGGTAGTATTCTGGGCCAGATTCATATGACATTTTATTAATATGGAGAGGCACATCCGATGAACTGAATGACTATCTTAATTATCTTAATGATAATGAATTCAATGTAAAATTGACGATGAATCAAAGTCCATCAAGTATAGAATACTTAGATGTGACACTTATGGTTGAAGGGGACAACATAAGGAGTAAATTGTACAGAAAAGAGACTGCCACTAACTCTATCTTAAGGGCAGACAGTTTTCACCCTCAAGCAGTCATCTCAAGTATACCTTATGGGGAAATGGTTCGAGTAAGAAGGAATTGTAGCAGTGAAGAGGATTATACTAGGGAGTTGGATAAATTGCAGGAAAGACTAGGTAGGAGAGGTTATGCCAATAAGGATTTAACACGGGCGAGAGAGAAGATATCTAAAATTAATAGACAAACCACTTTAATTTAAAAAAAGAAACAAATGACTAAACAAAGACCTGCCTTTATAACTACATATTGTATACAAAAAGACAAAATTAGACAAGCACTTGGCAGAAACTGGGCACTACTTAAAGGCGAGCCAGGTTTGGCAGCTGAACTAGATGACAGGCCACGGTTAATTTTCAAAAAAAGCCCCACTGTTAGGGACAAGATTTCGACCAATTATGTACGTCCAATAATTCCAAGTACACAAGACTGGCTTCCACCACAACCTAAAGGCTTTTTTGTCTGCGGTTCGTGCATAGTATGTGCACATGGAATGAATAAAATCAAAACTTTTCAGTATAATAGTAACAAAAAATTCTGGATTAATGAATTCATAAATTGTAATAGCACAGGGGTTATTTATGCTATTATATGTAATTGCACAAAAGTATATATAGGAAGCACTAAGAGACCGTTAAAAATTAGGATACAGGAACACAGGAGGGCCATCATAAATGGCGACGCTAAATTCCCACTGTACTCACATATGGAGAAGGAACATAGTTCCAATAAGAATTTCCAATTTCATGGTATTCAGAAGATACCACATCATGTCAGAGGTGGGGATTGGGAACTAAAAATTTGTCAGTCAGAGGCTAGATGGATAATTAAATGTCGTACCATGAAATATGGTCTTAACATCGATTCTGAACAGCATTTGTTTCTGTAATAATGCATCAATGTTAGATGTAGTATATAGGCTGAAGTATGCGACATTTAGGTTACCGATGGATATTGGTAATAATAATCAGTACATTAGGATTCAAGAGATCATGATAATTATCCTATTTTTTTCGTTAATATTGGTGGCAGCCTATTTATGTGGTAACTGATGCTACAAATTGTAGTTATAATGATTTGCATAAATATGAAAAATTGGATATTATGATTAAATATATTCAATTAAGGAACCCGTGTAATCCAAACCTCACTCAAGATAGTATTCTCTAGGATGTAATATACAATAAAGTGATGTAAAAATGAGGTATCACGAGTGATCTAAAGATTGGTATAATGGCAATAAATGTACATATATTGTAAACTAATCGGGATGAAACTTAGACAACCGACTTATATGTAATGATTATCAGGATGGGATAATATTTTCAACCGTATGTCACATTGTTATTTTGTTTTTTCTTGGGGCAGGATTGATGTATCAAAAATATCGCTATTTTTTCCTTTTGGAAAAAGTGAATAACGAGCTGTAATGGCAATGATAGTATAACCTATTAATGAAGTGTTAACAAAAATGTAGACCTATGAGATCGCGGCTTAGGAAAATGCGTTTCTAACTCTATTACGCAAAAGAGATTCGAACAAAACGTAAACAGGTGGTCACATGACCGGATACAATTCTCTGGTCGGCCCATCACCAAGAGATAGAGACGGAAGCGGATGTTTTAGGAACCCAACCGGATGTAATTGCTAAGGCGGACCAGAGAGGAAACAGGTCCGAGTACACATGTGTACTTGATTGAATCTTTTGCCCGGGAATTTTCAGTGAGTAAGATTGGATAACGTAATCTTTAAATAGCATGGAGCTTAAGGAAAGACCGCTATCGGGATTTATCGTACCCGGGCGGTCGGAGAAAAGCGAAGGCTCCTATCTATTTGGTGAGTCATTTAATTAGTACGGAATGGTAGACTTAGAACGAGATTTAGGTCTTGGATACTAACAGGTCGTTCCTCTTGTTTTTCTTTATTTACATAGATTTGGATTGGTACAGGCGAAGATGTATAACTAGCACAATGGTATGCTCTTAATAGTAAATCTAGGGTGAGTAAGGTTAACTTTGTATTTGGAAGTATAACTCTAAGCATTAAAACCTTATATAAATTAAGAATGGAAAGGTTATATTCTGCATCATTTATATTGGTATAGGCTCAACTACTCAAGAAAACCCTTTCTGAAGTACTTAGCTGTTGAATAAGAGGTCCGACTCACAGTGGATATATACAGTTCTAGGGATTAAAGGTATATTTTCTTCATTTTTGTGAGATGACTCATCAAATAGAACAATAGAGGTGGGATTAAGTAAGAGTCTTATCGACCCTTCTTGGAAGAAACATAATGTCATGGGACAGTCTTTGAATGGTATATCAATGGATATTGGGGTATAGAGAAGGCATACACACATATTACGTGGCGGTATATATGAGGAGTGAGGCACTGTGCCATATGACTGGTGATGGAATTATTGGAACAAATCCTTAAGTAATGGTATCATATTTTTAGATTGAAAGAAAATACATGCTTGATGGAGGGAGTCGCTGATGTTTTAATACTTTGGATGATCGCAGATATTGGAAAGAGTACGCTATAAATAGGTCAAGGTGAGCCCTTATATTAATGTAATGGTCATATATTTATTCATAAAGTTTCAACAAATGTTCAAATGGAATTGGTTGTCTATGTGATCCCAATTAGTATAATACACATGATTAAAATTGTATATTGATATGTTTGGAGATAGTACCTGCCAAGAGTTTCCCTTTTTTGTTTAATGAGTAAAAACAAGAAAATATATAAGTTCATAAGAAGAATTGCCGGTTTGGCACTGTACGGTTGCTATTGTTAAATCAAAAATGAGATTAATACTGTTTTTGTTTATGTTTTATGTATAGGAAATGTCACTTATATATATATATTTTTTTTATTTTATATTCACAGCCCTGATGACGTCCTATCTTCAGGACGAAACGCGTCGGCTGTAAAGAAAAAGATTGAACATATCAAGATTAATTGAAATATTTTTTGTTCTGTTTGATTAACTATTTGTGGTGACAAAATTGTGATTAAATGTCATTACTAGAAAATGTATGTACTCCCAGTTCATCTTTTTGATCACATTGTAGGCTAGAATAGGGTTGGACGGTGCCCTAATTACTGGTAGTAGTACAACCATATATACTTCATTTAAACTATCCCTGAGAGTGCACCCAAGGACACCCTACGTCGTCCCCTTCTTTTGAATAATGATTAGAAATAATATGGTCAGCATTGTTACCATTCCATAAAATACAAAAGGAGAAATCATATTACAATGATGGTGAAAACAGGTCTTATAGCGCCAAGTTTTAACACCCTCCCTATATAGGAACTATATTTATAAACTAAAGAAGGTCTCTTAGGCTTATTTGGGGGACCCCGTTACCTTTCCGCTCAGTAAGAGTAAATCACATCTGGATCAGCAAACGCTCTCTGCATCCCTGGAAACGGAAAATCTTCCAAGTGTCTGAAATCATGGCAACTGTGCGATAAGAAGGCCGCCAGAATCTCAGTTGGCTCCCAGCTGCCAAATTGTTGTGTCTAAAAGCATTACTCGATCATGTCGAACAACATCTACCCTGTTATGATAACCTTGATGGCTTCAGCACTCACTGTGCAGACTAGGGGCACGATGTAAGTCTAGAGATGTCGAGAACAAACCCTTTCTCATGTGAAGACCTTCACGAAGCCTATCTTACAAAAACAGTTATATGCAGTGTTGTATGCAAAAGCAGCAAAAGGTAAAATGGCATTTAAACTTCTAATAAGCCATGCTAACATAACATGCATGCAAAGCAGGCCTTAGACCACACTACACCCTCCCTTGTTCAGAGAACGCACAATAAAGGGGGCAAGATTCATAGAATGCAGAGTTCAAGTTCGAATGAGACCGAACCAAGTTCAGAAATGTTGCCAAACTTGATAATTGTGAGTAATAATCCGAATTTAAAAGTAACCAAGTCAGTGAAAACATCCACGGGTGGCCATGTTGTAAATAAGACCTCAAAAAAAATGTAAAAAACATTTATACATCAGAGAAAACAATTCAGTAGTCCAGTACGTCTATGAAGCAGAAAAAAATCATACTTCAATCCAACAGCATATAGGCACCGTATGTCGCAACTGCCTCCAACAGGAAGTCGTTGTCATCATCCATGAACATTTTAGCCATCCAATTAAGTAATGGAAATGAACATACATGTTCCTCCACTACCGGAGCCTTTAGCACCATCAGAGGACAACTCTGGCTTTCTTCGAGATAACTGCCTGCCAGAAAGTCATTGGCCGCAGTCCATATGTTCCAATTGCCAAGGACCCCATGAGCTACTGCGCAGGCCATAATCCTGAAACCAGAACAATCTGTTTCATGAGCAACTAAGGGACTCATTAGTATATTAAAATCCAGGTCAAGAGACACTGTGTTGCAGAGGCACAAATCCAGGGCCCATTCAAATCCACAACCCAGGCAATGAAAAACAGGCTGCTCGCAAGTAAAGCATGAAAACCGGAAAGACAAACCATACACCTCACTCAGAGTTGCCAGAGGTAGCGACCCATAGTATTCAAGCATCCGGTTACGAAGCTGGCGCAGCCGGGGCAGGACGTCGTGGGGCACAGAATGTGCATCCATTTTGTAGTAACACACCCGCTCCTAAAGCAAGAATTAACGGGAAACTGCAGAAGACACTCGAAAAAATCGAATGAAAAAATGCTGGTATCACACCAAATATAGGTTGGAATGAGGTCACAAGGCCAGAACTTACTAATTTAAAAAAGTGTGCCAGGCCCGTGGTCGACGAGGCATTAAAGATTGTGTGAATCAAAGCACCAAAATTCAAGGGCAGATCTGTATTTAACAAGGCATGTACCTCAGTATGGGTGTTTGCAACGTGAAGGACGAATGTTTCACGTGCAGCTGTAAGGGCGACTTCCCTCTGGGATAAAAGAGCTCTTATTCGACTCATCTTGTTGAACTCTGCTTTCAAGGTCGGAAGAATAGAAGGCCAGATGGATACATCGAGCCTCCCATGTGGAGTAGGATACAGAACATTCTTAAAGCAAACAACATGTTGGGAAACAGTAACGATGTACGGAATTCCCGCATACCACAGCAATCTTCATCATTTAATAACAAATAACTACCATTTGCAAGCAACGTGAAAGTTGGTATACTAGCCGGGGTGGGAGTGCCTTTCAAAAGACATGCAAGATTCGGTGCCATTAAATTACAAGAACCGTGCAATTGCAGATTTCTACAGACTAATGAGTGATCTGGTATGGATGTGCAGTCTTCACCTTTCAAATAAACTTCCTTTCCTTCCCTCAAACACCTATATGTCAATGGGAGATTCCAGACTTCATGAAGATAAGCACCACCTAAAGGCTCAAATCTACCTATCGCATATTGTTTCATGCATAACTCAAATTTAAACAGAGGGAAAGGTAGAGTTATTAATCAATGGATGAGCCAAACTGCCAAATTCGACTCGGCCACTGAAAATTGTAATGGTTCCAGTTTATCAATATGCAGCAGTGAAAACATGGCATCTTTCATTGACATAAATTGTTGTTTAACAGTCAAATGAAAAGGTGAAAATAAAGATGTTGTGTTCATGTAATCCCAAAGCACCTTCCCAGATTTCAATGTTTGAAGAGTCCAAGCAAACTGCACAATAGAACGCAATTGATTTTGTCCATGGTACAGAACTGCATCGTCTGCTTGTACAATATCAACAACAGATGAAACAATATTATCTAATGTGTAAATACGGGAAGAAAGGGTGTTAATGCTATTATCTACAACAGCAAGCACTTTTTCTAAATTGGCCTGATCAATAGCTCTGAGCCTAGAAGCAGCTTCAATTTGGGACAGTTTCCAAACTTTGTTATAAACAGCATATATCCATCTTTTGGATCTGCCTGCTGCAGGACCTTTTACAAAATCATTTAAATCAACGGCGTCAGTCAGTTTAGACAAATGCAACTTTACTGACGCTAAGGTAGAGTGTTTGAGCCAACTCTAACACAATTTGCCTACTGAATAGGTGGTGACAGAATGTTGACTCTGAAAACGGGGATCTACTCTAACCTCTGTATAGCCAGGGGTCAGACCCAGAAAACGGTGTTGGCAGGTCTTGTAAATCACTTAGGGAAGAACTGGTGTAATTATTCCAATGGGGAAATTCACCCAAATCAGGAAATGAAGGAGCATTTCATTTTTTAGAAGTAGCCAATTCAAAGCAGGTGGTTTGTGAAATAGAAGCCTTCAGAAACAACATATGGTTCGGGATGAGGCACGCACAAGCAAAGCCTGAGTGCCTTGCACTTGCCAACTTTTAGAACCCCAAACAGATTTAAGATCAACAGTATCTGTCCACATTTCATAGCCCCCAACAGCCAATTGGTCAATAAAGGACTTAGAATACAGTAATTTAGTGTGGGTAAGTCTAACCTTGGAAGAGGACTCCTCAGTCATCTTAAAATAAAATGCACCAGGGTTTGACTGATTAAAATCAGTAAAATTAGAAAACTTTTACCAAAGAGTTTTGGAGCTGCCTTCACCAGGTGCGGGACAATGTTCCCACTGTGTGTAGTTAACCACATTTCTAAATGTATTTGTCTTATGCAGAAAGTGATTTCCAAAATGCTGGTAACAGAATAAATCACCATAGTTCACTGACTCTAGGTATAAATCTTCAGCAGCAAAAGCAGCATAATATTTCAAACCAGAAAACAAAGCCTCTACGGCTTGGATGTCCCAATCGTCAGAGCGGATATTTTGTTTAACCACATCCCCCATAGAAACAAGGAGTACATTGGGAACATTAATAACCGCTGTGGGCCCATGAATCTGGAACTTTACAGCATCTCATACAATTCCATCTAAAACGGTCCAAGCAGTTATATTCACAAATGTCTGGTCCCTCTCCATGATGTGTGAAGAGGAGTGTGGAGCCAAAGTTCCATCAATTAGTGTAATTGTAGTTCTTTCTTGAACATAGTGTCCAGTTACAAAACGAAAAAAATACACCACAAATCCGATGGACATGAATAAAAAAATTGAAAATAGCACCAGCCAAATGTAAGTCCAAGGGGGAAATAAAAAATATTTTTGGACCAGGTAGCAAAAATCGAAACTTTTGAAGGGGACTTTGATGTGGTCGAGCCAGTGTCGAATGAAAAACGTGATTGGTTAGCCACACGGGTCTCCAAATCAGGCATTGACAAATTAGTTGGGTAAGTATATTCAGTATCATTAAGAGGATCACCAGCAGGTGGATTCAATAAAGGATTCGCAACTGTATTCATTTCAATGGCAACATCAGGCCCGATGGCAGGATCCGAGGCCAAAACAGAGTGTCGCACCATTGCTGGACACGAGACCGCAGGTGTCATATTATGAAGAATCGGCCTCCCTGTGTAGTTTGACATTGTCAATGGAGATGTACCTGTTCCCCTTTCGCCCAGGAAGAGGAGGTAAAATGACTGTTCTTGTACCCAAAACGATTCATAAAGGGGGTGGTGATGGACAGAGTGCCTGAATTAAGCAGAACACTCCTACCCAGTCAAAAGATCAGGGCTTGATCCATCACCGTTTTTTAGCTCACTGCACCATCCTAGCTCGGAACCCGGCTACATGCAAATTAGTCTGACCCTGGCCCAGTGCATCATGGGAACAGGGCAGACCAAACTACCAAGCCAATTCTTTACTGGAAAGGAAACAAGCTTCCGGGGACCGGTTTCTGGCATTACAGCCGTCTTCGGCCCGGCTTGCTTGAATCCTGATGGTGCAGTGAGCAAGGGACTCACATTTGAGTATACCCTTCCACACTTGTAGTGGCCAAAACGATTCATAAAGGGGGTGGTGATGGACAGAGTGCCTGAATTAAGCAGAACACTCCTACCCAGTCAAAAGATCAGGGCTTGATCCATCACCGTTTTTTAGCTCACTGCACCATCCCAGCTCAGAACCCGGCTACAGGCAAATTAGTCTGACCCTGGCCCAGTGCATCATGGGAACAGGGCAGACCAAACTACCAAGCCAATTCTTTACTGGAAAGGAAACAAGCTTCCGGGGACCGGTTTCTGGCATTACAGCCGTCTTCGGCCCGGCTTGCTTGAATCCTGATGGTGCAGTGAGCAAGGGACTCACATCTGAGTATACCCTTCCACACTTGTAGTGGCCAAAACGATTCATAAAGGGGGTGGTGATGGACAGAGTGCCTGAATTAAGCAGAACACTCCTACCCAGTCAAAAGATCAGGGCTTGATCCATCACCGTTTTTTAGCTCACTTCAGATACTCTGTCCATCACCACCCCCTTTTCTGAATCGTTTTGGCCACTATAGGAGTGGAAGGGTATGCTCAGACATGAGTCCCTTGCTCACTGCACCATCAGGATTCAAGCAAGCCGGGCCGAAGACGGCTGCAATGCCAGAAACCGGTCCCCGGAAGCTTGTTTCCTTTCCAGTAAAGAATTGGCTTGGTAGTTTGGTCTGCCCTGTTCCCATGATGCACTGGGCCAGGGACAGACTAATTTGCATGTAGCCAGGTTCTGAACTGGGATGGTGCAGTGAGCTAAAAAACGGTGATGGATCAAGCCCTGATCTTTTGACTGGGTAGGAGTGTTCTGCTTAATTCAGATACTCTGTCCATCACCATCCCCTTTTCTGAATCGTTTTGGCCACTATAGGAGTGGAAGGGTATGCTCAGACATGAGTCCCTTGCTCACTGCACCATCAGGATTCAAGCAAGCCGGGCCGAAGACGGCTGCAATGCCAGAAACCGGTCCCCGGAAGCTTGTTTCCTTTCCAGTAAAGAATTGGCTTGGTAGTTTGGTCTGCCCTGTTCCCATGATGCACTGGGCCAGGGACAGACTAATTTGCATGTAGCCAGGTTCTGAACTGGGATGGTGCAGTGAGCTAAAAAACGGTGATGGATCAAGCCCTGATCTTTTGACTGGGTAGGAGTGTTCTGCTTAATTCAGATACTCTGTCCATCATCACCCCCTTTTCTGAATTGTTCTTGTACCCTGCACTCCAAGCACAGGAACTGGAGCTCGATAGGAGGGACCAAATTTCTTCTTGTTTTCGATCTTCTCTCGGACCAGTTCACCAACTTGGGGTAGCAAGCAGACTACCGGAATCTGCAATGCAGCATCAGATGTGGAGGGCAAATGTTCCTTTGCAAGACTGTCTCTGGTCTTTTGTAGGTTCTGTAAAACATTAGAATGTTCATCTACGTCAAAGGATGTGACGGCCACCGTCATGTATAGACCCTCAAGGTCCGGAACAAACATTTTGATGCCAAAGAGCATTTCCTATGGGGTCTGCCCACCCAGAGACCTTCTAGGGAGATTATTTAGTCCACGTTGTACGCTATTGAGGTGGGTTAGGCAGTCTCGCCCAGTACCTAATACCTTAGCTGTCAAGGATTGCTTTAAGTCACGGTTCATTCGCTCCACAACACTATTACCTTCAGGCCGGTATGGAGAAGAAAATGTGACCTGGACCCCCAAAGAACTCATGGCATCTTTGTATGCCTTAGAGGCAAACGCTGGACCCTGGTCCGAATGGAAGGTACCACACGCAAAAATTCCCACAAAGACACACAAATCCCTTACGACAGTTCTGGAATCAGCACTGCGTTGAGGCCACAACCACACAAAGTGTGTGCACTAATCAACTACAACTAAGAGGTACTTATACGCAGTATCACATGAGAAAGGACCGCAGTGATCTAAATAAACACACGCAAGTGGTTTATTAGAAATGTACAACTGAGTCTGGGGCGGGTGTGCAGCAGTAGAAGGTTTAATTTGCTGACAAATGCCACATTGAAGGACATAATCACGCGTCTGTACAAACCCCGCCACCAATAGAGTTGCTGGAGAAGAGATACAGTAGCTGACACGCCGGCATGCAATGAGACTATCCCAGCGTGGGCTGCTGTAATCAAAGTCTGCCTGGGAAACCTCTAGGGTAATTACCTCCCTTCTCTGTTGCGGCAATAGCTGCCAAGATTTCATCATCAATCTTACTTTTGGAACGTGTAATTGCTTCTACTGCATAGGTTGCAACTGCTGTCTTAGCAGCTTCATCCGCGAGACAATTGCCAACAGCGTGAACTCCAACACGCTGGTGACCCAGAGTATGAACTACAAACACGAGTTGCAGCCGTTCTTTAAGTTCAGCCACTCGAACCCAGATAATTTTATGTTTATTGTGCGTCCCGTGGAGTCACGATAATCATTTTGAGTCCAAAAGGGTAGATTATCATTGCATGATTGAACACAGTAGTAAGAGTCAGTTACTATAAGAGTAGTCACACTGGGATCTGCGTACTCCAATGCAAGCATAAGAGCACGAAGCTCTGTCAATTGGGCGGTACAGTCACCTAATGTCTGTGTATGCATGACATCGGATTTGAATTCACCATCCACCATAGTATCTACCACAATTGCGCAGGCCGAAGAATAAGCGTGCTTTGAATCCGTAGCCGCTTGTGCGCTTCCGTCGGTGTAAATGATACAACGGAAATCCTCAAGTGGGCGCATGGTCAGAGGAGCAGGATGAACAAATTCATTTTTTTTAAAGTATATTTTTATTGATTTCTCAGGAAAAAAGAAAACATAAATGTTACATCATGCAGATATTCACATTCCAAGGACGTCTGTCGTGTTCACGGGACGTTTCACGGTACAGAGTAATACAGCGTTTCATACAACTGAACAAAGGTATGGCATAATGTCCCAGCCGTGTCGGCTCAGTGAAGAAGGTGACATCAAAAAATAAACAACAAGGAGAAAAAACGGAAAAGAGGAGGCTTAAAATGGGGGTCATGATCATCTAACTTGGAGGCGTGGTGTGTGGTTCGGGTCGAGGGTGTGTCGATGCAGTGGGGGCTCGTGGATGCCGCGGAGTAATGACTACGAATTTCCGTCGGGTGTGGGGGAGAGTCATGGGTAGGTAGCGGGGGGGTGCGCGACCCGTGTGGGACGCTGGGTGTGGCACCGCCGCGGCGGTCAGGGTGGGGCGTCGCTGGCAGGTGCATCATCAGCGTCTCGTGGGTAGTCGTGTGGTTCCCTGTCAGGGGCGTCAGGGTTATGAGCCATATCCTCCGCGGCGGTCTGCGCCTCTCGGCAGTCACTATGTAAGGAGCTCAGCATCCCGTCCCATAATGTCGCGATCGGGAACTTTCTCAGTCCCGCCGTTTCCTCATTGTGTAGGGTGATGTTCTCCGCCTTCGCCCAGTTGTCCAGGGAGGTGCGCCAGTGTTCCGCCAGGGGTGGGGCGGTTTGTTTCCAATGTTTTGTAATCAGCCGTTTGGCCGTGAGGAGGCCTAGATCCCAGAAGCGGGAGGGGACTTTGTTGTGCTTGGTCCGCTTGTATAATCCCAGTATACATGCTTCCCACGTGTGTGGTATCTGCGTGGCCGTGCAGCGCTCTAGTGTCGGTAGCACTGCCCGCCAGTATGTTTGAAGTTGTGGGCAGTGCCATAGCATGTGTAGTAAGTCAGCGCCCCCCAGTGCGCATCTCGGGCAGCAGGATGCGGTGCCCGGGAAATATTGATTAATTTTATCTGGAGTGAGGTACGCTCGATGCAGTATATAAAACTGGATCAATTTAAAGCGCGCATTTCGGGGGATGTTCCTGGGGCCCATCAGTATTATCGTCCACTCTCCATCCGTCCATTCCCTCCCCCTGTCAACTGCCCACTTATCACGTAGTGGTTGCAAGGTGCACTGCGTGTGTGTCAACAGTGCCTGCGTTAGCCAGTGCACCACATGTGTGCCGTCTCCCATGACATGTAGGCTCTGTATCAGTTGATGCGTGGGCGGCTCCTCAGTGATGTTCCCCCACCGCTGTGTGTACGCCTTAACTATGGAAGCGTGCTGCAAGAACTGCCCCGTTGGAAGACCCGTGTCATCGGCTAGTGTCACGAAAGGTATCAGGGTGCCATCGGCGTATAGGTCAGCCATGGTGTCCACTCCCACGTGTGTCCAGTGTTCCAGTGCCGCCTCCGTGACAACGGATGTGGCCTTGGGTGTGCCCAGGAGTGGGAGTGCCGGGGCATATGGTGTAACGTGTTTCGTTAGTTTCAAGCTCCTGGTGTAGCATTTGACAGCCACGTCCACGTGTAGTTGCGATGTTCTCCTCGTGCACGCTAGGGGGTGGAACAGGGAATGTATCTGAGTGTGTGACAGTATTTCCGTTGCCGTGGCTGTATCCTCTAGATTTTTCCCTGCAAGCCAGGCAGCCACCCATTGTAGTTGAGCAGCTAGATAATAGAGTTCAAGGTTTGGTACTGCGAGGCCACCATCATTAACCGTCGCATACAGTTTTCGCAGAGCCACTCTGGGTCTCCCGGTGTTCCATATCAGGTCTCTGACCATGGTTTCCAGCTCTTTGAAAGTGTGGACCTGGACGTACGTTGGGATGTTAGCGAAGTAATATAGGAGCCTGGGTAGGACAATCATTTTCACCAATGTCACCCTGCTTGGCACATTTAGTGGGAGGGTTTTCCAAAAGGCAATCTGGGATCTTATGGATGTTATAGCGTGTGTCAGGTTGCCGTCTAGGATGTCCGGAGGCGTTCTATAGATATACATTCCCAGATACTTAAACGTGGTGTGGTGCCACGGCAGCCGCTCGCCATTGATTGTTACTGCAGGGTCCGGCGTGTCAGGGGCGAACGCATACACCCCCGATTTGGCCCAGTTAACCTTAAGACCTGACATGTTTTTGAAGGAACGGAAGATATCCAACAGTTCTGTTGGTAATCGGGCGAGGTCTCTGACATACAAGAGTAGGTCGTCCGCATATAGCGAGATGACGTGTACTCCGTCCGCCATTGGGATACCCCAGTGCGTGTCCTTGGCTCGTAATATCTCAGCGAGGGGCTCAATTGCTAGTGAGAAGAGCAGCGGGAACAGCGGGCAGCCCTGCCTGGTGCCGCGCCTGACCCTGATGGCGTTGGATAGCAGCTTGCCCGTGCGAACTCGCACCTCAGGGTGCCTGTACAATAGTCCGACTAGTTCAATGTAGTCGTCCCCTAGCTCGAATTTGCGTAGCACTGACAGCAGATAGGACCATTCGACCGAATCGAAGGCCTTCTCAAGGTCCAGTACTAGGCAACCTGATCGTGGCCATTTCTGCACCGCATATTTCTGTACACGGAATAACCTCCGTATGTTGTGGGAAGTGCATCTAGTGGGCACGAAGCCGTTCTGATCTTTGTGTATCAGGGCGGGAACCAGGGCTGCCAGGCGGCGTGCTAGGGTCGACGCCAGGATCTTATAATCCGTGTTCAGCAGCGCTAGTGGTCTGTACGATCCTAGGAGCATGCCATCTCGGCCTGGTTTCAGAAGAGACACTAGTGTCGCCTCATTTAGAGACGGGGGCAAGGCTGAGTCTTCCAGCGCCGCCGAGTACATCCTGAGGAGTTCTGGGATTAGGATGTCGGAGCAGGCCTTATAATACTCCGCCGGTATCCCATCTGGGCCGGGGGCTTTACCATTCGAGAGGGCGAAGATGGCTTCACGTAGCTCCTCCGCCACCAACGGCGCTCCCAGGTCGTCCCGTTGGTCTCCCGTTAGGACTGGTAATGTGATTTCGGCCAGGTACTCAACGATGGTCTGTTGAGCGGTTAGGAGCCGGGACTCATATAGCGCACTATAGTGTGCTACAAAGGCCTCCTAGATTTTCGCCTGGGTGTATACCACCGGGCCCGCAGCCGGGCGGATCGCTGTCACGGGGGACGAGCGTTCCTCACGTTGTATTAGCCAAACCAACAACTTGCCAGGTTTGTCTCCAGTGTGATGTGTGCGGGCTGAGTGGGCCGTGTAGTTGACATGTTTCAGCCTAGCGATCAGTCTATCGTGTTCTGCCCGAGCTTCTAATAAACCAGTGTTGGCGCCAGTGGCTGCCGCCTGTTCCGCTTGCATCAAACCCGATTCTAAGCGTCTGAGGTCAGTTTCCAATTGCCGTCGGGAGTGGGCTTGGGTGCCCAGACAGTGTCCCCTAAGGACCACCTTAAACGCGTCCCATTCGATTTGTGGTGTCGATGCCGTGCCATTGTTTTCCTCAAAGTAGTGCGCCGTTTGCGCGCTTATGGAGCCTCGAAAAGGGCCATCTAATAGTATATCAGGCTGTAGCCGCCATGTGGGTATCGGGGGCCGTGGTTGTTCCCATGTCAGGTCCAGGAGGTGTGGGTTGTGATCAGAGTGCGTGCGGCCCATGTAGCAGGTGTCCGTGACATGTGGTAGGATCTCTCTGGTAACCATGTACCTATCAAGGCGTACATGCAGTGCGTGAGCCCCCGAGTAGTACGAGTAGTGCCTGGTGTATGGGTTACGGCTACGCCACGCGTCATGTAAATCCCATTGCGTGGACCACGTCTGGAGTGCCTTTGCTGCATGTTGTGCCTGTGAGTTGGGTGGGGGAGGGTGAGAGCGGTCGAGTGCAGGATCAAGCGTGCTGTTGTAGTCTCCCCCGAGCACCCAGGGGACACCATGCCAGGGGGCTAGTGTATGCGACATCTGAGCAAGAAAATCCGCCAGTCCTGTGTTGGGTGCGTAAACTGAGACCAGTACCAGTGGGTTCCCGTCCAGCCTGCCATGGACCGCGACGTACCTCCCCCCGGGGTCTGTGTGTACATTCAATGTTATCCATGGAACGCCCGGCCTGACCCACACCAGCATCCCTTTAGCATAGGACGAGAAGCCTGTGGCATACAACTGTCCACGCCATCTGCGGCGCAGTGTGGGGATTTCTGTGACGTTAAGGTGTGTCTCTTGCAGTAGGGCGATTTGGATGTGGTGGCGTTTGAGGTATGAGTAAATCTGGTAACGGCGTGTCGGTGTGTGTATACCTCTCACGTTCCACGAACATATCTTAATGGTAGACATTACTATGTTTCAACAGTACCCACCACCCAGACCACCCATCCCCTCCCCGTGCACCCCTTGGTTGCTATCGAGCAAGCGGTCCCAGCAATCGTGCAGATACATATGATTACACACCATTTCACCATTGTGATCAAAGGAGGGGGAAATAACATGGCTAGCGGAACATTGAGCCATTGAACATTATGTACAGTCAAAATACCAAAAGGTCGGATGCGAAACGTGCTCCCGTCCATACTCTCTAGGAGAGCAACAAAATCTAAATCTAAGGGGGTGGTCGTGCTATGCGCACAGTGACAGTAGATACAAGTCTAGAAAGTCATTATGTGAGGGCCCGCCTCCTTCCCGGGAAGAACGTGCAAGTCTAAGCCACCCTTGCATGCAGGGAACCTCATGAGTACATGTAGGAAATACCATACTTTACGTGTCCCAATCGGTCCTTCACCAGGCGAGGCCTCTCCACAGCCGTATGTCGTCCGAGCACAGGTGTCCATTGTCACTCACGATCCCCTGCCCTCCGGGGGGGGCCCCTTAGCGTGTATTGACCACACGCCAGACTACCATGAGCATGGGTGTTGTGTGTCGTGGCGCGTGTCTTCCGCTGCCGCAGTGGTGCAAACCTGTCGACGCAGTCCAGCAGGTCCGGCGTAATAGTCTCTGGCAATGACTCTGAGAAGTGCTGATCCTTCTGCGTGGTTAGCTGATGTAGTCCGCCGTTTGCGGAGTAACGTCTGGCCGGGTTCCTGATGTTTGGGAGTCCGGAATGCCATAAGCAGCTTCGTCGTCACTGGGGAGATTTTGCACGTTGCCGTTCGTTGCGTCGTTCTGCGCGGGGGATCCGCTGAGCTCCATCACCAGGCGGAGGGCGTCCTGCTTCTCCTGTCTCGCGGTATCTGCTGGAGGGGGAGCCCTCGTCGTCCCCTGTGTTCCAGACTGTGACCGCCGGCGGGGTCTGCGTCTTCTTCTGTGGCCCCCGAATTGTCGCCGGGGCGTGTAACTCGCAGCCGCCTTGGGGACTGTGTCCACTCCACTGTCCAGCCAGGATTCCACCTCCGCCGGGTCGGTGAAGAAGTGAGTGCTCTCCCCTGCCACCACTCTCAATTTCGCAGGAAACAGCAGAGAGTATTGCAGCCCCATCTGTCGCAGGCGTCTTTTCACCTCGAGGAAGGAGTGTCTCTGCCGCTGCACTTGAACTGTATAGTCCGGAAAGAACATTACAGACGTATTTTCAATCCGGATCTCGTGGAGCTTGCGCGTTTCGCGTAGGATGGAATCCCTGTCGCGGTAGTTCAGTATGCGGAGCAGCATGGGCCGCGGGTCGGAGCCCGTCGCTAGAGGTTTGGTGGGGACCCTGTGGGCACGTTCTATCACGAAATGTGGGGAGAGCGACCCCTCCGGTAGTATATCCTTCAGCCACCGTTCCATGTGCTCCTCTGGGGTCCTCCCTTCCCATTTCTCCGGGACCCCGACCAATCGCACGTTGTTTCTCCGTGCCCTACCTTCCGCATCCTCGGCCCTGTCCTCCAGGAACTCCACCCTGTTCAGTAAGTCCTGGATTTGCTTATGCGATTGGTCGGCCTGAGGCCGAAGCACCTGCATCTCGCCCTCCAGATTTGTGGTGCGTTCCGCCAGTTTTTTGTGGTCCGCTCTCAAGTGAGTCAAGTCTATGACCACGCCATCGATTTTCGCGGCCAGGGAGGTGCGAGTGAGCTGTATCGATTCTTCTAATCTCTCCATCGCAGCCAGCATGGTATCTAGCTTCGCCGTTGTTTGGTCTGGGTCGGTGCTCTTCCCGGGTTTGTCCATCTTGCCCTTTGGGTTTGTGCCGCCTGTCCCAGTTCGGGTTCTAGGCCCGTTAGACATCTGACTCTCAGTGCCGCTTCCGCCCCAGCGGCGCGGTCTGTCCCGGCTACTGCGGTATAGGGGTGGGCGGGTGCGCGTAATTGCGCCTCCGCGACGGTAGTCAGCGGTGTCCCACGTCAGCTATGCCGTGGAGTCCTCGGTGGCACGTGGGGCTGCGCCGGTGGGAGTCCCCCAGTGAAGCTGCTGGTATGGCTGCGTGTCGTGCGGGCTTCCACTCCGCCCACGTGGCGCAGTTAGCGTTATGGGCGTCGCGCCCCCCAGACTGTTGGTGTCCGTGCCCTCTTACCGCTCTTAGGCGACAGGTGAGTGTCCCGGCTCCCGGCGGATAGTTCCAAGCAGTACAGCAAACACGCCGTCAAATCCGATCGGCCACGCTGTTCAAGCCGCCTCCATTCATTCCACTCGGCCCAGCAGTGCCCGTAGCAGTGGTCACCTGGCACTGGGGGCGAGTGGCTGGGCCCTCCCGGCTGGTAGCAGCAAGTCTCCGTGTCTGACGGGTCAGCTCCGCAGTTCCCGCCTCCAGTTCGAGCGATGTCGCTCAGCTCCACGGCGTCTCCCCTTTGGCCAAGTTTCAGGGGGGTGGTGTGCAGTGATTGGGACCCCCAGCCGGGTCGGGCCAGGTCTCGAGCGCCCTCGTTGTGCCTCTGTATAGCGTGCCCGAATTACGAGTAGGCCGCAGCCCTGGGCCCACCGCGCCCGCCGGAGCCCCGGCCTGTCCTGGGCGGCCGCCGAGGGCAGAAGCGACGCGTGCGGCCCGGGCGGGCCGGAATCCTCGGTGCGGTGCGGATGCACCGATCCTCGCCAAAGTCGGTGTGGTGCCCGAGGGTGATGTTCCACAGCTGCGCCGGCGGTTTTCGGCCGGCCAGAGTCGGCTGGTCACCGGATAAGTGCGCCGGGAAGGGGAGCTCGGAGCGGAGCTCTACCCCAAGGCGGCCATTCACGTTGCGTGCATAGCCACGCCCCCAGGATGAACAAATTCATATTGCAAGAAATCTTGAGTCTGCAGAGAGGAATAAAAAATGAACGTGACATCCGGGATGTCAAGGACGTTGCCCATTGTATCCACCGCGGGTGCAAAGCTTTGGAATTTGGTACACTGGCTTTCGTCACTGCCTCCAAGGCAGGATACGGAGAAACAACCAAAATGTGTTTGCCCCAGTACTGGAACTTTCATAGATTCCCATGCTTTTGTATCATTCCCCGTCGTCAGAATGGGAGTCTCGGTAATAACAAAATACCATAGTATTAGGTACAAAAGAGAGAGGAAAGGCCTAGGCCTCATTCCCTTTTGTAGCATATCAGCCTCTTTTTGTAAAAGAGACCAAATATTAGGCATCAGCCAATCAGAAGAGCCTCACCCCTGGAACCTTCCTGAAGGAATCTCAGAGCCTCAGATTTTCTACCGCACGTTGTGCTAGGGAGTCTCCATTGAGCTCTGCTCTATTTTAACTCTTTCAAGTAGATTTCTACAGTTTTTTCTTCAGGATTTCTTCAGTTCTACTTCAGAAATCTCTCCTTTTCATCAGGATGTCTGAAGTTGAGAAAAAGAAAGCTCTTTTCAAGCCCTGTTCCACCTGTGGGAAGAAGAGGCTGTTTGTGGAGGACAAACACAAGGACTGCATTTACTGCCTTTATCCGGATCACAAGGCAGAAGACTGCAAAATTTGCCGCACTCTCTCCACCAAGACCTTGAGAGACTGTGCTGGAAGACTGCTTACATGGCTACAGAGGCAAAAGGAGAGGAAACATGGAGTTTCCAGTGATGAG
The DNA here is from genome assembly GCF_964261635.1 of Lissotriton helveticus. Classification (NCBI taxonomy): domain Eukaryota; kingdom Metazoa; phylum Chordata; class Amphibia; order Caudata; family Salamandridae; genus Lissotriton; species Lissotriton helveticus. The sequence goes on from NC_136067.1 coordinate 103,415,460, forward strand.
GAGGAATCGTCTTCATTTACTTCCTCAAAAAGGTCAGTGAAAAGGGGTAGAGGCTCCCCATCTTCCTCTGTTGAGCGCCCCTCAAAGGCTTCCAAAAAGACCCCCAGAGAGTCTGATAGCCGGGGTTCAGTAAGCTCCCCCCACCACAGTGGGAAGGATAAGGCAGAACTGGTTTCGCCTCCTAAGGGTGAGAAGACAGACCCAGCCTTCAAGAAACCCTCCTCACATTCTTCAGAGAGGAGTTCTAAGTCCTCTACGACGAAGACATCGTCGACGGTGGGTCCGTCGACGAAGAAAACAAAACCCAAAATTCAATTGGTCCCGTCGACGGGCTGGTCAGCGGGAGAATCGTCGACGAAAGCTTCGTCGTCGTCGTCGGTGAAGGTAGCGCCGACGGCAGCGTCGACGAAAGGTACGACGACGACATCGTCGACGAAGACGTCGTCGACGGCTTCATTAACATCGTCGACGAGGAAACCATCATCGTCGACGGCAGTGACGACGACGGCGTCGTCGACGGTATCGACGACGGTGGTGTCGTCGACGAGTGCATCGACGACGACAACAATATCTACAACGTCGGCGGGCTCGTCGACGGTGGTGTCGACGACGACATCTGTGATTCCAATATCGTCGACGAAAATATCTCCGGCGTCGACGGAACCATCGACGATACTGGCTACGGAGAGACGAGTGACGATTTCCTTAACGAGGATCACTCCGGAAATGACATCCCCGGGAAAGGTGACCACTTTACCGCCAACTTTGTTGTTGGACCAGGAAGGATCTGAGGAAGACGGACAGGATGCTTATGACTATGCCAGTAGCCCGTCTCAGCTACTGATTAAGAGTCAAGAGACAGATTCGGATGGGGCATATGACCGAGGAGAAGGAGAATATCATCAAGTGGCCCACTCTAGGGGCTATGTGCCACAGGAGATGGTTTTGGTACCTACAACATTCCTGCATGACCTCCACAAGATGCTGCAGGACTATAAGTCGAAAGCGGAAAGACCAACACCACGTAGGTCTGCCCCTTCGACACCAGTCAGAAACCCCTCATCTGTAGTCCCTTTGGTACTTCCGGCACGGACGCCACCTCAGCCTCAGCGGCCGATACCTCAGGCTCCGTCAGAGCCAGCCGATGACCCGGAGGGGGATGATGATGATGAATCATCTGATGGTAACCAAGACTCGGATCATGATAGGGATGAATATGATGACTACATCATCCCAGACCAAGCTTCACCTCATCAGGACTTGGTAGATTCGCCTCCTGCTGACATCGGCAGTTTTCACCAGCTGATGGAACGTGCAGCGGGAAGATTTAAGCTGGCAATGCCCGCGGAAACCACAGAATGTTTCTTATATGACTTCAAAGAAACACACCGCAAAACAACAAGATCGATTCCAATTGTGGATCATTTGTGGGATGAAGGTTTGAAAGCTATGAAAAACCCAGCGACGGTGGTCCCTGTGCTACCGCGTCTGGATAAGAAGTATAAAGCACCAGATGATGGACCGGCAGCGCTAATTGGCCATCCAAAACCTGACTCTGTCATCTCACAGGCAGCACAGAGGAAGTCGCGGAACCCCTCTGCTCCATTAACGGCCCCTCCTGATAAGGATGGGCGACGACTTGATAACACGGGCAAACGGTTTTCATCGATGGCTAGCCTACTAATACGTGCCTCCAATGCTTTGGCGATATTAGGACGATATGATCGCCAATTATGGTGCGATGTAGCCCCATATCTGGAACTCCTTCCACCGGAGTCACTGGCGGAAGCGAAGAAGACTTTACAGGAGGATGAGGCGGTCTCCATGGAAATTATAGACTGTGCCATGGACATTGCGACAACGTCCTTTCGGGCGTTAGCAGGAGCGGCAGTGTTAAGACGCCAAGGGTGGCTGAAGGCGACTTGGTTTAGACCGGAAATTCAGAACAAGGTCCTTCATCTGCCCTTCGATGGCGAAGCCCTATTCGGGAAGTTAATAGATGATACTCTTCAAGAGATCAAAAAAGACACAGAAACAGCCAGGTCTCTAGGTACCCTCCAGTATCGCAAATCTCCATTCAGAGGTTCGAGAGGCAGAGGAGGTGGTTATAGAGGTTCATGCCAACAACATCAACAACGCTATTCTTCGAACAGCTCAGGATACCAGCTAAATCGCCAGTCATACCAGCAAAGGCAAGGCCAATCTTCGGGTTATTCGAGTCCTTACAATAAGGGCAAGCAGGCTGCCCGTGGACGGGACACGTCCAAGCGCCAATAGCGGCCTCCTGGCTCTGCCTACTGTTCCCTCCTCCAAGAAATCACCAGTTGGAGGCAGGGTGTCAAAATTCCTTCAAAATTGGTCCAAACTAACATCGGACCGTTGGGTGATCAACATCATAAGGCGAGGACATACTTTGGAATTTATGGAAGTCCCTCCACCCAGGCCCCGGCAGCCGTTCCATCAAAACATCTGCGTCTCCTAAGGCTCGAAGTACAACACATGCTCCGCAAAGGGGTGATAGAGCCGGTCCCCTCCAAACAACAGGGCCAAGGTTTCTATTCCAGGTTCTTCCTGGTGAGAAAGACGCTGGAGAAATGGCGCCCCATCTTAGACCTCAGGGAGCTAAATACCTATCTCGTCTCCCTATCCTTCCGGATGGTATCCCTACAGGATATATTGAAGATGATCAGCCCGGGGGATTTCATGGCCACGCTCGATCTGGAGGACGCGTACTTCCATGTCCCGATTCACCCAGCACACAGAAGGTTCCTACGCTTCACAGTAGCCAAGAGCCATTTTCAGTTCAGGGTTCTGCCGTTCGGACTTCGCTCTGCCCCATGGATTTTCACGAAGGTGCTGGCACCGGTGGCGGCATTTCTGCGAAGAAGCCACTTCCAGGTCTTCCCTTATCTGGACGACTGGTTACTGAAGGCCCCGTCCAGAAGGTTAGCGCAGGACGCTGTGCAGGCTTGCACCAATCTGTTCCAGAATCTGGGGCTCACTTTGAACAGAGAAAAATCCGCGCTGATGCCCTCGAGAAGAGCACGGTTCCTAGGAGCAGTGTTAGATTCAAAGCTCTCGAGGGCGTTTCCTACTCAAGAGAGGATAGAGAAACTACAACGTTTGGCACGAAACCTTCGGGTAAAAAGGTGTCTTTCTGTACGCAGTTACAAGTCGCTGCTAGGGGTGATGTCATCATGTATCCCCTTAATTCCGCACTGCAGGCTTCGGATGCGTCCCCTGCAGGAACAACTGGACCTCCAATGGAAACAAGTGCACGGATCGTTCGAGGACAAGGTGGTTGTCACTCGGGAGATGAAGGAGGCAATGATTTGGTGGTCACATCAAGACAATTTGTGCCAAGGTCTATCCTTCGCAAGCGTACCATCGCCTCAAATACTAACGACGGATGCGTCATTGGAGGGATGGGGATCAGTGATGCAGGATCTGCAGGTCAGCGGCCATTGGTCTCCTCGCGAGCAAAAACTGCATATCAATCTGTTGGAGCTGAGAGCGATCAGGCTAGCTCTTCAAGCTTTTCTTCCGCGACTCCAGGGTTCACAAGTGCTCATCAGAACGGACAACACCACAGCTATGCATTATGTGAACAAGGAGGGAGGAACGAGATCACTCCTCTTGTCGCGGGAAGCTCAACAGATATGGGAATGGTCAATTCTTCAGAGAATTTCACTAAAGGCGGAGCACTTACCAGGAGTGCTGAACGAAGGCGCCGACAGACTGAGCAGGTTATCCTCAGTCAGTCACGAGTGGGAACTAAAACAACAGGTTCTGGATCGACTATTTCAGACATGGGGCACACCGGAGGTGGACCTTTTTGCAACGCCAATCAACAAGAAATGCTGGTCATACGCCAGCAGGTTCCACCATCAAGGCTCATTGGGCAATGCCCTGTCGTTAGCCTGGACAGGGAGGTTTCTCTATGCGTTTCCGCCAATTCCCCTGATTCCACGCCTCATCAGGAAGATGAAAACGGAACCATGCAAAATAATCCTGATAGCTCCAGCATGGTCGCGACAATTTTGGTACATAGAACTACATCTGCTGTCGCTAGTCCCTCCATTGCGGCTGGAGGAGGTTCCGGATCTTCTGACCATGTCCGAAGGACAGGTTTGGCATCCAGACCCAAGATCATTACACCTGACTGCATGGTTCCTGACCAGCGAGAATTCATGAATGTCCCTCTTTCCAAGGAGATCAAGGACATCCTTTCCCAGGCAAGAGCACCTTCAACAAACAAGACATACAGATTAAAATGGAAAATGTTTTGTATTTGGTGTAAGAAGGAAAAGGTTGATCCTTTTACGTCAAAACCTCATCAGATCTTGCCTTACCTACTCTCACTAGCAAAGTCTAATCTGACCCATTCTACGATCAAGGTCCATTTGGCGGCAATTTCCAGATTCAGGAGAGCTGACTCTGGTCCTTCATTGTGGTCGTCAAGAATTGTCAAGCAATTCCTCAAAGGTCTGTTCAGGGTCTATCCACCAGTGAGACCTCCTCCTCCAACTTGGCATTTGAACTTGGTCCTGGCTCAACTGATGAAGGAACCATTTGAGCCAATTCACCGCTCAGACCTGAAATATTTGTCATGGAAATTGGCCCTACTCTTAGCCCTGACATCGGCTAGGCGAGTGGGAGAGTTGCAGGCCCTTACTATCCAGGAGCCGTTTTTACAGTTCAAGAAGAACACGGTCATCTTGCGGACGAACCCAAGATTCATTCCTAAAGTTCCTACAGACTTTCACTTGAACGAACCAGTAATTCTAAAGACATTTTTTCCTAACCCAGTCACTCCAGCGGAGAAGTCATTGCACACTCTGGATTTACAACGATGTCTTAAATTTTACTTGGACCGTACCAAGGAATTTAGAAAGACTTCGCAATTGTTCATCGCCTTTGGTGGTCCAAGCAAAGGTCTCCCTCTGTCCAAACAGGGGATCTCCAGATGGATTTCAAGTGCTATTCTGCATTGCCACAACATAGCAGGAAAACCTCTGGTGGGCAGGATACGTGCTCACTCAACGAGATCAGTGGCATCCTCAACGGCCCTCTTTGCGGGGGTGCCTGTAAAAGACATTTGCAGGGCTGCTACCTGGAGCAGCGTGCACACTTTCACTAAGCATTACTGCTTAGAGTCATTGCAGCAGGATGGTGCAGCAGTGGGCCAGGCTGTCCTGAGGAACCTCTTCAAGTGATTGGTGAGCTTTCCTTTCTATCCCACCTTCCAGTGGTAACACATTTTGTGATTTCATTTGTGATGATATACAGTACTTATTTACAAAATGTGTTTATGATGCTTTACTGCTTGCTATTCTGATACAAAAGCATGGGAATCTATGAAAGTTCCAATACTGGGGCAAGAAAACAAGTTACTTACCTGTAACTTTGGTTCCCCAGTATTGGTAACTTTCATAGATTCCCATGCGCCCACCCACCTCTCCGGGGAAAGCTCAGCCTTCAGCAAGTAGGGTGTCTAGCACACAACGGCTACGAAAATCTGAGGCTCTGAGATTCCTTCAGGAAGGTTCCAGGGGTGAGGCTCTTCTGATTGGCTGATGCCTAATATTTGGTCTCTTTTACAAAAAGACGCTGATATGCTACTAAAGGGAATGAGGCCTAGGCCTTTCCTCTCTCTTTTGTACCTAATACTATGGTATTTTGTTATTACCGAGACTCCCATTCCGACGACCGGGAATGATACAAAAGCATGGGAATCTATGAAAGTTACCAATACTGGGAAACCAAAGTTACAGGTAAGTAACTTGTTTTCTTTCCCTGCGACAGTGCACGTTACTTAAGAATCACTACTTGCACTGCGGTCAAAACTTTTTCCACCGTGGAAAACCACAACTCAGTCGAAGTGTACAAGTGTGACTTCTAATCAAGCAATAGGGACTGTGTCGCCCTCATTTAAAGTGAGGTACGTGAAACCTACCACCCCTGGCACGATTCTTATCACCAGGTTGGTGTGGTTATCACGAGTCAACAAGAATTTAGATTCTAGAAGATCAGCCTGCAATGACTGCAAGATGGCTGAATGTTCAGGCAGCCAGCACGATTTGGAGAAAGTAGGTTGTATCAAGACGTAAAGTGGCTTGATACGCTGGGCATAATCAGGAATGTAGGTACGCCCGAAATTCAAAAAGCCCAGCAAAGATTGTAGTTTCTTCAGTGTTGTGGGAGCTCGAAAAAGTGCGCATTTCTCCAGGAAGTGAGGAGCTAAACCTCGAACTTCATTGTTGAGCTGGTAACCCAGGAACAACACTGTGTACTCTGCAATGTGACTTTTTGCAAAGTTTAATTTGTAACCGAAGTCCGCAAACTGACAAATTATGCGGTCAGCGCGACACAGATGCGGCCATAATATGCCGTCTGTGAGCTAGATGTCATCCACATAGGAACAAGTATCTGGGTCGAGTCTCTCTAAGAGAGAGACTATGCGGGCAGCAATTACGCCTGGACTGTTCTTATAGCCCATATCCAAATTGCGAAAGTGGCCTTGTTTGCCACCACTTGTAAAAGCTGTCCATTGGCTACTAATAGAGGACAGGTTATGAGTGAAAAAGCCATTGGATATGTCAAGTGTAGTTTTAAACCTTTTACGCACGAGACTATCCACGAGAGCGGAACTGTGAGTATTTTGGACCTCACACATACGAAAATGTGAATTTAAGTGGCGGTAATGCAACACCAAACGGTATGAGCCGTCCAGCTTCGTCACAGTAAAAAGATGGTTAGTCATCGGAGACACACACATTTCAATTACACCTTGATATTCCAATTGTTCAAGGATTTCTGCTACGGGAGCTTTTGCTTCACGTCGCATGGGGTATTGGGGTTGAGGCTGTGGCATAGACCGTAAGGGAATTTCATGTCTGGGGGAGAATTTATCCCAGCCACAATGAGTGCGGTATAAAGCTGGCGCAAGCGCCTTAGCACAATTTTCTGCAAAACGTAGAGCCTGCTCCTTCGAGACAGTGTGCGCGAAACTGGGGAGGATCACCTCCTCCCCTTGTGGAGCGGCTAAGACAAAAGGTGGGGGCCAGTCGACCTCCGTCAGTAAAATGTCATAAGTTGTAGTCAGATTTCCTAAAAAAAAAACTTTTATAGTACGCTGTATGTCATCTTCAATGAAAAGATCAATTTCAAAAAGCCTGTCAGGGGGAGCCACTCTAGTGTCAGCTGTCTCTAATACAACGAAGGTGTCAGTCGCTGTTACCTTCAGTAGTGAACTCAGCGCCTCTCGCACTATGGTAATCTCCGCTGCGCTATCCAACAGCGTCAGTGCCCTTGTCAGATTCCGAAGCTGCGTTCTCACTATCTGTGGCATATTTTGCTGTAAAAGCAGCAACTTTTTTCTTTTGAAACTGAGGCCTTTGACGTGGTTGGTCCTGCTTGCCTTTTCCGTCAGCCTTATGATGCTGCTCACGGCTATGTTGGGCACCTTGTCCTCTGCTGCCGCCTCCTCCCCCGGTGGGCGAGACCGATGATTCCTGCAAGGAATGAGGAGAAAGTTGTTCAGGAACCTGAAATCTATCAGGTGACTTAATTGTAGTGCGGTCGCGCAACTCATAAGTTCGCTCAGTAGAGGCAGGTGTAGGTAAACCAGGACGGGACCCCTGTTTCTGTTGCTCTTTCACCTGTTTTTTATTCTTAATCCAATGTTGTTTCGGGAACTTTCTGGCGATCATCCTTATCAGAAGACGCGTGTTGAGTTTGCTGCTGTGTTTGTTTTTTAGCAAAAGGCTTAACACCTAAACTATTACGGCCAATGGTCTTATAAGCCTCCGTAATAATTCTCTGTATCTGACGGGGTTTGTCGGCATCAGGGACATCGCGCAAAGCATTAGACACTTGGAAGCTTACCGCATCTCCCTTAACATTAGCAAGGACGAGATCACGAACAATGTCAAACGCTCCCACGAGACGCATTCCTAACTCGGCAGCTGCCTCCGGCTCGTGTTCATCTTGTACACGTTTAATGACGGAGGGTAGGACAGCCATTGATGGGGTGCCAAAGCACCTAGTATAGACTGCAGCAGAAATCACACCCCAAGTGGTACAGTCATTTATGTCCGGCACTAAGTCTTTCTGCAAACTAATGGTAAGGATCCTGTGTTTCTCCACAGAAGTGGTATTCGGGAATACTGCCTCCAGTTGGTCACATTTCTCGGCAAGCCAGAAACGCATTTCATCCTTATCTTGGGGACGCCTGCCCATAACCGCATTAACCATAACGGGACTAAGCTTCAGCCCGTTTGGCCCAACTGGATGCGCCGCACCACCCAGGGCCCCACCCGGAAAGTTGCGGGAAATGTAATGAACCAGACCCCTTATCACTGACACCGCAGAGGCATAAAGGGTTCTTAATTCAGGAGCCGTACAACGTGACACATTAGGGTGCGGAGTATAACAAGCTAAAACAGGCCAAGAAGCGCTTGTAATTGACAGCGGTCCCATTCTGACCGCCGCCAAACAGTGGGGAAGGGCGCCATTAAACCAAACGGCATGCTGCCAAACAGAAATCGGACCTTCCTGTGTCCGATACGGAGCGTACTCTGCAGGCATGTCAGCCGGACTATAAGTGTGAAAGACACCAGTATTAGCATCCACTGCAGGAAACGTGACCCATGAGTAGAACAACTTAAACGGGTACGCAGCATCAGCAGATACAACAAAAACCACTGCCATGCCTTGCAAAGAGACTTGGAAATCCTGCAAATGATTGCGCACAGCCAATCTGCTGTGTACTGGGATATCAACGGCAGTCATATCGACACAGTGTAAAATTTGTACAATGCAATATAAAAGCACAACTGGGTAGTAATTCAATAGAAAACCATTTTATATTATCAAGCTTGAAGAGACCTATGTAACTATAGGTAGGTTTATCCGTCACCACTGTCAACCGGAAGCAATAGTGATGGGGTCGTGGACTGATATAAGCACTACACGAGAGTCTCACAATAAGACCACACTCGTTGGTGGCGCCATGTTGCAAGGATCCTGCTCATACACAAAACTGTGCACAGAGACCTAGGACATCAGTGAATTGTGGTGTACTAGAAACTCACCTCAGTACCTAGAAAAACCCCAACCAGCTAGCATCAGTGTCACATTAGCTCTTCGTCCTATGGCAAAGCAACCAATGATTAGACAACCTAGAACATGCGACTTAGTACAAACTCAGGAATGGTGGGAAGTAAGAACACTCTTTCGTTATACTCTCATACCAGTCCACAGCAGGAGTAAAGAAGAGACACGGTAAGGTTAAAATATTTATTTTAACGACGTGATCTCAGGTGCAGTATCTTAGCCAACATAAGCAGACATATGATTAGAAATAATATGGTCAGCATTGTTATAATTCCATAAAATACAAAAGGAGAAATCATATTACAATGATGGTGAAAACAGGTCTTATAGCGCCTAGTTTTAACACCCTTCCTATATAGGAACGATGTTTATAGACTAAAGAAGGTCTGTTAGGCTTCTTTGTGGGACCCCATTATCTTTCCGCTCAGTAAGAGTAAATCACATCTGGAGCAGCAAAAGCTCTCTGCATCCCTGGAAACGGAAAATGTTCCAAGTGTCTGAAATCATGGCAAATTTGCGATAATAAGGGCGCTAGAATATCAGTTGCCTCACAGCTGCCAAATTGTTGTGTCTAAAAGCGCTACTCGATCATGTCGAACAACATCTACCCTGTTATGATAACCTTGATGGCTTCAGCACTCACTGTGCAGACTAGGGGCACGATGTAAGTCTAGAGATGTCGAAAACAAACCCTTTCTCATGTGTAGACCTTCACGAAGCCTAACTTACAAAAACAGTTATATGCAGTGTCGTGTGGAAAAGCAGCAAAAGGTAAAATGGCGTTTAAACTTCTAATAAGCCATGCTAACATGACATGCATGCAAAGCAGGCCTTAGGCCACACTACAGTACATGAACCTCAGACATGTCAACTTGGGAAGAGAGGGCAAGTTTACAGTGGGTTGCTAGATCTACTGTGTTGATATCTCTGAGGTCCCTTTTCTAAATCATCGATTTCGTTGATTGACCCTTCCTTAGAGACACCACCAAGTTGATATGGAAGAAGATGCTTTGGTGGTTGGACTAATCACAAGGGGTGATGGTATCCATTGTGATGGGTTGTTCAGCACCCAGATACCCCTTCAGGGGTGATTTGTGCGCTATTCAAGTACTGGATTTACATGATGAGGTCCAGAGTTTCTCCTTTATTATGGGTTGGTCGGTCACAATGTTGAATCAGCTTGTGATCACTCAAGAAAGATTTGAAGCATGTTACAGCCTGGTCATTAGGGTTAGACCAGTGGAGGATGAAATCACCGAGATAGATGTGGGACAGGGCAGAATCAACATTGCCAGAGATGATTTCCATTAATTGTTCGATGAAGGGGAGGTTATCCCCAGGGGGGTGATAGAATGTGTGTACTTTGCAGACTGGATGATTGTTATTGGAGATGTTGAGACAAAGGTATTCGCATGTTGATGGCGTAGAAGACTCCGAGAGGGAGACCTGCGACCTTGCTCCGATGTATACAAGCGAAGCCGCCTCCTAGTTTCAAAGCTCTGTCTAGATTAATTATGTCGTGGGTTGGGGGCACTAGGAGGTCTAGGATAGGAGTGGAAGAGGGGTTGATCCAAGTTTCAGTGAGGATGATGATGTCTATCTCATTGTGTTGGATGAGGTTGACGATATCAGAGGCATGTTTGCTGGCTGACCTACAGTTGAGTAGTATGCATTTAAGTTGTACTGGTGTAAGGGGGGGAGGAGTCTGTATGATGTTCACTTTCATGAGGTTGTCGTTGTTTATGACTCTAAGGTTGTGGGGGGGTTCTCTGTTCGGGTTTGGGTGAATGGCTTGGATTTTCCCCATAGGACTCTTGTTGGAGTCTAGGATAAGCGAGTAAGAGTTGAGCAAGTCATCGATATCGTTGAGAGCGAGATAGGCCAACGAACTTCTGGGTTAGGCGGGTGCGTTAGGTAGGGGTACAGTTTTAGAGCTAGAGAGGGGAGAGATTTGGTTAAGGCGAGCTCTAACGCTAGCACTAGCAGGGGCTCTGGGCAGATTCGTACGGGAAAGGAAGGAGCTTAACCGGGGAGATGTTCTGATGAGAGGACTTTTAGATCATGAAGTTTGGCTGTGAGAAGGTGCAGCTGGAGGGGCAAATCATCCAGGCGTGCCACCACCAGGTCAAGGTGCTGGGGAAGGGGTAGAAGTTGTGTGGGGAGAACTGGCGGGAGGAAGAATCTCGTTGAGTGCCAGATGGGTCAGTGGCGGTATTGAAAGGTTCAAGAGGATGGAGTTGGTCCAGGCGTGCCACCAAGTCTGGGTGCTGAGGGAGGTGTAGAAGTTGTGTGGGGAAAACTGGCGGGAGGGAAGGGTCTTGTTGACTGCCAGATGGGTCAGTGGCGATATTGAGAGGTTCCCGAGGGGGGAGTTGGTCACTGAGGATTTGCGGTGTTCCAGGGAGCCTTGGTAGAGTGGTTGGTAATGGTGTGAGGGTTACTGGCAGTGCAAAGGGTAGAGCATTCGACCCGCCACCTTGCATGGCCGAGGGTCGATAGGGCAAGGAGGGAGGTGTATCCGAAGGGAAACTGGGAACAGCGCTGTGGGGTAACCTTGTGGATGCTAGCGCTAGGTCTTGGCGCAAAGGGGTTGTATTGTTAGCTAATGAGTTTTTAATCTTCATAAAGAGTTTGTCAAACTGTTCTAGGTTTCGATCCAAGGCTTGAGTGAGAACGATCCCGTTGTTGTAAATGGTAATGGTGAGATCGGCTTTGAAGATAGGAGAGGAAGTAATGGAAAGACTGAAAGATGAGGTGTTTTCTTTACCTGTTTGACCTGAAATTAGGATATCAGGGGTTTCCTCCATTCGGCTCTTCTGTTTGTGAAAAATATTAGGTTGTTCAGGAGGTTGCCATTGGATGGACAGAAATAGGTGTCAAATATAAGCAGTTCCGGGTGACCTTTGATTATATTGTGTTTGAATTTCTTAGCAGCATTTTTAGTAAGGTTAGGAGAATAAGTAATCTTAAAGGCAATGAAACCAATTTGAGAAAGTGAGCCTTCAGTAGGACTGGTAAAAGATGTAGCCATGGTGGGTTGGAGGGCAGAATGCTAGGAGAGGGTGAGTTCTTGGGTCAATACTAGTCACTGTTAGACATGGGATCTCTGGTTGGCTAAGGCTTTCGCCAAAGCCAGGCAGAGACCACCACTCTAGTTAGGACAAGGGAGTTACACGCCAAAGATAACCCCTGCTCACCCCCTTGGTAGCTTGGCACGAGCAGTCAGGCTTATCCCAGAGGCTATGTGTAAAGTATTTGCGCACGCACACAGCAACAACATCCCCGGCACACCGGTTATATCAAAAACAGCCTTTGTATTCTCATATCACATTAGAATATTATTCACATAATATACATCGTGACACCTGGCAAAAGGTCATATTTACAAGTGATTATTTACACCTGGCAGGGCCCACTGGACCACTGTCAGAGCCATCACATAGCGAACTTAGTAAAAGTAAGATATATCATAAACGTACAACCAATACTCCCTGGTAACCACTGTACTCCGCATCATCCTGTAACATAAACCACATTATGCACAGTATCACATTAGGCGCGAATTACATTTTGCACCAACCTCATCAGCATAAACACATTATGCAATCATCTCATAAGTCTAAATGCATTAGCCCTAACCTCCTAAGCATACTCACATGAGGGGTCAAATTCACAGTAGGAAATAATCTCACTGACATAATCACAGTATGCAAATAACCTCATCTCCAAATGCATTTAGAGGCATGAGTCATGGTAGGAATCACATTTCCTAATATCTCATAACTCACTGACCCCCTGGGGATGTATGACGTTACAACGCATACTTTTACATCGCATGCCTTTACAACGCGGTATTTACAACGAATACCTTTACAACGCATAGTGCTTTGGGGCGCTGGATAGTGAATAGTTTAATTTACTATTCCAACTCCAGTCCCCGTGGACACTAGGGAAGGTGTTGGACAGTAAATTAAACTTATTCCCTATCCTAGAGCGCCCCCCAGTGCAATGCGTTGTAATGGTTTGCGTTGTAAAAGTTGCGTCGTAAAGGCACTGCGTGGTAAAAGTTGCGTTGTAAAGGGTGTTTCCCCCCCCCCTGGTCAACTGGCCTTCTCTAAGGGGCTTAAATGCCCTGTGTCCAGAATGTCAGGCTGCTGCCTATGCAGCGGAATCCACAGTGTGCCATTGCGCTGGGGCCAAGTAGTGCATCTCACTCCACTCTCTCATAATGCCCCCAAAGAACTGTGGCCTAACCGTTGCAGCTGGCACTAAGTGCTGCGCAGCTGTGGGTCAAGTGAAGGCCCTGGCACCACTGTGCCTCCTGTCCCACTCAGGGACTCTGACTCAATTGTGCCCAATTTGTGGCACCTGCCCGCGCTGGTGCAGCGCAGCTGTGGCACTTTCCATAAAGGGGGGCCCGGCACTTCTGTGCCCTCTGGACCCCCATGGGGCTGTACAAACATGCCTCCCATCGTTGGGGCGGCCCGCTCTCTGGCGGGACCGCCCATGCACCGACAATGTGCCTCGATATGTCCCCAAATCACCGGGGCCCTGTGGGGCTCTTTTACTCACACCAGAAAGTGCCCCCAAGCGTTGGATTGACCCACTGCCAGACGGGGCTGCTCAAACTCTGTGCCTCTGTCGGCACCACACAACTCGAGCCCCTTACTCACCGGGACTCACTTTTGCCGCTCTGGGTCTCCTCTCCTCGCTCGAACCTCTGCTCTCCTCTTTGCGGCACTCTCAAGCGAGAGGAGCTCCCGATGCAAGCGATCCCAATCCCAAGCGAGATGAGCTCCTGATGCAAGCTCCTCACCAGTTGGCCATCTTAAGAGACGAGAGGGTTTGAGATTGGACTGTCATAAATGTATGTTGTTTAACTGCTGCAGAATGTCAATAAAAACAAAGTTAAACTTAAAAAAGCCATTAAAAGGCAAGCACATATATAAAACATATTTTTTAAACAGAAAAAGATAAACGTAAAATTCTTGGGGTACCTATTCAGCACCCACATAAGTTAACACATATATAAAAACAATTAACATTCAGAATGCAAGAATGAGACTTGCATACAAAGCAAGACTGACAAGGTAGTCCACTAAATCAAAGCACCCTACCTAGCAGCTTAATCAAGCACAGCACCAGAAGAGCTTACAAAGCCAGAACATTCATGTTGCTTCTGATCCTTAATGCATGCCAGACAATACTTATAACTACAGGACATGTAAGCTGTGAGTCCAAATACTGTAAGAAATGGAGGCTTAACCTAGGAGATCGAAGATTAGTCTTACGCAGTAAAGGACGTAAAAAAATGCACCCTTGGTGTAATATAGAAACTTTAGAAAAACATAAAATGGATTAGGGATTGCTGGGTAGTGTTATCACAGGGACAGTTGGGCAGAATGGAAAACCAATTGCCCTGCTGAGGAGAAGCTGCCAGGGAAGAATGGAAAAACAATTGCCCTGCGGAGGAGAAGCTGCCAGGAAGTGATTTGTGCACAATCTGAAACATGTTAAATAAAATCTATGTTCAGAATTAGGGATCCAAAATAAATAGGGTTCTGTCCCTTCGGTGGTTATAATATCTATATAGCGGCTGACTGTGTCCATTGCCTGAGCCTTAAGTGGTACTTATATGCCTCCAATGGTTATAAAAATAAAAAAAAAGATTATTAATTTTATTTGGGGAATTAAATAAATTGGGATCTCCAAGTTCGGTGAATGTTCTTTTAATATAAGCTAACCAAGGGATCGAATTCCTAAAATCTAGTCTGGCACAATCCGTAAGAACTTGGCGTGAAAATTTACTTTGCAGAGAATTCCAGATCTTTAGCCACAGGAGAAGTGGTGCAACGTTTACAATATCATTGATATAAGAAAGACCTAGGGCCCGATGTAGGTCACCAAATACCGGTCGGTAACGGCCGAATTCGGCCGTTACCGACCGGTATTTGGTGATTGAGATGTCGGGGCTATTATTTTACAGATTCGGTAACTTTACCTAATCGGTAAATTTACCGATTCTGTAAAATACCGAATCGGTAATTTTACAGATTCGGTAAATCCCAGATGTAGGTAGCACTGTTTACAGTGCTACAGGCCTTCAGAATTCGGTATTTTATCACCCAATACAATTGGGTGGTAAAATACCGAATTCAGGTGCTCATGCACATCTGTGCATGTACACCTGTGCCATGTGACACACAGACATGCCCTTAGGGCATGTATGTGTGCCACATGACACACAAGCCTGGAATTGGGGTGCTACAGGGTGTCAAAGTAACACCCCGTTCACCCTTGCAGGATTCGGTATTTACCGAATCGGTAAATACCGATTCGGTATTTCCCATTGATTCCTATGGGCTTCAAGGCCCATAGGAATCAATGGGAAATAGCGATTCGGTATTTACCGATTCGGTAAATACCGAATCGTACAGAATCGGTAATTTATTACCTACATCTGCCTGCTTCCGATTTACAGACTCTTAAATACCGAATCGGTATGATTCGGTATTTAAGAGTCGGTAAATCGGAATTACCTACATCGGGCCCCAGGTTCTGTGTGAGTAATAAAATTTGTGGTGCTTTTCGGGATTGCTAAAAGCCTACCAAGAAATTTGTTTTCAACAGTTTGCAGACACCCTGAGTCTTCAAATACTCAGACGCCAGCCCAGTATGTGCCCAGAGAAGAAAACAAGTTACTTACCTGTAACTTTGGTTCCCCACTATTGGTAACTTTCATAGATTCCCATGCTTTTGTATCATTCCCCGTTGTCGGAATGGGAGTCTCGGTAATAACAAAATATCATAGTATTAGGTACAAAAGAGAGAGGAAAGGCCTAGGCCTCATTCCCTTTTGTAGCATATCAGCCTCTTTTTGTAAAAGAGACCAAATATTAGGCATCAGCCAATCAGAAGAGCCTCACCCCTGGAACCTTCCTTAAGGAATCTCAGAGCCTCAGATTTTCGTAGCCGTTGTGTGCTAGACACCCTACTTGCTGAAGGCTGAGCTTTCCCCGGGGAGGTGGGTGGGCGCATGGGAATCTATGAAAGTTACCAATACTGGGGAACCAAAGTTACAGGTAAGTAACTTGTTTTCTTGCCCCAGTATTGGAACTTTCATAGATTCCCATGCTTTTGTATCAGAATAGCAAGCAGTAAAGCATCATAAACACATTTTGTAAATAAGTACTGTATATCATCACAAATGAAATCACAAAAT
Organism: Lissotriton helveticus; assembly: GCF_964261635.1. Lineage (NCBI taxonomy): Eukaryota > Metazoa > Chordata > Amphibia > Caudata > Salamandridae > Lissotriton > Lissotriton helveticus. Next base: position 103,431,799 of record NC_136067.1, read on the forward strand.
GTGTTACCACTGGAAGGTGGGATAGAAAGGAAAGCTCACCAATCACTTGAAGAGGTTCCTCAGGACAGCCTGGCCCACTGCTGCATCATCCTGCTGCAATGTCTCTAAGCAGTAATGCTTAGTGAAAGTGTGCACGCTGCTCCAGGTAGCAGCCCTGCAAATGTCTTTTACAGGCACCCCCGCAAAGAGGGCCGTTGAGGATGCCACTGATCTCGTTGAGTGAGCACGTATCCTGCCCACCAGAGGTTTTCCTGCTATGTTGTGGCAATGCAGAATAGCACTTGAAATCCATCTGGAGATCCCCTGTTTGGACAGAGGGAGACCTTTGCTTGGACCACCAAAGGCGATGAACAATTGCAAAGTCTTTCTAAATTCCTTGGTACGGTCCAAGTAAAATTTAAGACATCGTTGTAAATCCAGAGTGTGCAATGACTTCTCCGCTGGAGTGACTGGGTTAGGAAAAAATGTCTTTAGAATTACTGGTTCGTTCAAGTGAAAGTCTGTAGGAACTTTAGGAATGAATCTTGGGTTCGTCCGCAAGATGACCGTGTTCTTCTTGAACTGTAAAAACGGCTCCTGGATAGTAAGGGCCTGCAACTCTCCCACTCGCCTAGCCGATGTCAGGGCTAAGAGTAGGGCCAAATTCCATTACAAATATTTCAGGTCTGAGCGGTGAATTGGCTCAAATGGTTCCTTCATCAGTTGAGCCAGGACCAAGTTCAAATGCCAATTAGGAGGAGGAGGTCTCACTGGTGGATAGACCCTGAACAGACCTTTGAGGAATTGCTTGACAATTCTTGACGACCACAATGAAGGACCAGAGTCAGCTCTCCTGAATCTGGAAATTGCCGCCAAATGGACCTTGATCGTAGAATGGGTCAGATTAGACTTTGCTAGCGAGAGTAGGTAAGGCAAGATCTGATGAGGTTTTGACGTAAAAGGATCAACCTTTTCCTTCTTACACCAAATACAAAACCTTTTCCATTTTAATCTGTATGTCTTGTTTGTTGAAGGTGCTCTTGCCTGGGAAAGGATGTCCTTGATCTCCTTGGAAAGAGGGACATTCATGAATTCTCGCTGGTCAGGAGCTATGCAGTCAGGTGTAATGATCTTGGGTCTGGATGCCAAACCTGTCCTTCGTCATAAGAAGTGGGACTGTATCCAGTCCCCAGATATGCACAGCTAATTGCCTCTTGGCCAAACTTTATTCAACCATTATTCCACTTTCTCCATGTAATCCATAATCTCTTCTCACAAGTATTCCCATATTTTGAAAACGGGACCACGAGCTGATTCTGTACGTTATTTTCAAATTTCTACTGTTTAATGGGGTCACTTGGACTTTCACCAAAAACAGGATTGAGACGTAGGTTCAGTAAAGCAGTATTTATTAGATCATATGACCCAATGCATTTCGGGCTGCCACGCCCTTCTTCGGGGGTCACTGTAAGTAATAATAACATGACACAAATTACCAAACTGTTATCACCAATGTACACTTATTATCAACCAGGTGCGACAACATAGCCGATTTATGCGGTGAAAAAAGTAGTCACAAGTACCCCGAGTTGTAACTGGTGTTAAATGAACACCCTCTATCAAAATTGTATTCAAGAGCTCTACCCCCAGTTGCCACCCTTTCCCACTACTCCCTCAACTTGTGCACCCTCATAACCCACCAACGTGCACCCGTTCGGTTATCATGCAACATTGTTCTTTAGTATTATCGGAATAAACAGTCTGTGCATCTTTAACAATATTACGGTCTAACTGTCCACCAGAAATCTATGCAAAGTAAATGCATTTGCGCTCGTGCTGTTGTATTTTAATGATCGGTAACAACCTTTCCACCCCTCTACGTATCAAGCATTTTAATGTCAAACATTTCTAAAGACTTTCAAAAAATGTTTGCAGACATTTAAAAGGACGCGCCGTACATTTATTTTGCCGTCGTCTAACACATCTTGTTGTTCCCACATACCTGCTATTCTGTCATTAAAAGCATGTTCGTTTCCTCAGCCAAACCTATTGCACCCCACCATGCCTCTACCTTTTGAATACCTAATGTGATCTCTGATAGGTTCATAATGTAAAGGAACTCCCGCCTTCCCCCAGTCATTCACTGGTTGCACCTGATGGCTTTCGTTCTACAACTCGGTTTCCCACAGTTCATCTGTGTACTCTCAAAAAAGTCAGAGCCGCATCTTCCCCCCAACTCTAGTTAATTATTCATGACTATTGGTATCCTTTAATTTTCAAACAGTTCTTTGATTGTCCGTTTTAATCTGCTATTTAAGCCCGAACCATGATGTCACTGTTCGTTCGTGGACCCGTTTTTTTTGAACTTTTAATCCTTCTTCTTTGCGGGTGCAGTCCTGGTGTTTGGGCTATAGTTACAATGTGTTTCTTCAAGGCAGGATGCACACCTTCTGTATCCATTATTTTTAACATATTTTTGTTCATCTTTATTCTTGCATGCGTGCAATATACTGTAGTGCCTGCCGTGCCCAACATAGCACTTAGGTACTAACATCATAAGAAGTGGGACTGTGTCCAGTCCCCAGATATGCACAGCTAATTGCCTCTTGGCCAAACTTTATTCAACCATTATTCCACTTTCTCCATGTAATCCATAATCTCTTCTCACAAGTATTCCCATATTTTGAAAACGGGACCACGAGCTGATTCTGTACGTTATTTTCAAATTTCTACTGTTTAATGGGGTCACTTGGACTTTCACCAAAAACAGGATTGAGACGTAGGTTCAGTAAAGCAGTATTTATTAGATCATATGACCCAATGCATTTCGGGCTGCCACGCCCTTCTTCGGGGGTCACTGTAAGTAATAATAACATGACACAAATTACCAAACTGTTATCACCAATGTACACTTATTATCAACCAGGTGCGACAACATAGCCGATTTATGCGGTGAAAAAAGTAGTCACAAGTACCCCGAGTTGTAACTGGTGTTAAATGAACACCCTCTATCAAAATTGTATTCAAGAGCTCTACCCCCAGTTGCCACCCTTTCCCACTACTCCCTCAACTTGTGCACCCTCATAACCCACCAACGTGCACCCGTTCGGTTATCATGCAACATTGTTCTTTAGTATTATCGGAATAAACAGTCTGTGCATCTTTAACAATATTACGGTCTAACTGTCCACCAGAAATCTATGCAAAGTAAATGCATTTGCGCTCGTGCTGTTGTATTTTAATGATCGGTAACAACCTAACAAGAGGGGTGGAAAGGTTGTTACCGATCATTAAAATACAACAGCACGAGCGCAAATGCATTTACTTTGCATAGATTTCTGGTCGACAGTTAGACCGTAATATTGTTAAAGATGCACAGACTGTTTATTCCGATAATACTAAAGAACAATGTTGCATGATAACCGAACGGGTGCACGTTGGTGGGTTATGAGGGTGCACAAGTTGAGGGAGTAGTGGGAAAGGGTGGCAACTGGGGGTAGAGCTCTTGAATACAATTTTGATAGAGGGTGTTCATTTAACACCAGTTACAACTCGGGGTACTTGTGACTACTTTTTTCACCGCATAAATCGGCTATGTTGTCGCACCTGGTTGATAATAAGTGTACATTGGTGATAACAGTTTGGTAATTTGTGTCATGTTATTATTACTTACAGTGACCCCCGAAGAAGGGCGTGGCAGCCCGAAATGCATTGGGTCATATGATCTAATAAATACTGCTTTACTGAACCTACGTCTCAATCCTGTTTTTGGTGAAAGTCCAAGTGACCCCATTAAACAGTAGAAATTTGAAAATAACGTACAGAATCAGCTCGTGGTCCCGTTTTCAAAATATGGGAATACTTGTGAGAAGAGATTATGGATTACATGGAGAAAGTGGAATAATGGTTGAATAAAGTTTGGCCAAGAGGCAATTAGCTGTGCATATCTGGGGACTGGACACAGTCCCACTTCTTATGATGTTAGTACCTAAGTGCTATGTTGGGCACGGCACTACAGTATATTGCACGCATGCAAGAATAAAGATGAACAAAAATATGTTAAAAATAATGGATACAGAAGGTGTGCATCCTGCCTTGAAGAAACACATTGTAACTATAGCCCAAACACCAGGACTGCACCCGCAAAGAAGAAGGATTAAAAGTTCAAAAAAACGGGTCCACGAACGAACAGTGACATCATGGTTCGGGCTTAAATAGCAGATTAAAACGGACAATCAAAGAACTGTTTGAAAATTAAAGGATACCAATAGTCATGAATAATTAACTAGAGTTGGGGGGAAGATGCGGCTCTGACTTTTTTGAGAGTACACAGATGAACTGTGGGAAACCGAGTTGTAGAACGAAAGCCATCAGGTGCAACCAGTGAATGACTGGGGGAAGGCGGGAGTTCCTTTACATTATGAACCTATCAGAGATCACATTAGGTATTCAAAAGGTAGAGGCATGGTGGGGTGCAATAGGTTTGGCTGAGGAAACGAACATGCTTTTAATGACAGAATAGCAGGTATGTGGGAACAACAAGATGTGTTAGACGACGGCAAAATAAATGTACGGCGCGTCCTTTTAAATGTCTGCAAACATTTTTTGAAAGTCTTTAGAAATGTTTGACATTAAAATGCTTGATACGTAGAGGGGTGGAAAGGTTGTTACCGATCATTAAAATACAACAGCACGAGCGCAAATGCATTTACTTTGCATAGATTTCTGGTGGACAGTTAGACCGTAATATTGTTAAAGATGCACAGACTGTTTATTCCGATAATACTAAAGAACAATGTTGCATGATAACCGAACAGGTGCACGTTGGTGGGTTATGAGGGTGCACAAGTTGAGGGAGTAGTGGGAAAGGGTGGCAACTGGGGGTAGAGCTCTTGAATACAATTTTGATAGAGGGTGTTCATTTAACACCAGTTACAACTCGGGGTACTTGTGACTACTTTTTTCACCGCATAAATCGGCTATGTTGTCGCACCTGGTTGATAATAAGTGTACATTGGTGATAACAGTTTGGTAATTTGTGTCATGTTATTATTACTTACAGTGACCCCCGAAGAAGGGCGTGGCAGCCCGAAATGCATTGGGTCATATGATCTAATAAATACTGCTTTACTGAACCTACGTCTCAATCCTGTTTTTGGTGAAAGTCCAAGTGACCCCATTAAACAGTAGAAATTTGAAAATAACGTACAGAATCAGCTCGTGGTCCCGTTTTCAAAATATGGGAATACTTGTGAGAAGAGATTATGGATTACATGGAGAAAGTGGAATAATGGTTGAATAAAGTTTGGCCAAGAGGCAATTAGCTGTGCATATCTGGGGACTGGACACAGTCCCACTTCTTATGATGTTAGTACCTGAGTGCTATGTTGGGCACGGCACTACAGTATATTGCATGCATGCAAGAATAAAGATGAACAAAAATATGTTAAAAATAATGGATACAGAAGGTGTGCATCCTGCCTTGAAGAAACCTGTCCTTCGGACATGGTCAGAAGATCCGGAACCTCCTCCAGCCGCAATGGAGGGACTAGCGACAGCAGATGTAGTTCTGTGTACCAAAATTGTCGCGGCCATGCTGGAGCTATCAGGATTATTTTGCATGGTTCCGTTTTCATCTTCCTGATGAGGCGTGGAATCAGGGGAATTGGCGGAAACGCATAGAGAAACCTCCCTGTCCAGGCTAACGACAGGGCATTGCCCAATGAGCCTTGATGGTGGAACCTGCTGGCGTATGACCAGCATTTCTTGTTGATTGGCGTTGCAAAAAGGTCCACCTCCGGTGTGCCCCATGTCTGAAATAGTCGATCCAGAACCTGCTGTTTTAGTTCCCACTCGTGACTGACTGAGGATAACCTGCTCAGTCTGTCGGCGCCTTCGTTCAGCACTCCTGGTAAGTGCTCCGCCTTTAGTGAAATTCTCTGAAGAATTGACCATTCCCATATCTGTTGAGCTTCCCGCGACAAGAGGAGTGATCTCGTTCCTCCCTCCTTGTTCACATAATGCATAGCTGTGGTGTTGTCCGTTCTGATGAGCACTTGTGAACCCTGGAGTCGCGGAAGAAAAGCTTGAAGAGCTAGCCTAATCGCTCTCAGCTCCAACAGATTGATAAACAGTTTTTGCTCGCGAGGAGACCAATGGCCGCTGACCTGCAGATCCTGCATCACTGCTCCCCATCCCTCCAATGACGCATCCTTCGTTAGTATTTGAGGCGATGGTACGCTTGCGAAGGATAGACCTTGGCACAAATTGTCTTGATGTGACCACCAAATCATTGCCTCCTTCATCTCCCGAGTGACAACCACCTTGTCCTCGAACGATCCGTGCACTTGTTTCCATTGGAGGTCCAGTTGTTCCTGCAGGGGACGCATCCGAAGCCTGCAGTGCGGAATTAAGGGGATACATGATGACATCACCCCTAGCAGCGACTTGTAACTGCGTACAGAAAGACACCTTTTTACCCGAAGGTTTTGTGCCAAACGTTGTAGTTTCTTTATCCTCTCTTGAGTAGGAAACGCCCTCGAGAGCTTTGAATCTAACACTGGTCCTAGGAACCGTGCTCTTCTCGAGGGCATCAGCGCGGATTTTTCTCTGTTCAAAGTGAGCCCCAGATTCTGGAACAGATTGGTGCAAGCCTGCACAGCGTCCTGCGCTAACCTTCTGGACGGGGCCTTCAGTAACCAGTCGTCCAGATAAGGGAAGACCTGGAAGTGGCTTCTTCGCAGAAATGCCGCCACCGGTGCCAGCACCTTCGTGAAAATCCTTGGGGCAGAGCGAAGTCCGAACGGCAGAACCCTGAACTGAAAATGGCTCTTGGCTACTGTGAAGCGTAGGAACCTTCTGTGTGCTGGGTGAATCGGCACATGGAAGTACGCGTCCTCCAGATCGAGCGTGGCCATGAAATCCCCCGGGCTGATCATCTTCAATATATCCTGTAGGGATACCATCCGGAAGGATAGGGAGACGAGATAGGTATTTAGCTCCCTGAGGTCTAAGATGGGGCGCCATTTCTCCAGCGTCTTTCTCACCAGGAAGAACCTGGAATAGAAACCTTGGCCCTGTTGTTTGGAGGGGACCGGCTCTATCGCCTCTTTGCGGAGCATGTGTTGTACTTCGAGCCTTAGGAGACGCAGATGTTTTGATGGAACGGCTGCCGGGGGCCTGGGTGGAGGGACTTCCATAAATTCCAAAGTATGTCCTCGCCTTATGATGTTGATCACCCAACGGTCCGATGTTAGTTTGGACCAATTTTGAAGGAATTTTGACACCCTGCCTCCAACTGGTGATTTCTTGGAGGAGGGAACAGTAGGCAGAGCCAGGAGGCCGCTATTGGCGCTTGGACGTGTCCCGTCCACGGGCAGCCTGCTTGCCCTTATTGTAAGGCCTCGAATAACCCGAAGATTGGCCTTGCCTTTGCTGGTATGACTAGCGATTTTGCTGGTATCCTGAGCTGTTCGAAGAATAGCGTTGTTGATGTTGTTGGCATGAACCTCTATAACCACCTCCTCTGCCTCTCGAACCTCTGAAGGGAGATTTGCGATACTGGAGGGTACCTAGAGACCTGGCTGTTTCTCTGTCTTTTTTGATCTCTTGAAGAGTATCATCTATTAATTTCCCGAATAGGGCTTCGCCATTGAAGGGCAGATCAAGGACCTTGTTCTGAATTTCCGGTCTAAACCAAGTCGCCTTCAGCCACCCTTGGCGTCTTAACACTGCCGCTCCTGCTAACGCCCGAAAGGACGTTGTCGCGATGTCCATGGCACAGTCTATAATTTCCATGGAGACCGCCTCACCCTCCTGTAAAGTCTTCTTCGCTTCCGCCAGTGACTCCGGTGGAAGGAGTTCCAGATATGGGGCTACATCGCACCATAATTGGCGATCATATCGTCCTAATATCGCCAAAGCATTGGAGGCACATATTAGTAGGCTAGCCATCGATGAAAACCGTTTGCCCGTGTTATCAAGTCGTCGCCCATCCTTATCAGGAGGGGCCGTTAATGGAGCAGAGGGGTTCCGCGACTTCCTCTGTGCTGCCTGTGAGATGACAGAGTCAGGTTTTGGATGGCCCGTTAGCGCTGCCGGTCCATCATCTGGTGCTTTATACTTCTTATCCAGACGCGGTAGCACAGGGACCACCGTCGCTGGGTTTTTCATAGCTTTCAAACCTTCATCCCACAAATGATCCACAATTGGAATCGATCTTGTTGTTTTGCGGTGTGTTTCTTTGAAGTCATATAAGAAACATTCTGTGGTTTCCGCGGGCATTGCCAGCTTAAATCTTCCCGCTGCACGTTCCATCAGCTGGTGAAAACTGCCGATGTCAGCAGGAGGCGAATCTACCAAGTTCTGATGAGGTGAAGCTTGGTCTGGGATTATGTAGTCATCATATTCATCCCTATCATGATCCGAGTCTTGGTTACCATCAGATGATTCATCATCATCATCCCCCTCCGGGTCATCGGCTGGCTCTGACGGAGCCTGAGGTATCGGCCGCTGAGGCTGAGGTGGCGTCCGTGCCGGAAGTACCAAAGGGACTACAGATGAGGGGTTTCTGACTGGTGTCGAAGGGGCAGACCTACGTGGTGTTGGTCTTTCCGCTTTCGACTTATAGTCCTGCAGCATCTTGTGGAGGTCATGCAGGAATGTTGTAGGTACCGAAACCATCTCCTGTGGCACATAGCCCCTGGAGTGGGCCACTTGATGATATTCTCCTTCTCCTCGGTCATATGCCCCATCCGAATCTGTCTCCTGACTCTTAATCAGTAGCTGAGACGGGCTACTGGCATAGTCATAAGCATCCTGTCCGTCATCCTCAGATCCTTCCTGGTCCAACAACAAAGTTGGCGGTAAAGTGGTCACCTTTCCCGGGGATGTCATTTCCGGAGTGATCCTCGTTAAGGAAATCGTCACTCGTCTCTCCGTAGCCAGTATCGTCGATGGTTCTGTCTACGCTGGAGATATTCTCGTCGACGATATTGGAATCACAGATGTCGTCGTCGACACCACCGTCGACGAGCCCGCCGACGTTGTAGATATTGTTGTCGTCGTCGATGCACTCGTCGACGATACCACCGTCGTCGATACCGTCGACGACGCCTTCGTCGTCACTGCCTTCGACGATGATGGTTTCCTCGTCGACGATGTTAATGAAGCCGTCGACGACGTCTTCGTCGACGATGTCGTCGTCGTACCTTTCGTCGACGCTGCCATCGGCGCTACCTTCATCGACGACGACGACGAATCTTTCGTCGACGATTCTCCCGCCGACGAGCCCGTCGACGGGACCAATTGAATTTTGGGTTTAGTTTTCTTCGTCGACGGACCCACCGTCGACGATGTCTTCGTCGTAGAGGACTTAGAACTCCTCTCTGAAGAATGTGAGGAGGGTTTCTTGAAGGCTGGGTCTGTCTTCTCACCCTTAGGAGGCGAAACCAGTTCTGCCTTATCCTTCCCACTGTGGTGGGGGGGAGCTTACTGAACCCCGGCTATCAGACTCTCTGGGGGTCTTTTTGGAAGCCTTTGAGGGGCGCTCAACAGAGGAAGATAGGGAACCGCTGCCCCTTTTCACGGACCTTTTTGAGGAAGTAAATGAAGACGATTCCTCCTCATCACTGGAAACTCCATGTTTCCTCTCCTTTTGCCTCTGTAGCCATGTAAGCAGTCTTCCAGCACGGTCTCTCAAGGTCTTGGTGGAGAGAGTGCGGCAAATTTTGCAGTCTTCTGCCTTGTGATCCGGATAAAGGCAGTAAATGCAGTCCTTGTGTTTGTCCTCCACAAACAGCCTCTTCTTCCCACAGGTGGAACAGGGATTGAAAAGAGCTTTCTTTTTCTCAACTTCAGACATCCTGATGAAAAGGAGAGATTTCTGAAGTAGAACTGAAGAAATCCTGAAGAAAAAACTGTAGAAATCTACTTGAAAGAGTTGAAAATAGAGCAGAGCTCAATGCAGACTCCCTAGCACAACGTGCGGTAGAAAATCTGAGGCTCTGAGATTCCTTCAGAAAGGTTCCAGGGGTGAGGCTCTTCTGATTGGCTGATGCCTAATATTTGGTCTCTTTTACAAAAAGAGGCTGATATGCTACAAAAGGGAATGAGGCCTAGGCCTTTCCTCTCTCTTTTGTACCTAATACTATGGTATTTTATTATTACCGAGACTCCCATTCCGACGACGGGGAATGATACAAAAGCATGGGAATCTATGAAAGTTCCAATACTGGGGCAAAGACATTTAGCTTAGTATAAATGAATTAGTTTCCTAATGGGCTTGTGACCTAAATTCTTGGAATTAAAAAAAAATTATGTCTACTGCCCCTGCTGTTTTAAAAGCCCTGTGGTATACAAGCTTATTCCATTTTAAATTGTCTCCAATCATGATTCCCAGGTACTTAAAGTTTGAAACGTTAATAATGGTGGTCCCACCAATGATGAACCTACGTGAGTGTGTATTATTTAGCCCACAGGGCTTGATAAAAGATTTCATGTGGTTGACCTTTAATTTTCAATCCCTCATAACGTAATAAAATGAATCCAGTTATAACTGTAGCCCATTGATGGTGTGAGAAATAAGCACTGGGTCATCCGTGTAGAGGGGGCCGGACAGACACCCACATTTGGAGAGTCCTTTCCACTGACCATCAAAACTCAATCAATGGAATTAATATAGAAAATAAATCAAAAAGGGTCTAGTATGCAGCCCTGTCTAACTTCCCGATTTGCCTTAAAGGCTTGTGTGCATTGGCCATATCGAACTTGAATAACCATATCCCATTGGAGGCGTTTAAGAAGTTCTAACAAGGGGATTTCAACACCTACCTTGCTCATCATGCCCCACAACTTGCCCCTGTCCACCAGATTGAAAGCAGTGGATAGGTCCATAAAAGCCAACTGGAGTGAACCTTCCTTGGGTTTAACATACTTTCCAGTGAGCAGGTTCAAGGACTGCTCAGCTGTGCCTATGCCTGGATGGAAGCTGTAATGTACTTCTGAGAAAGATCCTCTTTTCCACCTAGTCTTCCAATTTTTGCAGGATCACCCTCCCTAAGATCTTGGCAGAGTAGTCGAAAAGGCAGATTGGGTGGTAGCGTATCGGTTGTCTTCTGTCACCCTTTTAAAAAATAGGGACAATAATGGTTTTTTTTCCAGGAACTTGGGACTTTGTCACTAATTTACAGCATGAAACACATTTGTAAGTAGAGGGTCCGAGAATGTTTGGTTTTGTTTGAAGACTTCTATCAGAACCCCATCCTCTCCCTCACAAAAGAGCCCACTGTAGGAAGGTGGATACCTGACTATGGTTGCCCCCAACTTTTTGCCTAGTGTTTTGCTGGTTTCTAACTTAGTTGGCCTGGGATCTTGCTATCCAGGACCCCAGGCTTCCTGCTCTCTCTGTTAAAATGGACTCCATGTACCCTAGGTACATATCTAATTGGATACTGAGTCCCCTTATCAGTCCCTGTATAGTATACCGTAGGTATCCAGGGCATAGGTGTACCCAGGGCCTACCAGGGGCTGAAGCATGTATTATGCCACCCCTGGCTGGCCATCCAAAACGGACACAACTGGCTGCAAGACAGCTGGGGCAAGGTGGTGTAATCACCCTTTGCTTTAGATATAGTATACCTATATCTAACCCTAAAATGGACACATATATTCCTATCAGTCACTCCTATGGCAGGCCTTATCAATCCTGAAGGCAGAGTGCTTGGAATTATGTGAGATGGTGCTCTGGCATGAGCTGAGCCCGTTTGCAGCTTGCGGAACCAAGTCCAAATAGCTGTTCCATGATAACGCTATACCATATACTCTTAAGTGCATTATAATCCTCGCGGTTAAATGCTAACTTTGGTATAGCATTATCAAAACATGTCGAGTAAGGTGTCATACGAATTGGAATACTAACCCCTCGCCAATTCTGGCGACGGGGTTAGCATTCCCCCCTTCTAGAGGGACACGACATGTGTGTAACTGTGAACCCCGGTTAAAGTCAGACACAGCCTCAGCTCCACAAAATGGATGCTGCCACCGAGACACCAGTCTGCCCTCCTGCTGCTGGGAGTCCTTCCAGAAATGGAGGCATGGACAAAGGGTTTCCTGTCAGGGGCGGTGCTAGCACCATCCCAGACAGGGTTTTGTGTATCCCAGGTAGGCAGGGCTGAAAGGAAGGTGACTGCAAGTGGCACCCCGGTGCTCACTGTGCATATGCCGGCTCAAACCAGTTCCTGGGGCACACCAGCCCCTGAGCTGGGGAGAGACCGGACAAAGGAGAGGGGTGTAACCACCCCCCTCCTAGTCCCACCCATAGGGCAGGACTTAGTCGCGTGCCAGCCCCGTTTCTTAGGATAAAGGTAGGAGCAGGCCCCCTTCCCAAATTGGATAATCTTGAATCTTGAAACTACTTTCCACAAAAGGAACTCTTGACTCTTCTGAAGACTCTCCCTTGTGGCTAAGGAGTAGCCACCCTGCACCAGCAGGCAACATCGAAGCTCTTCGGTTTGCTGTAAGTCCATCCTCCGGATCAAGACTGCCCAGCTCGAAGAGACCCGGATTCCCTGCCATCTCTGACCTCTACCTACATCATCCAGCCCAGCTGAGATTCGTGGGTGTGACGAGACCCGTGGGACCGGCCATCTTCAAGACCTGCACGACGCTTCAACAGCACGACCCCCGAGAGACCCTCGAGTAAGTGCACTGGGGTTTGAGAAGCCCTAACCCTGAGCAGCTCCAGCACCGAAGTCCAGTCCCCCAGCATCCACGAGATCTGCGTGGGGCCCTTCTGCTCTTTGCTGCCCACCGCGTTGTCCGGCTACTTGCCTGCTGGCTAGTGGCCCTCCGGACGACGTACCACGACGATTTCACCACTGGTCTGGTTGCCCCAGACTGGCCCTTGCTCCCTTCCAAGAGAGGAGCACCCCGGACCCTCCTGGTCCACTCCAGACGCCATCTTGAGTCCACCGCGTGGGCTTGACTTTGCCAAGGCTTGTTGCTCCAATCCTGGTTTCAGCAGTGCCGACAGCAGACACCTTCGTGGGACAGCTTGCACCTCCATCCTGGTCGCCGACAACGCCTCCTGGTCCGAGAGACTGCAGAGCCCAGCGTCGCCCACTCACCTGGTCGAGGTGATTTCATCCGGTGCCATCCTGGTGCCCATCTGATCACTGGCTAGTGATCAAGAACTGAGTCCCCTCTGCTTTCAGGTCATCTTCAACTCCGATCCAGGCTTGGGTCCCATCGAACTTCATCACTGGTCGCCTGCCAGCAACTTCTTCTGTCAGGCTCCATAGACTGTAACGAGGATTCCCGACGTCTTTTGAACCCTATGCAGCCGCAGCCCCTGGGCTAGGTAACTCCAGCATTTCGGTGCTCCAACGTAGGTTCACTATCTAAGTGTCCAGATCCTTTTTCGTTTTCAGCCTAACTAGTCGGATTCGTCCGATAACACTAACTTTACGAAATCTAGCATCCATAGACTTCTTCCCGCATCCCGCGTGAGAGTGCACACTCTGCACCCGATCCCCCCAGGCCTCCTGCTCCTAACCTTAGGGTTCAGTAGTGTAGTCCTAGCGATCCTGAAGCCTCTGGATCTTGTTACTTACCTGCTAGTATTTCGCATTCCACTTATTGTGTATATGGTTTTTCGTGCCCCTCGGGCATTTGTGTAAATTGTGCAACTTGAAGTATTTTCGTAAGAGTTTTGTATTGTGCTTAGTTCCCTGACTCATAAAGCGTTCAGGGTAGAACTGTTATTAATAAATATCCTATATTTTTATAACAACTTGTGTGGTGTCCTTTCACTTGGTGTTCAAGGGGTATATGTGATGGTGAAACAGCTGGCTTAACACGCCCTCTAGAGTTTAGCCTAAAGACTGCTCGTGTCCATGCTACTAGGATAGCTGGTCTGAAAGGTTGACTTACAACCAATCATCAATAAGGGTTGTTTGGTATGATACAAAGTGATCACTAGAATAGTGAGCACTATATATCAGGCCAACTTCTCACACCCACCACCGCAAAACTCAACTTCCAGAGAGGAATGCAAGAAGTTGCAGTATGGATGACCAATAGCTGCCTAAAATTCAATGCTGAGAAGACAGAAGTCCTCATCCTGGGCACCACCCCTTCAGCATGGGACATCACCTGGTGGCCCACCGCCCTCGGAAGCCCCACTACCCCCTCAGCCCATGCCCCGAACCTCGGATCACTCACCATTAACCGACAGATCAATGCCGCCGCTTCCAGGTTCTTCAACACCCGCCACATCCTCTGAAAGACCTTTAAATGGATTCCCACGAGTCGGGGAAAACAGTCACCCACGCACTTAACACCAGCAGACTGGACTATGGCAATACACTCCACGCCGGCATTAACAAGTCCCTACTCTGCAAGCTCCAAACGATACAGAACACCGCGGCCAGACTCGCCCTCGGCATCCCCCGGCACGAACACATCAGCCAACACCTATGGCTACTGCACTGGCTCCCCGTGGAGAAGAGAGTCACTTTCAAAATCCTCACCCACGCCAACAAATGCCTGCACAACAGCGGACCCAAATACCTCAACGACAGAATAAACTTCCACGTACCCAAAGGGAACCTACGATCATCCAACCTCGCACTAGCTGAAACCCCACGCATCCACAGAGCGAGAGCAGGTGGAAGATCGTTCTCTAACATTGCAGCCAAGACCTGGAACTAGCTACCAGCAGACATCAGACACGTCCCCTCCCTGAACACCTTCAGGAAGGCCCTCAATGCATGCCTCTTCGGCTGAACAGAGCGTCCCTGTGCCTTGAGACCCTCGCGGGTGAGTAGCACGCCTATATTCCCCTGATTGTTTGATTGATCTGGGCCAGGTGAATTCCCGGCAGGGCTTGGTGAAATGGCCAGAGCTATATCACTTACATTGATGCAATTTGCGAGGGAATGCACACCATCTGAAACCGTGTGAAGGACAGCCACAAAGGATGAGTAAAAAGCCCCTTGCAAAAATATACTTCAAATGGGAGGTACCTAGTCTTCAGGAGGAACATGACATTCTATTTTAGGGGCCCTATCTTCTGAACTCAAAGGCTGATCGACAACCTCCCAGAAAGCTATAGGCTCTCTGAGTACCTCGGCTGCTTGTAGATCGTCCCAGGCCTTCTCTGTTATTTCTCTTTTACTCTCCTCTGAGGTATCCTTCTAGATTTGCCCTGCTCGTCTAAAATCCTCAACATTACAAGGTAGAGGCTTAGTTGCCAGTTTTAGCTTTTTAGAAGCAGAAGAGGAAGCACAATTGAACCATCTACACAAAACGGGTTCAGTATGGGTTTTCCTAGAAAACATCATGTTGGTTAGCATTTTACATAGATGATCAAAACTTGCTAAAACTGCTTTTGGGTTTACTTCATCTGATAGGCAGCATATCACCTCTTCCCTTCTTCTCCTAAAGTAGTCTAAAAAAATTATTTTGGTCTTGTTTTTCACATTTGATTCAAATCCTCATATTTGAACATAAATGCAATTCGAACAAACAGATTTTGGGGTCTTAGTAGCAGGGCAAATTAGGCAACTTGTGACTGGGTTATGGTCACTAATACCAGACAGTAGAATATTTCAGTCAAGTGCTAACAGGGCCAGATATAAAGAGAGATTGGGCGTCCATATTTTGAGGGTGTAGCTGCAACACAGAGGGATTGAAAACCATTAATTTGAGAATCTTCTCGAGCCCATATCTCTTGGCAGCATACGATGTTGCAAGAATTAAGAATTTCTAACCAATCCACATTATCCAATGTAATGCTTATACGTGCAATATTCCATGAAAGGAGGTGTAGACCGACTAACCCCTGCCTGCATGTCAGATTATATGTTGCTGTTGATTGGCTCTCCCCCAGCTGGGATAATTGGCTCGTCTGTAGGTGCCACTGATGGCAATACCAGGTTAGGATCTGGAAAAATGGCATGTCAATCTATGTCCATGAGACTAGAAAGGGGAGCAGAGCGGTTTGCCTGGCTATGTGAGTCAGAGAAGATATTAACAAGTTGGGGACCTTGCCTAGACTGCATGCTGTTAAAAGATGCTAAGAAACAAGGGGCGGTAAAAGAAGCCCAGAGGAAGTCTTATCCTGTTCGCTGACTAAATAGTCTAGAGTAGACAATGTAATAGGGCACCCACCAACCAAGGATTTCTAAAATTCACCACCACACAGTCCCCTGTTGAAGTTTTAGGAGCGTGGCCTAACCTGGCTACCATCTGTGCCATATGAATCTCGTCCACAAGGTCTGTAGGACAGCCTGATGTGCTCTTATGCCAATGGCGACTTTATATTTTAGACTCCTCCAATTCTCGTGAGAATCTTTGTCCAAGACAGGAGTACCTACCTGTAACAGATATAACATACGGTGGATAATCAGAGTGTAGTTCGAGACGGGCTGGTCACCCACTATTGACTGATTCATGCCTTATATGTTGAGAAGGCTAATGCTATTCTGTGATGTTTGGCACCTGGTCATGGCTAGTGATGTTTTGGTATGTATTGGTACAGCTAAGAGGATTAAGCAAAGGAGGACTAGAGTCACAGAGAGTCGAAACTGAGTTCAGGGCTAAACGTACTGGCAAGGAATGGGTTCTTTCTTGCAATACTGGTTCGAGATAAGACCGAGAAAGAATACTCTGATTGTCTGACATGGTTTGCTTTTTCGCCAAGGAGTTTTACTTACGTAGTTCCAACTTGATGAAAATCCTTAGGGACTCTAGGTTGGGAGAGGCCAGGACTGGTGGCTTAGTGGACTAATACGTCTACTGTAGGGGCCTGTGTTCGACCTCATGTTCACAGGTTCAAATCCTGGTGGGTACACTCAGCGTTTCATCCTTCTGAGGTCAATAAAATGAGTACAACTTACGTTGGTTAATAATAACCACCTGTTATTCAGCACCAAGATACCCTTGGTTGGATGTGTGCTTTACAAATAAGTTTTATGTTATCAAAAAAAGGTTTACCTATACTTGATAAGAAGGAGCTAACATCGGGAATACCAGAGATGGTTGTGTTCTTAGATGGAGCAGCTGGGTTTGACTTGGACTTGTTAGTCTTAGATTCACCCCTTTTAGTTTTCCAATCGCTCTGCTTGCATTTTAGGGGTGGGGATTGTCTACTTGGGCCAACAAAGGAGATCATCTCTTGTGGGTCATTCACTATGCAGGGAATAGTAGATAAGGTGAAGACAGCGGCTAAGGGTTGGTGGTCATCTTAAGAAAACAATTTGGGAGGTATCCTTCTCTCTAATGAATGGCGTGCCATGTGTATCCACCCGGAGATTTCCTAAAAGAGTTGTTGGGTCTTTAAACATCTTTTGTGCAGCATCTATTCAATTTGTTACCATCTCAAGCTCTTTGGAAATGACCCCCATAATGGAAGTTAAATAAGATGCTATTAGAGGTGATGGAGTTTCTTTAGCCACTGATTTTGAGTTGTTGAGGAGGCTTTTTCTCTCCGATTTTGGTAGATCCAGTTTAGAAGGTAAACACAACAAGTCTAATGAGGAAAAGCCTACCTTGAGCTGGGAGCTCTGCCTGAGAAGCAAGAGGGGTGGCCCAGTTTTAGTCGGCCCTAGATGGGCACAGACTGGCCTGGCGCTCCTTTTATGCACTGGCGTGGTGCGTTGAGATGCGGGCTAGAATGCAGGTTTGGCGGTTCCTGTTGCTGTGGTTTACGGCAGCTGCAGTCTCTGGACATAATGCTGCCTTTCCCACAGTGCGGGACACAGCGTTCCTCTTATGTGCTGGCGTGGTGCCCTGAATTGTGGGCTAGAATGTGAACGTGGTGGCTCCTGCCGCTGTGGATTATGGCACCGTATTCCCAGGGTGAAATGCTGCTTGTCCCGCACGGCGGGACACAGCACTCCTCTTATTGATAAAGATCAATTCAAATGGTCAGGCGATTTCAGTAGATGTTTCCTAAGTTAAATTTGCCCGGCGTAAAACGCCTCTAATACCATACGAAGTTATTCAATAAAGAGGCAGGCGCTGGAGACAGGAAGACAGGAAACAAGTTTATTCCGTTGGAGTGGAACACATCAGATCAGACAACAAGGTATCGTCTCGAGGTGCTCTCCCAACCTCTCTGAGACCTGGTCTTTTATACACTGGTTTAAGACATGTGAACGTCCTTTATTACAACAGGGACATTGTGAAGTATGAGAACGACATCACCGGCACCCCCCCAGTTCCGGCCCATTCCAACACATGACAACAGTAGAGGCCCTTTCCCCTCATATGATTGGGAGGGGCTATCACGCAGCTGAGTGTTCTGCCGATTCCTTTGGAATGTGTGCGCCTGATCGAATCTCAGGGGATGGGGAGGTCGTGATCAATAGTGGCTCCTTTCAGGAAAGGCGAGTGAATACAGTAATGGGCAATAAACTGTATCCTCGGGCTAAAGGATGACCAGCGGTTCGTACAGGCAGTCGGGCTCAGAGGAAGGGGTCATCAAAGGAGGGGTATTCATGGACGGAAAGGAGGTGTTGGTCAGGCGCGGGGTGTGATTCCCTGAGACTGAGTCATGGGAGGGGAGGGTTCATGACTTGCGCATGTGAGTGCGGGGGCAGCCAGGGTGCGCGGGGAAGGCTTGCAAGGTTCAGGGAAGTGTGCTGACGGGCGATCGTGAACAGGGAGACCATGGTACATAAAATGTCTGTCGTGTATACTCATACGTGAGTCTGCAAGATGGCGTAGATAATGTTTAGTACACGAACTAAAATTCCACAGTCCTCCCTTTAACATGTCTCGCCAGCTTGTCAGTTCGGATCGATCCCCATGAGACCACGCACCTCTATTTCGTATAGGGGACTCAAGTGCTCAGTTTTAAAGTTCAAAGTCTTTGGGCACATACAGTTGGAAATGAGTGCACATAAAGATGGTAAACATTGAATACCTAAGCAACACCCACACAGTGTCATGATTGGTATCAATAAAAACGTGAACAATCTCCATCCCCAGCTCTTCAAAGTGTCCCAGAACCAGCCTCCAAGCGACCATCCTTCCTGCTCCTGGTGAACCTCCGAGGACAGTCTGTGGAGGTGTTCGATTGCTTTGTAGACTGAAGGTGAGTTATCTGGCACGTAGGTGCAACAGCTGGAGCCGATGATGCGGCATGCACCTCCGCGGTCGGCCAGAACCACATCTAGAACAAGACGGTTTTGAAGAGCCACCAGGCGGACGGCCTGAAGCTCAGCCGTGTTGTTGGCGAGGATGCCAGCGGTGATGTTAATGGTTGTTTCTAATGCCTGAGTCAGGTGTCGGATAGCGCGGCTATTTGCCATTGGTCCCCACAGAGGAACAAGTCCCTTTGCTGCATCCAGGAACTGTGCTCCGGTGGAGTCGGCTTGTTCAACATCTCCGGCGCGCTTTTGCCGGTGGTGGTTGGCTGGAGCCACATACGTGGGAGGAAGAATGAAGGCGATGTAGCACGTACCCCTCCAGCCTCTTGGGAGCCAAGTGTAAGCTTTGGTGCCACAAACAAAGTACATATTCGGGGAAGCAACAAAGGAGGGGGGGTCAGCTGAGACCAATGTTTTGGTGATGCGACAAGAACTGTGACCCACCAGCTGCGTTCCTTGTCCTTCGAGGCATACGAGTCCTGTGACATTGATGACAGACAGGGCCACGGTCAGGGTGGCAGCCGTTTGTTTCCGCAGGTGGGAGAAGGTGGGTCTGGCTGGATTGTGGAGCACTTGCATTTCGACCCTTTCTTTGGCAGGGATGTTCGTAAGGAAGGTTGAACCCGAAATTGCAGGACAAAAGGGCTTTCCTGTCTTGTTCAGCCAGAACCCATAGTAGAAGTGAGACACCGTTTGACCAGAAGTGGCGTTGTCCTTGTGGCTTTCTTGCATGAGGATCAACCAGGCGAGGCAGGAGCCGTGAACTGAGAAAGGAGAAGGGATGAAGGGGATGGAGTGTCCGGTAGCATGTGGGAGCAACCCACAGATCCAGCAGTTCGTGGCATTTGCAGCAAGGTTGTGCTGGTGCAACAGTTGTACGAAGGAATTGTTCCAGAACTCCCTACGCCTTTCTCGGAGCTGAGGTGAAAGGGTGATCAGGTGGTGTTCTTTCGTGGTTGGCTGGACAGTGGTTGGCAACATCTGGTGAGCGGGTGTGTTTTCCTCCAAGATCCAGAAGGAAGTCATGAGGAGGAGGCAAAAGAGGAAGACAATGAAGAAAGCGATTGTCTTTGATTTGTGCAAATTGTCAGTCTTTGGGTTCCTGTAGTGGGTATTTCCTGTTGCTTCCGACGTCTTCTTATCTGGCGCTTCCATCATCTTCTTATCTGGCGCTTCCATCATCTTCTTATCTGGCGCTTCCATCATCTTCATCTTCAAGGTGCTCGGTAGTGGGCAGAACCACAGACTTTGTTTAGCTTCTCTCCGGGTAACCCTTGGTTGCTTTGGGTCACCTTTCTGAGATTTTTAACTTAGTCAGTGGCCTACTTAGCCGAAGCTCCCTCCTTTCGACGCAGGAAATACCCTTCTCGAGATGGCACAGTGGGATCAGAGTGTTTTGCAAGTTCAAGTGCCTCAGTATCAGGATAGCAGTTCAGTGATGGTCGGTCTTTGTTCAGGAGCTCTTCTTGGGTGCTGACGTTGTCTGTCGTGGCCAGGGTCGAGGAAATCTTCTTGCAGTGGTGTGCATGCAGCCAGTTCTTCTTCCCCTCCACTCGAAGAGCCGTCCGAGTGGTGATCAGCACTTGCCAGGGGCCCGTCCACCGGGGTTCCAGACTCTTCGCTCGTTGAAAGTTCCGGATTAGGATGTAGTCCCCCGGTTGGATATCGTGACCGGGACCCCTGGAAGCATCGGGGATGGCCTGCTGCACCTGTTGATGAATGACAGACAACGTTTTAGTTAATTTGCATAAATAATCTGACAGCAGGACGTCGGGGACGTCGTGAATGGAGGTCGGTTTGGGGGCAGTCCAGAGGTTCATAGGCCGGCCAAACACAACTTCGTAGGGGGTCAAGTGGTGCTTAGTGGGAGTGGAGCGCATTGATAGTAATGCCAGTGGAAGGGCATCTGGCCACTTAAGTCCTGTGGTGGCCACTATTTTCGACAGTTTCAGTTTCAGTGTAGCGTTGTCGTTCGACCAGGCCAGCAGATTGGGGGTGGAAGACTGCGTGGAATCTTTGTTTTACCCCTAACCCCTTCAGGATTAGTTGGATAACTTCAGCTATGAAGTGGGGGCCATTGTCGCTCCATAAAATTCGACAAAGGCCGTAGCGAGGGAAAAACTCTTTCAGCAATACTTTGGCAGTAGTCATGGCAGTGTTATCACGGGTCGGATAGGCTTCCACCCATTTGCTGAAGGCACATACAATGACTAATACGTACTTCAAGCCCTGGCACCTCTCTAATTGGATGTAATCCATCTGGAGGACCTCAAAGGGGTGGTCGGGGATCCCAAACCCTCCCCGGGGTACCACAGTTCCTTTCCCGGGGTTGTGTTGTAAGCAGATAAGGCACTGCTGGACTAGGCGTTTTGCCGAGTCGGGGATCTTGTTGTTGTGCCAAACTTTGGAAATGAGTTCAATCATGGGGGCAGAGCCTATGTGTGCAGGGGAATGTGCCATTGTCAGTATGGGGATCAAATATGCATCAGGCAGCAACCATTTGTTCGTGTCTTTTGTCCGCCAGCAGCCTTCATCGTCCCTTAGACCCACCCGTGCCCACTCAGTCAATTCGTGTGGTGTGCTGGCCGATTGGATGTCCCTGATCGTTTCCCTAGCGTCAGTCCATTTTTCTGCTTGTGACCTGGTCACATACATGCGTGTCGTTGTCCTATTCTCAGCTGTGGTTCGAGCAGTGATGTCGGCTAGTGCGTTTCCCTGTCCAACTAAATCTGTTACCTTCTTGTGTGCCTGGCATTTGATTACTGCTAATCGTTTGGGGAGAAGAACTGCTTCAATCAGGGCGGAGACTAAATCTCCGTGGAGGATGGGCGTACCGTGGGACGTCAGGAATCCCCTTTCCCTCCACAGGAGCCCAAAATGATGAACCACCCCGAAGGCGTACTGGCTGTCCGTGTAAATGTTTGCCGTGGTTCCTGCTGCTATGATACATGCTCGTGTGAGGGCAATTAGTTCTGCTGCCTGTGCGGATCGTTGTGTGATGCGAGCGGTTTCAACTACTGTTCGAGCTGTCGTCACCGCATAGGCAGCAGAAGTGGTGCCGTCTGGGAGTTTGATACAAGAGCCATCTACCCATAGTTCTCCATCAGGATCTGTAAAAGCAATGTCTCGGAGGTCAACTCTACTCCTGGTCTGTTCGTCCGTGAGGGTCACACAGTTGTGTATAGGGGGCACATCGGGGTCATTTTCGGGCAAGGGTAACAGTGTAGCAGGGTTCAATGTCGTGCATCTCTTCAGGGTGATGTGGGGTGCAAGTAGAGTCAATTCGTACCCTGTTAGTCGTGCACTAGTCAGATGTTGAGTCTTAGTCTGGTTCAAAAGGGTGTCAACTGCATGGGGCACTAATACCGTGAGGGAGTTTGAAAGCACAATTCCCTCACTCTGGCGGATAGAGACAGCAGCAGCGGCTACTGCTCGAAGGCAGGCAGGTAGAGCTCTGGCGACTGGATCAAGAGTGGCAGAGAAGTAGGCACAAGGGCGTTGTTTGGCGCCGATGGGCTGAGTTAGAACAGACAATGCGCATCCCTCCCTTTCGTGAGTGAAGAGGGAGAAGGGCTTGGAATAATCTGGTGTTCCTAGAACGGGTGCCGAGCAAAGGGCATCCCGCAACTCCTTAAAGGATGCTTGGCATTCGGGAGTCCACGGGAGTGGGAACGGAACATCTTTGGCCAACAGGGAAAGTAGGGGTTTTATAATGAGACTGAAATTTGGTAACCATTGTCGGCAGAAAGAAGTAAGGCCCACTAATGAACGGACTTGCTTCTGCGTTTTTGGAATGGGGGTGTCTAGGATGGTTTGGATTCGGTCGGGCGTAAATTTCCTCCCTTCTTTGGACAGGAGGTGGCCTAGGTATGTTACTTGGGGCTGACAGAACTGCAGTTTCTTTTTGGAGACTTTGTGGCCATTCTCCGCAAGAAAGTGCAAGAGTTGGATAGTGGCTGTGATTGCAAGTGGAGTGGTGTCGGCCGCCAAAAGGATATCGTCAACATATTGGATTAACACCACTCCATCTGGTAGCTGGACAGCGTCCAGCTGTCTTTTGAGGGCCTGGCTGTAAATGCTGGGACTTTCAGTGTAGCCCTGGGGAGCCCTACAAAATCGGTACGAACGGTTTTTTAAAGTGAAGCCGAAGAGATAACGGCTGTCTGGATGGATGGGGATAGAGAAAAATGCATTTTTAAGATCAATAACGGTGAAGGTGGTGGCAGTGGACGGGATGAGAGTCAGGATGGTGGTGATGTCTGAGACTACGGGGTACTGTGGCACCACCACTTTGTTGATTTCTCGCAGGTCGATGATGAAGCGGTATGCTTTCTCATCTCCCTCACCTTGTTTCTTGACAATGGGTAGGATAGGGCTATTGCAGACATTACTAACCACTTCCTCTACCACTCCTGCGTCCACCAAGGACTGAATAATCGCTACCAATGCTTTCTCGCCTTCGGGCGATATCCGGTACTGTGGGAGTTTCGGGAGTATTGCATCTGGTCGAACAGTTATGTGTACAGGATCGATCATCATTCGTCCTACATCCGAGTCGTTTCTGGCCCATAGGTACAGGGGTAGGGTATCGAGCAAGGATAGGTCAGCATCTGTTATGGCGTACATATGTCGTGCGGGGTAGGGTCTGGACATGCTCGGGTTGTCGTACAGGATGACTCGGACTCCATCCGGGGAACACCTAATAGTAGCTCGGAAATGTTTCAGTAAATCAATACCCATAATGGCGTCAGGGGAGTTGGAGGAGAGCAGAAATGTTGTGTCAGTGGGATTGTTTCCTAGGTCAAAGGAGATAGGTACAGACAGGGGATTAGTGGAGGGCGTTCCATCGAAACCTATCGAGGTAATGTGTGAGCCAGACAAGGGTGCCCTTGGAATCAGTCGCTTTGATAATACACTCCGTGTCGCTCCAGTGTCTACCAAAAATGGAGACTTTGTACCCAGGACCTTAGCAGTGACGTAAGGACCTTGCTGGTCAACACAGAGCTCGACTGGATCCCTCCCTTGCCCCTGGCAGTCCTATGCAGAGTCGTGAGCATTGTTGCCGTCGGACTGTTGGCACTGATTCTGTCGGGGGCGGTCAAATGTGTTTGGTCTGTCAGATCGGTCATTGGTGGTGTCGCGGGTCTGCCCTCGTCCCTGCCCTCCAGTTTTGGAGCCATTTGTCATGTCCCTTGTTTCTTTATTTTTAATCATTTCCCGAAGGGCCAGGCATTGAGACTTCCAATGCCCAAATTCTTTGCAAAATGCACACTGGTTCTCATCGAGGTCGGTTCGTGGAGCGCCAGGTGTGGGGTTGCGGTCTCTAGGGGCCGAATTCCTAGGGGCATTCGACTGGTAGTTCCCCCTATACCGTTCCCTTCCTGTAGTCACTCCCTGCAATTGAGCAATCATTACTCGTTCTTTTAAGTCCTTTTTCTTTTTCTCAGTTGCCCTTTCGTTCTCGTTCTCTTGGTGTTCGTAATACTGAGCCATCTGAAGGATAGCTGCAGGTTTAGAGGCTCCCCAACTACTCTCGCTAGTCTGTAACTTTTGGGAGACCTCTTGCGTTAGCCCCTTTACGTAGTTTTGCACGAATAGGTGTTGTCCGGTTGCGGTGGTCATATCTTGGCCACTGTAGTCGGAGAACACTGTTTCGAATCGTGAGAAGTATTCTGATACATCTTCCTGAGGTTTCTGGCGACAAGCCGTGACTATCGACCAGTCTACCTTCTTTTCTGGGATCAACGTCTTTAGCTTCTGCACTATTTTGTCGGGGAGTTCCAGTATGTCTTTTACAGGTTTCTTTCCGGGCTCTCGCTGCCTATCTAGGTCATCGAGTTGTTTCCAGGTGTGTCCGAACAGGTCCGTGTGGTCGGCTTTCCGGATTTGCTTCCACACATCAGCCGGCAGACACAACCCGAAAAACAAATCAATGTCCGCTAGAGTCATTATGGTTGAGCCCAAGGCTGTGCCTAGTTCTGTATAAAATGCTGTAGGGTTTTTTCGTAAATCGGGCAGGGTTTGCCTAAAAGTTAAAATATCTTGCCGATCCCATGGTTGGTAAACCCAGTTGTACACAACCCTCCCTTTTGCATCTGCGTGGTTGATATCATCGTTTGTTCCCTGACCTCTTGGGGGAACCCAATAGGGGGCGGCTTCTCTGATAGGCATCATCGTGTTGGCTGCTTCTAATGAGGGCTCAATCGTCTCAGGGACTGTGATCTTGACCTCTGGTTTCTGTTCCGCGAGGTGGCGGAAGACCTCAAGCGTTTGCATGAAGAGGTCCGTCACATCGCTCTTAGTTCCATCTCCAACATCGACCCTTCTATATAGAGCCGTCAATTTTGTTGGACCCTTATTCTGGTACCTATCCTCATATGCGTTCAGGGTGTGATAGCTGAACCGTAAAATGAAATGCCGTCTATGACTACCGGCATGTGAATTGTGCATATTCATCGTATATTCTTCGCTCTCCTTCCGTTCTACCAATGTTTTTGCTATCTTGTCGATTCCATCCCGCTCATCTTTGCTCAACCTATTTGGTCTGGCTGTTAGGTGCCTGCTAGTCTCATGTTCATCTGCTGTTGTTACCAATGCGGCTGGTGCGAAGGCCGTAAGAGCCGGGGCACTAGCGCTAGGGTCACCCATACCTGCACTTTGAGCTGGTGAGTGTTGTGCTAGAGGCTGGCTGGGAGCATAAGGAGGAGGCATGTAGATAATTGGAGGTCCGAGCAGTAACTCGTCATTTGCCCGCTGTTTGGAGGGTATCTCCGGGTAGAGCGCAGAGGTGGTCCTGACAGGGCATTGGCCTGCCAGTCCTGATTCTTGCGTTTGTCTAACTTCCTCTCTTCTTCTTATTTCTTCATCTAGTTCTTTTGCGGCCAGATGGGCGTTTTTTCGTAACTCTTTCACTATTTTTGCTTCCTCTCTTTTCCTGCGATGTTCTGCTTCTTTGCGCCACATGCCAATACTATCAAGCATAGTGGGCGTTGCCTTGTTTATTTTTACAGCTGCTTCTAGTGTTTTTATTTTATTTTTATCAAATGAACCTATCAGTGGCCATTGATTTTTAGGATCCTTTTTTGTATATTTATGCCATAACTTACTATAAGCTATAGCGACTAGTCCTTGCTTAGTAAACATGTCCTTATTAGGGGTGCCTTCCAGTGGAGCTGGATGGTTCATCTCTAATAAGCGGTCCGGGTTGACCCAACTATGAACCAATGGGGAGAAGATAGGCATGACGGATTACAATGGGGGGCAAAAGCCTGCACTACCTATCTTTTCACTACTTGCAAAGACTGGACAGAATATTCTATTCTACGCTATTTGCAAATAGAGAATACCTCAGAAAAGAACCAATTCCCAAAACAGTCAATGTTCGGGCAAACAATCAATCAATGAGGAACGACATAGGTACGACGTGTTAAAGGTTTGCGTTACCTACCCTTCACTATCGGCAAAGGGAGAGAGAATATTCCTATTCTTCCCCGTTTGTAGACAGAGAAGATCCTTAAGAGAACCAACTTCGAACAATTCAATGCTCGATTCAATCAATCAATCAATGAGGAGAAAAGTAGGCACGACGTGTTAAAGGCTTGCGTTGCCTACCCTTCACTATCTGCAAAGATTAAACAGAGTATGGCGATTCTGTGCTTGTTTGCAAATAGAGAATTTCTCAGAAACAGTCAATAAGTAATACTAGTATTTTCAAACAATCAATCAATCAATTTCGCAATTTGTCGTGTGTCACGACCTTACCCGGACCGCATGGACAGTTTCTCGTCTTCCGCTTCCAGCGCCCGATTGTCCTCTATTCTCTTGTTGCTATCGCGGCACTCCTGGTGGTTCCCAGCCAGGACCGTAGATCACTCGGGAGAGGTCTGCTCGGAATCAGTGAAGTTCAGATGATCGGCTGTCAGACAAGGGTCTATCGGACAGGAGCTCTTCCGATCGTTGCAGTTGTTCACTCTGTCGTCGGGACCTCTCCCACTGGATCCACGTGTCGCTGATGGGCCCCACGTTGGGCGCCAATTGATAAAGATCAATTCAAATGGTCAGGCGATTTCAGTAGATGTTTCCTAAGTTAAATTTGCCCGGCATAAAACGCCTCTAATACCATACGAAGTTATTCAATAAAGAGGCAGGCGCTGGAGACAGGAAGACAGGAAACAAGTTTATTCCGTCGGAGTGGAACACATCAGATCAGACAACAAGGTATCGTCTCGAGGTGCTCTCCCAACCTCTCTGAGACCTGGTCTTTTATACACTGGTTTAAGACATGAACGTCCTTTATTACAACAGGGACATTGTGAAGTATGAGAACGACATCAACGGCACCCCCCCAGTTCCGGCCCATTCCAACACATGACAACAGTAGAGGCCCTTTCCCCTCATATGATTGGGAGGGGCTATCACGCAGCTGAGTGTTCTGCCGATTCCTTTGGAATGTGTGCGCCTGATCGAATCTCAGGGGATGGGGAGGTCGTGATCAATAGTGGCTCCTTTCAGGAAAGGCGAGTGAATACAGTAATGGGCAATAAACTGTATCCTCGGGCTAAAGGATGACCAGCGGTTCGTACAGGCAGTCGGGCTCAGAGGAAGGGGTCATCAAAGGAGGGGTATTCATGGACGGAAAGGAGGTGTTGGTCAGGCGCGGGGTGTGATTCCCTGAGACTGAGTCATGGGAGGGGAGGGTTCATGACTTGCGCATGTGAGTGCGGGGGCAGCCAGGGTGCGCGGGGAAGGCTTGCAAGGTTCAGGGAAGTGTGCTGACGGGCGATCGTGAACAGGGAGACCATGGTACCTAAAATGGCTGTCGTGTATACTCATACGTGAGTCTGCAAGATGGCGTAGATAATGTTTAGTACACGAACTAAAATTCCACAGTCCTCCCTTTAACATGTCTCGCCAGCTTGTCAGTTCGGATCGATCCCCATGAGACCACGCACCTCTATTTCGTATAGGGGACTCATGTGCTCAGTTTTAAAGTTCAAAGTCTTTGGGCACATACAGTTGGAAATGAGTGCACATAAAGATGGTAAACATTGAATACCTAAGCAACACCCACACAGTGTCATGATTGGTATCAATATAAACGTGAACAATCTCCATCCCCAGCTCTTCAAAGTGTCCCAGAACCAGCCTCCAAGCGACCATCCTTCCTGCTCCTGGTTAACCTCCGAGGACAGTCTGTGGAGGTGTTCGATTGCTTTGTAGACTGAAGGTGAGTTATCTGGCACGTAGGTGCAACAGCTGGAGCCGATGATGCGGCATGCACCTCCGCGGTCGGCCAGAACCACATCTAGAACAAGACGGTTTTGAAGAGCCACCAGGCGGACGGCCTGAAGCTCAGCCGTGTTGTTGGCGAGGATGCCAGCGGTGATGTTAATGGTTGTTTCTAATGCCTGAGTCAGGTGTCGGATAGCGCGGCTATTTGCCATTGGTCCCCACAGAGGAACAAGTCCCTTTGCTGCATCCAGGAACTGTGCTCCGGTGGAGTCGGCTTGTTCAACATCTCCGGCGCGCTTTTGCCGGTGGTGGTTGGCTGGAGCCACATACGTGGGAGGAAGAATGAAGGCGATGTAGCACGTACCCCTCCAGCCTCTTGGGAGCCAAGTGTAAGCTTTGGTGCCACAAACAAAGTACATATTCGAGGAAGCAACAAAGGAGGGGGGGTCAGCTGAGACCAATGTTTTGGTGATGCGACAAGAACTGTGACCCACCAGCTGCGTTCCTTGTCCTTCGAGGCATACGAGTCCTGTGACATTGATGACAGACAGGGCCACGGTCAGGGTGGCAGCCGTTTGTTTCCGCAGGTGGGAGAAGGTGGGTCTGGCTGGATTGTGGAGCACTTGCATTTCGACCCTTTCTTTGGCAGGGATGTTCGTAAGGAAGGTTGAACCCGAAATTGCAGGACAAAAGGGCTTTCCTGTCTTGTTCAGCCAGAACCCATAGTAGAAGTGAGACACCGTTTGACCAGAAGTGGCGTTGTCCTTGTGGCTTTCTTGCATGAGGATCAACCAGGCGAGGCAGGAGCCGTGAACTGAGAAAGGAGAAGGGATGAAGGGGATGAAGTGTCCGGTAGCATGTGGGAGCAACCCACAGATCCAGCAGTTCGTGGCATTTGCAGCAAGGTTGTGCTGGTGCAACAGTTGTACGAAGGAATTGTTCCAGAACTCCCTACGCCTTTCTCGGAGCTGAGGTGAAAGGGTGATCAGGTGGTGTTCTTTCGTGGTTGGCTGGACAGTGGTTGGCAACATCTGGTGAGCGGGTGTGCTTTCCTCCAAGATCCAGAAGGAAGTCATGAGGAGGAGGCAAAAGAGGAAGACAATGAAGAAAGAGATTGTCTTTGATTTGTGCAAATTGTCAGTCTTTGGGTTCCTGTAGTGGGTATTTCCTGTTGCTTCCGACGTCTTCTTATCTGGCGCTTCCATCATCTTCTTATCTGGCGCTTCCATCATCTTCATCTTCAAGGTGCTCGGTAGTGGGCAGAACCACAGACTCTGTTTATCTTCTCTCCGGGTAACCCTTGGTTGCTTTGGGTCACCTTTCTGAGATTTTTAACTTAGTCAGTGGCCTACTTAGCCGAAGCTCCCTCCTTTCGACGCAGGAAATACCCTTCTCGAGATGGCACAGTGGGATCAGAGTGTTTTGCAAGTTCAAGTGCCTCAGTATCAGGATAGCAGTTCAGTGATGGTCGGTCTTTGTTCAGGAGCTCTTCTTGGGTGCTGACGTTGTCTGTCGTGGCCAGGGTCGAGGAAATCTTCTTGCAGTGGTGTGCATGCAGCCAGTTCTTCTTCCCCTCCACTCGAAGAGCCGTCTGAGTGGTGATCAGCACTTGCCAGGGGCCCGTCCACCGGGGTTCCAGACTCTTCGCTCGTTGAAAGTTCCGGATTAGGATGTAGTCCCCCGGTTGGATATCGTGACCGGGACCCCTGGAAGCATCGGGGATGGCCTGCTGCACCTGTTGATGAATGACAGACAACGTTTTAGTTAATTTGCATAAATAATCTGACAGCAGGACGTCGGGGACGTCGTGAATGGAGGTCGGTTTGGGGGCAGTCCAGAGGTTCATAGGCCGGCCAAACACAACTTCGTAGGGGGTCAAGTGGTGCTTAGTGGGAGTGGAGCGCATTGATAGTAATGCCAGTGGAAGGGCATCTGGCCACTTAAGTCCTGTGGTGGCCACTATTTTCGACAGTTTCAGTTTCAGTGTAGCGTTGTGTCGTTCGACCAGGCCAGCAGATTGGGGGTGGAAGACTGCGTGGAATCTTTGTTTTACCCCCAACCCCTTCAGGATTAGTTGGATAACTTCAGCTATGAAGTGGGGGCCATTGTCGCTCCATAAAATTCGACAAAGGCCATAGCGAGGGAAAAACTCTTTCAGCAATACTTTGGCAGTAGGCATGGCAGTGTTATCACGGGTCGGATAGGCTTCCACCCATTTGCTGAAGGCACATACAATGACTAATACGTACTTCAAGCCCTGGCACCTCTCTAATTGGATGTAATCCATCTGGAGGACCTCAAAGGGGTGGTCGGGGATCCCAAACCCTCCCCGGGGTACCACAGTTCCTTTCCCGGGGTTGTGTTGTAAGCAGATAAGGCACTGCTGGACTAGGCGTTTGGCCGAGTCGGGGATCTTGTTGTTGTGCCAAACTTTGGAAATGAGTTCAATCATGGGGGCAGAGCCTATGTGTGCAGGGGAATGTGCCATTGTCAGTATGGGGATCAAATATGCATCAGGCAGCAACCATTTGTTCGTGTCTTTTGTCCGCCAGCAGCCTTCATCGTCCCTTAGACCCACCCGTGCCCACTCAGTCAATTCGTGTGGTGTGCTGGCCGATTGGATGTCCCTGATCGTTTCCCTAGCGTCAGTCCATTTTTATGCTTGTGACCTGGTCACATACATGCGTGTCGTTGACCTATTCTCAGCTGTGGTTCGAGCAGTGATGTCGGCTAGTGCGTTTCCCTGTCCAACTAAATCTGTTACCTTCTTGTGTGCCTGGCATTTGATTACTGCTAATCGTTTGGGGAGAAGAACTGCTTCAATCAGGGCAGAGACTAAATCTCCGTGGAGGATGGGCGTACCGTGGGACGTCAGGAATCCCCTTTCCCTCCACAGGAGCCCAAAATGATGAACCACCCCGAAGGCGTACTGGCTGTCCGTGTAAATGTTTGCCGTGGTTCCTGCTGCTATGATACATGCTCGTGTGAGGGCAATTAGTTCTGCTGCCTGTGCGGATCGTTGTGTGATGCGAGCGGTTTCAACTACTGTTCGAGCTGTCGTCACCGCATAGGCAGCAGAAGTGGTGCCATCTGGGAGTTTGATACAAGAGCCATCTACCCATAGTTCTCCATCAGGATCTGTAAAAGCAATGTCTCGGAGGTCAACTCTACTCCTGGTCTGTTCGTCCGTGAGGGTCACACAGTCGTGTATAGGGGGCACATCGGGGTCATTTTCGGGCAAGGGTAACAGTGTAGCAGGGTTCAATGTCGTGCATCTCTTCAGGGTGATGTGGGGTGCAAGTAGAGTCAATTCGTACCCTGTTAGTCGTGCACTAGTCAGATGTTGAGTCTTAGTCTGGTTCAAAAGGGTGTCAACTGCATGGGGCACTAATACCGTGAGGGAGTTTGAAAGCACAATTCCCTCACTCTGGCGGATAGAGACAGCAGCAGCGGCTACTGCTCGAAGGCAGGCAGGTAGAGCTCTGGCGACTGGTTTAAGAGTGGCAGAGAAGTAGGCACAAGGGCGTTGTTTGGCGCCGATGGGCTGAGTTAGAACAGACAATGCGCATCCCTCCCTTTCGTGAGTGAAGAGGGAGAAGGGCTTGGAGTAATCTGGTGTTCCTAGAACGGGTGCCGAGCAAAGGGCATCCCGCAACTCCTTAAAGGATGCTTGGCATTCGGGAGTCCACGGGAGTGGGAACGGAACATCTTTGGCCAACAGGGAAAGTAGGGTTTTTATAATGAGACTGAAATTTGGTAACCATTGTCGGCAGAAAGAAGTAAGGCCCACTAATAAACGGACTTGCTTCTGCGTTTTTGGAATGGGGGTGTCTAGGATGGTTTGGATTCGGTCGGGCGTAAGTTTCCTCCCTTCTTTGGACAGGAGGTGGCCTAGGTATGTTACTTGGGGCTGACAGAACTGCAGTTTCTTTTTGGAGACTTTGTGGCCATTGTCCGCAAGAAAGTGCAAGAGTTGGATAGTGGCTGTGATTGCAAGTGGAGTGGTGTCGGCCGCCAAAAGGATATCGTCAACATATTGGATTAACACCACTCCATCTGGTAGCTGGACAGCGTCCAGCTGTCTTTTGAGGGCCTGGCTGTAAATGCTGGGACTTTCAGTGTAGCCCTGGGGAGCCCTACAAAATCGGTACGAACGGTTTTTTAAAGTGAAGCCGAAGAGATAACGGCTGTCTGGATGGATGGGGATAGAGAAAAATGCATTTTTAAGATCAATAACGGTGAAGGTGGTGGCAGTGGACGGGATGAGAGTCAGGATGGTGGTGATGTCTGAGACTACGGGGTACTGTGGCACCACCACTTTGTTGATTTCTCGCAGGTCGATGATGAAGCGGTATGCTTTCTCATCTCCCTCACCTTGTTTCTTGACAATGGGTAGGATAGGGCTATTGCAGACATTACTAACCACTTCCTCTACCACTCCTGCGTCCACCAAGGACTGAATAATCGCTACCAATGCTTTCTCGCCTTCGGGCGATATCCGGTACTGTGGGAGTTTCGGGAGTATTGCATCTGGTCGAACAGTTATGTGTACAGGATCGATCATCATTCGTCCTACATCCGAGTCGTTTCTGGCCCATAGGTACAGGGGTAGGGTATCGAGCAAGGATAGGTCAGCATCTGTTATGGCGTACATATGTCGTGCGGGGTAGGGTCTGGACATGCTCGGGTTGTCGTACAGGATGACTCGGACTCCATCCGGGGAACACCTAATAGTAGCTCGGAAATGTTTCAGTAAATCAATACCCATAATGGCGTCAGGGGAGTTGGAGGAGAGCAGAAATGTTGTGTCAGTGGGATTGTTTCCTAGGTCAAAGGAGATAGGTACAGACAGGGGATTAGTGGAGGGCGTTCCATCGAAACCTATCGAGGTAATGTGTGAGCCAGACAAGGGTGCCCTTGGAATCAGTCGCTTTGATAATACACTACGTGTCGCTCCAGTGTCTACCAAAAATGGAGACTTTGTACCCAGGACCTTAGCAGTGACGTAAGGACCTTGCTGGTCAACACAGAGCTCGACTGGATCCCTCCCTTGCCCCTGGCAGTCCTATGCAGAGTCGTGAGCATTGTTGCCGTCGGACTGTTGGCACTGATTCTGTCGGGGGCGGTCAAATGTGTTTGGTCTGTCAGATCGGTCATTGGTGGTGTCGCGGGTCTGCCCTCGTCACTGCCCTCCAGTTTTGGAGCCATTTGTCATGTCCCTTGTTTCTTTATTTTTAATCATTTCCCGAAGGGCCAGGCATTGAGACTTCCAATGCCCAAATTCTTTGCAAAATGCACACTGGTTCTCATCGAGGTCGGTTCGTGGAGCGCCAGGTGTGGGGTTGCGGTCTCTAGGGGCCGAATTCCTAGGGGCATTCGACTGGTAGTTCCCCCTATACCGTTCCCTTCCTGTAGTCACTCCCTGCAATTGAGCAATCATTACTCGTTCTTTTAAGTCCTTTTTCTTTTTCTCAGTTGCCCTTTCGTTCTCGTTCTTTTGGTGTTCGTAATACTGAGCCATCTGAAGGATAGCTGCAGGTTTAGAGGTTCCCCAACTACTCTCGCTAGTCTGTAACTTTTGGGAGACCTCTTGCGTTAGCCCCTTTACGTAGTTTTGCACGAATAGGTGTTGTCCGGTTGCGGTGGTCATATCTTGGCCACTGTAGTCGGAGAACACTGTTTCGAATCGTGAGAAGTATTCTGATACATCTTCCTGAGGTTTCTGGCGACAAGCCGTGACTATCGACCAGTCTACCTTCTTTTCTGGGATCAACGTCTTTAGCTTCTGCACTATTTTGTCGGGGAGTTCCAGTATGTCTTTTACAGGTTTCTTTCCGATCTCTCGCTGCCTATCTAGGTCATCGAGTTGTTTCCAGGTGTGTCCGAACAGGTCCGTGTGGTCGGCTTTGCCGGATTTGCTTCCACACATCAGCCGGCAGACACAACCCGAAACACAAATCAATGTCCGCTAGAGTCATTATGGTTGAGCCCAAGGCTGTGCCTAGTTCTGTATAAAATGCTGTAGGGTTTTTTCGTAAATCGGGCAGGGTTTGCCTAAAAGTTAAAATATCTTGCCGATCCCATGGTTGGTAAACCCAGTTGTACACAACCCTCCCTTTTGCATCTGCGTGGTTGATATCATCGTTTGTTCCCTGACCTCTTGGGGGAACCCAATAGGGGGCGGCTTCTCTGATAGGCATCATCGTGTTGGCTGCTTCTAATGAGGGCTCAATCGTCTCAGGGACTGTGATCTTGACCTCTGGTTTCTGTTCCGCGAGGTGGCGGAAGACCTCAAGCGTTTGCATGAAGAGGTCCGTCACATCGCTCTCAGTTCCATCTCCAACATCGACCCTTCTATATAGAGCCGTCAATTTTGTTGGACCCTTATTCTGGTACCTATCCTCATATGCGTTCAGGGTGTGATAGCTGAACCGTAAAATGAAATGCCGTCTATGACTACCGGCATGTGAATTGTGCATATTCATCGTATATTCTTCGCTCTCCTTCCGTTCTACCAATGTTTTTGCTATCTTGTCGATTCCATCCCGCTCATCTTTGCTCAACCTATTTGGTCTGGCTGTTAGGTGCCTGCTAGTCTCATGTTCATCTGCTGTTGTTACCAATGCGGCTGGTGCGAAGGCCGTAAGAGCCGGGGCACTAGCGCTAGGGTCACCCATACCTGCACTTTGAGCTGGTGAGTGTTGTGCTAGAGGCTGGCTGGGAGCATAAGGAGGAGGCATGTAGATAATTGGAGGTCCGAGCAGTAACTCGTCATTTGCCCGCTGTTTGGAGGGTATCTCCGGGTAGAGCGCAGAGGTGGTCCTGACAGGGCATTGGCCTGCCAGTCCTGATTCTTGCGTTTGTCTAACTTCCTCTCTTCTTCTTATTTCTTCATCTAGTTCTTTTGCGGCCAGATGGGCGTTTTTTCGTAACTCTTTCACTATTTTCGCTTCCTCTCTTTTCCTGCGATGTTCTGCTTCTTTGCGCCACATGCCAATACTATCAAGCATAGTGGGCGTTGCCTTGTTTATTTTTACAGCTGCTTCTAGTGTTTTTATTTTATTTTTATCAAATGAACCTATCAGTGGCCATTGATTTTTAGGATCCTTTTTTGTATATTTATGCCATAACTTACTATAAGCTATAGCGACTAGTCCTTGCTTAGTAAACATGTCCTTATTAGGGGTGCCTTCCAGTGGAGCTGGATGGTTCATCTCTAATAAGCGGTCCGGGTTGACCCAACTATGAACCAATGGGGAGAAGATAGGCATGACGGATTACAATGGGGGGCAAAAGCCTGCACTACCTATCTTTTCACTACTTGCAAAGACTGGACAGAATATTCTATTCTACGCTATTTGCAAATAGAGAATACCTCAGAAAAGAACCAATTCCCAAAACAGTCAATGTTCGGGCAAACAATCAATCAATGAGGAACGACATAGGTACGACGTGTTAAAGGTTTGCGTTACCTACCCTTCACTATCGGCAAAGGGAGAGAGAATATTCCTATTCTTCCCCGTTTGTAGACAGAGAAGATCCTTAAGAGAACCAACTTCGAACAATTCAATGCTCGATTCAATCAATCAATCAATGAGGAGAAAAGTAGGCACGACGTGTTAAAGGCTTGCGTTGCCTACCCTTCACTATCTGCAAAGATTAAACAGAGTATGGCGATTCTGTGCTTGTTTGCAAATAGAGAATTTCTCAGAAACAGTCAATAAGTAATACTAGTATTTTCAAACAATCAATCAATCAATTTCGCAATTTGTCGTGTGTCACGACCTTACCCGGACCGCATGGACAGTTTCTCGTCTTCCGCTTCCAGCGCCCGATTGTCCTCTATTCTCTTGTTGCTATCGCGGCACTCCTGGTGGTTCCCAGCCAGGACCGTAGATCACTCGGGAGAGGTCTGCTCGGAATCAGTGAAGTTCAGATGATCGGCTGTCAGACAAGGGTCTATCGGACAGGAGCTCTTCCGATCGTTGCAGTTGTTCACTCTGTCGTCGGGACCTCTCCCACTGGATCCACGTGTCGCTGATGGGCCCCACGTTGGGCGCCAATTGATAAAGATCAATTCAAATGGTCAGGCGATTTCAGTAGATGTTTCCTAAGTTAAATTTGCCCGGCGTAAAACGCCTCTAATACCATACGAAGTTATTCAATAAAGAGGCAGGCGCTGGAGACAGGAAGACAGGAAACAAGTTTATTCCGTCGGAGTGGAACACATCAGATCAGACAACAAGGTATCGTCTCGAGGTGCTCTCCCAACCTCTCTGAGACCTGGTCTTTTATACACTGGTTTAAGACATGTGAACGTCCTTTATTACAACAGGGACATTGTGAAGTATGAGAACGACATCACCGGCACCCCCCCAGTTCCGGCCCATTCCAACACATGACAACAGTAGAGGCCCTTTCCCCTCATATGATTGGGAGGGACTATCACGCAGCTGAGTGTTCTGCCGATTCCTTTGGAATGTGTGCGCCTGATCGAATCTCAGGGGATGGGGAGGTCGTGATCAATAGTGGCTCCTTTCAGGAAAGGCGAGTGAATACAGTAATGGGCAATAAACTGTATCCTCGGGCTAAAGGATGACCAGTGGTTCGTACAGGCAGTCGGGCTCAGAGGAAGGGGTCATCAAAGGAGGGGTATTCATGGACGGAAAGGAGGTGTTGGTCAGGCGCGGGGTGTGATTCCCTGAGACTGAGTCATGGGAGGGGAGGGTTCATGACTTGCGCATGTGAGTGCGGGGGCAGCCAGGGTGCGCGGGGAAGGCTTGCAAGGTTCAGGGAAGTGTGCTGACGGGCGATCGTGAACAGGGAGACCATGGTACCTAAAATGGCTGTCGTGTATACTCATACGTGAGTCTGCAAGATGGCGTAGATAATGTTTAGTACACAAACTAAAATTCCACAGTATGCGCCGGCTTGGTGCACTATAATGTGGGTGTGGCCACACGTGCTGCAGTGGATTATTGCTCCCGTAGTCCCTGAGTGAAGTGCTGTTTAATAGTCATTTGAAAAGCTTACAACTTGAACTTCTTTTCCTGAGAGGGGGAGGTCTGGAACTTCCACTGGATTGGCCATGGATCCGGGTAGCACCTTTATCAATCAAAAATGATACAGGATGGACTTTTTATTCCACATAAGGGCCAGTCTGTTCTTCTTCTAGGACTGCACCAGGCATGCAATCCTCCTCAGACACAGTCATTGTGTCTGGCTTGGTCCAGAAAGGACTAAGAGTGTAGCTGCAAATTGTGAAAAACTGTCATTAATTACGGAACGTTTTTGCTTGACCTTTTACATTTGGTATAAATCCGTATGTGATATTCTGCGTTCTGTTTCTGATCTGGGGTTGAAAGCTATTCCCATTGCGTTGCCTTGTATTCTGCGTATTCTGCTCAGATGCCAGGATGACTGGGATCGCTAACTGCCTCATTTCATTCTGTGCCATTGCAATAAGATTCCAATTCCTATTCTGCTGCATGGGATTCATTGGAGGGAAATTTGCTCCTCAGTTTGAAATGTATTCACGTTAAATTTACAATTCCTTTTCTAATGCCCCTCTCAACCACGAGTGTCGTATGCCCCTGATCTCGTGGTCCACCTCAAGAACGACCATTTCCACCTTGCACACCACTGTGGCCAACTCATGCTAACTGACGCATGTTTACATTGGGCATACTTTCTAACATTTAAAAACTCACCTACAACATCGTCTAGGACAGGACATAATGTTATCTGAAAGGAGCACTGTATGATGTAAAACCTTTCATCCATGATTCAGGCGGCTGGGTCTGCATGGTGCGAGATGGAGCTAGGGGATCAAAGAAGTAGACCTTAGACTGAGGTGTACCTGTCCTGTCGTTCTTGTAGCCCATTGAACCAACATTGATTTGGGTCTCTGCACCCATTCTTACAAACAGTGTAGGGCCAGGCTGATGGGCCTTGGAGATGGAGAAAGGAGAGAGTCCACCAGGGTGTTCTGCAGCTTACTTGTGGTGATATTGGACGTGCAGCCACCTGACCGTAGGTGGTAATATTTCAAAACCATAATCAGTGTGGCTGCGGAAGATCTGAGAGTGCGACTGGGAGAGTATCTGAAATTACTAGGGGTGGGCTGTAAATTCTGCTCCGCTGGCAGGATTTGCGAAGTTTTACCGTTCCGCTTGGAGCGCAGTGTTCAGCAAAAACTCCATCAACCACTTGTGGCGGAGTTTACTGGTGTCACCCCTACTGCTCACCAAAACTTCAGAGATGGTGCGACCAATGTGCCTGCGCCCTGCAGAGGAACTAGAGTCACTTGAGGTGGACGCTTGTGCACTGTGAACTGCTTCCTGACAGTCTCTCCACCTGCTTGGCTTGTGGAGGCAGGGTGAGGGGAATCGTGGTCTGTGCTTCGGGGGTGCTGCTGTACCGGGCAGCGACAAGGTGAGGCAAAATGCATTCAGGGGAATTAACTTCTCTGTGTGGGGATAACTCAGAAAAATTGCTGATTAAAATTGTAGTAGCTAGTCTCCAAGAGTTGCAACGCTGTCTAGACGGTAATACAGGTGCATTATGTATCCTTGCAGAATTTGAGAAATTAAATGATATTATCAAAAGGACCTTAACTATCACCAAGGCCAGTAGTTCTAGGGTGACCCTAGGCTGGTTTGACGGGGCATGTACGAAGTCTTTATGAGAATTAAAGAAAGCTCTCTCAAACTGTCCTAGGGATAGGGAAGTTGTTAAATCTCTTAGGGCAACCTATAAACATCATCTGAACTGTAGGAAGCAGGAGTTAAGGGAGGAAGCTTGGGACAATCTCTCAAAAGCGGCAGAGC
Organism: Lissotriton helveticus; assembly: GCF_964261635.1. Lineage (NCBI taxonomy): Eukaryota > Metazoa > Chordata > Amphibia > Caudata > Salamandridae > Lissotriton > Lissotriton helveticus. The sequence continues at coordinate 103,470,992 of NC_136067.1, forward strand.
TCCGGGACAGTAAGCTTTTTTGGAATACTGTAAATAGCCCTTTCCTCCAGAAAGAGGACTATCTGCCCAGGTTAGTGAGGAAAGCTGGGTTTCGTACTTCACTGGTATCTTTAATCCGGGCGAGGAAGATCTTACATGTTCTAGGGCCGTAGCCCTTGGCCCAAATTTACCCCTTAATATTACAACACTAGAGGTAGATAACGCTATTCGGAATAGTAAGGGTGGGAAGGCCCCCAGATCTGACGGGGTGCCGATAGACCTGTATAAAGCGGATTTATTGTTATGGGGCCCTCTCCTGACCCAGGTTTTCAATGCGGCAGTCAAGAAATGCACTCCATCCACATGGGGCGAGTCCATAATTATACCTATTTATAAGAAGGGAGATAGAGGCAAGGCTAAGAACTATCGCCCTATCTCCCTTCTAGACTCATCCCTGAAAATAATGAGCAGGGTGCTCTTGCTGCGACTGGAAGAGTGGGCAGAGGCTAATGGTATCAATGCGGATTCCCAATTTGGGTTCCGCAAGGGTCTGGGTACCATCGAGCAGTGCATTAATTTAGATTTAATCATTGGTAAATACACCCGAGCCAAGCAGGGCTCGTTATTCCTGTTTTGCGGATCTCTCCAGCGCATTTGATTTGGTGGATCATGCTTTATTGTGGACCACACTACTTGATCTGGGCGCCCCTGCTGCAATTATTTTTTTTTGGGCCAGATTGTATAGTAAGTTGTCGACCCAGATTCGATTTGGCCAAGCGGGGGAATGCACCAATAACATCAAGGTCAAATCAGGTATTAGACAAGGTTGTGTCCTTGCCCCACTCCTTTTTTCCCTCTTTATTAATGCCATGGATTCCGAGTTGAAACTGGTTAATGCTGATGCACCGCTTGTGGAGGGCCAAGCGATCCCCGTACTGCTCTATGCAGACGACACTGTTCTATTATCAAGAACACCTGTCGGTCTGCAGAGATTAATGGACAGTTTCTTTGATTTTATAAAGGGGAGGAAGCTAAAAATTAATAACTCGAAAACTTTTATCATGGCTTGCGGGAAGAAGACAAAGAAGTTAAGATCATTCCAGTTCAAGGATCAAAAAATTTAAGTGGTGGATAAATTCTGTTACCTAGGGATTACTTTTAGTAGCAGTGGTGGGTGGGCACCGGAGATAATTAATATTAAGGCTAAGATGGGTAAGGGTGCTTCTGGCGTTTTTAAATTTGCTTCTAAAATTGGAAGTCGTCGTATATATGACATGTTGTATGTATACCGACATAGATGTGCTCCAGTGGCACTCTATGGTTCGGGGGTCTGGGGACACTGTCGTCATGGGGATCTGCAAGTGGCGGAAAATAACTTTTTAACCCCTTCCGCGCTGATGACAAAGCCAGCTCGTCATGGGCGTTACCTGCGCTACGCGGATGACGAGCTGGCTTTGTCACAAACCGCGCGATTTTCAAAAATCAGCGCACAGCGGGAAAACGCGGTAGCGCGGTAGCGGTTAAAGAGGCTTCTTTGTCTCCCAACCTCAGCCTCTAATGAGCTGGTTCATCAAGAAGTTGGGTTGGAATTTTTGACTGATCTAATAGGGTTGAGACCATTATTGGCCTGGAGATCTATCTGGGCCAAGGATGAAACTAGTTTCACTAGGAGAATCATTAATGACTGCCTCCGTTTGGATAAATACAGTCTGATCCCATGGCTTAAATACGTCATAACATCATATAGAGACATGTTTGATATGGATGTTTTTGCGGAACCAGCTAGCGCCACTGATATTTCCAAACAGGAGCTAAAACATGTGTATCTGGGGGCTAAAACTAAAACAAAATTGCGTAGTGAAGCGAGCCACCAATTTGTAACACACCAATTTTACCATTCTAATAACTATGCAGGCTATGGCTTTTCGAAATATTTAAAAGTGGTCACTAAGCAATCTCACCAGTATGTCCTCACCAGACTAAGATTGGGCATCGTTTATAACCTGGTGGCCTTCCCCCCTGATAAAAAAGCATACGTCAATTCCCTGTCCATGCAACGGGACTTCTAAGCAGAGCACTGTGCACTTTTTGCTTATATGTCAATTGTATCTGTACTTCCATACTGCCTACCTTAAACCCCTTTTTAAAAAATACTCTGTGTCTACTGTTAAAACTGCTATGAGGCTTTTATTTGCACTTGATGTACCGGACGTGTGTTTCTTTACAGCGACATTTATTTTGAAATCCGTGTCTGCCAGGAAAAGTATGGAATTTATAACCCAATTTTGAATGTACTGTTTTTCAATAATTTAGCTGCTATTGTTGACTTGCTACCTCTACCTTTTCTGTGACTGTACTGAATCCCTTTTTTAAAATTTTATAGTTGTTATGCAATTTTGATGTAATATCTTGTGTGCTTTTATGATTGTTTTTTTAAATGATCGAATAAAGCTTTTGATGATGATGACTTTTCTGTGATGGGGAGAGACGCGGTTTGTGATTGTGACATTCATTCATACGTAGTTTTTTTAGGCTACTCACTTCGCTGTATGTGGATTCATACGTAGTTTTTTAGGCTACTCACTTCGCTGTATGTGGATTCATATGTAGTTTTTTTAGGCTACTCACTTCGCTGTATGTGAAGAGCTGAGCCTCTGCTGGCCACCCTGCACACCGTAAGCCCTTCAGCACAATATCCACTGCTATCCATGCTGATACTGCTACGTACTAAAGCGCCCCCTCAGTAACACCGTCTGAGAAAAAGCTTCCACCCGTCTGGTGACTATCTAGTAATCACTTGGTAAAAGTTAAACTCGCAAAGAACTGCAGCTGTCTGCATTTCTGCTGATTCTTCGAGGTAAACTGCACTGTGCCATCACATGAGCCGTGTCATTTTCTAAGTTGTCTTGAATTGGGTAAACAACACAACTAGCAGCCAATAAAGAAGACGACCAAATAGAGCATTGGCATTTGTAATGGAACATATTCTTATAATTAAATGTGCCTGCTTCTTAAAATGTTGCAGTCATTGTCTGCATAATAAAAGCTCAACTGGCCTAGTTTGCTTGCATTTGTATGCATCGTTCAGCATGGCGCGCATCATTATTGACACTAAATTCATTCTGACTTGCTAATCAGTTTGAAATACAATGCTCCTTACTGTGCGGTATTAAAGATAGTGCACCTCGTTGACAAATTGCCAAGATTCAGCTATCGCAATTCAAGCACACAATGCAATTGTGTCATGTTGATGCTGCTGAAAGGTTCAACACGTTCCATCTATAAAGGCGGTCCATGCTAGGAGCGTCTTGACTGCCATTATATGGCTTTAATTGCCTCTCTTGTTCAAACAGGAAGGACTATTTGCAGGGAAGCTTGTGCATTCCTCCCTAGAGCCGGTGCAGAAAGTTCTGCACCTCTAAAAGAGACGTGTGGCTCCTGGAAGGAATCGCTGGCTCTTTTTCCGAATCCAGGACTGTAAGGCTGTGATCAAAGAAGCTACTTATGTAAACTGCAAAAAGTCGATCTTAACATGTATTTTAGGTTCTGCTATGATTTGAAAGCATACATTGCTGAAGGTAAACAGTAGCGCGACAACAGGCTGCTCTCATCTGTTTAGTAAATAAATACCCTTTGGTCGGATCTGTCAGTGATGTTGGCAGCTCGCTATTTGTTACATCTCGTTTTTGTGCAGCACAAAAACTCTATGAACAAGCCTGCTGCCTTTTCTCTGTGACTAGTGAACTACCACAGGGTCCAGCGATGGCTGTATTTTGGTAAGTGGCAATGGGTGTTTATTTAGCTGTAATCCCTCTAGTGGTTTTTAAGTCCGTGTGCAGGACTGGTGCACAGAACTACGGGTGGGCGGAACTCCGCAGAATATTTATGTAACTCTGCGGAATTTCATGGAGTAGAACTCCGCAAGTGCTGCCCACCCCTAGAAATTACATTGGAGAGATCAAGGACCAAAGCTGTGGTAAGCTTGGAAGACAAAGCAAAGGGGTTTGATGATGATTTGTACAGAAACGGGAAGATAGAGCAGATAGTTCTGTGCGTCCGATGAGGAAGAACACATAGGTAGACTGAGTGCAAGGTGAGGTGCAGCATTTTGGATTTGCTGAAATTTACTAACAGTATGATAAGGACCACCTAGCAATAGTAAGTTACAAAAGTCAATGCTATTGACCACTAATTGGCAGGATTGGAGAGGGAGTAAGGGGAGAAGTTTTAGTTTTAGCAGCAGAAAAAATAAAGTTTGTTTACATGGGTTGAGCAAGATAATTCCCAAGCAATTATGAAATCTATGTTTCAGCTATGAAAGACTGGCTTCTTGAGGAATTTTGAGTTGGGTGGACCAGAAATTGGCTGGATTCCATTGCGGAGAGGTGCATCCAAAGAAATATGTATTTAATTTCATGGCGTATTTTTCCCATTCAATCCACAATGCTAAGCAAGCACCCCTGACAAATAGAAACAAGCCTTCAGAGTGCTTGTTTAAATAAAATATAATTTGCCTGTCGTTGGCGTAACACATGAATCTAAGGCCAAATGACTAAATTAGCTGAGCCAGAGGGAGAACATAAGGTTTAAAAAGCATTGCACTTAAAGATGAGTTTTTTTATCCTTTGTTATATTTATGAAATTTCTGTACAAGTGACCAGTTGCTGCGCTCTGAAACAAAAGGAATCCATCCTTAGTCTCACATCCGCCACTCTGACACTAATTTATCAACAATAATAATATATACTCACTGTAAAATAAAAGTTGCTACGAGGGAAATCTTCACTCGCTAGAATCCAAAATTATATCCAAAGTCCATTAAATTTGCTCTTTTACGTTAATTGCACCCTGCAATAAAATAATTATACAATCCTCAATTGTTGTCCCTAATTTGTTACAATGGGAATTACATGTATAGCCACACTCGTCGTCTCACTCACCTATAGTAATTCTTCCCAATGTCAAAAAAGGTTAGACATCCCAATTTGTCGATGTCAAATATCCAAGCACCGTTATCAATCCAAACCGTTACATGTATAAAGTTCTCGCTACGGATACAAAAAGTTAAGAGGCATAACCTTATAGTTACAAATCTAGGTCGAGTGTATTTCGGGCATAGTCTAATCACTCAAAATATAGCTCCGCTTACTTCTCAAAACAAGCGTGTACGCTCGCTCTGGCATTCCGATCAACCACTGGCGTTTAACTCAGGCGCCATTATCCCTAAATAACCTGTTTCTCCACATCAGTTTCTCAGTCGCCATCTTGGAATGGTTATTTCTTACTCAAAGTGAAGGGTCTATAACTCATAGACTCGTTAAAAAAGGAGTTTAGTCAGCCACTGTTTAAGTATTTTGCGACACTACCTATTATATAAGTGATAATACACTCGTTTGCAATATCCGTTGCGTTCTAATGTTTCTTAATGTGTATTCGAACCCTAAAAAATCACGATACCTTATTCTTTAACTACAATACGTGGTCCCTCTCCTATCTTAACCTCAATATATACACGTAGCGGCACGAGAACAAAGGACTATTCACTTCCATTCCATCGCCCAACAGGTCGGCCACTCGGAGAAATCCCATAAATTGTGTACATTTTAAACATGTAAAAAGGGGAGAAAGAGCAGTATGAAGGACAGAAAATCACATCGTGTTATACTGTACTGTACATCTCGTTGCATACATTGCAATGCAAATTTGTTTAAAAACACTTTTTATATATACAGAGGCAACACTATTTAGTTGGTTATACATACATCCAATGAAAATATATACAATAAGTATCACAGTAATACTATATTTGAGTTCACTAATCACCCAAGAAGAATTGAAGCTCAGGGTCTAAATTTAATCCCTCTTCCACTGCCCGGAAAACCATAATCCATCTAGCTTCTTTACGTCTAAGTTTCAGGGTTCTATTCCCACCCCGTCTATCTAGGGTAACATGCTCAATTCCATGATACGTAAATCTATGGTTTACGGAATCATTACCATTCTGGATCAGGTGAGAGGCAATAGGGTACCTAGTGTCACCACTTTTAAGTGCGCGAAAATGTTCCATCATTCGGTCCTTCAATTTTCTCACTGTACTTCCTACATAGATTTTCCCACATGTACAGGCAATAATGTAAATTACATATGTTGTCTCACAGTTAATAAATGACGTAATTCTAAAGGTACCTGTGTTGTTAAATGCAAAAAGTCTGTATCTTTTTGGTAGCCCATCTGCAGCAGCTGCAGAATCCACAGTAATAAAAACCTACTGGTTTCGTGCGTAACCAGTGGTCCGTGTTCACTGGTTTGGTCTGTTTCGGATAACTGGGACTCACTATATTTGCAATTGTTGTACCTTTACGAAATGTCAGACTGGGTCTCTCGGTTAGATATGGTAATAAGTCATTGTCTGTACGTAACAAATGCCAATGTTTGTTAAGGATAGCATACAGTTTATGACTCCCTTTACCAAAATTGGTAATCATCCTCACTTTGTTTGCGCTCCTAGTTCGGTCATTGGAATTCTTGGGTTTCAATGTATCACTTCTCTTTAGTTTACAAGCCCTGTCACAGGCCTTAGTAATAGTTTCAGTTTCATAGCCTCTGTTTTTAAATCTCTTAGTCATATCCTTAATATTCATATCAAAATCAATATCATCAGAGCAATTCCTCCTGGCTCTCAACATTTCACCAAAAGGAATTGCTCGAATTTGGCTCTTAGGGTGACAACTATCTGCCCTGAGTAATGCATTACAGCCCGTTTCCTTACGGAACATCCGACTACATAGTCTATTATCTTGTACAAAAAGTTCTACATCCAGAAAAGTAAGATGTTGTCTGTCAAATTGTGTAGTGAATGTCATGTTCAGGTTGTTAGAATTAAGATAGGAAAAAAAGTTGTTAAGTTCATCTGTCGAACATCTCCAAATTAACAAACAATCGTCAATAAACCTTCCCCAATAATAAATGTGATCTATCCATTTTTGACCTTTAGGGCCCCAGATCCACTCCGCCTCTAAGCGTCCCATAAACAGGTTGGCAAAGGACGGCGCGAATCTGGAACCCATAGCTGTCCCAAGTCTCTGTCTGTACCATGTATCTTCAAAGAGGAAGATATTGTTTTGTAGTACCATTCTCGTCATCTCTAGAATCATCTCAGTATGCTCTAGGTATTCAATTGGTCTTGAGTTCAAAAAGTGTTCTAAAGCTTGAATGCCCAACTCGTGGTCAATGTTAGAATATAAAGAAACAACATCAAGTGATGCTAAAATCATGTCCGGTTCCCATATTACATCATTCATGATATTGAGGATATGCTTCGTGTCTTCTATATGAGACGGTAAATTCTGAACAAACGGTCTCAAGTATATATCCACAAACTGTGAGAGTCTCTCTGTGGGCCCACCTATGCCTGATATTATCGGCCTGCCTGGTGGTTTCTGGCGATCTTTATGAATTTTCGGCAATGTATATAGGCATGGGGCCCTGGGACATTCTACTCTCAAATACCAGTATTCTTCATGATCAAGTAATGTATGTTCATACCATTCTCTCAACTTGGTATTGATCTTAGCCATAGTCACTGTCATAGGGTTAATACTTAGTTTTTCATAATACCTAGAGTCATTTAGTTGTGATAAAATCTCATTGTTATAATCTTCTTTGTTCATAACAACAATGTTGCCACCTTTGTCAGCCATACGTATTATCACATTGGGTAATGACGAGAGTTCCTTAAGAGCTAGCCTTTCACCATATGTTAAGTTACCCCCAAAGTTTCTTGGTTTGTTGTTACGTTCTCTCTTTATTATATGATCAATATCAGCAGTGACAGATTTAACAAACGCATCAACCACATTTCCTGCCGATAATTGCGGTGTCCACTTCGATTTCGTTCTAAGTCCACTAGTAGGTGCATAACCTGGATTAATATCCAAGTCCCTTAAAAGTGAGCTAACCGTAACTGGGTCTTCCTCGTTCTCAGTCAATGATAACAGTAGTTTAGTGTTATACACTTCTTGTATAGTAAGGTTGCTCATAGGTGGTTTAAGGGATGATGTTTTATGACTATCATGTTTCAAAAAGTGTTTCTTAAGTTTCAGAAGTCTAGAAAACTTATATAAATCAATTTTAGTCAAAAACCAATCAACACGTACAGTTGGACAATATCCCAAACCTTTCTTTAATATTGACATCATATTTTCTGATAAATCAACAGATGAAAGGTTAATAATCTCAATCTCATTAATGTCTCCATTCATTTCCTCCAAGAGTGTAGTCTCATCCCTGGTCTTGTTTCTTCTGCCTCTGCCTCTGCTCCCCCTCCTAGTCTTTCTCCTGGGCTGTTCCCAAATCTCCCCCCGGGTTCTCGGTTTCCCATTCTGATGCGACGGACCTCCTCTAAAAAAGGATTTGGGGCTACACTAGCTGTTGTACTAGGCTCATTGTTATCCTCATTTTCACTTGTCGATATATTACTTGAGGAAGTATTTAGTTCTGAACTGGTAGGTGTTAAACCTTGTTTGGTGGTTTGCCCTTTAGCCACCAAATGATCAAATTTACGAGCAAAGGTATATACTCGTCCAGTGTTGTAATCATGTTCATCTCTCTTAAGCTTACGAGCTTTCCTGCGTTTTATATCTGCCTGTTAGTTGGTCAAGATCTCATCTAGCTTGTTGTAGTTTTTTATAGTAGCCTCTGGCAAATTTAACTGTTTAATTTCATCCTCACAAGTTTGTATTTCAATCAAAAGTTTGGCAATTTTTCTTTCCGCATTGTCTATGAGAATCCTAATCAGATTACTAGAACTACTGGAGAGTTCTTGTTCCCATTTATCTAGGAGGTCCGGTTCCAAGTCTTCATAAGTCGGAATGGTCTGTGATCTTAGGCCTCGAGGGATGCGTTTCAAAGTTAAATATTGTTTCAAAGTTATTGCATCCCACCATTTGTTCAACTCTGACCTTTTCAGTCTTTCTAATCTAACAAATTTGGCTCTGAGTCCCTCTTGTTTTGGTTGAGTGTTAGAGGATAGTGCTACATTCACTGAAGAACCAGTACTAAGGTTCTTAAATAAGTCTAAAGCTTCCTGTTCACGGTTCATATTGAGATATGTAAAGCCACCTGTGGCTGCCTAAACCTGAAACTAAATGATTATAGTGTGATGACCAGGCAATGGTAGGCGCACAACAAGATTATGGCAGTTTGTACAACATCCACGTAATGCTGTGTGCTTCAAGCAAAGAATGGAAGGTCACCCTTCTTCCACACAAACTCAGAATAAATTCCAAGAAAACAGTTCAAAATTGTTCCTCGCTGAGCAACACAATAAAGTAAATATTTTTGTATAACACGCGTTTTTTCACAATCCCTAGTTCCCAGGTATGGAAATTCACATCAATTGTAACACCAAGGCGTGTCTCTATATTCCATATGAGGAAAGTCTCTTCAAATATCACACCACCGTCAATTTGTAGTTTCGCAGCATCGATCCAATTTTTATTTTTAATCTTCTTTCCATCAATCAAAATGTATATAGCATGAACTTCCTTCCATCAATCAAAATGTATACAGCCAACACGTGTTTCGTCTGGCATTGTTATAATGCCATTCGACTTCTTCAGGGCTGCAAGCCAAGAAGATATCATTAAGAGTCTATATATATCACCAAAAACGATACCAATTTGGTGTGAAAAAGTTATTTACGATTAATAGGCTAAGTCACCACCTATGTGAAATAGATAGTTCCATTACATCAGTGTGTTAACAAAGTAAAGGAAGAAAAGAAGACACCATATAATCTGGTGCAAGCCCTGGTGTTGAGAATAACAAGAGGAATTCCAAAGTCCCAAAGATGTCAGAAATAAATTGTAATTTATTTACCAAATCAAGAAGAGTATTTGTATCCTTTGTTATATTTATGAAATTTCTGTACAAGTGACCAGTTGCTGCGCTCTGAAACAAAAGGAATCCATCCTTAGTCTCACATCCGCCACTCTGACACTAATTTATCAACAATAATAATATATATTCACTGTAAAATAAAAGTTGCTACGAGGGAAATCTTCACTCGCTAGAATCCAAAATTATATCCAAAGTCCATTAAATTAGCTCTTTTACGTTAATTGCACCCTGCAATAAAATAATTATACAATCCTCAATTGTTGTCCCTAATTCGTTACAATGGGAATTACATGTATAGCCACACTCGTCGTCTCACTCACGTATAGTAATTCTTCCCAATGTCAAAAAAGGTTAGACATCCCAATTTGTCGATGTCAAATATCCTAGCACCGTTATCAATCCAAACCGTTACATGTATAAAGTTCTCGCTACGGATACAAAAAGTAAAGAGGCATAACCTTATAGTTACAAATCTAGGTCGAGTGTATTTCGGGCATAGTCTAATCACTCAAAATATAGCTCCCGCTTACTTCTCAAAACAAGCGTGTACGCTCGCTCTGGCATTCCGATCAACCACTGGCGTTTAACTCAGGCGCCATTATCTCTAAATAACCTGTTTCTCCACATCAGTTTCTCAGTCGCCATCTTGGAATGGTTATGTCTTACTCAAAGTGAAGGGTCTATAACTCATAGACTCGTTAAACAAGCATTTACAATGCAATGGTTTTGCCTTTGTTAAGGTACCACCAGGTCCACCATGGTGCGGCTCTGAGCCCCAAGCAGAGCAGCAGCAGGGCCCAGCAGAGCAGGGCGGGGGGCAGCAGGGGCTCGCAGAGGTGTTTCCTGGGGCAGCCGCCCAAGTCCACCATGGTGTGGCTCCGAGCCCCAAGCCTCTGGTGGTGCTGCTGCTGCGCTCGGTAGCCCATTTAACTTACCGGGCACTCTGGCGGGGGCTCCTTGCGACGGCGGCAATCTCCTGGGCACTTCTCCGGTCTCCCTCTTCGGCATGGGAGACCGGCAACGTCCTCCGCTTCTCCCGGGGCTCCCTCCAGGCCACTGGAGCCCCGCGTGGACCGCCATACTTCTTCTCCTGGGCCGCCGTCCTGGCGGGGGCTCCTTGCGACGGCGGCAATCTCCTGGGCACTTCTCCGGTCTCCCTCTTCAGCATGGGAGACCGGCAACGTCCTCCGCTTCTCCCGGGGCTCCCTCCAGGTCTTCTCCTGGGCTGCCGTCTTCCTTCTTCCCCCGGGCTGGGGGGGGCGGGCACTTCCGGCCGGCCGCGCTAGGATTGGCCGGCCGGCTAGTCACTTCCGGGTCGCCGCGGGCAGCGCGGCGGCCCGTCTCTAGCTCAGGCAGGCGGGCGGCGAAGTTTCCCGATGGATGCGCCGCTCTCAGGGCGAGCCTCCGATGGTGGCGAAGCTGCGGCCAATCGCAGCGCGGCTCCAGCGATGACGCGGTGGCTCAATAACCACTCCTAGCACGGCGGCACTGCGACGGACCTCCTCTAAAAAAGGATTTGGGGCTACACTAGCTGTTGTACTAGGCTCATTGTTATCCTCATTTTCACTTGTCGATATATTACTTGAGGAAGTATTTAGTTCTGAACTGGTAGGTGTTAAACCTTGTTTGGTGGTTTGCCCTTTAGCCACCAAATGATCAAATTTACGAGCAAAGGTATATACTCGTCCAGTGTTGTAATCATGTTCATCTCTCTTAAGCTTACGAGCTTTCCTGCGTTTTATATCTGCCTGTAAGTTGGTCAAGATCTCATCTAGCTTGTTGTAGTTTTTTATAGTAGCCTCTGGCAAATTTAACTGTTTAATTTCATCCTCACAAGTTTGTATTTCAATCAAAAGTTTGGCAATTTTTCTTTCCGCATTGTCTATGAGAATTCTAATCAGATTACTAGAACTACTGGAGAGTTCTTGTTCCCATTTATCTAGGAGGTCCGGTTCCAAGTCTTCATAAGTCGGAATGGTCTGTGATCTTAGGCCTCGAGGGATGCTGTAATGCATTACTCAGGGCAGATAGTTGTCACCCTAAGAGCCAAATTCGAGCAATTCCTTTTGGTGAAATGTTGAGAGCCAGGAGGAATTGCTCTGATGATATTGATTTTGATATGAATATTAAGGATATGACTAAGAGATTTAAAAACAGAGGCTATGAAACTGAAACTATTACTAAGGCCTGTGACAGGGCTTGTAAACTAAAGAGAAGTGATACATTGAAACCCAAGAATTCCAATGACCGAACTAGGAGCGCAAACAAAGTGAGGATGATTACCAATTTTGGTAAAGGGAGTCATAAACTGTATGCTATCCTTAACAAACATTGGCATTTGTTACGTACAGACAATGACTTATTACCATATCTAACTGAGAGACCCAGTCTGACATTTCGTAAAGGTACAACAATTGCAAATATAGTGAGTCCCAGTTATCCGAAACAGACCAAACCAGTGAACACGGACCACTGGTTACGCACGAAACCAGTAGGTTTTTATTACTGTGGATTCTGCAGCTGCTGCAGATGGGCTACCAAAAAGATACAGACTTTTGCATATAACAACACAGGTACCTTTAGAATTACGTCATTTATTAACTGTGAGACAACATATGTAATTTACATTATTGCCTGTACATGTGGGAAAATCTATGTAGGAAGTACAGTGAGAAAATTGAAGGACCGAATGATGGAACATTTTCGCGCACTTAAAAGTGGTGACACTAGGTACCCTATTGCCTCTCACCTGATCCAGAATGGTAATGATTCCGTAAACCATAGATTTACGTATCATGGAATTGAACATGTTACCCTAGATAGACGGGGTGGGAATAGAACCCTGAAACTTAGACGTAAAGAAGCTAGATGGATTATGGTTTTGCGGGCAGTGGAAGAGGGATTAAATTTAGACCCTGAGCTTCAATTCTTCTTGGGTGATTAGTGAACTCAAATATAGTATTACTGTGATACTTATTGTATATATTTTCATTGGATGTATGTATAACCAACTAAATAGTGTTGCCTCTGTATATATAAAAAGTGTTTTTAAACAAATTTGCATTGCAATGTATGCAACGAGATGTACAGTACAGTATAACACGATGTGATTTTCTGTCCTTCATACTGCTCTTTCTCCCCTTTTTACATGTTTAAAATGTACACAATTTATGGGATTTCTCCGAGTGGCCGACCTGTTGGGCGATGGAATGGAAGTGAATAGTCCTTTGTTCTCGTGCCGCTACGTGTATATATTGAGGTTAAGATAGGAGAGGGACCACGTATTGTAGTTAAAGAATAAGGTATCGTGATTTTTTAGGGTTCGAATACACATTAAGAAACATTAGAACGCAACGGATATTGCAAACGAGTGTATTATCACTTATATAATAGGTAGTGTCACAAAATACTTAAACAGTGGCTGACTAAACTCCTTTTTTAACGAATCTATGAGTTATAGACCCTTCACTTTGAGTAAGAAATAACCATTCCAAGATGGCGACTGAGAAACTGATGTGGAGAAACAGGTTATTTAGAGATAATGGCGCCTGAGTTAAACGCCAGTGGTTGATCGGAATGCCAGAGCGAGCGTACACGCTTGTTTTGAGAAGTAAGCGGGAGCTATATTTTGAGTGATTAGACTATGCCCGAAATACACTCGACCTAGATTTGTAACTATAAGGTTATGCCTCTTTACTTTTTGTATCCGTAGCGAGAACTTTATACATGTAACGGTTTGGATTGATAACGGTGCTTGGATATTTGACATCGACAAATTGGGATGTCTAACCTTTTTTGACATTGGGAAGAATTACTATAGGTGAGTGAGACGACGAGTGTGGCTATACATGTAATTCCCATTGTAACGAATTAGGGACAACAATTGAGGATTGTATAATTATTTTATTGCAGGGTGCAATTAACGTAAAAGAGCAAATTTAATGGACTTTGGATATAATTTTGGATTCTAGCGAGTGAAGATTTCCCTCGTAGCAACTTTTATTTTACAGTGAGTATATATTATTATTGTTGATAAATTAGTGTCAGAGTGGCGGATGTGAGACTAAGGATGGATTCCTTTTGTTTCAGAGCGCAGCAACTGGTCACTTGTACAGAAATTTCATAAATATAACAAAGGATAAAAATACTCTTCTTGATTTGGTAAATAAATTACAATTTATTTCTCACATCTTTGGGACTTTGGAATTCCTCTTGTTATTCTCAACACCAGGGCTTGCACCAGATTATATGGTGTCTTCTTTTCTTCCTTTACTTTGTTAACACACTGATGTAATGGAACTATCTATTTCACATAGGTGGTGACTTAGCCTATTAATCGTAAATAACTTTTTCACACCAAATTGGTATCGTTTTTGGTGATATATATAGACTCTTAATGATATCTTCTTGGCTTGCAGCCCTGAAGAAGTCGAATGGCATTATAACAATGCCAGACGAAACACGTGTTGGCTGTATACATTTTGATTGATGGAAGGAAGTTCATGCTATATACATTTTGATTGATGGAAAGAAGATTAAAAATAAAAATTGGATCGATGCTGCGAAACTACAAATTGACGGTGGTGTGATATTTGAAGAGACTTTCCTCATATGGAATATAGAGACACGCCTTGGTGTTACAATTGATGTGAATTTCCATACCTGGGAACTAGGGATTGTGAAAAAACGCGTGTTATACAAAAATATTTACTTTATTGTGTTGCTCAGCGAGGAACAATTTTGAACTGTTTTCTTGGAATTTATTCTGAGTTTGTGTGGAAGAAGGGTGACCTTCCATTCTTTGCTTGAAGCACACAGCATTACGTGGATGTTGTACAAACTGCCATAATCTTGTTGTGCGCCTACCATTGCCTGGTCATCACACTATAATCATTTAGTTTCAGGTTTAGGCAGCCACAGGTGGCTTTACATATCTCAATATGAACCGTGAACAGGAAGCTTTAGACTTATTTAAGAACCTTAGTACTGGTTCTTCAGTGAATGTAGCACTATCCTCTAACACTCAACCAAAACAAGAGGGACTCAGAGCCAAATTTGTTAGATTAGAAAGACTGAAAAGGTCAGAGTTGAACAAATGGTGGGATGCAATAACTTTGAAACAATATTTAACTTTGAAACGCATCCCTCGAGGCCTAATATCACAGACCATTCCGACCTATGAAGACTTGGAACCGGACCTCCTAGATAAATGGGAACAAGAACTCTCCAGTAGTTCTAGTAATCTGATTAGGATTCTCATAGACAATGCGGAAAGAAAAATTGCCAAACTTTTGATTGAAATACAAACTTGTGAGGATGAAATTAAACAGTTAAATTTGCCAGAGGCTACTATAAAAAACTACAACAAGCTAGATGAGATCTTGACCAACTTACAGGCAGATATAAAACGCAGGAAAGCTCGTAAGCTTAAGAGAGATGAACATGATTACAACACTGGACGAGTATATACCTTTGCTCGTACATTTGATCATTTGGTGGCTAAAGGGCAAACCACCAAACAAGGTTTAACACCTACCAGTTCAGAACTAAATACTTCCTCAAGTAATATATCGACAAGTGAAAATGAGGATAACAATGAGCCTAGTACAACAGCTAGTTTAGCCCCAAATCATTTTTTAGAGGAGGTCCGTCGCATCAGAATGGGAAACCGAGAACCCGGGGGGAGATTTGGGAACAGCCCAGGAGAAAGACTAGGAGGGGGAGCAGAGGCAGAGGCAGAAGAAACAAGACCAGGGATGAGACTACGCTCTTGGAGGAAATGAATGGAGACATTAATGAGATTGAGATTATTAACCTTTCATCTGTTGATTTATCAGAAAATATGATGTCAATATTAAAGAAAGGTTTGGGATATTGTCCAACTGTACGTGTTGATTGGTTTTTGACTAAAATTGATTTATATAAGTTTTCTAGACTTCTGAAACTTAAGAAACACTTTTTGAAACATGATAGTCATAAAACATCATCCCTTAAACCACCTATGAGCAACCTTACTATACAAGAAGTGTATAACACTAAACTACTGTTATCATTGACTGAGAACGAGGAAGACCCAGTTACGGTTAGCTCACTTTTAAGGGACTTGGATATTAATCCAGGTTATGCACCTACTAGTGGACTTAGAACGAAATCGAAGTGGACACCGCAATTATCGGCAGGAAATGGGGTTGATGCGTTTGTTAAATCTGTCACTGCTGATATTGATCATATAATATAGAGAGAACGTAACAACAAACCAAGAAACTTTGGGGGTAACTTAACATATGGTGAAAGGCTAGCTCTTAAGGAACTCTCGTCATTACCCAATGTGATAATACGTATGGCTGACAAAGGTGGCAACATTGTTGTTATGAACAAAGAAGATTATAACAATGAGATTTTATCACAACTAAATGACTCTAGGTATTATGAAAAACTAAGTATTAACCCTATGACAGTGACTATGGCTAAGATCAATACCAAGTTGAGAGAATGGTATGAACATACATTACTTGATCATGAAGAATACTGGTATTTGAGAGTAGAATGTCCCAGGGCCCCATGCCTATATACATTGCCGAAAATTCATAAAGATCGCCAGAAACCACCAGGCAGGCCGATAATATCAGGCATAGGTGAGCCCACAGAGAGACTCTCACAGTTTGTGGATATATACTTGAGACCGTTTGTTCAGAATTTACCGTCTCATATAGAAGACACGAAGCATATCCTCAATATCATGAATGATGTAATATGGGAACCGGACATGATTTTAGCATCACTTGATGTTGTTTCTTTATATTCTAACATTGACCACGAGTTGGGCATTCAAGCTTTAGAACACTTTTTGAACTCAAGACCAATTGAATACCTAGAGCATACTGAGATTATTCTAGAGATGACGAGAATGGTACTACAAAACAATATCTTCCTCTTTGAAGATACATGGTACAGACAGAGACTTGGGACAGCTATGGGTTCCAGATTCGCGCCGTCCTTTGCCAACCTGTTTATGGGACGCTTAGAGGCGGAGTGGATCTGGGGTCCTAAAGGTCAAAAATGGATAGATCACATTTATTATTGGGGAAGGTTTATTGACGATTGTTTGTTAATTTGGAGAGGTTCGACAGATGAACTTAGCAACTTTTTTTCCTATCTTAATTCTAACAACCTGAACATGACATTCACTACACAATTTGACAGACAACATCTTACTTTTCTGGATGTAGAACTTTTTGTACAAGATAATAGACTATGTAGTCGGATGTTCCGTAAGGAAACAAGCTGTAATGCATTACTCAGGGCAGATAGTTGTCACCCTAAGAGCCAAATTCGAGCAATTCCTTTTGGTGAAATGTTGAGAGCCAGGAGGAATTGCTCTGATGATATTGATTTTGATATGAATATTAAGGATAGACTAAGAGATTTAAAAACAGAGGCTATGAAACTGAAACTATTACTAAGGCCTGTGACAGGGCTTGTAAACTAAAGAGAAGTGATACATTAAAACCCAAGAATTCCAATGACCGAACTAGGAGCGCAAACAAAGTGAGGATGATTACCAATTTTGGTAAAGGGAGTCATAAACTGTATGCTATCCTTAACAAACATTGGCATTTGTTACGTACAGACAATGACTTATTACCATATCTAACTGAGAGACCCAGTCTGACATTTCGTAAAGGTACAACAATTGCAAATATAGTGAGTCCCAGTTATCCGAAACAGACCAAACCAGTGAACACGGACCACTGGTTACGCACGAAACCAGTAGGTTTTTATTACTGTGGATTCTGCAGCTGCTGCAGATGGGCTACCAAAAAGATACAGACTTTTGCATATAACAACACAGGTACCTTTAGAATTACGTCATTTATTAACTGTGAGACAACATATGTTATTTACATTATTGCCTGTACATGTGGGAAAATCTATGTAGGAAGTACAGTGAGAAAATTGAAGGACCGAATGATGGAACATTTTCGCGCACTTAAAAGTGGTGACACTAGGTACCCTATTGCCTCTCACCTGATCCAGAATGGTAATGATTCCGTAAACCATAGATTTACGTATCATGGAATTGAACATGTTACCCTAGATAGACGGGGTGGGAATAGAACCCTGAAACTTAGACGTAAAGAAGCTAGATGGATTATGGTTTTGCGGGCAGTGGAAGAGGGATTAAATTTAGACCCTGAGCTTCAATTCTTCTTGGGTGATTAGTGAACTCAAATATAGTATTACTGTGATACTTATTGTATATATTTTCATTGGATGTATGTATAACCAACTAAATAGTGTTGCCTCTGTATATATAAAAAGTGTTTTAAAACAAATTTGCATTGCAATGTATGCAACGAGATGTACAGTACAGTATAACACTATGTGATTTTCTGTCCTTCATACTGCTCTTTCTCCCCTTTTTACATGTTTAAAATGTACACAATTTATGGGATTTCTCCGAGTGGCCGACCTGTTGGGCGATGGAATGGAAGTGAATAGTCCTTTGTTCTCGTGCCGCTACGTGTATATATTGAGGTTAAGATAGGAGAGGGACCACGTATTGTAGTTAAAGAATAAGGTATCGTGATTTTTTAGGGTTCGAATACACATTAAGAAACATTAGAACGCAACGGATATTGCAAACGAGTGTATTATCACTTATATAATAGGAAGTGTCACAAAATACTTAAACAGTGGCTGACTAAACTCCTTTTTTAACGAGTCTATGAGTTATAGACCCTTCACTTTGAGTAAGAAATAACCATTCCAAGATGGCGACTGAGAAACTGATGTGGAGAAACAGGTTATTTAGAGATAATGGCGCCTGAGTTAAACGCCAGTGGTTGATCGGAATGCCAGAGCGAGCGTACACGCTTGTTTTGAGAAGTAAGCGGGAGCTATATTTTGAGTGATTAGACTATGCCCGAAATACACTCGACCTAGATTTGTAACTATAAGGTTATGCCTCTTTACTTTTTGTATCCGTAGCGAGAACTTTATACATGTAACGGTTTGGATTGATAACGGTGCTTGGATATTTGACATCGACAAATTGGGATGTCTAACCTTTTTTGACATTGGGAAGAATTACTATAGGTGAGTGAGACGACGAGTGTGGCTATACATGTAATTCCCATTGTAACGAATTAGGGACAACAATTGAGGATTGTATAATTATTTTATTGCAGGGTGCAATTAACGTAAAAGAGCAAATTTTATGGACTTTGGATATAATTTTGGATTCTAGCGAGTGAAGATTTCCCTCGTAGCAACTTTTATTTTACAGTGAGTATATATTATTATTGTTGATAAATTAGTGTCAGAGTGGCGGATGTGAGACTAAGGATGGATTCCTTTTGTTTCAGAGCGCAGCAACTGGTCACTTGTACAGAAATTTCATAAATATAACAAAGGATAAAAATACTCTTCTTGAATTGGTAAATAAATTACAATTTATTTCTGACATCTTTGGGACTTTGGAATTCCTCTTGTTATTCTCAACACCAGGGCTTGCACCAGATTATATGGTGTCTTCTTTTCTTCCTTTACTTTGTTAACACACTGATGTAATGGAACTATCTATTTCACATAGGTGGTGACTTAGCCTATTAATCGTAAATAACTTTTTCAAACCAAATTGGTATCGTTTTTGGTGATATATATAGACTCTTAACGATATCTTCTTGGCTTGCAGCCCTGAAGAAGTCGAATGGCATGATAACAATGCCAGACGAAACACGTGTTGGCTGTATACATTTTGATTGATGGAAGGAAGTTCATGCTATATACATTTTGATTGATGGAAAGAAGATTAAAAATAAAAATTGGATCGATGCTGCGAAACTACAAATTGACGGTGGTGTGATATTTGAAGAGACTTTCCTCATATGGAATATAGAGACACGCCTTGGTGTTACAATTGATGTGAATTTCCATACCTGGGAACTAGGGATTGTGAAAAAACGCGTGTTATACAAAAATATTTACTTTATTGTGTTGCTCAGCGAGGAACAATTTTGAACTGTTTTCTTGGAATTTATTCTGAGTTTGTGTGGAAGAAGGGTGACCTTCCATTCTTTGCTTGAAGCACACAGCATTACGTGGATGTTGTACAAACTGCCATAATCTTGTTGTGCGCCTACCATTGCCTGGTCATCACACTATAATCATTTAGTTTCAGGTTTAGGCAGCCACAGGTGGCTTTACATATCTCAATATGAACCGTGAACAGGAAGCTTTAGACTTATTTAAGAACCTTAGTACTGGTTCTTCAGTGAATGTAGCACTATCCTCTAACACTCAACCAAAACAAGAGGGACTCAGAGCCAAATTTGTTAGACTAGAAAGACTGAAAAGGTCAGAGTTGAACAAATGGTGGGATGCAATAACTTTGAAACAATATTTAACTTTGAAACGCATCCCTCGAGGCCTAATATCACAGACCATTCCGACCTATGAAGACTTGGAACCGGACCTCCTAGATAAATGGGAACAAGAACTCTCCAGTAGTTCTAGTAATCTGATTAGGATTCTCATAGACAATGCGGAAAGAAAAATTGCCAAACTTTTGATTGAAATACAAACTTGTGAGGATGAAATTAAACGGTTAAATTTGCCAGAGGCTACTATAAAAAACTACAACAAGCTAGATGAGATCTTGACCAACTTACAGGCAGATATAAAACGCAGGAAAGCTCGTAAGCTTAAGAGAGATGAACATGATTACAACACTGGACGAGTATATACCTTTGCTCGTAAATTTGATCATTTGGTGGCTAAAGGGCAAACCACCAAACAAGGTTTAACACCTACCAGTTCAGAACTAAATACTTCCTCAAGTAATATATCGACAAGTGAAAATGAGGATAACAATGAGCCTAGTACAACAGCTAGTGTAGCCCCAAATCCTTTTTTAGAGGAGGTCCATCGCATCAGAATGGGAAACCGAGAACCCGGGGGGAGAATTGGGAACAGCCCAGGAGAAAGACTAGGAGGGGGAGCAGAGGCAGAGGCAGAAGAAACAAGACCAGGGATGAGACTACGCTCTTGGAGGAAATGAATGGAGACATTAATGAGATTGAGATTATTAACCTTTCATCTGTTGATTTATCAGAAAATATGATGTCAATATTAAAGAAAGGTTTGGGATATTGTCCAACTGTACGTGTTGATTGGTTTTTGACTAAAATTGATTTATATAAGTTTTCTAGACTTCTGAAACTTAAGAAACACTTTTTGAAACATGATAGTCATAAAACATCATCCCTTAAACCACCTATGAGCAACCTTACTATACAAGAAGTGTATAACACTAAACTACTGTTATCATTGACTGAGAACGAGGAAGACCCAGTTACGGTTAGCTCACTTTTAAGGGACTTGGATATTAATCCAGGTTATGCACCTACTAGTGGACTTAGAATGAAATCGAAGTGGACACCGCAATTATCGGCAGGAAATGTGGTTGATGCGTTTGTTAAATCTGTCACTGCTGATATTGATCATATAATAAAGAGAGAACGTAACAACAAACCAAGAAACTTTGGGGGTAACTTAACATATGGTGAAAGGCTAGCTCTTAAGGAACTCTCGTCATTACCCAATGTGATAATACGTATGGCTGACAAAGGTGGCAACATTGTTGTTATGAACAAAGAAGATTATAACAATGAGATTTTATCACAACTAAATGACTCTAGGTATTATGAAAAACTAAGTATTAACCCTATGACAGTGACTATGGCTAAGATCAATACCGAGTTGAGAGAATGGTATGAACATACATTACTTGATCATGAAGAATACTGGTATTTGAGAGTAGAATGTCCCAGGGCCCCATGCCTATATACATTGCCGAAAATTCATAAAGATCGCCAGAAACCACCAGGCAGGCCGATAATATCAGGCATAGGTGAGCCCACAGAGAGACTCTCACAGTTTGTGGATATATACTTGAGACCGTTTGTTCAGAATTTACCGTCTCATATAGAAGACACGAAGCATATCCTCAATATCATGAATGATGTAATATGGGAACCGGACATGATTTTAGCATCACTTGATGTTGTTTCTTTATATTCTAACATTGACCACGAGTTGGGCATTCAAGCTTTAGAACACTTTTTGAACTCAAGACCAATTGAATACCTAGAGCATACTGAGATGATTCTAGAGATGACGAGAATGGTACTACAAAACAATATCTTCCTCTTTGAAGATACATGGTACAGACAGAGACTTGGGACAGCTATGGGTTCCAGATTCGCGCCGTCCTTTGCCAACCTGTTTATGGGACACTTAGAGGCGGAGTGGATCTGGGGTCCTAAAGGTCAAAAATGGATAGATCACATTTATTATTGGGGAAGGTTTATTGACGATTGTTTGTTAATTTGGAGAGGTTCGACAGATGAACTTAACAACTTTTTTTCCTATCTTAATTCTAACAACCTGAACATGACATTCACTACACAATTTGACAGACAACATCTTACTTTTCTGGATGTAGAACTTTTTGTACAAGATAATAGACTATGTAGTCGGATGTTCCGTAAGGAAACAAGCTGTAATGCATTACTCAGGGCAGATAGTTGTCACCCTAAGAGCCAAATTCGAGCAATTCTTTTTGGTGAAATGTTGAGAGCCAGGAGGAATTGCTCTGATGATATTGATTTTGATATGAATATTAAGGATATGACTAAGAGATTTAAAAACAGAGGCTATGAAACTGAAACTATTACTAAGGCCTGTGACAGGGCTTGTAAACTAAAGAGAAGTGATACATTGAAACCCAAGAATTCCAATGACCGAACTAGGAGCGCAAACAAAGTGAGGATGATTACCAATTTTGGTAAAGGGAGTCATAAACTGTATGCTATCCTTAACAAACATTGGCATTTGTTACGTACAGTCAATGACTTATTACCATATCTAACTGAGAGACCCAGTCTGACATTTCGTAAAGGTACAACAATTGCAAATATAGTGAGTCCCAGTTATCCGAAACAGACCAAACCAGTGAACACGGACCACTGGTTACGCACGAAACCAGTAGGTTTTTATTACTGTGGATTCTGCAGCTGCTGCAGATGGGCTACCAAAAAGATACAGACTTTTGCATATAACAACACAGGTACCTTTAGAATTACGTCATTTATTAACTGTGAGACAACATATGTAATTTACATTATTGCCTGTACATGTGGGAAAATCTATGTAGGAAGTACAGTGAGAAAATTGAAGGACCGAATGATGGAACATTTTCGCGCACTTAAAAGTGGTGACACTAGGTACCCTATTGCCTCTCACCTGATCCAGAATGGTAATGATTCCGTAAACCATAGATTTACGTATCATGGAATTGAACATGTTACCCTAGATAGACGGGGTGGGAATAGAACCCTGAAACTTAGACGTAAAGAAGCTAGATGGATTATGGTTTTGCGGGCAGTGGAAGAGGGATTAAATTTAGACCCTGAGCTTCAATTCTTCTTGGGTGATTAGTGAACTCAAATATAGTATTACTGTGATACTTATTGTATATATTTTCATTGGATGTATGTATAACCAACTAAATAGTGTTGCCTCTGTATATATAAAAAGTGTTTTTAAACAAATTTGCATTGCAATGTATGCAACGAGATGTACAGTACAGTATAACACGATGTGATTTTCTGTCCTTCATACTGCTCTTTCTCCCCTTTTCACATGTTTAAAATGTACACAATTTATGGGATTTCTCCGAGTGGCCGACCTGTTGGGCGATGGAATGGAAGTGAATATTCCTTTGTTCTCGTGCCGCTACGTGTATATATTGAGGTTAAGATAGGAGAGGGACCACGTATTGTAGTTAAAGAATAAGGTATCGTGATTTTTTAGGGTTCGAATACACATTAAGAAACATTAGAACGCAACGGATATTGCAAACGAGTGTATTATCACTTATATAATAGGAAGTGTCACAAAATACTTAAACAGTGGCTGACTAAACTCCTTTTTTAACGAGTCTATGAGTTATAGACCCTTCACTTTGAGTAAGAAATAACCATTCCAAGATGGCGACTGAGAAACTGATGTGGAGAAACAGGTTATTTAGAGATAATGGCGCCTGAGTTAAACGCCAGTGGTTGATCGGAATGCCAGAGCGAGCGTACACGCTTGTTTTGAGAAGTAAGCGGGAGCTATATTTTGAGTGATTAGACTATGCCCGAAATACACTCGACCTAGATTTGTAACTATAAGGTTATGCCTCTTTACTTTTTGTATCCGTAGCGAGAACTTTATACATGTAACGGTTTGGATTGATAACGGTGCTTGGATATTTGACATCGACAAATTGGGATGTCTAACCTTTTTTGACATTGGGAAGAATTACTATAGGTGAGTGAGACGACGAGTGTGGCTATACATGTAATTCCCATTGTAACGAATTAGGGACAACAATTGAGGATTGTATAATTATTTTATTGCAGGGTGCAATTAACGTAAAAGAGCAAATTTAATGGACTTTGGATATAATTTTGGATTCTAGCGAGTGAAGATTTCCCTCGTAGCAACTTTTATTTTACAGTGAGTATATATTATTATTGTTGATAAATTAGTGTCAGAGTGGCGGATGTGAGACTAAGGATGGATTCCTTTTGTTTCAGAGCGCAGCAACTGGTCACTTGTACAGAAATTTCATAAATATAACAAAGGATAAAAATACTCTTCTTGAATTGGTAAATAAATTACAATTTATTTCTGACATCTTTGGGACTTTGGAATTCCTCTTGTTATTCTCAACACCAGGGCTTGCACCAGATTATATGGTGTCTTCTTTTCTTCCTTTACTTTGTTAACACACTGATGTAATGGAACTATCTATTTCACATAGGTGGTGACTTAGCCTATTAATCGTAAATAACTTTTTCAAACCAAATTGGTATCGTTTTTGGTGATATATATAGACTCTTAACGATATCTTCTTGGCTTGCAGCCCTGAAGAAGTCGAATGGCATGATAACAATGCCAGACGAAACACGTGTTGGCTGTATACATTTTGATTGATGGAAGGAAGTTCATGCTATATACATTTTGATTGATGGAAAGAAGATTAAAAATAAAAATTGGATCGATGCTGCGAAACTACAAATTGACGGTGGTGTGATATTTGAAGAGACTTTCCTCATATGGAATATAGAGACACGCCTTGGTGTTACAATTGATGTGAATTTCCATACCTGGGAACTAGGGATTGTGAAAAAACGCGTGTTATACAAAAATATTTACTTTATTGTGTTGCTCAGCGAGGAACAATTTTGAACTGTTTTCTTGGAATTTATTCTGAGTTTGTGTGGAAGAAGGGTGACCTTCCATTCTTTGCTTGAAGCACACAGCATTACGTGGATGTTGTACAAACTGCCATAATCTTGTTGTGCGCCTACCATTGCCTGGTCATCACACTATAATCATTTAGTTTCAGGTTTAGGCAGCCACAGGTGGCTTTACATATCTCAATATGAACCGTGAACAGGAAGCTTTAGACTTATTTAAGAACCTTAGTACTGGTTCTTCAGTGAATGTAGCACTATCCTCTAACACTCAACCAAAACAAGAGGGACTCAGAGCCAAATTTGTTAGACTAGAAAGACTGAAAAGGTCAGAGTTGAACAAATGGTGGGATGCAATAACTTTGAAACAATATTTAACTTTGAAACGCATCCCTCGAGGCCTAATATCACAGACCATTCCGACCTATGAAGACTTGGAACCGGACCTCCTAGATAAATGGGAACAAGAACTCTCCAGTAGTTCTAGTAATCTGATTAGGATTCTCATAGACAATGCGGAAAGAAAAATTGCCAAACTTTTGATTGAAATACAAACTTGTGAGGATGAAATTAAACAGTTAAATTTGCCAGAGGCTACTATAAAAAACTACAACAAGCTAGATGAGATCTTGACCAACTTACAGGCAGATATAAAACGCAGGAAAGCTCGTAAGCTTAAGAGAGATGAACATGATTACAACACTGGACGAGTATATACCTTTGCTCGTAAATTTGATCATTTGGTGGCTAAAGGGCAAACCACCAAACAAGGTTTAACACCTACCAGTTCAGAACTAAATACTTCCTCAAGTAATATATCGACAAGTGAAAATGAGGATAACAATGAGCCTAGTACAACAGCTAGTGTAGCCCCAAATCCTTTTTTAGAGGAGGTCCGTCGCATCAGAATGGGAAACCGAGAACCCGGGGGGAGATTTGGGAACAGCCCAGGAGAAAGACTAGGAGGGGGAGCAGAGGCAGAGGCAGAAGAAACAAGACCAGGGATGAGACTACGCTCTTGGAGGAAATGAATGGAGACATTAATGAGATTGAGATTATTAACCTTTCATCTGTTGATTTATCAGAAAATATGATGTCAATATTAAAGAAAGGTTTGGGATATTGTCCAACTGTACGTGTTGATTGGTTTTTGACTAAAATTGATTTATATAAGTTTTCTAGACTTCTGAAACTTAAGAAACACTTTTTGAAACATGATAGTCATAAAACATCATCCCTTAAACCACCTATGAGCAACCTTACTATACAAGAAGTGTATAACACTAAACTACTGTTATCATTGACTGAGAACGAGGAAGACCCAGTTACGGTTAGCTCACTTTTAAGGGACTTGGATATTAATCCAGGTTATGCACCCACTAGTGGACTTAGAACGAAATCGAAGTGGACACCGCAATTATCGGCAGGAAATGTGGTTGATGCGTTTGTTAAATCTGTCACTGCTGATATTGATCATATAATAAAGAGAGAACGTAACAACAAACCAAGAAACTTTGGGGGTAACTTAACATATGGTGAAAGGCTAGCTCTTAAGGAACTCTCGTCATTACCCAATGTGATAATACGTATGGCTGACAAAGGTGGCAACATTGTTGTTATGAACAAAGAAGATTATAACAATGAGATTTTATCACAACTAAATGACTCTAGGTATTATGAAAAACTAAGTATTAACCCTATGACAGTGACTATGGCTAAGATCAATACCAAGTTGAGAGAATGGTATGAACATACATTACTTGATCATGAAGAATACTGGTATTTGAGAGTAGAATGTCCCAGGGCCCCATGCCTATATACATTGCCGAAAATTCATAAAGATCGCCAGAAACCACCAGGCAGGCCGATAATATCAGGCATAGGTGGGCCCACAGAGAGACTCTCACAGTTTGTGGATATATACTTGAGACCGTTTGTTCAGAATTTACCGTCTCATATAGAAGACATGAAGCATATCCTCAATATCATGAATGATGTAATATGGGAACCGGACATGATTTTAGCATCACTTGATGTTGTTTCTTTATATTCTAACATTGACCACGAGTTGGGCATTCAAGCTTTAGAACACTTTTTGAACTCAAGACCAATTGAATACCTAGAGCATACTGAGATGATTCTAGAGATGACGAGAATGGTACTACAAAACAATATCTTCCTCTTGGAAGATACATGGTACAGACAGAGACTTGGGACAGCTATGGGTTCCAGATTCGCGCCGTCCTTTGCCAACCTGTTTATGGGACGCTTAGAGGCGGAGTGGATCTGGGGCCCTAAAGGTCAAAAATGGATAGATCACATTTATTATTGGGGAAGGTTTATTGACGATTGTTTGTTAATTTGGAGAGGTTCGACAGATGAACTTAACAACTTTTTTTCCTATCTTAATTCTAACAACCTGAACATGACATTCACTACACAATTTGACAGACAACATCTTACTTTTCTGGATGTAGAACTTTTTGTACAAGATAATAGACTATGTAGTCGGATGTTCCGTAAGGAAACAAGCTGTAATGCATTACTCAGGGCAGATAGTTGTCACCCTAAGAGCCAAATTCGAGCAATTCCTGTTGGTGAAATGTTGAGAGCCAGGAGGAATTGCTCTGATGATATTGATTTTGATATGAATATTAAGGATATGACTAAGAGATTTAAAAACAGAGGCTATGAAACTGAAACTATTACTAAGGCCTGTGACAGGGCTTGTAAACTAAAGAGAAGTGATACATTGAAACCCAAGAATTCCAATGACCGAACTAGGAGCGCAAACAAAGTGAGGATGATTACCAATTTTGGTAAAGGGAGTCATAAACTGTATGCTATCCTTAACAAACATTGGCATTTGTTACGTACAGACAATGACTTATTACCATATCTAACTGAGAGACCCAGTCTGACATTTCGTAAAGGTACAACAATTGCAAATATAGTGAGTCCCAGTTATCCGAAACAGACCAAACCAGTGATCACGGACCACTGGTTACGCACGAAACCAGTAGGTTTTTATTACTGTGGATTCTGCAGCTGCTGCAGATGGGCTACCAAAAAGATACAGACTTTTGCATATAGCAACACAGGTACCTTTAGAATTACGTCATTTATTAACTGTGAGACAACATATTTAATTTACATTATTGCCTGTACATGTGGGAAAATCTATGTAGGAAGTACAGTGAGAAAATTGAAGGACCGAATGATGGAACATTTTCGCGCACTTAAAAGTGGTGACACTAGGTACCCTATTGCCTCTCACCTGATCCAGAATGGTAATGATTCCGTAAACCATAGATTTACGTATCATGGAATTGAACATGTTACCCTAGATAGACGGGGTGGGAATAGAACCCTGAAACTTAGACGTAAAGAAGCTAGATGGATTATGGTTTTGCGGGCAGTGGAAGAGGGATTAAATTTAGACTCTGAGCTTCAATTCTTCTTGGGTGATTAGTGAACTCAAATATAGTATTACTGTGATACTTATTGTATATATTTTCATTGGATGTATGTATAACCAACTAAATAATGTTGCCTCTGTATATATAAAAAGTGTTTTTAAACAAATTTGCATTGCAATTTATGCAACGAGATGTACAGTACAGTATAACACGATGTGATTTTCTGTCCTTCATACTGCTCTTTCTCCCCTTTTTACATGTTTAAAATGTACACAATTTATGGGATTTCTCCGAGTGGCCGACCTGTTGGCGATGGAATGGAAGTGAATAGTCCTTTGTTCTCGTGCCGCTACGTGTATATATTGAGGTTAAGATAGGAGAGGGACCACGTATTATAGTTAAAGAATAAGGTATCGTGATTTTTTAGGGTTCGAATACACATTAAGAAACATTAGAACGCAACGGATATTGCAAACGAGTGTATTATCACTTATATAATAGGTAGTGTCACAAAATACTTAAACAGTGGCTGACTAAACTCCTTTTTTAACGAGTCTATGAGTTATAGACCCTTCACTTTGAGTAAGAAATAACCATTCCAAGATGGCGACTGAGAAACTGATGTGGAGAAACAGGTTATTTAGAGATAATGGCGCCTGAGTTAAACGCCAGTGGTTGATCGGAATGCCAGAGCGAGCGTACACGCTTGTTTTGAGAAGTAAGCGGGAGCTATATTTTGAGTGATTACACTATGCCCGAAATACACTCGACCTAGATTTGTAACTATAAGGTTATGCCTCTTTACTTTTTGTATCCGTAGCGAGAACTTTATACATGTAACGGTTTGGATTGATAACGGTGCTTGGATATTTGACATCGACAAATTGGGATGTCTAACCTTTTTTGACATTGGGAAGAATTACTATAGGTGAGTGAGACGACGAGTGTGGCTATACATGTAATTCCCATTGTAACGAATTAGGGACAACAATTGAGGATTGTATAATTATTTTATTGCAGGGTGCAATTAACGTAAAAGAGCAAATTTAATGGACTTTGGATATAATTTTGGATTCTAGCGAGTGAAGATTTCCCTCGTAGCAACTTTTATTTTACAGTGAGTATATATTATTATTGTTGATAAATTAGTGTCAGAGTGGCGGATGTGAGACTAAGGATGGATTCCTTTTGTTTCAGAGCGCAGCAACTGGTCACTTGTACAGAAATGTCATAAATATAACAAAGGATAAAAATACTCTTCTTGATTTGGTAAATAAATTACAATTTATTTCTGACATCTTTGGGACTTTGGAATTCCTCTTGTTATTCTCAACACCAGGGCTTGCACCAGATTATATGGTGTCTTCTTTTCTTCCTTTACTTTGTTAACACACTGATGTAATGGAACTATCTATTTCACATAGGTGGTGACTTAGCCTATTAATCGTAAATAACTTTTTCAAACCAAATTGGTATCGTTTTTGGTGATATATATAGACTCTTAACGATATCTTCTTGGCTTGCAGCCCTGAAGAAGTCGAATGGCATGATAACAATGCCAGACGAAACACGTGTTGGCTGTATACATTTTGATTGATGGAAGGAAGTTCATGCTATATACATTTTGATTGATGGAAAGAAGATTAAAAATAAAAATTGGATCGATGCTGCGAAACTACAAATTGACGGTGGTGTGATATTTGAAGAGACTTTCCTCATATGGAATATAGAGACACGCCTTGGTGTTACAATTGATGTGAATTTCCATACCTGGGAACTAGGGATTGTGAAAAAACGCGTGTTATACAAAAATATTTACTTTATTGTGTTGCTCAGCGAGGAACAATTTTGAACTGTTTTCTTGGAATTTATTCTGAGTTTGTGTGGAAGAAGGGTGACCTTCCATTCTTTGCTTGAAGCACACAGCATTACGTGGATGTTGTACAAACTGCCATAATCTTGTTGTGCGCCTACCATTGCCTGGTCATCACACTATAATCACTTAAAGATGAGATTATGGTACCCCATGCAAGAAAGGTTGAAACTAAGACTGGGGGGCAGATAGCTTCAGTTCAGTGGAAGAGTTAGAATTTAACCCAGGTAAGTGCCTGGCCACAGATACCAGCTTTTGAAGGAGAATCCAGTAACCTGTAGTGAAAAACTGTGTCAAGTGCAGTGAATAGGTCCGCCAAAAATCAAGCAGAGGCTTTTCCTTGTTCTGCCAGAATTTGAAGTTCATCTAGAACAAAGACCAACGCTTCCTCTGTATTATGAAAAATGTGGAAGTTAGGTTGTGCAGAGTCCAGAATGATATAGGACTCAAACAAAGAAGTGTTGTTAATAATGTCCTATTCCAAAGGTTGTATGGAAACAGCTATAAGAGAAATGGGGCAAAAGTTACTTGGGACCGCAGGGTCGGGCACAAGCTTTTTAAGCAGTGGGATGATTCAGGCTTGTTAACAAGTGTGTAGGATCATGACAAGAAGGATGGATTTAATGTAGGTTTAATGTAAAACAAATAGGAGCTGAGGGGAATGTTGCACCGGATGCACGGTGAAGAACCCGAAGAAACTGAACCGATTAACTCCTGATTATCAAGAGGAGACTGGAAATTTCCAGAAGGGTGCTGCTCCTTCCAAACGCTAGAGACATCCAGACTGTCTGTTAAAGATTTCTCTAGCGGGAATGAAGAGAATTAGAGTTGCCCCAATTAGTGGAGGGTTGAATATCATCAGGGCCACTGGCATTATGTGATTGTGCGGCTGCAGCGTTTTTCGCATAATTATAGATCTGCTTATTTGCCATATAATCCATCTTCTGCTGCATAATCTGCAGATTTTAACAAACAAAATAGCTTCTAACTCAGGTGGTTAAAAAGTTACAAAAAATTCAGCGACGCGTGTTGCTGCTCAGTGGAAGGCCCTTCGCAAAGGTTGAATTATCACCTTTCTGTTGCTTATTGCTTTGTTTGGGTGTTAAACTGGTACTAATGAGGTGCAACCCTTGTCCAGAAAGTGCTAATAAGTGTAAAAATGACAAAATAACGAAGTGATACTATCAGAAAACGTGCCACAGTATGATGCATAATTTACCATTTCTAGAGGTATAATTTAATCAACCTCACTGCATAATTTGGCACTCTCCCTCCGCATAATTCCAGTGGCCCTGAATATCATCCATCCGTAAGGCAGATGGAGATGGGATCATATTACAGATGGTGTTGATTTTGTCAGCAAAAAGTTGGATTATATAGCCTTATAGACTGTTTCCAAGGACTATGCCTGTTGGTAAAGGCCCTACTCCAGAGATATAGACCTGAGCCACAGGCAAGGGCCTGTAATGGAGAAGATGGCCTTTAACAAGTGGTATAACACAAGGCAGAAGGGTTATAAGGTTCTTAGAACATTCCACCCACTGCAGGTAGACAGTTCTAAATAAAAAAATGGAGAAACAGGAAGACAAACATTGGAATGCTGAAGCAGAAGGTTTATACCGGCTATTATTAGTGACTGAGGAGGTAAGATTGAAAGCTGAGCAGTCTGTGGAAGATTCCAAGTGTACTATATTAAAATTTCAATGGGACATATGGCGAGCTGTTGCAGGGGTAACAATCATGGGTGTATGCGTGTATCGCTCTGGACCGGTTGCATTACTATCCACACTGAACACTCAAAGTTGCTACTCACAGGTCATTTACTTAAGAGCTCTGCTGGAGTCACATTTACTTTGTGTGGACCATTAGGGATGTTTATGGATAATTTCATCAGAAGAGCTGTGTGGGTGTACCTCTGTATTCAAGGAGAGAGTGAAACCTCTCTGGCCTGCTTCCAGAAGGCAGTACATGTGAGTGTACCACATGGAGTGAGACCTATCTGGGCCTGCTTCCAGAAAGGAGTGCTTAGGAGTGTACCAGCAGGAGGGAGACCTATCTGGGCCTGCTTCCAGAAAGGAGTGCTTGGGAGTGTACCAGCAGGAGGGAGACCTCTCTGGCCCTGCTTCCAGAAAGGAGTGCTTGGGAGTGTACCAGAAGGAGGGAGACCTCTCTGGCCCTGCTTCCAGAAAGAAGTGTATGTGAGTGTACCACCAGAAGTGAGACCTATCTGAGCCTGCTTCCAGAAAGGAGTGAACCACCAGAAGTGAGATCTATCTGGGCCTGCTTCCAGAAAGGAGTGCATGTGAGTGTACCAGCAGAAGTGAGACCTCTCCTGGCCTGCTTCCAGAAAGGAGTGCATGTGAGTGTACCACCGGGAGTGAGACCTATCTGGGCCTATGTTGTAATGTACCTTTTACTCAATGCACTCTCCCTACAGAAGTTATCTGCCTTGCTGCTCAGCCTATGATGAGGTCATATAGAATGTTGAGTTGGTTTGTATGTGGAGAGTGTCAGTTGGTGTGGATGGGCTGAGCAGCGAGGAGGCTGCTCCTGGTGGGGCACTTTAAAATATCTGTCTTACATCTGGTTATCTGTAACTAAGAAGTGATCTTAAGAATAAAGCAGAGATCTTGTTCAGCATCACTTGGTCTACACATCTTTCATCTCTGTAACACTGGCGAAGATTTAAAAGAACTTTACGCGTGGAGTAAGCAGGACTAAAGGAAAGGAATTAAGGAACCTACAAAAGATAAGTCTGTATTTAAAGAACCTACTCAATAATATTGAAATTAGAGAAATAACGCAAGCATCAAATAAAGGAAAGCACCCTGGTTAGCCCCACCAGTGTCCTTTTCAATCTGGACAGCCTTCAACCCCAAGGTGTTTAAGTTCTTGATACAGATTTGGGACAGTTTTTGGCTTGCGTTTTAAAGTTTTGCTTGAGCTGTGCTGAGAACCATTACATTTTTGCCTCCGTGCTTTATGAGAGGGAGCGCTCTGTTGTGCTCTATTACAGACCCCGCGTGTGAAATCTAATCCGGAGGGTGCAGATTTATGGTGACAGCTGTGCTCGGTCTCTAACAAAAAGAAAAGAAAACACTAGATGTGCGGAATGTGAGTTAATTATCTACTCTCACAGTGTTGTTCGTGTCATTGTGAATAGACAGTTTTTAGCCTTTTATGTAACTTTTGAGGAAATCGGATTTAAGGAAAGCTGCACGCAGCCCAAGTCATTTATTCACTTATTGAGCCTTTTACAATTTATTAGGAGCGGCGCACAGTGGATATTATCAGACTCTCTGCCTGAAAGTGAAGATATGCGGTGAGCCTGTTATAATTTATGAGGAGCTGCGCACAGTCGATGTTTTCAGACTCTCTGTGTTAAAGTCAAGATATGTGGAGAGCCTGTCCCCATGTGCTGAGTATTGAATATTCGACATTTCATTAATCTTTTATCATTTTATTTTCACTGCGCAAGAGTTGACAGTTTAACTGTCATGTGTGTTTGTTAAACTATGCGCGTAATGCCCATTATTCTTACCTGCTGTCTACCGCGTGAAGGCCTTTCTGACGTCGGCGATTAGCTGCTGCATTCTCCAATGTTTTTCCAGCACAGGCGTGCCGAGTGCCACCCTGTGCGACGCCTGTTACGTGCCGCCATTTTGTGTGGGGAACTTGATTACAGATTCATAGTTTATCTTGCCAACAACGTTTTTTAGGTCTCGCCTATTCCATTCCGCAGGAATGAATATGCGAGTCTAATGCCGCTAAACCACCGCTAAACCAAGGCTCTCAAAAGGCTCCCTGTAGGAAGGTAGATCCCTGACTATGGTTGCCCCCAACTTTTTGCCTGGTGTTTTGCTGGTTTTCTGACTTAGTTGACCTGGGACCCTGCTATTCAGGGCCCCAAGCCTACTGCTCTCTCTGTAAAATGGATTCCATGTACCTTAGGTACATATCTAAATTGGATACTGAGTCACCTTATCCGTCCCTGTACAGTGTACCTTAGGTACCCAGGGCATAGGTGTGCCCAGGGCCTACCAGGGGCTGTAGCATGTATTATGCCACCCCTGGCTGGCCATCCAAATCTGACACAACTGGCTGCTTGACAGCTGGGGCAAGGTGGTGTAATCACCCTTTGCTTTAGATATAGTATACCTATATCTAACCCTAAAATGGACACACAGATCTCCTATCAGTCACTCCTATGGCAGGCCTTAACAATCCTGAAGGCAGAGTGCTTGGAATCGTGTGAGATGGTGCTCTGGCATGAGCTGAGCCTGTCTGCGGCTTTCGGGATCTATCCCTTAGCCGTTTCCATGATATCGCATACCATATACTCTTAAGTGCATTATAATCCTCGCGGTTATATGCCAACTCTGGTATCGCTTTATCAAAACATGTCGAGTAAGGTGTCATACGAATTGGAATACTAACCCCTCGCCAATTCTGGCGACGGGGTTAGCATTCCACCCTTCTAGAGGGACACGACATGTATGTAACCCCTAACCCCGGTTAAAGTCAAACAGAGCCTCAGCTCCACAAAATGGATGCTGCCACCGAGACACAAGTCTGCCCTCCTGCTGCTGGGAGTCCTCCCAGAGCAGGAGATAAGGACAAAGGGTTTCCTGCCAGGGGCGGTGCCAGCACCGTCCCAGACAGGGTTTTGTGTATTGTAGGTAGGCAGGGCTTTAGAGGAAGGTGACTGCACGTGGCACCCCGGTGCTCACTGTGCATAGGCTGGCTGGAACCAGTTCCAGGGTCACTCCAGACCCTGTGCTGGGGAAAAGCCCGCCAAGGAAGTGGGTGTAACCACCCCCCTCCTAGTCCCACCCATAGGGCAGGACTTAGTCGCGTGCCAGCCCCCTTTTACAGGATAAAGGTAGGAACTGGCCCCCTTCCAAATCAGATCATCTTTGAATCCTGAAACTACTTTCCACGAAAGGAACTCAAGACTTCTTCCTAAGATTTCTCCCTTGTGACTAAGGAGTAGTCACCCTGCATCCGCAGGCACCATCTTAAGAACACTGCGGTCTGCTGCAAGTCTCTCCTCCGGATCAAGACTGCCCAGCTCGACGAGAACCGGCTTCCCTGGCACCTCTGACCTCTACCTGCATCATCAGTCACGCTGAGATTCGTGGGTGTGACGAGACCTCGAGGGACCGGCCATCTTCAAGACTGCACGACTTCTTTCCAGCAAGCCCGCCGAGTAATTTCCTGGTGAGTGCTTTGGGGTCCGAGAAGCCCCGACCCTGAGCAGCTCCAGCACCGAAGTGCAGCCTCCCAGCATCTCCACGATCTGCGTGGGGCCCTTCTGCTTTTTGCTGCTCACCGCGTTGTTTGGCTACTAGCCCGCTGGCTTGTGGCCTTCTGAACGACGCCCGACGACATTTCTGCTGCTGGTCTGGTTGCTCCAGGCTGGCCCTTGCTCCCTTCCAAAAGAGGAGCCCCCCGGACCCTCCTGGTCCACTCAAGACGCCATTTTGAGTCCACCGCGTGGGCTTGAATTAGCCAAGGCTTGTTGCCCAATCCTGGGTAACTTCGACGCCGACAGCTTCATCCATCGTGGGACAGCTCGCCTCTCCATCCTGGTCGCCGACAACGCCTCCTGGACCGTGAGATCTGCAGAGCCAGCGTCGCCCACTCACCTAGTCGAGGTGACTTCGCCCGGTGCCATCCTGGTGCCCACTTAATCACTGGCTAGTGATTCAAGAACTTGGTCCCCTCTGCTTTCAGGTTTCTTCTTCCTTGATCCAGGCGTGGATCCATCGAACTTTCCTTCACTGGTCGCCTGCCAGCAACTTCCTTCTTCCAGGCTCCTGGTCCGGCAACGAGATCCCCGACGTCTTTTCAGACCTATGCAGCTGCAGCCCCTGGGCTAGGTAACTTCGGCACTTCGGTGTCCCAGCATAGCCTCACTATCCTAGGGTCAGGATCCACTGTCGTTTTCTTCCTACCAGGTCGGGTTCGCCCGTGAACACTAACTTTGCCTTTACTAGCCTCCATAGACTTTGTCCCGCATCCCGCGTGAGCGTGCACACTCTGCACCCGAGTCCCCTAGGTCTCCTAGAAGTAATCTAACGATTCTATAGTCAAGTCCTAGCGATTCCAAAGCCTATTAGTACTGTACTTACCTGCTAGTAATTTCGCATTCCACTTTTAGAATATATGGTTTTTCGTGCCCCTCGGGCATTTGTGTATAACGTGCTAACTTAAGTATTTTCGTAAGAGTTTTGTTGTGTGCCTAGCACCCTGTCCTCATAAAGAGTACAGGGTTGTTGTGATTCTAATAAATACACTGTTTATTTTCATAACACTTGTGTGGTGTCCTTTCACTGGGTGTTCAAGGGGTAATGTGATGGTAAAACAGCTGGCTTAACACGCCCTCTAGAGTCTTAGCCTTAGACTGCTCGTATCCATGCTACTAGGATAGCTGGTCTATAAGGTTGACTTACAACCAATCATCAATAAGGGTTGTTTGGACTGATATATAGTGATCACTAGAATAGTGAACACTGCACATCAGGCCAACTTCTCACACTCCCCAAAAGCGGATTTTCAACAGTTCACGTGAATCACGTCACCACAAGCATGCGCATTTCCCCACATGAAAGGCATCAGCCTCCCTCCCCTAATTATTCACTTCACTTTTCACGGCCGCAGGCCGTGACTCGCATTTCTACTCCCCCCTGCATCAGCCTCCCACAGGCTTCCCTCCCCATGACTTCAAAGGCTCCCCCAGCGGCGCCCCCAGCGGCTCCCCCAGCGTGCGCTCTGCCGGCCTCTGGCATTTCTCCGCCCCTAATTATTCACTTCACTTTTCACGGCCGCCAGGCCGTGACTCACTCGCATTTCTCCTCTCACCAGCCCATCGCAGCTTGCCCAGCCTTTGCCGTCTCTTCTACCCCTTAACCCTTCACCCTGCCCCACCACCTCTCTGCCCCCCACCCTCGCCTCCAAATGTGTGACATTTATTATCTTCGTTTGCGAGAACTTCTTTTTCTACTTCCGGTCACTGCTTGTTTTCATATGCGGCCACTCTGACTGCGCAGTTTTATCTCCCTCGTTCTTCTCTTTCTCTCTGCCGGAGTCTCCTATTGCCGAGTCCTTACACACTTCGAGGCTCCGCCAAGCCTCACTTTACCCACCTCATGAACACCAGAGCTTCATTTACACACCTCACGTCCCAGCAGAGACCCCCCCATTACATACACCATATGATCCACGCCTCCTTTACAGACCCAGGGCACCCAAGCCTCTGCTCTCGGCCCACGCTGGTCTCTTCTTCAATTAACCGATGTCTCTGCTTCGGAGCCTCTTTACATTCCGCTCGCCTCCACCTTACATCTCTGTTCTGTGCCTCATCTGCACGCGGAGCATCCCTTTACACACCCCGCACCCTGCATCACAGGCTCCATTACATGCCCCGCGGTCCTGCAGAGCTCATTCACATACAGTATTCTACAGAGGGCCGGTCTCTGCAGTGTCTGTGCAGAGCCCTCCTTTACGTGTCCGGGGACCCTGCAAACCCGTAGTTTGCACACCTCGTGTCCTTCGGAGTCTGTCTCCACAGACCGTATGTCCAATTGTCCATGTACATCCTCTCTTACATACTTGTCCCTGCAGAGCCTTTGTGTGTGTACCTCTGCCCTGTCTGCAGCCGGCTCCTACATACCTCGCGGTCTGCCCGTTAACGTTGCTTTCTACCCGTTTTTAGGTTTAGCCTGGCGAAAAGATGCGCTCTGCGCATCTTTTTCGCGCAGGCGAAATCCTGATGAGAACTGTAGTGTGGCTTTGGTTCGGCCCTCGTCATTCATTGGCTGGCTCCATAAATGGAGCCTAGCCATTGGACGAGGGGCCTGTCCGTCAATGCCGGACCAGATTCGGGGGCGTTCCCGACATTCTTTGGCTTTTGCCGACGTCACGCGACGTCAGCCGAAAGCCGGGAACGCCCCCGAATCTGGTCCGGCATTGCCGGCACCTGCCTCTGCCTTCCTGCTCGGGACATTGCACAAAAGTCGCTCGATAGCCCCTCCCTCCCGCTCCGTGGCAGCCCGTCTCCCTCCCTCTCCTCAGGCCGGCCAGCCGAAGGAAGCAGCCGTCCGCCTCCAGCCAGGGCCGCGCTGGGATTGGCCCAGCCGGCCGAGCCTCCACCACGTCATCGGGAGGAGGAGTGGAGAGCAGGAAGCAAGAGATCTGCCGGAAGATGTCCAGGTGAGTGCTTTGTTTTTTAGTTTGTTGCTTTGTCCGTGTGTGTGTGTCTGTTCCCGCCCCTCACCCTCCCGCTGTCAGTGTGTGGCCGTTCCCGACCCCCCTCCCGCTCTTTGTGCCTTTCCAACCCCCCCTCCTAGCCGGCACCCGCCTTCCTGCTCCGGCCAAGGGTC
Organism: Lissotriton helveticus; assembly: GCF_964261635.1. Classification (NCBI taxonomy): domain Eukaryota; kingdom Metazoa; phylum Chordata; class Amphibia; order Caudata; family Salamandridae; genus Lissotriton; species Lissotriton helveticus. Next base: position 103,509,858 of record NC_136067.1, read on the forward strand.
GCCTACAATCCCTGACGAACCCCAACAGCTCTCTTCCACCAAGGGAGAATGTGCACCAGCAGAGGCAGGCAGTCTCTGACTCAACTGTCTCGCACACAAGGCTCGTGGTTCAGGCGGGGAGTCTCTGGCCTACTCTCGGCCTACTGCGGGCACCGGAGCCGGCCGATAACGTAGCCCTGCAGCCCAATTCCTGCCAGCTCCCCACTGCATCGCGAAACTCGAAGTCCGCTCCTGTTCGGACTTCGGGACAAGCAGTCGCGCCCCCCCTTACCGGGTACAGTTGTTCACGCTAGCTCCTCAGAAGGGCAGCAGGGGCAGCCTACGACGCCAGCAACAAGAGGGCACTCGCTGGCTTTGTCCCAGACTTTCCAAGGCTCCGGCGTCACAGTTGGGTGCCGCCGATCTCTCTGCGCGGCGGCCTCACAAAAGGTCCAGCAGTCAGCCCGATCGGCGATGACAGGTGTCCGTAGACCGCTCCCCGTCCAGAATTTCGGCAGCTGACTCAGGTAGGGCAGGATATTCCGCGGTGGCCGGCAGAGCAGCACTACAGCACTGCCATCTTGCCGCGCGCCAAGCCACGCCCGCGGGAAACACTGAATTAGGTGTTTGAATACACCATGACCCCAAATTGATGACATGTGAAAACTATGGCACTGCTCTCACAAAATTGGAAAGCCAGGTTGTGAGATGGGTCCTATTGCCACTATCAATAGCCGACAGAATTGCAATCCAGAAAATGGTGTTGCCCCGCTTTATTTTTCTATTAACAAACATACCCACAGCACTCACACAACAGTTTTTCACAAGACTGCGCTCCTGTATGACCACCCCTACATGGGCAGGCAAACAACCCAAGGTAGGGTGGAAGGAGCTTACTCTGCCATATACACAAGGTAGTTTCGGGGCCCCAGACTTGCCGCTTTATTATCTTTGCACCCAAGCACAATACGTGCATTATTGGATACACCCACATGCATATCTATCGCACGAGGCACTGGAGAACGATAGTGATCATCCACTGCCATTTTATTGCTCCCAAAACGGTACACTCCACGGGCCGAAATTAACCCAGTGCACAATACAATTACAGCATGGTACAAGACGGGCTAATAAACTCCCGGCATATGCCACCGGCCCTGCCTTACAACACCATCCTCAAATAACAGTGATGCAGGAGAATAAAACGCAAAAACTTCTGGGCGAAATGGGACTGCATACAATGATTGAAATATTTCCCAATGGCTAATTCATAACACAATTGGACGTTATCCCAGCTGCTAACCGCACGCCGCTAATGTTATTTGCATATTTTAGATTACGAGCTGCAGTGAGATATTTATCCTACATTTCCTGAAGAACCCCCAACGCACAATACCCTAAAGCACTCTAGAGCATCGACTTGTAGCAAATATTTATTTATTCGTTACTTCTTTATAAAAAAACAAATTAATTAATTACATTTCCTTGCATAAAGGAATAATTCTGGACATGATTGGCAATCTATTTATCGTGTACAAAATATATACTATTAATTCCAGCTTTGTGTGCTATGGAACACCCTTGTTTGTAACGAAAAAACATACCGGTAACCTGAATGTGGACTCATCTGTGCATATGGTGTGCATTATTCCTACAAAGTAAATCCAGCGCAGCTCAGACACGCATCAGCTCGAGAGCGCAGACCTCAGAGGCGGCGGCGCCCTCGGCTCCGAACATGGGCCTTCTCATAGCCACCCTTCAGGGGGGCATCATGCTGCTGACCCTGCCAGTGCACCTCTTGGCTCTCTTAGGAGTATGGCAGCCACTAGCCAATAAGATGTTTCCGTACGTGTTGGCCACATTTAGCCACGTCTACAACCGGAAGATGCATTCCTTCAAGAAGACTCTTTTCACCAATATGCTAGACTTCGCCGGCCCCGGGGGGAAGCTCAACATTTTGGAGGTCGGAAGCGGAACGGGAACAAATTTCCAGTTTTTCCCGCCAGGATGCCGAGTCACGTGCACGGATCCGAACCCAGACTTCGAGCGCTTCCTGGGCAAGAGCGTTGAAGAAAATGACCACGTCCGGTTCACGCGCTTCCTCGTGGCGTCTGGGGAAGACATGTCGGCGGTGGCCAGCGGCTCCGCGGATGCTGTGGTCTGCACGCTGGTGCTGTGTTCGGTGCGGAACGTGGAGGGGGTCCTCAAGGAGGTGGTGCGAGTCCTCAGACCGGTGAGTATTCTGTAGTGCTATTTTGAGATGTACAAGTTTAATATGGCAGCTGACTTTCACTTTCTCTGAGTCACTATTTCGAAGCGCAGATTACAAGGGAAAACTCGGCAAAGCAATAGCTACGACCTATATATTGGGCAAATGGCACTGGTTTCCTGACCCACACTTCACATGAATTATGTCAAAGCTGAGATTATTACTTGTTCACAAATTACATATTTTAGCCAATAGAACGTGTGCACTTTCTAAACTTGTAGGATTGCACATTCATAAAGGTTAAAATTTACAGAGACTTTATCTGCCAGCCTATGGCGTTACTTACCCAAGCGAAGGGTCGTTTATAGGAATTCCATTCCATTGTTTGATCCTCTACCCCTTTCCTAAACAATTCCATGTTCCGCATTTTATGCAGTCTATGCTTCATAGCATGTATGGAAAACTTGGAATCACTGAAAAATCATAAAAATAATGCATGTAGGAGGCAAGAAATGATCCAGGCTTTGTAGGCAACAGGCACCTCTATGTAGGATCCTGGGCAACACCCACCCTCTTGCTGAGGCAGATCTTTATCTTTTTGTTAGGAATGTCGCAAAGCACACTTTTGAAAACACTGCACTTCACGTGCACAACTCGACTTGTGTCATTTGTATCGGTGTAAACCTACGATTTTGTGTACTTGACTGTACGCTTCTCCACATTTTAGTAAGTCAATGCCAAACATACTTTTATGATGCTAGTAATACAAAATATATATATCTCTCTCAAAAAAAATATATATATAGATAGATACACATAGAGAGAGACAAATTGTGTTTATAATTTTTGAACTACAGTAACTCATTATTCCTCTAATAACTAGTATATCTTTTCCGGAAAACCAACTGGCTCTGCAGATTTTCCTTTATTTATTCCAGTATTTTCTAAAGTGTTAATTTAGGGAATTGGATATCCTTAAACAAAGTAGCTTAACTTCCTAGTTGAAATATTCTCTCTATAGGTCAGAACTATGATCTTGAAACTCCAAATATATTTCCCTTACATTTTCTATTGTTGTTGAAATATTATTTCTTCTTTTTTTGGCCTTTGTCTTCTACAATAGAATGACATTCCTAGCATACAATTCTCCAAAAGCAACCCCACCTCAGCTTACTCAAATTATGATTCAGAATGCCTTACGCCTAAGAGATGTTTACGTGCCTCTGTTGCCTGCAATGTGTGGGGGCTCGCAGTGTGTGTGGGGGCTCGCAGTGTGTGTGGGGGGGCTCGCAGTGTGTGGGGGGCTCTGTGTGGCTGTGTGTGTGGGGGGCTCTGTGTGGGTGGGTGTGTGGGGGGCTCTGTGTGGGTGTGTGTGGGGGGCTCTGTGTGGGTGTTTGTCATTTGCGAGAGATTAAGCTATTGGCATTGTAAATGACAATGCCATTTATTTATGTTAAAAAAACATAAATAAAAATAATGTCAAGAGCAATGCCAATAGCTCTAACTTTAACAAAGGCAAAACCATTGCATTGTAAATGCTTGTTTAAATTCCTTTACGAGCACTGCTTATGTCATGCAGCACTGGTTATCTGGTTTGTGGTCACGGTTTCTGCTTGTGCAGGCTATCCTCCCACAGGATTCCCTCCCCGCCCCCCGCCTGCACTCCCCAACCAGGCTGCCATTACTTGTTGTTCTTTCATTGCTCTTGTTTTTTTAATGCTTAGTTCTAAAAACGAAACTACGGAATAGACTTAACTTCAAAGCATGCTTTTGTTAATTTTGTTTCACGCACACTGCTTTTGTTTTTTTAACATTTGAATTCACTATTCTTAAATAGCCATCTGCCAAGTTAGAGTGGTAAAATAAAAATCACTGCCTGCATCATGACGCATGTGCACATATATCACTAGTCGTGTGCAGAGACTTCCCAATGTACATGCCATGACACCTGCATGCACATCAGCAAGTATCTTGTTTTTTTTTGGTGGTCCCACTCTGGAACAGACCGTGCCCGACCCCCGCCCTGTCCTCCCATCGCCCGCCGAACTGCACCCCAACCCAAACAGCCTCAGAAGGATGAAAGGCCCCTGCTGCGACCACCCCCATAATGTAATGTCTCTCCTGCAAGCACCCCTCTCCTCCCGTGCACCGCCGACCGCCCCCCCATTCCTCCACCTCCATTGAAACCCCGGATCCCAGGACGCCACCCCGTACCCATCACCTTTCCGCCTCCTCCCGAGCCATGCTACCCCCCACCTCCCTCACCCATCCAAACTGCGAGCCCAACTCCGCCCCACTGAAACCTCAGGCCCTCTCCCCAATTAGCCCCCCCAGCCTCCATCCTCACTGACTGGCGACCAAACCGCACCCCACCCACTACGCCAATCTACTCGGATCCAATGTACAGGGACATGGGTGGTCTCCAGGGCTTTTTTTCGGGTCTGGCACATAAGAAAGTGTCGTCTGTTTGTATAAACGTGGACCCTGTACTCAGTGTTTACATCTTTAATAGCACTTGCTATAAACACACTTTACCACTGATGAAGACGAACTGACCCTCCTCTAAAATACCAGAAGGCTGGTCACCAATACCCCCACAAAGCCCGTGCACTTTTACAACACACTGTAGATTATCTGTTTAAACTACGCTGCATAGGTAAAGACAACAAAGCCTAAAACAGCAGCCTTTTATTTTGCGTGAGCAAATGATGCTAGTATTTAGTGTTCAAGCCCAGTGAAGGCAAAATATTAAACTTTCACGTATTGTCCACATCAAAACTAAAGGTGCTAGACTGGCAGAAGACGGATAAAAGCAGCAGCATCAAAAATACTAAATCTAGGTCTTGAGGCGAACCAGCAGTGCCTATTTAAGAATCTAAAACACGGCGAAGCTTCCTTCTTAATGTCTTGCTTCATTCTGTTTTGGAGAACGGAGGATAAAATAGGATTTGCACAGCTTTTCATCAAATCATTAATGTTATTACGGAGGCGTGGCTATAGCCGGCGTGCTCAGGAAATGACAGGCAGTGGCTGGACTCATCTAACCCTTTGCTCCCCGCTCTGACCAAGAAGCGCTGCAACCTGAGCCTGTGTGCAAATTCTTCGCCATTCACAAACCATCAATGGGGTGGGGGGAGGAGACAGCTGAGGAAGCACACAAGCAAATCCTGTTGCATCCAGCTCTTGTTTTCAACTGCTGAACCGGTGAGCTGAATTTATGAATTGAGAGGGCATACTCATTTCCGACAAAAGATTTGGCTTCAGTGTAGTTCCATGAGATTGTGAGCATGTGCTTACGTTTGTCACTGTATCTGCAGCAACACCGAAATAAAGTAACATGCCTGATAAATGTGGGTTTTAACACCTTCGATGCTACTGACGGAACCGTTCCGTCACGCCCCTCAGGTGGGCTGTGCTCATGACGGAACGGGTCCGTCACGGCCCGGCCGCCGCGTCTGCGCGGCACTGATTTCGCGCCTGCGCAGCGTGTTTCATTAAGCGGGCGGGGCCATGACGGAACCGTTCCGTCACAAGCACAGCTCACCCGCGAGCCGTGACGGAACGGTTCTGTCACCAGCGCAGGTGAGCCGCGCGCCCGCCCGCGACCGTTAGCGCTGCGGCGGAATAGCCGCCGCAGCGAAGGAGTTAATACATTTTGCAAAATATTTACAAACTGATTTATTTACACGTTGACATACTGACCTATAGTCTATAGAAGAAATACATACGATACTATGAAACATACAGTTTAACAATCGGATTTAAATGTATGTAGGATTTAGCATTAGGAAGCAAGATTACTAGCTCATTAAGACTCATAAAACAATCACACACTGCCACAGAATTCCAATGTAATTGTTGCTTGACAGTCCTACTCCGAGTAGGTACATAGTTGTGCTAACATGTCCTCATTAAGGTACATATATTACAGTGGAACATCATGCATTCTGACACAACGTACATATGATTATTTAGTACTAATATGGAAACTATTTCAAGAGGGAAGGGTGTCCATCCTTTCACCATAGTCACATCAGGTCAACAACAACCCCCGCCCCATAACATACCCAACATCCCGCAAATAACAGTGTTAGATTGGGAAAGTTGCAGCAGGTTTATTACATACAACATATGTATTCACGGTGGGTTATCTTACGGGCGATCCAAGGGCAGGCCGCATTCTCGCCACCTGCCCGCCTGATGAGCCAATGGGCACGGTGGCGAACCACCCATCTGCTGCGCCATTATGGTAATAACTCTACTCACGCCCCTTGCGGGGCGTATCTAGGCAAACCCCCGGTTGCACAGGCACACAACCACCCGAAGGACTACTGGGGCGCCGACACGGGTTCCCAGACATCCCATGAGGTTCCAGGTTAGGCTCTGGCACCCCTATGTGCCCGCTGAAGTACAGTGCTGCACCTCTCCACTTCCGGATCGCCCTGTAACTCCGCCTGCAACGAAAAAAGAACACATTAAGTCCCCCCGGTACTCCTCCCTTTGCTCACACTCAGGGTAAGAGGTAGGGAGGGAAAAGAGTGCCCCGTGACACGACGCGCGATGTCCGGAGCGGCAAAGAGGCTAGTAAAATGGCGAGGGGAGGATATATACCCCTCGCCATGCTTGCCGCCCCGGACGCGCGTCACAGGCCTGCCCACCCTCCAGCCGGGCACCACCTGCCCGGGGAGGAGTGGCTGACCGAAGTAGAGGGGGGAGAGGCGGGCGAAGCCCTCTGGGACTACTACCCCGCCCTCCTGATGGCCACAGGGTGGCCTCGGGCAGCCGCATAGTCACATCAGGTCAACAACAACCCCCGCCCCATAACATACCCAACATCCCGCAAATAACACACAGACACCAGTGTTAGATTGGGAAAGTTGCTGCAGGTTTATTACATACAACATATGTAATCACGGTGGGTTATCTTACGGGCGATCCAAGGGCAGGCCGCATTCTCGCCACCTGCCCGCCTGATGAGCCAATGGGCATGGTGGCGAACCACCCATCTGCTGCGCCATTATGGTAATAACTCTACTCACGCCCCTTGCGGGGCGTATCTAGGCAAACCCCCGGTTGCACAAGCACACAACCGCCCGAAGGACTACTGGGGCGCCGACACGTGTTCCTGGACCTCCCATGAGGTTCCAGGTTAGGCTCTGGCACCCCTATGTGCCCGCTGAAGTACAGTGCTGCACCTCTCCGCTTTTGGATCACCCTGTAATTCCGCCACAGCCCGGCCGGCAGCCACCCCCGCCGTCCGGGTCCCCCACCACTTCGCTACCTAGATTACCTGCAACCCTTGCTCCGCAGAGCTGCTCGTAGGTCCAGGAGGAACAAGTCCAAACCGACTGCTGAAAGGAGAACCCCATCAACCACAGAGTGACCTTTCATCCTGACCTGAATCATTACATGCCTGATAAAACCAATGCCCCTCTGTCACTAATCTGCAGATTACCCCCGGGTCCATATTCCTCTACCGTATTAGTGTAGACCATCCCAGGTTCGTGAGGTCATACCCCCGGTGAATGACCAAGTGATGAGGAGGGGCCCCCACTGCTGATAGCGCTTCCTATAATCTATACAATAGGAGCTCCAGAGCATGCCACTGAGACCCAACCACACACCTTTACACAAAGCATCAGCAGACTACACCCAGGTTAAGTTACAACTACTGCCGTGACGCAGTCCTCCGAATAATCATCTGTAAACTGTGCTTTTGTTTAAACGCTTGTGCTACTATACTCATACAGAGTACAGGGGAATAATCTAGTGATAAATACATATATTTCATAATATATGACTTGTGTGGTGTCCCTACATTTGATATTACAGAATTGCAGTGGTAAAACAGCTGGCTACACATGCCCTCTTGCATTTAGCCTGGAGGCCGCTTAGACCATGTTACCTCTAGGATAGCTTGTCTAAAAGGTTGAATTACACCCACCACCATAATGGATTGCTTTGACTGATCCAGGGTGCCCCCAGCATTGGAGATATCATACATCAGGCCAACTTCCCACATTGGGAGGGACTCCAAGAGAATCTATGGGTTACTCAAGTTTGTTCACGAGGCTGTTCCGGCCAAGCCCAGGAGAGCCCGACTACACGTGATCGTGTTCGTGAAGCCGTGCGTCCAATTCCTGAGCGCCACGGGAATAAGCCCTGAGGGCAAATCTGTAAATTGTATAATTTAAGGAGCCCAGGTGAATTTTCGCACAGCAAATAAGGAGGTTCACTATAGCTGAAAAGGCAAAACCAATACCTTATATACACAAACTAGTCGCTGCACGTGAAGCTGACTGCCTCCTACTAGCCCTATCAGGAGGAAGTAAAGCGTCGCCAGTTGGAACATGCGCTTGGGGTAAATAGCCGCTTGTATGAAATTCTGCTACTGTGTTCCCTTTCCCCGGGTAAAAGACGAGGGAATGCCAAGGTCACGGACCCTGTCGTCATTGGCTCTAACACTGTGTTACCCCACTTTCTGTGCCACAATACACTTGATAGATGCACCTAGCACCCCCCGCCTACTGCCCTGGCTAAAGCGCGGGTGGATATGTCTTAACTGAAGCGACCAGATATAAATGTCAAATTCGCTACCTCGGGTTAGCCCCATATGACTGACACCGCACTCCAGTCTGTGCATAGTGTGAACATGGCCACCAATGAGTATGAGCAGCGCCCCGTGAAGTATATTTGGCTTCGTGGCCGCTGATGCACCAGAAAGGTGAAGAAGTAGAAACAATACTAGCAGAGTCCCGGCCAGGACCAACCAACGATTTCTAATTGCCATCAATGGCGCCTGCATCAATAGGACATACAGAAAGACCACATGCATAACTCCTGGTGGCAAAAGGACCATTGTTAGTCAAGCAGCGAGACTTCGCTCTAAGCCATAATCCGGAACCAACTTCTCACCGTGCACGCCACCCAGGCGCCAAAACCGGACCCCAAAGTTTACACCGAAAATCCAACCACCAAAGGAAAGGCACCACTGTGGTATATAAATAAATAATACCGGATCTAGGTTTGACTGGACATAGCAATAACAGATAGCTCAATAAATAAGAGTCAAGATTCGAGGTAGTAGGAGTTTGCAGGTTTAATCGAGCATAAAGGACAGGAACAGGACAACCTGCACAGGAATAGGATGGCAGAGCCCGGCAGCTGCCGGGGCTGGATCTGGGATGAGCGCGCGCTAACTTTAATAACAGTACACAAGCATATATACTAAAACAGTTGCACTACAATACATACAATAGGCGGAGCAGTGGGTGTGGTCAATAGCAGTCGCGAAAGATAAGGGTGAAAGTGGGTGTAACAGGAGGCGTATACATAGACATGTGATGTAAACGTAACAGAATATGTCATAAATGGGGCGGAAACATGGAGGGGGCTACCTAAGGAGCCGGGACCTCTAACCTAATAGTGCGCGCAAACTGACAATGACGTGTTACTAGGAGAAGCTGGGGGCTATGAACTCTGTACTAGGAGCAGAGACTGAAGTCTGGAGAGTCAGGGCGACATGTGCCCAAACAATATCTAGTATCTGATGTTTAGAGAACATGTTGATATAAACTAAGAGTCAGGAGGGGAGAGGCTAACAGGCTCTAAGACTGGAGCATGCATTATTCTACATGTAGTGCGTGATGAAGAATATTAAATGACCATAAATACAGTATTTCTCTTACATGGAGATGTAAGGGCTAGACGATGACGGAAACTATTGATGCGATTCAGTAGTTTAGGAATGCAGAGAAGGAGGGCTGGACTGATAACTAGAATCATAACATACTCTTGGCAGACTAGCAGGCAGAGCCAGGCTGAACCGGGCACTGTGAGGCAGGAAGTAAGTGAAGGGTCAGGAACACAGGTGGGGGCTGTATCGCTCCTCAGCGAGGGCTCAGGAGACAGGAGTTGAATCTGGTGTCCGGGCCCTTTTGAGGCCTAGAAACGGGGACTTTACAATGAAATAACGTGCACACTGAGAAACGTGGCAACGTAACTTTACATAGGCCTGATATTCGTAGTATTCACGAGAACTGGGAACTGGCATACTAGGGATGGACACAACTGTAATTGCGTCTTTAATCAAACATGGGGAATACATATGCATATTAATCATGCACACATAACATAAGATGGGGAACACGTAGGGACACAGAACATGGCAAAATTTACTTTTCCACATTCCCTCCTTGTCACTACGTTTCCATCAGGAAACATCAATATTCATGATACCATCTATTAATTCATACAGTATCATTTGTTCGTCTCGAATTTTCTTGGAACTGGATTTAGAACGGGACTTGGGACTAGGAATACAAGAGGTAGCACAAATGCCACAAATCGCAGGGCCACATTGTATACAAAGGCAACAACTGAATATGATCGCTACTGCAATACCTAGAAAGGACAACACTTTCCATCCCCAAGCGGAAATTATATTCCAGAACCAACCGGACCATGTCCAGGTGCCTGGATCTTGGTGTAACATATGGGCAATTTTATGGAGTCTGGTTATAGCTGAATAAACAGACGGCGCGTTATTAGGAATGAAAATGCAGCAACTAGATCCGATGACTCTACATGCCCCGCCCCTATCGGCCAGTATGACGTCAAGGACGAGACGATTCTGGAGCACGACAATTCTCATAAAGGATTGCTCTTCGGTCAAGTTACCTAGAGCAGAGGTAGTCTCAATCACTACTGCCTCGAGTGTTCTGGTTAATCTACGTATCAGTTTACTATTCACGACAGTACCTAAATAGGGAAAGACACCTTTATTGATGTCTATGTATTGTTCTAGAGCAGTTTCAGTATAATCGACAATCGGGAGGTCTCTCTTGTGTCTAGTATGTACTAGGTGGGAATTCCTATGATAGTCAGGTGGGGCTAGAAAATCTGGTGGCAGTAGGAAGGCAATGTAACAGGTTCCCTCCCAATCGAGGGGCAGACGAACATATGCGGTCTGACCACAAACAAAATAAGAATGACGTGAAGCTTTAAAAATAGATTTCCCACTGTCACTATACTTGACAATAGTAGTACAATCACTATGTCCTATATGTACGGAACCATTCTTTCGGACACATAATTCGCCTTTAACGGGTAGTACTAACATAGCAGGTAAGTCTGGAGTAGTATCAGACTGAACATTCAGGACCATGAAATTCGAAGAATAATTACCTAAATTATAAACTTCATTTTCTAGATCTAACCCTGTTCTGTGGGGAAGACCTTGCTTGTCTGGAAAACATGTACTGTTAAGAAAGGACATATCATTTGAGGATGACGTTAACGTGGACCATGCTCCACATGAACCGTTATGTGAAAATGGATAAGGAAAGAGTGGCAGAACTCCCTTCGGTGTCTGGAAAGGGGGGAGTCGACCACACACCCAACAATTAGTGGCATTGCTGGTCTGGTGTGAATAATGTAACATGCGGATAAAGGAATTATTACGCATAGCAAGACGATAAGATAGTTCATGAGGAGGCAGATCACTAAACGTGTGCTCTACTGTAACAATAGAAGACTTATTTACATGAGAAACTGGAAAACACAAATAAAATGCATAACCTGTGCAGGTAATCATGAGGCTGAAAAACAATATGAAACTTAGAAAAACGATACATCGGATTGAGTTTTGACTAACTCTCTCACTATGGGGGTCTATTTTATACATGTCAGAAACCGGTCTAACCGTTTCACCTAGGGGAGGACTTAGACAATCAAACTGGCTGACTTATTTTACTAGACCTTAATTTTAGCTTATACTCCTGTTGCGGAGTTTTCTCTAACAGGGAGGGATTTGTATCATTGTCTTTTGCGGGACAGTCCTTAAGAATAGTACTTTGGCAATCCTTAAAATCCTCGGAAATGTTCTTGGAAACAGTCTTTAGTCCATAAAACTTTTTCACGTGAGACAGGTGGACCCAGCCCTTCCTGCCTTCCAGCTTGACGGCAGTACGGGTGGCCAGGAGGACCTGTTTTGGCTCCTTCCAGCGAGGCTCCAGCGGACTTGATTGATCAAAGTTCCTCACAAGAACCAAACTTCCGGGAACGATGTCATGCGGTGCCACCTCGGTATTGTCTGGAAATGCGGCGGAAACCTGTGAACGACAAGAGTGTAGGGCAGACATCAAGGAAGCTAGGTAATCTGTCAGCATATTACTTGAAACATCGGTAATACTTCGGGGTCTAGGTGTACCCCACATATTAGGGGGGCGGCCGAATACGACCTCGTACGGGGACAGACCTGATCTGGAATGTGCGACCATGCGCATATAAAACAGAGCGACTGGCAGAGCTACTAACCAGTCCACACCTTTCTCTTTACATATTTTGGCAATGCGGATTTTCAGGGTCTGGTTATGTCTCTCTACGAGACCGGCTGCTTCAGGATGGCGTACACAATGGAACTTCCACTGGTACCCTAACAACAGGGAGATGTGTTTCATGAGCTCAGATGAGAATGGCTGGCCGTTATCAGAATATACGACCCTAGGGAGTCCGTAACGGGGGAAGAATTCACGAACCAACTGCTTGGCAGTGGTCGCGGCTGTGTAATCTGGAACTGGATATGCCTCTGTCCACCTGGACAAAGCGCATACAACTACAAGGACATACTTGAAACCTCGACATCGCTCCATCTGAATATAATCCATCTGGAGGACTTCAAAAGGGTGGTCAGGGGGCTGGAATCCACCTTGTTCCACCGGGACACTTTTACCTGGATTGAACTGGCAACATATCATACAGGTACGGACTTTCTGCTTGGCTGCAGCTCGTAAATGCTTATTGAACCAAATGTTCTGGATACTGTCTAACATAGCTTTTTCTCCTAAATGGGCTGGACTATGTGCGGTATTGATAATGACTTGAACCATAGAGTCGGGGAGAAACCATGTGGCTCTACCCTTCGTTACCCATCCCTGATCTGTCTGGACCCCTCCTTGTTCGGACCATTTCTTGATTTCTTCGGGAGTAGCATGTGACTGGATATCTATGACATCTTGAGTAGGGTCCTTAACTGTCATACAGGTAGTCGGAGCTGGAGTATGTGTCTGTGTCGGATTAACTGGAATGTCTGGAGTCTGTGCTGTAAGCTTGGCTGTGCGATCTGCTAGATCATTACCTTGAGAAATAATGTCAGTAACTTTCGTATGTGCTTTGCACTTCATGATAGCAATAGATGTCGGTAAATGTATGGCATCTAACAGAGCTTGAATAAGGAGACCATGCTGAATCTTGGTTCCATGAGAAGTCATGAAACCTCTCTCCTGCCAGAGCACTCCGAAGTCGTGTACAACTCCGAATGCGTAGCGTGAATCTGTATAAACATTAACTTTCAGGTTCTTAGCGTGTATGCAGGCTTGTGTCAGAGCAACTAGCTCTGCTGCTTGAGCAGACAGGGTGTCAATACGGTGTGTTTCTATAACTTCAGTGTCAGTAGTCACTGCATACGCGGCTACTAGTTCTCCTGTACTTGTTCTCATACATGAACCATCCACATAAAGTGTCAGGTCGGGATCTGGTAATGGAATATCTGTCAGATCTTGTCTTGGCTTTGTCATGGTGTTAACTACTTCCACACAGTCATGTGTGGCAGGATTCGAATTAACTGACGGTAATAGTGTAGCAGGATTTAGAACGTTGCAGCGTCTGATTTCTATGTGTGGCTGGAACAGTGTCAGTTCATAACCTGTTAAACGTGCAATTGTCAAGTGCTGAGTCTGTGTTCGATTTAAAAGAACTTCCACAGAGTGTGGAACTTGTACTGTCAAGGAATGTCCTAATACTATGGAATCACTTTGTCTGATAGCTAGTGCTGTGGCTGCAACTGACTTGAGGCACGCAGGCAGAGCCTGGGCTACAGGATCTAATGTGCTCGAAAAATAAGCACAGGGCTTGTATTGTCCTGCTTGATCTTGTGTGAGAACAGATAATGCTGTACCTTCGTGTTCTGTGACGAAAAGTGTAAAAGGCTTACTGTAGTTCGGTGTAGCTAGAACTGGAGCTTGGCATAAGGCTTTCTTCAACTCATTGAAACTAAGTGTATGTTCAGATGTCCAAGGGAGGACAGTCGATACGGCTGCCTCCTGTGTCGTTAACTGTATTAGTGGTTTAGCTAGAAATGCATACTGAGGAATCCATTGTCTGCAGTAAGAAGTAAGGCCGATAAAAGCACGTACCTCCTTCTGGGTCTTGGGCTGAGGAAGACTCGTTATTAACTGGATACGGTCTGGTGTCAACTGCCTACCCCACTTGGACAGCAAGTGGCCTAAGTAGATCACTTGCTGGACACAGAATTGAAGCTTCGAAGGGGACACCTTGTGCCCCATCTCGGCAAGGAAATACAAGACTGTAAGTGATGCTCGCTCGCAAGCACGTTCAGAACGGGCTGTGATCAGTAGATCATCGACATACTGGAGCAGGGCAGTGTCTGTTGGCATGTGAATGTTGTCTAGTTGTCTCTTAAGTGCTTGACTGTAAATGCTAGGACTTTCTGTGAAACCTTGAGGAGCTCGTGTGAACATATAGCTCCTTCCATTTAAACAAAATCCGAAAAGAAACTGGCTGTCTGGATGAATGGGGACACTGAAAAACGCGTTCTTGAGGTCTATGACTGTAAAAAATGAGGCTTCGGAATCAATGGCTGTCAATAGGGAAGAGATATCTGGGACAACTGGGTACTGGGGAATAATACATTTATTGAGTTCTCGAAGGTCAATCACTAATCGATATACTGGGGGTGCATTTGGATCAGTACGTTTCATGACTGGAATGATCGGAGAATTACATACATTGGAGTCAGTTTCTACAACTACTCCTTGAGCCATGAGCTCGTCAATTATTTTAGATAAGGCTGCTACAGCCTCAGGTGGCAATCTGTACTGTCTGATTCGTGGTAACACTACACCTGGCTTGAGAGTCACACGATGGGGTGTGATTTGCATAAGACCTACATCAGTTGGACCTTGCGCCCATAGATGCTGCGGAACATTAGACAATCTCGGATCAAAATCTCGTAATACATAGTGACCCTTGAAGTCACGTAAAAACAGTCGTATTCCCTCGGGGGAACAGCAAATAACTGCACCTAATTCTTTCAGTGTCCTAATACCTAACAGATTTTCTGGACATGACTTCGTAAGTAACAGATCAGTAGTGCGGGACAATGGACCTACTTCTAGAGTAACTGGCTTAGATATCTCGTTTACAATAGGCTTTCCTGAAAATCCAAGGGAAACATTTCTAGAGCCTGAGAGCGGAGCCCCTGGAACTTCGGCGTGACTGATGGTCGTCCTACTTGCCCCTGTATCAATCAGAAACTTTCTGTCTTTCCCTAGTACTTGACTATGAACATAGGGACCTTCTTGATCTACAGGAATCTCGATGAGAGGCAAGCCTACCTCCCTCTCTAGGCTGTTTCATGAGTACTGCTGATACTCTGGATACTCAGACTGTGCATACTGGTACATCTGCTGTGTAACATGCTGTGTTGCAGCAATAGGCTGCGGTGCTGGAACTGTCTGTTGTGCATTCTGTGGCTGAGAAGTCTGTGAAACTTGTTCTTGTCTAGGCGGACGTGGTCTTTCTTTAGTTTTACCAGTAGCTATATTGTGTTTCAGAACTGCACACTCGTTTATGAAATGACCTGGCTGTTTACAATAATTGCAGGTCCCTTTAACGGGAGCTGCAGGATGACTGGCTTGATTCGGACCCCTCTTCTGACTGTCTTGAGGAACAGATTGTGCAACTAGTACTTTCATTTTCGTGTCTTTCATACGTTTCCTTTCATGATCTTGCTCTTCTTTGATTCTATTCTGGTGATATTGGAGCATCTGTAACATCTGGGACGGGGTACTAGCTTGCCATGTACTTTCGACTTTCAAAACTCGATTCTTAACTTGTGGACTTGAATTCTCGACTAATTTAGTAACAAAAAGATGAGGGTACGACTCGCTACTCGTCTTCAAGCCACTGTTTATAATAAAGCATTTCTCAAATCTAGAATAAAAATCACTAGTGTCTTCGTCTTGTTTCTGTTTACAGGCTGAGATTGCATCCCAGTCTTCCTTTTTAGTGGCTAACAACCTGGGCAAAACTTGTATTAACAATTCAGGTAATTCTTTACATTTCTCTCCAAGACCGGTACCTGGTACTCGTATCTTATCTTCAGCTTCTAGAACTGCCCAATCGATCTTTTTCTCTCCCACCTCCCATTCTTTTTCCTTGAGTTTCTCGTATACCCCTGCGGGCAACAGGACCTTTAGCATTTTAATAATATCTGGATACGTGTATTCTCCCATACGGAGCATGTCTTTTAATTCTCGGTGGAACCCTGCTGGATCTTTGTCATGACAGGGAATTAATTTCTTCATCTCTAAGAGTTCCATCTTTGTAATCGGAGTGTAAACAAACACTCGTTGCATTTCACCATCTGCTGTCCTGACTGGGTGTACTTCTCGTAACGGATTCTGTCTGTCTATGTAAAAGGGTTTACTTTCTGGAGGTGAGACATGAACAAAATGCGGTTTCAGGAACGTTCTATATTTGTGGCGCTGTTCTAGAATGACACTAATTAAATCGGTACCTAAACCTTTCCATCTATACTGGAGTAACCCGTTCAGGACATCGTGTAACGGACCTGGATCAGAATGTTGACCCTCATACAGAGTAATGAGGTGCTGGATCATATACATACCCACCAGTCGTTGCTCGGCTGGGGGCAGTTTCAGAAACATTTGTGCCACTATTTCGTCTGGAAAAGTGGTAGAATCAGTAATCCATCGGACTGCTGATCGGGCTAGTTCTTGTTCATGCATAGTACTTAACTTACTATAACCGATTCGTGATTTCAGAATATGATCGATAGCTTGAAATACTTGTTCTAGAGAACCTTGTTCTGGTGCTGGGTGATGAAAAACTGACTTGTGTTCTAGGCGTAAATGGCGGTCTGAAAATCTAGATTTTCCTACATACGCTATTCTGGCGGGATTCTCGTCGTCTACCTCTTCAGTAGAAGAGTCATTCTCTTTCTCGCTTACTTGTGCTGCTTTACGTTGTTCGTGTAACTTTATTATTTCCTTACGAATTCTCTTGTACATACTCTCTATACTACTGATAGTTCTGTGTTTACCCTCGGCTATATTATCACTCCACCTTGTCAGGATTCTCATTTCGGCCGGATCTTTGGACGGGTAATCTTGTTCTCTTATTAAACAATTAATCAGAAACTTTAATAGCATGAGCTGGATCTCAGCTTTCCTTTGAGACATGGCTTCGCCAATACTTTCTGGATCATCCCCTGTACGGATGAAACGATATATTCTGTCTAGATCTTCTTTCATATTCGGTAGGGTGTCCAAATACCCGGTCACCCGTCTTACACGGATGGAATATATAACTGTACTATCATCACCTGCAACTGGATCATAGCGGCATTCAGTAAGAGCTCGTCGGATATCTGCAACGGACTTATATTTGGGCGTACGCTGTAACGCACATTCATGTAACTCGACTAACGTTACTCGTTGGTGTGGTGGCGGGGTACCAGGAGGACCTCCTCCTGCGGCCCCTAAACTGGAATCGTCGACTGATACTCTTCGTACTGGCGCGGCGGGAAATTGTAATGTAGGCTGGACCGGGGGTACCGTGGCAGGTACTCCGGTGTCTGGAGGAGCAGGAATTGCATGATTTACAGGGACTGACGGAACAGGATTTGCATATTCCGGGACTGTGTCGTCCAAATAGGACGAAATAAAAATATCAGCTGCGGTCGGTTTGTGACGTAGCTTGGTCGGAACTAATGGTGGCGGAAAATTACTGGATGCCTCCAGGGTCGCTTTTGGCAAGCCCTCGGCAAGAAGAGGATACATACCCTTAATGAGGGCATTCCTCTGTCTGTCTGACTGTTCGGTTTTAACTCGTTCACCTATCTCGATTAATTCCCTTTCTTGGGCTCGTTCTAAGGATTCTCTACTTAATTCTGACTTTCTGATTTCTTTTTCGGTTCTTTTATGAGATTCTTTGCGCCATAACTCGATGGCATCTTTCTGTGACTGTCTGGCTTTCTTTTTCCATAATGCTTCTTCTACTCGCATGATGCACTCGGCATCCCACGTACCTGATACGGGCCATCTATACTTTTCTTCTAACTCTTTGGTGTACTCTACCCATAAATCTAGATATAATATGGCACTTATGCCATGCTTCTGATACATAAAATGACCTGGACTGTCCCTAGGCGGGACAGGAACTGCTGCTTCTAACAGACCTTTTCTGGTTTTTAACTGACGTAGTTTAGAAAATAAAGGCATGACTGAACTGTAATCTAGACACAATACAATACAAAATGAACACGATAATTACACCACTCTCATACCACGACATTAAAATACATGAAGAACATTTAAAATAACAGTTCTGACAAAATACTACCTGGAATACGGAAAACAGAATACATGAATTTTCTCGAGAACAGAACTGGCTAGAACAGAGACTAGATGCACTGCTGAAACAGTACGAAACTTACCGGTCTCATAAAGAGACACGTCAGGACCCGCATCCACCGAAGTGGACACTTCGTTTTGGGATCTGTGTACCACCAAACCCCACGGACCAGAGACAATTAGATTGACCCTGTCTAGATACTACCCTAGCAACGGTACTCACCGGGCAGCAAGAACGGAAGGCCTCGGACTGGACTGGACTGCTTCGACGCCGGACAGACAGACTTCGGACTTCTGTTACGGGTGGGCCTCCGGATACCTCGGACCTTGGACTCTCGGCTTGGGCTCTGGTCGGGACTCGCCGCGTTCCTCCACCGCCTCGTCTGGATGCTGGACCGCAACCTCCGTCTCCTCCGTGGGCCTGAGGGATACTTGAAGCAGAAATATCTGCACGTGGCCGGTATGGTTCCGTCACGGCTGCAGAGGGTCAGGGGGCATACGTGGCTTCACCGGCGCGTGGGGAAAGGGCAAGTCCCTGTTCGGGCGCCATTATGTGGTATATAAATAAATAATACCGGATCTAGGTTTGACTGGACATAGCAATAACAGATAGCTCAATAAATAAGAGTCAAGATTCGAGGTAGTAGGAGTTTGCAGGTTTAATACAGCATAAAGGACAGGAACAGGACAACCTGCACAGGAATAGGATGGCAGAGCCCGGCAGCTGCCGGGGCTGGATCTGGGATGAGCGCGCGCTAACTTTAATAACAGTACACAAGCATATATACTAAAACAGTTGCACTACAATACATACAATAGGCGGAGCAGTGGGTGTGGTCAATAGCAGTCGCGAAAGATAAGGGTGAAAGTGGGTGTAACAGGAGGCGTATACATAGACATGTGATGTAAACGTAACAGAATATGTCATAAATGGGGCGGAAACATGGAGGGGGCTACCTAAGGAGCCGGGACCTCTAACCTAATAGTGCGCGCAAACTGACAATGACGTGTTACTAGGAGAAGCTGGGGGCTATGAACTCTGTACTAGGAGCAGAGACTGAAGTCTGGAGAGTCAGGGCGACATGTGCCCAAACAATATCTAGTATCTGATGTTTAGAGAACATGTTGATATAAACTAAGAGTCAGGAGGGGAGAGGCTAACAGACTCTAAGACTGGAGCATGCATTATTCTACATGTAGTGCGTGATGAAGAATATTAAATGACCATAAATACAGTATTTCTCTTACATGGAGATGTAAGGGCTAGACGATGACGGAAACTATTGATGCGATTCAGTAGTTTAGGAATGCAGAGAAGGAGGGCTGGACTGATAACTAGAATCATAACATACTCTTGGCAGACTAGCAGGCAGAGCCAGGCTGAACCGGGCACTGTGAGGCAGGAAGTAAGTGAAGGGTCAGGAACACAGGTGGGGGCTGTATCGCTCCTCAGCGAGGGCTCAGGAGACAGGAGTTGAATCTGGTGTCCGGGCCCTTTTGAGGCCTAGAAACGGGGACTTTACAATGAAATAACGTGCACACTGAGAAACGTGGCAACGTAACTTTACATAGGCCTGATATTCGTAGTATTCACGAGAACTGGGAACTGGCATACTAGGGATGGACACAACTGTAATTGCGTCTTTAATCAAACATGGGGAATACATATGCATATTAATCATGCACACATAACATAAGATGGGGAACACGTAGGGACACAGAACATGGCAAAATTTACTTTTCCACACCACGAAACAGACTTCTCACAGTGCGTGCCACCCCGGCGCCAAAACAGGACACCCAGGATACTCTGAACTGCCCAACACCAAGGAGAGGCCCCCCGGACGAGCGCTATGCCTGGTGTGGGGGGGTGCTCTAATGCTGTGTATGGGGTAGGTGTGGAATTCTCACGACCGGGGCAAGCGATGTAAATGTGCTGATAAAACTGCAGAAGCACTCGCTGAAACTGTGTGCGCTGTTATGCTGTGGGAGGCTGGCGCATCACTGGGTCCTTGTAGCCCATGTCCTGAGTGACGACCCAAGGTACCAGGGCTAAAAGCATCCGTTGACCCAGGATAGTGCGGACAAGATTGGAGCTTCCGTACCACAAGTACGCAGACGCAAATCAAACCGCCTCGCACCTACACTTACAGAAAAAGGAAGAAGCCCAACATGACATGCTTAAGAAAAGCCCCGGCTAACTAGGTCTGATTCTAGCACTCATAGGAAGCAGATGGAAGGTTTACAACATGCACCTACTAGACCTCGACATACTACCATGTAGCGGCTTGAGCCTACCGCGGCGTAAACTGACCGCCCCGCCCAAGACAGCAGTTTGTTATCCAAAACATGCGCACAAAACGCTGGCTACAACACCAAAAAATCTTAATAAATTCTTGACTATCCAAGACTGTTAGTAGCTTCCGTCTGCGTTGCTCAATGCAAGTGGTAGTGAACTCAGCCCCTGATGGCCTACGTGTTTATTCCACACAAAACTTATCAGGCTTGAGAATAACAGACTTGCTCAAGCATACACCCAAAATTCGGTTATCCTCACGCTCAGCCACTTCTGCTCATCTAGTCTCCGAAGTCCAAAGTGATAACGTTTGGGATCAAATCTGGCGTAGGCACCTAAACCCATCATCGTTGGGACACCCTTTGTCTAAGACACATCTTTTAACTCCACCTGACATGAAATTCCAGCCAGAGGCAGGTGTAAAAGCATTGAAAAACAGCAGCCCACCTTAGGGATAAGTGGCCCAGCCCCAATGGGCCAAAATGGGTAGGCATAAAGGTACATGGGTCTGTGTCACAGTACAACTTTCAAACTAGACCAAAAAATTGCCCTGCTTAGATAGTCAAGACATTCGCGCAACCGCTTCAACGTCTCTATCGTGTGCGCAGAAAAAGGGATCGACTTAAGGGATCCAAACCTGCAAGGCATGGCTAGTGTTGTTGGTACACAGATTACTGGCAATTTGTTTTTAAGCCCACGATTATACATATATAATTGCCTGTTCTTAATATCCCAGTCTTCTCCAGTCCAGAAAACACCTCAACGTAAGTACCACCCCATAACTGGCCTCACGTGGTGTTCATAGAAGGCACTTACAGCGCCTCTACAACACAATGTGTTTTACAGGCCACACTCAAAATTCATCATGCCCTTGTGCACAACGTGTAAATCTTCGAATGTAATGTATGCTCGGCGGCCAGCATTGATTTATGCGGGTGAAGCAAGGGAGTTAGGAGCACAGTGTAGAAGTGTGCGAACTAAGGACAGTCATAATGAATAACTATCCCGACCAGGTGTCTGGTGTTAAAATACTATCGTTTCGACTGGGTGAGAACATACAAGTTCCCCTCAATGCTTGATGGCAGTTACAAATTCCATATTGCCGCGTGGGATTAAGGTGCTGGATCCCACATGCCATGTTTTGCGGAGACCCGCTTGGCACATCTGGCTGGCTCAAATTACGCCCCGCTTTTTAAAATAATAAGCAACGAGAGACGACCGTGTGTGAACTATTATATACACCATCCGCACCTAAGGATTCGCGCCTATCTCAGTTGCCCTGCGGCCATACTGTAATGTAACTAATCTGTGCGCTAGATTATCTCCATACGTCTCACCCATATACAAGTATGCAGCTTGTACATCAGGTGATGTTACAGATCACACCGAGGCTGAGGCCTGCCGGAGGCCTTCCCGAGGCTAAAATGAGGCATCTACCGGCACGTGCTCTTATGCTCACTAGCTTCTTTGCTAGATTAAACATCCAGGCTTGCATGCCCCGCTAAGTCTGGCTGTCCCAGCTGTGGTTGGCCAGCCCCTGGCCACTGGCGCTTGAAGCTTCCCCAGGAAACCGATGTGAATTATGCGAGGGGAACCCCGTTAAAGGTTTGGCCCAGGGTCACCGGGTGAGAACGCGACCCGAGGCTCGAGGCCCCGAGACAGAACCCTGTTACCAGCACAAAGGTCGCCCGTGCGAGCTCGCCCAAACATTTGAACGTATACTTGCGAGTAGGTTGTACATGACACATTCCGGCACGGACGCGTACGAGATATGGCCAAAATCGCAGAGGTGAACGCGACCCCAGGCTCGATCCCTAGTTCCAGCACCAAGGAAGTCAGCACGACTCGGCCGAGAGTGGAGCGCTACCTTGAACAATTGGTAGCGTGGTTAAATTATTAAACATTCTAGGCACCTGCTGGTAAGATTTGACCAGGATCACTGTGTGTGAACGTGACGCTGAGGCTCGAACCCCCAAGTCGGCCGCCGGACTCGACCCAAAAGTGTGAAGCGCTTACAGGAGCCGCTTCCACAATGCCTTAAGAGTGGGCAGGTAAAGTGGAGAGGCCAGAATCACTAAGTGTGAAACGCAACCCCAACGCATGCAATCTATAATGTAACAAAATTAGTGAAATTGACGTGACTAACCGGCTATGCTGAGTGGGGCACGACCCGTTTCCCCTGCATAGTGGTCGACAACTGTAACCGAACGGCTAGACCACCAGACCTGGAAGGAGGATGGCAGCTAAACTTGCCGAACACGGCCCTTGGAGAATGCGCAGAATGGTTCTGCCAATGTCCCCGTATCCGGCCGCAACGCAGGGGAGCTGGCAAGTGCCCAATCGCCTGGAGGATGCTCCTGGTAAGGGCGCGAGGTGGCACAGCCATGCCTCTGCCGCCCAGCGCCTAACAATACCCGGGGCACTTGTCTCAGCCTCACCCCAGCGCCCCCTTAGACAAAGACAGGGAGCAGAGAGATGGTAGCATTCGGGGGTGCTAAAAGCCGTATCTAGACTGGGAAGACCCATGCCCACGCGGGTCTGGAGCCCGATGGGGCTCACCAACTGGCCCCAGTCCACGTTCGACCCTGTCTGCCACCCCAGCGTTTGACGTTGGGTGGCACAAAGCGGAACCCGCTCTGGCCGGGTGATCGGGCTCAAACGCTCACCGACCACCTGCCCTCGGCCCCTCCCATGTCCGACCGGCACCCGAATGGCCACTCTGGCCATGTGCTATGCCCAGAGCAAACCCCCGCAAATATGGGCGTCCAGCGGGGCCCCCACGCTCAGCCCCCAGCTAACTCACGCTGCCGGGGTCGAACCAGGGGCGTTGTGCAGCAGAGGAGGTGAGTCCCGAGCCGGAGCCGCAGTGCCGTGCAATAGCCACCACCAAGCAGCTCGCTGAACCAGCCGCGGGCAACCCTGCTGACCTCAGCCCCTGGAGCGGGGGGGGGAGCCATCCTGATGTTGTATGGTCCAGAGGGCCAGGGAGAAGTGCGGCGCAGTCAATACTCCAAACTAGCGGTTCAAATCTACAAAAACTCTTCTAACATGCTGCCTCCAACACGCACGATCCGGGCGCACCCAAATAATTGGACGCCAATAAACCGCTCGTGGCACTGAGGGGAAAAAAGGGGGGGGGGCGCTCCTCATACACGTGGGCGCCATTTTGTCCAATGCTCGTGGCCCTGTGGGGAGGGTGCTCGTGCACGCGGGCGCCATATTCGCAAACGTGTACACAAAATATCAACCCCCTACGACAACAGCCGGGTAATGAACCCCTCCTAATGACACGTCTACTCACTAAAAGTGCGACCATTCCAATGATATAGAACTGGAGCCACGGAGGCACCTCAAGAAGATGAGGAGCGAAGCTGAGGAGCGCGGCTGTTGGGACGCGCCTCTGTGGCCATGGCTTGCTAGTCCTATGATTCAGAAGACACGGTCCGGTATCAAGAATGTTGAGCATGTGTCCACAGCTGTAGCACAGCCGCCGCAGACATAAGCAATTCCCTGGGGTGTTCCACACTTAGAACAAAGGGATTGGAGCGCTTTATAGAGCACCGTATTTACATTACACATTTATGCACAGGGAGATTATGATATTTGCCTGGAGGCGAAACCGAGGCTCGAACCACGGTCTCAGCACCAAAGTCAGCAATCTAGCCGACTGACCACATCCTCTCCCTATTAACTAAACGTGGCAAAGTTATAATAGGCTCCCAGCAGAGATCTGCCAGCGCCGACACTGTGAATCGGATATGTGGGGCAACTGTGGTAAGAATGCAGGCTGCTAATCTATGGGGTACCCCCAGGGTGTTACAAGACTGACCCCATGCCCGAGTAATTGCGACCGTCATGATGCTCACCCCACCCCCCCCCTGAGGGCGTCGGAGGCAGACACAGGGCCTCAGAATAGTTGCAGTGTCCCACGCCACTGCTGTCCCTATAGGTGGCCTAGACCGGCACCAGCGGACCGCAGGCGGGGGCAGAGGCAGTACTGGCAGGAAGGGGTAGGACGCGTGCACTGTGCCGGTCCTGGCCGTGACCTGAACTGAGCACATGTTCCGGCTATATTTAATTTTATGTATATAGCGTGGTGCCTACGTTTACTGTTCGCTCAGGTAACCGGTGACTGCTACATGAAGGGCCCTCGAACTGCCACGCATGCCAATCCCTCCGCTTGCGGACGCGTGCGAGGCAAGACCTCTACCAGGCTGTGCACGCAGGCATACTGGTCGTGCCTAACCCCGAGGGGGGGGGGGGGCAGGCGCTCGAAATAGGCCGCCACGATGACACCTAAGCAGCGCCTCCGTTGGGACCGTACCCCAGAGGAAGGCAGGGCCCGCGCACATATGGAGCAGGACCGCACGCCGTGGCCCGGCCGCGCCTACTCGCACCCCATCGTGTGCTCCAATCCTATCGCAGACCCTACCGCTATCCTCGCGCAAGAATAGCCCCAAGAGCTCACTAAAGAGCGGGAGTGCCCGTCGGGAGCACCCCACCCACCTCACCGCAGTGCTCTGAATCAGCGCGTATGCAACGCATACCCGTGCCCATGCGGGCGTCCCGCACCGGTGACAGGCTGGACGAGCAGAGGGAATGCACGGCACTGCACACGACCCCCCTTCCTAAAGGTAGGGCCGGACCCGAGGCCCGGGCAGAGGCCTGCGCGGTGGCCCGGTAAACACTCACGCAGCCCACTCGCGAGCGGGAAGGCGGAAGCAAAAGCCCCGCATACCAGGCCTGTCCTGCCTAACCCAGTGCTGAAACGGTGGGGGTTAAGGCCGCCTCTGCACCCCCGCTTCCACAGCGGCCCGTCGCTAAGCGGGCCGCCTAGCCCTTCTCGACCTCCGAGAGGAGGGAGTAGGCGGAGGGGGGGCACAGCCCGAAGGCGGAACTCACCGCAAAATTCCCAGAAGAGTGTTCCGTGACCGGCGCGCGACGTCCGGAGCGGCAAAGAGGCTAGTAAAATGGCGAGGGGAGGATATATACCCCTCGCCATGCTTGCCGCCCCGGACGCGCGTCACAGGCCCGCCCACCCTCCAGCCGGGCACCACCTACCCGGGGAGGAGTGGCTGACCGGAGTAGAGGGGAGGGCGGGGAAAGCCCTCTGGGACTACTAGCCCGCCCTCCTGATGGCCACAGGGTGGCCTCGGGCAGCCGCATTTTTTTGAGTAGCGGTCAACTTGTATAAAAAAAAAAAGAAGTCTCACGAGATACCAGCAGGCGAATGATTCGCACTGAAAGTATGTTGCTTGGGGACATGTTTTCTCAACGATAAATGTTGCATTTTACTGCCACATCAACAAAGGGAGCTGTTCCTTTCATGCACCAGAGCCAATGGCATCCTTCTACACCACTGCTTCGGAGAGAGTGATTTTACTCTCTGGGTCTATCCCGAGTCTTTCTTCTTGTGTCATTGTCTTCCTTGGCAGTCTCTCCTTTCTCTCCACTCTGGATTGCATGATCTCTTTTGAACCCTCTTGTTTTTTCACTTAATAGTATTTATTGCTATTCAAAAGCGAGCGTGGAGTTTTATTACTCAGCTGAATGGTGGAAAGTTACCGACCTCACAAGGATGAGAGGCTGTGAGGCGCACTCGGGTTCGAACCTTCGACCTTCAGACAGCACGTGTATGTCTGCCATTTATTTGGTGCGTTAGTGTAAAGATGTATTTGTGCCTTGTCCGGTCTCTTTTACCGCCTCTCTCTCGCTGTTGCCCTTCTTTGCCGCTCTTTTCTCCCCATCACTCCAGCTGTCCTTCTCTCTCTCCCTCTCCCTCTAGCTGTCTCTCTTGCATTGTGTTCTCACTGCCAAGAACCATCTCTCTCATTCCTTTTCGCCACTCTTGATGTCTGTTTTTGCACTCACACTCCCCCGGCCACATTGAAAATCCGCTTAGTCCATTGTTATCTCTCTGCATTGTCCTTCCCTGGATTGCTCTGTCCGCGTCTGTCTGTCCCTCTCTGCTCAAGTCACGCGTTGCTATTCCTCTGCAAAAGCCCCCTATCTCGCACTCTATCGGTCCCAGTTTCTCTTCCTCTCTTTATCCCGCCGTTCTCTTTAGCTCTCCGTTTCGCTCCCAACCCGTTATCGCCCGACTTTGTCCTGCCAACTCTCTGGGGAGTGGGGATGCCCCCCCGCCTCTCTAGTCTATTGTCCTGTCATTCCTAAATCTCTGTCCTCCTCCAAGTCATTCTCCGTGCCTCACCCCCCTTGCTTTCTCAATGATTATTTACTCTTCTTCCCCCCTTTCTTGCTCCCCCTCTCTCCTCCAAGCCCCTCCCCCGCAGACTCTCTGTTCGGGCAGTCTCTAGCTCTCTTTCATCTCTCCATCATCCTCTCTTTTCTGCTGTTTATAGCTCAACCTCAGGCTACGACCTGGCTGCTATGTTATCAGATGTTTGTGTAGCGCCCATTCCACCTACAGCTGTCAAGGTGCTGTGGCTCGCTTTTTGCACTCATGTATGGGAGTGACATAACGACGTTTAAAAAAAAATGTTAGGCTGGGAATACAATCTGTAAGTAAAACATCGATGTCCATGGAGACGCTTTCCCTATTTTATTTTAGGTCTCCGCCACCACCCTAGAAGAGCATTTGCGCTCCCTGCTGACAAATGAGGTGACACACTACTTTAGTACACTGCGCCCACACACTACTTTAGGCCACACACACTGCGCCCACACACTACTTTAGGCCTCACACACTGCGCCCACACACTACTTTAGGCCACACACACTGCGCCCACACACTACTTTAGGCCACACACACTGCGCCCACACACTGCGCCCACACACTACTTTAGGCCATGCACAGTGCACCCACACACTACTTTAGGCCACGCACACTGCACCCACACACTACTTTAGGCCACGCACACTGCGCCCACACACTACTTTAGGCCACGCACACTACGCACACACACTACTTTAGGCCACGCACACTGAGCGCACACACTACTTTAGGCCACGCACACTGCACCCACACACTACTTTAGGCCACACACTCTGCACCCTCACACACTCTGCACCCTCAATGCAACATACACTCCAAATAACACTCAGTGCCACATAATAACACGCCACATAATTACACTGCACTCAATGCAACATACACTCCAAATAACACTCAGTGCCACATAATTACACTGCACTCAATGCAACATACACTCCAAATACCACTCAGTGCCACATAGTTACACGCCACATAATTACACTGCACTCAATGCAACATACACTCCAAATACCACTCAGTGCCACATAATTACACACAACATAATTACACTCTACTCAATGCAGCATACACTCCAAATACTACTCTGTGCCACAAAATTACACACCACATAATTACACTCTACTGAATGCTACACACACTCCACACAATACCACTCAGTGCCACATAATTATATGCTACATAAATACGATGCAACATACACTCCAAATACCACTCTGTGCCACATAATTACACACCACATATTTACACTCTAATGAATACAACATACACTCCTCATAATACCCCTCAGTGCCACATAATTATATGCTACATAATTACACCGCGCTCAACGCAACATACACTCCAAATACCACTCCGTGCCACATAATTACATGCCACATAATTACATACCACATAATTACACTGCACTCAATGCAACATACACTCCAAATACCACTCAGTGCAGCATAATTATTCTATCCATCTATCTATCTATCGCCCTCACTCTATCTACCTATCGCCCTCACTCTATCTACCTATTGCCCTCACTCTATCTATCTATCGCCCTCACTCTATCTATCTATCGCCCTCACTCTATCTATCTATCGCCCTCACTCTATCTATCTATCGCCCTCACTCTATCTAGCGCACCACCACAGCATCACTCAGGGGCACCACAGCAGCACTCAAGGGCACCACAGCAGCACTCAGGGGCACCACAGCAGCACTCAGGGGCACCACAGCAGCACTCAGGGGCACCACAGCATCAATCTGTGCAACGATTCAACAACAACTGGTTCAAATATGTTCTATCAATGTTTCAAGCTTTATTACAAATGTCACAAAAATATGTTAATATTTCACTTCTGTTCTTGGATTTTCGTCACAATAAAGTACACTGAACATAATATTCACAAAAGTTATTTACTAAAGTTTAAGCTATTCCCATTATAAATTACAATAACTTTTAAGTATTAATTATTTAAAAAAATTGAGCCATTGTTATTTGTATTATCAATACATCTAAGTCACGTAAATACAACACATATTGCATTACAAATGCTATAGGTGTCACATTTGCGAAAGTTATAACTTGTTGTAAATGACAAAGCTATTAATTTCGCTATTTTCAAAACCAACACAAATAAAAAAATTGTCATTTACAATACCAATAACTCAAACTTTTCTTTTTTTTTTTATATAATTCTTTTTATTTTTTTAAAGCAAAAAATAAACAGACATATCCGGTGCCATATATACATCCAATGATTACAGGGTGAATCGGTACAAAAACAGGATATACGTAGAGCAGTAAAGAATTCTTCGAGAGGTCCGTACTATTAAGCACAAAATTAAATTTGGCATCAGTATAATCGCTAAACAGTTTAGAAGCGGATCCTCGAAATCCTCCCACCCATAAATCAAAACAGCAGGAGAATCATGGCAACCTGACATTAGAAGTTAAGGATTAGAGTCCGGATATTTCGACAATATTACGAATAAAGGAAAGACTAAGAAAAATTGAAAAAAAAGAGAAAAATGATATTGTCGACATTAAAATGAAAACAATAAACCCAGCCCCCCACCCTGCACCCCTGCAAACGGCTATCGCCTAACCCCCAGTAGCAGCGTGCCTGTCGCCCCAACTAACTAGGTTCTAAAAGAAGAACTCTACCAAAGTAGAGAGGAGAAGTGGAGGAGGGCATATTCGTACGGGCTCCCGGTCGCCCCTCACCCCCGCCAGAACCATGAATCCCCAGATTGAAGTCAAGAAATCTATCGGACAACAAACATGTGTCTCTACAAGGGAAACTTCAATCACTGCCCAGCCTTCCTAAAGCATACGTTTAACAGATCCCGTGTCCATCATACGTAAGTCAAACCCAGTCGTTCAAACTCATCCTTGCCCCTTCCGATCAAACACATGTGTCCCCTCCGGACAAGCCCCCTCTTCCACAGGACAGTCCGAGTACGAAGAAAATGTAATAGAACTCAATGCAGGACAAAGCAGAAGAACGAAAGTGCTGTGAACACCGTCAGGTCCAGAGACTACCTTCCCCGTTATGAACTCCCAGCGTTGATTTGTCCGCCATCTTAGCGGCTCCGATGTATAGGGGAGTGACGCAGTTTCATTCCGATAACAGTTCTCATCCGAAGTCTCTGGAGTGGGAACATCAATTAGTCCATCCATAGTCGGCCACGATCGTAGGCTTAACAATCCACTTGTGGCATCGAGTTTGTTCTCATTGTCCAAAACCCTGATCAAAGGCTCTGACACCTCACACAGTACGGGGTCAACTTCCTCTGTCAGAGTGGCCATCGTGGGTGTCTCGGTCGTCACCATTTCTTTAGTAGGGTCCGGTCCAATTCGTACCATCTCACACAAGCGCGCCACCATCGTTTGAATGCGGCCTTCGACGTACACATGAATTGACTCAATGGCTGCCAACACAGTTTGTAGCGACGGGTCATTTCCACTACTCTTTGATCGGTGCCAGTCATGATTGCTTCCCCCATCGAGTTCGATCTCTCAGAGGGGGACGGGCGAGTCGGGAACGGTCGACTGCAGAGGGAGACTTATCAGTTGGTCCGATGATATCCTAGGTCTGCCACCGCAGGCGGAGACCCAGACCCAGCGAACACCAGCGGGCCCTTTACCGGGTCACCGGGCAGGACCCCCGCCCACAGCTGCAACCGTTGGGCTGTCACCCCTCCTCCGACTTTCACCAAGGTAGTCAAACGTCATCCACCTCAATCCGATTTTTTTTTCCCCACTCCGGTAGACCGGACCCAATCACACCACCACAGCCGATGTTGTTAAACTGAAACCCAGATGAGCCAGTACTCGAGACCCCGGCTTCTGGGCATATCTAGGCCGCAAACTTCCACTCGGCATATCTTCGTCAGCCGAACAGGTAGAAATCTCAGGATAGCACCATTAATCTCACGCTAGGTTCATACACACGGTGGCTGGGCGCCAGAACAGGATAAATGACAGGATATTCCGGCGGAGGTCGGCGGAGCCGGGAGCCTACGCGGCCATCTTGGTTGCTAGCGTGGCTCCTCTAACTCAAACTTTTCTAATGCGAGACCTATTGCATTGCAAATGCTTGTTTTTTAAGGAGATCAGCAACGCATTGGTAAATAATGATGGTAGCAGCGATTTACGAGGAGCGATATGAAACCACTTTCTTGCAGGACACTCGATATTACTTCAGTCAAGGTACTGTGTATTTACATGTAGTCTCTATGTTCATTTTGACATTCCTCGGGGGCAAAGATCGAGCCCCGGTGTATGATTTAAATGAAGTTGGATGATACAACGGACTGTAAGGCAAAGACTGGCATAATGAGCAAGGAGCACACAATTGGGAAAATGTTGCATGAGCAAGGAGCACACAATTGGGAAAATGTTGCAAGCCAGTTTTGATATAATGCATTTACTAAGTTTGTGGTTGTGTATAGGATGACGTGTAATGTTTGTGGTGTGATGAATTTTAGTATGCTCTGTAGATTCTCTAGAGATGAGTACTCTAGTTCACAGGGTGATGTGTTCCCTGTTGCGCTTGACTGTGTTCAGGACTGTGCTAATTTTCTCTAGATTTTCTTTATTCCAGGTTTTGGCCATTATGTCTTGGGTTTAAGGATACCGGATACCCATTGTATGTTGTAAGAGTGTTTTGTCTGCGCGTTTGTGCTAGTTTTTCTGAATTTTTCTTTCATCTCTGTAACAGCCTGCTTCCAGAAAGGAGTGCTTGGGAGTGTACCAGCAGGAGTGAAACCTCTCTGACCCTGCTTCCAGGAGGAGTGTGTGTGAGGGTACCACCAGGAGTGAGACCGCTCTGGGCCTGCTTCCAGAAAGGAATGTATGTGAGTGTACCAGCAGAGAGTGAGACCTCTGTGGGCCTGCTTCCAGAAAGGAGTGTGTTATAATGAAGACACAAAGTAGTAAGGAGTAACTCTTCTTTATTAGTCTTCTCACCACCACTGGTTCCAGGCAGCTCTCTAGAGGGCACTGTGGAATGTTGGCAACAGAGGAGGGGAAAGACCAATGGGAGGTGCAGGGGAGGGGGAACGGAATGTACCAAGTGGAATAGATTACAACACACCTCTCTGCATAGGGCAAAGAAAGGAAGGGCGGCAGAGAGGAAGAGGAAAGGAGAAAGAGGAGAGGAGGAAGCAAAGCAAGGAAGAGCAGGAACAGTAGAGCAGGGATTAGGTCAAAAGCATTAAATTACAATAACAATGTGAATTAATAAACAAGGCCTGCAAGGGAATGCAGAAAAACAAAGAACAGTGTCTCTCACATAACACAATACTCTCTGGTCCAGGCAGGTGAGTTTCTTGTTCTCAGAGATCTCCTGGGACTGAGATCCTCTGACTCTCTCGCTGAATTATTACTGTTGGCGAGATCACTACGTTGTTCATGAGGGATGATTCTGTCATTGCTCCATGTTTGGCCGTTATCAAGATGGACTACATTTTTCCCTACCCTTGATATTCTGCACAGCTCTGAAAATCTGGACGCTTCTTTCCTCCGTGCTTTGGGTAAGTTCACACGGACCCATTCTCCTTCTTTGAACATTTGGTTTTTTACATGTTTGGTCTGGAGAGGTGTGGCGCCGCGGCCAGGGCGACTGACGCTGGAATCTGGGGATCAGGGTTCGATCCCCGGCTCCGGCGACAGGTTAGCCCAGCACCATGTGACTCTGGGCAATAGCTCGCTTAATCTTCCAGACGGCCCCCAGCACCTAGAGACCCTAACGGGTGATTGTGCGCTTTACAAATGTGGATTATTATTATTATATCTGACCTTGTATTTGACTTGATGTTCTCCTACTCTTCTAGAGATTTCGTTTCGATTTACCACACGTCATTTCTTGGCAATACACGTGGTGTGAGTTTTGTTTTCGGGATCCTCCCTTTGAGAGAGGTGAACGGGGAATACCCAGTAACACTATTGGGAGAGGTGCGATAGGCCCAAACAGTGTCCATTAAAGCTGAACTTGCTGGTGTCCCCATTATTTCAGCCCTCTGCAGACACTCTTTGAACAAACGGTTGATCCTCTCCACTAATCCATTTGCACGGGGACAATACAATGCAGATTTGTGATGAGTGATGCCCCTGTGAAAGAGAAACTCTTTCATACTGTCCGAAGTGAACTGTACTCCATTGTCTGTTCTGAGGGTGTCAGGTAATCCCTCCTCAAAGAATACTTTTTCTAAGAACTGTGTGAGAACTCTTGTGTTGATTTGACGGACACATTTGTAGACCACCCAACGTGTGTGATAGTCCACTTGTACCAAAATGAAGCGTTCATTCAATGTTTTCAGGTTGAGTGGACCTATAATGTCCAAGGCTAACTTTGACCATGGTCGATCAGGCACTTTGATAGGAGAAAGAGGGGGCTTACGAGTTTATTGAGTTTTGTCACTGCGGCTACAGTTCAAACATTTGTTCACTACATTTTCAGTCATGGCATCCATGACTGGCCACCAATATTCCAATCTGATTTTATTCTTGGTTAGACTACGCCCTAAATGTCCTACGTGTGCTAGTCCCACAATCTTCTCTCTCAAGTTCTCTGGTGGAATCACTTTTTCCCCTCTGCAAACCAAGTTTCCTTGTATATTTAATTCAAGTCTTACATCCCAGAACTTACATAAGGTTGTTGGAATGTAACTTTTGTTTTCAGGCCAACCATTTTTGATGACCTTTTTGATAGAACTAATTTCTGCATCTGCTTGCATACTATCGTCCCATTCCTCCTTATTCAAGCAGGTAAGTTGCAGTATCACATTATACTAAGAAGATCCTTTCGCCCATGGTCAAACACTTTATTGAGTTTAATCATGGTCCAGAAGAATTCAAATGGCGCATTCTGGAAAAAATCAATGTCCCAGATAATAAAGGAGGCTTGCGCGTCAGGAAAAAGCGTGAAGTTTTTTGGATATTTTCACTAGATACTTTCAAAAACGGCCTCAACAGCGAAATCCCTTGGGAAAATGCCATTTTAAAAAAAACATTTTTTAATTTTATCTTCGGACTGTGCAGACTGGTTTTCGTGATTGAAACCATACTATTCCAATATGTATGGGTAGTTCTACTCTAATGTTGCAGAGGCAACAATATATGGTCACCACACGTGATATAATGGATAATATCATTTGCTGCATATCTGAGCTATGGCAGTTCTTCCTCTCATGCCCGTGAGTTCTATATTTAGTGTCATATTTCCATTAGATCTTTTGATTTGTTATTGATGCTTTTATTTTTATTTTTTGGTCTCTTTGAAACAAACAATTTTGTAGCCTTAGTTTTGATTCATTATTATTTTTCTGAAAGTTGTGCGAGAATAAGTATCTCCTCTATGTCTATTTCGACGTCGAGGTCAATACATCACGTTACGTGCAACTTCACGTGACCTTGATCCTCTGGCGGCTCGGCCAATCTGCTACGGGCTACTTAAAAACCGGGCTAGCCCCTTGGAACTTTGATAGTTTTCTCCTGCCATTACACCGTGGACGCCATCAGAACGCCGTATTTTTTGCTCGCCTTCGTTTCGGGTTCGGCACAGCTCCATCATAGGTGAGTGTTGTTTTAACGATTATAGGCCTTGATATAATATCTTTAAGAAGTTCCCTGCGCTACGGTTAAACTAATGAATATTTAGTCTACAATTTCTTTTTTTTTTTTGTAGCTGCGCTGTGGTATCAGATTAAAAAGATAAAGACATACGGAGGTTAAGCACAAGACATTGGCTAACCAGGTAATTTTTGTTAAATGTTTTTTAGATCTTTTTTTGCTTTAGGTATGAAATGATTTAGGCACCCTCTCCTTTTTATATATATATATAGGTTTGTTCTATAGCATTGTTTTTTCTTGTTGTTTTAGTATCGCCAATCAAGTTAATTTAAAACGGACTATTATCCAAAGAACGATACAAAATAGGGACTTGTACTACATTTTAGGTAAATTCTCCCTCGTTCCTTTTTCATTTGTGTTACCATGTCTCTAGTTGAAAATATTTCTGATAACTTATTACATCCGATTCTACTCCTCTAGGGCAATCTATCGATCGGTAGATGCGATTTCTAGTATTTCTGCCGCTGAATAGTGTGAGCCCGCCACCTTCCTTCGACCCATATCAACTTTATCGAGTCGAAAGTTAGTATTTGCCTAATTTTTTCCTTCCATTTTTTTCTTCCGTTTGTTCATGGCACTTTTTCAGAGATTCTCCATAGCTTATATTCATAATAGGTGCGCTTTGATTATTGCACCTATGTAGATATATATATAGGACCTATCGATTTGCTATTCCCTATGATTTGCTTTGCCTTTAGAAACCTGGGAACTTATTTTCTCCAATTTGAAGTTGCCACCCACTTTGTTAAGAATCAACACATATGTGAATTGGCGACTATATAGCATAACGTGTAATGGTTCTTGCCTGTATGGGCTGATTGCTCATCTTTGAACCAGTCTTATAACTTGGAGCTTTTTCTATCCCTTATAGATTATTTTTATTATCAAATTGAACCTGACAAAATCCAATATCCATTAGTGTTCTGGATCCTATTTAATGTCCGATAAGTAAGTTTTTCTTGGTCATATTGAGCGCATGAAGTACACTATCTCTATAGACTTATAATGTAGAAAAGTCTTGCTTGTCCATGTAATGGGAGAATTTGAATAATCCCAAAATGTTATATTTTTGAGTCCCGTTGTTGTCATTTAATTAGAATCTTGTTTTGGATGATAATTGTTTTGTGTAAATATGTGAACTATGTCTAAAATGAAGTTGGATGAAATGTATATTGGCAATAAATAGACTCTCTTTACATTTGTTTTTTTTATTCAGGTCATTAGTGGCTACTCCTGAAGAAGGCACTGGTCCGCCGAAACGCGCGTCGAATTATTCTTTTTTTGCCACTGTTTTATTTTATTTTAGTCTTATTGTGTCTATGATATGATGTACTGATCTGTTTGACATTGTATGTTGATACAATTTCTTAATATACTTATATAATAAAATGTGTATTTTATGATGAGTTATATATTGTGACAATAATAAAAAAAAATGTGGACTAAACATTTTAGATTTTTTAAGTCTCCTAGCTAGTATTACCTAGACAAGCTACGAAATAATTGCCTAGGTTGTTACTACTCAGTTATGCAGTATCACATCATCACATTCACAACTAACAGGACAGCTTTACCCCTCTGATGGAGAACGTGATAAAAAGTCTGCAACCGTGTTTTGAGAACTTGGCATGTACTTTAGACTAAAATTATAGCCCTCAAGTCCCAAGATCCGCCTAGCTATTCTGGGGGTGGTTTTATTTGCCCCTTTGGTAGTGAATGCAAACGTTAGTGGTTTGTGGTCAGTCTTCACAGTAAATGGAATGTCCCACAGAAAAAAACGAAAGTGTTTGATTTCCCAAAAGCAAGCAAGTGCCTCTTTCTCCACCACAGACTAGTTGAATTCGGCACCCTTTAGAGCTCGAGAGGCAAATGCTACAATTTGTTCTTTCCCATACACCATTTGATTGAGCCTGGCTCCCAACCCTTTATTGCTTGCATCTGTGCAAATGATAGTGGGTTTGCTGGGGTCAAATCTACCCAGGGATGGGGCAGAAATGATGCTTTCCTTGACAGCTTCAAACGCATTTTGACAGTCATCAGACCACACAAAAGAAATTCTGGATTTGAGCAAATTACGTAAAGGTTCAACTATAGAGGCATAATTTCTTACAAATTTGGAATAATATTCGGATAGGCCTAAAAATGATTTGAGATCTTGGACACATTTAGGAGCCACCGTGTCGCGGATAGCTTCCACCAAGTCCATTTTGGGTTTAATACCATCTTGAGAAATGGTGTGCCCAAGGTACTCAACCAATCCCTCTCCAATACAACATTTCTCTTTTTTAAGAGTGAGACCAGCTTTTTCCAAGTTGGTCAACACCAATCTGAGGGTGATATTATGTTCCTCCAGATCCTTCCCGTAGATTAGTATATCATATTGAAAAAAGAGAGTTCTGGGAAGATCTTTCAGAACATGCTGCATGATCCTCTGGAAGGCAGCCGCAGCAGATAGCAACCCAAGAGGCATTCAAAGGTATTGGAATGCTCCCAGAGGTGTCACAAAAGAGGTGAAATGGCGTGAGTTAGGGTGAAGCTCTACCTGGTGATAGGCTGAGGATAGGTTGAGAACGCTGAAGCAACTCGCACCTTTGATAAGGGTAAGGACCTTGTGAATGCGTGGAAGAGGGTGCCTGTCTACCCAGATGTTCTCATTGAGGTCCCAGAGTTCCACATATAGCCTGATGTCCTTACTGGATCCTTTTGTGGTTAGAACAATGGGGGCCAACCATTGTGAACACTCAATAGGTTCGATCATCCCCAAAGAAAATAATTTGTCTAATTCCAAGCGAAGAGGAGCATGCATTAAATGTGGTATGGGTCTGGCCTCGTGTGCTACCGGCTTAGCATTGGATTTTAACTTAATGGAGTGTTGGTAATCCTTAAGTAAACCCAAGTCATCCGAAAATACCGTTGGAAAATCGTTATAAACCTCCATCCCCCCAACTGAGGGATCTACCAAAAGAACCTGATCTGGACTATTAGGATCTAATTTGATCCCGAGTTCCCTTTGATGTTTCCACCCCAACAAATTGGATCCCCTCTGGGTGATGTAGATTTTGTCTACAGTATTCCTTCCTTTAAACCCTCTCTCCCTAGTGGTCATGCCCAATAAGGGTATGGGGTCCCCGTTGTAACCTCCTGGTTGGATGTCAGGAGGCTGTACTGTTTCTTGCCATGAAGGAAAAAGTTGGGAGAATACCTTGGCATCAACAAGGGTGTACGGGGAACATGCATCAGCAAAGACAGTTACAGTTTTGTTGTCTAGGGTGATGTTGCAAGATGGAAACTTGTCCGTATCATTAGTATCTTTGAGTTGGAAGATTAACTTAGGATCAGAAGACGATTGTGATTTGATCAACGACACCGATTTGGAGCGCTGAACATGACAAACTCTGGACAAATGACCTTTTTTACCACATTTGTGGCAGATAACAGAACGAGCTTGGCAAATGGGGTTGTTGGCAAGGTGGGTTGGGCTCCCACACCTATACCACTTGAGTTTGGTTCCCGGAGGTAACGTGTTAGCTAGCTTATTTTTGTTATCTTTGACAGTATCGGGTTTGCTTATGGCATTGACCTCCGTGGATTTACCCCCTTCATCTTTCATTGCAACCATACAATCAGCTGTGTGCTCAATCCCCACCGCTATGTCTATGGCTTCCTTGAGGTCAGGGTTGGCCCCAAGAAGCCTCCCCTGTATCTTGGGATTGTTGGTGCATCTAACCAACTGGTCCCTAATTAGGGAATCTTGAAGGGACTCAAACGCACATGTGTTTGCTAGACCCTTTAATGCAGCAATGAATGGTTTAACCTTTTCACTTTTCCCTTGTGTCCTTGAAAATAAATTGTGCCTCTCTAACATTACATTTATTTTCTGGCTGAAATGTTTTTCTAATTTGTTTACTGCCGCCAAGTACACATTATCATCATCATCACTGTCACTTTCTCCCTCTGCATTAACGGTAATATCATCGTAAACTTTGCGTCCCTCAATGCCCAAGTTGTGTAACAGTGTGTAGTTTACATAAATGAGAACATTTCTCCCCACCGATCGCAATTAGGTAGGACTCAAGTAAACCAAACCATTGCTTCCAAGGCAATACAGGTTCTCCCCCCTCGTTAAGGAAAGGTGGGAATTGCGACATATTAGCAGCTGCCATGTTATCGACAATGGAAAACTGGTTACAGAGAGGTTAAAACGTACATATGTATGATATGCAGCAAACAGGGAAATGTAAAACAAGACAATGGAATAAACACTTGAATATTTGCTAGTCTGTAAAATAATTACTGAAGATTATATGACAAACCCCAAAGCATTAAAATAACACTGTGCGTACAGCAATTAAAGATGAACATTACTGATAAACAATGAAATTGTGAAGAGCTGAGCCTGTCAGGGTGAAAAGACAGGCAAGAACCAAGGAGAAATGACTGTTCCCATCAGTGTGGAAAACAATGAAAGGCTGTGCCCATCAGCGTGAAAAGACAGGCAGAACAGTTACATCTAAAGCTGCCTGTGCCCATCAGTGAAACGGTAAAGGTGACAATGAATTTGTGAGACTCCCTCTGCAAGAAAACACCCCAATTAGCAGTGCTCAAAAGTGTCAAAGAAAGTTAACCAAAAATGTTGCAGGTAGGTTGATACGAAATGCTGGTTGTACGTGAAAAGCTGTGCCTGTCAGCGTGGTTGAAGGTAGGCAGGCGAAGGAAGTAGCCTTTATTGGTTAAAATACCACACAGTACTCTCCTGCATGAGAAATTTCCTCGTTTTCGTTATGTGAACAAAACTTGACTGCAGAAGAAGGGAAACAGAGTTACACTGCCACCAAGTGGATAGAGAGCAGAAGTGCAGAACCGCACAACAATTCACTACAGCAGAAGATTCTGTCAGCTTCACCGGTAACAGCTGAGAGTGCGTCAGAGCTCTCAGAGCAATGGTTTCTGTCAGAATGATCCCTGGAAAACATTACCAACGGCCAGACCAACGAGAATAAAGAGCCGGCACCACCGCTCCAATGATTTCCAGTGTGCCAAGAGGGGGCTTACGGCAGAATACCAGTCAACAGCCTCTGAAACGGCAATTAATGCTGGCGCAAAGCCACTCAAAGCTCCGTGTGCCAAAAGCGGGGGCATCCAAACGCCCACACACGTCATTAACACACCGCTTGTTCCTAAGAGAATGAGAGTCCTCCTATGCAATGCACCGACAGCAGAAATCAAATCTGCGTCCCATCTGCACAATAGCTGCAACCACACTCCTTCCCAGGTCAAACAGGATTACTTTAGAAGCCATCCCAGAGTCATTGAATGATTATCCAACTACTCTAGAAGTCATTTTCACATCGTCAGACATCATCAAGCTCTTGAGGTCATCAGCAGACCTTAGGAAAGTGAACCTGATGATTTGAGGATGAGTTGAAAATGAGTATCTGATGACGAGTGTGAGTGTACCAGCAGAGAGTGAGACCTCTCGAGCCTGCTTCGAGAAAGGAGGGCATGTGAGTGTACCAGCAGGAGTTTGACCTCTCTGGGCCTGCTTCCAGAAAGGAGTGTATGTGAGTGTACCAGCAGAGAGTGAGACCTCTCTGGGCCTGCTTCCAGAAAGGAGTGCATGTGAGTGTACCAGCAGAGAGTTGGACCTCTCTGGGCCTGCTTCCAGAAAGGAGTGCATGTGAGTGTACCAGCAGGAGTGAGACCTCTCTTGGCCTGCTTCCGGAAAGAAGTGCATGTGAGTGTACCAGCAGGAGTGAGACCTCTCTGGGCGTGCTTCCAGAAAGG
The DNA here is from genome assembly GCF_964261635.1 of Lissotriton helveticus. NCBI lineage: Eukaryota > Metazoa > Chordata > Amphibia > Caudata > Salamandridae > Lissotriton > Lissotriton helveticus. The sequence continues at coordinate 103,550,442 of NC_136067.1, forward strand.
AGTGCATGTGAGTGTACCAGCAGAGAGTGAGACCTCTCTGGGCCTGCTTCCAGAAAGGAGTGCATGTGAGTGTACCAGCAGGAGTGAGACCTCTCTGGGCGTGCTTCCAGAAAGGAGTGCATGTGAGTGTACCAGCAGAGAGTGAGACCTCTCTGGGCCTGCTTCCAGAAAGGAGTGCATGTGAGTGTACCAGCAGAGAGTGAGACCTCTCTGGGCCTGCTTCCAGAAAGGAGTGCATGTGAGTGTACCAGCAGAGAGTTGGACCTCTCTGGGCCTGCTTCCAGAAAGGAGTGTGTGAAGAAGTAGATCTGATACAGGTTGACTTAATATTCTTTATTTTAGGAACAAGGTAATACAAGATCCCATTCACAGTAGACAGAGACTCAAACTGCCTCATGGAATCTCATGTACAGTACATCACATGCATTCTCAATTACATGTCCTACATTCTACATTCTGCATGAAGGAAATAACATCAGGAAGATACCACACACCTTCCCCCGAACCTTTAAGAAACAAAACAACAACAAAAAAACAAAAAAATAAAGAACAAAACTAATAAGAAAAGAAAGTACTTATATATTCCTTCAATAGCATAAAACAAGAATAACAATAACATGATGCAAAACCCCATAACCTGAAACAAACAAACATCTTATTTCAAGACTTAATCACGAAGGTTCCTAGGGACCCTAGATACTCGTACACTTTTTCTTGACGGAGTATCGACACCAGTTTGACTACCTGTGTCAGCCGAAACAAGAGCGTTTTGCGTGTTTTTGTAAACAAGACGAGGCATAGGAGCAATGCGATTTAAATTCCATATTCGTCCATCATTTAACTTAACTGTGTTTCCAAAAAGTTTGGTAACATGAAAAGGGCTGGAGAACCTTGAACCTGAAGACTTAAGAGGCAAACAAACTCTCACACGATCACCCACAGAAACCTTTGTATGAGCAGTGGCATGTCTGAGATCAAAGTTTACCTTCCTGTCCTCAGACTTGATAAGCTGTCGTTCTAACCCCTCTGCTTTACCTGGGGTCAACGCCTTAACACCCAAGTTCCTCATCCAAGACTGGAACAAGTAAGTATTAGGCGTGCGGCCCCTGAATAAAACAAATGGAATTTCACCAGTGGTAGAGTGAGGTGTGAATCTATAGACAGTGACTCTTTCAAATAAATTAGTTTTCCAATCTGTACCTTGTGTTTTTGACAACTGAATACACTCTTTGAGTACCTGATTAAATCTCTCTATCATGCCATTACATTCAGGATGATATAGTGAGCAGCGTTTATGTTTGATACCCTTTTCAGTCAAGAAGTGCTCCATATCTTTCGATACAAACTGGACCCCGTTGTCAGTGAGAAGAGACTCTGGAAATCCTTCTCTAGAAAAAACACTATGCAAAAATTTAGTAATTGTCAAGGTGTCTATGCTTTGAGTGACTTTAATCTCACGCCACCTTGAGAACATGCCCATCAGAACCACAACATAAAATTGGCCACTCTTGTTGAAAATAGGACCTAAAATGTCTAAAGCTACATCCTGCCAACAGCGCATGGGAGCCTCTCTTATAATCATTGGTTGCACTCTCGTCTTACAGACCTTATTAGAGATATTGCACTCTACACAATCTCTGATCATGCGCTCAACCAAAATATCTATGCCTGGCCACCAAAAATGTAATCTTACTCTTTCCTTTGTCTTTGATATTCCTTGATGACCCTGGTGAGCTAATTGAAGAATTTTCAGTCTAATAGAAGAGAGAGGAACAAGTCTAGTGCCCCTCCAGAGCAAATCTTCTCTTACAGAAAGTTCATCCTTTATATTCCAAAAGGACTTAGCACTTTCACTTACATTTTTCAGAGAAGGCTAACCTGTTAAAACTAATTTGCAAATTTCTTGTAGATCAATATCGTTAGTCATGGCATTTCTCCAGTCAACTTCCGGAACCACACTCTCAACAATCTCACAGACCTTAAATTCATCCACCTCCCATGAATCTTCAGAGCTCACAGAAATTTGAACATCAGAGGGTGAAACTAATCTGGACAGGCAGTCTGCTACCTTGTTGTTGACACCAGGTATGTACTTCACCTCAAATTCAAAATCTTGAAGAGCAATTACCTATTTACAGATTCGAGAAGAGATTGCATCAAGGCTTTTTTTGCAAAATACATCTTTTAAAGGCTTATGATCCGTGTGAACAGTGAAAGGATTACCCCACAGAAATTTTTTGATTGCCCAAAAGATGCATAAGGCTTCTTTTTCTATAACGGAGTAGAGCAACTCTGGCCCAACGAGAGCTCTGGAAAGAAACAAAACAGTAATTTCCTCACCATCTCGCATCTGCTTGAGAACAGCACCTAGACCGCTAGAACTAGCGTCTGGGACAAGTATAGATTTGGAGGACACATCAAAACTTTGAAGAGAGGGAGCTGAATTCAGAGCTTGTTTGACCTGTTCATATTCCACTTGGCATTGGTGTGACCAAACAAACTTCACTCCTTTCTTCAAAAGCGATCTCATATTTAAGGTTTTAGCCGCAAAAGATGGTATGAATTATAATATTCTGCCATTCCTAAGAAGGTCACAAGCTCAAGTTCGTTTATGGTCTTAACCAAACTCTCCTTAGGTTTAACTCCACCAGAGGTAAGGCAGTGACCTAGATAGTTTATTTCAGAGAGATTGCATTTATACTTATCCTCTCTAAGTGTCAAACCCCTTTCTGCAAAACGCTCAAGAACAGATCTGACTCTGAAATCATGTTCCTCTTGAGACGAACCATGAACCAGTACATCGTCCTGATAAACTTTGACTCCCTCATTACCTCCCAGTACATCTTCCATGACCCTTTGGAATACAGAGACCGCAGTAATCAAGCCAAAGGGTAGGCGTGTGAATTTATAAGTCCCAAAAGGAGTTATAAACGATGTGAGATTCATAGAGTTCTCATCAAGTCTGACCTGGTGATAGGCGGCCCTAAGGTCTAGAGAAGAAAACACACACGAATCACCCAATTGTGTTAACATTGTGTTTATGTTGGGCAAAGGATATCTGTCAGCTATTACCTCCTTATTGAGGGCGCGAAGATCCACACAGAAACTAATCTCTCCAGAGGCCTTACGAGCGAGAACCACTGGAGCCAACCATTCACGCGCTTCTGTTACAACAATAATACCTTCCTTTTTAAGTTTATCTAACTCGTTGCGCATGGGCTCCTGCATTGCTAGAGGTACATTACGAACTTTACAAGCTACAGGAATGGCGTTTGATTTCAATGCAATATTGTGAACATAACCTGACAGGCAACCCAACTTGTTACTGAAAACATGTTTGAACTCAGAACGCCAATCAGGATGTGATGTAGTAGAGGAAACAGAGGCTATCAACTCATCAGAGTGGCAAGTTTCACCAGACTTTGGTAAAATGATAGCTGTATCACCAGAGCTCGACTTAGTATTTATATCTCTGAGGATGATGCATGGGTTCTCACCTGGAATTAAAGAAACACCTAAATCAGCTTGATGGAACCAGCTGAGTATGCTATCGCCCCTGCAAGAGATATAAATTTTACCCGCAGTTAAACGTCCTTTATAATCAATTTCACCATTCAAATAACCAAAAAGTTTGATTGGTTGATTACCGTAAGCCAAAGGCCTTATATCAGGCTTAAATACTTTCACTTTCCCAACAAGGCATTTGTCAAAGAAAACTTTAGGTGTGAGAGAATCTTTTGCCCCCTGAATCAAAAAGCATTTTGACATCACAACCATTGATGGACACATTGTCAACAGCCCCTTTACATTTTTTCCCATTGGACACAGAAATCTGGCCACAGTCTAATGTATCACCACAGGAGATTTCACCACAGTCTAAATTGTCAGAATCCGAATCACTTTGTTCTTCAAGAGAAACTATCTTGACGCATCTATTCTTCTTATTAACTTGAGACCAAAGACTCACGGTCCTTCTGGAATTTAGTCCATACGGGGAAACCAGAAGGCAGGACCTCGATTGATCCAAATATTCCTGAGGAACTATGGTCCCTACATTTTAAAGAGCTCTACTCTATTCCCCCAATCTCAAAAACCTCAGCCCCCACTCTTTCGATGGTCTTGGACTCTAATTGGCCCATACCACTTTTCACCTTGGATGAGGTACTTATTGCAGTGCATTCTTTGCAATCAAACAAAGCCCCAGGACTAGATAGGATCCCAGGCGACCTCTTCAAAGAGAAACCGGTAGTCTGGGCTCCCTATCTTTTACTACTTTATAATGCAATCTTGCAGGGCATGCCTCTGCCATGCACCTGGTTGGGGGCGGAAATAATACCCATCTACAAGAAGGGTTCTCCGCTAGAACCATCAAATTACAGGCCAATTAGCCTTATCGATGTAAGCCAGAAAATCTATGCGAGACTACTCTTGCAACGGCTTTTGGATTGGGCAAATGACAATAATATTTTGACCCCTCTCCAAGCAGGCTTTAGGGCCAAAACGTCCACAATCGATCAACTCTTCCGGCTCCAGGTCCTTTACTGGAAGCATGTTGTCCTGGACCAGGGAAGCTTATATTTAACGTTTGTGAACCTCAAGTCCGCATTTGACAAGGTGGACCGTAATCAACTTTGGGCTATTCTACTATCAATGGGAGCGCCACCATACTTATGCCACCAATTTAAATATCTTCACGATGGCACTTATGCCAGAGTACGCTTTGGAAAGTATGGACAACTAACTGGGCCCTTCCCAGTTGAGAAAGGGGATAGGCAGGGCTGCGTTCTTGCCCCAACCCTCTTCTCCCTTTTTCTCAACGGGCTCATAGAAAATTTACTATCTGCAAAAGATATTGACTCCCCAAAACTAGCCTCGCAGAGATTTCCTGCACTAATGTTTGCAGATGATACTCTGCTTCTTTCAAAATCCCCATGGGTATGCAGAGGGTCCTAAATCAGTTTATCAAATGTTGTAACCATAGAAATCTGGTAGTTAACATCGATAAGACCAAGTATATGGTATTTAATGCCAGCACTATTAATTGTCCACATCCCATGATGGAAGGCAGACCACTAGAAAGAGTCCCAACATTTGATTACTTAGGTCTGACCCTAACTGATAGAATGGGGTGGGGCGCACAAATGGCCAAGGCCAATTTAAAACTTATACAGACAACTGGGGGAATTTTAAAAGTCCCAAAAAATTGTCTCTCAAAAATTGTTAGTGCCTTACTAGAAATTTTCAAAGTACAAGCTAGATCATCATCCCTCTACGGGGCAGAACTTTGGGGACATGTTCCCTCTACTGATTTAACCACTACTGAAAACAAGTTTATTAGGCAACTTTTCACTTTGCCCAGAAGCACCCCACTAGTCCCACTTAGGCTAGACTTGAATATTAGGCCTATTGCCGATGCTATTGCTTCGCGTCCCCTTCTTTACTGGAGGAGGCTGTGGAGCACCCCAGAACTAGATAGCTATAAAAAGGAGTTAAAGGTGGTGCTAGCCTCTCCAGGACCAGCCAGAATACCATGGCTACGCTTTGTTAGACATTCCCTTGCCCAGGTTGGATACAAAAATCTATGGTTAAATCCTGAGGTAACATCTCTAACTATTTCTAAGAAAACATTATCTAGTGCTGTGAAGGACTTTAATCTCGGTAGGACACTTTGTTCAGTTTCACCAACGAGCCTGACCGGTGCCTTCCTGAACTATAAGTCTATTTACAGCTTTGAACAAGAAATAGATGTAATCCAGCCTATGTTAGCAAAGAAGCTGTATTTACAGTTCAGATTTGGAACACTGCCTCTCTATTCCATGACTGATAAGTGGACGGGGGGCCCTTTACATCTTAGCCCTGGCTGCAGAACTGAAAACGAAACGATTTTGCATGTTACCCTCTTTTGCCCAGCATATTCACTTATACAAAGAAAGTGGATAATACAGCTATGCAATAACCTGGGCATTAGGGACTACCTAGCATGCGTCCAGAAAGGGGTGCATGCGAGTGTACCAGAAAAGAGTGAGACCTCTCTGGGCCTGCTTCCAGAAAGGAGTGCATGTGAGTGTACCTGCAGAGAGTGAGGCCTGTCTGGGCCTGCTTCCAGAAAGGCGTGCATGTGAGTGTACCAGCAGGAGTGAGACCGCTCTGGGCCTGCTTCCAGAAAGAAGTGCATGTGAGTGTACCATTAGGAGTGAGACCTCTCTAGGCATGCGTCCAGAAAGGGATGCATGCGAGTGTACCAGCAGAGAGTGAAACCTTTCTGGGCCTGCATCCAGAAAGGAATGCATGTGAGTGTACCAGCAAGAGTGAGACCTCTCTGGGCATGCGTCCAGAAAGAGGTGCATGCGAGTGTACCAGCAAAGAGTGAGACCTCTCTGGGCCTGCTTCCAGAAAGGAGTGCATGTGAGTGTACCTGCAGAGAGTGAGGCCTGTCTGGGCCTGCTTCCAGAAAGGCGTGCATGTGAGTGTACCAGCAGGAGTGAGACCGCTCTGAGCCTGCTTCCGGAAAGAAGTGCATGTGAATGTACCAGCAGGAGTGAGACCTCTCTGGGCCTGCTTCCAGAAAGAAGTGCATGTGAGTGTACCAGCAGGAGTGAGACCTCTCTGGGCCTGCTTCCATAAAGAAGTGCATGTGAGTGTACCACCACGAGTGAGACCTCTCTTGGCCTGCTTCCAGAAAGGAGTGTTTGTGAGTGTACCATTAGGAGTGAGACCTCTCTGGGCCTGCTTCCGGAAAGAAGTGCATGTGAGTGTACCAGCAGGAGTGAGACCTCTCTGGGCCTGCTTCCAGAAAGAAGTGCATGTGAGTGTACCACCACGAGTGAGACCTCTCTTGGCCTGCTTCCAGAAAGGAGTGTTTGTGAGTGTACCATTAGCAGTGAGACCTCTCTGGGCATGCGTCCAGAAAGGGATGCATGCGAGTGTACCAGCAGAGAGTGAAACCTTTCTGGGCCTGCGTCCAGAAAGGAATGCATGTGAGTGTACCAGCAAGAGTGAGACCTCTCTTGGCCTGATTCCAGAAAGGAGTGTTTGTGAGTGTACCATTAGGAGTGAGACCTCTCTGGGCATGCGTCCAGAAAGGGGTGCATGCGAGTGTACCAGCAAAGAGTGAGACCTCTCTGGGCCTGCTTCCAGAAAGGAGTGCATGTGAGTGTACCTGCAGAGAGTGAGGCATGTCTGGGCCTGCTTCCAGAAAGGCGTGCATGTGAGTGTACCTGCAGAGTGTGAGGCCTGTCTGGGCCTGCTTCCAGAAAGGAGTGCATGTGAGTGTACCTGCAGAGAGTGAGGCCTGTCTGGGCCTGCTTCCAGAAAGGAGTGCATGTGAGTGTACCACCACGAGTGAGACCTCTCTTGGCCTGCTTCCAGAAAGGAGTGTTTGTGAGTGTACCATTAGGAGTGAGACCTCTCTGGGCATGTTTCTAGAAAGGAGTGTTTGTGAGTGTACCAGCAGGAGTGAGACCTCTCTGGGCATGCTTCCAGAAAGGAGTGCATGTGAGTGTACCTGCAGAGAGTGAGGCCTGTCTGGGCCTGCTTCCAGAAAGGCGTGCATGTGAGTGTACCAGCAGGAGTGAGACCGCTCTGGGCCTGCTTCCGGAAAGAAGTGCATGTGAGTGTACCAGCAGGAGTGAGACCTCTCTGGGCCTGCTTCAGGAAAGAAGTGCATGTGAGTGTACCAGCAGGAGTGAGACCTCTCTGGGCCTGCTTCCAGAAAGGAGTGCACGTGAGTGTACCAGAAGGCGTGAATAGACATGGAGTGCTGCAGGTCAGGACTCGCTTGCACTAATAGAAATCTGTGTGACTTGATTGATAAGTGTTAGGCGCTGCAGGTCCAGGGGTCAGCAAGGTCTATCAGGAGACTGTGTAGGCTATCACACCCTCAGTTTCTTATTGCAGATTTTACAAGATGTTTACTATCTGAGTAGTGGAAACTCTTCCACGATGTTTTGTGTTGGAGGTATCGTATCCTAGAATGTGGAACCCTTAATGCGCAAGGTGTATAGAGGCCTTTCCATGACCGGAATTAAATCTCTGCTGGAGGAGTTGTCATAATACACAACTTAGTGGCACTTAGTTATCTTCACTGGATTACTAAAACACTGTGTTGGCTCTTTGGAGTTGAAATCTATTACCTTTATGCTTGAACTAGTCCCAATACTCCTTGAAGCGTTCGTACCATGTCCGATTCTCTGTGTCAAACCAGTTTGAAGAGAGAACAATGTGGCAGAGGTTTCTGCTCCTCATACTTCAGCCCCAGGCATTAGAATGAATTTGGCTACAGCGCTAGTATTTTAATACATTGACCAATTAGCACTGAGGTGTGTAGAGGGAACGCTGAACAGGAGGTATGGTTTTGCATGTGACGTCACCTTTCCTCTCTAAGGAGGGGTTTTCTTGTGTTGTTCCCTGTCCTCTTCAAATGTACAGTATAGCTGTCTGGTATGAAAGCTGAAGTCCACACGCGAATCCAGCAAACACTAGCTTTTAGTGTGCCAATTTGGTATAAATCATGTGAAACAGTCTACCTACTGCCTTAATAGGTTTGTCGCCAAGATTTAAAAAAAAATGACAAGAATTGAACTGAACATTCACTAGACCTCAAACTTGATTTGCGGCCTTTGTGCAGTCATGTTGGGCGTGAAACTATGCGTGGTTCCTCTACCTCCAACTGGAATACAGTTCTGCCCAAAATGACTTGCCTGTCTGACTGCTGAAGTTGTTAAATTTACAGAAGCATCCCTAAGATGTGGTGCTATGTGAAGAATTAGGAACGTCTGACAACTGCACCTTGTAGGCGCTGTTGCAGAACAAGAAAGTCATGGTGTTCATTATCTATGAAAGGTTAGCGGATGAGCTCCGGGGTAGCTGCTCTGTCTGGTGAACTTGCTTCCCTGCATCAACAAAAGAAACATTGCCCACCACTCTGTACTAAGAATCCTAACCTGTGCCACAGCCTTTTACCTGCCTCTGTCATTCAGGGCATTCTGTCTAGAGGTGGGAATCTTCCCTAAAGTGGACTTTGTACGTGTCTGAAAACACCTGGGATTTTGTAAAGAGTTTTGAAGTGTAGAAAGGCCAGCACTAGTGTCCCTCTGGCTCCCTGGATGAGAAATGTCTGATTCCTTTCTTGCGAGTCTAGGTTCTTCTGCCTTGGAAGATACTGAACATATGCAAAAGGGTGCCCTGCATCACTATAGACACCTAGACAACACCAGTGTTCGGCCAGTACCATATTTTCACAATTGTTTTCCCGAAGAATTTATCTGCTACCTGCCACTTTCAAATTACTGGCCTTGAATTCCAACCTGTAAAACATTCAGGATGTTCCATGCACACAGCCATCCAAAGCAGAGGTCTCCCTCCTTTTATGTACCAACCATGAACCGTGCATGACATGACCCTAGAAATCTGCCAACTTATGTTCAAGTCACAAAAACATGGGTAACAACAACAACAGATGTATTGTTTGATTAATAAAAACCATCACAATAATAAAATCAGGTTACACAACATTCAAATAATATTAGATAGCGAGGATCATAAAGTTGGGGATCGTTATTTTGGCGACAATAAAATGCGATTCTGGTTCACCTCAAAGAATAAAATTGCTTAATAATATTTTTGTGCCCATCAGTCCAAACACGTACCTCCATTTAACTCAGGCCCTTGAATAATTTACATAGTCCACAGATGACCACGTGTATTGTCCTACCCTACCCCAGGGTGAATAATTCACTAAAATTCATTATTAAATTGCTCAATACTTGACAAGCCCTACAGGAACTGTTGTGCTGGTCAAAAGATGTAACAAAGGAGCTGTAAGCATAATCCACGCTATTGGCTCAAAAATGTTTACGTTCTATAATTATTCTCCAAACCCCAAGAGGTGAACATAGGCCAACGATTAGTCGCTTTAAGCATTTGCTATGGCTATAAAATGCCTCTTAACAAAGCCACATGAGACACGTAAATACCACTATCTATACTACTATTATAAAGGAAGAACTTTGAACCTTTGAGGCGGGTAAACTCGGGAACCACAGCGCCAATCCACACACCCGATACATCGTTGTAATCGTCAGGGTGTGCAGATGGACATAGGCTATATAAACTTAATAAATATACGTTATTTAAAAAATTTACCGAAAAAAAAGTAGTCCCTTGGAAGAAGCGCCAGCCGCGACGTGTGTGCCCGACGTGAGGAGCGCGGGGAGGAGCGGCGTCCAGGAGCACGAGGAGGACCGGCGGACATGGCGCGGGGAGGAGCGGTGAGGAGCGGCGGACAGGCGGTGAGGAGCGACGGACAGGCGGGAAGGAGCAGTGAGCGGCGGATGAGGTAGGTTATTTATTTATTTATTTAGGAGCGATGAGCGGCGGAAAAATGAAGCAAAAATGAAAATTGTGAGCAAGAGGAAGCAAACAGAGCATTACAAAAGTGAGCCAAACGGTGCATTACTGGAGGAAAAAGTTACGTGTGCAGGTTACAAAAGTGTACATCGTGAGCCAGAGGTAGCCAACGGAGCATTACAAAAGTGAGCCAAACGGTGCATTACTGGAGGAAAAAGTTACATGTGCAGGTTACAAAAGCGTACATCGTGAGCAAGAGGAAGCAAACGGAGCATTACAAAAGTGAGCCAAACGGTGCATTACTGGAGGAAAAAGTTACGCGTGCAGGTTACAAAAGCGTACATCGTGAGCAAGAGGAAGCAAACGGGGCAATACAAAAGTGAGCCAAACGGTGCATTACAGGAGGAAAAAGTTACGTGTGCAGGTTACAAAAGCGTAGAAAGTAAACATAGAGGTATAGGAGGAAAAAGTGACGTGTGCAGGTAGCAAGAGGAAGCAAACGGAGCATTAAAAAAGTGAGCCAAATGGTGCATTACAGGAGGAAAAAGTTACGTGTGCAGGTTACAAAAGCGTACAAAGTAAACATAGAGGTATAATACTGCAATATATGGAGGAAGGCTCCGGGGGACCCACGGACAACGTCGGGGCGGGCGGGGGCCCTGAAGCCTAATTGCTCCCGGACAACGTCGGGACGGGCTGCTAGTAGTATAAATAAAGTGCTTTATTCATGTTTGGTCATGTGTCTCATACTTTTCACTTCCTGAGTTGTTGGCCAGACAATGAAATGCGATTACAGCTGTTACCGCAAAGGATGAAATTGCTGAATCATGTTTTTGTGCTCATCAGTCCCAACACGTACCTCGGGTATTGCCCTACACCTACCCAAGAGTGAATTATCCATTAAAGCTCAATATTAAATTGCCAAATACTTGACATGGCCCACATGGTCTGTTGTGTCGGTCAAAAGGTGGAACTAAGGTGCTGTAAGCATAATCCATCCCATTGGTTTAAGAACTTTTACGTTCTAAAGGTATTGTGAAAACTGCAAGAGAAAATCACGGGTCATGGGTGCATTTTCGTCAAAAATACAGGACTAGAGTCTCTAAACCATCACTGAAAGAAAGAAGCACTTTAAAGCGGATTGTTCAAACATACTTTTTCTCCTCACTAACAGGGGAGACTGCAGTAAGGGGCAGCACCTACACTGAATAAATTATGCTTTTCCATGAAAACGAGAAACTATAATTTAAGGGATTTGCATTTATCTTGTGTTTGAGAATAAAACGTGAATTTTAATAAACCGAATAGCTGATGTTTGGGGGAAAATGATTGCACTAATGCTATTTAAAACTTTAAGATGTAAATTTAGAGTAAGTCGCCCGGTATATAAGCTTACAAGGGCTCTCTAGGCCTCCATTATTGCCAGAGTTTGCAAGATTGTGCATTTTTTTGCCACCCTGACCAAGGGAAAAAAGAAGAGAATTTTGTAAATGTAGCTAGATGCTAAGGTAAATGAAATGCCATTTCTTAAATGTAAACATTTTTATTGGTATCGTTACACTCAATTATACAAGCCTTTTGCAGTTAGAAGGTTTTGGTGTGCTTAGCCACATTACCCATACATCACATTCATTTTTTTTTTTAAAAACATATTTTATTAGTTTCGTATCCACAAAGTTCAAAATACTGTACCGTCTACAGTCTTCGCCCACCAAGCCATATACTAGTTCCTCCCCAGCACATCGTTCACAAACAATCAAATAATACATCCGGGTTCAATACAGTAAAGGCCAGGCGGTCCATAAAGAACCATACGATACCTCTCAATACTGCGAATCTCAAGCAACTTACTAATACAACCCCTAACCCCAACTAAGGCCCATCCCCCTCCCTCCCCACCGGTGTGTATTACATTAAGTACAAAATTTAAAGCGCATTTCGTGACTCAACTGTAATCCAAGGTTTCCCACAATGTACATAGAAGGGGTCTTCCCTGTGCATAGCATCCTCCCCCTACTCCTCTTCTGATTGGTGGTCAGACAAAGATTGTACCAGCGTCTCCCATGCGTTTGCAGAATCCAGTGCTTTCTCATTATTCAACCGTCGTGCCTGCTGAAATCTAAGAACACTCTTGCTACTAGCCCATTTATGCAGCTCAGCCTTCCATCTCTTGCTGTTGTGACCCTCCTTTGACTTCCAGTGCCTTGTTATTTCCCTTTTTGCTAGTAGTAACCCCATATTCACAAATTTACTTGTCACCTTTGTCTTGGAGGTATGAGGGAACCAATGCAGCATACATGTTGCCATGTCATAAGTTAAGTGTCGTTCAGTGATTGCATTCAATATGCTTCCCATTTCATCCCAATAATCCCTCAGTTTAGGGCACTCCCACAGCATGTGTTCGAGCTCCACCCCTTCACTTGTGCATTGAGGGCATGCTGCATCCTCAACCTTAAAGTACTTCCTGATCCTATCCGGTGTTAAATATGCCCTGTGTAGTATAACGAAATGCACCAGTTGAAATCTTGCGTTCCTAGTACTTTTCCAAGCCCTACGAAGTATATGATCCCATGGAGTCTCCGGTATGGGCTTCCCAATGCCTGCCTCCCATTTTAGTCGCAAGGCATCCAGTGGTGCTAATCCCTCATTTAACATCCTGGAGTAGAGGCACGTGGCTGCTTTAAAAGTCCCTGCTGCCATCACTACATACTGACATGCCATTGTTGTCTTGGGTTCTGCGAGCCCCTCCCTCCAATGTTTCCGTAGTGCATAAACCAGCGCGGCGTGTATCAAGAATCCTCCCCCAGGAAGATCATACCTCTCCTGCAGTGCCTGATAGGACAACAATTCCCCATCCTCATATAAATCCCCAAGTACCTAGATCCCTGCTTGTTCCCATTCCATCAAGGACGTCCAATCGCCACCGCGGGGTTATGTTGTAACCATCCCCAACGGGATTTCGGGCGCATAGGGATGTAATACCAGGAAGATCAGGAAGATCAAGCTTTTGTTGTAATATTATAAAGGACAAAACGTGCCTCGGAATCCCCCCCACCTCTCAAGTTCTCAGGGCCTCCAAATTCTATTGCAACTGCCTGTGTGTTGGAAAGTGGGTTATTGGCAGGGGCAAATGTAGGTCTGCCACTGGCAATAAGGCCACTAACACATGATAGGACTCAGCATAGGTCTTAGAAAATTATTCCTTTGCTCAACCCTTGGTGACGTGGCTCCGAGCAGACAGGCTTAACTTCAAAGACCGGTATGTAAATCAGTCAAAAACACCATTTCAGTAAATAATTAAGACACAACACAAAATAGAAATCCAACACCAATTTACAAAAATAGGTAATATTGTTATCTTTTAAATCACACCAAAACGAAAATAATCCACTGTAGGGAACCAGAGATATGAATTTTTAAAGATTAGTCACTTTCTAGTGCTTAGAAACCAACAGCGACCCCTTTAAGTCATTTTGTTTTCTCTGTCAGGGACACACCTTTATAAATTGGTCTGAAGAATTCTCACCACTGTAGTGGGCCGCCTTCTTGAGGCAAGCGGGGTCCAGTTAGAACACCTTCCTGGCGTTTTGCTTGCGGCTCCCAAAGTATCCAACACACAATCCAAGGTTTTGGAATCTCCAAGAGGGTCCTTGAAAGTGTGAAACTTCAATTCCGCAATCCACTTGAACAAAACCCTTACAAATACACTGGTACTCCAGGCTTTGAATTCTTTGTGGGGCTGTCCAGGTGAGCTCTGTTAACCTGTAGCTTGCAGGGAGTCCACTCTTAGTCCTTTGGCAGCAAGGTAATCCACTGGGCTGTAGTTTCAGATGGTGCAGTCTCCATAGGTCAGGCCTTAGAGTTCCTTGCACAGCAAAACCTTCCAGCTGGGCACTTCTTGCTTCATTGAGTTTCAAGCAGCAGATCTGGAGGGCTCTGCCCCTTTCAGATACTTATTCAAAATTCTCTGAGTCAAGCACCAGGTCACTGCTGACCAATGAGAGCAGGGCAAATCCTCATAGTTATGACCACATCATGTAGAGTGTGGCATTAGTTTGTCCCAGAGTGCATCATTCTTCCGAATCCATAATGGCTGATTTTCCAGCAAGGAGGTAAGAGCTGACTAAACACACCCCCTGGGATGGCTCAATTCCATGGACTCTCCCCCTACCATCTGCACATACCTTCCTTAAGCCTAGCCCTGATTCTGGGTCAAGACTGTCAGAGTGGACTGAAACCCAGGCCTCCCCTCTGCCTTTGAAGGGCATAGTTTACGACGCCACCTCCTGGCCTGGCATTCCTATAGACCAGCACACTGCCCTTCCAGCTAATCCACTTAACTCTGACCAATCAGGGCAGACCACTGAAAGGCTGAATTTGGACTTACAAACAAGAAGGTCTCATAACTTCTTGTATGTACACTTTAGGAGAAATTCAACAATATAATATTGTTGGATTTACTACTACCATTCTGGGAGTCTTTGAATGGTCCGGCTAGTCCTTGCCTATCAATATTTATTAATCAATCACTTCCTACCATGTTAACCTATGGGCCATGGGGTTTGCAATGGGAAAAATGACTTGGGCCACTTTTAAAGAACCAGGGCTTATAAAAACATATTTAATAAGTATTTCCCTAATTTCTACAGGACCCCCACCCCCCGTGCAACTAGGTGAGACTTCAGGGGTTCTGAATCTGCAGAAATCATGCAGATTATCCTTACCCAATTCTTCTAGCATCAAAGTCGAATTTGAGCAGCTCTTTAACACAATATGGGGAGTGAAATGTAAAATTTCACTTTACCCAGGCATATAAAAACTCATTTTATAAGGGTGTACCTTATAGATAACTGACCCCCCACCCCTGGGATACCTATGGGGTGACCCTGGGGGTCCCTAATATGCAAAAACATGGTAAGTTTTTAATTTTTAAGGGCCCTTAGCCCCAAAGTCGAGTTTGGGCCCAATTTAAGGTTTAAAAGCTGTCCTGGCCATCAGGGATGCTTTTAAACTGACCTCAGGCTTCAGCACTGCACACATGCTAGTGCAGAAAATCTGCTGGCCTCTAAACTGCCATGCCCCCGGATACTGGAGATTTCCAGGTAGTTTCAATCCCCTGCCCTCTTACATACTAGGGGCTTATGGGGTAGGTCATGCCAACTACAGGGGTACCCCACCATACCATAGTGTACCCTAGTGTATATTGGGTGTCTTAACTGCATTCTAATGTGTTCCTTTTAGTTTGGCACTGGCCCTGGGCCTTGCTTAAACAGAGCCCAGGGTCAGTCAGAGTCAGTTAACACCAGATCCAGTCAGCAAAAAGTTGAGGGGTGCCAAGGGCACAGGATGACTTTGCAACACTTTGTCAATACCTGGAGTTGAGCCGCCAAATAATACAGCTCCAAGTCGGGAACCGCTAGTCCAACTTCTGCCTTTGGCCTTACCAGTGTTGCCCGGGCTCTCTCCGTCTGTCAGATCCCCATAGGAACCCTAGAATCATTGAGTTCAGTAATTTAAAGACAGAGCTCGGTACCCAGATAGGCAATGTTCTAAAGAAATACAACAACCTAGGTAGCGCCACCATTTTTAACAAAGCTATCCGTCCCATCACAGATAACGGAAGCGTAGACCAAAAGGCCATGCTACCTTTCAGAGCTCTCACGCATCTCCCTATGTTCCCTTCCAGCATATCGTTGACCTCATGATAGACTTGCACACCTAGGTATGCCAAACACGTCGGCTCCCAGCGCACTTCCCAAGGTATGGTGGGTGGCAACCCGCCGGGCTTCACTGGGAATAAACACATCTTAGCCCAATTCACCCGTAGTTCTGAACGTCGCCAAACTCCGACAACAAGCCCGCTGCTCCCTCCAAAGCACCCTCCGCATCCGCCAGAAACATCAATAGATCATCCGCATACAGCGAAATATACTGCCGATCCCCTCTGAACCCCAGGCCCTCATAGCACTGTCCCAACCTGGCTCTCACCGCCAAAGGCTCTATTACCAGCGCAAACAATAGCGGAGAGAGCGGGCAGCCGTGTCTCCTCCCGCGGGCCACTCGGTACTGGGGTGAAATCAACGCCCCCACCTTCACCCTGGCCACTGCGGAGGTGTACAACACCCTGGTCCAGCCTACAAACTCATCACCCAGTCCGAAACGCCCCAGTGTCTTATATAAATACAACCACTCCAAACTATCAAAGGCCTTCTCTATGTCCACTGAAAGCACCGTGGGCATAGGTGCGCCAGGATGATCCTCCCCTAAAATCCTCAATAATCTCCGCACGTTAGTAGCGGTGTTCCCAGTTGGGATAAACCCAGCCTGATCACCATGGATCAGACCAGTCATATGCTGCAGGAGACGAGACGCCAATATCCTACTCAAGATCTTATAATCGGTAGTCAACATTGATAATGGTCGATAGGCAGCTGTGCCTGTACCCTCCCGCCCAGGTTTTAATAATGGGATAATGAGAGCCTCTCTCATTGACATAGGAAGTTGACCCAAGTCTCTCGCCTCTCTATAAACCTCCAGCAACCGCGGAGCCAGTAAGTCCACATACTGTGAGTAGAATTCTACGGGCAAACCGTCTACGCCCGGCGTCCTATTACGGGCCATATGCTTAATGGCGCTCCTAATTTCCTTCAATGTTATATCTCGGCCCAAACATTTCGCTTGTTCCTCTTCCAACTGTGGGAGGAGCACACTTTCCAAGAAGGCGTCAGTTTCGGATTCCACCGCTACCAGCGAGCTTTCATACAATGCCTCATAATACTCTAAGAACCAAGCCAAAATCTCACGCTGGGTGTGGATGTATGACGTTACAACGCAGGCTATTACAACGCCTGCCTTTACAACGCGGTTTTTACATCGCAAACCTTTACAACGCATAGCGCTTAGAGGTGCTGGATAGTGGTAAGTATAAATTTTCTATTCCAACTCCAGTCCCCGTGGACACTAGGGAAGGTGTTGGATAGAAAATTAAACTTATTCCCTATCCTAGAGCGCCCCCCAGCGCAATGCGTTGTAATGGTTTGCGTTGTAATGACCGCGTTGTAATGGTAGTGCGTTGTAATAGTTTAGTTGTAAAGGTTGTTCACCGCTGGGTGTATATGGCGTTACCATCTTTTGCCTTCAGTGCCATAATTGGGGAGCCCCGTGTAGTAGGATTGGCCAACCATGCCAAGAGCGTCCCCGCCTTGTCCCCCTCAGCATGAGCCTTCGTAACATAGGTTTTATAATCAAAGCATCGCAGTCTCTCTATCTCCCCTGCCATGGCTTCCTTTGCTTCCACTACTTCAGCTTGCACTTCAGGATGCCCAGGTCTTGCTAGCTCAGCCGACCGCAATCTACTTTCGGCCGGTCCACGTCCTGTAGCAGCACCTTCCGCACTCCTACATGCCTACTAATACAGAGCCCCTTATCACAACCTTAAAGGCGTCCCACTCCATTGCCCTAGTGGAAGCCGTACCTGCATTCTCATTAAAATAATGCGTTATCCCCTCTCCAACCTCCCTCTGGAAAACCCGATCATCTAATGTTTCGGGGGGGAACAGCCTCCAAGTGGGGATGTCAGATTTCACCACCATCCAGTGCATAGTAAACAACAACTGGTTGTGATCAGACAGTGTCCTAGCAAGATATTTAGAGTGTATTATGGAGGGCACTATCGATGTGGAACAGAAGACTGCATCTAACCGAACATGCAGTTTGTCCATTGCCGAGAAGTAGGAATAGTCCCGGTCTCGCGGGTGGTGGTTCCGCCATATGTTCACTAAGTTCCATCGGTTTTGCCAATCCAGTCTATATTTGGCCAATCTGCGGACAGGGGAATCTGCAAGAGGGGGGTGTGATCTGTCCTGTGACACATCCACTATGGAGTTAAAATCCCCTCCCAACACTACCGGGCCTGCAAAGTAATGGGCCAACGTGCCTGATAAGCAGTCTAAGAAGCGCGCCTGGTCAATGTTTGGTGCATATATACTACACAGCGCTGTGTCCCTACCATTTAATCGCCCCTCCACCGCTACAAATCTGCCTTCAGGGTCGATAGTTTGTTTTGTGACCTGAATAGGAACCCCCGCCCTTATCCAGATCAATGCCCCCGTGCAAATGCTGAGTATGTGGTGCTAAAAACCTGCCCTCTCCACCTACGCTGCAGCGCCAGACCTTCTGCCTTAGTAAGGTGGGTTTCTTGGAGCAATGGTATATGTACTCCTCTCCTGACCAAATATGCATGGATCTTGTGGGGCCTCGTCATTCTTTGAAGCCCCCTCAAATTCCAAGTGACACAACGTAAATCAGGTACCGCCCCCATCACAGTAGAATAATGTCCACAGTAAACACACCGGCGATCCCCCCACCCCAACCCTTCCCCCAACTCCCCTGCCCTCCCACCCCCCCAAGAACAGGACCTAGAACAAAACTGCTAGTCCCCATCCAAACCATTTCAACAACCAACACACACCTAAGCCCACCAGTAGTCACTGCCGGCACGCCGTATGGGCAATGGGGGGGTGTTCAGTGCCAACAGGCGACCACGTACACTCCAGGACTAACCCCGCTTCGAACCCCCGGATAAATATAGCATCCTCTTCCCCCCTGCGCACCGTTCCTGGACCAATTGAGCACCCACTAACTGTTCGAGCTTGCCATTGCATAACGGACTCATAAAGACCCCCCTCCGTGCAGCACCAAACGCCATCACCCTGCTTCTGCAACAATGTCCACCAGCCCCCTCCACGCTCCCAACAGTCTCACAACAGCCTACCAGGTTGCAAACCATTACTCGTCCAACAGTCCATCTGCTGTCGCCGGTGTGACCGGTGGTAAACGTATGCTGCCTGCCTCTGAGGTCTCAGTGTCCGAGTGCACCCTGTCCTTCTCCGAGTCCGTACCCTCCGGTGATTGCACCATCCGTTCACCCGACAAAGCAGACACCGCCTCCAGCACTGGAGACCCTCCAACCTTAACTCTTTTTTGACTGACAGGAAGGACGCACGGCGGCGCTGGATCTCCAAAGTATAACCTGGAAAGAGAGTCACTTTGCTATTTCCTACTTAAAATGGGCCAACAAGTCTCTGTCCTTAAAATGCAATAGGCGCGCCACCACCGGTCGGGGAGGACGCCCCTGCTGCGGCGGCTTCGCAGGTACTCTGTGCGCGTGTTCCAGGGTGTAAATAGGAGACAATCCCTCAGGAGCCACCACCAACTGCAACCAGGTCTCCAGATAGTGCACCATGTTTGATCCCTCCACTTTTTCAGGCAGGCCCACTACGCAAATGTTATTCTGACGATTTCTACTTTCAGCATCTGCAGCACGTTTCTCCAACGCCAGAATACGATCCAAGGCATCCGTCACTGGGGCCTTCAGCGTAGTTTGGGCTGGTGCCAAATCCTGGAGTACGCCTTCCACTTGTTTCACTCTATCTGCCAGCTTAGAGTGATCAGCTCTCAGGAGGCCAAGGCCTGTCGCCACTTGTGCAATGTCCTGTTGCAGAGCAGTGTGGGAGTCCGCAATTGCTGCCAAGATTTTGTCAAATTGTTGCTGCATTCCGGGGTCCCGAGGTGCTTCCTGCGCCTCTAATTCAGCCTGGTTTGGAGCCTCACTGTCCGAGAGCTGCTGCGCCCCATCCTTCTTCCCTTTTGGTTTCCCCATGGCTAGGCCCTCCAGCGCTTGCCCAATTAGTTATAAGTATCCCACCGCGTCTTGTCCGCCTAAAGAGAGACAGAATCCATACCCACTCCAGGCAAGATCAGGAGTCCGTCCCTCCAAACGATTCCCTGCTCAGCAGCCGATATGTCCTTGCCCTGGTTCGCAGGACGCTACCGTGTCCCAGCTGCTTCAATTCAGGAGCCCTAAATGGAAGGTCCCCTCGCCTTTACCTAGTCCAGCGCACAATTACTCGTGCCTGCCTCCGTGCTCTCTGCCAGCCTCAACGATTCAACTTCGAGGCCTCCAGTAGGACCCAAATGGGGAATCACCACCGTCCGCGGTCCTGATCAGGACATGCCTCCGTCGTCGCTGTAGCCCTGGGCCAAGTCCCTGCCACCCTGGCAGCCACTACAGGCCCAGATCTCAATGGCGCTCCTTTATCTCCACAGGGGCATCAAAGATGTTAAGCCCCCAGGTCCTCTGTGAACCGTCCCGCCCGGGAGGCAAATCACTTTCCCCAGTCCTCTGCCGTGTCCCGCAGTGCTCCTCCGCTTCTTCAGTATCCAGCCGCAGGAGCCCCAGGGCCAGAACCGCAGCTCTTCCAGGCACAGTCACTGCAGGCGCCAAGTTCTATTCCTGCTCAGGCCCCTCACCAGCAGCCACCAACTGTCTGTCTGTGCTCTCTCCCGATCCAGCTCGCAGTCCGCAGCTTCCCCGGGGCACGCGTCCGCGTCCCGTGGCTCCGGTTCTCGCCACACCCCACTCACCAGTGTAAGATCGGTCTCCTCTGCACGCCTCCAGACCACTCCCCTCCGCCGCGCCTTCTCCCGTTCTCCCAGCACAGCTCCGGGGGGGCCGGAGCCTCCGTGCTCGTGGTTCCAGTCGCAGCACCCACTCCACTGCCGGGCGATCCCACGCCGGGCCTCCCCAGCGCCGGCCAAGTTAGTCCGCACAACCCTCAGGCACAGCACCGACCCAGTGCACAAGGGGACCTCCGCCGCACCGCCCACCCGGTTCGCCAGCAAATCGACCACTCAGCTAGCAGTCCTGGGCGTCCTCTGTCCCAGGCTCAGCACTCCACGCCGCCGCCATCTTGTGACCACCACCATCAGCAGTCTCGGGCCGGGAAACCACATAAAACTCCCAATTAACTCACGGTGCAGCACCAGTGCAGGCCCACACTGCTCTCCGATCACTCAGTGCCGCCAGGTGAGTGGAAGCACCAGTTAAATCAGGATTAGTGTGGGGTTTCTCGCGGAGCTCATCGCTCACGCAGCCTTCCCCATCGGCTTCCAAGCCATGCCCCCACTAACCATACATCACATTCATGTTGCTTTTTTCTTTTCTTTCCACTGTAAAATGCAAAGTAATGGAACGATTTGTTGGAACCTAAAGAAAAGAACCAATACGAACAGATGGAACCAAACCAAATCCCAGAGACACCCCAAACAAACCAAAAAGCAATCAGTCACTCACTTTCAGATTCATTACCTCATGACACAGTGCAGCTTCGCACACTCCTGGTACCACCAAGATGTGTGAATCCCCTACACTAGATCTGAGGCTGACCTGGTGCTTCCAGCCCCCCGTGACATTCAAACAGTGTCAACCACAAGCTGGCCCTGGCGGAAGCTGGCGCAGGTCGCTGGCAGCCACGCCCTCTATTCTTCGGAAATTCCCATCACTAATAACCCATGGCTCCCTATTATGGAAGATAAGCTGGTTCAGCGCACACTCGCCTAATATTCACTGGACAAGTTTGGTGACCTGTTTCCTGAGGGTCATGTCTTCTCCAGTACAGAGGGTGGGAGGTTTAGTGAGGCAACATTTATGGACCAGTTTGTCTTCAGTCGGATTCGCAGGGCGCTCAGAGCTAAGATTCCGGAATACCCATTGGAGCCCGATTCCTTTCCTTCACTGACTCTCTTAATTACGAATGCCGGGGGGATCATCTGATTTTGAAGTTGCACAAGGCATGCATTGCATTAGTGCCCAGCCGTGACACCAAGATCGGGAAGCGTGGGAACGAGATTTGGAGCACCCGATTCAGGACTCCCACTGGTTGTTTTGCTGTACTCAGATTAGAGAGGTCTCTTTGAACAGCAGACACAAATTAATAAATTTCAAATATTTATGGAGGGTCTACATGTCCCGGCGAAAAAGCACTCTATGGACCCCAGCCGTCCACACATCTGCCTCAAATTTGGGGGACCGCAGGCCGCTTTTGCCCATCTAACTTGGAACTGTGCTAAGATTGGATATTACTGGAGAGCCATTTTTAGATCAGCAGCCCAGATGAACACCTTGCGATAGATTCTATGCTTGAGGTCGCCTTGCTGGAATATGTGTATGATAGCGGACCCCTTCCCCCAAGCGCCTTGAGACCCTGCCGGGTGAGTAGTGCGCTATACAAATGTTATGATTGATTGATTGATTGATATGGGGAAGAAATTGTGCAGATTCATAGCCATTGTCCTCTTGTTAGTGAAGAGGGAAATTGCACTCAAATGGGGTAGTAGAGCCTCCCCCACAGTGAAAGCTTGGCTTACTAGCCTCACATTTTGTAACACGAACAGTGAACTCTACGCTACTACCCAGCCTCTGGCTTCCCGACCAAAAGATAACTGGGGGCCTTTTAAAGACTACCTGCTTGGCATTTGTTCTCCCCCCACTACACAGCAACCCGCAGGAATAGTCCCCTCCTGGGTGGGCTGAGTTATGTCCACCTAGCTTTCTCAAATAACTGTGTTCGCTATGTCAGGGGAGATGGGGGTTGGACCATAGGCAAAAGCCTCGTGACCTGGGCTGATCAGAGGTTGATATTACAACGTATGTTATATATGCTACCCTTTACAAGTGTGCATTATATGATGGGACAGGATTTACTTGCAAATATTTCCTTTTTTGATTTGTATTTTGCAGTGAATAACCATGCAATGTTTGTAAACATTGTGGAAAATGCTAAATAAAAGTAAAAAAAAAAAAAAAGCAACCAGTCGCTCCACAGGCAAAGCAACTTTGCAAGCAACCGCAACTAAGATCCTCTAGGTCTTCCATTCCTGGAGTTTTCTAGAGGGCTTCTATTATTTTCTTCCAATACTGGTCTAGGGTGGGGCAATTCCTCAACATGAGAATGTCAACATTATGTTTCTGACATCTTGAGCATCTCGAGGGATCATTCGGATATATCTTATTCATTTTAACTTTGGTAAAATAGGCCCAGTGCAGGATGTAAAACTGTACGAATTTTGAAACTCGCTTTAGGGTGAAGAATAGTCTTTTCCTATTCAGTGGCATTAAGAACCAGACCTATGTCTTTTTGTCCCAGTTGTCTCTGAATAGTGATAAACCGAAACCTTCCTGTTGCAGTTAAGCTCCGCATTGTCATCAAACGAGTTTTCTCTCTTAAGCCATAGTGTAGGACTTGTAGTAATTCATGTGTTTGCGGTCATCAGCTATGTATCTGCCAGTGTTTTCGAAAAGCAGAAATTTACTTGGCCCTTTATGCGGAATTGCCCTTTTTTGCAACCTGTCTTTGTGTGTCTGAAACATTGCTAATTCTTAATTGTGGAACAAGTCCCCAACCGTTGTGGTATTCACCTCTGTCTAGCAGCTCAGGGCTCAAGGAGAGTGACCTCCTGTCCACCCGACAACGTTATGACTAGGTGCATATGGAGTTCTAATTATAGACTGGTTGATGCCAGGCATGTTAGTGCAATAGTCACCAACTGCAAATCAGAAATAGTAGTTTTTACTTTGAGGAAAAATATTGTTTGCATGGTGCCGTCCCCGACCTGCCCCTCATCAAGATCGGTCTCTGTAAGTGTCTTGCCTGCTAGCCAGTGAGAGGCCCATTGGAGTTGGACCACTTGATACCATTTCACCAAGTCTGGTACTGTCACATCCAGCTATACCAATGGTAACTTGTGTGGCTACTCTACATCTCCCAGCTCTCTATATTAAATCTCCTAGCAGTTTGTCTAACGCTTTGAAGAAAGACCTAGGTAGAATCAAAGGAAGTTGACAAAATAATAAAGCAGTTGAAGCAAGACCACAGTGTTAGCTGTTACTGCTTGTCCGATCACTGATAATGTGTTCCAGAATTGGTGGGGAAGTGTGGCTCAATGGGTGGGGAAGTGTGGCTCAATGGGTGGGGAAGTGTGGCTCAATGGTTAGAGCGGCAGACCCTGATGCAGAAGTCTGGCCCAGGACCAGGTTCAATTCCCGCCTCGGCGGGTTCTTGGGCTCAATTTCCTTGGACCTGATAATTCTCGCCTCGGATGCCTATTCTAATCCTGAGTCCCACTCTGCATCCCTGGGCAATAGTTTGCTTAATCTCCGCAACGGCCCCAACAACGCTAAGGATGCTTGGCTTCACCTTGGGGGTGCCCAGGAGTGGGCACATCACAGGGAAAGGCCAGGAAGGGTTCCTTAGCGGTATTCGTACAAGCGCCGAGATGCCTCCGGGTAGTCGTGCGCTATACAAGTGCGTAATTATCCTTAATTATCCTTTATTTAATTTGTGATTTCTTTGACCTCACTGCTGGCCCGAGATTGCCCTCCAAAATATTGGTCTTAGAGCGATAAATATTCACTCTGAAAAGACTCTGATGCTGTCAGAAACACGTTCAGAGGGCCACGGGACACACCAGGGTTACAGGGCCCCACCCGAGGCGGTTGAGGCCTTTTACTCCAGATGTCTTGGAACCTGCCCTACTATGGATCCTGCTCAACTGGTTCAAGCACCCATTTCTGCACCTGAGTCTTAGTAGGGTCAATGCTTCTTCGGACAGAAGTGTAGATGCAGATCAGTGAACGAGACTCATAACTCAACATGCATGTACCACCCACAATAAATCAGCATCCAGTCAAATATTTATTTTGTATAAGAGAAGTATTTTATTTCTAATTCTACACATGCAAAGGTAAATGACATTCAAGAATCAAAAGCACAGCCTCCCTTGAGGTAGGCAAACTAATAGTTGTAAGGCCACCCCGGGCTACTGTTGTGTCCCACTTACATGCAGCAACATTCAGGGAATGTAAACTACTAGGCCTTGTTCACTGGGTTTTCCCTTCTTGGACTCAGTAAATCAGATGTAGACACTTAGAGTCAAGTAGGGTTGCAAAAACCAAAGGAGCTGTGCTGCAGTATGCACAAGGTTCAGCAGCTTAGGGTTGCATCTTGTTGGTCAACTTCTTACTGAGGATTTTATCATCTGAATTAAATTCGACAAAGACCTATATGCAGCTAATTCTGTTGGATCTCATCCCGATTTAGGTATGGACGTAATAATGGACTCTTGCATTGTAGAAGAAAGACATGCCTCTTCAAACGCTGTTGTATATTATGTGGAGATCATCTAACAAGAGATGACAGTGTAAAATTCGGTAGTGATGCCATCTGACCCCCAAAGTCTCGCCAATGGTCAAATCCTGTAGCATATCTATAATCCCTTGCTCAGAAATAAGGGTCTCCATCATTGCGTATTGTTCTGATGACAACCTTGATCCAGAAAGTTCTCTATCTGACCTTCAGATTCATTGTCAGTAGTATTATACAAATCACTATCATATTGAAAAAGACATAATTAATCTCCTCTTATACAAATAGGAGTTTCCCATTCTTGTCTTTAATCAATCTTTTTGCCGCATGCGTTCGGTGTGGCCAGCAGTTTACTTGTCTTGTCAGCTTCATGGTGAGTTTTTGCTAAATGAGTTGTGTATTCTAGGCATCTTAGCTTCTCCATATGTTGAATATATTGTTCTTTAAGTTGTTTAATGTTTCCCTGTGATGTCATTTGGCCTACTTTTTGTACTTTTAACTTGTGCAAGGCAGACTCTATATTCCAGAGCTTATTGAGTATAGTCCGTCGCACCCCCATCTCAGGTTCGATACGTATACCATTAATTGTAGTTTTGAACACCTCCCTTTTGATTAGCGGCAAAGATGCTGTGTTCTCACTTTTATGCAAAAGCTGCTTTTTGTGTATCATTATCATGTGTCTAAAAGAAGCATCTTCTAGCATGTGTCATGTAGGAATGGGTGATGCTCTTCTGCCCCATTGGAATTCTGCCTCTACTGGATTATGAACAGAAACTATTTTTGCTTTGTGTTGTATATATTGACCCTGGGGTTGTACAGCAACTGTGCTTACTATTCAGTCTAGCCTCATGTTTATGATATGTATTGCTGAATAACAAACATAATCTCTGGGGAAAGTGTGCCTGATTCTCCAAGTCTCCCAAAGACCAATTTTCCATAGTCTCAGTTCACTGATGTTAGAAGTAGATAGTGCCTGTGAGAGAGATGGGAAAGGTCTATTCAGAGTGACAGCAATAACACTGTTAATGCCTCCACCTAAACCTTATGTGGTGTTCGCCCAAGCTACTTCTTCCTTGGACCACTTAGACCAGAATTTAGCTTGGTTAGTAATGGGAAACTACTGGCACCCTCCCAGGAGCAAATGAATGAAACTCACCAGACATAGCAGGTTTGCTCAGAAACAGATGTGAACTTTATTTATTGGTACCAAAAGCATGCATCATTGCTAATTAGCAAGGAAGAAGTCAGGTCCTCTGTCTTAGGGGCTCTCAGACCGCTTCTTCCCAGAGTGGCTGGTTTCTGGGTGCTATATAGTTTAGTAATGCCATATCAGTGAAACTAAATAAGGCACCAAGCCAGATATGGCTAACATGGATGTGCAATGTCTGCACCATGCAAATTATAAACAGCCAGATATGGGCAGACCAGAAAGGCTGGCTCGGCACTGTGTAAGCAACTGTTGAAGCTTGTCCAGTCAAGGTCAGATAGGAAACCCTTTGGAGCTCCAGGCCTCATGTTAATGTGATATATCTGAGCATGATATCTTTTAAAGTGCATACACATGAGTTTATATGGATATTCATATATATTTTGCAACAGTCAGTACTATAGGGAAGCCATCATATTTTCCTCTGATTAGGGCATATCTAAGCTCTGCATCTATGCTTGTTTTCTCTGCCTCAGATAGGATTCCTGCTTTAATCCATATCAACAGGCCAGGCGTGTAAACTGCGTAAACAGTGATATAGATTTGCCACCTCCACTGTGTTGTAGATTAAGCCCTTCGGCTTGTACCAGGTGCGTCTCCTATAAGGAACACGAGTTGGGCCTTCCATCTAACAAGGGATGAGTATATAATATTGCATAATTACTGCAATATGTCCCCTGACATTCTATAGCTGGAATTAAATGTTGGTATGTGCTAGGAACGTCCTGTGTGATGATGGGAAACATACTGAACCTTAGAAGGATTGCCCAGTTATGTATTGATTTACGTGCCATGCAGTGCCGTGTCTGCCGTTTTATCCTAAATCCCCTCTCACCCTCCTTAAGGACAGACGAAGAAACAACTTCCAGTCCAATGAACTGTTTGGCACAGAAAATCTGTTTATTTCTCTACTGGTTTCTATTGGAAAAAGGTATTACCAAGGAGGTGGATTGGTTGGTTTCCGGGCAGTTCTGTCCCTCTTTTATTGTACTCTATTAGGTGGTGCTGGTCAAACTATAGAGAGCGCCCTACTGGACTGGGGGGAGGTGGCACAAGTTTACTTTGAGGCAGCCATCATATCACCAAAGAGGCGGAACTGCTAAATCTCCTGAGGCGGAAGCCGGGAGACGACCGATTTTAAAAATTGTTATCTCTGTGTCACTTTAAAAATTACTTGTATTTTTAACTGCGCACTCACCTGGCTGGCACCTGTGCAGCGGGCTTGAGACACGCCAAACAGCGACCCCTTCGCTGCACCGATTTACAAACAAACAAACATTTGGACGCCATTCACGGCGAGGAACTGAGGCCACGCCCACTCTCAGGCCACGCCCACCCGCCACAGCATAAAAGCGCGAATAACAGCGCTAAGTAATCAGAACTGCTAAATCTCCTGAGGCGGAAGCCGGGAGACGACCGATTTTAAAAATTGTTATCTCTGTGTCACTTTAAAAATTACTTGTATTTTTAACTGCGCACTCACCTGGCTGGCACCTGTGCAGCGGGCTTGAGACACGCCAAACAGCGACCCCTTCGCTGCACCGATTTACAAACAAACAAACATTTGGACGCCATTCACGGCGAGGAACTGAGGCCACGCCCACTCTCAGGCCACGCCCACCCGCCACAGCATAAAAGCGCGAATAACAGCGCTAAGTAATCAGAACTGCTAAATCTCCTGAGGCGGAAGCCGGGAGACGACCGATTTTAAAAATTGTTATCTCTGTGTCACTTTAAAAATTACTTGTATTTTTAACTGCGCACTCACCTGGCTGGCACCTGTGCAGCGGGCTTGAGACACGCCAAACAGCGACCCCTTCGCTGCACCGATTTACAAACAAACAAACATTTGGACGCCATTCACGGCGAGGAACTGAGGCCACGCCCACTCTCAGGCCACGCCCACCCGCCACAGCATAAAAGCGCGAATAACAGCGCTAAGTAATCAGAACTGCTAAATCTCCTGAGGCGGAAGCCGGGAGACGACCGATTTTAAAAATTGTTATCTCTGTGTCACTTTAAAAATTACTTGTATTTTTAACTGCGCACTCACCTGGCTGGCACCTGTGCAGCGGGCTTGAGACACGCCAAACAGCGACCCCTTCGCTGCACCGATTTACAAACAAACAAACATTTGGACGCCATTCACGGCGAGGAACTGAGGCCACGCCCACTCTCAGGCCACGCCCATCCACCCCCCTTTCCACCCATAAAGATGTGCAACTACCGGACGCGCAGCGGACGGGCGCAGCGGGCGCGCCGTCAGCGGGCCGAAGGCGCGCCAAAGGCAAGCCCGTCTGGGCCCGTCCGGGCCCAGCCGGCCTTAGGCCCCGTCACTCTGGCCGTGGCAGCTCCTAACAACTTGATCTACACCCGGGCTGACCTGCTAGCCTTGAACACCAACAAACATCCCTCCTGCTCGCGCATCCTAACCGGAGACACGCAATTCTCCTCCTGTGACCGCTGTAACCCGGGCAGTCAGACCGTGGCATCAAAGGGTTTGTACCTAGGCCTACTTAACTGCAGGTCTCTTGTGAAACATGCACAAGAAGTGAACCTCCTAATTATCAACAATGCCATAGATATTCTGTTTTTAACAGAAACCTGGCTTACCTCCAGTAGTGGCCCAGACATCGTTTTAGCACTCCCCCCCGGGTACGTTATGTGCTCACAGAACAGACCAGAAGGTAGGGGAGGTGGACTTGCAATAATCTTCAAAGACACCTTCACCTGCAGAACGTCTGATGGCAACATCAAGGGTTATGAAAGCTGCCACTACACCATTTCAATCTCCCCTGTCACCTCGATATCAGGAACGTTGATATACCGCCCACCAGGCAATTTAGGGGACTTTTCGACCAAAATTACTGACCAGACCTCCGTTAAATGTACGTCTACCACTAACTACCTATTATTAGGAGACTTGAATGTACATTTTCTGGATCCAGACGACAAACTGGCCAATGAACTACTCCAGGATCTCACCTCAATGGGCTTAGACCTTAAGAACCCACAGGCTACCCACGAAAAAGGGCAACTGCTTGATCCCGTTCTTTCCAATATCCCCAACCTCAGATCCCTTGACCATATCCCCCTTCCCTGGACGGACCACTTTTTGGTTCCCTTAGTATGGGACATTATTACTGTACCCCCGCCACCCCCAAAAATCAGAATGTATTCCAGACAGTGGCAGAAATTGGAACCAGACGTCTGGGCAGCCAAACTCCGAGAAAATGTTCCTCATCCACCCAATAACACCGTAGTAGGGGACAAAAAATTCAGTACCTGGATTACCCAATCGCTCGACGCCATCCTGCCCAAAACCCACTCTCTTAGACACATCAAGAGAGTTAATCCCTCACCCTGGTACACCCCGGAACTCAATCTGCTACGTAAGGCTTGCAAAAGAAACGAACGAATCTGGAGGAAGGAAAAAACCGAGGAACAGAAAGACGCATTCCGCACCGCGGTAAAATCCTACAAAAAAGAGCTCCGTAGCATTAAAACTAGTTTCTACGAGGACAGAATTAAAAACGCGGCCTGCTCAGCTCATGAAACCTATATAGTTCTAAAAGAACTACTCCACGCCCCCGACCCCCCACTCAAACCCCTCGATCCCAAAGCAGCTGAAACCAAATGTCAAAAATTAGCCACTTTTTTCGACGAGAAGATTAAAAACATTCTTCTAACCATACCCCCCCCCGAACAGGACCCCACACAGCCGGATCCTATCATCACTATCGCCAATTCTCAACTGCCGCCAGCCCTCCAACCCTCCCTGGACATTTTCGGCCCCGTAACAACGGAAGAAGTAGGATCCACGATGGCCGCAATTAAAAGTGGTTCTCCCCTTGATCCTGCCCCCCTCCGTTTTCTAAAAAAAGTGTCAAGTACCATCATCCCCCCCCTCACGGCCCTGATCAATTCCTCTTTCTCGGAGGGCATCGTCCCCCCCAGCTGGAAAGCGGCAGCAGTCAAAGGTCTGCTGAAAAAACCCTCTTTAGACCCGGAGGACTTCGCCAACTACAGGCCCATATCCCTTCTCCCTGGAAACAGCAAGATCGCAGAGAAACTGGTAAATAAACAACTATCACTTTACCTAGAAAGTAACAACCTCTTAGCGGCCTCCCAGACAGGATTTCGTCCAGGGCAGGGCACTGACATCGCCCTCCTGACAGCAGTGGAGAAGGCCAGAAGCATTCTGGACACAGGAGGATCAGTGGCAGTGATCCTCCTAGACCTCAGTGCGGCCTTCGACACTGTAGACCATCCCACCCTAATCCACCGACTGGGAGAGATCGGATTAAAGGGTCTGGCCCTGAAATGGCTAGAATCCTTTTTGACTGGACGCTCCTTCCAGGTGCGGGAAAACGACAGCTGCTCATCCATCATCCCCCTCCGGTGTGGAGTGCCACAGGGCTCATCTCTGAGCCCTACACTTTTCAACGTGTATATGGCCCCACTGGAGAAGAGGGTTAGCTCGTTCGGCGTGTCAGTCATCAACTACGCCGACGACACTCAGCTGGTCGTTACCCTTTCCCATCCTCACCACGCCCCTTCCGACCTCCACAGCTGCCTTTCCGAAGTCCACCGATGGATGAATCTCTCCTCCTTAAAATTGAACGGGTCCAAGACCGAGATCCTCCTGATGGGCCACAATGGGCCCTCCTTACCACCTCACCTTTGGCCCAGGTGCCTAGGAGACCCTCCCGCACCCAAGGAAGAGGTCAAGAGCCTTGGTGTATGGATCGAGAAAGACATGAGTTTCAAAACCCAGGCAAAGAGAACTGCAGGGACATGCTTTGGACTACTCAGAGCCTGCAGGAAGATCTTTCCCCTGCTCCCAGAGACCGCAAGGAGGCTCCTCATCCAGGGTCTAATCCTGGCAAGATTAGACTACTGTAACGCTATATACTTGGGAGCCCCTGAAGCCACCTTGAACTCACTGCAGAAAGTCCAAAATGCCGCAGCCCGTCTACTCACGGACACATCTGGAAGATCCTCCGCCAGGCCAGCCCTTAAATCTCTCCACTGGCTCCCAGTCAGAGAAAGGGTCTTGTTCAAAGCCCTCTGTCTGGCCCATAAAACACTCAACAACAACGGTCCCCCTCTCCTGAAAGAACTTTTAATCCCATACAAAGCAGAGAGGGATCTCCGGTCCAATGCAGAAAACCTCATTACAGTCCCTAGAGTGAGAAAAGCCAAGACCGGTGGCCGTCGCTTCTCGGTTCACACGGCGAAACGATGGAACCAGCTACCCCGAAAACTTAGGACAGAACCGAACTATCTTCAGTTCAGAAAGACCTTAAAGACCTTCCTTTTCCCGCAAATATAATCCTACTAGTTGGCCAAAACCCCTGGAGAAGCAGTTTAGCGCTGGGATGCTCTTCGGAGTTACTACGCGCTTTACAAAACCATTAAATAAATAAATAAATAAATAAATAAATAATTGCTGCTTACTTATTGTCCATCTGCCCTCCCCCAAGCACATACCATTACATGGACTTGAAAAGAAAACAGGGTATTTTATAGTGGACCCACAGTTAAGCAATAACTTGTAACTTAAATGTGTCCCTTAGTTTAACTACTATATACAGTTTCATATGATCTTAATGCTGATATCAAAACAGATTGTCTGCTATCTGTGGAGTTACCATGGAAAGGAGGACGAATCCTTAGAGTTTTCATCTGCGAGGGATTCCTCTTTGTAATTCGTGAATCCAGTCACTGTAGGTCTTATACTTGGGCTTTGTTCTATGTCCTTCAGTGCTGGTGCCATGGCTATAGCTTCCTTTCTTCATTCTTTCTTTTGTGGGGGTGGGGGGAGGTGTCTCTCTCTCTGACTGAAGTTTGAGTCTATGGCTCTTGTGACTGTGCTATGCATGTAGGCACGGCTTCTTCCACTTTTCTTTGGTCGGCCTCTTGTCATGTAGCTTCATATTGCTTGGCCCAGTCCCATGCTGACTTTTGCTTGATGAAGAAAAAAGGAATTTTGATTGGCGACTTGTTTGGAAACAACAATGCATATATTAGATCAAGGCGCCTTAGTTTCTTATTCACCTGGGTAAAATACACTCTTCGTGTAGTCTATTGAAACATGTCCTACCTTCCTTGCGGCCCGTAGGATGGTATCTCTTTTCCTATAATTAAGAATTTCTGACACTATGGGGATAGGTGCATCAAACATCAGGGACTGCCTAGCTGGAACCCTGAGGGTTCACTCCACTGCGAAGTAGGGCAATAATCCTCACTGTGATATGTCTTTCTGGATCTAATCTTTGATGCATTATGGAGGGTCTCGATCTTCAATACCTTCTGGCATTCCAATAATATACAAGTTATTGCATTTTGTCTTGGCTTCTACATCTTCAGCTCAACTCTCTCTGAACCTCATTTGTTCTATTTCTTATTACATCTGTTGTGCATGGTCATTAATCTGTACTTGTAAGTCTTACAAGATCACCTTATTATTGTGCACTTTGCAAGTTTTTTCTTGCTCTCTTGTAGGATGCCTAGCTACACAGTGACTGGATCAACGTAGTTTTCAGGGCAGTGCACGTGTCAAATATTGCTTTCAGGATCAAGTACAGTTTATTTTGTCTAAGGGACCCAGCTGGCAGCAGTGCACCATGGTTGTTTTGCTCTGCCATGTTGTCATGGACCTGGGTCACATGTCCGAATTAGTCCTCTCACTGCAGCTTTCATTTGGAGCCATGCAAACTGCACACTTGGATGCTGGCAGGCTTCCATGTTGCAAAACGATATAACTCGCTGTGAGATATCTGTTATTCAGTGATCCTTTAGTTGCAACTATGATATCACTCCAGTTACCCGACTGCGAATGAGCACTTTTTGGCAATTCGTTTACGTGGCTGGCACTTGTGATTTCCTGGGCTCACGCAGCGAGGTCATGCCCCTCTGCAGCCCTCCAATGGAATGGAGAGCATCTCGTTGCAGGCCGACAACAAAACCTGGAAGAGCTGCTGCTCATCTTTGGCTGGTTTGCTACACAGCCCCAACAAACTGTCAGCTCAGGCCCACCCTCATAATAAAGATAGAGGACAGCTTATACCATATGCTGGCAGATTTGATACGCAGGGTGCACACCATCATTGAAAGGCCATTGTAATGTTGGCCATCTAAGCCACACCCCCATGATATGTCACTTTAAATTGCATGTTATTAACTCACTCTGTCACGTATTTCTTTGTAGAAATTGTGAGGGAAATTGCACCATTTTAATACATATCTTTGAGAATTTTCTTGGGGTGAGTTAATCTGCAATACCTCTTGAAAGGGTCAGGCCTGCTTGGTACACCTTAAAAGAACTGCAAATTTGTAGAGCCATTAAAAGCCTGTGACGTTTAAACAAATTGTGGTAGTACAAACGTTTTTATATTGTATCTGGAAGGAGTAGTTCTCTTAAGTTGGTATTTGTGGCTAGCTATTCAGCATCTTTGCCTGCTGTCTCACGGTTTTCACCAAGCTGAATTTGTAACTGTTAATCCTCATTTGACCCATGAATGCAGCTGTTCCTGCACCCCCACTCTGCTAATGTGGCTGGGCATAGTATCGGTGAGCCAGCCTCCCCAGTCCTGGTGTGCTGCTGAGTCTTCAAGTCTTTCGGACAGGCCTAAAAAACTCCTTGGTAGAACAATGTTTCTGATGCTTGCACAATCCCTGTGTTTTTGTGAGTTTTGACTTGTGTGATCCTAAGTTTATTCACCAGTGAGTTGCCCTTCTGTGCATTCATTCCCTAAGCTGTCCCTTCTTCTGTAGCTTTATAGAGAAATGTCTCTTGTCCCTGATTAGGTGCATCGAGAGAGGCTAAAGCGAATGGTGAACCTGCCCAGGTCCCATTCATTGATATCAATCAGCCTCTGTGTCTTTCTCTTGTTCTATAAACAGGGTATTGCTCCTAATTATTAAACTCAGTGCTACCACATTCTTCATCGCTGTAGCAAAGAATTGCCATTTAAAATCTCTTGATTTTAGCAGCTTCTGATCTGTGTCCTATAGAAGGGTTCTAACAAACAGACATCTGCCCCCCTAGTTCTAGTTCTTGAGGGACCTTCAAGCTTTTGACCAGGTATTCAATCAATCAAACAGGATTTTTAAAGTGCTGCGTATCATCCATGAGGTTATCCAGATGATGGGGAGGGGACTATTCTGCTACTAGGTGGTGTCAGTCGAACAGCTAGGTCTTAAGGCTGTTTCTAAGTTCTTGCAGTGTGGGGGAGGACCTGAGTTGGAGGGGGAGGCTGTTCCAGGTTTTGGTGGCCAGATGTGAGAAGGAGGGGCCACTTATCTTTCTGCCACAGTATCGAAGAGTGTGGGCGAGGATGGCGGATCGCAGTTGTCTGGTCGGTTGGTGGAAGTTCAGCCTGGGGTTGAGATAGGCTGGTCCCACTGTATGAAGGGCTTTGTAGGCATGGGTCAGCATTTTGAACTGACTTCTCTTGTGTATCGGGAGCCAGTGGAGGGATCTGAGGTGAGGTGTGTTATGGGCTTGCCTCAGGCGGTTGAGGATGAGCATGGCTGCTGTATTCTGGATGGTTTGTAGTCTGTTTAGAATCTGGAATGTGATCCCTACATAGAAGGTGTTTCTGTAGTCCAGGTGGCTGGTGGTGAGAGCCTGGGTGACGGTGCATCTGGTGCTGATGGCCATCCACTTGAAGATTTTCTGGAGCATGCTTAAGGTGAGGAAGCAAGCTGAGGGTACTGAGTTTATCTGGCTTTTCATGGTGAGCATGCTGTCAACTATGATGCCGAGGTTCCTGGGGTATTCTGAGGGTGTTGGGGAGGGGCCTAGTTCTGCTGGCCACCAGGTGTTGTCTGTGGGGAAAGTGTTGTTCCCAAAGATAAGTACCTCTGTTTTAATTTGGAGCCAGTTGTTTTGCATCCATCTGGCAACGCTGGTCATATACCTGCAGAAGATTGCTGTGGTGTTGGTGGGGACAGCGGATAGGGAGTATGAGTTTAGTGTCATCCGCGAATGAGATGATGTTCATACCGTGGGCTCTGACCAAGGGAGACATTTATGCGTTGAACATGCTGGGACGCATAGAGGAGCATTGAGGGACGCCACAGATGATGTTTTTGTGGACCACCGAGTGGAGCGGGAGGTGGATGCTCTGTGTTTTTTCGGTGACAAAGGATGCGATCCATCTGAGGGCATATCCTTAGATTCTCATCTGATGGAGCCTTTTTAGGAGGGTGTGGTGGGACACTGTGTCGAATGCTGCTGAGAGATCGAGCAGAATCACAGCTGCAGTGTCCCCTTCATCTAAAAGAGACCTGATGTCATCAGTGGCTGTGACCAGAGTATGGTTTGTTCAGAATCCGGATTGGGAGGGGTCCAGGAGGAGGTTGTTCGCCAGGTGGTCAGTGAGTTGGCGGTTAATTGCTTTTTCCTTGACATTAGCCAGGAACGGCAGAAGTGAGATAGGCAGGTAGTTTTTGAGTTCCTGAGGGTCAGTGGAGGGTTTCTTGAGTAGGGGTTTGATCTCAGTGTGTTTCCATTCTGTTGGTAAGGAGGCAGCTGAGATGGAGGTGTACAGGATTAAGGTGAGTTATTTGCTGATGGAGTTGTTCCCCGAGTTGAAAATGTGGTGGGGACAACGGTCCCTGGGTGCACCTGAGTGAATGGATCTCATGATGGTGTTGGTAGTCTATATGATGAGGGGGTCCCAAGCTGTGATCCTTGGGCAGGGTGTGGAGTTGGTAAGAGTGAAGAGATTGTGGGATTTGAAGATAGTAGGTTGGCGGTCTAAGTGTTCATAGATGGCAGAGATTTTGCTGTAGAAGAAGTCTGCCAGAGTGTTGCAGACTTTCTGGGAGGGAGTGATGGCATTTCCACCTGCTTGGGGGTTGGATAATTCTTTGACAAATATTAAGAGTTCCTTGCTGTGATTGAAAATTGCTTCGAGGCAGTCAGTCAGGGCTTCCTTCTGGGCTTTTTTCAGGAGCAGATGGTAGTGGTTTAGGGCCTTTTTGAAGTTGGCTTGGTCGTTGCGCATTTTCCTGACATGCCAGTTTATTTCCAGTCGTTTACAGGTGCATTTGGATGATTTGAGTTCTGGGGTGAACCAGCTGGTGTGTTTGGTATGTCTGCCCGGTCTGGCAAGTTTGAGGGGGGTGACTATCGGCACATTCTGTGATCCATGTGTTGAATTCTTGACAGCCACCTCGAGGTTGGAGGTGGTGTCATGCGGTGGATGCATTGAGGGCGTCAGTCCAGAGGTCCTCGGTTACCTTGCTCCAGCTCCTCTGGGTGGTGCCGGACAGGGTGCTGTGGGTGTCAGGGGTGGCTGTGATAGAGAAGTGAATGGTCAAGTGGTTGGACCAGGTTATTTCAGAGGCATGGCCATATCTGATCCTGTTGCTGGCTGTGACGATGGGGTCCAATGTGTGCCCGACAATGTGTGTGGGGTGGGTGACTAGTTGTTTAAGGCCAAGGTTATTCATGCTCTCGATTAGGCTGGCCATGTTGGCATCACTGGGGTTGTCAAGGTGGAAGTTAAGATCCCAGAGGAAGACGAAGTTTCTGGATTTGATGGCCAGGGGGGGGGGCAATAAAGTCATAGGTGGCTCCCAGAATGCAGGCCATGTCCCTGGTGGTCTGTATGCCAGGGTGCCCCTAGTGGTGGTTTTGGAGTCTGTGTTGAGTTGGAAGTTTAGGTGTTCCATGATGGGGGTGGTTTCCTCGGTGGATGCTATGCAGTGCAG
Organism: Lissotriton helveticus; assembly: GCF_964261635.1. Classification (NCBI taxonomy): domain Eukaryota; kingdom Metazoa; phylum Chordata; class Amphibia; order Caudata; family Salamandridae; genus Lissotriton; species Lissotriton helveticus. The sequence goes on from NC_136067.1 coordinate 103,587,708, forward strand.
GGATTCTTTGTGGATGATGGCTACCACCTCCATTTTTGTTGGTGTGGTCCCAGTGTATGATCTATTAAGGTCTTTGACAATGAATTTACCAGTCAATAATGCACTTGCCATTTTAGTTAGATCTCAACTTTACTAACATTACCATTTTTCATTGGTTTCTCATTAGGTTAGTGGAGTGGACCTTTTCTGTAGCCCAGTATAGTTTAATTACCCTGTCCCCCCTTCCCCAAAGTGCAAATAACAAATGGACACCTCTCTGTCTTCCTGACTTTTCTTCTCCTCTGGAAACCATGAGATCGTCCCTAACGTCTCCCCAAAAGTTAGTTCAAACCTATGCTCCCATAACTCTAAAAGAAAAAAACTGTAACTAACACTCGTATTCGAAGTAACCTTTTTAGTTATCTCTTAAGTTGAAAATGATTGAATATGCGGAGCTATTGGACCTTGTGTTTGCCCGGACCTTATCTTTGCTGCCCTTCCGGGAGGTCGCCCTTTCATAGTGCCTCACCTCTCTGCTGCCTCTTAGCTCTGTTCCCCCTGCCTTCACACATACATGATAACCCCCTCCAGCTCTCCTCAGGTTTCCTTAATCACCGCACAAGGGGGTTTGCTGCACTGTTGCAGAGGTTGGAAGACTTTGCTTTCTCTACTAGACCAATTGCCATCGCTGATGGGCAGAATTCAGTGCCTGGCTTTCCATAACTGGAGATTCCCCGGATGTATCCAAAATGAGTCCCAATTTAGTTCTCGCCTCTTCAGGTGATGCCATCACAAACTGCCGCATCTAACGTGAAGTCGTAGAGATGCCCCCTGTGTATGGTATCTCTTTTTCTCTCAGGTTGCAAGTCTTTGAAGATCTGGATTTGCACTCCATTGAATGAGATGGACCTTCTTATATTTCCTTGACATTACCCTCTCTTTCTCCTGAAAGAAAAAGAGGACATCCGACCTATTGTGTCTGTTCTAGGATGGGGGACCCACCCTATGTACTCTGTCTATTTGTATTATTATACTGTCTGGCTGTTCCAGGATGGCCGTGAATAGATTGTTTACCTACTGTTTCAAGTCATTCTTGCCAATTTCTCGCTTTTAAACTCGTATCCATTCATTGCTTTGCCTAAAATTTATTTTCTACATCCTCAAATTTGCCCTGGAGTATAATGTGCTCTTCTTCCAGTTTGTTTTTCCAGCTCTGTAATTGGTCAGTAGTGTCAGCCTGAGTGTCCATCGCTTCCATGCATTGACCCTTTACCCCTGGTCAGTAACTTCTCGTCTATTTTCTTTGATTTTAGTTCTTGGCAGGCCTGCAGCTGGTTAGTCTTTGTCATCCCTTCTCAGCCGATTGAATATCTGAGTGTGCTTCATCTTCTTGTCTGTTTCTTGCACTTCTCGGGGAGTCTACTCTCTTGCCTTCCATACTCCGCGTGACTCTGACGTGCCATAATTCACTAATATTGGCATCTTTCATGTGTTTGAAGCCCGTCTTAATGGCTGGCGATGTTTTCCTTCAGATCTTTCTTTAACGTTTTCTCCTTTAAGTGTTCACATTGATTATTGACACCAAAGGTTAAATTGGCATATCTCTCTGCAAAGAGTTTGTTTGCTTTTTATGCCTGTCTTGGTTCGTATAGGGTCAGGGATTTGTGATCTGTGGGTCCTCTCTCTCAGGTTATTGGCATCACAGCCTCTGCTTCGCTCTCCTTGTCACTCGAGCATTCTTTCTGTACTTGCCTGAATCTTGTGGGTTGGTCCCTCTCAGGTTAGGACTCCAGCCATTTCCCAGTAGTTCTCCCAGTCGATTTAGGGAGGTCAATAGCATTCCCTGTGGCAGGAAGAGTAGAGGAAAGGGCTACTGATACTTCTGTTAAGGGTGAGTATTTTCTGTGTGCCTCTATACTCGGTTCTCTGTTTTGATGCTTCCTGCGTCCACCCCCAAATAGGTTTACCCATTCCTTTCGCGGTGCCATTTCTTTTCCGGGTGCTGTTGGGACTCCCAACCTCCAGGTTCATAGAGAAAAGCCTCCTTTAAATGTTCTGTCCTCCTACGAGACTTCCTGGGTAGCTACTTAGCCGTGTTTTTTTCTCCTGATTTTGAGATGAACTGCACCTGGATTTCCCTCCCCTGGGTGGACCTCCTCCTCAGTTTCCGTGTGGCCTTGTGTTAAAGATAGGGAGAGGGACCCTCAGGGCGATGACCATGACTGTTCCCTATTAACTTTATTGTCAACCCCAGCTCTTATGGCAGCCTGCCACAGGGTGGCGCTGTTTGTCTTATTTATTTGAGGAGCACAGCAGCTGTTGTTTAATATTAAATGTACATTAAAATCCCTAATACCTGACACCCAAAGTTATAAGATTAGTTTAGGCAGTATGTGTTAGTAATTCTAATGTGCATTTAAAGTGGACCATGGTCACATTCATTAAGACTGCTGCTTACGACACCGTCGTATCCTGCAAAATATACACCTGCAATACATAATCCTGGTATTGCATGCAAGAATGTACATGACAAATGCAATAATGTTTAGTGAACTTAGTGTATAGTGTAGATAAAATGAAGTAAGAAAGACTGCAATTAAAATTAGTTAAAAAATCGTTGTTCAAAAAAGAGCAATCCAGAGACATAATTACTCAGTGATGATAACCAGAAAGTTTCCTGCAGGATGGGTGGTAAACTTCAGTGAACTGTATTTGAAGCTTTCAGAGCTGTGAGTTGATGGTGTAGGTGCCAAGCTTGCACAGTTATTCACTGGTTTGGTCGTTGTCACAAGCGCTTCTCTACACAACCCATCCCATAATCCAAGTCCCTGTTCCCATAGCAACGCTTCTTGAGCACAGTTCATGCACAGATTCCATATCCAAACAGTTCACGCAGTTCAAAATCGCACCGAAGCACCTTTACACTCAACGGAGTAAAGTTAAACTGCAGTATATATTGGCAAAGTCTTTTATGAAGAAACAGCAAGAAAATGAAGATTGCTTGAGAGACTGGTAATATTGGAGTCACTATAATGTAGGGGGTCGTTCCTATAATGGCCCTATAATTCAGTTGTGTGAGTACATCTGTAAATATCCCAAACAGGTGACAGAGAAGAATATTATACTGAACAAAGATTATTCAAAAACTGTGTTACCTTTGATTCTTTGATATAAATTGATATATTCTTTATGTGATTCTTGATTGAAAACAGTATTTATATGAATTGAAAAAAAGAAAAAAGAAAATGTTATATGTTTTTGAATAATCTTTGTTCAGTATAATATTCTTCTCTGTCACCTGTTTGGGATATTTACAGATGTACTCACACAACTGAATTATAGGGCCATTATAGGAACGACCCCCTACATTATAGTGTTCTTTGCTCCCCTCTGTTCCTTGGCCATAATCAGCTCTTTTGAGGGGGTCCCATCGTACATGTTGCTAATATTGGAGTCACTCCTGAAAACATTATGGATGTGAAAAATGTGATTGCTCTGGACCCGGACCCTAAAGTTACTGAAAATTCTGTAATAACCTTGTACTCATTGACTCAAGTTATCTTAGCACATTGGAAACATGTAAAACAGTGTCTAGTGTATATATGAATAAGTGGAGTGCAATAATTCAGTTACTCATTTTACGTTATACATGATGTATGATTGTCAGTTGCAATAGTCAAATGTATGTCCTGATTATAACGAAAAATGCTTACTAAAGCCTAAAGTTCTGCATGCAAAAGCTTGTTACTATTTTACCTATAAAGGAACTTTGTTGCTTTCTGTGGCAGTGGTAAAACTTATCAACCTCAACAGGTAATTGATATATTGTGAAATCACTATTTATATGTAAAGAAATGAACAGTAAATACACAGTCATGGAAATAATAAAGAGCACATTTTATTGCCCAAGCGGCAGCGGAAACACACATTACTAGGGTTACATCGAATCTTATATTGCTGAGGTCACTCATAGAAATACATGTAAAGAGCTAAATCATGCATTTTCCTTCCGCTGCAAGGCCACCCTTATCAAGAATTTAAAAGCATCAGTTTCCAAGTCGAGCGTTTTGGCAGTAAATCTGTTACTTGTAGCTAATTCGTTTTCAAGGCCCCAATCCAGCATTCCAGAGATAAAGCAGGTTTTACATGCCTGTTGGACAGGGAGTGGAAACGTCTTCAGCCGAATGGGCTCTCCCACGTTCTGCACATGCATCCTGATAATTGCAAACAAGTAATGGACATTTTACAAGTTTCTGGCTAAACTACTAATTGGAAAAGCAACCCCCCAGCAGATACACCCACTTTCAAGAAGGAGAGAACAATGGCCCAATCCTTTTCAGGCAACGCAGTGAGAATCTGGAACTCCCTTCCGCCTCTGCTCCGGACCACCGCCTCCTCCCAGGCCTTCAAAAGGGACCTCAAAGTTCTCCTCCTCCAGAGACACCTCCAAAAGTAATTCACGTCCTCTTGCTATTTGGAGGAAGACTTCCCACTACTGATAATTTCCACGACCATGGAAGTGCCTTCCCAGGGTATTCCTGGGGTTGGAGTGTCTGCCTCTTTGGAGTATTTTCCATGTACTTGTGTTTGGTGCCCTTGTGTAACATGCACACACCACTTTGCCCTTGTAACACACGGTTTGCTACCTCTCACATGTTTTTACCTTTGATACTGGCACAAGTGCCTCCTTTGCCTACATAACGCTTGTTCTTGTGCCTGAGTGTCTAGCACCTTTTGCAGTATTATACCTCAAATGATACTTTGTTTTCTCTTGTAACTGCACACTTGTCACTTTTTCCTCCTGTGCACTTTTTTACTACCTCATGTATTTTTGGCTGCTCACAATTTTTACTACCTCATGTATTTTGTTTGCTCACAATTGTCACTATTACCTTTACTACCTCATGTATTTTTGGTTGCTCACAATTTTTACTACCTCATGTATTTTGTTTGCTCACAAATGTCACTATTACCTTATGTAACGTAATGTATGCTTTTGTAATCTGTTCTTTTGTAATGTTTCTCATTATGTTTCATTTCTGTTCCTTTTGTGAAGCGCTCTGACACCTTCGGGTAAAGTCTGCGCTATATAAAAATGCATAAATAAAAATGCATAAATAAAATACAGGAATGAAGGTTCAGCATCAGAATGGTCAAACAAAGTTCAAGGAGTGATTCATTCATACTTTAACACACATCTCAATCATAAATAAACCCTGTGCACAAAAAAGAACAACATACTTTTGCAAGATGGACCAGGTCAATCAATCAAACCAGACTAATAAAGGGCGCCTAATCGCCCGTGCACGGGTATCCAGGTGCTGAGAACCCTTCTGCTCAGAAAGTGTCAAGTTGAACGGCCAGGTCTTAAGTCCTTTCATGAAGTCCAGCAGACAGGATGAGGAAGGGGTGAAGGAGGAGGTCGTTCAAGGACATAAAAGCGAGGTAGGGGAAGGAGCGTCCTTCACTGGTGCTTAGGTGGATGTGAAGGGTGTGAGTGAGGAAGAGGGAGGCATAGAGAAGATGTCAGGAGGGTTGATAAAAGTTCAGGCAGTGGTTGATGTATGCTGGTCTTAAGTAGTGTAGGGTTTTGTAGGTGTGGAGCAGCATCTTGAACTTACATCCAATGGAGCTTTCTTTTTTTTTTTTATACTTTTTTTTATTGGGGTACCAAACACAGATAAATAAACAGTACCATTCAGAAGAAAAAAAAGAGTCCAAAACAATGGTTTGTAACCCCAATTTATTTTTTCACATTCCACCCCACCCCCCACCCCCACCCCCCTGCCGGCGGATCCATCGTATCCCTATCAAAACAAAAGAAAGAGAAAAGTTCAAGGGGAGACACATGAAGAAAAGAAAAAGCCAAGAAAGAGCTATGATAACATAATATGCGGAGGCAATAACTGAAGCACATGGAAAAAACACAGAGATATAGGTAAATCTGTCTTTACGTAGCGATTGAGCTAATTAAGCATTGGGAGCCAAAGCTTCTCTCCCGCCACTCTAGCCCGCCAACCTCTCCTCCTCACTACCGCCATCTCCAAGTTACATACATACATAAATTTACTAAGCCAGACATATTCTGTCGGCGGTGTGATGTCCAACCAAACTGTGGCTATACATATACGATAGACGGCCATAGCTACAAACACAAATTTCTTACAGTTTTCATCCATCCCGTGCTCAGAGATCCCCAACATAAGTCAGTCGGGTAAGTATCAGAGCTTGCCCCCACATAACTCTTAGACTACATTCAATTTGGGATAGTAATAGAGAGAGTTTCGGGCAAGTAGCAAACATATGCGTGCTGTCTGCAGCTACTTCTCCACAGCGCGGGCAACAAATACAAGTAAGGCTGCCCCACCTATGTATTCGAGCAGGGGTAACATATAAATTACACCAGGTTTTAAAACATTGTATTTGAAGGTTAGCAGATATACACGTTGTTTGGCTATAAAACAAGGAATCTTCACAGTCCCCCTGCCCAGCCTGAACCTGCGATTGCCATCGTTCAAAGTGTTTGGATAGATCATCCCCCATCCCTGCCATGATGAGTTTATAGACACTAGGTGTTTGTGGGGCCCTATTATTACTAAGTATTTCTAGCAAGGGGAATTGGACCCGATTATGAAATTTTTTAGCTATAACGTCCCGAACGTGCAGATATTTAAAAAAATCCTTATTACCCATCCCAAACCGATCTTTAAGAGTGTCAAAAGAAATTATAATGTCCCCGGCTAAAAAATCCCCGATACATTAAATCCCTTTCTCCTTCCACCTGCAAAAATAGCCATCCGTAAATATATCCAAACAGAGGAGGGTATTACTAGCCAGAGGGGAATACCGATGCAGCCGTGGAATGCCCATCTTTTTCCTAATTGAAGTCCAGACCTTGTATACACTAAGTAAAACCTTACACTTTACCCTTTTGAAATATGCGTAGTCTATATGTCATAGCAAGAGGCCCCGGGCCTCTGCCCCACACAAAAGTTGGAAAATTGAGCATCCAGAATCATCTAAGCTGCAACCATTAATTACTTCCGCTGAGTATTTCAAAGTGGTAGCCCAATAATATGCCTGAAAGTTAGGGACGGACCAACCCCCCTATCTCGGGAGAGGGTCATAAATCGTAAAGCCCTTCTTGGGCGCTGCCCCACCCAGATGAACCAAGAAACAAGTTGGTCAATTTTCCGAAACCAGTCTTTACTAAATTCCAGGGGAATCGCCCTAAAATAATACAAGATTTTCGGAAGAAACATCATTTTTATGACGTTAGCCCGCCCCATAAGTGTTAGGTGTAGATTGTGAGTGGGTGGCAAGATGGCGGCCGCATGAGGTAGCGCGATTAAGTTGCTCCCCCGATCCTCTAGGCTGATACCCTGACCTGCTTTTGTCCACCAACAGAGAACAACTTCAGAAACGCTGCAGTGATCCGGTTTTCTTACTGCGGGTCCATTCGCGGTCCACCCGTGGTCTGCTGCAGCCCTTTGCCGGCTCTTTTCTTTTGATCCTGTGGCTTCCAGGCGGCTGCCTGCGGCTGCTCGGCGGTCCTGGCTACTGGCTTTGGGCGGCTCCCTCTCTCCTCCCCGGTGTGCAGTGCTCCTCATGCATGGCTCCAGGGACAATGGAAGCCGGTGGACGGCAGCGGATTCTGATCTGCCTGACTTGATTTTCTTCATATTCTGACCTGCTACGGGAGCGGAGAAAGAAGTGCTTGCTTAATCCCCTTCTTGCTGCCTAATTATTATTACACATCTGCGACAGACTCTGCTCAGGTACCTTAGCTACGGGAAAGACTGAAGTGGGGCAGGACTTATTTCTTTTTTTTTTTTTGCTGTGTTGTTTGTTCATTGGAGTTTGTATATTGGAATTTGCGGGCTCACTTCACCGAGACGCCCTCCCCCCTCTTCATTTTTGTGGGCTTGAGAGTTTCGTGTTGCACCACTGAATGGTGGCAGTTGGGATTGTGTTTAACGCTGGGGCTCAGCTAGCCCAGTTCCGCTTGCGTTTTTTTTCAGCGGGGCCAGTTGGAGGTGTGCTGGCGCATTCTGTTACTCCAGCTTTCGCAAACTGCAACAAATGGCCCCTGTAGGAGAGAAGGGTCTGCAATCCCATGGCCACCCCAGATTTTTGCTTTTTGCTTCACTGATTTACGACTTTCCCTGGCTGTGGGCCTGCTAATCAGACCCACAGCCTAGCTGTTCTCTCTCTAAATTACAACCATGTACCTTAGGTGCATTTTACCAATTGGTACTGGGCCACCTTATCAGTCCCTGTACAGCATACCTTAGGTATCCAGGGCATAGGTGTACCCAGGGCCTACCAGGGGCTGAAGCATGTATTATGCCACCCCTGGCTGGCCACCTAAACAGACACAACTGGCTGCACGACAGCTGGGGCAAGGTGGTGTAAACACCCTTTGCTTTAGATATAGTATTCCTAAATCTAACCCTCAAATGGACACATATATTCCTATCAGTCACTCCTATGGCAGGCCTTATCAATCCTGAAGGCAGAGTGCTTGGAATTATGTGAGATGGTGCTCTGGCATGAGCTGAGCCCGTTTGCAGCTTGCGGAACCAAGTCCAAATAGCTGTTCCATGATAACGCTATACCATATACTCTTAAGTGCATTATAATCCTCGCGGTTAAATGCTAACTTTGGTATAGCTTTATCAAAACATTTCGAGTAAGGTGTCATACGAATTGGAATACTAACCCCTCGCCAATTCTGGCGACGGGGTTAGCATTCCACCCTTCTAGAGGGACACGACATGTATGTAACTGTGAACCCCGGTTAAAGTCAGACATAGCCTCAGCTCCACAAAATGGATGCTGCCACCGAGACACAAGTCTGCCCTCCTGCTGCTGGGAGTCCTTCCAGCAACGGAGGCCTGAACAAAGGGTTTCCTGTCAGGGGCGGTGCTAGCACCATCCCAGATAGGATTTTGTGTATCCCAGGTAGGCAGGGCTGAAAGGAAGGTGACTGCAAGTGGCACCCCGGTGCTCACTGTGCATATGCCGGCTCAAACCAGTTCCTGGGGCACACCAGCCCCTGAGCTGGGGAGAGACCGGACAAAGGAGAGGGGTGTAACCACCCCCCTCCTGGTCCCACCCCTAGGGCAGGACCTAGTCGCGTGCCAGCCCCTTTTCTTAGGATAAAGGTAGGAGCAGGCCCCCTTCCCAAATTAGATCATTCTGAATCTTGAAACTACTTTCCACAAAAGGAACTCTTGACTCTTCTGAAGACTCTCCCTTGTGGCTAAGGAGTAGCCACCCTGCACCAGCAGGCACCATCGAAGCTCTTGCGGTTTGCTGTAAGTCCATCCTCCGGATCAAGACTGCCCAGCTCAACGAGACCCGGATTCCCTGCCATCTCTGACCTCTACCTACATCATCCAGCACAGCTGAGATTCGTGGGTGCGACGAGACCCGTGGGACCGGCCATCTTCAAGACCTGCACGACGCTTCTCCAGCACGACCCGCGAGAGACCCTCGATTAAGTGCACTGGGTTTGAGAAGCCCTAACCCTAAGCAGCTCCAGCACCGAAGTCCAGCCTCCCAGCATCCACGAGATCTGCGTGGGGCCCTTCTGCTTCTTTGCTGCTTGCCACGTTGTCCGGTCACTTGCCCGTTGGCTAGTGACCCTCTTGACGACGTACCACGACGATTTCACCACTGGTCTGGTTGCTCCAGACTGGCCCTTGCTCCCTTCCAAGAGAGGAGCACCCCGGACCCTCCTGGTCCACTCCAGACGCCATCTTGACTCCACCGCGTGGGCTTGCCTTTGCCAAGGGTTGTTGCTCAAATCCTGAGTCCAGCATCGCCGACAGCCGACAGCCTCGTGGGACAGCTCGCACCTCCAGCCTGGACGCCGACAATGCCTCCTAGCCCGTGTGACTGCAGAGTCCAGCGTCGCCCACTCACCTGGTCGAGGTGACTTCATCCGGTGCCATCCTGGTGCCCACATAATCACTGGCTAGTGATTAAGAACTGAGTCCCCTCTGCTTTCAGGTCGTCTCCTTCACTGATCCAGCCTTGGATCACACCGAACATCTTCACTGGTCGCCTGCCAGCAACTTCTTCTTTCAGGCTCCATAGACTTCAACGAGGATTCCCGACGTCTTTTGAACCCTATGCAGCCGCGGCCCCTGGGCTAGGTAACTTGAGTATTTCGGTACTCCAGCAGAGGTTCACTCTCCAAGTGTCCAGATCCTTTGTCGTTTTCAGTCTATCTAGTCGGATTCGTCCGGAAACAGTAACTATAGAAACGCTAGCATCCATAGACTTCTTCCCGCATCCCGCGTGAGAGTGCACACTCTGCACCCGATCTCCCTAGACCTCCTGCTCGTAATCTTAAGGTTCAGTAGTGTAGTCCTAGCGATCCTGAAGCCTCTGGATCTTGTTACTTACCTGTTAGCGTTTCGCATTCCACTTTTTGTGTATATGGTTTTTCGTGCCCCTCGGGCATTTGTGTAAATTGTGCAACTTAAGGTATTTTCGTAAGAGTTTTGTATTGTGCTTAGCTCCCTGACTCATAAAGAGTTCAGGGTAGACTTGTTATAAATAAATATCCTTTATTTTCATAACAACTTGTGTGGTGTCCTTTCACTTGGTGTTCAAGGGGTATATGTGATGGTAAAACAGCTGGTTTAACACGCCCTCTAGAGTTTAGCCTGAAGACTGCTCGTGTCCATGCTACTAGGATAGCTGGTCTGAAAGGTTGACTTACAACCAATCATCAATAAGGGTTGTTTGGTATGATACACAGTGATCACTAGAATAGTGAGCACTATATATCAGGCCAACTTCTCACATTGGTGTGCAGCGGTTGGGATTTGAGCTTGCTGTTGTTTTACCTCGCACGTATCCTAAGAATATCAATTGAAAAATCACATAAGTACCCAGGTACATATAACTTAACTTAGAATACTCTGAGTTCTACTGAACCAGCTGTTGTAGTGTAACAGGGCTTAGCACACCCTGACTACAACTCTTAGCAAGGGATCAGTAGGTAAACCCATAGTGTAGGTAGGTGCATCACTTACACCACACTAGAAGCATGTCTACCCATGGAGAGTCTTCAGAGACTCCCCTTGTGGCTGTTGACCCTCCACAGGTCACTTCCAGATATGCAGGCCTTAGCTTCCAGGAGATGAGACAATTGTGTACCTCCAGGAAACTAAAACAGGGTTCTAACCCTACCACTCCTTTTCTGTTAGGTCTCTTAGAGACTTACTATGCTAGAAAAGCTTCTCAGACAGATGGGAGCATGCCCCCCTTAGAAGGTACTCGTGGTGACCCAGACTCCAACCTCCCTGAAACAGAAGATGTAGAAGAGGAGGAGGAGGAGGAGGAAGAGGAAGTCTCTGGGGATGAGGCAGACAATGGTCCTGAGCTAGTCAGGCTTACTAGGGCCAACTTAGACCTACATTGGGAAGGATCTGAGGGACCCCCAGTACTGACCCTAAGCAGGCCTAACTTTGGAGTTAGAAGAGATAGGTCTCATTCTAGGGACTCCAATAGATCTGTGCACTCTCATGCCTCTGCTCAGAGGAGAATGATCTCTCCCCAGAGGAGACTGACTTCCCCTCAGAGAAGAGAACATGAAGCAAGGATGAAACAGGCTAATCTGAGGATTCAGAGGGAAGAACTTGCCCTTGCCAAGGAGAAGCTTGCCTTTGCTAGAGAGCAACAGTTAAGTGGGGTAGTCCCCACTGGTGGCAGCAATATCCCTAAGGATAAAGACAGGAGTTTTGATACTAGACACCTGAGTAAAATAGTGCCCCCCTTTAAACAAGGGGATGACATCCGCAAATGGATGACTGCTTTGAAGAGGGCCTGCACTGTCCAGTGCATCCCCCAGAGTCAGTGGGCAGCTATTTTGTGGCTCTCCTTTGAAGGTAAAGGTAGAGATAAGCTCCTCACTACTAGAGCTGAGGATGCTAACAATTACCAAGTCTTGAAAAATACACTGATTGATGGGTTTGGCTTAACCACTGAACAGTATAGGTTGCTGTTCAGAGACACCCAGAAAACTCAGTCTCAAGATTGGGCTGACTTTGTAGATTGTGACACTAAGGCTTTTGAAGGCTGGTTACTGGGAAGTAAAGTTACTGATTACACAGGATTGTATAACCTAATTATGAGAGAACAAATCTTAAGTAATTGTCAGAGTCAGTTGTTGCATCAGCACCTTATTGACTCAGATCTGACCTCTTCCCAAGAATTGGGAAAGAAGGCAGACAGATGGGTCAGGACATGGGTCAAGCAGCAGAACCAGAACCAGGGTGGTGGCCAGAAGAAAGCAGATCCCAAGGGTAATGAGAGCAAGCAAAATGACCAGAAGTCTTCAACAGGGCCCCGACAATCTAAAGAGGGTGGGTCCCAGAATTCCCAAAAGAAGAAGAATGGTCAGAAGAAACCATGGTGCCAGTACTGCAAAAGTAATACTCACTGGTTTAGTGAGTGCACCAAGAAAGGCCCAACTCCTACCACTACTGCCCCTAAGGCACCTGCAGCCCCTAGTACAGTTAGTAGTGGTAGTAATCCTCCTAAGGCTATAGTGGAGTTAACCCTGGGAACTGAAGCGGGCTCTGACTTAGTCAGAACACCTACTCAGGCTGTTCTTGTTTGTACTGGGGACATGAATATGACCCCTACAATAAGTCCCAGTACTCTGGGCAAGTACAGGCAGACGCCTTTGATTAATGGAAAAATGGCTCAGGCCTACAGGGACACTTGTGCCAGTGTCACCATGGTGACACCTAACTTTGTAGACCCTGACCAGGTAATACTGGGAGCAGACTACCTGGTGACCAATGCTAGCAATGCCACTACCTCCCATAGTATGGCACTTGTTAACTTCTCCTGGGGAGGGGTAAATGGCCTCAAAAGGGTTGTTGTTAGTTCAGACCTCCCTGTGGACTGTCTTTTGGGCAATGATTTGGAATCCTCCTTATGGTCAGATGGGGAGTATAGGACTCATGTGGAAATGTTAGGTTTGTCAGCACATGTCCTTGCTGTGACTAGGTCACAGGCCAAGAAATGCCCAGCTGAACTAGTGCTGGATCCTGGAACAATGGACCAGACACTACCCAAGAGAAAGAGCAGTAGGGGTAAGATTGACTCTTCCCCCCTGCCTCAGGTGATGGATCAGCTCTCTCAGGAGACTGACCCCAAGACCCCAGAAGGAACTGTCCTAGAAGAACTTGAGCCTGAACAGGTTGAGTTTTTTGGGACAGGGGGCCCTTCCAGGGCAGACTTGAGGCAGGCACAGTTAGACTGTTCCTCTCTTGAACCCCTCAGACAGCAGGCTGCTGCTGAGGCTGCAGGGAATGCCACAGGTACCCATAAAGTGTACTGGGACGATGGACTCCTTTACTCTGAGGCAAGAGACCCCAAGCCTGGTGCTACCAGGAGGCTGGTCATCCCCTTGTCTCTGAGAGGTTTCCTTCTCACCTTGGCCCATGAAATTCCCCTTGCAGGTCACTTAGGCCAGAATAAGACTTGGGACAGGCTTGCCCCACACTTTCACTGGCCCCATATGTCTGAGGACACTAAGAACTTTTGTCGTTCATGTGTCACCTGCCAAGCCAGTGGCAAATCAGGTGGCACAACAAAGGCCCCCCTTATACCACTACCTGTGGTGGGGGTTCCCTTTGAAAGAGTGGGGATTGACATTGTTGGACCAATGGACCCCCCAACAGCATCTGGGCACAGATTTATACTGGTGGTAGTGGATCATGCCACCAGGTATCCAGAAGCTATTCCCCTTAGAACCACTACAGCTCCTGTTGTGGCAAGGGCCCTGGTTGGAGTTTTCTCCAGAGTGGGGTTCCCTAAGGAGGTGATCTCTGACAGAGGTGCAAACTTCATGTCAGGATACTTGACTGCTATGTGGAAGGAATGTGGTGTCAATTACAAATTCACCACACCCTATCACCCACAATGCAATGGGCTTGTTGAAAGGTTCAACAAGACCCTCAAAGGGATGATAAAAGGGTTACCAGAAAAGCTTAGGCGAAGATGGGACATCCTTTTACCCTGCCTTCTGTTTGCTTACAGAGAGGTCCCACAGAAGGGGTTGGTTACAGCCCTTTTGAGCTTTTGTTTGGACATCCTGTAAGAGGACCCCTAAGTCTTGTGAAGGAAGGATGGGAGTTACCTCTCAAAAAGCCTAAACTTGACATAGTGGACTATGTACTTGGTCTCCGCTCCAGGATGGCAGAGTACATGGAGAAGGCATCTAAAAACCTTGAGGCCAGCCAGGAACTTCAAAAAGCTTGGCATGACCAAAAGGCTGTCCTAACTGTTTACCATGCAGGACAGAAGGTGTGGGTGTTGGAGCCAGTGGCCCCAGCAGCTCTCCAAGACAAATGGTCTGGACCCCACATCATCATTGAACAAAACGGAGAAGTCACCTATTTGGTGGACATGGGAACTCCCAGGAGCCCTCACAGAGTACTTCATGTGAATAGGCTCAAAGCATTTGTTGACAGGGAGGACATGGGCTTGCTCATGGCCACAGATGAGGGACAGGAGGAAGAGAGTGACCCTCTCCCAGACCTGCTCACTCAGAACCCTGATGATGGGTCAGTGGATGGTGTAGTCTTTTCTGACAGCCTCTCTGAGCATCAGCAACAGGATTGTAGGCAAGTTCTTCAATCCTTCAGACAAATGTTTTCTCTGACCCCCAGTCAGACAAACTGGTGCACACATGAGGTGGACACTGGAGACAGTCTGCCTATAAAGAGTAAAATCTACAGGCAACCTGACCACGTCAGGGACTGCATAAAAACTGAAGTACAAAAGATGTTGGAATTGGGAGTCATTGAACCCTCAGAGAGCCCTTGGGCTAGTCCTGTAGTTCTAGTGCCTAAACCTCACACCCAGGATGGTAAGAGAGAGATGAGGTTTTGCGTAGACTACAGGGGTCTCAATGCTGTCACTAAGACAGATGCCCATCCAATACCAAGAGCAGATGAACTCATTGACAGATTGGCTTCTGCCAAGTTCTTGAGTACATTTGACCTGACAGCTGGTTATTGGCAAATCAGGTTAGCTGAGGATGCCAAGGCCAAGACAGCATTTTCTACCCCAGGAGGTCATTACCAATTTGCGGTGATGCCCTTTGGTTTGAAAAATGCCCCTGCCACTTTTCAAATGTTGGTGAACCAAGTTCTCACTGGGTTGGATGACTTTTGTGCAGCATATCTAGATGATATTGCTGTCTTTAGCTCCACCTGGGAGGATCACCTGATCCACCTGAGGAAAGTTTTGGAGGCCCTGCAAAAGGCAGGCCTCACTATCAAGGCTACTAAGTGCCAGATAGGGCAGAGTCAAGTTGTATACTTGGGCCACCTTGTAGGTGGAGGCCAAGTTCAACCTCTGGAGAACAAGATGCAGGCCATAAAGGACTGGGCTCCTCCAACCACCCAGACACAGGTCAGAGCTTTCTTGGGCCTGTCTGGTTATTACAGGAAATTTGTCAGAAATTATGGAACCATTGTGACTCCACTTAATGACCTGACAAGTAAGAAAATGCCAAAGAAAGTTCAGTGGACAGTTAGCTGTCAGAAGGCATTCGATGACCTAAAGCAGGCCATGTGCACTGCACCTATTCTCAAGAGTCCAGACTACTCCAAACCATTTATTGTCAAAACAGATGCTTCTGAGTTGGGTGTGGGAGCTGTTCTATCTCAGCTGAATATTGATGGTCATGACCAGCCCATTGCTTTTATAAGCAGAAGGCTGACCCCTAGAGAGAAACGTTGGTCAGCTATTGAGAGGGAGGCCTTTGCTGTGGTTTGGGCCCTGAAGAAGTTGAGGCCATACTTGTTTGGTACTCACTTCAAAGTTCAGACCGACCATAAGCCCCTCTTATGGCTAAATCAAATGAAGGGTGAAAACCCCAAACTTCTTAGGTGGTCCATTTCCCTACAGGGGATGGACTTTACAGTGGAGCACCGCCCAGGAACTGACCATGGTAATGCAGATGGTCTCTCCAGGTACTTCCACTTAGAGCAAGAAGACTCACCTGGTCAAGGTTAGTTTAATGTCCCTAAGTTTGGGGGGGCTTATGTAGGAGAGTGGGGTCTGCAATCCCATGGCCACCCCAGATTTTTGCTTTTTGCTTCACTGATTTACGACTTTCCCTGGCTGTGGGCCTGCTAATCAGACCCACAGCCTAGCTGTTCTCTCTCTAAATTACAACCATGTACCTTAGGTGCATCTTACCAATTGGTACTGGGCCACCTTATCAGTCCCTGTACAGCATACCTTAGGTATCCAGGGCATAGGTGTACCCAGGGCCTACCAGGGGCTGAAGCATGTATTATGCCACCCCTTGCTGGCCACCCAAACAGACACAACAGGCTGCACAACAGCTGGGGCAAGGTGGTGTAAACACCCTTTGCTTTAGATATAGTATTCCTATATCTAACCCTAAAATGGACACATATATTCCTATCAGTCACTCCTATGGCAGGCCTTATCAATCCTGAAGGCAGAGTGCTTGGAATTATGTGAGATGGTGCTCCGGCATGAGCTGAGCCCGTTTGCAGCTTGCGGAACCAAGTCCAAATAGCTGTTCCATGATAACACTATACCATATACTCTTAAGTGCATTATAATCCTCGCGGTTAAATGCTAACTTTGGTATAGCTTTATCAAAACATGTCGAGTAAGGTGTCATACGAATTGGAATACTAACCCCTCGCCAATTCTGGCGACGGGGTTAGCATTCCACCCTTCTAGAGGGACACGACATGTATGTAACTGTGAACCCCGGTTAAAGTCAGACATAGCCTCTTTATTTATTTATTTACAAGTTTATATGGCGATGTGAATCGACTCCCGAAGGAGTATCTCCGCGCCTTAGGCCACAACCAGAGAACAGACACTCGTCATCGTTTCAATGAAATAAGCAAGAGATCAGATTAGAGATTGAAGAGGAATGTTTTGAGTTTTTTCCTAAAAGGGAAATGTTCCCTACATACTCTAATTTCCTTCGGGAGTGAGTTCCACAGCTTTGGACCAGCTACCGATAGGGCCCTTCCCCTCTTTCTTGCCTTCATGGCCCTGGGGACACATAACAGTTCCTGATCTCCTGATCTCAGGAATCTGGACGGCACATAAGGGATAAATTTCTCAGTGAGGTAACCAGGACCCATTCCGATCAGGCATTTGTGGATGACGCAGCAGATCTTAAACATCACCCTCTGCCTAACTGGAAGCCAGTGCAGTTTGGCCAACAATGGTTTCGAGGGAGTACGGGGCGGGACATTCAGAACTAGTCGTGCAGCCGTGTTTTGCACAACCTGCAATCTAGAAAGAATGCCCTCGTTGGCAGCCAGCATTAATCCATTGCAGTAGTCCAGCCTGCTTAAAACTAGCGACTGGACCAGCGTTCTCCTGGTGGTATCTGGTAGCAGGGGGAATACTCT
Organism: Lissotriton helveticus; assembly: GCF_964261635.1. NCBI lineage: Eukaryota > Metazoa > Chordata > Amphibia > Caudata > Salamandridae > Lissotriton > Lissotriton helveticus. The sequence continues at coordinate 103,605,137 of NC_136067.1, forward strand.
CCTGAGAAGCCCGATGACATGGAAGCATGAGCCCACCACTTGATTAGTTTGTTGTGTGAGGGTAAGCTCATGATCCAGTTTAACTCCCAGGTCTTTTACCACGGTTTTGGGCACAGGGACCGGGCCAAGATCTTGAGGCCACCAGTCCGGGGTCCACAATCGTTTGGCCTCTCCGAAAAGCATAACCTCCGTTTTGGAGACGTTGCACTGCAAAAAATTAGCTGCCATCCAACGTGCCACCTCCTTCATCCCTCGGGCGAAGGAGTCCCGCACCTCAGGAGTCATCGTTTTAAAAGGGAAGAGGAGTTGGGTGTCATCCGCGTATGATACTGGAATGAACCCGTGGGATCTCATGATGTTAGCTAGGGGGGCCACGTAGATGTTGAATAACGTAGGGCTCAAACAAGAGCCCTGTGGCACCCCCTTTGAGATCACCACCTCCTCTGATTGGTATGACCCCAAGATGACTCTCTGGGTGCGTTCGCTGAAAAAGCTCCTGAGCCAGGCCAGGGCCTTGCCTTCCAGACCGATGTCAACTAGTCTGGAGGTCATGATGTCGTGTGACACAGTGTCAAACGCTGCTGACAAATCCAGGAGCACCAGAACAACGGAATAACCCCTGTCCTGTAGCCTCTGGAGATTGTCAGCAACGGACAACAAGGCAGTCTCCGTACTGTGCCTGGGCCTGAAGCCCGACTGGGAGGGGTCCAGTACTCCTGCGTGTTCAATAAATTTTGACAAATGCTGATTCACATGCCTCTCAGCAAGCTTCCCTATAAAAGGGAGGAGAGAGATCGGTCTCAGATTTGTCAACTCAGACCAAGGGATCGAGTTGTTCTTGCGCAGAGGTCTCACAAGTGCCTGTTTCCACTCTAACGGTACTTCCCCAGTAAGCAAAGACAAGTTGACTATATGCCGCATTCCAGCCCCCAAGTCCTCCAGCAAAAGTGGTATGATACGTGCTGGGATGATGTCAGACTGGCACCCACTCTTTGTTTGCATGACAAGGGCAGTCAACTCTTCCATAGAAATGGATGGGAAAGCGATAAGCGTCTTAGCCTCATTGTCTGAAGTCGTGGTATATAACGGGGATTGGCAGTCAGTTGTCACTGGATTATTAGAGAGGGAGTTTGACGTTAGGATTTTATTGTAAATGGCGTCAATTTTCCTTACGAAAAACTGTGAGATGTTGTCACAGAGTTCTTGGGATTCAATCCCATCAGTGTCACAGGCAGTGGGCTTGGTGAACGTCTGCAAAATTGTATACAGGGTTTTTGCATTAGAGCCAGCAGCTGATAGTTGAGCTGCTATGTGTTGTTTCCTGGCAGCTCGGATAGCCTTATGATAGTTTTTAGACGACTTCCTAAAGTTCTCCTTATCATCTGCCTTATGTGTGACTCTCCATTTTTTCTCCAACTTTCTCATGTTCTTTTTTTGCTGCCTGAGATCTCCAGTAAACCAGACTTCACAAAATGGAACCAGCTCCACAAAATGGATGCTGCCACCGAGACACAAGTCTGCCCTCCTGCTGCTGGGAGTCCTTCCAGCAACGGAGGCCTGGACAAAGGGTTTCCTGTCAGGGGCGGTGCTAGCACCATCCCAGACAGGATTTTGTGTATCCCAGGTAGGCAGGGCTGAAAGGAAGGTGACTGCAAGTGGCACCCCGGTGCTCACTGTGCATATGCTGGCTCAAACCAGTTCCTGGGGCACACCAGCCCCTGAGCTGGGGAGAGACCGGACAAAGGAGAGGGGTGTAACCACCCCCCTCCTGGTCCCACCCCTAGGGCAGGACCTAGTCGCGTGCCAGCCCATTTTCTTAGGATAAAGGTAGGAGCAGGCCCCCTTCCCAAATTAGATCATTCTGAATCTTGAAACTACTTTCCATGAAAGGAACTCTTGACTCTTCTGAAGACTCTCCCTTGTGGCTAAGGAGTAGCCACCCTGCACCAGCAGGCACCATCGAAGCTCTTGCGGTTTGCTGTAAGTCCATCCTCCGGATCAAGACTGCCCAGCTCGACGAGACCCGGATTCCCTGCCATCTCTGACCTCTACCTACATCATCCAGCACAACTGAGATTCGTGGGTGCGACGAGACCCGTGGGACCGGCCATCTTCAAGACCTGCATGACGCTTCTCCAGCACGACCCCCGAGAGACCCTCGAGTAAGTGCACTGGGGTTTGAGAAGCCCTAACCCTAAGCAGCTCCAGCACCGAAGTCCAGCCTCCCAGCTTCCACGAGATCTGCGTGGGGCCCTTCTGCTTTTTTGCTGCTTGCCACGTTGTCCGGTCACTTGCCCGTTGGCTAGTGACCCTCTTGACGACGTACTACGACGATTTCACCACTGGTCTGGTTGCTCCAGACTGGCCCTTGCTCCCTTCCAAGAGAGGAGCACCCCGGACCCTCCTGGTCCAATCCAGACGCCATCTTGACTCCACCGCGTGGGCTTGCCTTTGCCAAGGGTTGTTGCTCAAATCCTGAGTCCAGTATCGTCGACAACCGACAGCCTCGTGGGACAGCTCGCACCTCCAGCCTGGACGCCAACAACGCCTCCTAGCCCGTGTGACTGCAGAGTCCAGCGTCGCCCACTCACCTGGTCGAAGTGACTTCATCCGGTGCCATCCTGGTACCCACATAATCACTGGCTAGTGATTAAGAACTGAGTCTCCTCTGCTTTCAGGTCGTCTCCTTCACTGATCCAGCCTTGGACACACCGAACATCTTCACTGGTCGCCTGCCAGCAACTTCTTCTTTCAGGCTCCATAGACTTCAACGAGGATTCCCGACGTCTTTTGAACCCTATGCAGCCGCGGCCCCTGGGCTAGGTAACTTGAGTATTTCGGTACTCCAGCACAGGTTCACTCTCCAAGTGTCCAGATCCTTTGTCGTTTTCAGTCTATCTAGTCGGATTCGTCCGGAAACAGTAACTTTAGAAACGCTAGCATCCATAGACTTCTTCCCGCATCCCGCGTGAGAGTGCACACTCTGCACCCGATCTCCCTAGACCTCCTGCTCGTAATCTTAAGGTTCAGTAGTGTAGTCCTAGCGATCCTGAAGCCTCTGGATCTTGTTACTTACCTGTTAGCGTTTCGCATTCCACTTTTTGTGTATATGGTTTTTCGTGCCCCTGGGGCATTTGTGTAAATTGTGCAACTTAAGGTGTTTTCGTAAGAGTTTTGTATTGTGCTTAGCTCCCTGACTCATAAAGAGTTCAGGGTAGACTTGTTATAAATAAATATCCTTTATTTTCATAACAACTTGTGTGGTGTCCTTTCACTTGGTGTTCAAGGGGTATATGTGATGGTAAAACAGCTGGCTTAACACACCCTCTAGAGTTTAGCCTGAAGACTGCTCGTGTCCATGCTACTAGGATAGCTGGTCTGAAAGGTTGACTTACAACCAATCATCAATAAGGGTTGTTTGGTATGATACACAGTGATCACTAGAATAGTGAGCACTATATATCAGGCCAACTTCTCACAGCCCCCCCCCCCAAAGATGGGCTCAAGGACGCTGCAAAACAAGGAGGTAGGGACGGGGGCAAGGACGGGCCCCCAGCCAGCAAGGATAATAGTAAAACGGCTGTTGGAAAACCCAGGTCGGATCATACTCCGGATTCCGGAGCTAGGAAAAAAACTCAGACGGTTCCTGATATGTTTTCAGCTAAATCGGTGAACCGTAATACCCAAGCACAGGCTAAGGGTACAACAGAGCGCACACCTATCCTATTGAGGAGCAAGAAGACAATAACCAATGTGCCTGCTTCTACGCTTAAAGGGGCTGGGGGGGAGGGGTAGAAGGCATTAATGAAACAGGGGGAACTGATTCTGGACCTGACTTAATGTTTGTATCTAACGCACAGGTACATCACCCCAGCACAGGCCCCCTTACTGAGATCGACCAATCCGTGCTGTCCTTACCTTCTGCAGCAATTGGGGTAGCTGTTTCTCTCGGGCTGGACAAAAATAGCGCTGGGACGGCCACTTTCTCCCCTCATCTCACGAATCCGATAGGAAAAAATGCTGCTCCTACCTCAGTCTCTCTAGATCTTGAGTCGAATTCTCTAGTAGAGGAACCTGATGAAGGACGGCCACTACCTGGCACCCCGGATGGCGACAATTTTTTCTCCATGGCCGAGGAATCTGACTCAGCTGCCGGTAGCGAGTTGGACCAAGAATCTTCGGAGGCAGATGGTGTAGGCTCAGTTGAAACTAGTGACACGGACAGCGCACCTAACACCGCTGAGACACTTAGACAAGCGCGTGCCCACCCCAGGCGGGGGAGCGGGCGGCAAAAAGGTACCCGTGCACTGTCAGATCTGGACCAACACCTACAATGGGACTACTCCAATATTAATCTGGGTCAAGGTGGAATAGAGGATGGTGGTACGCCTCTAGAGGGCCCCCAGGCATCTGGGTCTAAAGATAGTGTGGGACCCTCAATGACCCTTATCTATTCTACACTGAAAGCTATGCAACTGGAGGCTCGCCAAGAACACAAAAGAGCCCAATTAGCAACAAAAAAAATCCAGGGGGCGATTAGAAAGAACACCAAAGTATGTATGGAAGCTATGGCCCATAAAACTGTGTTGGAGGAGCGGGTTGAGAGCCTGGAAACTGGTTTTGAGATAGCCGAACAGAAGACGTCTGCAAATGAAGCAAGAATGCAAGATGTGTTATGGAAACTAGAGGAGTCCGAGAATAGACAGCCCCGTAATAACTTGCGCCTCTTGGGTATTGAAGAGAATGCCGAGGGGGGGACATACGTAACTTTGTAATTAAACTCTTTAAAGCTGCTTTCCCTGAACTATCGTCCTGGAACTGGGAAGCTGAGATTCAGCGGGTGCATTGCTTTCCCCTTATGCTTAAAAAAAATGCCGGTCAGGACCAGAGGCCACGAGCTATCCTCATTTTCTTTGGAAATTTTCTTTTGCGACAGGCAGTTTTTGAAAAAGCCAGACTTCTGCCATACCACGGTAGAACGACGATGGCGTCTGAGGCAGATGATCCCTGCATTTCAGACTCTGGGCTGTGAGGTTTATTTGATGAACCCTGCCCGGCTGAAAGTGATATGTAAGGGTTGGACGAGGGTTTTTACGTCCGAAATACAAGCGGGGGACTATCTGAAAGAGCTGTCTGGTGAATAGGCCAGGGGCTTTCTTCTCTCTCTACGGCAGGATAGATTGTTTTTGTGTAGATCAGACTCCGTGGAAGTTATGAATATGGGTTTCTTTTTTCTATCTCCATGAATTCTCTTTATTTCCATTCTATTTTCACTCTAGTGATGCAGTTTATGTATGTTCTCTGGATCGGTAGCCCTTTTGGGCACATGCATCAAAGGAAATTGCATTCCCAAATGGTGCGAATCGCAAAATTCGGCCGTTTGCGAATGCAATTTCCATTTTTGGGATGCATTAACTTTTTTTATTTTTCGCAATTTAAGAAATCGCAAAATTGCGATTTTTCAAATTGCGATTGCATTTAAGGAATCTCAAATTGAGATTCCTTAAATGCAATGCATCAAACTCTAAAAATTTGCAAATTCGCAAATAAGGGGAGCAAATTACCATGAAGTTGACCTTTATGGTAATTTCCAAAAACTTTGAAAAATGCACTAAAGTGCATTTTTCAAAGTTCCATTTTACACACACACATGCCCTTGGGGCATGTGAGTGTGCAAAATGTACTTCTAAGCAGATTTCAGGGGTGCAACAGGGTGTCCTGTGGACACCCCTGCACCCTTGAAATTGCATTCTTAATTTGCGAATTTCTAATGGTGAATTGCAAATTAAGAATGTCTTTCCATTCATTCCTATGGGCCACTAGGCCCATAGGAATGGATGGGGAAGTATTCCTTAATTGCGATTCTCAATTAGAGAATCGCAATTAAGGAATTTTAAGAAATCGCTAATTTTATAGCGATTTCTTGATGCATTGCAGTTTGCAATTCCTTAATTGCGATTCCTTATTTTTCGCAATTAAGGAATCGCAAAATGCAATATTGATGCATTAGGCTGTTAGTACATAGTTGGAGCCCAGGGGGAGAGGAAACTTTCTCTTGAAGGCTTAAAGTGGACTTGGTCAGGACATAATGTGATTTTTTTTCTTATGTTTTTCACTCTGGACGGGGGCCAACGGGGGCGCACAACGCGGGAGTCATCACAAGGGTCTGGCGACCTTTTTTGCCAAAGTGGTGGGGCGGGGGGATCGGGGTGGGCGGATCCTGTTTGAGGGTAGCAAGATAATGGCATGGGCAAAAGAGCTATTAGAATTTATGTGTTTCTTTTCGAGGTTTTTTTTCCGGACTTATTGTAGGCATCAAACTGATAAGCGATGGGGGGTTTGCGGATAGCCACAATTAATATATGTGGTTTGAATGATCCGGCAAAACGGAGTAGGATCAAAGAGGATATCTGATTTCTCAGGGCCGATATAATTTGTCTTCAGGAGACTCATATTCAAGTTAGCCAAATCCAACTTTTGAAACTAGAGGGGTATCAGTTGGTGATTTCTACAAAACAGGAAACTAAGACAAGGGGGGTTGCCATCTTTGCACGTAGGGGGGTGGCTCATTTTCCACGTTCGATTTCTGATAGATATGGTAGATGGGCCATAACTCAATGTGTTATGGGCAGTAATGTTTTTACCCTTTGTTCTATCTATGGCCGGTATTGGATGCAACTGAGATTTATGATTGGCTAAATATTGAGTTGGTGGGGTGGCCACTCCCATTGATCATCTGTGGCGACTTTAACATCAATCTGGGTTGGGCTGTCCAGAATCCACCCGTAGCTGGCTACAAGGGTCGCAAACCAAAGGTTTTCAGCTCCTTGCACTATATGAGGGAGCTTCATGGTCTAACTGATGTCTGGGCTGCAAAAAGAAGTGGGGAAGATGGGTCTACATATTATTTGGCCCCGCATCAATCGTATTCTAGGCTAGATTATTTTTTTGTTTCACAAAATTTGGTGGCAGGGTGTGATATCCAGAAATTTCCCAAAGTCATGTCCGATCATAGTCCGCTGGTCCTGGAATTGTCACTAAAGTGTGTCCATAACAGATAAAGCTGGACTTTTAATCAAACATTATTGACTGATAAACAATATGTGGATCGGATGGTGGTATGGATCACTAGGTTTTTTCTCGAAAATCAGGGGAGCACTCGCCTCCAAACTGTGTGGGACGCACTTAAAGCCGGAGTTAGGGGTGAGACCACACAGTTTGGCTGGCAGGCGCAAAGGCAGGAAAAGGATAAAATCAAGAGGCTATATGCCGCACTGAGCAGAGCTGAATCAAACTTGGGCCAGGTCATACTGGATAAGGGTAACACCAAGGCCGCTCAAACTCGGATTGCAATCGCTAGAGCTGCTATAGTGGAAATTTCTACCAGTATGGCAGCCGCCAGGTATGTAGCCTGGCGTACTCAAATGTATGAGAGCAATGAGAAAACGGGACATACCCTCGCTTTACGCATAAGGGAAAAGGATGCTCAGACTCAAATTCTGGGGATCATTGATCCAGATATTGGACTGGTAAAAGATTCTGATGCAATTCTTTTAGCCTTTGAGAAGTTCTATCAGAGATTATATTTGGAAAATAGGAGGCATAATTTAACCCTGCAGCAGGAGATAGCGGGATTTTTAGAGTAAATCTCAATAGAATCTCTGCCCCCCTTAGATATCGCCATGCTTGAAGCTCCCATTACTTTAGCTGAGATTGTCAAAGCTCTTGAGTCGATCCCTTCTGGGAAAGCGGTGGGTCTTGATTTTTAGCCTGGAGAGTTCTTTAAGAAATTTGCAATACAGCTTGCTCCAATTCTTTTTGAACTCTTTAGCCTGATTCAGGCGGGTGAATCACCACCTGACTCTTGGAGATATGCCAAAATTGCGTTGTTTTTTTTAAAGAAAGGGAAGTCACCAACAGATTTAGGGGCATACCATCCTATTACTTTAATCAACAATAATGTTAAAATCTACTCCAAGATCTTTGCAAATAGATTAGCCTCTGTTATAAAAAAAATTGCTTCACACAATCAACACGGCTTTGTTCCCGGCCGGGAGACCCTATGGCATTAATTTTATTGGATGCTGAAAAAGCTTTTGATAGGGTCTTCTGGCCTTTTTTATGGGCAGTCATGAAACACTACGGAATTGGAGAGGGGTACATTAGGGCTATCAAAGGCATGTACATAGAGCCTGTAGCTAAAATAGCTGTAAAGGGCTGCTATTCTGGAGAGATTAGGATTGAGCGGGGCACCAGACAAGGCTGTCCCTGCTCTCCCTTGCTATTCGCAATCTATATTGATCCCCTCATTAGATTGATACAAGCAAATCAGGCAATTCCATCCGTTTTGGCTATAGGAGGGGAGGTAAAAATCTTAGGGTATGTGGATGATTTAGCAGTGGTTACTCCAACACCACAGGATACCTTGGTGGCACTCGGAGCTATTACAGCTAGATTTGGGGAAATTTCTGGATATCATATGAATGAAGGGAAGACACAAATAGTCATAAATCGGAAGGTGGATATGGTTGATTCACGGATAGTTCCCCATGCAAGGTATCTTGGGGTTGAGATCAGCTCCCATCCGGCTATAATCGTTGATATAAATCTTGGGCCCCTATTAGGGAAAATGAAAACTGATTCTAAGAGAATGAACAATCTACACCAATGGAGCTTTCTGAGGTGGAAGGTGATATCTGCTTTGGGAGGTCGAGGATGAGTCTGGCTGCTGAGTTCTGTATGGTCTACATTCATTTCAGGAGTCGCAAGGTGATTCCTACGTAGTGTCCAATTGGCTGGTGGCCAGGGCTTGAGTGACTGTACATCTGGTGCTGACGGGGAGTCGTTTGAAGATCTTATGGAGTTGTTTGGTGATCTTAGGGGGCATGCGAAGAGTGAGGAAGTAAGCAGAGGAGACTGCATTGATCCGGCTTTTCATGATGAGTTTGCTGTCCAGGATGATGCCAAGTTTGCGGGAATAGTCTGTGGGAGTTGGTGAGTGTCCTAGTTCAGAAAGCCGCCAGGAGTTGTCCCTTGGAGAGGTGTTATTCCTGAAGATCAGTACTTCCGTTTTGTCCAAGTTGAGTTTTAGGCAGTTGTTTTTCATCCAATCGGCGATGCTCGTCATGCACCGGCGGAGGATGGCAATGATGGCGGAGAGCTAGGGGATGAGCTGGGTGTCCTCAGCGTAGGATATGATGTTGAGTCCATGGGTTCTGACGATGTTGGCCTGGGGGGGGTCATGTAGGTGTTGAACAGTGTAGGACTGAGGGTCGAGCCTTGAGGGATGCCACAGATAATATTCTTAGGTTTCGAGGTGAAAAGGTTGTGAAGCCTCTTGATAAAGGTTTGAGGGTATATAGTGACGAGTGCTGCTGAGAGGTCGAGGAGGATCAGGACTGTCGTATTTCCCTAGGCAAGGTGGGTTCTGATGTTGTTGATGGCAGTGATAAAAGCTAAAAGTGTATATAGTTCAGAAATGGATTGTTTTAAATAATTGAGAGACATCGCTGCTGTATTTCTGAACTGTGAGCAGCACGAATCATGAACTGCGAATCGGTTCAAGGACTGCTGATACCAGAATGCATTGCGCTTTATCAGGAGGCCCACTGGGGTAATAAATTCAGGTGTGATCAATCAGCAGTCTGGCTTCATTTTTAGCGATGTCCCTGCCTGTGAACAAGGACTGTGAAAGTCGGAAACGCGTCAGGCATCAGTGATTGAAAACCTGAGTTTGCGTTTTGTGTTGCAGCCTGATGTGAGCTGTTGGACGAGTGCTTCCTATTGCATGGGCATCTATGGAACTTTGATTTGTATGCGGCAGTCCAGCCGCAAGGAAGCACCTCCGCTCTGTCATAAGCGGGCCGGGGGCCTTGTGAGTATGAGGCTCGGTCCGGACCAGCAGCATGGCGTAAGATGTTTTTGCACGCAAGCTACGACTCAGAGTTAGCCCATTAATGGCTATATTGTTTTAAATAATTGAGAGACATCGCTGCTGTATTTCTGAACTGTGAGCAGCACGAATCATGAACTGCGAAACGGTTCAAGGACTGCTGATACCAGAATGCATTGCGCTTTATCAGGAGGCCCACTGGGGTAATAAATTCAGGTGTGATCAATCAGCAGTCTGGCTTCATTTTTAGCGATGTCCCTGCCTGTGAACAAGGACTGTGAAAGTCGGAAACGCGTCAGGCATCAGTGATTGAAAACCTGAGCTTGCGTTTTGTGTTGCAGCCTGATGTGAGCTGTTGGACGAGTGCTTCCTATTGCATGGGCATCTGTGGAACTTTGATTTGTATGCGGCAGTCCAGCCGCAAGGAAGCACCTCCGCTCTGTCGTAAGCGGGCCGGGGGCCTTGTGAGTACAAGGCTCGGTCCGGACCAGCAGCATGGCGTAAGATGTTTTTGCACGCAAGCTACGACTCAGAGTTAGCCCATTAATGGCTGGATTGTTTTAAATAATTGAGAGACATCGCTGCTGTATTTCTGAACTGTGAGCAGCACGAATCATGAACTGCGAAACGGTTCAAGGACTGCTGATACCAGAATGCATTGTGCTTTATCAGGAGACCCACTGGGGTAATAAATTCAGGTGTGATCAATCAGCAGTCTGGCTTCATTTTTAGCGATGTCCCTGCCTGTGAACAAGGACTGGTAAAGTCAGAAACGCGTCAGGCATCAGTGATTGAAAACCTGAGTTTGCGTTTTGTGTTGCAGCCTGATGTGAGCTGTTGGACGAGTGCTTCCTATTGCATGGGCATCTGTGGAACTTTGATTTGTATGCGGCAGTCCAGCCGCAAGGAAGCACCTCCGCTCTTTCATAAGCGGGCCGGGGGCCTTGTGAGTACGAGGCTCGGTCCGGACCAGCAGCATGGCGGAAGATGTTTTTGCACGCAAGCTACGACTCAGAGTTAGCCCATTAATTGCTGGATTGTTTTAAATAATTGAGAGACATCGCTGCTGTATTTCTGAACTGTGAGCAGCACGAATCATGAACTGCGAAACGGTTCAAGGACTGCTGATACCAGAATGCATTGCGCTTTATCAGGAGGCCCCCTGGGGTAATAAATTCAGATGTGATCAATCAGCAGTCTGGCTTCATTTTTAGCGATGTCCCTGCCTGTGAACAAGGACTGTGAAAGTCGGAAACGCGTCAGGCATCAGTGATTGAAAACCTGAGCTTGCGTTTTGTGTTGCAGCCTGATGTCAGCTGTTGGACGAGTGCTTCCTATTGCATGGGCATCTGTGGAAGTTTGATTTGTATGCGGCAGTCCAGCCGCAAGGAAGCACCTCCGCTCTGTCGTAAGCGGGCCGGAGGCCTTGTGAGTACGAGGCTCGGTCCGGACCAGCAGCATGGCGTAAGATGTTTTTGCACGCAAGCTACGACTCAGAGTTAGCCCATTAATGGCTGGATTGTTTTAAATAATTGAGAGACATCGCTGCTGTATTTCTGAACTGTGAGCAGCACGAATCATGAACTGCGAAACGGTTCAAGGACTGCTGATACCAGAATGCATTGTGCTTTATCAGGAGGCCCACTGGGGTAATAAATTCAGGTGTGATCAATCAGCAGTCTGGCTTCATTTTTAGCGATGTCCCTGCCTTTGAACAAGGACTGTGAAAGTCGGAAACGCGTCAGGCATCAGTGATTGAAAACCTGAGTTTGCGTTTTGTGTTGCAGCCTGATGTGAGCTGTTGGACGAGTGCTTCCTATTGCATGGGCATCTGTGGAACTTTGATTTGTATGCGGCAGTCCAGCCGCAAGGAAGCACCTCCGCTCTGTCATAAGCGGGCCGGGGGCCTTGTGAGTACGTGGCTCGGTCCGGACCAGCAGCATGGCGGAAGATGTTTTTGCACGCAAGCTACGACTCAGAGTTAGCCCATTAATGGCTGGATTGTTTTAAATAATTGAGAGACATCGGTGCTGTATTTCTGAACTGTGAGCAGCACGAATCATGAACTGCGAAACGGTTCAAGGACTGCTGATACCAGAATGCATTGCGCTTTATCAGGAGGCCCACTGGGGTAATAAATTCAGGTGTGATCAATCAACAGTCTGGCTTCATTTTTAGCGATGTCCCTGCCTGTGAACAAGGACTGTGAAAGTCGGAAACGCGTCAGGCATCAGTGATTGAAAACCTGAGTTTGCGTTTTGTGTGGCAGCCTGATGTGAGCTGTTGGACGAGTGCTTCCTATTGCATGGGCATCTGTGGAACTTTGATAGTTCAGAAATAACAGGTTTTCATCTCCCAATGAGTGAACACTTGTTTACTGAAATGTTGAATTCACATACCAGCTGTAACAATTCTGTTGTTCTTAATAACTGAGGTGTGTCATTTACCAAACAAAGCATATCATAAGGCATTTTCCACAAATGAGAAATACTACAGTTTGCTAAAGTTGAATATAACTTATTCTTACTTTTGAGCAACCCTCGAATCTCCATGGGTTAATCAGCAAGAAAATCATCCTGCGTATTGGCCACAAAATGTTGGGTTACTCACATGGAAGCAATTGAAACCTATACTAAAGTCAGAGAATACATTGCATCCGATTGTCTTGATTCTGACTTAGAATGTAACCTAAATGGCTGGAACAGAACTATTTTCATTAAGATGCCTTCTAGAACCACAACATGTCTTCAGAGCTTGCAAAGCAGACTGCAAACCAACACCACCCTTAATGGTTCTTGTGCCTTCTGATGTGATTCTTAAGTATCCGTCACAATTTTAAACACTGATGACGTGAGTTAAAACTTTGAATACGCTCGTTAATTAATCATGCAAGGATCATTAGAACATTGGAATGTTGGTAGTTCCATTGAAAACAATGGAGTAGCTCTGGGCTTATAATGGCTGGTATAAGCCCGGAGCATCAACATTCCAATGTTTCTTTGTTCACAGCTCTGGCTGTGAACAAAGGCTTCAGGGAGCCTGAGGGGATTTCAATTCCCTCGCGCTCCCTGAAGGCTTTGTTTTATTTGTTTAGCCTTATAGCTCTTCGTAGCTCGGCTATACAGGCTATTAAAGTCCCTCTCCCTTGTTAAAGGCCCGAGCCGAAACGCTGGAGAGGGCCTTTAATAGCCGGTATAGCCTACTACGGCGGGCTATACGGCTATGTTATCTTAAATTTTAAAAGGACTATTGACACTTCTATATCACATTCTCATATTCGTTTGTTTCTTTTGTATAATGTCTTTTGGGTAAATGCCTTAGTTATATGTGTGTTCAAGTCTCACTTAGACGTAATCAAATTATGTGGATCTATTTTAAACAAAGATTGGTAATGCCAATAGGTCTAGCTAATAATTAAAGTGCCTCTTGAGGCACTTTAATTATTACGTCGCTCCCCCTCCGCACAGCACCGCCTGTACCCATTCCCTCCCTCGCTGCCCCCGTGTCTCTCTGCCCGGTTTTTCCTTCTGCTCCCCTCGCGGCCCCGTGTCTCTCTGCCCGTTTTGCCTTCTTTTGCTTAGCTGCCCCTACATTTCTGTGACCTTTCGGCCCTTTCTTGGGACCTTTCTGCCTCTGTGCCACTCGTTTCCCCCCATTTTTTGTGACCTTTCTACCCTTTCTTGGGACCTTTCTGCCTCCTGTGCCACTCGTTCCCCCCGTCTTTTGTGACCTTTCTGCCCTTTCTTGTGAACTTTCTGCCTCTGTGCCACTCGTTTCCCCCCGTTTTTTGTGACCTTTCTGCCCTTTCTTGTGACCTTTCTGCCTCTGTGCCACTCGTTTCCCTCCAGTTTTTTGTGACCTTTTCTGCCCTTCTTGTGACCATTGTGCCTCTGTGCTAACTCGTTTTCCTCCTTTTTTTGTGACCTTTCTGCCCTTTTTTGTGAAATTTGACCCTGCTCGCAGGCAGGTCGCCCCCACGCCGCTGCTCGTCACCTGACTGCCTGGTTCCTGCCTCCCTGCTGCCTCCTTGTATCCTGGGTTTTGCCCTCCCCTGTGCGCCAGTTCCCCCTGCCCCCCCCCCGCCGCTCCCGAACCGGCCCTTTCTCGCCGCTGCTTCCCTGCGGCCCCGCCCCCCCTGCACACCCATTCGCCTCCCAGCTGCTCCTCCCTCCCAAGCCACCTCATATGCAGGCCGAGAAGTGGCCGCGCAGTGGGCGCACCGCTGGCGCGCCTAAGGCAAGCTCGTCTGCACCTGTCCACGCCTGGACCGCACCCAGCGCCAGAACCCCTGGACCCCGTGAACGCCACAACATCAGAATCCACTATGATGCCAGGACCCTCCATGCACTCAATGCCAGCCGAAACCACACCTACTTCCAGGCCGCCCTGAAACGGACCCTTCTCCTGCCACACCTGCAGCTTCACCTGCGACAGAACCACCAAACCTCCAAGGACTGGACCCAACCACCTCCGCTGCATACTCCTCAACACCCGCTCCGCACGCAAACACGCCGTGGAGCTCTGGGATCTGCTCGACACCTCCGGCCCAGACGTGGCCTTCCTGACTGAGACCTAATGGAACGACTCCTCGTTGCCCGGCATCGCCATAGCCATCCCAGACGGCTACAAGATCACCCGCAGGAATCGCGCCAACGGAATCAGAGGAGGAATAACCATTGTCCACAAGTCCACCTTCAAGGTCGCCACCCATGAAGACGACACCCTCAACACCGCCGAACACCTGCACTTCCGGATCCACACTGACCCCAATACCACCCTCAGAGGAACACTCATCTACAGCCCCCCCGGACCCTGGCTCAGTTTATCGACTCCATCGCCGACCTCGCCAGCACCCACGCACTCGCCTCCAAGGACTACATCCTCCTCCGGGACCTGAACTTCCACCTCGAGAACAACAACGACGCAAACTCCGCCACCCTGATCGACAACCTCGCCAAACTCGGCCTCAGACAACTCCTCACCGCACCCACCCACGCCGCCGGCCACACGCTGGATCCAGTCTTCTCCACAGGCTCCCACATCGCCTTTGACCACACCACCGAACTCCAGAGGACCAACCACCGCTGCATCCATTTCACCTTCAAGAAACCAACCACGCACCTCTGCACCCAACAACTGCCTTGCCGCTGCTGGAGCAAAGTCACCGAAGACCAGCCGATCACCTCCCTCACCAAGAACGCACCCACCGACCCCACCAACCCAGACGCCACAGCCCGAAACCGCAGACTGCGCCAACACCCTCGCCCCGCTCAAGAAACCCTCCAACAGCCACGCCAACAGAGCTACCTGGTTCACCGTCGAGCTCCAGACCTCTAAACGCGCATGCTGGAAACTGGAGAAGACATGGCTCCACGAACGCACACCGGACAACCACGCAGCCCACAAGGACGCCACCCACAGACACCACTACCTCATCAGATTAGCCAAGAGATGCTCGTTCAAAGACCGCTTGGATAACAACGCACACGACAGCAAAGAGCTCTTCAGCATCGTAATGGAACTCTCCAACCCCAGCGCCAATGACATCCCGCCCTCAAAAGAACTGTGCGACTCACTAGCCATCTTCTTCCACCGCAAGATCGCTGACATCCACGACAGCTTCAACACCACGACCGCCCCGACTACGCCAGACTCCACATCCCCTGTGAACACCACCAGCGCCAACCGCCTGACCGCCTGGTCCAACATCAACGACGACGAGACACGCAAGGCCATGAATTCAATCCACTCAGGATCTCCATCTGACCCGTGCCCACACCACGGATTTAACAAAGCAGACGCAGCCATTGCACCCCAACTACGGAAGGTCATCAACATCTCCTTCGAAACAGTGACATTCCCGGAAAGTTGGAAGCACACCAAAATCAACGCCCTCCTCAAGAAGCCCAAAGCGGACCCCAAGGACCTCAAGAACTTCCGGCCCATCTCCCTGCTCCCGTTCCCGGCAAAGGTCATTGAGAAAATCGTCAACATGCAACTGGCTCGCCACCTGGAAGACAACATCTTGGACCAGTCCCAGTCCGGATTCAGATGAAACCACAGCACCGAGACAGCCCTCATCGCCGCCACAGACGACATCAGGCGCCAACTAGACAATGGCGAAACATCAGCCCTCATCCTCCTGGACCTGTCAGCCGCCTTTGACACGGTCTGCCATCGCACTCTAAAGCACGCCTCGTAGAAGCTGGAATCCAAGAGAAGGCTCTTGACTGGACCACGTCCTTCCTCTCCGGCAGAACCCAGAGCGTCCGCCTCCCACCCTTCCGATCCGAAGCCACCAACATCATCTGCGGCATCCCCCAGGGCTCATCCCTCGCTGTTCAATGTCCTCGCACAAGTGGCCCGCCATCACGACCTCAACATCATCTCCTACGCTAATGACATCCAGCTCATCCTCTCCCTCACCAAGGACCCACACACCGCCAAAACCAACCTCCACAAGGGAATGAAGGCCGTCGCCGACTGGATGAGGAGCAGCAGTCTGAAGCTGAACTCGGACAAGACGGAGGTCCTCATCCTCGGACCCACCCCCTCAGCCTGGGACGACTCCTGGTGGCCGACCACACTGGGAACAGCACCAACACCCACCGACCATGCACGCAATCTAGGATTCATCCTCGACTCCTCCCTCTTCATGTCTAAGCCGGTCAACCCCGTCTCCTCTTCCTGCTACAACACCCTCCGCATGCTCCGCAGGATCTACAAGTGGATCCCGACCGAAACAAGAAGAACGGTGACACAGGCCCTCGTCAGCAGCAGACTGGACTATGGCAACGCACTCTACGCAGGAATCCCAGCCAAACACCTACGACAACTACAGCGCATCCAAAACGCCTCCGTCCGACTGATCGTCAACGTCCCCCACCGCAGCCACATCACCCCCCACCTGAGAGACCTACATTGGCTCCCCGTCAACAAGAGTATCACCTTCAAGCTCCTCACCCACGCACACAAAGCACTCCACAACGCTGGACGAGCCTACCTGAACAGCAGACTCGGCTTCCACACCCCCACCCGCCAGCTCCGCTCCGCCAGCCTCGCCCTCGCATCCAACTAACGACCTCCAGCGGCAGATCCTACTCCTACCTCGCCGCCAAGACCTGCAACACCCTCCCTACCCACATACGGCAGACCCAAGACCTACTCACCTTCAGAAAACTCCTCAAGACCTTGCTCTTCGAGCAGTAGCAGCAACCCTCCCCCCCCCCCCCCCCCCCCCGCGCTTGGGACCCTCACGGGTAAGTAGCATGCTTTACAAGCACTCTGACTGATTGATTGATTGGTGGGTTTAGGCACCCAATAAGCCTGCACAGATGCACTCTGTCACTCATCCTTGCACTCATGCACCCATTCATTCATCCACTCACTAATTCGCATGATAAATGAATCAATTTTAAAGTAGAAAAAAGAAAACCTACTCCTACCTAAATATGGTGGGCAAATGCTTGTCATAAAGATTAAGATTATACATAAGAGCAGTCAGGCACCCGCCTTCCAATGGAATTGTACAGATTGTAAATTGTTTTTAAAGTTCCAAATTGGCTGCTACTTGTAGAAGCAAAATGTGGCCATCTTGGTGCGGTAAAACAGTAATGCACAATACCATGCCAAAATGGCTGCTATCTTTGAATGATACAGTGCACAGTGTGTCATTTTTGTAGATATCCAGGATCACCACATAATGCTTCTAAATATGGCTGTGTCAAGAATTGGATGCAGAAAACTTCTCTTGAGTACCCTCAAGTGAATCCTCTCTGCTGACATGGTGCCATCCTGTACAGGAAGATATAGGCAAAAGGTGTCAAGTTTCTCTCTAAGAGGGTCCCAGTTAGGAGGAAAAGAACTGCGAGGAGTTAAAAAAAAACTACTTGGACAATTTTATAACTCTTGATTGGAAATGAAGATTGCACTGGTGTAATTAGCAAGGCACCAAAATCCTCCTGGCATCAGAACGGAGCAAAAATGAAGGCAAATCCAAACCATATTGTGGAAGAATGATGAAAACTTCTAGAAGCATAAATCAACGCCACAAAATAGAAGTGAAAATACTGTTTAATGAAATGAATGAGTTGCAATGTATCACTACGCATAGTAACCTACTTACTATATATATCTCAAAAAGGAATTTAGACCACAGGTCAAAGTCTCCACTACATCCTAGATTGGGAAGCTCACACATGCTCCTGGTGGTGTATTAGAACCTAGCTATCGTTTTCATCCAATAGACCTCTGTGGTTGCCTGAGAGGTACAGAGGTTAACAGTAAATGAAACTATTTCAAGTTTGTGTAGCCCATTTGACCACACAATAAGGACCAGGTGTCGGTATCTAAAGTTAAGTGAGTTTATTACATATTAATAATCAATCCAGTGAATAAGCAGAATGAGAATGTAATATGAATGTGGAGCATTCCAAGTATATTAATGCTCCAATACAGGTTATGGCTTGACAATAAAAAGCCAATAAAGACTGCAGTCAGAATAATCCAGATACAAAAGAATACAATTCGGTGTTCCTATGAGAAACTCCGCTCCTCCTTCCTAAACATGAATAGTTCTAAAATAGTTTAACCTAAATATTAAATCTATGTCCAGAAGGATCATCAAGAATGGTCAGCTGGAAATTTAGAAGTGCAGAAAAGTGTCGCCATAGTAAGGATTTTAGTATCAATCCCCTAAAAGGAGCAGGTTTTTAACATATAGGGCAAGAATAGGACAAGCAGAGTGGTCTATACCTCTCAAAGTCAAAAGGGATCTGCTCTAAACTCCAACAGTAGAAACAATGGTTAGGGGTTCTGCCCACATAACCCTCCCGTACCTGAGCAGGGAACGGATGAAAAAGTAGAACAAAAAGATACTAAAGGGATTAATCGAACTTTTTAATTGCATACAAGAAATAATTCATTATCTTGTTGCCTGCAATTTACTAATAGCATTTGTCTATACTAATTCATTTTAACATATATGGGAACAGCAAGAGTGGCTCAGATGGGAGGAGCCAAGATGGCGATCGGAACAGTCGCATAACCGCCTCGCTCCGTGATTTCTTCCTCCCCGCCACCTATCCTGTATTTCATCCTGTTCGGGGTGTTCCGAATTTGGTCACCAAGGAAAAGCCTTCACTTACCATCCTTGTCCGGGGCTCTGGCATGCAGTCATTTCGGCGTTCTGCCCTTGTTGCCTTGCTGGCCTTCCCGGCCCTGACGCCGGGGCCTCGAGTGCTGTGCTTGCCCGGAGATGTTCGGAGTACCGGCGGTCCGGAACCGGTGGAGAGACCCGATGCTGGGAGCCTGAGAGCCGCGGGCCGGAAGCCCTGGAGCGGACCCACCCCCGCGGGTGGGCCACCCCGTATGTCCGATTGCCTGCCGGCCCGACGAAGAGAAGCCGCGCTGTCCGGCACCCCTCAAGTGGGTAGCCCACTCCTGTTGCTTGTCCCGCCCGGGGTCCGGTGCTGGGCTCCCCCCGAGTGTTGTGGGGAGCACGCCCGTTCTTCTGGTGACTCTCCTTTCTCCGCCGAGCGCCATCCGCCGCGGATCGGTTGTGTGCCCTGGGGCCGCCGGTGCTCCTGGTGGACTTGGAGGCGCCCACGATGATGGCGGCGGGCGCTGTGCTTAAGATGGCGGATGGCCCCTCGGGGAGTCTTTCTCCTGGAGACAGGGAAGTTGCTGCATTTGTCTTCTCCAGCCCTCGTTTGATTCGGGCGGCCCCTACTCGGAGTGCTGTCTTGTCTGCCCTGGCTGCTCTGGGGATCGACCTGTCCTTGAAATGCCGAGACTTGGAGTCGCGGATCTCCGCCATGGCTGCTCCGCCATTTTGTGATGCGGTGTCGTCTTCCCGAATTGTGATGGTTGAAACTTCTCCGGCTGCTGTGCTGGGATCTCCGGCTGGGTGTTTGATTCTATGGGATCATGTGGACCCGGTGCCGATGCTGCAGTGTTTCCTACATCCTGATTTCTCTGCTTCGTGCTGGACAGCCCAGATATTGTGCTTGGCCACGTGGATCGTTGAGGTACTTTTGCATTCTGACTGCTGCCGAGTTCTCCTGGTTGCTTCTTGTTGGCCGGGACGGTGTTTTGCGGAGATCCCACTGGCCTTCCTGGACTGGTATGGACCCACTGTATCATTCTGCTTTTCGGCCGTGGCGGAGTCTGGAAGCTCGACTCTTCATAAAAGTGGACAGGGGTGATTGTGCCGGAGTACCTGTGGGACCCTTTTAAATGGCATCTCCAGGCCTCATTATTTTGGTTAGTTCTTGTTTTTCATCTTTGTGTGGGCTTTTTTCAATGTCCTTTTCGACCTCAATTGGTGATCCGTTATTGCGGGCGGGGTAGTATTCCATGTTTCGATCGCTGGCTCCTCTCCTCTCCTGTCCTTCTTTTTCCTCTCCTTCTCTCTCTTTCTTCTTTCTCTTTCTTTGTTATTATTCCCTTTCTCTTTCTTCTATATTTCGGGTGACTCTGGGCGACAGGCACGCTGTTTAGTGGGGTAGGCCGTAGCCATTACAGTGATGTAGGGTGGGGGGGGTGTTTGTTATTTTAGTTTGTTTTGTTCTATGGTCCCTTTTTCCTTTTTCAGGGGGTGGGCTATGTCCCTTTGTTTTCACTCCTTTGTTTCGTACGTGTCCGCACTTTCTCCTTTTCCGGGGCGGGAGGGCTGTACATGTGGCGTCCATGTTATTTGTTAGCTGACATTTGACCTTTATTTTTGAACTTTTGCTGGGCGTGGGATGTCTTTGGGCTTCGCCCTACTAGGGTTATTTGATTGCGTGGGGGGCTGTCTCCCTCCCGCCCCCCCCCTCTTTTTCTGTATATGTTGCGTGACGCCCGGTAGATATGGTTGCTGCCTCCTCTATAAAATGTAAAATGAAACCTTTCTTATCCTGGCGCTGACTGTTTAACGTCTTTATTTTACGTCTATCCTGTATTCATTCTATTGTACGCATTGATGTTGCCCCTTTTTTGACTCTCCTGCTTTTGCGGCCGGCCCCTGTGGTTGTAGGCCTGCGCTTGTACTTCTACGTGTCTTTCAATAAAGGTTTAAAAAAAAAAAAAAAAAAAAAGAGTGGCTCAGATAATAATAATACAAAACACACAGTCTATATACAACATTCCAACATATACACAATATACATATCACAAACATAAACTGTACAAATATTTCAATCTATCAAAAATAATATCAATGTATAAATCTATGTACCCTAAAGAAGGAAGAGATACACAACTTGTACTTGTATCCACTCCTAACTTCGAGTGAACTACATAAACAGTAGGTAGTCCCACACAGTGCACCTGAGAACTAACTTCTCTTACACAACCTGTGATTATTACGGTGCACTCAAATTTAGTTGAAATATAATGGGGACTCCTTTCAAGGACAAGACGCAGTCGCGGTCGCGTTTCAGCCAGATGATTTAGTCTTCATCAGGACTACTAAGGCTCAAAGCCAAGAGCGTGGAAGGTCTCACAGGGACCGCCCCCAACAAGGGAGGGGTCAGCACTCCATCTGCACAGGCAAATAAATCTCTCTAACTCATAAGAGGCACTCCACACATACATTAATTAGCGTGGTCAGGATCCATGTAGCAATTCGCATCAATGTATCTGCCTCCAATTAATGTGGATCCGGGAACGAGGGTCAAAGTCTCTACGCGCTCCTCATAAGCCTGACAGACGCCGTCCATAAACTCCAACAGTGCATACATTAATTAAAACACACAGATACATCCTCATCACCTGGACCTCAAACCACCCCTCCAGGGACCAATAGTGGTGAACTTCACTCTGCGATGGCAACATCTCCAGGTTTTCTCATCCCTCGAAACCTGGACACTCACAACAACCTTGAGTATCACCCAGGTCCTGATACACAATATATAGGCTGCACATCTCTGCCAAAACGTTCTCTCCCAGACCTCGCTATCACTAATGCATAATACTCCTTTCTCTAGCTAATGAAGTCTTGAAACCGCATCTGCAGAGGAGAGAACATGCAAGGCAAATAGAAAAATAAATTTAGAAATTCAGGCCTGGTTGAATTAGCTTTGGTAAACACTACAATGTGCACTTCGACTACATGATTATTTGTGCATGTATAACGTCAGAATAAATGCAGCAATATAAATGTTACTTAGGTAAATGAGTCATGGTTACATATGCAATGCACTTTAAAATAAATGCAGCATAACATTAATGTACACATGTTTATGAATCTCTAGTGTTCTGCAGTGAAAGCACTTCAGTAATACATTTAAATACTTCACTTCTCATTAATAAAGTTGGCATACAGAGTATATGGTGCTAAGTGAACTTATATATTGTGCTTTTGTGGCGTGTAGAGATGGAGCTAACATTTTGCTGCTCTGCTGCTGTGGACAGACCACCATCTTGAAAAAGTCTGCTTGTAAGGCTTGACCATGCCTCCTTCCAGAAACGTCTGGCATTCATTGAATGATTGAACAAACAGCCCAGTTTGACTTACTTCACATTGCTCTTCCTGTTCTGCACTGAACACAGCTCACGAAAATCCCATCTGGTGACTGCCAGTGCAGAAAGGGCTGCACAACTGAGATGAAGTGAGCACGACCATGAACTGAGTCCAGTATACATCAACATGTTGATGAGCATCATGTGGAACCCTGCTTCTCCCTCTGTGTGCAGTCGGTCCCTAGAATACTCCTAGTAATGTTATTATTACAGATCTCGATACAGATGTAACGGCAGTCATCTTGCAATAATAAAACAAAGATAGTCTATTGCAATACTGGTCAAAGTTGGCCACATGGGATGTGGTGCACTGAAGGAACGGCAGGCAGCACTGTTTGGAGAGCTGAGACATGCTCTAAACAAGCATTTACAATGCAATAGGTCTTGGATTAATTAAGTTTGAGCTATTGGCATTGCTAAATATTGCAACACCAACTGCAACAAAAGTCTATAAATTGTAGGCCCAAAAAATGTGTATTTATTTTTGGAGCAATGGTGGCATGCTGCGTGTGAGAAGTTGGCCTGATGTATGATGTCTCCAATTCTGGGGGCACCTTATATCAGTCCGAACAATCCCTTATGGTGGTGGTTGTAAGTCAACCTTAAAGACAAGCTATCCTAGAGGTAGCATGGACTAAGCAGCCTAAAGGCTTAACTCAAGAGGACATGTGAAGCCAGCTGTTTTACCATATGCAATCCTGTAATATCAAATGAAAGGACACCACACAAGTTATATATTATAAAAAATATGTATTTATTCTCAGAATAATCCCCACTACTCTTTATGAGCAATGAAGCACAAGCGTTTAAACAAAAGCACAGTATAACACATACAAGTTGCACAGTTATGGGTGAGGCCGGTGGCCACTCAAACCATATATCAAAAAAGTGGTATAAGTATCACTAATCGATCGGGGTAAGGCCTAGGGCCTTGGGAATCACTGGGACTACACTGGACTAACAGCAGTTAGGATGGGAGTAGCCCGCGGGATTCGGTGCAGTGCAGAAAGCACACACATGCACCAATGCAAAGTCAATGGTGCGTAAAAGTTATCGAGTTACAGTTTTAAGAGTCTTCCGACTGGACTAGAAGGACAAAACTTTAGACTTAGACACTAGAGGTGTAAACTACTACAGGAGCACCGGCGTTCAAGAGTTACCTCACCCACAGGAAGCGGGTGCACAGGTGCAAAGATGTGTCGGGTTTCGTCACGAAGATCTATGGTGCCTGGAGATGAAGATGCTGCAGGCGTCCAGAAGAGAAGTGTCCGGTGTGATCCAAGGGTGGATCGAAGATGTAGAG
This sequence comes from Lissotriton helveticus, assembly GCF_964261635.1. Classification (NCBI taxonomy): domain Eukaryota; kingdom Metazoa; phylum Chordata; class Amphibia; order Caudata; family Salamandridae; genus Lissotriton; species Lissotriton helveticus. The sequence goes on from NC_136067.1 coordinate 103,628,836, forward strand.
TACCTGAAAGCAGAGGGGACAGAGTCTGGGTCACTAGCCAGTGACCAGGAAGGAACCAGGAAGGAACCAGGCAATGTCGGGCGCAATCAAGCACTTGTTGTGAAGCTTGTCTCCGCTGCCACATGGTCTCTGGGGCACCGAGGATGTCCTGGAGTGAACCACAAACTGTCCCACAAAGGCTCTCGCTGTCGGCAGTGTCGGCTTCAAGATCGGAGTCAACAGGCCTTGGCAAATGCAACCCACGCAGGATTCAAAGATCGCTTCTTACTCGGACCAGCAAGGTCTGAGCGGGTGCTCCTTTTCAGGGGAGCGAGGGCCAGTCTGGAGCAACCAGACTAGCAGAGCAAATTCAAAGGTTCGTTGGTACTGGGGCCACTAGCTAACGGGCAAGCGACCGGACCGCTGCTCTGGGCTGGAGCTTCTCAAACTCCAATGCACAGCTTCGAGGGAGCCTTGGATGCTGCACGGTCAGCGCTTCGTAGTTCTTCCAAGATGGCCGCCCCCACGCTTCAGGTCGCCTCCACGGGTCTCAGCTCTGCAGGGACTGTGGATCGGGCTATTAGAAGGCAGGCACGCTGGGTCTTGTCGATCTCTGTTGCTCGAGTTCTGACGGGAACTGCAACAAAGCAAATGTCGAGGTGCTGGATGGTGCCTGTTTGCACAGGGTGGTCACTCCTTGTCCACAAGGGAGATTCTTCAGTCTTCCACGTCGAGTGGGATGTTGAAGGGTCCAGAGTTACGTTTCATAAGTTTCAGTCAGGATAATCTGATGTGCATCTGCACAGCTCCTACTTTTATTCCAAATCAAGGGGCTGGATTACCTGCTAGGTCCCTCCTATGGGTGGGACCCAGGAAGGGGGTGGTTACACCCCTTTCCCTTTGTCCAGTTTTGCACCAGGACTGGGGCTGGATGGCCCCAGAACCGGTTTGACTGAAATCTGCCCAGGGACACCTTGTGCGCCCCAGGCAGTGTCTAGTTTCTTTCAACCCTCCCTGCTACAATCCACTATCTCCTGTCTGGGGTGGTGTGACACCTCCCTGTGACAGGAAACCCTTTGTCCAGGCGTCCTCTGCCAAGGTTTGGTCAGCAGCAGGAGGCCAGACTCGTGTCTGTGGCAGCAGCGTCCATTTTGTGATGCTGGGGCTCTGGTTAGGATTAACCGCGTTTTCAGTAAAGTAACATATCTTCTCCCTCTAGAAGGGTGGGATGCTATCCCCATCACCAGGACTGGCGAGGGATAAGTATTCCAAAGTGTATGACACCAAACACGACATGTTTTGATAAAGCCAAACCAAAGTTAGCATTAACAGCAAGGATTATAATGCAATTAAGAGTATATGGTATGGCAGTATCACTGGAACAGCATTAAGGAAATGGTTCCAACACTGCAGACAGGCTCAGCTCATGCTAGAGCACCATCTCACATAAAACCAAGCACTCTGCCTCCAGGATTGTAAAGGCCTGCCATAGGAGTGACTTATAGGTATATATGTGTCCAGATATAGGTTTAGACATAGGTATACTATATCTAAGCAAGGGGTGAGTACACCACCTTGCCCCAGCTGTTTGAACAGCCAGTTGTGTCGATTTAAATACCAGCCAGGGGTGGCAAAAGATATGCTGCAGCCCCTGGTAGGCCTTGGATGCACCTATGCCCTGGGCACCTATAGTGCACTGTACAGGGGCTGATAAGGTGTCCAGTACCAAATTGGTGATGTACCTATAGTACATGGAGTCCATTTAAAGAGAGAGCAGATAGCCTGGGGCCCTGAATAGCAGGGTCCCAGGCCAACTAAGTCGAAAACCAGCTAAACACAAGGCAAAAAATCTGGGGTAACCATAGTCAGGTATCCACCTTCCTACATAGCCCCCCCAAACGAAAGGAAATAAAGCTATCCTTGACCAGGTAAGCCTATATTGCCTAAGTGGCCATATAAGGAAGTACCTGCACTAGCATGGTTACACCCTGTCTCATGGTCCACTAAGCAATCCCTCACCCTAGGGGTATCAGAGGGTCTCCACCATAGGGAATCACTACCTGTGGTGTGTTTTGGCAAAGTAAAAGGCTGTTGTTGAGATGGAGTACTGAAGTGAGGCTCCACTAATGTAGGGCTCAGCTTCCTCCAATCCTCTTCCACCATGTGTGCCTTTCTTTCCTTGACTGAGTTGCACTGTGCTCTCAGGGTCAACCTCTGGCTACCTACAGCTGGAGGCTGGGTCCCTTCTGTTGGCTTACTGGAGGGACAGGTCAGGTTTGGGGCCTTGGGGTCCCAGGTTTGGCTGTGCCCAACAGTGTCCATTTGGTGTAGGCCCCTAACTAGTTGTAAGGGGGATCCCTCAGGAACTTTTAAAGTTTTCACCTGGCTAGGGCTGCTAGCTTTGGTGCCCCTAATCTGCTGATGGGGGTGTTTTATTTCACAGGGGGCCCTTTGTGGCTCACTGACCTCCTTGACCTCTGCAGCCCTGGGCTGACTGAGGCAGGGTAGAGAGGGGCAGGTTACCTGCTCCAGACTGGGTCCCACCTTGGAAGGGTCCACTGACATCAGGGGCTCTGCCAGGCTAGGCCTGACTACCTCTGGGGCAGTTTCTTCACAAGGAGTAAGATCAGTTCCCTGAGGAGGCTGATCCTTTCGTAATGTCTGGTGGAAGGGAGATTTCTCTTCCTCTTCAATGCTGTCTGTTTGTGTGGAGTGATCCATAGTTTCAGGCTTCACAACACATGAATCAGTTTGAGTTTGGGCTGTGGCCATCACAGCCCCACCAACCTTTTCAGGAAGGGACTCAGTTTGGGTATGGGCTGTTACCATCACAGCCCTGCTAATCTGTTTAGGAAGGGATTCTGCTGAAGATGGGGCTGAGTCTTGCACAGCCCTACCAACCTTTTCAGGAAGGACATCTTGTATTGGGGCTGTAGCCATCACAGCCCCACTAACCTTTCCATGGACATTTACCATTTTAGAATGGATTTCTTGTTCAACCTCAGCCCAGGCTGAGATTTCCAAATCATTCCCAAGTAGACAATCTACAGGCAAGTTTGCTGACACTGCCACTTTCTTTGGGCCAGTGACACCTCCCCAGCTGATATATATATATATATTTTTTTGAAGTTCAACAAAAATCTTTATTGTCATATAGTTGCACACATGAACACAGCCAATGGCCTACAACCCTGGGGCCGGCCGCATTTGGTAAATAAACCGGTTTGTCCACTACACAGCCGTTCAGCCGACAACCCGGGGGTTCGGCGGCATATCTTGAGTCAGCGAGATGGCCTTATACCTTGCGAAACATTCACAATTGTTCATGTTGTGTACGGTTGACTTCTTATTTTTTTAGTTTTTATGAAAATCTACATAACAGTAACCCTAAGAACACCAGGACAATACTGCACTCCGTCACCACCTGTGTACTACATAACTGTAATTACGTTATAGTTAGGTCTGATTTATCATGTTGTGCTCTGTGTGGTCCACTCTTGCGGTAACATAGTCGACCATAGTCATCAACAACCTGTTATACAGCTGCCTCATCCACCGCAATGCTAAGTAAATAGTCCGACAAATAGCACCAATAGTCTTTGGGGCGTGATCTGCTGGGTAATTCTTCTTCATATGTGAGCAAATTGTCTCTGCAATACGTCATGTCATTGAGCCAGGCCTTAAGGTTCGGTACAGTGGTCCCCTCCCAGCACCTGGAGACTTGCCTCTTAGCTAGTAACAGAGCTATAGCACAGAACTTCCGTTTTCCCGCTTTCACATTTGACAACAGACCTAGCAGGCATATTTTCGTGGTACATCCTATGTCAACTCCCACCATCCTACCAAGCATATCCGTGACCGCCTTCCAATAGGTCTGTATCCTTGGGCAATGCCAAGCTAGGTGCACAAAAACCGCCTCACCATGTCCACACCTTTTACACCTGGCATCCTCACGCAACCCATATTTATGCAGTCTCAGTGGTGTGTGGTACGTTTGATGTAAGTATTTTAGATGTTTGATCCAGAGGTTTCCATTTGGGGTGAGCAGTTTAAGGAGTGTGCAGGCAACGGACCACTCCTTTTCTGTTAGTGGTTCTGATAAGGAAGCATTCCATTGCTGCATTGCCTTGTCCGAATTATATGGTATTTCGCTTTGAGCTACCTTGTATAGTCTAGATACCAGATGGGAAGTGTTAGATGACTCGATAATCAGTTGTAGTGTTTGCAGAGTTGGTGGCTCCGCTGGATAGGTCGTATATAATTCCCGGATTGCCCTCTGCAGTCTATAATACGTAAATCGGAAGAGTAGTGTGGGGTTGCTTATATAAGACAGGTCCTCCACTCTGCAAAAGGTGCCATCGTGATACAGATCACCGAACGTGGCTATGCCTATGTGTTTCAGTATGTTCATGCCTACCTGTTCGTTTGTCACTGATAGAGCAGGGTGGTGTTGTAGTGGTAGCGCCGGGGCATATATCGGCAGCTTGTGAGCCATCCTCCCTAGTGCCTTTCATGCTCGGGCAGTGGTGTCTATCGTGTTAATGTCCCTCGCGTGCAAGGGCGGTCTCTCATGTGTTACTATCGCAGTGAGCGGTATCGGCAGTGCATCCCCCTCTTCAACTGTTATGTGCGTTAGGTGAGGGGTGGGGTGATACCAATGTGCTGCATATTGGGCTTGTGCGCACAAGTAGTATAGTCAGAGATCCGGCACACAAAAAACGCCCTTTTCATAGGGCAACGTTAGTGTACGTAGGTCAATGCGTGCTTGTTTGCCTGCCCAGATCAGTTTCAGTACCAGTGATGTTATATTTTTAAAGACAGCCTTGGGTGGCGTAATTGGTATGTTATTAAATAAATAGAGGAACTTGGGCAGGACATTCATTTTGACTATTGCTATCCTATCCGACAGAGATAGCGGAAGTTGTATCCACCTCGCCACTTTCCCCTCAAGTTCTGTAAGCACCCTGCCATAGTTTGTCCTTATCACTTCCTCAGGATTTCAACTGTACCAGATTCCCAAGTATCTCGTAGGGTCAGATTGCCAGTCTAAGGGAAAATCAGGGACAAATGGAACGGTGGAGTCAGTAAGTGGAATGATTAGTGATTTCTCCCAATTTATTTATAACCCGGAGTGGCGACCATACCTCACATATTCCCGCAGCAACGGGCTAAGATTCTGTTCAGGATCTCGCACATACAGGAGCATATCGTCAGCATACAACGAAATGTGTAAAGGTCTCCCAGGAAAGTGCAATGCCGAATGGTTATGCGTCTGCCTGATAATGCATGCAAGGGGTTCCAAGACCAGTGCAAATATCAATGGCGACAGTGGGCACCCCTGTCTTGTTCCCCTGGCTATGTGGAAGGGTTCCGAAATGTACCCGTTTACCCTTACTCTTGCCTGTGGATTCGTGTATAGCAGTGTCACCCAGGTTATGAACCTCACCGGGAATCCCATTCTCTGCAATATCGTGCGGATATAGGACCATTCAATGGAGTCGAAGGCTTTGGCCGCGTCGAGCATCACCGCTACTGCTTTGGTCTGGGGAGTTAAGTAGTGGGACAATGCAAATAATGTTCTTGTATTGTGAGAAGTGTCTCTCGTAGGGATAAACCCTGCTTGGTCCGGTAGGACCAGATTAGTCATCAGGGGTTGCAGGCGTTCCGCCAACAATTTGGCGAGGATCTTTGAGTCTACATTTAGAAGGGATAGTGGACGATATGAATCGCAGAGGTCCGGTTGTTTACCCGGTTTTAGGAGGGTGATAATCACTGCCTCCCGTAGTGACGGGGGCAACGTCGCCTGATCAAAGGCAGCGCCATACATTTCAACCATATGGGGGGCTAGCAGGTCTACAAATTTCTTATAAAATTCACAGGTGTACCCGTCAGGCCCTGGTGCCTTCCCATTGGGGAGCTCAAGTATTATTGCGGTCACCTCCTCAACAGTTATGGGTTGCGCCAGATATTCTCTTTGATGATCTGACAGCCACGCAATTGCTATGTCCTGCAGATAACGCAACGTTTCCTGTGTTGGAGCTGGTTTCTGAGAAGTGTAGAGGTCTGAGTATGTACGAACAAAGCTACTAAGTATTTCCTCAGTTTGTGTGTGCAATTCATCATTTTGGTCACGAATCTGTGTAATCGTCTGCGCCCCTCGTTCCCCGCAAATTTTCCTCGCTAGTACTCTGCCTGGTCGTCCCCCCTCCCCGAACTGTCGAGCTTGCGGACGTTTGGTGACGTATTTCAGTTCATCATCAGCAAATTGTTGGTGTTCAGTAAGTGTCTGTTTGATCTCGCCCAGCAACTCCGCTCGCCTTGTGTGTGCATAGTCCTGTTCCAGGGCCGTCAATTTATGTTCAAGTCTGGTGATCTGCGTTCTAATATCTTTTAGTATCCCAGCAGAGGTGCTGATGCATACCCCCCGAAGTGTCGCCTTGAATGCTTCCCATAGGACACAGGGGTCTTCAACTGTACCTGTGTTTAAGTGGAAGTACTCTTTAATGGCAGCGGTCACAGTAGTGACATATGTGGGGTCTAATAACGTTCGCGCATTAAAGCGCCAACTGAAGGGAGGAGGTGCATGGTGAGGTATTTGTAGTGTGAGCCCCATGGGATTGTGGTCGGACAGTTGCGAGGGAGTGTTGTGATCTTCGTAGCCCATAGTACCGCTGTATCTGTCCCCAGCCAAAAATCGATCCTGGACCAACTGCCGTGTGCCATGTTGATGTGTGTTGCTCCTGTTGTAGTTGGGTGTTTCACCCTCCACAGGTCCCTGAGTGCCCTTTCTTCCATAATGTCCCACAGTTTTTCCCTGGCTTTCTTATGAGGTTCTGTGGATGTTACTGAACGATCTTCTGCGTTACGCAAGGTTACATTGAAATCACCCCCCCCCAAACCAGGGTCGTATCATTGAATTCTATCAGGTGATACCAGAGTTCTTGGAAATCTCCGGGAAGTCAATATTCGGGCCATATACATTCACTATCGTGATCATTTGCCCCCTCAGTTTCCCCGATACAATTACATATCTACCATTTTTATCTACAATCGTGCGTTTAATCCTGTAATCAGTGCCTTTCTTAACCAATGTCATGACCCCCCTAGAGTACGAGGAGTATGCCGCTGATGTGCACGACTCCGCCCAGCGTGTTCCAATAGTTCTGCGCAATGTAGGATCCAGATGGGTTTCCTGTAGTAGCGCTATATCAATATGATGTCTGTCTAGACAGGCACAAATTTGAGGAACCTTCTTAGGATTTGTCAGGCCTCTTACATTCCATGTTAAAAGATTCAAATTATCTCTATTCACGATGTCTGTTCGACTATCTTCATACAGAACCCAGCACACTTTGACCTTCCCACACTCAGCACAGCATAGCATAACAATATGGCATTTGATTCCGACCCATGAATATACATCCTAAAGCGGCGTTCAGCAGTGCATCTTAATCGTCCCGGTTGTTCAGAAATCAACAAACCCAACTAACCCACGTCCCACCCACTCCAGCAACCCAATTCTGCCGAAGCCATTGTACCCTTAAAACATCAAGTATCAACATAACTTGTCGGGGACCGCCCTATTAGAGGTCCGCCGAGGGCGCATTACATCATCCTAATTAAAGGATGTGGGCAGATCTAGAATTTGTAAACAGACCACAGCCGGTCATTAAGTAAAACTGACATCATGGAGCCATTCAATCACTTATCACAATCACTTATGATGCCCAGTAAAGTCATATATACCATTACATGAAACATTGAGACTTCTAAGAAAATTCGTAAAAATGATAGTCAGGAGTATAAGATTAGCCCATATATCTTTGCATTACGGTTCCTCTTGTCGAGGAGGAGTAACCGGGCATCTCCTCAAGTAGACAAATAGCCCCAATCTGCAGCAGGTTAGCCATACAGCACTGCGCCATAGTGTTCCCCTTTCACTGCACCAGCAGGTGTCACAAGGCCATGTTGGCAATGTCTGGGCGTAGGATACCAGTCTTCTACAAACAGAGTTTCTTGTGACAGCGGTCGGTTAACGTTAGAATACAGTATATCCCACAATCTTACAATTATTCTGAGTCTGTGTGCCTGTCTCTACGATTCGACCTTTTACCTTTGGTTACCGTCGTCTTGATGAAGTCCATTGCAGTCTTGGGCGTTGACAGGAAGACTGGTTTGCCATCCCACGTAATTTTCAGTCGTGCAGGATACAGCATGGCATAAGGGATCTGAAGGTCACGAAGTTTGACTTTGACATCATCATTGAATTCCTTACGTGCTTGTTGTACTGCAAACGTGAAGTCTGGATAAAATTCCAATTTGTTACCCTGGTGTTGGATGTCGCCTTTTTCCCGCGCCATCCTCAATATAGCATCTCTATCCCGGTAGTTTAGGACTCTTGCTATTATAGGTCTGGGCGGCGCTCCCGGTTTGGGCTGCGGAGCTAGGGACCTGTGCGCACGTTCAATAATGAAGATGGACGATAGGTTATCGGCGCCAAACAGGTCCTTGCACAGTTGCTCCACATAGGGCTCCATACGACCTGTGTTGGTTGATTCCGGCAGTCCCGCTATTCGTATGTTATTGCGCCTCGATCTGGATTCCAACTCCTCTGACTTGGCCTTTATTACTTCGAGGACCTTCTCCATGCCCGCACATTTAGTTGTCGTGGTGCGTGATTCACCCTCTACCGTTGAGATTGTGGTCTCCGCTGTGTCTAGTCTCTCACCCTGTTTGTCGAGCTTCGACTCCATGCTGTCGACTCTACCCGTTAAATGGTCCAGCTTGCCATTAATGTCCTGCAGGTTCGTTTGTATGGCTTTCAGGATATTTTCCATAACGCTTCCTTCTTTAGGGTCTGTGTCCTGGTCCTCCTCTGTTGCTCCATTTTGGCCCTGCGGCGTTTTCCGTTTCTCGAAGGTGAGTTTCGGCTGCTTGTTATCAGTTTTCCCCATGATGTATGGCTCAGTGTACTTTATTGGAACGCCAGGGTGTTATGCACCGTTGTCGGAGTTCCGCCGTAGAAGTGAGCCGCGTGCAGTCTCGGTCTGTTAATGTCACAAGCACGGTTCTTCAAGGTGTCAATGTCAGCACAGAGATAGTGTGTGACGTTGGAGTGGTGTCCTCCCTTGTTAGGAAACCAGCGCAGGTTCGGTTGCAATGAACAGGTCGGTTGTACGCACAATCACCTCCCAACTAGTGATGCATTCTGGTGGCTGCTGCAGTGCCCTTCTCGTGGAGCCCCGTCGGGTGCTGTAACGCTGAGCGGGATGTTGTCCGGTTGCCCCCAATAAATGGATCCGTTTCTTGCCACCAGCGCCCCTATCAGTTATACAGTGCCAGCAACAATGGTGCGGTCACAGATTTGCCCAGCTGCTCAACATCCCAGAAATGTAGACCGAGTTCACCCCAGGCGTGGACGTTGCAGCGGGGATCACTAGTACTGGGCGGGTTTCGCGCCTTTACAGCTACATACGTTTATATGGCGGCGTGCGCTGTTTAGGGGCAGAACTCACCGTTGAGTACACATGCGTCGCCATATCCTGCAGCGGTCTTGTCGGATGACCAGTTAGCAAGCGCTGATCGACCTGGCATGCCAGTTCACTTTCGTTTGCCCTAGTTTGCAACACCCAGCGTGTCGGTTCGTATATGGGCGCCGCCATCTTGCGCCTGTCCTGGTCGCAGCAGATAGAGAGCGATCCTCGCAGTACCGGAGGGGAAACGGCCCTGCAACCTGCACAGAACGTGGTAAGTAGCTTCCAGAGGCTTACTGGACATGCGGTGGTCTGAACGCTACCCGGCGGGGACAGCTTGTTATTGTTTCCGCTTCATACCTGTGCAGCCGCCATGTTGTCAGAAGGGGTTCCGCTCGTATACGGTCATTCCTCCGGCATGGAGTCCGCTCGGTTGCCGTGACTACAGCACCCTCAAGTTTCAATATTTGCTTCCGCAAATCCGGGGTAACGTTGCCAGCTTTTGTTTATGGCGTGGTCGGGGCTCGCCGCATCTTTTCTAGGCTGACATGGTACCGTCCGCCATGTTGGATTGCGCAGCCGGTTGAAACATCAAGCTTTACCGGGGGCATCTGTGTCTCAGGAGTCGCCTTCCATCGCTCCGATTACGCACTGCACTCTCCCATCCACGGTAGTATGTGCGGTGTCACGCCGTGATCTGTTTCGGCATGTTTATTCGGCAATATTACGATCCGCCCGGCGGAGCTGCAAGCTAGGCAGCCATTCCGCTGTGCGCCCCCTAGCGCCTCCTCTCCCCAGTTGAGATTTACTACTGCCATGGGATGATTTCTCTGCACTCCATCAATGTTAGTCACCTGATATGTGGCACCAGGTAAAAGTTGCCTTGAGGGGACTAGATTCTCAGTCACCATAGTGATACTAGCCCCTGTGCCTCTGTAGGCCTCAACTTTTTGACCATTGATGATGGGCTCCTGTCTATACTTGCTCAAAGTGTTTAGGCAATCAGTGAAGTTGGCAAACCCCATGCCATTTTCATAGACAAGAGTATCTGTATTAGAGGACCTGGTTAGACCAGAATCCACCTGAGTTCCAAAAGTGAACCCACCCAAATTCTTGGGGGGTGCTCCCACTACCTGGGGGATTACTGCTGACAGTAACAGGAGGTGTTGTAGCTCTACTTGGAGTTATGTTTTCCTTATTGTTATTCCTGGGACAACTGCTATCAGTTTTCCAGTGGCCAGGCTGTTTACAGACTTGGCAATAAGGTTTCTTCTGGTCAGAGGAAGTGTTTTGGGACCCACCCCCACCCTTGGAGTTTTGAGGCCCTGTGGGAGACTTTTCTTTAGATTTATCTCCACCCTTCTCTTGAGCCTTGGAAGTATCCTTCTTTTGGTCATTACCCTGATTCTTAGGCCTAATCCTGGTTCTGACCCATTTGCCTGCCCTCTTACCCAATTCTTGTGGAGAGGTCAGATCTGAGTCCACCAGGTGCTGGTGTAAAAGCTGGTTCTGACAATTACTTAGGATCTGCTCCCATGCAGGCCCTCTCCAGAGCAGTTATCCATTTGTGGATATCATCCCCATCTCTGTAGGGGGGCACAATCTTACTCAGGTTTCTATGGTCATAGAACCTGTCTTTATCCTTAGGGATAATGCTGCCACCAGTGGGAGTCTCCCCACTTAACTTCTGTTCTCTTGCAAAAGCAAGTCTAGCTTGGGCCAGGGCTACTTCTTCCGTCTCTATTTGGAGATTTACAGCTCTCATCCTGGCCTTATGCTCTTTCCTCTGAGGGAAAGTCATTCCTCTCTGAGATTCTCTTGAGGCACTAGAAATGTGAGAATCCCTGGAAGGGGTTCTCTCTCTCCTATTGCCTGGGAGAATTCTGCTATTGGGTCTGCAGAAGTGTCCTTCTCCAGTCCCATGTAGGACCAAGTTGGCTTGGCTAAGCCTTGCAACTGGGACCTGGGTATCCCCTTGATGATCTTCTACATCATCACCTGACTCTGGGTCCTCCTCCTCCTCTTTTGGGGCGGTGGTCTCAGTATCTGGGGGATTCACTCCTTCTCCTGACCCTGAGGGAACTATTCTAGCTTTCTCAAGATCATCCTTCTCCAGGATGGCTATCAGGATGGGAATGGTAGGGTTGTGACCCTTTCTCAGCTTCCTTGCAGTGCACAAGGTACTCAAGTCTCTATGGCTGAATTTGTCATAGCTGGAGGTTGCCTGTGGAGGGTCAACCACCACAGGTAGAGAGCTTATAGCTTCACCTGTGCCAGAGATGACTCTAGTGAGGTGTAAGTGATGCACTTACCTACACTAAGTGTTTTCCTACTGTACCTTGCTAGTGAGTTGTAGTCAGGGTGTGCTAAGCCCTTCTACCTACAACTACTAAGTTCAGTAGAACTTAAATATGTTAAGCTTTGTTTATATGTCCCTATGGTACTTAATGTGATCTTTCAATTTGATAAAAGACTGCAAAGGTAAAACAACAGCAAGCTCAAATCCGTACCGCTACTCACTAATGTGAGAAGTTGGCCTGATGTATGATGTCTCCAATTCTGGGGGCATCTTATATCAGTCCAAACAATCCCTTATGGTGGTGGTTGTAAGTCAACCTTAAAGACAAGCTATCCTAGAGGTAGCATGGACTAAGCAGCCTAAAGGTTTAACTCAAGAGGACATGTGAAGCCAGCTGTTTTACCATATGCAATCCTGTAATATCAAATGAAAGGACACCATACAAGTTATATATTATAAAAATATATCTATTTAGTCTCAGAATAATCCCCACTACTCTTTATGAGCAATGAAGCACAAGCGTTTAAACAAAAGCACAGTATAACATATACAAGTTGCACAGTTATGGATGAGGCCGGTGGCCACTCAAACCATATATCAAAAAAGTGGTATAACTATCACTAATCGATTGGGGGTAAGGCCTAGGGCCTTAGGAATCGCTGGGACTACACTGGACTAACAGCAGTTAGGACGGGAGTAGCCCGCGGGATTCGGGTGCAGTGCAGAAAACACACGCATGCACCAATGCAAAGTCAATGGTGCGTAAAAGTTATCGAGTTACAGTTTTAAGAGTCTTCCGACTGGACTAGAAGGACAAAACTTTAGACTTAGACACTAGAGGTGTAAACCACTACAGGAGCACCGGCGCTCAAGAGTTACCTCTCCCACAGGAAGCGCGTGCACAGGTGCAAATATGTGTCGGGTTTCGTCACGAAGGTCTATGGTGCCTGGAGATGAAGATGCTGCAGGCGTCCAGAAGAGAAGTGTCCGGTGTGATCCAAGGGTGGATCGAAGATGTAGAGTACCTGAAAGCAGAGGGGACAGAGTCTGGGTCACTAGCCAGTGACCAGGAAGGAACCAGGCAATGTCGGGCGCAATTAGGCGCTTGTTGGGAAGCTTGTCTCCGCTGCCACGTGGTCTCTGGGGCACCGAGGATGTCCTGGAGTGAATCACGAGCTATCCCACGAAGGCTCTCACTGTCGGCCACGTCGGCTTCAAGATCGGAGTCAACAGGCCTTGGCAAATGCAAACCACGCAGGATTCGAAGATCGCTTCTTACTCGGACCAGCAAGGTCTGAGCGGGTGCTCCTTTTCAGGGGAGAGAGGGCCTGTCTGGAGCAACCAGACTAGCAGAGCAAATTCAAAGGTTCGTCGGTACTGGGGCCACTAGCCAACGGGCAAGCGACCGGACCAACGCGTCAAGCAAGAAAATGCAAAAGGGCCCCACTGTAAAAAAGTAAGGAGCTCCTTTGTATAAAAATGGTAATTTATTTGAAGTTGAATAGAAGAAGCACAGCACATCTGTTAGGCTGATGATGCAGGAGATAAATCAGTTGGAGTAGAATCTGGAACCAAGGATGTAGGATGCAAGCACGCATCACACATTCTAGGTTCCAGCACAATAGGGTAAATCACAGATAACAAACAAGCATAGGAAAAGCAAGAATGCAACACATCTTATCCCTATAAAAGAAAATTTAACACAGATACCTTCTAGGTATATTTTTTTGGTCTTACATCAGATTTGACCCTAGAAGCAACGGATAAATCTTTGTGGGGAAAACTCTGGGAAGATCCTTTAACTTTCACATGAGGAGATACATTAACCTGTGCACAAGATGGTGATGGAAAAGAGTCAGAGGAATTGGGACATCTTGCCACTCTTCGAACATTCCAAACCCTACCATCTTGTGTGGCAATACTGTTTTTGAACACTTTGACCACCTTAATAGGAGGGAAAAATTTAGAAGATCCTTTAACAAGAAAGCCAGGTTTTTTCACCCTCACCCACTCACCTACAACAAAATCATGAAGTTTGACATTCATTTTTGAATCAAATACATCTTTCATATATTGTTGCTTATTTTCAACACATTTAGCAACATTCTCCACATCGACCTTAGAATTATTTTTATTAAGCTTTTTAACCCACCAGGGGCAAATGACAGAAGTAGGTTCTCTACCTTTCAGGAGTTTGAACGGACTCACACCTGTGACGGAGTGAGGAGTGATGCGATAGACCCAGAGTCTATTTCTGACCACATTCAACCAAGAATCGTCAGAAGAACCAATCCCAGTAATGCAATCCTTGAGGACACGATTAAAACGTTCTACCTGACCATTCTCCCTAGGTTCATATAAAGAAACAGTATGATGTTTAATGCCGTAGCTGTCAAGAAATTGTTCCACCTCAGAAGAAATCAGCTGCGTACCATTATCAGTGACAAAGGTCTCAGGAAAACCTTCCCTAGCAAAAGTCTCTTTCAAGAAAAGTAAAACAGTCTGAGAAGAAACATTATTTACAAATTTAACTTCCGGCCATTTCGAATGGTAATCTACCAAAACTAGGGCAAAACGGGCATTTATAGGCAACTGTTTAAAAGGGCCGGAGATGTCAAAAGCCACTTTTTGCCAAGGGAATTTAAGCCAAGCTACAGGTTTAAGAGGAGCAGAAGACAAATGAAGCATTTTATCGCTGCTAATACATTGAGAACATTCCCTTACCATCCTATCAATCATTTTGTCAATGCCCGGCCACCAGAAGTTTTCTCTAACCAGACGTTTCATAGATGACATACCAATATGACCTTGGTGAGCTAACAACAAAATCTTCTCTTGTAAAGAGGCAGGAGGAATTAGCTTACCAGTTTTGAAAAGAAAACCACCAAACTCTTCAATCTCCGAAGCAACCTGAGAAAAAGAAGCCAAGTCAGAAGGAATGGACTTACTATTTGGCCATCCATCTTTTACAAAGTTCAAAATTTGTTGACAAATAGAATCCTTTCCCATCTCTTTAAACCATTCTTCTTCAGTTAAAGTTAAGAATTCCTGAGATATACAATCTTCAATGGAAGCAACCACATCAACATCCAAGTCACTGGTAGAAACCTTATCAACACTACATGGTAACCTGGAAAGAAAATCTGCCGTGACATTGCTTTTTCCAGGAACATAAATAACCTCAAAGTCATATTCCTGAAGACGTGAAGACAAACGAGCAATCCTTGCAGTCGAGTTCCAACCACCCCCAGGGGACAAAATTCCTACTAACGGTTTGTGGTCCGTTCTCAAAACAAATCTGTTCCCCCACACATAATTTCTAAAGTGTTCTACAGCCCAAATGCAGGCTAGTAACTCCTTTTCGATAACAGAGTATCTTCTTTCAGTGGAAGATAGGGTTCTAGAGGCAAAAGCTACACACCATTCATCCTTTCCAGCACTCTGACTTAACACAGCACCAATGCCATACAAACTAGCGTCCACAGTGATGATACATCTCTTGTTAATACAAAATGATTTAAGAGTGGGAGCATTTACAATTTCACTCTTAATTTGTTTGAAAGCAACATCTTGCCTGTCTGTCCACACAAATTTTGCTGAATTCCTAGTCAGTTCTCTTAAGGGTTCCATTTTGTTAGCGAAATTTTGAATGAATTTACTATAATATTCGCATAACCCCGCAAAAGAGAGTAATTTTTCTTTAGTATCAGGGGCTGGTGCTTTCATAATGGCATCTACAAGATTTTTTTTGGTACTACACCTTCTCCAGAGAGGGTATGTCCCAAATATTCTACCGATTTACAGAAGAATTTACATTTGCTAGCCTTAATAGTTAAACCAAACAGTTCTAACTTTGCACAGACATCCTTAAGATGAGTATGATGTTCACAGTTATTTTTGGAAAATACAAGAATATCATCTTGAAAGCATTTGACAAATGTTATGTCTTTAAAAATGTGATACATTGCCCTTTGAAACACTGAAGCAGCTGAGGCCAGACCGAATGGCATTCTCTTAAACTGAAATAATCCATGAGGGGTGATGAAAGCAGTAAATTGTTTAGAGTCTTCAGTGAGTTCGATCTGGTGATAAGCAGATCTAAGATCTAATGTTGAGAATACACTAGCCCCATCTAGCATGCAAAGCATTTCATTTATGTTAGGTAGTGGGTGACAATCTGTAACCAAGCTCTTATTTAGTGCTCTTAAATCTACACATAGCCTAATACTTTTATCGGATTTAATGGCCAAAACAATGGGGGAAACCCATTCAGACGATTCCACTTCCTCAATTATATCATCTTTCACCATGGAATCAAGCATGTCTCTAAGTTCGTCCCTAATACTAATCGGCACTCCTCTTAATTTCTGTTTAACAGGTACAGAATTGGGTTTGACTTTGATCCTGTGACTAAATCCATTTAGTTTGCCTAATTTGTCTGAAAATACTTTAGGAAAACTACTAGAGATCTCTGTGAACTCAGATGATTCAGTAGAATCCTCATCAGATATAGCTAGAACTAACACAGGATCTTTAAGTCTAGGGTTTAAGGAAACACCAAGTTTTGCTTGATCCCTCCATCCCAATACATTCACTCCTTTCCATGCAACATAAAGTTTTATACAAGCAGAATTATTTTTGATTGTAAGTACAACTTCCTTAAAGCCAATAAAATTGATCCTGGACCCATCAAAATTGAAACCACCTATATCAGGTTTCGATAAAGAATCAATATCAATTAAATCCCCAAAGGACTTAATACAATACTCATGTGTGATAATGGTCCAAGGAGAACAAGAGTCCACCATAAGCTCTAATATTTTGCCCAAAATGGTAACTGGACTCTTAGGAGAAGATAGTGTGTCTGTTTGAGATAAGTCTATTAATTCCTGTACAGAAACAACAATTCCAAACTCCTTAATATCTGAATCATTACAAGCTTCGTCATTGACATATGATACATTTCCAGAAGGACGTTTATATGTAGGAAAGGAAGACCTTTTAGTGTCTTGTATTGGTCTTGTGGGAGTCTTACACATTTTGGAAAAATGTCCAGAGCGTCCACATTTATTACATTGTCTAGTGATGGCTGGACAATGTGGAAAAGAAGCAACATGGTCAGGATTACCACATCTGAAGCAAAAGGTTTGCCTAGCCCTCCCATCATTCCTGTTGGCAGGCACAACATTTCTCAGTTCTTGGGGTTTAACTACACTAACTTCGCTAGAAGAGGTAGAATTACTCAAAGAGTTGGAAGTAGTTGATGCTTTATCTAGTGTTTTTATCCATTTATCAGATTGTTCAAGAGCTTTAGCAGTACTAATCGCTATTTCTAAACTAGGATCACCCAAGATCCATAACTGCTCTTGAACCTTCTTACTCTTTACATGTACAATGATCTGATCTCTGATCATTTCGTCCGTCATAAGGCCAAAGTTACAATGTAAAGATAATGCACGTAAAGCTGTAAGAAAATCATCAAAACATTCTTTTTCATCTTGAACCCTGGTATAAAACTTAAACCTATTTAGTGCTACACTAGTAATAGGCTTAAATCTCTCTTCAATCCTAGAAACTGCCTCATCATAAACATTGCTATCACCCCCAGATCTTACATGAGGTAAAGTTCTAAAAACTAATTGCCCTTCTGAGCCGAGACAGTGTAGAAATATGTTTTTCTTTCTCTCCGCAGACATGCGTTCTCCATCCATGGCTTTGAGATATGTGAAAAATTCCTCTTTCCATCTTGTCCATGGAATAGGTGGATCACCCTTAGACTGTAAAAATTTTGATGGCGGATCAAATTGCATGTTGGAAGTAGGAAGAAAAAATTGTCAAGATGACTGTCTGAAAATACCACTAACAGAATTGAAACGAAAAAATTACCAAAAACATCCAGTAGATGGCAGTATAATAAAAGAAGTACAAACTTCCTTTGAAAATTCCACAAAATTTCAGAATAAAACTTGGAATATAGAAGCAGTTTGGAGTCCGGTTGTAATAATTTGAGTCACTGAAATAATATTCTCAAAACAGTTTTGATGAGGTCCATAAAAATTATTTCAAAAATAATTAAATATAGGAACACACGCAATGATAGAATGCGTGTAAAACAGTACCTTTATCCTTTCGGTTCGAGGAAAATGATTAAAAGTTGTTTGCCCGGTGAAATTGAAGTATTTCTTCGTGTGACACACTCTCGGTGATTTGGTTGCTATGGCAACAAACACGGCAGGTCTGCGTGCTGCGCAAAGGCTTGTAGGCTTGAGATACAATGCGTGATGATGCACGATGACTCACAGAGGCTGGTTTTCAATAGCCAATCAGGAGTAATAAACCTTGCACAATGCTGATTGGCCCAAGCGTCGTTGTTTGCTGACGTAGTGCAGCTGTCGTTTTTATGAAGAGGTGAGAGGAAAACACGAAGAAAATACGAAGAAATCAGCAAAAAGTTGAATACTTAGCGCAGCTTCACCGGGGTAACAGCAAAATGATTAGGAAATGCTCCGTTTCCTTCCTGAATTAGTCAGATCAACATCTGATGATGATAACGTGGATTCTTTATATTTCTGCTCCTGTGCTTCGAAGAGATGTGGCAGAAAATAGATGAGGGTCCCTCCGTCGCCAGTGTAAAAAAGTAAGGAGCTCCTTTGTATAAAAATGGTAATTTATTTGAAGTTGAATAGAAGAAGCACAGCACATCTGTTAGGCTGAAGATGCAGGAGATAAATCAGTTGGAGTAGAATCTGGAACCAAGGATGTAGGATGCAAGCACGCATCACACATTCTAGGTTCCAGCACAATAGGGTAAATCACAGATAACAAACAAGCATAGGAAAAGCAAGAATGCAACACCCACGCAGCACTCAAGGAGTGTGGAGGGGTGAGCTTCAGTGCAAAAGCTGCTTGGGGCTGGAGCTTCTCAAACTCCAATGCACAGCTTCGAGGGAGCCTCGGATACTGCACGGTCAGCGCTTCGTAGTTTTTCCAAGATGGCCGGCCCCACGCTTCAGGTCGCCTCCAAGGGTCTCAGCTCTGCAGGGACTGTGGATCGGGCTATTAGAAGGCAGGCACGCTGGGTCTTGTCGATCTCTGTCGCTCGAGTTCCGGCGGGAACTGTAACAAAGCAAATGTCTAGGTGCTGGATGGTGCCTGTTTGCACAGGGTGGTCACTCCTTGTCCACAATGGAGATTCTTCAGTCTTCCACGTCGAGTGGGATGTCAAAGGGTCCAGAGTTTTGTTTCATAAGTTTCAGTCAGGATAATCTGATGTGCATCTGCACAGCTCCTACCTTTATTCCAAATCAAGGGGCTGGATTACCTGCTAGGTCCCTCCTATGGGTGGGACCCAGGAAGGGGGTGGCTACACCCCTTTCCCTTTGTCCAGTTTCACTCCAGGACTGAGGCTGGATGGACCCAGAACCGGTTTGACTGGAATCTGCCCAGGGACACCTTGTGCGCCCCAGGCAGTGTCTAGTTTCTTTCAACCCTCCCTGCTACAATCCACTATCTCCTGTCTGGGGTGGTGTGACACCTCCCTGTGACAGGAGACCCATTGTCCAGGCGTCCTCTGCCAAGTTTAGTTCAGCAGCAGGAGGCCAGACTCGTGTCTGTGGCAGCAGCGTCCATTTTGTGATGCTGGGGCTCTGGTTAGGATTAACCGTGTTTTCAGTAAAGTAACATGTCTTCTCCCTCTAGAAGGGTGGGATGCTATCCCCATCACCAGGACTGGCGAGGGGGTAGTATTCCAAAGTGTATGACACCAAACACGACATGTTTTGTTAAAGCCAAACCAAAGTTAGCATTAACCGCAAGGATTATAATGCAATTAAGAGTATATGGTATGGCAGTATCACTGGAACAGCATTAAGGAAATGGTTCCAACACTGCAGACAGGCTCAGCTCATGCTAGAGCACCATCTCACATAAAACCAAGCACTCTGCCTCCAGGATTGTAAAGGCCTGCCATAGGAGTGACTTATAGGTATATATGTGTCCAGATATAGGTTTAGACATAGGTATACTATATCTAAGCAACGGGTGAGTACACCACCTTGCTCCAGCTGTTTGAACAGCCAGTTGTGTCGATTTAAGTACCAGCCAGGGGTGGCAAAAGATATGCTGCAGCCCATGGTAGGCCTTGGATGCACCTATGCCCTGGGCACCTATAGTGCACTGTACAGGGGCTTATAAGGTGTCCAGTACCAAATTGGTGATGTACTTATAGTACATGGAGTCCATTTAAAGAGAGAGCAGATAGCCTGGGGCCCTGAATAGCAGGGTCCCAGGCCAACTAAGTCGAAAACCAGCTAAACACAAGGCAAAAAATCTGGGGTAACCATAGTCAGGTATCCACCTTCCTACACTGCGCTTTAGATGAATATGTTTAAAAGTAAAGTGTGCCATACTGCGATTACTACAATAGTTAATTGTAGCTGCGTTAACAATTGATGTGTGCACTGATGGCTGGTGGTGTGTGTGCCTGTAGACATTGTGCACTGCAGGCTGGTGGTGTGTGTGCCTGGTGGAAGCGTGCACTGATGGCTGGTGGTGCATGTGCCTGGTGAAAGCGTGCACTGACGGCTGGTGGTGTGTGTCTGATGAAAGCGGGCACTGACAGCTGGTGGTGTGTGTGTGCCGGGTGAAAGTGTGCACTGATGTCTGGTGGTGTTTGGGCCCGCTGAAAGCGTGCACTGACGGCTGGTGGTGTTTGTGCCCGGTGAAAGCATGTACTGACAACTGATGGTGTCTGTGCCTGGTTAGAGTGTTCACTGACGGTGTGGTTGTGTGGTTGTATGTGTGTGGTTGTGTGTGTGTGTGGTTGGTGTGTGGTTGTTTGTGTGTGGTTGAGTGTGAGTGGTTGTGTGTGTGTGGTTGTGTGTGTGGTAGTATGTGTGGTTTTGTGTGTAGTTGCGTGTGTGGTTGTGTGTGTGTGTGTGGTTGTGTGTGTGTGTGGTTGTGTGTGTGGTTGTGGTTGTGTGTGTGGTTCTGTGTGTGTGGTTGTGGTTGTGTATGTTGTGTTTTTGGGCAGCGATAGGCACAATCAGAATTTATGGCTCAAACTGATGCAGAGCCCTAGTCGCGCAGACGTACTTCAGGCACTCGTATAGAGGGCAAGAACCCAAATACAAAGACACACAGGCAGATGTTTATTCCTAAGATGTGATTCTGTTTCACCTGGAGGATAAAAATTACTTTTGTTTGTCTCCCTGTAGAACGTCATTCGCATTGCTCTTGTGGAGTTAAAATCATATGAACATGGAGTTCACGGCATAAAGACACAGAACGGAAGGCGAGAGGACTCAGACTCCAGCAATGGGCCAGGGGTCACATATGCATGCTCTGAGAGAGAAACAAGGACACAGACACAAAGGTGTGGCAACACGGGCATCAACACTGAAGCAGGAGGCAATCACACAGGCAATTACAGAAGGGCAAGGAAACTCACAAGGGATTAGACTCTGGGCTTGGAGACACATGCTCAGCACTGGGCAGGGAGGGTGGGCTCTGAGAAACAGACACGGACATGACTGGCATGGACGCGGAGATGAAATCTAGCACAATTTACTAGAGTATCAAAAGTGGATATGTACATTTTTACATTGAAACTATCCCCGCCTCTCAACTTTGTGAAGGACATTTGAAACAGCTGCACCTTACCCAAGAGGGATATTTAGTTGCACAATTAGTTATTGCAACTTTGTGACAGACTTGCTAAGCAGTTGCTTCTGACTTGAGAGCAACATCTAGGCAAGTACTGAAGGGCTGCTGTCTTGTTAAACTTTACACCGCTTCTCACTCAAAAAGTGCATCGAGTAATTACTTGAGGTTCTGTAGCTATTTGAAAGATCAGCCCGATTGGCTTTGCCTATGCTTGTTCGTTGGTGCAATTCATTCATTTTCGAAAAAACAAAATGAACAGTATCTGGGGTTTGTACGCCATTTCCCTCTCATTAGCAAACCATAAACATCCTCAGAGAAAATGCTGATTTGAGCGGCTTGCACCGGAAAAATGCAGTCATGAGCCCATCCGGTTCTGATAATTGTTATTAAAGTTTCTTACTAGTCACGTTCCTCTCTGTCGCAGTGTCTAGTCCAGAGTCCAGGTTTTTTGATTGTGTGGTGGGTCAGAGGGAGGAGTTATGTGGGAAATGTCGAGTGGATTAGGCGCTGTCTCGTGCTGACCTTTAAGTGCAGCCTGAGCTCTTCCACATGTCCCCACATGCTTCATGTGATTGCTATTATTAATACTTGGGCTCCATTCACAGCAGCAAAGAAGAGCCAGGTGACCAATCGGCGCGAGGCTCTTTCCTTGTTTTGACGAATGGGAACTTCAAGAGCTGTGGTTCTCCTCCTATCAGGTGATCTCTCGTCAGTTCTGCGTGTTTCACATTTTTTATTTTTTAGGGCTCGGCGACGTCACCACGAAGTGGGGCGGAGCTACGAGCTCCTATTGTTAAAGGGTTTCTGACTCTTGCCTGAAAAATTCCTCAGTGCGCGAGCTTTTGCAGTCCTTTTTTATGGCATCTGCATAGTGATTCGTCTTCGCTGAGCTGTCTTTTTAGTAGCCTTGACGCGATAGGCTATATGTAATTGTCGTTCGCCATTTTGGCATATTCTGTGCGGTTATGCGCACGGCAGTCCATTAATTTTTATTAGGAGCTGTCAGGGTGGCTCTGTAATGGAATCCAGATGCTGTGGGCGCGTTCACCATTCTGCAGTGCATTTGGGGGGCGCGCGTTCGTCTGCATCGTCAGTGGCTGCGGCAGTCCATTAATTTTAATTAGGAGCTGTCAGGGTGGCTCTGTAATGGAATCCAGATGCTGTGGGCGCGTTCACCATTCTGCAGTGCATTTGGGGGGCGCGCGTTCGTCTGCATCGTCAGTGGCTGCGGCAGTCCATTAATTTTAATTAGGAGCTGTCAGGGTGGCTCTGTAATGGAATCCAGATGCATCCACAATTAAGTATTGTAGCAATCTCAGTATGGTACACTTTAGTTTTACCACTACTTAGTTTACCACTTTAGTTTTACCAGTACTACCACTACCAGTACTACCACTACCAGTACTACCAGTACCACTACCACCACCACCAGTACCACCACCACCAGTACTACCACCACCAGTACTACCAGTACCACCACCACCACCAGTACTACCACTACCAGTACCACCACCACCACCAGTACTACCAGTACTACAGCCACCAGTACTACCACTACCACCACCACCAGTACTACCAGTACCACGACCACCAGTACTACCACTACCAGTACTACCAGTACCACTACCACCACCAGTACTACCACCAACAGTACCACCACCACCAGTACTACCACTACCAGTACTACGGCCAGCAGTACCACCACCACTAGCACTACCACTACCGGTACCACCACCAGTACTACCACTACCAGTACCACCACCACCAGTACTACCACTACCAGTACCACCACTACCAGTACTACCACCACCAGTACTACCACTACCAGTACCACCACCTCCAGTACTACCACTACTACCACTACCACCACCACCAGTACTACCAGTACCACCACCACCAGTACTACCACTACCAGTACCACCACCACCAGTACTACCAGTACTACCACCATCAGTACTACCAGTACTACCACCAGCAGTACTACCACTACTACAGCCACCAGTACTACCACTACTACAGCCACCAGTACTACCACTACCACCACCACCACCACCAGTACTACCAGTACCACCACCATCAGCACCACCACTACCAGTACTACCACTACCAGTACTACCAGTACTACTACCACCACCACCAGTACCACCACCACCAGTACTACCACCACCAGTACTACCAGTACCACCACCACCACCAGTACTACCACTACCAGTACCACCACCACCACCAGTACTACCAGTACTACAGCCACCAGTACTACCACTACCACCACCACCAGTACTACCAGTACCACGGCCACCAGTACTACCACTACTAGTACTACCACTACCAGTACCACTACCACCACCAGTACTACCACTACCAGTACCACCACCACCAGTACTACCACTACCAGTACTACGGCCAGCAGTACCACCACCACCAATGACACTGCTACCAGTACCACCACCACCAGTACTACCAGTACCACCACCACCAGTACCACCACTACCAGTACTACCACCACCAGTACTACCACCACCAGTACTACCACTACCAGTACCACCACCTCCAGTACTACCACTACTACCACTACCAGTACCACCACCACCAGTACTACGAGTACAACCACCACCAGTACTACCAGTACCACCACCACCAGTACTACCACTACCAGTACTACCACTACCACCACCACCAGTACTACCAGTACCACGACCACCAGTACTACCATTACCACGACCACCAGTACTACCACTACCAGTACTACCACTACCAGTACCACTACCACCACCAGTACTACCACCACCAGTACCACCACCACCAGTACTACCACTACCAGTACTACGGCCAGCAGTACCACCACCACTAGCACTACCACTACCGGTGCCACCACCAGTACTACCTCTACCAGTACCACCACCACCAGTACTACCACTACCAGTACCACCACTACCAGTACTACCACCACCAGTACTACCACCACCAGTACTACCACTACCAGTACCACCACCTCCAGTACTACCACTACTACCACTACCAGTATCACCACCACCAGTACTACCAGTACCACCACCACCAGTCCTACCACTACCAGTACCACCACCACCAGTACTACCAGTACTACCACCGTCAGTACTACCAGTACTACCACCAGCAGTACTACCACTACTACAGCCACCAGTACTACCACTACTACAGCCACCAGTACTACCACTACCACCACCACCACCAGTACTACCAGTACCACCACCACCAGCACTACCAGTACTACCACTACCAGTACTACCAGTACCACTACCACCACCACCAGTACCACCACCACCAGTACTACCACCACCAGTACTACCAGTACCACCACCACCACTAATACCACTACCAGTACCACCACCACCACCACCACCAGTACTACCACTACCAGTACCACCACCACCAGTACTACAGCCACCAGTACTACCACTACCACTACCACCACCACCAGTACTACCAGTACCACGACCACCAGTACTACCACTACCAGTACTATGGCCAGCAGTACCACCACCACCAATGCTACTGCTACCAGTACCACCACCACCAGTACTCCCGCTACCAGTACCACCACCACCAGTGCCACCACCACCAGTACTACCACCACCAGTACTACCACCACCAGTACTACCACTACCAGTACCCCCACCTCCAGTACTATCACTACTACCACTACCAGTACCACCACCACCAGTACTACCAGTACCACCACCACCAGTAGTACCACTACCACCACCACCAGTACTACCACTACCAGTACCACCACCAGTACTACCAGTACTACCACCATCAGTACTACCAGTACTACCACCACCAGTACTACCACTACTACAGCCACCAGTACTAACCCTACTACAGCCACCGGTACTACCACTACCACCACCACCAGTACTACCACCACCACCAGTACTACCAGTACCACCACCACCAGTACTACCACTACCAGTACTACCACTACCAGTACTACCAGCACCACTACCACCACCAGTACTACCAGTACTACCACCATCAGTACTACCAGTACTACCACCACCAGTACTACCACTACTACAGCCACCAGTACTACCACTACCACCACCACCAGTACTACCAGTACCACGACCACCAGTACTACCACTACCAGTACTACCACTACCACTACCACCACCAGTACTACCACCAACAGTACCACTACCACCAGTACTATCACTACCAGTACTACGGCCAGCAGTACCACCACCACTAGCACTACCACTACCGGTACCACCACCAGTACTACCACTACCAGTACCACCACCACCAGTACTACCACTACCAGTACCACCACCAGTACCACCACTACCAGTACTACCACCACCAGTACTACCACTACCAGTACTACCACTACCAGTACCACCACCTCCAGTACTACCACTACTACCACTAGCAGTACCACCACCACCAGTACTACCAGTACCACCACCACCATTACTACCACTACCAGTACCACCACCACCAGTACTACCACTACCAGTACCACCACCACCAGTACTACCAGTACTACCACCATCAGTACTACCAGTACTACCACCAGCAGTACTACCACTACTACAGCCACCAGTACTACCACTACTACAGCCACCAGTACTACCACTACCAC
Source organism: Lissotriton helveticus (assembly GCF_964261635.1). Classification (NCBI taxonomy): domain Eukaryota; kingdom Metazoa; phylum Chordata; class Amphibia; order Caudata; family Salamandridae; genus Lissotriton; species Lissotriton helveticus. Next base: position 103,654,877 of record NC_136067.1, read on the forward strand.
CACCACCACCACCACCAGTACTACCAGTACCACCACCACCAGCACCACCACTACCAGTACTACCACTACCAGTACTACCAGTACCACTACCACCACCACCAGTACCCCCACCACCAGTACTACCAGTACCACCACCACCACCAGTACTACCACTACCAGTACCACCACCACCACCAGTACTACCAGTACTACAGCCACCAGTACTACCACTACCACCACCACCAGTACTACCAGTACCACGGCCACCAGTACTACCACTACCAGTACTACCACTACCAGTACCACTACCACCACCAGTACTACCACTACCAGTACCACCACCACCAGTACTACCACTACCAGTACTACGGCCAGCAGTACCACCACCACCAATGCTACTGCTACCAGTACCACCACTACCAGTACTACCGCTACCAGTACCACCACCACCAGTACCACCACTACCAGTACTACCACCACCAGTACTACCACTACCAGTACTACGGCCAGCAGCACCACCACCACCACCAGTACTACCGCTACCAGTACCACCACCACCAGTACCACCACTACCACTACTACAGCCACCAGTACTACCACTACTACAGCCATCAGTACTACCACTACCACCACCACCAGTACTACCACCACCACCAGTACTACCAGTACCACCACCACCAGTACTACCACTACCAGTACTACCACTACCAGTACTACCAGTACCACTACCACCACCACCAGTACCACCACCACCAGTACTACCACCACCAGTACTACCAGTACCACCACCACCAGTACTACCACTACCAGTACCACCACCACCACCAGTACTACCACTATCAGTACCACCACCACCACCAGTACTACCAGTACTACAGTCACCAGTACTACCACTACCACCACCAGTACTACCAGTACCACGACCACCAGTACTACCACTACCAGTACTACCACTACCAGTACCACTACCACCACCAGTACTACCACCACCAGTACCACCACCACCAGTACTACCACTACCAGTACTACGGCCAGCAGTACCACCATCACCAATGCTACTGCTACCAGTACCACCACCACCACCAGTACTACCGCTACCAGTACCACCACCACCAGTACCACCACTACCAGTACTACCACTACCAGTACTACCACCACCAGTACTACCACTACCAGTACCACCACCTCCAGTACTACCACTACTACCACTACCAGTACCACCACCACCAGTACTACCAGTACCACCACCACCAGTACTACCACTACCAGTACCACCACCACCAGTACTACCACTACCAGTACCACCACCACCACCAGTACTACCAGTACTACCACCATCAGTACTACCAGTACTACCACCACCAGTACTACCACTACTACAGCCACCAGTACTACCACTACTACAGCCACCAGTACTACCACTACCACCACCACCAGTACTACCACCACCAGTACTACCAGTACCACCACCACCAGTACTACCACTACCAGTACTACCACTACCAGTACTACCAGTACCACTACCACCACCACCAGTACTACCACCACCAGTACTACCAGTACCACCACCACCACCAGTACTACCACTACCAGTACCACCACCACCACCACCAGTACTACCAGTACTACAGCCACCAGTACTACCACTACCACCACCACCAGTACTACCAGTACTACGACCACCAGTACTACCACTACCAGTACTACCACTACCAGTACCACTACGACCACCAGTACTACCACCACCAGTACCACCACCACCAGTACTACCACTACTACGGCCGGCAGTACCACCACCACTAGCACTACCACTACCGGTACCACCACCAGTACTACCACTACCACCACCACCAGTACTACCACTACCAGTACCACCACCAGTACCACCACTACCAGTACTACCACCACCAGTACTACCACCACCAGTACTACCACTACCAGTACCACCACCTCCAGTACTACCACTACTACCACTACCACCACCACCAGTACTACCAGTACCACCACCACTAGCACTACCACTACCGGTACCACCACCAGTACTACCACTACCACCACCATCAGTACTACCACTACCAGTACCACCACCAGTACCACCACTACCAGTACTACCACCACCAGTACTACCACCACCAGTACTACCACTACCAGTACCACCACCACCAGTACTACCAGTACTACCACCATCAGTACTACCAGTACTACCACCAGCAGTACTACCACTACTACAGCCACCCGTACTACCACTACTACAGCCACCAGTACTACCACTACTACCACCACCACCACCACCAGTACTACCAGTACCACCCCCACCAGCACCACCACTACCAGTACTACCACTACCAGTACCACCACCACCACCAGTACTACCAGTACTACAGCCACCAGTACTACCACTACCACCAGTACTACCAGTACCACGACCACCAGTACTACCACTACCAGTACTACCACTACCAATACCACTACCACCAGTACTACCACTACCAGTACTATGGCCAGCAGTACCACCACCACCAATGCTACTGCTACCAGTACCACCACCACCAGTACTACCGCTACCAGTACCACCACCACCACCAATACTACCACTACCAGTACCACCACCACCACCAATACTACCACTACCAGTACCACCACCACCAGTACTACCACTACCAGTACCACCACCACCAGTACTACCAGTACTACCACCATCAGTACTACCAGTACTACCACCAGCAGTACTACCACTACTACAGCCACCAGTACTACCACTACTACAGCCACCAGTACTACCACTACCACCACCACCACCACCAGTACTACCAGTACCACCACCACCAGCACCACCACTACCAGTACTACCACTACCAGTACTACCACTACCAGTACTACCAGTACCACTACCACCACCACCAATGCCACCACCACCAGTACTACCACCACCAGTACTACCACTTCTACGGCCGGCAGTACCACCACCACTAGCACTACCACTACCGGTACCACCACCAGTACTACCACTACCACCACCACCACCAGTACTACCACTACCAGTACCACCACCACCAGTACTACCAGTACTACCACCATCAGTACTACCAGTACTACCACCAGCAGTACTACCACTACTACAGCCACCAGTACTACCACTACTACAGCCACCAGTACTACCACTACCACCACCACCACCACCAGTACTACCAGTACCACCACCACCAGCACCACCACTACCAGTACTACCACTACCAGTACTACCAGTACCACTACCACCACCACCAATGCCACCACCACCAGTACTACCACCACCAGTACTACCACTTCTACGGCCGGCAGTACCACCACCACTAGCACTACCACTACCGGTACCACCACCAGTACTACCAGTACCACTACCACCACCACCAGTACCACCACCACCAGTACTACCACCACCAGTACTACCAGTACCACCACCACCAGTACTACCACTACCAGTACCACCACCACCACCAGTACTACCACTATCAGTACCACCACCACCACCAGTACTACCAGTACTACAGTCACCAGTACTACCACTACCACCACCAGTACTACCAGTACCACGACCACCAGTACTACCAGTACCAGTACTACCACTACCAGTACCACTACCACCACCAGTACTACCACCACCAGTACCACCACCACCAGTACTACCACTACCAGTACTACGGCCAGCAGTACCACCATCACCAATGCTACTGCTACCAGTACCACCACCACCACCAGTACTACCGCTACCAGTACCACCACCACCAGTACCACCACTACCAGTACTACCACTACCAGTACTACCACCACCAGTACTACCACTACCAGTACCACCACCTCCAGTACTACCACTACTACCACTACCAGTACCACCACCACCAGTACTACCAGTACCACCACCACCAGTACTACCACTACCAGTACCACCACCACCAGTACTACCACTACCAGTACCACCACCACCACCAGTACTACCAGTACTACCACCATCAGTACTACCAGTACTACCACCACCAGTACTACCACTACTACAGCCACCAGTACTACCACTACTACAGCCACCAGTACTACCACTACCACCACCACCAGTACTACCACCACCAGTACTACCAGTACCACCACCACCAGTACTACCACTACCAGTACTACCACTACCAGTACTACCAGTACCACTACCACCACCACCAGTACTACCACCACCAGTACTACCAGTACCACCACCACCACCAGTACTACCACTACCAGTACCACCACCACCACCACCAGTACTACCAGTACTACAGCCACCAGTACTACCACTACCACCACCACCAGTACTACCAGTACTACGACCACCAGTACTACCACTACCAGTACTACCACTACCAGTACCACTACGACCACCAGTACTACCACCACCAGTACCACCACCACCAGTACTACCACTACTACGGCCGGCAGTACCACCACCACTAGCACTACCACTACCGGTACCACCACCAGTACTACCACTACCACCACCACCAGTACTACCACTACCAGTACCACCACCAGTACCACCACTACCAGTACTACCACCACCAGTACTACCACCACCAGTACTACCACTACCAGTACCACCACCTCCAGTACTACCACTACTACCACTACCACCACCACCAGTACTACCAGTACCACCACCACTAGCACTACCACTACCGGTACCACCACCAGTACTACCACTACCACCACCATCAGTACTACCACTACCAGTACCACCACCAGTACCACCACTACCAGTACTACCACCACCAGTACTACCACCACCAGTACTACCACTACCAGTACCACCACCACCAGTACTACCAGTACTACCACCATCAGTACTACCAGTACTACCACCAGCAGTACTACCACTACTACAGCCACCAGTACTACCACTACTACAGCCACCAGTACTACCACTACTACCACCACCACCACCACCAGTACTACCAGTACCACCCCCACCAGCACCACCACTACCAGTACTACCACTACCAGTACCACCACCACCACCAGTACTACCAGTACTACAGCCACCAGTACTACCACTACCACCAGTACTACCAGTACCACGACCACCAGTACTACCACTACCAGTACTACCACTACCAATACCACTACCACCAGTACTACCACTACCAGTACTATGGCCAGCAGTACCACCACCACCAATGCTACTGCTACCAGTACCACCACCACCAGTACTACCGCTACCAGTACCACCACCACCACCAATACTACCACTACCAGTACCACCACCACCACCAATACTACCACTACCAGTACCACCACCACCAGTACTACCACTACCAGTACCACCACCACCAGTACTACCAGTACTACCACCATCAGTACTACCAGTACTACCACCAGCAGTACTACCACTACTACAGCCACCAGTACTACCACTACTACAGCCACCAGTACTACCACTACCACCACCACCACCACCAGTACTACCAGTACCACCACCACCAGCACCACCACTACCAGTACTACCACTACCAGTACTACCAGTACCACTACCACCACCACCAATGCCACCACCACCAGTACTACCACCACCAGTACTACCACTTCTACGGCCGGCAGTACCACCACCACTAGCACTACCACTACCGGTACCACCACCAGTACTACCACTACCACCACCACCACCAGTACTACCACTACCAGTACCACCACCACACCAGTACTACCAGTACTACAGCCACCAGTACTACCACTACCACCACCACCAGTACTACCAGTACCACGACCACCAGTACTACCACTACCAGTACTACCACTACCAATACCACTACCACCACCAGTACTACCACCACCAGTGCCACCACCACCAGTGCTACCACTACCAGTACTACGGCCAGCAGTACCACCACCACCAATGCTACTTCTACCAGTACCACCACCACCAGTACTACCGCTACCAGTACCACCACCACCACCAATACTACCACTACCAGTACCACCACCACCACCAATACTACCACTACCAGTACCACCACCACCAATACTACCACTACCAGTACCACCACCACCAATACTACCACTACCAGTACCACCACCACCACCAATACTACCAATATCACCACCACCAGTACTACCACTACCAGTACTACCACTACCAGTACCACCACCACCAGTACTACCACTACCAGTACCACCACCACCAGTACTACCACCACCAGTACTACCACCACCAGTACTACCACCACCAGTACTACCACCACCAGTACTACCACTACAAGTACTACCACCACCAGTACTACCATTGCCAGTACTACAGCCACCATTACTACCAGTGCCACCACCACCAGTACCACCACCACCAGTGCGACCACTACCAGTACCACCACCACCACCACCAGTACTACCACCATCAGTACCACCACCACCAGTACTACCACTATCAGTACTACAGCCAGCAGTACCACCACCACCAATACTACTGCTACCAGTACCACCACCACCAATTCTAACACTACCAGTACCTCCACCACATATACTACCACTGCCAATACCACCACCATCACCAGTACTGACCACTACCGGTACCACCACCACCACCAGTACCACCACCACCAGTACCACCACCACCAGTACTACCACTACCAGTATTACCACCACCACCAGTACTACCAGTACCACCACTACCAGTACCACCACCTCCAGTACTACCACCACCAGTACTACCACTACCAGTACCACCACCACCACCATTACTACCACCACCAGTACCACCACCACCAGTACTACCACTCCCAGTACTACAGCCAGCAGTACCACCACCACCAATACTAATGCTACCAGTACCACCACCACCAATTCTAACACTACCAGTACCTCCACCACATATACTACCACTGGCAGTACCACCACCACCAATACTACCGCTACCGGTATTACCAGTGCCACCAGTACCATCAAGCATTTGCAATGCAATAGGTCTCGCATTTGCGAGAGTTTAAGATATTGGCATTGTAAATGACAATGCCTTTTATTTATGTTTCAAAAACCAATACATACATAAAAAGGCACTTGCATTTAAAATGCCAATAGCTCAAACTCTCACAACTGCGAGACCTCACAAGAAGGACATCACAGGCAGCAGCTGTGCAAGCTTCTTACACTCACAAGGAGACCACAGGCAGCAGAGGTGCAAGCTTCTCACACTCGCAAGAATGACATCACAAGCAGCAGTGGTGCAAGCTTCCCTCACACACTCACAGCAGGTACTGTGCCAAGGCAGCAGATGCAACAGAGCAAGAGTACCTTACAAAGAACAGGCACAGCACAGAGATGCACAATGCAATCTTCTCATACTCACAGGCAGCAGCGGTGCAAGCTTCTCACACTCACAAGAAGGACATCACAGGCAGCAGCTGTGCAAGCTTCTTACACTCACAAGGAGACCACAGGCAGCAGAGGTGCAAGCTTCTGCCACTCACAAGAAGGACATCACAAGCAGCAGCGGTGCAAGCTTCTCACACTCACAAGAACGACATCACAGGCAGCAGCAGTGCAAGCTTCTTACACTCACAAGGAGACCACAGGCAGCAGAGGTCCAAGCTTCTCACACTCGCAAGAACGACATCACAAGCAGCAGTGGTGCAAGCTTCCCTTACACACTCACAGCAGGTACTGTGCCAAGGCAGCAGCAGCAACAGAGTAAGAGTCCCATACAAAGAACAGGCACAGCACAGAGATGCACAATGCAATCTTCTCATACTCACAGGCAGCAGCGGTGCAAGCTTCTCACACTCACAAGAACGACATCACAGGCAGCAGCAGTGCAAGCTTCTTACACTCACAAGGAGACCACAGGCAGCAGAGGTGCAAGCTTCTCACACTCGCAAGAAGGACATCACAAGCAGCAGTGGTGCAAGCTTCCCTTACACACTCACAGCAGGTACTGTGCCAAGGCAGCAGTGGCAACAGAGCAAGAGTCCCTTACAAAGAACAGGCACAGCACAGAGATGCACAATGCAATCTTCTCATACTCACAGGCAGCAGCGGTGCAAGCTTCTCACACTCACAAGAAGGACATCACAGGCAGCAGCTGTGCAAGCTTCTTACACTCACAAGGAGACCACAGGCAGCTGAGGTGCAAGCTTCTCCCACTCACAAGAAGGACATCACAAGCAGCAGCGGTGCAAGCTTCTCACACTCACAAGAACGACATCACAGGCAGCAGCAGTGCAAGCTTCTTACACTCACAAGGAGACCACAGGCAGCAGAGGTGCAAGCTTCTCACACTCGCAAGAAGGACATCACAGGCAGCAGTGGTGCAAGCTTCCCTTACACACTCACAGCAGGTACTGTGCCAAGGCAGCAGCAGCAACAGAGCAAGAGTCCCTTACAAAGAACAGGAACAGCACAGAGATGCACAATGCAATCTTCTCATACTCACAGGCAGCAGCGTTGCAAGCTTCTCACACTCACAAGAAGGACATCACAGGCAGCAGCTGTGCAAGCTTCTTACACTCACAAGGAGACCACAGGCAGCTGAGGTGCAAGCTTCTCCCACTCACAAGAAGGACATCACAAGCAGCAGTGGTGCAAGCTTCTCACACTCACAAGAACGACATCACAGGCAGCAGCAGTGCAAGCTTCTTACACTCACAAGGAGACCACAGGCAGCAGAGGTCCAAGCTTCTCACACTCGCAAGAACGACATCACAAGCAGCAGTGGTGCAAGCTTCCCTTACACACTCACAGCAGGTACTGTGCCAAGGCAGCAGCAGCAACAGAGTAAGAGTCCCTTACAAAGAACAGGCACAGCACAGAGATGCACAATGCAATTTTCTCATACTCACAGGCAGCAGCGGTGCAAGCTTCTCACACTCACAAGAAGGACATCAGAGGCAGCAGCTGTGCAAGCTTCTTACACTCACAAGGAGACCACAGGCAGCTGAGGTGCAAGCTTCTCCCACTCACAAGAAGGACATCACAAGCAGCAGCTGTGCAAGCTTCTCACACTCACAAGAACGACATCACAGGCAGCAGCAGTGCAAGCTTCTTACACTCACAAGGAGACCACAGGCAGCAGAGGTGCAAGCTTCTCACACTCACAAGAAGGACATCACAGGCAGTAACGGTGCAATATTCTCACACTCACAAGGAGATCACTGGCAGTACAAGCCACATGAACACACTCCATAACACATAGCAACAATACATTGGCATTTACAATGCCATTAGCTCAAACTCAAATAAATCCGAGCCCGATTGCATTTCCAATGCTTGTTTATTTAATGCGAACATTACCCGAAGGTGTAAGAGCGCTATGCAAAAGAACCAGTTGCGATACATGAGGACTTCTTGTAGGTATAATGTTACTTGCTCTATCATATATATGGATGCAATGACAGAAACAGCAAAATACAGGTCGGGCGGCACACTATGCTAAGCACAAATTTTGGCTTACATGTTTTAGGCCACGCCCCTTTGAGAGATCCCCAGTTTTTTCATCCTACTTAAAGCCCTGCCCACAACTCTTTTTGTTCATGTGTTTTCACCTGCTTTCTATTTACTTTGCAGAACGTAAACAACTATAAAGCATACGCACAAACTGACAAATGCCGGTGTTCCATCGAGCATTGTACCCCCATCGAGCTCTGTACCCCCTACGTCACGGGGGTACAGATTTCCACAGGTTCGTTCTATCTGCCGTCGTTCCCCCATCGAGCATTGTACCCCCCTACGTAACGGGGGAGGAGATATTCAGTTTGTTGTAGTTTCTGAGAAACGGTCGCTGTGTTTACACACGCCCGCAATTATTTTCAAAAAATTGAATTACGCCAGCAATTCTTTTCAAATAATTGAATTAATTTTGGTAACATGGCATATGCCTGTTCGAAAGGAAGTTATTTTTTCTCGTATTGTCGTAATCGTTGTTTTTTAACTATTTAAAGGTGGTGAAACATGTTTTTTTTCTTCCAATATTTATTTTATAATATATAATTTATAATATGATATATAGATATAATATAATATTTTATGCAATATATAATACATTTTATAATATATAATTATATAATATACATATACATATAATATAATATTTATTATATTTAATTTTGTGGCTGGTGTTGTTGGGGAGCAGGTAGTATTTCTACTCCTGGTAGTTTTGTGTACCCCCTTATGTCAAAAGGGAGCTTATACAGGCCCATGCTAGCTTGTCAGTGTGCGTTGACTAGGGTTTGGCTGGCGTTGATGGGGAGCAGGTAGTATTTCTGCTCCCCGTGGTTTTGTGTACCCCCAAGTCAAAAGGGAGTTTATACAGGCCTGTTCTAGGTTTGTAGAGTGCGTTGACTAGGGTTTGGCTGGCGCTGATGGGGAGCAGATAGTATTTATGCTCCCTGTGGATTTGTGTACCCCCTATGTCAAAAGGGAGCTTATACAGGCCAATTCTAGTTTGCCAGTGTGCGTAGACTATGGTTTGTCTGGCGCTGATGGGGAGCAGGTAGTGTTTCTGCTCCCCGTGGTTTTGTGTACCCCCCAAGTCAAAAGGGAGCTTATACAGGCCTGTTCTAGGTTTGTAGTGTGCGTTGACTAGGGTTTGGCTGGCGCTGATGGGGATCAGATAGGATTTATGCTCCCTGTGGTTTTGTGTACCCCCTATGTCAAAAGGGAGCTTATACAGGCCGATTCTAGTTTGCCAGTGTGCGTTGACTAGGGTTTGGATGGCGCTGATGGGGAAAAGGTAGTATTTCTGTTCCCCGTGGTTTTGTGTCCCCCCTAGGTCAAAAGGGAGCTTATACATGCCTGTTCTAGGTTTGTAGTGTGAGTTGACTAGAGTTTGGCTGGTGCTGATAGGGAGCAGATAGGATTTATGCTCCCTGTGGTTCTGTGTACCCCCTATGTCAAAAGGGAGCTTATACAGGCCGATTCTAGTTTGCCAGTGTGCGTTGACTAGGGTTTGGATGGCGCTGATTTGGAGCAGGTAGTATTTCTGCTCCCCGTGGTTTTGTGTACCCCCCAAGTCAAAAGGGAGCTTATACAGGCCTGTTCTAGGTTTGTAGTGTGCGTTGACTAGGGTTTGGCTGGCGCTGATGGGGATCAGATAGGATTTATGCTCCCTGTGGTTTTGTGTACCCCCTATGTCAAAAGGGAGCTTATACAGGCCGATTCTAGTTTGCCAGTGTGCGTTGACTAGGGTTTGGATGGCGCTGATTTGGAGCAGGTAGTATTTCTGCTCCCCGTGGTTTTGTGTACCCCGAAGTCAAAAGGGAGCTTATACAGGCCTGTTCTAGGTTTGTAGAGTTCGTTGACTAGGGTTTGGCTGGCGCTGATGGGGAGCAGATAGTATTTATGCTCCCTATGGTTTTATGTACCCCCTAAGTCAAAAGGGAGCTTATACAGGCCAATTCTAGTTTGCCAGTGTGCGTTGACTAGGGTTTGGCTGGCGCTGATGGGGAGCAGGTAGTATTTCTGCTCCCCATGGTTTTGTGTACCCCCCAAGTCAAAAGGGAGCTTATACAGGCCTGTTCTAATTGTAAAATATTTTTGTGCTTTCTAGAAAAGATCAGTTAATTTACCGTAACTATGGACATGTCTATTATATTGCTTGAATGTTTCTGACAACTCTAAATCCATCCAGTATCATATTACGGCTTTGCATAAATTGTCATCTGAAGTTCAACAGAAGCATGAAAAAAGGGAGGTGGGACTGGCTTTTAGGGTGGTTAGCTGATTTTGATATCTTAGACTAAGAATTTGCAACCACAGCCGAAAAAGGCAAAAAGTGCACAAATTACCCACTGCCTTGGCGGGGTAGTAGTTACCAAAAAGGCTCTATAAAGGGTCGGTACTTTGAATTACAATTAGAAGAATAAATCGCAACCACAGCCAAGAAAGGTAGCAAGTGCGCAAATTACCCACTGCCTTGGTGGGGTATTAGTTACAAAAAAGGCTCTATAAAGGGCCAGTACTTTGAATTTGATTTAGAAGAATAATTGGCATCAAAAGCTGTACCTCTCTAAACTTTCTCACTCAGAACCATGGAGAGATAAGACATCCAGATCCCATCAACGTTATGAAAGAAGCTAAAAAGAGCGTGCTAAACTTCAAAATGGAAACGGTTAGTCATTTATTGCACCAACAATGACATTGACCCACTAGATGTTTCCATTATGAACATTTGTTATCTATTAAATGTATTAAAATGTGACCTGGCGTACACATCAATAAGATGACATCTAACTGCCATAGCAGCCTACTAACATAACAGACAACTTCTGTCATTGTTTAGAGTTCACCCAATAAAAGCTATAATGGAAGGGAGAAGACGGGTAGGACCAATCGTGGGACCATAGCCATCTGAGCTCCGAGAGTCGTCAGCATTCATCGGGCTCAAAGTCCTCAGGTAAGAGGAACAAGAAGTCGCACAGGCAACATCGCTCTTCTGACTCTCCCCCTCCACCCCCCAACGCGTGCACGACGTGGTCCGGGAGAATCGGGTCACCCCGTCCACACGGCGCCACCTCCAGCCCCATACCCGCCGGTTCCTGTGGTAGATGCGACGCCGAATGAGATTGAGGCCATCCTCATGGCCATGCAGAACATCAATTCTCCATCTGACTGAGAGTCCTCGCAGGCCGGTGGCTCCGGCGCCTTTGACTACTGGAGGCTGACAACAAACGTATGGCGGCAACAATAATAGTGGATGCCCAAACAGACTAAGTACAAAAGGAGCGACCTTATGGCAGCAAAGCTGAACAAGCAAGAAGGGCGGTCCATGTGCGCACTCACGTCCTTTACTTCGACCCACTATGGACCTCTACGTTTAAGATCTCATAAAGGACTAGCTGCAACCTAAAGGGCTGTCAACCTTGTCTTATGCGGAGCAGACGCACAAAGTACCAAGAGGACAAACGAGGCCTGGAGCTCCACAGCGGCCGGTACTGTTAGGGCCCACCTCAAACTGCTGATAGCAACAGACTCATTGATGGATCTGGAATGTGTGACTAGGGGGGATGAACAGACTTCCTTGGACACAACACAAATAATGATGATGTGTATCTATCTATCTATCTATCTAATTTATATATAGATATATGGATGAGAAAGGCACCCAGCCCAAAAAGGATAATGAAAGACATCAAAATCTTAGACCATTACTTAAAAAAAGGTACCCTTAAATAAATGAGTACTGAAGGGAGTGTGTAGCAACTGTTTTTAAGAAGCACTGTTGCTACAACAGAGTGAATAAAAAGATGGAATATACAACCAAAATGTACATCTTGTAAAAATGTCTGATTGTGGCTGTTGAGTAATGTATCAATGTGCAAACAGGGTCAATGCCATGGACATTATCAGGGTCAGCATCTATTCTTGGAATGTTAAACTATTGATTCTCATGGGCCCTCCTGCCTACCACACCAACACCTATGGTTGTTTAATGTTATTAGTCATTGTGGAGAGGTGTTGCGCCGCGGCCAGGGTGACTGACTACAGACTCTGGTGATCACGCTTCGATCACCGGGCCTGCTGGCAGATTAGCCCAGCACCGTGTGACTCTAGGCAATAGCTTGCTTAATATTCTTAACGGCCCACAGCGCCTACAGTCCCTAACGGGGGTTGGTTCGAGCTTTATAAATGTGGATTATTATTTATTATTATTGTACATACGCATTGACATCTCTATATTAAAAGGTACTCTCACCATTCTCCTGTAATGGAAATAGAATCTAATAATAGTCAATGCCCAAGCAGACTAACTACAAAAGGAGTCACCTTACTTGTAACTGAAGAGTTCTGTAAAGACATACAACTTACGATAATGCGGACACAACAGTACATGGAATGAGAATACAGATCATGTAAATCTACAGCCGACATGCGGAAACATCTTAAACAAAGAAAGTACCTTGCTTTTTAAAAAACATTTGATACATTTAAAACCTTCATAAGGTAACAAGGTAGATGTGTCGGTTTTAATGCATTCCACATGGATCCATCTACAGCATTCTTGACATAGAACCGTAAGGCTATGCAGAAAAAGGCCTGATTTTTCATTGTTGCAGACCCCGCAGAAGTGTTCCACAGAATCTAAATGTAACATAAATGAACATTAGCTCATCAAAGGAGCAAGTGTAAAAAATCTAACAAATAGTAAAGGATCTTATGGATATTTTTTAAAAAAATATTAAAATCAAGAGCATAGGACAGTCAGAACAGGTCAAAACACTTTCAAATGGCAAGAAAAACAAACAGCATTTAAAGACTCAAATGTAATTGCCATCCATGACTAAATTAAATAGAATGAACAACAATCAGGCTCTGCTTTTTTGATAATTGAAGAAAACAAAAATAGATACCAAATGCAAACTTTAAAACAAAACTAGGGCATTACAATTTTCCCAACATAAATCTTCAAACATGAAACTCTAACCTGAGAACTCCACTAGCTTCATTGCAATAAACAATCTATATTCCTTCAGAAACGTTGCATCTATTATATTTTGTCCTGGAACAGGAAATTCAGTTATGTACGATTCTGCAAACTGAACAGAGAGTTAAAAAAAGTATATGTTATACAAATAACCAAGTGTAACTAAAATGGTCATAAAAAGAAATGTTAACAATATGTACTTTGAAAATACTTTGTCCGAGGTCTGACACCAACCACGTTAGTACCATCTTAGTGGTGAGACAAAATCACAGGCAAATACCAATCACCTCCGACAGGCACTAGCACGAGGAACAGTTTTCATTCTCAAGAGTAATTTGACTAAAAGCCCCTTTATTGTTTGCAACTATTCCATAGAAGTAAAGAATGTATTAACATAAATAAACGTATCTACATCAAACGTAAGATTATAATTCCATTATAGAAAAATTACCAGCATGCAAAAAACACCACAATTGTAGCTGTCCTGTTGCTTGGCGTTACATTCTACCACTAACTCCCATAGGTCACTGTCTGGACACTTCATTGCCTGTAGGAAAGCCCTTTAGAAACATACGAACAGTTAGGTTTAATATTTGTTCGTAAAAGAAAACAAAAAAATGAATACAATATGCTACAGAACATTCAATTTTAAAAAGCTCATATTCACAATGTAATATGTATGCATTCACCAAAATGGGGTCGCACACTGCTAATACACCAGCGGGATCGCCCCTAAGGACCATGGTAACTGTAGTACTGTTCTCTGCGATGCATCTTCTTTCGAATTCTCGCGTATCTTCAAATCTTCGCCATCCCTGTACACGTGTTTCGGGGTATTTACCCCTCATCAGCAGGGATTAGGCCATCTTCTTATCTTCTGGGGTTGCTGCGTGTTGCCAAATATTACCAGGTATAGTACCACACAAAGGCACGCAGGTGCGGGGTCCCGAGCTCGTCAGCTCAAAGCTCCAAGGAGCATAAACATTCACCAAAATGGGGTCGCACACTGCTAATACACCAGCGAGATCGCCCCTAAGGACCATGGTAACTGTAGTACTGTTCTCTGCGATGCATCTTCTTTCGAATTCTCGCGTATCTTCAAATCTTCGCCATCCCTGTACACGTGTTTCGGGGTATTTACCCCTCATCAGCAGGGATTAGGCCATCTTCTTATCTTCTGGGGTTGCTGCGTGTTGCCAAATATTACCCCAGAAGATAAGAAGATGGCCTAATCCCTGCTGATGAGGGGTAAATACCCCGAAACACGTGTACAGGGATGGCGAAGATTTGAAGATACGCGAGAATTCGAAAGAAGATGCATCGCAGAGAACAGTACTACAGTTACCATGGTCCTTAGGGGCGATCCCGCTGGTGTATTAGCAGTGTGCGACCCCATTTTGGTGGGTAATATGTATGCAGCATTAAAGGTTAAACATATTTAATGGTAAGTGTAAGTAAAGTGGTACCTCCAATTTCGCAAAAAAGTTTGGTAGGTCCCAACATTGCCAACCAGTGAATCGTATACTAATAATTTTTTCAAAAAAGGTTTCAATATCTGAAACAAAAAGGACATTAGGAAATTTAACATTGCGAATTAAAAAATTTTAGATAGAGTTCTCTACTCAAAACATGTGAATAAATAAAAAATAAAGGGATTCATATATTCTTCACCAAAACACTTCAGCGCTTACAACATTTAAACCGTCATATTGTTCCAGAAGAACTCACAAAGGTGACAAAAGTCACAAAATTTTGCACTTACCAAAAGTATCCAATGAATGCCGGTATTGGTCGGTCACAGGAACGTATCCATTTTCTCAAAAGGTACCTATACAGTACAAAATGTGCTCATGAAAAGATGCAAGTCACATACAACATCCGTACTCAAATACTTACTAAAATTCTAAAATGTGATTAACAATTCAATGAAAATTGAAAAGAAACAATATTCAATGGCAAGACAAGTAGAAAAATAAATCGCATACAGACTTTCAATTGATAATACTCTTAAAAATGTTACCATAATTATATATGACATCAAATTTATTGGGAAAATGTGAATAATCATTACAACCACAAAAAAATAAAAAAGTGCAGTAAGACATTTTAATATTTACCCGGAAAGAAGATGAACCATAAGTGCCAAGGAATATAGAGGGAAATCAATAAACACTGAAGTCAAGAAAAAAGAAATTAATTAAGTAACATTTCATACAGATTTACTATTTTTGGTAGGTCTGTTACTTATTGATGACAATATACAGACATTTGGTCTTAACATACATAGTCTGGAGAGATACGCATCTATTACCTTTAAAAAAATAATGAAAACACATGAGCTTTAGTAGAGGAACCACCATGTACATCATACACCATTACACATACTATACTAACACTAGATTTTATGTAAACCAACCTCATCAACTATCCGTTGGTCATCTTTCAATGAAAAAAAAGAAGACTCGTACAATTTGAAGCGCGACACAATTGCTTCCAACCTTCCAGTCAGAGGTTTCTTCCATACATCCAAAACTTGTTTCATGCATTTAGATGTAGAAAATCCGGGGGATGGGAGCCGTGCTGGAGATGATGCAAGCCGTGCTGGAGATGTTGAAAGCCGTGCTGGAGATGGTGAAAGCTGTGCTGGAGTCGGTGGAAGCCGCACTGGAGTCAATGAAAGCTGTGTTGGAGACGATGAAAGCCGTGTTGGAGACAGTGGAAACCGTGCTGGAGACGGTGGAAGAAGTGGTGGACATGATGGAAGCACGGATGGGCAATTGTCACTGGTCATGTTGCCTGCAAAATGATTTTTGAAAATGGTCAACATTAATAATTTAATAGAAAATACAGACTACTCGAACATCCAACCGCAAACAATACTGAAACAAAAGTAGATATTCATTACTCATGATCGTAAAATACTGTTCTTTACAAAACATCATGTTCAGAACAACTAACTTTGCACCTATTAAAGAGACATTTACACAGGCACAGGGAACACTATGACAAAACACATCAAAAATATTATGCCATTACTTAAAAGTAACCCTGGGCGCCCGATTCGGCTACGCCCACGGAGTAGGCGTAGTGTTGCCTTCTACGCATTTTGCGTAGACAGCGTAGCCGGCAACACTACGCCCACTCCGTGTGCGTAGCCGAGTCGGCCGCCACCCGCCTCCCTCCCGCCCTCCCCTAGATACATTATTTGAGCAATTAGCCTTATTAAAACAATATTAAAGCACTTACCTTGTCCGGGGCTCGTCCGGGGCTCCCTCTTGAATAGCGTCCTTTTCCTGGATACCAATGCGCATGCGCGGGCGGCCGCGCATGCGCATTTCTCGGGAGAAATGCGCATGCGCGGCCGCCCGCGCATGCGCATTGGTATCCAGGAAAAGGACGCTATTCAAGAGGGAGCCCCGGACGAGCCCCGGACAAGGTAGGTGCTTTAATATTGTTTTAATAAGGCTAATTGCTTAAATAATGTATGCGGGGGAGAGCGGGAGGGAGGTGCGTAGTGGGGCTATGCGGAGTGCGGGAGTGGGCGTAGCTTCTCGCCCTCTCCGCGTAGCTCCGCGGAGCCCCACTACGCCCACTACGCCCACCCTTACTTAAAAGAAGGTAGCCCTCAGTAAATTACCTTTCACGCTCAAATTATAAGGCCTCAACATGTCCAGATTATAAGTTCTACGTAATACCATGTTGCTAGCATTGAGTAATTTAACACGCTTCCCTTGCATTTCAGCTATACGGTATGGTCCAGAAAAGTTATGCTCCAAAATGCCTCCTTTTCTTGTTGATCGCCTACTATTTTTCAAAAGCACTAACTCTCCTTTGCTGAACTTGTAGGGCTTATATTTCTGGCAAACTCTCTTTTTAAACTTTTCTTTCTGCTTTTCCTGGGCAAGCTCAATATTCTGCTTTGTCTGCTTCAGCAACTCAGCTGCTCTAATTTTCCTTTCTGCAAGAAGTGCTGCATATTCGCTTTCTGTTGGTAGTACAAACTCAAGCTAATAAAGGAAACATAAAAATCCATAAATGATTTTTAATGGTTTAAAAGTAAAAAATGGCTACAAAGCTAATTATCATATAAAAGATACAAAATACATACTTTGTTTCTAAAGATATCAAAATAACCAGCCATGACATGTAGGTCGAAGTACATAAATTGGCAGATCAGTACTCACCAACGAAAGTGGCATGTGCATGTTCCGAAACAGTACCAAACACAGGTACAAGGATAATAAGTGTGCAGGTTACAAGAGCAAACAAAATGGCGGCGGCGATTAGGGCAGCAGAGATTAATAAGTTACATGAGGTAAAAGTGACAATTGTGAGCCAAGAAAATACATGAGTTTGCTAACAGTGCATTACAGTGCATTACATGTGCCTGCACACATGGCATCCGGGGAATAGCGGAGGCGATTAGAGCCGCAATTGTGAGCCAACAATATACACAACTTACCAAACAGTGCATTACAGCAGGAAAGAGTGACAAGTGTGCAGGTTACAAGAGGAAACAAAGTACATTTAGAGGTAATATACTGCAATATATGCTAGACACTGAGGCACAAGAACAAACGTTACGTAGCCGATGGTGGCACTTGTGCAATAAAGAAAAGCAAACACAATGTGAGAGGTATCAAACAGTGTGTTAGAAGAGAAAATTGGAGTGTGCATGTTCCAAAACAGTACCAAACACAGGTACAAGGATAATATTGCAATAAATGGCATAGACTGCAACCACACTAAGAAGGCACTGCCATATTCATGGAGAATAGACAAAATGGCGGAGACACGAGGTAGCAAGCACAATTACAGGTAATATACTGCAATATATGCTAGACACTGAGGCACAAGAACAAACGTTACAGAGGCGATGGTGGCACCTGTGCAATAATGAAAATCAAACCAAATGTGAGAGGGATCAAACAGTGTGTTACACGAGAAAAGTGGCGTGTGCATGTTCCAAAACGGTACCAAACACAGGTACAAGGATAATATTGCAATCAATGGCATAGACTGCAACCACACGAACACACTAGGAAGGCACTGCCATATTCATGGAGAATAGACAAAATGGCGGCGGAGATTAGAGCAAGACACGAGGTAGCAAGTACAATTAGAGGTAATATACTGCAATATATGGTAGACACTGAGGCACAAGAACAAACGTTACGTAGGCGATGGTGGCAATTGTGCTATAATGAAAACTAAACACAATGTTAGAGGGATAAAACAGTGTTTTAGAAGAGAAAAGTGGCGTGTGCATGTTCAAAAACAGTACCGAAAACACAAGTACAAGGATATTATTGCAATAAATGGCATAGATAGCAACCACACGAACACACTAGGAAGGCACTGCCATAGTCAGGGAGAATAGACAAAATGGCGGCAGAGATTAGAGCAAGACACGAGGTAGCAAGTACAATTAGAGGTAATATACTGCCATATATGCTAGACACTGAGGCACAAGAACAAACGTTACCAACAATACGGTTGGTATTGTTGGTAACAATACCAACTCGTATTCACTCGTTTTTTTCCCTTTCTATCTTTCACCTTCCTGCACCTCTGCTCTTTTGTGCCTTATTTTTGCCCATTTTCCCTTTCTCTCCCTCTGCTCCTTCACCCGTTTTCACTCGTTTTTTTACCCTTTCTATCTTTCTCCTTTCTGCTCTTTTCTGCATCTCTGCTCTTTTGTGCCTTATTTCTGCTTATTTTCCCTTTTTTCTTTATCCCTTCTTTCCTCCCTTTACCTTTCCCCGCCGCTGCTGCCCCCGCGGCCCCTCCCCCCCCCCAGCACGACCGGCCCAATCCAGCTCCCCTCCCCGCTCCCGCCTCCCAGCTGTCCAGCCCTCCCCGACCCCTACTTAATGGCGGCCACTGCGGGGACAGGCGAGCAAGACCACTGACTCATTGTCAGTGAAATTGCTCTCCCACCCTTGCAGCTCCACCATTAAGTGAGGTGCCCCTGCCCCTGCACTCTTGAGTGTTGGTGATCGAGGCCCTCCTCCACCCGCAGGTTTCCCTGCGCCTCATCCCTGGTGGTCCAGTGGACCTCTGTCTCCTTTCTTTCTTTCTGCTCCTTCACTCCTTTTTCTCCCTTTTCTATCTTTCACCTTTCTGCACCTCTGCTCTTTTGCGCCTTATTTCTGCCCATTTCCCTTTCTCTCCCTCTGCTCCTTCACTCGTTTTCACTCGTTTTTTTCCCTTTCTATCTTTCACCTTCCTGCACCTCTGCTCTTTTGTGCCTTATTTTTGCCCATTTTCCCTTTCTCTCCCTCTGCTCCTTCACCCGTTTTCACTCGTTTTTTTACCCTTTCTATCTTTCTCCTTTCTGCTCTTTTCTGCATCTCTGCTCTTTTGTGCCTTATTTCTGCTTATTTTCCCTTTTTTCTTTATCCCTTCTTTCCTCCCTTTACCTTTACCCGCCGCTGCTGCCCCCGCGGCCCCTCCCCCCCCAGCACGACCGGCCCAATCCAGCTCCCCTCCCCGCTCCCGCCTCCCAGCTGTCCAGCCCTCCCCGACCCCTACTTAATGGCGGCCACTGCGGGGACAGGCGAGCAAGACCACTGACTCATTGTCAGTGAAATTGCTCTCCCACCCTCGCAGCTCCACCATTAAGTGAGGTGCCCCTGCCCCTGCACTCTTGAGTGTTGGTGATCGAGGCCCTCCTCCACCCGCAGGTTTCCCTGCGCCTCATCCCTGGTGGTCCAGTGGACCTCTGTCTCCTTTCTTTCTTTCTGCTCCTTCACTCCTTTTTCTCCACTTTCTATCTTTCACCTTCCTGCACCTCTGCTCTTTTGTGCCTTATTTTTGCCCATTTTCCCTTTCTCTCCCTCTGCTCCTTCACCCGTTTTCACTCGTTTTTTTTACCCTTTCTATCTTTCTCCTTTCTGCTCTTTTCTGCATCTCTGCTCTTTTGTGCCTTATTTCTGCTTATTTTCCCTTTTTTCTTTATCCCTTCTTTCCTCCCTTTACCTTTCCCCGCCGCTGCTGCCCCCGCGGCCCCTCCCCCCCCCAGCACGACCGGCCCAATCCAGCTCCCCTCCGCGCTCCCGCCTCCCAGCTGTCCAGCCCTCCCCGACCCCTACTTAATGGCGGCCACTGCGGGGACAGGCGAGCAAGACCACTGACTCATTGTCAGTGAAATTGCTCTCCCACCCTCGCAGCTCCACCATTAAGTGAGGTGCCCCTGCCCCTGCACTCTTGAGTGTTGGTGATCGAGGCCCTCCTCCACCCGCAGGTTTCCCTGCGCCTCATCCCTGGTGGTCCAGTGGACCTCTGTCTCCTTTCTTTCTTTCTGCTCCTTCACTCCTTTTTCTCCCCTTTCTATCTTTCACCTTTCTGCACCTCTGCTCTTTTGCGCCTTATTTCTGCCCATTTCCCTTTCTCTCCCTCTGCTCCTTCACTCGTTTTCACTCGTTTTTTTCCCTTTCTATCTTTCACCTTCCTGCACCTCTGCTCTTTTGTGCCTTATTTTTGCCCATTTTCCCTTTCTCTCCCTCTGCTCCTTCACCCGTTTTCACTCGTTTTTTTACCCTTTCTATCTTTCTCCTTTCTGCTCTTTTCTGCATCTCTGCTCTTTTGTGCCTTATTTCTGCTTATTTTCCCTTTTTTCTTTATCCCTTCTTTCCTCCCTTTACCTTTACCCGCCGCTGCTGCCCCCGCGGCCCCTCCCCCCCCCAGCACGACCTGCCCAATCCAGCTCCCCTCCCCGCTCCCGCCTCCCAGCTGTCCAGCCCTCCCCGACCCCTACTTAATGGCGGCCACTGCAGCGGCCGCGCCGCTGGTGCACCGAAGGCGCGTCAAAGGCAAGCACGTCTGCGCCCGTCTGCGACCTGTCCGCGACCAGCACCAGGAACCCTGGACCTCCGCCCCGCCAACGCTACGACCCAGCAGCACTCCACGCACTCAACCCAGGCTGCAACAACAACTGCAAGCTAGCATCACCAGCCGACACCCATGGACCCTTCAGCTGTCACCGCTGCCGGCACACCTGCAGCACCGCCAAGAACACGGATCCAGCACAACCTGCCCACAAGAACACAACCGAACCGAAGACCCTGCAATGCATCCTCCTCAACGTCCGATCCCTCCACAAACACGCCACAGAAATCTGGGACCTCCTCGACAGCACAACCCCAGACGTAGCATTCTTGACCGAAACCTGGACCAACACCACCTCAGGACCGGACATCGCCATCGCCATCCCCCAAGGATACAAGATCTCCAGGAAGGACCGCCCCATCCACCCAGGAGGAGGAATCGCCATCGTCCACAAATCCAGCCTCCGCCTGAGCACACTCCCTGACGAGTCCACAGAACTGATGGAACACCTTCACTTCAAGATACTGGCCAGCCCCACCGCCGCCCTCCGAGGAACTCTCATCTACCGACCCCCTGGACCCCGCGGACCCTTCGCCAACTCTATTACGGACATTATCTCCCCGCAGGCCATCGCATCCACCAACTACACCCTGCTGGGAGACCTCAACTTCCACCTCGACAATCAACTGGACCCCAACACCACATCCCTCCTGGACAACCTCCACAACATTGGACTCCGCCAGATCGTGACCGAGCCCACGCACTCAGCAGGACACACCCTCGACCCCCTCTTCACTACAGGAAACTCCATCACCTTCAGCCACACCACCGAACTCCCATGGACCGACCATTGTTGCGTCCACTTCACCTTCAGAACACCCACCATCCACAGACACCAGCACCTGCTTCCACAAAGAAACTGGACCAAAATCACCGATGACCAGCTCACCTCCTCACTCAACAACTCCACCCCAACCATCGCGGAAAACGACGACCCCAACACCGCAGCCCGAACCCTGCATAGATGGATCTCGGACAGCACCAACACCATAGCCCCCCTCAAGAAAAACAACAATACCCGTGCCAAGAAAGCCAGATGGTTTACCACCGAACTTCGAGAGTCCAGGCGCACATGCCGCCGCCTCGAAAAGGCCTGGAGAAACACCAAATCCACAGAAGCCCACAACATCTTCAGAGCCGCCACCAACGCCCACCATCAACTCATCAGAGAAACGAGGAAAAAAGCGATTGAAGACAGAATCTCCACCCACGCACACAACAGCAAGGAACTCTTCAGCATCATCAAGGAGTTCGCCCAACCCACCAGCGAGTCTACCGACATCCCTCCCTCACAAGACCTCTGCGACAAACTCAGCATCTTTTTCCACCACAAAATCAAGAGCATCTACGACAACTTCGACGAAGACAACCAACACACTGAACCCTCACCAACCACCCCCGACACCCGGAAACCAGCGATTGATGACTGGACAGCCCTCACCACCAAAGACACACTGAAGACAATGAAGTCAATCCACTCAGGGGCCCCCACGGACCCCTGCCCCCACCACATCTTCAACAGAGCCGCCAACACCATCGCACCCATGCTCCGCCAAACCATCAACCGCTCCCTGGCGACCGCCTCATTCCCCGACGACTGGAAACACGCCGAGGTCAACCCCCTCCTAAAGAAACCCTCAGCGGACCCCACCGACCTCAAAAACTACAGACCCATCTCCCTGCTCCCGTTCCCAGCGAAAGTCATCGAGAAAGCCATCAACAGCCAACTCGCCACATTCATTGAAGAACACAACATCCTCGACTCCTCCCAATCCGGCTTCAGAAAAAACCACAGTACGGAAACCGCCCTCCTCGCCGCAACAGACGACATCCGCACCTTACTGGACAAAGGAGAAACAGTAGCCCTCATCCTCCTCGACCTATCAGCGGCGTTCGACACAGTCTCCCACCGCACCCTAATACGCAGACTCTACGATGCAGGAATCCAGGACAAGGCCCTCGACTGGATCTGCTCCTTCCTCTCCAGCAGGACGCAGCGGGTCAGACTCCCCCCTTTCCTCTCGGACCCCACACCTATCACCTGCGGAGTCCCCCAGGGCTCCTCCCTCAGCCCGACGCTCTTCAACGTCTACATGGCTCCACTTGCCCCCATCGTCAGAACCTACGGACTCAACATCGTGTCATATGCAGACGACACCCAGCTCATCCTCTCCCTATCCAACGAGCCCAACACCGCCAGACGCAACTTTCGAGAAGGCATGGAAGCCGTCGCCAAATGGATGAAAAACAGCTGCCTACAACTAAACACCAACAAAACAGAAGTACTCATCATGGGCCCAAACCCCGATGCCTGGAGTGACACCTGGTGGCCCACCGCCCTCGGAAACCCGCCAACCCCCACAGACCACGCACGCAACCTGGGAATCATCCTGGACTTCGAGCTCAAAATGGACCGCCAGATCAACTCTGTCTCATCTTCCTGCTTCCACACCCTCCGCCTCCTTCGTAAGACCTTCAAATGGATCCCCCTCGAACACCGAAAGACAGTCACTCACGCCCTGGTCACCAGCAGACTCGACTACGGCAACGCACTCTATGCCGGAATAAACAAAAACCTCATCCGCAAGCTACAGAACATCCAGAACGCCGCCGCAAGACTGGTCCTCAACCTGCCAAAACACTGCCACATCTCCCAGCACCTGCGCACACTCCACTGGCTCCCCGTCGAGGCGAGAATCACCTTTAAGATGCTCACCCACGCACACAAGGCCCTCCACGGCACCGGACCAGCATACCTGAACAGCCGACTCAAATTCCACGCACCCCAAAGGACCCTACGATCAGCCCAGCTTTCCTACGCTGTGGTCCCCCGCACCAGAAAGACCAGATCGGGAGGCCGCTCCTTCTCCTTCCTCGCGGCCAAAGCATGGAACGCCCTTCCGCTCCACCTCAGACAGACAACATCGCTCCCCATCTTCGCAAGAAACCTCAAAACCTGGCTCTTCGACAGACCCCCTCCTTGATGGAATGGAACCTGCACCCCCCAAACCCCCCCCACCCCTAGCACCTTGAGACCCTTACGGGTGAGTAGTCGCGCTTTCACAAACTCCTGATTGATTGAGGGTTGAAGTTAGAGGTTGAAGTGAAAGCGATGCAAGGGACATGTGCCAGCGCAGCGGGATTGCATTTTAAACACAATTTAAGAGGGATCAAACAGTGTGTTAGAAGAGAATAGTGGCGTGTGTATGTTAAAAAACAGTACCGAAAACACAGGTACAAGGATACGAACACACTAGGAAGGCACTGCCATAGTCATGGAGAATAGACAAAATGGCGGCGGAGATTAGAGCAAGACACGAGGTACAAGTACAATTAGAGGTAATATACTGCCATATATGCTAGACACTGAGGCACGAGAACAAAAGTTACGTAGGCAAATGAAAAGCAAACACAAGCAACGAGGAATATATTTTCGCTCAGTACTCACCAACGCCAACGAGTACATGTACCTGCGCAACACCAACGATGCGGTTGCATTACATGTGCCTACGCAGCGGGGACTACATTTTCGCTCAGTACTCACCAACGATATGGTTGAAGTTAGAGGTTGAAGTGGAAGCGATGCAAGGGACATATGCCTGCGCAGCGAGGAATGCATTTTCGCTCAGTACTCACCAACAAAAGTGGCATATGCATGTTCCGAAACAGTACCAAACACAAGTACAAGGATAATATTGCAATAAATGGCATAGACTGCAACCACACAAACACACTAGTAAGGCACTGCCACAGTCATGGAGAATGGACAAAATGGCGGCAGAGATTAGAGTAAGACACGAGGTAGCAAGTACAATTAGACGTAATATACTGCCATATATGCTAGACACTGAGGCACAAGAACAAACGTTACATAGGCGATGGTGGCACTTGTGCAATAATGAAAAGCAAACACAATGTTAGAGGGATCAAACTGTGTGTTAGAAGAGAAAAGTGGCGTGTGCATGTTCAAAAACAGTACAGAAAACACAGGTACAAGGATAATATTGCAATAAATGGCATAGACTGCAACCACACGAACACACTGGGAAGGCACTGCCATAGTCATGGAGAATAGACAAAATGGCGGCGGACATTAGGCAACGGCGATTAGAGCAAGACACGAGGTAGCAAGTACAATTAGAGGTAATATACTGCCATATATGCTAGACACTGAGGCACAAGAACAAACGTTACCAACGATACGGTTGAAGTTAGAGGTTGAAGTGGAAGCGATGCAAGGGACATGTGCCTGCGCAGCGGGGAATGCATTTTAGACACAATTTAAGAGGGATCAAACAGTGTGTTAGAAGAGAAAAGTGGCGTGTGCATGTTCGAAAACAGTACCGAAAACACAGGTACAAGGATACGAACACACTAGGAAGGCACTGCCATAGTCATGGAGAATAGACAAAATGGCGGCAGAGATTAGAGCAAGACACGAGGTAGCAAGTACAATTAGAGGTAATATACTGCCATATATGCTAGACACTGAGGCACAAGAACAAACGTTACGTAGGCAACTGAAAAGCAAACACAAGCAGCGGGGAATACATTTTAGCGCAGTACTCACCAACGCCAACGAGTACATGTACCTGCGCAGCACCAACGATGCGGTTGCATTACATGTGCCTGCTCAGCGGGGACTACATTTTCGCTCAGTACTCACCAACGATACGGGTGAAGTTAGAGGTTGAAGTGGAAGCGATGCAAGGGACATGTGCCTGCGCAGCGGGGAATGCATTTTCGCTCAGTACTCACCAACGATGCGGTTGAACTTATAGGTGGAACTAGAAACGATGCAAGGGTTGGACAACTGGAAACGATGCAAGGGTTGGACTACACAGTGAACTTCAAGTCGAACAACTGGAAGCGAGGGTTGCAGTGCACACTGTTGGCAGGGCTGTGACTGCGGACTAGGAAAAGTTCTAGAACATTGGGAAGTAATATAAACATCGAAAAGCGATGATTGGATAAACAATACAGTCACAAAGCGATGATTGGTTGAACAACACAGTGACTGGGTGTAAGCATGATGTCACTGTCTGTGAGAGTTGTGATTGGCTATGTTCGACAGGGGGTACACGGACTGATGGTGGGTGTGGTGACACATAATGTGCGCATGCGCACCATTCTTGCGCATGCGCAAAACGTGGGGGGGTACGGAGCTCGATGGGGTACAGCGGTCTGTAGAACACCGGCCTTTATCATTATTTCACATCAGAACTATTCATGGAATGGGGGGCGGAGCTAGCTCACAACCAAGATGGCCGCTTGAGCCGAGGGCTCCCCAGCTTCACCGCACAATCCTGAATTAATCCTGTGTGTCGCATACAGATATCCTGCCCTGCACCTGTGGACCGTGGCACTAAATTATTGCGGTCCCCACACGCAAAAAAACTGATCGCCTACCTGCCTCCTACTAGCTGTGAGCGCTGAGGCGGCGAAAGTGGCGGGACTGCAGTCGCCTTGTGGGACCTCTGGGGCTGCCTCGGAGCCGAGCCCGGCATCGCGAGTGTGTGGTGGGAGGTCGCCATTGATGCTGTGCTCTGCAGGGTGCCCTGCTGTGAAGAGGCAGACTGCGGCGGGCGCCAGGCGATACGAGCGCTGAGAGGTGAGGCGCGCGGTCAAGGCGAGGCACGGGGGCAGGCTCGCGTGAGGTCTAAGGTCTGCCTTGCGAGCGCCGACCCGCCTGCTGCGGGAGCGGCCATTCGGAGCGCCTGAGAGGGACGGGCGGCGGCCCGGCGCCTACTGTCTTTCTGCCCTGCGGGGAGCGGCCCGGCCCTCGCTACCCACCCAACGATGATCAGCGGGCGCTCCCGGAAGTGTGGCCGAGCAGCCGAAAATGCAGCGGAGGGGAGCTGCCCCGTGGATGATCCAGCGTGGCTGAAAGTGCCTTTTCAAGGCTGCAACTTGTGTCTGTCCCAGAGAGCACAGGAGTGCGTTGTGGGCCCCGCGATTATCTGGAGGGGCCCTGTGACATTGCACTGCCTGGTGGGTAGCGGAGACTCGGTGCTGGGAGCCCTCCGCTCTACATACGGCGCTATCTGTGGATCTCCTTGCCGGCTGAGGGCAGCGTGCAGCGTGGTGTCTAAGTGGTGCGAGGAGAGGGAGAGCTGAGCCCGTGCTGACCAGGAGGAGGGGTGAGCCACTTATCTTTGAGGGACAGCAGGCAGTCCAGACTGTGCCTAGTATTGGCTAACCTAAGGAATCATGGGAAACGATCATGATGGACTGCCCTGAGCGCCTGGGGGAATTTCTGGGGTGAGTTCCCTTTGGTGTGTTCTGCTCCACATCTTGGGATACCTGAGCTGCTGATACAGCAGTAGTGGTTTGGGGTGTGGTGGCCACCTATTTTGGAGTGCTACTGCTTGCGGTCCCCCCCCCCGATCTATCGAGCCATGTCTCTGGTCTGGAGGCTGCTGGCGCTGCTGACATGGGCGAGTGGACAGGAATCAGTCGAAGCTATCGTTCGACCTGAAGAAGTCTAAAGCCACTGAGACTTCCCTGGGGAATGGGGCCAGTGAGTTGGACCAGGCTGGAGAAAGTCAACAACAAGACATCTGCGGGATATTGATTGCCATGGAGAAGAGCCTGCAGGGTGGAATAGCCTCCTTGGGAACCAAGATGGACGCACTCACCTACAGGATGGACTGCATGGCGGAGAGGTTAGACAAACAGGCGGAACGTATCGACATGTCCGAAAGGAGGTTGATTGAGGTCGAGGAGGCCCATCCCACTCTGGATTCAGAACACAAGTAGTTGGGCAGGGTCCTTCAGGTCCTCCAGGACAAGACAGAGGACTTGCAAGCCAGCTCTCGGAGATGCAATCTCCGTGTCACTGGCCTTCCGGAAACTACCCAAACGGGGAATATGGAGCTCTTCACTGAGCTGCTTTTGCAGACCTTGCTAGGGGACACCGCCTTCTCTGGAATGTTCGTGGTCGAGAGGGCTCACTGATCCCTGGGCACGAGGCCGAAGCCGGGTGCACCACCCGGTTCCATGTTTAAATATCGATAACACAAATATAGTTAACAAAAATATAGATGTAAAAATATCGATTACAAAAAAAATCGACTCCCTATACTTAAACAGGTAAGTACAATAATATCGACTCAAAAATATAGATGTAAAAAATATAGATGTAAAAAATATCAACTTTAAAAAATAATATAACTTAAATTAAATAATTAAATAATATTCATATTATTAACAAAATAAATGAAATTACATTAATATTTTAACTAATTATAACAAATAAACTTATTTAATCAATATAAACACAATAAATGTGTACATATACATATATTTACTTAAATACATCTTATTATTATCTTTATTTAATTTATAAACTTTAATAATTATATAAAAATAAAATAAAAACATATATAAAACATTTTGAATAAAATAAAATATTCTATATTTAATTAACACATTAAAGTATTAAAAAAAATAATACATACATTTAATAACAAAATAAAAACATTAGTAGTTAAAACATTTGGTAGCAAAGGGGTAAAAATGACTATTCCCACTCCAGTGAGTGCAACAGTAGGGAAAGCGCTGGATAGCGTAGGGGTAAAAATGACTATTCCCACTCCAGTGAGTGCAACAGTAGGGAAAGCGCTGAATAGCGTTGGGGTAAAAATTACTATTCCCACCCCAGTGAGTGCAACAGTAGGGAAAACATTGGATAGCGTAGGGGTAAAAATGACTATTCCCACTCCAGTGAGTGGAACAGTAGGGAAAGCGCTGAATAGCGTAGGGGTAAAAATTACTATTCCCACCCCAGTGAGTGCAACAGTAGGGAAAACATTGGATAGCGTAGGGGTAAAAATTACTATTCCCACTCCAGTGAGTGCAACAGTAGGGAAAGCGCTGGATAGCGGAGGGGTAAAAATTACTATTCCCACTCCAGAGAGTGCAACAGTAGGGAAAGCGTTAGATAGCGAAGGGGTAAAAATTACTATTCCCACTCCAGTGAGTGCAACAGTAGGGAAAGCGCTGGATAGCGTAGGGGTAAAAATGACTATTCCCACTCCAGTGAGTGCAACAGTAGGGAAAGCGCTGAATAGCGTAGGGGTAAAAATTACTATTCCCACCCCAGTGAGTGCAACAGTAGGGAAAACATTGGATAGCGTAGGGGTAAAAATTACTATTCCCACTCCAGTGAGTGCAACAGTAGGGAAAGCGCTGGATAGCGGAGGGGTAAAAATTACTATTCCCACTCCAGAGAGTGCAACAGTAGGGAAAGCGTTAGATAGCGTAGGGGTAAAAATTACTATTCCCACTCCAGAGAGTGCAACAGTAGGGAAAACGTTGGATAGCGTAGGGGTAAAAATGACTATTCTCACTCCAGAGAGTGCAACAGTAGGGAAAGCGTTGGATAGCGTAGGTGTAAACATTACTATTCCCACTCCAGAGAGTACACCAGTAGGGAAAGCGCTGGATTGCGGAGGGGTAAAAATTAGTATTCCCACTTCAGAGAGTGCAACAGTAGGGAAAGCGTTGGATAGCGTAGGGGTCAAAATTACTATTCCCACTCCAGAGAGTGCACCAGTAGGGAAAGCGTTGGATAGCGTAGGGGTCAAAATTACTATTCCCACTCCAGAGAGTGCACCAGTAGGGAAAGCGTTGGATAGCGTAGGGTTAAAAATTACTATTCCCACTCCAGAGAGTGCAACAGTAGGAAAAGCGTTGGATAGCGTAGGGGTCAAAATTACTATTCCCACTCCAGTGAGTGCAACAGTAGGGAAAGCGCTGGATAGCGGAGGGGTAAAAATTACTATTCCCACTCCAGAGAGTGCACCAGTAGGGAAAGCGTTGGATAGCGTAGGGTTAAAAATTACTATTCCCACTCCAGAGAGTGCAACAGTAGGAAAAGCGTTGGATAGCGTAGGGGTCAAAATTACTATTCCCACTCCAGGGAGTGCAACAGTAGGGAAAGTGTTGGATAGCGTAGGGGTAAAAATTACTATTCCCACTCCAGAGAGTGCAACAGTAGGGAAAGCATTGGATAGCGTAGGAGTAAAAATTACTATTCCCACTCCAGAGAGTGCAATAGTAGGGAAAGCGTTGGATAGCGGAGGGGTAAAAATTACTATTCCCACTCCAGAGAGTGCAACAGTAAGGAAACGTTGGATAGCGTAGGGGTAAAAATTACTATTCCCACTCCAGAGAGTGCAATAGTAGGGAAAGCGCTGGAACCCAAAACAATAAAAAACCAAACTATCAACATTTTTATTAAATTTAATTTCCAATATAAACATAATTAATATATACATTTAAATATATTATTATTAACAAAGATAATAAAAAATAATTAATTACACCACCACACACACCTTAAATTAATTACATAATTACATTTAATATTTACTAATTAATTAATGAAAATTTATGTATTATTTTGTATTAATTAATTATTACTTACCAGCTTTCACACTATATACACTTATAAACACGACAACACACACCTAAAATTAATTACACATTTACAATTAATAATTAATAATTAATTAATGGTAATTAATTTAAAAAGTATTTAATAATTAATCAATAAAAAATGAATTACTTACCACCCTTCACACCATTTACACGTATAAACTCCACAACACACACCTAAAATTAATTAAACAATTAACATAATTATTGATTAATTGACTAATTGAAATTAATTAACAACTTTAATCAATTAATTTTATATATTTAAATTACTTCCCACCCTATTCCCCTATAAACCCACAACCCGCTACGGAACTAATAACACAAAATTAAACATAAAATACATTAATAACTAATACAATTCCAAAACATATAATAAAATGACAAACAATTCTCATTAAAAACACTAAAATACATAACATTATTAATAAATCGATATTTTTGTAAACTATATTTTTGTAAACGATATTTATTACAACTATATTATTGTTATCGATATTACTTACCTGTCAGTCGATATTCTGGTCAAACTATATTTTTGTTGTCGATATTTCTTCCAATCAATATTTCTGCGGAGATATTAATGTCCCACGATATTTCTCCGTCGATATTCTTGCTCTGCACCGCACCACCCCAGCCCATAATTGCAAAATTGTTAAACTACAGGGAGCGGGATACAGCGCTCAGACTCGCCAGGGAGAAACAGCCATTACAATATGAAGGATCGACGATTTCGCTATTTCCGGACTTCACGGCCAGAGTTCAGGAGGTGAGACAACAGTTTATACCTATGAAACGG
This sequence comes from Lissotriton helveticus, assembly GCF_964261635.1. Lineage (NCBI taxonomy): Eukaryota > Metazoa > Chordata > Amphibia > Caudata > Salamandridae > Lissotriton > Lissotriton helveticus. The sequence continues at coordinate 103,687,387 of NC_136067.1, forward strand.
CAGCTACGCGACATGGGGACCGACTACGCGATACTGTACCCGGCGAAACTGCGTGTCAACCGACAGGGGCGTTCACTGATCTTCACTGACCCTAAGGCCTTCCAGAAGGCCCTTAAGGAATGGCGGAAGGAGCAACGACCCTCTCCCGAGAGGGAGCTCTTGAGTGAGGCTGCGGGAGGCGCTCTAGATGAGCAGGACTAGGCTTGCTGCCTGTCTCCTATTGGCTAAGTACTGGCTGGGAAGGTTGTTGTACTGTGTGCACTTGCATAATTACTTGAGGATGGGGCTCCTCCCTGCTGGGGGCCTACTTTACTTTCCTTAGTTATCTAATTGATGCAACATATGCGGGGTCTTGATGGTGGTGACATGAGGGATTGGAATGGGTTTGTCCCAGTTTAAACCGCTGGCATAAAGGTTGCTATTCTCTTTGGATGTGAGCCCCCTAGTGGAGTGGGGTGGTTCACACTGTGACCCCCCGCTGGGATCTGGGAGGTGGAGGGGTGGTGGAGGGAGCGGGGTGGTGGGCCCTCCTGGATACGTCGCCCTATTGGGTATCACTTATGCAGGTACGGGAGACAACATACTTAAGTGGTGCAGCGCGGCTCAAATTCTCTACACTTGGTGAGGCTGGGAGGAGGCTCTTTATTGATAAGTGTAGTGATTTTGTTTACTTCGAACTACCTCCACCCCAGCGTGAATTACACTGGTGAACTGTTTTTTGTTTCTGAGGGTTAGGTGGGAGGGGGGGTTGACTGTTGTTAGGGAGGGGAGGATTCCGCGGCCAAGTTGGGCCTGGGCAGGCGTGGGAGGGCTTGGGGAGAATGTTGGAGCTGGGCAGGCGTGGGAGGGTTCCGGTGGGAGGGGCGAAGCAAATTTAAGCCATGTTGAGGGGACTGTTTCTTTGTTTATTCTTGCTGTTTTTGTTGGCATTATGGCACTGCTAAGGCAAAGCATGTTCCGGACACCTATATTTGTGCTACCACACCATGACACATGTACCTACTACTGACCCTTTGACTGTCCCGCACAGGGAACCCCTAGACTTGCTGGTATTGTTAACACGGAATGTGCGGGGGCTTAATGACCACCGCGAGGCCCGGAAGGTCCTGCTCTACCTAACCAAGCATAATGTAGATATTGCGCTTTTGCAAGAGACCCACCTCCGCCCAGACAGCCCAATTTTATGCGTTAGGGGTCTCCTGGGTAACATCCTCTCGGCAGGATTTACCTCACAAACTAGAGGGGTGCTACATGGGTCAACCCGAAAGCCTCATTAAAAATGACACCTTTAGAGACGGATAGGGAGGGGCGCTTCACTATTTCCAAATACTGCGGTAAGGGCCTGGAGATCTGTATATTGAATATTTATGGCCCTAACTTTGACCACCCTGCCTTCTATACTTCACTGGCGGCAAAAACACAGCTACACGCACAGGGTTCTGTCCTCTGGGGGGGGATTTTAATCTGACTAGGCGCCCAGAGATTGACAGATCAGATGGCCCTGACAGATGCCCTTCAGCGTCGGCCAGAGTGCTGAGTCGTCTATGGCGAGACTGGACCTGAGCGACGTATGGAGGCACAGACACCCAACTCAGGGAGGCTATGCACATTACTCCGCTCCATATGATAACCGTACTAGAATCGATTATTGGCTGGCCTCCAATCATCTACTCCAACACGTTTGTGCCTGCGCAATATTGCCTCGTAGTTACACCGACCACTCGCCGCTTTTACTGACCATAGATTCGCCCAAGAAGCGTATCCCTCCGTTTATTTGGCGCTTTCCTCCTTATTCTCTGTTTGACGACGCCTTTAGGGAGGACTTGGCCACGTCTATAGAGTCGTTTTACGAAACCAACGTGGGTTCGGTTGAATCATACCAGACCGTATGGGAAGCCTTTATGGCGTATATCAGGGGGATCACCATCTCCTAACACGCTGGGGTGCTTAAATTGATCCGAGATCGGTTAAAGAGGTTGGAGGCAAAGCTCACGGAGCTGGAGGCCCGACGATTAACTGACTGGAGCGAAGTGCTGGCACAAGAGCTTGCACAGACGCTCCGCGAATACCATGAGGAAGCGGATGCGGAATTAAAATATCTTAGGAAATACGCCACTGCCAGAACTTATAGGGAGGGAGAGCGCCTGGTGATGGTGCTGGCTCAGCTGGTTCAAGAACGGCGGAACAGAACAACAATCCCGGATGTGAGGGCTGTGCCGACGGATCCGTCGCTTACCGACGCTCAGGTGGCGGAGAGGTTCCGGGAGTACTATGCTACCTCGTACCCCTCCCGGGAGCCTGCGCCGGAGGAGCGCATACTAGATTTGACCCATATAGAGCTACTGTGGCTAACGAACCTGCATCTGGAATTCTTGGCTCAACCAATTGAACAAGAGGAGGTTGTTTGGGCCCTGTCGCGTATGAAGGCTGGCAGCGCGCCGGGCAATGACGGCCTTACTGTTGCCTTTTATAAGGCCTTTTCGGGCCTGCTGATCCCGCAGTTACTTACATTATTTGAGGACATTTGTTCCTCTGGAGTAATGCCGCCTACAATGCGCGAGGCAATACTGATAGCTATTCTCAAACCTGGGAAGCCCCCAGGGGAATGCGCCTCCTACAGGCCTTTATCGCTGCTGAATGTTGATACAAAGATTCTTGCGAAACTTATAGCCAACCGCCTTAGCCCTTTGGTAACCACGCTGGTTGCTCCGGAGCAGGCTGGCTTTGTGCCCAGTCGCAATCTCACCTATAACCTTAGGACAGTCTTTGCAGCCTTGCAGCACACGCGCCCGGAGGTCCCCGTGGTGGCTGTTTTCCTTGACATGGAGAAGGCCTTCGACTCCGTCAAGTGGCCTTTTCTGCTGCAGGTTCTCGGCCGAATGGGGGTTGGGACACTCTTCCTTCAACTACTGGCGACGTTGTATTCTTCACCCACGGCTCGCATCCAGATTGGAACATTGATTACCGACCCTATTCCAATCTGCAGGGGCACGAGGCAGGGCTGCCCCATATCCCCCATGCTTTATGCGCTGGCGGCGGAGCCTCTTGCTTGCGCCTTGCGTGAATACCACGGCCATAGGGGCATAGGGTTCCTGAACTATCGCCTCATTGTATCCACTTAGGCGGACGACACCCTCTTATATGTTCGGGACCCTGAGGTCCACCTCTCTCCATTACTGCGCGAAGTGGTGCTGTTCAGCTCTCTATCAGGCATAAACGTTAATTCGAGTAAATCTATCATGTTTCCACTCCCTCCGGCTACGCCACGTGTGAACCCGGAGTACCCATTACAGTAGACCACCGACGTGGTGCGATACCTAGGGATCTGGTTACATAAGGATTCCGAAGTAGTGCTAAAGGAGAATTACGGGGTTGCCGTCTCCAAACTGGAGGACGACATTGACAGATGGATTGCCCTGCCGCTGTCCTTGATGGGGAGGGTTTCCCTGATGAAAATTATCGTACTGCCACGTCTCCTCTTTCTATTCACTAATATACCCATGGTACTGTCCAAAGCGTTTTTTCAGCAACTACGCTCGCTGATGATCCGATTAGCCAAGCAGCCTAGGGTGGCCTGGAAAATACTCACTTGCCTGTACGCGGCAGGAGGCCTGGGCGCTCCTGACCTGGCACTCTATCATAGGGCGGCACAGTGTGCTCACGCATACCACTGGATACATGGCCCTGCTGAGGTTCCTCATCTCCGTATCGAAACCATCGTTGCTGCTCCGGTTCCTCTCCTGGCGCTCCTGTTTACACCCCGTGATCGTCGCACCAGCATAATAGACTCATTAAACTCGGTAACGCATGGTGGCACCAAATGCTGGACGTACTAGCCGGCAGCTTACTGTATGCTCCGTTAGCTCCTATCCATTGATGATCCTGGCTTCCCCCATGCAGGGATAGAGGGGTCATAGCGGCGTTGAAAACGCTGGGTATACACAATATGGGGGACCTCTTTGCTGACGGCACTGCTCGTTCCTGAGACCAGGTGGCTGTGGAGGGAGAGCCGTCTTCGCTAATGTCGCGATTTCAGTTCCATAGGGTGCGACATGCACTTAGGGAGCTCTTGGGTGAGGACATGATGGAACCACAGGAGGTTGAGGCATTAACCTACATTATCCAGGCTAAGTCGCCCGCCAAACTGGTATCCCAGCTATACCGCACTGCCCTCTCTGAGAAACACACTGACTACGGTAAGCCACGATTGGAATGGCAGAGGGATCTCGATGTGGACTTGACAGGTGAGATATGGCTGTACTGCTGCTCGAGCACCAAACGCAGATCGCTTAATGGACGCCATAGGCTGATCCATTTCAAATTTCTTAATAACCCCTGAAAGACTTCATAGATATGGCCTGCGTGAGAACCCGCGGTGTGAAAGGTGCGGAGTGAGGGTTGCTGATTTTCTTCATGTCGCTTGGTCCTACCCGGGGATTGCTCATTTCTGCAGCCAGCTGTATGCAGAGGTGAATAGGGTCACGGACCTCACAATGACTCCAGATCCGCTTCTGGCTATCCTAGGATATTCTAAACCCCCCCTTAAAGACCTCAGACGACTAGTAGACATGTCCTTCCTCCTGGCCAGGAGGTGTGTTGCTCTCTCCTGGATGCGGGCCCGACGCCTACTTTAGAGCAATGGACTAGGGAAATGCTATATTACTGTACGCAGACAGAATTATATAGTGAATTAATGCCCCCCGTAACAGACCTAAGAACTTTTGGTCCCTAGTCCTAAGCAGGAGGCTTACACAGGATTCTACAGACGAGGAGGACGTTGCCTCGGCTGCCGGGGTTGAACACACAGCTGCAGACATGCAATAACTCTGTAGCCGGGACTATGCCCCGCGACTCACATATCTTCAGAGTAGAATTTCACCAGGGTCACAGAGGGAGTGACAACTGATTGGGTAACACCCTCTGTCGAGGAGCGGATGACTCTAGGGGGCTACAATGTTGTATAATAGATTTTTTGTGCTGGATTGTCGCAATGCTATGAGGGACTACTTTTTAAATGTATTAATGGATATGTGTCATTTTATATTGCTTGCCACTGATCTCATACTCGGTATGTATATGCCTATGCCATGACTTGTTGACCCTTGCTTTCTTAGTTCTGTTCTTCTCTCTAAAATGCCAATAAATACATTAATAAAAAAAAGAAAACTATGCATGGAATACGTTTATCGGAATCTGCTGCTGTCCCCAGGGCAGTCCTTGACATTCCCGCCGCCCCTGCATCCCCGCCTCCCCCGCCCCCTCCCCCCTCAGTCGGAGTCAGAGTTGTCTGAGCCGGATCCTCCATGGTCCGTTCTCCTACGGACAGGGGGCTCAGGTCTAGCTGGGAGAAAAGGGACAGTCACTGGCCTGCTGCCTTCCCGCCTCTTCTTTCCACGGTAAGATGTCACTAAGGACGCTGCTTCCTTCAAGTGCTTTGCAAAGTCTCTGTAGAGGACCATGGCGGTCCCTGGAAGTAGTCTCTGGTCCTTAGTTAGATTGTGCAATGTCAGGACAGTGTCTTGTGCTCTGTTCACGAGCTGTGCCAGTCGCATCAAGAGATGCCGGGAGGCATCAGAGGTGTCACCCTGCCCAGATGTGCCTTCTCTCTTCCCCTTGGATAAAGTCAAAGCCCACTGAAGATACCTATGTGCTTCTGCGAACACCCCGGCAACTCTGCTCAAGAGGCGATCGACGGTCTCAGATGTGTCATCATGAACCGGAGTGTCTCCTCTAAGCATGGGCGGATCTAGCGGATCTCGCGTACGCGAAATTGCGGATTTACGGATTCGCAATCCGCGAAGATACGCGAACTCTCGCGGATTTGCGGATTTTCCCGTTTTTTGTGTTGGCGCGCGTTCGCGACGATTTTGGGACAATTTCGCAATTGCGAACTTACTTTTCGGCACGCAACGGCCGCGACTATGTTGTTTCTACGTCTGGTTTATCATCACAGGTTCACAGCACCCTCTGTTTCACCACTGCCACCCTCTGGGACTCCCATGCCACCCTCTGGTACATCCTCACTGCCACCCATTAGGTTTGTTTATCACTGTAGTTTATGGGGGGTGAAAAAAGCAAGCACACCTCCCCTACTTCAACTGCCATGAATTAATTGGGGGTTGATTAATGTGTCAGTTATTTAGAAAGTTCCAGTCTGGCTGGCACCTGCTTCCTTCCTTATCTGTAATTTGCTTTTTGTTGCAGTGAAATTTTTTTTCACAGGACCTTTATGGTCTACTTGTAGCTATTCTATGAGCCTGCTGTTTGGGTCATAGCAGGGTCATAGAATAGTTGCAAACTCTGGAGGGGCCCCTCAGGAAGCACGCGAAAAAATAGAAGAATGTTCCCTGGGTTCTCGGTTGTAGCGGGGGAAGTTAAATCAATCACTCATTGCCACTTGTTCACTTTCATACTATTCACTAGTGAGTGCTATAATGGAACCACAAAAACAGGAACTATTCCTTTTTAAGGAATATCTGTTTTATAATAAAATGTTGATGTTTTATGCACATAAAATAGTTCCTGTTTTTGTGGTTCCATTATAGCACTCACTAGTGAATAGTATGAAAGTGAACAAGTGGCAATGAGTGATTGATTTAACTTCCCCCGCTACAACCGAGAACCCAGGGAACATTCTTCTATTTTTTCGCATTTATTACCCTGTTCCTGTGGGTGCAGACTAGAAGGGTACTCTCTTTCTTTTTGAACCCTCAGGAAGCACTACAGTGAATGTTACAAATGTTAAGTTTGAACTTTTGCACCTGCTCATTGCTTTCAGTTTAGCAAAAACCGTTTTTTCTGCAATTTCGCGCGTTTTTTGGGGCGCGAATCCGTGCGAGATCGATTTCGGGAGCCGCGAAAACTTGCGAATACACTTATTTTTTTTGTGCGACGTGTATGTTCGCGTGCTTTTGCGCGTGTTCGCGAGGCGCTTGTAGCTATACGTTTGCCAAGTTACCCTAGCGGTCGTACACGGGCGCGGCCATCTTGTTTGCGTGACGTAATTCCGTTTCCGGCCGCTATGTGTAATCTCGCAAACTGTGCTGCTCGCTAGTACAATTTTGCGCGTGCTCGCGAGGAAAATCTCGCGCGAACTTACCCACGCGGTTGTGAACGGGCGCGGCCATCTTGTTTCTCATTCATTGCTATGGTTCTGGGCATGCTTTCTGTATCCTCTCTGAATCTCTGCCATCCTTTGCTTGTTTGAAGTTTATTTAATCTATTTTACTTATTATCTATCCCTCTATTTTTCTAGCTGTATATTTTTGTGTTTTCTGCTACTTTTAGTTACTTTTAAACTACTTTTTTAAACTCTTTTCTTTTCTTCTTCACTATTCTATTTCTTCTTTATCATTTAAGTTTATTTCTGCCCAGACCATGGTAAAGGGAGCCGGGAAGCACCCTGAGAAGGGGAAGGGTCCCGCACCCCGTGCCCGGCTCCCGTGCGGGCGTTTGAGGGGGGAGCAAGTGGTGCCGCGGGAGATCTTCAGCGCGGAGGAAGTGGCGGCACTCATCTTCCACGTCCAGCGCCGCCTCCCCAAGACGATCCTGGGAGGCGGCAAGATCGCGACTGGCTATGGCATCCGGGAGCGCCGGAAGCGGTGGGAGAAGGTGTGCCGGGCCATGTATAAGCTCTCTGGGGTCCGGCGCACATATAACCAGGCCACCCACCGCTGGACCGATGTCATGGACCGGGAACGGGACTTGCTGGACGCGCTCGGCGTAGAGGTCCCCGGGCTTGGTGAGTAGTAGTAGCTATTCATCACTACTCTGTTTTATCCGGCTCTGTTATTTGCAAATCTTTGTTCTTTACCAAGAGCAATAATGCTGCCGATTACATTGTAGGTAAATTATATTTCAAAATCTTCTATGCATTTCAGGTGCACTGCTCTCCTTCTCAGTAGCCTTGCTTGCTACTATGCTTATTTGTTTTGTACATTGTGTTCATTTCATTGGCCTGAGAAATTATGTATGAGTGTAGTGTAAAGATAAGAACTGCGTAATGCTAGACACTAAGGGTCATATTTTCAATTACCGGCGCATCCCTGCAAAGTAGCAGGGATGCGGCAGTAATTGTGTGCCATGCCACCACCACCCATTGGCCCAAAACGTCACAGAAGCCTTACGCATCTGTGCCGTAAAGGCGGCGCATTGCTGGAGTTGCGTGCCAACGATGGCGCAGCTCCAGCAATGCTCTGGGGTACCCTATCTCCCCAATGCTGCATCAAGCCGTACGTCGGCTTCAAGCGCGCAGGGTTTGACTCATGCATCATTGTCTTAAAAGTGACTGATTGACATCTTGTAGATTTCCCTCAGCCACTTTTAGGATTCGTCCCTGCGCAGGTACGCCCTCCCTTGCGCCGGAACGCCCCCTGATGGCGCAGGGCTTTACAACGTGATGCATCGCCCATAATTTCTTTTTTTTTAATATATACGCCGCACCAACACCATGGCGAGTCTTTTGTTCTGCCGCAGCGTCACAAAAGTCACGCAACAATGGAGGAAAATGAGCCGCAAGGGACTTCTAAATCAGCCCCAACAGACTGAAGTCCACTCCTTCCTTTAGACACATGGCTATAAGAAGAAATAGTGGTGGTGGTGGGTGGATTGATAGTTTGAGTATTCACTGATCTGCAAGCAGGATGGACTTTGTCTGTCACTTCGCGTGCTGCGGACTGCTGCCTGCAGTGCCAGGCCTAGGCAAACCTCTTTAGTAGCCTGTTTATTGAGTTACATAGGAACTTTCTAAGTCAACGGTCCGCAAATCAGGCAATACGAATAACGTAGTATACCACATGAGATAGATCCCGTGGAATAGTTGTCTATCTATTTGCTATTTCTCCAAAAAATGTTGTTATTGTTCTTTTGAAATGGTTGATTTGGTTGACAAATCTCATCCATGTTTTCTGGTCTTTCTTTCTTTCATGTTGTACATCAGCTCCCCCCAAGGGCAAGAGGACACAGGAGGAGGAGGGTGCTGTTCAGGATGCAGGCCAGGATCGGGCAGGCGAGGGCTCCTTTGCTGGCCCCAGTAAGTTTTAATTGTAATAAAGAGTACCTATTTTTTCCTAGCGTTCCTCATTCGATTTTTTCTAAATCGTCTTTGATCTTCTTGTAGACTGGATATAAATTCTTATCCTGGCTCTAATATGACTCCCTGTGGTATTACTAGATTATTCTTATTAGTCTGTCTGTGTAGCTAACTAAGATTGGACATTTGGCAATTCCATTGGACTCCCATTCTATTCAGCAATAGCTCTATGCACTGTCTCCTTACTGACTAGATAGTGTGGCAGAGTCATTCAGCTCCCGAAGTCACCGATTATTGATCCCCAATGATCTCTAGATTATCGTACGCAGGACAAGAGAGTACGGAGTCACAGCACAGTCAAGAAGTGTCAGAGGCACTCATGCTTGCAAAAATTCCAAAACCTTTAGCTCATCCACTCTAGTCTGGAGGACCAAAAACCACAGAGTCTATTTAAGTTTAAAAGCTTTATTAAAAGTAAACACATTTATTAAAATCTACTTTGTCATAAAACTATTTAACTGAAAACGGAAAAGTGGTTAGTGCTGACGATTAATTGGACACATTTCTTGTGGTCGAGCCGAGCTCTCACCTGGTTTGAACTTGATCCTGGTCGTGTTCTTAGGAGTCAAGCTTCTGTCTGTTAGGAGAAAAAGTGGTGCGTGTTAAAAATAAAAAGCAAGCATTCATCAGTTGTGCATAAAAGTGCAGCAAGACAACAGCCTTCCCTGGAAAAAGGGAAATTTTTACTTTGGAGTAGACAGTCACAAATTATTACATTGTATTCTGTTTTTTTAACATTTCTCCTAGACCAAATATTATATAGTAGTGAGTGGTGTATTCTAACATTCTTAAATGTACTTTGTAGGTGTAACATCTGGTGACGGGGCCAGCGCGGAGGTGGCTGTGTTGGGCGAGGACTCGGAGGACTCTGGGGAGGAGGCGGTGCAAGAGCCGGCGGACGGTCCTGTGGGGGTTCAAACGGTGGTGGCGGAAACAGGTAAGCTATATATTCCTTACTTATTGAGATTGAAGACTGCATAGTGTGCTTTCTGCACGGGTGTATTACAAATCAACCAGGTAGTAGCCTCCTCGAAATGTACTTCGACTTAGCTGTGAAGTTTTTGGTGAGAAGAATCCCAATAAGTTCTTAGACGAACGTGATGGATGGGATGAACGAAAAGCGAAAGAAGGGTGTAAGTAAGTGGGACGCGAAATTGTATGATGGCTGGCAAAGAAGAACGATATGTGTTTGCTTGGCTCCCGAGGTGGCTGGGAAGGGAAGAATATGGTATGGTGCATGGCTGGGTCAATGATGACCAAGGATGGGTGGAAGGACAGCAGCCTGGGTGGGTGAAACAGAAACTGTATGTGTGCGTATACTTTGACTGAATGGATGCCTGGAGCATGGTATTCTCTGACTCTTAGATAGCACATGTGTATCTAGAGAGAGTAGATGGTCGCTGGATGAACTAAGTGTTACCTTGAAGAGCATGTACCACCGCACCCGCATGTCCGTTCCAGTGCAGGGAAGGCAAGGAAAAGAAATTGTAAATGTGTCCAATACTACCATGAATAGTAGCAGTACTTTGTATTGCGTCTGCAATCACAGCATATATCTGGTTATTACGGTGGACACTCCGTACCTCTCTTAATAACTTTAGTTTACTTGTAGTACGTCATTCATGTGTGGGTGTATCACTGTTCACTCAATATTAAGCAAAGCACCTAAAGTCATCCCATATGTCATCAAATACGTCCCATGTGAAGTGATAGATAATCAAATTAGTTAGCTTCTTCATTTTCCTTTTCTAGTACTCATTTGCACTGTAGGGTGAAAGGTAAATTAATTAAGCAGTAGCCCTTGTAACAGAGTATTCTCAGTGCCACCCGTAATAGAAAAGTAATAGCTTCACCACCTGCATGTACTGGACCGGTACAGTAACGCAAGTCTGTCTCACTCATCATGGTGTGCAACTTTTTTTCTCGGGTGCAAGTTCACTGTGCTGTCCATGTCATTCTGCCGGCTTGCATAAGATAACGTACCAATTTTCCTAAACAAGAGAGAAGAAGAAGAATAAGACTGGTGTACTGTCATAGTCGACTGTAATGGAAGTCCATAGTGGTCGTAGAATTTGTTCATTAAACTACCACTAATGTTAGAGCAAGGATGCAGAAGTGGGAGGTTACATAGATACTGTCCTCAATAGTTATGTACTGTGCTTTCAATTTGCTACTTGTACTGTGACCCAACTTTCGGCTCAATCACTTTGTGTTATTAATGCTAAGGAGCATTGGTTACAGACTATGTCTTTCTTTCTTCATATAGTTGCTCCTTCCAAATCAACAACACGGAGGGAGCAGGCTAGAATGGCCCGGCAACGGAGGCTGGATGCCACTGTCGCCGAATATCGGCGGCTGGTGGCCCTGGAGGAGGAGGAGGACACGCAGTCGAGCGGTGCAACAACAACATCCTCGACTGGGACCGCTGCATCCTCCTCCGTGACCCCACGGGACGCCAGCATGCGCAGTGCTCCAGCGGGACCGAGCCGGGCTAACAAAGCCAACCGCCACCGCCAAGCAACAGAAAGACCAGCTGCCCCCCACAGGAGCTGCAAGGAACGCCAACGCCGCCTACGAGTCCGAATGTCCAACCTGGAGCAGGAGGTCCAGAAGGATAAGAACTTGGTGAAGGGCCTCCGCTCCGAGCTTGCCACCCTCCGCAAGGAGTATGATGCCCATGCCGCAAAATGCACCAGCACCCTCCAGTAGTGGAGTGTCCCTTGCCCTTTTTTTATAGACTTTTGGGGGGTGGGATTTGGGAGTTGGGATCGTTTTGGGACGTTTCAAAGACAATCGTTGGGGTTAGGGTGGGTCTTGAGGGAGATTATTTTGTTAGGGCTACATAAATATACATTTTTAAACTTTATCTGACCATACCTGTTTTTTACTGCTTTTCAGTCTGGTGGGTGGGGGACGGGGGTGTAACAGTAACTTTGTTTTCCTGAACAGTCGTAGGACTTTAGTAGTACAACCGTCAATCTCTTGTCTACTCCGAAATAATACTCCATTATACTACCTCCCACCAAACGCTTATCTTACCTGTAATTTGTGTTAGAAATTAGGGCTAGGCCCAGGGCTGGCTCCACGTGAAATGGGGATTAACGTTGTCAATCCTGGGCGGGTGACATTTCCTCATTGCGGTGGTACTAGTGGTGTGACACAGTGGCAGTTGCATGCCTATGGAAAAAAAGAAAACGAAACCTTGTTTGTCCTTACTGTAGCATTACAACGGTTACGGTACGATCGAGAATATAGCAGGTGACAGTACACTAGAACAGTGCCATAATGTAGCCTAACAAATGGTAAAGTATTTGCTTGCAAGTATAACTAGTACTTGCGTTGAATTTATTTGACATTGGCTACTACTACTAGAAGATATAGTACTGAAGCTGAGTAAGTCTAGAAGATATCCTCGTATTCCTTCACCAGCCTGTTGCTATGACCTTATCCTCCCCAGCAAGTGTGTGGAATTATTGATGTCATTTTAGTCAGACATCAAGCAAAACAACACAGCCCGGGGGAAGAGGGTTAGGGTTTGTAAAATGGATGGGAATGGGGGTTTCTTTTTGGGTAGGTTTTGTTGAGAGAAGAAAAAAAAAGCAGAGCATGGACAAACAATAATTGAAGATAAAGACAATCTTTGGTTACAAACTAAAGCTAAGCACATGCAGTCACACTCATAGAATAAAACAATGGATACTGTATCTGTATTGCGTATGTTGTTGGAGTTGTCCTGTTGAATTTGGTAAGTAAGTTGCATGCAGCAAACAATTCCTCTTATTGGCGGCACTCCTCCATTCCAGCTGACGCTTCGTCCATCAATGTTGGTGACCACTGACAGAAGACACCCTGTCCACTGCCTGCCTGGCGGATGTTGACTGAAACCCGGCCTGTAATTATTGAACGGAAAACAGGAAGTGCTATTACAATACCACTGATAAATAAATAAAAGGTATGTACGCTGTGTGGTTCAAAAAGTGACACTTTGATTTCCCTAATAGACAGTACAATATTTTTGAAATTGCGTGCTCTGTCTGAGTCACCTTTTTAAGGATAAATAAGTATGGCCAAAATATTATAGCGGATCTTTCCCCTCAAGGTAGGTGTACTGTAAACTGTGTTTTAGAACAAAATTTTACCTTCCCAGCAATGCTCCCACCAAGGCCCTTACTAAAGCCCCGAAACACATGCAATCCTGCTGCTAGGGCTAACCCTAACGAACCCTAACTTACAAAAAGTGCCAAAACTGGTGTTTCCTTATGGATTTTGTCCAAAACACTTCTATCCGGTATTAGACCTTCCCAGGAATGCCCCAGGCAAGACCCGCCAACCCACCCGAAAAAAACCACCCGACAACACCCCCAAACAGCGAAAAAGCTAAATCTCATACTTACAATATCTCTCGGCCTTCGGTCCAAATGCGGCGCTGTGCAGCTAGGTCCTCATCATCAATCATCATAACTCCTGTTTTCCACCACGGATTTCCTGAAAAGCAAATGCAATCAAGATTAGATTGTCGCAGCAGTGCTTCGACAGAGACCCCGGCCGCAACCCACCCACGAACAGCAGGAAGCCCCCCAAAACGCTACATTGAGCAAGATGACAGAAGAAATAGCAAAAAAAAGGCTGTTCCTTAAGGATTTTGTCCAAAACACTTCTATCCGGTATTAGACCTTCCCAGGAATGCCCCAGGCAAGACCCGCCAACCCACCCGGAAAAAACCACCCGACAACACCCCCAAACAGCGAAAAAGCTAAATCTCATACTTACAATATCTCTCGGCCTTCGGTCCAAACGCGCCGCTGTGCAGCTAGGTCATCATCATCAATCATCATAACTCCTGTTTTCCACCACGGATTTCCTGAAAAGCAAATGCAATCAAGATTAGACTGTCGCAGCAGTGCTCCCAGACACCAAAAATCACCCACAAACACCCGGAACCCCGCCAAAGAGCACCCCAAAGGCAAGCAAGTCAGCAAAAACGGCAAGAAATTTCCACCTCATATTTGGTCCAAAACACTTTTGTCCATTATTAGAGCTTCACAGCAATGGGCCCAAATCCGTCAACTCACCCGCAAAGAAGTACAACACCCCCACAAGTGCTGAGTCTTTCTTCATTGGGCGTAATCCAGCACTCTGCTTTGAGGGAAATCGCAGTCTGGAGGAGGAGGATAGAGGAGCATGTTCTTCAGAACTTGTGAACCTGAGGAACGTAGACTGCGGCACCTTCAAATCAATAAGCAAACAAGTGAAGACAGTTCTGATGGTGGTCTTGTTTTTGGGATTAGGTGATTAAAGTTTGAATTAAATTAACTGTGCAAAACAAAGAAAGAGAGACACACAGCACACAGGAATAAAAGTGAATAAGGACGAAAAAGAAAGTTCTTGATTGATTGTCTCATTTTCAGGGCTCGGTGTCAGGGAATAAGAACAAGATTTCGTCATCATACTCTGCGAATTCAGGCAGGATGAGGTCAGTGCCACCGAACAGAGAACAAATCCCCTCATCTACGTTGCCGTCCTCCTCGTCTTCATGCGGCGTGCTTTCTCGTACTTTGTAATCTGGTGGTATGAGGTGCTGATTCATCTTGATCATTGTCAGCCGCTCCACATTTTTGGGCGAGAGGCGGCTCCGTTTGGGAGTTACAATGCCACCAGCAGCACTGAAAACACGTTCAGAAGACACACTAGCGAGTGGGCAAGACAAATAGTTTATAGCCAGGTTGGAGAGCTGTGGCCACAATTGTTTTTTGCCATGCCAATACTGCAATGGCTCATCATTAAGAAAGACCTCTGTTGAGTCATTCATATAGTCCTGCACCATCGACTCAAGGTCATCAACGGTTCCTCCACTTTGCTTACTTTTTGCTGTGCCTTTGACATTTTTTCGAGAACCATACCCAAGCAAACTTAGCCAATCCTCCTCAGCAGCCACTGTTAGTGTTGTGTGTGGTGCAGAAGATGATCCAGTTGCCGGTGTCTTTAACGGCTGAGAGGTCACTTGTGCCCCAGCCACAGGTGCAGAAGTGGATTCTTGTGACTGGGGATGGCCTGCTGATGCTGCTTCTCCTTCAATAACCTGCCGTTCTTTTTCAAACCTCTTGGCTGACAAGGCTAACCAATGTTTGTACTTTTGAACATCTGCATCAGCAAAAGGAAAGAATGCTTCGCCTGCCAGCGCCTTTTTGTAGCGTGGATCCAGAATAGTAGCACAAATGTAATGCTGTTCTGACTTGATTTTTTGAAGACGTTCATCACCACGTAGGCGCTCTAATAATTTCTCAGACAAAATAAAATGGTCTTTTTTTTTCCATCTTTTTCAAACTCAGAAGACACCGCCATCAGTTGGTGCTCCAGCATGCACAACAATGGGATAGCTTTTCCCAAATTACAGTCCTCCTGGCTGACTGCACGCGTGAAGAACTCAAAAGGACGAAGCATGTCTGTCAGGCTTTTAACTATGTCCCATTGCGCCGCACCCAACCGCATGTCCTCCTTCTGAGATGTACCCTCTGTGAAGAAATAGTGATCGAGTACCGTATACTGCTCATACAGACGCTCAAGCATGTAGAAGGTTGAGTTCCAACGTGTTGCCACCTCCTGGATGAGTGCTTTCACTGGCATTTGACGTTCAAGTAGCAGTCTCCTCAGATGCTTCCGGGCCTTAAAAGAATGGCTGAAATGGTTGCACATTTTGCGGCAGGTGGCCATTACCTCGAACGCTGGACTGTGTTTATCACTCAAGAATTTTTGAACTACCAGGTTGATACAGTGCGCCAAACACGGCACTCTAAAATAGTCACCCTGCCACATGGCCTTAACTACATTGGCGCCATTATCCGTGGAAACATAACCAATCTTGCGTTTTTGGGGGGATAGCATTTTCAAGACCTTTTTGTCAAACTCTTCCAAAAGGTTTTCTGCTGTGTGACTTTTCTCCAAGCCAAACATGGCTAGTGTTGCATGTTTCCGAGCAGCTTTGAAAACTTTGTCCGGGTCAACACCTGCGTTTAGCTTTGCTTTAACACCTGAAAAAGAGACCCAGTGTGCAGTGATGCACATGTAATCAGCGCCTGCGCCACTGGTCCACATGTCTGTTGTCAGATGTATTGTGTGAACAGCACTCTTCTGCAAAGCTGCCCCAATCGCCTCCAGCACATCTTCATGTAGTGCTGGAACCGCAACTCTGGCAAAATAGAACCGGCTAGGAACCTTCCATTTAGGGCAGAGCGTTGCCACTAATTCTAGAAAACCTACCGCTTCTACAAAAGAAAAAGGGAGAAGGTCCACAGCTAGCATTTTAGCCAGCTTAGTGTTATACAGACGCGTCAGTGGGTGGTTGCGTTCATATGGCACGTCTGAAGTAAGCATTGTTCTAATGTTGGCCTGGACCAAGCATTTACGGGCTGATAATGACTTCGTTGACCCAATTTTGCTCGCTGGTGAACTTTTGTGCGTTGGTGTCTCACTCGCTCCAACACTCTTAGTGTGCCTCACACTGGGTGTGCTGCTGACAGGGGTACTGGGTGTAAGGGAAGTGTTTGACACGTCTTCTTCCTCCTCGTCATCATCAGATGAAACATCAACGTTTCCTTGAATTCGGCCTTTCTTGATCGCATCTAGGTGCGCAAACCATTTGACAGTGTGCTGTCTCCTAAGATGACCTCTCTGGCCCCCGGTACCATAGTTGGTACCTGGCTTACCACGACTAACTGCAACCTTACAAAGGGTACAAATGGCAAACTTTGGATTTTTTTGACAAACAGTAAAGAAGTCCCAAACTGGGGACTTGAAGTGTCTGTGGGACCTGGAGGAGGCGGCGATACTGGTGGTGGTGGTCATGAAGCTAATGCCAGATGAAGTGGAGGATCTGGATTGCCCAACTTTTGTACGTTTTGCACTTTCACCGCCACTAATTAAGGTCGAGGTTGACGGAGGTCTCTTCTTGCCAGAAAGAAATATGGAAGCGGGACGAGTTGGTGTACTACTTAACTCCAATGATTGTGGTGTTTCCACTGCCTCCTCATCGACAACATCATCATCATCATCACGCTCAGCAGCTCTTCGGGCTAGGGTCAAAATGTCTGTTTGCTGCATGCCCGCTGGGGCTGCAGTGACCTTTATGATGACTGGGTCGTCGTTGGCAGAGTCTTCATCAGCAGCAGTATCCGCCACTTCTTGTTGAGCCTCATCACACTCCATAACTCTGAGACTTTGGACGAGCTTCCTTTTACACTTAACTACCTTTGTTGGATCATGGTGTGCCTCACTCTCAGACGGCTGTGGTGCTGGTTCCCAAGTTTGATCCGTATCATCAGAAGGAGGTGTGCTTGAAGAAGATGTAGACACCACCCTTGATCTCTTCCTTGCTAGGGGTGTGGAAGACAATGAAGGATCATCAGGAGGAGTGGCTTCCTCAAATGATACCTCGCCTTGATTGTCGATTTCCTGATGTGCCCCTACTTCGGGAGGAACAACTATTGTGGGCACTTGTGACCCTCCATGCACCTCTGCTTGCGCATCTCCTTGCGCTGCCTCTCCTTCCACATGTACTTGGGCTTGTACTTGCACATGTGATTGTTGTTGCGGCTGTGGTTGTTCAACACTCGTCAGATGAGCTACAACAACCTGTGTTGATTGAGGGACATTGCTGCTGCTTTCTTGCGATGAGCCAACATCACTGGTCGATGGTGATTGAAGAACTATACTGGCTGCCTCTGCAGCACTCAAGGGCTTGGACTGAAGTTGGCGTGGTGGTGGTGGTGGCACTGAGCCCAATGGAGCGGGGGTGCGCCTGCCAGCTTGGTCCCCAGCAGATCCCGCTGCTGCTGCAGGCATACTTTTTTTTTTACTCCCAAAAAAAGGGGCGGGCGGCACACCAGTGTCCTTGGTAACTTGCTTCTTCTGCTCCTTACTGGCACCTTTCTTGCTAGAGGAGCTACGGGTTACTTTTTTTGGGGCCATCTTCTTCAGAGCAGGTCAGCAGGCAGCAGTTGCACGAGTTGCAGAGGGTTCTGTGTCCAGACGTGACGTCGCGTGACGTTATGCTGCACACACACACCGCTGCAGGACTTCTTCCTGGCACTGGTGGTTCTCTTGAGTCTTCTTGTGCACCTAAAAGCAATGGAAGACAGAGGAACATCAGTTCAGTTATACACCCCAAAAAATCGACAAAACACAGAAAAATGAGCACAATCCCATGCCATCCATGATGTTTACATTGAAGACACCCCACAGAAAGACTAGGGACATGCAAGTATGCAACACTCACTACCCCTGGGCATAATGGATGAAAAGTAGGCAAAATAAGTGCATGCCTCAGACACTGCCTCTCTTCAAAATGGCCCCTTACACCCCAAGCACATGTTGCCTGTACCAGCCAGCACTCAAGATGGCCACCACCACCACCCACATGGCCAGTCCACATCAACAGTACACCCCCAAAAAACAGAAAAACAGCCAGAAATCACCACAATCCAATGCCATCCATGATGTTTACATTAAAGAGAGTGAGACCAGACCACACCACAGGCACACTCAGTCCATGCACCACCACCCCTGGGCAAAAGGCCACACCAGCAGCCCCCAAAAAACGACAAAAAACAATAAAATAAGCACAATCCCAGCCCATCCATGGCCTCAATTATGTTTAAATTCAAGAAGACACCCCACAGAAAGACTAGACCCATGCAACACTCACCACCCCTGGGCAAAGGGCCCTACCAGCAGGCCCAAAAAAACGACAAAAAACAATAAAATAAGCACAATCCCAGCCCATCCATGGCCTCAATTATGTTTAAATTCAAGAAGACACCCCACAGAAAGACTAGGCCCATGCAACACTCACCACCCCTGGGCAAAGGGCCCCACCAGCAGGCCCAAAAAAACGACAAAAAACAATCAAATCAGCACAATCCCAGCCCATCCATGGCCTCAATGGTGTTTAAATTCAAGAAGACACCCCTCAGAAACACTAGGCCCATGCAACACTCACTACCCCTGGGCATAATGGATGAAAAGTAGGCAAAATAAGTGCAGGCCTCAGACACTGCCTCTCCTCAAAATGGCCCCTTACACCCCAAGCACATGTTGCCTGTACCAGCCAGCACTCAAGATGGCCACCACCACCACCCACATGGCCAGTCCACATCAACAGTACACCCCCAAAAAACAGAAAAACAGCCAGAAATCACCACAATCCAATGCCATCCATGGTGTTTACATTAAAGAGAGTGAGACCAGACCACACCACAGGCACACTCAGTCCATGCACCACCACCCCTGGGCAAAAGGCCACACCAGCAGCCCCCAAAAAACGACAAAAAACAATAAAATAGGCACAATCCCAGCCCATCCATGGCCTCAATTATGTTTAAATTCAAGAAGACACCCCACAGAAAGACTAGGCCCATGCAACACTCACCACCCCTGGGCAAAGGGCCCCACCAGCAGGCCCAAAAAAACGACAAAAAACAATCAAATCAGCACAATCCCAGCCCATCCATGGCCTCAATGGTGTTTAAATTCAAGAAGACACCCCTCAGAAACACTAGGCCCATGCAACACTCACTACCCCTGGGCATAATGGATGAAAAGTAGGCAAAATAAGTGCAGGCCTCAGACACTGCCTCTCCTCAAAATGGCCCCTTACACCCCAAGCACATGTTGCCTGTACCAGCCAGCACTCAAGATGGCCACCACCACCACCCACATGGCCAGTCCACATCAACAGTACACCCCCAAAAAACAGAAAAACAGCCAGAAATCACCACAATCCAATGCCATCCATGATGTTTACATTAAAGAGAGTGAGACCAGACCACACCACAGGCACACTCAGTCCATGCACCACCACCCCTGGGCAAAAGGCCACACCAGCAGCCCCCAAAAAACGACAAAAAACAATAAAATAAGCACAATCCCAGCCCATCCATGGCCTCAATTATGTTTAAATTCAAGAAGACACCCCACAGAAAGACTAGGCCCATGCAACACTCACCACCCCTGGGCAAAGGGCCCCACCAGCAGGCCCAAAAAAACGACAAAAAACAATCAAATCAGCACAATCCCAGCCCATCCATGGCCTCAATGGTGTTTAAATTCAAGAAGACACCCCTCAGAAACACTAGGCCCATGCAACACTCACTACCCCTGGGCATAATGGATGAAAAGTAGGCAAAATAAGTGCAGGCCTCAGACACTGCCTCTCCTCAAAATGGCCCCTTACACCCCAAGCACATGTTGCCTGTACCAGCCAGCACTCAAGATGGCCACCACCACCACCCACATGGCCAGTCCACATCAACAGTACACCCCCAAAAAACAGAAAAACAGCCAGAAATCACCACAATCCAATGCCATCCATGATGTTTACATTAAAGAGAGTGAGACCACACCACAGGCACACTCAGTCCATGCACCACCACCCCTGGGCAAAAGGCCACACCAGCAGCCCCCAAAAAATGACAAAAAACAATAAAATAAGCACAATCCCAGCCTATCCATGGCCTCAATTATGTTTAAATTCAAGAAGACACCCCACAGAAAGACTAGGCCCATGCAACACTCACCACCCCTGGGCAAAGGGCCCCACCAGCAGGCCCAAAAAAACGACAAAAATCAGCACAATCCCAGCCCATCCATGGCCTCAATGGTGTTTAAATTCAACAAAACAGTTGTATCATGCACCCCTAACCAACCCTGGTCCTACTGGATACTGTGGCTACCCACAATATAATTTATTTAATGTTCTGAAAAAGTTCCAAAATTTTACTTGCAGCAACTGTAATGCCCCAAACAAAGTTACTTGTGAAAGTTGATTTCTAATCCAAAAGTGATCCAAAGACAGTCAAAAAGGCCTCAAATCCAAATATCCAGCAGCACCCACAAAAAGTAATCCTTCCAGCTCCAGATCCAAATGAAAGTGACCAGGAGATGGACAAAGCACTGGGAGGAGCCTGCTGGACAGGAACAGGAAGTTGGAGACTGTGGGGCACTTCCTTCCTCCCCCCCCCCAAAAATGGACTCCTTGCGCAAAAAAAGGCCATGCAAATGTCAACCTGAGGAGTGATTCTGATAAAAATCATAATTTTCTGAAGGTTTATCCTGTTTGCTGGTGATTTTCTTGTGCAGAATTGCAAAAGCTCTATTTCGCGAGTGCGAGATTGTTCCTTTCCGCCGCAACTACGTGTTCGCAATTGCCAACTCTCGCGAGGTGTGCTGTGCAAGGTGGCAAGCCGCGATTATGTATTCACGGGCGCCAAACTCCCGCGGGATCACGCAGCAAGATCCAAAATGGCGCGGCACTCGCAAAGAAAAACAACTCGGCAAACGCTAAATGACGGAAAGTGAACGCCGTGCACCACGCCGCGCGCCGCAACCAAGCAAAAAATCCGCCGCGAGCGGATTCACGGATTTTCGACAAATTCGCGAGAGTTCGCGGATTGCGAATTTGCCAAAAATCCGAAAAATCCGCGATCGGAGCGGATTTTACGCCCATGCTTAGTCTCCTCTCAGCCCCATGGTTTGATGGTACACTCTGATGACCATCATTGCTTTGATCGAGAGCTCAGAATGGTCTCTCATGAGGAGCTCGACCGCCTCATATGTGTCCTTCTGGTTATGCAGTCGCTGTTTAAACATTAGATGGTGAAAGTTCCGGGCAGACTTTCGGGTACGCTTCAAGAGCCTTTCAACTTGTCTCAAGAAGTGGCGGGCTGCCACAGGGTGAGATTTCTGGGGACGCTCTTTTTCGATCTCCAGTCTGCCTTTCTAACAACTGAGCATAATGCTGTGTCAGTGTAGACTGCAGACGAGACGGAGTAAGTATAAAACATGCTATTCCAATAACGGCATTCATGATTAGTTAGATATATTACGAGCGGGCTAGAATGTCAGTATCACTTAAAAAAGAGCAAGGACTAACTAAAAAACAGCCGGGAAACAAAAACTGTGCTAGGGGGTAACTTGAGATCGCCTCGGAAGCCGTGAGTGGTGCTCACGCGCTGCCATATGCTTTCAATTATCACGCTCGTGTCTGGGCACGATAATTGAAAGCATATGTCAGGAAATGCGAGTAATAGACACCAATAGGCCAGGGGCGGAGCTATGTCCCCCCCTCTGGCCTATTGGTGTCTCTTTCACAAAACAACACACAGTGAAAGGCCAATAGCAGGCCGTAAATGGAAATTCCCACGCACGAGCGTGTGGAATTTCCAGGTCCATTTGCAGAACCCTGCCAAAAGGACTCTGGCTGATCGAACACTGCTGCGCAGTATATCGCTAGGCCGAGACCTAAAAACATTCAAAAATAAAAAAGAGGAAAGTAAGAAATGAAACAAGAGCTATAAAGGAGATTTGGAAAACGAAAGGATTGACATTTATTTAAATTTATTTATTTATTTAAAAAGTTTTATATAGCGCTGCCTAGACCCGGAGGTGTCAGAGCGCTTTACATGAGCTTTAGATCATAGTTACAGGTTACATCATTACAAAGGTTACACAGTTCTTACAGAATGGCAACACAGTTACATTTAAGGTCGAGATAAACAATAAGCACAAATACATAAGGGGAAAAGCAGGCAAGGTGAGAGATTCCGGGGAGGGGGGGTTGGAGCACGGGAAGTAGACAGATAATGAGGGTGGGAAAGGGGAGGGGCGGGTGAGAGACACAGCATGGGAAGAGGAGAGGAAGGGTGATGGGGACACAAACCGGTAGACGAGTCAAGGCAACGTCCAAAGTCCAGTAAGGTGTGATCCCAGGGCAGACAAGGGGAGAGATTCAGGGGAGAGAGGATAGGAGCTAGGGAGGAGACAATAAGGAGAGACAAAAAGAAGTCTGCCAAAAGACCGACTGGGTAGGTGACGACCAAGGAGGGAATCCACGGCCCATCTCTTCTATAGCTAAACCAAGTAGCTCCATCAGACAAAATAGTTCAGTCTCAATACATTGAGAGAGGAGGGAAGGAGAGACATAAATAGAGGGAGGATGCGGTAGGAGACGACAGGAGAGACGAAAGGAAGTGTAACTATGTGGTTCAACAATAAACCAGAAAAGATCAACAAGTAAACATTATATCAAACAATCAGCAATACAATTAGGGGAGGAGAGAAAGGAGAGAGAAAGTAGTGGGGGGTAGAGGAGGAGGGAAAGTGAGGATAAGGGAAGAGACAACCGTAGATACGCGAGGAAGTCTGTCTAAAGACCGACTGGGTAGGTGACGGCCAAGGAGGGAATCCACAGCCCATCTCCTCTATAGCTAAACCAGGTAGCTCCATCGGGCATCAGACAAAATAGTTCGGTTTCAATACATTGAGAGAGGAGGGAAGGAGAGACAAAAATAGAGGGAGGATGGGGGAGGAGACGACAGGAGAGACGAAAGGAACTGCAACAATGTGGTTCGACAGTATACCAGAAAAAGAACAACAAGTAAACAATGCATGAACGCCATTTGATCAAGCAAAATGCCATAATTCACAGGGCAATAGAGCCATTGGCTGAAATGGATTGTATCCTGTCATGGGCTGAAGCAGAAAGTGAATGATACTCTAACAGACCAGTGGAAGACGAGGGTTGTTCTGTTTGTGTATGGATTTTAAAATTAATTTATGGGATTACAAGCGCCCAAAAGAGAACTAGACCCATCAGGCTTTCCTAAAGGGACTTAGCAAGGCATATCACAGAGAAAATCCTTACACCCAGTGTTTGTCAAACGGGGTAACCAACATCAGGAACCTAAGGTAACCTGTGAGACTCCATGTAACATAGTACATGTCTTCCGGCTTTAAATAACACGGCATAATAATCATCTACTCTCAAAGGACAATTCTCTTTTAATAATAAATAAGTATGGTGTTCTGCCTTTCTAGTAACTTTCCATTAAAAATAGATCATACCTATAGCGTCTGACAACTTTTCCCAACTCGCCAATCAGTCCTATAGTTTTTATCATTGGACTTTCACCTTTATCAACCCGGGCCTGCTATATTGAGTACCGATCAGGATTTCGGATAAGCTCAGGTGGGATTTCCAGCTCACTAAGAGTTCATTCCTTATTCTGCATAGATTTAGGGCTATCTTCTGTTTGCACAAGGCAACTCTTTGCCGCTTAGTGTCCCCAGCCCTAGAAGTTTATTGTGCGAAAGCCCAGAGTGCCTCTCTATTTGGGCTGGGGGCTTAGGTATGAGGGATTGCTGATACTCTATAACTGGCTATAACCAAAAATTATTTTGCGAGGCAGCTTCTTGCTAGTCCTCCTAGCACCCCACTAACGCAGATTTTTCGCAACTTGGGCATCAAGAGAATTTCAAACCTGGTAGCATTAAAACCACTGAGAGAATGGGTCCGTCTTTGGGTCACACCTGAATTACATAAATACAGGGACTCTTTGAAGGAATAAGTAAACATGCCCAGTGCCAATACGGTACCTTGGCTCAAATTTGTTTCTGATTGGTTTCAGAAACTCTGTCTGCAAGGATTATGGGATGAACCTGGTACCTTCAGCAGGGCTGATGCTGATGTTTTGAAATCCCAGCATTGGACTTTCATTTATGAGCAAGTTCTCATCTGCAGAACTCATAGGTGTTTAACTAATCAGTTTCTAGAAGTGAAACTTTTTCCATCTTTTGAGCCCCTTTTAGACAATATCACACCGCCATTGGCTAAAAGTTTATATGCATACTTCCGATTCAGCTGTTTACCGCTGAGATTTTTTGCGTCTTGTTGGAAGCTTGCTTCGTACCCAGCCTGAGCCTACTTCATTCTTCTGTCCAGTATATTTGGGCTGTAGATGGGAATGGATTCACCCTATCTGTCTGAAGCTTAGAGTATCTCGGTACCTTGTTGCTCATAGAATCCAGAAAACTGACACGTTAGTTTTAATTGTATCTGCGGGCAGCCACTACCTGATCAACGTCTGGCGGAAACGAGAATCCATTCTGTTGCTTATAGATTTGCATTCATGATGACATATTTATTATTTCATAGTACTTCACATTGATTAAAGGTTTTAATGCTGGGTCTGATGATTTAGTGGACTAATGCGTCCACTTTAGGGGCCTGTGTGTGACCTCTTGGTCACAGGTTCAAATAACGGCAGGTTCACTCAGTCTTTCATCCTTCTGAGGTCAATAAAATGAGTACCATTGAGTTGGGTAAAAATAAAACATATGTTATTCAGCGCCAAGATACCCTTGGGTGAACGTGCGCTTTACAAATACACGTTATGTTATGTTATATGTTAATGTTTGTTAATGTATGTGTTCATTCTTAACTCGTTCGATGCTGATGTCGGAACCGCTCCGTCATCAGCTGCGGTGGCGCTGTGCTGATGACGGAGCGGTTCCGTCATGGCCAGGCAGCCGCGCCTGCGCGGCGCGAATTCCGCGCCTGCGCTGTGCGTTCTATTGAGCGGGCGGGGCCATGACGGAACCGCTCCATCATGAGCACAGCCCAACCACGGCTGATGACGGAGCGGTTCCGTCAGCAGCATGCGGCCGCCCCGCCCCCTTAGCGCTGCGGCGGAATAGCCGCCGCAGCGATGTGGTTAAACCTGGATTGAAATTTGTAACTATTTTTAATAATTTTTATTGTGGATCTTTCATTTTTATATGTACATATTCTCTAGATGGCCAATATATTTTATGCTGTACTGTTATATCTTTGCATGTGGCATTTGGAATTTCTACAGCATTTTAACTGATTTGGTTGTTTTATATCTCGAGTCAAAGCTGTTACTTGGACTTCAATGTAAATCACTAGAGAATGTTGGCTTTTGATGCACTGCCTCTTGCTTGCTTATTTGCACATTTATTTCTTGCCACGGAGTTCTCTAAAAGTGATTTGTATATATATTGTGTTATTGTTTTTATCCTGTTGTGTGATTTATTTTGCTTTGTTGGTTCTTGGTAACCAAATAAATTATTCTTGAATTTGAGCAACGATCAGGTATAAAGTCATAATATCCTCAATATGCACACAATTACAGTTGGCAGGACAATATACAACCCCTTTTATCAGGCCTGACAACGATTTTAATAGTGCAAATATTTTAACCAGAGGTTAAATAAGAACAAGTAAAAAACACAAAAACACTTGCCTACCATGGTCATCTGTGGGATTTGATTAAACACATTACCTGTCTATAGGTTTTAACAGAGTGGAATAACAAACCACCCTTAAGGGCATAATGATCACACCTATGGCATCTTATACAACTTTTCCCAGTGATCCAATCAGGCATATCGCCTTTCCCATTGATTTGTCACCTTAACCATCTCAGGCCTACTGTATTAAGCATAACCTTTCCCACATAGCAATCATTAGGAATATAGTTATGATATGTAAAATATATTTGGGATAAAGTACCCCCTGCTGTATCAATCAATCAATCAATTCTTCTTTATTCGATCATGTTAAAAGATCATAAAAGCACATATAAATAAGTCATTAAATTAAGACGAAAATAAATAAGAAATGTTAAAAGGAAATAATTACATTTCATGTAAATGCTCGGTGTGCTTGAATTATTATTTTTACAGACTCGGTATCCTACAGACTATCCCTTTCCTCTTCCTCATGCAAGCCCACAGGAATTACGCAACTGAATAACAAACCAGAGGGTCAGGGAGTGTTTTAAAAAAATATAATGCTACCCGGCACTGCTTAAATTTCATTTTCTTTAGTATTGGTTTAAGGTGGACATTCCTCTCCTTCTCATATAGGCTGCAAAATAAAAATATGTGGAATTCTGTTTGAGGTGATAGGTTATCACAAGGGCGCGCACTTAAGTCGGCGCGATTATATATTTTTCTGGGTAACCTAACACAAGAGGAATCAACTGGGTGCGAATCCTTAGTAGTATAAATCTATGTTGCATCCTATGTACATTTACTAGATAAGAGAGACCTCCTCCAGTTAATGGTGGCTTGAGGCCATATACCCGGGCTGCATATTTCTCTTTATGGTGTTCATTACGTTTGTACTTGGCCATCAACATAAACATATCACTGACCCTGTGTTTGGGAACCTTCTTGCAAGCTAGGGGATCTTTAAAAAGTTTGTGGAGACCGATCTACCTAGCGCTGACTCTACATAACTAAGCCACCTAGACCTCTTCCATTTGTCCATTGCTAGGCAGCTCCTTAATATTGATTGATTCAGTGGAACTGTGTCTCGCCTCCCGATTGAATGCCAGAGTAGGAGTGGAGCTAACCGTGTGTAGTCTGAGATATAAGGTAGATCCAATTCAGAGTGTAAAATCCCATTTGTAAGGGAGGTAGGTAAACCCACTACAGATTTAAAGTATACATTTTCAGTAATTTGTAGTGGTGTCGGTGTGACCATACACCACACCCCAGCTCTGTAGGTCGCTGCTGCTTTCACTCTTGCCTGTTATATATTTTTTATTTGTATTAGGGGTTTTGCACCCAATTTTCTGGCAAAGCTTTTTATAGCTTTGTAAAAAAAGGAGAGAGGTGGCTCAATTATCCTAGGGGACCGAGCACTCAAATACAGTGGAAAACCAAAGGACTCCCCTAGAACGGTACACACATCTGCCGCTTCTCATGCGTTCATTAAATGAACATCTCACTTACACTTACTCGTCATACCATAGGAGCATTGAACATTTTAAAATAAACACCCCCTAAAATAAAATCCCTAGGATTCAGATATAGCGCTTACAAATATATGATTTTATTAAAAAAAGACAGTTGTCAATGTTTAAAAAGCAGAAGGAATAATTCTCAGTGCCAGAGGATTTAGCACCAATTTTGACCCTTATCGGACAATGATTAAAAATACATCACAAGTATACAGTAGTATTCGTACAGCTGTATTCTAAGCAAATATGTACAGTATATTTCATAAAAGAACAAACACACATGAGAATCAATTTACACGAGGAAACCCTATAGACACAGATATAGGTTCTGTTATCTGAATGGATCCAACACTATTCTACTGGAGGGAAACCTGGTATTATCCTTGGGGTTCCTCCCTGTTGGATTCCTTGCAAATAAAAATGCGTCAGACGCATTGGGAGGAACCCCAAGGGTAAGAGCAGGGCCAACTAACCAATAATTCACTTTTGAAGTTTAAAAACCACAATCTCCCGGTAATTGTTTCCTAGCTGGGCCCACCCATGATACTCTTCTTGCCATGATTAACTGACTTGCAATGTTCCTGCCTGTAGCCCCCACCATATCCAAATTTTGGGTTAACCAATAAAGAGATTTGGACATTAATTGGGTAATTGATTCTACTTGTCCCTCCTGTAGTGGTGTGATCTTCCCCAACACTATGACCAAAGGAGCAACTACTGGAGGTAAGTATAAAGTCTTTGCCTCATTCATCTGACTAGTCAGGGCAGAGTTTCCTTCTTTCAGGATACTATTTTGGATTCTATTTTGTTTGCCCCACCCTGTCAATGTACTATTTTGGTCTCTAGGTAGTGTATTAGGGTTCACCACTTCCTGACTTGTTATCCCACCCATTTCTGTCAGGTTTTTAGCAGTAGAAGCAGTAGCAACAGTAGAAGACCTTATGTTACAAGAGACTGGATGGCTACCTATGAGTGGAGCTGCCTTCAAGGTTGTTCCCTCCCGACTGTCGCTAGAATGTTGTGCCCTGTTCATTATGCCGGGAGGTATATTTGGTGTCATTATGCTAGACTCAGTGTCAGACTTTTCCTGGGAGGTTGGGTGCTGTATTGCTATCATTGAGGTATGCTTCGTTAAAACTGCGTCTAGTGCATGAGAATTTTCTTTAGTGTAAAGTTCTAAGGCGGTTAGTTTCTCCTCTATCTGATTTAGCTTTTCTCGGATAGGGTTTAACATAGTATAGACCAGTGTTTCTAGTCTCTGCCACATAGGTCAGCCATCGAGGGAAAGAGAGCAATATGTCCCATTTCTGTATCGGTTAGCTCCTGCCGGACTGTTTCCGATGTTACATCCCCCCCCTGGTTATTAAGTCTCTGGGCTTTTCATGGTTTTGATCTTTGCGGTCTCCCAGCCCTCTTTCTCTTTTTAGCAATGTCAGTGCTGCTCTTCGGGAGTCTTTTCATTGCTGCCATACTTGAAGAAACTCTTTGCGAAGTGCCAGCCAATTCCATGTCCTGGGGTGTAGGTGTTATTATGTTAACATCTTCTATGGCCATATCTCTTAGCAGTGGCTCTTTTAGGATGTGATTTGAGGATGCCCCCCCAATGAAGATCTTTTGTGGTTAGGGGGCTGCCATATATTAAAAGGATTTTGCAAGCCATTGGGGGGTTCCATGTCCATATAGAGGACAGAGGCTGATGGCTAAGTTCGTTTATAGGTTCATGGAATTTGGTCAATATCCTTAAAATGTGCGGCATAGGGTATTTTATTCCTTTTGATAAATGATCATATTATCACCCTTCCGGCAAACTACTTAAATCCTTGGTGTCTTGCTTTTTCATATGAATGAGACAGTATGGGTACAGACATGAAGAATGCTAGAGGAATCCACTGCAAAATTAAGCACATCAATTAGCAGTTAGTAATTTCTTGCTAAAATATATTAAAATCAGTTTAATATAAATCAAATAAGCATTGGCATAGCCAATAGCTCTCGCTTTTGGGACCTTATAAGTATTTAGTTATGCAGCACAATATCCATGCAACAACATCAACTGTTGCATGGCTAAACACTTATAAGGTCCCAAAGGCGAGACCTATTGGCTACGCCGATGCTTGTTCTTCTGTGGGGGCGCAAAGCTCACCCTAGCCTGGAACTACAATGTCACTCTTTTTTGTTTTGTGCGATTATGAGTGCGCACGTTGCCCTGCATGGAATGTGGCTCTCGGAGGACCCGACTCTAATGGGGTTGATTTCTAGGTACAATGCGGTGGTTAGAAGCAAATCCCACTATAAGTAGTATGCGAATGGGGTTTATGGGGCGGAGAGTCTGGGTGAGTAGTTGTTCTGTGGTTCCTCAGCTGGGGATTTTAGGGTTAAGTGCAGTTTGTTGCGTGCACCACACTGCCTGAGGGTGCTAGCTTTGCAAAGAGACGAGTATTTACATTTGAAAGGAGGGGCAAATATATGTTTTCTACTGCAATGAATGGGACAGAGTATTTTGGAAGTCAGGAAAATAAGTTAAGGACCCTCCAGACAAGGATCTGTTGAGTTGCCCTCTGTGTTTTTAAGACGTATTTTATTGAGTTTTGTCAGCATACATAAATATCACACTTCCGGACCCATGTTTTATCTCCTTCGTCCAAGTTGCCGTGGACTGGACGGCCGTGTAGCCGTTGATTGCCCTCTCATTGTGCACACACTCATTCTTTGTGTTTATGCACACACACATATAACCCCCCCCAACAAAAGTTCTGGTTTCTAGGAAACAACTGGAAAAACAAGTCCCAGTACCCTCTGCATGAAATTATTTCCAAAACTTGACTAACAAATGAAACAGTAAATCAAACAAGAACCCCGTGCATTAAAGGGTGGTGGGTGATGATTCTCATGACATCCCTGTCCGCGAGCTGCGGTCATCCACTCAATCACTCCTCCAGGTTCCCCGGTATAGACGCAAGAAATGGGGCGGATCCAATTTCTCTGTCTTGGCACCCTCCTTTTGGAATTCCCTCCCTGATCACTTGCGTTTGGCCACACACTATTCTGCCTTCCGTAAAGATCTTAAGACCCTTCTTTTTACTCAAGCCTTCCCAATGTAAATTCCTTTTTTTCTTGTTATCCCATTCGTTTTTTAGGTCTCGCCTGTCGATGCGCATGCGCATCGAGCAAGCGAGACTATAGGGGCTCATCCACTCTTTATCCACACTGCAAGGAATCGTGGCGATTCCTTGCAGTGCCCGTGACTTTTAAGGTCAATGCGCATGCGCATTAAGCTTATGCGCATGCGCATTGACCTTAAAAGTCACGGGCGCGTGCATGTCCGTCTTTGTTTACCCGCTCCGCCCCCTCCCGCCGTGTCGCCTTGCCTACTCTCTTCCACAGCCTCCCCCAGCTCCGCCCCCTCACTACTTGATTGCACGGCCGCTAGGCCGTGCCTCCCCTACTCTCCTCCCCCCTCCTCCTCTCCTCCCCTGCCTGCCTGCCGCTAGCCTTGCCTACTCTCTCTCGCACCCTCCCCCAGCTCCGCCCCCTCACTACTTGATTGCACGGCCGCTAGGCCGTGCCTCCCCTACTCTCCTCCCCCCTCCTCCTCTCCTCCCCTGCCTGCCTGCCGCTAGAAAGCATGGGATACTGTGCTGCCTTAACTATTTGCTATGGCCATGTTAAAATCAGAGCCAAGTCGTAAATATACATTTTTCCACACCACTGTTTTTTCGATAAAAACGTGATTATTCACAGTTTACGCTGCTAATCCGTGACCAAACAGACAATATGAAGCTCTGAGTCTATTCTCTTCCTAGCGTGCTGTGACTGCCTCCCCCGCTGTATCCCCTCACCCCCCCCCCCCCCTGCTGTATCCCCTCACCCCTGGTCTCTCCCCACGTCTCTCCGTTGCTCTCCCCTCTGCTGTCGCTCTCTCTCTCGCTCACTCCCCGGCTCTCTTCTTGCCTTGCTGCTGCTCTGCCTCTTTGTGTCTGATCCCAGGCTCACATGTCGGAGCTGGCAGCCCCCGCGGCTAGTTCCTATCTGTGCGACAGCATTTTTAATTTAACACAACCGCCTTTGATGTTTTCAAATATTTATAGCCAGCTTCAGAGCACTGCAGAAGTGTTTCCATTCAGATGGAACGGCTCGGCTCGCTCTCCTCGTGCAGGCCCTCTTAAACTCGGATCCCGCGGGATTTAGTTCACGCGAAATTCTCTCCGTGTCTCGTGCTTTTCTGTCTCTTTAACTTTTACTTTCCTTTCACAGCCTGTCATATGTTGTTGGACTCTCCCAGAAATAGCTAATGGATCGAAATATCAGAATATACAGAAAATCGAAAACTGCGACCAAGAAAAGCTCGTGCTGAGAAGTAAATCTTTAAATCTAAGAAGGACTTTGCGTGCTTTACAAGTGTTTACAGGGGAACAGCGTAGAACTGCACAGTTAATTTGATAGTACAAGCACATGCAATGGATGCACTTATTTCATATCTGTTTAATCCGTTCATTTTAATTCCTTTGGTCGCTTTAGTTCTAGTCATTATTTCTTTGCCTCTCCGATTGCGCTCTTCAATTACCCTCCACGCCCACAATTTATTTTTCTCATTCTCTGTAGTACTCTGCCAATTCTCACAATGTCTACCATTTTTCGAACCCCGCCTCCCCCCTCCCTCCCAGCCTCCACAGTTTCCGCTCTTCCAATATTCTGAATATTTCTGAATTGTTTCGTTTCTCTCCCTGTATGGAAGTGTGAAGTTTAGAAACTACCTGAAAACGTGGTTATTGAAGCAGGCTGTACACTCACCCTCAACCCCTCACTCACCCTCACTCTCACTCATCCTCACTCACCCTCAACCCCTCACCCTCACTCACCCTCAACCCCTCACCCTAACTCACCCTCACCCTCACTCACCCTCAACCCCTCACTCACCCTCTCACCCTCAACCCCTCAACATCAACCCCTCACCCTCACTCACCCTCACCCTCACTCACCCTCACTCACCCTCACCCACCCTCACCCACCCTCACCCTCACTCACCCTCACTCACCCTCACTCACCCTCACCCTCACTCACTCTCACCCTCACTCACCCTCACTCTCACTCACCCTCACTCACCCTCACTCACCCTCGCTCTCACTCACCCTCAACCCCTCACCCTCACTCACCCTCAACCCCTCACTCACCCTCACTCACCCTCACCCACCCTCACCCTCACTCACCCTCACTCACCCTCAACCCCTCACCCTCACACAGTGCAATAGGTCTCGGAGCATTTGAGTTAGAGCTTTTAGAAATGTTTATGGCTTTTTTTTTTTATTCTTTAGCATTGGCTACAGGAAACAAAAATGCTAAAGATTTACACAAAAACCCATAAACAATTCTAAAAGCACTAACTCTAATGCTGCGAGACCTATTGCATTTCCAATGCTTGTTTGTTTTACTGCTAATTTTTGCCTCCATAGCGCCAAGAAACCGTATGGTCAACGTCGCCCTTAAAAATATATTTTAAATTCAATTCAAATTCATGGCACTGGTGTTGCATTGAGGGGGCAGGCCTGCAGTAGTGAACGCCATGTGTGTGTGTGGTGGACGGGGGTAAAGAGCTGCATAGAGCCGTGTTTATAGTATCACAAGGCACAGGAGCATCACTGCCGGGGCAGGAGCTGCTATCACGGCCTGTCCTGTGATACCCTGGGCCCGGCCCCACTTCCTCTGCTCTCACCAGCCAGTGTGACCCAGGCAGGAACACAAGTGCGCAGTGCCCCGAGAACCCTACTCACGTCTGTGGTTGGCACCCTGTGTCCTTTCCTTAGGTCTGGATAGTAAACAGGAGGCTGGTGATGGGTTAAGAGTCGCACCAGGGGTCAGCCCTGTGATGTTATCAAAGGGTGCGTGGGAGCGAAACCAGTGTGCTCGTGGGACTGCTCGGGAGCAGTGCAAGTGAAAGCTCATTAGAAACAAGTGTGGGAACAATGACACATAGTGGACAATGGAAGTAAATCTGAAAGTAAGTAAAGCTTAACAAGGGATTACTTCATTAACTGCCTAATGCCTGACGATTCCAAAAGTTGCACGGGCGCGGCTTTGAGGCTCAAGTACATGTACAGCGTTTACCTTGTGGGAGCGAGCAGCGGCAGGGGCGATAATTGCAAACAGATGGCGCCGCTGCTCACTCCCACAAGATAAATGCCACACATGCACGAGGGCTCATTGGAAACAGTGCACTACATGCACTAGTTTCCCAAAAAGTCTTGAGCGATGTCAAGAGGTAATCTCCTAAGCAGCGCTTGCGTGCTGTGTAGGCGAGACCTAAAAAAGTGCCAAGGTTCAGAATGTATAGAAAAAGGCAGAGATTTCTGTTTGTCGTGTAATACTTTTTAGTATGGAACATTTAAATATATTGCCATAAATAATTCTTTTCTGCTCAGCTGTTTGTTTTAGAAAAACAGATCATAATAATGAAAGTACATGTTTTCCCATTGCGCTTCTAAAACTGTAGCTGTAATTATGCTTTGTGACCTGCCTGACCCCCTGGCTAATGTCTCTGGCTGTAGGCATTATAATGTCATAGCTCAACTGTTACAGAAGAGCGGCTAGATCATTTCATTATTACAGGTGACTAGAGACATCACAAGTCATTTGTAATAAGGAAATTGGAGACTAGTTTGTATACAGGGACTGCATACTCAATATGCAATCTCTCCTAAAAGGACCTAGAATAATGATCACAGTGCAAATCTTCTACCTCTAGAGTTTATCAAAGGGGGTAAGCAACATCAACACTCATGCCTACTATAGTAATCTGTGAGATTCTATGTAGCAAAGTACCCCCTACAGCCTAATACACAGTGTAATACCAATCCACCCATCTCTGCCTATTACTTTTAACATAAGCTTTTTGTAACTTAACAAAATTAACACATTGACCTATGGCATCTGACATTTTCCAATGAACCAATCCGGCCTTTTGCCTTTAATTGTTGGCTTGTCACAATAACCAACCCAGGCATATAGTAAAAGCATTACAAATATATACAAAATTACAATTGGCAAAACTGGAAGCCTGGGGACCCCTCTGATTTGGTGGCTCTACATCTTTCGTGGGTTGTGTATTTCCGCTGATAGCGCTTATATACCTCTGGGTGATAATGCGCTATATAAGTGTATATCAACATAACATAACATAGAATCTCTCCTTAGAGTGCCTAACACCAATTAGCATTGCTTCTAAACGCTCAGTTACATAAGGTGGTTCCAGCTGCGCTGTAAAGCCAGACCTAAAACGTGCATATATGATTATTCATTAAAGGGTTCAATGTGTTGGGTTATTGACATTAAAAAAACATGATCTTCAGGCAACATCTGGCATAGTTTACCAACACTATATGCTGTGACACGATTTTCATCATACGGAGGATCCTTCTTGTTCACGAGTACACCTAAAACCTTGAAGTGTCATCGTATGTAATACACAAGGTCAGTTGAATTGTATAAGTAATTTATTAAGATATAAAGACCCGCAAGTGCAGGACCGGTAAGGCAAACAGCTGGGGCTCGAATGACGCCCAACAACAACGAAGCCTAATGAATAATCTGACGTAGGCAACCATTGACCAATGAGGAGGGAGTAGAGGGAGAACACAAGGAAAAGCTGGAACGCCAACCCTCAAACATATAATGCAAGTTACATGTTACAACAAACCTCTTAAGCAAACTGTTGGAGACATTTACTAATTATTGTAAATTCCAAATGCAAGTTTCTTAAGATGCGTCAGTGAGAGTATAAAAAGTACCATTAGCAAGTAATGTACTGGTTTCAATTCACTCTAAATCTCTTTCTCACTTCCATTTTTGAAAGTGTGAACAATGCTGATGTGCAGTAAGGTCCCTGAGTGTAGATAGTGGTAATTATTATCACATGAATCCAACTATGGTGGAAGAATCTTCACACCAATGTCTGCCCAGGCCACATATTTTCACAACCACGGGCGATCTGGAGGTGAGCACAGCAGCGGTGTCCACTCTCCCTTCTTCTCTTTTCACTAGGAATGGAGCCCTCACAGAACTGGAAAGGGCCCTGGAGTAGGGGATCACATTGTCATGTGGTATACACATGGTGTCCTTGTATGTTGATGTTGCTCTCCTGCAACAGAGGGAGCCTTAGCAGAGTTGGCCAGGAGTCATGGATGAAAGTCAATTTGGGGAAATGCTGTATGTTGCTGGTGTTTGGCTTGACTGTTCTGCTGAACATTGGCACCACCCTTAAATATATGGGAGCCCGATGCCTTCAGCTATCTGCGTTATAGATGTCTTATAGTGAAGATCAGGTCTTGGATTAGATCCTCCATTCCCTTCTGGACTTGGCTACCCCTTTCACCCATCCGGGTAGACATCAGTTAATTGTTAAAAACTTGGCTATTCTTGCTAAAGATTGATCTTATTCCCCTCTGAATGCTTCTAATCCCTAGCCTTTAGGTTGTTTACATCGCACATTGCCAAGATTACTGTGCCGCTTTGTAGATAATACACTTAAATTGGCCAACTAATGGAAGTGTCTGGCCATAGCAAAGACGACGAGGCCCCTAAATGAGTGTGGAATGCCAGTGTCAAATCTAGAGGTGTACTAATGTGCAGCACGGTTGAGCTGGCTAATGAGATGGATGGTGGATACAGGGGGCCGGGAAAGTTTAGCGATCCGAGCTGGTTTGGCGAACAAGGAGTTGCAGGTGTTCTGCTGGGAGCATAAAAGGAATGAGGTGGTACACCAGCGCGATCCCCGAAGCTAAGGACTGCTGGTAGTAATATGTATGAAGACTTGGAGGTGGAGGAACGTATCTGCCGAAGACAACACTGTGGTGTTTACCGGGGTTTTGGAAATTGATGCAAGCATATAATAAGAAAACATGGACAGAAACAGGGGTGAGGAACCAATATCAATGGGCACCTTCGAGAGTCTACTATCCCGACAGGGCTATTCACCACATTTGTTCTCTTGGTGTAAGGGGAGAGGAGCTGGCTAAGGCGCTCGACCTCGGACCTGGGGATCTGGGTTCGAGTCTCGGTAACGACGCCAAAAACCTCCTGTGATTCTGGGCAAATCACTTAATCTCCCCGTGCCTAAAAATGAAAGTGTGTCCTCATGTAAAACAAGCATTGGCATAGCCAATAGGTCTCGCCTTTGGGACCTTATAAGTGTTTAGTTATCCAGCACAATATCCTTGGTGCAACAACATCAACTGTTGCATGGCTGAACACTTATAAAGTCCCAAAGGCGAGACCTATTGGCTATACCAATGCTTGTTTCATCAGTTCTCACCTCTCGCATTCTCTTTTTAACTTAAGCATGTAACAAGGTTGTCATATTAAGTCCATCTTTCATCCAAGGCCTTCCTGGTCCGATGGTAGCCCTAACTTTTGATTCATAATACGTTTATGGTGCAGCTTGACAAACAGATGTACTTAACAAATTCCATTAATGGAGTGCCCATTCTTTACCACCGCCCAAACCGGCACAGCCAAGGATACCGGTTTTCTTCTAACTTTTGCCTCAAGGTGGTCGAGTGTCAGACTCGGGTCTTTCTGCCACAAGCTCAGTTAATAAGGCTTGGGTGACTTACATGATGTCGCAATGCTGCATTCAACCAGGACAAAAGCCAGATCAAAACCCTTCTCGCTTGGCTGTGGGTAATCAAGGGCTGCAAGATGGCCAATGGTCCTCCCAGTTCTGGCCCAATGCATGTATTAGGACATTTTATATATACATTTTATATGATGAATTGACCTGGTCCAACTAATGCTCGTCCTCACTGTTTTGTATTGTGCAAAGCATCCTGTGTACTGAAAGGTCGTCCAGTGTCGTGGTCCGAGCTTC
This sequence comes from Lissotriton helveticus, assembly GCF_964261635.1. NCBI lineage: Eukaryota > Metazoa > Chordata > Amphibia > Caudata > Salamandridae > Lissotriton > Lissotriton helveticus. The sequence goes on from NC_136067.1 coordinate 103,724,939, forward strand.
TAGCCAGGGCCTTTTGTCTAGGGGTGGGCGTTTAACTGCGCTCCGTTGGAGGAGTACACAGAGTTTTAGCGCACAAAAAGAACTCTGCCAATCTCCAAGGAGCAGAGTTTACTGGTGCCGCCTCCCAACCTAATGCCGCATGTCTGCTGCCACCCACTGTCCAGGCCGGGAGGCAGATGTTGCTTCTAGTTCTAAGCTTCGATATTCGTATGTGTTTTTTCCCTCTCTAATGCAGAAATGCATTCATCCTGCTGCAGCTTCATTTAGACCTCAAAGTGCATGCGAGTCACTTTCTGTGCAAACATGCATTATTTGTAAGTGGAAGCCTTCTCTGTGCACTTGCTTCCACGGCGTCTTCATGCTTTCGAGTGTGGCCTCCTGATTACTATAGGCCACACATTATAAGGCACGGACTTCTGCAGATGCTGCAATGAAACTGACGAGTAATCAGGGACGACGCGTTTTGCCTGGGTTAGTTTTGCCTGGGTTAGTGGCTCGTTAGGCACCTGATGGCCAGCATTATCTATTCTGCAACAGTTGCTTTAAAAAAAAATAAGCCAGGGTGACGGCGCCACGCATTTGCTAGGGCAGTCCTCCCTTTTCAGCACCTGTTCTGGGCTCCAGCAAATTTCAGAACATTTAGTACAGACCCAGTTTTCCGAGAGCCCTTTGCACGTGCCGTAGTGCAGAATGAATTAGCAGCCGCTAGCAGTGTGTGTAAAAGGTGCAATGGATTGCCCGCCCACGGTCTGCGTTCTCTCTGACGATGAGCGCTGTCAATCATGCCACCGTGGGCCCCTGGGCGATGCCAAATTACAGCCGTGCATTTCTGTGAGAGAAATGTCTCGGTTTTTGGTTCTCAGAACCTGCGCCTCCTCACACTAGCCCTGCGCCGACTCCGACAATACTGGGGATCAAAGGAGAGGTCGGAACCAGAACAGACAGACGGAAAGGTTAAAACACAAAGTAAAAGAAACCGGCTCTTTGGACTACTGCATGAGACCGGAGGACGCGGCACCCAAGTGCACAACTGAGCGAACAGCTGCGCTGACCGGATCAGCCGGGCTCGGATAAGAGTGCATTAAGCAGGAGCCGCGGAGTTCATTTGACTTGTCAACTTAACCCTTGCAGTCCCCCTCCCCCCAGGCACGGCGCCAGCAGAGGCGCGGCTCCTTACGTCAGAGCTGGAATGACGTGGTCACGGCATGGAAGAGGAACCGGGGAGTCCCCTAGCTGACGAGCCTTCGGTTTCTGATGTTACAATGACGTAAAAGTGGCCTACACTGCTCCCAGAAGAAGGGGTGCGAGTGCGACAGCATTTTTGTTTTTAAGTCCGTCCTCTGTGACTGTTTAGCCCGGTGAGTTTGGGAGGGGGGGAGTGTGCGTGCGTGCGTGCGTCTGTCTGTGCGTGTGTTGTGTGCGCCTGCGTGTGTGCCTGCCTGTGCCTGCGTGTGTGCCTGCCTGTGTGCCTGCCTGCGTGTGTGCCTGCCTGTGCCTGCGTGTGTGCCTGCCTGTGTGTGTGCGTACCTGCCTGTGCTTGCGTGTGCATGTGTGCATGTGTTGTGAACAGCCGGCCGGGATCGGAGCGCGTGACCTGATCCGATCCCGGCCGGCTGCGTGCTCGTGACAGTCTGTTGTCTCTGCCTAGTCCTTGAACGGGAAAAGGACTGAAATGATAACAATAGATCGCTTTGCGACAGCAGGGGCTTTCGCCCCTGCATTCGCAGGCGCGACCTAAAAAAACGTAACTTGTGCTCATGTAAAGCGCTCTGATACCTGATTCGGTTCGGGTCTAGTTCGCGCTATATAAAACTCCACAAAAAAAAGAGGCGGTGGAATAAACTGAGCCCTGCAAACCTAAAGTACTTACCAAAATTCTGCGGATTCGTAATTGCCGACACACTGTAATCATACGATACGTGACAATGGTACGATACATGTCCAAAGTAATGGTTCGGTGGAAACAATAAATACCTAGAGAGATTACAGATAATGCATGGACTGGTACAGTGGGCTACCTCAAGATTATTACAAGAAACCCCCGGTTTAATATTGCCACCAGGAATATTGCAATGGAGTGGAAGGCGCGCACGGAGTCTGAATGCAAGCCATGGCTACAGGATGTATGGAAGTGGAGAATAGCAGAACTAAATGCACTTCCTTCTGTTAAAAACGGGAGTTGGGGTGAGTTGGTGGGCAGCTGGGAAGGTGTCCTGCTGGCCATTGAAGTTAAATCAGGCAATCCTCTGTGGTATGGGGGAATGACTAAAATGAGGCTGAGACAGGACGTTCTGCGCGTAACATGAGAATGGCGTGAAATGAAATAGAGGAGTGGATTGCGGAGTGGCTTTTGGTATCTGACACGCACACTCTCTTGACCTGAATAGCGAAATGTAATTAATATTTAAAATAAAAATAAAAACGAATGAAGAGCAATTTGAACCAAAAACTGAAGAACACTTTGGAAAACAAAACAGAACAAACCTCATTCTGAAATGAAATGTGATGATTAGTAGCTAAAATCCTAAAAAACGTGTTCATAAAGAATACCATTTTTTTTTTATTTTCCCTTACATTCCCCATCAGGCAAAAATGTTTTCAGTGAGCTCAGGCCTGAGGTCATGGCCTTCACCCTCATCACTGTCAACTTGCTGACATTTCAACCACATCACCCTGAGATTCCCCTTAGTATTCATCACAAGGAATGAATGGAATGTTTCTTTACAGAGCAATTTTGAGAAGCGTACAGCATAATACAGCAATCTTGCAGACCTTGCCAGGAGAGTAGAGGATGGCCCCTCTGATCTTGTCCAGGCACCTGAACCAGGCCTTTAGGAGCCCAAAGGCCTGCTCCACAGGAACCCTCATTCGCACATGAGCCGCAATGAGGCAGGCTTCCTCTCATGTTGCACAGTTCCTCAGAGAAGTTAAAAACCGCGTATAACTTAGATAAGCTGAGTCTCCTGAAAAATACCAGTACAAAAGCAAACACAAGCAAAATTATGTTTAGATGGGGACACATTTCTATAACAATTGCTTAAACATAATGTTTTAAACTTACCAACAAGTCAGGCCCTTCTCTGTTGACGGCTTGGCATCTTTTGTGATATGCTCCTGTTACGTAGCACTAGCGAGTTCATGGGTGGAATCAGGGAATCTTGCACACACATTGGTGATCTAAAGGTCTGCTATGCAAACCACCTGCACATTGAAGGAGTGAAAATACATTGTATTACAGTACACTTGCTCCCAGTTATGAGGTGGCTCCAATGCAACATAGGTTCCATCTATGGCACCAACCACATGCGGGGTGCCTCTCAATCCACAGAACGTAGCCTTGATATTGTTCAGAGTAGCATTATCCATTGGATGTAGTCATTCCTAAATCTGAGCATCCAGGACCTGTTTAAGGACAGCTGAAATCACTAATTGTGCACTGGAAGAAGCCATAATGTTCACAATTGGTGGGATGGCAGTCTGAATTCTAATGTCGGGCAAAGGTTCAGATTGAAATTGTTGTTCCAAAGTCTCTATGGTGTTACGATTCAGCCTGAGCTTTTTTTTTTTTCTAAACTCTTTTTCTTAAACAAAGCTCATCATGCAAGGCAAAGCAAAACCATCCGAATCCGTAGTTACAATAGTACTTCTTAATTATGTGTCTCTTCTGCATGGTCTCTAGATCAAGAAGCAGTTTGTACACATCTTCATTACGCTTGTGGAAGCCGTTTTTATTATTATTTTCTAGCCAAATTGGGCTGTCTCCTTTTTGATACCAAATATCTACTGAAAAGGCCTGTAGAAATGTTGACACCAAATAATTAAATAAATATTTCTGTAGTTGCTGAAAGTAAGCTGCTCTCATAACGCAAGACTTGCTCAAGAACCACATTCAGACAGTCCATGATGGTAGCTAAGCAACAGACACACCATATTTGGAAGTGGAACAGTATAAGTGTCCTTCACTGGAACTGATGTTGCAAGTCATTTCTTTAGAAATTACAGTTACTAGTACATTGCATTAGCTTGGAAAGTCCCAAATGTCACGAGCAGAGGACACGTGAGTAGCAACAGCCCAACCACCTCAGACCATGCAGGTATCATGCCGTGTTGGCCTCTTCTGATTGGCCTGGTATTCTATACTTGTGTAACGCGCTGAAGCTATTGATGGGCAGAAGCCGCCCCCTTTACTTAATTTCTCAAGAAATGTCTTATTCCAGTACTTCTACTGAACATATATTACATGAATAATGACGTTTTTCCTATGTGGGTTGCATCAATAAAAGGCTTTGGAAGACTTCTCCTTGTTGAACATTCAACAGCTTGGCTGGCTGGCTGTTTCCATGCTGCACGTACTATTGTTTTGTATCTTGTCTTATAATAAATGTTCTCTTTTATCATATGTGCTGACAGACTGGTATTTCTGAGTAGTCTTGTACATGCTGATATATCCTTCTCCGTCTTGCTAGTGGTGGTTGATGGACAAATCTGCAACAAATGAGTGTCACGTGTAAATGTTATAGTTACACACACGTTTGATGTACATATTAAAATAAAAATATATGTGGTCACATGTAAATACAGACATTTATAAAATAGTAAGATTGAGAGTAATTTATGACGTATATTACATACTCCCCAAAAATATTTTGATATATATGTAAATATATTTTATTTTGTAACATTTCTCAAAACTCAACAAAACAAATAAATTGACAATAATGCTTTTTTTCAATAAAACATATTTAAAAGTAAGAACTTACACACGTTTTTATATACAAACTATGAATTACCATGTATACCTTTGTAGTTTAAAAAATAAATAAATTCCAACATTTTTGTAGAACTCCATCAAAGTTGACAGATATTAAATGGCGGACAGTGTATACCTACCGCGGGAGAGGTGTGGCGCCGCGGCCAGGGTGACTGCCGCTGGAATCTGGGGATCACGGTTCGATCCCCGGTGCCGGCGGCAGGTTAGCCCAGCACCATGTGACTCTGGGCAATAGCTTGCTTAATCTTCCCGACGGCCCCCAGCGCCTAGAGACCCTAACGGGTGATTGTGCGCTATACAAATGTGGATTATTATTATTATTTTATTATTACCTATTATCCAATATCAGGGTATCTTTCATAGATTCACATGCATGAATGGGTGTCCCAAGGTTCCATAATCAAGCAGCATTTAAATAATGTCATAGGCTATAATGGCCCTAAGCTATGTTTTATATAGCCTATCTATATCCTTTTTAAACAAGCATTTGCAATGCAATAGGTCTCGCATTATTAAAGTTTGAGCTATTGGCATTGTTAAATAATGCAGCACCAATAGGTCAAACTTTAATAATGCGAGACCTATTGCACCGGCACTTCTCAGAAGGAGGCAGGCACTCTGCTACAGAGTACCTCAACTTCAATTTTACCTTTATTTTCGGTTATAAAGTGAGGAGAGTGGAACACAGTCCCGGGCAGGTCATGGGTGCGCCTGTCGCCACTGATGCGGTGTGCGCAGAGGCAGTAGCGTGTTTTTGGGACAGGGTTATTATAAAGAAGCCATGAGTCGTGGGGCTACCCTCTGCTCTGTTGCAGGGCAATGGGACTGCAGCTTTTCCTGGGTCGGTGTGTGCGGACAGGAAGTGCACCCGGGGGCAGACACTGCCAGGGCTGGGCCCCGTCTTCGCTACACAGACTGGGCACTGCCCTGTTCGGTGAAGAGCCAGCCACTCAATTTTAAGGGTTGGAAGGTAAAAGCAACTTCAGAAACACCTGAATCGGGTATTAAAAGGGGGGCACAGTTAAAAAAACAACCTGTCCCCAAACCCCGGCACAAAAAAGCAACAAAGAGAGAGTACCTGAAAGCCCAGCTGGTGCAGGCAGGGCGCAGATTGTTTCATTTTGCCACACAACCCCTGTAACATGGGCAGTGCAAAACCTGTGGTGTGTCCAGAAAGGGGCTATGGCCTCTGTCGTAAACTGAAGCAATTATGGATGAATGCCACGCGGATATGGGGGCGCAAGTCTGCGCCCCCCACGAAAACACACCTCATATTGAATGACTTTGTGACTCCCCAAATAAAAGTGCATGCAGAGTAAAGTGACAAACGCCCCTGGGTAATAGCTGATCCCGGCGCATGCTGCGAGCACTTCCATTCCATGTGGCGCCCATGCTCTCCATTTGCAATAAATGTGCGGCCTGTTGCACCATCGTTAATTCTCTAATTACTGACGAAATTGTACTCATTAGTGTGAAGTAAGGGGCACTAAACACATTTGATAGGAACCTCGCGCCCGCCGACTGAGCTGCACGTAACCCCTTAGCAAGAAGGCACTGTTAGCAGTACAGCTGCGGCCCAAGACCACACAGCGAGTCTGCCAAGGCACTGCAGACTCCAGATGAATGCACATGTGACGCTAGCTCCACCGTGGGTGTTTGTCAGCAGCAGGACTGGACGAAGGAACGCACTATCACCTCGCAGGCCTGTTCACACTCATATGTGGTAAACCAGCGCGACCCCTGCCTCGCACAAGAGCCTCCCGGAGGCGTCTGCACAGACGTGAGTCCGGCATGGGGGAGGAGAAGTCCGCCGCAGCCAGGCGTACGCTGGGAGTGACGGGGCACGGAGTACTCAGTTAGCCACCACTCCCTCCCAAGACACACCTCCCAGGACATGTCCAAATGGGGCATCAGCTGTGCAGGCTTTGCTGCACATCATTGGAATTATATCATGGTAGTATAAAGCCAAGATTCCCTATCACAGAAGGGAACAAGTGCAGGCTTCCATTCTCCACAGAACAGATTCAGCAGGGCAGACTAGTAGAAGCTTTTATCAGTCAAAGAAAATGTCTAGTTAAGGCATACGTGACATGTAGGTTATGAGAGGGAACTTAATTCACTGCGCCTTCATGTAGCTGGGTGGGTGAGTGAATATACACATTCTGACACCATTGTCTCTTAGATGACATTCAGTGGCATCTCTGCAGCATGAAAGACATAGGTATTCCACGTAATGAGAAGTAGCATCTTGGATAGCATATTAGCAACAGCCACACACTAAGTAACTATGCAATAGACAGGCAGAGGCGTTAACCTCTTCGGAAGGGTTTTTTCTGTATGCGTGCACATCAGGAGCTGAGAAATCCGAGGTCTCGGCATTGCACCTGTTCAAAACGCGGAGGGCCGCCATTGAGCTTGACGTATCTGTAACTCCTTGTGCAATGATGCGTCATATTGTAAATATGATGCATCATTGGTGTGGCAAGGAGGGTGCAATGAAAAGTGACGCATCGCTGTTTTGACGCAGCGATGCGTCACTTTTCATAAATGAGGCCCCCAGTGTCTACCCATGAAAAGCTGGAATAACGGAGAGCCTGACGAATCCCCAATATAATATATACATCAATAAAAAGCCCTGCCCGCCTCCTCCTGTGCCATGTCCCGAAAGGAGGGTAAGAGGGCGCACCTGTGCATGGATTGCGTGAGAGATGTCGCCAGCAGAACACCTGCTCACAGAGGTCCCCGTCTCCCGGAGGCCTCTAGGACTCCGGCGCGTCGCAGGGCCCCGTGGCAGCCAATAGCAGTCACCAGGCGACGTCCTCCCGCCACCCACGCAGGAGCAGGGGATTCTCCCGTCAGCGTCGCCCACACCAGCTGTCGCGAAGAGGGGCGCGTGGTGGAAAGTGCTGCAGTGCTGCAGACATCATTGGGCGGAAGGTAGTACAAAAGGGCAGCAGCCCGTGCTCTGGCACCGGAGGGCAGGTTTAAAGAAGAATTCCCTCGGCATGTAACGAGCCTCTTGTCTCATGATAGCAAGCGAGAGGTGGGACTTCAGTAAGGGGTGATGGGCAGGCGTGCACTTTGTGACAGCTGGGAAGAAATGTTATCCCGTAATGGTATTGAGTAGACCAGGCATTCGGAAAGCTACGATGAACTAACACAGCTGCTCACTGGAGAAAAACAAGCGGCACTCGCGATCGCTATTGTAAAAAAAAAAAAACACGCCCGCTAGTGGTGCGCGTGCACACCACAGCGAACATGTGTTTTCAATTATCGCACCCGTGTCTGGGCACGATAATTGAAACCACATGGCCTTTGTTGCGTGTAACAGACACTAATAGGCCATGGGCGGAGCAATGCATCCACCTATGGCCTATTGTGTGCCATCTTTCAGAAACACACACACACAAAGGCCAATCACGGAAGCCAAAAGGAAAAGCACACGCACAAGCGTGTGCGATTCCAGGCTTCGTTTTGGAACCCCACACAAAAGGGCTCTCGCTGCGCGAGCCCTAAAAAGGACTAAATGTTGAATGCAGCTAATCAGCTGCTAGCACCCTCTAAGACCTTCCCAGCAGAGGCAGTTTCCCTCAGATTTTCGTGTGTGAAGGGAGTCTCCCTGAGTTCTACTTAGTTTTCTTCCACCTTCTAGGAGGTTTTCCTAAAACGTTTTTTCATCATGTCTGATAAGAAAGGACTCTTCCGTGCCTGCAAGACCTGTGGCAAAAAAAAGGGCCCATGTTGATGATCCTCACAAGGACTGCATTTATTGCCTCCACCCAGCCCATGAGGTAAAGCTGTGCAAAATTTGTCACACTTTCTCTTCAAAAACACTAAGAGTTAGAGAGAGGAGATTGCTTTTGTGGCTCTAGTCCACTAAGCACCGGAAGTCGTCTAAAGAGGCCACTGATGGTACGTCCAAGCCTCACAAGAGAGCAAGATCTCCGGAGAAAGACTATGGAGAGGGCAGGAAACCCCTCACACTCTCCACAGAAAGCAAGCGCTCAAAACAGGAGAAATATTCTGAAGTCTCCTCTGAGCCTTCATCTTCAGTCTCCTCTAATCTAGTGAGGAAAGAAAACAAACACCATAGAGCCTCCTCATCAGATCCGGAGAAATTCAGAACTGAAAAATCCCCATAAACGACGCCTCCGTCGACGACAGTCAATAGGTCATCGGCGACAACAAGTTACACTGTTACGTCGTCGGTCCACCAATGGCAGGTACGACGACGACAACAGCGGCCATCTCTAGGCCCATACTGTCGACGAGAGCATCGTTGACGCCATCATCGACGTCCACCCCATCTGTGCAGTCGACAAAGGTTTCATTGGCGAAGTCGACGAAGATGCATTCGACGACTATACCGTTGACATCTCTACTGTTGTCAATGCTGATGAAGACACTGTTAATGGCGACATGGATTGCAACAACACAATCGGCAACCGGCATCCTGTCGACACCACCGTCGACGATGATTAAGGTGACGAAAAAATATTTTCATCCGGGAATGTCAGCATACAGTAAGATCTCCCCTTTGCCTCCTTCGCACCTTTTGGGCCTACAGGAGTCTGAAGAAGATGATGAGAATGATGATGGAGTATACGGAATGGCGCATAGTCCATCAGAGTTGCATGTTAAGTGCCAGGAAGATGAGGTAGACTATGACGATGAACAATACTATCAGCCATATGTGGCACCGCCAGGTCATTATCAACACCATGACTATACTCACAAAGCTCGCCTTAGAGAGATGGCAAATCTTTCACCAACCTTAATTCAGGACCTTCAAGCTATGCTGGCAGACCGCAAAGATTTCCATCTCAAAATGTTCACAAGGAGCAATCACACGTTCAACCACAGTCCCTTGAAACACCAGTTTCGCCAGTGACACCTACAGTCCCACGCCCTCCTATACAGGAGCTTGATCCGGTTGACCCTTCCTTCTCTGACGAGGAGAGAGAAGAAGGTGAAATTTCAGAACCTGCACCTGCAGATCCTTGGGAGGACTAATCATTCCCACTCCCTCTCCTCCATAACACCATCCAGCGGATTCCTCTCCAGAAGACATAGGGGGATTCCACAACTTAATGGAGAGGGCTTCTAATAAATTCCATCTCCCCATGGCTGTTAAACATATGGACTGCTTCCTGTATGATTTTAAAGAGGAAGCTAGGAAACCCATGTGAACAACACCTATCATAGATTACATCTGGCAAGAGGGAGTGAAGATAATGAAGACCCCGGCCACGATATCACCAGTGCTCTCTCGCAAAGAGAAGGGCTCCAGAAGATTCGCCTTCCTGCCTGACAGGCCACCCTAACCTGGATTCTTTTATTTCTCAGATGGGACAAAGGAGATCAAAGAACCTGACCACCCCGATCTCAAACCCTCTGGACAAAGAAGGGCGTAAGAGCACATCATGGGGAAGTGTTTCTCCACCATGGCTGCAACTATCATCAAGGCAGCTAATGCTTTGGCTATCATCTGCTTCTATGACAGGCAGATGTGGTCAGACATGGCCCCCTTACCAGACCTCATTCCTGAGGATGAGGCAGGAAGCCAGAAAAATCCTCTTAGAAGGAGAGTGGACAGTCTCTGAGACAATCGACTGCTCTATGGACATAGCCAACACGGGGTTTTGTCAATTGGCAAGTGCAGAAGACTTAGGGGCAGATGTATCATCACCATCATTTGCGATTCCCAAATAGCGATTTTTTAGAAATCGCTATTTGGGAATTACAAATTGGGATGTATGTAGAAATTCGCTATTTTTTAGCGCTTTATTAAAATTCCTTAATTGCGATTAGCAAATTGCTAATCACAATTAAGGAATAATTTCCCATTCATTTTTTATGGGCCAGGAGGCCCATAAGAATGAATGGGAAGTCATTCTCAATTTGCGATTCGCAATTTGCTAATCGCAAATTTAGAATAATTTCAAGGGTGCAGGTATGTCCAAGGGACACCCTGTTGCACCCCTGAAATATGCATGTGTGCACATGAGGTGCACATACATGCCCTAAGGGCATGTATGTGCGTCATATGGCACAGTGAAAAATGCAAAAATTTGCATTTTTCAAGGAATTCGCAACTTACCACCAACTAGAAGTTGGTGGTAATTTGCGATTCCTTAACCCCTTCGACGCTCATGACGAGCCCAGCTCGTCATGGACTTTCCATTGATTTCAATGGAAAGTCAATGGAACACCTCGCACACCCCTTAGCATCCAAGTGGTTAAGGGCATTTTGCAAATTCTTTTGGCTTCATACATTGCATTTAAGGAATCGCAAAATTTGCGATTCCTTAAGTGCAATTGCAAAATAAGGAATCGCAAATTTTGCGTTTCCTTATTTTGCACCAGATTTTGCTTCATACATATCATTTTGCTAATTCGCATTCGCAAATGCCGCAATTCTGCGAATTTCGGCCTTTGCGAATGCAAATTTGCTTGATACATCTGGCCCCATAGGCGCTAACGGAGGTTGAATGCCACCACCTTTAGACCGGAGGTCCAGACAATGATCCTGGATATGGCGTTTGATGGGGAAGCTTGGTTTGGTAAACATAAAGATGAGGCGCTTCTATCCATCAAAAATGATATGGATACAGCAAAATCTTTAGAATCCCTCCAGTACAGGAAAATACCATTCAGGGGAGCAAAAGGACATGGTTTTGCCACCTACAGAGGAAACTTTCAGAGGGCACAACAATATCAGCCCTATCAGCCACATTACAAGCAAGCCTCTCAACCTGCTACCTACCAAAAACCTTCCACGGCTGGTGTCTCTAGTCAAGGGGGCCGAAAGAAAGCATCGACCCAAAGCTGAGATAACAGGAGAAAGTAATCATCTGAACAGTATACCAACTTCCCCCTCCCTTTACCCTCCAGTGGGTGCAAAGATCTCCAGTTTCTTCCAGCAATGGGAGAGTATAACAACGGACCGTTTGGTGCTGGATCTGATTGCCTTCGGTCATACTCTGGAGTCCGTAGAGAAACCTCCAACTACTCCACCCAGGGGAGCTCCTCCCCCTTGTCTTCACGTATTGCACAAAGAAGCAAATGTTATGCTCTCAAAATGAGCTATCAAGGAATTTCCAACTCTGCAAAGAGGTCAAGATTTCTATTCTATTTTTCTTGGTTATGAAGAAGTCAGGGGAATGGAGACCGATTGTGGATCTCAGAAAGTTAAGAAAGTTCATGAGGAAGCAAACGTTTAGGATGGTAACTCTGGCCGAGATCTTACGACGTCTCAGCAAAGGGGACTTCATGACCTCCCTCGATTTGGAAGACTCATATTTCCACATCCCCATTCAAAAACTCCTCAGATTCACGGTGGCTGCTACCCACTACCAATTCAAAGTTCTTCCTTTCGGCCTAAAGTCGGCACCCAGGATATTTACAAAGTACCTCGCGCTGGTGGCCGCAGCCCTACATTCTCAAGGTCACTAAGTATTCCCCTACTTGGACGACTGGTTGCTAAAGGTACGAACAGCAAAGCAAGTAACCAGGACCAGGAACGCCTGTCTTCGGCTGTTCAGCAAGCTGGAGTTGACAGTGAACATCACAAAGTCTTTATTTATTCCCAAACAAATAGCACCATTCCTAGGTGCCAGATTGGACACGATCCAATGCAAAGCATTCTTGTCGGAAGAACGTCAAACCCATCTACGACAATTGGCTATGGTCATCTCAAGAAAAAAGTCTCTTTCAGTAAGGAAATACAAGTCGCTCCAAGGGATGTGCTCATGGATGTATGACGGTACGACGCGTACCGTCACAACGCGTGCTTTAACAACGCGTCCCTTACAACGCAAGTCGTTACCACGACTTGTGTTGGTGGCGCGGATTGAGAATAGTATAATTTACTATTCTAACACCAGTCCCCGTGGACACTAGGGAAGGTGTTGGAATAGTAAATATACTATTCTTAATCCTCTAGCGCCCTCCAGCGCAAGTCGTGGTTACGACTTGCGTTGTAATGGACGCGTTGTTAAAGCCTTGTGGAGTAAAATTCGCGTGGTAAAGGATGTTTCCCGTGCTCATCAGTGATAGACCTGGTTCCCTTGGCCAGACTCAAAATGCGACCTCTCCAGGAAGAATTGCAAAAGCAATGGCTTCAAACGTTGTGATATTTGAAGACATCATTCAGGTTACTCCGGCCATGAAGATAGCAATGCAATGGTGGTACTACACCCCAAACATTTCAAAAGAGCTTACTTTCTTGCAAAATATACCAGACTACGTCCTGACAACGAATGCCTCCATGGAAGACTGGGTAGGTCATTTGCAGGACCTTCAAATTCAAGGCAAATGGTCCAATTCTCAAAAACAAAGTCATATCAAAAGCCTGGCATTGAAGGCTATATTCCTCTCTTTACAGGCCTTCCTGCTGAGAATAGTAGCCACTTCTGTACTGGTCCGTACATAAACAAACAGGACCAAATCTCTCACCCTTTCTCTGGAAGCGCAGGAACTGTGGAGCTGGGCAACAGAGCACAGGAATTCTCTCAGGGCGAGCATGTTCCAAGTTCACACAACACGCTAGCAGATGCTCTCTGCAGAGCTAAAGACAATTGCCATGAATGGAAACTCAACCAATTCCAGCTGGATGGAGTATTTGCATTGTAGGGAAAGCCAGCTCTGGGCCTGTTTGCCATGAACATCAATGCCAAATGCCAGTCCTATGCCAGCAGGTTTCCCCTCCCAGGGCCTCAGGGCAATGCCCCTTCGATGCGATGGTCAGGGATATAGGCATACGCCTTTCCCCCATCCCATTGATTCCCAGGGTATTGATCAAAATGAAGCTGGAAGGATGTCGCCTGATTTTCATTGTGCCCAGGTGGCCCAGGCACCATTGGTTCCCGGAATTTCTTCACCTTTCAAAAGCCAGATCCATACGTCTGCAGCTGTGTCCTCCTCTCCTGTCCAGGGACAACGGTCATGTGCACCATCCAAATCCGGAGTCACTGCACTTACACGCTTGGCTTCTGAATTTTTGGAGTTTAGAGACATGAACATTATGCAAGAGTGTAGAGATATCCTCTCAAAATCCAGACAAGACGTACAAACAAAAAATGGAAAAGGTTCTATTTTTGGGGCCAACGAAATGATCTGCATCCAATTCAAGTATCCCCGCAATAGATTTTACCGTATCTCCTCTCCTTGGCAAAGTCTGGTCTAGCTTTTGCTTCAGTTAAGGTCCACCTGGCTTCCATCTCTCACTTCAGAAGAGCTTAGAGTGCCACTTCTCTTTGTGTCTCAAGCCTGATCAAACAATTCATGAAGGGACTGTTCTGTACTTTCCCTCTAGTGCGAGCACCTCCACCGGAACGCAGGGGCAGCACCTCCAAGTAGGCAGAGGAGCATCGCCCCACTTCCTTGAACATAAAATGATAGATGAATCAGAGTAGGAAGCAGTCACATCCAATTTTAGTTTGACTGTTTTGGATGGTGGGTGACTTCTATAATGTAGTGAACCCCAAAAATTCGAGGTAACATAAAAAAAACCCTGAGGGCTATACCTGTATCAATGTACGGAATATACTCCGTACATTGATTCCTACTCTGATTCCCTGTAGAGGCTGTTTCCATATTATTCATTAAGATACTCACTTCTCACTTGTGCTGGGAAAATCTGAGGGGAAACTGCCTCTGCTGGGAAGGTTCTAGAGGGTGCTAACAGCTGAGCGGTTGCATTCAACATTTAGTCCTTTTTTTTTAAAAGGGTATAGATAGGTGTGACGGGGAAGAGGGGTCAGTAGGTGTGAGACGGACTGTGCAGCCTTTTAGACCTGATCACACGCCTTCCCCGTCTGTTTCTCCACAGTGTCCCCCGCCCATTCAACCGCCATGCGTTAGACTGACATCGGACTCGGAGCCCTGTTACTTTAATTGGGCGGAGTTGGCGGGAATTCCGCCCCCTTTCTCTGACGTCACGGAGGACGATGAAGTAAAAGCCTGGACACCCATTGGAGGAGTGTGCAAGCCACCGGGAGGAAGCGAAGTTAGAACAGAGGAGACGGAGTTTGCGGAGTTGACCAGTACGGAGAAAGAACCCCAGCGGAGTCCGAGTACAGCGATCCTGAGCGGGAGACGAGAGGAGCCAGGTGGCCTACGGACCCAAGCACCGCCCAGCCGCTCTTCAGGAGAAGAGTGGCTCACACAGGTACGAGCACGTATAGCAGGCTGGCCGGGGAAAAGAGTGTGAAATGATCCCCTCACTATTCCCTCTCCCTCGTACACAATGATCCTTCCCGTACACATTCCTCACCGTGTGAATTTTGGATAATCGCACCGTGTGCCTCCCTCACTCCCTTCCCTTTCTTGAGTTAGGAAAGAGTGCATTTCCTGACAGTACTTTTCGCTTTTCTTTTGGGGTCCGGTCTGGAGGAGAAGCCAACCTGGAGAGACGACGTCGGAGTCCAAAGAGCTGTCCCTTGCCTGACGACGAACCGGAATCCTCCCTCCCATATTATCACCCCAGTCCCAGACGACGGAAACTTTTGTTAAGCCTAAATAAAACCCCTGACCTCAAAGTACCTGTGTCCTCGCCTTCCTCTATCCCGCTCACAATAGGCTACATAAAACATGTCTCAGGGCCATTATAGCCTATGGCACTATTTAAATACTGCTTGATTATGGTACTGTGGGACTCCCATCTCGACGACGGGGAGTGATTCAGGCATGTGAATCTATGAAAGATACCACTACTGGATAACCGTCATTACAGGTAAGTAACTTCTTTTCTTATTTGTAATGGGGACGTTATAGTTGTTTTAGATAGAAGCAACATTACGGGTGATGTATGCTTCTATTAAAAACGTACTACAGGTTTGCCATATTATCAGGCATACCCTATGCTGACAATGCTGGTGTTTGATGGTGGACCAAACATGGCAGATGCTTGACATATCCGTCATGTATGACAGACTAGTGAGTGAAGTCTCTACCCACCTCTTCCAGCGGCAGAGACCCTGCATTGGTTAGAATGATCCGTGATTGACTAAATCCATTGACGGAAAGTCTGTCACATTGGAGTGCGTGCTATTTAGACCCTTGAGGTCACTTTCCTCCTAACCACCATCTGCAGCAGACTTCCTCCACTGTTGCTGCTCAGTACCTTCTGCTGGCACCCACCGTGGCTGCAGGCGTAGATGAGAGTTTCCCCCAACCTCAGACTTGAGGAGTTGGACATGTTTGCGGAATGGCCCATGACAAACCTCAGCCAGCTATGTGGACCAGCAGAGAGTCAGATTTGCTATATGAACATGAATATCACTTAAAGTTCTATTTCTTTCGTTACTATGAATATTGCGAGTGACTGGACACTCTGATCTTCATAGAATGAATGTCACATCCACAATATTAAAAGCGTTGCATACCCTATGATCCCCAAATGTGTGCTTTGCATACAAGATACTGATGAACAAATGACTTGCCGTGCCTTGTGACGCTATAATTTCAGTCGAATCATTTTAGTTTACTTTTGGTTTTCTTTAGAATATTAACACGGCACTCTAGGCGATTGAGCAGCTTTCAGATGTAAAAACCAGTACCTGACCAAAGGTACACCTATTTATATTTGTAGGTGGTAAAGATTTTCCTGGAACACTAATCTGGACATGATTTATATATTTAGACTGTAGCACATCAGACTTTGGGTAGTAATGTATTCTCCAACCATTAATGACTGCAGAAGACACGCAATGCAACACTTCTGGCCAAAGAACCCAACCAGCCAGGTTTGTTGTGTGCAAACTTTACTTTGTAAGATATTGTTCAGGGTATGGGAAGCTGTGTGGTCGACCGGGGCAACACAAATCTGATGGACAGACTGAATAACATCCATTTTGTCACAAAGCATGTCATGTTTTGCTTTGAATGGTTGTTGAATGTTATTACTGATTGAGGCCGTGGCACTATCTCAGCCACGCGTGGGCCTGGCTGTGAAAGTAAGCTTTTCGACAGGCAAGTCAATTAGGACCCTGATGTTGAATATTTCACAACGCCCTTGACTTGGATGCTGCTATTTTTGTTGAGAGGGCACTCCCTGATGTTTTGAAAGGAGGACTCACAATAAAACAATTTGACCGAAGGGTTAATCCATCACAATGTGACGCGTACTCCGTACACATAATTACATTTGTAATAGTGCATATGGCGGACGTCCTGTCTGTCACGTTTTGATGATGTAATGTGTTCAAAAAGTACAAAATCAGCACCAGAGTATGGTACTTAATAGCATCACACAACATTGAGTGATATCCAATTAAAAGAAAAGTACACATTTACCTCCAATCTGAAATCAGAATAGTGGGCCTGATTTTGAGTTTCTTAGACATGTTACTCCGTTTTAAAGTGTTGTATATGCTGCCCCTCTTGTTAGAGATTACATAGTATATCATGTTCTAATCAGATATACATATTCTGACGTTTATAGTGATTTGGTTATTAATAGCATTTTATTTTGTTTTCTTACTTATCTCCCCATGTGTAGGTCAGCCCTCATTAACAGACAACCATTTGGCAGGCCAATGCTCGGCAGACAGGGCAACCTCCACTGCAGGAAATGTTGGGAGGGCTTTCTACAGTTCACCGCCTCATCGCTTTATACCAGTTTGGAAGGTCACTGCAAAAATAGCGGCTGTGGTGGTGCTGACCCCTATGATGTGGGGCAGTCTGGGCAGTGATCTATTCCAGCTTGGATGGTGAGCTGAAGGCCATGGAGCAGCAACAAAAGAGGCAAGTTTAGACACCTACAAATTATGTATATTGCTTTTCATCCTTCTTTACAATTTCTAGATCGGAATATTACATCACAAACCTCAATGATATACTGATGTTCCTATTACAAGTACCATATGATATAATAGACTTAATTTAGGGCATTTCATAACAAATGCCTGTAATTCAAGCCCTGTCTGTCTCCATAATGGGTTGTGTCAAAACGAACAGTACTTTACTAAATGTGTGCCTGTTACTTCCATCCTAACATCTAAGGGCATGAGTATGTGTACTAACATTTGTGCAAAGCCTACATAACAAGCATGTTTTTAAGAATAAAGTGTCTTATTTATGGTTTGGTGGACAGCAACTCTGACACAAACAAGAGGGATATCTCTTCTGCATCATTAAAGGGTGCCAAACAATATCATTCACTTGTTATAAGGTGGGCAGGATATCTGTACCTAAGTATTAGTTGATCATTTGCTCTAAATATGATTATACATAAAAACATGACAGAGTTCCCATCTGCTGTGTTACCAGTAACACAGGCAATAATGTCATTGTAAAATTGCAGATGGGAAATCTGTCACATTACTGCTGGAGTATACCCTCAAAAAATAGAAACCAGGCTTTCCTTCTAGGGGTTCTTGCGACTCACACTCCTTTACTGCAAGTAAAAAGTGAAGGACATGATCTTATCTCCATTAAACTTGACGTGTTGCCATTATTGTACTATTTAAAATAATCTGTGACATGGATAGAATCCCTTGGCGATTACTTGAGAGTATATTTTCTATTGGGCATCCAGGTCCTTGACAAGTTTATGAACACGACTGTCACAAAGGCGGCCTAGACCCTCATATAAACAAACACACACTCACACACAGGTTTTGTTTGCAGTTAGATTCATTTAGCACACACACAATTAGGTTTGTTTTGTTTGCAGTTAGGTCCATACAGTCATGAAATTGTGAAAACATGTATTTACAAATGTGAATGTGAGGCATTGACAGAACATTTGTGTCAATAATATTTAAATGTCACAAGATGAAAATATGTGCCTGATTTTGAGTTTAACAGGTGGGATATCCTTCACAAATAAGGCAGAACACACAGGCACCATAACCTGAGTGCTTTAAAGAATATGCCACTTGTAATGTGTTGGATAAAATGTATGACACATTTGTTCTATAAAATCTTGGAGAAACATGTTATCCACCAAATATCTGCCTTTGTGGAATTGCAGAATTTTCTCCATCAGTTGCAGTCTGGCTTTTAAGTTGTCTAAAGTACTGAATCCACACTACTAGGAGTTACTGTGCACTTCAGATGACTGCTGGATAATGGCGGTACAGCAGCACTGATCCTGCTCGAGTTAAGCACAGCTTTCAATACTGTGTCTTACACAACTTGTTATATCCTAAGTATCACACGTATGTGTAATCAGCCTAGGTCCTCCTAGCTGCTCAGCCAGAGTGAGAGATGGTAATGGAATGTTGGTGTGACTGTGATGCGTGGAATGCCTGAGTGGATGTGTGGATGACAGTTGGAGATGGGCTGAGCAGCTAGGCAGGCTGCTCCTGGTGGGGCTGGTGTATGGCTGGCACATGACTTGTACCCATCTAAAGCTGGCTGGATTAAGATTGTCAATACCCTGACGTGGATCTAATAAAGAAGACTTGAAAATACTCTACAAGGCTACCAGTGTCTCTAAGCAGGGTACAACACAACTCTTCTAGAAAGACTTGAAAACATGGGTCTCCAAGCCACAGCTTTGTCTTGAATGACTTAGTTCTTGCAAGAACTCTCACTCTCCTTGTTCCATAGCACCACAGGGCTCGGATTTAAGTGCAATGTTATTTAACATCTATATTTGTCCTCTTGCTGATATTGTTTAAGGTTGTGGCCTCACTTTGTTTTCCCACATCGATGACAATGCGATCATCTTTTCTTTGTCATCTGCGGACGGCCACTGCACAGACACACTGAACTCAGTCAGTCAGTTCTTTATTTATTTCGGTGGTTCAAAGACCATCATAAAAATTCATAATACATTACATCCACATACAATCATTTCTGAACATTACCATATTAAAAAACCACAAAAATTATTATTTACAGGCATTAATTAAAAGAAGGGAGCAGTTAATTAACACACTGAACTCGTTTCCTCAAAGTTTCCACCTGGGTAAAAATTAACTCCTTAAAGCTGAACAGTGATAAGATTGAGGTCCTGGTGATAGGCAAGAACCCCCCTTCTGTGGGGTCCCTAACACTGGCTGGAAACTTTAGGAGACCTCCTGATGCAGGTCAGTAAGGTGAAGGTGCCTGTCAAATCCTCTATCAAGCGCTTATAAAGGTTTCAAAATTTCACTGACAGAATTCTATTTCATCTTCCCAAGCGCTCCTCAGTATCTAGTCTTATTCACGATCTCCAATGGCTTCCGGTGGGTAAAAGTACACAGTTTAAAGCCCTATTCTGTATCCATAAAGCTAGGTCAAATGTTGGTCCACTCTATCTGCAACAGCTAATGGAACATTACTGCCCAAAACGCTCGCTTCGGTCGCGCAACCAGCACCTCTGTAAAGTCTCCAGATTTAAATAAGGCCGTATGAGTGGTCATTTGCTTTCCTACTTGGGCCACAAGCTTTGGAACTGAGAAGCAGTCAATCTCAAACCATCTTTTGCAAAAACCTCAAAACATGGATGTTCTCTCTTCTTTCTCTAGTTGCCTACCTTTGTCTAGCACTGGGAAACCCTTTTGGGTAGCTACACGCTATATAAGACTTTATAATCATAATGATGAGGACTTGGTTGTGGAGATGCTGGCAGAGGCACTAAAAGGTTGAAGAGGGGGTAAGCTCCGGATCTAAACTGGTTTCCAGTTAAAATCTTTAAACGATTTTTCAGTAAGATTACATCCCATATTAAAAATATGTAGCTGGACACTAAAAAGGAGGGTTGTCGCACAACAGACATGAATATCGCCAATATTGTACTGATATACAAACCAGGCAAGCCACCTGAAGAGTGTACATTTTAAAAACCCTGAAGAGTGTACATCATAAAAACCCTGAAGAGTGTACATCATAAAAACCCTGAAGAGTGTACATCATAAAAACCCTGAAGAGTGTACATCATAAAGACACATATCTGTGCTAAATAAGGAGAATGAAACACTTTAAAAGCCCTGGACAATCAATTTTACTTGGTAATAGACTCCATAATCTATCCTGATCAATCAGGATGAATGCCAGGTACATCACCAAGACATAAACTGAGACACCTCTGTGGATGCCTGAACCACATTATAACATTACTAGATTCAATGCAGCGGACATTTCTTATAGCTGATCTGGAAAGGACGGCATTTTGACCATTGTTTATATCTTGGGTCTCGCTTCTCCATGCACACTACAGAGTGTGAGTATGGGTGAATGGAATGAATGAAGTAATGTAGAGCTGTTCTTATTGGACAGGAGCACAATTGAGGGATGCTCCCTATCTCCTCTCCTTTGTTGCTGTTGATAAAGAACCCTTGATATGCTGGATCAAAAAGATGCCTTACTGGGAAGATGTAATCTCATTACATGGTGATGATGTGCTCTGTTTTCTAGCAGAGCCTGTGGCATCCACAGGCAGAATGTTTGAGTCTGTAACTTTACACAGCTGCTATTCTGGCCTTAGTAGCATTAAGCCAAATAAATACTGCTGCTGCAGCACCGCTTAGCGTATTCTGAGTTGCAATTTTACTGTCAATTTCATGGCAGTGGCGTAGCTGCAACGCAGGGGGCCTTAACAGGGTCCCCTGCTGCGTCTACGCCTGGGGGTGCATGCCGGGGGCACATCTTGTGCCCCCCTGGAATTGCACCCCTGTTCCTGCACAGTGTGACATGCACAACATGGTGCATGCCACGCCGTGTAGGAATGTGCTGCAGGTGCTGTCACAGCAGCGGTCTGCTGTCAAGGCTCTTCTGTGAACCTAACTCAGCCGTCGTGGTGAGACTGCAGCAGCACCGCCCTCCCACTCTGGATTCATCTCATAATCCTGGGGGTGGGCGCACCACAGGCTTGGAGGTGCTCTTGCCTGCACAGTGGTGGCAGTGCTGCAGGAGGACCACCAAACTTGTAATAATGCCCGAAGTCTTGAGCCTGTGTATGCCTCACAACTACCTCCCCCTTGAAGAGTCTTGGACTGCTCAACATGCACTACCACGGAGAGTCTAGTGCTGAAAGAGGTAGTATTTGGCTCAGTTCCTCAGGACCCATAGTAGGTTGGGCCCTGAGACATCAGGAGTAAAGGGCCTTAACTTCCTTGTGTGTCCCTTAATACACTTTCAAGAGTCTCCCCAATATGCACACCACCTCTAATTTCTAGGGTTCTGCTGTCATCAATTCCAAAAGTTTATCCCTTGGGTGGGTTGAGTCTAGCAGAGACCCCAAACTTGCAGTTGACTCTCCAGAAAACTAAAGTTGAGCATGGGGAGAAGGCCAAAGAGCTTAAAGGGAGAAAGAAGCAATCAGATTTTCCCCTGAGGCACAAATACCTCGCTTAGGTAGGATGCTGGGTGGGAGGGATCCTAGTGGGAAGCAGGATACCACCACAACTCCTACAAAAGCGATGCACATGGGTTCTCCAGCAAGTATGAATGTTTGAATGAGGGGTCATTGCCTGCTTGTCCTTGGGAGTTGGGATGAATGTTATTTGTTGTATAGTTGGAAGGACGAGTCGTGACCTGCTTATTTTTACCTCCTTATATTGCAGTGGACTGATGTTGTCTTATGGTTGGACTGAATTAGGGTGTGGCGAAAATCTGGGAATTGTAATTTTGAACAATGGTTACACCCATAACCCATAAACTACTCTCCTGGAACATCAGGGGTATGCACAAAATGACAAAACAGTACGAAATGTTTTCTTATCCGAACAGGAGAGGGATCCATATAGCACTACTGCAGGAGGGGAAACAGTCTTTACAACAAGGTTTTTACCTCGTTGTGCATTTACCACGCATTTTTAGAACACATATTTTTACTGCGAATATGCATTTACAACACATGCCAATACCATGCATTGAAGGTATGTTGTGGGGAGTGGGAGGGTCTCCCCCCACAAATACATTGTTTTAAAATCTAAAAATAATGTGTGGTATTGGCACGCGTTGCAAACGCATATTTGCAGTAAAAACATGCGCACGAAAAACTGCTTGGCAAAGGCAGGCGAAGTAATTACCTGTGTTGTACCGTCATACAACCCTGCAGGAGACACATCTCACGGCGAAGTGGGGGGCTGAACTCCACAAAAGATGGAGAGGTCAGGCTTACTACATCACGTACTCGGCCTACGCCCCTGGCACACTGTTCTGAATTCAATCTAGGAGACCTAGTAGACCCAAAAGGTAGATATGTAGTAGTGATGGGCTGCCTAGAAGGCCGAGACATAGCACTAGTTAACCTATATGCCCTGATTGTAGATCAGGGAGCTTTCCTGGTAAGTTTATCAAGCCCACTGGCCCCCTAACTAGTCCATTCTACTCTCATAGGAGGGGACTTTAACTGTGTAGTGGACCCCCAGGCCAACTACTCATATCCCCCACTGAGGGACTCACCACAGTCCAGGACAGCCCAGAGATTTGCGGATTGGCAAACCCAATGGGCATTGATAGACATGTGGCACCGACTACAACCACAGATGCGAGATTACTCCTTCTCAGACAGGAGAAAGTGGGGGGCTTAGAATAGAGACATCGCTGTTTGGCTATAAACAATACATGGTAGGATCGTATGCAGAACGTGGCAGAACTAGATCCCTACTGGCTGGCTAATCCGGATAAGAGAAGCTTGGTCGTAGTGGAATTCACTACAGAAGGAGGTTCCTGCTTATTTAGAAGATTAATAGGCACTTCTTACAGTAGAACACCGGGCTCTAAACGAGTGTCACATGACAAGCTGAGGGAACATAACACACCCTTCCTTGCACCACTACCCCTCACGCAAGAAGAGGCTGAGGAACTGGGAGGTGAAATCACTATTAAGAGGTAACAGTGTTGACATGGGTGTGGGTAGACACTTGGTAACCTGGCTCTACAGAGCGATACGTTCGTTACTCCTTCCATCTCTCCAATCTCTACGCCAGAAGTGGGAGACAGACTTCGGTAGAGTGGTCCATGATAAAGAATGGAGCAGGGCCTTAGAATACCCTAAAAAAGTCTCCAGAAACGCCTGATTCCGCAACATACAATTTAACGTCCTCCATAGGGCCTATCTCACACCGGGCCGCCTACAGAGGTTCTTTCCAGAAACTCACTTCGAGTGCCCCCGCTGTCAATCTCCAGGAGCGGATTTCAGCATATGTTCTGGGACTGTTCCACCCTCCGAAGATTCTGGGACACGGTCCACCGAACCCTCGAGGAGGTTACGGCCATCACAACCATGGCCACATGGGAGGCATGCGCGCTCGGGATCTTCCATAGACGGAAAACCGAGAAAACACAATGCCGCTTTCTCTCACTGGCCATCCTCCTGGCGAGACGAGGAATCGCCATGCATTGGAGGTCCCCCACGGGGCCACCGGAAGCGGCATGGATAGGCGCGGTACAGAAATGGGGCAAGGCGGAGGAGGAGATACTCCGGGAGGAGGAAGTATGTGGACATCGCAAACACCCCATATCCCTGGATTGGGCTCAGTTACTAAATAAATTTGCACAGGCGACACGCCCCCAAGAATCACCCACCACCTCGCAATCCCAGACACATCCAGCCACACCAGCCCCCACACTTCCATGACATTGCCATAAGCACCACCTGACCATCATAAGCAGCCGCGCCGAGTGACCATTTAGCAACCGGACGCGAGCCGACTACTCCCACCATGCAATTGCGACATGCGACCCGGGAGCACCGATTCTGCGCCCTAGCACAGAGACCCAACCCCCCCCTCCCGTGGCCCCCTAACCTTCCCCCCCCCACGTCATCCAGTTCATCCCTAAGTTCTTGGGAGAGTTAGGAAGCTTAACTTTGACGGGGCAGTCCCCCCGAATATGGTTCACTGGAAAGGCCGATAGATGATGACGTCACGACATCACGTGCTGTTGCGGATCATGCCCACGTAGTTAGAGCCCCTTGTGACACCCTCACAGTAACTGCTGCACTGCGAGTCCATCCCCTCACTGACACCAATTGACAGATTCACGTGGACGGTACGACCTCCCCGCAGAGGGATACATGCGATCTGGTGGGAGGCCACGTGGTAAGCACTGCTGAATTGCAAGGATAAAGGTAGTCGAAAGACATAAGACCTCGAATTGAAGGGGACCGCAAAGGGACTAACTCTAAAACTATGCATCAATGATCCTGCATTGTAATGTCCGTCTTCCTTTACGATTACTGTCATGTTGATTGTATAATGCAACCTAAAACCCAATAAACAAATTTAAACAAAAAAAAAAAGTGTTGATAAAGGGACTGACAAGTGCTAAGACACCAGGTTGGATGGACTCCCAGTCGGGTTTTATGCGACATATGTCAGCGAATTTGCCCCCAAACTAGTGGACCTCTACAAGACGGATAGGGACACGGGCCACATGCCGGACTCCATTCAAGAGGTACTATTGGTGCCTCTATTAAAACTAGAGAAAGCAGCACAAGACTGCAGGGCCTACAGGCTGCTGTCGATGCTTAACATCGATTACAAAATTCTCAGCAAGAAACTGGCCTCCAGACTTCTTCCCCTTATGTCTAAGCTGGTACACCCTGATCAAGCAGGGTTCATCCCAGCCGGACCACGGCACTAAATATCCAATGCCTCCTGGTGGTGCTGGAAGACGAAACCTATGACTGCGACAGGGCGACGGTGTTCGCTTTCGACACAGAAAAGGCCTTTGACAGCCTAGAATGGGGCTTTCTATATGGGGTAATAGATCGTATGCAGCTGGGGCAGGGCTTTTTGGCATGGCGCTGACTGTTATATATGGATTCCATAGTCAGAGTCCACACAGGGCAAACTGTCTCATGGAGGTACGGCGTGGGACGAGGAACGCGGCAGGGATACCCACTGCCCCCCCCCCTCCTGCTGTTCACCCTGGCGATGAAGCCTTTGGCCAGTCTTGCGAGAGATGGGAACAGATGTCCTGGAATCCAGATTGGCGACCATCATCTTCACATAGTGGCAGACAACCTCATACTGTTCCTCAGGGAGGTGACTGCAGACCTGGAAGGAGCTAGGACCGTGATAGAGGAATATGGTTCTTTGTCGTACCTGTAGGTATATTGGCAGAAATCCCAACTATTGCCCATGAGAGAAAATCACCACTCACCGGAGGGACTGGGAGAATTGTGATGGGAATCTCGCTGCCAGACTTATCTGGCAGTAAACTCTTTCCACGACAGGCAGGATCTACTCGATGGGAATGTGGGACTCACTATTAGATCATTAAGATGGAGCACAAAGTTCTGGAGGACACTCCCATTGTCTGTAGCAGGAAGGGTGGCCTTACTTAAGATGATAGCCCTCCCCCAAGTGTTGTACTTCTTTAAAGTACTCCATATGGGTCCCTAGGACACTGTTCAGAGAACTAGACTCCCTTACACAGCATTCCTATGGGGATCGGGCCAGAGGAGGGCAGCATTCTCTAAGCTGCAGCACCCGTTGGGAGATGGGGGAATGGTAGTGCTGGAGTTTGAATCCTACTATCTGGCGGCTCAACTCCAATGGTACACGCACTGGCTGGCGGGCAGACAGTCCCAAACCGTGTGTTGGGGCTGTTTGTTCCACAGCTCTCAAGTTTGATGGGAGCCGATTTTCCTTTACAATTGGTTGAATTATTAGCGCCTCATGTGACCGCATGTAGTCATTTTTTACTTTTAGGGGATTTTAACATCCATAGCGAATGTCTCTCCAATCCAGACGCACAGATCCTCTTGGCAGACCTATCCCTTTTGGGCCTATCCAAGCCTAATGAAGGCCCGACTCACACAGCGGGTCATACTTTAGACATAATCTTTTCCAATTCTCCTAGGATCCAGTGCAACCCCCCCCCCCCCCAACAACTTACCTGGTCTGAAAATTCGGTTATCGAATTTTTTATTAAGGACCCAACAGAACCAAAAAAAACTAAATCAGTTGTGAGACGTTGGCCTGATATGTGATGTCCACTATTCTAGTGGGCACCCTGTATCAGTCCAAACAACACTTATGGTGATGGTTGTAAAGTCAACCTCATAGACCAGCTATCCTAGTGGTAGCATGGACAGAACAGTCTTAGACTAAACTCAAGAGGGCATGTGAAGCCAGCTGTTTTACCATATGTAACCCCTTTAATACCAAATGAAAGGACACCACACAGGTTATATATATAAAATATATATGTATTTATGTAGCAGGCTGTGGAGGAAAGGGCAGGAGGCGGGTTTTTGTGACAGCAGGCTTTATTTGGCTGAATAGAAAGTCCGTACAAGTCCTTCTCAAAGGGAACCTCCTCCGGGGTGATCTGCTCCGTATCGCTCTCCTTCTTGGTTGAGCGCCGTCTTCTTCCCTGGTAAGACGTCGGGGACTCCGGCGGGAATGAGAGTCTTCCAGCTCCGTGATGAAATCAGGACAGCCGTCAAGAAGGAAAGGAAGAAAGGACAGGTATCAGTCTTAAGTCCGGACGTCGAGAGTGCTTCAAGGGAAAGGGAGTGCGGGAACACCACCAGTGCTATCTTACAGGTCACGGTGAGGGAAAGGGGTGTAAAGGGAGGGGTTATCGGGGAGTACAGGTCAGGGGATTGGTCTACCCCTTCTCTCCACCCAGCCCACGATACGGCTCCGTACCTCTGTGAGCCACACACCTCCTGGCGTGCGGCTGGGCGGCTCATGATGTCGATGGCCTCCTGGCTCCCGCGCCGCCAACGGGTCTCTCCTCCTCTCTGCCGGGGATGGTACAATGATTCTTCCGGTCTTCTCTGCTTCTCTCCCTTCTCCCTTCGTCTCCTCTTCCAACTCCGCTCCGATCTCGCCTCCAGCTCCTCCTACGCCTCCGGTGAACAAGCACACCTGTGTGCCGTCGGCTGCCGTACTTGATGTCGGTGTAGGCTCCTCCCCTTTGTCTGGTAGATGCCAATTAAAGAGACCGCCGTCCTCGTAGTCCTCGTCCCGGGAACAACCTGGCTCCAGAGAATACTCCCAATCTTTTGTCTGTGGAAACAAGAGGGGGGGGGGTCACAAAATGAATCCCCACAAGGGGGTGACGAGATCCGGGGCAGCTGGGGTGACGGCCTCTCCGCGCTACACACCATCCCTCCTGGACTCTTCCGTTCGGGAAGGGGATTCCGTGACAGGTAGTCCGCTCCCGTGTTATCGACACCCTTCTTGTGACATATTTTGAAGGAAAAGGGCTGTAGAGCCAGGAACCATCTCATTACTTGTGCGTTGTTAGATTTAGTTCTGGCCATCCACAGAAGCGGGGCGTGATCCGTGAAAAGGGTAAACGGGTGACCCTCTAAATAATAGGCCAATTTCTCCACCACCCATTTTATGGCTAAGCATTCTTTTTCGACTGTATTTGATTTCCCGGGGAAAAAGCTTCCTACTGATATACAGTATAGGGTGATCCATCCCGTTCTCCCCCTCCTGTGACAATACCGCTCCTATCCCATACTCGGAAGCGTCAGTGTGCAGGGCAAAGGGGCGTGAGAAATTTGGGGAAGCTAAGACAGGGGTGGACGTGATTATGCGTTTAAGGGAGTGGAACGCTTCCTGCATCTCAATAGTGGGGTTGGCCAACACTGCCTGTTTGACCTGCTGTTGTAGGGTATCTGTGAGCGGCGCAGTCTTCTGGGCAAACTGTGGTGTAAACCTTCGGTAATAACCGATGAGGCCCAGGAAGGCTTTCATCTCCCTTTTGGTACTTGGAAAGGGAGTGTTGGCTATGGCCCATACTTTTTCTATCTGAGGCTCAATAAGCCCGTGTCCCAGGACGTATCCGAGGTATTTGACTTTTTGGAAGGCAATACGTGATTTTTTTTTTTGCATTCACTTTCAATCCCACATCTTCCAGAGTGAGAAACACCCGGTGTAGGTGGTGTAGATGAGTTTCCCAATCCGCGCTGAAGATGACGATATCGTCCAAATAGGTTGAGGTATATGGGAGGGGCGTGGCTTGGGCGCTGATGGCGGAGGTCGCCTGGAGGCTCGGCTCCGCAGTCGAGTCAGCATTTATCCTGCTACCGAGGGCCTTTTGGGGAACCCCGACCCCACACAGGACTCCCCCGTGCCCTGTGAGCCTCCCGGTTGTGATTGCGGACTGCAGCGGCTTTTGGGGAGGCGATACGTCGGAGTGGAAGACCCGAGCGGCGTGGACTGGGATGGCGTCCGCTCGGCTCTGCTTCAATTGAGGGCGGCCGGGGGTCCAGAGGAGTCGGGGGTTCTTCAGCCCCGGAGGCGCAGCTGTTCCTCCCTCACCCCGGGGACACTTTGTGCTTTACCCCTGTCGGCCCCGGTGGAGATTGCGGGAACCCGGCGACGGACGCGGTGAGCCCAGCGGCGCTGCCGTGCGACACCGCGGAGACGCTGCGTGGGGGGAAGGGCGAATCAGCCTACCCACGACCAAGCGGGGGCGGCGGTGGAGTCCTGCGGTGCGGGTCCTGGCGCCCGAACCGACCCTCACGGCGGACCGATCCGGCGGAGCGGGGGGGGCTGGAGACCGCCCTTGATGCCTCCCGCAGTGCGTGCTTTGACTGAGGAGCAGTGGCGCTGCGCTGAGGCGCTTTGATTGAGAGGCCGGGAGGCCTGGTGCTTGGCCGTGGAGGGGGCGGCCTCCGATCCTGGATCCCTGCCCTGGGTATTGACGGTACCACGGAGCGGCCGTGAATAGAGGAGGAGGAGGGGCACGCACTGCACACAGCGGAGGAGACCGGGGCAGCCTTTCATTCTCACTTTACCCCGCGCTGCGGGACTGGACACCGGCGTAGGGCTGCTGCTGCCGCCACATCTGACGTGCCGCTATACCTGCTGGTCGAGCGGCCGTTTTGCGGACTGGAGCACTGGAATAGCTTCTGGTCAAGTGGCTCCTCGAGATCTATCGACGGCTGTGAGGGGCCTCCCTTGCCCCCATTGCGGTTACAGCTGGGGGTGAGCAGCTGCTTTGGGGGCTGTCATTGTGGGGGAAAACTTGAGGGTCCATGTTGCGTGCTGCCCTTGCACCCTGGACGAGCTGACCAGCGGGCGCCAGCCTTGACCACCGCCTAGAGACCTACGCACCTGGAGGCCGGCTGATAGCTGCGGAAAGACGTTTTGAGGTTCCTGGCAGAGGAACTGGACCGGATTGCCTACCCCCCGTCTCTGCGACGATCCTCCAGTGAACTCCAAACAGCATGGGGAAGACGAGGGGTGCTAAAGGGGGTGCCCAGACCGCTTCTGATGTAGAGCCACCAGATAACGAAGAGCGCCAGCACCTGGAGGGAACAAGTAACCCAGCGATTCAGGAGCAACTGGACAGAATACTGCTGGCAATCACTGAGACTAGGTCAGCCCTCCGTGAGGATATAGCTCAAGTTGCGACGGGCTTGGGCCTGCTCAGAGCCGACCACAGCAAGCTCTCGGACAAGGTGAAGGACGTGGAGAGTTCGGTGCGACGACTGGAACCGGCGCAGAAAACTTTGGACGCCACGTTGAAAGATGCCCTGTCCAGGATAGAAGCCCTAGAGAAGCGTGCGGAGGATGCGGAAGGACGCAACAGGAGAAATAACATTCGGATAGTGGGCCTTCCGGAGAAAATTGAGGGAGAGGACATGGTGGCGTTCTTAGAAGATTGGCTGCGGACGACGGTGACCCCGGAGGGGCTATCGCCCTTTTACACCTTGGAACGAGCACACAGAGTGCCGGCCAAACCGCCGTTGCAAGGTCGTCCCCCTCGACCGGTGGTGGCGCGGTTGCTCCATTTCCGCGACAGAGACTTACTGCTGCAGGAGGCTAAGAGAGGGGGACCCTATCTGGTTGAAAATAGCTGTGTGAACATCTTTCCGGATTACACTTATGAGACGCAGAGACGACGGTCCACCTTCCTGGCGGTTAAACGAGAACTACGTGCTGAGGGTATCCAGTACTCTTTGCTCTTTCCGGCCCGCCTCCGCATTATAATAGACGATTCCACCAAGTTCTTTGACACCCCGGACAATGCGCGCAGTTGGCTTGAACTGTATAGAGCTGGCAAGGACGGTTTTGGGGCCTCTTCTCAATCGACAATGGAGGGCGTTCTGCAGCGGAGGCCTAAGAGATTCAGACACCGCAGAGGTAGGACTGCTCGGCCCTCTACAGTGGAAACTGCGGCGGAGAGGCGTGGAGTGCTGGAAATGGTCTCTTCCATGTCGGGCCCTCGGTAAGACCACGAGACGGCTCAGTCGGAGCCTGGAGAAAGCGGAGGCCGCTCGGACTCGGAGGGCTCTGAGACTGATAGCGTGAAGCTCCCAGTGGTCACTCCGGAAACTGCGGGAGACCTCCTTGATGAACAATAACACATTTGGGTGAGCCGGTTCTGGTTGTGGGGGCTGGATGGATGGGCGAATGCTTGCATGAGGGAGACATGACTTGTATGGTGGCCTGCTAATTTATTGCCTGTGGGGAGGGTAGTGGGGTTTCCCTACATGGCCTCTGATGGCTTCTGACTCGACTGCAAGGTGGCTTGTAGTGAGGTGGCCCCACATCGTCGCTCGGCCCCCCGCATTGCCCTTAAGGCACACCTGCGGTGGCTACTGCTAGGTTAGTTGGGGAGAGATTTTTTGGGGGTACAGTTTGGATGGGAACTAGATGGTGCTATTTGGAACCTGTTCTGGGGGGGAGGCTGGGGGTTTTCTGTTTAAAAGTTGATTTATTGTTGTTGGAAGGGGGAATCGTCATCGGTAAGCAGTTGGCTGGGTACTTGCCCATGCCTGTAATGTACTTAGAGGGACTGAAACACACGACTTGGGATAATGGCTGATCTCTCAACTCTAAAATGCATCACTTGGAATGTGCGGGGTCTGCACACCATGTCCAGGAGACATAAAGTTCACGCTTATCTAGTGCGTAGAGGAATACAGATTGCGCTGCTGCAGGAGACACATCTCACTAAATCAGAGGGGCTAGCGCTACAGCGTAGATGGCACGGCCAGGTCTACAACACTACGTACTCGGCTTATGCACGGGGTGCGCTAATATGGATAAAGGCGGGGGTGCCCTTTCAGGTCCATACTCATACTGTAGATCCAGGGGGGAGATTTGTAGCTGTAACGGGGAGACTGGGGGGTCGAGATGTGAGCATTTGCTGCATTTATGCGCCTAACACGGACCAGCTCGCCTTTCTGACAGAGTTGTCGGGTTCCTTGGCCCGCTACCTTTCAGGGCCCGTCCTATTGGGGGGCGATTTCAACTCGGTGCTTGACGTTCACCAGGATAGGTCCCACCCTCCCCTCCCAGACTCCCCGACGCATAGGGTGGCCAGAGGCAGGATGGACTGGCAGACTAAATGGGGTCTGACGGACGTCTGGCGGGCGCAGCACCCGCGGGTCCGAGACTACTCCCATTTCTCCGGCATGCACGAGCTTCATGTGCGACTGGATGGACTACTGGGGTCGAGGGGGGTGGCTTCATCGGTTATACGCTCTGAGTACCTGACGAGAACCATATCCGACCATAATCCATTACTGGTCGATCTCCGGTGGCTTCGAGGTGCCTCCTGTGTGCCGACCTGGAAGTTACGTCCAGAACTGCTGGACGACCAGGTGTTCCGTAGTGACCTGGAGGATAAGATTGCGCGATATTTTGAGACGAACGAGGGTACGACCGCTGAGAGAGCCACAGAGTGGGACGCCTTTAAAGTGGTCGTTCGGGGCTATTGTATAACGCAGAAGGTTGGAGTGCGCCGCATACTTCTGGAGGACCTGGTGAAAGCTGATCGAGTCCTCCGCGAACTGGAACTGGCCCGCCCGGGCCGCCCGGAGCTCCAACAACAGACTCTAGCGGCTAAGGAAGCTGTAGCCGTAGAAGTTGAACGACTGCGGAGCTATGACCATAAAACTTACCTGACTAGATCACTGGCTGAGGGCGACAAATCGAGTACGTTTCTAGCTTGGCTTGCCAACCCGACGAGACGCACCTCGCCGATTGTGGCCATGCGCACTGCGGAAGGCAATGAGGTCTATACTCAACCCGAAATCCTTCACTGCTTCTGGAATTACTATGAGCAGCTCTATCGTAGTCGTTTAACCCCGGATACTACCCCAACGGATACCTTCCTGAGCGATCTGCCGATCCCCGCTCTGGAACCGGAACGGGCGAGGGACCTGGGGCGAGACGTGGAGATTGGAGAGATCAAACACGCCATTAAAAACATGGCGCGAAACAAAACACCGGGCCTGGATGGGATCCCAGTGGAGTTTTATGCGGTATACGTGGAGCTCCTGGCCCCCAAACTCCTGCAGGTATATAAGGAAGCGAAGACTCTGGGGCGGTTACCGGGCTCGATGCGGGAAGCCCTGGTGATACCTCTACTCAAGCCTGACCGTGAAGGCGTAGAGCCGGCGTCTTATAGACCGCTCTCCATGCTCACGGTCGACTATAAGATCTTGAGCAGCATATTGGCCACACGACTGTTGGACCATATGAGCTCGCTAGTGCATGTGGACCAGGCGGGCTTCATCCCCGGACGTAATACTTCGATGAACATCCGGCGCTTGTTCCGACTGTTGGAGGGGGACCATGCCTATGCTCCTGATCCTATGATTCTCTCGATAGATTTGGAGAAAGCCTTCGACAGCTTGGAATGGGTGTATCTCCACAGAGTACTAGAGAGGTTTGGCCTAGGTGAGGGGTTCCTGAGGTGGACTGCGGTGTTATACTCGTCAGCGGTGGCTAGGGTGAAGGCGGGCCCACTGATTTCTCAACGTTACCCCGTTGAGCGAGGCACGAGACAAGGCTGCTCGCTCTCCCCATTGCTATTTGCCCTGGCGGTAGAGCCGCTGGCTATATCGATCGTACTGGGGCCCACTACAGGGGATTACAATCTCCGACGGGCTACCAGTACATATCCCTCTACGC
The DNA here is from genome assembly GCF_964261635.1 of Lissotriton helveticus. Taxonomy (NCBI): domain Eukaryota; kingdom Metazoa; phylum Chordata; class Amphibia; order Caudata; family Salamandridae; genus Lissotriton; species Lissotriton helveticus. The sequence continues at coordinate 103,758,494 of NC_136067.1, forward strand.
AGATGACCTGTTGCTTTTCCTAGAAGATGCTGGGGCGGCCCTGACTGGCGCTGATTCAGTGCTCACGACTTTTGGATCAGTGTCGGGGCTTCGGGTGAACTGGGCTAAGACCTACCTGTTCCCGGTCCGCAGCGCTAGTCCTGAACCGGACATTCATAGAGAGATCCGATGGGAGCCGGTTTGCTTTCAATACCTGGGGGTGCGAGTTTACCATCGCCCTGCTGACATACTTGAGGGTAACATATCCAGAGGCATCCGAGCGCTTAAGGGTAGCATGGCCTTTTGGTCCACCCTGCCCTTGTCAGTGGCGGGAAGAATTGCGCTACTGAAGATGGTGGCGCTCCCTCGCCTGCTATACTATTTCAGAACGCTGCCGGTCTGGATCCCGAGGTCTAGCTTCCAGGGTCTGGAGACCATGATAGTGGCGTTCTTGTGGGGCTTGGGCCGACGACGAGTGGCGCTCAGAACATTGCAGAGACCTAGGGCGGAGGGGGGGTTGGCGGCGCCCGACTTTGAGGCGTACTACTTGGCCGCTCAGTTGCAGGTCTTTACCCAGGAAGTGGCGCGTGAGTTTCGAGGACCGGAAGAGCTGCGGGGCACTGGCATACCCAGACATGTCCTATCGTATATTGCACTCCAGCAGAGGATCGATTTGCGAGACCTCACTCAGGAGGAACGCACCATACGCTCGTGTTGGACCAGGGCACATCGTAGACTGGGAAAACTGAGACCTTATGCCCCGGAGATCCCGATGGGAATGCTCACGGCGCTACCCCATGGTGGCGACTGGTCACTGTTGGACCCGGCCTCATGGCGTGGTCCTACCGCTCCCGCATGGCGAGCCCAGGACGACATCGGCCCTCCACCCAGCATCGGGCAGCCCTTTTGCCCGACACTGCACGCCCCAACATTGCTGGTCCGGCCACCATCCCGGACCCCCACTACCGACCTGGCTCCATCGTGAGCCCCTCACGACATAAGCATGAGGCCGCGCCCGACTCCATCTTGGGCCCACCACGTCACGACCACGTGGCCTCTGCTCCGGCCCAGGCCCCAGCGAAGCCCAGACATCGAGGCACCAAGATCCACCCAGGTGGTCGAGTGGCCACTCGACAGATCCCGGAGAAAGGGGTGTTTCGATGGCCCTCCAGCCGTCCCCGGACGCCTGGTTTCGATCGCCCTCCGGCCTCCCTGGGCGCTGGCTCCACCCCCCTGCCGGGTGTCTGGACACCATCATCCCGGCCCTTCTGACCCCCAGGCGCGAGGGTCCGGACATCAAAGGACTCCAGTCCTATATCTGGGCCAGCCCTGGATTAGGACGTCAGTTGTATCCTGGACTGGAAGCCCTGCTGACGCTGTCACGGCCGACACCAGACGAACTCATCTCCGGTAACCTGAACCATCTGAGAGCCTGCTGGCGCTGCCGCGGCCTACCTTGCTGAACCATCTGAGAGCCTGCTGGCGCTGCCGCGGCCTACCTTGCCGAACCATCCGAGAGCCTGCTGGCGCTGCCGCGGCCTACCTTGCTGAACCATCTGAGAGCCTGCTGGCGCTGCCGCGGCCTACCTAGCTGAACCATCTGAAAGCCTGCTGGCGCTGCCGCGGCTCGAACCTCTCGGAACCCCCCAGCTCGAGGATTGAGAGCTGTGCGTAGGGTATCCCTTCCTCCGCCCAGAACTAGACTGTCCCGCTACCTACCCCCCTTTCCGAGACTTTACAGATCCTTCGATCCATCTGTATATACTGCCAAGAACCAGCAACCTTCATTACTTATAAAAGCTTAAGAACTTGATCTCTTGCGTGGTGTCCGTTTGTAGTGTTGTGATTACTCGGCTGTACGATCCTCGGAGAGGGCCCTCATTCAGGAGGCCCCTCCGTAACGCTCGGCTACTTCTCGAAGGAGAGGTGGACCTAGGGGTGGTCAGTCAGACCTCTTCTGCCCCCCCAGGGTCGCCTGCGGTGGGATCCGAGCCCACGCAGATCGTACAGAGAGTAATTCACTCACTACCAAGAAAAACCCACTACGACCATGAGCACAGAATTCCAGAAAGAGAAAATGGAAGACTACAGTCACAAGGAGCTAAAGCAATTCTGCAAAGAGCTAGGCCTGGGTGGATGCCGGCGAGGCGCCACCCCCGAGTGAAGATAACCCGGGCCCGAACGGAGGCCCGGAGGCCGAGACGAATCCAGCGGGAGGGAGACCCGCAACCCCAGACACGCGCCTCTCCCACGAAGACGCCCGAGAACGAGAGAGGAACCGGCTCCACGAGCTGGATCTTGCTCGACTCAGACAAGAAGGGGCAATCCAACTGGCAGAAAGGAAGTTAGCTCTCGAGGAGAAAAAACTCATGCTCGAGCACGAGCGCGTCCTCAAAGAAATGGAACTTAAAGCCAAGGCAAACGAGACTGCCATCACCGGGGGTAAGACCTCACCCCCGCCGGTGGACACGAAGGTGCACATACCTAAGGATGTCGTCAAAGAGTACTATAAGAACGACGACATCCAACAGTGGTTCAAAGCCTACGAGGTCGCCATGGCCGCCCATCGAGTACCCCTCAAGGACTGGGGCGCCGGCCTGTGGGGGAAGTTTATCAACGAAGGGAGGGACGCTCTGCTGGAGCTCCCTGATACCGAGATGACCTCGTACGAGCACATGAAGACCGCCCTCCTCACTCGCTACGGACTCACCCCCGAGATGTACCGGCAGCGATTTTGAGACTGCAAGAAAATCCCCGGTACCACGTGGGTGGAGTATGTGAACTTTTACAGCAGAGCCTTCGAGGGGTGGGTCAGAGGCTGCCAGGTCACCACCTTCCAGCAGTTGATCGACCTCATTCTATGGGAGCATCTGTCCAATAACTGCTTCATCGAACTCCGGCAACACCTCCTCGACAGCAAATTGACTGAGCCACGAAAACTCGCTGTCGAGGCGGATAGATGGGTGAGCACCCGAGTTCCCCGGAGTCCACTGGGAGACTACGGCCGGGGATCCCCGGGGAACCACCGACCACGAGGCAGCGGAGTAGGCCAGAGCCGGGGTCGAGACGTCCCCCAGGGGTCCTCCCCCACCTCCACGTCACCATCCCTGGGCCAGAGAGGGGGCCCCCCAGCCAGACCGGGGCCCCGCCCGAACGTTACGTGCCACAGGTGTCAGCGACTGGGTCATTATGCGAATGACCCCCTCTGCCCAATGAATCAGCGACCCGGCACCACCGGTCCCCCAACCCGCCAGATCGCAGCCGCTGCCCTGGGGGAAGAAAGGAGTGAAGAGGAGGACGACAACCCCGAGCAAGCCGAGTGGGAGCCCGCCGCCATGACCTTAGCATGCCTGGGTACTCACGACCTGATCCCCCGAGGCCCAATCCCCGGCAACACCCAGAAATACCGCCAGTGGGTCACCATCAATGGACGCAGGACCGAAGCCCTCCGTGACACTGGGGCCAGCGTGACAGCGGTCCGCTGCCATCTGGTGACCCCGGAACAGATCCTGCCTAATGTCCTGTGCCCAGTCCGGTCCGCAGATAACTCAGAGACTTTGTGCCAGATGGCCCGCATCCCCTTCGAGTGGGGGGAGTGTCGGGCGTGCTGAAAGTGACTGTCCGCGACGATGCCCCCGTGGACTGCCTCCTTGGGAACGACCTAGAAAGTTCCCCCTGGGCTAATGTCGAACGGAGAGAGCACCTGGGGATGCTAGGCCTTCCCGAGTGGGTCTGTGCGACCACCCGCTCCATGACCGCCCGAGCCTCCACCCCAGCGGGGGAAGCTCCCACCGAGGAGCCGGAGTGGCCCGCCCCTCCGCCGCCCGTCGTCCCCGAGGACGCCGACCCCGAACACGGCCCCCAAGGGCCCGACCAAGAAGATCTCACCGAGCTCGACCACCTCCCAGAACTCGCCCAATGGCGCCAAGAAGGTGGCCCCACCCGCGAACAGTTCCGGCAGGAACAGAAAACCTGCCCCTCCCTCGAGGGAATTCGACAGCAAGCCGCTACCCAAGCAGCTGGAGACCCCGCGGGGTCCCACTGGATCTATTGGGACAACGACCTTCTCTACAGTGAGCAAAAGATTGCTGAACTAGGGGCCGGCCGGGTGCTGGTCGTTCTCCTCCGATTCAGAGACTTCCTCCTGAACTTAGCACATGATGTGCCCCTCGCCGGGCACCTGGGGCAGGACAAAACTTACAGCCGCCTGGTGACCCATTTCTTCTGGCCAAAAATGCGCACCGATGTGCTTAACCACTGCAGGACCTGCCCGACCTGTCAAGCCAGCGGGAAGAGCGGGGGGAAAGTCAAAGCCCCGCTCCAGCCATTCCCCGTGGTAACTACCCCCTTTGAGCGAGTGGGGATAGACATCGTAGGGCCCCTGGACCCTCGAACCTCGCAGGGGCACCGCTTCATCCTCGTCCTGGTTGACCATGCTACCCGCTATCCCGAAGCCATTCCCCTCCGAACCATCACCGCCCCCATGGTGGGCCGAGCCCTCATGAGCATCTTCTCCCGAGTCGGCTTCCCCCGAGAAGTCGTGAGTGATCGAGGCTCCAACTTTATCTCGAAGCATATGCGGTCCCTATGGCAACAGTGCGGGGTCGCCTATAAATTCACCACCCCGTACCATCCCCAAGGAAATGGACTAGTGGAACGATTTAACAGGACATTGAAGGGGATGATCAAGGGCTTAGAAGAACCACTCCGGCGCAAATGGGATGTCCTGCTACCTTGCCTCCTGTTCGCCTACCGAGAGGTACCCCAGAAGTCCCTGGGGTTCAGCCCCTTTGAACTCCTGTACGGACACCCGGTCCGAGGCCCCCTCAGCCTGGTCAAGGAAGGCTGGGAGACAGCAGTTCGAGAGGCCCCACCCGATGTCTACCGGTACCTCCTGACCCTCCGCAATCAGACTCGGAAGTTCCGGGAACTTGCCAAGGCCAACCTGGAGGCTAGTCAGGAGGAGATGAAACGCTGGTATGACCAGAACGCCTCGTCCATCGAATTCGAGCCGGGCCAGCAGGTCTGGGTCATGTCCCCGGTCGAACCTTGTGCCCTCCAGGACAAATGGACGGGGCCCTTCAAAGTGGTGGAGCGCAAGAGCCCAGTCACCTATCTGGTGGACATGGAGTCCCCCCGGAACCCCCTCCGGGTTCTGCACGCTAACCGGCTCAAGCCACACTTTGCACGCACTGAACTGAGCCTGCTGCTAGCGACCGATGACGGAGCTGAAGACGACTCCGAACCACTACCAGATCTCCTCAGCACCACCGAGAAGGACGGCTCCGTCGAAGGGGTCACGCTCTCCTCTTCCCTGACCCCAGAGCAGCAACAGGACTGCCGGAAGCTGCTGGGGCAGTTTGCGGATCTGTTTTCCCTCACTCCGGGGGTCACCCGGTGGTGTGTCCACGATGTAGACACAGGAGACAGCCCACCTGTAAAACACCGAGCTTTTCGAGTGCCCGACCGGGTTCGGGCCTGCATCCAATCCGAAGGGGCCAAGATGTTAGCTCTGGGGGTAGTCGAACCCTCCAACAGTCCCTGGGCCAGTCCCGTTGTCCTGGTCCCTAAAGCCACCCCCCCGGAGCCGCGCCGGAGCTCCGGTTCTGTGTTGGCTACAGGGGACTGAATGCCGTCACCAGGACCGACGCCCATCCCATCCCCAGGGCGGATGAATTGATCGATCGCCTAGGGGCCGCCAAATATCTCAGCACCTTCGATCTCACGGCGGGGTATTGGCAGATTGGCCTTACCCCTGGTGCACAGGAGCGATCGGCCTTCTCGACACCAGATGGCCACTATCACTTCAAAGTGATGCCCTTTGGCATGAAAAACGCACCTGCGACCTTCCAGAGACTAGTGAACCAAGTGCTGGCCGGTCTGGAGGAGTACAGTGCCGCCTATTTTGATGACATTGCGGTGTACAGCCGCCACTGGGATGAGCACCTGACCTACCTCTGGACAGTCCTGACGGCCCTTCGGCGGGCCGGACTCACCGTCAAAGCCAGTAAGTGCCAGATAGGCCAAGGGTCCGTGACCTATCTGGGACACCAAGTGGGGAGCGGCCAAGTGGCTCCCCTCCAACCAAAGATAGACACCATCCGGGCCTGGGAGCCCCCGGTCACCCAAACCGCCGTCCGCGCCTTCCTGGGGCTCACCGGATATTACCGGCGATTCATAAAGAACTACGGGAGCATTGTGGGGCCCCTCACAGAACTGACCTCAAAGAAACTACCACAGAAGGTGCACTGGACCCCCGAGTGCCAGGCAGCCTTTGAAACTCTGAAGACTGCCATGTGCACCGCCCCTGTGCTCCAGGCCCCCGACTACAGCAGAGAGTTTGTGGTCCAAACCGACGCCTCAGAGCACGGCATCGGGCGGTCCTGTCCCAAGTTAACTCCGAAGGCATCGACCAGCCCGTGGCCTTCATCAGCCGACGCCTACTGGCAAGAGAGCAGCGATGGAGCACCATCGAGAGGGAAGCCTTCGCCGTGGTGTGGGCCCTCAAGAAGCTCCGGCCCTACCTCTTCGGCACCCACTTCCGAGTGCAGACCGACCACCGGCCCCTGCGGTGGTTGATGCAGATGCGGGGAGAAAACCCGAAACTGCTGCGCTGGTCCATTTCGCTGCAGGGGATGGATTTCACTGTGGAGCATCGCCCCGGCAACGACCACGCCAATGCTGATGGCCTGTCCCGATTCTTCCGCCTCGGCGAGGAGAATCCCCAAGAAGATGGGTGACTCTCCCCTGCCTTCAGCTGGGGGGGACGCGTGTTGGACCCGGCCTCATGGCGTGGTCCTACCGCTCCCGCATGGCGAGCCCAGGACGACATCGGCCCTCCACCCAGCATCGGGCAGCCCTTTTGCCCGACACTGCACGCCCCAACATTGCTGGTCCGGCCACCATCCCGGACCCCCACTATCGACCTGGCTCCATCGTGGGCCCCTCACGACATAAGCATGAGTCCGCGCCCGACTCCATCTTGGGCCCACCACGTCACGACCACGTGGCCTCTGCTCCGGCCCAGGCCCCAGCGAAGCCCAGACATCGAGGCACCAAGATCCACCCAGGTGGTCGAGTGGCCACTCGACAGATCCCGGAGAAAGGGGTGTTTCGATGGCCCTCCAGCCGTCCCCGGACGCCTGGTTTTGATCGCCCTCCGGCCTCCCTGGGCGCTGGCTCCACCCCCCTGCCGGGTGTCTGGACACCATCATCCCGGTCCTTCTGACCCCCAGGCGCGAGGGTCCGGACATCAAAGGACTCCAGTCCTATATCTGGGCCAGCCTTGGATTAGGACGTCAGTTGTATCCTGGACTGGAAGCCCTGCTGACGCTGTCACGGCCGACACCAGACGAACTCATCTCCGGTAACCTGAACCATCTGAGAGCCTGCTGGCGCTGCCGCGGCCTACCTTGCTGAACCATCTGAGAGCCTGCTGGCGCTGCCGCGGCCTACCTTGCCGAACCATCCGAGAGCCTGCTGGCGCTGCCGCGGCCTACCTTGCTGAACCATCTGAGAGCCTGCTGGCGCTGCCGCGGCCTACCTAGCTGAACCATCTGAAAGCCTGCTGGCGCTGCCGCGGCTCGAACCTCTCGGAACCCCCAGCTCGAGGATTGAGAGCTGTGCGTAGGGTATCCCTTCCTCCGCCCAGAACTAGACTGTCCCGCTACCTACCCCCCTTTCCGAGACTTTACGGATCCTTCGATCCATCTGTATATACTGCCAAGAACCAGCAACCTTCATTACTTATAAAAGCTTAAGAACTTGATCTCTTGCGTGGTGTCCGTTTGTAGTGTTGTGATTACTCGGCTGTACGATCCTCGGAGAGGGCCCTCATTCAGGAGGCCCCTCCGTAACGCTCGGCTACTTCTCGAAGGAGAGGTGGACCTAGGGGTGGTCAGTCAGACCTCTTCTGCCCCCCCAGGGTCGCCTTTCTAACAGTCACGACTAGGAGAATGGGAGGAGCTAGGCATACAGACCGTGGGTGACCTCTACGAGGACGGGACGTTGTTGCCCTTCCAGGAGCTTCTGGACCGCTATGATGTCCCCAGAGGCGATTTTTTGCTACATGCGGCGGTCACGAGGGCGCTCCAGGCGCATTGGAGGATGGGCCAGGGGGAGCCGCAGGTGTCGGCGGCGTGCCAGTACGTCATGATGTCTGCAGGGACGGTTAAAGCGGTCTCGTGCTTATATTCCAGAATGATAGGGGACAAACTGACCCCCTTGTCGGATCTTAGGGCCCGATGGGAATTGGACATAGGGAAAGACATCCCGGAGACCGCGTGGGCCCAGCTGTTACGGCAGGCCTGGAAGGGCACGCGTAATGCCCGGTTCCAACTGGTCCACTTCTACATTTTACACCGTGCCTATCTGACACCGGAGAAGTTGCAGAAATACTTCGACCTAGAAACCGCGGCATGCCCTAGATGCAGGGCGGACGGAGCGGACCTTTTGCACATGCTGTGGTCCTGCCCTATGCTGACTACCTACTGGTCGTTTGTGGGAGAAACACTGACTGCAGTGACAGGTCGATCGTTACAGATAGATGCAGCTGTGGGGATCCTACACTGGTTTCCACGTACCCCTAAACACAAGATCACTAATAAGTTTATAGATTTAGGATTGCTCCTTGCCAAACGGGAAATCACCAGACACTGGAAGGCGCGAGTTGGTCCTACAGGTGATAAATGGCGTAATGAACTTCTCAAGTGGGCGGGAAGTGAAAGTACGTTGAGATACCAACAGGTGCAGCGGCGAAGGGATGAGAGGGCTCTGGAAGCGGCGCAGGCATGGGAGACGTTGGTGCAGGCCCTGCGCGACCATGACACACATACTGACTCTGATAGTATAGAAGGAGAGAGATCCGGACCTCAATAACAGATCACGAGTGGGTTAGACCCCCGATCGGGATCTAAGTCTCTTCTCACGAACTGAGTGGCCACACAATGCGCTGCTGATGACGAGGGGGGTGGAGGGAGGGGGAAAGGGGAATGGGAGAGCTCTCGGTTTCCGAGAGCACTAGACTAAGGTACAACTGCGCCTAGCAATTACCTCCTCTGGGGGGATGAAACTGATTGGGGAATGGGGAGGGGATGTTTTGTTTTGTTGGTTTGTTTACAAAAAGCAGACGGGATATATTCATTTCACCTGTTGCACTTTACTGGACTGGAGAATTGTTCCCCTGTGGACTGATGGCACACGCCGCCCGACCCCCGGGTTGTGGGCTGAATGGCCGTGTATAGAGCTGATCCTATTGACGTCCTCCTGGTTTTTCCTAGGTATAAGGTGCCAATAATGTGTCAACATTTATTACCTGCAATAAAAACATATTTAAAAAAAAATAAATAGGCTGAGGTATATGTTGTCATGTCTTTCAATACGTTATTAATTAAACTCTGAAAAGTAGCGGGGCCCCATGGAGTCCGAACGGCAGGACGGTAAACTCGTAGTGGCCCTCGGCCGTTGAAAAGGCGGTTTTCTGACGGTCTTCCTCCCTTAGGAGTACCTACCAGTACCCCTTGGTCAGGTCCAGCGTGGTAATGAACTTTGCCTCCCCCAATTTCTCGATGAGTTAATCTATTCGGGGTATAGGGTAGGCATCGAAGGCGGAGATTTCGTTCAGGGCTCGGAAGTCCATGCAAAACCTCCGGGATCCATCTGGCTTGGGTATCATTACGATAGGGCTTGACCAATTACTCTTTGAAGGACGGATTACTCCTAGCCGTAACATGTCTTGTACCTCCTTCCTTATATCCTGTCGTCGTGACTCCGGTACCCGGTATGGCCTTATCTTCACTATCTTCCCTGGAGGAGTGTCGATGTGATGATCAGCTAATTCGGTCCTCCCGGGCCTATCGGAAAAGACTGCCGAGTGTTTCCGGAGCGTGGCCTTGAGTCCTTTTCTCTCTTCTTCTCCCAGATCTTCATTGACGACCAGTTCTTCTATGGTAGACGGGGTATCACTAGGCACCTGTGTGGCGAGGTGTATTCCTTTAGGAGGGGGTCCTAACCACTTTTTCAACATGTTAATGTGGTAGGTCTGAGTCTTCTGTGCTGAGAGTTTTAATTTGTAGCTTGTTTTGCCCACAGTGGATACCACCTGGTAGGGCCCCTTCCATTCGGCTTTGAACTTTTGGGTGGAAGAGGGAAGAAGGACCAAAGCCCAGTCATTCAGCTCCAACCTCCTCCACTTCTTCCCTTTGTCATACACCTGTTTCTGCTTGGTCTGCTTTTTCTCAAGATTTGTATATGCCAGGTCGCGTAGTTTACCGATCTTAGATCTTAGATTTTTGGCGTACTCCAGGGTCGTCTGTACTTCTTCTGGCAACTCCAGTTCCCATGCCTCTTTTGTCATTTCCAAGAGGGAGCGAGGCTGTCTTCCATAGAGTATCTCGAAAGAGGAGAAGCCGAGGCTGCTTTGTTTGTGGCTTCTGATCACCTACAGAGCCAGAGGGAGTAGTTGGTCCCATTCGGCACCGCTAACTTCCAGCATTTTGCGGAGGGTAGTCTTCACCGTACGGTTATACCGCTCCACAAGACCATCCGTTTGTGGGTGGTATACCGAGGTTCTTATTCGCTGGATGTTTAATACTCGGCATACCTCCTTCATCATCCTCGAAACAAAAGGGGCCCCCTGATCCGTCAGGATTTCTTTGGGGAACCCCACCCGCGTAAACAACTCCATCATCTTATCGGCTACTTGTTTGGTGGTAGCCGTGGTCAAGGGAAAGGCCTCGGGAAACCTAGTCGCATAATCGACTATCACCAACACGTGCTGATGTCCTCTCCTGGTCTTGGGCAAGGGTCCGATTAAGTCCATTCCCACCCTCTCAAAGGGGGTCCCAATGATGGGAAGTGGCTGCAGAGGGACGGCAGGAGGTCTGGACATGTTCTTCCTCTGGCACACCTCACATTCTTGACAATAGGTCATGATATCTTTGTAGATACCGGGCCAGTAGAAGTGGCGGAGAACATTCTGCGTGGTTTTCTCTGCTCCGGTGTGTCCAGCGACCAGGTGCGCATGGGAAAAAAACATGATCTGTTCTCTGAGCGATACAGGCACCAAGAGCTGGTCCGGGTCGTCTTTTTATCCTCGTCTGTGTAACAGGTCGTTTTTTATAAGGAACCTGGGGAAACTAGGTGGGTCCTGTCCTAGGGATTCCTGGGCTCTCTCCCACGTGTTGAACAGAGTGGCATCGTTACTTTGGGCAAAGCGAAAACTTCTGTCCAGCACCCAAGGTTCGGGGGTCACAAAGGCAGGGAGGGGAGAGGGAGAAACATGGGCTTTGGAACCCCTCCCGGGGTCATGCCTGAGGCTTTGTTGGAAGAAGTGCAGAAACTTAGGGTTGTCGGTCCCTATTATCAAATCCTCGGGGAGGGTGGACAATACCCCTACTCTGATGATATGAGGGTCTCCCTGACGGGGGGCTATCGGAATGTGGGCCACAGGATACGGCTTCACTTCCCTTCACGCAGCGGATATTAACCCTTTCTAGCGGGACATATTGCGTAGGTTTTACAAGCTGGCACTGAACCACTGACTGCCTACAGCCAGAGTCTAAAAGGGCTTGGATAGGGGACCCGTTTACCCTCACACTCACTCTGTAGCTGTTCCCCATTTCAGAGGAGTACAGGACGGTCCTCGGGAGGTATCCCACCTCCATAGGCTCCTCCGTGTTTTTCCTTCGAGGGCATAGCCGCGCTATGTGTCCCCATTGGCCACACTCGAATCACTGGGGTCCAGTGGGAGCTGGGGGATCCGGTCTCCATGGCCGCGGCCTAGGGGGTTCAGGCATCTTTATGGGTTTTTTCTCACTCTTTACTCCAGGTCTGGAGGCGTTCTCCATTTCCCATGAGGGGTATTTGGGTTGTGCCCTCGGGAAGGTGGCCGCCATCTCGACAGCCTGTGTCGAGGTGAGGTTATGGTGTTGCCTCAGCCATTTCTGGGTCACAAAAGGCAGAGCCTCTAGGAACTGCTCTAGATACACCCTGTCCATTATCTCCTCCTTTGTGCTCAGGCTAGGAGTGAGCCACTTATCAGCAGCCATTTTTAACCGTACAAATAAAGTCTTAGGGCTTTCCCCCGGGGTCCCTCTTTCTCTTCTGAACCGCAAGCGGTAAGCTTCGGAGTCCAGCCCCAAATGGTCCAAGATGACCTTCTTCACGTCAGCATATGCCATGTCCCCTGTCGGGTTGGCTACCTGGTAGGCGGCTGGGGCTTCGCCTACCAGGAAGTGGAAGAGGTGTGGCGCCACGGCCAGGGCGACTGACTCCGGAATCTGGGGATCACGGTTCGATCCCCAGCTCCGGCGGCAGGTTAGCCCAGCCCCATGTGACTCTGGGCAATAGCTTGCTTAATCTTCCCGAAGGCCCCCAGCGCCTAGAGACCCTTACGGGTGATTGTGCGCTTTACAAATGTGGATTATTATTATTATTATTATTACCAACAGCGGACCACGAAAAAGGGCCATTTCGCCACCGGCCATCCACACGCCCTGGCGGCCCTCTCGAAGTTCAGCATGAACGAATCTTGGTCCTCCCCCGGTTGGTATTTCTGAAGGGAGACCCCGCTGACTTCATGTGGTATGCTCCTTTCTTCACTTCCTCCTGTTATCGGCCACGCAGTCGGGGGATCGCTCGTTCTCGATGTCATGGCCGCCTTCATTATTTCTCGGTCTGCGTCCGCAGACCGTATTTGTTGTTCCACGAACCATTCAAGGCGCTCTTGTCCCTTTACTAGCTGCTGTACTACGGTTTCCATCTTTGTTGTACAGATGGAGGGGGTGCCCGCATTCTCCACCAGTGTAGCGGGCTGTGGAGGAAAGGGCAGGAGGCGGGTTTTTGTGACAGCAAGCTTTATTTGGCTGAATAGAAAGTCCGTACAAGTCCTTCTCAAAGGGAACTTCCTCCGGGGTGATCTGCTCCGTATCGCTCTCCTTCTTGGTTTAGCGCCGTCTTCTTCCCTGATAAGATGTCGTGGACTCCGGCCAGAATGAGACTCTTCCAGCTCCGTGATGAAATCAGGACAGCCGTCAAGAAGGAAAGAAAGAAAGGACAGGTATCAGGATTTAGTCCGGACGTCGAGAGTGCTTCAAGGGAAAGGGAGTGCGGGAACACCACAAGTGCTATCTTACAGGTCACGGTGAGGGAAAGGGGTGTAAAGGGAGGGGTTATCGGGGAGTACAGGTCAGGGGATTGGTCTACCCCTTCTCTCCACCCAGCCCGCGATACGGCTCCATACCTCTGTGAGCCACACACCTCCTGGCGTGCGGCTGGGTGGCTCGTGATGCCGATGGCCTCCTGGCTCCCGCGCCGCCAACGGGTCTCTCCTCCTCTCTGCCGGGGATGGTACAACGATTCTTCCGGTCTTCTCTGCTTCTCTCCCTTCTCCCTTCGTCTCCTCTTCCAACTCCGCTCCGATCTCACCTCCAGCTCCTCCTAAGGCCTCTGGTGAACAAGCACACCTGTGTGCCGTCGGCTGCCGTACTTGACGTCAGTGTAGGCTCCTCCCCTTCGTCTGGTAGATGCCAATTAAAGAGACCGCCGTCCTCGTAGTCCTCGTCCCGGGAACAACCTGGCTCCAGAGAATACTCCCAATCATTCGTCTGTGGAAACAAGAGGAGGGGGTCACATAATGAATCCCCCACAAAGGGGTGACGAGATCCGGGGCAGCTGGGGTGACGGCCTCTCCGCGCTACAATTAATTACTAAATTAATCCTCTGAATTCTTTATGAGATCAGAGGCACAAGCACGTTGGTGGCAGCAGTGGGATTTGAGCTTGCTGTTGTTTTACCAATTGTAATCTTTGAGATATCATTTGAAAGATCACATTAGGTACCATAGGTACATATAACAAGACTTAGAATACTTAAGTTCTACTGAACTTAGTTGTTGTAGACCAAAGGGCCTAGCACACCCTGACTACAACTCCTAGAGAGGTTTAGTAGAAAACACTTAGTGTAGGTATGTGCACACACCACACCTCACTAGACAATGTCAGCCACAGGTGAACCTAGTGTATCTCTACCTGTGGGAGGTGACCCTCCTAGGGCACCCTCCAAGTTTGACATACTCAACTTCAGAGAGCTGAGACACTTGTGTACTACAAGGAAGTTGAAACATGGTTCCAACCCTACCCTTCAGCACCTGATAGAACTCTTAGAAGAATCTGAGGTTCTCAAGGCCTCTAGCACAGGTCCTACAGCAAATGCAGAAGGCATGCCCTCCACAGAAGATGATGTCCTTTACCCTACTGTCATAGATGAAGATGAGGTAGTGGAGGAGGAAGATTCTGAGGATGAGGTATGCAGCCAGGGCTAGGTTGAAGTTAGGAGACTTAGCCTGGCTAACCTAAGCCTACATGGGGCTGGAGAGGGGCAAGCCCCATACAGACCTATCAGTAGACTTAACCAAAGGTATAGGAGGGAAAGATCCCACTCAGGGGAATCTCTCCACTCCAATGCCTCAAGGGGTTCTCAGACGAGAATGACTTCCCCTCAGAGGAGAGAACACCAGGCTAGGATGAGGGAAGTCCAAATCAGAATAGAGAGGGAAGAACTTGCCCTAGCCCAAGCAAAACTTGCTCTGGCAAGGGAGCAAAAGTTAAGTGGATTAGATTCCACTGGTGGCAGCAATATCCCTAAGGATAAAGACAGGTCCTATGACAATAGACACCTGAGTAAGATTGTGCCCCCCTACAAAGTTGGGGATGATATCCACAAATGGATAACTGCTTTGGAGAGGGCCTGCAAAGTACAGCAGGTACCCCAACGTCAGTGGGCAGCAATCTTGTAGCTCTCCTTTTCAGAAAAAGGAAGAGACAAGCTCCTCACAGTTAGTGATGATGATGCTAACAATTACACTGTCCTGAAGAGTGCTCTGATTGATGGATTTGGCCTAACCACTGAACAGTACAGGTTGATGTTCAGAGATACCCGGAAGACACAGACTCAGGACTGGACTGATTTTGTTGATTGTGCCACTAAGGCTCTGGAAGGCTGGTTGCTGGGAAGTAAAGTTAAGGACTATACAGGATTGTATAATTTGATCATGAGAGAGCAAATACTTAACAATTGTCAGAACCAGTTGTTGCACCAACACCTGATTGACTCAGATCTGACCTCTCCCCAAGAATTGGGAAAGAAGGCAGACAAATGGGTCAGAACCAGGGTTAAGCAGAAAAACGGATCAGAAACCAAAAGACCAGAAGTCTTCATCAGGCCCCCAAAATTCTAATGAAGGGGGGTCCCAAACTTCTAAGAAGAAGAAGAAAGAAGGTCCAAAGAAACCTTGGTGTAATTATTGTAAAACTGCCTCTCATTGGTTTAGTGAGTGCACCAAGAAAGGTAGAGCCCCTCCCACTGTAGCCCCTAAGGCATCTGCACCCCCTAGTACAGTTAACAGTGGTAGTTCCCAACCCAAGGCTATAGTGGGGTTAACCATGGGTACTGAGGTGGATTCTGGCTTAGTCAGGATACCAACCCAGGCTGTTCTTGTCTGTAATGTGGACATGGCTATGTCCTCAACTGTGAGTCCCAGTACCCTGGGCAAGTACAGGCAAACACCTTTAATAAATGACAAAGTGGCTCAGGCCTACAGGGACACAAGTGCCAGTGTCACTATGGTGACACCTAACTTTGTGGACCCTGGACAGATTGTACTGGGTGACAATTACCTGGTGACCAATGCAAGCAATGTCACTACTACACATAGTGTGGCAGTTAACTTCTCCTGGGGAGGGTTAACTTGCCTCAAAAGAGTTGTGGTAAGTGCAGACCTCCCAGTTAAATGTCTGTTGGGCAATGATCTTGAATCCTCAGTATGGTCAGAAGTGGAGTATAGGACTCATGCAGAGATGTTAGGCATATCAGCTCATGCCCTTGCTGTGACCAGGTCACAGGCCAAAAAGTGCCAAACTGAACAGGTCTTGGATCCTGTAACTATGGACCAAGTACCACCCAAGAGAAAGAGCAGTAGGGTTAAGGCAGTGCCTTTTCCCCTGCCCTCAGGTGAAGATCAGCCTTCTCAGGAAGCTGATTGTGAGACCCCTGAAGGAACTGTCCTAAAGAACTTGAACCTGACCAGGTTGAGTTTCTTGGGACAGGGGACCTTTAAGGGCAGACTTAAGGCAGGCACAGCTAGACTGCCCCTCTCTTGAACCCCTCGGCCAGCAAGCTGCTTCTGAGGCAGCTGGGAATGCTACAGGTACCCATAGAGTTTACTGGGATGAAGGACTCCTTTATTCTGAGGGTAGAGACCCCAAGCCTGGTGCTTCTAGGAGGTTGGTCATACCTCAGGCCTTTAGGGGTTTCCTTCTTACCTTAGCCCATGATATTCCCTTAGCAGGACATCTAGGCCAGAACAAGACTTGGGACAAGCTTGTCCCTCACTTTCACTGGCCCCATATGTCGGAAGATGCCAAGGAGTTTTGTCGCTCCTGTGTGACCTGCCAAGCCAGTGGCAAATCAGGTGGCACAACAAAGGCCCCCCTTATACCACTACCTGTGGTGGGGGTACCCTTTGAAAGAGTAGGGATTGACATTGTTGGACCAATGGATCCCCAAACAGCCTCTGGGCACAGATTTATACTGGTGGTAGTGGATCATGCCACCAGGTATCCAGAAGCTATTCCCCTAAGGACCACAACAGCAGCTGTTGTGGCAAGAGCCCTCCTGGGAGTTTTCTCAAGAGTGGGCTTTCCAAAGGAGGTTGTCTCAGATAGAGGTGCAAACTTCATGTCTGGGTACTTTACTGCAATGTGGAAGGAGTGTGGTGTAAATTACAAATTCACTACACCCTACCATCCACAGTGCAATGGGCTTGTTGAAAGATTTAACAAGACCCTAAAGGGTATGATCAAGGGTTTACCTGAAAAGCTTAGGCGGAGATGGGACATCCTTCTACCCTGCCTTCTGTTTGCTTACAGAGAGGTCCAACAAAAGGGGGTTGGCTACAGCCCTTTTGAACTTTTGTTTGGGCATTTCACTCTTTATCCTAGTGTCTAACTTTCAAGTAGCTTTCTCATTGTCCATCCGGAAGTGACCTAAAAGAACTAGTTTCCAATTCTTTCGTTCTCATTCTAACTCTATGGTAACTCGCATGTGTGTAAAGACACTGCACACGCATCCCGTGGGCCTCCTGCTCCCTATCCTTTGGTAGTACAGCGTAGCCCCAGTGATTCTCCAGGCCCTAGGCCTATCCTTTGTTTGTGACGTGGTTCTTATACCACTATTTTAGTATATGGTTTGAAGTGCCCCTAGGGCATTACTGTATTTTGTGCAACTTATTGTATGATAATTAAGTATCTTGTTATGTGCTTGTGCCTCTGATCTCATAAAGAGTTCAGAGGATTAATTTAGTAATAAATACATATATTTTGTATAAATATAAGCTGTGTGGTGTCCTTCCATTTGGTATTAAAGGGGTGACATATGGTAAAACAGCTGGCTTCACATGCCCTCTTGAGTTTAGCCTAAGACTGCTTTGTCCATGCTACCACTAAGATAGCTGGTCTATAAGGTTGACTTTACAACCATCACCATAAGGGTTGTTTGGACTGATACAGGGTGCCCACTAGAATAGTGGACATCACATATCAGGCCAACTTCTCACATCAGTTATAATTCATACTTGGAGGCAATGGCATAAAGTCCTCTTGGAGAGCTTTCAAACCTCCTTTTTAAGGCCTCAAAATTCTGTATTGGACAATATAGAGAAAGCATTGGCTAAATATAATTATACTGTCTCAATGGCCATTGATTACATTGCGCCATTAAAATCTCTCCCTAGTTATCCTAAACGCCCACAGGCAGTTTGGTTCTCGACTCAGTTGCGAGTCCTAAAACAACTTTGTAGGAAATATGAGAGAATCTAGCGTGCGTTCCATGATGAGAAGGACAGAGATCGGTTTTATACCACTCTGTCCAGCTATCATAAAAATAGCACAGAAATTCATATAGCATTGCAATTAGCCCCTAAAACTCTGCATCAAATCCTTCAGTCCTTCATCAGCCCCAAGGCATGTGAAAGCTCGGAGGCCCCTTCCCAATTGCTGTGCAAAGATATTGCTCTTTATCGTCTCATAAAATTGAGCTTATCTATGAAAAAATCACTGCGGCAGGAAATCAGCTGCAGATCCCAATGGCTTTTGACCAATTGAAACAAATAAATCCTCAGCTGTTAGAGCACTTTCCCACACTTACAGTAGCAGAGGTTGAACTATTGATTCACAAGATAAAATCAGGATCCCCGCCAGACCTTATTCCAGCTAAAGTTATCCCTCCCCTGGCTAACCATCTGTCTCCTTCTATGCAATCTCTTATTAATCTCTTCCTAAAAGAAGGCCATGTACCGTTGGAATGGAAAGTTGCACAGATTAGACCGATCCGCAAGAACACTAAAGCCACTTGGATGGATCTTTCCAACCTCCGCCCTATCTCGCTCCTTCCGTTTCTGAGCAAACTAATGTAGAAACATGTCAACACTCATCTCTCCAGCCATGTTGAACTTACAGGCTGTTTAGATCCCTCCCAGTCCGGCTTTAGGCCCAAATACAGCACCGAATCAGCACTACTAGTGGTCATGGACAACATCAGGATGACCCTAGATAAGGTCCACTCTATGATTTTAGAGCTGTTGGACCTATCTGCGGCGTTCAACACAGTCTCACACAGCATTTTGCTCAGAAGACTAAAAGAGATCGGACTAAGAAAATCAGCCTTACAGTGGATGGCAAGCTTTCTATCAGCTCGCTCCTAGATTGTCAAATTAGGCCTGTATTGTTCGGCCTCTACAGAATTGTCCAAAGGAGTTCCTCAGGGCTCATGTTTGAGCCCTACATTGTTTAACCTCTATATTGCTCCCTTGGCCAATCTTCTGAGGACGCATGGGTTTATTTCCATATCCTATGCCGACGACACTCAGTTGCTCTTTCCATTTGACAAATTTACATCTTCTGTGCTGTTGGCCTTCTCTAATGGTATGAGAGCAATCTTCCACTGGATGAAGAGCAATTTCCTCCAGTGCAATGTGGGAAAAACAGAGATTATGCTCTTCGGAGAGGCCCCTTTCTTATGGACACCAGATTGGTGGCTGATCGATCTAGGCCCCCATCCTGTATCCCAAGCTCAAACCTGGGTATCCATCTGGATCAAGCCCTCATCCTGAAGGAGCATGCTGCCTAGATAGCAGGTTCCTGTTTCCATATAATAGGCCTACTCCGTCGAGTCTTCCCTTTGCTCCCTGACTCTACCCGGAAAACTTTAGTCCAGGCGCTTGCACTAAGCCGACTGGACTACTGTAACGGCCTGGTGATCTCCGCCAATGATGCCTCACTCAGCAGACTGCAAGTAGTCCAGAATACGGTGGCGCGATTGGTCCTCAATGTTCCTTCTAGGACCCCTTCTCGCCGCTTCTTATGAAGCTGCACTGGCTTCCTATCCGCCAACGGGTCAGATTTAAAATCTGCTGCATTATTCATAAGTCACTGTTTAACCTGGGTCCCTCTTACCTCTTGGAGAAATTCACGTCATATGTACCTTCTACATCTCTTCGCTCGAGTGCCAAACATCTTCTTGTGGTGCCTCGAGTGAGAAAGGCTAGATTAGGAGGAAGAGCTATTTTCCATCTTGGTCCTCGATACTGGAATGAGCATCCCATGATTTTGAGACAATGCACTGATCACCTACAATTTGGGCAGCTGCTCAAGACCACTCTTTCTCTTTTCTCCGCCTGATTTTGCTGTAGCTGCAACACACCCTCATGGCCCGTCCTAAGCGCAGAGATACCCCTTCAGGGGTCGATTCAAGCTTTATATAATAAATAAATAAATAAATATTACTGAGAACGGGATGACCCTCAGAAGACACCCAGGAATTTAAAGTCATGCGTCTCTGTTGGGTCCGCTGCTTACAAAAACACGTACGCAAATCCCATACTCCCCTGATTTGCTCATAATGATGCTGAAAACCCTACCCCATGCTGGGAGCTGGGAGGGTATAGACAAATGGTCAACAGCAGGAGCGACGAAAGTGTGGGACTTGTTCCACACTAACGAGATTCAAATTTCCACAGTGCCACTTTTTACTGCACAGATCAGTGACAATGGAATTCCGTAACCATTGGAAAAAACGATATGGCAGAGCCACAACCATACAAAACATATCATTATGTGGCACTGGCGACGGGCACTGTTAAAGCGATTACATGCTTAAATAGGGCAAAAAGGAAGGACATGCTTCAGCCATTAAAAACCCTGAAGACACGGTGGGAGGAAGATTTGGGGATCCCCATACCTGAAAAAGACTGGGCGAGCATCCTAGAAAGAGTTCTAAAGGTATCCAGAAATTCCCGATTTAAATTGATTATTTATTACACCTTTCATAAAGCATACCTTATGCCCCTTAGGGGCCAAGCTTAAACACATCTTATGGGATTGCCTACAACTAGTGGCTTACTGAGAAGAGATCACAACAGTGGTGGCACACCGTCTCCAGAGAATTTCACTGTTCACCAGGACATTGCATATTGGGCTGGGTCCCCCATACTTCCAAAACACAAGTCACAAAAGTCACAAGCAGATTCAACACCTAGCATTTGTCTTGGCCAAAAGAGAAATCACGAGGAACTGGAAGGCCCCTGGGTGACCCCGAATTGCCAAGTGGCCTATAGAGATCATGAGGTGGGCTAGATATGGGAGAAGAAAGAGGTAGCATGGGCCTGGGAGGCACTGGCAGACTCCCTAAAGGAACCAGTTGCGCAATCACAAGAGCCATCACCGGAGGGTTCACCTGCCCCAACCCTCTCACCAGTGGCAGCTCCTCCGCTAAGGCGGAGGTGCGTTTACCCACTGCTCAAGAGAAAAAATTAAATAATAACGTATCGTTATTGTCATTTTAGTTTTACTTTTGTAGTCAGTGGCTCTCAGGCGGGGCAGGGCTGTCCAGAGCAGGGGGAGGAGTAGTTTGCACTCCCTAAGTGCGCTAGACTGCTTGGCCGGCCCTCACGCAGTTTGCATCTTCCCCCCAGGCTGTAATACCCAGCCTGGTGAGGAGCATACCCAGCCTCCCACTACCCGTTTGAGCGCCGAATCACAGCGCTCAGACCAATCACAACGCTGATTTGCTGTGTTGTGATTGGCTCAGGGGAGCCTGGATGCTTCCTGTTGCTGGGACTGGAGACAGGAAGAAGAGGATGAAAGAGAGGTGTAGGCTGGCCGTAACAAAGTGTTTTTTTCTTTCTTCGTTCCCCCCACCTACCCTGGTAGCAGCCGCTACTGCCTCTCACCGCACTGAGAATATAAGTGCAGTGCATGCTACCTACCCTGCATCACATGTACCCAACCCTCGACATTGTGAGGTACCCGGTGACCATGAGGGCTTAATTACACTAGAGAGAGGGACGGCCAGAACCATGGAAGACCTTTTTCTATTTACATTGTGTGACTCATGAAGTGAGGGGGGAGAGTTGAAGAAAGTTGAAGAGTTTGTGATGGATTTTACAATGAAGAGGACTGAACTGTAAGAGTAGCCATCAGGCACATGACGATACAAATTTTATTGTGATGTACTGATGATGAAACTTTCAATAAGCTTTTATTATTTTTAAAAATAAGGTTAAACACCCTCATTTCAACACCTACATGGCTCCTCTTGCAGTAATTCTAAATGGCCATAATGGCTTCCATGTGTCTGCTGACCATACTCAACTCAATCAATCAATCATGCCATTTGTATAGCGCACTACTCACCCGGGAGGGTCTCAAGGCGCTTGGGGGGAGGGGTATGCTACTGCTCGAACAGCCAGGTCTTGAGTTGTTTCCTGAAGGCGAGATGGTCCTGGGTCAGCCGAAGGTGGATGGGGAGGGAGTTCCAAGTCTTGGCAGCCAGGTAAGAGAAGGATCTTCCTCCGGCGGTGGCTCTTCGGTTGCGTGGTACGGCTGCGAGGGCGAGGCTGGTGGACCGTAGCTGGCAGGTGGGCGTGTAGAAGGTCAGGCGGTCGTTGAGGTACTTGGGGCCCAGGTCGTGGAGAGACTTGTGTGCGTGGGTGAGGAGCCGGAACGTGATCCTCTTGTCGACGGGGAGCCAGTGCAGGTTCCTCAGGTGGCTGGAGATGTGGCTGCGTCGGGGGACATCCAGGATGAGTCGGGCGGAGGCGTTCTGGATGCGCTGGAGTCTTTTCTGTAGCTTGGCTGTGGTTCCGGCGTAGAGGGCGTTTCCGTAGTCCAGTCGGCTGGTGACGAGTGCCTGGGTGACAGTCTTCCTGGTCTCGGTCGGGATCCAGCGGAAGATCTTGCGAAGCATACGCAGGGTGTTGAAGCACGATGAGGAGACGGCGTTGACTTGTCTGGTCATCGAGAGGGAGGGGTCCAGGATGAAGCCCAGGTTGCGTGCGTGGTCGGTTGGCTTGGGTGCGGTGCCCAGGGCTGGGGGCCACCAGGAGTCGTCCCAGGCGGAGGGCGAAGATCCCAGGATGAGGACTTCCGTCTTGTCCGAGTTCAGTTTCAGACATCAAGACACTGAAAGATCCAGACTAACATAACATGACAGGCATGTGTGTAGAGTCACATCCACTCAGGGTCGGTCTCTTTGGACTGATAACAGATAACTCGTGTTTCTTGTCACTCCACTCAATGGTGCTAATCGTATCGACTTCAGAAGGATGAATGGCTGACTGGCCCTGTTGGAACTCGAACCTGGGACCATGGGGGTCTAACAGGTTTCCGCAGCAGATGCGTTGGTCTACTGAGCAACCAGACATGGCATCTCCCTGCTTCCAACAAGTCAGTGCAGAAACCTATGACAGAAACTGACTATGTAACGCAAAAACGGAGCTACTATTCGTGTACCCTGGAAATCGGACACTCCTGCCGTGGTCTGAATGAAAAGACACTTTTCTCTTGTAACACACTGTTTGCTACCTCTTACATTTTGTTTGCTTTCGATACTTGCACAAGTGCCACCATTGCCTACGTAACGTTTGTTCTTGTGTTTGAGTGTCTGCCATTTATTGCAGTATTATCCTTCTATCTGTGTTTGGTACTCTTTTGTAACATGCACACGTCACTTTTCTCTTCTAACACACTGTTTGCTACCTCTTACATTTTGTTTGCTTTCGATTCTTGCACAAGTGCCACCATTGCCTACATAACGTTTGTTCTTGTGTTTGAGTGTCCTCCATTTATTGCAGTATTATACCTCTATTTGCACTTTGTACGCTTTTGTAACCTGCACACATGTCACTTTTTCCTCCTGTAATGCGCCGTTTGCTACCTCTTGTATTTTGTTGGCTCACGTTTGTCACTTTTGCCTCATGTAATGTAACTTTGCTTTTGTATTTTGCTCACTTGTAATGTTCTCATGTATCAGTTCTGTTCCTATTGTGAAGCGCTCTGACACCTTCGGGTAAAGTCCGCGCTATATAAAAACGCATAAATAAATAAATACATCAAATAAATCCTGTGAGAGGACATGAGACCGCGGGAGGCTCCTGAGAGGGGCGTCACTCCTCCCGGAGGCCTTGGAGTCTGGCGGGGGTGGCGGGGGCTGCGCACGGGGGGTTGCTTGTAGTCTGTGAGCGTCTCACACGTGTCTGATTGTACTTGGTGAAACAGGCCCAAGGCCGGACGGAAGCAGCAAGGACAGAGAGAAGGAGGCAGCCCCGGGGCCTGTCCGGCGGTCTCTCACGGGGGCAGGCAGGAAGTGAAGGTGCCGGCCTCTCACCCCTCTGCTCGCAGGGACTCTCTGACTGACTGCTGCCTGTCCTGCCCCTCCTTAACGCGCTCTTCTGTGCTGCCTGTCCCCTAGGTGGATTTTCCCTCTGTCCCTTTGTGCTGCCTGCCCATCTTTTCCCACTCCCTTCAGTGGCATTTCCATCTCTGACCTGTCCATATGTCCCTTCAGTGGCCTGTCCATCTTCTGTGCTGCCTGTCCAGCTGTGGCCTGTCCAGCTGTCCCTCATGTGGTCTGTCTATCTGACACGTCTGTGCTGCCTGTCCACCTGTCCCTTCTGTGGCCTGTCCATGGGTCCATTCGGTGCTGCCTGTCCATCTGTTCCTTTAGTGGCCTCCCCATCTGACCCTACTCCCTTCTGTAGTGGCTGTCCATCTGTCCGTTCGGTGGCCTGTCCATCCATCGGTCCCTGAGCTGCTCTCCGTGCTCCTCTACCACGTTTCCCACCCGCTTCCCATAGCGGTCACCATCCCACCCCCTCTGTGCTCTCGGCCTCGCGCGGGGGAAAGGTCTCTCGAAAGCATCCTCTCTCCAGCGGACTCGTCTCAGAGTGGGCCTTCCGCGGCTGGAACGGTGTCTCGGGGAGTGCTGTCTGTCTTGAGACAGGCGATGGACGTGGGGAAAACCGCGTTTTCTGAGGAAAAGAACTTCCTAAGAAAAGGTCTCGACTCTCAGCAGAGAGGGGGCTGAGGCTTACAGCCTGATTCATGTACATGCCGTTTTGCGTGTCCCTAATAGCGAATCATAGCGATTCGCTATTGAGGACACGCAAAACGGCATTCATGTAGGAATTGCTACTTAAATAGCGATTCCTACATGTTCTTTATTTGCGAGTAGCAATTTGCTACTCGCAAATACTCCCCATTCATTCCTATGGGCCAAGAGGCCCATAGGAATGAATGGGGATTTGCGAGTAGCAATTTGCTACTCGCAACTAAGATAGCCATTTTAAGGGTGCCAGGGGTGTCCAAAGGGCGCCCTGTAGCACCCCTAAAATGCACTTTTGGACAGGTGTTGCGCACACACATGTCCAAAGGACATGTGTGTGTGCTACATGCAACTTTGAAAAATGCTTTTAAAAGCATTTTTCTGAGTTTTTGCTATTTACCGACAGGTCTGACCTGTCGGTAAATAGCAGCCCCAAAAGTCCAAAATCGCTATTTTGTTTTGTGTCATGAATAGCATTTGAGGAATCTCTATTAGAGATTCCTTAAATGCCATTCCACGCAAATATGCGAATTCTTACATAGCGATTTTTGCATTTGGTATCATGAATACCAAATGCAAAAATCGCACTCGCAAAGGACCAGATTCTCAGAATCTGGCCCTTTGCGAGTGCAATTTACCTACATGAATCAGGCTGTTAGCCTTTCTCTTTGGCGACTCGCAGCCTAGCGGTCACAGTTTTACAGGGTTAATCTCTGATAGGCTGTGAAGGTCTCAAAATGGGCTCTCGCACACATGACGACTGTCAAGTCGGAGAATCGAAATTTGCCTAGCTTATGTAACGGTAAGTTTCAATTCTATTAAGGACACGGAGGCGAGGATTATGCTATATTCTTCCTTCGCTTTATTAGAATATTGCACACAGCAGCTCAGGAAACCAAATGTACAACCATGCTCAAAGGAACAAAGAGCATCAAAAAACACTTGTACAAACTAAAAGAAACTACAAGTCCCATGATATCAGTCCTGGTGTCATCAAACGTAGTCCTTCCACTATGTCCGCTACCAGGTAGAAAGCCAGTCCTTCCGTCGACTTCCTCCTCTTTCTTCGCGCAGATCACACCCCTCACTCACTGGTCCTGTTTGACGCCATCGTTTCCTAGCAGAAAAACAACAGCGTAAACCAGTTGCCACAACATGCGAACAGAGGAGCATCGTAAGACTGGCACAACAGAACTACAATGTAGAACAGTCCGAAAACGCTTTACTTACTGCCATACGGGTGGGTCCCGACTATGGAGGGTTAGCTGGGTGGGATAATCCTCGCCTCCGTGTCCTTAATAGAATTGAAACTTACCGTTACATAAGCTAGGCAAATTTCGATTCTATGTCAGGACCGGAGGCTTCAGATTATGCTAGTTCAAAGCTTACTCACCACCAACTGGGCTAGGTCCACTACTGGTTTGAAATAGAACCTCTTAAACGTGGAATCCGAGGACCAATCCGCTGCCCGCATGAGATCCTCCAAACGAGCTCCCACTGAAAAAGCCTTCAAGGCCATGGCCCCCCTGGCCGAGTGAGCCCCAAAGAGTTTCGTATCAATGCCTGCTTCTTGCATGACCCAACGCACCCACCTTGCAATAGTGGGGGAGGAGACTGCTTTGTGTGGTTTACGCAAGGCAATCAGTAACTGTCGCTCGCCCGCCGGGCGAATGTCTAAGGTAATGTCCTCATAAGCTTTCAAGCAATGCACAACACATAACTTCGGGGTGTCCACAAAAGCCGGGTACGAAATAGATCGAGTTGCGGTTTTCGTGCGACGCCCCACCGTGAAGGTAACTCCATCCGGAGAAAAAACACGCGCGGAAACATCCCATGCGCGCACATCCGAAACTCGCCTGCAAGATACCAGGCACAGAAGCATGGCCAATTTCGCCGAAATCTCTTTCAATGACAAGTAACGATTAGCCGGCCAGGACAAAAACAAATTCAAGACCACGTTGACATCCCAAAGAACCGAATACCTGGGTTCCGGAGGCAACGTCAGGCGAATACCCCGCAAGAGTCTACAAACAAAGGGGTGCTCCCCCACCGGGGAATTCTCCACCGGTTGGTGACCCGCAGAAATTGCAGAACGCATAGCGTTGATCGTCCTATAAGCCAGACCTTTCGTCGCCAATTCAGCTAGGAAATTTAAAATGGGAACGAGGCCCGCGACCAGGGGATCCAGGTCCCTTCGAAGACACCAACGCATCCACCGAAGCCAAGCGGATTTGTATCGCTTCGTCGTGCTGTCCGCCCAGGCTTTTGACAGGAGGCCCTGAGCCGATCCCGAAAGGCCTGGGAGCGACCAACGGCCCCGGAAAGCCTCCACGCCATGAGGAGGAGCGAACTCCGAGTGATGAGAGGATGCGGTTCCTGACTCGGATTCAGCAGGAGGTGAGGAAACTGGGGGAGTAGGATTGGAAAATTCCAAGAAAGTTCCAGAAGAACCGGAAACCATACTTGCGATCTCCAAAGTGGCGTGATCAACACCAAGTCCGCCCCCTGGCGGCGCAGCTGCGCTGCCGCCCGGACCACCATCGAAAAAGGGGGAAAGGCATAAGGCCGGTCCCGGCTCCAATCTTGCAGGAAGGCATCCGTGGCCTCCGCTAGAGGGTCTGGTCTCCAACTGTAAAACCGTGGTAGTTGGTGATCCAGGCGGGACGCAAACAGGTCCACCGTAAACGGACCCCACAGGTCGGCGAGCCACTGAAACACACGGGGATCTAACATCCACTGGCTGGAATCCCGCAAGTGTCGGGAATGCCAATCCGCCACCTGATTGACTCGGCCCGGTAAGTATTCCGCCGTCACCGAAATGTGCCGGGAGAGACAATAGTCCCAAAAAGTCTTGGCCAAATCCGCCAGTGCTCGAGAGCGCGGACCTCCCAGATGGTTCACGTAGCGTACCGCCGAGACGTTGTCCATTTTCAGCAGGACACAGGCTGTCGCCGAGTCCTTGGTCCAGCAACGGACCGCAAAGGACCCCGCTAGGAGCTCCAAACAGTTGATATGTAACTGTTGTTCGTCGGAAGACCAGGCGCCGCCGGTGGAGAAATCCCCGCATCGGGCGCCCCAGCCCGATCGGCTGGCGTCGGATTCGATGACCAAATCCGGGACCGATCCGAAGATCGCACGCCCATTCCACGCCTCCATGTGCGTGAGCCACCAAGACATCTCCTCTTTCACTTCCTCCGTAAGGGGCACCATCTGGTCGTAGGACATACCCCGTCTCAGATGGTGGGCCTTGAGGCGTTGAAGCGCCCTGTAGTGTAACGGCCCCGGGTAGATCGCCTGGATGGAAGACGACAGGAGGCCCACCACCCTGGCAATGTGACGCAACGACGTCCGATCTTTTGCGATCGTCTGTCGAAGCAAATGTCTGATCTTGGCGGTTTTCCGTGAGGGAAGACTGAGCGTAGCTCCGATTGAGTCTATAACAAAGCCTAGAAAGGTAAGTTTCTGAGAGGGAACCAAAGCAGACTTGGGACCGTTGATCACGAACCCCAATCGCTGTAGTAGGGAGACGGTCTGCCGAAGCTGACCCGCCAGGACCACTGGACACTGGCCCATCAAAAGAAGGTCGTCTAAATACACCAACATCCGAATACCCTGACCTCGCAGGTATTCCACCACCGGGTGCAGCACCTTCGTGAAGCACCACGGAGCTGAGGAAAGTCCGAACGGAAGGGCGGTGAATTCGAACACTGCGCCCTTCCAACAGAACTGCAGAAAACGGCGGTGTGGAGGGTGGATAGGGATGACCAAGTAGGCATCCTTGAGATCTAACCGAACCATCCAATCCAGAGGGAGAAGCACGTCCCGAAGGAGGTGTATTCCCTCCATCTTGAAATGCCGGTAGACCAACCACCCATTGAACTCCTTGAGGTTGATCACCGGGCGTTTGCCGCCATCCGTCTTGTCCACCAGGAACACATTGCTGATGAAACCAGCGGGGTGACGCGTTGATCGACAGATGGCTCCCTTGCGGAGCAAGTCCTGAACCTCCCCGTCGATCAAAAGCGCGTCGGGTTCCGAAAAGACAATCGGCCGAGGCAAAACCTCTTGAAAAGGTTGATCGTAGAATTCTATGTGAAAACCACGGACGGTTTGTAAGACCCATGCGTCGGCAGTGAGCGATGCCCACTCCTCGTAAAAGGTTGCCAGCCTCCCCCCAATGGGAACCTGGTCCAGAGAAAGGACACTTACCATTGGTATTGTTGGGTCCAGGGTTCTTGCGGAAGCCTCTGCCGCCAAAGCGCTGTCCTCGTGTGGGATAGAAATTGTTGAAGTTGGCAGAGGTCTGTTACTGTCCTCTGCCGGAGCCTTGACCTCTGTTATTGGCATTCTGCCCTCGGCCGGGCGCGCGGCCCCTTCCGCGACCGGCCCCTCCAGAAAAACGCTGGTGAAAGACGCGTTTAATGGTGGACTGCGCCTTGTCCAACGAGGTAAAGGTAGAGACAAATTTACCTAATTCCCTGATGAAGGGCTCCCCAAAAAGACCACCCTGGGCTACAACACCTGCTTCTGACGAAGCCAAGTCCCCCAACTTGGGATCCAGTTTGATGAGGAGGGAACGTCTACGTTCAGTGGAAAGGGCGCAGTTAGCGTTTCCAAGGAAAATTATCACCCTCTGGGCCCAGTTAGACAAAACCTCAGGGGAAATGACGGTACCATTGGCTTTCGCCTCCTCCGCCATGTCCAGAATTTTCGTGGCGGGCCCGACCGCGTCAAGGAGCTTATCCTGGCATGACCGCCAGGAGCGGTCAATGCCTTTGCGCGGGTCTTTCATAAACTTGGCCAAGAAAGTGGCCATTTTCGCATCTAACTCTGGGGTCAGGGCTACCTTACTTTCTAGAGAGGGCCTCGGACATTCACCACGCAGGCAACCCCTAGCCTCTTTCTCCAAGGGCTTGCGCAGGCGACCCGCTACAAACTTAGCCACGGTCTCACCCGGTGTCCAAGCCGCAGACCTCGGATGCACTAACTCATCCGGGTCCAACATGCCCGAACCATCCCGCGGTACGACCACAGCCGAGCTCGAGGGGCGCCACGAGCGCACAGATTCGCCATCGTCGTCCGTATCGGGGGAAGACAGCACCGGAGACGGGGGAGCAGTCCCCACGTCCAATGAAGGGTCAGGGCCCGCTAGCGGCGCAGGGGAGGCATTAGACGCGTTAGCCAGGAAGGCATCCCTAAGGCGTTCGAACGCATCCTTGTCCACCCCCTGTGCCCCCAACGGAGCACTTTCCCTACGTGGCAACTTAGGGGCCGGTGGGCCCTCACCCGAGGGACCCGGGAGGGCAGGCGAACCCTGCAAATGGGCAGACGCTAACTTCTGGCACTCCTCGACAATACGTGCTGACAGGCGGTCCTCCATGGGCCCCACTATTTCAGTCACGCAGCGGTAAATGGAACTGTCAACCGCTTGGTAAAATTCATCATCCTGAAAAGAGGGGTTAGAGTCCTCAAAATAATTATCTTCCTCCATTCTAGCCATGTAAACCCAACAAGGGAGGGTGAGCAACTGCCTACCCCACGGGGTGTCTGAGGGCAGAATATGGGCAGTCCCCTAGGGCTGCAATTCAGTTATGGGCCAAGAACCTGGCAATAGGGGCTGCACTGTGACCCCCCCAACGCGCAGACCCTCACTCTGGACTGGGTCTAAGCCACCCCCACAGCGCGTTCACCACACACAGTCAACTGCAGTGCATATCAAGCCTTCCGGCGTTTAGCGCGGTCCAGGCCGCTGTACAGACCCTTAACAGGGCGTCTTTATTGTAAATAGGGACAGAATACCGACCCGGGTCTACCGGGCGTGAAGGGGTGGCGAGGGCAAGGCTCCGGCGCTGACTGACTCCTCCGCGCGTCTCCCAGAGTGAGGAGAGCGCCGAGGAGCCAGCGAGACGTGTGGGCGCCCTCTGGCGGGCGTCTACCGCACCGCAACAACAACTGGGAAAAGACCGCGAAAGGAGCGGAAAAAACGCTCCCGCGGTCGGGGCTCTGCAAGGCAAGACGCCGCGACGAGCCCCCAACGAGCGCTGACACAACGCGCAGTGAAATCTTTACACAGGCATGCAAATATAAGAGAAAACAAAAAGAGCACTTAACTGGCTGCGTGAGCAGCGAAGAAAGAGGAGGAAGTCGACGGAAGGACTGGCTTTCTACCTGGTAGCGGACATAGTGGAAGGACTACGTTTGATGACACCAGGACTGATATCATGGGACTTGTAGTTTCTTTTAGTTTGTACAAGTGTTTTTTGATGCTCTTTGTTCCTTTGAGCATGGTTGTACATTTGGTTTCCTGAGCTGCTGTGTGCAATATTCTAATAAAGCGAAGGAAGAATATAGCATAATCTGAAGCCTCCGGTCCTGACATAGAATCCCAGCGCCGCGCTGTCTCCAGTGCTGCGCACTCGCCCCTCAAGGACGATCCTTACTTCTTTGCCCCTTGGTTCGGCCACCCCTTCCCCAAAGGGGGGGGGGGGGCTGGACCGAGGTAGGGCCGTAGTGGAGGCCACCCTGACCCACCCCCCGGGAGCAGAACCCGGGTTGGAAAGGGCGGGGCGGGGTTAAGGGGAGCGTAGGCAGGGAAGTTACTGGGCAGCAGATTAGGACGCTGTGTTCAGCCCAGCAATACATTTATTTATTTATTTATGCGTTTTTATATAGCGCGGACTTTACCCGAAGGTGTCAGAGCGCTTCACAATAGGAACAGAAATGATACATGAGAAATGTAAATGTAAATGTAGTATACTTGTAAAGCGCACAGCTGCCCCAGCAACGGGGCGTCCCGGCGCTGTATAACTCTGGGGAACCCGTCCTGGCTTTCCCTGTGGGATGGTCCCTTGCTGGGAGTCCCCAAGGTGGAGCCAGGCATCCCCGGAATTGGTGGGGCCGTTGTGGAGATTAGGCAAGCTAATGCCCAGAGTTGCCGAGTGGAACCCCTGATTAGAGTAAGCACCGAAGCGAGAATTATCGAGTCCGCTGACCAAGGTCCACGACCCTGCCGCGTCGGGAATTGAACCCTGGTCCCAGTAATGCTGTGGTGGTGCTGAGTGATGCTGTGGTGGTGCTGAGTGATGCTGTGGTGGTGCTGAGTGATGTATTCTTGGCCCTGAGTGATGATGTGGTGTTGCTGGGTGATGCTGTGGTGCTGGTGAGTGTTGCTGTGGTGGTGCTGAGTGATGCTGTGGTGGTGCTGAGTGATGCTGTGGTGGCCCTGAGTGATGGTGTAGTGGCCCTGAGTGATGGTGTAGTGGCCCTGAGTGATGCTGTGGTGGCGCTGAGTGATGCTGTGCTGGCGCTGAGTGATGCTGTGATGGTGCTGAGTGATGCTGTGATGGCGCTGAGTAATGCTGTGGTGGTGCTGAGTAATGCTGTGGTGGTGCTGAGTGATGCTGTGGTGGTGCTGAGTGATGTATTCTTGGCCCTGAGTGATGATGTGGTGATGCTGAGTGATGCTGTGGTGGTGCTGAGTGATGCATTCTTGGTCCTGAGTGATGATGTGGCGTTGCTGAGTGATGCTGCGGTGTTGCTGAGTGATGCAGTGGTGTTGCAGAGTGATGCTGTGGTGGTGCAGAGTGATGCTGTTGTGGTGCAGAGTGATGCTGTTGTGGTGCAGAGTGATGCTGTGGTGGTGCAGAGTGATGCTGTGGTGATGCTGAGTGATGCTGAGTGATGCTGCTGTGGTGATGCTGAGTGATGCTGTGGTGATGCGGAGTGAACCCTGTGGTGGTTCTGAGTGATCCTGTGGTGTTGTTGAGTGATGCATTCTTGCACACAGTAAGGCAGTCTATTTTAGAACATGCTAACCTTCAGCAAACAAACGCCCTTCGAGGCGTGAACGCCTGGATTATGTCACCGAAGCGGGCAGATCGCTTCTCCATCTATAGTAGTCAATGGTCTACGGACCCCGCCCTGAACCTATTTTAAGAAAGCGCTACTACATTTCAGTGATGCGCAGTTCAAAGCGATAGAATAACATCGGCTCCTGTGCCCAAGTCCAAGCTGTTTACAACTGCACTCCGTGCAAACCAATGTAAGCCTGGGAGTAGCTGGGTCATGAAGGCCGTGTATAAAGAAATGACTTAAATCCTGCTTGCTTCGCGCATAATTAAAAGTAAATCCCAGAGATGTTCGAGTTCTTGCAACATTATAAGAAAAGAAAGGATTACATACGAGGTTTTAAAACAAGACCGTTCTAATGTAGGACACTACCAATAGTTTCAAGATCGCGGAAATACAAGAGTAGGAGTAAAACTGTGCGCCTCGTTTAAATGAGCAATCGTGTTAGGTGGACACACACCCATCTTTCGCCCGTGAACTGTGCAGCACTTCTGAGCGATGATCAACATTGCAGGATGCAAAGTGTCCTGGCCTTTCACCCGCAGGACCTACATAAGTCTCCTTCACGTGGGAGAAGCCTGGAAGCAGCGTAGGGGGCCTCCGAACAACGCCCTTTTGCAGCCGGCATCATTAGTGATACAAACAAAACTCCGGTAAAACCAATGTCATTCCTCGGGGACCGACCGGCTTTGCCAATGGTTTCAAGCCATGCTGCAAGCATCCCTGAAGCTTTGCACTGAGGATTAATGGGCCATTTTGCATGTACGCGCCGACTAAATGAAGCAAGTGCTTTTTTTCGCTTTGTTTAGTGATCCAAGTTGTGTCTGTAAACAAAACGGAAAAAAAAACAAGTCTTCGCGGCTCGATGCTGTTTGGGAGGTGGGAGGGGAAGTAGGAGAGGGGGAGTGATAAGGATGAAAGTGCTAGCGGCCGCATGCTGGCAAATGGTGACCTGCAGAGCGCGTGAATGGGAAGAGAGGCCATGGGAGGTGGGAGGGGAAGTAGGAGAGTGCGATATGCACGTGAGGGACGGGGAGTGGCAGCCTTTGAAGTGTGATGAGGCACAGACAAATGGTGGTTTGTGACATAGCTGGTTTGTGTACGTGCATAGACACATGAACTGTGGAAAACCGCCTTGGTAGACTGTTCTTTTGCCCTTACTATAATCTCCGCCAGCAATGCGCAAGCGCATTGGCAGGCCGAGACCTGAAATGTGACATGTGTGCAGGTTACAAAAGCATATAAAGTACAAGTAGAGGTAAAATACTGCAATACATGGCAGACACTCAAACGTAAGAACAAACGTTACGTAGGCAATGGTGGCACTTGTGCAAGTATCGAAAGCAAACAAAATGTAAGAGGTAGCAAATAGTGTGTTACAAGAGAAAAGTGACGTGTGCATGTTACAAAAGAGTACCAAACACAGGTAAAAGGGTAATACTGCAATAAATGGCAGACTCTCAAACCACAAGAACACACTGGGAAGACACTTCCATAGTCAAGGAGAATAGAAGTTTCTATAATAAAAGGTCTTCCTTCAGATAATAGAGAGGGCATGAATTAAATTTGGAAGTGTCTTTGAAGGAGGAGAACTTTGAGGTCAGTTTTGAAGGCCTGGGAGGAGGAGGAGGAGGTGGTTCGGAGCTGGGGCGGAAGTGAGTTCCAGATTCTCACCGCGTTGCCTAAAAAGGATTGGGCCATCGGTCTTTCCTTCTTGAAAGTGGGAGGTTCAAGCAGTACATTTTCCACATTTCGTGATATCTAGAGCCTCCAGAGAGTTTCAGTTTATTCGCCAGGTAGCGAGGAGAGGAGGAGTGCAAGGCTTTGTGGGTGATGCAGGCAGTCTTGTAGATAGATCTTGCCTCGATGGGAAGCCAGCGGAGGGTGGATAACATGGGTGTGATGTGGTCGCTTCCTATGGCCCCATAAATGAAACAAGCTGCTGAATGGAGAACAGACTTAAGGTGAGACAGGTGGGATTTGGGGAGGCCAGTAAGAAGAGAATTGCAGTAGTCCAGTCTGGAGAGAACCAGCGATTGTACCAGGGTTTTAAGGTCATGCTCCGGGAAGAAGCGACGAATCCCCCAAAGAAGGCGCAGTTGGTATCGAGCAGACTTTGCAATTGACTTAATGTGGGAGAGTAGATTGAGTTTTGTGTCGAGTATGACACCAAGGGATTTTGCGCTGTCGACAATGATGGGTTTATTGTTCAGTAGATTCATCTGGTCCATCCATGATTGAACCGGGGAGGAGAAAGTGAGGAGGAGAGGAGGAGGAATTCAGTTTTGGAGGGATTCAGAATCAGTTGATGTGTTGACATCCAGTTTTGAATGGAGTCCAGAGTAGAGCTTAGGACAGAGAGATCGTGAGTGGAGGCAACCTTGAGGTAGATTTGAGTGTCGTCTGCGTAGAGAAGATAGTGGACCCTGGATTTACTTAGGAGATTTCCCAGTGGTTCTAAATATAGATTGAACAATGTGGGTGCAAGAATAGAGCCTTGAGGAACACCTTGACCTACCGCCAAAGGAGATGAAAGACTGTCCGCTATTTTGATCATTTGGGATCTATCAGATAGGAAGGAAGCAAACCATTTAAGCACAGTGCCCTCCAAGCCCATTCTCTGTTGAAGAGTGTTGAGGAGGGGGTTGTGATTGACAGTGTCAAAGGGACTAGCGCTTGGACGCCCCCGGGCAGCAACCGCGCTCTACAAATCCACATACAAATACAAAATACAAAGGCTGCAGAAAGGTCAAGGAGAATTAGAAGACAAGACCCCCCCCCCGAATCGAGTATCCGCAGCGCGTCATCAATCACTTGCAGCAGGGCTGTTTCAGTGCTGCAGTTTTGGATGAAGCCGGACTGAAAATTGTCAAGAAGATCATTGTCCTCGATATGACGGGAGAGTTGTTTCGCTACACAACTTTTTGTGATCTTCGCAAGAAAGGGTAGGTTAGTGATGGGGCGGAAGTTGTTGAGGTCATTCGCACCAGCAGTGGGTTTTTTAAGCAGAGGGGTGACCTGCCCAGTTTTGAAGGGAACAGGAAGGGAGCCTTAACAGAGGGAGAGGTTGACCCGAGTGGTCCAATAGGGAAGAGAATGGGTATAGAAGTCAATGGCAATGGCACTAGGGATGGGGTCCAGAGAATGGTTGGAGGGCTTTGTTTCGGGGATGCACTTGAGGAGGACATTTTCAGAAATGGGGTCGAAGTTCTGCCAAATGGCTAGTGATTTGTGCTCCTCTGGAGGGGTAGGATGAGCGACCTGATCCACAAGTGATTTCACTTTTTCGTCAAAGAATACAGCGAAATCCGCTGCTTTCTTTGTAGAATCCTCCAACTTGGAGGTTGGGGGAGAACAGTTAGTATTCTTGATGAGATCAAATAGTTTTTTGGGTCTATTTTTGGCTGAGTCAAGGAGGGTTCTGAAGTGTGATGCTTTCCCAAGGAAGATGTGTTTGTGGTACTTGGATCTTGCTGAACGAAGAGGGTCCAAATTATCAGTGGAGGGCGCTTGTCTCCATTGTTTCTCCAGGAGTCTTAGGTGCTTCCTTTCATCATAGAGGGATTTGTTGAACCAAGGTGCTGAGGGAATGGGCCATTTCTTTTTGCTTTGGAGAGGAGCGACGTTATTGATTTCGACTGCAAGGACTGAGAGGCATTGGGAGGTGAGTTCGTCAACATCTAGGTTCGGGTCTTGCCTTGGAAGTGACAGCAAAGCTGATTCACAGAGAGAAACAGTGTCAATATTTTTAGTGTCAGAGAACCAGGAGGTAGCCCTCTTAGGTTGTCCAAGAGTTATAGAGTGTGCTAGGTGAAGAGAGAATGGGATGAGGAGGTGGTCAGACCAGTCTACATGAATAGGGGTAGCGATAGAAAGCATGCCTGCTTTAGAAATAACAAGGTCCAGGATTGAGCCCTTAGAGTGTGTTGATTCTGTGCAGTGTTGGATAAGATCGTTTGTAGAGAGGAAGGTGGCCAGCAAAATCACGGAAGAGTCTTGAGGAGAGCCCCAGTGGAGATTGAAGTCACCCACGAAGGTCTGATTGTTACTTTGCGAGTATTGGTCGCTGATGAAGTCAGTGAAGTCCTCCATAAACGAAGGGCCGCTGCCAGGTGGGCGGTAAATGACATGGAATCTGAGGGGTGAGCAGTGGTGTAGTTGAAGCTCAAGAGATAGGCATTTAAAAGTGCGGATGGCTCTGATAGGAAAAGCCTTAAGTTGAAGGGAGTTTCTAAAGATGACTGCAACACCTCCCCCAACTTTGACAGTTGTGTCATTCCTAAAAATAGAATAGCCTGTGGGTAATAGGAGATCAAACGAAGAGTGAGAGGTATCATTGAACCAGGTCTCTGTTAGGAAAAGCATGTCAATATTGTGAAGGGGCAAAGGCAAAGGAATTTGGCTGGGGGTGGTGGGGCAGGTATTTAAACACAAGTGCGGGCCACAACACCCTCTTTCTCCTGGGAATATTTCAGAGAGGGGGGCCTTCCTGGCAGCAAAACCTCCCAGAAAGGCTTGGCGGTACTTACAAAGCGATCCTACATAAACATAGCATTTGTTGGGGGTGGGAGGGAACAGGCCACAAACAGGTGACAGTCAGGACCCAGGGGGAACTGGCAGGCTACCACAATGGCCTTGGGGGTTGAACCGGAAGAAAATATTCAAGGGCAGAGCCTGTGGCCCGGAAGAAGTTGGGAGGTGTGATGGCACCGGAAGTGTAAGGTCATCCGGTCGGGTTGGAAGCAGGCGCTTACCCAGAACAAAACGTGTGGTTGCACCGGAAGTGAAAGGTCACCCGGTTGGGGCTGAAAGCGGATGCTTACCCAGAGTGGAAGTAAATGACAGCCAGCACTGAATGTAGTGCATAGTGCTTCTGGCTGTGGTACAGAGGTCACAGGCTTGCTGAATAAATTAAATTAAT
Source organism: Lissotriton helveticus (assembly GCF_964261635.1). Taxonomy (NCBI): domain Eukaryota; kingdom Metazoa; phylum Chordata; class Amphibia; order Caudata; family Salamandridae; genus Lissotriton; species Lissotriton helveticus. The sequence goes on from NC_136067.1 coordinate 103,795,677, forward strand.
GTATGTTGAAGGATCACTTGTAAGTTTAAAACTGCCTAATAAACTGCGGCCTCAATTCTGCCATAACGTGAAATTGGTGTGGTCTAAGTTTGTGGGATCATGGTGGGGCAACCAGGTGGGGGATGCCTTTGCTATGTTTAGAGCGTGTCTGCCTCTTTCTCACGAAGGCCCCGCCTCCCAGGCACGTGCTGGGTGGAAAGCATCACACTGCAGCGACAGTCCCTCCCAGAGACTGGCCGGACGAAAGCTGTCCCCGGAAGGGGGCGGTGTCTCGTGGTAGACGGATGCTGGAGAAAGAGGAGGGCGAGCCAGCAAACCAACAGGGAGTGCAAAACCGAGCCTGGGAGTCTGGCTGGGCTCTAAGGGCCCCGGCACGAGCCAAGCCCTTAAGATGGTTGGCATGTACTTCATAAAACAAACATCCTATAAAAATATGTTCAGAATTCAAAAACTTGTATTTCTTTAACCTGGGGGATGTTTCACCGTAGTGCACCCCATTAAATCAGGGCATTGAGAAGCATTTATTATAAGTGATTGTTTTCAACCATGAACTTAGAAACATTTGTGCTTCCCCACTCTGTCAGCCATGCCATTGTATGGTACTGCACTTGCCTTATAAAGTGCTTACTATTCCTGACAAGGTGTTAAAGAGCTTTATGACAGGTAGCAGGCTACTCCGTAGCCCAAAGTTAGTAGTTAAACCAGCGGTTATTAAGTAATGTTGTAGATGTGTTGGGCATTGGCTTAGGTTTGTGCTCTAAGGAATCTGAAGACTTTCTTCTATTTTCAAGTAGTGATAACGTATCAAGTTAATATGTGTTGGGGTTAGTTATTAGAGTGAGTTAATACAAGTGCCAAAAGTTGAGGAAAAAGGGTGGAGGAGCTTATATACTGTAAGACAGTAAGGAGAGGTTAAACAGAATGAGATACTGATTCATGGAGGCAGAAAGAGAAGAGCAGAGATGGTAGTTAGGTTTTGGTGTTGCAGGAATGGCTACTCAAAAGGAGAGTTTATGATTTGCAAGGTGCGGTTTGGTCAGTTTACTGAAGTATAGTAGAGTGTAAGGCAGGCAGGCACGTGCAAGGGGAAGGTAAACACAGAGGCACTTAGGCATGCGGAGGATGGAGTGTGAGGACAGAAAGGCATGGAAGAAAGTTATCCCTAGATATATATCAGGTTATTTTCTTGCAGGGTTTTTGGGAATGTTCAGGTGGACCACCCTCCCCACACAGCTGCGGCAGACTCAGGACCTGCTGACCTTCAGGAGACTTCTCGAGACCTGGCTGTTCGAGCAGTAGCTGCACCCCTGAACCCCGCTCAGCGCCTTGAGAACCTCACGGGTGATTAGTGCGCTCTACAAATAATTGATTGACTGATGCAATCTGAGGAAGTAGAAAGGCTTAAAGTTCATTACCTGTGGGCAGGTGATATAAGTTGTTCTGCCTCAGCGTGTTCTGTTTGACTGTTGATGCGTTTGTCACTGCAAGTTCTATTTACCTGGATTGCGAGAAAAAAAATTACATTGACTTTGTATGGGGTACTGAGTCAATCAATCACTGAATCAACCAATCAGGATTTATAAGGCGCAACAAATCACCTGTGAGGGTCTCAAGGTGCTAGAGATGTTTGCTGCTTCGTGGTAGTCTGTTTATTCAAACAGCCGGATCTTGAGTCTCTTCCTGAATTCTCCAAGGGATGAGATGGTCCTCAGGTGCAGGGGAAGGTTGTTCCACGCTTTGGCTGCCAGGTGTGAAAAGGAGCGTCCTCCACTTTTGCCTTGGCGGATCCAGGGGGTATTTGCAAGAGGGAGGCAAATTGTAGGTATCTGATAGGGAGGTTCAGGATGAGTCTTGCTGCTGAGTTTTGTATTGTCTGTAGTATTTTCAGGAGGCGTGTGGTGATTCCTATTTAGAGTGTGTTTCCATAGTCCTGCTGGTAACGAGGGCCTGCATGACGGTCCTTCTGGTGTTGAGTTGGAGCCACCCGAAAATCTTGCGGAGCATGCGTACGGTGTGGAAGTAGGTGGATGAGAATGTGTTTACCTGTTTTTTCATCAATAGCTTGCTGTCCCAGATGATGCTGAGGTTGCAGGCGTAGTCTGTCAGTGCAGGGAATGGGCTTAGTTCAGCAGGCCACCTTGCGTCGTTCCATGGCGAGGTGTTCTCAAAGATGAGGACTTCTGTCTTGTCTGAGTTGAGTTCAGGCAATTGTTCTTTATCCAGTCAGTGACCTTCATCATACATCTGTGGAAGTTGGCTCTGGTGGTGGAGGGTTCTTCTGACAGAAAGAGAATGAACTACGTGTCGGTGTAGGAAAATTGTGTTGAGTCCATGCGCTCTGTGAGTGTTGGCAGGGGAGTTATGTACCTGTTGAAGAGGGTGAGGCCGAGGGACAACCCTTGGAGGACGCTGCAGATGATCTTCTTGGGTTTGAAGGTGAATGGTGGGAGACGGATTCTCTGTGTTCTTCCAGTGAGGTATGAGGCGATCCATTTGAGGGCGTCTCCCTGGATCCCGAAATGGTGGAGTCTGTTGATCAAGATGTGATGGGAGGGGGGGCGTGGCTACGGCGCCACGCAAAATGGCCACATAGTGGTGTCTCTCCTCCTCACCGGACCTTTTCTTCGACATTTCCTGCGGTCCCGCGGCGTCTCCACGAACCTTTATGCCGCGGTATACAAGCGGAACGTGAGCTGCCTCTAATGCGCTGCTTCAAGTGATTTCCCGTCAGCGCGTTCATGTCACCGGCGCTTATCTGCATCGGAGCCTGCCGCGGCCGCCATTTTACGGCACGTCTTTACCTCATAGAGCAAGTTCTTCACCACAGACACACGCGTCTCCTCAGGTTGGCTTCCTTCGTGGATACCTTCAATTCCCAAATGCTGTTTGCATCTCCCAATGTGTGCAGGGAGCGTGTAACTTGTTATTTTACACTTGTTTCTTCACTTTGACGCTCCATGGCTTCTGTTTACTTCAATTCATCAAGGGTGAATGACTTTTTTACGGCGCTTATGGAGTTTTCTATATGAAAGGCACTTTGCACATATGCCTCCTTGCTGCTGTCATAATATAATGTTCATACTTCCTCATTCGGATGCGTGCCTTTCTAATTAACAATTTCTTTGGTTCAACACTGAGTTTTCTACAGGATTTTTCTACCAATTACATACTTACTATTGACATCTTTGGATATTGTGTCTGGTAGCAACTGTCATTTTGAGGCGTGATTTCTTCTTATGAGGGGCAGTAGCATGTCATTTATGTAAGTTGGATTTATAAGCTAGAGGAATGCTTTTGTCATCATCTCTGGGGAGCTGTGTTTCCACAATTTGTAGTTACCAATCAGTTGGTCAAACGCTGCAGTAATCGTTTGTACATGGGCAAGCTCCGTCAACTAAAATTTGTTTTTATCTCCTGCACGCCTCATCAAGAGTCATCTCTTTCTACCAATGTCATACTTACTGTTGACATCTTTGGATATTGTGTCTGGTAGCGACTGTCATTTTGAGGCGTGATTTCTTCTCATGAGGGGCAGTAGCAGGTCATTAATGTTAGCTGGATTTATAAGCTAGAGGAATTCTTCTATCACCATCTCTGGGAAGCTGTGTTTCAATAATTTCTAGTTACCAATCAGCTGGTCAAACGCTGCAGTAATCGTTTGTGCATGGGCAAGTTCTGTCAACCAAAATTTGTTTTTATCTCTTCCAAGCCTCATCAAGAGTCATCCATTTCAGCTCCTTCTGGTGTCTCTACAGCGGTGGATCAAATGGCTGGCCTAGCCCCGCATCGATCTTCCTCAACCCAGCCTTCATCAAATAAATCTTCTCCTCTTAATATTTTTTCTAAATGTCTGAAACAGGATTCTCCCCCACCGGATAAGCCTACCTCTCCAATCTCAATGGAGTTACTTTTAGAGGAGATACGTGCCCTCCGCCCTTTTGTTGAAGAAACTAGCAAAGACATGCACATTTTGTAAGAAAATTGGGCGTCTATGGACACTAGAATCACTTCTGTAGAGCAACAAGTTTCGGCAGTACAATCTAATTCTCACCACATCTCTTCTTTGGAGAAGTCGGCCCTCGCTCACCAGCAACATACCGAAGATTTGGAAAATAGGAATAGAAGGAATAATCTTCGCATTTATGGTCTGCCAGAATCTCTATAGGGGGATGACCCTGTTACGTTCTTCACTTCCTTCATTCCAAAGCTATAGGATATGCCTCCTACCACTTCTATTAGTATCCAGAGAGCCCATAGGCTTGGTCCACGTGCATCCGATTCCCCGAAACCACGAGGTGTTATTATTCTCTTTTTGAAATTTACGAATCTCCTTTCAGTTCTTTCTGCAGCTAGATCCAAACGTCAGATTTCCTGGATGGGTCAAAGAGTGTTCCTATCTCAGGATGTCTCCAATGCGTCCAGAAGAAAGGAGTTTCTGAATCTTCGTGCACCTCTACGATCTCTCGGTGCTCGATATGGTTTGTTTCATCCTTGTATTTGCAAGGTTACTTATCAAAACTTGGACCTTTCAAGATCCTGGAGAACTTAAAAACTTTATTCATCTTCACTCCGGTGCTGCCATGGATACTTCAAGCTCTTCCAGTGGCTGATCATTTCATCTTCTTGCTTTGTCTATGTTTGATTCCTCCTTATAGATTGTTTGTTGTTCTTCCATTTTCAAGTTTTCCCTCTTAACTTTCGCCGTCATTCTTATCTCCTTTCTTATTGCATATTGCTTTTACTTACCTATTCTGTTTGTTATGTAGAATATTTTGTTTTGTATGCTGATATTGTTATTTCCCAATTGTTATTTGTCTTCTTCTCTCCCTACATAGATTCAGGATGATCGTTCCTGACTCCGTGTGCATGGCATCTTTACTTCTTTTGTCCTGGTGTGGTTTGGATTCCCACCCTTTGCCTGGTCCGTCTTGTTGAGTGTCGCCATTTCCCCATCTTCCTTGTGTTTGTTTCCCTCAGGTATGTTAATTTCAGTCATCCTTTGGATATGTACTGTCTCTTCTTCTGTTTCTTTCCTCCCTTTCTTTCCTCTCCTTCCTCTTTACTTCTCATGTCTATGCTTCTACCTCTGTTATTTCCTTTCTTTGTTAATTCCCAAATCCGTCTTGTGAAGTGCTGTCATTTTCCAGCTCTCCTTGTGTTTATCTTTTTCAGGAATGTTAATTACAGTCAACCTTTGAACATGTACTGTCTCTTCTTCTGCCTTCTTTTTTCTTTCCTTTACTCCTCTTCTATTCATTGGATCCTACTCTCTTCTCTTGGCTTTTTTGCCTTTCCCTTTCTTTAGATTACTGTTGTTTCCATCCTTTTCTGCAATTTTTGATGTTATTATACTTACCTTGTTTATAAATTCAGAGTTATTTCATGGAATGTAAAAGGTTTTATCAATCCCATTAAACGGCAGAGAGTACTTTCTCATTTATCTTCCTACACCCCCGATATTGCTCTTTTACAAGAGACTCATCTTAACCCTGCCGTCCCTGCCACTGGGAAAGCCTTCATCACCACCGCCCACGCAGCGCCCGGTCTCTCCCCGCTGTCAGCGCTCCTCTACCTTCTACCTTCAGCGCGACAGCAGAGGAGGGGAGATCGAGGGGCACGGAGAGACTGCATCTCCCAAGTGCCCTTGCGTTGTGCAGCTGACGCCGGGGGATGACGCGCCAGGAGGCGCCTTAAAATCACCTGTGTACTCGGCGGAGCGGGGTTACCTGCTGTAGAGCGTGTTGGCGCCGGGGGAAACACCGTCCCTGCCGTCCCTGCCTCTGGGAAAGCCTTCATCACCACCGCCCACGCAGCGCCCGGTCTGTCCCTGCTGTCATCGCTCCTCTACCTTCTACCTTCAGCGCGACAGCAGAGGAGGGGAGATCGAGGGGCATGGAGAGACTGCATCTCCCAAGTGCTCTTGCGTTGTGCAGCTGACGCCGGGGGATGACGCGCCAGGAGGCGCCTTAAAATCACCTGTGTACTCGGCGGAGCGGGGCTACCTGCTGTAGAGCGTGTTGGCGCCGGGGGAAACACCGTCCCTGCCGTCCCTGCCACTGGGAAAGCCTTCATCACCACCGCCCACACAGCGCCCGGTCTCTCCCCGCTGTCAGCGCTCCTCTACCTTCTACCTTCAGCGCGACAGCAGAGGAGGGGAAATCGAGGGGCACGGAGAGACTGCATCTCCCAAGTGCCCTTGCGTTGTGCAGCTGACGCCGGGGGATGACGGGCCAGGAGGCGCCTTAAAATCACCTGTGTACTCCGCGTCGCGGGAGCGCGCGGGAGCAGCGCCGGGCTAAGCCCGGGCAAAGGGCGGGCCCTCTACGGCCCTCTAAGGCCGGACAAGGCTGGGCTGGGCCACCCCTCTAACTCCAGGTCTGAAGCTACAAAGACTCGGCTCTTACAAAGGTACTGTACATCTATCCCCAGATTTTGTTTACCCTTCTTATAGCCCTACTGTTCGATCCAGGCAGCTACTGATACCGCTTAAGGTTTTTTTTTTACAAAAAAGTATAGACTGTTTAGGCATGAGGAAAGGGGCCAAAACGTCCAGGATGCCTACCTTAAGGTCTAACACAAGACCAAAAGTGAACACGCCACAGCCTTTACCGACCCTAACCTCGATTGATAGGATGTTGCAGCAAACCATAGGGGTAGTGGCATCTGCCATTGTAAATACCGAACGACGGCTCTCACTAGTACCATCAATAGCGATCCAGGACTCTGAGGATGGCCCCGTGGTAGTAATAGCGGATGATCCTGACACCAGTTTCTCCCTAACCTCTTCTTATGTAGAGCTACCATGCGCACAGGCAGTCACAAACACACCCAGAGAACCACAGGCGCTCAGTTTGGACGTGTCCTCGCCACCTAACCTAGAAAGGACGAATCCGGATAACTCCTTTACAAGAGGAAGGAACAAAGCCCATGGAAATAAGTCCAACAAAAAGGGGGGGGGTCATCATAAAACTAATCATAATTTGATTACCCCAATGTCTAATACCACACAGGGCATACCCTGTTGGATAGCCAATATGGTTGCTGACCTCAAGGCATGCTTGGAAGAGTCTATCATTTCTCAAATCAAACCCTTGATTTCAAAAATTGACAGACTCACTTCATTAATAAATAATAGAGGGACCGGATTAGCTAAATCGGTAACTACCCCAGCCCCACAAACCAAGACAAAGGGAAGTACAAAAACATTAAGTACATCAAGTATCAGTATAACAGCATTAGATAATAACTCATCAAAACAAACAAACAGCGCAGCATCCCAAATAACAACTATTACTAAATCAACAGTCCCCTCTCAGTCATGTCCCAGTAGCAGCAACACATTGCTGACGCAAACAGTTCAGGGACAGGGAAAAAACAGTCTGACTGCATGCAAAAACACTACAGGCAATATTCAGAAGGAGAACACTATCCCAGCAAAGAATACCCTCCCCAAAAAATCAGAAGGGAAGAAAGTGTCATGCCCCGCGATTTCCGAGGTGTTGTCCCTTTAAGAAAGACTCTATATATGCAGGCAGAGCCCTTGGAGCGACGCTTTACGTTCTGGCGTCAAGCTCCGTCATTGCAGTTTCGTTGTGTCCCGTATTGCCTGTCTTCCTGCTGGTCCTTCTGAGACCGGGTTGTTTCTTCGTCCACTGTTCCTGTGGTTCTGTCCCTCTTTGCCGTTCCGTGGCTGTCGCCTGTTTCTACGGAACCTTGTGCTTTTCTCCGGCTCCGCCCGTCGGCCGGGCTTGCTCTCCGCCGTCTGGCCGGGCTGTTGTTCCCGAGTCTTCCATTGTTCCTGCCCCGCCCGTCGGCCGGGTTGTTGCTCCGCCGCCTGGCCGGGCATTAGTGTCTGCAGTTGTTCCCGTTATTTACCTGCTCCGCCCGACGGCCGGGCTTTGCTCCGCCGTCCGGCCGGGCAGAAATCCCTGCTGCCAGCCCTGTCCCTTACCTGCTTCCTCTGGCGGCCGGGCTTGATCTCCGCCGTCCAGCGGGGCACCCTGTTAGGTATTTAGGTTTGTTCCATACTCCCCCACCCGGCGGCCGGGCCGAGTCTCCGCCATCCGGTGGGTTCCCCTTCTTATTTTGCCCTACTTACCGCCTGGCTGTAACCAATCCCTACCCATCACTTCCCGTCTTCCTGGGCATCTATTGAATGTGTTTGGGGTGTTCTTGCAAGGACTCGTGTGAGGCACAGATTTACCTCTTCACTACACAGAATCACGGTAACAGCGCTATGCGCTACAATTATGTTTTCATTGGTTTGAGCCTTGATTAAGTTCACATTTGGAGACATTGTTTGTATCAATTCCTTTCAGATCCTCAGAATCGCTATTATCAAGATTGTGTCCAGTCCTAGGTATTATAGACGCTGGTTTAGGAGCTTTCTACAGGTTAATATAGAGAAAAAGCTATACAAATCAGACATCTGCAAACTCTCAATTATATTGTATGGTTACTGTTGTTTCTTGTTCTTTATATACCAGCTAGAGCTGAACCTTTTCAGGGATCACAGATCTACTCTACAACGTAATTCACAACTTGTATGGTATGTAAATATAAGTACAACAAATAGTGACTTGTTTTATGTATGTTAATTGAGGTTAGAAAGTCTGTGTTTTCTTTCAGCCCTCACATCCACCTGAAGTCTTTGCAGTGTTGCTACCTCTTACACACAGAAGATTACAGCCACAATCTTTGTCTTCCCCGCCTTTCCTTGTTTTGTCCCCCTGTTTTCCCCTGGCGAGCCTCTCGGTACTCTAGTGTTTGATAGAGTCGGAAGGCCGTAGGGGAAGGCTGTGGATTGTCTTCGGATTCCTGACGCTCCTGCGGAACCTGCCTGGAAACCATTACAGAAAGGCCCAATAAGTTTTCATACAATTAACTTCCTACCGCAGGCACTACCTTATGTAGCAGTTTTAACAGGGGTACCCCCGCTAAAGCAAGGGAAAAGGAAAATGGAAAATGACACAGAACTAAGAAACAAATGCGTCCAATGGCTAAGAATAAATAGGCCCTTACCGCCCCATATTTCTGGGGAAATACTCTCTGTAAGAAGAGGGGAATGGATAGGGAAGGGAATCAAAACGATAGCTGGAGACATCATAGCTATAAATTTCAGGGACACCTCAGCAGTGAACCATATCTGTAATGTGTCAACGCATGGTTCTGCTTCCAACATCTTCCCACTACACCTGTCATATTTTTACCCCGTGGCACCACAGAGACCATCATATACAAATAGGGACCACCTGAGTAGAGCCCCTCATTTTGGGCAACAGATTAGACAGGAACAGTGGCAAACTCCATGGCAGTCCCGCCCGTTATATGGTTCAACCATTGCAATGCATGCTCATTGGAACAGGTTCTGTGCTCTGGACGAGGTGGATTGACTCGTCCAGGACCAACAAAGTCCACCCAAACTTGTCAGTGCGCCCTCAGAGAAAGGATACCTGCAATTAGCAAGCACCACACCTACTGTAGTGCTAGAGGTCAGAAGCGCCAGGAATCTTACCCTAAACGCTACAATAGAGGAATTGGGAGACATTAAGGGAAAAGAAAACCAGGCAGAGCCTAAGGAAGGTAATACACAGCCCATATTCGACAGCCCATTAACATCGGGAAAACCTATGGCTCCTAACGTAATGGGGGGCAACGTAATAAGGCTGGATAACCAGGATGGTTTGAAATTTATATCCTGGAATATAGCTGGGGTGGCGGCCAAGTTTAAATGCCAGGAATGGAGGGATTATATAAACAGCTTCCAAATTATATGTCTCCAGGAGACCTGGGCAATTGATCACGCCCAGTATATATTGGATGGGTTCAAATGCTTTGCTGTACCAGCTGTAAGGGGGGCATCAGGGAGAGCAATGGGTGGGCTACTCACTTACGTAGATCTCCGGATACAAGGGACATGGTCCGATCTTAAATGGGATTCAGTGAATATGCAGGCAATAGGCTTTCGCAATAAAGGGCTAAACATTATGGTGGTAAACTGGTATAACGCTGTGGGAACAAACACCAGAACAAACACCATAAAAGAACTGGATGCCCAACTACAGGCACAGTCAGATCCCAACAAACCTGCTAGGAACCCATACATTATTCTTGTAGGAGACTTCAACTGTCATTTGTGTGAGAGATTAAGACCAATTAACAAGGAATGGTCAAGATGTACAGTTGTAAAGGGCCCACATTTTGTCCATTCTGCAGAAGGGCTGGAAATGGCTAATCTTGTTAATAAAAATAACCTGATACACGTAATGGATCTAATAAAAGTAGACACTGCTGAGGAGCCTAATCCAACATTCAAGGGAAGAGGCTGCCATTCCTACATAGATTATATTATGGTTTCGCCCACGATTGGAAACTGGACTTGCCACTTCAATATTGAACTTAGCCCCTTTAGTGACCACAATCCTTTGGTTGTGGACCTAAACTGTTTTAACTTTGAAAAACCAGAGGGTAGAATTGGCACAATAGAAAAAGTTACAGATCAGGGGAGGAGACTAAGGTGGGCCAAGGTAAATGGAGATGAATTCTACCGCAACCTTGTAATAAAAGGGAAAAAACCAATAGATGTCTGCCTTGATGAAAGTACGACAGGAGAGAGTGTGGTCAGGGCATTCCAAGAAATAGCCTGCCTCGTGGACGGACTATTAAAGATGACAAAAGGATTAAAATCAACCCAGAACCCGCGATGGTTCGACCATGATTGCACTAAGTCACTTAAAGACTTAAAAAAATGCCTGAGTCAGAGACCAAGGGATAATCACAAAATAGCTTGTAGCAGACTTAATTATAAAAAAGCCCTGAAAAGCCGCAAATCTACCCTGCAAAATCTGGCCTGGGAGGACCTAAGGGAGGCGGCGGAAAGGAGAGAAACTGCCGCTTTTTGGAAAGTCATCAATGACCCATGCTTTAGAGACCCGAGCGGGCCACAGATGGTGAACTCAATATTACCCGAACAATGGTACACCCATTACCAGAGTCTGTATTGCCACACGGGATTGTCACAGCAGGAGGCAGGAATAAGCCCTTCAGTACCTGCCAGCATAGACTTCTCTCTGAAAGAAGTGAAATCTGCAATCACAGGGCTAACAAAAAACAAAGCGCCAGGCCCTGACGGTATTCCACCGGACCTTTACTTGAGACACATCGACTTATGGGCCCCCATTCTCACGAGGGTCCTGAACGAGGCAGTAGTGGCAGGACTGCCCCGTTCCTGGTCCTCGGCAACCATTGTGCCAATTTATAAAAAGGGGAATCGTGAGGACCCTCAATGTTACCGCCCTATATCACTAATTGATGTGACGGCTAAGGTCCTGGGGCGTGTCATCCTAAGCTGGTTACAAACATGGGCAGAGGACAATGATATTTTAACTGACACGCAATACGGGTTTAGAGAAGGAAGATCAACAACGGACCAATGCCTAAACCTATATCTCCTGATGGCTAAGTACACCATCGCCAGCAAAGGGGTTATCCATATGGGGTTGATGGACCTTTCAGCGGCCTTTGATCGCGTGAATAGACAAAAATTATGGGCCCTGATGACAAGTCTAGGAGTGGACCATGGATTAGTTAACACACTAAAAGCCCTACATTGGGAGACTACAGCCTCAGTGAGATACACGCAAGATGGAAAGAAGACAGAGCCATTCTTATGTACAAGCGGGGTGCGCCAGAGCTGCGTATTAGCTCCATTCCTTTTTTCATTATACATTAACAACTTGGATAAAGAGCTAGGGAAGTTGAGTGTGGATTGCCCTCGAATAGGGCCGCGCCCGGTGCCTGTCCTCTTATATGCGGACGACGCCGTGTTGCTGGCCCGCACCTCACTGGGTCTTCAAAGACTGATCGACGGTTTTGTAAGCTTCATGAATTCACTGGACCTCGCAGCAAATCTGGAGATCTCATACGTCATGTCAGTTGGCACAAGTACCAAAAAGGCCTTTGTACACACGCTAGGATCCCATAGGCTGGGAAGGGTCAAGTCTTTTTCCTATTTCGGAGTCTCCTTCGATGAGAAACTGGACTTCAGAGGTCTCATTGAAAAACATGCAGCTAAATTGGTGGCATCAACGGGCGCCATAATGGCCTATGGGAAGAGACTTGGAAGATGGTCGCCGGAGCAGATTCTCAATTTGTACCGATCAATCGTCTGTTCCAAAGTCTCTTACGGGGCAGAAGTATGGGGCTTTAAGACTAACTACGTGTGTCGTATTCAAACAGAGGAAAACGAGTTCCTCAAAAGGCTATTAAAGGTTCCCCAGAGTACTTCGTCGTATATCACACATAATGAACTGGGGGAATCACATATCGAGGACAGAATAATGATTAGACCGCTTTTGGCCTGGATCAAAATTTGGAGGAACCCTGAGGCAAACTTCAGCCGACAACTCATCAAAGACTGCATGGGCCGGGACAAAGGGGGACAGATCCCGTGGCTAAAGTATGTTAAAGACTCTTTGGAAACAATAGGCCGCAAGAATGCCTTTTTGGACCCTGAAGCCACGCCTCATTTGAACAAGGCGGAGGTCAAAAAACTGTTTTTTGATTGGACATCATCCAAAAGGGCCCTTAAGGAAAAGGGGAAATTGTCAGTCATGGCGCATTGTGCGTTAAAAAAATCACATAGAATGGAACCATACTTGGCGGTGATGCACAATGCGCAGGAAAGATTTTATATGACTCGCTTCAGACTAAATCTCTTACACCATCTACTTGCCGTCCCATCGGGCTTTACAAAATCAGTAGAATTGAAGGGTACCTGCGGCTGCGACGCTAGGTCTCCGCAGGATACCCTTCATTTTGTTTTATTATGCCCTTTTTATACAGTCCCTAGGCGTAAGTTTTTAGTAGGGATCCTGAAAAAAAAGAAGCTGGGACAGGCGAAAGCTGCTCTACTCTTTTTGCAAGAAGCTTCAGACCCCCACACTTTATTATGCATATAAGCTTCATTAAGATGGCAATGAGAATAAGGAATACACGAGAAGCAATGGTCCTTTAACATCCTGCAAAATCCAGCCTCAGATTCTGGTAAAACTCCCTAATGAAGATGTTGCCCCATGTGTAGGATACTCTGGGATATTTTATATCTTCTTTTTAACCTGTCTCTTTTTCTTAATAATGCCTTTTTTATAATAATGTCTTTTTATAATAACGTGTATATATAGATTGTATGATTCATATTTTTATGTTCTTTTATGGTACTCTCTGAAGTGCCAAATAAAGGTATTTGATTTGATTTGATTGGACTCATCTTAATAATCTTGAATCCCTTAAATTAAAAAGGAACTGGGTTGGTACAGTTTTGTTTTCCCCTTCTACCAATAAGAACAAGCATTTACAATGCAACGGTTTCGCCTTTGTAAAAGTTAGAGCTATTGTTATTGTAAATGACAATTTTTTTATTTATGTGTTGGTTTTGAAAACAGATAAATAAATGGCATTGTCATTTACAATGCCAATAGCTCCAGTAGACAAGGCTGGGAAGCCAGACGTCCATTCGGGATGCCCTTAAAGCACCAAGTGTCACAATACGAGGTTTCCCAGGTCACCACTTTACTCTTTAAACCTGTACACATCTTAAAACAGCATTTAATTAAAAAAATAACAACAACATTAATACCCCTTTTCACTGAATAATTTAATTCGTTCGGATTTTAGTTGGTACTGCTAAAAGTAGGCAAGAATAGACAGCCGGATGGATGGAAGGAACGATGGATGAAAGTGATGTCTGTATAGATTTGCATGGATGCATTGGTAGATGGGTAAGTGGCTGCATGGATGGATGGGCACTCAGAATCGCATGTCACATCTCTGCAAACCGAATCCACTCTCGTTGCTTGTCTCAGCACAGCGAAATCTCAGCCAATGCCTTTGTATGATAGAATTATAACAGCTTTAAAAAAGCAACGTGCTAAATTGTGAAAAATCACACAGCCTGCTGGCAGGCATACTTTAAATGCCTGAAACGACCCCACGATAGAAACGCCAACCAACACTTACACCGCAGGCCTCCTTCCTCCTTTCAAGTTACATAAGTGCAGTGGAGACATGAAAGGCTGCGCCACCCACGGGAACCAGAGAACAAGCAGTTTGGAGCTGGCTTTCCGGGGAAACATTAGCGCCCACGGAGCTTCATTCCGCAGCGTTTTGCTGCCACGGGCGCTTTCTGTAATATTAAATTCTGGTCCGGCTGAAAATTAGCACGCACTGCAGATTATTATTTTAAATCAAAAAGATAAATAAGAATTTATTACATTTTTAAATGACTGCAGATGCTAATATTATAATACGCTTTTCTGTTCCAGATGCATTGAGGAAGCAGGGTGGAAGGCTGCTAGGCTGCTCAGCTGCTGCTGCTGCTGCTTTGTATGCAGATGGCGTTCGAGGTATTTCCCGCTGTCGGTGGAAACCCCCAACCGCCCTCCTGGGAGCTCTCCTCGCACGAGCCGAAGACGATCATTCGCCGTGCCTCAATAATTTAGCATCGCTCGAATCGCATGTCACAAATCCGTGCCATCACCCTGGCGACAGTGCCATTAGTGTACTAAGAGGCAAGAGAGGTGTCGTGTGAACCCTGTATGTGGCTAAGGTTCTTACAGATACAGCAGTTACAGTCCATTAAATTAAACACCACTGTTTTTGTACAGCTGGTATTGTGAGCTCACATACTTGAATGTGCTTCCTTATTTGATAGTAGAGAAAAAAAAGGATTGGTAAGAAAACATATTTTCCCCAGATCACACAATTTGGTTAACTGCGATTTCATATCTAAATTGGCATCTATAATATCTAATTGTAGCTCCTTTCTAGCTCATATGTTAGTGCTTTATTTGTTACTCTTTCTGCAGGAGGGCAGAGCGAGGGTGGCAGCAGAGGCTACATAAAAGCTCTTCTCGTTATGGGCCCTGGGTTTCAACGGCCCTTCAGCCGAGCCAAATCCAGGCTTCTGGCCCGAGCTTTCAGTGGCTCGCAGAGCCCGGCTCGCTCTTTCAGCGGCTCGCCCAGCTCTGTTAGAGTGTGAAGTAGTTTGACAACCGTCAAACATCTGTGCCAGAAAAAGCACACAGAGTAGGGAATGCTGCGTCCCATGCAAACGCAGGGAAATAAAATGTGTCACATAAACATTACACAACTCCGAAAGCCGCGGTCAAGGACCTCATCCACAGATGTAAAACGTGAGCAGAAGCCGCAGAAAGCAGGGGAAGGCTGGCGCACTTTTAAATTTTAACAAATTCGTCTAAAAACTGGGTCAGTTTACTATACACGCACCGTCCCCTCAAACCTCTCTGCACACGAAATAACTCTACTTAACTTAAGGCCGTGAGGCTGCGTAGGGTGACTCTGCAAACCGAATCCGCTCTCGTTGCTTGTCTCAGCGCAGCAAAATCTCAGCCAATGCCTTTGTATGATAGAATTATAACAGCTTTAAAAAAGCAACGTGCTAAGTTGTGAAAATCACACAGCCTGCTGGCAGGCATACTTTAAATGCCTGAAACGACCCCACGATAGAAACGCCAACCAACACTTACACCGCAGGCCTCCTTCCTCCTTTCAAGTTACATAAGTGCAGCGGAGACATGAAAGGCTGCGCCACCCACGGGAACCAGAGAACAAGCAGTTTGGAGCTGGCTTTCCGGGGAAACATTAGCGCCCACGGAGCTTCATTCCGCAGCGTTTTGCTGCCACGGGCGCTTTCTGTAATATTAAATTCTGGTCCGGCTGAAAATTAGCACGCACTGCAGATTATTATTTTAAATCAAAAAGATAAATAAGAATTTATTAAATTTTTAAATGACTGCAGATGCTAATATTATAACACGCTTTTCTGTTCCAGATGCATTGAGGCAGCAGGGTGGAAGGCTGCTAGGCTGCTCAGCTGCTGCTGCTGCTTTGTATGCAGATGGCGTTCGAGGTATTTCCCGCTGTCGGTGGAAACCCCCAACCGCCCTCCTGGGAGCTCTCCTCGCACGAGCCGAAGACGATCATTCGCTCTGCCTCAATAATTTAGCATCGCTCTGTGACTGAGAAGGGCTTTTCCAAAAGACTGGAATAGAAAACAAGCATTGTAGCCAGGGCACAAGTCCTAAACAAATCAGGTCCCGGGCCGGCCAGCTAATCACAGCGCGGCCCGGGGATGACGTCACGGGGGTGTCCCGGGCCGGCAGCCAATGACAGCGCGGCCCGGGACAAAGGGGCGGGGCTTAAAAAAAGCACCAGAAACGCCCCCGAATCGCGTTTTCGTGAGAAAGCGCGATTGACAGCCTCTGCCTCCCAATGGCTAGCCTCCATTTATGGAGCTAGCCAATTGGAAACAGAGGCTGTCCTAACCTCACTATTAGAAACAACAGATTTCGATCTGGGAGTGGCTTCGCCCCTCGCCAGGTTACGAAACCTAAAAATGGGGTTGCTATTTTAATTCATAAAAAATTGAAAAGTAAGATTTTATTAGAGGAAAAAGATTCTGATAGTAGATGGATTTTGGTTAAATTGTTAATTAATTCTATTCCTTTAACTGTTTTTAATATCTACGGACCTACTCAACCTGATAAGATTAATTCAGATAAAACGGTAATCCTCCCTCTCACTAAATTCTATCTCTCTCATCTTTTTTCTTCCACTGGCTTCGCTTGGAACAATATGAAGATTAAGTACCTTGGTATTTGGTTCTCTAATTCTATTTCCTCTTCCATTAAATTAAATATGACCGCAGCTCTGTCTCGAATTGATCTATTGTTTTCCTCTTGGAATCCTCTTTTTCTCTCCTGGTGGGGTTGCCTTGATTAAAATGATGATTGCCCCTATTCCTATTTACATCCTTTCTATGTTACCCGTACATATTCCTGCCCTTTATTTCAAACGTATTGATTCCTCTTCTCCAAATTTCTCTAAAAAAAAAAAAAAATCTAGAATTTCTCTCCTAGCTCTCCGTGAACCTAAATCGAACAGTGGTGTTAAATTTCCAGACTTCCGTCTTTATCACAACTCTTTTTCTCTCCGTCAGGCATCACGATGGTTATCGTCAGACATTTCCCCCTTTTCTCCTCTTTGGCTCCACATCGAACAAACTTTCTTATTACCCTTTTCTTTTGAGGAGGTATTGCGTTTCTCTTTCAAATCTCCTCATGATACCCTTCCTTCGTTTAGACATACTTCCTCTCTTCTTAAGCCTTTGCTTTCTTCGTTGGTCATTTTGCGCGAATCCTTCCTACATTTACCCATTTGGTACAACTCATTTATTCTTTTCAATAATAGAGCCATTTATTGGGCATCTTGGAGACAAAAAGGTATTGTTTGGGTTTACCATCCCTTTGATGGTGTTTCGCCTCATTCTTTTCCTAATTTTCAACTCCAGTTTCATTGTCCTCGTTCTTTTCTACAGAAATACACTTCTCTTATGGAACTTATTCTTGACCGCTATTATTCACTTCCTTCTTCGACCTCCCTCACTATTCCTTCTCCTCTTCTTGGGGTACTCTCTACTCTCCCTAAAGCGTCTCTTATTTATAGGTTCTTTTCTTCTCCTAACCCTGACCGTGTTAAATCCAAATTGGAACTTTCTTGGGAGTCAGATTTGGAATGCACTTGGCCCATTTCCCTTTATGGACCAACTCTGGTCCAAAATCCTGAAAGTTTCTCGATCTGCTTCTCTTACTCAATCTCTATTTTTTCTATATCACAGACTTTACCTTTCTCCTCTTTCTCTATCTCGTTTCTCATCTTCCTCTGATTCTCAATGCTGGACTTGTAAATCTCCCAATGCTGACCTTTTACATATGTTCTTTCTCTGTCCTACGGTTTCTGCTTTTTGGAAGCAAGTCTGGTCATACATTTCTCGCATTTTCAAACTTTCCATCCCCTACTCATTCTCCATTCTTTTTATTGGTAGTCTCTCAGACTCTCCAGCTCTTCCCCCACATTCACAGGGTCTTTTTGACCTCATGCCTGCACTCGCATTTCAGCATATTTCTTCCAACTGGAAGTCTCTCACAAATATTTCCATACAAAATTGGTGGAACTCTGTCATTTTCATAGACTTGACGTCTCCTTTGCCTCCTCCTGCACACCACATTGTAATGTAGACCGTTATTGGTTACCCCTTACCACATACCTAGACCAATTAGTCTAAAAGAAACCTGTTCTTATTAATTCCGAAAATGTTAAACTCCCTTGAAGATTTTACTTTCTCCTTCTTGTTTATCTTAATACAGTTTGCAGTTTTTCTCTATTGCATTGTTTCTCATGTACTATACAGTTTTAATTCTCGCTTGTGCCATTTCTAGTTTTTCAATTTTTCATAGTAGCATAGTTTTGTTATAACATATTTTTCATCCCCCCTTCCCCTCTCTTTCCCCTTGAAAATCCCATAAAATGCTTTTATAGTTTAGTTTGACATCATCACTGTTATGATTTTTATTGTGATTTATTGGAGAACATATAGCACTTTTTGCTGATGTCAATCTGTTATGATTCTTTTACTCTCAATAAAGCTTTTCAAACATAAAAAAAAGATGTAATGGGAGATGGTGTCAATGGCGGCTGACAGGTCCTGGAGAATAAGGGCTTCAGTTTTTCCGCGGTCAAGGAGGGCCCTGATTTCATCAGTAATTGCAATCAGGGCTGTCTCTGTGCTGTGGTTGGCTCAGAATCTAGATTAAGTGGGCTCCAGGAGGTTGTTGTGTTCCAGATGTTCGGTGAGTTGCTGGTAATTGGCTTCTCGAGGTTCTTCACTGGAAAGGTGAGTAGAGAGATGGGCGGGTAGTTCTTCGGGTTCTGCTGGGTCAGCGTATGGTTTCTTCAGGAGGGGCCTAACTTCAATGTGTTATCAATCCTCAGGGAATAAGGCCGAGGTGATGGAGGTGTTCAGGACTTTCTTGAGCTCATCGCCAATAGTCTTGCTCCTGAGGTTGAAGAAGTGGTTAGGACAGGAGTCAGTGGGTGCACCTGATTGTACAGAGTTCATGATGGAGATCGTGAATTGAGTTGTGAGAGGGTACCAATAGGTGAGCAGGTTTTTGGAGTTTGTGTTTGTGGTGAGAGCAGGCTGATGCTGTCGGTGGCGGGGTTGGGGTTTGAAGTTTTCGTAGAAGTCTGAGATCTTGTGGGGGTGATGTAATTATTGCTGGCTGTGGGGCTGAAGAACTCCCTTACGATAGAGAAGAGCTCAGTGTTGCGGTTTGTCCTGGTTTCTATGTATTCTGCTGGGGCATTCTTCTTTATTTCTTTCAGGAGGTGGTCATATTGGTTGGGTGCTGTCTCGAAGGTGGTATGGTCTCCTGTCTCTATTCTGGTGGGCCACTTCCTTTCTAGTTGCCGGCAGTTGCGTTTAGTGGAGTTCAGCTCCATGGTGAACCAGCTGGCTCTCTGGCAGGTCCTTTGGATTTGGCAGGCTTGGTGGGGCAATGGTGTCAGCACATTCTGTGATCCACTGGGAGAAGTTCTTTGCAGCCTGAACAGGATTGGATGTTGTGTCTGGGAGGTGAAAGTGTAGGTCCACAGGCCTTCTGATATCTCTTTCTAGTTTTTGGAGCTGTGAGGCATGATGGTGCCAGTGTTGGTAGGTCCTGAGATACTGAAATGGACTCTGTAGTGGTAGGTCCAGGTGAGATGTGAGACGTGGTTATACTTGGCTCTCGCTGGACGTAAAGATAGGGTCAAGCATGTGTCCTGATATGTGGGAGGGGTCGGTGACAATTTGCTTGAGGCGGATGTTGCTCATGCTTTTCAGGAGGTCAGTTGTGTTGTTGTCACTAGGGTCATCATGGTGGAAGTTAAGATACCCTAGGAAGATGTAGTGATTGAAGTCGATTGCAATTGGGGTGATGAGGTCAGGGGGTGGTGTTTCAGATGCTGTGGCATAGTCCTGGTGGTCTGTAGACGAGGGTGCCTCTGATTGTGCTTTTTTCGTCTGTGTGAAGTCGAGATGCTCCTTTATCCGGGTTGGGTCGCTTTGGGAGGTCATGCAGCAGATTGTGTGCTTGTAGATGAAGGCAATACCACCTCTGTGTTTGTTGGTTCGGATCCAGTGCATTATCTAGTAGCCTTCTGGGTGGCAATGGCGATGTCCAGTGCATAGGCAGGGTTCAGCCAGATCTCTGTGATGAAGATGACGTCCCGGGTGAGTGATGAGATCGTGTCCCAGATCTCTGTGGTATGGTTGCTGAGCGATCGTGAGTTGAGTAGAATGCAGTGGAGTTGTGAAGTGGCATTTTTGGTCGGCATGTTAGACGCAGTCATGTATGCAGTGTCTGCAACGTTGTTGGTTGGTTCGGTATTGCAGGTGAAGCGACAGTGCTGGCAGGGGCACTGTCCCCTGGTGGTACATAGAGATGTGCGTCAGCAGTTGTCATTGTGCTCGGGACAGGCCCGGACTGGCCGTTGCGGGCACCGGGCAATTCCCCGGTCGGCCGCAAGGGTGGGGGACGTTTTTAGGCCCCTGGGGGCCGTTTTTGTGACAGGGCCGTTTTTGCAGCAAAGCTGCAAAATCGGCCCTGTAACAAATTCGGCGGAAAAGCGGCCCTGGTAAAGAGCTTGGTGGCATCCCCCCCCTCCCCCAGGGGGAGGAGGGGGGGCCAGCCGAGCACTTTGCCAGGGCCGGTTTTGGTTCCCAGTCCGGCCCTGGCTCGGGATCCATGGCTCGGAGGTCTGCGATGCAGTATCTGTGCATATCCGGACGGCCAAGGTTCCTGGCGCTGGACGTGGTACAGACATGGACGGGTGAAGACGTGCTTGCCTTTAGTGTGCGTGGCTAGCTGGCCGTGCACCTGCTGTGTGCATCTGTCTTGCAACCTCCATTAAGTAGGTCCTGGGAAGGGCGCTGGGTGTCTGGAGCAGCAAAGAAGCAGGAAAAAGGAGTGATAGGTGAGGCTCCTGAACGGTACATGCAACACTAAGATAACAGTGAACAAAATAGCGCTAATACAGACTGGCACAACAGACAAGTTACAGGCAGAGAAGCAAAGTTATTTGCAGTCTGGCTAACTATTAACAAGCAGGGAAAATGACTTACTGGCAGCAAGAGAACAGAGACAGACCGGGTTCCAATACACAGCAGAACCCAATGTGCTGCAGGTCAGAGTCGGGAGACCTGCTGGCAAAGAGGAGGGAGCGGATCAAGGATCTTAGTGGTATGTCTGGATAGTGGTTTGTTAGGTACCTCTGTTGAGATTCAGACTATCAATAAGTTTTGCATTGATCATACGGTGATGTGTGTGTTTGCATGGGTATTAAGTTTGAAAGGAGGTGTGGTTCTTCCTGATATTAGCGGTTGTTTGTTAGTGGTTTTGCTATTTTAGCATTTCCTTGATCTTCGCGGGTCTTGGAGGGTATTTGTCTGTAAGCAGGAAATGAGAATGTGTGGATTCTTTGTGAGTAACCAGATCTTAATCAACCTTCTGAACTCGAAGTGGTTATCACTGGGTCTGATCATTGCAGGTAGGGAATTCCAAAGTTTGCCCCCCCTATAGAGAAAGTAATGCTACCAATCATGTTCTTCTTGTAAGCAGGAAGTATTATGCACAGTGCCTGTCTGGAATGTACATTTCTGGGTTGGGAATAATTTGTAATTTTTGCTTGAATGAATTTTTGTACTTTGTCATTATTGGCTCTGTTAATGATGTGCAGTAGACTGAAAGAGGATCTTCTGGCTTTTGGGGGTCGTTGTCTTCAGGAGCTGAGAAATGTAGTTTTGAAAATTCACATGTAGAAATAATTCTGCTGAGTTTTTGATTCCTTGTAGCCTCCTGAGAATAGCGAGTGAAGTGCTGTAGTATGATCCGTTCGCATAGTCAGATTTTGAGAGAATTAGTGATGTTGGTGCCAGTACCCTTTGAGGAAGCTGGAGATGTGGAAAGATGTATCAAAATGTTTTCATTATGTAGAAGGATGACTAGGACATCCTGTACACTTGAGTATTCATGGAAAGTATATGACCAGAGACAATACTTAGATTTATCATGTCTATGGCAATTTTTGTGGATATTTTTTGTGGGGTCCAAGCTCATAAGGCTAACAAGATATAGAATTATACTTTCCTAATCATCGAAGGTCAGAATTTCAGTTTTTGAAGTAATCATTTTGATGATTCCACGTCATCCATTGTTCTACGGCTATGAGGCAGTGGTTAAGTTTTGATGTTTATAGGTGTAGGAAAGTAGGATCTGCTTTCATGGTTACCCACACTTTTCTTCTGGTGTCATTCGGTTTTCTGACTAGTCTGACTGGGAACCTGCTAATCAGGACGCCAGTCACTATGCTCTCTCCCTAAATTAGACTATGGTAAGTACTTTGGTACCTTCCTAATTGGCTATAGGTGTACCCATCTAAGTCCCTAGTATATGGTACTAAGGTACCCAGGGCATAGGTACACCATGAGTCTCCCACAGGTCGCAGCATGTATTATGCCACTCATGAGAGACCACTCAAACTGTGACTACAGGCCTGCCATTGCAGCCTGTGTGAGCTGGTGCTAGCACCACTCACAACAGATATCCGTTTTCTTATATCTGAGGTCACTGCACTTAAAACCTATAAGTCACCCCTAAGGCAGGACTTTCAATGCAGAAGGCAGGGTGCTAGTTTATAAGTGTGAGGGTGCCCTGCATGAGCAGGAACCCCCTACCATCCCAGAGTCGATTCTCCAGGCTTTGTAAGTGCGGTCAGCCATTTTATACATATAGTGGACATCAAGTCAATTACAAGATGCCCAACTGTATATGGGCTGCACCGAAACCGGTCATCGCCATTGGTATTAAACATGTTGAATCCCACCCCAACACCAATTCCAGTGTTGGACGTAGGATCCCATGTCCTGGGGGGCTCCCTTTGGGAGCCCCCTGTATTCCCAGCACCAGCCTTTCAGGGTCTAACAGCAAGCTAGTGCTGCTGCCGACCACAGATACAATTCTGCCCTCCTGCTGCTGAGCTAAGCTCGAGCAGGGGAAGGCAGAACAATAGGTTTCCTGTCACAGGGAGGTGTGACCACCTCCCGGACAGGACTTAGTGTATTGGGCTGGAGTGGGGGCACCTGCCAGCCCCACCTGACTGCTTTGAAGGGCACATTTGGTGCCCTCTTTGCATACTCCAGTTGAAACCAATTCAGGGAGCCATTGGCTCCCGCTCTGGCATGAAACTGAACAAAGGAAATGGGAGTATCCTCCCCACTGTCCAGCCCCTCTTCTGGGGGGGACCCCTGAATCGTCCCAACCCTTTCCTTTGGGTACTTAAGGGCTTACCTGTTGGTGGCTCTTCAGATTTGTTGTGGTACAAGATTCAGATCCTAAATCACTTCAACTTCAACCGTCTGGGCACCTTGGACTTCGCCTGGAACCGAAACTGCATCAAAGAAGACTCCTGCTTCTCCTGGTCTTCGTGATCCTGCCATTCTTCTGCATCGTCTGCTCCGGTGCTTCATCCAGGTTCTTCTCCAGGCCTGTGGGCATCAAAGACACCCAAAGTAATCTCCCTTGGAGTGAAGGAGTCACACTCCTGCTTCTGCAGGCACGCAACAAAGCTGACCGGTCTGCTGATCCTTAGGTCTCATGGACTCCGAAGGGCTCAGCTACACAGGTGGTGATTCTGCAACTCCCTGGATGCCTGCACTGTCTCCTCACCAAGCTTGAGGCCAGTATTCCTTGTTGGAACCACTGGAACAGAACCCCAGTGCAACTCATTGATGTGCTGTTGCCAAGGCTTGTTGACTCTGTCCTCCAGAGATCTTCAGGCTACAAGAGTTTCCAGGCTCCAGCATCTCTTACTGCCAAGATCTTCATCCTCACTGCATCTTCTGCACGTGGTCCTGCATCCTTGGTGAGCTGTTCGAGGTCCTCTTGCGACTTCTGTGTCTTTCATGGTCTTCTTTGGCTTTAATGGGCTCCCTTGCTTGCTCAGGGCCTGCTCTGAATTTGAAAATTAACAGCGTGGTGTCTGCATAACTGTGTTGATAACATTTAGTAGTGATTTCATGAATATGTTAAAGAGCAGAGGTGAGATGGTAGATCCTTGTTGAACCCCTGTTTTTGCACAATAAGGATTTGAAGAGCAAGTCAGTCTGTGAATCTGTTAGGATCTGCTGTTTAGGTAAGAGGAAATCCAGTTGAGGGTGATGTCATCTAAAGCAACTTAAGATGTAAGAAGTAATGTGTCATGGTGTACTGTGTCAAAAGCTGTAGAAAGGTCCAAAAGTAGTAATGCAGCAAAAACATTTTTGTCGACCATGTCTTTAGGTCATCTCAGATTGTGATTAGATCGGATCCAGTTCCTCTCCCCAGGCGGATTCCTGTTTGCCATTCTGAGAGTAGTTCAGTTTCTTTTATTCTGAGGTCTGGCGAAATGCTGCTCTTTCCATTAGATTGCTAAGACAAGGCACATTGGAGATTGGTCTGTAGCTGCTGGGATCTTGAGGGTATGAGTTGTTCTTCTTAAGTAGTGGGTGTATGTATGCCTTTTTTAATATCTCTGGGAAGGTTCCTATTTTTAAGGAGTTGTTGATAACGTTTCTGACTAGGATAGATTGCTGATCTTGACTGAAGGAACTATTTCAAAATGTGTGGAGGGCAGGGGTTTGAAGGGCCGCTGACTGGGCTGCTAACTTTCAGGGGGTTGCTTTAGCATTGGTGGCGCCCAGTGCAACAATCTTTTTCAACGCTCCCTCCCATGACCTCCTCCTCAGATTCACTCACTACTACCCAGCGAAAGTGCTCCCAGATCTCTTAATTGCTTCTCTCTCACGTACATTTAATTTGTTTTAAAGCGCTGGTAAAAGCTGGCTTTACTAATTCACTCAGCTATCCACATAAAATACAGATCTGTTCTTATTATCTCTTTCATAGCAGGAACATTAATCACAAGAGTTGTCTTGACATTTTTATTGCTGCCTGAAAGCTTGATAAACAAGGAACTCTTTAGCAGGTGTTTTTAAACCATGAGTTTATGCTAAACACAGCATTCCTCCCCCCAGAGGTAAGTTTCCCCCGCCCCCTCCCAGCACCCAGATCGGCACACTGGTCCCACCGCTTTAAAGCCGGACGAATATAGCATGTTACAACGCATGCTTTTACTTTGCGTTCTATTACAACGCGGTCGTTACAACAATAGAATGCGATACCTTTTTATTGCAAGTCATTAGATCGACTTGTTGTAGGGGGCGTGCTGGATTTGGGAATAATATAATTTAGTATTCCAACTTCAGCATGCGCAACAGTAGGGAAGGTGTTTGAATAGTAAATTATGCTATTCCTTAGGTTAGAGCATCCCTTACAGCAAGTTGATCTAATGACTTGCGATGTAAAGGTATCGCGTTCTAACAAAGCGGTCGTTGTAACAACGGCGTTGTAAGTGTAACGCGATGTAATGACAGTGTTGTAAACGCTGTTTCCCAAGCCGGCCCTGCTAGCATTTAGTAGGTATTCAAATGTATAGGTTGTCATTTTTCTTAGAAAGCTGATATAGATGTATGTTGAGTATCTGCTGTGATTGTTGCTGGCCGTATAGAACAGGAGGAGTTGCTTCTTTTGGTTGTTTGATAAGAATCCAATATGTCTGCTTTGTTTATATAATGCATTGCTAGTTTATTGCAGGAGTATTGTGAACATTAGGTGGAGGTTTGGCAGCTCTCTGGATTGCAAAAATCCTACTTTATGGAGTTCCTTGGCTGGGCATTTGACATTATCGATCCTGCTTGAGTAGTGGACTCGTTTTTACCTTTTTTATGTATGATTTGTTCATTGTATTCTGTCTTCACAGAGGCGTATTTTTTGTGGGTTCTTGGACTTAAGCCATCTGCGTTGAAGTGTTGAGAGTCCTCTTTTAATTTTGTCAGCTCCTCATTCATCCAAGTGGCCTTCTTCTTCCTTTTGCCTTTTTTCGATGTTGCCTTGGGGATTAATACGTCAAAGGCTGAAGACATGCTTTCATACAGTTTTCCCACAGAGTTCATTGTTCCTAGTTGAGTATTTATAGTTGAGTATTTCTAGGAGTGCTTTTTAACTCCTGTATGTTTAGCTCATTCCACTGCCTATGGGTAATAGTGTGTTGGTGGGCTTTAGCTGATATTGTTTTTGGGTTCTTAATAAGAAGCCGTGCTTAATGTGAGTCTGTGGTGTCTGGTGATCAGCACCAGCACTTAATTGCCAGCACCGGTATTTAATTGCCTGAACATGCACTTATGACAGCTGCCACATGGTGACGCTGTTTGTGTAATGTAAAGATGAGCAGAAAAACAGTTGTTTGTTAATTCAGTAATCATTAAAAGAACTGATACCTGCAACTCAAGCCATTCTTAACGCTTTGGCGGCCTCAAACAGTCTAGATTGTCACACTTGTAGCAGTGTGATGGTTAGCAGTTGTGTGAGTACATTGGCAATGTGTGGTGCAAACTGTGGTAGTTTCCTGACGAGGGCGCAGCACTTTTTTAAAAATACAAATTAAGCACTGATAAGAAGGTAATGATCGGTCGATGAAATGCGTGAGTTTTAAAAAAAGTGGTTAGTTATGGATTTGAGAAATGACGTCAAGACGTCCAGTGTATGTCCTGCTATTTGACTGGGTCCAGAGATGATCTGTTGTAAGTTGTGTGTATTTAGACCTGATGTGATAGCATTTGATTGAGGTATATTTGGTTTATCAAACCAGATAGTAGGTCACCAAGTACAACAAGTATATTGGCCAGTTTTGTTGATAGATCTAAGACGGTGTCAAAGATAGCATCAGTAAAAGCTCATTTGTTGGGTGGAGGCCTGAAGAGGATGAGAAATGCGACACCTGAGAAAGTGGCGTTTTTTTGGAATCTAGCAAGAAGTGCTTTTTCGAAATGGGTGATTGTTCTTTCAAGCTGGTGATGTTATGGTGTCCCTAAGTACAACGGCTAGTCCACCTCCCTTTTCTCCTTCACGGTTATGTGTAATGGCTTGATAATCACGGAGATAGATTCACGATACTATTCATTATTGAAACCAGGTTTCATTCATGAATAGTATGTCTGGTCTGTATCTGTCAGCAGGCTGATCAAAGATGTTGCATTTATGCTGTTAATGTTACAGGCAATAAAATATTGACATAGATAGTCAGGTCCTCTGGATTTATCAGATTGTGCAGCATGCTGTGTTTTCTGCATAATTATGGATTTGCCACGTATTCAATCATCTACATAATCTGCAGATTACAAAATATATATGTTTCTAGGTGAAACGGTTGAAAGGTTTCTAAAAGCATGGCAAAGTGTGTTGCTGCGCAGTAGAAGGCCCTATACAAAGGTAGACAGGCCTTCTTTCAGTTGCTTCTTACATTTTTGGGATGTTAAACTGTTCTAATGAGGTGAAACCTTTGCCCAGAGAGTATAAATGCATAAAAACAATAACATTATGAAATAATACTATCACAAAATAAGTCATATTAGATTGCATAATTTGCCTTTCCTTGCCGCATAATTTATCAACCCTGGCACATAATTCTAGTGATCCTGAATATTGTTTGCTTCTGACCCCTGTTTTGTGCAGAAGCTGAAACTGAGCTCCTTCGAGAGATGATACATGGATATTCTTCAGCTTGACAACTTTGCAGCATCTGCTTTTGTTTTGTTTTTGCAGATCAATGTCCTCGAACAGAGTTTGGAGCCGCAGCCTGCAGTGGCTTGGTCTCGTTAGCTTCAAGGTTATGGGGGGTCTACATAAGTAGACACTTTACTATAATGATTTGCAGGGAAGAAATGCTGGAAAGCTAGGTGGGTAGAGTTAGGGTCAGTCACATTCAAAGCCTCTGCTTGATTTGTAACTCATTCATCCCCAGTCCTAATGGTCAAAATGCTTTGTTTAAAATGTAAATGTAACATGACATAAGTTGATAGGTGTGCTTATGTCCCCAGTGATGTGTGGGTTAACCCTCTTATGTTTGATTCAATAACCTATAATCAGAGCCATTGGACTCGTGATTCTGTGACTGCAGCTTTTTCTGCATAATTGTGGATTTGCCACATAATCTATCATCTGCTGATAATCTGCAGATTGTGATTAAAAAATTGTACTCCTACCAAACCACTCTTGAGTGACCTGGGTCGTCGTTCCTTAACCCGTTGCATGCTGATGACGGAACCGCTCCGTCATCAGCTGCGGGTGCGCTGTGCTGATGACGGAGCGGTTCCGTCATGGCCCGCTCGCCGCTCATGCGCGGCGCGAATTCCGCGCCTGCGCTGAGCGTTCTATTGAGCGGGGCGGGCCATGACGGAACCGCTCCGTCACAAGCAC
The DNA here is from genome assembly GCF_964261635.1 of Lissotriton helveticus. Lineage (NCBI taxonomy): Eukaryota > Metazoa > Chordata > Amphibia > Caudata > Salamandridae > Lissotriton > Lissotriton helveticus. The sequence continues at coordinate 103,823,927 of NC_136067.1, forward strand.
AGCGCAACCGACGCTGGTGACGGAGCGGTTCCGTCACCAGCATGCGCCCGCTGTATTTCCGCCCCGCCCCCTTAGCACTGCGGCGGAATAGCCGCCGCAGTGAAGAGGTTAAGGACCTAGCTACCCTACGCCCTCTTTTATATTGGGCCCGGTTATGGCGCACCCCTGAGCTCTCAAGGTATGCTGATGGTTTAAGAGAGGTTATGAACCTTCATGGAGCCCATAAAATTAGTTGGATTACTAACATAAAGAAGCTCTTACTGGTAACGGGCCTTGCAACTGGCCGGGAGCCTGGGGTATCGCTATCAAAGACTCAAACTAAGCGAGCCTATTGGGCATGGGTTGATGATCGCGAGCAGAGGGACCCAAATCTAGGTAGGCTGACTGAGGCATTCCGACAGCATAAGTCAAAGGCTCGCCTGGAGCCCTATCTAGATTTTATTAAGAAACCCAGAGACAGATCCCTTTATATCCAGTTTAGGATGGGAACACTCCCCCTCCGTGATCGTACTTGCAAGTGGAAGCCACCTCACCAAACTTCTCCTGATTGCCCAATTTGTGTAGGTGTTACTGAAAACATTGCTCACGTCTTCTATGTATGCTTAGCCTATACAAAACCCAGACAGAAATGGCTCAAACCTGTGTGCCTGCTGCTTGGAACCAGGGACCACTCCGTTGCACTTAGAATACTTAAGGCTGATGCTAACACAACCTTAGTTTGTGGGGTGGCCAAATTTCTTAGTTGGGCTTGGCTGATTAGGCTGAAGGCTATTTGATGAGTTAAAGTTCTAGCTGTATCTCTTTTTATATGTCTAAATATCCACAAAGCTGTCAAAATGTAATACATTTTTAATTATTTATTGTAATATCAAAGGTTTTTATAAGTAACCTTTTTTAAAATGAATTGTTAATGAATTGTGTTTTTCTATTATTAATGTGCTTTTATGATATTATACATATCGAAATAAAGCTTTGATGATGATTAAAAAATTGTTTCTAGCTCAAACGGATCAAAAGTTACTAAAATTACTGTAACATATGTTGCTGTGTAGTGGTAGGCCCTATGCAAAGGGTGTCTGGTCACCTTTTAGTTACTTATTACATTATTTGGATATTCAACGGGTACAAATGAGGTGAAACCTTGTTCCACACAGTGTTAAGATTTTTAAAACTGAAAACATTATCAAGTAATACTATTACACCACAGAGTAATAAATAAATAATACAAGTACAGGCTACATCACACCATATAATGTAACTTTCCGTGACATATAATTTAGTCAACCCAGTCATATAATTTGGCCCTCCCTTGCTAGATATTGCTAATGGCCCTGTCTGTAATATTTCTGCATCCATAATACGATTTAAGGCCAGGCATAAGTACACATGACAAATGAGTCGCCTCCTAGTTCACTAATAGCATTATGATCAGGGCGGGGTCAAGCATGTTTTTCAGTTCATGTTTATGTACTCTCAATGTTAATAAATACCTCTCAAAGTAGAGGTATCATCTGATATACTACTATGAAATACTTTGGCATCAGGCTGAGCGCAACTGCCACACCTGGCTCATGTCTGGAGGAGTGAGGACGCGGACCGGCACCGGAGGCGCGATATCAAAAGGGAAACTTTCCAAAACAACAACCACAATGGATGCAGAGATGGTGACGTCCAAGTTGGACAATGTACTAGCCGTCATGGAACGACTGGAGGAATCCATGCAACAAACTCGCACCTCTCTTGAAACTAAAATAGACAGTGTGGCGATCGACCTGATCCACCTCAGGGCCGATCACAAGAAACTCCAGGAGCGTACTACCACCTTAGAGGGGGCGATGGCGGAGCTGAAACCCACGGTGGACCAAGCAGATAAACATATCCGCGATCTGCTCAACAGAGTGGAATTTTTGGAAGAACGGGCGGAAGATGCAGAAGGACGGGCACGAAGAAACAACGTCCGCCTCGTGGGCATCCCGGAAAAATGGGAGGGGACTGATCCCACCCGGAGAGTGGAAGACTGGCTCCGCGATTTGCTACCAGAGGGCACGCTATCGCCTCACTTTGTGGTGGAACGCGCCCACTGAGTACCCACGAGGCCCCTCCCCCCGGGTTCCAACCCCAGGCCACTCATATTTCGAGTCCTGAATTACAGAGACCGCGACACCATATTGCGGGAGGCCAGGAAACTCGGCGACATCCAAATAGACAACACCACGGTGATGTTTTTCCCGGACTACACCATACAGGTACAAAGGCAACGTCATTCCTTTCTAGCAGTGAAAAGACGAGTACGACAGGCGGACCTCAAGTACTCACTACTCTTCCCAGCGAAACTGAGGGTGGTGGCACAGGACAAAACTCACTTTTTCACTAGTCCAGAAGAAGTGGAAGCCTGGCTTGACGGAGGGGTAACCGAGACGCCCAGGAGGGCACATGGAACCACCACGTTCCCGCGCACGCGCGGACCACGGCGCCGCCGTAGGCGCAGAACACCCACCCCCACCCGCACCCAGGAAACTCCACACTGCTCTCCGCCCACGGAATTGATCCGGCAGGAACAACAGGATGCACTTCGCAAAGTCACGGAGATCAGTAACTCACCGACCCCATCCTCCGCTCCAAATGCCAGCCCGACCACATTCCCGAGTGATGATGAAGCAATATATGGACTACCAGATTCCCAACACTCCACGGATCTTCCTGACGTCACCCCACAAACGGTGGACCTTCTCAGCTGAGAGGGTACTGAGGAGCCTTCCTTTCACCTAGGGCGCGACTCGTGCGGCTGCATGGTTGCCCTGCTAACTTACCCCGAGCTGCACTGATCACGGGGCTGCCTGAGGCGTGGACCTCCCTGCCCTGAAGACTTCAACACGACCAGGTCGCAGTGAGTAACATTCTTTTTCCATGCACGCACGGCTCTGCCAGCTGCCTGGAACAACATAACATTTTAGCGGCGACCGTATAACTACTGGGGACCTCTGTACTGGTATCTCCGGACACAATGGCCCAGTGAGCACCCTTCTCCCAATCCCTGGTGGCGGGGAACCCTACCTGGAATACTCAGGGTGGGTGGACTAATGGGCCTTATGATAGACTTATTAATGGCCCGGGAGAGGTGGTATGTCGCTTTACAACCACACCGACACTAAGTCTATCGTAGCAACAGCCACCTACCACCCCATGAACTGTATAGTTTACTTTAGCTCATTAGAGTGTTTGGACGGCGACATGTTGTGCAGCCGACCTTTTGGAATTGATTACAATGTTGTTGTTTTTTCTTGGCCTTTAATATCCCCCTTCCTTCCTACCCTTTTGCATCATGAGAGATCATGGGACGATGTGCTTCTTGCTGGGCGTGGTGTGGGGGCGGAGGTTGGGTTGGGGGTTGGGGGGGGCTGAATCTGAGGGACAAACCCTGACGGACGTGAGTGAACCCTTCTAGACCAGTGACCATGGCTGAAATCCGAATGTGTACCCGGAATGTCAGGGACATGCACACACAAGCTAGACGATACCAGATCTGTTCTTATTTGAAACGTCACAAGATAAATATAGTGTTACTTCAGGAGACGCATCTGAACAGGGCAGAAGTACAGGCACTACATCGCAGGTGGCGCGGGCAACTGTATGCCACTGATTACTCTTCATTTGCACGCGGTGCCCTAATATGGGTCCGACCTGGGACCCCATGGGCGGTCACTAATACACACATAGACTCTGAAGGCAGGTACGCGGTGGCACAGGGTAGGCTCGATGGGCAGCAGGTAGTACTGGCCTCCCTCTACTCCCCAAACACTGATCCAGGTGGTTTCCTGACACGCCTCTCCATGACGATGGCAACTTGGCACGCGGTCCCGTGGATGCTGGGGGGCGACTACAACTGTGTACTGGATATGACACTAGACCGCTCCTTCCCGCCCCCACCCAATGCACCGACGCATAGTGCCATGAAGGCATTACTTGGATGGGCCACACAGTGGAATTTGCATGATGCCTAGCGATCACACAACCCCACGGCACGAGTGTATTCCCATTACTCAGGGGCGCACAACCTACATGCACGTTTAGATAGATTCATGGTATCAGATGAGCTGCTCCCGCTAGTGACAGATGCGCGATACATGGGACGCACACACTCAGACCACAACCCACACTTTCTTACCATCACCTGGGAACGCCCACATCCCCCTATTCCCACCTGGCGGCTGCAACCGGCGCTACTGCTAGATGCGACATTCCGCGACTCTCTCCTCACGCAAACGGCCCAATATTTTGAAGAGAACTCTGGTACGGCATCCTCACCCCAGGTCGAGTGGGATGCTTTTAAAGTGGTGATTCGGGGACACTGTCTGGGAACACAGGGACACATGAGGCATCAACTGGAGGGCGACCTAACAAGACTAGAGGCTGACTTACTGGATTGGGAGCGCGAGGCGGTAGAGGGCACGGCAGATCAACTCACGACGCCCATACGGAACATGCGCATCTTCTGGAGCGACTGCGCAGCCTCAACTATGCTGCGCACTCGGCACGGACCCACCACCTAAGCGATAGGCCCGGCAAATTACTGGCCTGGCTGATATCACAGACTGATCGAATGGCCCCGGTAGCGGCAATACATGTGGACGGTCAAGGGCTGGTATACTCTCAACGCAACATTCATCAGGCGTTCTCGTCTCACTATGAGGCCTTATACCACTCCCGACTTTGCGATCCCTGCCCTGATGTGACGGAATACCTTTCCCCCCTCCAGATGCCGCAACTCACAGTTGCGCAACAGGATGATCTAGGGGCCTTGCTCGAGCCAGAGGAGCTGCGGGAAGCCATATTTAATCTATCCAACGGTAAATCCCCTGGCCCAGATGGATTACCGGCTGAGTTTTACAAGGCTGGATCAGACATTCTTATTCCGGAACTCCTGAAAATGTATAACGCGGCTACAGTAGACTCCTCACTCCCACCCACGCTAAATGAGGCGAATCTGATCTCCCTCCCCAAGCCAGGCAGAAATACCACACGAATGGGCTCGTATCGACCCCTAGCACTCCTAAATACCGATTATAAAATACTGGCCTCCACCCTGGACCGGAGACTGGCCCCCCTAGTGCCACTCTTAGTACATCATGACCAGAACGGTTTTGTGCCGGAGCGCCACACATCTTACAATATCCGTCACCTGTTCCGCGTGCAGGAATATGCTGTTCAGCACTGGCCACAAGCGGGATGCCTTGTATTGGACCTTGAGAAAGCGTTCGATTCTGCGGAATGGCCATATCTAAAAGCGGTAATGGAAAAATAGGATCTGGGGGACGGATATGAGACTATGGTCAATCTGCTGTACTGCAGACCTACGGTCCGAGTCCGCACCAGGCAGCTACTGTCAGACGCCATTCCGGTACAGAGAGGCACCAGACAAGGTTGCCCCCTGTCGCCCTTGCTTTTCTCTCAGGCTATGGAGCCCCTAGCCATGATCCTCAGGACCCAGGGACAGGAGTGGGGAATCCCGATGGCTGATGGACTGCACGTGGTCTCGCTTTATGCGGACGACCTTCTACTATATGTTAAAGATCTGACTAATGTTCCGGAATCTCTTACAGACATTTTCCGGACCTTCGAGGAAATGTCAGGGCTACGAGTTAATTGGTCTAAGTCGGGTGCCTACTCCTTCAGCCCGGACACGCCAGAAACTGACATCCACATTGGCGGAGAGAGGCTGCAGTGGTACTCCACCACGTTCCGATATCTGGGTATCCATATCTACAGGACCCCGGCAGACATCCTAGAGGGGAACCTGATGCGGGCGATTGCTTCCATCCGAGCCCAAATTGGTTTTTGGAAGACCCTACCCTTGAACGTGCCTAGCCGGGTGTCATTGATCAAAATGATAGTCTTGCCAAGGCTACTTTACTACTTCGCCAACGTCCCAACGTATGTACCTAACAAAATATTTCGTGAACTGGAGGTCTCACTTCGCAGCCTTTTCTGGAACGCGGGACGGCCAAGAGTCGCACTGACTAAATTGTACATGACCACAGAATCGGGAGGCTTGGCAGTTCCCAATATGGAACTATACTACCTGGCAGCGCAACTGCAATGGGTGTCGAGGTGGCTCTGCGGCAAAAACTTGGGGGATACAGCCTCAGACACTACCGCCTGGACCCAAGCGCAAATATGCACACTGTTCCACCCTCTGACCCGCTCCCCCGGCCCTACGCAAATACATCTGGCGGTGGCACGCAGATGCTTTTGCAGATGCAATTTCTAACACATGCATCCCTCATTCGCACGCTGACCGCCTCTTGGGACGACATGTCGGAGGAGCTGCCAATGCACTATTTTATACAATACCTGCATGTCATGGGCAACAGCTCACATATTATACACTGGCTGGCACAGGCCCTGCTGATGCACACGCAACCTTCCACACTGCCACTCAGGGAAAAGTGGGCGGCCGATAGAGGACGGGACTGGTCCGACAAGGAATGGGCAATGATACTGAATGGACCGACTAACCCCCGTTTTAAACTTATACAACTCTACATTTTACACCGAGCCTACCTTAACTTGCCAAGATAAACAGATACTTCTCGGTTGCTGACACAGCTTGCCAACGATGCTCTTTGGTAGGGGCGGATCTTTTACACATGCTTTGGCACTGCTCCGCCATACAGAAGTATTGGGATGAGGTCACGACACTGCTCACGCAATGCACGGATGAACGTGTGCCGCGGACGTGGGAGGCCTGTATTTTGGGACTCTACAAGCGCACGAAACTCAACAAAGTGCAAGCGAGGTTCTGGGACATGGGATTAATCACAGCCAAACGCTTACTGACTAAACACTGGAAGGCCAACACTCCCCCACACACCAGACATTGGCGCACATCCTTCACTAATTGGGCACGGGCGGAAGGCACGGTGCTTCTCCGAGAGGAAACAGCGGGACTCCGGAAATTCCCCATTGCTCAGCTCTGGGGCGATCTCCTCACGTCCTTCCATCATACCGCTCAAGTACGGGGGATAACTTGAGCTAGCATAACCCTACACCACTATGAAGGTGAGGAAACCTGCAGACGCCTCGCAGCGTCACCCCAATGGCCGCAAACACTTCCACTCCTCCCCGGTGCCTGCGCGACGCCGGCCCCGCGCTCACCTGATCATTCCTGCTCGCTTATTGCAAGTGCCTAATCACGGATAGCGGTCAGGCACACCTGGCGCGTCAGTTGGTATTCCTTGCTCGACAGACCCGGACAGTGTACATCGATGAAGGTTCTCCCCACTGACAGCTAACTGGAGCACCTGTCACATGCCTCCCCTCGGCCCCCTCTGCGCTATCCCCCCTCACCCGGCCCCGGATCCCCAGTGACCCTACATCAGGACTACACCGCCCCCCCCCGCATCGCGCCCATGGACACGACTGATCCCTCACCCTCCTTTACCTAGTTATTTTATTAGAAAGTTAGGTTTGATACTGGTTTGTTTCATGGTCACGTTCCCTGACCAAGCCCTTTATGGGAGCAGACGTAGATCCACCTCACAGTGTCTAAGTCGCTAAACGATAAGCGCTCGTAGTTGCGTTACATCTCTGATGCCGCGACAAGCCACAACACAACGCTTGCATGGGACGAAACTAACACCTGAGACAGTGACACTGAGACACAGACAGTATGGGCCTGTAATCGGACCTCCACCTATGACGATCATGCTTACACCATAGACACAAGAGGATCCGACTCACACTGAGATAACAACCAATTGGGAATCCACCATGGCGACCGCTGCCTGGCGCCGTTGACTATACATGACTGATATCTAGCGTTAAGTGAGCTATACCACTAGTCGATGATCCGCGACATAATGACGTCACAGACACAAGAACCTTGCTACCTTACCTCTCAGTTCACATGTTACCTGCTATTTGTTGCTGCTGTTAAAATGTGTTCTGGACTTGAATTGTACCTTTTGCAATGCAGATACTGGATAGACAGTGATGTGATCAACCCACCAACAAACTCTGCAAACAATACAAAGAAAAACTCGTAGACCCCATAGTTGTAGCACTGTACACTGCATTATGCCTCCGAACACATACTGAACTACGCCGCCGGACCCCCGGGTTGCCGGCTGATTGGCTGTGTCACACCACCAATGTCACATTTCAATGTGTATTACTTGTGCCAGCACTTGAGGGCAACAGGCTATGCAGTATGTACAATTGTGTATTCTTGATTTACATGCATAATAAAGGTCTTTAAAAAAAAATAAAAAAATAATGAAATACTTTGGCATGTTACAGAAATTCACTTTCCTTAATTTTGAAGACACCTTATCATGTTTAAACATGATGTTTGTTGAATGATACACATGCCAAATATTTCCAAAGCTCGGCTTGTGCATGGCCTCTTAGAGCCACAGTGATCCTTGGCTCAGCTTTGTCTTGGCTCTCCCTGTTAATTTGTTGGCTCACCTACCCCTACATATCCCCAAGAAGTGAAGTTAGTGAGGCGCATGGCGTCTCTTCTCTTTCTCTAATCTCTTGTTCGCATACACACTTTATCTCTTTACTTCTCATCCTTCTGCTTCTCCTTTTCACCGTATCTGATCTCTCAATCTGTCCACCAGCTCAACCCCTGCAACTTGTCCCCTTCAGCCTTTCTTCTTTCTGTGCCTCTTTACTAGTTAAATTCTCTTTCCTTATCAAGTGAGACGGTGCTGTATGAAGAACCACTCCATTTTTTGTGTGGAAAAGACCGCTTTAATGAAACAGGTGCGTATCACAATACAGTTTTGGGCACATGTCTTACAGACTCATTACCGTCTTCACTAATGTATCAAGTCAGGCTGATTATAAATCCACCCCTTAAACACCCTAAAAAACTTTGACATAAGTAAAAGCTCTGTAATGATCCCACATTCAACTCCTCTTAAACACCCTTTCAAAAACCAGGCACCATGACTAAAACCTTTTAAACCAATTTTGCTTCAACACATAACCTCACACACCACCTCCCAAACCCCCACCTCTTTCCCGCCTTTAAGCTGGACCACCCGACTAGTAGAGAGACTGACCAATTCTTGCCACCTACAGTTACAAACCTCTCAACTTGCCGCCTATTTGTAACACACCTACTCATCAACGACAAATACAATGCATCTTCAAATCAATATACGCACGAGTGTCAACCCTGTTCCATCAAGTCAATCTAAACCTTCACTGCAACAAACTCTTGTTTAACAAACTCTTGCCTTTTCTAGCCCAGAAGAGGGTGAGACAGCTCTAACATCGCCACCCCCAAACCCCTTCAGGCGAGTCGTCGCGCACCACTTCATTTTTAGTGTTGAAAAGGCCACAACCACATCACAACATGTATTATTGGTCCTTTCATTGTTTTTACTACCCGGAAATTCACAATGTTTGTGTACAAGGATTGCATATATAAAATATGGCGGCTCCGGCGTTTCTTGCAAACATCGTAGAAGGCTGTTGCCGAAACGCGTCTGTGTGCCCCGAGTTCATTTGGTGAATAAAACTATGGAACTCACCCCCGTGAGTGCTGTCATCTATTAAGGGTACGATTACCCGGTGGAGTTGGGGGCAGTATATACATGTGGTAGCACCCCCGCTTTGGCATGCACCCGTCTGTGAGTGCAACAGGCTGGTGAACAGGGAGCTGAAATTGAATTATTTCCTGATGCACCGTGGATGCGGATTGTGAGAAATATTGGAGATTGAGACCGGAGGAATTAACACCTTGGATGTCGTGCGTTTGCCGTCGGATCCTAGTGGCAGGAGGACCGGGCACCGAGGAAACATCCCAGTAAGGTGCAGGTGGCACACTGGATTCCTATTTGTCTTACCGCAACCACAAAATGAGGGGGTACGAGGGCGATTACAACCTGAGCTGTGTTTATAGCCATAAGAACTGGGACTATGTTTTGCGAATCGGAACGCCGGGAGGCAGCACGGAGCAGGTTTAAAAAGCGTGATGGGACAAATAAGGCGGACAAAAATGGGGGGGCACCACTGACATCTAATATAGCCTCCAAGTACTCCGCTCTAAGAACGTCTTAATGAGCGTGAGATAAGAAAGTGGTGGGAGGTGACTGCCCTACAAAATTACATCGAGGTCAACAGGGTCCCCAGGGGTCTAAGGATCTATACCGTCCCTGCCTACGAGAATCCCGATCCCCTTCTGTTGGATGAGTGGGCGGAACACAAAGCCCAATCCTGAAGGGGCTGTTGGCTAAACTCATAGGATTCACATTGGGCGACCGAGACAAAGCTCTATCAGATATCAAGGAGCTGGAAGAAGAATTATCGAAAGAAGAAGATCAAATGCAATTGGAATAAAAGAGGGAACTCATGAATAAAGATTAAAAACTTCTGAGCAAAAGATTAAACAACGGAAGGAGGAAAAATGTGACCGTGACGAGAAAGTTTACAGCCAAGGCAGGGTGCTGACTTTTTCCATGAAGTGCAATAATCAGAGGAAAGAATTATAAAAAAAGAAGACTCAGTCATTAGTAGAGTCCCGGGACGCCTTGAAATCTTAGGTAACGGGGGTGATTCTTCAAGTGAGAAAAGTGGAAGTGGACTGACCACCGGTAAAACTCCTTTTTATGAGGAGTTCAGGCTCATCCGCAAGCAACAACCCAAGGGAAGCAGAGGCAAGCCTCTGGAATATGCAGCAAGAGGAAGACGAGGCGGGGTGGGAGTCGCAAAAAGCGAATGCTCCCCACCAGTCACTCGCAGCAAGAAGCCCTTCAACAAGAGAAAATAAATGGGGAAGGAAATTTAATGATCATCAATCTGACACCCAAAATCTTGTCAGCTGCTGAAGAATCGGTTTTAAAACTCGGTCTGTCCTTTTGCCCACAAAAAAACATGGAATTCACACAAACACGTATAGAGCTCTTCAAGTTCACCCGCAAGCTGAAGTTACACAAGTACTTCAAGCTGAAACCTGTTACAAGTAAACCCTAACAATCGGGTTCAATGACAACCAAAATGGACACTTTAACGGGTAAAGATCTTCGAACATTACAAGTACTGGAAAGTCTACAAATGGAAGCTACAGAGATTGTGGATGAAACTATGGGATCCGACTCAACTAATGGCCCAATTAGACAATTAGAAGTACAGCAAAGCGGGGGTTTGAGTCCATTCAAACCAGCCTCCGAACTCCTTCCACAGATGCTATTGACACCTTTTCTGAATCTGTTATTAAAGATCTGGTACCGGGGGAGGGGCTTCGCGCGATTCCAAGATGGACGCGTGAGCTAAGAGCTCCCGGGACCCCTTCCACCTCCGGCGACTATCCTGTCATCTATCCTGATTCTGACGACGGATATTTTTCATTGACGCCCTGCTGATGCCAGCGCTCTTTTCGTGACTTGTTTTGGCCGTCGCACACTGGACTTGCTGCGACCTGAACTTTGGGGCCTACCACGTATGCCAACCGGGGGCTCGAGTCCCCGAGGTACCCAGGTGGCAATTGAACAACAGCGGCTGGTGGGCCACGCCCTCTTCCCTTGGTGTGCTTTTGGTTTCGTTTCTGCTTCTAGTGCTAGCCCACTTCCCGACTGGAGTTCTTACTCTGCGACTGCTGGCCTGGTCTTGTGCTGTGCCCTTCTTTCCTCGCAATTCGGCGCCTGCCGCTACGGAGGCTGTTTGGTCCGAGTTTTGCAATTCCAGTTGAAGTTTCTCCCCGGTCATGACGGGCAGGACAGTGGTCGAGAGACGCGGCGCAAGAGGCTCGTCCCGAGGGGGGGCCACCCAATCTCAGACCATTGATCGCTTTACTCGACCCAAGGGCTCCCCAGGCGGATCGAGTGGTGCCCTGGAGGAAGCTGGGGACGGTGCTCCTGATGGCGAGGAGCCTACCCTGAAAGACGTGATGGGCGCCATTGCGAGTATTCAATCCAGCATGGTCCAGCAGTATGAAACCCTGGCTGCTAAAATAGACACAGTGGCGGTTGATGTTTCCCTTATCAGAGCGGACCTTGGGAAAACTAACGAGCGAGTCAAATCTCTTGATCTTAAGACCGCTAGTCTGACCACGGATGTCTCGGACCTCCAGACTACGGTCCGTAATCTCCGGACCACTTGTGACCTATTTGCCAATCGGTTGGAGGATTTTGAGGGCCGGGCCAGGCGCAACAACGTCCGCATCGTTGGTGTCCCGGAGACCTCTGCCGATATGCCTGTTGATATCCTGGTGGAGGACCTTGTGTTGAAGCATCTGGCGGCGCAGGGTCTAAGTAAATTTTTTGCGGTCGAAAGGGCCCATCGTGTTCCGGGAGGCAAGCCGAAGCTGGGTGCCGCTCCACGGCCTATTATAGCTAGACTATTTAACTTTCGCGATAGGGACGCTATCCTGCAGGCATCGCGAACCACTGGGCCCATTAAATTTGAGAACGCCTCCATAAGTTTCTATCCAGATTTCACGCAAGCCGTCCAGAAACAGAGGATGGGCTTTACGGGCGTGAAGAGGCGCCTCAGGGATCTGGGACTGAAGTATGCCATGCTTTTCCCGGCCCGCCTGAGGATCGAACATGCTGAGCGTGCCTTTTTCTTCGACCGCCCTGAGGTGGTGAGTGACTGGTTGGACACTTTACCGAAGCGTACCGATGGCCCGGAAGACTCGGGAGGGGCCGAGGGAGGAGTGGAGGACCAGGAGCAGTGAGTCTACGTTGGCGAGCCGGATTACATCGCATGGGCTGCCGGACTGTGTTTTGAGTATTATGTGACTGCCCGGGGGTGTGAGGGGGTCTGAGGGGTCTTCCTCCTCTGGGGATTTCTTTCTCTCTTTCTGTAGGTTAGTTTAATGGGGCGACAGGCACACTGCAAGTTGGGGTGGCTTTTGGGTCTACCGCAGGGGTGCAGGGTGGGGGGTTCGACACTGTTGGGTTCCTTGGGGGTGGGGGGGGGCTTTTTTCTTCTTGTTTGGTTCGAGGCTGTGCTCTGTTTATCACTTGCTTTTACATGACTGTTTCGAGGTGGGGAGTGCGGTCGGTTTGCTTCAGGGATGGGGGGTAGGGGGCTTAGGGTTTTGAGCTGGAATGTTAATGGTCTTGGGGACAGGATAAAACGTGGGATTGTGCTGCAATACTTAAAGAGGTGCTCCCCGGATGTGGTCCTGCTTCAGGAGACCCATTTGGTGGGCAACACGTGCCACGCTTTGAACAGGAGAGGCTATCGTCTGGTGGCGCACTCCGGCTTCACCTCGGGATCGAGGGGGGCTGGTATCCTGGTCAGGAATTCCCTTCCCTTGGAGGTGGATACCACACTGTTAGATGATAGGGGCCGCTATGCTGGCATTACCGGGAGATGGGAGGGGAAATTGATCTCCATACTGTCTATTTATGTTCCGCCTGGGCTGCAGTCTACCACGTTCGCTGACTTGGGCAAGGTCATTCTGGGCCTGCCCGAGGGCCTGCTTGTGCTGGGTGGTGATTTCAATTCAGTGGCGAGTGGTGAGAGTGATCGTAGCCCCCCCCGGCTCCTCCCTGCATCGCAGTTGTGGTTGGGGAAATTCCTTGATGCCTTTGGGTTGGCTGATTGTTGGAGGCAGCTGCACCCTGGCCAACTTCAGTATACCTTTCATTCGGGGGCTCACGGAAGTCTCTCGAGACTTGATTATATTGTCGTGCCTATAGTGCAGTTGGCCTCGGTGCGTGAAATCAGACACTTGGCTAGGGGGATCTCGGACCACTCCCCGATATGGTTTCACTTAGACATTTGTTTGGGGACGGGGGGCCGTATCGCCCCCATCAATCCGTGGCACTTCCAGAACCCTAGACTCAGATCCGAGGTGGTCAAATGTGTGGACTATTACTTTGCAGAAAATGAGGGTTCTGTCTCCTCCCCGGTTTCATTGTGGGAGGCCTACAAGACGGTGATCCGAGGTCAGACCTTGTCCCTTGTGGCCGATGAGAAGCGGCGTAACCAAGAGGAGGTGGTGCGTTTGGAATCTGAGATTGCAATGCTTGAGGGGCGGTTGGAGGCTGGAGTGACGCCTGAGATTCTGCATGTTTTGGCTCTTAAGCAAACTGAATACAGGGCACTTGTGACTGCCGCTGCTGAGGCGATGCATCGCATGCAGCAAGGGCGACTTTATGATGTGGGTGATAAGGCCGGGAAATTGCTTGCGTGGCTGGACAGGAGAGACAGATTGAATCGTGTGGTGCCAGTGATTGAGAGAGATGATGGAGTGCGAGTCGTGGACCCGGTGGAGATAGTTGAGGTGTTTGCTCAGCATTTTCGGGTTGTATATGCCCCGGTTTCCGGCCTCCCGGAGGAGGACTCGTGCTTGTTACTTCGTGACCTTGTGTTGCCCAGTCTCTCGGAGTCGGACGAGGTGTTAATGGAGGCTGATTTTTCCGTCGATGAGGTTGCGCTTGCCATTCGCTCCCTTCGCTCGGGGAAGGCTTCGGGCCCTAATGGTATACCGGTTGAGTTGTATAAATTGTGTCCGGACAAAATGGCGCCGTATTTGCTGCGTATGTTTGCGGCCTCGCGAGATCTTGGTTCTCTTCCCAGGGACCAGAGGTTGGCTTCCATTGTGGTCATTCATAAAGATGGTAAGCCCCGCGAGCGTTGCTCATCGTATCGTCCGATCTCCCTTCTGAACGCTGAACCGAAGATATTGGCAAAAATACTAGCAAATCGACTGGTCGCGGTGATCAGCGGACTGGTTCACCCGGATCAGTCCGGTTTTATCCCTCAGCGCAATACTGCTCTCAATCTTCGCCGTTTACATGGCGTGGTCGCGAGGGCGGGATCTCTTCGTGAGCCGGCCATCTTGGTTTCTCTCGATGCTTCGATGGCCTTTGACACGGTTGAGTGGCCGTATCTGTGGGCCGCCCTCGCCAAGTTCGGTTTTGGCCCTAAATTCATCACTTGGGTTAAACTCCTGTATGAACAGCCACTCGCGCAGGTGGTGGTTAATGGCAGAGCCTCAGCGCCCTTCGCTCTCGGGCGTGGCACGAGGCAGGGTTGTCCTTTGTCGCCGTTGTTGTTTGCGCTTGCGCTTGAACCGCTGGCCGCCTGGCTTCGGTGGGAACCCTCTCTGAAAGGTATACGCTGGTCCCCGGATTTCGAAGACCGAGTCTCTCTCTATGCTGATGACATCCTGTTATATTTGACGTCCCCCCGCAAATCGCTGGGAGTTCTTATTGACGTATTGCGCTCTTTTGGCCGCAACTCCGGGTTGGTTATCAATTGGTCTAAATCCTGTATCTTCCCGCTCACTAGCGACCCACTCTCTCTGCCCCGAATATGTCCGATCCCAGTCTGCATTGATGGCTTTAAATATTTGGGGATTTATATTTCACATGACCCTGTGCTGCGTTATGATCGGAATTTGCTGCCTCCGCTCGCTCGGCTCCGGTCGGACGTTGCGGCGTGGTGCAATCTGCCTCTCTCCCCCTTGGGACGTGCGGCGCTGTTTAAAATGATGTCCCTCCCCCGGTTCCTGTATGCCGTACAAAACACGCTAGATTTGGTGCCGGCTCACTATTTTCGTGAAATAGAGTGCCTCCAGAGGAAGCTGGTGTGGGCTGGTCGGCCCCGTATAGCACTGGCTAAACTCACGCTACCCTGGTATGACGGGGGCATTGCCTTACCCGACATACGACGATATTATTGGGCATCCCAGTTAAGTGCTGTGAATCATGCTATGTATGGTCCTGTCCCGAACCCGGCTTTTGAAATGGACCGATGGCTCTTACCTGGGGGGGATTACTATAGGGCATTTTATTCTAGGAGTGCTAGGAGGAACTTGACGGGTCCCACGGCAGTGGCGGTGCGGGTTTGGAGCAGCGCGACCGCGGCTACTGGGTGGTCGGATAGGCTTACCAGGGCGACCCCTTTATTTGCTGCGGAGAGACTGGGTGAACTATGGACGTCGAAGGGGTTCGATAGATGGGACCTCATCGGGATTAGTAAATTGAGCGATCTTTGGGTTAAGGATAGAGTGAAGACCTTTGCGGAACTACAGCAAGAGTATGGTCTGCATGACTCGGAATTTTTTCGATATCTTCAGGTTCGCCATGCCGTTGGGTCAGTTTTTCCGACCGGTTCTGATGTTCCGGAGAGTTCCCCTCTGGAGGATAGGGTGCTGGACGGTCATGTTCCAGACAGCACTATTTCTCTTACTTACAAAAAACGTATTAATGTTCGGTTGGACTTGCTTGTCCATTTGCGTGGCGCCTGGACTGCCGATGGGCTGGAACTAGACGATGAGGATTGGCAGGCTGCGGTGTCCTCTCCTAAAGAGGTCGCGATTCCGGCGCGCCTGCGACTTGTTCAGCTGAAAGTCCTGCACCGAATCTATGTCACTGGTCCCCGACTGTTGCGTATGGGTTTTTCTGAGGATGGACTGTGTCGGCGGGGTTGTGGTATGCTTGCTACTTTCCTCCATATTGTATGGGAGTGCCCGGTGGTTGAGTCCTTCTGGAGGGGAGTGCATGAAGTGATGAATGAAGTCACGAATGTTCGGCTGCTACCTGAACCTAAGCGCTGTCTGTTGAATGTGTGGGAACCGACCGACTGTAATGTTGCTCAGACTCAATGGGTGACTCTGGGCAACATGATCGCGAAGAGGGACATTGCGCAGTTATGGGGGTCTCAGAGGGCACCCTTGGTTTCCGGGTGGGAAGATAACATGGACTGGTGTATGTTCAGAGAGAAAATTGTCTACATTTCCCGTGGCAGGCCCCGAAAGTGGGGTAGGATATGGAACCAGTGGAATGCATTCCGTGGGGACATTTGTGAACCCCCCCTCGTGGATCCCCCTGATACTCCTTGTTCCCCTTGACTGTACACTTCGGCTCTCACATGTGCAGATATATCGATATTTCCATTTGCTCTGGGCTCCCGTTTTGTCCCTCCCTCCCTGACTCTTCTCCTGTCTACCGTATTGTTTCCTGACCGCTTCTTCCTGCCACATATGTAATGACCATACTGATCGGAGTGCAGCCTTGTTTCTTTTGTTGTTTGAATGTTATAAAATGAAACCGCTCGTATCCTGTCGTTCGGAACTTAACGAATTTCTTACCATGGCTGCCGGACCCCTGGTTGTCGGCTGATGAGCTGTGTATTGTGTTATACCTTGTGCTGTTTTCTTGGCCGGCCCGAGGGGTTGTAGGCGAGAATCTGTATTTCCATACTTTGTTAAATAAAGGTTTTTTCCAAAAAAGAAAAAAAAAAGATCTGGTACCGCCTCGAGGTGACAACTTTTACCAAAAGAGAACAACAAATGTTTCCAAGCAACAACAACTTGCGCTGGAGGGCCTGTGCCAAGATTGCTCACTAATCTACAAACCATCGGACAAGGGGGGCAACATTGTCCTATTGGCACAAGAGCAATACAATGCTGAGGTGAATTGTCAATTGGCAGATGTTCTCTGTTATGAGAAGACAAATGAAAAAACATACAATCGGAGCATTACTGACTACCATCTAATGATGTTCTCATGGTACATGAAAAACATGTTGGAATTGGAGGAACATGTATTCCTGAGATGCCTTAATCCTCTTATTCCCACATTTTACTACCTGCCTAAGGTTCATAAGAATATCACAAACCCTCCTGGGAGACATATTGTTGCCTCACAAGGCAGTTTAACTGAACATATGTCTATATATATAGACTTCTTTCTCTCCCAACATGTGGTAAAATTAAAATCTTTTTTAAGGGATACCAAGGATTTCCTTAAACACATTAATAAAATCAAGTGGGAGGAGGGATTTTCCTTGATGGTGCTAGCTAGACATTGCCAGTCTTTATACATGCATAGCACATGTAGACGGTTTGAAAGCAGTACAGTTCTTCCTAGAGCATCGCCCATTGAGATTCACTAAGCATAACACCATGCTCATAAAGTTCATCAATATTTGCCTCAATCACAACATGTTCCTTTTTCAAAACCAACTCTTTAGACAAGTTTCTGGGATGGCGATGGGCACCTGCTTCGCCCCCAGCTATGCAAATCTTTTCGTAGGCTGGTGGGAGGAGCAGGTGGCCTGGGCCATGCCCAAAGAAGCCTGGACAGACAGGATAATAGCATGGCATCGTTATATTGACAATCTTTTTATTATCTTTAAAGGACCACCAGAGCTGGCTAGATCATACATAGAAGTATTAAATTCTAATAACATCTCTTTAAGATTTACAGGTGAAGTGAGCACACAGGAAGTTAACTATTTGGACCTGAATGTATATGTGGCAGAAGGACAGCTACGTACCAGGCTCTATAGAAAGTCCACCGCAGGGAATTCCATCCTTCACGTCACGAGCAGTCACCCTAAAAAACTCATAAACAGCATCCCCTATGGGAAACTATTGAGATTGAAGAGGAATAACACCAGTGATCTGGAATTTAAAATGGCAGCAAAAGCCAGCATGGAACGCTTTTAGATTATTTAGGTTATTTAGGTTATAGTGAAGCAGTCCTCTCACACGCCTTACAAAGAGTTAACTCAACCCAAAGAGGGGAGTTACTTATTGAGCAAGATAGGCTTAGAGGGAAGGAGGCCAGCAAGTCCAATAATGGGACGTTCAGAATGATTACCACTTTTTCTGACAATACAGGACAATTAAAAAGGATCCTACGAAAAAACTGGCATACCCTTCTTTCTGATACGGTAATAGGGGATGATTTACCATCCAACCTCCTAGTAACCTTCAGAAAAGCAAGATCATACAACACAACTTGGTCCATAGCTATCAGAGCATTGAAACCACCAAGTCAGTTCTGAAAGCGCTCAACGGATTTTATCAGTGTGGAAAGTGTAAGGCGTGTAAAAGAAGTAAACGTGTTTTGTATTATACTGTTCCAGGGCTGACTAAACCCAAAAAAATGATGACGTTTCTAACCTGCACGACCCCCTACACTGTGTATTGCCTTGCATGCCCAGATACATCGGTAGCACAATTCACCCTGCGAAAATTCACATACTAGAGCATATGAGGGCAATCGCAAATGCTAACGAGGCTTACCCTGTTACAAGACATTTCAACAAAGAGCATAACCGCAACAAGGATCCTTTAACATCCTACTGTATGGACCATGTACCAGTTAATCCGAGGGGAGGGGATAGAATTCAGAGGCTGAGATGCCTAGAATCTCGTTACATTATAGACTTACAGAGCAAAAGTCCCCATGGCCTAAACAGTAGTGAGGAGTTAGCAGTACACTTGGGGGAGTAATTATAATTTCTATATCTTGATATTTTAGTATTATCCACATGGCTGATTCCTTCCTTTTTCTCCTTCTTTTTTCTGTACTCAACTATTTGGCTCGGTCCCATGAAATGAATTGGCATTTATTTGCTTGAAGGATAATGTACATGCTTGAGACTGCCTTTTAGCCAACTGTTTTATTTATTGGTTATTGAATGATGTAATGAATAGTTTCAAAAACTCTTCACACAGAACTGTATCAGGGTAGAATCATGTTTGGGACCATAGCCCATCCAGGGCGAGATAATGGAAAGAGCTTTGTTAAATGCATTTATTTTTCAGAATGAATGTGGGCCATCCAGGGCATGATTAGCGACTATATTGATGAATTTAAGAAGGCATAGTGATGGCAACCATGTCATTTGGGTGGTGTAATATAATGTATATTCACTAGGTCTGTGTTCCTTTTCAGATACCATAAGATGGCGGATTTTTCTGTGCTTAGTAAGCAATGTTATATATTATTGGTCCTTTCATTGTTTTTACTATCCGGAAATTCACAATGTTATATATATATATATATATGCCACAAAATTCGCACCTCGAACAGTTGCTTAAACCACGTAAGGACGAGCGTAGACCCAGGTTTGGTGCTAATTTTAATGTATTTCGGAAACACCACCAGCCGCCATCACAACGCGTTTCGGCAGATCCCTGCCTTGATCACATGACAACATTGAAGTGTACCACCTCCATTTTTAAAGTGACCGTCCTTTCATGGACATAGAAAACATACTTGTAATGTAATAAGGGCTCAAATGCTTTGTTCTTTCATTTCAACACACAAAGTTCAAATATTATATATAAATAAATTTTTTTGAGAAAGGAAAAATCCTTAAATGATACTTTGTGCCATTGTCGATCTCCACATAGTATATATAACTATTGTCTGTATATCAATTACTTTGTGACAATTTCTAGCTCAAATGCATAATAACTCTTTCATGCCCCTAGTTGTTTTGTTAGCCATGCTAGTGTGAACAATTAAAAGTGATACAATGGAGCCCATATAAAACCCCATAGGTAAAAATATTAAAGTGCAGAATGTTTGAAGCATAGCTTCCCTGCTATACTACATACTGTGCAAACTTACAAATTGAAAATTGAAAAGTGGTACTGTGCCTTTTGGAAATGTACTTAAACTTATTCCACTCCTGCTGCAATTTAATGGCCTTGGAATCTAAGTATTGCCACTCCAGCAAGGTTTATGTGCAAAAAACAGCATATGGTAATTACATATTGATTTCTTATATCGGAGGTTTCACATAGACATTAGTATTGATAAATGATTCCCACAATTATAGATATGATCTTTCTAAAATACAACATAGGTACTTAATAAATAAATACATATATTAAATATGATAAAAGTCACATAAGTACAATTCATTTATCATAAAAATTCACATAAAAACCAACAATATTAAAAGTATTCATAATTAATAATTATTAAAAATATTTCATTCAGTTTCATGCTTTTCAGAGTGCAAAAAGTAGTTGTAAGACTTTGTTTTTTCTAATTTCCTGCTTGTAAGCAATTAAAATCTTGTCAGTGCAATACATTTGGAGTTGATATCTGAATAGGGAACAGGTAATTTTTACTCTAAGTATGTATATAAGTCCTCACTCATATTCATCCCGTTTGGCTGTTTTGTGTCGAACTGCAATATGTAGTGGGTCTCCAGACGTCTTAGTTTACCTTCCCTTTCACCTCCTCTTCTTTGAATAGGAACAGTGTCAATAACATAGTACTTCAATTCCTTTAGATTGCCACCATGATGTTCCTTGAAGTGCCGTGCTACTGGGTAGTTCGGGTCATTGTTGGTTATAACCCATATATGTTGTAACACCCTTTTATGTTCTAACAACTTAGTGCTCCCAATATACTTTAAGTTGCAGCTACATTCTAGCACGTATACTACAAATTCACTTCTACAGGTTAGGTGGAACTTAATCATTTGAGGTTTTCCACTAAAGGCTGTCAGGAATTAAGTTTTGTTACACCCATAGGTACAGGCCTTACAACTAAAATCCCTTCCTGGCCCTAAGCCACCCGGCTTCTTCCTTGTACTCTGGACTACTTTTGACCATTACATCGGCCATGGATATTGATTTCCTGAATGTTATCAAAGGGAATTCCGGAAGAGAGCTGCCTATAACAGGATCGTCTTTGACTATGTGCCAATTGCGCTGAATAATCTTGCACAATTCCTTTTGCTGTCTGCTAAAAGTCAAAATTAGTCTAGCAGGATCTCCAGAAACTGGCAGGCTTTTCTCTAGCATGTTGCATGAAAGATCCATTTCCTGCAACAAATCCTCCCTTTGAATTATCCTGCACTTCCTGATAGCTATTTCTATGATTTTGGCACTGTATCCTCGTTCAGTGAAGCGTACCTTGCTTTCCTGCTGACGTTTTTCTAAATCCGCATTGCTGCTACAAATCCTCCGCAATCTGAGCATCTCCCCATAGGGGATGCTGTGAATTAAATGTGGAGGGTGTGCGCTTGTTGCATGAAGAAACGTATTGCCAGGAGTTTCTTTACGAAACAGGGATGTAAAAATGTTACTGTTGTTTATGGTAACCTTGACGTCTAGAAAGGTGACACTGAGATTGCTTATACAGGACGTACATTTTAGATTCACATCATCTACATTAATACATTCAATAAACTTTTCAGCTTCCTTTACTGTCCCGTTCCAGATAATAATCAAGTCATCTATATAACTTAACCAAGACACCACCTTTTCTTCATAGATGTCATGATATTGCTTCCTGAGGACCAGCTCCTCCCACCAGCCCATAAATATACAAGCGTAGCTGGGGGAGAAGCTGGCCCCCATCGCAACACCCTGAACCTGTCGGAACATTTGTTTTTTAAAAAGAAAGAAGTTGTTTTCCAAACAGAAAGTCAACATGTCCATTAAAATTCTATTATGTTGAGTGAATTTAATGGCTCTTCTTGATAAAAAATGTTCAGCTGCTTTAAAACTGTCACAATTCTTTATACAGGTGTACAGTGAAGATACATCTAAGGTTATAAGTTGATAACCTTCCTCCCATTTTACTTTACCGATTTTACATATAAAATTACCTGTATCTTTGATGAAAGATTCCAGTCCTTGGACATGCTCTTGTAAGAAAAAGTCTATATATTTAGACAAATTTTCTAATGGTCCGTCGCAGGTTGCTATGATTGGCCAGCCAGGAGGTCTTTCCTTGTTTTTATGAATCTTTGGTATAAAGTATATGACGGGTGTTTTGGGATGTTCTTTTTTTAAAAATTTGAATTCATCTAGACGCAAGAGACCCAAACTCCTCCAAGCCAGCAATTTATTGTGTAACTGGTCCTGCATGGTTTTGTATTTAATGGGGAAACTCTTATGGTAGCATTCATTATCGTTCAATTGGCTGTATGCTTCTACCATATAGTCTGAAAGAGGCCAAAGTACTATGTTCCCCCCCTTTCGGAGTTTCTAATCACAATGTTGTTTTCCTTTTTTAATCTATCCATTAATTGTCCATACCTTCTTTCCTGATTGGTATATTTTCTTTTGGTCATGTTGGTTCTTACATTACGTTTTTTAACTTGTGCCAGTATCAATTCATTGAAGACATCTATTGAGTCTTTAGCTGTTATCGGCGTGAATTTTGATTTGTTTTTGAATGGGGTCTCTGGTTTTCTATTACCCATTGCTGTCATCTCACGTGCATTTTTTTGTGGAAAGCCTTCCATATTGCTCCCCCATTTCTCCTGAGGGTTGGAGATCTGGGATGGTGAGGTTAAGTTAACTAGCGATTGAAGATCTGATAATAGGTCATAATCTCCTGCTACCAGTCTTGGAGTATCTGACCTTTCTGGCGGTTGACGTACTTCCACATTGGCTTGTGTTTGTAATTTGTGGAATTTTTGGAGTTTGAGCTTCTGAATATATTGATAGACATCTGCCCTGGTTTGAGTATATTCGAAAATTCGATTCTGTACAGTACGAAAGTCCCAAGGAAAGCAATTGGGTTTCTGCGGTGGACAAGTCTATTTTTGCCAAATTAATGATAGTGTTGGCATTTTGTTGGCTATTATTGGGCTCTTCTTTTACTTGCTTTGTTTGTTTTTCCACGTCCCCCGACCTCGTCCTCCCCGTTTGCTTCCGATGGTTTTTTGCGGCCCTCCTTCTTTCCCTCCTTTTCCTTGTGCGCCGTTTTTTACCGGTTGGCTTCTGGGACGAAGGATTTACCTTCTGCTTCGTCTTATGTATTCCAGTTCCTCACCCATTGTAAGCCTTATTTTGTTGCGTTGCTCCTCACGTCCTTCCGGGTCTGACTCACTCTCAGCAGCTGAGCTTAAGTCAGACATGGATGAGGGTTCTGGCTCATGGATTACTAAATATTTGCCCATTGTCCTAATCCTGTTTGTCCCTTCTAAATGTGTACGTCTTACGGGCTTTAATCTTCTCTTCCTCCTTTTGCAATCTTTTCATCATTTCATCTTCTATTTAAATTTTTTGCTGTTGTGGGTCACGTAATGCTTGGATTTCGCTTTTCAGGGCCTCAATTTTGAGTATTAGTTCCTCTCGATCACTATCGGCATATTTAACTAGTATCTCTACTAGTTTGCGCGAAGAATCCAGGTTACATTGGGCTCATTCTGCTGTGCGCTTTACAAGTATACTACATTTACATTTACATTTACATCATATTTGGGTTAGGCGTGTCGTAACTGGGCGCTATCATGATTCTCAGGCCCCTGGGTATGCGCCCAACATCCAGATACTTTTGTAAGGATTTGGACTCCCACCATTTTGCACATAATTTTCTCAAGCATTTTATATTTTTCTTTTAAATTCCCCCCGGTATTGCTGTTTTCACCAACACTTTTGTTGGTTACTCTTGGCTCTAATACCACATTCACAAACATTTCCTCCACGGCCGTCTCTCGGTCCTGCAATGTTGTGGCCGACATGGTGGCGTTTCCAATATGTGCGTTTCACAAGCAAACAATCCCGTTCCTTTTCTTTTCACCGACAAGCCTGTCTTATGCCGGGATTGCTATGTGCACACCTCCCCACCTGCTGTCTATCCCAAAACTGTCCCGTACCTTGGGTGTCAGTCGCCGCTCACTCCAGCTCCCTCGCTCCGCTCATCCGAGCGTCCGCTCCGGCAGCCTAAGACTTAACCGCTTCAGACTCACCCACGGGACAGTGTTTCCGTGCAGCAGGGGTCTCCGTGTGTTTCCGTTTCCGGATCGTTCCAATACAGCATCCACTCTCACGAAACCAGCAAGTCTCTCAAGATACAAATGCCTGTGACTCTCCTTCTTCCATGCAGCCAACAGTTGAGAAGGGGGTCTACGTCACTGGGGAAAGTCGTCCAGCGTCAATATGCCACAAAACTCGCACCTCGAACAGTTGCTTAAACCACGAAAGGACGAGCGTTGACCCAGGTTTGGTGCTAATTTTAATTTATTTCGGAAACACCACCAGCCGCCATCACAATACGTTTCGGCAGATCCCTGCCTTGATCACATGACAACATTGATGTGTACCACCTCCATTTTTAAAGTGACAGTGCTTTCATGGACATAGAAAACATACTTGTAATGTAATAAGGGCTCAAATGCTTTCTTCTTTCATTTCAACACACAAAGTTCAAAAATATATCTATATATATATCAAAACAATACCCTTGCAGGCATAGAGTGACACATAAATTATGCAAAAAAGAAGGAGAGAACTCTGGTTAGTTCCCAAGTTAGGTGGAAGGCAGCTCCTGTATAGAGCACAGCACAGCAAAGTCTTTAAGCATCTATGCTTAAAGACTTTGCTGTACAAATGGCAAAAGACTTTGTCCATTTCTCTCTCAGCGTCGATAGCACTGTGCTAATCCTATGCTTAAAAATGTTGTTAGAAAAGCAGACATTTGAGGTCAGCAAATGAAGAGTGTCACTGGTGTTGAGGGTGCTCTATACAGGAACTGCCTTCCACCTAAACTTGGGAACTATCCAGAGTTCTCTCCTTTTTGCATATATATATATATATATCTCCAACAGTTAACTTCACCAATCAAAATGAAGGACGAGCCACACCAATCTAGATTACGGGAGAAATATTTAATTACAGGCAAAAACAAAGATGCGCTTCGAGCAATCCAGCTCTTGGTCACATGACCACAGTCCCGACTCACATGGTTAAATGCATTTTTTCCTCAACAATGAAAATAAATAACAGACTGGGGGCAAAGCAGGTGCCCATAGAAGTACCTTGTGATTGTTTATATAGCACTCCATTAAACATGAAGACATTCTCCACAAGGCATAGTTCAATCATTTGCAACAGCATTTTGGTATGGGCTTCAAGATGTATACTTCTGGACTTCAAAAAGTACTCACATGCCCTAAGTCCGTCATTATGCCTGATGCTGGTATACAGATTCTCGACGTCTAAGCATACCAGCCAGAAGTGCCTTTCCCAATGGATGTTTTCTATTTTTTGGAGAAAATCTTTAGTGTCTCTAATGTGAGATGTAAGGTCTTTCACATAGTCTGCCAGAAAATGGTCCACGTAAAGTGAGACATTCTCTAGCAGACTGTTCTTGGAGGACACAATGGGTCTACCTGGTGGCTGTACAGGGTCTTTATGTACCTTGGGGAGGAGTAAAGAGTTGGGACAGTGGGAGTTTCATTTCTGAGGAATTTAGTTTCGTCCCAGTTCAAGAGATTGTTGTCAGACCATTCTTTAAGGTGATTGAAGAGTCTAGTCTGCAGTTTCTGCAGTTATGATTGATCTACCTGGTGTAACACGTGGTGTTGGACAATTGCCTCATGGCTTCTTGGATATAGCTTTTCTTTTCCCAGAGCACAATATTACCTCCTTTATCAGATGGTTTGATTATAATAGTATCTTCATTTTGGAGATTCCTAAGGGCCTCTCTGAGTTCCCTAGTAAGATTCTATCTCACAATGGTTTTTTTTAGCAGTTGTAAGATGTCCTGATTAACTAGGTCATTAAAGACATCAATGTTGTCTCTAGGTAGCTACTGTCTAAATTTAGATTTGGCTCTAAATGGTGTGATTACTGTGGTCACTGGGTCGTGTCCTAAAGTAAGTGCTGTGCTATTGATATTTGGATTAGACAAGGTGGTGATTTGTGTCATATCAGGGGGGTCTTCATTGCCTAGGCTCTCTAGTGTCCTGAGGATTTCCATATCACTAATAGACGTAGTAACATTAGTGTGATTTTCGCCTTGTGCTAGACTTCCCTGTTGTCTATTCCTATGAATTTTAAATATTTAAGCTTGCGCACAAACAAATACATGTCTATTCGCGTTTGTGCGTAGTCAATGGGAGAGTCTGGGCAAAATGTCAGTCCAAGTTTAAGAACTTGCTCTTCACTTTCTGTTAAATGTCTATTGGAAAGATTCATTACCGTTAGTTCTTGCGGTTGTCCTTCCATTATTTGCCTCTCTGAGTCTGGCCTTTGCTTCCCACACCAGCACTGTCATTCTTTGTTCCGCCGCTCTCGACGTTTTTTGGTTTCAGCCTTTATACCTTGTTCTTCCTCGTATCGACTGTTTGTTTGCCTCTAGCATGAGGCGCATTACCTTGGAAAAAAACGTTACATCAGCAGGGCAGGTGGTGTTGCTATCAATTGAACCAACATCTGAGCTGAGGCTTGTCCCAGATTTCCATCTATCTTTGTCAGCGGCTCCCAACGCTCTGTCTTTCACGAGGGATGTGGGAAGTTTGTCAAATTTCTTGGCAAATGTAAGGATTCTTCCAGATTTGTAATCCCTCTCATCCCTCTTGAACTTCCTTTGTTTCCTTGCGATAATGTCTTTTTCAAAGTTGGTGACGCGATCATTAACTGCAGACAATATCTTCTTCACCTCGTTCTGATTCGGGTCTTTTCCGAGGTCATCAATAATTTTCTGTATCTCTTCCACCAATTCTTTGTGCTCCTCCCAGACGTTTCTTATCAGTATTTGCAGAATATTTCTAGAGCAGGCACTTGTATTGTCTAGCCATTCTTTAAGCACCTCTGGTTTCGGTTTCTTTAAGGTCGGCACACTGAAAATTCGTAGCCCTCGGGGTATGTGATCAACCTCCAAA
Source organism: Lissotriton helveticus (assembly GCF_964261635.1). NCBI lineage: Eukaryota > Metazoa > Chordata > Amphibia > Caudata > Salamandridae > Lissotriton > Lissotriton helveticus. Next base: position 103,851,278 of record NC_136067.1, read on the forward strand.
TAATTCTGGAGCGATGTCGCTTCCCACCAGCGGCTTAGCTCCTTCTTGCGCAGCCTTTCTAGTAGATTGCCTTTTTGTTTCAGGCTGGATACTGTTTGTATGATATCCACTTTATTCTCTCCACTTCTGTCCCATGTAACTTTCTTGAAGATTAATTCGGCCGAGGCCTCCCGCCCCTTCAGGAACTCCATTGCCCAGAATGCAATTCGGTCAACCGACCGTCTCCGTACTGGATCGCGCTATCTACCGAGTGTCCTAGCGCACCCTAGCAGCTCATTCACCCCTCGAGGCTCAATCGCTCACCTTCCGCGGCATCCACTGGTGCTTATGCGAGAGCAGTCATTGATTTCTGTGTCCTCGGGTGAAACTTCCGTGCTGCCGGCGGGCAGAAAGAAATTGACTCACAAGTCAAACGGCAGTATATGGCATAGTTCTCTTCCCTTCCAAGCGGGCTGGGGATCGTTGTCGAGCGGACGCCACCGCTCTAAAAATCCAACAGTTAACTTCACCAATCAAAATGAAGTACGAGCCACACAAATCCAGATTACGGGAGAAATATTTAATTACTGGCAAAGACAAAGACGCGTTTCGAGCAATCCAGCTCTTGGTCACATGACCACAGTCCCGGCTCACATAGTTAAATGCATCTTTTCCTCAACAATGAATAAAAAACAGACTCTGGATTAAAGCATCATCCAGAGACCACGAAAGTGACATAAGTTAATCATATTTAGTGACAATACATGTGTGTGTCAAAAAATAATAAGGGCATGGACTTACTCCACCTCACATAATGTGTTTTTGATTTTAAGGCAGTGAAAAAAGCATAAAACTAGATTATTCAGGGTATAGTACCCGGCATACTTAGCATACTGGTATTAATAGATATAATGCATTGGGAAAACACAGGGTTATATATATATATATCATTGTAGAAAACAATGAGTCTCTCTAAGTGCTCTGTTATATACAGTGTTTCAACAAAGTAAAATTAGGACATAAATGAACGTAATCATGGGTATAGTACCCTTGCAGTGCTAACGAGTCAGAACAAAGTAAATAATAATTAAAAATTATTATATATATCATTCTCTGTAATTTCATTGTAAATTTCGCCTTCCTTGGCAGATTGCCACAAAATAAAGATTCAAATAATTTCAAGCATACATCTAGTAAAGGAGAGCGTGATTGTAGACACAAACACAAAACTCTGTGCTCGTATATTTATCGGTAGTCGGTGACACATTCACTCCAACTGGTCCAACCTATAAGAAGGCAAACAGAGATAGATAGTGATTAGTATGAATCGTTGCACTGAATATCTTACATACAAATATCATATTCCAAGCAAGAGAGCAAGTGTACAATAAACATTACAAAGTAATGTCAATGATTGATGTTTCCCTAAGGCAGTATCAAATCAGGTCACAAAACACATGAAAGAGTAAGTCACAAAAGGAAAAAGAAAGTAAGTGCATTAAAAACAGCTTGGAACTGGAGTTGCCATCAGGCAGCAAGAGGTTACACTAGTTGATAAAGTCAGAGATGCACATGCATTTCTTCGTCAATATTCATCCCTATGGGAGCGACACTTCCAGCTTGGAGAATGAATTTGGATCCAGATCTACGTAGAGCCAGGGTTCTATTCCCACCTCTCGGATTTTTTGGGATGGTGTCAAGTGTAAAATATTTAGCCTTAGTCCAGTCCCTGTCATGGTGCTGGTTGAAGTGCCTTGCAGTACTGTAAGTGAAGTCTTTATTGGCGATGGCTCGCCAGTGTTCAAGTATTCTCTTTTTGACAGGGAAGGTAGTTGAGCCTATATACCCGGCATACTTAGCATACTGGTATTCATAGATATAGTGCATTGGGAAAACACAGGGATATATATATATATCATTGTAAAAAACAATGAGTGTCTCTAAGTGCTCTGTTATATACAGTGTTTCAACAAAGTAAAAATAGGACATAATTGAACGTAATCATGGGTATAGTACCCTTGCAGTGCTAACGAGTCATAACAAAGTAAATAATAATTAAAAATTATATATGTATATATTTATATGCCGCAAAGCCCGCTCCTTACACAATTTCCTCCTCAGACTTGTGAAGAAAACGAGTGTAGACCCAAATTCAGTGCCAGTTTGATTTATTTAGAAAACCCCAACAGCCATCACGACACGTTTCGGCAGATCACTGCCTTGATCACATGACAACATTTGTATGAACCACTTGCTTTTTTAAAGTGACAGTGCAACAATAGACATAGAAGACATATGCGCTTTCAAGCTCTGGTATTTTGTCATTGATGTCATATTTGTACAACATGATAATCATTGTATAATACATTTTGATTCAAATATTTGATAATGGCATAAATCCCTCTTTTTTACTTTTTATATATGGTGTGAGAAGTTGGCCTGATATGCAGTGCTCACTATTCTAGTGATCACTATGTATCATTCCAAACGACCCTTATTGATGATTGGTTGTAAGTCAACCTGATAGACCAGCTATCCTAGTAGCATGGACAAGAGCAGTCTTTAGGCTAAACTCTAGAGGGCGTGTTAAGCCAGCTGTTTTACCACCACATTTACCCTTTGAACACCAAGTGAAAGGACACCACACAAGTTGTTATGAAAATAAAAGTATATTTATTTATAACAGTACCACCCTGAACTCTTTATGAGTCAGGGAGCTAAGCACAATACAAAACTCTTAAAGAAATACTTAAAGTCGCACAATTTACACAAATGCCCGAGGAGCACGAAAAACCATATACTACAAAAGTGGAATGCGAATTACTAGCAGGTAAGTAACTATTCTCAGAGGCTTTGGGATCGCTAGGACGAGACTACTGAACCTTTAGATTACGAGCAGGAGGCCTAGGGAGATCGGGTGCAAAGTGTTCACTCTCACGCGGGATGCGGAACAAAGTCTATGGAGGCTAGTAAATGCAAAGTTAGTGTTATCGGACGAATCCGACTAGGTAGAGCTGAAACGAAAAAGGATCTGGACACTTAGATAGTTAAGCTATGCTGGAGCACCGAAATGCTTAGGTTATCTAGCCCAGGGACTGCGGCTGCATAGGTCTGAAAAGACGTCGGGAATCCTCGTTGCAGTCTATGGAGCCTGAAAGAAGAAGTTGCTGGCAGGCGACCAGTGAAGATGTTCGATGTGATCCAAGCCTGGATCGATGAAGATGGAGACCTGTAAGCAGAGGGGACCAAGTCCTGAATCACTAGCCAGTGATTAGGTGGGCAACAGGAAGGCACCGGGCGAAGTCACCTCGACCAGGTGAGTGGGCAACGCTGGGCTCTGCAGTCTCTCGGACCAGGAGGCGTTGTCGGCGACCAGGATGGAGGTGCGAGCTGTCCCACGGTGGTATCTGCTGTCGACGTCGCTGGACCCAGGATTGGGGCAACAACTCTTGGCAAATGCAAGCCCACGCGGTGGACTCAAAATGGCGTTTGGAGTGGACCAGGAGGGTCCGGGGTGCTCCTCTGTTGGAGGGGAGCAAGGGCCAGTCTAGAGCAACCAGACCAACGGTGTTGTCGTCGTGGTTCGTCGTCAGAAGGGCCACTAGCCAACGGGCAAGTGTCCTGGACAACGCGGTGAGCAGCAAAGAGCAGAAGGGCCCCACGCAGATCTCGTGGATGCTGGAGGGCTGGACTTCGGTGCTGGGGCTGCTCAGGGTTGGGGCTTCTCAAACCCCAAAGCACTCACTCAAGGATCCCTCGGTGGTCGTGCTGGACAAGCGTTGTGCAGTCTTGAAGATGGCCGGTACCTCGAGGTCTCGTCACACCCACAAATCTCAGCTGGGCTGATGATGCAGGTAGAGGTCAGAGGTGCCAGGGAAGCCGGTTCTCGTCGAGCTGGGCAGTCTTGATCCGGAGGAGAGACTTACAGCAAACCGCGATGCTTGGATGGTGCCTGCGGGTGCAGGGTGACTACTCCTTAGTCACAAGGGAGAAATCTTAGGAAGAAGTCTTGAGTTCCTTTCGTAGATGATCTAGTTTGGAAGGGGGCCTGCTCCTACCTTTATCCTGAGAAAAGGGGCTGGCACGCGACTAAGTCCTGCCCTATGGGTGGGACTAGGAGGGGGGTGGTTACACCCCTCTCCTTTGTCCGGTCTCTCCCCAGCTCAGGGGCTGGTGTGCCCCAGGAACTGGTTTGAGCCGGCATATGCACAGTGAGCACCGGGGTGCCACTTGCAGTCACCTTCCTCTATAGCCCTGCCTACCTGGGATACACAAAACCCTGTCTGGGATGGTGCTGGCACCGCCCCTGACAGGAAACCCTTTGTCCAAGCACTCCTCGCTGGAAGGACTCCCAGCAGCAGGAGGTCAGACTTGTGTCTCGGTGGCAGCATCCATTTTGTGGAGCTGAGGCTATGTCCAACTTTAACCGGGGTTACAGGCTACCAACATGTCTTCTCCCTCTAGAGGGGTGGAATGCTACCCCCGTCGCCAGAACTGGCGAGGGGGTAGTATTCCAAAGCGTATGACACCTTACACGACATGTTTAGATATTGTCAGACCAAAGTTACCATAACCGCGAGGATTATAAGGCACTTAAGAGTATATGGTCTGACGCTATCATGGAAACGGCTAAGGGATAGATCCCGAAAGCCGCAGACAGGCTCAGCTCATGCCAGAGCACCATCTCACACGATTCCAAGCACTCTGCCTTCAGGATTGTTAAGGCCTGCCATAGGAGTGACTGATAGGAGATCTGTGTGCCCATTTTAGGTTTAGATATAGGTATACTATATCTAAAGCAAAGGGTGATTACACCACCTTGCCCCAGCTGTCAAGCAGCCAGTTGTGTCAGTTTTGGATGGCCAGCCAGGGGTGGCATAATACATGCTTCAGCCCCTGGTAGGCCCTGGCTACACCTATGCCCTGGATACCTAAGGTATACTGTACAGGGACTAATAAGGTGACTCAGTATCCAATCAGATATGTACCTAGGGTACATGGAATCCATTTTAACAGAGAGAGCAGTGGGCCTGGGTTCCTGAATAGCAGGGCCCCAGGTCAACTAAGTCAGAAAACCAGCAAAACACCAGGCAAAAAGGTTGGGGGCAACCATAGTCAGGGATCTACCTTCCTACATAACCCCCCCCCCAAACGAAAGGAGATAAGGCTATCCTTGACAGGTAAGCCTATATTGCCTAAGTGGCCATATAAGGAAGTACCAGCACTGGCATGGTCACCCCCTATCTCATGGTCCACTAAGCAATCCCTCACCCTAAGGGTATCTGAGGGTCTCCACCATAGGGAATCTCTACCTGTGGTGTGTTTTGGCAAAGTAAAAGGCTGGTGCTGAAATGGAGTACTGAAGTGAGGCTCCACTAATTTTGGGCTCAGCTTCCTCCAATCATTATCCACCATAGAGGCCTTTCTTTCCATGACTGAGTTGTTTTGAGCTCTCAGGGTCAACCTTTGGCTACCTACAGCTGGAGGTTGGGTCCCTCTGTTTGGCTTACTGGAGGGACAGGTCGGGTTTGGGGCCCTTAGGTCCCAGGTTTGGCTGTGCCCAACAGTGTCCATCTGTGGGAGGTCCCTAACTAAATTTAAGGGGGATCCCTCAGGAGTTGGTTTTATTTTCACTTGGCTAGGACTACTAGCTTCAGTGCCCTTAATCTGCTGATTGGGGAATTCTTTTGGACAGGGGGCCCTTTGGGGTCCAACACTGGCCTCCCTGACCTCTACAGCCCTGGGCTGACTGAGGCAGGGTAGAGAGGGGCAGGTTACCTGCTCCAGACTGGGTCCCACCTTGGAAGGGTCCACTGACATCAGAGGCTCTGCCAGGCTAGGCCTGACTACCTCTGGGGCAGTTTCTTCACAAGGGGTCAGATCGGTTCCCTGAGGAGGCTGATCCTTTCCTAAAGTCTGGTGGGAGGGAGATTTCTCTTCCTCCTCAATGCTCTCTGTCTGGGTGGAGTGATCCATAGTTTCAGGCTTCACAACACTATTATCTGTCTGAGTTTGAGCTGTGGCCATCACAACTCTCCCAACCTTTTCAGGAGGGGACTCAGTTTGGGTATGGGCTGTTACCATCACAGCCTTGCCAACCTGTTTTGGGAAGGAAGTTGTCTGAGATTGGGCTGTGACTGGCACAGCCCTCCTGACCTGTTCAGGGAGGACATCTTGGACTGGGGCTGTGGCTATCACTGCCCCACTAACCTTACCATGGATGTTTACCATTCTAAAATGGGTTTCTTGCTCTACCTCAGCCCAGGCTGAGATCTCTGAATCATTCCCCAGTAGGCAATCTACAGGCAAGTTTGATGACACTGCCACTCTCTTGGGGCCAGTGACATCTCCCCAGCTGAGATTTACCACTGCCATGGGATGATCTCTCTGTACTCCATCAATATTGGTCACCTGGTATGTGGCACCAGGTAAATGTTGCCTTGAGGGGACTAGACTCTCAGTCACCATGATGATGCTAGCCCCTGTATCTCTATAGGCCTCAACTTTTATACCATTGATGAGGGGCTCCTGTCTGTACTTGCTCAAAGTGTTGGGACAAGCAGTGAAGTTGGCAAACCCCATGCCATTTTCACAGACAAGAGTATCTAAGTCAGGGGACCTGGTTAGGCCAGAGTCCCCAGGAACTCCCAAAGTAAATGTACCCAAATTCTTGGGGGCACTCCCACCACCTGGGGGATTACTACTAGTAGTAACAGGTGGCTTGGAAGTGTTACTTGGGGGTATGTTTTCCTTATTGGGGTTCTTTGGGCAACTGGGGTCAGTTGTCCAATGACCCACCTGCTTGCAGGTTTGGCAATAAAGTTTCTTTTGGGTATTGGAAGGATTCTGGGACCCACCCCCTTCTGAGGATTTTTGGGGCCCTGATGTGGTTTGATCTTGAGATTTATTCCCACCCTTCTCTTGAGGCGTGGTTGATTCCTTTTTCTGGTCACCACCCTGGTTCTTAGGCCTAATCCTGGTTCTGACCCATTTGTCTGCCCTCTTACCCAATTCCTGTGGAGAGGTCAGATCAGAGTCTACCAGGTGCTGGTGTAATAACTGGTTCTGACAATTATTTAAGACTTGCTCTCTCATAATTAGATTATACAATCCTTGGTAATCAGTAACCTTGCTACCCAGTAGCCAGCCTTCCAAAGCCTTAGTGGCACAATCAACAAAGTCAGCTAAATCCTGAGACTGAATTTTCTGGGTGTCCCTGAACAACAACCTGTACTGCTCAGTGGTTAAGCCAAACCCATCAATCAGTGTATTCTTCAGGACTTGGTAATTGTTAGCATCCTCAACTCTAGTAGTGAGGAGCTTATCTCTACCTTTGCCTTCAAAGGAGAGCCACAGTATAGCTGCCCACTGACTCTGGGGGATGCACTGGACAGTGCAGGCCCTCTCCAAAGCAGCCATCCATTTGTGGATGTCATCCCCTTGTTTAAAGGGGGGCACTATCTTACTCAGGTGTTTAGTGTCTAAACTCCTTTCTTTATCTCTTGGGAGATTGCTGCCACCAGTGGGAACTATCCCACTCATCTGCTGCTCTCTAGCAAAGGCAAGCTTCTCTTTGGCCAGGGCAAGTTCTTCCCTTTCAATCCTTAGATTAGCCTGTTTCATCCTTGCTTCATGCTCTCTTCTCTGAGGGGAAGTCAATCTCCTCTGGGGAGAAATCCTTCTCCTCTGAGAAGAGGCATTAGAGTGCAGAGATCTATTGGAGTCCCTAGAAGGAGATCTATCTCTCCTAACTCCAAGGTTAGGCCTCATTGGGGTCAGTACTGGGGTTCCCCCAGTTCCTTTCCTAAGTAGGTCTAAGTTGGCCCTAGTAAGTCTGCTGACTAGCTCAGGCCTGTTGTCTGCCTCATCCCCAGAGAGTTCCTCTTCTTCCTCCTCCTCAACTACATTTTCAGTGTCAAGGAGGTCTGGATCACCAAGGGTACCCTCCAAGGCTGGCATGCTCCCACCTGTATGAGAAGCTTTCCTAGCATCATATGTCTCTAAGAGACCTAACAGAAAGGGAGTGGTGGGGTTAGACCCCTGTTTCAATTTCCTGGAGGTACACAATTGTCTCATCTCCTGGAAACTGAGAGCTGCATATCTTGAAATGACCTGTGGAGGGTCACTAGCCACTAGGGGAGTCTCTGAAGACTCTCCCTGGGTAGACATGCTTCTAGTGTGGTGTAAGTGATGCACCTACCTACACTATGGGTTTACCTACTGATCCCTTGCTAGAGTTGTAGTTTAGGGTGTGCTAAGCCCTATTACACTACAACAGCTGGTTCAGTAGAACTCAGAGTATTCTAAGTTAAGTTATATGTACCTATGTACCTATGTGATCTTTCAAATAATATTCTTAGGATACGTGTGTGGTAAAACAACAGCAAGCTCAAATCCCAACCGCTGCTCACCAATGTGAGAAGTTGGCCTGATATGCAGTGCTCACTATTCTAGTGATCACTATGCATCATTCCAAACTACCCTTATTGATGATTGGTTGTAAGTCAACCTGATAGACCAGCTATCCTAGTAGCATGGACAAGAGCAGTCTTTAGGCTAAACTCTAGAGGGCGTGTTAAGCCAGCTGTTTTACCACCACATTTACCCTTTGAACACCAAGTGAAAGGACACCACACAAGTTGTTATGAAAATAAAAGTATATTTATTTATAACAGTACTACCCTGAACTCTTTATGAGTCAGGGAGCTAAGCACAATACAAAACTCTTAAAGAAATACTTAAAGTCGCACAATTTACACAAATGCCCGAGGGGCACGAAAAACCATATACTACAAAAGTGGAATGCGAATTACTAGCAGGTAAGTAACTATTCTCAGAGGCTTTGGGATCGCTAGGACTAGACTACTGAACCTTTAGATTACGAGCAGGAGGCCTAGGGAGATCGGGTGCAGAGTGTGCACTCTCACGCGGGATGCGGAACAAAGTCTATGGAGGCTAGTAAATGCAAAGTTAGTGTTATCGGACGAATCCGACTAGGTAGAGCTGAAACGAAAAAGGATCTGGACACTTAGATAGTTAAGCTATGCTGGAGCACCGAAATGCTTAGGTTACCTAGCCCAGGGGCTGCGGCTGCATAGGTCTGAAAAGACGTCGGGAATCCACGTTGCAGTCTATGGAGCCTGAAAGAAGAAGTTGCTGGCAGGCGACCAGTGAAGATGTTCAATGTGATCCAAGCCTGGATCGATGAAGATGGAGACCTGTAAGCAGAGGGGACCAAGTCCTGAATCACTAGCCAGTGATTAGGTGGGCACCAGGATGGCACCGGGCGAAGTCACCTCGACCAGGCGAGTGGGCGACGCTGGGCTCTGCAGTCTCTCGGACCAGGAGGCGTTGTCGGCGACCAGGATGGAGGTGCGAGCTGTCCCACGGTGGTATCTGCTGTCGACGTCGCTGGACCCAGGATTGGGGCAACAACTCTTGGCAAATGCAAGCCCACGCAGTGGACTCAAAATGGCGTCTGGAGTGGACCAGGAGGGTCCGGGGTGCTCCTCTGTTGGAGGGGAGCAAGGGCCAGTCTGGAGCAACCAGACCAACGGTGTTGTCGTCGTGGTTCGTCGTCAGAAGGGCCACTAGCCAACGGGCAAGTGTCCTGGACAACGCGGTGAGCAGCAAAGAGCAGAAGTGCCCCGCGCAGATCTCATAGATGCTGGAGGGCTGGACTTCGGTGCTGGGGCTGCTCAGGGTTGGGGCTTCTCAAACCCCAAAGCACTCACTCAAGGATCCCTCGGTGGTCGTGCTGGGCAAGCGTCGTGCAGTCTTGAAGATGGCCGGTCCCTCGAGGTCTCGTCACACCCACGAATCTCAGCTGGGCTGATGATGCAGGTAGAGGTCAGAGGTGCCAGGGAAGCCGGTTCTCGTCGAGCTGGCAGTCTTGATCCGGAGGAGAGACTTACAGCAAACCGCGATGCTTGGATGGTGCCTGCGGGTGCAGGGTGACTAGTCCTTAGTCACAAGGGAGAAATCTTAGGAAGAAGTCTTGAGTTCCTTTCGTAGAAAGTAGTTTCAGGATTCAAAGATGATCTAATTTGGAAGGGGGCCTGCTCCTACCTTTATCCTGAGAAAAGGGGCTGGCACGCGACTAAGTCCTGCCCTATGGGTGGGACTAGGAGGGGGGTGGTTACACCCCTCTCCTTTGTCCGGTCTCTCCCCAGCTCAGGGGCTGGTGTGCCCCAGGAACTGGTTTGAGCCGGCATATGCACAGTGAGCACCGGGGTGCCACTTGCAGTCACCTTCCTCTATAGCCCTGCCTACCTGGGATACACAAAACCCTGTCTGGGATGGTGCTGGCACCGCCCCTGACAGGAAACCCTTTGTCCAAGCACTTCTCGCTGGAAGGACTCCCAGCAGCAGGAGGTCAGACTTGTGTCTCGGTGGCAGCATCCATTTTGTGGAGCTGAGGCTATGTCCAACTTTAACCGGGGTTACAGGCTACCAACATGTCTTCTCCCTCTAGAGGGGTGGAATGCTACCCCCGTCGCCAGAACTGGCGAGGGGGTAGTATTCCAAAGCGTATGACAGGAAACCCTTTGTCCAAGCACTCCTCGCTGGAAGGACTCCCAGCAGCAGGAGGTCAGACTTGTGTCTCGGTGGCAGCATCCATTTTGTGGAGCTGAGGCTATGTCCAACTTTAACCGGGGTTACAGGCTACCAACATGTCTTCTCCCTCTAGAGGGGTGGAATGCTACCCCCGTCGCCAGAACTGGCGAGGGGGTAGTATTCCAAAGCGTATGACACCTTACACGACATGTTTAGATATTGTCAGACCAAAGTTACCATAACCGCGAGGATTATAAGGCACTTAAGAGTATATGGTCTGACGCTATCCTGGAAACGGCTAAGGGATAGATCCCGAAAGCCGCAGACAGGCTCAGCTCATGCCAGAGCACCATCTCACACGATTCCAAGCACTCTGCCTTCAGGATTGTTAAGGCCTGCCATAGGAGTGACTGATAGGAGATCTGTGTGCCCATTTTAGGTTTAGATATAGGTATACTATATCTAAAGCAAAGGGTGATTACACCACCTTGCCCCAGCTGTCAAGCAGCCAGTTGTGTCAGTTTTGGATGGCCAGCAAGGGGTGGCATAATACATGCTTCAGCCCCTGGTAGGCCCTGGGTACACCTATGCCCTGGATACCTAAGGTATACTGTACAGGGACTAATAAGGTGACTCAGTATCCAATCAGATATGTACCTAGGGTACATGGAATCCATTTTAACAGAGAGAGCAGTGGGCCTGGGGTCCTGAATAGCAGGGCCCCAGGTCAACTAAGTCAGAAAACCAGCAAAACACCAGGCAAAAAGGTTGGGGGCAACCATAGTCAGGGATCTACCTTCCTACATATGGATCATAGGAATCTAATCATAACTAAAAAACAATTCCACTATAAATTAGTTAATACATTCCTAATCACGTACTTCGTGACATGCTTACTCATCACACAACATATATACAAATCATTTGAAATATGATATTTGTTGTATGTTATTATACTGGGTGATGTCGTACTTAAAAGGAGCTTTTCCGTCATCTTTGTCCATAAGTTTCTCATTTAAGTGATAACACAGAACCCATATGTAACCCTTTTTTTTTTTTTTTATTTATTGAGCCAGGACAGTACATTGGATACACATCATTTAAAAAAAAAAAAAAGGAAAAGAATTAGACATCAACAGTGAACCAGAAAAAAAGAAAAAGAAAGAAAAAAAAAAGGATCTGTGGGTGTAATTCCACCAACCCACAGACTTACATAAGCAGGGGGAGGTGGTAGCAATATAACAGAGCATAACAAGACATTAAACCACAAAAAAGAAAAAAACATTACTGACTACCTCTTGAGGTAGGATTTATGCCTTCCCGCCAGCGTAATATAGGATTCCAAATAGCCTCACCCAATTTTCTAGCTTTCAATCCCCTGGTAGCATAAATCGATGTCTCATAATTACAAAATGCTAGAAAGCGAGCAAACCACATTTGGAAAGTGGGGGGGACAGAGTCTTTCCAACAGGCTGATATGATTATTCTTAATATAGCCGTGCCAATAAAGACAAGTCTTCTTTCGCTTATGGTAAACGTTAAGGACCCATCAAGACCCATTAAATATAAACAATCGGATTCAGGTAATCTATGGCCGAATATTACCAACCAATAATCTGCGATCATACTTTTTACTAAATCTAGCTTACAACAGCTACTAAACATATGAATATTATCTGCAGGACCCATTGCACATCTAGGACAGAGATCATTTTCTCTTTTCCCCCAGGTATATAGTTTAGCAGGGGTATAATACAAGCTAAATACAGTTTTATATAGCTGGGCTTTAAGATTGCTAGACATGAGCAGGCGATTGGATTGTTCAATACATTTATACAGATCAACATCAGGATTCTGAAGCTTCACTACCCATTTTGCTTCTGTTTTCTCAAGATCATCCCGGATTTCACACATAAGGGTATCATAAAGGGTGCCGATTCTTGTATTGGATCTATTCACTAACTCCAATAATTGAATATTTGAAAGATCTACGGTTGATTTATTAGATTTGAGTTTGGCAAATAATTGAGCATACTTAAGAAAATCTCCATTGAGCAGATTATATTTCATTTTTAATTCAGAGAAGGAAGTCTCAAACCCTTTAAACAAGAAATCATGAACCGTAAAAATACCCAGAAGTTTCCATTTTCTAGCTGTAGAATCAAAGCCAATATTGGAAGTGAGAGACGAGTGCCACAAAGGTGTATATCTGGTGATCTTGCTAATTTGCATATGTTTGTGAATCTTCTTCCAAACTTTAAGGGCATTTGTTATAGTTGTATATTGTCGATAGTTTCTATAATAAGAAGTGTCTGTGTAACGAAGAAACAAGCCATCAGCATTACTCCCCAGAATAAGCTCATAAATAGAAGGAATAGAATTAATTACGCTGTAGTCAATTACGCTTTTGGTTTGAATCAGAGGGGCAAAGATCCGCATAAAGGCAGCCCAGTGATACAAAGTTGTGTTGGGGATAGCTAAACCTCCTCTATCTAAGGGTAAGGACAACAGTTTATGTGACCTCCTAATCTTGCCGTTTTGCCAAATGAACTTGGACATAAGTGAATTTAATGTTTTTAAAATCTTATCATCAATGGCTAAAGGAATAGCCCGGAAAAAATAAAGAAACCTTGGTAGGACATTCATTTTTAAAAAGTTGGCTCTCCCTATAATTGTAAGATATAAGCTATTCACACGATCAAGATCCTTTTTAATTCTATCTAGAAGAGGGTCGAAATTTATTTTAATAATGGTTTTAATATCTGGGCTGATCACAATTCCCAAATATGTGGCATTATTCGTCACCCTAGGATCATTGCAGGCTATGTTGTTAGTGCATATAATTAAGGTTTTCCCCTTATTAAGGGAATACCCTGAGAATTTACCATATTCAGTGGTGAGGTTTTCAATGGTGATAATAGCCTCAGAAGGATCAGGAGTAACAATAGCTATGTCGTCTGCGTAAGCCAATACTTTTGTTTGGTATTGACCGCAGACCACAGGCTTAATTAAATGAGTCTCTAAGAGTTTTAAAATTAAAGGATTGATATATAATGCAAATAATATAGGGGAGCAGGGACACCCCTGTCTAGTGCCCCTGGATATGCTGATGTAGCCAGAAACAGATCCGGGTACCTGAATCTTAGCTTTGGGTGAATGATACATGCTTTAAATTGATTTTATAAATTTGGGGCCAAAATTAAGGTGTGACATAACCGCCCATAAAAAAGACCAAGAGACGCGGTCAAAGGCCTTTTCGGCATCTAACAGGATCATTGACATCCGGCCGCCCGTGGCAAACATGGAATCAAACAAAGTAATAACTCTATTAATATGGTCGGTAGTCCCTTTTCCTGGGATGAAGCCATGTTGCCACGGGGAGACCAAATGTTCAATGACCCTGCTCAGCCTGACAGCCATCACCTTAGCGTATAATTTAGAGTCCGAATTAATTAATGATATTGGACGGTAGGAGGTAACGAGTTCCGGGGGTTTACCTTTCTTTGGGAAAACGACAATATTAGCTTCATTCCAAGATTCAGGAGGTATCCCGTTATATTGAATACCTAGAAATAAATCATGGAGAAGCGGCCCTAGCTGATGAGACAGTATTTTATATAACTCAATTGGAATTTTATCAGGGCCGGCGGCCTTACCGGAAGCCATTACTGATAGAGCAGTGAGCACCTCTTCTATTGTGATTTCTTTTTCTAAGTCTCTTCGAGAAACATCGTCAAGGCGTTTTTCAACATTTGGAAAATTAAGTAAATTATGCAGATAAATAGCGGAATCACTTTCGGTATACACGGCATCCTCGAAATATAATTTCTGATAGTATAATTGAAATTGTTTAGCAATATCGTCAGTTTGGGTATACACCTGTCCACTGTCATGAATGGAAGTGATATTTTTGGAGGTGGTCTTCTGTCGAGTGCGAAGTGCTAATTGTCTGCCGACTTTTTCTCCACTCTCGTAAACATCCTTTCTATGCACTCTATATGTTTGAGCAGCGTTCTGACTAAGATTGTGGTTAAGGTCTGTTTTTAGAGCTATGACCTGATACATCTCATGTTTTGCATCGCACCCTCTTGATATTTGTGAGATATGTTTTTGCTCAGCAATCACTAGAGCTTGCATCTTTAGATTAAAATCATTAAGTTGCTGCTTTCTGGCATGATTTTGAAAACTAATGGTTTCGCCTCTAAGGGAGGCTTTAAAGCTGTCCCAGACTACGTTCCTGGATGCACTAAAGCGATTGGCCTCAAAGAATTGCATTGTCCAATGTTTTATGTGAGAAATATATTGGGTATTTGCCAGCAGTTTACGGTCAAATGTCCAGGACCTGCGCTGACTGATGGGATCGGGTATATTTGTTAAAAAGATGAGGGAATTATGGTCCGAGAGGATCTTTGGCTGTTTACTAATTGAAGAGTGTGCTAGAAATTCATGTGTTACAAAACAATAATCAATCCTGACGTGTTTCTGATGGGGGTGCGAGAAATACGTAAACCCAGGATCTTCTGTATTAGAGTAATACCAAAAATCAACTAACCCTAAGCTATTAGACAATCTGGCAAGTGCTTTGAAAACCTTAGGTTTACGACCTGTATATTTCTGCTGAAATGGAGTTACATCAGGTTGTGCTTTAAGAGAGATGTTGAAATCCCCACAGATGATGAGTGGGCCTTGCCAGGTGGGAAGCTCTGTTTCTAGAAATTCAAAAACAGCTGGATCATCTTGATTGGAGCCGTAGATAGTGCAAATTGAAATTCCCGAAGCTAATTTAGCGACTGCCCACCTGCCATGCGGATCTGACATATGCCGAACTGCAGTCCCAAGATGATTTTTTGCCAGGATCGCTACCCCCCTTATATTTGAAGTTTGTGTTGAGTTTGTTAATACATTATAACCTCTTAATCTCAACAAAGATCTTTTCTCCCAAGGTATATGCGTCTCCTGGAGACATAAAACATCAACAGGTTTTAAGCGGACCAATTCAGCCAGAAGAAAGCGCTTATTCGTAGTCAGTAGCCCCCCTACATTCAATGTTTGAACAGTAAACTTACCCATTGTCAAAGGTGTATGTTTGGCGACGTATAATGCCTGTGCATATTTGATTATAAATAATGTGTCTCATCATCTCCTTCTGCTTAAAATGTATTTTATTATAGTTCGTACAAGCTGTGCATCGTTTTATCTGGCCTGGCTCTTTTTTTGTTTTTAATGCAACCCCCCTCTCCACCCCCCCCCCCCCTTCCCTACCCCCCTTACCCAACCCTCCCCCCACAACCCCTCCCCACAACAAGAGGCATTCAGACTCTACCAGAGTCTGGGTGATAAGGAGCAGAGCGGAACCTGAGCTACCTCCTTAAATTTATATAATACGTGAAATCCGAACAGGATCACCTACAAAAGGAGCAGGCCTAGTGTGACGTGTGACGTGAGAGAATAACAACAAAAGGAGATTGAGGCCTAAATATTATAAATCAATGGTCTGATTACTGAATCTCATCTAAATAAGCTTTGGCCTTAATCTCTGAGGTAAAAAAAAGGTCTGTCCTGCACGCACAACTTTTAATTTGGCAGGATTATACAAGTAGGCTTGAGCTCCTTTGTCCTGAAATGGCTTGATCAATGAGCGTAGACGCCAACGCCGCTCTACAGTTGCATGACAGAAGTCAGGTCTTGTAAAGAAAGAGCAATCTTTGAACTTCAATTTACGATCGGGTCTAGCTTTCTCTGCGATAATCTGCCGCAACAAAAAGTTCCCAAAATAAACTAAGATGGCACGTGGGTAAGCACCAGGTTTAGCAGGTATTTTAAAAGGGACTCGATGTGCACGTTGTATCTCCCAGTCTAAGTTCCAATCATTTAGTTCAGGCATTGTGTCTCTAAACAACTGCACTACAAATGTACGGATGTTCTCGCCCTCAATTTTCTCGGGAACTCCCAAAATACGTAGATTGCTGCGGCGTTGACGATTCTCGAAATCCTCGAGTTTCCATTTCATATCTGATAGTTCAGCATCTTGTAGCTTGATTTTTTCGGTGTTAACCATCACCTCATTCTCATTGAGGAGCACTCTTGACTCTATCTCGGTCACTCTCTCTCCAAATGCAGTGCAGGTCTTAGTAAGCTTTCTGACTACTCCCTGAACCTTTCGTAATGCAGCTCTAGATTTTTTGCTTTCAAGGGTGGTCTCTTCCCTATGGGCTGCGATAGCTTGCAAAATGGTCTCCACTGCTGCCGCTGAAGAGAACTCGCTAGGATCAGGGTGGAAAGAGTCATGAGCAGAGGGGAGAGACAACTTCGAAGGAGGATGATCGCCCACTGTGCCACTATACAGCGGTCTGGAACATGCCCCTGGTTTTGTGCGAACAGTATTGGTTTTAGAGTGATCTTCATTGGTGCCTTCAGAGGAACTATAAATATACTCTGATTCATGACCCTCCTCTAAGTCAGATGAGAGCTCTGGATCTGATTCAGTCTCAAGTTCTATAGAGCCATCCGTTTCCATCTCCACCCCTGCTTCATCAGAAAATGAATAAAATTCAGAAGGTTCTTTATCCCCGTCTGTAGTAGTGCGTATTTCTTGCACTATCGTTGCTGGTGTCTCAAGTTCAGGGATAGCAGGGGGTAGAGAGGGTTCTAGAGCTGTATTTAACAAGCTGGGAGTAGTTAATACAGAGCTCATCTTGGAATTAATCGGTATGTGGTCCGGCATAAAGACATTTATGTCCTCCGGATGAGTCAAATCTTGACCTTTATCTTGAGCGACTAGCTCATCTAGGTGCTCACCTCCCAAAATATTGGCACTTTCCCCTGAAAAAGACATACAGAGCCCAACGGCATCTAGTTCATTTTGCTCAATCGGCTCTATACTCTGAGTAGAATTAGAGGAACCCCCCGGCTCATTCCTAGCTTCACTCGTCACAGTCAAAGACTCAGAACCAGTACTCACAGTTTGTAACAACGGTTAAGGTGGTGAGATGGAGAGCTCAGCTGTCGTTAAATGCTGAAAAGGCAGGCTGTTGTTCAGGAGTTCAGTCGCACACGGTGTGGTTGGCTGGTTTTTGTTGAGGGCACCTTGTTTTCGCCTTAGTAATTCAATTACTGACCCACCTGGAGAAGGCTGAGTTAGGGGGGTCAGTTTCCTTCTGGCAGCGAGAGCCTCGTGTCTTGGAGAGCACTCCGTAGGTAAAGGTTTCTTGGTTTTACCCCTGCGCCGCCCTGTTGAAGCAGAAGCACTGTCAGATCTGGTTCCTTCTTTCCGAATCCGTTCCGATTCTTCCCTGACTGTACGTGCTGCTTTAGCGAGCCTCGCACGAGCGGCAGCAGAGGAAGCCGCTGAGGCCGTCTTTGGAGGCATATCGAAAGGTTCCTGTGCGCACTTAACAGAAGATAAATCCTGCAGTGTCTTCCCGCAAGCTGTCGAGTCTGTCTGGGCTCGAGCAGACAAATCGCCGGTATAGGAAAATTCCTCCGACTGAGCAATCACACCACGTGCTGGAAGGCAGGAAACAAGCTGAGCCCAGAGCGTACTTGTAGGTAGAGCGACACAGAGAGACTTAAGAACAGCGTGGTTAAGGCAAGTAACCAAAGATCGCTGCTGTGCTCCTGCAGCACATAACACGCAGATTGATGAGTCTTTCGAGGGTTCATTTAGCATTTTTCTTTTAAATTAGTTGATTGAAATCGAGCCTTTAGCTGGAAAGTATGTTTGAGAGATAGCAAAGTAGTGACTCGTACACCGAGAGAGGAAAGTTAATCCATTGTTGTGTAAACCGTCAGATTCATGGATGGAGATCCCGATAATCCAAACGGCTTCTGGAGCTCAGGTCAGCTACTGCTGCTAGCGGTCCGAATCAAACCGCCATCTTGCCTCCAAAAACAATGCTAATCGAATCCATATGTAACCCTAATGGAAACATATTTTCTAAATGTGCAAAAAGTGCTAGGAGTAAAACCACCAGGTTATTCTCCTAAATGTGCAAACTTACAATTCAAAATAAAATAAAATAAAGTGCAAAGGTGCCATATTAGTTATTTTAGAGACTAAATTCAGTACTCACTGGCTGTTCTTAAGTAAAGCTTAATGAATTACTACTATGTATGCAAAATTATTATGTGCAAAATAGGCAATTTGTGCAAAGTCTCCGGTATTGTAAAAAGTCGGGAGTACCATAAGAGGGATATATAGAGATATAGATAAATAAATGAATGATTCCCACAATTATAAATACTAACTTCTCAAAAAAAACAAATGCACTCTAAGCAATTAAAATTAAATGCATGCTTATCTTAAAAAGTTATATCAATATAATTCATTCATTGCTAAAATCTCTATAAAATCCACACTACAAAAAATATTTTCATCATAAACAATCCTATATATTGTTTACAAAACATTTCATCATCTAGTCATACAGAAAACTAAAATGATAATTGGTGCAAATTGAGATACCATAATAGATAACAAGATATACAATTACATCTTTCTTGTGTCACTGCTATCTCTATAGAGGTTACCATTGGCATAGAGTACATGGGTGGGGTTAATTAGTCTAGGTATGTGTACAGATCCTCACTCATATTAAGCCCGTTTGGCTGTTTAGTGTCGAGCTGTAATATGTAGTGGGTTTCCAATCGACGTAATTTCTTCTCCCTGTCACCACCTCTTCTTTGTATTGGAACAGTGTCTATAATATAATACTTCAAATCCTTTGTGTTTCCCCCATGATGCTCTCTGAAGTGGTGTGCTACTGGGTAATTAGGGTCATCGTTGTTTATAGCCCTAATGTGCTGTAACACCCTTTTATGCCCTGCCAACTTAGTACTTCCTATGTACTTTAAGTTGCGGCTACATTCTAGCACGTACACTACATATTCACTTTTGCAAATTAAGTGATATTTGATCATTTGGGGTTTTACACTAAAGGCTGTCAGAAATGAAGTTTTGTTGATGCCAAAGGAGCAGGCTTTACAACTTGAACATCTAAAATATCCCTTCCTGGCCGTGAGCCACCCAGCATCTTCCTTACACTCTGGGCTGCTTTTTACCAGAATGTCGGACATGGAAGTAGATTTCCTATAAGTTATTAAAGGAAATTTTGGAAGTAAGTTACCTATGACGGGATCATCTTTAACAATGTGCCAATTACGCTGAATGATCTTGCGTAATTCTTTTTGTTGGCGGCTAAAAGTTAAAATTAGTCTTGGAGAATCCTCAGTGTTTAACACATTACTTATTTGACTAATTTCGGGGAGTTTCCTTTCCTTAAACAGATCTTCCCTCGCTTTTAGCCTTGACTTCCTGATAGCTGTGTCAATTGTCTTGGCACTATATCCACGATCAATAAAGCGTAACTTACTTTCTTGTTGATGTTTGTTCAACTCCAAATCACTACTGCAAATCCTCCGCAGTCTAAGCATCTCCCCATAGGGGATGCTGTGAATTAAATGCGGAGGATGCGCACTTTTTGCATGAAGCAACGTATTGCCTGCGGTTTCCTTACGGTATAACAATGTATTTACTGCGTTGTTATCTATGGTAACCTTTACATCAAGAAACGAGATACTGTAATTTCTTATGTGGGATGTAAAGTTCAAATTTACATCATTGGAATTGATACATTTAATAAAATCCTCAGCTTCACTAACTGTTCCGTTCCAGATAATATTGAGGTCATCAATGTATCTTAGCCAGGACACTATGTTTCCCCTGTATGTGTCTTGATATTGCCTTCTGAGGACCAGCTCCTCCCACCAGCCCATACAAATACAGGCATAACTGGGAGAGAAGCTGGCCCAGAATGCAACCCCCTGTATCTGTCTGAACATTTGTTTTTTGAAAAGAAAGAAGTTATGTTCTAGAAAAAAGATCAGCATATCCATCAACATCCTATTGTGTTGTGTAAATTCTATGGATCTTTTAGATAAAAAGTATTCAACCGCTTTCAAGCCATCGGCATTCCTTATGTGTGAGGATCTTGGTCTTGCGCCTACACTGTATTGCTGTCTGACTCGCACCAAACACTGAGCAGGTGTGACAAGACCGGGGGACAAACTACGTCTCCCAGACTCCTCGGCAGTGGGGAGGTGATAATAGTGCTGCTGACACGCATCCTGTTGCGTGTAATTCTTTGCATTCCTGTTCCTTGCCGGCTGGTGGAGGAACTCCCTTCACGTTGCCCTGATTTCCTGTTTCCCGGCTTTCACAGAGTGGAGAAGCCTTTTTGTTCGTTTCCAATTCCGAGGTAGGAGTGGGGACACAGTTTGTGTAAACAATACTTTACAGCGGAGCGCGTTGCCTTCAGCCGCGTTGCCGTCTTGGAAAAGAGTTTTCTCTTTGAATGTGCATTTAGAAGCGGAGCGCTGTAGTAGTCCGCTACGCGTTACCGTTTCGAATTACGGCTCCGGTAGAGAGTTCATCTTCTGAAGGTTTTGGTGCCTTTGTTTTGGAACTTGTGCTAGTGGATGGCTGGCGGAGCGCGGTAGTGGTCTCAACTACGCGTTACGGTGTGGTTAATTTCATTTTACATTTATTCAGTGATTGATGGAGAGTTATACTTGTGCCTGAGGTCCCGGGGCACCGTGTTTCCTTCTCCTCAACAGAGCGGAGTGTTGTGGTTCTTGCTCCCTACACACTACCGTTTCTGTAAGGCCTGGGCGCAAATTCACCTTTTTGTTTTCTTCTTGGCCTCAAACTTGGAAAAGGTGTTTTGAGTGTTTCGTTATTTCATTTCTTTCATCAGAACCCATTATTGCAAGGCATCCTCACACCATAGTCTAGGTAGGCGGAAAGGTGGTTGTGCTAATATTTATAGGAAGGCCCTATGTTTATTCTATGTGATGTTTGAGTATTGTTTGTGTTTCATTTAGACGCAACTCAGTCAAGGCTGGTGGTGAATGAGGAGGATTTTCAACAGACGTTTGTTTCCTTTATTAAGCAGGTACAAATATTCCTTAGCGAGACCATTTGAGAGTAGCCAATGTATATGGATTTGTTCTAAGTATATGTTTCTGTCGTTACAGGTTACTCCCTTTCCCTGCTGTCCCTTCCCTTCCCCTCCCTGTCTTTTTTCCCTCGCCTAATGGCTCAAATACTCTGTGTTTTACAGTTAGAGTGTTTGTGACGTTGGGAGGTGGACCATTGTATCTACAACCAGATCCTGCGGAGCTGAATTTGACAATATGCAGGTATACAGTGAGGACACGTCTAAGGTAATTAATAGGTATCCTTCCTGCCATTTAACTTTGCCAATTTTACAAATAAAATCCCCTGTATCCTTTACAAAATATTCCAACCCTTGTACATGTTCTTGTAGAAAGAAATCTATGTATTTTGATAGATTTTCTAAGGGTCGATAACAGGCCGCTATGATTGGTCTTCCTGGCGGTCGTTCCTTGTTTTTATGGATCTTCGGTATGAAGTATATAACAGGTGTTTTTGGATGTTCCTTTTTTTAAAACTTGAATTCTTCTAAACTCAAAAGCCCCAAACTTTTCCAGGCAAGTAATTTGTTGCAAAGTTCATCCTGCATAATTTTGTACTGCATAGGGGAACTTCTGTGATAACATTTGGTATCATTTAATTGGCTGTTTGCTTCTGCCAGATATTCAGAGAGCGGCCAGAGCACTATGTTCCCCCCCTTGTCGGAGTTCCTTATCACAATGTTGTTTTCCTTTTTCAATTTGTCCATTAACTGTCCATATCTTCTTTCTTGGCTAGTGAACTTTCTTCTAGTCATGTGTGTTGTTACATTGAGTTTTTTAACTTGCGCCACTCCTATTTCATTAAAAACATCAATTGGATCCTTGGCCATCACTGGAATGAGTTTTGATTTCTTCTTAAACGTTGTCATAGGTTTTTTGTTTCCTATTCCCACCATCTCCTGAATATTTAGTTGGGGGAATCCTTCCATGCTAATTCCAGTTTGTTGCAGAGGATTACTGGTCTGAGATCCGGTGGATGAATTGACCAATGATTGGAGATCTGATAATAGATCATAGTCTCCTGCCGCTAAAGTTGGAATATCAGGCCTCTGTGATGGACAGGGTCCATGTTTGACGTTCGTTTGTAATTTGTGAAATTTCTGAAGTTTGAGCTTCCGTATGTATTGAAACACATCTGCCCTTGTTTGTGTATATTCAAAATTGGATTCTGGGCAATACGAGAGTCTTAAAGAGAGTAATTGGGTTTCAGCTGCTGATAAATTGATTTTGGCCAAATTGATGATGGTATTGGCATTCAATTGATTATCTGGGGTTTCTTTATTTACTTGGATTGTTTGTTTTTCCATGTCCCCCGACCCCATCCACCTCGTTTGGTCCCGTTGCTTTTTGGTGGCCCTCCTCCTTTCCCTCCTTCTCCTTGTGCGCCGTTTTTTGCCACCGGCGCTACTCTGGGGCGGAGGGTGTACCGCCGACTGCGTCTGATGTATTCCAATTCCTCACCCATTGTGAGCTTTATCTTATTTCGCTGCTCATCACGTCCTTCAGGGTCTGATTCACTGTCAGCTGCTGAGCTCACTTCTGATATTGATGACACTTCAGGCTCTGGCTCCTCAGCTATCTGAGAAGACCTGTTTTCATTTTGTTGACTTTTTTTCACTGTGGCGTTGCGAAATGTATCGTATTTTCTTGAAAAAAGTGAATATTTGTCCATTCTCCTAATCCTGCTTATCCCTTCTAAATTTATAGGTCTTACGAGCTTTTATCTTTTCTTCCTCTTTTTGTAATCTTTGCTCCATTTCCTCATCCATTTTATTTTTTTGTTGTTGTGGGTCATTCATTGCTTGAATTTCATTCCTTAGGGCATCTATTTTAGGAATCAATTCCTCCCGATCACTTTCTGCATATTTTACTAGTAATTCCACCAGTTTGCGAGAAGAGTCCAGATTACATTGGGCCCATTCTGCCATTAGGTTTGGATTGGGTGTATCATAACTCGGGGCAATCATTATACTCAAGCCCCTTGGTGTACGCTCCACATCCAAGTACCTCTGTAGGGATTTTGACTCCCACCATTTTGCAGTTTCTCGGCGTATCAGCTTCTCAAGCATTTTGTATTTGTCCTTCAACCAGCCCCCCCGGCATTGCTGTTCTCACCGGCACTCTTGTTAGTTGTTTTGGGCTGTGTCGCCACATCCGCAAACATCTCCTCTGCGGCACTCTCTCGGTTCCGCAATGTTGTGGCTGACATGGTGGCAGTTTCAATGTCTCGTTATATTGAATTTCGTCCCGTTTATTATTTTCACGCCGTCAACGCTTGACATGCGATGGGACTACTTTATGCACACCTCCCCACCTGCCATACTATCTGGAAATTGTCCCGTACCTGTTGGTCAGTTACCGCTTGATCCGGCCTCCTCGCTCCGCTCCGGTTACCTGAAGCTAGGCCGCTTCCGACTCCTCCCGCGGGACAGTGTTTCCTTGCAGCAGAGGGCTCCGTGAGTTTCCGTCTCCGGGTTGTTCACGATCGGTATCCAATCCAGCGAGACTTCACTGGACACGGACACCTATGACTCTCCTTCTTCCACGCAGCCAACATTCGAGAAGGGGTCTACGTCACTGGGGAAAGCCCTCCAGCGCCAATTATGCCGCAAAGCCTGCTCCTTACACAATTTCCTCCTCAGACTTGTGAAGAAAAAGAGTGTAGACCCAAATTCATTGCCAGTTTGATTTATTTAGAAACACCAGCAGCCATCACGACGCGCTTCGGCAGATCCCTGCCTTGATCACATGACAACATTTGTATGAACCACTTGCTTTTTTAAAGTGACAGTGCAACAATAGATATAGAAGACATATGCGCTTTCAAGCTCTGGTATTTCGTCATTGATGTCATATTTGTTCAACATGAATAATCATTGTATAATACATTTTGATTCAAATATTTGATAATGGCAATATGCATATTATATATTACGTTATCGAACACAAACCTTAAACCCTACCCACCCTAAGCCTTAAAAAAACCCTTGTAACCTAAATAACCCTAACCACCCTAAAAATGCCCTTGCCCACCAAATAACCCTACCCCCCTAAACCCTAAAAATTCCCTAGCCACTCAAATACCCTGACTTACCCTTAACCCAAAACATACCCTTGCCACCCAAATACGCCTATCACCCTAAACCCTAAAACTACCCGTGCCACCAAATACACCTATCACCCTAAACCCTAAAAATACTCTAGCCACCCAAATACCCTTACCCACCCTAAACCCTAAAACTACCCTTGCCACCCAAATACCCCTACCTACCCTAAAAATACCCTAGCCACCCAATACCCTCACCCACTCCTAAACCCTAAAAGCTCCCTTGCCCTAAACGATATACATATATATCTTACTTCTCTTTGTAACAGGTAAAAACCTCCACATACACGCAAACCTATGTTTTTTATTTATGTGGTATACATCAAGTGTGCCCCCAAAGGCTTAGGCACGCCCAGGTATGCCATCTTTCTAGGTATAATTTTTTTCCTTGAATTCTGTTTTATTTTCTCAACAAAGAAAAGAAAAAAGGGGGGGAAAGGGGCCCCCGTGTACACAGCGTTAAGCCTACAACCCAGTCTGGGCCGGCCTCGTTCTTTGGTGGAGTATAAGCCAAGTGTAGAAAGGGGGCAGAGAGAAATGATATTTAACACAGCGTATCGCCTACAACCCCTGTGGGGCCGGCCGCATAAGCTAGGACATGGAGCGAAAGCCACATAATGTAGAGTCACTTAAGGTCTGCGCAGGAGCAGCTAAGGTAGGAAAGGTACTATGTATGTCCATGTATGCACAACAATGGGCTCACAATCCATGCACAGCTGGTTGCTTCCAATGCGAATGTTCCTTGATGGGTGCGTAGGTCGCAGGGATCCCACTATGAGGGGGTACAACGCCTGTTATGTTCGGCCGCAGACTGCGTACACTATATGAGACAGTATTAAGGTCAGGGAGCGGTGCAGTAGGGGGCCCCATCGGAGAGGGGCATGAACAATATAAACGTGGGCGACAAGCCCCAATAGAGTGGATAGTAAGAGAAAGACAGAAACAAAGCAAAGGAGTAAAGAGGGGGGGGAGATCAGCAGCAGGAGCAGCTACCTAGGCGAGTGAGGGGTCCAGAGGCGGGTAGCACGTCGTGAGAGCCCGTCAGGGCCACCATGAGGTCCGTGGTAAGCGTGCTGGGGACTGAGCAACTATGTGTGATCCGGGCGTAAAGTAAGCTTATTGGTGTTGGGCGGAAGCAAAGAATCTTCAAAGAGACGCAGCGCTCTAAGCTTAACAGGGAGGCATCGGCGTGTTCTATTTTACAGAGGTGATGGACCAAGGGGCGCCACACAGCGTTGAAGCGGGTCTCCCGCAGTTGTAAACGTGCAGTGAAAAGTTCCATGGTTAGAACATGCCACAGTCGTACAAACCATGCTGCAATCGGTGGCTCCTCCGCCTTTTTCCAGTAAAGCGCAATGAGTTGTTTAGCGGCCCCTAACATGTGCAGAGCTATAGTCCAGTCGCTGTTTTTAAGCGCTTCAAAGGCGGCAGGCTTAATACCCAGATGGACCGTGGCTGTGGAATCAGGCAATGGGAATCCCAAGACCTCCTTAATGTGGCTGAGAACCTCCTTCCATAGCATGGACAGTAGTGGACAAGCCCACCAAATGTGAATGAAGTCGCCAGGTGCATTTGAGCATCTCCAACATAAGGGGGACACTGCGGGGAACATGTGATGTAGTCTGACGGGCGTGTAGTACCATTGCGTCATGACCCCTGAATGTTTGCGATGTGTGCCTTTGCTGCCCGTACCCGCAGGCGCTGCGCCAATAACCGCCCCACCTTGTCCCCCCCTCTAAATATCGCTGCTTCAGGGCTAGCAGAGAGCTTTCGGCCCTGTTGGTCCGTAGACAGCGGAGCTGGCCCCTAAGGTTAGCCAATTTCCGCCTGGTTGAGAGCGATGAATGCTCCCGGTCCTGCACTTTCAGTTTCTTTATGTCCGCGGAAAGGCTGTCCTCCAGTTTGCAGGCTTCCCGAGAACGCGCAATGGCACAAGACGTGATGTGGCCTCGAATCGTCGCCTTGAAGGCGTTCCATACTACGGGGAAAGGGATATCGGGGAGGTCGTTGGTCTCGAAGTAGGAGTCTATGGCCGCCCGAATTGAGTCCACCGCGTCTGGATCTAGCAGAATGTACAGCGGCAGGCGCCACCGTGGCGGACGGGCCGGGCCGGAGGCTGGATCCTGCAGGAGGAGTTCTACGTGCGCGTGATCAGAAATCGAGATATCCGACATAGTCACCGTTAACACATCCCGTATGAGTGCGTGTGAAACAAATAAATAATCTATGCGAGAATACGATCAGTGGATGTGCGAGTAGTACGAATAATCACACGCTTCCGGGGAGCAATAACGCCAAGAGTCGATGAGGCCGAGGTCTGACAACTGGTTCTGAAGTGCTGAGGACATGGCACTAGAGCCATTCAAGGAGGCTTCACTACGATCCAGCGTGGGGCTCCACACCAAGTTGAAGTCTCCTTCCACTATAAGCGAGGGGTCGCCCCGAGGTATCTGACCCTTAAGCAGTGTCTGAAGATAAGAAAGAGTCCTGCATCTGGTTTAGTGCATACACATTACATAGTGTGAGTGAGCGTCTACCAACCACCACCCCTGCCCTGAGGAAGCGCCCATCCGAGCGACAGAAGGTCTTTAGGGTCCCCTGTCCAATGCCTCTTCTGCAGAGGATTGCCACCCCCGCCGTCTTGGTATCCGCTGCCGCCCAGAACTGGAGGGGATATTTAGGATGGGCCATGCGCTGGGTATCGGCCTTGAGCAGGTGGGTTTCTTGAAGGAAAATAATGTTGGGCCGTGTAGCAGGATATAGCGCCATACTTGCCTACGCTTATTGGGGGAGTTAAGCCCCTTAACGTTGAGGGAAAGGATCTTGAGGGGATCTACAGGGGCCACAGACATCACAGTTTACTGGCCAGGGTGTCAAGCCTCCCAAATAACCACATCCCAGGCCACCCACGGAACAGCGGAGTGAAACTCCCTCTGCACTGCAGCGCCCATCGCAGCCCCGCGAGCCCCCACCCACCACGCGCCAGAGGTAGGGTAAGGAGGAAAGAAGAGAGCAGAGAGACAGCTAGAAAGAAGAGAAAGAGAAAAACTAGGAACATCGGCCAACTGGGCCACATTTGTTCATTCCAGGCTTGGGTCATCCTACACCCTAGGGTTCGGAGGGACCCTGAGACGTCACTCTCTCAGGAACGGCGGAGGGGATGGCAAGCATGATCACAAGTTCCGCATCGTGGGCTGCTCCGGCATCAGCCACTTTGTCGAGCACAAAGGGAGGGGGATGAGGCCAATATGCAACAGCCGGAGGGAAGAGCAGATCAATGATAGGGCATAACAAACACCGTTGGTGCCAGGTGCCAGGGCTGACTAGCCAATGCCCGGTGAATCCGGGCCCCCATCCGATCTGTCCGACCTGTCCCCTCCAGAAACCGGATATGTTCAATGATGTCGTTCCTGGCCTGCAGGGAGGCATGTTCATCCATGGGCAGCGACTGTTTACGCCGAGACACAGTGGACCAAGCAGCCTTGGCTGGCACCTGCAAGCTTGGCGAGGGGCGGGACGGGCTGGTGGCTGGGAGGCGGATATACGTAGCAGTTGAGCCGCTTCCTGATACAACCTCATCACCCTGCGCTTGGCTTCCCATTGAAAGATGAGGGCGAATGGATGTCCCCATTGATAAGGGATTTGGAGGCTGCGCAGCTTGTCCGTTATTGGTCGGAAGGCATGGCGGCGTCGTACAGTGTTGGGGGCCAAATCCTGAAAAATTGGGATTTTGTGCCCTTCGTACACGAGGTCCGGCTTGTCTCTCGCCGCCCGAAGAATGGCCTCCTTCTCGGTGAAGTAATGGACCCTGGTCAAGATGTCCGGGAGGAGGCCCGGTCTCCCTGCGGGCACGGCAACGCGGTGGGCCCGGTCCAACGTTGGTGGAGAAGCGTCCTCGTCTCCCCAGACTTCGTGCAGGAGCTGCGCTACATAGCACATCATGTCCTTCCCTTCCGCTCCCAATGGAATGCCCCGGATACGGAGGTTATTCCGGCGACTGCGATTTTCGAGGTCCTCCTGCTTCACCTGGAGCTCTATATGTTGTTCTTCCAGGACCGCTAAGCGCTGCCAGAGCTGTTCTTGATCTTCTGTATGGGCGTCGACCGTCTTCTCTAGCCCGTCCACGCGGTCGCCCAATTCCTCTACATCCTTCCGGAGCTCACGAACGCAGGAGTGTACCTCCGAGCGTAGGGATCCTATTTCAGATTTCAATTCGGTCATAAAGGAGGCCATAAATGCCTCAGTCACTGGTGGCGACGTCTGTGCTACAGGTTGTGAGGCTCCCCCGACTGTGAAGCCACCTCCGCCTGGGCCGGGCCGCCCGCCTTGCCCCAGAACGTTGCAACCGAGGGATCCTTGGATGATGGCGCCGGAGCATCTTTTCCGCGGTTGGTGCGTGTCATCATGGATCCGTTGCTAGCCCACTGACAGCCCTACAAACAGTTGTGGGAGGACTTCTCGAGTCAGAAGACCAGGTCTTGCGCGGTATCCCGGGGAGGGGACGGGTAGACCGGCGCGGTAGGGCTCCTCACCAGTGCTCCCAGGCCACCAGGAATGTCAAAGGGTCATTATTTGAATGATGCAGCAGGTGCAGTGACACAGGTTCAAAAGGTCTAGGAAACCCACTGAACACTGAATATTGCTATAAAGGACTACTCAACAAGCGGTCACAATGACAGTTGCCCTGCAGGCACTACATTCAGGATTTGAATGGTGCAGCAAGTGCAGTGGTACAGGGGCCAGAAGCTATAGGAAACACACTGAACACCAATTATTGCTGTATTTTACAACTACATGGACAGTCACAAGTGCAGTTACCTTGCAAGCGCTAGGGTGTTCATTTAAATGGTGCAACAGGTGCAGTGGCACAGGGGCCAAAAGGTCTAGGGAACTCAGTGCACACTAATTAGAGTAATATTTTACTACTAAACAAGCAACCACAAGTGCAAATTACCTTGCAGGTACTATGGCACCAGGGTCATGATTTGAACGGTGCAGCAGATGCAGTGGCACAGAAGCAAAAAGCTCTAGGAAATCCACGGAACACCGATTATTGCTATATTTCACTACTATACCAGAAGTTTCAAGTGCGATTGCGTTGCAAGCACCAGGCCCATGGTTTGAATGGGGCAGCAGGTGCAGTGGACAGGGGCCACAAGGTCTAGGAAACACACTGAATACTGATTATTGCTATATTTTACTACTAAACAAGCAGTCCCGGGCTTTTAACTTTCAGGCACTAAGGTCATGATTTGAATGGGGCAGCAGGTGCAGTGGCACAGGGGTCAAAAAGTCTAGGGATCCCACTGCTTATTGCTAAATTTTACTACCTAAGAACCAATCACAAGTGCAAATTACCTTGCAAGCACAAGGGCACTAGAGTCATGATTTGAATGGTGCAGCAGGTGCAGTAGCACAGGGGCCAAAATGTCTAGGAAACCCATTGAATACCGATTATTGCTATATTTTACTACTACCCCGAACTTGATACCAGCCCTGGATGATATGTCCCCTTCCCTACTGACTGTCTCCCGTCCCAGTGCTCCCTGTGGCGCAATGTGAGCACTGTGCTCCTCCACCGCTCCGATCCTCTCTCGCAGGCTGCCTCTTCTTCTCATCTAGGACACTGGCACACCTTAAAAGTGTATGGATCACCTTTTTTCACAGAACGGGCAGCTTTTATAAAAAACACAAAAAAGTTCTATAACCTATTTCATAGCTCTATAAAAGCACTAGTTATATTGTACAAAGACATTTTTATGGCACTTGGGAGATTACATGATTTGGCCAGGATCACAGGATGATGAACAGACGCCGAGACTCGAACCCAGTTCTCCAAGTCGACAGCTCTTTCTGTTATTTCACATCTTTAATATAGTCATCTGCAACATGTACAAAAAACATTGACAAAGACAATAGATTTCACACAGGTGAAACCTATTGGGTTTGCTAATGCTTGTTCTTTATAATTACATATACGATCTTGAATACAAACCTTCAGAATGTGTGCTTATTAGGAAAACTTTTCTAACATTTGATTTTATTAAAATGTTGTCCATGTAGAATAGCAACCCAGGCTATCTAAAAGGTGCACATAACTGACATGTCTGTTAGTTCACTATTGGCCTTGTCAGGGTAGGTGGAAACATGAACTTTTCAAATAATGTTTGAAAACTATTCCTTAAAAAAATACTTCCACTGATTTAGTCTGATTGTTAGACCTGTCATCCTTAAGGTGGTCTTCCCCCAAACTTTTCCCTTGCTTTCCTCCACTTTTGCTGTATCTTTTTGTTGGCCTTAGGACTCTGGGCACTTTACCACTGCTAACCAGTGCTAATGTGAATGTGCTTCTTGGACCTGACATGGCAAAGCCTGTCTGTGCAGTTTACTGCCACTTTGACTTGGGATTTGAAACCACTTGACAAGTTTTAAACTCCCCTTTAATTACCCATAAGGCACCCATAAGGCACCCATAACGTAGGCCCTAGGTAGCCCTAAGGGCAGGGGGCTCTGTAACTTAAAGGAAGGACAAGCACTTTTAAGTTGTACATGTCCTGATAGTGACAAACAGCTAAATTTGTTTTTTCACTACTGTGAGGCCTACTCCTCTCATAGGCCAACATTGAGAATTCCTTAAAACACCTTTACGCTGTAATTCCTGATTAGAGAGGAATAGCTACATCATGTTTCATATCTTTGGAATGGCATTGATAAATCCTCTTTACTGGGAAAGTTGGATTTAAGATTACTATTTTAGAAATGCCATTTTTAGAAAGTGGACATTTCTCTGCTCTTACTGCTCTGTGTGACTTTGTACATTCCCTCTAGACAGCCACAAACATAGGAAGGGCAAGTGTGACATGGAGCTTATTTACATTCTGATAGCTCTTCCTGAGCAGGAAGAGGGAGGGGAGGTGACACACCTGATTAGGCATTGTCCTGTATCCCACAGAAAGGGCTACTTATGCCCCCTCCCCTACCCCCAACCTGCCCCCCCAACCACATATAGCTGGCAGACAGGACTGGGATGAAAGGGGACCTGTGAACTCTAAGGGACTGCTTTGAGGTTATTCCCACTTCAAAGACACAACTGGGTATAAATACTAGGGCTGTGATCCTATCCAAACACTACACTACTGGACCTGTGAAGATTTGTGCCAGGAGTAAAGACTGCTGTACTACAAGGATGGCCACTTTGCCTGACTTTTACTCTGAAGGACCTTCTTCATGATTTGCTTAGCTGTCCTGCTGATCTGTGCACTGTTGAGGACAAGGGCAGGATCCATATCACTTGAATCCAGAGTAACTCCAAGGGCTTGCTGGCTTGCCCCCTGTTCTGAAGCCTTAGGGCCACCAAAGACTTCCTGTAACTCTGCAACAGCATCTGGACTCTGCCATCTGTGAGTCCTGCCCTACCAAGAAGTGCCAATCCAGTCCTGGGCCCATGAAAGGTGATTTCTGCTGTCCAGAACCATCAAAATCGACACAGTGCAGACTTTGTGCTGATCGGAACTGATACATTGCCCTTCGACACCGACGCAGAAGCCAATCGCCAACGTCACCTTGACGGACTGCAAGGCTTGACTACGACGGACAGCGTGGCTCGGCGATGACACAGCACCTGAATTGTAAAAGGGTTAGTCGACGACGCCTTCACCGACTGTGTGGATTGGCACTGACACTTTGCCTCCATCCACGGGATCGCCACCGACTCCTTGCATCCAGTCTTCAATGTCGCCGCTTGCTCCATCCAAGTTACTTTGCCAGCTGGTCCTGCCTGAGTCCTGTAGCCAGCCTGCCCTCCATCACGGTCAGCCTGAACTTTGGATTTACCTCAGTCTAGTGCGACCTCAAGTAACCAATTAGTGCCATTGACTTCTAAGCACTATTTTGGGTTTATACTTTAAAAAATAATAACTTCAGTTCTAATACTGCACATTCCCTCTTGAGATAAGCCTGCCTGCTCTGTGCCAAGCTACCAAAAGTTGAGCACAGGTTATCTTTTAGTGTGTATCTAGCTTACCTTGACTAGGATTGTGGTCCCTACTTTAACAGGCTGCATACCTCTGCCAACTAGAGACCCAATTTCTAACATTGGTGATCAGCGTTGAGGATAGGGCTTCTGTTTGTAAAATACCATATTGTAATTCAGTGTTCATTACAACTCTATACTTAGGACCAATTCAAGCCTTTTTCAATTCTTCCTAAGTGACTTTTTGATTTTTCTACTACAACCATGTCTCACCCTGTAGAAGCAGCACCTGCATCTACACCTGAAGTCATTGATTTTGAGCTGGCCAGGTTAGAATCTTACACTGAGCAACAGCTGAAGGATTTCTGCAAGGACTTTCAAGGGTCTACAAGGGGTTTCACCAGGAAGGTGGAGTCACAGAAGGCTTCGAGAGCCTGGGTGGAGACCCAGGTAGCAGGGGATGACAATTCGGGGGAGGAGGGTTAGGAAATTACTGAGGAGGGAGGATGACCTGATTCTAAATTCCAATGCGGATTTGGAACTGCTGTAGAAAGGGCCAATGACTTTCCAGGAGCGGTAGTGGTTCCCAGACCAGGGAGCAGTGTCTCCTCCAGGAACCTGTCTCCAGAATAGCTGGCAGAAAGGTTAGAGGAAAGGAAACTTTAATTGGAGCTTGCCAAGCTGGAGCAGGCACAGAAACTTACTTTGGCTGAGAAAAAGCAGGCTGTAGAGGAAAGGAGATTAGCCATAGAGGAGAGGAAGATGTCATATGAGCTCAGTCTCAGAGAACTGGACATAACAGCACTACAAGTGGGGTCCAGCAACTGCAATGGTGGCAGTATACCTGCAGTTTCTACTGGTGAGTCCAAAGTCTGGATACCAAAGGATTTGGTGCCTAGTTATGTGGTGGGGGATGACACTGACAAATAGTTTGCAGCCTATGAAGTGGCTATAAGAGTGCACAAGGTCCCAGCAGAGTTCTGGGGTTTATGGAGGTGTATGCCCACGGTGGAGAAGGGCACATTTCTTACATTAGAATTGGAGGACCAGACATGCTATGCTGTATGAAAACCATCCTAGTCAGTAAGTTTGGAATGACCCCTGAAAGGCACAGACTCGGATTCTGGGGCAGCCACAAGATCTCATCACACACATGGGTAGATTTCTTGGATTATGCCAGCAAATCACCGAAGGACTGGATGAGGAGCAGCAAGGCTGATGATTATTCACAGCAGTTTAACTTAAACATGCTTGATATTTGTTTTCCAGAGCTGCGCCAACACCTGGTTGATATCAAGTTAACTGACCCCAGAAACCTTGCTGAGGAGGCAGACATCTGGATCAGCACCAGAGTGTCAAAGATGGCATCTGGAGGGACTCCCAAAAGGGTGGTCAGGGCTCCCACCCGAAGAAGGAGGGGGAAGATAAAAAGACAAAGTTCTCCTAATTCCCCCATAACAACTCACAGGGGAAAGAGTCTGCTTCTCATTCCCAATCTGGCCACCAGAAGAACAAGCATTTGCAATGCAATAGGTTTTGCATTTGCAAGAGTTTGAGCTATTGGCATTGTAAATAACAATGCCTTTCATTTATGTGTTTTGAAAACCTGCAAGCGGTGCGTAAACATGCACTTTGTACTCATGGTCTTGCTGACGAGTAGCTGTGCCTCTTTTACTGCCAGCCTTGCTTCTCCTAAGCAAGGACTATAAGCACAAAGTGCGTGTTTACGCACTGCTTGCAGGTTTTCAAAACATATAAATAAAAGGCATTGTTATTTACAATGCCAACAGCTCAAACTATCACACATGTGATGCCTATTGAATGGCAAATGCTTGTTTTTATTGCATTTAAATATTAAGCCGACGTGTTTGTCCATTTGTCTCAAATTCTGTTTTGTACTTCTTGGCAGCATGGTATTGGTAGTTCTGCTTTCCCCACCCATATACAGATCTGCATACACCAAAAAGAAAACAAAAAGAATGAGGGAAATATATGCTTCTGACAAAGGTCATTCTTCAGGTCCCATACTTGAACCAATCACTCGGATTTTTAACCAAGTACACTTTGCGTGTGGGGGCATCGATATGCTAATTACAAGGTAAACAACAACAAAAAATTAAATCCTATAGTGCAAGTCTTCTGACTAAAAACCAACACTGACTGGCGTCTTACACGTGATTGACATGGTCTATGAGCATCCTGTGTGTTCGGTTTTGCAGTGCTGATGGAAATCGTGTGTAGCCACCAAGTATGCGTCCATATGCACGAAGGTGGTTCATAAACTGACACTTTAAAAAACCTTTCCCCTTGCGTTCAGTCCCTGCTATTTCCATTCAAGCAGCCCAAGATTTCTTCCAAATGTAGGGGAGGGTTAAGTGATGTTGACGTCTGTCCCGCGGGAACTAGAGGCAGACTAACTCATCACATAAATACATAATAGATGGACGCAGAAAAAGGCAAGCTTTGAATCAGCAACAAGAAGCCAATACTTTTATTAACTGAAATATACACCAGCATCACAAGATCTTACACACACACACATCACCAGCAAGAGAAATTGTAGTGTGGGTAAAAGTATCGCATTAACAGTACCCAAGCATAAGTGAAGTATCTTATTCGCTATTCTGGCTCGATTTTATAAATGGGTAAACAAACACTACAAGCACGGAAAAACAACAAACCGTCAAAAAAATCACAGCTGAAACTGATGGACATCATGTGTAGCACCAGGTAGGCACCCATATGCACGAAAGTGGTTAATAAACTGACACTTTTAAAAATGCTGTCCCTTGCCTTCAGGTCCTGCTATCTCCATTCAGTCAGCCCAAGATTTCTGCCAAACGTGGTGGAGGGTTAAGTGATGATGACATCTGTCCCCTTAGAACTTGAGAGAGACGGTAACTCATCCCATGAATGTATAATAGCTCGTGGCAGAACCAAGGCAAGCTTTCAATCAGCAATAAGAAGCCATTACTTTAATTAATTGAAACATACACCAGCATCACAAGTTCTTAGACACACATCACCTGCAAAAGTAATTCTAGTGTGGGTAAAGGTATAAGATGTTCAAGAGACGAGCATTAACGGTACCTAAGCACATCAGAGAAGTAAGTTATTCACTATTGTGGCGCCATTTTATAGATGGGTAAACAAGCACTACCAGCATGCAAAAAACAACAAAACTTCAAAGAAATCATAGTATAAAAACGTTGTAAAAAATAGTGCATTGTGGCGCTTCATTCTGGCATTCTAGAACAACATTTACCCATTCTGTACATCTACAGACTCCCTTTACAAAGCTTGAAAGTCAAATGGGTTATATTTAGCAAAACAAAATAACAGGAAGAGAGGCTGCATTCTCACTGGTGTTTCATAAAAACAGACCAGTGGAGAATATGTGTTTTGTTCCTTATAAACATTAACTGTTTTGAGACCAGCTGAGCCGCCAACCCAGGACATGGTTTAAGCCTGTCATGCACGAGCGGTTCACAGACACGGAAGACCATTTTCGTCAACAGCTGAAGAAAACCACACCTTTCCTTTAAATAGGGCATAGCTCTTCTGGCATTGGTGTGCAGATGGCAGACAGGATACCATGAATGGTTGGGCACATTTTTCAAGGTGAATGCAACAGTTAGAGCCATTGCAGAGCTGTGCTCACTGGCAGCTAAGGAAGCTATCGCTAAAGAAATCTGTTACAGCAGATGTAGTGCGAACAGCGCCGTCGTGAACTCGAATGAGGCTTCACAAAAGGGGCGCCGAGAACACAATTATTTACTGTGCACTGCACCAACCATAAGCCCATAAGTCACTAGTCACTATCACCAACAGCAAGGGCACAAGTCCTAAAAAAAAAAGTAGGGGGACTAACCAAGTTAATCAGTAAGCAAGTGGCATCGCAGCACGTGACATCACGCCGCGTGACGCCAGGAAGTGGCATCACAAGAAGTGACATCAGATCTTAAGCCCTCACATACATATTTAGCAGGTGATTCATGAGTACATTGGAGCACATTTTGAGTATACCTGTAAACTCTCCTGAATTAGGCAGAAAATTCACACTTTTGTACGCTACACATAAAACAACGTTGCCTTTTGTCAGTGTAAAGCTTCCTCTAGCCATATTCCTTTAAAAAAAAAAATAGTGATATTTAAATTATTACAACGCCTCCTCAGGGGTAGTAACCACTATATAAATGCTATTTTATGCAAATACTGGGAAAGACCAACTTATCTGCAGTTCTTACAATGCATGCATATCTCCTAAACAGAGCCTGAACAAAGTGAAAAGCTGCCTCTCTTAAGTATGTGTGAAGTGCTAACAAGGTGTACGACTTTGTTTCTCCTGTGCTGCCTTTGCTTCTGGGTGTGAGGCTCCTGACTGCTGCCAGCCAGGAGTCTCGAACAAAAGGAGGCCTGATGACCCCTCAGACTCGGCCTTTGTTAAGAGCCAGCATGAGTTAGAAATAAGAGAGCCCCGTCCCCGCCTGCACGTTGTTGCCGATCGAAAGCAGATAACAACGTGCAGGCACTGCTGAAAGTGTCCCGGTGTTTGGAAATTACACCGGGACGAATTCAGCAACTTTATCAGTGGGGCCCAACTTCTTGGCAGGGTGGACGGCATCCCCTCTGTGAAATAAGTGGGTGGGCGCTGTCCACCCACGTGTACCCCCCGACTCGTGCCCTGCCAACAGCCGTTGCGGAGCGAGGATTCTGTGGGAGGCAGAGGGAGCACCCTCTCCGGTGCCGCTCTGTGTGAGCGAGGCAGCGCTGTAGCCCACACTGCGGAAAGGAAGGAGTGGTATGGAACTCTTGACTCAGACA
This sequence comes from Lissotriton helveticus, assembly GCF_964261635.1. Taxonomy (NCBI): domain Eukaryota; kingdom Metazoa; phylum Chordata; class Amphibia; order Caudata; family Salamandridae; genus Lissotriton; species Lissotriton helveticus. The sequence continues at coordinate 103,888,711 of NC_136067.1, forward strand.
CAGAAGCAGCCGCCGCGGGAATGCTGCTAAACTACTGATAAGAGGCATTTTTGCAAGGACAAACAACGTCTGAGGATTGTAAACCTGCGATCAGGTCCTGTGAACCTCCTGCTACAGAATGGTATCGGTCCTGTGAACCCCCTGCTACGGAAAGGTATAGCCCACTCAAAACTGTTTTGGCATAGCAACTTCTTTTTACAACCAAACAACTTTACTGAGGAATGTATCGCAGTCGCGAAGAAACAGAAGGGGGTAGAGGGGATAAAGTGAAAGTTAAAGCAGTGCATTTTGCCGCTGCTGAAAAAAAAATAAGGATTTAAAACAGTTGATTTTTGGGAGCCTCACAGCACAAAAGAAAGGCACTCAGTCACCATGTTAAATCTGCAGTGCAGTGTGGCGCATTGAAAAAATCTATATTATTTAGAGTTAAAGTGTGACGTTGCTGTTAAAAAAGCATTTGTTAACCTCAATGTGGCAAGCGACACATAAAAAAAGGCGCGCGCTGGTTTAAAAAAAAAAAGCAGTGGTGAGAGAGCATGTCCAGGAGAAAGTCATTAAAAAAAATAGTGCTCACACACACACACAAACCCATGTAAGAGGGCCAGTCCTCATGGCAGGTTACAAAAAGTGAAAAGGCAGTACTAAGGAGGGACTACTAAGCCTATTCAGAAATCAAAATCAACCATTTAGAAAGGACAGTAATGTGAGCCAATTGAAAAAATGGGTGGAGCTTCAAGTCCATACCTGAATACAGCAACAGCGCAAGCGCTGCCTAGGCGAGACCTAATAACTACCCTCACAAGATTCAGCAGTTTGAGCCCATCAAGTGCTATGAGTACTATGAATTTGGATACTACAAGGGAGATCCCAAGTGTGCAAAAAGAGCACCACCTCCTACTGGAGAAAATAATCCAAGGGTGGCTGGCATAGTGCTGAGGGAGGAGTTTTGTCCCAGTTAATTGGGGGGGAAGAGTTAGTGGGGTTACCCTAGTGTCCCTGCGTGACAGTGGGACGGTTCCTAAGATCCATGTGCCTTCAAATACTACTAGGTATAGGTAATGGGTCACCAACAATGGGCAAGGTGTTGAGGCTCTGAGGGATACAGGTGCCAGCATGACTATGGTAAGGAGGCAGCTGATATCCCCAGGGCAGGTGATTACAAATGCATTCCACCAGGTCATTGTGGCTGATAACAGTCATAGAGGGTCACTACCCAGGGGCGCTTGTTCCATTTGAGGGGGGGTTCAGGTCATCTGAAAGTTTTTGTGAGCCCTGTCCTGTCATGACAATGGACTGTTTGTTGGGTAATAACCTTGAGCACACTATCTGGAAGGAAAAGGAACTGAAGGCTCATGTGGAGATGTTGGGGTTACCTAATTGGATCTGTGCAATGATAAGGTCCCTTGCTGCCCAGGTTGGGAGTCAAAAGGGGCTGGAGCCTGGAACAATGGCCCAAGCAGCTGCTAAAAAGAGGAGAGGCAGAGGGCATGAAAAAAACTGCCCCTGAGTATCTTCCCAGTGCGGTGGATGGGGAACCTGTGGTGGCTGCCTTTGAGCCCACTGAAGAGGGCACTGCTTTCCTTGGTGACCTGCCTATGCTTGCTGGACAGCATGCAGAAGGAGGACCCACCAAGGGTATGAGGATACAGGCTGACGCCCAAGCAGCAGGGGATGTATCTGGGAGTTAACACATTTACTCAGAGGATAATCTCCTTTACAGTGAACCTACCGCTCATGTGCATGGGACAACAAGGGCCCTGGTGGTCCCCCAGTGCTATAGGGCCTTCCTACTGGAGCTGGCTTGCGAGATTCCCTCCCCTGGTAGGACACTTGGGCCAAGACAAGAACTTTGCAAGGCTTGTTCCACATTTTTATTGGCCCAGGATCAAGAATTCCTCAGATGCAATCTGCAGGACATGTGTTACCTGCCAGGCCAGTGGGAAGACAGGTCAGAGGCTGAAGGCCCCCCTTAATCCCTTGCCTGTTGTTGGCATACCCTTTGAGCGGGTGGCATCAACATTGTTGGGCCTATGGATCCCCAGTCTGCATCAGGAAACAGTTTTATCCTGGTTCCAGTGGATCATGCCACTAGGTACTGAGAGGCAATCCCTCTGAGGACCATGACTGCACCTGCAGTGGTAAAGGCTGTGATGGGGATTCTTAACCTAGTGGGGTTTCCCAAGGAAGTTGTGTCTGACAAGGCCACAAACTCATGTTTGCATACATGCAGTCAATGTGGAAGGAGTGTGGCGTAACCTACAAGTTTTCCACTCCTTACCATTCACAAACAAATGTGCTTGTTGAGAGATTCAACAAGACCCTGAAGGGCACGATTAGATGCCTACAAGAGACCCTGAGCAATAAGTGGGACATCCTCTTGCCATGCCTGTTATTTGCCTACAGGGAGATACCACAGAAGGGAGTGAGCTTCAGCCCCTTTGAGCTTTTGTATGGGCACCTTGTTAGAGTACCGTTGAGTTTGGTCAAGGAAGTGTGGCAGCAGGCTCCGAGGAAGATTCCCCAGGAGCTACATGCTGGCCTTCAGGAGCCAAATGACTAAGTTGTGAAAGCAAGCTTCAGACAACTTAGAAGCCAGTCAGGCTGTGATGAAAGAGTGGTATGACAAACATCCTACCACTGTGGAATTGCAGCCTATACTGAAAGAGTGGGTTATGGAACCTGTGGAACCCAGGGCCCTCCAGGACCATTGGACTGTGCCCAATGAGGTGATTAGGAAGAAAGGTAAGGTCACCTACCTGGTGGACCTCAGGACCCTCAGGTAACCCCACAGGGTGCTTCATAGCAATCACCTCGAACTCCACTTTGAGAGGTCTGAGATCACCTTGTTGTTGGTGACAGATGGAGAAGAGGAGGATGAGAGTGAATCTCTCCCTGACCTCTTAGACTCCAAGGAGAAAGATGCGTCTGTGGAATCCTTTCCCCTAGCCTAACTCCTGAACAACAGAGGGACTGCCACCAAGTGTTGGGACAGTACTTCTTTCTTTAATTCTCTGTAATCCCTTTTTCCTGGGACTACCCACCAATGTACCCATGATGTGGACATAGGGGGCAACCTACCGCTCAAGAATAAATCTTCTAGGTTGTTGGATAAGGTGAGGGCCAGCATTAAGAGTGAAGTCTTTAAAATGCTGGAGTTGGTGATATAACCCTCCAGTAGCTGTGATTCTGGTACCAAAATCTGCCCCACCAGGCAACACACCTTAGCTGAGGTTTTGTGTGGATTATAGAGGGCTAAACTTAGTGATTAAGACGGATGCTCATACAATCCCCTGGGCTGATGAGCTGATTGACCAGTTAGGGGCTGCCCAGTACTTAAGTACCTTTGAACTTACATCAGGATACTGGCTGATCACCCTAACAGAAGATGCTAAGGACAGGCCAGCCTTCTCCTCTCCAGAAGTCCACTACCAATTTCGTGTGATGCGCTTAGCCCTACAGACTTCCAGTTGCATCGGACGCAGTTTTATAAGTACCTCCAGTTGAGGGATGCCTTGACGCCCCTGATCCACTCGATCCACACCCTGCCAGAATGTCCTCCCCTAAAGGGTAGACTACTGATGGGGGACACAAGATTCATCAGATTAACCATTAACCATCCACACCCACACTACATTATAATACATAAGACCAGAGAGGCATGGGAAGAAGACTTGCCTGACATGACAGGCAATGACTGGTTGGAGGCCCTCACCAGCCCCCGCGATGTGGTGGTCTCCACACGTTACCGACCTCATTCAATTAAATACCTTCACCGTGTATATTTCACACGCTCCCACCTATGGAAGATTGGGGTCATTCAGTCCCCCACATGCCTCAGATGCAGGGAGGCAGAGGGCACTTTCCTACAGTCTGGTGATGCATCACATTGCAGCCTTTTTATGGGATCTCCTATTTGACCCTAGGTTGTTCCTGCTTCATAACATGGAAGGGATTGGCAGGAATCCTTACAAACAGCATTTTCTTTTCCTGGGCATAACACTTGGAAAACGCGACATTGCCCAAACCTGGAAAGGGACCTCTCCCCTAGTAATAGGTGGGTGGAAGAAGGCAATGGACGGATGCACGGGTGCAGAAATTACAGTTTTCCAGGCCCAAGGTTGTCTTCAGAAACATAGAAAAATATGGTCCCTTTGGGCTATATACTGAGGCATCGATTTACCCCCATATTACAAACAGACCCTCTACAGGATTTGCATTATACATCTATCTGATCATTACATTGCTCAAGTCACATAACAATATCGTCTGTGTATACACATATCTAGACATCCTGCACTCAGTGAGGTCGGTGGTAGCCTGTGTCAAGTCTCAGTTGTCCAGCCTGCAGGTTTCACAGTTTATTTGGTTGTATGTAACTATTGGTCGTTCTGATTTTATGTGTTTCTATGATGTATGCAGTGGGCTTCGGCCCCTTATGTGCCAAGAAAATTCAATAAGTCTGTTTTAAAAAAAAAAAATGCCCCAGCCACCTTCCAGAGGTCCTTGCTTGTATGGAAGCCTTCTCAGCTGCCTTTCTGGATGTCATAGAGCTCTTCAGTAATAGTTGGAAGAACCAGATTTTATACCACCAGGAAGTGCTTCAGGCTCTTGATGGAATGGAACCTGCACCCCCCCCCCAACCCCCCACCCCTAGCACTTTGAGACCCTTACGGGTGAGTAGTTGCGCTTTAACAAACTCCTGATTGATTGATTGAGGCAGGTCTGACTATCAAGGCCAGTAAGTGCCAGGGAGGGCAGGGTCTGTGGCGTACTATGGACACCTGGTGGGCAGGGGTATGGTGCAGCTCCGTAAGGCCAAGCTAGAGACCATCATGGCCTGGGAGCCCCCTCAACACTCAGACTAAGATCAGAGCATTATTGGGCCTCACTGGGTAATTCAGGAGGTTTGTCAAGGGATATGGCATCATTGTTGCCCCCTTGACAGAGCTGACTTCTCAGAAGCTTGCAAAAACCACAGTTGATGGACAGAATGTAGAACAATGTCATACATTCACCCCAGTACAAGGATCTGGGCCTAAATCCATCGTTTTTTTGCACTCCACACCACCCTGGGTTAGACAATGGCTATATGCAAATCAGCTCTGACCCTGTGCCTCATGGGAACAGTCCAGTCCGAACTACCAAGCCATGTCTTTCCCAGACCAGAATCAAGCATCCAAGGACCGGTTTCTGGCTATCAGCCTTCATCAGCCTGGATAGCTTGACTCCAGTGGTGTGGAGAGCCTGGGACTCACGTCTGAGCATCCCCAGCACACTGGGGGTGAAAATTGCAAAAACCACAGTTGATGGACAGAATGTAGAACAATGTCATACATTCACCCCAGTACAAGGATCTGGGCCTAAATCCATCGTTTTTTTGCACTCCACACCACCCTGGGTTAGACAATGGCTATATGCAAATCAGCTCTGACCCTGTGCCTCATGGGAACAGTCCAGTCCGAACTACCAAGCCATGTCTTTCCCAGACCAGAATCAAGCATCCAAGGACCGGTTTCTGGCTATCAGCCTTCATCAGCCTGGATAGCTTGACTCCAGTGGTGTGGAGAGCCTGGGACTCACGTCTGAGCATCCCCAGCACACTGGGGGTGAAAATTGCAAAAACCACAGTTGATGGACAGAATGTAGAACAATGTCATACATTCACCCCAGTACAAGGATCTGGGCCTAAATCCATCGTTTTTTTGCACTCCACACCACCCTGGGTTAGACAATGGCTATATGCAAATCAGCTCTGACCCTGTGCCTCATGGGAACAGTCCAGTCCGAACTACCAAGCCATGTCTTTCCCAGACCAGAATCAAGCATCCAAGGACCGGTTTCTGGCTATCAGCCTTCATCAGCCTGGATAGCTTGACTCCAGTGGTGTGGAGAGCCTGGGACTCACGTCTGAGCATCCCCAGCACACTGGGGGTGAAAATTGCAAAAACCAACGTTGATGGACAGAATGTAGTTCGGACTGGACTGTTCCCATGGGGCACAGGGTCAGCGCTGATTTGCATATCGCCATTGTCTAACCCAGGGTGGTGTGGAGTGGAAAAACGATGGATTTGGGCCCAGATCTTTGGACTGGGGTGAATGTGTGACATTGATCCACATTCTGTCCATCATTGTTGTGTTTGCAGTTACCGCTCTAAGTGTACTGGGGATGCTCAGACGTGAGTCCCAGGCACTCCACACCACTGGAATCAAGCTAGCCGGGCTGAAGAGAGGTGGTACCTCGAAACCGGGCCGGTCCTCGGATGCTTGTTTCCGTTCTGGGAAGGACATGGCTTTTGTAGTTCGGACTGGACTGTTCCCATGGGGCACAGGGTCAGCGCTGATTTGCATATCGCCATTGTCTAACCCAGGGTGGTGTGGAGTGGAAAAACGATGGATTTGGGCCCAGATCTTTGGACTGGGGTGAATGTGTGACATTGATCCACATTCTGTCCATCATTGTTGTGTTTGCAGTTACCGCTCTAAGTGTACTGGGGATGCTCAGACGTGAGTCCCAGGCACTCCACACCACTGGAATCAAGCTAGCCGGGCTGAAGAGAGGTGGTACCTCGAAACCGGGCCGGTCCTCGGATGCTTGTTTCCGTTCTGGGAAGGACATGGCTTTTGTAGTTCGGACTGGACTGTTCCCATGGGGCACAGGGTCAGCGCTGATTTGCATATCGCCATTGTCTAACCCAGGGTGGTGTGGAGTGGAAAAACGATGGATTTGGGCCCAGATCTTTGGACTGGGGTGAATGTGTGACATTGATCCACATTCTGTCCATCATTGTTGTGTTTGCAGTTACCGCTCTAAGTGTACTGGGGATGCTCAGACGTGAGTCCCAGGCACTCCACACCACTGGAATCAAGCTAGCCGGGCTGAAGAGAGGTGGTACCTCGAAACCGGGGCGGTCCTCGGATGCTTGTTTCCGTTCTGGGAAGGACATGGCTTTTGTAGTTCGGACTGGACTGTTCCCATGGGGCACAGGGTCAGCGCTGATTTGCATATCGCCATTGTCTAACCCAGGGTGGTGTGGAGTGGAAAAACGATGGATTTGGGCCCAGATTTTGGGACTGGGGTGAATGTGTGACATTGATCCACATTCTGTCCATCATTGTTGTGTTTGCAGTTACCGCTCTAAGTGTACTGGGGATGCTCAGACGTGAGTCCCAGGCACTCCACACCACTGGAATCAAGCTAGCCGGGCTGAAGAGAGGTGGTACCTCGAAACCGGGCCGGTCCTCGGATGCTTGTTTCCGTTCTGGGAAGGACATGGCTTTTGTAGTTCGGACTGGACTGTTCCCATGGGGCACAGGGTCAGCGCTGATTTGCATATCGCCATTGTCTAACCCAGGGTGGTGTGGAGTGGAAAAACGATGGATTTGGGCCCAGATCTTTGGACTGGGGTGAATGTGTGACATTGATCCACATTCTGTCCATCATTGTTGTGTTTGCAGTTACCGCTCTAAGTGTACTGGGGATGCTCAGACGTGAGTCCCAGGCACTCCACACCACTGGAATCAAGCTAGCCGGGCTGAAGAGAGGTGGTACCTCGAAACCGGGCCGGTCCTCGGATGCTTGTTTCCGTTCTGGGAAGGACATGGCTTTTGTAGTTCGGACTGGACTGTTCCCATGGGGCACAGGGTCAGCGCTGATTTGCATATCGCCATTGTCTAACCCAGGGTGGTGTGGAGTGGAAAAACGATGGATTTGGGCCCAGATCTTTGGACTGGGGTGAATGTGTGACATTGATCCACATTCTGTCCATCATTGTTGTGTTTGCAGTTACCGCTCTAAGTGTACTGGGGATGCTCAGACGTGAGTCCCAGGCACTCCACACCACTGGAATCAAGCTAGCCGGGCTGAAGAGAGGTGGTACCTCGAAACCGGGCCGGTCCTCGGATGCTTGTTTCCGTTCTGGGAAGGACATGGCTTTTGTAGTTCGGACTGGACTGTTCCCATGGGGCACAGGGTCAGCGCTGATTTGCATATCGCCATTGTCTAACCCAGGGTGGTGTGGAGTGGAAAAACGATGGATTTGGGCCCAGATCTTTGGACTGGGGTGAATGTGTGACATTGATCCACATTCTGTCCATCATTGTTGTGTTTGCAGTTACCGCTCTAAGTGTACTGGGGATGCTCAGACGTGAGTCCCAGGCACTCCACACCACTGGAATCAAGCTAGCCGGGCTGAAGAGAGGTGGTACCTCGAAACCGGGCCGGTCCTCGGATGCTTGTTTCCGTTCTGGGAAGGACATGGCTTTTGTAGTTCGGACTGGACTGTTCCCATGGGGCACAGGGTCAGCGCTGATTTGCATATCGCCATTGTCTAACCCAGGGTGGTGTGGAGTGGAAAAACGATGGATTTGGGCCCAGATCTTTGGACTGGGGTGAATGTGTGACATTGATCCACATTCTGTCCATCATTGTTGTGTTTGCAGTTACCGCTCTAAGTGTACTGGGGATGCTCAGACGTGAGTCCCAGGCACTCCACACCACTGGAATCAAGCTAGCCGGGCTGAAGAGAGGTGGTACCTCGAAACCGGGCCGGTCCTCGGATGCTTGTTTCCGTTCTGGGAAGGACATGGCTTTTGTAGTTCGGACTGGACTGTTCCCATGGGGCACAGGGTCAGCGCTGATTTGCATATCGCCATTGTCTAACCCAGGGTGGTGTGGAGTGGAAAAACGATGGATTTGGGCCCAGATCTTTGGACTGGGGTGAATGTGTGACATTGATCCACATTCTGTCCATCATTGTTGTGTTTGCAGTTACCGCTCTAAGTGTACTGGGGATGCTCAGACGTGAGTCCCAGGCACTCCACACCACTGGAATCAAGCTAGCCGGGCTGAAGAGAGGTGGTACCTCGAAACCGGGCCGGTCCTCGGATGCTTGTTTCCGTTCTGGGAAGGACATGGCTTTTGTAGTTCGGACTGGACTGTTCCCATGGGGCACAGGGTCAGCGCTGATTTGCATATCGCCATTGTCTAACCCAGGGTGGTGTGGAGTGGAAAAACGATGGATTTGGGCCCAGATCTTTGGACTGGGGTGAATGTGTGACATTGATCCACATTCTGTCCATCATTGTTGTGTTTGCAGTTACCGCTCTAAGTGTACTGGGGATGCTCAGACGTGAGTCCCAGGCACTCCACACCACTGGAATCAAGCTAGCCGGGCTGAAGAGAGGTGGTACCTCGAAACCGGGCCGGTCCTCGGATGCTTGTTTCCGTTCTGGGAAGGACATGGCTTTTGTAGTTCGGACTGGACTGTTCCCATGGGGCACAGGGTCAGCGCTGATTTGCATATCGCCATTGTCTAACCCAGGGTGGTGTGGAGTGGAAAAACGATGGATTTGGGCCCAGATCTTTGGACTGGGGTGAATGTGTGACATTGATCCACATTCTGTCCATCATTGTTGTGTTTGCAGTGACTTCTCAGAAGCGGCCCAGAAATGTGATGTGAAATTTAAAGCATGGAGAGTAAAGTTTTAATTCTGATAAAATGAACAAAAGCTCCTTGCCATATATTGTCCAATGAGCAATGCTAAGAGGTTTACACTCTGCACTTTTACAGTCACAAAGCCACTAGAAAGAAGCAAAGCAGTGGAGATGTAATCCTTCCATCCCAACCAAAAAAACAGGTGGACTGTAGTGTATTGAAGGTGCTGCAGTCTGGTAAAGTGGCAATTTGCCTCCTTCTGTAACTGAGAAACACACCTCTTCTGCGGTTCCATAGCCCCAACATCCAGCAGGTTCTACAGCAGTTGTAAGTGTGAATTTTCCTTGTTAATAACAGTGTCATGGTGGTCGGCTGTCTCATTCAAGACACCAGCCCTGCATTTGTGATCATTTGTGAAAGGGTCATAAATTACAACCTGCCTAACTAAGACAGGTCATCTTGTGATCCAGTGTGTACCATTTGTGATGTGCCCTTTTGGTAATTAGGTCTCATCACAAATCGCATATGCATTCGCAAACCAGTCTGTGTTCAAATTTCACATTCAGCTTTGCGAATGGGCTTGTGCACATCAGATCCATGGATGCTTGAGCCCAGCTAAAGGCTTGAACAGATGAGGACTCTCCAGTATCTGTTTGTTCTGTGGATGTTTGAAAAGTGTTGCATCCCATGCATTGCCTGGTGTGTCTGAGGGAAGGCTGCACAGCTGGTCCCTATTCTGTACCTGTTCTCTGCATATGAGAAGTTTGAGAATACCTTTTTGCTATCAGAATGATTGCATTTTGTAATGACTGTCCAAAAATGACTCTTCTGTGGTTAAAAAATAAAAGGAGATGAGGGGCGTGGCTAGCAACATGGCTGACTAGGTCGAGTCTCCCGGTAGCTCGGGCGAGCCGACTCTGATCCGACAATTTATTAGCGCCCACAAGTCCCATAACCGCCGCCTAGCGCAACCTTCCCGACGCCGCGCTTCTCTAATTGCTTCATCATAGAGAGGGCGCATCGCGCATTACTCGCGATACCACCGGAGGGGGCCCGGCCGAGGCCCGTGATAGCCCGCATTTTGAACTTTGCGGACCGCGACACAATTTTGAAAGAGGCCCGTAGACTTGGGGAGATCAGACTAGAGAATGTGTCCATCATGATCTTTCCGGACTACAGTCAAGAGGTCCAGAAACAACGGCGCTCCTTCGACCAAGTAAAAGCGAGACTCAGAGACTTACGGCTGCAATACATGCTCCTGTTCCCTGCGAAGTTGAAAGTTATTTTCCAGGGAAAGTCGCACTTCTTTACTCATCCGGACGACGCCTGGCAGTGGCTGGAGGAGCGCCCATAGCGGCGAGACCTGGAGGTCAGGGGAGAGGCCGGGCCGAGTAGGCCGGCGGAGGGGGCACAGTGGAGGCAGCAGAGATCTCAGAGGCCCAGGGGATCCCGTGACGCCAGAAGGCAGCAGTCGACTCCTTATCCGGCACATAACTAAAAATGAAGGACCCGGAGGAACTCGTCTTCACCGGTACGGAGTGAGCACACCGGCTCCAGATACAGCTGTCTGGCGCAGAATGCAAGGTCTGAAGGGGAGGAGGACCTAGGTGGACGCTCCTTTGACGACGACGAGGCACGGACTCCGTCGCTGCCTCCCCTTGTGGTGGCAATCAATGAGCTGGAGAAGGAAGCGGGCGGAGGGGCCACGGCATCCCCAGGCGATCTCCTAGACTCACCTTCGTGAAGTGGGAACTTCTGGGACATGGCTGATGCAGGTTTGAGACCGGACTACACGCAAGTTAGCATACCCCTCCCTGCATTTCCTTCTTGTTTTCTTATCCCTTTGATGTTTTGTTTTGGACAGAACATTGTCTATTGGTGTTAATGTCTAATTGAGTAGGGGATTCGGGGCTCCAAGTTTTCTTTGGGGTTGGAGTTCTAAAGGGGGTATTTGAGGGTGGGCGACAGACCCTTTCCTCCTGGCAAGTCCTTTTGTGCCACTGGGCCGGAATGGGACCGACGGGGGGAGGAGGTGGGGTGGGGGAGTGGGGAAGGGGAGGAGTTGTATCCAGTTTTGGGGAGTTGGGTGGGGAGAGGGTCTGATTTGTAGTCTCTCTGGGAGGGAGGGGAGTTTGAGGGGGTAACTGTTTTTTGCATGTCATGTCACTCCGAAGCTACTGACTCTATGGGCTCACATCATGGCTCCTTTGGGACACCGCACACAGTTTGATGAGATGGGATGATGATAGTTCCGCTAAGGGAAGTCCCACCCCCAGAAGGCTGAAGATTTTAACGTGGAACGTTAATGGCCTAGGCAGCAAGATAAAGAGGGGAATAGTAAATAATTACATTAAGAGACTGAAAGCAGATGCGATTCTATTGCAAGAAACTCACCTCCAGGGCACTCACTGTAATTTCCTTGCTAGAGGGCAATACCAGACGCTGGCACATGCAGGTTTCACTTTGGGCTCTAGGGGGGTGGCAGTCCTCTTCCGGAAGCAGCCTCCGTTCCACACTACACAGACATGGGTGGACCCACAGGGGACATACGTGGGGGTGAGGAGGCGCTGGAAGAGGAGAGACTACACGCTCCTTTCGGTCTACGCCCCACCCAAATTGCAAGCGGGCACATTGAAAGCTGTGGCGGATATCCTATTTGCAACGTCCGACACAATCCAAGTCGTAGGGGGATATTTCAATGATGTTATGGACCCTGTTAGGGACAGGACAGGAGGGGGGATCAGACCACCGACTACTACACTGCTAGCGAGGACAATGGCAACGCTGGGCCTCATGGATGTGTGGAGGTGGCGACACCCAGAGGCGGCAGAGTTCTCCTTCTTTTCTGGGGCACACAGGGTCTACTCCAGGTTGGATTATATCTTCATGGCTAGGGGGATGCTGCAAGTCACAGACAAGATCGACTACCAAGCGAGGGGCATATCGGACCACTCCCCTCTCTTAGCCGATATAGGGAAAGGCCGAGGGAAGCCGCAGTCGCATACGTGGATGTTGGCATCCTGGGATCTCCAAAATATGGACATCGTCCGTGGCCTTCGGGCTGACGTGAAGGTGTACTTAGCCGAAAATGAAGGCTCAGTGAAGTCCTGGGTGATGCTTTGGGAAGCGCTTAAGGCGGTTCTGCGGGACAGAGCTCAGAATAGGGTGGCAGGTGAGAGGAGGAAAGCAGAGGAGGAGGTGACTGCGCTTGAGGGGCGGATCCGGGTGCTGGATTGCCAATATCGCTCCGGGGGCGACTCAGGTATCCTTCGACTATTGTTGGATACTCAATGCCAGTATAGGCACCTGGTGACGGATGAGGCGAAGGCGCAGGCCCTGGCGACGTTGCATCACCTGTATGATGGCGGGGACAAGTCTGGTAGGCTGTTAGCGTGGCTTAGCAGGAAGGAACGGGATGCACGGTGGGTAGAGAGAGTGCAGGATGGCCTGGGAAATTGGGTGCAGGCGGACGACCGGATAGCTGCGGCCTTCGCGGACTATTATGGCGCCTTCTATCAGGCCAGAGCATTGGGGTCGGTAGAGGATGCGCTGCAGTATATGTCCCCTATAGACCTCCCGGAACTTGCCGAGGTGGACCAAGGTAGCCTGGAAGCAGACTTTAAAATAGAGGAGGTCAGAGAGGCGCTGTCAAGGCTTCGGGTGGGGAAATCTCCGGGTCCCAATGGCTTCCCGGCGGAATTCTTCAAGAAGACGGCGAACCTGCTGGCCCGTCACCTGCTGGGCCTGTTCGAAGACGCTGTGGAGGAGGGTAAATTACCGCTGGACCTCCGCCAAGCCACGATTGTCCCTATCTATAAAGAAGGCAGACCTCCAGAGGACTGCGCGTCCTATAGGCCCACCTCCCTACTGAATGTGGAGGTCAAGCTCCTTGCGACGCTCTTGGCTCTTCGCCTCCGGGGTGTTATCTCCGGGCTGGTTCACTTGGACCAGACGGGCTTCCTCCCGGATAGGGCAACTCGTTATAATCTCAGACGGACGCACAATTGGCCACTGGAGGTTTGTGACCGCGAGGACCCCCACTTTTTCCTGTCCCTTGACGCCGAAAAGGCTTTTGACGCCGTACACTGGCCCTTCCTGGAGGGGGTTTTAATTAGGTTTGGGTTTGGACCAAAGTTTAGGAAATGGGTGAGTCTGCTGTACACGGACCCCAGAGCACGAGTTAGGGTAAATGGAGTATTGTCTACGGACTTTCCGGTTAGACGAGGCACTAGGCAGGGATGCCCTTTATCCTCTCTATTGTTCGCCCTGACCATAGAAGTACTCGCTTGTGCAATTCGCCAAAATGAGGGGATCAAGGGGTTTCGCCTGGGTAGGGGGAGCGCCACACATGAGAAAATATCCCTGTATGCGGATGATATCCTTCTTTACATTACACATCCGGAAACTACGATCCCAGCGCTGTTCGCGGAGCTGGCTAGATATGGAGCCCGGGCGGGATATCAGATAAACTGGCACAAATCGGTCCTTTATGACCCCAGGGACAGAGAGGGCTGGCCTGCCCTTCCGGAGAAGCTCCAGACGACAAGGGAGGGCTTTAAGTATTTAGGGATATTTGTGACCACAGACGGTGCCCTATCCTATATTAAGAAAATTAAGAGAGTGTTGACCAGCTTTTCGGCCGACGCTGCACGGTGGAGGCTGCTCCCGCTGACGCTCCTAGGCCGAGCGGCCATGTTCAAAATGATTACTTTACCAACATTTTTATATGCCCTCCAGAATGAATATTTCCCCCTCCGGAGACAGGTTTTCCGGGATGTGCACGCGGAAGTGCGCGCCTTTCTGTGGCTGGGGAAGCAGCCCCGAGTAGCATTGTTGTCGTGTATTTCTATAGGTTCTGAATCAGTCCCCCTATTCCTGACCCTATTCTGGTTAAACTAACTATCAAGTTAACTAACAGTCAGCCCATGAGGCAAGAAAACCCCCATGATGCAGATACCGTTATCTGACGCAGTCACACTACGGCACAGGAACGTGTTATCTGATTAGGTCATAACGCTTGAGATCTAATTAGACAAGCGACATTCCTCCAGCCCCTGATAAGGCATACGACGTTCTCATAACAAATCAAACCTATGACAACCTGGATAATCCGTGCGGCCATTGTTTTGATTTCACAGAGAACTTTTGCAAAAGAATGTGCTAACGAGCAAGTCGTATGACATCTTTATTGACGTACCTATGTCCATCCTTACGTCAATCTCGGCACCTTTAAGGTATAAATATTGCCGACCTTGCCCTATGCAAACACACGCGTGGTGACAAGACGGAGCAGCCATACTTGCCGAAGCCGAGAGCAGAAGCAGACCCCGCTGGCGCAGCCCCGCCTTCCTGACGCGCTGAGAGACGCGCTGCTATCTCAAGCCGAGAGACCCAGCACCGGCGCTTTCGGGCAGCCCTCGCAGGCAGCCTGGAATATCGAGAGCAGAGAAAGAGATACCATTCCTCATCCATCCTAACTTCCAGGTACAGAACTGAATAACCCCTCACAGAGAATTCTTTAGTTATTCACTTGGCAAAAACAAACTTAACTTAAACTGTAACTTTCTATTCCCGCCCCCGCATTAGACTTAGGTCAGGTACACGGGGTAGGCGTATTTAGAAACACCAGTTGAGTACGTTTAGTCAAATGTATATGTGTATGTAAATATATTTTACTCATTTTAAACATCATATGGCTCAGAAACCATATCAATGTTTTTACAGTATTATTTTATACTATTGCTTCTAATGTATGCACTTTACTTAACTATAAGTATTGCAATAATATCGATCCATTTCTCTTGTACGAGAAAAGAGACTGATCAATAAATAACACCTTTTTATTGAACACGCCCGTCTCTTCCTTTTCTCTACATTCTGATGAGACTAAGAATGCACGTACTGACTGAGTAAAATAATTGCCTTGTGCTCACACGACTCTTGAGATTGACTCTTGATTAGGGGAGAGCAAAGTTGTCATGTTCTATGGTTGTCAGAAACTAAATCCCTTCTTGTCTAATCAGGGAAGTTAATCCTTCCTTGAACATTCGAGAAAGTTTCTAGCGAACTCTGAGCTTAGCTGGCAAACCCAAAAATTAAGTCTAGTATCGACAGTAGTAGACCTAGTTAACGTCTGGCCTAGGCCTTTACTACTGTAGGTACTATTCCAATGCGCAGAGCCTATTGGGAAAATAGGAGCTACACTACATGGCGCCCAACGCGTTTGGAAAGGGCGATAAAACTAACGTAAGACATTTAGAGTAACTCAGTCGTGCTTTCTCACTCAGACCCCTTTTCCCAAATACTCCAAAGACGTCTGGAGTGGGTGAAAGGTTATATCCTCCAAAACCTCGCAGGAGGGAACTCCTATGTATGGTTCTTGGTCTAGTCAACGTTGAAGGATAAACAGTGTTCCAAAATATTGTGCATCTAATCTCTGTTTCCATAAAGAAACCTGATCTGCAAATAAACATAATACCATCCTGTCGGTAAAATGGCAGAGAGTGATGATGAAAGAGAGGCAGTTAGATTAGCAACTGAACTCGCAGATGCTGATAATACAGCACTCGCAGCAGACGCGGATATAATACTCATTCCGGTCATTAAAAGGAGATCTATAACCTTAAAACTTATAGAAAATGGACTGACACCTAGAGGTGGCACAGTCATATTCGTAATTGAGGCACACGAATATCGGCAGACAGAGGTATACTATTCATGGATACATTTTCCAGCAGCAAATGCTGTAACAAAGTACTTCCACTATTACAAAGTAGAGGAACCTCCTGAAACATACACTCCTTTCGAGGAGGTGGAAGTACCACTCAAATTCCAAGAGCATTTGCTCTTATTTGATGGCGCCCTAAAACATAATAATCACATTACAAGGCTCGGTCCTTTAGGAAGACCAGGAGCAACGTGGCCGGTCTTAGCCGGATACACACCACATCCAGACATCGAAAGAATGCCTGCAGCAGAGCTGTTAATACAGCTAAAACAACTACTAAAAATTCATAGACAATTAGTTCAGTATGTAATGCGGACTTCAACAATTCAGCCAGCGATTAAACTTGCACAGCTGACCCCTCACCAGGGGAACACAAATAAAATTACACCACAGAACATCCAATCCTGCCTAGGTAAAGTTCCAGCTAAACGGGAACAGATACCATTCTGGTTGGCACAGAAAATTACCCAAATAGAGGCGGTGTTTCCTGACACCACCCCGCTGGAAAAACACAGGATTCTGACTATATGTCTCCCAATGGGAATCGCACCACACATTGAGGACTGTGACACTTGGGGTACAGTCTTTGCTTCCATCTACACAAAAACGCACGGTGTCCCATCCATTTCGGTGATACCAGATGTGCTAAAACAAATTCAAGATGAATACGGTCCAGAACCTGCTTTAACTCTTGGTATGAAATTACTAAAAGACTTCAAACAGGTTTCGGCTATATTATTAGCCAACATAAAAGGTGAAGCAGCAAACGTGGCGATCCGCCAGAGGTTAAAAGAGACAGATATAGCAGACCAACCAGCTGAAATTGCCAGAATCATAGAAAAATCCTATGAAGAACTAGGCAGAGATAGTCTAGGTGGAATACCAGTAAAACCGCAACTGACTACAAGTCCAGAAAAAATATTTTTTAATAATAATAATTCACCAAAAAAGAACTAGGATGGAAACAAACAATCCAATCCTAAAGAAAAGAAATTCCAGTCCAGAGGAAGGTCTCCTAGGCGAAGAGAGAAATCTCCAAACCAAAGACAGAGGTCACCACAGATTGACCCCTCTGGGAATAGATATAACCTTAGAAATAGGGATAATATTAAAAAACCTGATAGATATCAAGACATTGATACACGTCCCTCTCAATCTTTTCAGAATTCCTCGCAGAAATCGGAAAGAAGAGGACGATCAGAAGAGCACGCCAAGTCCAAAGACAAGGAACCTGCTCAACTGAAAAAGAAATTACAATTTCCAAAAAAGAAGGTAGCCAGTATCAAGGTAGTTAAAAATGCCGAGAATACTGAGGACACAACTGAAAAACGGAGAATGGGCTCAGACAATGCTAGACAGCGCAGCAGAAGTGAGCATAGCTCGCAAAGTCCTTATGAATCATCTGGAGACAGTGGACACGAATGAATACCTTCAAGTGGAAACTGCAGACACCAGAGTTAGCAAGCCCCACAAGATATACGAGATAACATTACGTATAGAGGGAGATAAGACTAGGAAAATTAGGGGACTATTTTGGGATAACCTCTCCAAAGGCTATGACATCCTTCTAGCTGAAAAAGACTGGCGACCAGAGTTTGTCAGGGAGTGCCCTCATGGCGAAGAAGTAATTATGCCTGCCTTCTCGAATCAAATCCCGATTCATAAAAAATACACACTTGCTAGAAAGTGGGCAGTGGCCTTAGCACCTGCTTTATATAAAAATCATGCAGGATGGGATGAGGATTCACCTCCTCACAAAATCCAGTTAAAATCACAACCTACTGCACAAAGGCAGTACCCAATTAAGCAAGAAGCTAAAAAACAAGTAAATGAAATACTAGATCAGCTAGAATACCAGGGGGTGATTGAAACTTGCACCTCACAAATGAACAATCCTTTGTTTCCAGTCTCCAAACCAGACAATTCATATCGTCTAGTTTTGGATTACCGACACCTTAACACATGTTGCAAAACCTTTGCAGTGCAAAACTCACACAGTGCTGCACTAATGAATAACATAGTGCGCAAAAAATACAAAACAACCTTGGACATCTCCAATGGATTCTTTTGTCAAAACATAGCACCAGAGAGCAGATATTTAACTGCATTCTCAGTAAATGGCACTCAAAAACAATTCTGTCGGTTAGCCCAGGGGTACAAGAACAGCCCAGGGGTATTCTCAGCGAGAGTAACAGAATTACTACAACTATATGATGATGAAGCATTATCTTATGTCGATGACATTTACTTAACAGATGATGACTTGGAGACTCACTTGAAAAGGGTGAACACCATAATACTTGGGTTCGCTGCAGAGGGTTACAAATTCAACTTTAAAAAGTCCAGAATTACACATCTGACAGTCCTATTCTTAGGATATGAGCTATCAAGTGAAGGTAAAAGCCTGGCAGACAATTTCCTAGAGAAATGTGCCGTAATCCAAGCTCCTAAAACACTAAAAAACCTACAGTCTATTCTAGGCTTCCTAAATTTCGGAAGAACATACATTGCAAATTACGCAGAAAGGGTCAAACCCCTTTATGATCTAATTAAACCAGACTTTAAAAGATCCAGTTGGACTCAAACACACACAGAAATTTTGAGATCCTTACAAACAGACATGCTAATTAAAACAAAATTAGAAACACGTGATAACACACGCAATCTTGTGATTCGAGTCATCCCAGGGAGATGCGGATTCACATACCTGACCTCTAATGAGGGAGAAAAGGTACCAATTGCATTCAAATCACACTTGTACACAGAAGCTGAACAGAAATTCAGTAATACAGAAAAAATCATTCGTGCAGTTCAAACCGCAATAGCTAGAGAAAAAGACATAGCTGACGGTAGACATATCACAGTCAGAACAGCAGAATCAGCCTTTGAGGCACTAACAACACCGTGTAATTTACCAACAACAACATTGAATCCGGAATGGATACAATGGGTGAATTCAATCACAACGGACAAAGTATACTACTACTTTGATCCAGAACTAGAAGAATTAAAAAATCTAAAATATGAAAAGACGTATCCTCTGCCAATCGACATTCTGCCTCTACGACATTACGCCTGTGTAATCGATACAGACGGACATGCTCAACCCTCCGTTTGGGGAGAACATGCATACAACCCCACATGTGAGATTACAAAAGAAGTGTGGCGCGGAGGTAAACTAAGACCTCTATTAACAAAATCACACTCAGTAGAAACTAATTCAGAACTACAAACTGAAATAATAGCTTTGAAAATGGCGCTAGATAATGCGGATCGCGAATTCCCGACGCTTATAGTGTCAGATTCATATTACTGCGTCAAAGCATATAACAAGGATTTGCAGACATGGATTCAGAACGGTTACAAAGATGACACAGATGCACCAATAAAGCAGAGACTGCTCTGGGAACAAGTAGCTCTTTTGAAAAAAGAACTACCAAAGACTCACGTGACTCACTCACTGAGTCATCAACGTGATGGCGTTCACGTTGTAGGGAATTCATTGGCTGAAACAGCCGCAGCGGCAGCCACTAAATCGGCTCCCGTAGATCGAAAAAAGCGTACATTAAAATACATTGACGGTGAAACATTGCTGGCGGTGAAAACGTCATCAAAAGGCGACTGCTCAGCGTTACCGATCAACTATCCACTCAATTATACATACATAATCGATGCAAACTCCGTCCCTTTTGCTCGAATCCCTGGAGTGGGGGATAGAGTGATTCCAAACATGGACAGGAGAAACTTGTTAA
Organism: Lissotriton helveticus; assembly: GCF_964261635.1. Taxonomy (NCBI): domain Eukaryota; kingdom Metazoa; phylum Chordata; class Amphibia; order Caudata; family Salamandridae; genus Lissotriton; species Lissotriton helveticus. The sequence goes on from NC_136067.1 coordinate 103,908,624, forward strand.
TCGCAGACGCACACATGGGCGAGGGTCAAAGACACCTTAAATTAAAAGATTCTCTGGAAGAATTACAATCACGGTACTGGTGGCCAGGCATGAGCCTGCACTACACCATGTTTGTAAAAAACTGCCCAAACTGCAACAGAGATCGCAGTGGGGAGAGAAGCAGTTTAATACCTCGTCGTATCAAGGCAGATAATATTACCAGCAAAAAGAATGGCTTGCGATTAACATATACAGGCTAGTTTCCACTTATAATGTAGATCACCAGCACTCGGCTGACGTCCGGACTATTATACAAGATTTGCGAGTCTAAATGGCATATACGCTAAGAGCATGCTACGTTCGACCATTTCTTTCACTCAGGCAAACCAGCCTGGGGGGGAAACATGGCCAAATGAGCACAGCCCAGCGGGAATCTTCTCACTTCCTTCCTGAGGGTATGGGATGGTGTAAAGAAAAAACCAAGGCAGAAAGCAATCTATAATAGAAAGGATATTAGGTTCGGGAGCTGGGTGGGTCAAACATCTAATAAGTGTCCAACGTAGTCTAAATAACTTGCCAAGAAATTCTCTGAAGGGATTCAGTCCGTACGAATTATTATTCGGAACTAGGATGTTGATCTCTGACCTTGATAGTCAGACTTCAGTGGTAATAGAAAAAACCTTTGATGTCAAAGACCGTTTGGCTATTTTGCAGGACTTAAACAAAACAAGAAAAGACCTGAGCAACATACAGTTGAAACAACAGCCAACAACCACTGAAGAATCACCACCTGTCCCAGCAAGACCTGTCTGGATTCCAAAAGTCGGGGATCTAGTCAGGGAGAAGATCGCGGTAAAGAAGGAATTTGGGCCTTCTTACAGAAAAGCAGTTCCTGTCTTGTCTGTCAACGGGACAAGATCAGTTGTACTACCGCCACTTGCTGGAAAAAAGGAGAACCGAGTTGTATCGATCGACCTGGTAAAACCACAACATGTGGCCGATAACAAACAGTAGGCCAAGTGGACTCCCAATAAGTAGCAGAACACCAAGGTTTGCTACCAGTACAGAGGTCCTAACAAAGAGGCTCATCAGATTCGAAACGCCTACAGAAGAACAACTAGGACTATGCAACAATGCAATAGAACTAAGACCTCTGAAAACCCAAATAAAGACATTTAGCAGAGACACACCAATCTATACTGAAGTACCAAGTGAAAATGCAAGGAACAAAAATCCTGAAGCAATTGGAACAATTGACAGAACTGCATCCGGTTACTTCATCAACTTCGATGATTCCTCTGAAGGCTTCAGTGAATCAAAGACACAGCCATCATCAAAATCCTTTAAAGACAAAGCTAAGGAACTTTTGAAACAACTGAAAGAAACATATCTGATTTCTCCATGGATTGGATTTTGGGTGGGTTTTGGTGCATTTATCCTCATACTTTGGCTCATCATGGTATTTACTTTGGGACGCTTCATTGAGGGAAAATATGCTAAAATGGACACAGCAAGTCAGAACATCAACTTGGTCCTCAAACCACACACATCTTCACACGTCGAGAAAAGAGAACTTTCTCCAGAACTTTCTTCAGCCAACTTCACAGCCAATCCGATACCTGGTGGGGTAGCCTGGGACAACACTGACTATGAAATTTATGGTCCGGTCGAGATACTGAAATATCCACACCAAATCAAGATCTCTTTGAGTGACTTTGCAAAACCAAACTCATTTGCTGATGATTGGGACTTCGAAAGTATCAACAATATGATGTCTGACTTAGTAATGTCTGCTAAATTTACAAAACATGATTATTTGCAAGGTTCTACAAATTATGATAGTATGTATTGCTATAACCATTATGGTAACCATTTTTTGCATAAATCTGCACAACCTAGAAATGTTTTAAATTATAATCAATGGGAACATTGTGCTACACCTCCAAAAGGGAGCTCTAGAACCGTGTATGACAAATATTCATATTTTTCAGGTTTTAACACAAGTAATGCTGAAACATTTTATTTTAAATTGTCAAACAAGACAGGGATGAAAACCATGATAACCAACACAAAATTGATATATTCAGATTCATTCTTTGAAAAAATGAATACTTTTGGATTTGATTATTGGGACAAAAATGTTGATTTGAAAAGTGTTTGGGGTACAAAAGAATGGCAAGTACAGGGTTTAGAAGCTTTGTTTAGAGCCTGCATGATCCCAGAACAAATGATATTTTTAAATGACACTGTTCAACAAACCACCTGTCTTGGTTTAGCCAAAATCAAAGATTTAAATAACCCGTCTATTCCAAAGCCAACAATGTTTAGCAATAACTCTGATACAGATGAAGAGATAGACGTAAACCATATACTTAACCAAAACAGAACACATCCTGATTGGAAACAATGGTTGATCTGGCCCACAGATACAAATAACTGTCAAGATAGATTCCTGAACAAAACACAGGGTTTCAAAATGACCAGGCCAGACCCTAGATATCCCCAAAGACATCACCCAGGGATAATAACAACCTACAGTGTGGGCAAATTATGCCTTCAATGGCTACAGACTTCCACACTGCCTGAAATTAAGCAACACCTAACTTTACTTACTGATGGTGCTGACTTGCGTGATTTCATAATGGGACCACGCAAACAGCGTCAAAAGCGTTTCATAGCAGCCTCTGTATATGCAGCATACAATGAGGCCTGGAAGGTTACTCAAATTGAGACAGCAGAAAGAATACGGGAAATTGACCGTATTAATTTGGAAAAATCACTTTCTGTAGTGGACAATGGGTTAATGACTCTGTCCTCCAGAATTTTTTCATTGGACAGCATTGTGTCTTCAGCAATCGATATATTATCGCAAGACTTACTGTTATTACAACATGGTCAGTCACAATTGCGTTCCATTGTACAGCTTGGCTGGACGTTACAAAATCTGCGTTCAGGCTATGTGCCTTGGCGTTTAATCAACACAACGTCACTATTCCAAATCTTTAACCTTACTGATAGACAAATCGGTATGGCGCAAAAGGGTGCTGATTATACAATCTTGAGCATTGAAAAACTAGAAAGATTACCAATGACAATGTCAGAACGACCTGTCAGTGAATGGATAATCCACGGAATCATAAATATTCCAATCTCAACCTTCAGGTTTCAATACTGCCAAAAATATATACAGGCTGGCATGTACGAGAAATTGGGAAAGGGGTACCTTAAAACAACTTGGAACCTGCCCTATTCACATGCATGTGTCAGTAATAAAGGACAGAAAGTGTTTCTTAGTGGCAACAATTGTGCTATGTCACTAAGCGGCACGCTTCTGTGTAACGGTATTAGTTTGCACGGAGCCTGTGAAGGGAATTCATACAACCTTTCATGTCACCAGCAAGGCGCACCTGCAACTGAAATAGAACCATTCTTTCAAAGACTCTATAATGGGAGTTACATTCTTATTGTAGACCGCAGATGTTGCAGTCTTATGCCCGGGACTCCTTATCTAGTAACTACAACGGCGAAGGTCAAGTGCTGTGGACCCTCTTTATTCCCCAGCTCCTTTCCAGACAGGGAGGCAAGGGCATGGCCCAGTTTGAAAATTACTTCTATTCGAATAGACACTTTAAGCAGAATGAAAACAGTGCTTCTTCAGACGCCTACAAGGCTCACGTCATCAAAAGAAACGTATGATCTACAAGTCGCAAGGACGACTGCAGAGATACATACATTATTATCAACTAATTCCCCCGTACATTTCGCGGAAATCCTAAGCGAAATCTTAAATATTTCTGATACCACTGGGGTCTCAAAGGTATTTAAGACAGTATTTTCGATGGCATTAACACCATTCAAAGCCATACTGGGTATTTTTCCAGATTTCGTCCATTCGATTTTTGGCGGACTTCCCCTGATCCTAGGACTAATTGCAGGAATCCTATTCCTAGTCCTTATTTTTCGTTATGGCAACCCATGTCACAGATCAAACTCTCGCGACAATGGAAGATACGATCCTAGCCATTGGATACCGGGACCGGATATCAAAAATCCTGGGACTCTCCCGGCTTAGAGACCTGAACATGACTTGGTTTCTATCATTTCGACCAATGTGGCAAAGGTGTGTTTTACCTGTACTAAGGTGTCTGCTATGCGGAGAAGAATGCGTGTTAGACACCTGTCTGACGCTACAATCGGATGCGCCGGTGGATGCAGATACACTGTTGGTTCCTACCAAGGTTCACGCTTTGTGCTGCCCTCAAAGGCTGCCAATCCTGATGACGGCATTCCTGGAATCTTCACCACTGCGATTGAAGAGTAGTGAAGTTCAAGATGAAAGCAACATCGAACAGGTACGACCTTCTGTCAGCAATGCGAATCAGAATGTCAATGCAGACAATCATGCGCATGAATGCATGGTTACACCTATTTCCGACTTAGTGGAACTTTCCCATGAAGCTGTTGACAGTTTTTTCGAAAGCCTGAATGATATGATGTTCTCTCCGGAACAGAAATAGAGACTTTTGAGTAAACTCGCACACGGCGTTCCCTGAATTCGGCCTTCAACTTTAAAAATAAAGTCACATGAACAATTACAATCCAGTTCACGGACAGCAATTTTTTCAGCAAGCCCCTAAAATATTTTTCTATATATTTTTTCCCGGGACACTGATCTTCTGCTTAAAGTAAGAAACTATTCCTAGAGAACTAAAATTTCTATTTTTAGATACTTTATAGACTTTAGCTGCCCGCTGGTATGTTCACAAATATTTTATTATGTGATGAAATGGTCTCGGACTTCCTTTCTGTATAGCCATATTAAGAGCCATTTCATGTGTATTTCTCATATACCAATAAGCAATAATGCATAAAAATGCGTGTTTACTTTTTGCATTTAATTCATAGCTTAAGTGCATACAATATATATGACTGCAATTTTTCAGTATATTTGAAAATTTCGAAATGCATTTATGTATTTTGGGGTGGTAAGGTATACACTATACTCTATAGTATGTTGTACTATGTTATACTATGCATAGATTAGTAGATATGACCATAGTTAGCGTGGAGTGGGTGTCGTGTATTTCTATAGGTTCTGAATCAGTCCCCCTATTCCTGACCCTATTCTGGTTAAACTAACTATCAAGTTAACTAACAGTCAGCCCATGAGGCAAGAAAACCCCCATGATGCAGATACCGTTATCTGACGCAGTCACACTACGGCACAGGAACGTGTTATCTGATTAGGTCATAACGCTTGAGATCTAATTAGACAAGCGACATTCCTCCAGCCCCTGATAAGGCATACGACGTTCTCATAACAAATCAAACCTATGACAACCTGGATAATCCGTGCGGCCATTGTTTTGATTTCACAGAGAACTTTTGCAAAAGAATGTGCTAACGAGCAAGTCGTATGACATCTTTATTGACGTACCTATGTCCATCCTTACGTCAATCTCGGCACCTTTAAGGTATAAATATTGCCGACCTTGCCCTATGCAAACACACGCGTGGTGACAAGACGGAGCAGCCATACTTGCCGAAGCCGAGAGCAGAAGCAGACCCCGCTGGCGCAGCCCCGCCTTCCTGACGCGCTGAGAGACGCGCTGCTATCTCAAGCCGAGAGACCCAGCACCGGCGCTTTCGGGCAGCCCTCGCAGGCAGCCTGGAATATCGAGAGCAGAGAAAGAGATACCATTCCTCATCCATCCTAACTTCCAGGTACAGAACTGAATAACCCCTCACAGAGAATTCTTTAGTTATTCACTTGGCAAAAACAAACTTAACTTAAACTGTAACTTTCTATTCCCGCCCCCGCATTAGACTTAGGTCAGGTACACGGGGTAGGCGTATTTAGAAACACCAGTTGAGTACGTTTAGTCAAATGTATATGTGTATGTAAATATATTTTACTCATTTTAAACATCATATGGCTCAGAAACCATATCAATGTTTTTACAGTATTATTTTATACTATTGCTTCTAATGTATGCACTTTACTTAACTATAAGTATTGCAATAATATCGATCCATTTCTCTTGTACGAGAAAAGAGACTGATCAATAAATAACACCTTTTTATTGAACACGCCGTCTCTTCCTTTTCTCTACATTCTGATGAGACTAAGAATGCACGTACTGACTGAGTAAAATAATTGCCTTGTGCTCACACGACTCTTGAGATTGACTCTTGATTAGGGGAGAGCAAAGTTGTCATGTTCTATGGTTGTCAGAAACTAAATCCCTTCTTGTCTAATCAGGGAAGTTAATCCTTCCTTGAACATTCGAGAAAGTTTCTAGCGAACTCTGAGCTTAGCTGGCAAACCCAAAAATTAAGTCTAGTATCGACAGTAGTAGACCTAGTTAACGTCTGGCCTAGGCCTTTACTACTGTAGGTACTATTCCAATGCGCAGAGCCTATTGGGAAAATAGGAGCTACACTACATTGTCTACCTTGCAGAGGCATTAATTCGATGGAGGTGTATCTCTGCCCAACCTAGAAGCCTACTATTGGGCAGAACATTTGACCCCAATAAACGAATGGATACATGCACCTGCACATCACCCCCCTTATGCCCCGGAACGGCATTCGATGGGCACACGTACATTTATGCACTACTTGTACGGGGCAGGGGTAGGGACAGGCTGCTTCCGGCCACGCGGGTCACTCAGGGGGCGTGGGCTAAGGCAACGAGGGCTACGGGATGGCAGGGCAATCCTACTCGTCAGACTCCCCTGTGGAAGTGTGCTTGGCTCAAGGAACTGAAAAACTGAGGGGCTTGAAGGCCTGGGATGCAATAGGTATCACTACCCTGGGAGACGTGATGAAGAGGGAAAAGCTACAATCGTTTGCGGAGCTGAGGAGGGAGTATGGTCTGGGTCCCACACAGGCTTTTAGGTATGCACAACTGAGACATGCCTGGAGGGCAGAGGCGGTGTTGGAGGGCCAACTTCCGGAATATGCCCCGCTAGAGGGTTGCCTCCTACAGGAACAGATCCCGCATAAGGCGGTCTCCCTCACATACAGGACGTTAATGAATAATATGCCTAATGGGCTAGTGAAATTGCGGGAGGTTTGGGAGAGAGATGTGGGGGATATGGATGAGGTAGATTGGGGAACGGTATTAATGCATCCACGTGAAGTAGCAATTAAATCTCGCTTACGACTGATACAATTCAAGGTGCTCCACAGGACATATTTTGACAGGGTGAGATTGCATAAAATTGGGAGGGTGTCTGACCCCTGTTGTTTGCGCTGTGGGTTTGAGAGGGGAGACTTTTTCCACACTATCTGGTCATGCCCGAACATCCAGGTTTTCTGGGGTGAAGTGCTCCGTGAATTGGGGGCGGTACTGGAGACTACCATTCAGCCCGACCCTAAGTTGGTCCTATTAGGAATGACAAATGATGTGATGTGAGCCGCCCACAATTGATTTTCCTAGTGCTGGCCTTAGTGGTGGCCAAGAGGGATGGGGCCAGGAAGTGGGGAGCCCCAGACTGCCCGCGGCTAGAGGACTGGCGAGGTGGCCTGGACTTGTATATGGCCGCAGAGAGGGTCACTTATAAAGCACGGGGATGCCCCAAAAAATTTGGGAGAGTATGGGGGAAATGGCGCCAATATCATGGGCTGGATGGCGGTCTCTGAGAACGTTGCTGTGCTAAGGATGTGGGGGACACGAGGGTCTTGGATTGAAGGTTGCCATATTGCATTTTTGGCCTGCAGGACTACTGTGGAAACCATATTGACTGTGTTATTCATTTGTGAGCAGAGATTTGGGGTACTGGGGGGCTGTGGAGGGGGTTCTGGGTTTGGAACTGTGGAGGAATAATGACATGCCTGTTCTATTGTTTTGCACTGAAAATGCTAATAAAGATATTTTAAAACAAAAAAATGAAAGGAGGCTTTTTACAAAAATGAGGCGCTCATTAACAATGGCGGTGAGTTGAACAGATCCCCAGTTTTGATCCAGGGCCCCAAAGGGTCTGTCTCCAAACACTGCCAAACGACTACAACACTTCGACACTCTCTCATGTGACTTGGCCAGCCCATCCAGTGGGCTAGGTAAGCTAACCATTTTAAGGACATTTAAGCTTTTTTTCTTGAGTCCTGTTATCTTTCAAGGTGTTGTCTTGACTTCAGGAGGGATAAGATGTGGTGACCATTTATTTATCTGCTTCACGTTCACTGTGCTGGACCTCTCAACACCTGGGTATAACTATAGACATGGAGTGTGAACACAGGTTACATTATGGTGTTAAGAAATATGTTCAGAGTCTCTGCACTGCCTTGTTACTGCCACTAGCATGTAGAGTTGGGTAAACCAGGAAATTCATAGGGAGAGCAAAAGCATGAGCTGACCAATCAAAAGAGCCAGTAAATAAATAATGCAGCAAATGTCATCTAAAAACATGATAACACCTCATTCAGATTAAAAAATTGTACTTCTTAAATGCATGTGTTTCACTTTGGCACATTAGATTATATCATTTTATAGATATTTGCTAATAGTAATAGTTTTTATTCATAAACTTTTCCCCATCTCTAATGAACTTACACTAACATGAGTGAACCAACAGATGTAATTTATTATGTGTACTGCATATTTGGACAATATTATTGTTGTATTTGGAGAAACATTGTCCATTGCACCACACGCAAGTGACGTTTTTATATAGCACTTATCCTGAAATATATTTATTCAAGACGATCACAGGTTTGACACTCAATTAAAATGTGTGCACAGTGAATTGACCCCAGGACACCCCCGCGCCGCACGGCCACCAGCTGTAGCGTGTGCGGCCCCTCGCTACTGCTCTCAGCCTCGCTGAGCCCGCCCCGTCGACCCCGCCCCCCGCCGTCATAAGTTGCGTGTATTCTGCATAATTTGTGCTGCCTGTACTGTTTAACTTCTGTGCTCTGTGCCCTTTAATTTTATTTGTCCTTTCTTTGTGCCCTGGTTAACGCCGCTTCCGTGCCCCTGTGCCCCAGCTTCCCGCTCCCCGCTTCCCGCTGCCTGCGTGCGGCCACGCCCCCTTCCCTTCTGTGCCCTCCCCGCTCCCACCTCCCAGCTGCTCCGCCCTCCCTCCCACTTGGCCATAAATGGTGACCGTGCAGCGCAGGTGAGTGTGACCTGACCCCAGGACACCCCCGCGCCGCACGGCCACCAGCTGTAGCGTTTGCGGCCCCTCGCTACTGCTCTCAGCCTCGCTGAGCCCGCCCCGTCGACCCCGCCCCCCGCCGTCATAAGTTGCGTGTATTCTGCATAATTTGTGCTGCCTGTACTGTTTAACTTCTGTGCTCTGTGCCCTTTTTAATTTTATTTGTCCTGTCTTTGTGCCCAGGTTAACGCCGCTTCCGTGCCCCTGTGCCCCCGCCTCCCGCTCCCCGCTTCCCGCCGCCTGCGTGTGGCCACGCCCCCTTCCCTTCTGTGCCCTCCCCGCTCCCACCTCCCAGCTGCTCCGCCCTCCCTCCCACTTCGCCATAAATGGCGACCGTGCATACGCGCAGCGTTGACGCGCAGCGGGCGCGCCGATTGTGCGCCCAAGGCGCGCCAAAGGTAAGCCCGTCTGTGCCCGTCCGCGCCTGGACCGCGCCCAGTGCCAGGACCCCTGGCTCCCACCGACGAAAGGCGACCCAACGTACCTACGACGCCACAGACCTCCACGCACTCAACACCGGCCGAACCCCGGGCTGCTACCGAGCCACACCGAAACGCACCCATGGACCCTTCAGCTGCCACTCCTGCAACTTCACCTGCAACCGGACCCACGCTACACCAGCACCCACCACCAAGCCGAACTCCAGCAGCACCCACCTGAAGTGCATCCTGCTCAACACCCGCTCCGTCCACAGACACGCCGTCGAGCTCTGGAACCTGCTCGACACCACAGCCCCAGACGTCGCCTTCCTCACCGAAACCTGGATGAACGCCTCCTCAGCGCCCGACATCGCCATCGCCATCCCGGACGGCTACAAGATCATCCGGAGGGACCGCGTCAACCAGACCGGAGGAGGAATCGCCATCATCCACAGAAACACCATCCGCATCACGACCGACACCGACGATACCCTCGCACCAACCGAACACCTGCACTTCCAGATCCACGTCAACCCCAAGACCACGCTCAGAGGCACCCTCATCTACAGACCCCCGGGACCACACACACAATTCAGCGAGGACATCGCCGACTTCATCACCCCGCACGCCCTTTCCTCCGCTGACTACATCCTCCTCGGGGACCTCAACTTCCACCTGGAGAACAACAACGATCGCAACACCACCACCCTGCTGGACAACCTCGCCAACCTCGGACTCAAGCAACTGGTGACCACCCCCACCCACTACGCCGGACACACACTCGACCCCATCTTCTCCTCCAGCAAGGACATCGCCTTCAGCCACGCCACGGGACTCCACTGGACGGACCACAGCTGCATCCACTTCAGCTTCAGAAGGACCACTCTCCACCATCACCAGCAACAGATTCCCCGCAGAAGCTGGAACAAGATCACTGCAGACCAGCTCGCTACCTCCCTGAACAAGAACCCTCCCACCAGCGCAACGAACCCCAGCCAAGCGGCCACCAACCTCACGAAATGGATCAGCGACTGCGCAGACGACCTCGCCCCTCTGAAGACCCCGCCGAGCAGACCCGGAAGCAAGAAAGCACCATGGTTTAACGACGAACTCAAGAGCTCCAAGAAGAACTGCAGAGCACTCGAGAAAACCTGGCGCAGAGACCCGACACCGGACAACATGACTGCCCTCAAGCTCGCCACCCGAAAACACCACCAACTGATCCGCGCCACCAAGAAAACCGCATTCAAGGAACGACTAGACAACAACGCGCACAACAGCAAAGAACTCTTCAACATCGTGAAAGAGCTCTCCAACCCCAACGCCGGAAACAACGACATCACCCCTTCGCAAGACCTCTGCAACTCCCTCGCCTCCTACTTCCACAACAAGATCGCGGACATACACAACAGCTTCAGCGCTCAACCGACGCACGCCTCGACCGAACCAGCGCCCCCCACCATAACCCTCCGCGCCTGGACCCAGATCAGCACCGAAGACACCGTCAACACGATGAACTCCATTCACTCCGGATCTCCGACAGACCCCTGCCCTCACCACGTTTTCAACAAGGCCGGCGCTGTCATCGCACCCCACCTGCGATACATCATCAACACCTCCCTCGACACCGCGACCTTCCCGGAGAGCTGGAAGCACGCCGAACTCAGCGCCCTACTTAAAAAGCCTTCAGCCGACCCCACCGACCTCAAGAACTACCGCCCCATCTCGCTGCTCCCATTCCCGGCAAAAGTCATCGAGAAGACCGTCAACAAGCAACTGGCCGCCTTCCTCAAGACGAACGGCTCCCTCGACCTCTCGCAGTCTGGCTTCCGGGCCAACCACAGTACCGAGACCGCCCTGATCGCAGCCACCGATGACATCCGAGCCCTGCTGGACAACGGAGAAACAGCGGCCCTCATCCTCCTGGACCTCTCCGCGGCCTTCGACACTGTCTGCCACCGTACCCTAGTACAGCGCCTCAGCAACGTCGGAATCCAGGAGAAGGCACTGGAGTGGATCACCTCCTTCCTCGCCGGAAGGACACAGAGAGTCCGCCTCCCCCCGTTCAGATCAGAGGCCACCGAAGTCATCTGCGGCGTTCCCCAAGGCTCCTCGCTCAGCCCAACACTCTTCAACGTCTACATGAGCCCCCTCGCAGCCATCGCACGCCAGCACAACCTCAACATCATCTCCTACGCCGACGACACCCAGCTGATCATCTCCCTCACCAAAGACCCCGTCACCGCCAGAGCCAACCTACACGAAGGGATGACAGACGTTGCCAAGTGGATGATGAACAGTCGCCTGAAACTGAACTTGGACAAGACGGAAGTCCTCATCCTGGGATCCGCACCCTCTGCCTGGGATGACTCCTGGTGGCCCTCCGCCCTGGGCAGCGCGCCCAAACCCACAGACCATGCACACAACCTAGGCTTCATCCTGGACTCATCCCTCTCCATGACCAGACAAGTCAACGCCGTCTCCTCGTCGTGCTTCAACATCCTGCGCATGCTACGCAAGATCTTCCGATGGATCCCCACCGAGACCAGGAAGACGGTCACCCAGGCCCTCGTCACCAGCCGTCTGGACTACGGCAACTCCCTCTACGCCGGAACCACCGCTAAACTCCAGAAGAGACTCCAGCGGATCCAGAACACCTCATCACGACTCATCCTGGACATCCCCCGCCGCAGCCACATCTCCGGACACCTGAGAGACCTGCACTGGCTCCCGGTCAACAAGAGAATCACCTTCCGGCTCCTCACCCACGCACACAAAGCCCTACACAACCAAGGCCCAGGATACCTCAACAGCCGTCTCAACTTCTACGCTCCCACGCGCCAGCTCCGATCGACCAACCACGCCCTCGCCGCCGTCCCCCGCATCAGAAGAACCACCACAGGAGGAAGGTCCTTCTCCTACCTGGCCGCCAAGACTTGGAACTCCCTTCCGACCCACCTCCGCCTGACCCAAGACCACCTCGCCTTCAGGAAGCAGCTCAAGACCTGGCTGTTCGAACAGTAGCGGACCCCCTCCCCCCAGCGCCTTGAGACCCTCCGGGTGAGTAGTGCGCTATATAAATGTTATGATTGATTGATTGATTGATTGAATTAAAGAGATTTGTATAGGATCACGCAATTTGGTCACTGGGAAAGCTTGGATGTGAATTTTCCTTTTTGGTTAAACATCGTTCTATTCAGCCACTGGAAAGGAATATCTCCCTCTCTGTTCCCGTACCACGAAGGGCAATGCTTTGTGTTCAAATATTTTATGACTGAATTGGTACCCTGTGTTCTATATAGCACATGTTAATTGAGACTGACATGTATACATTGTCAAAATGACTTTTTTAACAACATTAGGCGGAAGGGAAGGCGGGAGACTATTTTATGTTAATATCAGTACCTTCCCCTGAGTTACCAAGAGTGAGTAGGGAGATAGCACTTCAGTGAGAGCAGTTACATTGATTAGCAAAACAAAGTAGACTCGGACTTCTCAAGGCCTTCATTGAGACACATGCAAATTGCAGCCCACTTCATGTGTCTTGGATGAGAGAAAAAGCCAATATTGAAGTGTAGGAGTAACTATATTTTTATTCAGCTTTATATACAGCAAGTTCAACTCTTCAAAATTGAATGAGGGGTAGGCTTCTTTCAGCTGATCTTCAATATGTGTCCACGGCTTGATCGGTTTTCTGTTCTCCTCACCGTCTCGCCAGTGTATAATGAAAAAGAAAGGAAACGTGGCCGTTAGCTCACAGCTCTATAACCGATATTGGTTATGGGGCAGGGTGTGCGGGTAACATTAGTGAGGAAGGAATAAAACCATCACCATTTGTCCCAAGATAGAACACTAAACCGATGAGTGCGGTGCTCAGTGCTCAAATGAAAATGGTGCCCTTAGGATAGTCCCTCCCTCTCCCTCTGCTACCCGGTTCCCCCCCTCTTAAATCCTAGGAGTGTTCTGAAACGATCCCGTACATGGCTTAGCCACGCGTCTTCCTGAGCGTGGCTGGGCGATGCGAGGGGACGGTGGCCTCCTGGCTTCTCCTGTGGTGGAGTCTCCGGGACGTTCTCTTGGCCTTTGACTCTGCTACCAGCTCTCCCGGCTCCGAGGTCCTCCAGGTCCGTGGCTCTGCTGCAAGCTCTCCCGGCTCCGACGTCCTCTTGGTCTGTGGCTTCAGTCCGGTCTTCTTCCAGTCGGCTTCCTCTCCTCCACTCAAAGTTGCGTTGGACCACACACACGTTCGCGTCTTCCGGGTCCGCCTTTCTTTCCCCGGAGGCCAGTTCTGATAGGCCGACAAACTCCGACGTCATAGGGGTGGAGTCAAAGTCCGGGAAGTCCAGGCTGTCCTTAAAGGGCCCGGACCAGTCCTGTTGAAGAGAGGGAGTCAGTTACGGGGGACCGCAAAGGGGAGTTCGCGACCCCGTGACAGATGCGTACCGCAACATTCATAAATCTGATACCCGCCAACCACTGGTGGACCATTTTTTGAGACACCATTATCATTAACGCAACTTCACCTTTGTTGAGTTAAAAAAACAACTGAAGCAACACAAACGAGGTGGTAATTTGGAATCACGCCTTCGCAAAGAAGAGAGTGCACTTATAATAGGCCTAGGAACGGTGGAAAGAGGCCTGAATATTGAACATGAATGGCATCATTGGCTCTGAGACGATCAGAGGAACTCTCTTGCATGCTATAGAGACTGCTATACATCGTTAGGCCTGTTGGCCTTTGTTGTCATAACTTGAACTAACCATGTATGCTAAAGTAATCTGCATTCTACAGCTCTATGATATGATTCAATATCCTTTGGCAATATAGCAAAGTGCTTCCAGCCCAGGAGGTCTATATCGTGCACAATTTTAAACTAGCTTATTCCATCTTGCTATAAAACTGTGTTAGTGTTTGTAAATAGGCCTATCAAACGCTAAAAATGCAAACAGCATAAATTAAGTCACAAAATGTAAATACACTCTGTCCCTTATATCTTCACATAAACTCGCAATAATTAGCATCCTTTTCTAATCAAACTATAAGGCTAAGACTATAGGTGATTGAACTAAGTTGATGAATAACTTGCCCATACTAAAACCATCAAATGAAAATACACTTTGCTCATCTTCTTCTTATAAACCTGTGAGAACGCTTATTCCCCTTTAAATATAACAAAGGGCTAGGACCGTGGCCCTTATTAAAACCAGTGTCTTAAACCGTTTTTTAGGTCTTGCGCCTGCGAAGCCCCTGCTGTCGCAAAGCGAGACTATTGCGATCGTTTCAGCTTTCAAGGAGTAGCAAGACTTGAAGACAAGAGACTGGCACCCGCACGCAGCCTGCCGGAATCGGATCAGGTCGCGCGCGTGAACACGCGCTCCGATTCCGATTGATCCATTCATGGGGGAGAATACATATATTTAAAAAGGAGGAACATTTGCTCGAAAACCCTGTTCACATGTGTCTAGGATGCTTTTGAGCCTGGGATGCTTGGCTAGGCTCCATTTTGACTCACCAGTCCCCATGGGACAAAGCGTCCAGCCAGAACCAGTCAATTCGCCCAAGCCAGGGTCCAGCCAACTTGGCATGGTCCCTTCTACTAGCAATACAATGGAATGTATCCCAGCACCTGCAAGGACATATAGACTTGTACAGAAATACCATGTTCTTAGGACTAATTAGCATATTTTAGGATTTAGATAAGAAGACATATGACATTAATGATGCTATAGGGAAACAAAAGAAAAACCCTTATGACTGATTAGCATACTTGACGATTAACTTATATTGAATAGGTTCAGATTAAATGTGGAAAATAGGTAATTTCCAAGTAGTGGTTCAGAAAATAAGAGCTATTCCTAATAGGACAAACAGCTGCAGGAAGAGCATCCTTGTCATGTGAAGGCTTTATGAAGCCTTTTCAGCTCTTGGGAGCCCCACTGCACGCATCAGCACTCATGAACAAGAGCTGCATCTAGACGGCTGGCTCCAGCCCTTCTCATGAGGCGTATGATTCAGTGTAATGTTGGAGAGAGATCATAACTGTTTTTCAAATGCGCCAGTCTCAGTCGTCATCAACAAACTTTAGTTTGCATATTTGCGATGCATAAAAGTACAAATATAACATTTAAAGCATACGTATAAAAAAACAACTCCATAAAATGTTCCCAATTAAAACATTTAAAATACAAATTCCTGCATAGAGTACAAATTCATATGTAAACAATTTATCCCACAATTTAATATCCATTTGTTTCTCTAATAGTAAAGCAGGAAATAAATCGACCCCCTTAATACAGACACATACATGTCAAAAGCAACGCCATAAAAGAGTTTCCAATTAAAAACGTTTAAAATACAAATTCCCGAGTAAAGTGCAAATTCATATATAATTAATACATCTCATGATTTGATCCCCATTTGGCTCCCTACTAATAGTAAAGCAGCAAATACCTCATCCCCCTTACTCACAATGAACAGAGCTCTCAAGGTTAGAAAAATTCCTGAAAGTATTAATTAGCATATGTGATTACATCATAGGAAGTGAAATCTCTTTGATATGAATTCGTGTGACAGAAAGTAATAACAGATGCTTATATAAAATATTCTAAAACTAATAAAATGACACCAACATACTACCATAGAAGATTCATGGCATAGACTTGCGCTGAAAGCATACAATATGCAGGGCACAGATGACATGTTGGACGTATTATCCGCACAGTGGTGGAAAGAGCCACTGTGAGGCTCCCTTGAAGGGTTCGTAGATGCTATGTTGTTATGATAGTAGGGTGTCCTGCAGCCTCTGCAGTTCCTACAAGCTGATTTGCAATCAAGCCAGATTCTACCCTGTTGCATAAGGTGTTAGATTCAGCCTAGTATGAGAGTGGAATCCAACTTCCTAGTGTGTGAGTCTCACTCGCAATGAGTGACACTTGAGTAAAGCGACCTGATTTTGAAACCAAAAACTGGGATATGCTAATTACACAGAAATAGGACTAAACGTTTGTAGAGAATGAGTGAACTGATAACACTTACCGGTGTAGAAAATGGATGCATTGAAGCCCTAAAGAACCAAGATTGGAATTTCTGCAGTAACTTCGATGCACAGTATATTTGTGACGTAAAGTGCTTTGTGGTATTTTCTGCTAACTAATTCTGCACTGGTACACAGAGGCTGTTGCCCTCATTGCGTGACGCTGCCATTTTAGAAACCTGGCTATGTCATGCATTTACAGACATTTGCTAGTGCAAAAACGGGCACATCTGTTAGGGTTGCCACCCAGCAAGGGTTTTATTACTCTACACAGTATTTTTAGGTCCAAGCCATTAAAAATATTAGGAAAAGCTCAAGATTTTCCATCCTGAAATACAACCCTGAAGCAGCAAACATACACTGCTTTTTAACTTATATACTGCAGATTCGCCTGCCGCAATTAAGGTTCAAGGGACTTACCCCCCTAAATTAGCTTTCTTTTAATTACAGTGCAGTTGATACAGTGGTTTTGGACCACACTGCTGCAGGCCTTCAAAAAGCCCCTAAAGTTCTGAATACATATAATGCAACTAATAATTTAAGACTGAACATTAATAAGCGTGTGGGCTTAGTGTTCAGTAATAAGCACTCTAAGCTGCCTCTGTGGCCTATCGGGGACGACTGTGCTGCCAGAGAATGAAAGCATTGTTATTCAAGAGTTTGGCTGGATGATAAAGGCTCTCACAGAGAGCATCTTGATCATTGAAACTCCAAAGCACCCGCAGTAACGTTTGCCTTTCAAACAACTCTGTAACAATTTAGAAGCTTTCCTCCTCAACCCATCTACTAACCGTCATTCGTGCAAAGTGTAGGAGAGTAGGGTCTGCTTCCTATGGTCACCCCCACTTTTTGCTTCTCTGGTTTTCGAATTAGATGTGGCTGTGGGCCTGCTAATCAGACCCACAGCCCAGATGCACTCTCTCTAAATTCACACCATGTACTCTAGGTACATCCACAATTGGGAATTGGTTCACCTTATCAGCCCCTGTACAAGTGTACCATAGGTGCCCAGGGCATAGGTGTAACCAAGGCCTACCAGGGGCTGCAGCATGTATTATGCCACCCCTGGCTGGCCACTCAAATAGACAACTGGCTGATCACTCAGCTGGGGCAAGGTCGTGTAATCCCCCCTTGCTTAGGTATAGTATTCCTATATCTACCCTTATATATAGACACACAGTAACCTATAAGTCACTCCTATGGCAGGCCTTAACAATCCTGGAGGCAGAGTGCTTGGTTATGTGTGAGATGGTGCTCTAGCATGAGCTGAGCCTGTCTGCAGCTTTTGGAACCATGTCCTTATAGCTGTTCTATGATATTGCCATACCATATACTCTTAAGTGCATTATGAACCTCGCGGTTAAGTGCTAACTTTGGTTTGGCTTTATCCAAACATGTCGTGTAAGGTGTCATACGCTTTGGAATACTACCCCCTCGCCAATTCTGGAGACGGGGGTAGCATTCCACCCTTCTAGAGGGAGAAGACATGTTGTTGCTGACTATCCCGGTTAAAGTTAACCAGAGCCCCAGCGTCACAAAATGGACGCTGCTGCCACCGACACATGTCTGACCTCCTGCTGCTGGGAGTCCTTCCAGTCACGGAGGTTTCGACAATAGGTTTCCTGCCTGGAGAGTTGCGAGCACCACCCCAGACAGGACTTTGTGTATTGGGACAGGGAGGGCTGAATAGAATGAGACACTGCCTGGGGCACACTAGGTGCTCCATGCATACCCCAGTTCAAACCGGTTGCTGGGGCACTCCAGCCCCACCTCTGGCGCGAAACTGGACAAAGGAAAGGGAGTGTAACCACCCCCCTTCCTGGTCCCACCCATAGGAGGGACCTAGAAAGTAATCCAGACCCTTTCAGTTGTATAAAGGTAGGAGCTGAATCCTGAGACTTTAGATTAATCCTGAACCGAAACTTGACACGAAACTCTGGACCTTCGACATTCTGCTGAAGCTGAAGACTGAAGAATCTCCCTTGTGGCCAAGGAGTGACCACCCTGGGCAACCAGGCAACATCCAGCAAATCAACGGCTTGCTTTGTCGACGTTCCCGCCGGAACCCGAGCACAGAGCCTGACAAGACCCAGACTTCCACACCTCTCTGACCCTCTCTTCACGACTGCAGCATAGCTGAGATCCGTGGAGGCGACGAGACACGTGGGACCGGACATCTTGGAAAGCCTGCAACTTGCTAACTGTGCAGCTCCTGAGGCATCCTCGAAGCTGTGCACTGGGGACTGAGAAACCCTGAACCCGAGCTCCACCTGCACCGAAGATCAGCCCTCCACACTCCACGAGTTCTGCGTGGGGCCCTTCTGCTTGTGTTCTGCTCGATGCGTTGTCCGGTTGCTGGCCCGTTGGCTAGTAGCCTCTGTGACGACAATCCTTTTGAATCACATCGCTGGTCTGGTTGCTCCAGACTGGCCCTTGCCTCCCTGCAAAGGTGAGGCACCTCAGACCTTGCTGGTCTGCACCAGAAGCCTTCTTTGAATCCTGCGTGGGTTGCCTTTGCCAAGGCTCGTTGACTCCAATCCAGAAGTCGACCCCTCCATCTGCGAGAACCTTCGTGGGACAGCTCCTCTCCAGCACCTGGTCCTCGTCGACACCTCCTGGTCCGCGTGGCTGAAGAGACAAGCTTCAAGACAGCACCTGATTGCTCTTCGACGTCGTCTGGTTCCTTCCTGGTTCCACCCGGTCACTGGCTAGTGACCCAGACTCTGTCCCCTCTGCTTTCAGCTCCTCTTCATCTTCGATCCACCCTTGGATCCACCCGGACATCTTCCTCCTAGTCGCCTGCAGCATCTTTCTTCAAAGGCTCCATAGGACTCAACAGCGAAACCCGACATATCTTCACACCTATGCACCCGCCGTCCGTGGGTGAGGTAACGCGAGTACTTCGGTGCTCCCAAGGGTATTGACTATCCAAGTGTCTAGGTTTTTAGTTGTTTCCTCCTAGCTAAACCGGAAGTGTCCTAAATCCTTCTAAATCTAACTTCTAAGTTCCCATTGACTTTGCATTGACTCACGCGTTTGTGTAAAGACACTGCACGCGCCGCCTGTGGGCTTCCTACTTCTAAACCAAGGTTCAGATAGTGTAGCCCCAGCGATTCCCTAGGCCCTAGGCCTTTCCTTTTCTCGTGACGTGGTACTTATACCACTTTCATAATATATGGTTTGCTTCGCCCCTAGGGCCTAACCGTAAATTGTGCAACTTAACGTATTCTGACTAAGTATCTTGTTATGTGCTTTTGCCTCTGATCTCATAAAGAGTTCAGAGGAATGTGTTAGTAAATAAATACATATATATTTTATATATATCCTGTGTGGTGTCCTTTCATTTGATGTTCAAGGGGTTACATATGGTAAAACAGCTGGCTTTACACGTCTTCAAGAGTCTTTTAGTCTAAGACTGTTCTGTCCACGCTACCACTAGGATAGCTGGTCTATAAGGTTGACTTACAACCATCACCATAAGGGTTGTTTGGACTGGTGCAAGGTGTTCACTAGAATAGTGAACATCATATACCAGGCCAACTTCTCACACAAAGTATCTGCCTTCCTTTGTATAGGGCCTCTCGGCTTTTTCGGGTTTGGCCAGTATTTGGCTTAAAAGGTCACTTTCAAAGCATTTTAAGTACATTTTTCAGCTACCAAACTCTACTAGCCACTGCCACATCAGGCTAGAATTTAACAAGATACAGCCATCTTTACCATTTGTGGTACAGTTTCTAGTTACTTGCCACAGGCCAAGATATGTTAAGTCTTTTCCTTTGAAGGCAATAATTTGGTCAGCCATTTCCTCAGACTCTGCCAGCTTTGCTCCCAGGAAAAATTACTTCAGATCTGCAATGATCACTCTGCAGGAAGAATCAATTTGGAGCTTACCCACATCAGCAGCACCATTCAAGGAGCTGCTGAAGAAGCAAGTGAAAGTTATTTCTCACACAGTAGATCTGGATGCTTTCAAATGCAAAAAGATTTTCCTTTACACGGCCGCTTCTTTCGCAGATAATGTAGCTCGGGCCCTATTTGGTATCCAGCATTTCTAGGCCGATAATGCAGTCTTTTAAAGGTTTGCAGTTCTTTTTAGTCCCACTTCTAAAATTTTGACAAGCATGGTCCAAGTATAATTATACCCCTTCCCTGGTAGACACTCTCAGAATTGTTGACACTCAGGTGCCAGCATTGCTCTATGCTGACGACGCAGTCCTATTGGTCCTGACCCCTAACGCTTTGCGGGTACTTTTCGTCCAATTTATGAGTAGTCTCAACCTGGTTACTAACTATGGCAAATCTCAGATTATGGTTTATGGACCAGGCAGAACTGATATTCGTAGGCCTGTTGTTAAGGGCCAGTCTTTCTGCAGCATAAATTATTTTTGTTATTTGGCGTAATTTTTAGCTTTTCAGGCTCATGGTAGTCCCAGTTATCAATGTCATGTGTCAAGCTTAGCAGGTCAGCTGGAGCAATTTTTAATCTCCCTAAGGTGAGAGGGAAAGGGACCATTTCACCTTTTTTAAAAGTCTATAATGCACAGTGAGTCTCAGCTGCTACATACGGGGTTGGGATTTGGGGTTACTACAAGCTAACCCAAGTGGGGTAACATATGACCTATGTAAAGCGGAAATGGAGGAGTTTATGGTGGTGGTTTGGGGATACTAACTTAATTTGTGCACCACAGAAAACCAAATCTTTGTCGAAAATGGGATAGCCTAGATCCTCCTCCCAGCGTCGCTGGACCCACCTGTCGTGGGTGTGTTTGAGGGTCTTGCATGCGTGATAGAGTTTGGTAATCAGGTGGGAGCCCTCCGAGTCCGTTATTAAAAGAGTGAGTGGGGGAAGGCCTTAGGGGGTAGGACAAAATTTGGGAACACAATGTGCTGACAGCTTGTTGAGGACAAATTTGTCCATATTCGAGGTTGTAGTGTCTTGTGTACCAGTAGTGTGTTTTAACATGTCCATCTGGGAATATATCCCCAAAGGTGTGGAGGTTAACTCCAGTCAATGTACCCTTTATCAGCTTTTCTGTGGTAGCCAAGGGTTTGAGACAAGGAGCAGCACAGGGGAACATAAAAGATTGAAACCTAATTCTTCACTGAGTTTTCACCAAGCCCAACATGTCGTAGACAGGGTCTGGATATCCATAGGGTCCGGCAAAAGTGAATTCAGAGTATGGGATCTGCCAGGTCCGGTTCCGGTTTATTGTAAGGTAGGCACGCGTCTTGGAGGAACCAATAATAAGCAAAATGGGCCTGTGCAGCCAAATAATATACACGGAAATCAGGAACGGTGAAACCGCCACGTTCGTATGGTAGAGTAAGGGTATCCCAGGCGACTCAGGGTCTGCAACTGGCCCAGACTGATTTCAGAAGCATGCTGCACAGCTGTGTGAAGGAGTTTGTTAACGGGATAGGGATATTGACAAACAGGTACAGGAATCGAGGGAGAATAGTCATTTTTACAATGGAACGGAAACGGACAATTGTATATAACGGTCTACTTGTGATGAGAGACTATGTATGGCAGGGCCGTAGTTCAAACGAACAACCTGATCCCTGTACAATATAATCCCCAAGTATTTAGTAGAGTCAGCCGCCCACTTAAAAGGTTGTTCACATGAAGGAGGGGAGGAGGCCTCTGTAAGAGGGAACAGGTCGGATTTGCCCAGATGATGCACAAACCCAACAAGTCACCAAATCGGATGATCTCCTGCACGATAGGGTCCAGGTTATCTCAGGGGTGCCTGACAAATAGTAATATCCTGTTGGAATACATTGACACAGGGAGAGGGTCAGATTTGAATTGTAATCCCTGGTGCATGTGGTTCTCCTGCAGGTGACGTATCAGGGGTCCATGGCAATGAAGAATAACAGGGGGGACAGTGGGCAGCCCTGCCTGGTTCCACGAGAAATGGGAAAGGGTTAGGATATGGTGCTATTAATCTGGATACATGCCGTGGGTTGCAAGTACAGCAGGGAAACGAGGGCAGTGCATCTATTGGTATGCCAAGTTTATGTAACACATTGTGGAGAAAGGGCCATTCAAGAGGATCAAACTCTTTCTCTGTGTCCAGAAGGGAAACAACCGCAGGAAGTTCAGAGGAAACCCTATTCAGGACAGAGAAGACAGCCCGGAGATTGAGTGAGGTGGATCTGTGTGGCATGAACCTGGCCTGACTAGGGGAGAGTATTTGGTCAGGCAACAATGATAGTCTGTTGGCCATTGCTTTGGCAAGGATTTTATTATTGAGGTTTAGTAAGGAAAGGGGTCTATCAGACGAGCAGTGCGCAGGCCCTTTACCTGGTTTAAGCAATAAGGAAATTGCAGCTTAACGCATTGTGGGAGGAAGAACTCCTTTATTCAGGGCTTTGGAATAGGTGTTCAGCAAGTGTGGTATCAGCACATGTTTATACACCTTGTAAAAGGCCCTGGGGAGGCCATCTAGACCAGGAACCTTCATACCATCTAGGGAGTCAATTGCTTGGACAATTTCTTCAGCAGTAAGGGGCTCTCTTAAGAATTGGGACTGACCCGTACTGAACCACACCATGGCCACATCTTCAAGGTGAGCCTTGCGAGCCACTGATTCTAAAGATAATCGAGTAGCATACAAAGATTTATAATATGAAACAATTTAACGGATGATATCTTCATTTGCGGTTAGGTGGGAGCTGTCGTCAAGGCTAAGGTTTGTAATCTGTCCGGTTCCCCATGGGGGGCGCAAAAGGCGAGCTAATGTTTGTCTGGGGCATTTTTTTTTTTTGAAAATCTGTTTATTAGCATAGTATGGGAAGCAGTTACATACATTTTCAAGTCCAGTATATCAAAGTAAAAACATGCATATGTCTGCTTAAATCAAATATTTTGTATTGCCATTTCGATTTTACATTTTGCGGCGATCAGAACTGTCGCAATTAAACAAACCCCGGTCATTTCAATCCCTCCCACCACCCTCGAACAACCCACCCGACACTCTCTTTGCAGTTATCTAATTAAGTGAATTGAATGAACATTTATCTGGGTCACCCATAGTATTATAACATGTAGCCTCTTCTATCAGTACACTTAGACGGTACAAGGCAACAAGCCAGTAATTGGGTGCTCCCCTACCCATAATCATGCATCTCAGCCGGTAGCAGTGTATGAGATTCTGGCTCAGGACATGTTCATTCCATATTCGGTGCGTCACTGTTATCCCCTTCCTCCCCATCGTCTCCCGTTTCAAACTCCCCCAAAGTGACAAACCAGTCCAGTGAGATCGGCTTTTTCCGTAGGCCTCTGTATTCTTCGCGCTGCAGTGCTTCTCCCTCAGCCCTACCCCAGCGCACTACCTCTGCCTTCCATAATTCAGGGTTGGGTGGCTTAGGTGACTTCCACCTCATCGTGATGGCTCGCTTTGCTAATAATAGGGCCAGGTCCGCAAAGCGCGATGCCACTGTCCTGCTGCGCTGGGAGGGCCCCAGCCCCAATAACGTGCCTTCTAGCGTAAGAGATCGGGACAGAGCCCCTGCGCTTTCAAGCGATGCATGGACCGTGGTCCAGTAGTATCCCAACTTTGGGCATTGCCATTGTCTGGGGCATTTGCCCTCGCTCTACCTACGGCATGTTTACCAAGCAAAGTGGCCTCTCTATCTTCCAGTTCGTAAAAATATTTCATAAGGACCGAGCGTTTGTGTAGTGGGGAGGGGAGGGGGGTCATTTCCCTGTCGATGATTGCCAATGTGGTTTTCTCCCGTGCTAAACTGTTGCGAAGATCTCGCAGCACTCCAGTGCATTTCGAGATGCAGACCCTGCAGACATATGCCATGAAGGTGTCCCATAGGGTGGCATTTTGGCTGACAGATCCCGCATTAATGTCAAAATATTCTACGGAGGCGCCGCGGAGTTCGGAATGAAAAACCACATCTAGCAGGGCCCTTGTGGGGAAGGACCATCGTCGCTCCCAGCCTCCACCATAAGGGAAGGTGAGCTGCAGCCTGATTGGTGCATGGTCTGAAAGCGTATGTGGCAGCAACTGTACATCCTGAAGCCATGGGCTAGAAGCACCTGAAAGGAACCAATAGTCCAGATGTGTCCATACTGAATGCGAGGCTTAGTAAAAAGTGTAGCCCGGGGTGCTAAGGTTATGCAGGGGCCAGACATCTTTGAGAATGTGCGTGTGGATGGTATCCTGAAAGACATAGGGAGTGTGCTTTGCACCCTGTGCATGTACTTGAAGAGTCCAGGGGGTGGTTAAGCAGTAAATTCAGGTCGCCACCAATTAAAATAGCATCTGAATCGAATCTGTCTAAGAGGGTGGAGATGTTCTGGAAAAAGGAAGTATCATCCACGTTTGGGGTATATATATTAACAAAGCAAAGCATTAACAAACCGTCCTGTCCTGGACACGAGCGGTCGCTCCCCTTGCCTCCTCCTCTGCTGAGAGCTGGTATTGTAGCGCCTGTCTCCACTTTTGGCAATATTATCGTAGAGCTTGACTGCAGACCTGGGATTGTAGCGCCTGACTCTGCTTTAGGAATTACTATCGTAGCGCTTGACTGCAGATTACTCACTCATAACGCAGCGCTTGACTGCACAGCCCTTAGTCATATTGTAGCGCTTGACTTGAAATTGCTATTTAGCATCGCTAGCGCGCACTTCTTAGCTGTGTATGGTAACGTGTTTTGCATATTATCAAGCGCCCACGCTTCCACTGCTGCTGCGTTTGTTGTTGTTGCTGCCATTTTGTTTTGTAACCCCTGGCCCTTCCTCCACCTCGCTCCCGCCTCCCAGCTGACCCTCCCACGCTCCGCCCCCTCCACTATCCTTTTAAGACAGATGTCCCAACGCGCAGCGTCCACGCGCTACGGCCGCGCCGAAGGTGCGCCAAAGGTAAGCCCGTCTACGCCCGTCCGCGCCTGGACCGCACCCAGCGCCAGACCCCCTGGTCCCCGCAAAACCCATCCCGCCCGCATAACATACGACGCCGCCACCCTCCTAACACTGAACCCCGGCCGACTCCCTTACTGCGCCCAGGCCACTCCGGGACACACCCATGGACCCTTCACCTGCCACTCCTGCAAGTACAACTCCTTCGAGACCCACACCAAACTCACTAACACCAAACAGAGATCCAACACCAACCACCTCAAATGCATCCTTCTCAACACCCGCTCGGTTCACAAACACGCCATCGACCTTTGGAACCTACTCGACACCATTTCCCCGGACGTCGCCTTCCTAACAGAAACCTGGATGAATGCCTCATCTGCTCCAGACATCGCCATAGCCATCCTGGACGGCTACAAGATCATCCGTAAAGACCGCACCAAGCAAACAGGAGGAGGCATCGCCATCGTCCATAAGAACACCATCCACGTCTCAACCAGCTCAGAAGACATCCTCGCTAGCGCCGAACACCTCCACTTCCAGATCCACATCGACCCCAAGACCACTCTCAGAGGCACCCTCCTCTACAGACCCCCAGGACCCCGCACTCAATTCAGCGAAGACATCACTGACTTCATCACCCCACACGCCCTCCCTTCAGAAGAATACATTCTTCTGGGAGACCTCAATTTCCATCTGGAAAAAAGCAATGACAGGAACACTACCACCCTCCTGGACAATCTCGCCAATCTCGGACTCAAACAACTTGTCAACACCCCCACCCACTATGCAGGACACACACTTGACCCTATCTTCACCTCCAGCAAGCACATCTCCTTCACTCACTCCACAACCCTCCACTGGACGGACCACAGTTGCATCCACTTCATTTACAATAAGACCACGATCCACAACCACCCTCAACCAACTCTGCGAAGAAATTGGAACAAAATCACAATCGACCAAATCTCCACATCACTTCTTCAAAAAAACCCCGCCTATTCAACGAACCCGAACCAAGCCGCCATCAACCTCACACAATGGTTAACCCAAACCGCCGACAAACTAGCACCCCTGAAGAAACATCAAATCAAGCAAGGAAGCAAGAACGCCCCATGGTTTAATGATGACCTTAAGAAATCCAAGAAACTCTGCCGCTCCCTTGAAAAAACTTGGAAAAAAGACCCAAACAATATCACCCATGCCGCCTTCAAAAACGCCACCCGCAAACACCACCAACTAATCCGGACAGCCAAGAAATCAGCCCTCAAAGACCGACTAGACAACAACGCCCACAACAGCAAGTAACTTTTCAACATCATCAAAGAATTCACCAACCCCACCGCCAGCTCCAACGACATCAACCCCTCTCAAGTCCTCTGCGACTCCCTCGCCTCTTTCTTCCATGACAAAATCGCCGACATTCATAACAGCTTTGACAACCTACCCATAAATCAGTCTACCCCTCTCACTTCCGAACCTGTACCCCCCTGAATAACCTACTCAACTGGAACCCAATCACCACAGAAGACACCATCCGCCTAATGAACTCCATCCACTCCGGATCCCCCACAGACCCTTGCCCCCATCACATCTTCAACAAAGCAGACTCCATCATCGCACCCCATCTCCGAGACGTCATCAACTGCTCCCTCAAATCCGGCACTTTCCCAGAAAAATGGAAACACGCCGAACTCAGCGCCCTTCTGAAGAAACCCACTGCTGACCCCACCGAACTCAAAAATTACCGCCCCATCTCGCTCCTCCCTTTCCCTGCCAAAGTCATTGAGAAAGCCGTCAACAATCAGCTCGCCGCCTTCCTCGAAACCAACAAATCACTCGACTCCTCACAATCTGGCTTCCGAGCCAAACACAGCACCGAGACCGCCCTCATCGCAGCAACAGACGACATCCGAACACTACTGGACAACGGAGAAACAGTCACCCTCATCCTCCTCGACCTCTCTGCAGCCTTCGATACAGTCTGTCATAGCACCTTAATACAACGCCTCCGCAACATCGGAATACAAGGAAAAGCATTAGACTGGATCATCTCGTTCCTCACTGGAAGAACTCAGAGAGTCCGGCTCCCCCCTTTCAAAGCAGAGGCCACCGAAGTCATATGCGGCGTACCACAAGGATCTTCTCTCAGCCCCACCCTCTTTAATGTCTACATGAGCCCCCTCGCAACCATCGCACGTCAGCATAACCTCAACATCATCTCCTACGCGGATGACACTCAACTGATCCTCTCACTCACCAAAGACCCAAACACCGCCAAAACCAACCTGCATGAAGGGATGAAAGAAGTAGCCGAGTGGATGAAGCACAGCCGTCTGAAACTGAACTCGGACAAAACGGAAGTCCTCATCTTAGGTGCATCCCCTTCCGCCTGGGACGACTCCTGGTGGCCAACGGCCCTAGGAAAAGCTCCCATACCGATGGACCACGCACGGAACCTGGGCATCATCCTGGATTCCTCTCTCTCGATGACCAGACAAGTCAACGCCGTCTCATCATCATGCTTCAACATCCTACGCATGCTCAAAAAAACATTTCACTGGATCCCCACCGAAACAAGAAAAAAACGGTCACCCACGCACTGGTTTCAAGCCGTCTGGACTACGGAAACACCCTTTACGCCGGCACCACCGCAATACTGCTGAAAAAACTCCAACGCATCCAAAACGCCTCAGCCAGACTCATACTAGACATCCCCCGCACAGACCACATCTCCGGTCACCTGAAAGACCTTCACTGGCTCCCCGTCAACAAAAGGATAACGTTCCGTCTCCTCACCCACGCACACAAAGCCCTCTACGAACTTGGACCTGACTGCCTCAACACGCGCATTTCCTTCTACACTCCCACCCGCCAACTGCGTTCATCCAACCAAGCCCTCGCCGCTGCTCCGCGCATCCACAAAGCCACCATGGGGGGAAGATCCTTCTCCTACTTAGCGGCCAAAACCTGGAATTCCCTTCCCATCCACCTCCGCCTTACCCAAAACCACCTAGCCTTCAGAAAACAGCTTAAAACCTGGATATTTGATAGGTGAACCTCCCCCCCTTCCTCAAGCGCCTTGAGACCCACTGGGTATGTAGTGCGCTATATAAATTCTAACTTGACTTGACTTGAAGAGGAGTTTCCTCCCCAGCGTTGTCCCATCACCAGTAGATTGCAGCCCTGATCATCTGCTATAGTAGTGTGGTGTATGAAGGGAAAGCGCTTGTGTATAAGGATAAAGTGATACCTGAAATATGAACTAATGTTAGCAAAATATCTATGTGTACAAAAAAAAGGGAGGAATTTGCTATATTCGATCTGCACATCAGAATTTGTCTCCTTGTTATCCAAGAACAATATTTACGAACATACACCATTTTTTGAGTGCAACTATGGTATGAAAATGCTTATCTTCCTCAAGCATTAACCATGGACAATCCGCCCACCAAAGGTGTTATAGAATGTCACATCCATATACAAAAAAGGGAATCACATCAGTGCACATCATCAATAGTTTCTTTTATCCATGTGCAATTCGCACGCCAAGATACGATTTCTTAATCCAAAGGAATCACGTAGTGTAGACACAAATCAATTTTTATTTCTTTTTAAAACCAGGTTCTTCACAGCCGACGCGCGTTTCGCCCCATATGGGCTTTCTCAAGTTCGAAAAACAATTTGTACCGCACTCTGTCTACCAACGCTATTCTCGTGGTCACGCGTACTTATCGGTCAGAGACACGCTTGCGGCTTGATGCTGGAACTTATCATGGCTCCATAATTTCAACACAGAAGGACGACTGTTCACCTCTACTAGTGTGAAATAATACTTTGAACTTTATTGCATAGATCACTTGTGAAGGAATTGTGAATGAGAATAGCGTTGGTAGACAGAGTGCGGTACAAATGGTTTTTCGGCCTTGAGAAAGCCCATATGGGGCGAAACGCGCGTCGGCTGTGAAAAATATCTATGTGGACCCCATGATGCAGCAAATGGGGAGGACGTCCGAGGGGGGAGGTGAGTTATCTGCAAAAATGCAATCTTTATGCCCTGGCAGTTAAGATATGATAAAAAACAATTTTCCCTTTCGTGGGTTGTTTAGTCTGCGGACGTTCCAAGTGAGGAGAGTCAGGTCCACTGAATGTCTAGTGTATCCCATTAAGAAAATACAGTATTGAGTCAGCCATGTCCAGATTTACCAACCTGTCCATATGTAACTTCGCCTTGTACACTGTAGGAAGGGAAAAGAGAAGAAAAAACAGAGAGTAAATACAATCACAACAGAACTCCAATAAACACGCCCCCCCCCCAACCAGGTGAATCCCCTCAAGCCCAAACCCAGTAACAAAGATCTCAACATAGCTAAATCCGGATTCATCCGTGGGGGGCAAGTAACGCCTCTGACCTCAGTGCCCATTCTGCAGGGTCTTGAATAACAATACAAAGAACATGAGGGCACGTATAAGGAGTGATGGAGGAAGGAATTCACGTAGGGGTATGAGACTCAGCTTGACAGAGAAACAGGTAATATTCATTTTTAATGTTTGTTGAGTGAATAATTCACTGTTGTTGTGATCATCTCTAAATTAACCAGACAGGGCCATCTTGTGGCAGACTGTCACAGGGCCTGGTGCTGACAATTAAGTGGCGGTGCCGAGCAATGGAAACCAACAGTTCATATTAAGCACTGGATTATTATAAAAACGCATGAGCATGTCCTGCCCCTCAGATCCCGCTCACATTTACCCCTGGAGCAAACAGAGGGCTAACTAAAATGTTACAAAAGAATCTCTGCAATTTTACCCAAATTGAACTCTACTCTGACAATTGCATGCAAATTATTTTTCACCTATGGGAGGGTTGGTATAGTGGAGGTCAGGTTACGTCGTACGACGCCTGCATTAAGACTTGATTTTTTGCTTACAACCAGTGCTGGAAGGGAGGGGAGACCAGCCATATTCCCAATTTAGCAGCTATTACACAAACAGATTGGAAATCCATCTAACCCCAGTAAAATTTGCTGAATTGAATTGGGGGATTTTTATTTTCTCCTTCAGCTTAGGTCCAAAACAAAGGGTATTTTAAAGAGCCATCAGCACTCTTTTAATTGGAGTGGGACCCTATCTGGGAGATATCTGCAGCCTAACATCTAGATGCTAATGCAATGGGGAAACAAAGGCAAACAGCTTGTGATCATGTCACACAAGTACTTAAGCGAAACTTAAATACTTAAGAGATTTGAACTGCAGGCTATTGCCTTTTTGCAACCCTTATATGTAAGAGATATGCATGCCCCGTAAGAATGTATGAGATGTATGTAAGAGTATTTACACGAATAACAATTTAAATAGGACTTGCACATTTTTTTATTTAATACTTTTATAGCACTACTCATCAGTACACTTTACATCACAGGCACACATCATACATTGTAAATTGACAATAAATCATACAACTGTGTAGTGTAAACCAACGTACAGGATGTTAACCAATGTACAGGATGTTATATAAGAGAAAGAATTTTAAGGTGTAGGGGACACACGTCGTTTTTACTGATAGGGATTATATGCTAAGATTGTATGGCCAGGAGAAACACAAACTACTTTATTAGTCAAAACTGTGGCAAAACAAAACACAGATCTCTCCAGAAAATGCTTAAACTACCAGAGTTAGCTTACCGTAATAATTCCCTGAGATTTACTGGGCAGACAAAGCTCCACGCCCAGGTGATTTAACCCCACAAGATATTTTAAAATGCACTCTTTGCAACCAATTAGACCAGAACGGATTTACTGTCATTTTTTAGGTTTCGCCTGGCGTCCGCTGCGCAGCAGCGTTCGCGCAGGCGAAATCTGTTGATCTACACTATGTGGCAATGTCCCGCCTTAGTCTACCATTGGCTAGCTCCATAAATGGAGGCTAGCCATTGGCAGACATTGTTGTCCGTCATTCTTTCCCCCCGTCAGGACGCGAATCGGGGGCGTTCCCGTGCGTTTTTAAGTCCCGCCCCCTTTTTTCGTCACCCGCCCCTTTTTTCGTCACGGCATTTTGTTTTTGTATTCATTACGAGTATGAGAGGTAAGACCTTTTTATTATTTATTTTTAGTAACTGTGTTTTCTGTTTCTCAGCCTTGCTCTGCCAGCGCTGCTTCCTGTCAGGCTCTGACATGGCCCCTTCTGTACGGGCTCTCCGCCCCCTCTTCCTTTTCAAACACACTAAGCCTCCTTTATGCAGTACCATTCGAAAGCTTTGCGTTCTTTCTGTAGACTTGTATTTACTGTGCCCTGTCGACAGTCTTGTTGTTTTGTGCATACCAAGGCACGAGTAGTTCTGCAGAACAGTGTTAGAGTGCTCGAAGTGGTCATGTGTTAGGTATCGGTTGCCGGTCAGAAGCAGAGAGCGGAGCCATGTGCCTGGCAGTGGAAAATATTGGTGAGAGGCCGGTCAGGAGGCGCAGCACAACAAAGGCCGGTCCGCCGTCTGCAGGCGTCCCCGTATGGCGAGGCACAGACCGGCCCTTTGTTTGGCCTCACGCTTCCTGCTGGGCTCCGAGAAAGCCCTGACATTGAAGGATGGGCCTCCCCCGCCTTTTGTGGGAAGCGCTCCACGTCGCCGGCCCCCTCTCTCCTACGTCTCTCCGTGTCGTGCGCGGGTTGTTTCTGCCAGGCTGGCCACCGTGCGTCACGCGGGTCTCTGGGGCGCGAGGGCCGGTGTTTGTAGTCAGTTTTTTAGGAGGATTGGGGCGACTTCGAGGCGCACACAGATTTCCCCTTCCTAACGTAGTGCGTTTTTTTCAGTTTTTTTGGGACGTGCAGTTTGAAGGGACTCTAATGGCCAAGTCGAGGGCGGAGAAAACGGCACCGCTGAGCAAACTCTTCTTGGCGGGGGCAATGTTTTCCCTGTCACCGCAGAGCGCCAGTCTCTGTTTTTTGTTGTTGTTTTTTTTAAACAGATTTTTATTGCGGAATTAGAGACAAGACTTCAAAACAGGTCAACCAATGCACTTACGAGATCATCAAGCATACAGTTGACAGGTATAGCGTACACAGCCATTCAGCCCACAACCCGGGGGTCGGGTGGCGTGTCAGGTCATACATATTTTAAGATGCCACAGTGCTCACCCATCACGGGTGGTCGGTTACCAGTATTATCCAGTTTCCGCTTTTAACTCCCCTAACTTCCAACCCCCCTTGCAACACCTACCACAAAAAAACAACTTACAGAGTCAGTATCAGTGTGTAGTCCCTATTGCTGTATGAACCTATCACACCTGCTAGGAGCGGATCACTTGGAAACAAGTTATTCACGCCTCCCGGGTCCCGCCCAAAACCACCGGGGCCCTTGCACTGCTGTCTCCCAGTAGGTCTATCGCCCCGCCCTCTCTAATTGCATCAGTGTGCTAGACTACCCCTATACGACCTTCCCTCCCCCTCTCCTCCCTCCCCAACTACTGCTGATGCGGGTGTACATATGATGTAGTAGAATCGGATAACGCCACTAATCGGGGGTAACTACTGCTCAGTCGTGCCTCATGGAGTCCTGGTCAGTTATTGCTCCTCACCGTCTCCCTCACCCTCCAGTATGCAATCACGCAGAGCCTGAACTATCATTTCCCACTCCCTCGCCATTTCCAAACTTTTGTCATTATCAGTCTTGGCAGCCTGCCGCATCCTAAGAGTACTTTCACAGCCGGCCCATTTCAACAGCTCATACATCCACCTTTTCACTGAAGGGCCTTCCCTAGACTTCCAGTGCCAGGTAATCTCCCTCTGAGCCAGCATAAGTCCCAGATCGATAAATTTGCTTGTGATTTTCGTCCTCTTTGTGTGAGGGAACCACAGCAGCAAACATGCCGCCATGTCAAAGTCTACCTCCCTGTCTGTTACCATGTTCAGGAGATCCCCTACCTCAGGCCAGTACGACCCTAGTTTTGGGCATCCCCACAGCAAATGATCCAGATCCACTTCAGGCGCCAAGCACCTCGAGCACACAGAGTCTTGGGCCCCGAAGTATCGCATAATCCTCTCCGGTGTCAGGTAAGCTCTATGTATGATGAAGAAGTGTACCTGCTGGAATCGGGCATTCCTCGTACCCTTCCATGTACGCCCCAGAATATGACCCCAGACCGTGTCCATTATGGGCTTGCCTATACTATCCTCCCATCTCGCCTTCAGCGCCACCAGCGGTTCTAATCCTTCGCATTGCATTCTAACGTGGAGACAGGTCACCGCCTTGGTAGTGCCCGCAGCCATAAACACGTACTGGCACGCCATGGTCGTCTCTGGTTCAGCTAGTCCACCCTTCCAGTGCTTTTGTATCGCTGCAACCACCGCTGCATGCAGCAGAAAATTCCCATCCGGTAACCCAAACTGTTCCTGCAACGCCCGGAAGGGGGCCAGCGTCCCCTCAAGGTATAAGTCGCCCACCATTTGCAATCCCAGGTCCTCCCAGTCAGATAACGGGGACCAGTCGCCCCCATGCGGCAGCGCAGTCAGCATCCCTAGCGGGATCTCTGGTGCATATGAGCGGGTGCTGTTCGCCCGCTTCAAACTCCTAGTCCAGCATAGCCTGAGTGTCCTTTCCTCCATCGTAAGGTCCCTCACATCCAGTTTCTGTTGCATGATTATGTAGGATAAGACATGCCGCTGAATACCGAGACCCCGATCGACATCTGGTCCCCTGAATTCCCTGGCCACATGCAGCGTCAATATCTGCAATTGAGCCGCCAGATAATACAATTCGAAATCTGGGACTGCCATTCCCCCCTCGAGCTTGGGCCTAGTCAGGGTCCTCAATGCCACCCTGCGACGTCCATGACCCCACAGGAAGCCAGTCACCAACATCCGTATGTCTGTGAACACGCTCTGCGGGATCCACACCGGTAAAGTCCTGAAATAATAAAGTAGCCTCGGAAGTGCTATCATCTTCAATAGCGCCACTCGGCCCAGCACAGACAAGGGGAGGGACGCCCAAAAGGTCATGCAACCTCTCAGCGCACGCACGCATCGCCCCACATTACCTTCCAATAGGTTCGCAGTCTCATGATATATCCGAACGCCCAGGTATGTAAAGCTGGAAGGTTCCCAAACCACGTCCACCCCCAGGGGGGGGCATAATGTGCCCTCCTTTAACGGGAAAACACAGGTCTTAGTCCAGTTCACCTTAAGGCCCGACATCCTACCAAATCTGGACAGCATTCCCACAGCTCCCTCCAGAGCTCGGTCGGGATCGGCCAGGTACAGTAACAGGTCGTCCGCATACAGTGATATGAAATGCGACTTCGCTCCCTGCGTCACCCCCTGAAAGTCTGCGCCCAATCTCGCCGCTGCTGCTAAAGGTTCCATGGACAGTGCGAACAGCAAAGGAGAGAGCGAGCATCCCTGTCTCGTCCCCCTACGCACAGGGTAAGCCAAAGATACTATCGGTCCCAGTCGCACCCTCGCCATTGCGGAGGAGTACAGAACCCTTGTCCAACTCCTAAAACCCTCACCAATGCCGAATTTCGCCAACACCACATCCAGGTACTGCCACTCAAGGCTATCAAAGGCCTTCTCGATGTCGACTGACAGCACCACCGGATCATGTGGCGAGGCCCTGGCATTATCCAGTATCTGGATCAGGCGGCGGATATTCATGGATGTGTTCCTGGTAGGGATAAACCCTGCTTGATCCCTATGAACTAATCTAGTCATAAACGGTAATAGCCTGGTGGCCAGTATACGGCTTAAGATCTTATAATCCACCGTCAGCATGGATAGAGGCCGATAGGACGTCACGTCCAATGCGTCCCTGCCCGGTTTCAGTAATGGAACCACCAGTGCCTCCCTCATCGTTTCGGGCAAATATCCCTTCTGTCTCGATTCCGAATACACTATCAATAGCCTGGGTGCTAATATGTCGATATATTTCACGTAAAATTCAATAGGCAGTCCATCCACCCCCGGCGTCTTGTTTCTGGCCATCTGTTTAATGGCCAGTTTGATCTCCGACAGCGTTATGGGTCCCCCTATTTCCTCCGCAAGTACCGGTAAAGGGACAGATTCCAAATAGCTATCTATCTCGTCAGCCTCCACCTCCAGCTGACATTCATAGAGAGCCGTGTAGTATGTCTTGAAGCGCTCCAATACCGCTGACTGCGAGTAAACTATGTCACCTGTATCTGTTCTTATGCTCATTATCGGGCACCCTCTAGGGTCTGGGTTGGCAAGCCTGGCAAGGAGCGTACCCACCTTATCTCTTTGTGCATGCACCTTGACAGTGTATAGCTTATAATCATAGCCCCGCAGCCGCTCAGTTTCCCTCGCCACAATCTCCTTAGCCTCAAGCAACCGCTCCTGCAATTCCAGTCATTCAGGTCTACGCTGCTCTAATCCCCTTAGCACATCCTCAGCCTTCACCAGATCATTCAGAAGTGACTTTCTCACAGTCGAGAACCTGCCCATGCACACGCCTCTCACCACCACTTTCATCGCATCCCATTCCACCGATCTCGTGGCCGCCGAGCCCTCATTTTCCCTAAAATAGTGTTCAGCGCCCTGTTGGACCGCCTCGCCAAACACCGGATCTTCCAGTGTGCAGGGCTGCAACCTCCAAGTGGGGATCACTGACCTCACCTGCTGCCACTGCACTGAGGCCAATAAAGGATTATGGTCCGAAATTGTCCTAGTTAAATATTCCGTGTGACTAACCAGGACAGCCAGGGGACCACTACAGAGGATCGAATCTATCCTAACATGTAATGCGTGTAGTGCTGAGAAAAACGAATAGTCTCTCGTTTCAGGATGCTGTTCCCTCCACACATCCATTAATCCCCATCTCTCCTGCCATTCTTTCCTCTGAGTGGCTAACCTGCGCACCGTCGATGCGGCTAATGGTGGATGCGATCTATCAAGGTCCACATTAAGGATCGAATTAAAATCCCCTCCCAGAATTATGGGGCCCGCCAAGAAATGAGCCAGCGAGCCCGAAAGTTTATCAAAAAACAGGGCCTGATCAGCACTTGGGGCGTACACACTACAAAGTGTCACTTCTCTACCGTACAGCCTCCCTTCTATCGCCACATATCTACCCTCCGGATCTATATGCTGGGTCATGACCTGAAACTGTACCCCGCTCTCACCCATATCAATACCCCTCTGGCAAACGCTGAGTACGTGGTTCCAAACACCTGCCCACGCCACCTCCTCTGCAATGCAGTGCATTCTGGTGCGGTCAAATGAGTCTCTTGTAACAGTGCAATCTGAACGCCACGTCTCACCAAGTGGGCATGCACCCTGTGACGCCTAACCAGCGTTCGAAGTCCACGGACATTCCATGAAATGCATTTCAGATTAGGTAACGTCCCCATAGTAGTCATCCCCACTCAGATTCAGCACCAATCCACCACCCCCCGCATCGCAGTAGTTGCATCCCCCAACCCAAACTCCCCAAAAAACTCCCCAACCCCCTCCTCTCCCCAGGACAGGACGTACTAACCCAGCTTCAGCCCCGTTCCAAACTTGTAACACAACACACATTACACTACTCCGCGGTGACTACCGCAGAAGGCCTTAAGGGCCACTAGGGGGTGTATCAGCACCGACCCAAAGCCAGCCGAGCTCCCACCCCACGCCCACAATCCCATCTCAGCCCCATACCTGAGTATTCGTGCAGCATTCAGATAATCCGCCCTATACAAAAGGCAGAGACGGGTACAGTCCAAATACATCATTCATTAAACAGTTCATCCGAGGTCTGTGGGGTGACCGTTGGGCCCTTCACACTCTCCGCTTCCGACTCATCTCCTCCCGTTTTCGTTCCTTCTTCGTCAGAGTCCGACCCCTCAGACGTCCTCTCTTGCTGCGATCCCGTGATGATTGCCGTGGCTGCTAGCGCGCCCTTCCTGTCCGCAGCCATTTGGGCCTCCTGCAACGCTTTTTTAAGTTTATTCCGTTTACGTATGCGTTGAGATTTCCTAATCCGGAGAGGTGGTTGCGTGTCCCTACTGCTTTTGCCAGCGCGGTCCGTCCCAGCACGATAAAGTTCAAGCCACGACCAGGCCTCATCCGGGGTCTGAAAGAATTGTGTCTTCCCATCCAGGACCACTCTCAACTTAGCCGGGAAAAGCAGGGAGTACTGAATCCCCTCGTCCCTTAATTCTTTCTTCACGGACAGGAAGGACGCCCTATTTCTCTGGACTTCCTGAGTATAATCCGGAAAGACCGTCACCTTGCAGTTGTCCACTTGAAACGGGCCTTGCGATCGCGCTCGCTGTATCAGGAGATCCCGGTCCTTATAGTGCAATAGTTTAATCACCATCGGTCTAGGCGGTCGGCCCAACTGAGGCGGCCGAGCCGGGACCCTGTGTGCCCGTTCAAGGGAGAAGAAAGGAGAGAGGCCCTCCGGTGCCACAACCGTTTTAAACCAGCCCTCCATGTAGGCCACAGCGTCATCTCCCTCAATTTTTTCCGGAAGGCCCACGACCCTCACGTTGTTCCTCCGATTGCGGCTTTCGGCATCCTCCGCACGTCTCTCCAGGGTCGTCAACCGGCTCTGTATATCGCTCAGTTTATGTTCCACAGTGACCACCGCCGGTTTCAGTTCCTGCAATAGTTGTTCGTTGTTCTTCACCTTGTCAGAGAGCTTTGCATGATCCGCCTTTAGGAGCCCCAGCCCTGTAGCGACCTGCGCAATGTCTCGGTGTAGCGAGTCTTTTGTCGCAGTTATCGCTTCCAATATGCTGTCCAGCCTCCGATTCAGCCGTTGTTCCTGCGTCGTCGCCTCCAAGGGGGCCGGGGCCCCGCCGTCTTGGGCCATGGAAATCACGTCAGTCTGGCCTCGTTCCACATCGGGCACGCCACCATTAGCAGCCATCTCAATGTCCTCCAGCACCTCCTCGGGGTCACCCCAACGAGCGACCCCGTTCACCCGCCGTGGATAAACCGGTCACCAGCGTCACTCAGCGGGGCCCAGCCTCTGTCGGCGCCAGAGCCAAACCTCCGTGTCCGAGGATCGTCCGTAGGGTTCTGCTCCCTCATGCGCCTCCAGCACACCCGAACACAGGGCGCTTCCCACAGCACCGGAGCGCGACAGCTCCACTTCAATAGCCAAGGAACATACAGGGCAGATGTGTGTGCACCAGCAGAAGGGCTCAATGATGGAGGCGACAGTCCGCCCCAGGCACGGATTCTGCCCACACTATGACGCTGGGCTCCGTAGTAGCGCTCTGCACCATCCCCTCGTTGGCAGCCCACTAGCGCCCTAAGGAGCACCACCCGACCTCAACCAGGGCCATCGCCAGCATCATGCACCGAGCCGTCTCTGCCCCTCCATATCTTCGGCCGCCGCCATTGTTCTATGGTGATGTGTGGCAAGCAAGCGCCGCAAATCAGGGCCGCGCCTTCCACAGGGCGACGAGGGGCCACCGCAGTACCCCCAAGGCAGCGCTCCGTCGCAGGCGCCGCAGCCCCCAACAGGCCCACCAGCTCGCGGGTAAACAGCGCCGTACCCTGTCACCAGTGCATGAAGGCGGGGGGATGGGCGCCGCGTCCGTCAGCCTCCCGGACGGCCAGAGCTGCACTCCTGTCCCGCGCAGCGCCGGGATACGCCTGCGGAGGGTCCCCGCTCCACTCGTCGCGGTCAGCGAAGCGCGGCACTCCAGCTCCGTCCAGCTCCTCTCTCTGAGCGAGCTTCGGCTCCTCAGCGTCTCGGCGCCGCCATCTTTCTATTGTGAGCGCTCAGCTCCGCCGAGGTTCGGGAGCCGCCGACCGTGCAGCGCCCAGGCACCAGCGTCCTCCGCTGAGCACCCACGGTCCCACTACGCCCTGGGCGGAAAAAGACGCTACTCAGGGGTGCTCAATCCGGTCAATATCAGGATTAATGGTGGGATCCGGCATGAAGCCGATCGCTCACACCGCTTCCTCGGTCGGCATCCAAGCCACGCCCCAGAGCGCCAGTCTCTGATGACACAGAACCACACCGACCCAGCCCCCCCTCACTCAGGGGGCGTAAACTTGAGCTTAATAAGGGTCTTACAGAAAGAAAAGGCCCTGTTCGTTGGACTTTTTTTTGTTATTTGTGCAGAGCCCACAGCTAAACTAAATGGGAGGGGGCTAGGGGGCTGGAAACAGTTGCGACTAACGTTTGTTTTATGAAGGCAAATAGGTTGTAGAATTTGGGCGCACACGTTTATAAGCCATGCCGGAAATTAACTTTACTCTTGATCTACTGGCGACGTGCACATTTTCTTTCGGCCAAGTGAGCTGTAGTATGTCTATCAGAGACACATTGGGGGAAATCCAGATGGTTAGAGTGACTGATAATTATGCATTTATTCGAAAATGCAAGGCTTGGGTATTCAAGGGCGGCATGAAAAGCACAATGCAAATACCATATCAGTGCGACGCATCATAGGCACTAGGTGTCCAAAAGTAGTAACCCCTCCTCCATATCAGTTCCAGTAAAAACGAGAATTAATTGGATCCGTTTTATATGTCCAGTATTAGTTAGTATTTCTGGTATATTCAATATCCCCTTTCCTCTCCGGACAAACATTTTGTATATATTGGTAGTTCGGCCCCAGGCAGATCTAGTGTTAAAAAACGTCCTTTATGCTTCCTATACGGAAAGCACTGTAAAAATGCTCTAAGTCCAGTGAAGTGTTTTTTTTTCCAACACTGCACCACTTCAGCATTCGCAAAAGATTAAGCTATTGACATTGTAAATGACAATGCCATTTATTTATCTGTTTTCAAAACCAACACATAAATAAACAATTTGTCATTTACAATGACAATAGCTCTAACTTTGTCAAAGGCGAAACCGTTGCATTGTAAATGCTTGTTTCTCCTTGGTGCCAATTTCTTTGTGACAAGAGGTTTTTATTTTTAAATAAATGTATAAGTTGTCTGTCAGACTGCTTGTTATGTCACCGCTACCTTTTTTCATACTTGCCCACATTTTAGAGCAGGTAAGTGGGAGATTTTTAAAAAATATTCTGGAGAATGTATTTTCCTTAGTGACTTACATTGAAGTATAGTCAATCTGCCTGAATCGGGTTTATTGGTATGTATGGTGGTGATAGACAATCAGCATTTAATTTTTTGGCAGTTTAATGACATATCGCAAACAAAAACAGAGTTCTACACTCTATCTTTGTTTACGCTATGTAACACAGGCACACAAAAAAAATTCAAATCCTTTCACATCCTCTAATCTCCCCTCCAAGAATGAAGAATTAAGGGCCAGATGTAGGTAATTTTTATTTACCGACCTCTTAAATACCGAGTCACACCGACTCGGTATTTAAGAGGTCGGAAAATAAAAATACCGAGATGTAGGTAATTGCAGATGTGCAATTACCGAATCGGAAACAGTCGGTAATTTCCGATGTGGTAAATACCGACCAGTTAATGCCCATGCATTCCTATGGGCTTTGAAGCCCATAGGATTGATTGGGCATATACCGGTCGGTATTTACCACATCGGAAAATACCGACTGTCACAAGGGTGCAGGGGGTGTCACTTTGACACCCTCTGGCACCCCCAAAAGAGGCTCGGGTGCCATGTGGCAGGCATACCTGCCCTAAGGGCAGGTCTGCCTGTCATATGGCATAGGTGTGCATGCACACATGTGCATGCACACCAGAAACGGTATTTTACCATCAAGTAGTATTTGATGGTAAAATACCGATGTGGTACTGCTTGTGGGACTCAGAAGAGTCCCACCTACATACCAATTGTCCGGAATCAGTAATGATACCGACTCGGTATTTTACATACTCGGTAAATTTACCTACCGGTAAATTTACCGAGTCTGTAAATTACAGGGACCTACATGTCAAATTGCTTTTACCGGGTGGTAACGGCCGAATTCGGCCGTTACCACCCGGTAAAAGCCTACCTACATCTGGCCCAAAGTGTTGACCTTTGATGTCAGAGGTAATTCTTGGAACGGGAGATTGGAGCTTGCATGACAGGCCGTCAGGGGTCAAAACAATATGGTGACACTGAGAAAAAAAATGCAACTATAATAAGGAACTTGCGTGCACCAGTATGAGTGGATACCTCTGGGCTACATTAATAGGTCAAAGCAACTCTGCTTTTTGCAGACTTTTTTTTTTTTACAATGATGCTGCAGGGGGGTTTCTTGAACGTCGGATGCGTCACTGAAGCTTCTACAACTGCTAGTGGTGGTTCTGCACTGTATACAGAAACCACATATGAAGCTGATGTCAGACATCACCAGGTGATTTGGCATTCCACCTGCCATATAATTTAGTGCTTCGCTGCCACATAATTCCAGTGGCCCTTCAAATTATATAGAGACCATTAATTAAACAAGCATATTAATCAGTGCGCAGGAAATATTACAAAACATGTGAGCTACAAGGTATAGGAGTGAGAAGTCATTCATAACTCTGGCCATTACATGTTAAGAGTGTCTGGCCTGGAGAAACAAAGGGGCAGATTTGCTGCGTTTTCACAAAGAGCAGTAACTAGCGTTGCTGTGTTGCATGAAATGGAGACAGTACAATAGCACCATACCTCTGAGATCTGGCTTTGCTGTTCTATCCCTAGCAGTGGAACACATTAGGCTACCTTGCATCAGTTCACACACCGTTGCACTACAGCGCAAGTGTGTGCTTGTGAAGCATATGTTTTCTATTGGAAGGGTCTACCTTCCAGTGAAAATACTATGCTTTGACGCAGTAAAATACTTTTCACACTAGAGATTGCCATTAAAATCCATGAGTGATTGATTGCATTGAACCCTCATGTACACCGCCTTGATGCAAAGTAGTGTTTACCGCTAGTTTACTTTATGGCTACTTTCCAATGCAAATTAATATTTGCATTGGAAAGTAAAACACAAGGCAACTGTTCAGATGCTCCGTCCATCACCACCCCCTTTTGTACCGCTTTGTTCGCCATAAGTTGGCAGGGTATGCTCAGACGTGAGTGCCTTGCTCACTTTGTCACTGGATTCAAGCAAGCCTGGCTGAAGACGGCTGAAATGCCAGAAACCGGTCCTAGGAAGCTTGTTTCCGTTCCAGGGAAGGCATGGCTTGGCAGTTCGGGCTGGACTGTTCCCATGAGGCACAGGGTCAGACTGATTTGCATATGGCCATGTCTGAACTGGGGTGGCAGAGTGGGCTAAAGAACGGTGATTGATTAAACCCAGATCTTTTGACTGGGTGTGAGTGTTTGATTGGTTCAGATGCTCCGTCCATCACCACCCCCTTTTGTACCGCATAACTCTTTGCACTGAATTTGTATCACGTTTGTGACATAGTTTACAGCCAATAAAAGACCTCTCATTTGTTGTCTGTAATTCTTCATCTGTGTCTGTGGATGAAGCTGTCACTGTAGTCATTCTTCTATGTCTATGACAGCTGTCAGAAAGTTCTACTTGTATTTATTTATTTATTTATGCGATTTTATATAGCGCAAACTTTACCCGAAGGTGTCAGAGCGCTTTACATAAGAACCAGTTGAAAAACATAAGGATTTAGGATTACATGCGTTACATAAAGGATACAAACAGAAAAAAATTGCAAATGTACAAGATGTAAAGTCACACAAGATACAAATACAAATGGATATACTCTAAGAGTCACATATGAATGGTAGATAGTACAAAGGTCTACTGCATATACTAGTGATTAGAGTTATCTCTATATACATAGGGAAGGGATACACATGGATATACTCTAAGAGTCACATAGGAATGGTAGAGAGCACAAAGGTCTACTGCATAAACCAGTGATTAAAGTTATCTCTATATACATAATTTTATTTATTTATTTATTTATTTTATTTATGCATTTTTATATAGCGCGGACTTTACCCGAAGGTGTCAGAGCGCTTCACAAAAGGAACAGAAATGAAACATAATGAGAAACATTACAAAAGAGCAGATTACAAAAGCATACATTCCGTTACATAAGGTAATAGTGACATTTGTGAGCAAACAAAATACATGAGGTAGTAAAAATTGTGAGCAACCAAAAATACATGAGGTAGTAAAGGTAATAGTGACAATTGTGAGCAAACAAAATACATGAGGTAGTAAAAATTGTGAGCAGCCAAAAATACATGAGGTAGTAAAAAGTGCACAGGAGGAAAAAGTGACAAGTGTGCAGTTATAAGAGAAAACAAAGAATCATTTGAGGTATAATACTGCAAAAGGTGCTAGACACATAAGGAAGGGATAAACATGGATATACTCTAAGAGTCACATAGGAATGGTAGAGAGCACAGCGGACTACTGCATATACTAGTGATTACAGTTTAGACTAGAGTTTATACTAGAGATTAGATTGTATTTTTAGTGGAGGGTTGCTGCAAATTGGAGTCCTACTTCTATTTCTATGCCCTGTCCCGGATTTTTTTTTGAGAATCTGGTCACCCTAACCTTCGGGTAAAGCTCGCGCCATTTAAAAACGCATAAATAAATGCAGGAATCAGGAGGCTGGAGCCTAGCCTTAAAATCGTCAGTCTCCGACCCTGGCTATCTCTTTCGTAACCCCCACCCCACATGACTCCACCATATTAGTTGCCCACCTGGGCCCCCAATTTATGAGCTTCCAGGGTAAAGTGTTTCCAATTCCAGTACTTAGCACACTATGACTTCTGATTCCGTCGAATGTGCAAAAATGAAATCAGAAGTCTATAAAGGCAGCGGTCTGCCGGCGAAAAGCAGGCGCCACCTGCAGCTGACACACCAGACCGCGATAAACGAAAGGTTCTCCTTCCATAAATTAGGCCACCCATGCACCCGCGGTGCGGCACTTCCGCATGTGACGTCAATGCCCCTCGCCGGCTCCTGACGTCAGGCCGCTGCGCCGCCGCTCATGGTGTACGTCCCCGCAGTCCCAGAGCCAGACCCTGGAGTTGGAGAGCTGTGGCGGAGCCATGTCTCGACCGCTGACTCTGGCCGAGCTGCACTGCCGCAACCTGCGGGCCAAGGCCAACCTACCGCGGGTAAAGAGCGCTCGCGTGCCCCGGGGGGCAGTACGGTGTAGCAGTGGAGGAGGATGTATCTCATTTTCAAAAGTTAAAATGTCAGCTTGTGTCTGCAGTAATGTAAA
Organism: Lissotriton helveticus; assembly: GCF_964261635.1. Classification (NCBI taxonomy): domain Eukaryota; kingdom Metazoa; phylum Chordata; class Amphibia; order Caudata; family Salamandridae; genus Lissotriton; species Lissotriton helveticus. The sequence continues at coordinate 103,953,170 of NC_136067.1, forward strand.
CTGTTGGTGATTTTTGTGTGGGTTGCTTTATTTTTTATGTCATGCGATGTGCTGTATAGCGTTTTCGGCGTGTAGTTTTGTAACAACTGGCAGATGTTAATCATACTTGTTGGTGAACAGGTGCTTTGATTGCGCTAAATAAAATATAATAATTAAAAGTTGGCCTGTTTCTCTGGGGTAGGAAAGAGGACTTTTGTCACCTGAAGAAAGGCATGTCTTCTCACTCGGAGAAGGAATTGGGACCTATGTCATCAGCCTCGTGTGATTATGTGAAGGAACAGATTCGTGGCATCTGAAGATGGGAGGAGAGACTTGTATCACTTACGGGAAGGGGATGTCATTTGTTGGAAGTGATGTTTGTTGTCTCTATGATGAGAGATAGGGATGACAACTGTTATTTAAGTCGGGTCTGTAGGCCTGCGTGGTATAGGCACATTATTTTGTAAACAACAATATATCTAGATCGAACCAAACCAGGGTTTTAAGGCGGTGTGTGCAGGTGCCTTTTTTATTTACTGGAACGATGCTCGGATATATGGCAATTAACTCACTCGGAGCAGTTTGAAGTACTGTAAGCGTTTAAAAAGGAACAATAAAGACAGGAACTTTGAAATATGGTCATTTGGAATGGTCGGGCGATCCTCTGTCCGTTACAGGCTATGAATACTGTTATTTTGCTCCCCTGTGTTACAAATCTTGTATTTAGCATTTCATTTTTACTATTTTAAGGTGTTTGTATAACATAAAACAGCGCCCTGATCAGTAATTGGTAATACAGGTTGAATGTCAGCCCAGCACTGGAACACTTGGTTACTGCAATTCTGTTTGTTTTGGCTGAATCTTGTGTGACCAGTATTTTGTATCGTCTATTCTCTGTGTTGTCTTTTGTCCATCAGGTGGTTTCAATCAAAACACTTACATGAGCTGCTTTATTTAGTGTGTATATGTGTGTATATATATATGTATATGTGTATATATATATATATATACATGCACGACAACCATTCCCGGCTGTTCCCAGTCTCTGATTACGGCGAGTCTGTGTGGGTGCCGGCCACCCTATTTATGAAAACGACTTTTTCCTCCCAATTTCGAAGAAAATTTCACAGACTGCTCACGATGCTTCAATGATTTTATTAACACGAAGTCAGCAGCTCCCTACCATGGAGCTGCTGACTTCGTGTTAATAAAATCATTGAAGCATCGTGAGCAGTCTGTGAAATTTTCTTCGAAATTGGGAGGAAAAAGTCATTTTCATATATATATATCCCGGTATTTTACCTTTAAATTAGGTTGAATAATTTGCAAAATGTTTGGAAAACAGACCACACAAAGCAGTATTGATAGTTTGTCCTCTATGTCAGTTATCACGTGGTACTGAATAGAGAAAAAAATGCACTTTCACTGTGGGGCTAAGTATATTTAAATGTGGCCATTCCCAACACTGACTGCCTGTGAGCAAGGGCGGATGCCCGAAACGCGTCAGATTGTTTGGTTCAGCTCGTGAATAAACTTGTGCCTACTATAAAGCTGTTTGGAACTGCGTGATTTTCCTGGTCGCTACGGTTGGAGCCTGGGAGGTTGCACTGGTTTGAATTAATTTTCGGAAGGTGATTGCTTCCGAGGCGGTTCCACTCCCCTGAAGTTGGCTGTCGTGCGCAATCACCTCATTGAAAGCTTTCCTGGAAGGAATTTCGTCGACAACAGCCCCTGTGCCTACGGAGGTTAACGGCTCACACACGCTGACTTTACGACGTGTTTGTTGCAACGGAGGCGCGGCTGCGCCCAACGCCTGACTACATAGTTTCTGGCGGTGAGCACTCTGTAACTGTTCGGCACGGTGGGGAGGAGCATTTGGCACCTGTACATAACCCTGGGAGCGGTATCTTCGTGCTCGGGTTATTTTGTACAAACAACGTATTATCTGAGCAATTTGAACCAAACGCTATGTCTGAGGAGACTCTGCGTGGAAGAGAGGCGGCGGCGGCCGCTGCATACTCCAATTTGCCCAAAATAACATCGGATGCAGGTGGGGCGAGCAACAAAGCTGATCAAGCTGATAGCTCCAACACTGTGGAAAGCCAGATACGTGCAGCACTCAAGAAGTTGGAGAAGTGCATGTATTCAGAGATGTCCAAGTGGTGGGAGCACAAATCGTTAACCATGTATCTGGAAGCGAATCGTGTACCGAGGGGGCTGCACATTTTGCTGGCTCCCAGCTATGACAGACCCAATCCCAGCATGCTAAAAGAATGGGGTCAGGCTAACCTTGAGTCCTCGGCGAAGCTGATACAGATTTTGGTAAAATATGCGGTTATTGACCGTGAGCTGTTGATGGAAGAGATTGCTGACATCAATGCAGAGTTATCAAAATTCGAACCACATGACCTCATTTTGAAAACTCGGAAAGAAATCGACGAACGCTTATTAAAACAAGAAGAAAAGATAAAGGCACGGAAGGTGTATAAATTTGCGCGTGATAAAGAGGACTATGCCCAGGGCAGAATATTTACCTTGCGCGCAAGTTTGATAGTGCTAAGCGTTCTAAATTTGCCCAACAAGCTCAGCAGGCCAAACAAGGTAAACCGGCCAGCCAAGCATCAACTTCAGGCTTGGCACATACATCCACAATTGGAAACATCAATTATGAAATTAGTGACAATGAATCACTTACCAGCGGACCCACCTCTGATGACGATGTCAGTAGTGCTTGTGAAACCAGCTCAGTGATTTTGGATCTTGGGGAGGAGGTCGATTTTTTTTTTATCCCTGGAGCGGATAAAAACACTAAGGCCTCGGAACAAGCAACAAACAAAGGGACAACAGCAGCAGCCAAACGCATCAGAAACAACAAAAGGCGTGGGCAGCGCCGGCAAAAACATAAAGTCGCCCAAAAAACCAAAGCGGCAATACTGGCGCAAAAACAAGTAAGTGATAACACCATAATCAACCTGTCCACTATTGATTTAACCGTGGCTGAGAAACAACTGTTAAGTCTTGGACTTTCATTCTGTCCAACTACTGACTTTAACTATACCAAGACACGCGTGGATGTATATATGTATATTAGAAAACTGAAACTAAAAAAGTTTTTTGAGATCAAGGAGGGTCTGAGTAGCAAACCAATACAAGCAATGGACAGCGCAATCAGCGCTATTCCAAATGCCCCCACACTTCCGGCAAGAGACACGAGAATGTTATTAACATTACATAATCTGGCATCTGATGATGTAGCAACCAGTGACTGTGCATCCACACAAGAGGAACTAAGAGCAGCATCCATTTCCCAGATAGGGGCCAAGATCAGCCCCTTTAAACCTAAGTCAAAATTTAATCCCACCATGCCCAGAGACTCTATTGACGTCTTCCAGGACGTGGTGGTGGAAGATTTGAAGCTTTTACATCATCAAACTGAAAATAAAAAACGGCACAAAAGCAAACAAGAAATCAATTACTACTCATTGGTCAAAAAACTGGGGACTGACCACAACATTATTGTAACCACTGCCGACAAAGGTGGCAATGTGGTCATTTGGCCCCAGGAGGCTTATATTAAGGAAGCAAAGAGACAATTGAGTGATAATACCTGCTACTCCATTGCCAATGCCAAACATTTTGAAATCTCCAAAGATGTTTTGAAAAAATTGCTGTTCAAGTACAAAAGGGAGGGCATGATTTCATTACAGGAATTCGAATTCCTCCATGTTGAATTTCCTGTGTTACCTAAACTGTATTTACTTCCTAAAATTCACAAGTTGACAAGACCGGTCCCGGGTCGACCAATTATTTCGGCTATCGCAGGGGTGGCTGAACACGTCACTGAATACATAGACTATTTCCTGCAAGCCTTAGTCCAGGACCTGCCAACATATGTGAGAGACACAGGCGACTTTCTTGCTAAAATACAAGATACCACATGGAATAATGATATGCTCATGATTACACTTGACATTGAGTCGCTCTACACGAGCATAGAGCACAGCTCTGGGCTGAAGGCACTGGAGTTTTTCCTCGGCAAAAGGCCCATGAACTGTTATCAACACAACAAAGTCCTCATTGAACTAACATCTTGGTGTTTAAATAACAATTTCTTTTTATTTGGCAGTGATCTATATTTTCAGAAGCGTGGAGTTGCTATGGGGGCCTGCTTCTCTCCCAGCTACGCGTGTTTACACGTGGGCTGGTGGGAGGAGCAGGTCCTCAGGGGACAACACGCTGGAGTTTTTTCTGATCATGTTTTGCTTTGGTTGCGTTATATTGATGACGTTTTTGTGTTATGGCAGGGAGATCGTGACAGTGCAGAAATGTTCATTAATTTGATCAACATCAACAAGGAAAATCTTAAGTTCACGAGTTCTATTAGCAATAGCGAGGCAGACTACTTAGATGTTAAAGTCTTCATTAATAATGGCCAGCTAGCTACTAAACTACATCGGAAAAGCACTGCTGGGAACAGTATTCTACATGCCAGCAGTGCACATCCGCGACATGTAGTTGACAACATTCCTTTGGGTGAGCTTTTAAGAATTAAGAGAATCTGCAGTACAGATTCTGATCTCAAAGTCTGCACTGATGAAGCATTACATAGGTTTCGAGACAGGGGGTATCGTGAATCTGTGTTAAAAGCAGCAGTGGATAAGACCAAATGTAGATCCCGTGTCTCTTTATTGGAGACAACCAACACTGGGAAACGTTCAGAAATATTGGACGACAATGCCACTACGCCCAGGTTCATAACCTCATACAGTAGACAGGCCAGACAGATTAGATCTATTGTAACCAAGAGATGGCCGGTCCTCAAAACTGATCCTGTTCTCAAACCTCAACTTGCAGATGTCCCTTTGGTGACCTTCAGGAAGGGCCCTTCACTGAAGTCCCATATTTGCCATGAATTTCCTGAACTTAGGAAAAAACAGGAATGGATGAAATTAAGATCAGGCTTTACACGTTGTACCTCCTGCAGGGCTTGCAAATTTGGCAAAAGTACACGGCAGTATTACACGCCTTTCAGTCCTGACCCAATTCAGATCAAGGGTCAATACAATTGCAAAACAGAATTTGCTATCTATGTTCTCACTTGTACATGCTCATTGAGATATGTCGGGAGTACACGGCAACCTGTACATGTGAGAATCCTCCAGCATTTACGAGCGATCGTAAATAATGACCCAGCCTACCCGGTGGCCAGGCACTTCAAGGCCGTTCATAACAACAATTTGGAGTGCCTGTTCTACTTTGTTATCTCTGCAATAGCGAAACCAAGAAGGGGCGGAGATAGGGATAAGATGTTGAGGAGGTTGGAATCCCAATATATTCTGGAGCTAGATAGCAGATCCCCCAATGGACTGAATAATACAGACGATCTACATGTGTTTCTGTAATTTAATTCTGTATTTTCTTTTGTCCGTATACGTATTTTATATTGGAGCTGCATTGGGCTGCCGCCCACCCCCACACAGTATGTTAAATCTCCTTAGTTGGGTTCTGCACTTAAATCTTTTTTCATTTTTTAGTGTGTTTCATGGTGATTGATCATTATATAATTGTATTACTTTTTGCATTTTTATTTTTCTTTGGGATTAGCACTTTCTATTTTTGAGGACTTAGACAATAGGCTGTTTGGTTTATCCACAATATATTCTACATTTGCAATGATTATGAATTGTGACTTTCTATACCATGCAGTCCTTGCCCTATCATTATGCTGCTATGAGTCATATGTTTACATATTGCATTATTTGCACATACTATGACGGAATGCTATGAGTAATGTTTTCAAAAATTGCGTATTTTGCACATGCATATTGTTGCACATATATCTGTTATTTGTATTGTCTTTATATGGATATTTTAAATTATGCATCAAGTTTTCTATTGCGTAGTTTGCACATTGATATTTGCTAGGGCATTATCTGCTGGTATTGGTTATGATGGAATGTATGCATTTTAGGCTTTACATTTTTTTCCATCATTCCTTTGAATTGTATATATGTATATATTTATATATGTATATATCTTTTTAAAAGTCACAATTTGTATGGATTTTATCCCGGTATTTTACCTTTAAATTAGGTTGAATAATTTGCAAAATGTTTGGAAAACAGACCACACAAAGCAGTATTGATAGTTTGTCCTCTATGTCAGTTATCACGTGGTACTGAATAGAGAAAAAAATGCACTTTCACTGTGGGGCTAAGTATATTTAAATGTGGCCATTCCCAACACTGACTGTCTGTGAGCAAGGGCGGATGCCCGAAACGCGTCAGATTGTTTGGTTCAGCTCGTGAATAAACTTGTGCCTACTATAAAGCTGTTTGGAACTGCGTGATTTTCCTGGTCGCTACGGTTGGAGCCTGGGAGGTTGCACTGGTTTGAATATATATATATTTTTTAAAAGGCTTTAACATTTGTTTACACTAAGGTCTCTCCTGCACGACTGTTGTTGAAGACCTATTGTAGACGATACTTACAGTAGGCTTTGAGCAAACTCCTTGCTTATCACTGATTGGTGCTCTTGTCACTCCCTTGCTTCTTAATTGATGTCTTTCCTTCCTCTTCTTGTTTTTGCCCCTCTTGCCATCTCACATCGGAGGGAAAATTCTTCGAATGGAATGAGAAAAGGGAATTGAAGCACCCCTGGGCTATAATTACAGTTCTGTCTGTATTACTAGAAGTCAAGCCGTTTTGTACCTGAATGAACTGTACTGGTTACATGTACAAATGCAAAGGTACCATACACATCTTATCAAAGTGCCAGTCAGGGATTATAGGAGATATCTAAACATTTTAAGAGTAGAGGACAGGTGTTGAATAAAACTATAAAATATTTTCTTGATGTACTATTTTCACAATTTGTTAGTTTATTATTAGGAAATGTAGGTTATGAGTATGACCAACAGTCTTCTTTTGCAGTTACAGGCTAACAGTAACTAATCAACTGAATGGGGTATCAAATTCAAATAGATTCCTAACTTGATTATTACTCCCTCCTTCCCTTATTTTGGAAAACAATGTGAACACAAGTTAATGTTAAATCCGTTCTACCTGTCTACCAGTAAGTGATACATTTGTCTAAAAAAGCGCAGGGACCCTTAGTGTTTAGTAGTATCCCATCTCACGCCTTGCTCTGATATTGACTTGGTTTAAATCGGCCTCAAGTATGTCCAAGCTCACTTGATGGGATGGTTTTTAAGGGTCTAATGTTATGAAGTCCTGGGGCGTTTCATTTGTGCTTTCTCAATCAAGAGGGTCATTTTATATATGTTGTTTTGGGCCTGTCCTTTCTTATTGAACCCTACCTGGTCTGCATCCAAAAATGGCCTCTCCCCGTCACATCTGTTTGTATCTTAGTGAAGATCTTTGCACGAGTTAGAGAATTTTGTGAAGGTTTTCAGTACTTTGCTTTTGAACGTTTTGTGGAATAGCACAGTGTACTCATCTGTGCACAGTGTTTATTTGGTTTTCAGCAGGCTTCGAAAAATCACAAAATGTTACTAGACCTGACTTTAGACTGCCCAGCTTGAGTTTGTGCATCCCCATGTGATTGCCGTGTTCACTGTAGTCTTCCACAGACTCGTTTTTCTGTCAACAGACCTTTAAATCTTGTTCTTATATATTGTCACATTTGCTGGCCATTCAAAGTCCGAGGTCCAATGTCAGGCGCTGTCTTCCGAGGGCCTTGTTTACACGTATTCTGTTTTACTGTTTCCCAGGCATTAGCAAGTGGTAAATCGTCACCCTATTTCTTTGTGAACTCCCGCACCTTGTTTATGCTGCTATTTTTCCTAACCATTTTAATCTATCAGAGCTGCATGTTTTTTACTGTTAAAACGAGTTTTATTTAAAAGTCTTCGTTTGGTGGTGCATGTGGGTATGTTTTTGCTGCATAGAGTGAGTGTACGCTCGTTTTTTCACCGGAATGGATGCAGCCCTGCTCCTCTCCCTGAAGCCGTTACATTGCAGTGCCCACTGCCAGCTCTGTCTGCGAGGCCGGGCTCTCGCAGCTGGTTAATGTGCCTGCTGCAGAGATGTCTGCGCGAGCGTTAGGACATAGCAAATTCTAATGGTGCAAGGGACAACCTTTTATCTTCCTAATGGAGATTAAAAAGAGTACCCTTGACTTTCATTCACACTAATGGATGATGTTTCATATTTAGGTACAAGCAAATAGGGCTAGGACGACTGTTTCTTGACTCTATAGTTAATGTTTTGTGTTTGCTTGCCGGTGTGGTTTTGGAGATATTGCAGCAATGCCTGGTTTTTTTTCTGTAAGTTTCCTGTTCACTTTGAAAACAGGAAGCTTTGTCATTATCTTCTGTTTAAACAGATGGCAAGGTTTTTAAGACTAGCTGTGTGCAAGCTAAGGGGCCGATATTTTGACAGTTACAGAAGGTTCCTAAAATTTTCACTGAAAGCGTTTCGCAAGATTAGTTCACAAAATAAATATCCGTCAAACATTGCCCATGAACTTTAAATTTTTTTGTACAACTGTAGAAGATTAATACAGGTATTGTGTTCAATAACTTTTAGTCCCAAGTTTAATATCCAGTTGCTAATAATGCTTCTAAATCACAAACACCTTTCAGCTTTTTTTTTTCTCCATTTTTCAAAAAACGTAAATTGCATTGAGACCAGATGTACATGACAACTTAAAACGCAATTCTAGTTTCTTGCCACCATCCTCCCTACCCATGTGGAAAATTTGCGTCCGCAGTAATGCTTACACAGCAGAAAGTGAGGATTGGGCCTTAAAATTGTTAATTTAGCATAATTTGAGAATTATATTTTAACCACGTTTGCTCACATTTCCTCTCAGTTTATAAAATGGCATGCCACACTGTAGCAAATAAACAACAAGCTCACCGAAGGACGCCCTTATTACACTTCTGGAGAGTGCAACATTACAATCGGGGCTAGAAATCGTCTGTCACCACACTGAAATGCCCCATAAAACCTTGAACACAATCTTGAACAAAAGGCTGTTTGAAATCACCATTTACTTTTGTATAGATCGTCGCACTGCATCATCCATTGCACGGAGCATTAAACAAATATCACTGTGAAGAGTAAATCATTACAGTGTGAAACAAGCCTTGACAAAGCCAATAGGTCTCCTCTATGTGAGAACTGTTTGCTTTGCCAAGGTTTCGTAGTCATGTTGCAACATGCCTAAAAGTAAAGAAAAAAAGCTCCATAAAGCAGCCAGCATTAACTGCATCATAGTGTTTTTTCCCTGCTGACGTGGCTGGCCAATCCAGCCAAAAGGGGGTGGGTTATTCTAGAAATCAGGAACGAGCCGGGGGAGGTCCAGTTCCATCAGCAAGATGTAAACAGAATTTTCAGTGAATGCTACACCAACTTATATAAAAGTAGAGTGTCCCCCACGGTTACAGAGCAAGACAACTTCGTGAGCGGTGCTGAACTGCCAGCAATTCAAGAGGAAGAAGCAGAGGCATTAGGGAGGGAGATAGAGCTGTGCGAGGTGAAAAGCACCATTAAGGCCATGGCTAGAAACAAAACTCCAAGGACAGATGGGTTCCCAGTCGAATTTTACACCATGTATGCAGACCTTTTGGGACCCCGCTTAGTAGAGATGTATAAGCAAGCAGGGAAGCTGCCGGGGTCCACAAGTGTTACCGATAGTCCCGTTGCTAACACCAGGGAAGCAGGCATCCTACAAAATAGCGTACAGACCTCTAGCTATCCTCAACCTTGACTACAACATTTTTTGCATGTTGCTGGCCACGTGCCTGCTACCACATATGTCAGACCTAATACACCAGGATCAAGCAGGATTCATACAGACTCTGAACACAATGATGAAGGTGCGGAGGCTACTGCGAGTGCTAGAAGCAGATACCTACTGCGGGGAGGAAGCTGCCATCTTTCCAGTGGATATAGAGAAGGCATTCAACAGCCTCGAATGGCCATACTTGTTCTGGGTGATGCGTGCTTTCGGATTGGGACCTTGGTTTGTGACATGGCCGGCCTTGCTATATACTGCTTCTAAGGCCAAGGTTAGGACCGACAGGCTCATATCAGATAGTTAGTGTGGAAAGGGGAACATGCCAGGGGTGTCCTTTGACACCCCTGTAATTTGCCCTGGCTATAGAGCCACTGGCTGCTAGAACCAGGACAGGAAGCTCATACCAAGGACTGGAGGTATTTGGACAAACCCATCATATAGCGCTGTATGCAGTTGCTTTGCTGCTGTTCCTCAGGAACATGGGGGAGAATGTTGAGGGGGCCATGGAATTGCTGCTGATGCTAGAGAGCCTGGCAGACCTTAAGGTAAACTGGAGGAAGTCATGCCTGTTCCCCGATGCGCAGGGTCAGGAAAAGCCGCGGACTGTAGATGGTGTAGCATGGGAAAGCAGATGCTTCCCATACTTGGGGGTCCATATCTACCATGACCGGGCGGACCTAATGCCCTTAGAGAGGTGAAGGCCAGCTTTGATTTTTGGGGAACCCTTCCCTTACTTTACTTTACTTTGTGTACTTATAGAGCGCAAGCGAATCATCCCCGAAGGGATCTCTCGGCGCTGTGAAGGAAAGGTGCAGGGGACACAGCCAGCTAGAACAGCCATGTTTTCAACAATTTTTTAAACCTGGGTAGTTCATTACAGGCCCTAATATTTGCTGGTAAATTGTTCCAATGTCTAGGGGCTAGATGACAAAAGGCTCTACCACCCAGTTTTGCCCTCTGTATCCTTTGGGAACACAGAAGATTAGCGTTACTAGATCTCAGTTGTCCGGGCGGTAGATATCGCCTGAGTTTGTTGCTCAGTTAAACAGGTCCTTTCCCCTGTAATGATTTAAAGACGACAACAAGCACATTAAAAATGGCTCGTTTCTTCACCGGGAGCCAGTGGAGCTGCTTCAGTAAGGGGGCAGACGGCGTCCGTGCTGGCTTATTTAAGGCCAAGCGGGCTGCGGTGTTCTGCACCGCCTGTAGGCGCATTAGTAGGTCCTCCCTGGCCCCCACCAGCAGCGCGTTGCCGTAGTCCAGTCGACTCACCACGAGTGACTGGACAAGAGTCTTCCTTACCGCCAGAAGAATCCAGGGGACGATTTTTCTTAGCATCCTCATAGTGCCAAAGCACAAACCGGATACTGTCTTAACCTGTTCCACCATAGATAATTGGGCATCTATCCTAACACCCAGATTCTTGGCCCAACTCCTGGGTGGTGGGGCCTCCCCTAACTCGGATGGCCCCACTCGGGGGACCTGATTGTCTCCGCTTTCCCAAAAAGCAGGATTTCAGTTTTTGCGGAGTTCAGTTGCAAATAATTCCTCCTCATCCAGACAGCAATACTAGACATGCAGCTTCTAAATTTCCCTTGGGTTGCCATGATGTCCTCCTCAATGGGAACAATTAGCTGCGTGTCATCCGCATATGAGATGGTTTTAAACCCATAACTTCTGATGATATCTGCCAAAGGTGTCACATAGGCATTAAAGAGGGTCGGGCTCAACACTGAGCCCTGCGGAACACCCCTGTCTACCACTGCTGTCTGGGATATAAATGACCCCTTATCATTGACAAGCAGGGTATCGCTGCTGAAGAGGGTGACGCTCCCGAGGCTATTGTATTTCTTTGGAGTTCTGCCGGTCTGGATCCCGTCGAAGATGTTCCGGCATCTCCGGACACTGGTGACATCGTCCTTTGGGGAACGGGGAGGCGCAGGGTGGCGCTGGCAATGCTAATGAGACCAAAGGCAGAGGGGGGCTTGGCAGCGCCAGACTTTGAGTACTACTACATAGCAGTGAGTGGCTTAAGAAATGGATTGCGGGTCAGATAAGGGGGACTGTGCAACAGGGGGACAGAAGTCCAAGTTTGAATCTCCTCTCACGGGTGGTGTGACGACTTCCGATGAATAGAAACCACTACAGAATTAAGAGTGGATAGCAAACGTTGGGCTGGAAGAGTTTACAGAGGTCCAAAATCAAGCACCCTTACGCCCCAGATATTCCATTGGCTGTTTGCATGGCACTGCCACATGGGGCTGGCTGGTGGGCCTGGTGATTTGGATGGCGGCAAGGGTAACCACAGTTGGAATGCTATGTGAGATAGTAGCCCTGCTGTCCTGCGATGGCTTCCGGGAGAGATCAGGTGCTGAGGGGAGACTTTCTGTTACACACCGCCTTTACAGCGGCAATACATAAGCAATGGGGAGGACTATCCGAACTGCCTCTTGAGAGGGGTGCCAATATGTAGTATCTGCAGAGGGGACATATAAAGCAGTCACCTATCTATACAGGCGACTCAGTCGGGCGACACTCCCTGTCCTTAATGATTCCCAACAGCGATGGGAAGAAGACCTGGGGGAACCCAAAGATGAGAAAGCATGGGGGGGGGGGGGGGGGGGAACTGGTAGAACGCGCCAGTAAGCTCAATAGGAATACTCAATTTCAATTAGTTAATTTTTACGTCCTTCACAGGGCATACCTCACCCGAGGCGCATTAACAGATACAAAAAGAACAGCGGTTTGCCCCTGTTGTGGAGAGGATCACAAGAAAAACGGATTCAACAATTGACTTCACGCTAGCAGACCCCGATCTATTCCCATATATAATAGATTTCCATATCCAGGATCAGGTAGAAAGCGACCATTATCCACAGATCTTCACGATGGATATCACCTCAAAACGGTCGGAACAGGTGAATGCCCTAACACTTAATACACAACTTTTCAACTTACTGCTAACCTGGAACGATAAAAATATCACCAACATAATGGAGACAGGCCGCTTATTGTTACCACTCCCAGCCGAAGGATCAAGACACCATAACAATCTGGGAGTCTTTTGTACTGAACATTAACAAAAAATTCCAAATCAATTACAAAAATCAATAAAAAACAAGAAACCGAGGGGGGCAGTGGTATATGCCAAAAATACGGGAACTAAAAACGCGCCTTAGTACACACTTAAGGTTATTTCGAACATAGAACCCCCAGCTGTCACAACAAACCCTCATAAAAATAGAAAAATTAAAAAGAGTTAAAATACCAAACTAGGGCGGCAAAGCGAACACACAAGGAAAAACGTGAGATCACCATGCTCTATGCAAGCAAGTTGAGAAAGTCTCATCAGTTCTGGGCAAAATTAAATTTCATACTTCATGGTTAACATTAGCAGTTCAATTTGGATATGATGGATCAAACTTGGAGCGATCATATTGATGCAACATATAACTTCACACTGATTAATGAATGAAATGAAATTTAATTTGTAATGCGCGAACATAGCCCAACGGGCAAAAAGGCGCAGTGTGTACATATACATTCATACAAAACCAAGATGATTTTAATGATAGGCCTGAGAGAAGAGCCAAGTCTTCTAAAGTTTCCGAAATATGGCGAGAGAGGGTTGGTTAGAAAGTTCGGGAGGAAGACTATTCCACAATTTGGAGGCTAGGATGGAAAAGGCTCGTCCACCCCATCTAGCCTTTTTGAATCTGGGAATGACGAGCAGATTTCGCGAGGATGACCGTAAGGATCTATTAGGGGAGTAAAGACTGACAAGAGTCTTTTACCTTCGGGGGCAGATCCAAACACTGCCCTATGGGTCAAACAGATAAGTTTGAAGGAAATCCTGGCGTGCATTGGAAGCCAATGGAGGTCCTTCCTGGCTTGTGTTGCAGATGTAAGCCTAGGCAGCATTAGGGCCATCCTAGCAGCAGTGTTTTGGACCATCTGGAGACGATGTAGGGATTTCATGTTTATGCCCCCATATAACGCATTACAGTAGTCGAGCCTGGAAGATACCAGGGCGACTGTAGCCTGCTTACAAGCGTCAGATGACAGAAAGGGGGCAATTATTTTCAGCATGCGGATGGTATTGCAGCAGGTGGATACCGTTCTGTTGACCTGAAGGTCGAAGGAGAGGGCCAAGTCTATGAGGACACCAAGGTTTCTAGCTGAATTGGAAGGTTTAGGGCAGTCACCTTGGGAGGGGGGCCAACAGTCTTCGGACCAGATGTCATGGTTACCTCCGAAGACTAGGACCTCCGTTTTCTCCCCATTGAGCTTTAGGTAGTTACGCACCATCCATTGCGACACTGCCTCCATACAAGATCGAAATTTGGAAGCAGCCGCTGAGGCCTGTGAGGTGGTGGAAATGATAATCTGGGTATCATCTGCATAAGACAGTATTTGATACCCAAAAGATCTTATTACCTCGGCAAGTGGGGTTACATAGATGTTGAATAACAGGGGACTCCGGGAAGAGCCCTGAGGAACCCCACATTGCACGGCCAGGGAGGGGGAAAGGATACTACCAAGCTGGACCCTCTGTTGTCTCTGAGAGAGAAAAGAAGACAGGAGGCTCAGAGCAGTCCCCCCTACTCCTATCCCCTCCAAACGATCAACCAGAATGGAGATTAACACTCCGAACAGCAAAACCGACAGTCCAAATGAGAACAAACTAATTCCTAGCTTGAACATGAAAACAGAAGTCTGGAGCCTCAGCACGCAAAAGGGACAAGATCCAATTTTCAATCTGCCACTAGCAGAAGCTACAGTAAATTAACCACAAAAGTAATTCATAGCAATATTGCAAACCATAAGAAGTGACATTCAAAAAGAAAGTAGTGAGCGCGCTATCCAGGTGCAAAGAGAAGAATCGGATCAGACAACACCAAAGCAGATCATGAATATAATAAACCGTATGAGATCGGATGGTGCCCCTGGACCCAATGGCCTTCCGAACGCCTTGTTTACGCAAGATCCTATGTTCTGGTCCAGTGTTTTATCCCCCATGTTCAACATCGGTCTAAATACCGGGAACATTCCTGAATCCTGGAGGGGTAGCATTCTCCAACCGATCCATAAATCTGGGGCACTTTCAACCCAAATAATTATAGGCTAATAGCTCTCATAGACCTGGAGGCTAAGATCTACGCATCCAATTTACTGGCAGATCTGGAGACTTGGGTCAGCAGCAAAACCCTGATTCCAAAAACAGAGACTGGTTTCCGGGCCGGCGCAGGCACCTTAACAAACATATCAGCATTAACTCTTCTAGCTAAGAAAGCAATCGACAACTCGAACATTCATTACGCATGTTTTTTAGATCTGAAAGCAGCTTTTGATAAAGTGCCAAGCGCCACATTATCAGCTAAAATGAAAGCTTGGGGAGCTCCTCCAAATTTACTAAAAGAAATGATCAACCTTTACTTGAAATCCTGGGTTAAAAAAAAAAAAGGGGATGGCCGGTGTCTAACAAAGAATTTTTTTTACAACAAACGGGCTAAAGCAAGGATGTGTGCTGGTGCCCAGCCTATTCAGCATCCATACAGCCGATCTAGAGAGCAATCTTCATATCTTGCAAGGAGACCCTCTGAAACTGGGAACAACACCAAAATGTGAGTCTGTAATGTGCAGACAATAGTGTGCTTCTCTCTCAAACTCCACTTGGCTTGCTGATTTCACTACTTGCGTTGTACATTTCGAATGCACAATTACCAATAATTATTAAAAAATCTAATGTACTAAGATTTTACAGCATTTGGAAAAAACGGCCAAAATTTGTTTGGAGAATAAATACCAGCACTTTAAAACAGGTGGATGAATACAAATATATGGGTGTTTTACTAGATCGCCAACTAAGTTACAAACACCACTTAGACCTGGGTCAAAGCAAAATAAAACAACTTTTATTGCTTTCAAAACCCTACAGAAAAATTAAGCGGAAATTCAACAAGTCCTCTATTAAAGGTAGTAGCAGCCAAATTTCTGCCCTCTGTAATATATGGTTTGGAAATGCTGAATACCAAGGACTCCAAAATACTAAATCTAGCTCAGTCTTGATTATTCAAAAAACTGTTCAATCCCGCGTAACATCTCCCAGGCGCAAATACGTCTGGAATATGGACTCACAAACCAGATACAGGCTAGACAAGGCGTTCTGGCCAAATATTACTGGCGAATGAGGGCAGCTGAAGACAACACGCTAGCCCACCACTGCTGGGAGGAGGTCGAAAAACAGTCAAGGCAGAAGAATTCTACATGTCAGATATTAAAACAAGTTTTTTCATCCTTAAATCTGGAAGAAGCTTGGCATACACCAATGTCATGCCTCGCTTTTAAACCAATTACTAACAAAGCAACTAAACAAGGGTTGCTGCTACCTGACAAAGCTTCACTGGCAGGTAAAAGTCCCGCCTGGTCAGTGATGCAAACATACAAACAATTGAAACAACAACCCTACCTACAAGAATGCTTTAGAGATCATTACAAGAGGAAACTAACCCTGCTGAGTGTAGACTGGGATCTTTCTTTACCAAAGCCCTTGCACCAAAATAGCTATGGACTTGGCCATCCCTGGACTGTCTTCTCTGTGGTAATGGAAAAGAGTCGTTATTACACATATTATGCATCTTCCGAGGCCTTACACAATTTAAGGAAGATCCTCTTGAGGCCAATGTTAAGAGAAGCACAAGTCAGGACCTGTAGAGCGGCTGTGATATAATGCCTCAGCGGGTCTTCGGTCCAACTTTCCTGCCAAACAATTAAATTTTTGACATTTGTAGCTCAAGAGCTCGAAAAGGACGCAGCCAAATAGAATCTGGGAAAGATGGACATACATCAGCCGGACATAGACCTTTCTTGATGCTTTTTGCACTCTCCCTTCCTCTTCCTTCCTTTTCCCTTTCACCTTCTACAGCAAGTACTATTGTGCGGGGAAGTATAAGACCTACATGTGCCGCATTCTCATTCCTCCTTTCCATCTCTATGATCTTCTCAAATTGAAAGAAGGCCCAGAGACGTTTATATTCTGCGAAAAACTTAAAAAGACTAAAGGCACCAGCACTTTTTAGCGAAAAGAGAGCATATCAATGTTTATATTATATCTATTAAGTAGCATAGTCAAAGTATTTTGCTATAATAGCCGCAGATCGGTACTATGTGAGGGCCATTCCTCCTTTTTAGGTCTCGCCTGGCGTTAGCAGTGCACAGCGCTGCCCTCGCCGCGAGGGCTTTTTGTAATCGGTTCAACATATGCACGCGTATGGAGGGACAAAGATGGCGTTGGGCTGTCCACATGCGCGTGCATTTTTTGTCCCTCTGTACGCGTCCACCTGTTAAGCACGCGTACCGCCCAGCGTCTCTTCAAAAAGCTATCTTTTACACTTTGACCCCTAAATAGCAGAGGCTCTACTTGGACCTCCCATGTCGTAGGGAATTAAAATAGAACAAACCTTTCCTGCCATCTCAGCTAATCAGCAGCATATTTGCACAAATGCTTCTCTTTCCAAACAAAGGCCAGTTTAAGAATTCGCAGGTGTTCGCATGGTATTATTCAGTCTGTTAATTAGGGAAATTAAAACAAATCCGACAAACACGCGAGACTGGCAGCAGGAGCGACCGCGGGCTCTCTGTGCAGCTTTTTAATGAAATCCTTCGGCCTGTTCCCCCAACATTCCTTTTGCGCGTGCTAATGACACATTGCACTCTGCAAAGAGGTCACTCCATTTTCCCTGTGCAAACAGATGGGGATTTGCAACACCACAAAAAAACTCCCAGGTTTCATGTTGCCCAAGCTTAGCAGCGCACCGCTTTTCCTCAATAAATTACATACAGCGTGATAGTTTAAATGTGCAGAAACAATCCTGTGTAAACGCAATCAAAGGATTTCAGAGATTTCCTACAGACAGGACCCTGCTGTGTTTTTAATGACATGTCCACTGAGGCTACAAGCAGCACTGCTCAAAGAGAAACTAGGAGAAGTGATGGTATGGAGTAGCACGGTCTCCGATTTGTAGTAGCTAGGGTGGAATGTTTATAAAAAAAATTCCCAAAACATTACATTTACATTATTTTGCAAAGCAGGTCACATTGCGTCATTTACATCAATCTCCTGGGGACTTCAAAATCCATTTATAAGCCCGATCATATGTCCTTCTATAAAGTTTGTGGCTATTGTTCACTTCTGCATTAGTTGACACTCCCGCCCCCCCCCCCCCTTGTTTTACATTGGTGGTGTGTACTCCTGGGATGTTTAAACTCTGTCAACGAACCCTGAAACTTTGGGACAGTTGTACTAACGCACAGCGGCGGCTGCCATAAACAAACAGTGGTGGAGCGGGTGGGGTCGCGTGGGAGGTGTCACGAGGTGGGAAGGGGGGAATACAATATTAAAACAAGCATTGAAAATGCAATAGGTCTCGCCTTTTATTAAGTTAAAGCCATTTGCTTTGCTAATGGTATTGTATAGCAAAGCAAATGGCTTTGATTTAAAAGCGAGACATATTGCATTTTTAATGCTTGTTTAATACTGTTTTACTGTTTTTATTCTTTTAATATGTATATTTCGCACATTGTTGCTTTCTTCGTGGTGGCACGTTTCACCCTGTATGATGTGGTCTATTTCATGGTGGTATGTTCCACCCTTTTATGGTTTTAACAAATCAAATAAAAGTATCTTACTGACTGTTGTGGAGAGGAGGGCGCGGAGTTTCTCCATGTGTTCTGGAGCTGTCCGGAAATAGGGAACTTTTGTAGGGAGGTGACCACAAGTCTGTCAGCGGTAACAGAGAATGACGTTATCACAGCATATTGCCTTTTACACTGGTTCCCCCCCACACTTCTAAGAATAAAATAACAAGTACATTTTAGGACCTGGCTCTTGTTCTGTCAAAAAGGGACATCACCAGCCACCGGAAGGCGTGAGGAGGCTCCAACACACATAGATGAAAGGGGGGGGGGGGTTCATACGACAGGCAGGCTATGAAGGGGCAGTAAGGTTTCGGGAGGCCAGAAAAAACGGAAGTGAGAAATCATTAGAAACAGCCAGGCCGTGGGAAGCATTGGTGTCACTCCTTAAGCAGCCAGAAGCTACATTAGAGTAAGAACGGGAGTAGGCCTCACAGGAGACCGAGACTGGAAGCAGCCAGATGTAGTTGCATAGGGGTGGTGGAATAAAGATAGTGGATTTGAGAGTGTTGTCCAGGTACCAGGAACTCTGAGCGAGAGCATAGAATAGTGCCACTTGTGTGAAGTTCCAGGTAATTACCCATGAGTGGGAACTGGGGCACACCATATAAGACACGCCTGGCGGGAGGGGGAGAGGAGTTGTCCTTGGGAATGAAGCAGGCAAAGGCAGAAGGTAAACCGTTCATTACCTCGTGAAAGCTGATGATGTCGAAAGATTTCATGCACAGTAGTTAGTCCCACCAAAACTGGACTCCGATACGAGGTGAAACGTTGAGTAAGGAAAGGGATGGAAAGCGAGGCATAAAGACTGTAATGAACCGTAATGCCATCTATGTAACACATGTATCCATACTGCTGCCTGTATGTTGCCACGAGTAAAGGATTAATAACATTTGTTAAAGAAAAAAGTGGCATCATAACGTTTAAAGAAAATGATCTTTCAGCCATGCTGTACTGTAGCCAGTGCTGCTGTACGGTATGGCAAAAACAAATTGACATTGCCAATAGGTGAGACCTATTGGCTTTGCTAATGGTTGTTGTTT
The DNA here is from genome assembly GCF_964261635.1 of Lissotriton helveticus. Classification (NCBI taxonomy): domain Eukaryota; kingdom Metazoa; phylum Chordata; class Amphibia; order Caudata; family Salamandridae; genus Lissotriton; species Lissotriton helveticus. The sequence continues at coordinate 103,972,652 of NC_136067.1, forward strand.
GGGCCACCTTACCTGCCACCAATAGGGGCAGAGTTTGCCAGAATGACATCTGTGCCCGTAAGGCAGCGACAGTGCGGACCAGATTACCTTCCAGAAGGTCCTCAGGTGTATGATTGATCCTTATCCCCAGATAGCGAAATGTGGATGATTGACAGGTGAGATGGACTCCATTCACATAGTACATTGGGTCCAGAGTGTTAATGTTAAAGGGGAAGAGGCAGGACTTATTCCAGTTGACTCTAAGGCCTGAGACAGCGCAGAAGTGGCTAGCAAATGTTCAATTGAGGAAAGTATGGCCTGGACATTGTTAAGCAACATGTCAACTGAGTGAAGGGAAATAGAGTGTGTACCATCTCCAATGGAATCCCACATTGTTAGCCTTGGGCTCCCAGAAGGTGTGCTAGGGGCTCCAGTGCTAAAAAAAAATATGAGAGGGGGCAGAGGGCATCACTGGCGGGGGAACTCTGTATCGCTATGGGATCTGATATATGGCATCCTATTTTAACTCTGGCTGGTGGATTAGTGTATACTAATTTAACCAATCTGAGCTAGCGGGGTCCCAGTCTAAGCTCTTCAAATAAAGAGGACCATTCAAGAGAATGGAACACCTTATGTATATCCCAAACCAGGCAACCTGAATGTGGATATGTGTACAGGACATGTGTTAACACCTGGTAGAAACGGCGAGGATTCAAAGAGTTATTTTTGGCTGGTACAAAACCATTCTGATCGGGTTGTACAAGATGTGAGACCAAAGGGGCCAACCGGTCTGACAGGATGTTCACCAGATCTTTGTAGTCTGTATTCAGCAAAGCAAGAGGCCTATAGGGTTCTATTTTGAATTCATCTCTCCCCACTTTAGTCCGCGAAATAAGTAAGGAATCTCTCAACATTGACTACAGAGCCGCCCCAAAAAGAGCAGCGTTGTACAGTATTTGAAGAGGAGGTGCCAACAACGGATCGTAAACTTTATAAAATTCAGACAGGTGTTTTGGGGGTGGCTAGAGCATGTATTGCCTCTTGCACTTCAAAAATGGTAATATTACCAATAAGCTCCTCCCTATGCTTTAGTGAAATTCTTGGCAGGGTGGCGTCTGCCTTGAAGTCGCCAATCTCCCCTAGTGTCACTGTGTTCACAGATGTGTACAAATGTGTTTTAGTGGTGTGTAAAAGCGGCATGCAGTTTCCATTGTGTTTGCAATAACTGCCCCTCGCCTGATTATATAGACGGTTTTGGATGCCTAACCAATTCTTGACTTGTCATCCAAGCCAGCAACATTCCCGGTCGGTCAGTTTCGGTGTACGTTCTCTTGGTTCGCTGCATAATGAAGACATCACAGTCTTTTCAGCAGCGCTGCGTCATCACGCCTGGCCTTGTGCAGTCGTGCCTGGGCGACATTCAAGGATCATGACTGGCCCTTGAGTCCAAACAGGCGACCCTCCAGTATGGATATGTCATTAGTGAAATGGCAGTGCAAGTTTCCAAAACCTTTATTTAATATCGCATATGTCACACTGCTGTGCGCCTATAACCCTGGGGCCGGCAGCAATTTACGCGAGCCAATTCTCAATTATAACACAGCCATATAGCCAACCACCTGGGGGTCCGGCGGCAATTCTTGAGCGCATATATAGAACTTGTGAAAAACATACGCAATAGGAAATGTACGATACTCCGTAAACGCTGTTAATAGAAACACAAAAAAGTAAATCAAGAATCAACCCCCTCTATCCCTGCCACCTCGTATGCTCAACAGAAAGAGTTTATATTTGTGAGCACAGTAATTAAAGAGTGTCCAACATCAGACTCTACTGTACACCTCTACGACAAGACCCCCACTGTAAAGGGAGAGTGTAATCAACACATACAAGTTGTTACAGAACATGTTTCTCTATAACGCCGCCTAAACAGTTACGGACACCCGTGCAGCATGTCCAATCCTACAGAGATCTGACCCTCCTTGTTCCAACCAGGTAACAAAAGGCTGCCATATATCTGATGGTCTAGAGTTGCTAGGTAACAGATCCCAATAGGTCGTCAATTGAGCCCTGCAATAAATGACCGTCTGCAGCCAACCTGCCACCGTAGGGGGATTCGACTTTTTCCAGTGCAATGCTACTTGTCGCTTGGCCAACAGTAAGAGCATTGATGCCAATTTACGAGAGGCACGGGGTATATCGAGGACCAACCCCAACTGCCACTAGTGGGTCTGCCCGCATTTCCATGTCTATGATGTGCCCTATGTGTCGTAGTATTTCCGACCAGAAGTGTGTTATCGGATTGCACATCCAGGCAAGATGGAAAAAAGAGGCTTCCGGTTCTCCACATCTCCAACAGTTAGCGTCCTGCTGCAGTCCCATACGGTATAATTGGGTGGGCGTACGGTACGTCCTATGAAGATAATTGAAGTGAATAAGTCTTAACCTATAGTTGGGCGATAGATTCTCCAATTGAGAGCAGCAGAACGTCCACTGTTTGTCTGTAATTGTGATATCTGCCTCCCGTTCCCACGCAGCCCTTGAGGTGGTAAGGACCACTGGGGACATTTCCTGTGTTATTCTATATATACGTGTAATCAATTTACGGGGGGAGTTATTGGCCAAAATATTTTCTAGTGCTGGCAGTGAGGCCAGAGCCCTTGGAAAGTCTGTATATCTAGCCTTACACGCTGCCCTTAGTTGATAATATAGCAGCATGTCAGAAGCCGAAGGCACTTCTGCCTCACACAACTGCTGAATGGATAAGAATTCACCATCTGGATAGAGGTCGCTACCCACCGTGAGTCTACGTTTCTTGGCGCGTTCAGTTACTGCCCTATCCGTTAATGGACCAATCAATGGATTACCACCCAGCGGCATGGATGGCGCGTACAATTCTTTAAGTCCTGCTCTCTGTAATATTTCTCCACGCCCAACGTGTCGTTTCGACAGTGTTTATGTCCGTATGGGAGCGTCTATAGGGGTGATAAACCGCTGCCTCAATGGGAGTGGGCGCTACTATATCTAATTCAATAGCCACGTGTGGCTGATCTGGAATAGGATGCTGCCAATAATGCAAATACTGTGCTTGCTCACTCAATCAATCAATCAATCATTGACACTTATAAAGCGCGCTACATACCCGTAGGGTCTCAAGGCGCTGGGGGGGGGGGGGGCGGTGCCGCTACTGCTCGAACAGCCAGGTCTTCAGCTTCTTCCTGAAGGAGAGGTGGTCTTGGGTCAGGCGCAGGTCGGTCGGGAGGGAGTTCCAGGTCTTGGCGGCCAGGTAGGAGAAGGACCTTCCTCCTGTAGTCGCTCTTCGGATGCGGGGGACGGCGGCGAGGGCGTGGTTGGCTGATCGGAGGTGGCGTTTGGGAGCGTAGAAGTTGACTCGGCTGTTGAGGTAGCTCGGGCCTTGGTCGTGTAGGGCTTTGTGTGCGTGGGTGAGGAGGCGGAAGGTGATTCTTTTGTTGACGGGGAGCCAGTGAAGGTCTTTCAGATGTCCGGAGATGTGACTGGTTCGTGGGATGTCGAGGATGAGTCTGGCTGAGGCGTTCTGGATCCGCTGGAGTCTCTTCTGGAGCTTGGCGGTGGTACCGGCGTAGAGGGCGTTGCCGTAGTCCAGTCGGCTGGTGACGAGGGCCTGGGTGACGGTCTTCCTGGTCTCGGTGGGGATCCACCAGAAGATCTTCCGTAGCATGCGTAGGATGTTGAAGCACGCCGAGGAGACGTTGTTGACTTGCCTGGTCATGGAGAGGGAGGAGTCCAGGATGACGCCCAGGTTTCGTGCATGGTCAGTCGGTTTGGGTGCGGTGCCCAGGGCGGGGGGCCACCAGGAGTCGTCCCAGGCGGAGGGTGAGGAGCCCAGGATGAGGACCTCCGTCTTGTCCGAGTTCAGTTTCAGGCGGCTGGTCGTCATCCACTCGGCTACCTCTTTCATCCCTTCGTGCAGGTTGGCTCTGGCGGCGGCGGGGTCGTTGGTCAGGGAGAGGATCAGCTGGGTGTCGTCGGCGTAGGAGATTATGCTGAGGTTGTGTTTGCGTACGATGGCCGCGAGGGGGCTCATGTAGACGTTGAAGAGGGTGGGGCTCAGGGATGATCCTTGGGGGACGCCGCAGATGACTTCGGAGGCCTCTGACTTGTACGGTGGTAGGCGGACTCTCTGTGTTCTTCCGTCGAGGAAGGAGATGATCCATTCCAGCGCCTTGTCCTGGATGCCGATGTTGCTGAGGCGCCGTACTAGGGTGCGGTGGCAGACCGTGTCGAATGCCGCGGAGAGGTCTAGGAGGATGAGGGCCGCTGTTTCTCCATTGTCCATCAGGGCTCGGATGTCATCGGTGGCGGCGATGAGGGCGGTCTCGGTGCTGTGGTTGGCTCTGAAGCCGGACTGTGAGGGGTTGAGGGATCCGTTCGTCTCGAGGAAGGCGGCCATCTGCTTGTTGACGATCTTCTCGATGACTTTGGCTGGAAACGGGAGGAGCGAGATGGGGCGGTAATTCTTGAGTTCGGAGGGGTCCGCTGTGGGTTTTTTGAGAAGAGCGCTGAGTTCGGCGTGCTTCCAGCTCTCGGGGAAGGTGGCGGTGTCGAAGGATGTGTTGATGATGTCTCGCAGGTGGGGTGCGATGACAGCGTCGGCCTTGTTGAAGACGTGGTGAGGGCAGGGGTCGGTCGGTGATCCGGAGTGGATGGAGTTCATCGTGCGGATGGTGTCTTCGGTGCTGATCGGGGTCCAGGCGTGGAGGGTGGTGGTGGGGGGTGGTTGTTCGGTCATGGTGTGCGTTGGTTGGTTGTTGAAGCTGTTGTGTATGTCCGCGATCTTGTTGTGGAAGTAGGAGGCGAGGGAGTTGCAGAGGTCTTGCGATGGGGTGATGTCGTTGTTTCCTGCGCTGGGGTTGGAAAGCTCTTTCACGATGTTGAAGAGTTCCTTGCAGTTGTGTGCGTTGTTGTCCAGCCGGTCCTTGAAAGCTGTTTTCTTGGCGGCGCGAATCAGCTGGTGGTGTTTCCGGGTGGCAAGTTTGAAGGAGGTCCTGTTGTCCGGTGTCGGTTCCCTTCTCCAGACTTTCTCGAGGGCTCGGCAGTTCTTCTTGGAGCTCTTGAGTTCGTCGGTGAACCATGGGGCCTTCTTGCTGCCGGGTCTGCTAGGCGGGGTCCTCAGAGGGGCGAGCTCGTCCGCGCAGATGCTGATCCACTTCGTGAGGTTGTTGGCGGCCTGGCTGGGGTCTGCTGAGCTGGCAGGAGGGTGCTGGCTCAGGGACGTGGCGAGCTGGTCTGCTGTGATCTTGTTCCAGCTTCTGCGGGCGGTCTGTTGCTGGTGGTGGTGGGTCGTCGTTCTCTTGAAGGTGAAGTGGACGCAGCTGTGGTCCGTCCATTGAAGCTCAGTGGCGTGGCTGAAGCTGACGTCTTTGCTGGAGGAGAAGACTGCGTCGAGTGTGTGTCCGGCGCGGTGGGTGGGGGTGGACACCAGTTGCTTGAGTCCCAGGTTGGCGAGGTTGTCGAGCAGGGTGCTGGAGTTGCGGTCGTTGTTGTTTTCCAGATGGAAGTTGAGGTCTCCCAGGAGGATGTAGTCAGCGGAGGGGAGGGCATGCGGGCTGACGAAGTCGGCGATGTCCTCGCTGAAATGTGTGCGTGGTCCGGGGGGTCGGTAGATCAGGGTGCCTCTGAGGGTGGTGTTCGGGTTGGTGTGGATCTGGAAATGCAGGTGTTCGGCGCTGGTCAGGGTGTTGTCGGTGCTGGTCATGAGACGGATGGTGTTCCTGTGGATGATGGCGATGCCTCCTCCCATCTGGTTGGCGTTGCGGTCCCTGCGGACGATCTTGTAGCCTTCTGGGATGGCGATGGCGATGTCGGGAGCTGAAGAGGCGTTCATCCAGGTCTCTGTGAGGAAGGCAACGTCAGGGGCTGTGGCGTCTAGGAGGTTCCAGAGTTCTACGGCGTGTCTGTGGACGGAACGGGTGTTGAGCAGGATGCACTTGAGGTGTGTGCTGCTGGTGTTCGATTTGGCGGGTGCTGGTGTGAGGCAGGTCCGGAGGCAGGCGAACTTGCAGGCGTGGCAGCTGAAAGGTCCGTGGGTGCGTCGTGGAGTGGCTTGGTGGCACTCTGGGCGTCGGCCGGTGTTGAGTGCGCTGAGGGTGGCGGCGGAGTACGTCCTGCGGGTCGGTCGGGATCGTCGAGGTCCAGGGGTCCTGGCACTGGGCGCGGTCCAGGCGCGGACGGGCGCAGACGGGCTTACCTTTGGCGCGCCTTCGGCGCACAATCGGCGCGCCCGCTGCGCGTCAACGCTGCGCGTTCGCACGGTCGCCATTTAAGGCGAAGTGCGCGGGTGGGCGGAGCAGCTGGGAGGCGGGAGCGGGGAGGGTACAGAAGAAAAAGGGGCGGGGCTAATGGCGATGGCGGGAAGCGGGAGCGGGGAGGGAGAGCGGCGAGGTAGGCGGGCAAGCAGGAAGGAGACAGGCACAATGGAGGTCAAATACACGAGGAGAAAAACGTCACAGAGAAAAACAGGCAATAATACAGGACAAAACGGGGAAAAAACAGTGGAAACGCGATCTCGGGCACAGAAACAAAACAAGCACAATTTTCCGGCAAAAACCAAAGGGGAGCGCTCAAGGCAGCAGCGAGAACGGCGCTGAGGCAGAGGCAGGCACTGGGGGCACACGCAGCAGCTGGTGGCCGTGCGGCGCGGGGGTGTCCCACAGGTGGGTCACACTCACCTGCGTCGCACGGTCGCCATTTAAGGCCAAGTGCGCGGGTGGGCGGAGCAGCTGGGAGGCGGGAGCGGGGAGGGTACAGAAGAAAAAGGGGCGGGGCTAATGGCGGTGGCGGGAAGCGGGAGCGGGGAGGGAGAGCGGCGAGGTAGGCGGGCAAGCAGGAAGGAGACAGGCACAATGGAGGTCAAATACACGAGGAGAAAAACGTCACAGAGAAAAACAGGCAATAATACAGGACAAAACGGGGAAAAAACAGTGGAAACGCTCACTGAAGGCATATAGTTCAAAATCAGGGTCCCCCAGACCCCCTTGTGAGAACGGGAGAGTAAGAAGCTTCCAGGAGACTCGGGGCTGACGTCCCGCCCAGATCAACTCCAGGATTCCGGACCTGAGTCGTTTAAAAAAGTGGGAGTTTAATGGCATGGGAATATTAACAAATAAATACAATAGCTTTGGTAAGATGACCATTTTTGTGATGGCTATTCGCCCTGTCAGGGAAAGAGGCAATCGTTTCCACCGTTGAATCTTACTTTCCATCCAATCTATTGCCCTTCCATAGTTTTCTAGCCATATTTCCTGTAAGGATCTGCTAATCCATATACCCAGAAATTTTACCTCGTCGCTTGCCCACTGGATAGGGAATTCGGTCTCCCACCGTTCAATATCATCAGTCAGTGGGATCAGTACTGATTTAGTCCAATTAATTTGTATACCGGTTAATCCACCATACCTAATGAACTCCCTCATAACTATATCAAAGTTATCTTTGGGGTTGGTCACATAGATTGTCATATCATCCGCATACATGGATATCAACAATCCTCTAAAGGTAAAGCCAATACTGCGGTGTGTGTGATGTTGACGTAATCTTGCCGCTAATGGTTCAGTAGCTATCGCGAACAACAGCGGCGACAGAGGGCAACCTTGCCTCGTGCCCCTCGTAATAGCAAATGTATCCGAAACATGACTGTTCACTTTAACCCTTGCCTTCGGATCTGTATATATTATTTGAATTTGTTTTTAAAAAATCGGACTAAATCCCATTCTAGTCAGGAGGGCAAACAAAAATTGCCACTCCAATGAATCGAACGCTTTTGTTGCATCAAAAAGTGCTGCCACCGCCTGGACATGAGGAGCCATGTAGTGAAGGAGCGAAAACAGCACTCTAAGATTGTGGGATGTGGACCTGCCCGGTATAAAGCCCGATTGGTCAGACAACGCAATCTGCGGGAGCATGGGTTTTAATCTGTCGGGCAGGAGTTTAGCATAAATCTTGGCGTCCAGATTGATTAATGAAAGAGGACGATACGAGTCTGGTTTAGTAGGGTCTTTATCAGGCTTCAACAGTGTAATTATCACAGCCTCCCTGAGAGTAGGGGGGAGCACACCTGTTTCCATCGACTCCAAGTAAACCCGGAGTAATCTAGGTGCCACTATATCTATGTATTCCTTATAGAAGGCTGCAGTGAGCCCGTCTGCTCCAGGTGCCTTATCAGCTGGCATTTCAGATATTACTTGTTTTAAGTCTTCCAGCGTAATGGGAAGCTCCATGTATTTCCTAGCTCCGTCATTAAACCAAGCTCGCGCTATAGTGTCCAGATAATCTGCAATGTCTGATGAAGGTGGGTTGGTGTGGGATGTATAAAGTGACTGATAGAAGGAAGTCATGGTCTGAAGGATGGCTTGTGGCGTCCTTACCTTCTCCCCAGTTTCCGTCTGCAATTCAGTTATATAGTTTGCGCCCCTCGGAGCACGCAGTAAACTGGCTAACGTTTTCTCTGCCCGATCGCCCTCCCCATATCGTCTAGCCTGTGTATACTTGTGTAGATAAGCTGTTTCCCTTTCGGCATCCTCCTGAAATTCAGTCAACTTAGTACGTAGTTGAGCTTGAGTAGCTGGGGAAGGGTGCTCACAGTTTAATCTTTCCAGAGCAGCAATGTCTCGTTCCAGCTTATATAATGTGTCTTGTAAGGCTTTAAGTACTCCCATTTTCAATGCCATGCAGTGTCCCCTTGCTACAACTTTAAACGCCTCCCAGAGTGTCCCTGGCGAATCCACCGACCCTTCATTTGTCTAGAAATACTCAGTCAATTTCTCTCTTAAATCTTCGCGAAACACCTGATCCAGGAGCGCCCGTGACTGGAACCTCCAACTTAATGGCTGCACATACTGTGGGGGAATTTGTAAAGTAATCTGAGTGGTTGTATGATCCGAAAGAGTACGTGAAAGGTGTGTGGCCCTCACCACTAAGGAGTGTAGATCCTTGGAAGTCAACCAGTAATCTAACCTTGACCAGGCGTTCCTATGTGCAGTAACACAAGTACCCTCCCTGACCTCTGGGTGCAGGGTCATCCATGTGTTCATCAGGTTGCCCTCTTCCACTATATCTAGTAGGACTGCAACCGCCCTAGGGTGGTGTTCTCGGGTCGCCCCCTGTCTATCGGCTGTAGGGGACAATCCTACATTAAAATCTCCCCCCCAAAATATCGCCATCTGACGAAACGATTGAATTTTGTGCCAAAGGTGTTGAAAAAAGGACAGGCTATCTATGTTAGGACCGTATGTGTTCACTATGACGACTGGAGTGTTGAATAGCACACCTTGGAGCATAATGTATCTCCCTTCAGTATCGGAAATCATGGCGTATGTTTTCCACTGCAATCCCCATTGAATTAAAATGGCTACACCTCTGGAGCCTCCACTATCTCCCCCCATCTATTGTGTCGTAGCAGATTCGCATGTACTAGGCTCAAGTGTGTTTCCTGTAATAAACAAATATCCACCCCATGGCGAGCCAAATAACGAGTGGACCAGCAGCACCTTCCGTCGATCATTCAAGCCCATTACGTTCCATGAGAGACATGTAACGACCTTCACAGTGGCAATGTATAAAACGGGGGTCTCCAACCTTTTCTGTAGTGAGAGCTAATTCTGCTCAAGGAAAGTCCTGCCGAGCTACTAGCATATTTTATCACTGTAAAATGCTGATGATACATATTAACATTACACTATGACCACCCTAAGAACGATTTATCAGTAGTAACCACCCAAAAATTCCAGATGAAGTAATCAGCAGAATGCTAGGAAAACGTTTATCAATATTAAATGCTTGTAATCAAGTAAAATTCAAATCATCACATGCTGTGTGCCACAAAGGGTACTACCACAGCAGTAAGTCTCCCCAACTCAAATTGAATTATCATTCAGCTAACAACTTTAAATGTGTTTTAGAATTGTAATGTTTTGTCTTAATTAGCATATTAGTTTTTAAAAATACACATATTTTACTATCAAAAAAACTTTTCACTTTGAGCAATCAAACTCAATTTTCCAAAAGAAAAACCTTTTCAGAAAAAGCATCATTTTTTTCTTTAAAAATCAAATCGGTTTTCATTGTTAGAAAATACACAGTCGCTAAACATCCGCTTTTCATTTTTATTGAGTACCGCCATGTAAAAATGCCTCTGATGGACAAATTTTGCTTCAAATACACAGGAATTGGAATCATAGGCCATGCTTGCTCACCATAACACTATTAATGCATCTGTTATGCTAATAATGCCCACCATTAAACCGGGGCTACCACTGTGCCACAGCTGGATGCCCAACATATATCAGTTATGAACATTATTATGGGAGAAGTGGTTGCCACTCTGTCAGGAATGGCTAAAAGCAAGCCAGTCATGCTCTTAATATGTCAGTGATAGCAGCAAGTATGCAATTATTAGACTTGAATGCCCCAAATAGTCAAAGATGAAAATATTATGGCAATGGCACATTATGCCATGAACGGGCACAATTGCGTCCGAGATAATACTCTTATGAAGGGGACCAGCATACATATTTGCCAGCCCTTGACACTAGGAGTAGCTTTAAGGAATCATCCCTGTTTATTAGGGAAGGGCACAATGTCACACACCCACACAAAAATGAATGTGATGCTTCTAATTTTCTCTGCCCTGGATGCATACTCTCTTCCCTCAGCTCTTTGGTTGATCATGCTCTTAACAAACACATTTCCACTCTAGTTCTTGCAGACACACACTTTGGTGAGTCAGCCCTGGTTACTGCTGCCATTGACATTGAAAAAGCTTTATTCGAGTTGTACACTCATAAAAGCACACACATATAAATTACATACATTTCTTAAAACATCAACAGTCTATAACAATTATTTTATAATTAAAAATACATAATAGACAAATATAAAAATCATTTATCATTGGGAATTAAAATAAGCTTTTTCAAAATGTGCGGTAACTAAATGCAAATCTAGAATCCTCCGCGTTACGTACCATTCCCAAGTTTGCACAATAAAAATTGATGCCATACAAGTTACTCGCATTTTAAAGTTAAAATTCATATGAGTCTCCCAGTTGCTATCTGTTTGGGCATGTCGTACATAAAATATCAGGGGTACATAAGGTTCAAAGCACATTAGTAGATAGAGCCCTCCTCCTTAGGGACCACGCCCAACCCAAATATTTGGCAGTTCCAATTACAATTTGCATTTCAGTGGACGAGCAAATTATTCTTAGCCCCTCGACACCAGTTAAGACGCCAAGATTCCTACATACTGGAGCCAACCAAAATTTCCTTGGATTTGCATAAGCCACACATGCAAAAAGAAAATGTGCAAGGTTTTCATTGGGGGCCCCACAAGACGGACAACACGCACTACCTCCAGTTTTCCACCTGGACGTCATACACTTCAAGGGGAGGGAGCCTGCCCTTAGCTGGAAAAATAATTTCCTATCCATTGGGACAGTTATACTGTCCCAATACTTTTCTAAGGATGGCTTTTGTTTAATTTCCATGAATCTACCCCCCAAGGAGTCTGAGGTTACGCTCCTCCAAAGTTTTTGCTCAATGTGGTTCCAGTATAGTTCTTTAATACTGGATTTGCTAGGGAATATTTCCCCAAGGGGATTTTCCCACAATTTGGAGAGCCCAAGCTCCACTAAGACATCCCTTAAGGTTTTCAGCCATGTGATTTTATGGAAAACATCAAGTTTGACTAGTGCTAGAAACCCCTCCGCATAGTGTCTTATTTCCATGGTTGTCCATAGGCGTCTCCAGTAGAGGATGGGCCTCAGTCGGGCACGGTCACTAAGCGATCTTCTACCTAAATCCAGACCAAGCGGTATGAGTGGGGTACTTTGGGGAAGACTGGTTATCCCTCTCACAAACCTGTTCTCAGATCTTTGTAGGGTAGTAAGACTCTCAAAGCCCCAGACTTCAGCCCCATAAAGGGTTGCGCCCAGGGCTTTTGCGTCATAAACCATGAGAACAGGTTTTATGGGCCTGGTTTTGGATCTAGCTTGCTCGACCCTGAGTGCTCCAGAGATCTGCTGGTGTTTCAACACCGCCTTCTCTATATGACGTGACCAACCCTGTTTACTTGATATCTCGACCCCAAGGTACGTAAAAACATTTACCAACTCTAGGTTGATTTTGTTCAAAGATACATTGGGTCGAGAGTGGCACTTTTGCCCAAAGGCCATCAACTTGGTTTTATTTACGTTAACCTCAAGACCCCGTTCTTTACAGAAGGAGTCAAAAATATTCAAGGCGCGCTGAAGGCCTGACGGGGTTTTGGACACGATCAAGGTGTCGTCAGCGAACATCAGAATTGGAACTCTGATGCCCGCTAACGAAGGTGCGTCGACCGGTGCGTCCAATATCCTTTCTACAATGCCATTAATGAACAGGGAGAACAGCAGGGGTGCCATGGCACATCCCTGCCGGACCCCCCGCTCAACTGGGAAGTTAATGGTGGATTCCCCATTCCTCCCCCACTGGACCTTTGCATAGTTACTTTCATGCAGACGCATTATCAGCGTAAGCAAATCCGGAGGGACCCCTATTTTATGGAGGACCTCCCACAACGTGCTCCTGGGCACCAGGTCAAAGGCGGCCCTAAGATCTACAAATGCTACATAGAGCCTGCCTTTGCCCAGGAGTACAGTCCCCCACCGCAGCATGGTGAAACGAAAAATTTGGTCGACCGTACTAGTTGCACGTCTGAAGCCTGCCTGGAAGGGGGATAAAGCATTGTTGTCATCTACCCAAGCCATAAGTTTGTCAACCAGCATCTTCCCCACCACTTTCTGCATGGTGGCCAACAAACTTATTGGTCTATAGTTTGCCGGGAGTGACCGATCGCCTTTCTTAAAGATCGGTATTATTATTGCCCCCTTCCATATATTTGGGATTTTAGCCCCTCTCGCTAGACCATTCCCCAACAAAGTCGCATAATTTGCCCACTGGGCTTTTTCGTGTTTGAAAATATCTGAAGGGATTCCATCTAGCCCCGGGGCTTTCCCCCCCTGCAAACTTGCTATTACGACATCCGCGTCCTTGCATGAAAATAAATCGCCCTTGCAGAATACCATAGGGATTGGTTCTCTAGCCGTTAAATCCCTACTCTCAGCATACTGGGGTTTAAAATACTCGACCCAAAGGGCCTCATCGACATAATTGTCGGGTTTATTGGGGGCGCCCCCTCTTCCCCATTTCACAATTTTCCAGAATAGTCTGGAATCCTTCTGCCCTGAAGCTTCGAGTAGCTCCTCCCAATATTCCTCTTCCCACAACTTCTTAGCCATACGGATACTATCATTATACTGTTTCCTACAAGCGCTAATCGAGGCCTTTACTCTGCTCTTAAGTGCTTTGCCCAACTCCAGTCTGGCAACCCTGCACTGTTTATTAAACCAGGTCGCCATAGTGATTGGTGCTTTTCTGTTCGACTTTAATAACTTAGTAAAATGCGGTTTTATCACAGTAAAAAAGGTGTCATGGATGTCAGTTAGTTGGGCAGAGTCGGGTGTTACCGGCTCAGCTTTTGTCATGGCATTGATGGCATTATCTGTCTCCAATTTAATGGACTCCAAAGTGGACGAATTGGCCAGAACATGTGGCCATCTCACCCGTCTTAAGTCGTTACTCATAACAGGTGTGCTACCACTACCTGATACTGGGTTAGTTCGTGCGGCCCTCCACCATGAGTGGGAGACACAGAGGGGGTTGTGATCGCTTTCTAATCTCCCCACAATTTTCATGTCACCCACGCCACACCATAATTCAAGACTACAGATGACGTAATCAATCCTACTTTTGTTATGTCCATTGTCGAATGTACAGTTGCCACCATAATCACTTTTTGTCCTGCCATTGAGAGCCCTCAAACCATACTCTAGACATAACGCATTCAGCAATAGAATGTCTTTTGACCACCGCTTTACAGGTACCAGGTTTAACTTTGGGATGCCCCAAAGGGCGTCTTCCTCCATTCCTATTGGATATGCAGTGTTTTCTAGTGGCTCGAATGTCCTATTCAAATCACCAGCCAAAATTACTCTGTTGCCAAGTGACTGGGATTCAAGAGAAGCAGATAAAACCTCTAGGGTAGTAGAATTACCAGTACTCATGCCCCTGGCATATATATTATAAATGTCTATACTGCCACCCTTTCCCACAGATAGTCTTAATAGTTGTATATCTTTGCACCCTAGGTCAATCATTTTTATTTTGACCTTTGAATTTTGTTTGATCCAAATTGCGAGGCCTCCCATGGGTCTACCCCTGGGGCCTCTCGTTGCGGGTATACAAAAATTTAAGTAACCTGGGCAAAATATTGGGTCGCAAGCCCACGTCTCTTGAAAAAGGCACATTTCGAACCCACTTACAAAGTCAATCCATTGCTGTGACAATAATCTAGCCCCAAGCCCTGCCACATTCCATGACAGAAATCTCTCTGGTGTATTTTCAACACAGGACCCCACTTCAATAGATACGATGGGCAACAAATCCTCCAGCATCCTAGAATCGCAAACCTCTCCTATAACAGTGTTTGTACAATTAACAGTTAATCCCTCATTGCTGCAAATAGTGGATGGGATAACTAGTTCGCCCACAAGACCCACTGGGCTAGCAATAAGACTCCCATCGCTCACATTCACTATTACCGAAGTTGAACTCATTTCATCCTTGTTATTTAACACTTTTCCAACAGGGTTACTTCCCGTTACCATTTCCCCCTCCCGATAAAATTGCTCGTCGGAACTCTGTCAATATCCCCACCTCATCTGGCCCTGCCCATTCTGTGGGAAGAATGCCGGCATATAACAATTGTTTGATCTTGCAGTGGGCCCAGCAGTGGGACCAACCTCTACCCCAGCACAAGAACTAGAACACAATAGTTCCCTACAGCCCCCTAACTGAGTAACAGATCTCGGATAGAAGAAGGTTAGGTCCACAACCCCAATCCCTCCAATGCTAATATTCCAACCAGGTCCCGTTATCAGGCCCACCACCCTTGGGTCCTGAAAGTTGATTATAATACACTCACCCCCCTGCTTTTTTGGGGTGTTCCCTATCCAATTGACTCTTCTTGCCCCTATTATCAGGCCGTCCACTCCCCCTGGCAGAGGTCTATTGACACGGAGCCAATGCATGGCTTTGTTTTTTAACATGTCAAATGATTCTCTTTGGCCCTCCATTAGGGGTGGAACATTGGTAAGTACGGCCACATATGGGTAGGAGTCCGGGGTGAGCTGTACTGGAGGGATCCTAGTCGGAGATTTGGTTATATGTGATTTTATGGGTGCTTGGTCTGGGGGAGCACGGCAGTGCGTAAGGGTGTTTTTCACTGCCACAACAGTATTAGACCCAGTCCCGTTGCTAGGGGCATCCCTCGTGGAACCACCACCCCCTACTATATTTGTCCTAGACCCCACCTTATTCCCGATAGCATTACTCGGAGGGATTTTATCATTTCCAGGCCTTTTGGCCATAGGTTTCCCCGGCCCAGTCGGCAAAGGCGTAGTTTTAGTTGGTGGGTTTTTTACACTAGCCTTACAACCCCTATCAATATTATTAACGGAATTAGTATTCCCACTGGTACTAGTAATTTTTGGTACATTCGTACTGTTATCCCCTTTAGTTGTCTGGGCAGAAGTAACGTTTGCAGGCGGGGGTTGCAGATCGACCAGCACAACTCCCTGATCGTTGTTAGCTATCTGCATAAGCTTCCCGTTGTCTCCCAATCTATTGTTAGACTTAATTAAAGATTTGATAATAAAAAAATTATCTAGGCTAGCTTGTTCGAGATGATCAAGTTGATCAGCTAGCTTTTGCAGTCTAAGTTCTACGGGGTGCAGAAGGGAGCGCATTATTTTCACCACTTCAATCAGGAAATCTTGTTTTGAAGAAGGTAAGCCCGGGAGTTCTACAAGAGATGAATCATTGGCTGGAACTGCCAATGTTGATGGAGACACCAAAACTATTTGGTCTACTTCTAGTTGTACTACTGTATCATCCCCCATCGGTGTTGCTACATCATTCGTTACAGGAACATTAGTTACAAGTGTTTTTGCACCCAACTTCCTATGCTTTCTCAGCGGTTTTTGTAGATGTATTTTTTTAGTGGTAGCCCCCCATTTCCTTTTAACACCAGGCTTGGATTTGGACACTTCCAAATCTACACATGGTTGTACTAAAACTCCATTTTCTTTTGATGGTTGACGGGTTCCGCCAGAATGCTCAACAGACAAACCAGTTCCCACAGTAGCTAGTGGAGAAGTGTCAACTGGCTCCGCTTGGGGAGGTATAACAAAGAGGGAGTCCTGGGTAGCTGGCAAAACAATAGATGACAATGGTGTAACCAGCGCAGGAAAGTTCAACCCTTGATTTTTCTCAGGGGGATTTTTCAGAAGCTCAATCGAGAGCCTACGCCCAGCTCGTCTTTCCGCCAGGGCAATCTCTTTGTCAATATCCTGCGGGAGGCGTTTAAAATAAGAGTCAAGAGGGCCCATAACAGCCGGTTCTGGCTCTGCCATTAAAGGCAGCAGCGTAGAGGTGCCCGATGTAGAAGACATAAAGTGGAAAACCCCCCTTCAGCCCCACAATGTAACCGCAAATCACAAATCAATTTGTATGTCCAACGTATGAGCAGTACCTGTGCTGGAAATGTTAGTAGGGTGGCCCGGCCCGGCCTCCAGCGGCCCCGGACGGCCACAGACGGTCCCGCCCTTGTCCCGGGCTTCTCCCGGCGCCCTCCCGCGCGCTCCCGCGCAGCGGGGATGACACTCCTCTTTTGTTGCTGACTGGTTGGACTCTAGGGGCGGAGCCGGCAGGGAGAGCAGCCCAGGTGACCACGGGCGCGCGGGGGCTCCTGGAAGGTGGAGTCCCCCGCTGTGGCTCGCAGCCCTGCCGGTTGAAGAAATAGCACACCTGCTTGCCTTTAAGGGCGCTCCTGGCCGCGAAGCGGGACCCGCGAAGCGGGTCCGGCGAGGGGCAGCGGCGGGAGCAGGCAACAGGCAACACAGGCAGCAACGACCGCCCTCAGTTCCTTCCTGGTCACAGGAGCAGTAGGTCCGTGGTTTGGCAAACGAAATCCGCAGTCCCCGGTAATGAGCGCAGCTTTAGGTGTCCTGGTGGGGGCGGAGCCGGCAGGGAGAGCAGCCCAGGTGACCACGGGCGCGCGGGGGCTCCTGGAAGGTGGAGTCCCCCGCTGTGGCTCGCAGCCCTGCCGGTTAAAGAAATAGCACACCTGCTTGCCTTTAAGGGCGCTCCTGGCCGCGAAGCGGGACCCGCGAAGCGGGTCCGGCGAGGGGCAGCGGCGGGAGCGGGCAACAGGCAACACAGGCAGCAACGACCGCCCTCAGTTCCTTCCTGGTCACAGGAGCAGTAGGTCCGTGGTTTGGCTGCCACTATTCTTTGATGTCACACACGGTGTGACTGATAGAGAAGGGCATACAACATGGCCAATGTCTTTCTTAAGTAGATTTAAAGTGGATAAAGATGGTTCATGTGGCAGACCCGTAGGCCAATACCGTAGCCTTCACATGCCTACAACACCCTCTGCATACTTTGCAAGACCTTTAAATGGATCCCCCCCGAATCCAGGAAGACCGTCACCCATGCACTCCTCACCAGCAGGCTGGACTACCGGAATACCCTCAATGCCGGAATCAACAAATCTCTGCTCCACAAACTCCAGGCCATCCAGAACACCACAGCCAGACTCATCCTCCGCATCCCACAACAAGACCACATCACCCAGCACCTACGAGACCTCCACTGGCTCAGCTCCCCTTCGAAAAAAGAGTGACCTTCAATCTTCTCACACTCACCTACAAAGCCCTCCACTACACTGGACCCCAATACCTCGATGAAAGACTCTCCTTCTACGCCTCCAAGAGAAACCTCCGCTCTGGTGACCAGGCCTTGGCCGAAATCACCCCCATCCACATAGCCAGAACAGGAGGCAGATCCTTCTCCTACATCACAGCCATGACCTAAAACAAACTCCCCCTCAGCATCGTATGAAGCCCTACACTGAAAGCATTCAGGAAGAGCCTCAAGACCTAGTTTTTTGAATGACCGCAGCTGCCCAAATGCCCCCCCAGCGCTTTGAGACCCTCACAGGTGAGTAGTGCACTCTATCAATCCCTGTTTGATGGATTGATAGACCAACAGAGTGTGTGTTTGAGTGTTATCAAGAGGTCCTGCCAATGGTTTGGCTGTCTGTAACTCTTACGGGTAATGAAACGAGAAGTGCTGCCTTCTTTAATATACACAGAATCCCTGAGATCGGATTGGTTTGGCTTCACCTCTGAGAGCTACTTTGAGGGTGCTGGTGAGCTACCAGTAGCTCCCGACCTACTGGTTGGAGACGCCTGGTATAAAATATGACTATAGGCACTCATGCTCTCACTTGTGTCTAATGTCAACAGTACTTGACGAGGTGTGGGGACTTGTTCTAATACTATGCAATTGAATCTCACAACATGGCTGGATCTTTGGATAATACCAGTTAGGCATACGTAATACTCACTCTGATATAATACATGGCAGGTAATAGGAACTAGAAAACTTCCCCTTCCCCCCTCCACCCACACCAACCCCCCAATCAGGTTGAGAATCCCCCACCCTCGCCCCCAGAAATAGGAAACATAAACTGAAGGGAATCATCCCATGAGGTAATATGAGGACGCTGGCAAGACTCCCCCACGCTCTAGGTGGGGTGGCCGAGACTGCAACAGACCGCCACCCACCAAGTGCACCATGGTTGCCCCCCCCCCCCGGAACACCACTTTATAAATTTTGGGCCAATAGTACAGGATTATGACCGCTCCCCAGATCACCCTCACATGTCCATACATAACGTCCATCTCCCGGACCGACGTCAGCGGTGATACACTTATCTGCACATCCATCGCTCGTGTCAAAGACCTAATTCGTTATTGCTCATTCCGCCTTCAAGCCGGGGAGCATCCGATGCTGCTGGTTGCTTGTGTTCCTTTGCCAACTGCTTCGCATAGGCAAGGGCAGCCTTGGCATCTGTAAAAAAGGCAGGCTTCCCATGTTCCTGTACACGCAACTTTGCAGGATATATCAGTGCATATCTGGTCCCAATCTGTTGAAAAATCTTCTTGGCAGGGATAAATTCCCTACGAGCCGCCTGAACCTGCAGCGTGAAATCTGGGTACAAGGCAATATGATTACCCTTATACTGGATGTCGCCTTTCTCTCGTGCAAGCCTAAAGATGGCATCTCTGTCTCTGTAATTGAGGACTCTAGCTATTATTGGCCTGGCCGGCGCTGCCGGTTTTGGCCTAGGCCCCAACGAGCGATGGGCTCTTTCAGTTCGAAACATAGCTGAGAGTTCAGGGCCAAACATTTCTCTCATCATCTCCTTTACATACTTCTCCATGTTTTGAATGTCTGATGATTCCGCTACGCCCGTGATCCGTACGTTGTTACGTCTAGATCTAGCTTCCAAGTCCTCATTCTTCTGCCTGATCACCTGGAGCACTCCGTACATCCCGCGCAGCTTCTTGTCCATGTCCGCCTGTCCCTCCTCCGTCTACGTTACCCTGGTTTCCAATATCGCCATACGTACCTCCTGCTTCTCGACGCGGTGTGTTATCCTGTCCATTCTTTCAGTCAAGGAATCGATCTTGGAGTCTATACCCTGAAGGCTGAACTTAAGCTCTTTAAACATTTCCCTAATATCTTCCGCAGGAGGGGTATCCGTAGCACCGCCTCCTGGTAGGTCCTGCTTCACTATTCGCCGATTTACTGGATTTTTTGTTGATATTTATTTTCGGCTGTCTTGTCTCAGGCTTCCCCATTGTGATATATTCCACTTTAGAAGAGTAGCTTCGCTGTGTGAGAAACACCGGTCCGTTCAGGATACGTCTGCCTTCCCCACCTAGTTTTTCTCCAGCAGAGCCGGTGACAGCCCAGCAACCTCCTTATAGGCACGAATTAGGTCCCCAACATCAGCACAGAGCCGTCCGCTGCCTCGCATCTAGCCTACCTCTGACCTGCGGCAACTACCAGCTGTAGGAGGTCCCTGGCTGCAATTTAGGCAGTCTCCAGTCAGCAGTATCCAGCGGAGAACACAGGGGATCCCAAACAGAAGCGAGTGCTCATCAATCCCGCCTGCGCATCCAAACCACGCAGTGTTACCATCAATGCTCCAATTCCTTCACGTCCAGACACTAAGAATTAATACATGCACAGCAACACACGGAAGGGCATGTGCAGCATATACTGGATGGGAGCAAGCCCCACTAATCGCCAAGTAGGCTTTTGTGATAAATGAAATAACAGGTGGAGGGGAGATAATCAGTTGTCCTTTACCTTCTCCAGTCCTCACTCAAAATGGCCTCTCACCTTGAGGGATTCTCAGATTCAGCCTATATAGGGGCAGATGGACCCACAAATTAGCCTCTGCACACATCTCCTTGATTGAACTGCAGTCATGCCCAGATCGCCATCGAACACCTCCCCAGGCGTCTTCCTGTAGCCTGGAGTATTCACTATATGTTCCTGCTATATTCCACGTCGCTCCAGAAAATGACGGCTGCGCGATCCTCACTTCCAATAGCGCCGCAGTGGCCCCCTCTAGTCTTCGCCCCGTGTCCACAGGCTGCAGCGGGGGGATAATACTTCTAGTCAGCTCAGCCGCTTTTAATCCGCGGCAAGCCAGTGCCGCGCCGCCCCCTCAGATTCAAGCCCCAGCTGTGTCCCGATTCTCGCCACACAACTCTAGGCCGGCAACAGACGTGCGGGCCCGATCTCCACCATCCGCCGGGCCTGCCAGACGCGACCCCACCAGGCAGCAACCTCACAGGCAAGCACGGGGGGGGGGGCAACCTTATTTTTGTTGCGCTGCGTCGTTCGAGCCCCGCAGTCACGGCGAGTTCTTCTCCGTCAGTCCCTGCTCCGCGATCCCGGCAGCCGTTCACTCCAGGCCCCGGCTCCGCGCTGTTATCTGCCTGTAGGCCTCGAGCACGGATGTTACAGCCCACTTAATTTATAATAACATCGCCTCTAACTCCTTTCTTGATGCCGTGGGGACGCCACGGCAGCACCCGTAGCACACCAGCGGCAGTCCGGCACGTCTTTGTCGGATTATTGTCGGATTTTCTTAGCTCTGCCGGCGGAGCTGATCTAAAATGCGGCCATTCCGCTGCACAGCGTGGCCACGCTCGCTCAATGGCAGTGCATGTTTAGGGTGCTACCCAAACAGTGCCCTCTGATGGATACCTTGAAAGCGTGCCATTCTAATAATGGAGAAGAGTCTGAACCGGTATTGATATCAAAGTACTCTGTTACACCATCACCTAGAGAAGCTTGGAACGGGGAGGGGGGGGGTGTCTTCGGACATGGACTTCTGCAACCTTCAAGTGGGTATCCGGGCGGAGAAGAGGACATTCCCAATGCAGCTGCAATTGGAATGGGTTGTGATCACAATGTGTTTGGCCTAGGTAATTCGCATTTGTGATGCAGGGGGCAATGCTATGCGTACAAACAAATCGATCAATACAGAAGCTCATGTGCATAAAAGTCATACGAGCATTACGGTGATGCAAAACCTCCGCATTCCTCTGCGACTGATCGTTTACGTGGCAACGAAAGAAAGCCCTGCTCAAATCCATATCCATACCACCGAAGCATAGGTGGATAATTAGTGGAGAACACTTGCCATGTCCATCTCCTCTACAATCTTGACGCCTTCCGATCAATAATGTGGTGTTCCTGCAAATATGCTATGTTTGTTTGCCACCTGCATAAGAAGGGCTATACTGCATATTGCTGGAAGGGAGTGTGAACACCTCGCAAATTCCATGTGACCATTTCAGTGGCAGAAGTTGCGGGACCCCTGCATGCCCCAAGTAGGCAACGCTTGTCCCATCTAGTAGCATAGCAAGTGAGCGAGTCCAGATCACAACAGCTATAAAACAAAATACAACATAGAAGCAATGAACAAGTAAGATCATTGAGTGCAGGCTAACGGGTACCTGCCCAAACCAGCAGAATGAACGGACTGGTAGGAAGTGGCCGGTCTAAGGGGTGGGCAGTGGAGTGAGCGTTTGAACAGTGCCCACATCCCACATGAAGAAGGAACCAAAACAACTCTGGCAACCCCCCCCACCCCCAAGACTCCACGTATTGTAAGCAAAGGCCACAAACTCTGGTCAAATACGCACATACTCGCCTGATGCACTATGGGCCCTAAAGACCGATTCTATTTGTTTAGACGATGCTACTTTGGCCACCTTGCAAGCTGATGCCTTAGTTCAGACTATAGGTACAGGCCCCAAGACTTTCCCCACAGCCACTAGCTGCCAGTCACATGGCTTAAGGTTAGTGACACTTAACACGCGCTCTCTACAAAAGCACCACTTAGAAGTCTTCTCTCCTGCTTGAGGGAGACATTGATATTCTCGCCCTTTCGGAGACATGGCTTGGCTCCGCTTCTATGCCTGACCACCTGGCTGCCCTACCCCCAGACTACGACGCAATCTGGCATAACCGCCCAAATGATTGTAAAGGTGGGGGTGTGGCCTTTCTGTTTAAAAAATGTCTTGTTGTAAAAGAGGTTATAGCACAAAATATTGCCTGTGCGGAGCTGTTAGGGATTAAGGTTTCGTTTAAATCCTCTTGCATAGTAATACTGGTGGTTTATCGCCCGCCGCAAAGTTCTCCGGATTTCAATGACATTCTTTTTGAAATTTTGACAGATTTGGCCACCAGATACAAGTCCCTGCTGGTGGTAGGTGATTTCAATTATCACTGGGACAAAGTACCCAGAGACCCCATGGCGACTGAGTTCGAAGCTAATCTTTCGGTGCTTAACCTGCAACAGTTAGTGGTAGGCCCGACTCACGTGAAAGGGCACACACTAGATCTTGTTTGGTCTTCCTTGCCTAACACAGAAATAACGGAGGTTAGCCCATGCATTTGGTCAGAGCACTTTTTTATAAAGTGTTGGGTTCCAGGTGATCCAGTGAGAGATGCTCCAAATAAGTTACGAAGGAAAATTCGTCCTTGGAACAAGGTAGAAGCCGACCTTTTAATTACGACCTTGCTCTCCTCTACTCCCACCAATATGAGTGGTATCGATTTGGACCATGATGCTAGGATGCTAAAGACCTGGATGCTTACTGCTCTGGACAAACTTGTCCCTGAGCAGTTGGAGAGTATTAGAACTAAAGGGAAAGGAGCGCCATGGTTTGATGCCTCCTTGAAACAGAAGAAGCAAGCCCTCCGTAAGGCAGAGAGGAGGTGGAGACTCCACTACTGTCAAACAGAGGCTGAAATTTTTAAAACCTTGCTCTCAAAATACAAGGCAGATATCCTGCAAAGAAAGGCCGCCTTTTATGAGAGAAGAATTAGGGAAGCAATAAACGTACAGCGAGAGACCTTTATGATATTAAGGGAACTCACGCAACGTGACGGGAAAATCTCGGCGTGCGACCAACCAGACTGTGACTCCTTCCAAACCTTCTTCCTTCGGAAGGTACAGGATATCATCACTGAAATCAATGCACGGCCAGCTACAACCATGCTGCCTTGCCAGATTATTCAGCTGCTGTCCATGACTCTGAATAGCTTTCCTCCTATCGACGACCAGCGCCTAGTGGAACTGGTCGGACAGATCAAGTCAGGCTCAAACATAGATCCATGACCCCCTAAAATTTTCAAAATGGCCCTGCCAGGCATTCAGCCTCAGGTACTGAGCTTACTGAATAGCTCATTAAAAATAGGCGATCTGCCAACTCGGATGAAAGAAGCCAGAGTCTCCCCACTTTTAAAGAAAGCAGGAACGGACACGAAAGCCTTAAAAAACTATAGGCCCATCTCGCAGTTACCTTTTCTAAGTAAGATCTTGGAAAGACACGTCCTCAGCACTCTAGCCGGCCATCTGGAAGAACATCGTCTCCTTCATGCCAGGCAGGCTGGGTTCCGGCCCCAACATAGCACAGAACTAGTCATGGCCTCGGTCGCCGATGAGCTAAGAGTCAGGGCAGATAATAAACAGCCATGCGCGCTGATTCTTTTAGACTTGTCGGCGGCCTTCGATACGGTCAGTCATACCATCTTACTGGACCGTATCGCGAAATTGGGGATCACAGGCCAGGTGCTAAAATGGCTAGAATCCTTCCTGTCAGGCCGAACCCAGAGAGTGCAGCTAGGAGACCAACTGTCCGAGATCAGTGAAGTGACCTGGGGGGTGCCCCAGGGGTCGGCTTTATCCCCCCTGCTTTTCAACATCTACTTACAACCACTGGTGGAGGAGCTTATGCGTATGAACTGCGAAATGTTCAATTACGCAGATGACCCGCAGCTATTAGTCCGGCTGGATGATACCAAAGAGGCTCAGGATTCAGTGAGGAACTTGCTCAGCTTCACAGTCAACTGGATGACTAACAATCTGTTTGAAAGGGAATGCTGACAAAACGGAGGTGTTGGTGATCAGCAACAAAGAGGACCCCTGGAGTGACCTGTACTGGCCTCCTGAGCTGGGAACCACCCCGTCTCCTGGTACTGTAGTAAAAAGCCCAGGGCTAAGGATCGACACGGATCTCTCAATGGCCCCCCAAGTTTCGGCTGTCGTTGGATCCTGCATTGGTGTGTTGAGGCAACTACGAAAGTTAGTTCCTATTCTATCTGCCCCCACCTTGCAATCGATCGTATCCGCCACAGTCATCTCAAGGCTCGACTATGGCAATGCCTTATATCTTGGCCTGCCACAGAAGCTGTTGAGGAAGCTGCAGGTGGTGCAGAATGATGCAGCCAGACTGATCCACTCCTTGCCTAGAAATTCGCACGCAACCCCCCTGCTTCAGAAGCTGCACTGGCTCCCAGTGAAATTTCGAGCTCAGTTCAAATGTCTCTGTGTGGCCCACAAGGCACTCTTTGGGAAAGCCCCAGAGTACATTAAGCAACGTTTGAAGAGATATATTCCAGGGAGACCCTTGCGCTCAGGAACAACCTCGAATCTGTTTCAACCTAGGTTCAAATTAAAAACTAAAGGAGGCAGGGCCATGTCTGCTTCTTCTACAACTGTGGAACGAGCTCCCGCATACCTTGAAGGAGGAATCACAGCTTCTACCCTTCAGAAAGAAACTAATAACCCATCTTTTTAGGAAAGCTTTCATGACAGTCTAGGCGGTGGAATACCTGAGGGTTCTACGGGCACCAGTGTGTTATGTTTTTCTGTTAAGCGCTTAGAGACCGGCGGTGATAGGCGCTATATAAACACTCCTTAACATAACATAACAAGGGTGTTAGGAACAGCTCAGTGAGATGACATTGCGGAGCACAAGGCAAACACAGTGTGAAGTGGTTAGATCAGTCCCAAAGTGTCAGGAAGGTAGATACATTTTGGAACAAAGTATGATGTGTGCTAAGGAAGAAAAGGGGGGCTGGAGGAGGGGAAGAAGGTGGGAGCGGGGGAAGGAAAGGGGGAAAAGCACAAGGGTAGTTCTGTTAGTTAAGGCACAGGTAATCCAACGCCCCCCTCCCCGGCCACAACAGATATGGCAGAGTCGTATAATTTACAAGAAGTGTCTTCAAAAACATACGTTTTTTTAAACAGTAGAAGTGAAAAATGAAGCAGTCAGAGTAAGTGCATAAACCCAAGCAGGTGACATTAAAGGCTATCATCTGATGTTTGGGGAGTCACCCTTGGCATCCCACTAGTGCTCGAGGGAAGAATGTCAGACATGATAGAGTCTACGTCTCCTGAGGTTTTGAATCCATCTTTATGTGCACTGAAGTGTGGTTTGGAGTCCAAAAGTCTGCCACCACCTGTACTGCGCTCCTTTGACTTCTTCGGGATCTTGGGAAACTAAGCACATACGGGCGCCAACATGGGCTGTTTCACACATTTCTTGGGCTTTCCCTCTGTTGATGATGTCTGTCTCTGTAGATCCATGTCAGAGCATGACTCTGCTATTCCACAACATTCCATCAAGGACCATGCATCCTCGGGGTCGGTGAAAAAGGACGATGTCAGCAGCCTGGAGGCGGGTCGGGGAGAGGAGTGCATATTGGACATTGTGTTCTTTAAGTTTGTTTTACTTTAAGGAAGGTGTGACATTTTCGCTGGGCCCCCAATTTATAGCCTGGGACTAATATTACCGCAATATTTTCAACGGTTAAACTGTCCTGCCTTCAGGCTTAGTTCCAGATAACATCTCTGTCCTGATAGAGCATAAGTTGTGTCACCATATTTGGGGTGGGGGCGCTGTGTTAGAACCCTATGGCCTGTTCCACTGAGAAGAAAGGCAACTATTTCCGCAGGTACAAAGCCACATATTCAGCCATCAAAATATGCCTCAACCACTTTGGGGAGACCCACCAATCTGATATTGTTTCACCGTGATCTGCCGTCTGCATTCTCTGCATGGTCTTCCAGGATGTTGATCTTCTCTTACATTATATGTAGGCGGGATTGCGTTTCTTTAGCTTTCAGTTGAAGAGTTGCCATTGATTGTTCCATTGAATGCACCCTGTCTGTTAATTTCCAGTGATCTCTCAACAGCGTAAGACCCGTGGCAGCTGCATCAGTCTTTGAATCTATGGATACTCTGGATCTTTCTATGGCTGCAAGTACCACATCCAGTTTGTCAGTGATTGTTTCCAAATAAGAGCAGCCACACTTTGGTTTGGTTGTTTGTGGAGAAGCTGTGGAGACGTTGATGGGCGTGAGCTTGCTCAGGTGGGACCAGGTCTCGATGCACCATTGTAGAAGCCGGCCAGGAGGGTTACCCGGCAGAGGTAGTGGCGTGTTTCAAGTGTGGGCCCGCTTGTGAGAGCCAGATCGATCCTTGACACCTCACAGCACGAGCAGCCTAGTGTGAAAGTCCATCACTATGTTACCGATAGGTGATTAGGAGTAAATAGGCTGCTATGGCAGTTCAAGTGTGTTGGCTATAGACAAGGTTTCAATGCGCAGGCCTTCAGTCCGTGCCACAGAGGCCTTAGGCACTCCCTTTCCTCTCCTCCTGATATCCATGTAGGGCCTAAAAAGGTTGCATCCTTGGAACATATTTTCTGCAATCACTCCACTAGATGTGTGCAGCGAGGTTGTACTTGGTGGGATCCCTAGTTTTGCGAGCACACTGGGAGAAGTGAGCTATTTTAGGTAGCTTACAGGGTGGAGACCCATTCTGAGAGAGCGCTGTGGGTCACTTTCAGGATCAATTAGGATTGTCTGCTTCATCAACCACCCCACTCCCCTCTCCCCACACCATGCGAACAAGACAGTACTCTGTTTTAACTGCACACATAAGCAGGTATGTGGGCTATGTCAATCCGGACACCCATTTGGTAAGAATGGTGCAAACGCACTGGTCTCCGCCTCACATCCCTCAGCACCGTGCATCTGCATTCTGGCTTATTTAATGTCCATGAGACCCTCAGACATGTAACAGTAATGCTGTACAATGAGTCCCCTGAATACACTAATCTGGCGACTGGCCCCGAGGAGACCCCAATATACAGGTAGTGGTCCTATTGTATCAGTATGCGATCTTAAGGCAATGCCTGATAGAAAATCCTCTGGGGAGGGGTAGCCCCCTTTCTCCCTTGGGCCCACAATAGGAAAGCCCCCCCCTCGCTACATGCTGCACTCTCAACGTACCTCCAGGACTGGTTTCCGGAAGAGTGCCGGTCAAAGTAGGGGAGACACTGCACAGGCAAGTACTTACCTGTCCCTTTCGGCTGCCTCTATTGCTCCCGGATTTGGAGCCGTGGTCAGACCTTGCTAGTTCGAGCCCCCCTCTTTCACGTGGGCCCAAAAAACGCGAGGTAACTGCAGCCGATCAGCCCAAAATGATAGTCCCACAAGTTTACAACTTCAGCCAAATTCATTGCTCCACTAGCCATTTACTTGAAGCACTACTTCTTCCTCATTGACCTCAACTTCAGAGACACTAATTCACCAACCTCCTCGAAAGCATGAACGTTATCGGCTTCACCAGCCACACACACAAAGCAGGACACGAGATTGACCCTATCTTCACTGCCAGCAACAGATTCAAGTTATGCCTTTCCACCGAACTCACTTGCACCTACCATGCCATTGTGCACTTCACCGTCTCAGGATACCTGTGCACCACCACCAAGCCCTCCAGCTCCTCTGACTGCAGCTGAAGCAAAGTGACAGTGACCCAATCGGGCACGAAAAATCATAAAAATATTACTAGACCTGCAGGTCTAGTATCTTTAATAATCTACTCAACCTAACTGTAATATACTTGACCTGTGAACTGGTCTCAAATTGTGTGATCCTAGGCACATATTTTGTCTTATGGAGCCGCCTTTTTCTTTATTACCAAATAAGAGAGCAAATTCACATATTCAAGTTCACCATTTCTGCTGTACAAAAAACTCTTTATTTACTAGACTTGATGTTTGCTCCATGTATTAAAAGAATCAAGCTCATATATAGGGTACGCATGATTCCTGGCTTGCCTCTTAGTTCACCAATAGCATTCTCATCTGGGCAGGAGCAGTAATAGTTCCGAGTTCATGTTTAAAAACTCACTTTTCATAAATATATTACCAGAGCATGATGTGGTACTGCATTGTCATTTACAGATAGCATATTTTCCATTGAAATGGCCACACATCTTTCCTCTAACATGTAGTTTTACTGATAATAGCGCATAAACAATTTTTAAAAGTGGGTTTCAGCAAAAATATTTTACATTTGCACATCAAGTAAAGTGTTCTAATTTTATTTTTTTTCTTTAAATTGTTTTTATTAAAGCATAACCAAGTAGCAGTACATCTTATGGCATTAATCAGGCAGTTTTTCAAGGTAATGAAATCACAACATACATTGTACAACAGCTTGTGTAGACTGCGTGCTACCCTCCTCGATCCCCTATTTCCCCTCCCTAAAGCCTCCAGCTAATCCTTCACCCCTCCTCCTCCTCCTCATCTGAGCTCTCCCCTTCGGACTCCGGCAGTGGGTCACAAATGTCTCCACGAAAGTGGTTCCACATTGTCCAGATTTTATTCCATTTCGGTGGGCTGACCCTGGTAGCATATACAGTTCGTTCAGTGACCATTATTAAGTCCATATTTCTACACCATGCTGCCAGAGTTGGAGTCTCTGCTGCCCCCCCACCTCTGGGCAATGTCTCGTTTAGCCACTAGCATTCCCAACGTTACCCAAATCTGCATATAACGTGAGAGGTCGTTTGACTCCCACACATTCAGCAAACACCTCCTCGGGTCTGGCAACAGGGACACTTCCGTTGTTTGCGACATGGTACGCATCACCTGGCGCAAATAGCCTACCAACACCGGACAGTCCCAAATAGTATGCAAGAAGGTTCCCTCCTCCCCGCACCCTCTGAGACAGTATGGATGTGTTGCTCTTTGTAGTTTGTGTAGGGTGGTTCTTGTGTAGTATATGCGGTGGAGGACCTTTAATTGCACCAGCCTGAGCCTGCTATATATTCCCACCTCTCTAGGCGATGCTAGTGCCTCATTCCATTCCTGATCATCAAACTCTCCCACTTCTGTTGCCCATTTAGTTCTAAGTGCGGCTGTGGGGTCTGGCAAGTTATTTAGTAGTTTCCGATATGTAAATGAGGTGGCCCTCTCTTCCATGAACTCTGTGAGTAGCCGGTCTTCCAACGGGGAGGCCTCCGGTAAGTCTGTCTCTGGTGGTATCACTTTTAAAAAGGCATGCCGTATTTGTACATATCTAAATTTTTCATTCGCCCCTAGTTGGTATTGTTGCTGTAATTGTTCAAAGGGCACCACCGTTCCTCTTTCCCATAGGTCTCCCACCGTGAAGATGCCTATATTATCCCAGTGTGTGAATCCTTTACTACATCGTAAGTGCCCTAGTCTCTTGGTGTCCCATAACGGAGTCAGTTTGGTCACCACCCCTCTCCATCCCAATTTAGTTTGTGCTGCGTGCCAGATCTGGGCCGTGTGTTTAGTCGGACCCGTCAACTTTGAGACTGAGCCTTTGTTATAAAGTACTTCTAACATATTATGTGTACCCAGTTGTTCCCTGTCTGCCCTGTACGCTGGGTCAGTCCGTGGTATATGGATCCAATGATTTATTATTTTAAGTTGCGCCGCCCAGTAATACAAACGGAGACCTGGAAGTGCAATTCCTCCGTCGTACCAGCTTTTGTGGAGTTTCACTTGGGCTATACGAGCTGGTCGGTTACCCCATAGGAGGCGAGTCACTTGTGTTGCCACCTGTTGAAAATATCGGGGCGGGACTATCTCCGGCGTGTTTTCTAGGATGTAAAGGAATCTGGGAAGTGCCTTCATTTTATATAAAGCCGCTCTCCCGAGGAGTGTAAGGGGCAGTGTCTCCCAATGTGTCACGTCTCGTTTCAGTCTTTCTAGCGGTGGTGCCAGATTTTTAACAAAAAAGTCTGCTTGGGTTCTGGTAATGTGTATTCCTAGGTACTTAAAGGAATCTTCCGCTATCAGTAATGGGCAGTCCGCAGGGAGTATCGGAGCAGGCCCTTTCAGGATGAAGATTACTGAATTAGTCCAGTTAATTGTGTATCCTGAGAGTCTCCCATGGGAGTTACAAATATTAAGAAGTTCCGGAATCCCGCTTTCCGGGTCTTTGAGATATATCAACATGTCTTCGGCATAGAGTGACAGTCGGTCTTCCCAACCCTCCTTCCAGTCAATGCCTCTAAGCAACGGGGTCGTTCTGATCAGCGTTGCCAGTGGTTCCAGTACTAATGCAAAAAGTAGCGGGGACAGGGGGCACCCATGCCTCGTACCTCGTGCTAGTTGTATTACTTCTGATAAGTGGCCATTGGCCGTTACTCGGGCCACAGGTTTGGTATACAGGAGTCGTACCCAAGCACAGAATTTGGGGCCAAAACCTACCCGTCTTAGCACTCCGAACAAATATTTCCATTCTACCATGTCGAATGCCATTCTCGCATCTAATGATAGTATCGCCGTTGGATCCGTGAGCAGAGGGGCCCTTGCCAGCGCCCCTTGCACTTGTCTTAAATTGCGTGCCGTATTTCTGTGGGGCATAAATTCTGACTGGTCTGGGTGAATTAAGTGTGGTAGATGAACTATCAACCTGTTTGCCAAAAGCTTCGCCAATATCTTTGCTTCCGCGTTCAGCAGATAAATTGGGCGGTATGATGCACATTCCGTCAGTGGTTTCCCGTGTTTTGGGATTGCCACTATTGTTGTGACACGCTGGTCCAACGGAAGCTCGGCTGTCTCGACACTTTCCTTGTACATTGCCAATAGGGGAGGGCCTCGTGTGTTTCACCTCAGCTTGAACCACTCTATGGGTTTCCCATTGGGCCCCATAGCCTTCCCTGACTTCACTGCCGTAATCGCTGTGTGTAGCTCCTCAAGAGTTCGCTCCCCTTCTAGTTCCAATGCCGTCTCTGGCAACAGTCGGCATCTCAATCTGTTCTAGGGCGTCCTATATCTCTTCTTCTGTCAGTAGTGTTGTTGGAGTGTAAACCTCTTTGAAGTGTTCGGCTAGGAGACGTACTATGTCTTCCGGGTGTGAGTGTATGGACCCCTCCCGTGAACGTAATTGACTTATGCCCTTCATGCCTTCTCCCGTCCTATCCAGCCATGCCAGCATTTTACCTGCTTTGTCCCCTACGTCATAAATTTTGTGTTTAGTCAATGTGATGTTGGTTTTGGTATGTTGTTCGAGATAATCTTTGTATTGCCGTTGGCAAAGTTTCAAAGTATGCACTGCTTCCTGAGTTGGGTGGTGTGCATGGGTTTTATTCACCTCTGCTTGGGCCAGTTCCAGGACTGACAGCTCTTTTTGCCGTAGCCGCTTGTATCCAGTTATGGATGCAATGGCCTGTCCTCTAAGGACCGTTTTATACGCTTCCCATAGTATTACTGCTGAATCTACTGAGGCCGTGTTTTCTTCGAAATAGTGTTTTGTTACTGCGCAAAGTTCCTTCTTAATGGTCGGAACCTTAAGATATCCCAGATAGATGGGATAGAGCCTTCGTCTCGTTTTTCCCTGACCTGCGAGCTTCAGCACTATCGGGGAGTGGTCTGAGACGCCTCTTGGTTTTATGTCTACGTCTTCTACCATTTGGACACTGGCGCCCAATGTTAAAAACTAGTCTATCCGGGAAAGGCTATTATGTACCGCTGAGTGATATGTGTATTGACGAGAATTAGGGTGGGTGTGACGCCATATGTCGACGAGACCCATTGCTTCTACAAATCCCTGAAAGCGAGAGGGGGTAGGTGCCTGTTGTCGCGTGGGGTATCTATCCAGTGCAGCCTCCATGGTAATATTGAAATCTCCACCTATGATGAGGTCCCCTTCTGGGAGTGTGAGCAGGAAGTCGCCAAGCGCTGGTAGGGCCACTGAGTGGAGTGCTGGCGGTATATATACTGATATTATGTTAAGGAGTCTGCCCTCCCACTGGCCTTGTACTGCCGCAAATCGTCCTTGGTCGTCTATCTTAGTCTGCAAGACCATGAACGGTGATGTCTTCCTAATCAGGATTCCCGTTCCCCTGGACCCTGAGGAAAATTCAGAGTGTGCAATCATCTTGTATCCCCCACCTATCTAATGCCTTACATGCTGTTCCGGTCAAATGTGTTTCTTGAAGAAGCGCTAGTGTCGGGCTGTGCCGCTTTAGTGCATGCAGCACCAATCCTCTCTTTATTTTGTCCCCTAGTCCCCTGACGTTCCAGGATAATAGTGTGAGGGGGGAGGTCGACGTGGTCTGTATCGTCTGTCCCGGGTCCTTAGGGACTGTAATCGCCGCCATCTAAAACTTTTGACTGTAGCTGGGGTCCCATTCCCCGGGGTGTCGATTGGTGTTCTATCGAGTGAGTGGACGTGGCCCGAGTTAGTGCCCTAAGCCCTAGCTCTTCAAATGCGTGGAACTGCCAACCCTCTGGTGTGTGTCGTGACTCCTGAACCGAGGGTCTGTCACGTTATGCAGATTGACTAACCTGGTTTGTTCAAATACAGCGGGAGCGATGTTGAAGCTAATTTCTCTCCTCCCTAGATGCGGTACCACAAGTGAATCTTTAGCTGAACTTCACTTGAGAGGACACCACCCAGGGAAGGGGAAAAATGGAGAAATAAAATAGAAAAAAGGCTGGCAGCCATAAACCATCCACAAGGCTTGACAATAGGAGAGACACCACGCCTACGTCGGTGTACAGGTTCCTGTATGGAGACACAAAACACACAGGATTCACTCTCTGTCTTATATACAAGGCCACCTCTACTCGTCAATTCTTGAGTATTCAATTATGCTTACATGTCAAGGCTCCAGCCAGCACTCCAACACATCAGGGCAAAAGTAGGAAAAATAAAGTAAACAACATAAAATAGTAGGGAACTGCCCATGAACCCTAAACGGAAAAAAGACAAAAGAAGTCTCTGTGGATCACCCATAGTCAATGTAAAACGCTACTTATCTGAAGCGTAGTGTGTTCTCTGTAAGTGCAACTCGACCAAACCCCGGTCAGCTGCAAAGTTCCTTGTGAAGAAAACCCGGTCCGAGCTACTCAACAGCTCGAAGGGAAATCAAGAGTTCAGCGAAATCCAAAATCAGGAAGTAGTGGAGAAAACAAAACAAAAGTACACTCCACACGCTAGTCCGCCACTAGCTTCAGTTCCAAGGAAAGCGGAAAATCAAGCGAGGCAAAAGGGGATCTGGATTCGAGTCATCCTCTCACCCTATAGTCATATCAAAACAGAAAGGCTCCAACACTGCTCTCAGAGCGGGTCACAGCGCGGCTCCAGCGCGGCTCTCAGAGCGGGACACAGCGCGGCTCCCAGCGCGGCTCTCAGAGCGGGACACAGCGCGGCTCCCAGCGCGGCTCCCAGCGCGGCGCTCAAAAGGTCAACAGCTTGCCGACCCACTGCAGTTCCAAAGGAGCAGGAACTCTCGTAGCAAGGAAAAAGCGCCCAACAAGGTTCCAAGTACAGAATAGTGGCTAAACACAGGTGACAAGCACCGAGGGCTTCCACACAGACACAGATATAGATGTTGTGAAGGACAGAGCAGAAGAAAGGGAAAACAGACTAGCCACCAAGCATTCTGGGACCTGTAGTTTCCCCATAGGCGCCTAAGTTGTGACAGAACCCCCTCTCAATGACCGACGTCCCGGCGGTCCTCCAGGCTTAGAAGGATATCTGGAATGGAAACGTCTCAATAACCCAGGACAATGCAAATTAGAGAGAGGTTCCCAAGAGCGCTCCTCAGGACCGTACCCTTTCCAATCTATCAAATATTGTAAGGCACCCCTCACCCTTCTGGAGTCAAGCACGGCTCTCACCTCATACTCAACATCCCCCTCTATGTCCACTGGCTGTGGTCTGACCATCGGTCTCGTGCCCTGCACATAGGGTTTCATCAGAGATACATGGAACACGGGATGTATATGCCAGGAGGAAGGCAGCTTTAGTTTCATGGCGACCGGATTAACCACGGCCATGATGGGGTAGGGACCTACAAACTTAGGTTGCAAGCGTGTATTCCCTTTAAGCCTCAAATGTTTGGTACTCAACCACACCTTATCGCCCACTGCATAGACCGGCTCTGGAGTTCTCTTCTTGTCGGCCTGTACTTTGTCGCGGTTTCTGGCTGCCGCCAACTGTTCTTTAGCATCATGTAAAACAGAATGAAGATGCTCATGATGTTGCTGTATTGTAGGATGTGAAGAAGGACATGGCTGGTCAAAAGGCAATGAATTGGGATGATAACCCGTAAGACAGAAGAAGGGGGAGCATCCCAACGAAGAATGAGTGGTGTTATTGTAGGCAAATTCTGCCATCCACAACAACGTTCTCCATTCTTCTCCCTGTTGCAGTGTAAAGCATCTCAGATACTGCTCTAGCGTCTGATTTAGTCTTACTGTTTTACCATCTGTCTGAGGGTGGTAACTAGTTGATAGTCGCGCATCAATTTTCATAACCTCACACAAAGCTTTCCAGAATTTAGAGGTGAACTGTGAGCCTCTGTCTGTGATAAGCACAGAAGGAATGCCATGTAAACGTACCACATGCTGCATAAAGGTTAGGGCCAATTCTCCTGATGTGGGTAACTTAGTCAGTGCAATGAAATGACCCATCTTAGTGAGATGGTCAATCACCACTAGAATAGTGTTGTTGCCGAAACTGAGAGGCATTTCTACGATGAAATCCATCGAAACCGTGTGCCATGGTGCTGAAGGTACCGGTATAGAACGTAGTAACCCACTGCTTCTTTGATGTTGAGCTTTGGCTTGAATGCATATAGGACATTTGGCTACATACTCTTCTATGTCCTTCCGAATGTTCTCCCACCAAAAGTACCTCAATGTATGCTGGAGGGTCTTGAGGATTCCAGGATGTCCACTCAAGGAAGAATCATGTGTCCATTGCAAAACTTGATGCTGTGATTCCTGATCAGGGAGATACAACTGTTTGTCTCTGAAGAGAAGTTTCCCTTTTTGTATTCTTTGTCTGGGTTCATTAGCTATCCATGAGGGAGCATCTACCGAGTCGCTTTTTTCTTCCACATGTCTCAGGAAATCTGTGGGACTGGTTATGGCTGACACAAACGGACTAAATGTTGCTTTGTTAAGAAGAAGGGGAGGATCTTCGACTTCCAAAGCCAGCTCCGGAGATACTGATTCTGGTCTCGATAAAGCATCAGCCTTTCCGTTTTGAGGGCCAGGGCGATATTTAATTACGAAGTCAAAATCCGAGAAAAACAAGGACCACCGTAACTGGCGAGGTGTTAACGCCTTAGCACTTTTCAGGAAAAGAAGATTACGGTGGTCTGTAAAGATTTCTACGGTGTATCTAGCCCCCAACAGGTGATGTCGCCACTCTTCACAAGCCCGTTTGATGGCCAACAACTCCTTGTCTGTGATGCTGTAATTGATCTCACTGGAGGACAATTTCCGTGAGAAATAGGCAACGGGATGAAGTTGGCCTGTGTCCGGATGTCTTTGGGATAAAATGCCTCCAATAGCGTAATGTGACGCATCTGTTTCCATCACGAAAGGTTGAGTGGCATCTGGATGACGAAGGATGGGTGCGGAAACAAAACGGGCCTTCAATGCCTGAAACGCCTGTTCAGCAGGTTCCGTCCATTTGAAAACTACTCCCTTCTTTAATAAATGAGTCAGAGGTTGGATGACGGTAGAAAATCCGTGAATGAATCGGCGATAAAAGTTCGCAAAACCTAAAAAGCTTTGCAAGGCCTTCACACAAGAAGGGGATTCCCATTGTATTATTGCTTGAGTTTTCTTGTGATCCATCCGTAGCCCATCCGGACCAATGATTTACCCTAGAAATTCGACCTCCTTGGTATGGAAGAGGCATTTCTCTAATTTGGCAAAGAGTTCGTGTCGTTGCAGTCTTTCTAAAACTTCCATCACATGCCGAATGTGTTCTTCTCGCGTGGCCGAGTAGATGAGTATATCATCTATATAGACGATGCATGACACATCCAGCAAGCCCCTTAACACCTCATCCATGAAAAATTGAAATGCAGCAGGGGCATTGCACAAGCCAAACAGCATGACCTGGTACTCGTAGAGCCCGTATTTTGTGCGGAAAGCGGTCTTCCATTCATCCCCACGGCGGACCCTCACGAGATGATATGCACCACGCAGGTCAAGCTTGGTAAAGATTTTAGCGTCTTTTAATTGGTCCAATAGGACAGGTATCAGAGGAAGAGGGTACCGATTCTTTCTGGTGATTCTGTTGAGAGCTCTATAATCGATACAAGTACGCAAGCCCCCTTCCTTCTTCGGTATAAAGAACAGAGGTGACGAGGCTGGAGAGGTAGAGGGGCGTATGAATCCTGATGCCAATAGTTTCGTTAGGTACTGTTGCAGATAGGTGTTTTCTGCCTCTGTGAGGGCATACATTCTGCTGCATGGAATATTGGCCCCCGGTTCCAGGTCTATCACACAGTCATATTCCCTGTGGGGGGGTAACTTGTTGGCTTCTTTTTCGTTGAAAACGTCCTGGTAATTCCTGTAGACCTCTGGAAGTATAGAGATGGCGTTCACACTCAAAGTCCTCCCTCCACTCGCTAGAGTGCTTGCTGGAGTTTCCATCCGGATTTCCTCAGAAAAGCAAGGCAGGGCACAATGTTCAGTACAGTAGACAGAACTAAGGGTGATGGTACGAGCAGCCCATTTCACTACAGGGTCATGTAAGGTTAACCACGGCATACCCAGAATCATATTGAACTGAGGGGCATCTATCAAATCAAATGAAATGAGTTCGTAATGGTTTTGTCCTATTTGCATCATTAATTGGCGCGTATGATAACACACCGGTCCTGATGTTAAATCAGACCCATCCACAGCCTTCACAGCTTCAGGTGTTTCTTTCTGGATGCATGGGACCCCCAATCTCTTGGCATATTGTCGATCGTCAAAGTCATCTGCGGCGTCCCTCAAGGATCCTCACTGAGCCCCACCCTCTTCAACGTCTACATGAGCCCCCTCGCGGCCATCGCACGCCAACACAACCTCAACATAATCTCCTACGCCGACGACACCCAGCTGATCCTCTCCCTGACCAACGACCCCGCCACCGCCAGAGCCAACCTGCACGAAGGGATGAGAGAGGTAGCCGAATGGATGACGACCAGCCGCCTGAAACTGAACTCGGACAAGATGAAGGTCCTCATCCTGGGCTCCTCGCCCTCCGCCTGGGACGACTCCTGGTGGCCCCCCGCCCTGGGCACCGCACCCAAACCGACGGACCACGCACGCAACCTGGGCTTCATCCTGGACTCCTCCCTCTCCATGACCAGACAAGTAAACGCCGTCTCCTCGTCTTGCTTCAACATCCTGCGCATGCTACGCAAGATCTTCCGGTGGATCCCCACCGAGACGAGGAAGACGGTCACCCAGGCCCTCGTCACCAGCCGACTGGACTACGGCAACGCCCTCTACGCCGGAACCACCGCCAAGCTCCAGAAGAGACTCCAGCGGATCCAGAACGCCTCGGCCAGACTCATCCTCGACATCCCCCGACGCAGCCACATCTCCGGACACCTGAGAGATCTGCACTGGCTCCCGGTCAACAAGAGAATCACCTTCCGTCTCCTCACCCACGCACACAAAGCCCTACACGACCAAGGCCCGAGCTACCTCAACAACCGGATCAACTTCTACACCCCCAAGCGCCTCCTCAGATCAACCAGCCACGCCCTCGCCGCCGTCCCCCGCATCCGAAGAGCGACAACAGGAGGAAGGTCCTTCTCCTACCTGGCCGCCAAGAACTGGAACTCACTCCCAACCGACCTGCGCCTGACCCAAGACCACCTCTCCTTCAGGAAGAAGCTCAAGGCTGGCTGTTCGAGCAGTAACGGCACCCCCCCCCCCATCCAGCGCCTTGAGAACCTACGGGTGAGTAGTGCGCTCTAAAAATGACATGATTGATTGATTGATTGATCGATAAAATTGCCCGTAGCTCCACTGTCCAGCATGGCATGTACCATCACAGGTGTCTCCCCCGGCCACGTGATGGTGACACATACATTCATATGAGGCACAGCAGGTTGCATAGTGTTTGCGACAGCGTGAGAGACCTCTTTTTCAATATCATGGCTCAAACGAGGGGTCTTGGACTCATTTGAGTGTTCTCGTTTCCCGACGTATATACAGGATATTCTAACGCAGAAAGACTTCTTGCCCCTTTTGTCTTGGCTCTGCAGTCTTTGATAAAGTGTCCAGGTTTTCCACAGTACATGCAGAGTTTCTGAATCCTTCTACGAGTACGCTCTTCTGAACTCAAAGGACCTCGTATCCCTCCTATTTGCATGGGTTCTGTGGTATCTGAGGTAGGAGGGGTTTCTGTGACTGCTTTGGGTTTGGCAGGAGGGAAGCGAAACTCATGTCGGTATTTGTCGCCTTTCCGTTCTTGTAGTCTATGATCTAATTGAACTGTGAGATCTATTAACTCTTCACACGTAGTAGGCAAAGACACCACCTGGGCAAGAACGTCCTTCAATTCTCCTTTCAATCCTTGATAAAACAAGGATACTCTTTGCAGTTGGCCAATCAGTTTCAACAACAAGACGATTAAATTGTGTTATGTAAGACAGCAGATCTTGCGATCCTTGTTTAAGCGTAATTAATTCCCTGTCTAAGGATAGCATATGTGCCTTACGATCAAACAACTTCCTCATCTCTTCGCAAAAATCCTCAATCATTCAGAACAGGATCGTTCCTTTCAATCAGAGGAAATGACCAACTAGCTGCATTACCCCCTAGATAAGATAACATGAAAGCTGTCTTAGAATGATCGTCAGGAAAGACAGCAGGCTTACACATGAAATGTAACCTGCACTGTCCCAAAAATGTACTGAACTTTTTAGGATCCCCTAAAAACCTTTCTGGGGGTGCCAAAGGCAACTGCATTGGTTGTATAACATTAATGGTGGAAGGACCTTGAACTCCTTGAGCAACAGAGGATTGGGACTGAAGAGGAGGAGATAACGTGGCTTCTCTAATGTAATGGGCTCCTCTGCCACTAGTGGGACCAGACCGTGCTATCCCTGCTACCTCTTGTCGAAGAGTAGTCATTTCAGTCCTCATATCATGGTTCTCTACTCTCACAGCATCTACCTCGTAATGCGTTAAGGGTTTCTAGCATAGTAGCCAGGACAGTATTGGTATCCATCGCTCAGGCCGTAATACACCGTGGGCTTGTCACTCTGTCACGTTATGCAGATTGACTAACCTGGTTTGTTCAAATACAGCGGGAGCGATGTTGAAGCTAATTTCTCTCCTCCCTAGATGCGGTACCACAAGTGAATCTTTAGCTGAACTTCACTTGAGGACACCACCCAGGGAAGGGGAAAAATGGAGAAATAAAATAGAAAAA
The DNA here is from genome assembly GCF_964261635.1 of Lissotriton helveticus. Taxonomy (NCBI): domain Eukaryota; kingdom Metazoa; phylum Chordata; class Amphibia; order Caudata; family Salamandridae; genus Lissotriton; species Lissotriton helveticus. The sequence continues at coordinate 104,012,516 of NC_136067.1, forward strand.
AGGCTGGCAGCCATAAACCATCCACAAGGCTTGACAATAGGAGAGACACCACGCCTACGTCGGTGTACAGGTTCCTGTATGGTGACACAAAACACACAGGATTCACTCTGTCTTATATACAAGGCCACCTCTATTCGTCAATTCTTGAGTATTCAATTATGCTTACATGTCAAGGCTCCAGCCAGCACTCCAACACATCAGGGCAAAAGTAGGAAAAATAAAGTAAACAACATAAAATAGTAGGGAACTGCCCATGAACCCTAAACGGAAAAAAGACTAAAGAAGTCTCTGTGGATCACCCATAATCAATGTAAAACGCTACTTATCTGAAGCGTAGTGTGTTCTCTGTAAGTGCAACTCGACCAAACCCCGGTCAGCTGCAAAGTTCCTTGTGAAGAAAACCCGGTCCGAGCTACTCAACAGCTCTAAGGGAAATCAAGAGTTCAGCGAAATCCAAAATCAGGAAGTAGTGGAGAAAACAAAACAAAAGTACACTCCACACGCTAGTCCGCCACTAGCTTCAGTTCCAAGGAAAGCGGAAAATCAAGCGAGGCAAAAGGGGATCTGGATTCGAGTCATCCTCTCACCCTATAGTCATATCAAAACAGAAAGGCTCCAACACGGCTCTCAGAGCGGGTCCCAGCGCGGCTCCCAGCGCGGCGCTCAAAAGGTCAACAGCTTGCCGACCCACTGCAGTTCCAAAGGAGCAGGAACTCTCGTAGCAAGGAAAAAGCACCCAACAAGGTTCCAAGTACAGAATAGTGGCTAAACACAGGTGACAAGCACCGAGGGCTTCCACACAGACACAGATATAGATGTTGTGAAGGACAGAGCAGAAGAAAGGGAAAACAGACTAGCCACCAAGCATTCTGGGACCTGTAGTTTCCCCATAGGCGCCTAAGTTGTGACAGGGTCTATCTGTTGCGTGCTGTGGTCCCCCCTGATCCCTGCCGCTAATCCTTATTGACCAATTGTATATTGCCTTAGCTGAAGGCTTATCTTGCAAATGCTGTGCTGCCATTTGAACGTTACCATTTAACATTACTAACCAATAACAACAACTAACAATTGTTCCCCCCCTTCCCTTCCCCACCCTCCCTGCCTCCCTGCTCAGCGGACTCACAACTACCCGCCCCCCCAACTTAGCAGAGTGCTTCTTCCCTCCCCATAACATAGTACTTGCTTGTCCGGGGTAAGAGGTCCAGTGGAGGCCTCAGCCCTCCGTAGCCTCCGGGGCCCACCTTTGCCCACCAGTTCGGCCGGCCCAGCCTCGAATGTGGTACAAGTTATTTGTATTTGCCGACCAGTCCACCGGCGGAGTATCCAGTGGTAATTGCCACGTCATTCTCCTTATTCATTCCCTTGGCACAGTGTCTGCTCCGAACCGGAGTGTTGTGTTTCTGGCGGTTCCGAATTTTCCTCTTCCTCATCCCGACGTTGTCGATGCCTGCTTCCGCGATTCTGGTGACCCATTGTTCGCATACCGTCAATCCAGTCTTGGGCTGCTTCCGGCGTTTCGAAGAACCACGTTTAGCCATCTGCGACCACCCGAAGCCTCGCGGGGAAGATCATGGAGTACGGTAATTCTCGGGTCCTTAGTTGTTGTTTGGTTCTAATTTGTTTTTGATCCTGTAAAAATATTTATTTCACCACATAATTACAACAAGCATTTACAATGCAATAGGTCTCGCATTATTAAAGTTTGAGCTATTGGCATTGTAAATGACAATGCTTTTTATTCATTTGTTTTTAAAACCTGCAATCGGTGCATAAACACGCACTTTGAACATATAGTCCTTCCTTAAGATGAGCAAGGCTGGCAGTAAAAGAGACTGCCAGCCTTGCTTCTCATAAGCATGGACTAGAAGTACAAAGTGCTTGTTTACGCACCAATGCAAATGAATAAAAGGCATTGTCATTTACAATGCCATTAGCTCAAACTTTAATAATGCAAGACCTATTGCATTGCTCTAACCATAAGGCTACATACATCCTCTCCCCTTGAAAATCGAAAAGTTTGCACCTTAACCTGCTTTGCTTACTGTACAGAACCAGAATGACAGTGGTTTACCAACGTCCACTAGGCCGCAAGAATTTACGCGTATGAAAATCTTGGGAAAAACCAAACATTTTCACAACAAATATCTCAGGCCTACTGCCTTTAACATAACTTTACATAAACAGATCCGGCACACAGCCAAGATCACTGGCTTGAGACCATAAGCAACAATGTCCTGCTACTGAAGGCAACCAACATGTATGTGGGTGACGCCTAAGCCCCTTTCAACAGTTGTTATGAAATCTGTTTTTTACGTTGACTACAAAAGGTCACTCGACAGCTGCATTAGGAGCAAGAGCTAAAAAGTTTTGAAACTGCGATGAAAAAGTATATTGCAATGTGGTAAATAATGACCTGGTGGGGCACAGAGGGAGGTGGAGAAAGGAAGAACTCAGTGCAAGGGCCGATACTTAAGTTTGTAGTAGGGAGCGAGAAAACGAGAGCAAGAAATACAGAAGGAAAAACATAAAGAACTAGTTTTAAATGCGTGCATGCTGTTTGCGAGGAATGCAGCTAGAGAAAGCAAATTTAAAATAGAAAACACGTGTGCAATGCTGCTTTGCTTACTGTACAGAACCAGAATGACAGTGGTTTACCAACGTCCACTAGGCCGCAAGAATTTACGCGTATGAAAATCTTGGGAAAAAACAAACATTTTCACAACAAATATCTCAGGCCTACTGCCTTTAACATAACTTTACATAAACAGATCCGGCACACAGCCAAGATCACTGGCTTGAGACCATAAGCAACAATGTCCTGCTACTCAAGGCAACCAACATGTATGTGGGTGACGCCTAAGCCCCTTTCAACAGTTGTTATGAAATCTGTTTTTTACGTTGACTACAAAAGGTCACTCGACAGCTGCATTAGGAGCAAGAGCTAAAAAGTTTTGAAACTGCAATGAAAAAGTATATTGCAATGTGGTAAATAATGACCTGGTGGGGCACAGAGGGAGGTGGAGAAAGGAAGAACTCAGTGCAAGGGCCGATACTTAAGTTTGTAGGAGGGAGCGAGAAAACGAGAGCAAGAAATACAGAAGGAAAAACATAAAGAACTAGTTTTAAATGCGTGCATGCTGTTTGCGAGGAATGCAGCTAGAGAAAGCAAATTTAAAATACAAAACACGTGTGCAATGTTATCAAGTGGATTCTTGACGTAAAAACAGTGTTCAGTAAGTGTCAAATACTGACCAAAGACAAATACTGCAGCTTTCACATAGGACATGCAAAAGAATTGTCAATGGCAACGGGCGCCGACTAGCAGGAAATGCAGCAGGAGGTGGTGCGGGACAGCACGCAGCGTCCCCAAAAAATAAATAAATAAATACCGCCTTCGGGTAAAGTCCGCGCTATATAAAAATGCATAAATAACTAACTAAATAAATACCGCAAATCACCGTCGTCACTTTGCCGGCCTGCGACCAGGAAGTCAGGCAGGCCGGCGCGACAACAGGAAACAGGAAGTAGGAGGGCGGGTGCCTACCCCGCCTCCCACGGAAGAGCCGCGATTGGACGGAGCCGCCGTGTTTAGAGCACCGGAGCAGGCAGGAGCCTACCCTGCGCCCCGGTGCCGAAGGAGGGAAGAAGAGTCCTGCTGCCGGGCCCTGCAGCTGAGGAGAGCCGCCGCACGAAGGAAGCCGGTGAGTGCGTTGCTGAGCGGGGGAGGGGGAGGGGAAAAGCATGTGCGCGCGCGAGTGCGGGCGGGCGGGCTTTGTATGTATGTATGTGTGCGTGCGTGTGTGTGACTGTGGGGGGTGTGTGTGTGAGTGAGTGTCTGTGTGCCTGTATGTGTGTGCCTGCGTGTGCATGCGCTCGCCTGTGTGTGCGTGCATGCAGAGGGGTGGGGGCTGCCTGCCTGCGTCTGTAAAAGCAAGGGCTGTGAGTTACTCCGCGCATGCGCGAGGGCAAGCCTGTTCATTCCAAGCCAGCCTCAGCCAGCCTCGGGAAAAACGAAAGTAATAAAAAAGCGAAACTGACACTGCCACTGCAGACAATGCTGCGCGCTCCCGAGGTGAAATCCGGCACTGAAAACGCTCGTAACACTTTGGTGTCCACTCTCCTAAAAACGGATCACATTAGTTGTCGAGCTGACAGCATTCATGCTTTGCATGAATGCTAACGTCAGCTCGACCTAAAAATGGGTCTTCATAACTAGTGAAATATATTTGAAATGTTTGATACAGTTCACTTAGCTATTTCAGTGTTAAAAAAGCCTGACCTCTTACAGCCTTTCATTTAACATGCTTTGCACAGTTCATTTGTCACACAGTTCACTTTACAACATCCTCTAACTAAAGTCACAGAAAGAAAAATAAATGTAATAAGATACACTGACTTTTAAAACTCTATCTTTGAAAGCCAGAAAATGTGACAACCAGATTTAATGGCACTTTTATTGCTCTTTCACTTTGTGAGCAGTAAAGATGCCTTTAAATCTTGTTATCTTCCCTGAATTTAGAGGATTTTCAACTCCCCAGAAAGGAGGAGTAGTCCCTAAAAATAGCTTGTCCTGAATAAATCTTGCTCAACAATGCAAGTGATGAAGTGGATTTTTCGAGCCCTGCCAATGGACGGACGCCCTCAACACCACCCAGCCCGAGTGATTTTTTTTTTTCCAAACATAATTTTTATTGCAGATTCACCGTATCACATTTGTTACATAGGGTCACTTCTCTTAATTCTCACTTTCGTCCATATGCATCCTCATTCTTACACAGCCTTGAGGCCCACAACCCGGAGGTCGGGCGGCGACAAACATGAAAACTTTCCAATTCCTGGTAATATGTAGTCGGTGTAACCCTCCCTCTTAATTATGTGCTCGTCTGCTTTTCTGTAGTTCCACCCTATAAACTCCCCAAACCCCTGCAAAATGTCCTCAACTCCCCCCCCCTCCCTTCCCAGACGTCCACCACCCACTCAGGAGTATTCACCTCTTTCTCATCTATGGGTTTAATCAGGAATCACCATCTAGTTTCCACCTAGTTTTGTGACGTCCCCGGTACTGTGCTAGGGCCTTCCCCAATGTCCTCTAATTCTGCCTCTTCCTCTTGTAGTGCGCTGTCCCTCAGGGCTTGGACCAGTGTCTCCCAAGCCGCCGCAGTGTCCAACGCCCTATCAGTCGGTTTACGGCGTGCCATCTGGTATCTGTGTGTACTATCACAAGTGGCCCATTTCAAGAACTCATTGGCCCATCTCCTATGTGTGGGACCTACTCTCGCCTTCCAGTGTCGTGTGATTTCCCTTTTGGCTACCAACAAGCCCATGTCTATAAATTTGCTCGTAGTTCTGTTTTTAGGCGTGTGGGGAAACCAGTGCAACAAACAGACTGCTATATCATATTGAAATGTCCTCTCCGTCACCTCCTGTAAAGTGTCGCCCACCTCTTGCCAGTATGCTCGGAGACCAAGGCAGGACCATAACATGTGTACCAGCTCCGCGCCCTCGAAAGCACATCTCGGGCGTCTCGCAGTATCCGTTCCGAAGTATTTCTTAATTTTCCCCGGTGCCCTGTGCAGCACATAAAAATGGATCTGCTGAAAGCGCGCGTTTCTCGTGCTGTTTCTGGCCCGTCTCACTAAACCGGCCCAAGTCGTTTCTGGGATCTCTCTATCTAGGTCAGCCTCCCATTTGGCTTTCAGCGCCGGCAAATTTTCCCGCAACATTCTCGAGTACAGACAAGTCACTGCTTTATAGGTTCCGGCTGCCATCATAGTATATTGGCAGGCCATAGTTGTCTTTGGCTCTACAAGGCCTTCCCTCCAATGCGCCTGAATGGCCCTAGTCACTGCGGCGTGCACCAAGTATCCTCCCCTTGGCAGCTCGTATTTTTCTTGTAACTCCTGATACGGGATCAGCGCCCCCTCCTCGTAGAGGTCGCCCACCACTTGTACCCCTGCTTCTTCCCAGCTCTGCAGTTGGGACCAGTCCCCACCGTGGGGGGAGTGCTGTTAGCATACCCAAGGGTATCTCCGGGGCATATGGGTGTTGCTCTCCCGCCCGACGCCGAGATCGATCCCAACAGAGTTTGAACGTTCGTTCCTCGGGTGTCAGATCTCCCCGTGCTATTCTCTGCTGTAAAGCTATGTAAGCTAAAACGTGGCGCTGAGTGCCCTTATCCCTTTCGCTTTCCGGACCTCGGTATACTCTCGCCACCTCCTGTGTAAAGATCTGCAATTGTGCAGCCAAGTAGTAGAGTTCAAAACCGGGCGCCGCTAGACCACCCTCATCTTTCGGGCGGATAAGTGTCGCCAGTGCAATCCTACGTCTGCCCGTCCCCCATAGGAAGGAGGTCATCTGGGATTTCAGCTGAGAAAAGATGGAGCGAGGAATCCAAACAGGGAGAGTACGAAAGAAATAAAGGAGGCGCGGCAGTGCGACCATTTTCAATAAGGAAATGCGCTCCGTGACTGTCAGCGGCAGCGTGGCCCAAAAGGCCATACAGCCCTTCAGCGCTCGTATGCATCTGCCTATGTTGCCCTCTAGCACGTTCTTCGCCACGTGTTAGATATAGACCCCTAAATATTTCAAGCAAACAGGCGCCCACCTAAGCTCTAGCCGGTGGTCGGGCCGTGCTGTGTTCCGCCTCAGGGGGAACAAGCAGGTTTTCGACCAGTTGACCTTCAGTCCTGATAGTTCTCCGAATCGCTCCAGTAAGCGTTCCGCACCCTTCAACGCTTCCGTCCCGTTTTCCAGGAATAACCGGTCATCCGCATATCAGAAGATGTACTGTTGCCCTCCTCTGCTATCTATTCCCCGAAAATGCTTTCCCGTGCGGGCTTCAGCCGCAAGGGGTTCGATCGGCAGGGCGAACAAAAGGGGGAACAAAGAGCAGCCCTGCCGGGTACCCCTTTCCACCGGATACTGGTGCGAAACGAGAGGCCCTATCCGCACTCTAGCTACCGCTGCCGTATACAATACTTGAGTCCATTTGATATATCCTTCCCCCAGTCCAAAATGCCCCATGACCCTATATAAATAAATCCACTCCAGGCTATCAAACGCCTTCTCAATATCTACCGACAAGACCAGGGGCGTCTGGGCTTCCATGTGTGGACTTTCAACCAAGCGTAAGAGTCTCCGTATGTTTGTCGTGCTCCGAGCAGGTATAAACCCCGACTGGTCCTCGTGGACAAATTCGGGCATGTGCCATAGGAGCCTCTCTGCCAGTATGGAACTTAATATTTTATAGTCCGTGGTCAACATGGATAGCGGCCTATAAGAGGCCGGGTGTTCGCTCTCCCTCCCTGGTTTTAGTAGTGGAATCACCAAGGCCTCTCGCATGGATTGGGGCAATTGACCGGTCTTCCTAGCCTCATTGTATACCGTCTGTAGCCTAGGCGCTAATAGGTCTATATATGTGCTATAAAATTCAATGGGTAGCCCATCCAGGCCCGGCGTTTTGTTACGAGCCATCCGTTTATTTGCCCCTCTGATCTCACCTAGTTCTATATCCCTTCCTAGTGCGGTCGCCTGTTCCTCCTCCAAGTGTGGTAACTGAAGATCCCCAAGAAAGGCGTGTATGTCGTCCTCCCGCCCCACTAGCCCACTGCTATAAAGGGTCGTGTAATAGCTCTGAAAACAGTCCAGTATCCCCATCTGGGAGTAGTGCAATTGACCCTCTGCCCCTTCAATCGCTAGTATCGGAGAGCTACGCCTGGCAGGATTATCTAGCCACGCAAGTAATGCGCCAGCCTTGTCCCCCTCAACATGGGCCCGAAGCAAATATGCCTTATGATCGAAGCTGCGGAGGCGTTCCACCTCTACCGCCACTGCCTCCTTAACCGAATTGACCTCTTCCTGTAAGTCAGGGCGCCCCGGTCTAGCCCGCTCAGCGTCCCTCAGTGTAGAGACCGCCTTTCGCAGATCCTCCAACAGTGCCCATCTCGCGCCCGCGTGTATCCCTATGCACTGGCCCCTAACCACCACCTTAAAAGCGTTCCACTCCGTCGCCCTGGAAGTCGTGGACCCCTCGTTTTCCCTGAAGTAGTGGGTGATTCCCTCCTCTAGGTCCGCTCGAAAAGGCGGATCTTCCAATGTCTCGGGACGCAGTCTCCAGGTCGGGACCCGCGATATCTCCAAGACCCAGCCCAGTCCCAGCAGCAACGGATTGTGGTCTGAAATTGTCCTGGTCAGGTATTCGGTTCTGACCACCGTCTGCCCGACCTCCCTGGAGCACAACATCGTGTCAATTCGAACATGTAGGTCGTGGAGGCTCGAAAAGAACGAGTAATCTCGCTCCGCAGGGTGTTGCATGCGCCATGCGTCCACCAAACCCCACCGTTCCTGCCAATCGTGTCTACCTTTCGTGAGGCGGTGAACTGGGGAATCCGCCAGAGGCGGGTGGGATCTATCCAGTGTCGTGTCCGCTACTGAGTTGAAGTCCCCCCCAATTAGGATCGAGCCTTTTAGGAAGTGTGCCAGTGACCCCGATAGACTAGTGAAAAAGGTCACCTGATCAGTGTTTGGCGCGTAAATGCTACATAGTATAATGTCCCTGCCCCTCAACCTGCCCTCCACTGCCACATAGCGTCCCTCAGGGTCTATAATGTGCCTGGTCGCCTGAAACGGGACCCCCGCCCTGATCCATATCAATGCCCCCCTAGCAAACGCTGAGTAAGCAGTGTTAAATATCTGGCCCCTCCATCTCTTTTGTAGTGCTATCCCTTCCTGCTTTGTGATATGCGTCTCCTGCAGCTTAGCAATGTGTACCCCTCGACGGACCAGATAGGCGTGTACTTTATGTCTTCGTGCCATTGAGTGCAGCCCCCGCACATTCCAGGTTATACATCTCACTTCACTGGCGCTAGTCATTGTCCCATAGTTCGTAGTTCAGTTTCTGTCGCTGACCAGTGTCATCGTGAGTGGTGGAGTCTCCCCAACTAATCTTCTAAACTTCTGGCATAGTATTTTCCACCCGCTTCTGCGTTAGCCTTTGCCACAAAATCAGAACAACCCCAACAATACCCTCTACCACCCCCCCCCCCAGAATAGGCCCCAATGTCAAACTATCAGTACCCATCCAAACTAGATCAATCCCCTCAACTGCCAGACTAAGTCACGGTCGTAACCGGGAGCGCCTTAAGGGCAATCGGGTTGTGGCTAGGTCCGAAGGTAGAAACAACCGCCCTCCCGGCCCCAGCTTAGTAGCAGCGGTCTGATCACCCAGTCTGAGCCCCCCCACAGCAATACCTCACAATTCACGCCTTCTTTCCTCTGTAGGAGTGTCCTTCTAGTGTTCGCTGCACATCAAATGTTCAGGATCTCCTCCGAGGTCTGTGGAGTCACCAGCGGGCCCTTGGTGCTGCATGTCTCTGAGGCCTCCGACTCCGACCCTGTGTCCTTTGTCTCCGAGTGCGAACCCCGCTGCGATTGGGAGGTGCCTGCATTCGACATCGATTCAACTGCCAGCAATGCAGCCTGTTTCTCCGCCTCTGTTTGAGACACCGATGGTTTTTTCGAGCCTTGTCGTCGCCATCGCAGCCTCTGTGATTTCCGCGTCTGTGTCCTTGTCCGCTCCCGCTCCTCTCGGACTCTGGCGCCGTCCGTGCCTGCTTTATACGTTTCCCACCAGTCCCAGGCATCCGCCGACGTAGGGAAGAAGTGCGTCGTATCGTCCAAAACAACTCTCAATTTGGCCGGGAAGAGCAGGGAGTATCGAATTCCCTCATTCCGCAGTTCCCGTTTTATGGACAGAAAAGAGGCCCGCAGCTTCTGCGTCTCAAATGTATAGTCCGGAAACAAAGTCACCTTACTATTTGCTACTTGGAACGGCCCCATTTCTCGGGCCCGCTGGAGCAAGAGGTCCCTGTCCCTGTAGTGTAGCAGTTTGGCCACTACTGGTCTCGGAGGCAAACCCGGCTTGGGGGGCCTAGCCGGAACTCGATGAGCACGTTCCAGGGTGAAGAATGGCGATAGTCCCTCCGGTGCTACCTGAGTCTTAAACCAATCGTCCAGGTACCCTATCATATCCTCCCCTTCTGTTTTTTCCGGCAGACCCACTATCCGGACGTTACTGCGGCGGCTTCTTTTTTCGGCATCCTCGGCCCTCCTCTCCAGCGTTTGTATCCTCTCCAAAGCGTCCGATAGCCGTGCTTCCATGGTTTTGTGGGCCGGGGCTAGGATCTCTAAAGTGTCTTCCGTTTCTTTAACTCTATCCTTGAGTTTGTCGTGATCAGCCCGCAGGAGCCCCATTCCCGTTACCACCTACGCAATGTCCTGCTGCAAGGCATCTCTGGTTGCTGCAATAGCCTCAAGGATGCGGTCCTGAAGTTGCTGTAGGTCCGCTGGTCCCGCAGTGCCCCCCTCCAAGGATTCGTTGGTCGCGTCCCCCTCGGGTTTGCCCTTGGTTTTCCCCATGGCGTGATGGCTGCAGGCGCTCTGGTGTCCGTAAGCTGTGTTAATTTCCTCCCGCCCGCAACTACTTGCTTCTCTTCCACCTCGGCTCGCCAGCGCCGCGGCCGGCACGTCACCAGGGGGGGGTCGTCCACTCCCGCAAGCTCAGCTAGGGCTTCGTGGCTGCTGCGACCTCTTCTACCCCTTATCGCCGTCTCTGTAGCGGTGGCAGCCACTGTACGCTCGTATCAATCGCTCCCCTCAGTGAGTCTCCCCACCGGATTGCAGTGTTCCTTCTCTACCCAAGCACGGGTCCGCTTGCACACCCGTCCAATGCTGCGATAGGATCATAGGGCCCAAGTCTCATTCCTTTCGCGTCAGGGGCCTGCTTCCCAATGGCGTCTCCGCAGTAGGGCGGCTCATCGTGCATCTGCCGCCTGCTCTCTTCCAGGGCCGCGCAATAGGGCAGTGGCGGCGTCGCAGCTGACCCCAACTCAGGTCGAACAGTCAAGCTCCCGTCGTCTGAACCACACTGCGCCCCCAGGAGAGCAGCTAAGCCCTGGACAGAGCCGACCGAGCCCGTCGAGCTTCCACTTATCTCAAGCGCGGGTCAGGGATCACGAGCCACCGCCGGGGGCCAAGGCCGCGAGTTCCTCCCACTGCTGTAGGATTTCACCGGAGGTATCCGGGTTACAGGATCAAGTCTCCGCGTAGACCTGTATGGCCCGAGCGTAGATCTCGCGAGGCCAGTTCACTCAGCCTCTCCACTCGGTCCTCCACAAACCACCAGGGACCACTGGGCCGCCTCCGATCCTACGATAGCCCCCAGGGCCGGCGTTTAAGGGCAGGGCCTCTCTCGTGTCCCACTGGGCTCCTTCTCCCCCAATGTGGGCAGCGGTCACCGCACCAAACGCATTGCCTCCTGCTACAGCATACCGGCCCCTTGCTCCCACACGTTGTAGAAAAAGTTACCAGGCGCCTCTTCCGGCCAGGGCCGGCGTATCTGTACACCGCTCCGCACTCTATGCGAGCCGGGAGCCTTACCGACCCCCAGGGATCTCTCGATCTTCCTTCGTCCGCGTGGGGGGCAGTCGCCACCTCGATGAAGCCTCAGCCGGCCAGGGACCGGATAGGATAGCCGTCGCCTACGCCTCTCGGCACCTCGCAACACCCTCTATCGCCTTCGCGGCGCCGGAGTCCCAGCCCGATTCAGGCCGAGGCCCGGCAATCCCCACAGTCTGCACCGGGCTTGCTTCAACTTCGCCCAGTCTCTCGCGCTGCAGGCAGGACGCTTACCCCGGCTGCTCAGCCGATGATGAAGTACCTCCTTCGCAGCGGCGATGCGCCGTCTCCTCCAATCGCAGCACCAGCCGCCATTTTGTGCCCCTCCGTGTTCTGGCCCGCGATGGTCCTGTACCTCGCAGGCAGGCTGACACCCCGCTCCTCTGTTCGTCCGAGGCTGCAGTTACTGTTCGTATTGCCTCCGGACTGCGTGCGGAGGCTTCCGCGGGTGTCTCTGCTCCTTTTAGCAGGATGATTGCGGGGATCAGGCGCGGAGCTCCAAGCTCACGCCGCCATTCCCTTCGGCTCCGTAGCCACGCCCCCACCCAGCCCGAGTGATGAAGTGGATTTTTGGAGCCCTGCCAATGGACGGACGCCCTCAACACCACCCAGCCCGAAGATGCAAACAACCTGGAACAGGCCATACAAAACTTCTCCACCTGGATCACCAAGTGTGCCAACTGAGTAAACCCGTTCAAGCCAGCCAAGACCCCAGCAGATTCACCAAATAAGCCAGTTGGTATATACCAGAACTTTGGACAATAAAATGCAACTGCAAGCAACTAGAAAGGAGATGGTGCACCAGTAGAAACCTCTTTTGCATCTTACCAGAAGAACCGTATTCTCTAGCAATCCCACATCATGTACTTGAAGTCAGCATGTGTGTTGTGGCATTGGGGGTATTCCATGGCCAACCCAGAGTAGATCTAATTTGTCCTGTATGTTGTCTGCCTGACCTTCTGTAGCTTAAAGCAGGCATTTCTGGAGACCTTTTGTGGGCAGCTTTAAGATTTTACACCATTCCTTTACAGCCTGATTCACTTTCCTACTTCTTCACTGATTGCAGGGGTATTCCTGTATGCACTAATAGCACTTTATTAACTCGTTCACTAATCTAAGTCCTTCTCCCATTATTGCAACATCGGTAGAACTGCATTGTTGTAGTTTGTCTTGTGTAATGTTATAATGTTTCTTCATTGCCTTTACAATTCTGCTATATCACAGGAAATTGTTACCTAGTAAGCAATCCTCTTCATGCACAGTCTAAAAGTTTGTAATGTACCCTCTCTAAATAGGTTCCCCGCCCCATTACTGTGATTATCGCTTTTTCCCGGTATACAAAGTGGTCTGCACTTAAACTGCCTGTTTGTGTTGGTAAACACTAGAAATCAGGGGTGTCTGGATCACTCTTTTCAGTGGGCAATTTTAACTTTTTCATATCAACTATCCTCCTGCCAGATTCCCTCGGGACAGGGAGAGACCTGCTTATTATGTCTCCAAGTACTGTATCTATCTCACAGAAGTATTTTTTTAGAACAATTAGCAAAGTGATAAAGTAGTTGGGGTAATACCAGCATTTTTTGCAATGGAGCATGGACTAGAATGCTACCCATGATCATAATGCTTAATAAATGCTCCAAGAGTACCATCCAACAAATCAACATCTTTGATATACGTTGATATCCAAGTACCAAAACATGTGCTGCTCCTTTTGCAGCTCACCCCACCTCCCAGATTAACTGTCTGTTGTGCTTGTACTAGTGTCAGTGGAAAAACACAAGTCTTATCCCAGGTAACACTTTAGCTAGATATGTTCTAGAATGTCCCCTATAATAGATAGGCCAGAACCCACATCCCTCACATACAAGTTCTTGTCAGTGGCATACAGTGAAAGGGTATACATTATCTCCCTGATCTGAAAGCCTCTATGTTCTCCACTTAAAAAACAGTGCAAAGAGAAGTGGGGACTTTGGGTCTACACTCATGGGGAAAGCAGCACAGGGTTGGTGCCTTTATGTGGCTCCATCTCACCTTGTCTAGGTAGGGATGAAGTCTGATCAGAGGTTGATGACACTCCTCTCGGTGTGTTGGGGTTATTCAAAGAGGTTCTGGATCCAGTCAGACACAATGGAAGTTTTACTGGGTGAGAAATCTTATGGTTAGGAGTATCTTCCAGATGATTCCTTTAACCATCTCACTCATGGCCCTTATGCTGGGTTGGGAGGATTTGCAGGATTTGATTTGAGGGTTCCAAAAGAAATTTGGGCACCCTACTGGAATAAGCATCATCGCTCTGTTTCTTTTGCTGAATCTAGGAGGAAAGTGCTGAGAACGATTTGGCTATGTTTGGCGCATAGATGTTGAGAAATGTGGGTTTTCCCCGCCTCATATTTCTATTGATATTAGCATGCATCTGCCTTTTGGTTTCTTTTCCCTTAATTGTACCCAGTTTGCGGACGTATTTGCATAGGATCACCTCCAGTGCTGTTTTAGATAGGTTAGCAGCCCAGCACTATTCTTGTATGATTGGTGTCTCATGTAGAATTGGTTCATCCTTAGCAGGCGTCTCTCTGGGAGCATAGTTCCCTTTCCTTTCAACGTCAAGATCCTTTTTGCTGCCAGAATATGCAACCCCAAAAAATAGATAAGAAAAGACTCCTCCTTGGTCCAGCAGTGCCAAAACTCTGCACTTACCACTCCCAGACCTGTTATTTGTACCTTCCTGTTTGGAGAAAGCAAGCATTGCCGAAACCAGAAGGTCTCACCTTTTGAGACCTATTTGCAAAGACCGTTTTACCAAAGTGCTTTACAAAAAATAAGTGAGGTGAAAGCAACAATGGCAGCAGAGGGTGGGCGGTAAAGGAAGCAGCAACGGAGGTTGGGTGGTCACTAGAGGGTAGCGACAATAGAGAGTGGGCCTAGGGGAAGGCAGCCAGGACAAAATAGAGTGGTTGGACACGAAGCTGCAATGACAGATGATGGGTATGGAGAGCAAAGGAGCTATGGTGGATAGCAAAGACAGTAAGCCACAGTATACAGAGGGTGACAAACAATAAGTGGCAATTTATTTGTTAAGTTTATAAGGCGCGCAGCTACCCAAAAAGGGTTGCCTGGCGCCAGTGACGGAGCAAAACAGCACAACAAAAACTAACGTAGATGTTACTGGTCAAATAGCCATGTCTTGACATTTTTTCGGAAACGCACATAGTTGGTTTCTTTCCGTATGAAAGTGGGAAGTGTATTACAAATAGATGGACCTAAATAGCAGAAAGATCTCCCACCCACTCTAGAAAGTTTAAACCTTGGTACACAGAAATTAGCCGCAGTTTGGGATCGTAGATGACGTGTGGGTACATATGGGTGCATTAATGCTTGGAGGTATTTAGGAGCAGTGCCAGCTGTTATCTTGAACATATAGCTCAGGGCTTTAAATTTAATTCGATTCTCCACCCTGAGCCAATGTAGGTCACGTAGATGGCCAGAAATGCTAGATGTTTTAGAAACCTTACAGAGCAGCCTGGCCGCAGAGTTTTGTATCAACTGTAATCTACGTACCACAGCCTTATTTGACCCAAGGTAAAGGATGTTGCCGTAGTCAAGTCGTGATGTTATGAGCGCATTGACTATGGTCTTTTGGGTAGGAACAGGTAGCATCCACAGAATTTTGTTCAGCCATTTCAAAATGGTGAAACATAGGGTTGCTACTTTGCTAGTTTGTTGGTTCATAGATAAAGTACTGTCCACAATCACCCCAAGATTACGAACATGACTGGTCGGAATTGGGAGATTTCCCATTTGAGTAGGCCAATGGATGGAGTTCCAAAGATCTTTATGTTGTCCTAAGACCAGAACCTCTGTCTTATCTCCGTTAAGTTTTAACTGGTTTGCAGTCATCCAGTCAAAAATATCCGTGAGACCCAGTTTAAGGTTGGTGGGAGCAGAGGAACTGGAATCAGAAAGGGAGAAGATGATTTGAGAATCATCTGCATAGGTCATGAGGGTAAGACCTACTTTCTCAGCTATATCAGCTAAAGGTTTAACATATAAGTTAAAAAGCAAGGGGCTAAGTATAGAGCCCTGGGGCACTCCATGTGGTGAAATAAAGCTTTTCGAACAAGCGGATGCTGACATAATTTAGAAAGTGCGATTTTCCAGAAAAGAACAAATCCATTTAAGAGCTGCACCACATACACCAATGTTTTTCAGCCTTTTGTGCAATATGGTATCGAAGACCGCACTGAGGTCTAATAGGATAAGGGCAACTGTTTGGCCTTCATCCAGGAGCTTACGTATCTTTTTAGTGACTCCTAAAAGTGCTATTTCGGTGGAGTAGCCGGTTCTAAAGCCGGATTGGGAGGAATGGAGGCAATTATTAGTTTCTGTAAAATATGCCAGAAAGAAATGGACATGTCTTTCTAAAATCTTTGAAAACACTTGTAAGAGAGAAATGGGTCTTTAGTTGGATAATACCTCAGGATCGGCCATTGGTTTTTTAATCAAGGGTTTACCATAGCATCCTTCTAAAGAGTGGGTGCCGTAGATTGTAGGAAGGAAGTATTAAGGGTATCGAGGATTACTTCAAGATGGGAAGAATCCAGTTGTTTTAAGATATTGATTGGCACTGGGTCCATGGGGGATCCTGATTTAATACTATTGAGAATACTCTTAAAGTAATCCATTTTAATGGAAGGCCAACAATCTAACGTGCCAAAAGGGACAGGGACCTTTTCAGTTGCTTTTCGGAAATTGATTACAGGATTTGAGCTATTCATTTCCAGAATTGACTTGTCAACTTTCCCTATAAAAAATTGAGCGAGATTGTCGCACTGTTGCCCGTTTAGAGGTTGAGGAGTTGCAACTGTTTGTGAGCCTGCTAATTCCTTAACCATATTAAACAATATTTTTGATTGGTTGATTGCATTTGTGATAGTTTTGGAGACATACAAGGCTTTAGTTTTTATACAAGAAGTATGATACATATTTCTTGCTTTAGTATATATGGAGGGAGGGTGGTTGGTGAAAAAGCAACAAAAGCAATGGAGGGGGCCAAAATCAAGCAACAGCCACAACAGAGTATGGGGTGTGGGAGAACAATGGTGGCAAAGGAGGGAGGGATTTGTGCCAGCCCGGTGATTCCACAACTTTCCCACACAGAAATGTGAGGAAAATGTGATTTTCCTAGCTAAATTTGAGGTGTGCATGGAATTCTGGATAAGAAAACGATGTAGGATCCACGGAAGCCACACCTCCCTGAACTCCCCTGGGTGTCTAGTTTTCAGAAATATCTTGGTTTGGTAAGTATCCCTAGATGACAACCGAGCTCTGGACCAAAAACTCAGGTGATTCCTTGCGAAACCAGGCCGTTTTGTGATACATCATTTTGATGTCTCCCCAATATGTTTTGGGCCCTTCCCTGTTCTGGGCACTAGGCCTACCCACACAGTTGAGGTACCATTTTTAGGTCTCGTGCCTAGCGGTGCCGTGTGCAGCATTGCTCGCGCAGCGCTCGACATTTAGTAGCTAAAAATGGGGTTTCAGAGACTGCCATAGGAATCGCACAAGCTCGTGCATGTGCTTTTCCTATTGTGTCCCGCTATTGGCCTTTGCGTGCGTGTTTTTTTAGCGAGACAGAACGCAATAGGCCAAAGGCAGGCGCATAGCTCCACCCACGGCCTATTGGTGTCTATTACGCGCACCAAAGGCCTTGTGGTTTCAATTATCGTTCACGGGCGCGATAATCAAAACTACATGTTTCGCTGTGGCGCACGGGCGCGCACCACTCGCGGGCGTGTTTGTTTTGCTTTCACTGCCACTGGTTCTGTGAAGCGGGTGGGCCAACGGCGTTCCTGCAGCTCCCTGCCCTTGCCTGGCATTACTTCCTTCTTTTTTGCACCCTGGTTGGATCGCAGGAAAGCTGGCTTGCACGCTACTGCGCGTGAGAGACTTGTGCCTTTTGTGGGTGGTCCCAACATCTCCCACGTCCACTCGCTTCCTTGTGGAGCTGCACGCTCGCCAAGCCTACCTTCCGAGAGGCCTAACAGGCACGCACGATATCACTCGCACCTCTATTTTTGATACCACTTGGGCCGCTGATTCAGGAGCAATGCAACACAATTTGCTCCGTCCATCCCACAATGCTGCAGCACACTCCTGCGCCATTCGACCGCCGATGCTCTCCCTGCGGACTCGGCCAACAGCTCTGGTGCAGTACTGCTCCTGTGATGGAACCCCGAAGCCAACGGTGCATGATGAGCTCCAGCAACGAGCAGGCAATGTTCAACGACGAGGTTTCAACAAAAAGAGTTCAAGGTATGGCTGTCCTGCACTCTTGCCCCATTTCTTATCCTGGTTTCTTCTTATTTGTGGTTCGCGGCACGACTATTTAATATGGCGTGCTGCGGGCTGCAGGAATGTTAAAATCGGCCCAGTCCCTATTAGTGTCTGCTGGTTACCGCACTCCACCACTAAAATTGTCCCTGTCCCTATTAGTGTCCTCTGGCTACCGCACTCCACTGCTAAAATCAGCCATGTCCCTATTAGTGTCTGCTGGTTACCGCACTCCACCGCGCTGCCAATAAGCTTTGACCTCAGGGTTTTGCTTCTCAGAATTGCTCAAAATGGGATGCAGGCCAAAAAAAATAAGCTGCCCTGATGAAGTGGAAATAGACTGAACTAACGTGCCATGAAACGAAAGGTCAGCGCAAATATGTCTTAATAGAGTGTCGCGAATCGGGTGTCCCCTGTGAATGCAGCCGTCCTGTGCAGCGCCCATTGCCATGGCGATGCCAGCAACCCCTGAGGGCGCACTATGCGGGCACAGGCCGGCCTGCCAGGAACAGGGCTTTGAAGTCCTTTCAGGTTGCGCAGGGGCGCTGTAAACTGTTGTGGATGGCTTGTGGGCGGAGCCTGTCGTGTTTGTGTGTCTTCACAAGAAAATGCTGGCTGTGTGGGAGGATTTAAAGGCGAGGGAGTCTGTCTGAGTGGGTTGTGATGTCACCTGTGTGTGCGTTATGTCAGGGCTTTTTGTTAAGCGCGCTTCTTACCAATTGTATGGTTTCGTAGCACTTTCTGAGACTTAGTGCGCCTTCTGTGTATAATAAGGGTCCTGCAGGCCTAAGTGCAGCCAAGATAAAATGGCCTGATTGCTTCCAGGTTGAGTAGCAAAAAAAAAAAAAACATAAAAACAGCCGTAATGGTGATGCAGTGCGCCGCTTTGATTGGGACTTGGCACCACTGCACCTGCCGCACTATTGATAGCCTTGCCACTGCACGCTCTCTCCTAACGCTTATCTTTATAGCACGGGCGCCAAACGCATTTTATTTTTTTATTCTTTTTATTGCACAGGAACAAAAGAAGCAATAACATCAGTTGAACAAGAATTGTCATCATTGTGAGGTTCCATTTGTCATTCGTACAGAATCATAAATTACAATACACATAAATTTGGGATCATGGGTATTCGTGTGCTTCTGCTTCCGCTTGCCGCATCGGGGTGTACATAATTCATCGCGATCACTATTCCAAGCCCCCCAGATCTTCCCCCACTTTTCCGGACAGCCCCTTGCCACGTACACTGCCCTCTCCCTGAACATACACCAATCTAGATCTTCGGCCCATTTAGTAATCCGGGGTGGTTGGCTGGCTCCCTACAACTGAGCTATATTCCGCTTCGCCACCATATATGCCAACGTGACCCACTGTTTCAGATACCCGTTCAAGTCCGTGGGCTCCCATACATTTAATATACATCTTCGGGCTTCCGGTCGTATCTCCTCCCCCAGTACTTCTTTCATCTCATTTTGTATCTTTACCCAGAAGTTCTGTATCTCCTCACAGTGTCAGAGGATATGCATGAAAGTGCCAAGTTCTCCACAACCTCTACTACACTCTCCGCCCGCCCCATGTGTACTAGTCTAGGCCCTGTGATATACAACCTATGAAAGATCTTAAGCTGTACCAATCTGGGCCTCATCTGAACTGCAACCACTTTGGGGGAGGAGACTGCCTCCACCCAGTCTTCATCGTCTAATTCCAATCCGTCTCCCCCCCACGATCTTCTAACGCGTCCCAACGGGTCATCCATGTTATTTACAAGCTTCTTGTATATTAAGGAGATAGTCTTTTCTGGGATGTGACCATCTAGCACTCGGTCCTCGAGAGGAGAAGCCTCTGGAAGCACCCGTATCTCCAGGTATGTGGGCAAGAAGGGCGTGTCTAATCTGCCGGTACCGAAAGTGTTCATTTTCATTCAAACTGTATTGTTGTTTCAAAGATTCAAATGTCTGCACACTGCCCCCCCCCCCCCACATCCTTAATCTGGCTGATTCCAATGAGGTCCCACTTGTCAAACCCTTTAGGCTTCCACAAGCTACCAAGCTTCTCCGAACAGAACAGGGGGGTGGCCAACGTCAATCTTCCCTCCCATCCCAAACTTCTAGTGGCAGCGGTGCCAAACCTGTACAGCATGTACTGTTGGGCCCGCCAGCGTGAACCTCCCGGGTCTGGCATACAGGGCTCTGATGATCTCTCCACCCGGTGCCTGCCCACGATCCATGGCAAAACCTGGGTCCCCGGGGGGCCCATAAACCATGTGATTCACCGCCGCAAGGTGTGAGGCCCAGTAATACCTCCTCAAATCTGGGAGACCGATCCCCTCATCGTACCACGGGAGGGTTAACATGACAAAAGATATGCGGGGTCTGCCGTCCCAAAGGAGCTGCCGCTGAAGTGTCTCAATCTCCTTGAAATGGGATATTGGCACCGGATCCATTGTGTTCTGGAGTACGTATAGGAACCGAAGCCAGGCCATCATCTTGAATAATACTGCCCTCCTGAGCAAGGACAACGGGAGAGCTTTCCAGCGCTCCACGTCCTTTTTAAACCGATTCAAGGGGGGTCCCAGATTATTGGCAGATCTCATCTTCGGGTCCAGGGTTATATATATGCCTAGATATTTCAATCCCACCGGTTCAATCTTTTATAGGGCAGGACTGACGGCGCTCCCGATAAAACGAACAACTTCGACCAGTTTATAGCGAGCCCGGAGTATCTGCCAAATATGGCCAGGACATCCAAAAAATTACTCAAGGAGGCCCTGGGGTTAGTGAGTTATAGCAGGATATCATCCGCATAAAGCGAAATCTTATCCTCCCACCCTGGCCTCCACCGCAAGCCACTTATCGACCGGTCCCACCTGACCCATGCCGCCAGAGGCTCCAGCGATCCCTGCCTCGTGCCTCTCCTAAGGGAAAAATCGGCTGATTTACAATTATTTACGACCACTCTGGCCAAGGGAGTGGTGTACAGAAGTCGAACCCACCCGATAAACTCCGGGCCAAAGCCCAGCTTAGCCAAAACAGCCCATTCAACCCTATCAAATGCCATAGTGGCATCTAAGGATACCAATACTGCTGGCTCCAGTATCTTTTGGCAACCACCCAGGATCCCGTGGAGCCTCCGCAGGTTCAGGGCCGTGTTGCGACGCAGCATGAAGCCGGATTGATCGGGGTGTATCAAAGTTGTAATAACCTTGACCAATCTGGTGGCGAGCAATTTCGCCAAAATCTTGGGCTCCGCATTGAGAAGCGAGATGGGCCTATACGAGGAAGGAGATGTCTTAGTCTTGCCTGTCTTGTGAATGATTCAGAAAAGGGGGGTGGCGATGGACAGAGCATCTGAATTAAACAGAACACTCCTACCCAGTCAAAAGATCAGGGCTTGAACCATCACAGCTCAGAACCTGGATATATGCAAAATAGTCTGACCCTGGCCCCGTGCATCATGGGAACAGGGCAGACCAAACTACCAAGCCAATTCTTTACTGGAAAGGAAACAAGCTTCCGGGGACCGGTTTCTGGCATTGCAGCCGTCTTCGGCCCGGCTTGCTTGAATCCTGATGGTGCCGCCGCTATCAATATGTAGTCCAATTTGGACATGCTGTTGTGAGCTGCGGACACATGAGTAAGGTGCCTCTGAGTTGGATTACGTACTCTCCAACTATCGACCAACCCCAGCGTTTCAAGGAAATCTGGGAGCCACCTCTGCGATGATGTGTGCATACGTGCCGGAAATCTATATATTCCCCCATCGAGTACTGCATTAAAATCTCCCCCCAGCACCAGGAGACCCAGGGGCAAGGTCAGAAAAACGGCACTCAAATCTTTGAAAGTATCTCACTGAAGGATTGGCGGTACATATATTGACAGTAAGGTAACTGTCCTTCCCCCCCAGCTGCCCCGAGACACCTACGTATCTGCCTCTCTGGTCCGACCAAGTAGCCTGAACTGTCAACGGAAAGTAATTCTTTGTTAGAATACCGACTCCCCTAGACCCCGATGTAAACCCAGAATGCGCCACTAATCTATAACCCCCCCCCTGTGGAGGGCCATGCACCGATTCCTGACCAGATGTGTCTCCACAATGTGACATCCGGGGCATGTCTTCTGATTAGCTGATTCACCATCCCTCTCTTTATCTTGTCACCCAGACCATTGACATTCCAGCTCAACACTTTTATCCCCGATCCCTGACTAGTACGTGACATCTATCCCACACCGCTAGCATCTAATTGCAATTCTGTCACCTGATGCAAAAAGAAAACAAATACAACCAAAAATAAACCCAACAATTCAAAAATTACTACAACGAATGACATCGCAAAACCCTCCCATTCCACCTCCCCAAATTCCCATCCCCCCTCCCTGCACCCCTGCATATGGCCGATGCCCATCCCCAACTCGCAGTGTGCCTGTCGCTCCATATCCCCCCAACTAGATAACTAAAAGTAGTAGTGAGGAGGATACCAATGCCCTGCCCCTACCCCCAGACCCCAAAGTGACTTCCTTCGCCCTGCATTCAGTACAAAACCAACAAAAGCTCTCCTGATCCATAGGAGACGGCAGACAAAATGCTTCACATAGTTCAAAGTGTCTCACAAATGTATCCAAACCCAGGCGCTCAATCCTACTGTTACGTTCTCTCCTCTCCTTCGCGTTCTTGTCCCTCGGCCGCATGTCTACTATCAAGCCAGTCCGATGCCACTTCCGGATTCTCCAAGAACCAGGCCTTTCCATCAATTTCCACGTGCAGCCGAGCCGAATACATCATGCCATATCGCAGTCCCCTGTCCCGTAGCTTCTTCTTCACTGGGAGGAAACTTTGTCTTAACCTCTGCACTGTCTGAGTGAAGTCTGGGAAGAAGGAAAGAGTTGCGTTCTCGTACCGCAGTGGAGCCCCCATCCACGCCGCTTGCAGGATAGCGTCCCGGTCTTGAAAATTAAGCACTCTGGCGATCAGCGGGCGAGGCAGCGCTCCTGGCTTAGGCTTCCCTCCTGGCACTCTATGGGCCCTCTCGATGGTGAAGAAATTGCTGAGACCCTTTGGTTTGAGATGGTTGAGGATGAGGCCCTCTATGAACAAGTCTGGCGCAGGATTCTCTGATCTTTCGGGAACCCCAAGGATGCGCACATTGTTTCGCCGAGCTCTCCCCTCATAATAGTCGAGCTTTTGGTCTGTGGAGTCTCGAGAGGCCTTAAGAGCGCGCACTTCCTGCTGCAATTCCGCCACGTCGTCTATCAAACTAGTGGTTTTGATGTCAACCGACTTCACCTTCTCATTAGCCTTGGTAAGGTCTGCTCGTATCCGGTTCACTTCCATCGTAACCTCATCCAGTTTATTGTCCATAGATTCCATTTTCCCCCCCGAGGGATGCCTGAACCCCTTTTATTGCCGCCATGACATCTGTTAGCGTTGGCTCAGTCAGGGCATCGAGCTCGCCTCCACCCGACCCAGTAACCTTCTTAAGCTCCACCGGCGACCCTTTAGGCATTGTGTATCTATCGAGTTAGTTAGATTGCACCTGCTTCATCCCCTTCGATGTCCTGGTTACTGCCTTATCGGAGTCAAGTCTCGTTGCCATCACTGTGAGTGTCTCTCACCCCTCAGGCACCGGGGCGTTGATCGCGTGTCTCTGTTTGGAGATCATTTATCTGCTGTCGCGATTAGACGTAATTTGCTGACTTTATGTCCAAGAGTGACTCAGTCCATGCGCACTATCTCTCCCACGCACAGACGTGCGGCACCCCCTCAGGAATAACACATCAGGATATTGTCACCTTCCGTCTCCAAAGGTCAGGATCACCTGACGACGAACGCGAACCACCACCACCCCGATCACCATTCACTGCCAGGACCTCGAGTCATCGCAAAAGTTACCCCACACTTTCACCGCCAGTGCAGTACACTCCAGCAACTTGTAGCCCTCCAACATTTCAGGCCCACCTCCTTCCACGGTCCTGAGTGTCTCCTGCCGGTTGTTCAGTGTGACCTATGCAGCTCTTCATACAGCCCAGCCAGCCATTGTCTCTCGGAGGGCGCCGATCTCCCAAGCTCCAACAGTATGCCTCCTGCGTGCTTCACCATGCACACCTAGCTGCATCACCACAATCCCAGGCACCTCATATGGCAATGTCCTCCACTGCGCGATCTTATGTGCTCTGGGGGGGTCGTCGTCGCGTGTCTCCAGCCTTGTCGGCTCTGGCGGCAGGTTAGCCCAGCACCATGTGACTCTGGGCAATAGCTCGCTTAATCTTCCCGACGGCCCCCCAGCGCCTAGAGACCCTTACGGGTGATTGTGCGCTTTACAAATGTGGACTTTTTACTTTGTTAGCACCGGCTGCAGCCAGCTAATCCCATATGTGGCCCGATTGGAGGTGCCTCTACCCTATCCAGGCGCCATCAGTGTCGCAGTCCGGTGCCCCCATCCGAAACTCGTCGCAATTTCAGGCCAATTCTGGGTCGCGGGCGGGGCTGGACCGGTGACTTCCGGTTTCTTGCTCCCGCTGTTGTTAACTTTGCGGCTGGGGACTGGGACACTCCAGATCCCGGCTTGGGGGAGCTCCAGGCCTCACTTTGGCGGGCGGCTTATCTCGGGAACCCGACCTTGGATTCCGACAGGAGTTGCCGCGCCGAACGTTGCTCCTCTTCTGCCACAGGATACGTGGCGCAGGGCCCAGGATAGAAATCCAGATTACCCCGGAGGCGGCTGGGGTCTCGGGAGCACGGAGCTCACGCGGCCATCTTGGTTCCGCTCGTGGCTCCTCCCTCGCCCCAAACGCATTTAGAATGCAATTGGTCTCACATTTGCCAGAGTTTAAGCTATTGGCGTTGTAAATGACAATGCCTTTTATTTTGGTTACAAAAACAAGCCATAAATTAAAGGCATGGTCATTTACAATGCCAATAGCTCAAACTCTCGTAAATGTGAGACCTATTGCATTGCAAATGCTTGCTATTAGAATATTTAGGAGGGGAATGCTGGGTAGACAGAAGTTTTTGACTCATTAGATTCCGGAACTTTCCATCATAGAAATGTGAGGAAAGTGTGTGTTTTTTTTTTTTTATAGTCCAAGCATAAGTTTTGCAAGGGTTTCTGGGTAATAGAAACTAGTGAGAGCCACACAAGTCAGCCTCTCCTGGATTCCCCTAGGTGTCTAGTTTTAAAAAATGTACAGGTGTGCTTAGTTTCCCTTGGTGCTGGCTGAGCTAGGGTCCAAAGTCTATAGCTAAGCACTTTGCAAAAAAAAGGGTCAGTCAGTTTTCAGTGGAAAAATGTGATGTGTCCATGTTGCATTGTGGGCTGTTTCCTGTCATGGGCACCAGGTCTACCCGCACAAGTGAGCTACCATTTGTATCCGGAGACCTAGGGGAACACAGAATAGTAGAACAACTGTTCTTACCAGTTGTCTTTCTCTGCTTTTGCACCTTTAAATGTAAGAGGTGTGTGTAAGAAAAAAGTTCTCTTGGGAAATGCCCTCTAATTTACATGCACTTATGGGTACCCACAAATTCAGAGACGTGCAAAAAATCACTGCTTCTAAACTCCACATCTTGTGCCCATTTCAGAAATACATAGGTTTCTTTGATACCTATATATTATTTTACTCTTTATATTTAACCAAATTAATTGCTCTATACCAGGTACACAATGAAAAACTATTGCAAGGCGCAGCTCAGTTATTGGCTCTGGGTACCTCCGGTTCCTTGGTGAACCTTCAAGGCCTATATATCCTCGCAGCCAGAAGGGTCCAGCAGCCGTAACTGTATATTTCTTTCGAAAATCTCCCATAGTTGGAAGAAGATACAGAAAAAAACATACTCCCAAATAGCTGTTTTTTTTTCCAACTCCATTTCAAATTTATTTTTGTCAACTGTTTCGTTTTATGGGAACGATTTTCCCATAAAACGAACCAGTTGACATCCACGAGAAGGATCTACACAAAAGACCACTTGCTGAATTCAGAATGTTGTCTTCTTTTCAGAAATAAATAGCTTTCCGAGATCCACCCTGGGTTCCACACCTGATTCGACCACTAACGAAGCCTGCCTGTTCCTGAAAGCTGGGAAGATGGTGATTTTAGCACCACACACCCTTTGTTGATGTCATTAGCAGGAAAAAAAAGACTTTCTTCTGCAGCACTTTTCCCCCATTTTTTTTCCCCCATAAACCAAAAATTTGCTTATTTTGGCTAATTTCTCATTCAACTCCAGGGGAATCCGCAAACCCTGGGTACCTTTAGAATGCCCAAGATGTTTGGGGAAAAAAGGACACAAATTTGGAGTGAATACTTTGTGGCGAAAAAGTTATGGGGCCTTAAGCTTGTACTACCCCAAATAGCCCAAAAAAGGGCTTAACACGGAGGGAAAGGCCTAGCAGCGAAGGGGTTAGAAATTATGCTTATCCAGCCAATGCACAGTTTTTGCAAAATATTTTACTCCCCGATCCCATTATAAGTGGTGTCTTTGAGCCTTGCTCATCAAAGATTTAGGGAAACATGCCTAATTCTCTAGTCATACCTCATGTAGGAGAGTAGGGTCTGCAATCCTATGATCACCCAGATTTTTGCTTTTTTTGCTGCACTGGTTTACGACTTTCCCTGGCTGTGGGCCTGCTAATCAGACCCACAGCCTAGCTGTTCTCTCTATCCAAATTGTACTCAGGTACTGAATTGGCACTGGGCCCTCTCCAAGTCCCTGTACCCAGGGCTGAGGTGTACCCAGAAGTCTCCCAGGGGCTGAAGCATGTATTATGCCACCCCTGGGCTGACTAACTAAACTGACACAACTGGCTGCACGACAGCTGGGGCAAGGTGGTGTACTCACCCTTTGCTTTAGATATAGTATACCTATATCTAACCCTAAAATGGACACACAGATCTCCTATCAGTCACTCCTATGGCAGGCCTTAACAATCCTGAAGGCAGAGTGCTTGGAATCGTGTGAGATGGTGCTCTGGCATGAGCTGAGCCTGTCTGCGGCTTTCGGGATCCATCCCTTAGCCGTTTCCATGATATCGCATACCATATACTCTTAAGTGCATTATAATCCTCGCGGTTATATGCCAACTCTGGTATCGCTTTATCAAAACATGTCGAGTAAGGTGTCATACGAATTGGAATACTAACCCCTCGCCAATTCTGGCGACGGGGTTAGCATTCCACCCTTCTAGAGGGACACGACATGCATGTAACCTATAACCCGGTTAAAAGTCAGACAGAGCCTTAGCATCCACAAAATGGATGCTGCCACCGAGACACAAGTCTGCCCTCCTGCTGCTGGGAGTCCTCCCAGAGCAGGAGATAAGGACAAAGGGTTTCCTGCCAGGGGCGTGCCAGCACCGTCCCAGACAGGGTTTTGTGTATTGTAGGTAGGCAGGGCTTCAGAGGAAGGTGACTGCACGTGGCACCCCGGTGCTCACTGTGCATAGGCTGGCTTAAACCAGTTCCAGGGACACTCCAGACCCTGTGCTGGGGAAAAGCCCGCCAAGGAAGTGGGTGTAACCACCCCCCTCCTGGTCCCACCCCTAGGGCAGGACTTAGTCGCGTGCCAGCCCCCTTTTCCAAGATAAAGGTAGAGACTGGCCCCCTTCCAAATCAGATCATCTTTGGAATCAAGATACCACTTTCCACGAAAGGACTTCACGATTTCTTCCTCAAGATTCTCCCTTGTGGCTAAGGAGTAGTCACCCTGCATCCGCAGGCACCATCTAAGAACACTGCGGTCTGCTGCACGTCCTTCCTCCGGAATCCGACTGCCCAGCTCGACGAGACCCGGCTTCCCTGGCACCTCTGACCTCTACCCACATCTACAGCACAGCTGAGAACCGTGGGTGCGACGAGACCTCGAGGGACCGGCCATCGCCAAGACTGCACGACTTCTGCACAACAAGCCCACCGAGTAATTTCCTGGTGAGTGCTTTGGGGTCCGAGAAGCCCCCACCCTGAGCAGCTCCAGCACCGAAGAGCAGCCCCCCAGCATCTCCACGATCGGCGTGGGGCCCTTCTGCTTTCTGCTGCTCACCGCGTTGTTTGGCTACTAGCCCGCTGGCTTGTGGCCTTCCGAACGACGCCCGACGACAACACTGCTGTTGGTCTGGTTGCTCCAGACTGGCCCTTGCTTCCCTCCATCGGAGAAGTACCCATGACCCTCCTGGTCCGGCTAAGACGCCATTTTAGGTCCACCGCGAGGGCCTTGCATTTGCCAAGACTTGTTGCCCAATCCTGGGTCCAGCGACGTCAACAGCAAGAACCTTCGTGGGACAGCTCGCACCTCCATCCTGGTCGCCGACAACGCCTCCTGGTCCGAGAGACTGCAGAGCCCAGCAGCGCCCACTCACCTGACTGCGGTGACTTCGCCCGGTGCCATCCTGGTGCCCACTTAATCACTGGCTAGTGATTCAAGAACTTGGTCCCCTCTGCTTTCAGGTTTCCTTCTTCCTTGATCCAGGCTTGGATCCATCGAACTTTCCTTCACTGGTCGCCTGCCAGCAACTTCCTTCTTCCAGGCTCCTGGTCCGGCAACGAGATTCCCGACGTCTTTTCAGACCTATGCAGCTGCAGCCCCTGGGCTAGGTAACTTCGGCACTTCGGTGTCCCAGCATAGCCTCACTATCCAAGGGTCAGGATCCACTGTCGTTTTCTCCCTACCAGGTCGGGTTCGCCCGTGAACACTAACTTTGCCTTTACTAGCTTCCATAGACTTTGTCCCGCATCCCGCGGGAGAGTGCACACTCTGCACCCGAGTCCCCTAGGTCTCCTAGAAGTAATCTAACGATTCCCTAGTCAAGTCCTAGCGATTCCAAAGCCTATTAGTACTGTACTTACCTGCTAGTAATTTCGCATTCCACTTTTAGAGTATATGGTTTTTCGTGCCCCTCGGGCATTCGTGTATAACGTGCTAACTTAAGTATTTTCATAAGAGTTTTGTTGTGTGCTTAGCACCCTGTCCTCATAAAGAGTACAGGGTTGTTGTGATTCTAATAAATACATTGTTTATTTTCATAACACTTGTGTGGTGTCCTTTCACTGGGTGTTCAAGGGGTAATGTGATGGTAAAACAGCTGGCTTAACACGCCCTCTAGAGTCTTAGCCTTAGACTGCTCGTATCCATGCTACTAGGATAGCTGGTCTATAAGGTTGACTTACAACCAATCATCAATAAGGGTTGTTTGGACTGATATATAGTGATCACTAGAATAGTGAACACTGCACATCAGGCCAACTTCTCACACCTCAGTTACAAGCCAAAGCCACAGATGAAAATCCAGTCTTCATCCATATTACCTCATTGTAAACGGCCTTCAAGAATCAAGGGTGGAAAAATTGTGATCAATGTAGCTATGAACGTGATTCCCTGCAGATTATAGACACACATGATTAATCATCACTCAATTGTGTATCCCTAATAGTCTGCTTAGACCTAGAGGAATGAATATTAAATCAGACATGTTCTATAGGTTCTGTCTTTTTAATCAAACCATTGAATAATCCCGCATGTAAAATAAAAGGATGAATGCTGAGGTATGACTGGATAATCAGGCTTGTTTCCCTACATCTTTGATGGTTGAATGGACTGTTTTTAGAAAAAATATTCATAAAAATGAAAATAACCTTTTTGAATTATATATTTATCTAATGTATATTGACTATATCTAAATATTTTTTCACTAATCATTTTCTATATAGATTCTGATCTGGGTTTTTGCATTTGTAATAATGTTTGTTTGCCCATATTCTTATTAGTTGCCTAATTAATTAATAATTACAATTCCTGCTATTATCTCCTACCTGTGTGCGCTGGCCGAGTGCCACCTGCAGTCCTTTGAATGGCATTAGCAGGGGTGCAGAATAATCATTCTAAATAGTAAAATATAAACAAACTGTGTGGCGCACCACAAGAAGAGAGGAGCTGGCCTAACGGCTAAGGCACTCGACCTGGGGATCTGGGTTCGAGTGTCGGTAACGACGCCAAAACCTCCTGTGATTCTGGGCAAATCACTTAATCTTCCCGTGCCTAAAAAAAAAAAAAAAAGAATGAAAGTGTGTTCTCATGTAAAAAACGTAACTTGTGCTATGTAAAGCGCTCTGATACCTGATTCCGTTCGGGTCTAATTCGCGCTATATAAAACTCCACCAAAAAAAAAAAAAAAAAGAACTGCTGGGCTGCGTTTGTTATGCGCACTGTCGAAAAAGAAGAAAGTTTGTTTTTGTCAATGCAAACATCAGCAGGAAAATGTGTTAAAATGCATTTATCAAAAGAACGAAACGGGCCCAGCCTCACTACAAAAGCAAATTAAAAAGCAGCACAAATTGGGTTAAGATTTGGGGGGGGAGGAAAGCAGATGTACGTTCTGATAGAATAGGGAAATATATTTAGACAACCCGATAGCAGTGAAGGCCACAGGCCCACGTTGAGGGAACACGTGTTTTAAGAAAAAATGCTGCTAAAGCTGAAATCAAGTGCAGGACAGACAGGATGTGTGGCTTCATAGAGCAGTAAACATGTAGGGGTGGTACTGTTACACTTCAAAACCAGACAAGCCAAGGACTACCAAGCTAGTATCGAAATGTTTCAAACCACAGGTGTAGATAGGCTGCATTCTCTTGTCATGTGATCAGTTATTTTTGTAGCATAGTATTGCCTTTTTTTTACAATGATGCAGTGCTTGAACATTCTATCGGTAATTATGCATGTGACGTATTTCTACCTTTAAAAAGGTATTAAACCACTGTCTGTTGGGTTGTGATTTTACAGTTCTGCGGAACTGACTGACCTTCCGCGTGTGTACGTGCTTATTAAACCCTGTTTTAAAGTTGTTTCTTCTTTTCGTTATTTTGAGGACAGCACCTTAGTCCCAAATTCTGTGTCTTGACTATCTTTACAGGCATGGCTAGAATGGGTGGGGGTATACTTTGTTACTGTACCAGGATTTGACTCTTCACTTGAATATAGGCAAGACAAAGCCCAACAGGCCGCTTTTGATTATCTGTCTGTAAGCAGCACATATAACCCAATTAATTTGACACAAGTGTGTGACTCTCATCTCTCCTGGTTTCTGAATGGGAATCTCTGGTTTTATTTAACAAGACTACGATTTAGTCTTTTGCATCTGATAGTTGCTTTTCCCAGGAATATTGTTTGGGGAGTACCAGTGCCAAGATGTCTGTACAGTAATACTGCCACTCAAGCACATTGCGCTGTATTGTATTTTCACTCTGTATGCTCATGCTAGAAAGCAATTTCTGTGCCCTAGTTTTCTCTCCTTGATTACGAACTCCCATAAGGCTTTTGATTAATCTATTGCGTTGGCTGGAGAATGGGAAAATGTGCATGGCAGTGGGAAATTCTGTCCGCCTTTCACTGGGGGTTAGAAACAAATACGGCTGAACATAACTACCCCGCCCTTATTATATTCGTAGGTTAGGAACGGATCTCATTTTTTAAAGTCTTTTAAACTTTTTTTTCTAGTCTGAGACCCACTGGCACTTTTATGTATGTTTTATGGATCTTCTCATTGGTGTGCACCCTATGTAGTATCTTTCTTGAAAATAACGTTATTGCCCCTGGATGTGTCCTGAACCTTGTAGTACTGCTCTATTTATTCATGAAATGTTTGTATCATGTGTACTTGTATGGCCGCATTTGGCCGAATAAAGTTTTTCTGACTGACTCTTCACTAGACTAACTTTGGGGCTGGTCTCCTCATTAGTCTGTCTTTGTTTACCCCCATCTGCTGACCTAAAACTGCAGCATCACAGCTGCTGTACTCCTCTGCAAAAGATGTCTGCACATGGCTGAAACAAGCACACGTGTGTACCTAAACACCCCTGCTTTCACTGCTGAGCGCTTCATGCTATGCAGTCGCCACAATCTGCTTTGACACCCACCGGCTGGTTTCCATTACTGCCGCTAGTACAAGGAAATGTCCCTCCTGCCCTCAGTCAACACAAATGACTGGGGTTATGGTTTTGAGTCCGCTAAAGACTATACTTTCCCTATGGTTCTCATCCACTCTTGATGTGATCCACGGTGTTTGGTTTTGTGCGCGGACACCTCTACACTGCTGATCTTATGTTAGCCTAGTCATGTGCTCTGTGGACTCACTTGCTCTAACTCTGTGCTTCTTCCAGGGTTCTTTTCATTTCATTCTATATGCACTATACATTACTTGTTTCCATTGATTGACATGATTGTGTCTCATTAGGAGATGTCAGTTAACAGTGCAGATTGTCCATGCCGGTCCTTCCACCTGGCTGTGACATCAAGAACAGTAATTATTGAAAGCCGGCAACCGTTAAAAGGTAATGCCAACGCTTTTAGCCTCATTTGACATCACATCTGTTGAGGGAAGGAAGAGACCCTGGATAATATGCTGCATGTCTAAACACTTATAAGTTCCAAAAGGCGAGACCTATTGGCTATGCCAATGCTTGTTTTTATACAGCAGACTGGCTCAGCGCGCACATGTTGGGCCTGTACAGAAACCCCCTTCGCCACATCGCGTAATGATTCTGGACTGTGGTCCATCCAATACTGGCCGTTGAAAGTTGCTGATGTATCATGTGCAGCCCAGTGTCAAGATATACATGCATGTAGGGAGACTAGCCGTGGCAAAGCAGCATTGACTGTAATAAAACATGGTCTCCATTTAAATGGAGAACGTTGTGCTAGGACCGAAAGCTGATGTCCGTACTAATAATAAATAAAAAAAACAGCTGGCATAATTGTAAATTGAATTTTCTATTCCTACTCTTGTTTTTAGTCTAAGGAAAACTGCCTGGGAAGTCTCACTGGTGCATGGCCCAGGTGGGGCAGCTCTGCATGGTTGAGCTTCCTTAACGCAATTTTGGTTGCGATTTTAGAAATCTACTGATCGCCTCTGCAAATTATGTGTTAGTAACCTGGCATATTTTTTAAGTATACTTGCAAGTCGAAGTTCACATTGTGCTTCATTATACTGCTGCTGAGTGTAGCGCTGTGGAAATATACAAGACTTGTGTTTTTGCTGGTTGCACATGTTAAACTGGTACTGATGATCCAACTTGGGTTGCAAACGGCGCTGCTCGATGTAACTCTACGTTGCACTGGTCGGAGCTTTCCGGCTATTTTAGGAGCTTTTGAATGTCCAGCTGTGTTTTTTTTTTTTTTGTTTTTTTTTAAACTCATTAAGGTGTGGTGGATGGTTGTGAATGGTTTGAAGTGAACTTCTAGATTTGTAGGTTATCATGCCAGTCTTTTGAGTATAATGGTGTTATTTATTAGAAGTTGTATTGTGCACATTATGCTATTGGTATGGCCTTTCCAAGCCCGTTGGCTAGTGTGGTAACTTTACACATCTACAGTGTTACCGTCACTTCTAGGAGTCAGATGCATATAATAATCTGGCTACGCCATTCTTCCCTGCTCATATTCCCGGTTTAGTTGCTATGCCTTATGTTCATTCAGCTCTTGGTGTAGGATGTAGAGGTTATATGGTAAACACCAGAAGGCTTTGCCAGCTTCCTCTTCTTGTAAATTGGCAGACTTGCTAGCCCAATGCTGCTACTTCGTCACGTGGGGTCTTGGCTACTGTGATTGACAGGTACACAACCCATGTTGGATAGCTGACGACTGAGTCCAGATGGTTGGCAATTTTTAGAGGACAGTCAGCAGAGCGGGCGAGAGGTAATCCTGGTGCGAGTCTCATTCCAGGGAATGTTGCAATGTTACTTCTCCAACGCTGCCAGCTTTCCAAAGTTCAGTGGTGCCAGCTTGGCCCATGTTATCTTTAGCTATCCTGCACTTTTATCGAACAGTGTTTGGCTATCTGGAATATGTACTTTACCCGATTGTTAAAACGAGCATTGTCTCTCAAATCTGGGATTTGCAAGTGCTGTTAGTTTAAAAGCAGACTCACTGGGAATGGTCATCTGTGACCACGTGCTGACTTAACACAGCCTTGCAGCCTTTCAGGGGCATGTACCTGATAGGCAACTCCACATGCAATGAAATGCAAATATCTTTAAAGACAAATATTCTCTGACCGCATTTTAAGGCGATCTATAAACTACAAATTGGGCATTTTATTTCCGGAGTGTTTTGTGCCACAGACTGCATTCCTGTAGGTTATAGTGAAGCAAATATTTTAAAATGACGCATTGTCTGAGGGGTCATTGTTGGTCAAGGGGCCCATGCGATCTCGTGGCAGCCGGTGTTATTAGCGTTGTTCAGAAGTGTGTGAGCGAAGAGGCCAGCTGCTGTGGGGCGCCGCACAGAAAGCGCCTGCCTCAGCTCACTGAAGCCCTACCCCCGTGTGGGGGCAGGCGATGCTGCTCGCATGCCTGTCCCGTGGCTAAGGCAAAGTCGAAACCTTCTCACAGGAAGCACTGAAGACATCAAGTGGGTTAGTCACGGCCTGTGTGAACGTGGAAAAAAAGGAGGCCTCGACTGTGGCCGGTGCACTGCTCTGGTGAGAGAGAACCGCGCTGCCCACATCCGCTCATACTGCGCTGCCCACACCCGCCCCCCCGTACCGCGCTGCCCACACCCGCTCCCCGTACCGCACTGCCCACCCCCGGCCCCCCGGCCCCCCCGTACCGCGCTGCCCACACCCGCCCCCCGTACCGCGCTGCCCACACCCGCCCCCGTACCACGCTGCCCTCACCCACCCCCCGTACCGCGCAGCCCCCCTGCCCCCGTACCGCGCTGCCCACACCCGCCCCCGTACCACGCTGCCCTCACCCACCCCCCGTACCGCGCAGCCCCCCTGCCCCCGTACCGCGCTGCCCACACCCGCCCCCGTACCGCGCTGCCCACACCCGCACCGCGCTGCCCACACCCGCCCCCGTACCGCGCTGCTCACACCCGCCCCCGTACCGCGCTGCTCACACCCGCCCCCGTACCGCGCTGCCCACACCCGCCCCCGTACCGCGCTGCCCACACCTGCCCCGTACCGCGCTGCCCACACCCGCCCCCGTACCGCGCTGCCCACACCCGCCCCCGTACCGCGCTGCCCACACCTGCCCCGTACCGCGATGCCCACACCTGCCCCGTACCGCGCTGCCCACACCTGCCCCGTACCGCGCTGCCCATACCCGCCCCCGTACCGCGCTGCCCACACCCGCCCCCGTACCGCGCTGCCCATACCCGCCCCCGTACCGCGCTACCGCGCTGCCCACACCCGCCCCCGTACCGCGCTACCGCGCTGCCCACACCCGCCCCCGTACCGCGCTGCCCCCCCTGCCCCCGTACCGCGCTGCCCACACCCGCCCCCGTACCGCGCTGCCCACACCCGCCCCCGTACCGCGCTGCCCACACCCGCCCCCCGTACCGCGCTGCCCACACCCGCCCCCGCACCGCGCTGCCCACACCCGCCCCGCGCTGCCCACACCCGCCCCCGTACCGCGCTGCCCCCCCTGCCCCCGTACCGCGCTGCCCACACCCGCCCCCCGTACCGCGCTGCCCACACCCGCCCCCCGTACCGCGCTGCCCACACCCGCCCCCCGTACCGCGCAGCCCCCCTGCCCCCGTACCGCGCAGCCCCCTGCCCCCGTACCGCGCAGCCCACACCCGCCCCCGTACCGCGCTGCCCACACCCGCCCCGTACCGCGCTGCCCACACCCGCCCCCGTACCGCGCTGCCCACATCCGTCCCCCCTTACCGCGCTGCCCCTCCCCCCCCACCGCACTGTCCCCCCCTAGCCCCCCTACCGCGCTGCCCACACCCGCCCCCCTTACCGCGCTGCCCCTCCCCACACCCGCTCACCCCGCGCTGCCCACACCCGCCCCCCTTACCGCGCTGCCCACACCCGACCCCCTTACCGCGCTGCCCGCCCCCGCTCACCCCGCGCTGCTCATGGAATGGTCTTGAGATGTTGGACTTCTGATGCGTTTCATAGACCTGCCTGACCCGGGACTTAGTTCAGTGAATCCCTTCGGTTCCTGGCGCGCATGCAGAGTGCATGGTGAGGCTTCTAATGCTCAAAGATGTGCTCCAGACATGGCGCAGCACGTGGTGCACATGCGTACGTACACAGCTGCCAAGTTTAACTGCTCCATCCAGGCCTGGGGTGAAGAGCCTTTCCAGGGCTGCTGTTTCATACGTTCTGGAAGCGGTAGTCCTTATTTTTTTCCTTCTATAATGCCATATACAGGACTAAAAGTACCAGAATCAACCCGAACCCCCCCCCCCCCCCACCACCACCCTAAAAAAACATGGACTCGAGCAGCATATGGGCCTAGGAAACTTGTGGGCTGTGCATGCCGTATTGCTGAGCAATTTTAAAATAAATATAGTTGTACTAGAAAATAGCATATCTTTTTTTTAGATTTTGTAAAACGTTTATTTATATGTTCAGATAAAAATAAGTCATTTCACGTTACATCGATAGAAAGGGCTAGTTAATAATGCATTACTGTCAATACTGTAGCAATGTACCAGTATCTATAATGTGAAAGTGGCATCGACGTACGAGGATGAGGGGAGCATTTCACAGAATCTTCCTCAGGCTACCACCCCAGGCCCCCACAGAATAAGACCGGTCACAAATGTCGCTGAGAAAATGAACCTGAAAGCTCATTCTCCCCACAACACCACCATCTACAGCACCGGTGGAGGGGAGCACCACCGCCAGTACCATATTTGAGGTGATTGCTCTTTCTGTGAGGTAGCATCTCTGCTCAGGTAATGCCTGAGGGGGCTGCTATGTGTCTTGGATATTAGGTGATAGGGTGTAATGGGGTGTATGTACTCTCCATATTGTTGTAATAGACAGTTCTGTGTCCATTGATCCAGCTAGTCTGAATGTCGAGCCTCCCCTCTCCTAGCACATTGCCACCCTCCTCTTGCTAATGCTAAAAGACTAAAGGCTACAAATATTTGGAACAAGGATGTGGCCTCTTGACACCCTGTTTTTT
Organism: Lissotriton helveticus; assembly: GCF_964261635.1. Classification (NCBI taxonomy): domain Eukaryota; kingdom Metazoa; phylum Chordata; class Amphibia; order Caudata; family Salamandridae; genus Lissotriton; species Lissotriton helveticus. Next base: position 104,049,200 of record NC_136067.1, read on the forward strand.
TTTTCTTTCAAATAACTTGATTGGCATTTCTGTAGTAGACCCTTTTTATACAGGAGGTATCAGAGGGTTGTTGCACTCCAGCCCCCTTACCGCCTTCCCATTTACCAGAAGGTAGCATGCCCTGCATTCACACGGGGGACATGTACCCGAACGGTCTGGGTAGATTCTGCCCAGTGTTTGTAGGGTAAAGTAAGTTTGATGTAGAAAATTATATTAAACTAGTTTAAACCGCACGTTAGAGCTGGGGCCCCTGACTCCCTCATGTATTCGTAGCCACTCTTGTTCTGTGAGAAGTTCTCCATTTATATCGTCCCATTTCCCCTGGGGCATCCTCTCGAAGCTCCTGATACAGATGAGATATCAATCGACGTCCCCAGGCCATGTAGTGTATTACCTGTAGCACTTTGGTGCAAGGGGTGTTCCTCCGGAGAAACGGCCAGAGCTCAGGGGCAACGCTTGAGATCTTCTCGTATTGTAAGAATTGCTCTGTCCCCAGTGCAGAGGATGCCTCTGCTTCCCCTCGTGTTATAAAGCACCTGTTTTCATATAGATCTCCCTTCCGCTGACATACACCCTCCGCACCATCTTGGAGTCCGCTATACACTGAAAGGGTTTCACCTCCCACAATGGCATATGCTGGGTATATGGCGAGCGTAGCACTACTCTACGAATCACAAACTCCCACACAGCAGCCATGTGCTGGACAATGTATGGGAGGGTAGCGGGAACACCGGTACAGAGTATCAGGAGCTCCGATAGGGACCGCTCCCCATACGTGCCCAGAGTAGCTGCTTTTCCCAATTGTCGTCATCGTCCAGCCAGTGGACTGCATGCTGGAGTTGGGAGCTCCAAGTGGGGCACCTCAAGCCCCCTTCAACTCGATGTCCTATGTAGTGTTAGGCGCACACGTTTGTTTTGTGCCCCAGAAGAGATCTACCAACAGACCATCAAGCATTCGAAAATACTGGCTGGGGCTTCTGTACAAGGAATGCTGCAGGGTTTATAAGCACTGAGGCAGAATAATAATTTTTACAATAACTATCTGCACCATGAGGGACCAAGGTAAGGTCCTCCGAAATCTTATGGAGCTTTCGTATACCTTTTATTACTTTCCCTTTATTCCTATCCAGATATGAAGGGGGCATAGTCGCCAGTTGGATCCCCAGGTATCTAGTCCCCTCAGATACCCACGGTAACCCCACCCTGTGCAGCACTTCCATTAGCTTCTCCGTCAGCCTCCCCACCAGGACGAGCTTAGTTTTCCCAGGGTTCATATGGAGCCCTGAGACTGCCCCAAACCCTTGCAGCTCCTTGAGGAGGATAGGGACTGCTCGGTCCGGCTGTCTAATATATATCAGCGCATCGTCAGCGTAAGGGGGAGACCTCATGCTGGATCTCCCCGAGAGGTATCTCCCATGCAGCCATCTGTCTCCGTAGGGCGGCTGCCGGAGGCACCATAGCCGCTACAAAAATGAGCGACGACGGGTTACCCTGTACCGTCCCCCGGGCCCTACTCAAATGATGTAGATACTAACCCCCTAATTCTTAAGTGGGCAGCATAGAGCAATTACACCCATTTGAGGAAACCTGAGCGCACTTCAAGCCTCTGCAGAACCAACCAAATGTATGACTAATCCACAGAGTAAAAGGCTTGCTCTTTGTCGAACAGTGCCAGAGCATAATCCTCCTCCATGAGGCACAGAGCATGCTAGACATGTGCCAAGCGCTGAAGGTTATGAGTGGTGCTACGCCTCGGAATGAAGCCGGCCTTATCTATGCTTAAAGGCCGAGTGCTAGAATTCTTCTCAGGATTATTATATCCAAATTCAGCAGCGAGATCGGCCTATAAGAGCTGGGCATCAGGGGGTCTCTGTCCGGTATTGGAGTCATGGCTACCACTGCTTCCCGCATAGAAGCTGGCATAGATTATACACCTTCAAGAGGTGGTCAACCAGCAGAGGAACAAGTCTTTGATAAAACCCTGCTTGGAGGCCATCACTTCCAGGTCTTTTAGCTGTTTTAAGGCGCTTAATGGCTGCCAGTAATGCCTCTCCAGTAATCAAGACCTCGAGCGTGGCCGCTAACTCTGGATCCAGCCACGGTAACTCCACGAGGCTAGAAAATCTTGTATCCTCTCTTGCGATGGGGCCTCTGTTTCCATATGTGTTGGCCAGATGTGTAGCCAGGACCTCAAGGATCGCTTGTTGGGTATACACTGTTTCCCCATTACCGCCTCGAATTTGTAAGCTAAATGTTACATGTGTCTCCCAGTTCACTCATCGAGCAAGCAGAGCTCCCATCTTGTCTCCCTCCATATGTAAGCGTTGCTGGTTCGCCGTATATGTGAACGTTTCTAACCAACGCCAGCTCTCTAATAGAGCCTCTCAGCCAGCTTGCCACTCCTCCACAAAATGGGTGGTCCGAGAGAGCTTCACCTCCAGCTCGCCTAGCTTCACCTCCTGTTATTTTATGTTGTGCTGAACCTGCCGTCTCACCCCATGTGTTGTTTTAATACAGACCCCTCGCAAGACTACCTTCATGGCCTCCCACTCAGCTGTTCGGGTTGAAGCAAACACCCAATTGTCCTTGAAGTACCGGGACATGACATCTGAGACTGCAGCCGCAAAGAGGGGATCCGACAAAACCTCTGCCCTGAGGCGTCACAAAGGTATTGCTCGACGCCCCAGGGCTCTCAAAGACTCAAGAATACCTGTGAGTGATCCAAGAGATATCTGGGTAAAGAAGTTATGCCTGCCACCTTGGGAGAGAGCTCGCATTAGAGAAAACAATAGTGTAACCGACTAAAGGTACCATAAGCTGGGGTGTGGCCAGAAAACAACCCCTTTGTAGGTTTATGACTCCTCCAGACATGCCCTGCAAAATTTCTCTTAATCTCCCAGTCAGTCAGGGCTTGGTATGCACGCGAGGTGGATCTTGGTCTAATGTCTCATCCAACATGCATTTAACATTGTCTGCCATAATTATTGAAGCTCCTAAACAGGGGGCTGCCGCAACCAGCACTGCTGGAAAGAATGCCGGACAGTCCGTATTGGGGGCATACACATTAAGGATACGTATTTCCGGTCCCTCCAGTGTACTATGCAAAACAACATGCCTCCCCTCGGGATCCGCCAAATGGTGTGGGTATTGTAAAAGGGACGCCTTGAGCCACCCATATGAGAACCCCCGGGCAAACCATGAGTAAGAGGTAGCATAAAGTTGCTCTCGCCATCTCTGTGGTATACATGGTAGTGAGTCCCCCCTATACATGTCTGTCCTGCAGAAATTGGTATTGCTACCCCATAACGTCTCAGATAGGCCATACTAGTCTGTTTTTCAAATTCTGCTATACCCCTGACATTCCACGTGGTGGAGGAAGCCATGAGTGATGCAGCAGTAGTGGCTTCCTCTTTCCCGCCCAACCCTGCCACTTCAGTACTAAATGGCAATGCAAATATTATAATTTGACATGGTGATATTCAAAACAATTAAAACCTTTTCAAAATGGTTACCTCGTGCGCAAACCCAACATCCCCTTCCTCTCCTTGGGTAGTTCCACTACCTCTTCCACCCCACTATCATAGAGAGCGAGGAATTGCATGTGCCGCCCCATTACCCTACTAAACACCAAACAAAAGAAAACGAACATCCACATTACCATGGTCTTCAGATCGTCATTTTCCCAAATACTTTCCTCGTTGTGTGGTATAGCACTCCCCAAGCTTAGTGCTATGCTATTGGTTGAGTGAGCGATGGGATGCAAAGCCATGACCTCCAGCTCCCTACTCTGTTATCAACTTCTGGGGGGAAGGAGGCAGGGGTGGGAAGCACGCTCCCCGTTGACTATGTTCCTCACATGTAAAGGATAAAGCCCCTTATATAGCTACACCTGCAAAAGTCTCTACTCCATAACAGTCCAGCACCCCTCCCATTGGCTTCCAGTCCCAGCATCTCACTTATCTGGGCCTCTCAAGGTCGGCCATGTGTCGCCACGCTAACCGTCTGCACCTTCAGATGAAGTAGGACCCACCGCCTAGTCCCGAGTCATACTGTCCGAGTCTGGCACAGTCTCTGCGACCTGCAGCGTCCCATCTGGGCATACACAGATCCGCCCAGGCTCCATTCTTTGTTCCAGGGTTTCCATTGCTGCAGTTGTCCCCCATCACAGGTGGATATGCCAGACCCTGTCAAAAGGGAGGACTCCGTTGAGGGCACCAGACTGGCAGCCAGCTGACCCTAGGAATCCAGGCAGTCGCATACATCCGCAGCCGGAAAAAAACCCAGAGCTTTTCCCTTGTATTTAACTCGCAGTTTAGCAGGGTAGAGGAGGCTGCATTTTTGGTTAAGGTCTCGAAGCCATTGCTTGACCTAGAAGAACGTTTTCCGTTAATCTGATGTTATCAGGATAGATTGAAATGGGGTGACCTTCATAGAGCTACGGCCCTTTGGTACGTGTGGCTTGCAGGATAGTGTCCCGATCCCAGTGATTGAAAAGCTGGGCAATGATAGCTCTTGGCGGTGCTCTAGGTCTAGGTGGGGGTACCAGTGCCCTGTGCGCTCTTTCAACATTACATTTTTTTTGTTTTTTAGGAGCTAGGACAGACCAAATCCATTCTTCTAGTAATAACTCGGCTGAGGGTCCCTCTATCTTCAGTAAAACCCACAAATTGTTGATTATTCCTACATGATCTCTCCTCTGAGTCCTCTGCCCGGTCATCCAGTTTCACCACCCTTTTCTGCCTGCAGTTCGAGAACCGCGTCTCAGAGAGTGTCGTGGGGCTGAGCCTTGCATTCACACTGTGTTAAGTTGACATGAGCTTATTAGAAGTTTAAACGCCATTTTTCCTTTCTGCTGCCTTTTGCACACGGCACAACCTAGAATAAATGTTGAGAGTTTAGCAGAGTGTTTTGCTTCACGCAAGAATAATATGTTTTTCTATATTAGCAGCCTTGCTTGGTAAGCTTTGTCTGAACAGTGAGTGCCGAGACCTTCAAGGTTATTTCAACAGTGGTTGTTGTTCGGACTGATCAGCGCACGTTCTAGACATAACATATATGTAGCTGTGGCCACCTCTGATTTTGGCGTCTTTAATAATGCACTACGTAGGCATGATCACACACACTTGGAGAACATTCGCATGCTGAGAGCTGGTGCAGAATCTGATGTGATCCATTTCTGCTAAGTACCAGAGGTATGGGGCCGCTCTTGTAATCCCAAGAGACCATCTGTACATATAAAATAACCTACTAGCAAGGGAGGGCGAAATATAGGTATATTTTAAACCTGTTTCCATTTAGCATTAAAATATGCTTTCTCCCTTTGTATTTTATGTAATAGTAACTATGCTGATAATCTTGTTGCTTATAATATGTCTGCTTGTATTAGCTAAGATACTGCGCATGAGAACACGGCATTAGAAATAAATATTTCAAACTTGCACGTGCCATCTTTTACTCCCCGTTTTGGACTTGTATTAGAGTATAACAAAAGAGTGTTCATGTGTTCCACATTGCCTGAGGTAATCTAAGTTCCATGTTCTGGGTTATCTAATCATTGGTGTTATGGAAGAGCCAATGAGATACTGAATCTAGTCTGTTTGGGGATATTGGGTACTAAGGTGAGTTTTGGTACACCCTAATTCACTGAGGTTCCAAGTCTCTATGCACAGTTCTGTGTAGGAGCAGAATCCCTGCTACAAGAGCAGTCCTCTGTTTGCAAGTGTCCACGTTTAGTTCAGTGGTGGTCACTCTCTCAGACACTTTACGAAGGTCACAGCGTAGCAAATTAACCTCAATGGCCTCCGAGTCTATTCTTGAACCATGTCATCCAGTGTAGTTTATATTGCTCCCAGGGAGGGGCTTGTCTCCATGGCCTTTGCTGCCTCTTCACTGCGGTCTGTCTTATTTGCCTCCTGCACGCCGGTACCTGGGAGAAGGGGTTGTGCGTTGTTGACAATCTTGTTGGCCTGCGCTGCTCAACCTCAACTATCCTTCATCATCGTGGTCATGTACCTGGGTGCCAATGATCCCTGGATCCACCAGGTCTGTCCCGGAAGGATGTAGTTATATTCCAAGTGGACGACCCTCCAGGGGCGTGGTTCCGCAGCGCCTCAGGTAGCCTGCCTCCAAGAGCTCCACTCCGCCAGTGTCTGATTTCTGCAAGCAAGGGGCTGCCGTCTCCCATATAGGCTTCCAGTCCCCACACACGGTTTTTGTGATACTTCAGTCCGAATATTGCCAGGATTTTGTGGAATTCCAGAGGTCCACCACCAGTCACGACAATGGGTCTCGCACTCCCTGTGAATCACCTGTCTAGGGCCAGGTCCCCCGTCAGCACACGGCCCTCTGTCCTGGCTGTAGTCTTGAGGAAGTCTAGTTATAATGATAAGAACATTTGGTAGTGGTGTTCCCTAAAGGGAGTAACTGCACCTTCACATATGTAGTAGGTCGATAATGGTCACCGGACAACAGTAGAGTGGAATATGGATAATCCAAACAGAGTGCTACAAGGACCGCTGTCACTCACTACCCGGGGTGACTAAATGCAAATCCAAAGAATTTGCAAAACAATTATACAACAAAATGGGTCAAGTGTGCACAATCCTATGTCTAGTAGCAAAGTTATGACATATTATTTCTATATCAAAAGGATAATAGTAACATAACACATGATCGTCATCTAATTTTCTTTTTATGAGACAGGAGAATCAAGCCGAAGTTCTTTTTGAATCTGTTTTTCAATTTCTTCAAGAAACACATTTTCTTTGAGGTCGGTGCCAATGGGAGGCACTTAGTAAACGCACATCGAACAAGACGAAATCACAACAGGTCTGGAATGAGGAATCGCTGTCCGCATGATAACGAGACAGGGAGGCTGCGCGGGCCCCAGTCAGTTCCTGTCCTGATACCTCTCGCTGTCTCCCTCTGCATGCATGGCACCATCTGAGGCTGTGTCACTGGCCTCCTTCGTGTTGGTCCTGTTGTCACAGGACTGCCAGCTCCAGTGCAGCTGACCTTTAGACTTCATACCCAGTGCTCTGGGATCACCAGCTGACCCTCACAGCAGCAGGTCTCTTCCCCAGTAGGTCCGGCACCCAGCCGACCTCTCGGCGTCCGTCCATAGCGGAGTGGGCCTGTGAGATTTCTCTGCTTCGCCCTCAAGGCAATTAAAATGGCTCCGCTATGCAGAGTTACACTGGAGCCCAATGCATGCTCCGGGCGGCTTCCTTCAATATTTGCCGGTCACATGGAGAGCCCCATTGATCTCCGGGCTTTTATTCTACTTTTCTGTGGTGGAATCGCTTCAGGATACTGGCGAATTCAGGTTTCGCTGACTGGCGCACCAGTAGATGCGTCTTCACTGCCATCTTGCCAGGCCACACCCCTAACATATCCTGGTTGTTAGAAATGGGGGTCTCTAATTGGCAGTGACTTGCAACCTGACCAGGTAGGGACCCTTGTTCTAGTCCGGATAAGAGGATTACACAGCTAAAATAACCCCAGATCACCCCCCTTGGTTGCTTGGCACGAGCAGTCCGGCTTATCTCAGAGGCAATGTGTAAAGCATTTGTACAATAACCCACAGTAACATAATGCAAACACTACAAATGGACACTACACCAGTTTAGAAAAATAACCAATCTTCCTCGAAGTAAAACGAGACCAAAACAACAAAAATCCATCATACATACGCAAACCTATCACTGTTAAAAGGTTGAAAATAGTTCAGTTCATAGAAAATTATGAATGCGTCACTTTTTAGTGCAAAGTACCTGTGATGTGTCAAAACCAAAGACAAAAACGGGGGATGAGGCGCTGAAAACAAGCAATGTGTTTATTTTTTAAGGAGGTTGGGGGGTGATGCGTTGATTTCTTACTGCCAGAGGAGGTGACTCATCGATTCGTTCCTTGCTGTCAGGGGAGGCGAAGCATTGATTCCCTTCTGCTAGGGGAGTTGATGCGTCGAGTTTCAGACCAGTTTACCTTACTGCTTGGCAACCTCAATGGAGACTTGGCGCACAGTTGCGTTGCATAGAATATCCGGTTGCACTGGGTCAATGCGGTGGCGAAACAGGTGATGCGTCGACTTCCCAGCCGCAAAGCATAGGAGGTCTCAAAACTTCAGCCGCACAGAGGGCCTGCGTCCGAGTTGGAGTGGGTGTTTCGGACGTCGGAGACTCACTGCTCAGGACTGGGGCGATTGTGGTGCTGTCCAGCTGCACCACAGCAGTGTGTTGGTTTATTCACCGCATTGCAAAACTGCTGCAGGAAAAACAGGTGCTGAAGGTCGGTGCATGGATTTTCTTCTCTTCTAGCAGTGGAAGCCACCTTCAAGGTCCCAGAACTGGAATTGACATCACTTGGCAGGTCAGAACTCCCAGCAGATTGGTTCGGGGGGCGCAGATGAAGTCTTTGATGGTCCTGGGACGACTTATCAGGAGGTAAGCGCACACAATCCCTTATAAAACCTTGGCAAGCAGGAAGGTGAGAACAAAGTCCAGTCTTTTCACTCTCCAAGACAAACAGCAAGCAGTAAGCCGGCACAACACAGCAACGGGCAGAATGGCAGTTCCCCTCATATAGTTTCTCCAGTTCTTCTTAACAGAACCTCCTCTTAGTTCAGAAGTGTACTGAAGTTATGGTGTCACAGCTCCAGTACTTATACCATTTTCTGTCTTTGAAATAGCATAAGGCCCTGCCTTTCCCTGACCTGGCTCTAGACACACTACAGGGGTGTGGTGACAGATTTGTGAGAACAGGCACATTCCTATTCAGGTGTCAGTGACAACTCCTCCCAGCACTCTAACTCAGGAAGACCCATCAGCCTGGTGATGGGCCATCATGATATGCAGGGGACACCTCATCTCCTTTTGTGTGGCTGTTAGTGCATTCACTATAGACATTCAAACTGTCAGTCTAGGTCAGACATGGAATCCACAGGCAGGCAGAGGCACAGATTGGGAAAACAAGAAAATGCCCACTTTCTAAAAGTAACAGCGGTTCCTGTGGAAAAATCACAAAGGATGTGGTACTAATATGCGTAATAGTAATGTCTATGGGTTACAGCGATGTCAGAAGGAGAAAAGATCATGCACAGGTCAATATTCAGTAGTAAATATTTATATAAGTAAAATACAATTTTTACAAGTTATTCAAAAGAACAATGATTAAGTGTCCCCAGTGAGCATTCAACCAAAAAAACAGTGGTGACACATTAGTGACATATACAATCGATTTCTAACATTTGTAAAGTCGACCATTAGAGGAAATGAATGATTACAACAGCATCCTTATTAAATAATAGGAGTTAGAAAACATGGTTCGCCTTGCTTTTATCGTCGGCTTTTCGACCCCTAGTGCAATGAGGGGTCTCTTCAGGCATAGGGACATCTGAAAAAGAGGATTTCCGGTCAGTGTGATTAAAACATGCACCTCCGGGAAGTGATGATGTGGAAAAAGAAGGGTGTTTACTCATATGGGACCCAGTCGGGCACCCATGGAGGGGCTGACTCTGGCGGCTGCACAGATTGCAGAATATAAAGAAGAAATTATTAATTTGGATCACAACAATCCAGATTGTGTAATATGGCCTCGGGAGCAGGACGAGTTTGTTCCGCCCTCTGTTGTGGGAATAGTGGTACTAAAGTACACTTCGATCCATGTATCTTCCAAATGAGGCCTCCAAACAAGAAACGCGTGCTTCTGGTGCACGTGGTGCAGAACCGCCGGAGTCAGTCTGCACACGTGTAATGGGTCCATGGGTGCCCGACTGGGTCCCATGTGAGTAAACACCCTTCTCTTTCCACATTATCACTTCTCGGAGGTGCACGTTTAAATCGCGCTGACCGGATATCCTCATTTTCAGATGTCCCTATACCACTAGGTCCTGAAGAGAGCCCGCATTGCAGTAAGGGTCGAAACGCCGTAGACAAAAGCAAAGCGAACCATTTTTTCTGGCTCCTATTATTTAATAAGGATGCTGTTGTAATAATTAATTTCCTCTAATGGTCGACTTTACAAATGTTGGAAACAGATTGTATATGTCACTAATGTGTCACCACTGTTTTTTTGGTTGAATGCTCACTGGGGACACTTAATCACTGTTCTTTTTAATAACTTGTAAAAACTGTGTTAATACTTATATAAATATTTACTATTGAATATTGAGCTGTGTATGGTCTTTTCTCCTTCTGACATCGCTGTAACCCATAGACATTGGGATTGCGCATCATAGTACCACATCTGTTGTCATTTTTCCACAGGAACTTCTGTTTATAAAATACTTAACCTAGTTCCAAGTGTGTAGGGGTCCCCCTTGATTTTTGTTTTCCACTTTCTAAAAGTGGCATTTTTAATCACGCAATTTAAAAACAACTTCACTAAAAGGTGTATTTTTAAATTGTGAGTTCAGGGACCACAAATGCAAGATCTCCATCTCAGCCCAGTTGAAAGTTACACTTGTATGAAGTTGCAAGGCAGCTTCAATGATAACCTATGGGTCCTTAAAATAGTGAAAAGCGAAATTGGCAGTATTTCACCATCATGACTTGTAAAACACACCAGTACATGCCCTACCTTTCACATACACTGCACCCTGCCCAAGGGGCTACCATGGGCCTACCTTAAGGGTGCCTTACATGCTGTAAGAGGCAAGGTTTGGGCCTGGTACACTTGCCAGATTGACATGGCAGTTTAAAACTGCACACATAGATACTGCAGTGGCAGGTCTCAGACATGTTTGCAGGGCTACGCATGTGGGTGGCACAATCAGTTGAATTATAGACCCTGGGCACACGCATTGCACTGTATTAAGGTCTTACCAGTAAACCAAATACGCTAGTTATGGATAACCAATCATAATCGCAATTTACACTGGGAGCACTTGCGCTATAGCACTGATCAGAAGTGGTAAAGTGCCAAGAGTTCTAAAACCAGCTAAAACGAAATCTATACATAGTTAAAAACAGGTCAGAAGCAAAGAGACCAGGGAAAACACACACCAAATATGCCAGGTTTAATACTTGTGGTCTAGCAGTGAACAATAACGACAAAAAGATGATGGACGGAATGCTGAACATTGTCAAACGTTCACCCCTAGTCAGAGATCTGGTTAAATCCATAGGTGTGTTTCTTTTTGCCCACCATGGGTTTGGACCCTGCCATACGCAAATCATTCTTGACCGTGCCCCCCATGGGAGCAATCCAGCCTGAACTGACTGCCAATCCAGGTCCTCTCTGGACTGGAAAACAAGCATTCTGGGATTGCCCCCCCCCCCTCCCTATCAGCCAGGCTAACTAGAATACAGTGGCCTAGCGAGCCCGGGACCCACGTCTGGGCATACCCTGAGTAGCTTCTCATCTCCCTTCCCATGTTAGGTCTGCTACTTACTCCATCCTCAAAAATGTCTTTTGTTCCCTGTTGAGTCTGCTTAGGTTCACTTGCACTTGTGAGCCAGTAAGCCCTATGCCTTATGGGCACCCATACCTGACGGACTGAGCAGCTACCTTAGCCTTGTTGACTTCCCTTCAGTGTATGTAGTGATTTTAAGAGCCGTACAGATCTTCTTTTATATTTGCAGCAGTTGCAAACTCCATTTGGAGTGCCCTCTGGGTCATACGGTCCTTTCCTCAGAATCCGTTTTGTCAAGTTTTGATCTCTCCGACAGGAGCTTACTAAGAGCACACCTGCCAAGTTGGCTGCTGGCAGTGAAGCTGGGTCTAATTTTACCCTATAATGCCCCAGACCCATTCTGTTCACACTTGAAGCCCGAGGGTCTCAAAAAACCTCTGGCAAGCAATAGACAGGGTTATGCTACATTGTTCACACTGACCTAACAGTCTGGCAATTTGTAACCTCTGACGGATCTCTCCTGTGAAGGCCAATAACACCAGGTCACGGCCTTACTGATGACCAAGCCCGGAGGCCCCTCCTCTGTGCTCACATCTTACTGAAAATTGAGACCATGAAGGTTAACAGGATTCAGCTGCCATCCAGAAGAACAAGAGTAGAGGTGGGGGCCAACCACAACTTCGCACATAACATGTTTTGCTAGCTTATGAAACTAAGACCGCTACATATGTTCTGCTTTCTTATATGCCAAGGAGTGAAGTAAATTGTTTTTGATAAATTGTCCAGCTTTTGTTATGTTCTGAGGTCAAACACCTGCTAATGTTTGGTTCTGCGGTCACCAGTTCCTCATTAAAACTGTATAAAAGGACTGTCCTCTGACCAACTCGTTGATCACCTCTTATAGTGTCTTTCACAAAGATGTGGTCCTAGATGGGTGATTGATTTATTGATTTTTTTATTACTAGATTAGGTTATACTGTCTCATTCCATTTTGCTATTCAATTTTCTTTCTCTTTCTCTCTCATACTCACACTAATATCTGGCATTTGTGTGTATCTGTCGGTTTGTACATTTGGCTGATATCGCCTGAAGAGTTTGTGTTATTTGTAGGTATTGCCCACTCCTGACTAATCATTCCCATGAAGTTAGTGTGTATCCTATGATGGATGAAGTCTCATAGGGGATGGGGAGTTGGTCATTTGCGGGTACTCGCAGTTTGAGCGAGTGGGTGTCTGAACTTTGGCTACAGTAAAGTGCTCATTGAAAGACAAAGACTGAGCCTTACCCTCTTCTGTGGGCACTCTTGCCAAACCCTAACCTGCTGATGGCAGAAGGAATGTGTTAGACGCAGTTGCACTGCAGTAGGGTTATGTATTTATGTATGCTTTATTTATACAGCATAAACCTTTCCAAAAGGCATCAGAGGGCTATGTAGGATCCAAAACAAGATTTAATTAACCAAGTGATACGAGAGGTACCTTGTTTTGTGGACTGTTAATGAATTGTGATGTAGTATGATTTAAAGATAAATGAATGAATGAAGTTCTATTTATGAAGCGCATGGCTAACCTGAGGCCTCCCAGCGCTGATTAATAGAAGGGTAGAAAAACCAGAAGCCACAGTGCTATGGAAGCGTCCCGAAAAGATGAGTTTTCAAGAGCTTCCTGAAGGCCAGAAAATTGTTGTTCTCTCGAAGAGCAAGGGGGAGAGAGTTCCAGATCTTAGCGGCATTGAACGAGAGAGCGTCCGCCTCATCTCGCTCTTTGTATTTTCTTGGGGGTGGCCAGACCTAAAGAACTGGAGCGCAGGGTTCTGTGAGGAAGATAGGGGGTGATCAGAGAGTGCATAATACCCATACCAGTCTTCCAGATGGCTTTATGAGCCAGGCACATAGCATTAAACTGTATCCTGGCCGGAATGGGGAGCCAATGAAGATTCCTCAGAGATGGTCTTGCAGACTGCCATCGTGGAGTCTGAAAAAGCAGCTGAGTTGCACAATTCTGCGTTACTTGCAGTTTATGGATGGTAGATTGAGGGGCTGCAAGATATAAGGCATTCCCATAGTCCAGGCGAAAGAGTACAAGGGCCTGTACCATAAATCTTCTTGCCTGGAATGGAAGGAGGGAAATGATTTTCCGCAACATTCTCATCAGTCCATAGCAAGTGGCTGAGAGCTTGGTAGCCTGGTGGTTGAAATCAAGAGAGCTGTCAAGCCACATGCCAAGGCTCTTTATCTGTGTCTTTGGGGGTGGAGCAGGTCCCAAGCAAGCCGGCCACAGGAACGCGGGGACAGAGGATGATTAGTTGCCCAGGAGCATGATCTCTGTTTTGTCCCAGTTGAGCTTGAGGCATGAGAGTTCCATCCACTTGGCCACCGCCTCTAGGCAAGGGCCTAGGGCGCTAGACGACCCCTCAGCGTGATTTTAAGCTACCACTAACTGAGTGTTGTCTGCGTAGGTGATTATCTTAATGCCGAATGGATGGACAATCTCCGCCAGAGGACTCCTGTAGATATTAAAAAGCGTGGGGCTCAGGTCATAGCCCTGTGGAACCCCACTGCTGAGAGGTAGCCGGGAGGACACCACATCCCCCTCAAAGACCTGGAAATAGTGGTCGCTGAGATAGGATTGGAACCAGATCAGTGCCGTGCCTGACACTCCCATACTTTTAAGTCAATGGGCCAAGATGTTATGGTTAACATTGTCGAACGCGGCACTGAGGTCCAGAAGGATGATGGCAGCTGTTTCACCTTGGTCCAGCAGCCTCCTCGCCTCCTCCGTCACTGCCTGCAGGGCCATTTCCGTTCCATGCTGAGGAAGAAATCCAGTTTGAGAATCGCATAACCGGTTGTTAGATTCGAGGTACTCAACCAGGATGTTGTTAATGTGTTTCTCAATCAACTTGCTCAGCCAAGGCAGGAGGAGGGAGATTGGGCGGTAGTTGACCAGATTATACTGGTCCAAGTTGGGTTTCTTCAGGAGACCCCTAACCATCCCTCATTTCCATGACGTAGGAACCATGCCTGAGGTGATCGAGGAGTTCAAAACCTCAAGGACAACTGGGCAGATGGATTCGATGACCAAGGTAAGGTGTTGCGGGGGGGGAACACTTTCCTAAATTGGAGCAGTGTAGGGATGATCCTGATTGATACAGGAACGTTGCTCTAGATTCTGGGGCATGAATGGAAAAGCCCTGCTGCCTTGTTTTTCATGATTTACTCTTCTTAGTCTTCAGTCTGTTAGTGTCCTGGCTGCTGGTGTGCTGAGAACCACGAGGATGGGTAAACTTGCTGCAGGATAAGTGGGGGTGCTGCTTGTGATGGTTTTGCAAATGATGCGATAAAGCTGGTTTGGAAGATTGTGCATGCCAGCAAGTGAGGCATGGGAGTTCCATTAGGAAGGGGTGATGTAATAAAATTTCTTCAGGCCAGGATGAGATGTGCTGGGTATACAACCTTTACAACGAAACTTTTACAACGACCTACCATTACAACGCAACTTTTACAACGCAAACTATTACAACGCATTGCTCCTGGGGGGCGCTCTAGGATAGGGAATAGGTTAATTTACTATCCAATAACCTTCCCTACTATCCACGGGGACTGGAGTTGGAATAGTAAATTAAACTATTCACTATCCAGCACCCCAAAGCGCTATGCGTTGTAATGGTATGCGTGGTAAAAACCGCGTTGTAAAGGTAGGCGTTGTAAAAGTATGCGTTGTAACGTCATACATCCGATGTGCTGCGGTGTGTAGGATGCCCTTGTTTGGGTGCCTGTGTGGAGTTTGGGATGCGGTGGACGAGGGCGTTGCCACCATCCGTTGTCCTGAATATAAGGGCTTGAACAGCAGATCTGAAGTCACTTTCAGGAAGAAACTGTTGCTCTTTCTTTAGAAGAGTGCTGGTACCAGGTCGTCCTAGTGTTTTTTTTTTGTTTTTTCAGCAGCAGCAATTTGTTCCTTGAGGATGAGGTTGGTATCTACCGTGACTCGAAGTGACTTTGTATTCCAAAGTTGGGGTTCAAAGCAGTCAAGGTTCATGTCAGTGTGCCAGATTTCTTCTATTTCTTGTTTATTGCTCTTGGCAATAAACAGGATTTCTTTTCTTGGTTGTGTTGAGCTTCAGTTAGGTGCTGGACAGCCAAGTCTGGGGGTGATATGCAGGTAGTGTTTGAGGCGTGGGATGTCTGATGCAGAGGAGACCTTCAAGCATAATCGTCTCATCGTCATATTGGTGAATCTCAGTATTGTTTTCTGTGAGTAGAACACCAAGTGGCTCTATGATGGGTGCCTGTTAATAGTAGATATGCAGGACTTGGCCTTGTGTAAGCAGTACAGATGGCTGTATAAACTTTATTGGTATCTAGCTTTTTGAGACTGTGTTAAAAAAAAAAACGTGGAGTAATTGTACTTGTTACTTTACATTATCCATGGTTTGAAGGCATTGATCATTATCAAAGTCATAAAGTCATAAAATCATAGATTTGGTAAAAAAGAAAAAAGATTAACAGCCATATTTTACAAAGTTAGCGAAGATAGGAGAGGCACATCCATACAAGTTCCTTTTGTTTATGCCTCAGTGGTCATACCCAGGGTGTGACCTAGACCAGGATCTGATTCAACCGGGATGTTAGGGGAGGTGAGGGGATGAGAGGGGTATAAAAAGGGTAGCCTGGGGGAATAGCACCCCTAGATGTGTCTCTTGTAAATACTGCAAGGAGTTATCCTTCCCAGTTTCAGGGAAACTCTAATTACAAGGGAGAGAGCAGTCAAGGGTGGTTGGGGAGGGGTACTGTTACAGTAGCTCTCCATGTCCGAATGAGTATGATTTGGAGGGAAAGACATAGATAGGAGTGTTTAAAGGGAGTGGGGCTCAACTAGGGTGGATTCTGTTTGACCCAAGAGTGAGCCCTTTGGGTGCAGCCAAAGGGTGTTTGTTTATAGCCAGTTGGTTTCTTCTTGGAAAAGAGACTAACTTTCCACCCTGCCCACGTTTTAGGAGTGTCAGTAAACAGGCCCTGAAGGAGGGCCTTGGCTTTCCAGTGAAAAGTTATAGCTCTCTTAGCAAGGAGGAGAGCAAGATTCGCAAATTGGTAGGCTGCTGTTTTTTGTTTTTGTGCCCTTTATATATTCCCTGAGCCAGTTCAGCCAAGTCTGAGGGATTGGCTTGACCGAAAGGGAGGAGACCATGCTAATTATATAAGTCCAAATGTCTGAGGAGGCGGCAGGAAAAGAGCTTATGTGTGTTTAAGAAAGTGGCTCTATATATACTGGACCAAAGGAAGGTACAGTGTCCAGAGTCCACAGTCCCCAGAGGTTTGGCAGAGGTTAAAGTTAGATATAACCTTACTCTCTAAGATGGTAGCTTGGTCGAGCAGTAAGGCAGTATCAGAGGACAGTGTAAATCTTTTGTTGTACACACTCCGCAAATGGTCTCACACATTCAAGAACTGAACTCTAGGCCAATTGTTTTATATCAAAATATATAGTTTTATTTTAGAACCGACAAGGTATCAACATATAATTTCTCAGAATGAACTACTTTAGTTTAAATACTTTGCAAATAGGCTAAATACTTTTAAGTACAGTAGTTAGCAATGGGCAACACAATTTCAAACTCAGTGCAACATTGAGCTCAATGGGATTTCTAGTTAAATGCAATTAGTTACTTTATGGATTACTTTTCTAACCACAGGACTGGATCCTAGATTCAGTCCTGGGACATCTGTAAACAGTTTAGTAAAAGCGTTTTGGTTACAGTAGTGATTTTTAAGGAATATTATTGTATTTTAAAAGTTGACACTTAACCAACGTTATCCTATGGGAGGAAATTCATTTAGCCGGTAATCGTTACTTTTTCTTACACAGTGGTGGTCACTTGTTCAGGGCAAATGGGGAAGTAGATTAGGACAAAGGTTGCACTGCCAGGGCCACTCGGGCGGCTGGGTGCAGGGTGCTTTTGAACCGTCGGGCGCTCAATGTTAATCAACGGAGATTTTGGAAGGTGAACAAAGGCTGCAGGCTCGGGGACGGAGATTCTTCAGGAGTGACCAACACTTCGAGGGGTAAGTTGGGATCTTGGAGGATAGATAGACACCCAGGAGTTGGTCACAGGGGGCCGGGGGGCGCCGGGTGCAGGGGTGTCTTTTGACGTCGGGGAAATCTTACCCTCTGTTGGTCGCGGTTGGAGGGTTCTCCTGTTGTGACTCTGCAGGTGTCGTCTGGGTCGTCGAGGAGGGTCCTTGGGCACTGGATTTCAGGTCACAATCGCTAAGGGGACGTCCTCAGGGTCTTTGTCCACTCGGGCACAGGCCGGGCTCGGTGGGTGCAGAGTGGGCTGGATTTGCGGTTCCTGGCTGGCACCAGGGGTATTGCTGTTTGAGCAGAACAACTTCTCATGGGAGTCCCAGTCTTTAAGAGATTCAAAGCAGGCAGGTCCTCCAGGGTTTTCAAGGTTGCTGTCCGCAGGAGACGCCGGGATTTAGCAGGAGCAGGTTCAAGGATCAACAGGCCGGTAGGGCTCGGGCCAAGTCAGTTGGTGTTGTCCTCTTGTTAGCAGCTGCACATCAGGTCTTCTTCTTCTTTCTTGTTTTCAAATTGGAATCTGAGGAAGAAAGGTTCAGGGTGCCCATAAAAACTAAATTTAGGGGCGTTACAGGTAGGGTGAGGGCAGGGACCAATGGTTCCCTGTCCTGGGGTGAGTACACCCCCATCCTGCTCCTCTCCTGTGGGAGGGGGGGCAGGAACCCATCTCTGATTGGGCAGGGCTCCCCATCCTGAAGGTGGCTGGAGCCCGGAGTTGTGCTTCACTTCGCCTCTCATACCTGAGGGGTGGAGTTGGCACAGGCTGGCACACCCCCTTTCCTCACGTAGGGTTTCCTGCCAATCTTCCCGCCAGAGTGGGGGTCAGAACCGATGGGGGCCAGTTGCTGAGTACAGCAAGTGGACTGGAGAAGCTCACAAAGATGGCATGCCTTTGAAGCTTCTCCTTGCCCATCCTGGGGGAGGAGACCTAGCACCTCGCCCATGATGTCCATTGGTGCAGGCCCGGGAGAGCGGGGGGCTCTCCACCCAGGGGTCCAGCAACATGTCTGCTGTGTGGCAGCCTCTCAGTCAAGAAGTGGATTGTAGGTTAGGTTTCAGGGGGCATCTCTAAGATGCCCTCTGTAGTGCATTTTACGTTAAATCCCACACTAGCGTCAGTGTGGGTTTAAAGTGATGAGAAGTTTGATATCAAACTTGTCAGTCTTCAGTGTAACCATTATTGTGCTGTGGAGTTCGTAATGAAAATCTCTCAGCACCATATACTCTTAATGGCATCACTGCACTTACAGTGCCCAGGAATGGCCCTGGGTACTGTAGGGGCACAGGGCTCATGCACCTGTGCCCAGTGACCCACACCACTGGCATAGTGCACCCAGCTAGAGGGGTGACTGAGGTATGCCAGGGCAGGGGGTTTGTTGGCATGGCACACAGGGATGTGTGCCATGTCTACTCTGTTTAGTTCTGCACCCTACAACACCATTTGTGGCATCTTATTGGTCACTCGCAAATAATGACATTTTGTTTATGAATGTAAATACTTTTGTTTGACCCTCACTAATTACCTCTTTAGTTTTTGCGCCGCCTCACGTTGTTTCATAATCGCGTGTCACTGCGCCGTTCGCTCACTTATACACTGCCAGTACACATCTAGTTATTATGGTTACTGCAATTTAGTTGTATCTCTGTGCTTCTATATGCAAATAACAACCTTTTTACTATCTATTGGTCTCCCTTGTTCTTTTCCCTGTGCTATGTGATGTACTCTCACCTTGAACAGTCCTCTCACATGATGTTCCTGTTGAGATGTTGCAATTATTACCCGGTCTCAACTGGGTTAATGGGTTTACTCTTTGTTTGTCCCAAGTCACTCAGCCTGCAAAGGCAGGGTGTGTATGTCAAGGTACAGAGCCCATAAGGGTGGCACAATAAGTGCTGTAGCCCTTAGAGGTCTTCTCTGGTCACTGTGCCCTGGGTACCTAGGGTACCATTTACCAGGGGCTGACCTGTGGCCAGAGATGCCAATTGGGTTTAGGTTTCAAAACAGTTTTAGGGAAGGAACACAGGCCCTGGGTACCTGGTTGGCAGGAACCCAGGGCACACTCAGTCAAAGTACATCAGCCATTCGGAAAAATGTGGGGGCATACCATGCAAGAAAGATGGCACTTTCTCACAGTGTGAAGTCAGCTGAGTCCACTGAGCATGAAAGGGCAGATAGGTGATATACTGGGGAAAATTAGGTTTGCTGCTGGACAAGGAGAGGTCGTGCACAAAGTTTAATATTGAATCTGTTTAAACTTAGCATTGCAACTTATCGGGTGATGTCTATGGCCTGTTCCAATTCCGGATCTTGGAAAGTTCTTCCCGCTTCTGTGTTCAATCAATCAATCAATCAATGACACTTATAGAGCGCGCTACATACCCGTAGGGTCTCAAGGCGCTTGGGGGAGGGGGGGGTGCCGCTACTGCTCGAACAGCCAGGTCTTCAGCTTCTTCCTGAAGGAGAGGTGGTCTTGGGTCAGGCGCAGGTCGGTCGGGAGGGAGTTCCAGGTCTTGGCGGCCAGGTAGGAGAAGGACCTTCCTCCTGTAGTTGCTCTTCGGATGCGGGGGACGGCGGCGAGGGCGTGGTTGGCTGACCGGAGGTGGCGTTTGGGAGCGTAGAAGTTGATCCGGCTGTTTAGGTAGCTCGGGCCTTGGTCGTGTAGGGCTTTGTGTGCGTGGGTGAGGAGGCGGAAGGTGATTCTTTTGTTGACGGGGAGCCAGTGAAGGTCTCTCAGATGTCCGGAGATGTGGCTGTGTCGTGGGATGTCGAGGACGAGTCTGGCTGAGGCGTTCTGGATCCGCTGGAGTCTCTTCTGGAGCTTGGCGGTGGTACCGGCGTAGAGGGCGTTGCCGTAGTCCAGTCGGCTAGTGACGAGGGCCTGGGTGACGGTCTTCCTGGTCTCGGTGGGGATCCACCAGAAGATCTTCCGTAGCATGCGTAGGATGTTGAAGCACGCCGAGGAGACGTTGTTGACTTGCCTGGTCATGGAGAGGGAGGAGTCCAGGATGAAGCCCAGGTTGCGTGCATGGTCTGTCGGTTTGGGTGCGGTGCCCAGGGCGGGAGGCCACCAGGAGTCGTCCCAGGCGGAGGGTGAGGAGCCCAGGATGAGGACCTTCGTCTTGTCCGAGTTCAGTTTCAGGCGGCTGGTCGTCATCCACTCGGCTACCTCTTTCATCCCTTCGTGTAGGCTGGCTCTGGCGGTGGCGGGGTCGTTGGTCAGGGAGAGGATCAGCTGGGTGTCGTCGGCGTAGGAGATTATGCTGAGGTTGTGTTGGCGTGCGATGGCCGCGAGGGGGCTCATGTAGACGTTGAAGAGGGTGGGGCTCAGAGAGGATCCTTGAGGGACGCCGCAGATGACTTCGGAGGCCTCTGACTTGTACGGTGGTAGGCGGACTCTGTGTTCTTCCGTCGAGGAAGGAGATGATCCATTCCAGCGCCTTGTCCCGGATTCCGACGTTGCTGAGGCGCTGTACTAGGGTGCGGTGGCAGACAGTGTCGAATGCCGCGGAGAGGTCTAGGAGGATGAATTTTTTTTTCTCAACTGAGACAAGGATGGGGCAAGGGAGAGGGAGGGGAACCCTATAAAACTAAGTAACTTGTATTTATTTATGGCTTGGGGTAGAGGGTGGGTTTTCAGGAGGCACTGCCAAGGTGGACCGCAGCCTCTTTATTGTGTAGTGAAGCCTGTTGTCGAGGAGTAAATGACCCCCATGCAAATCGAATTTGCCTCCAAGCTCCTCAAAAGTGATCTAGTGCTCTTGGTCGTATAGGTCACCCAAAATGATTATGCAAGCTGTGTTCCAGGACCCCATTGGGCCTGTAGGAGTCGGAAGACCTAGGAATGGGATAGCTGGAGCAAACTGGATAGCCTGTTGTGAGGGGGCTCAGGGATAGCAGTGTAGAGCCACTTGAAGCAAATTGGGTGCGTCTGCGGAGTTAAGTCTAGGTCAGGAGGGCAGCTTTGACGCCTTTTAATGAAAAAACAGGTGCTGTAGAGGCAGTCTCTGTGAGGAAGAGGCCTGCACACCATCTGCTCATTTATTGGCCTTGGAGCTGTGTACTCAAGTGATAAAGATCAAAAATGTGAGATTCCTAACCTACCGGTTATGTTAAAAATCAGAGTATGGCAAGGGCCGCCTTCTGGCGCCAGAGTGCCAGATCAGTTTCCCTAGTAAAGTATCCAGATCTTGAAAGAATGTGGGTGGACGCACTAAAGGACTATTAGGAAATAATGTTGCAAGCGTCAAAGTATAATCATCTTGGAAAGGGCAGTGCACCCAGTTGGGGTCAAAGAGTGAGTCCTCTAAAATGGCACCTGACCGCGCTGGTAATGTTGCCGTTCATTAGGTCAGAATCTTCATTGTTGATCCTAATGCCAAGGTATTTAATGATGGTCTCCTCCCACTGCAAGTGGGCCACTCTCCAGTTCAAGATGGACTGGAGAGAGCTTTGGGGACAAGGGTGATATACAGGACTTGGATCAATTACCGTTGCGTCCTGATGCAGTTGTAAATTCTTTTTAGATTTGTGTTAACAAGAAAGTAAAGACTTTTACATGGAGGGGGATATTTTTGGCATAAAAGAAAACTATCTGAGGGCAATCTGAGAGAGGGATTCCCCAATCAACTCCTTTCGCTCTCAGACTACATGAGAGACGTTCTACAGCTAACACAAAGTAGGGGGAACAGCCCGACTGGTTCCCAAGGCTAATTTGATGGGGGAGGAGACCTACTTTCTTATACGGACCTGGGCTACTAGTTGTGAATAAAGGAGCTTAACATACTTAACAAGGCATGGTCCAAAACCGGACCGTTACAGTACCTCAAATTGATAATCCAGTATGACATTGTTGAATGCTTTTTCAAGATCCAAACTTAGCACTGTGGCCTTTAAGCAGGTCTAGGGACTGCTTGTGTCATTCTGTAGAGACGATGGAGAGTTAAAGAAGTATTTCTTCTGGGGATTAATCCATTTTCATCCGTATGTATGAGTTGTGTAAGAATAGGGAGGATATGAAATGCAGGGATTTTGCTCAGAATCTTATAGCCTGAATTAAGCATGGCTAATGGCCAGTAGGAGGCCGGATCCTGAGGGGAACGGCGTGGTTTCAATATTGGAAGCATGAGAGCCACTAGAAGAGATTGCAGAAGAACACCCTCTGCCAGACATGTTGTTAGGAGCCAGGAGACCCTTCCACCATGAATTCTGATACTCCTGGCTGGTTCATTTTCTTTTTAGTGGTCTGCCTCTAAAGGTTAAAATGGGAGAATGTAAACTCCGACATATTATTCCTTATGTGCAGTGACCAAAAGCTCCGGTTAGTCATCTATGGCATTCTTAACACTTCATCTCATGTACTGGTAGCCTCCCCTCCTGTATAGCAAGATCCCTTCTTGCGATTACAATTGGGCAATTCTGTTTTGAGATTTATGTACATTTTTAAATCACTTTTATTATAACAATGTTTATTCTACAGTGTTAGCTGAAGGTGGGGAATCCGGTCGAATTCAAGATTACCCTGGCACCATCTATGCGTTGCCATGTGTGGCTATGAAATGTGTCTCTCTGCCTTTCGAAATTATTTTGTTTCCTATGTTTTCAGAGACCTAAAGGCTATTTAGTTTCATCTGCTTTACTGATTGAGGTTTCTATAGGAAATCCTTCTCTTCTTGTCCTGTTGAGTTTAAGGTCATTTAACTAAGTCCTCTCTCTCCTTCCATGCAGAGACCGCCTTCTCCAAGCCGCCATGATGGTCCTGATTTGCGGGTACTTGAAGGAAGTGAGAAAAACACCAGCGGTTCAATCGACATTTTTGATTCAACGCTAGTAAACACTATCGACTTGACTGGGGCGTCTGACCAACTTGGCCCATCAGTAGCACACATAATCGACTTGGTCAGGTAAGATAATCAATCAGAGCTTCTAGTATGGTGACTTATGTGGCACTCAACAAGGCAGGAAATGTACCAGTGATAGTAGGACAAATGGCTATTTGTCAGGTATGTTGGTGAGTTGACTGACGTGGTTGGCAGCGTGATGACTGATATAGAAACTTGCTATGTGTGGTGCTTGTACCTGCTAATTGCAGTATGAGAGTCTGCTAACTGCTGAATGTGGAGCATGCACGTCGTCTGCTGCACACTGTAAAGTAGGTGGTGGGAGCGGATTAATCATTTAGAGCCAGCTATTGTGCTGGTGTGTCTCGTGCCTGTGGTAGACGGGGCGCCCCAGCTGAGCTGGTGCCCTCCATCCCTCCTGACTGCTGTCTGTATGACCCACCTCGCCCCCCCCCCCCTTCCACCTCCCACCCGCTGACTGTGTTGCGTGGGTCTTCTACTCACTTCGGAGATTGAGGTGGAGGCTTACCGTACAGGAATGCAGCTAATTGATACAGGGATCCAATTACTACTCATACCACCTTTCCATTTAGGCGTTCAGCACCACAACCACCAGAGGCACTAGACCCTCATTAACCCTAGGTTCCTATTCTCATATTGGCTAATCTCTGCACCATGTTTCACATCCTTTTCAGCAAAAGGTGCTTTATGGGACCCCGGAGAGAAGATTAATATAGGGTAGGTCACTAGTGCAATTTAGCATGAGCTACCACCAGCTCAGCACTAGACAGTTCCAAAAAAGCCTACAGTAAGCTCTAAAGACCTGTTTGTGTCATGTGTGGGTGTTCTTCGCGCCTATCCAAAGTATATTGTAGGATAACAGACATCCGTTGTCAATAGCTGGTGGTGGAATTGCAGCTGTCATGAGTGGGAAGCTGCCAGCTGTGGTGTGGTGGAAGGGGTATCCCAGCTGTGATGCACAACATGCTGGCTTTGGTAGGTGGCGATCACATGTGGGGTTGTACTAATTATGGTATATAGACCTGCTGGCGGAAGTGTTGCCCATGTAGGCAAACCGGCTTTGGTGCAGCACATGAGGGAATGTTTTCTGTGTTGAGAGGTAGAACCCGTATGTCGGCATAGGTGGTAGAAGGGTGGATAAACCATCAATGGTATGCGGTGCATTCTTGCTCTTTTTTTTGGGGGGGGCTATTATTGTGGTGTATTGCGAGGAGGGTTACCCTGGTTCTGGTGCAGGAGAAGGCATGACAGCAGCTGTATGTTGGGGTGTGCTGACTGGTGGGAGGGGAAAGAATCGGCTGGCTGTGGAAAAAAGTGGGTGAAATGACGGATGTGCAGCTTGTGATATAGGGTGTGCACGCTGGCTGTGATGGAAAACATGCTGGCTTTGGTGCAACATAAGGTGTGCTAGCTGATGAGGTTACAACTACCCTACAATTCATCTCCAAGGTGAGTGTATAACCTATGATCCTGGAGGGCATTCACTGTATTTTGGGGGTGGCGATGTGGTGGTAGTCTTCCAGAGCATGTGAGAAATATTGTTTGCATCATGGCAACTGTGGAGTTGGAATACTTTTGACTGTGGTGATGGGGCTCTGTAAATGTGATGGCTGGGCTCTACAATTGTGTTTCTCTGAGCATATTGGCTGTTGTCCTGGAGAGATGGTGGTTCTGGTGCTGGTAGAGTTATGGGGCCGGGCATGCAATGGTGGTGTTTGAGGTGCTATGGCTATGATTTAGGCAGGCGTGTAGCTATGATGCTAGACCTGTGCTGATTTTGTTGCTTGGGACATATTGACTTTAATACATGGAACTTGATATCAGTGGAGTATTAGATGCACCAGATCTGGCACAGGCATTGGGATGGGCATATAAAGCTGAGATGCAAAAGGTGGACCATGCTGGAGCATTCTGACTGATGTGCTGGCTTCACTTCTCTACTCCCCTAGTTAACACATTCCTCTATCGCATAACCACAAGCGATGGAGAGATGTATTGACCGAGGGTGTAGAAGGCATGCAGACTGTATGTTCTTTGGAAGTTGTGTGCTATTACTGCTGCAGGGTCTGCCTTGCGGAGTGGGGTACTAGATGCTGATATGCCATCTATGTTGTTGGTGTCTGGCTATGCATGCTGGTCGCCAGTTAACTAACGCACAGGTGTTGGTGTTCAGTCTGTAGCACCATGGAGTTATTTAATAGGTGCAGATAGGATATCAATTGCACGTGCACACCACACCAGAGTGTTTGCTGCCGTGGCCGAATGATTGCCGGTATTCCAACTGCTCATGTAGGCATGCCAACTTAGTACCAAAGCTGGTTGGCAGTGGTATGCTGACAGAGGTTGTGAAGCGTCCTAACATTTATTATGCTGTGGTTGATGCGCTGAGTTTGTTGGCTATTATAGATGGGTCATGCTAGCTGTAGCTTTGTTTCCCTTCTGTGATGAGTGGCCTTCTGATAGGCGTGCAGCGTTAGCATGCTTGCTGGATTGCTAGGTGTGACTTGAAAACTAGAGTCTGGCATAGTTTAAGCTAATGTCCTCCAGGCACATTCACTCGTATGGGACAGGTGCCAGTAATCGTGGGATGCTTTCTGTGATCCACTCATTCTGCAACCTCTGGTCATTGATTGACCTGGTTGGGTCGGATTAAGTATACTTCTTGTTGTTGAGCATACACTATTCGGCCTTCAGGACATCTCATTCAGATCCTCTCAGGGCAGCAGAAGCGGTTTATTTGCTGTAACACTCAGATCTGTGTCTCGGTCATATGTGGGGCTTTGGTCACAGAGGTTATTTCGCGAGGAAAATTGAGACTGCCTCAAACTCCTGTAAGGAGCTATTTGCTATTGTGCGGGAATTTACGGCCTCGCGTATATTGTCGAATCAGGCCCCTCCTTCAGAGTCATGGGTCAGTGATATTGCCAACTTTTTTACTTCCAAGATTAAGCTGATCCAGGACTCTTTTCCCTCGCAGGAGCCAGAGTTGTCCAGCCAAGTGGAGGATGTTTCGGTATCTATGACTAATGCGGACCCAGTTTTGGCAATTTTTCCCCCTCTTTCCGCTGCTTCATCATTGGATCTGATGGCTTGTCTTAAATCTGGCTCCCCCCGGGATGCCTGCCCCGCCAAATTTCTGGCGAAAATGGCCGAAGTCATCAACCCCTGGGTGAACCCCCTGCTGAATTGTTCTCTTAGGCAGGGTGTGGTTCCTCAGTTATGGAAGCAGGCGATGATTATTCCTCTGCTTAAAAAGCCCGGGCTAAACGCGGAGGTGTTGGCCAATTATAGGCCTATTTCGCTGCTACCTGCTTTCGCCAAAATTCTTGAAAAACATGTGCATAAGGTGCTTGCCGACTATCTGGAGTCACATGATCTACTGCACCCCACCCAATCTGGTTTCCGCGCCAATCTGAGTACAGAAACAGCACTTCTGGAAGTCTCGGAGGCAATTAAGGAGGTGCTGGATTCAGGTGGTAAGGCGATGCTGGTGATGTTAGATCTGTCGGCGGCCTTTGACACCGTTCCCCACGAGGGGCTCCTCGCTAGACTTTTTGAGATCGGTCTAAGGGGGACGGTGTTCAATTGGTTTAGTTCTTTCTTGGCGGGCCGTCGACAAACGGTCTGGGCCTCCGCTTGCTCCGCCGAGATGTCGCCATTGGGTGTCGGAGTCCCACAGGGCTCAGTGTTGAGCCCGACTCTCTTTAATATCTTTATGACCCCTTTGGCGGCTCTGGCGGAGTCGTTCGGGGCCCAGATCGTTTCCTACGCCGATGACACCCAGCTCCTCTTTACCTGCGAGAAGGGTGCGGATTTCGACGGAGAGAGTATCCGGGGTTGCCTTGGGGCTGTTTTTAATTGGTTCCAACATAACAGCCTCAAGTGCAACTCGGATAAATCGGAGGTCCTCTTCTTCGGGTGCAGCTCGGATCCAGACTGGAAGAAGTGTGGCCAGAGAACATGTTCCCTCCTGCGGATTCGTCCCAGGTGGCCAAAAACCTGGGGATCAAGTTGGACAATGGCCTTACACTTCGCTCCCAGGTAATTGGTCTCACTGGCACTTGTTTTGGCCTGCTTCGAATGTTGCGGAAGTTCCTCCCCTTACTATCGGAGGAGCACAGGAAGATAACAGTGCAGGCGATAATTGGCTCGAGAATTGATTATTCTAATATTCTCTATCTCGGCCTGCCAGATTATCTGCTACAACGGCTGCAGGTGGTCCAGAACTCGGCGGCACGGGCTATCTTTGGACTACCTCGCCGTGCCAGAGTCTCGGGACTCCTGCAGTCACTGCACTGGCTTCCCGTCCGGAAGCGGATTATTTTCAAGGCCTTAACTTTGGCGCATAAAGCTCTCCATGCCTCAGGCGCAAAATACTTACAAAAAAGGCTTGCCTTTTATCATCCGGCCAGGTCTCTGAGGTCCGGATTCCTGTTTCTTGCCACGGTTCCTCGTATAAAAAGGGCACGCATTGGAGGCCGTTCTTTTAGACTGCTGGCCCCGCAGTTGTGGAACACGTTGCCAGTAACATTGCGCAGTACACCAAATCTACTGGCGTTTAGGAAGGGCCTCAAGACGTGGCTTTTTACTTCTTAGCTGTCCCCCCTGTGGTTTTTTTTTCTGGATCTTTCTCTGTTCTTTTCTTGTTATGTTGTGAGATAGGTGTGCAATTAAAGCGCCGGGACACTCTTCTGAGTAGCCGTGCGCTATACAAAATCAAGATAACATAACAGAGAATGTTGGATCCTCCCCCATATGTGAATAATCTCTATGATGGTGTTGTTGCTTCCTTGTGGTTCTCAGTGAACCTGTTGTGGGTTGTTTCTTTACCTTCTATTATAGAACATATGGTAAGTCCCCTTTTCACATATATCAAAACAAACTGCACCTGTGTGCAGCCTGAGTCTGCCTCCTAGCCCCTTCCCTCTCTGGCAGTACTACCAAATGTTAGAAAAATTCCACTCCTGACAGAAGCCATGTGGCGAGTTGTAGGAAATGACACTAGCACTTTGGAAGGCAGCCAATCTGTTAATATTTAGAAAGGGCTTAAAAACCTGGCTATTTCGATCCTCTGCTAACCCCATACAGTCTTCTCTGTCTGAAGGTAGCGCCTAGACACCTCTGGGTACATGTAGCGCTCTATACATTTTACCTCTCATTTTCATTTCATCGGAGTTTGGTCCTCTGCATGGTCTGTGCCCTGAAAACTGTTTTGTGCAATTTGGATCACTTGAACTGTGCAGCCCACCACCCCTCCATTACATTTATTTTAATTACTTCTGTTCTATTTATCTGAACTACTTGAGCAATATGCGGGCACGAGAATGGATCCAAGTAGGCCAACTAGAAGGGGGGGTCTGCAGCTACAATTTGAGCTACATTTCTTCATTGTGCTAGCTGCAACATGCGTCCTGGCAAATCCAGGGGCCCTGTGGGGTCTCCGAGCCGCAGGAGGAAGAGAGTCCTAACAGTGCCCAGGAACACAGGTCAGACTCCACTGTTAATCCCAGAAGCCCCCTCAACAGCCTGGTACGGGCGATTTACCAGAAATATCTTCGCTTAACTTGGAATCAAGCCCATCGCAACTGGAAAGCACAACAAAGTTAAAGTACTTGAAGGATGCTGGGGCAGCAATTTACTCAAGCAGTAATAACATCACAGGACTCCCTCCCCTGTTAAGGCCAATTGTGGTCGCCAACAACAACGGTGGGTGTCGAACAGTCCACTACCAACTGAAGGGCTTAAACAAAGGAGTGACTTAGAGCTCTTCAAAGCCTACCCGGGGACTCTTGATACGCCAGCAAATGTGAACAGAGACTGCAGGGATGGGGAGCCTGCTTCCACTAAACCTACAAAGACTAGCCCACTATCATAAGTGCACCAGCTTGGAACAATCCCTGGGCCTCCAATAACCATGCCCCTACAGGGCCCAGAGGGCGTAGGGAGGAACATTTCCACCTTTTTTTTTTTCCTTAAAACTCTGGGAGCAGACAATTTCTTTCACTCAATAAATTGACTCGAGCAGTTGTTTGGCAAAACAGGGGCCCTCTTAGATTATTAGGAACTCAAACTGGAGTTCCAACCCACAACTGGGAATGACAGCCAAGAGGAGATTTGGTCTGCTAGGCTGGGCTCAGCAAAAGAAAACTGTTACGGACCCAGGAATCGGCACGAAAAGAGAGCACAGTACCGGTTGACCGCACGCCAGATCAGGAAAAAGATTTCCCATACCCAAGTAACGAGTGGTAGGAAAACATGCTAGCCACATATGCCAAACACACCCCACCGAACACTAGCACCAATGAAGTGGAAAGATGGGAATCGCCAGGAGGACACTGGCTGCTGCTTCTCTAAATATTGCAATGATCAGTCGAGGCAATGAGCTGTCAAGCAAACACAATGGACATTCAGATCAGCCTCCTAAACTCCCTGGCTATGTATGTATCGGGATCGTTGAAAAAATTGCCAATTTGAACAACTTAAAAAAGGGCATGCACACTCCTCTACCCAGACTATATATCGAAAGGCCATTTTGAAGTGGGTCAACATTTTGAAACTCGTACGATACCCTCACTTGGAAGTCACAACTAAAGACATAGTCTTGAGAGGTGAAACCGCGGTGCCATATATAATCAAGCACACAGCCTCGTGGAAGCATGCAGTGAAAGTGATGTTGGGAGGTCCCCTTTTGCACAAGAGTTCAATTTTTAGGACCTCCAAGCATTCTGTCTGTTGATCTCTAAGGTGGGCGTCAGTGCCTGGAGAGAGGGCGGTTGTTTGACCCTGTGTGACATTTACCCCAATGAGACGTTGATTAAGTTTGAAGCAGCTCAGGAGACCTGTGGAGATTGGGGTCAGTTCTTATTGTACGCAAGTATTGTGGATATAGTGAGGGATGTCTGGCCTACATACCTAAAGCCCCGACTTCCTCTGTCATGTTTAAGACACTACTGGAGTTTGGCGGGGGTAAACACTAAGTTTCCCACTTATAAGGAGCCATTGATTGAAGGTAAGCCTAGAACAACATTTCGGGCTAGGGCGGCCTGGGAGGAAGAACTTGGTACACCACTAGAGAACACACAGTGAAACAGTATTTGTGCATTGGTCAAGCAGGGGAAGTTCAGTGCGTGGTTCAAGCTAGTACATTTCAATTGCATACAGCGCTCATATATCACCCCTTTATTCCTACATAGAATAGACCCCAGCAAAACAGACAGATGCCACCGGTGTCCGAGCAGGCCCACCACCTTCTGTTACCAAGCCTGGTACTAAACCCCGATACATGGTTTCTGGGACTTAGTAGTCCAAAGATTGGAGTGTATTGAGGGTGTGGCAGTAGAACTAGTCCCAACTACATGCCTATTGGGGATTGTCAGGAAACAAAAGGTTAGGAAAATGGAGTGGAAATGTATGTAACTGGCCCTGGTGCTTGCAAAACAGCATGTTGCCATTTCATGGATGAGTCCTTTAGGACCTAAGGAACAGGGATGGATGAATGATATTAAAGGATGGGCAGTAGCAGAAGAGATGCATCTCTGTCAGTGTTAAGTGGAAGAATATGCAGAGGAAGATTTGCAATCCTGGGGGTTACTCCGTAACAAGGTTTGAGCAGGTTGGGGAGGTTTCTGAAAATGATAGGCAGAAGTCTGAGGATTGTGGACATACTAACAGCCTTGGTAAGTTTTGCACAAATCTGGTGAGAAGGATAACTGTCCCGTGCTTCCTAATGTAATGCTTTGTCATCACTGGTCCCTTAACCAGAAATTATTCCTGTTGTATGACACATGTGGGAAGATGAATAAACTGTTTGAAAATGTTATTGGTACAAAGTTTATAATGTACTGAATGATTTAATAAAATAAATGCTATCTTAAAAAAAAAAAAAGACATTGTCTCGATCGAGTGCCTTGATCCCAGCCCCAAACTGCGCGATAAAACTACAAAAGGATTCAACCCCAGAGATGTTCTCCCTATCTAAACGCAGGTACCCTGAGAAGCATGTACATCACCCAAAGGTGGCATGCTTTATCATTGGGCTGTGTTCCTCTCTAGGCCATCGCTACAGTGCCTGGTGGGCCCCGCGAGAGTACACTTCACTGGAGATCTCTATTAAATTTGCCAGATGAGCACAGCAGGACAGGGAATGCTGTGTCCTACAACGTGAGAAGATTGTTGAAAGTGATGAAGGTAAAATCAACTGTCAACCCGATTCCACAGAACTGTTTAATGTCATCTTTCTGGTGGTTGATGAGCTTAAAAAGGTGGCAGAGAAACTGGGGAAATAATGGTCCCTGTCTCTCT
Organism: Lissotriton helveticus; assembly: GCF_964261635.1. Taxonomy (NCBI): domain Eukaryota; kingdom Metazoa; phylum Chordata; class Amphibia; order Caudata; family Salamandridae; genus Lissotriton; species Lissotriton helveticus. The sequence goes on from NC_136067.1 coordinate 104,080,793, forward strand.
AAGAGGGTGTGTCTGTCCCCTATAGACCTGTTAATATGCTATGGCCTCTGTAATAGGTCAGCATGTTTCATGCCTTGGGTATATGCGGAGTGTTCTGGTGGCATTTCGTCAGGGCACCAAATCGTGACAACTAGTACATCTGACCTAATCTTCTCAGCTGAGTGAGGGGCTCAATAACGTAAAGACCCACGCCATGCATAGGTTATAAGGTCTGGCTGACATCTTACCGACACACGGGAGCACTATTCTAATAAAGTGCTCTTAGCTATGGTAACCCTCGTGGAATTAAGGGCTAATCAACCTATCTGATTGCAAGGTTGCCAACTCAAAGCACAACTTGTCAACTCAGGAAAGTGCCTAGTAGCACCTAATCGGTCATCGCCTCTTTCAGGAGGATTGCCATCTAGAAGCACTTTATTAGAATAGTTCTCCTCAGTGGTGGTAAGATGTCAGCCAGCACCTGATCACCAGTGGTATGGTGTTGGGCTTTGAGTATTGAGCTCCTCACTCTGCTGAGAAGATAAGGGTCACATCTACCTGTTTTCAGAAGTTTTTGGGTCCTCACATAATGCCACCAGATTACTACGTGAATACTTAAGGCATGATACATGTTGACCTATAGCATAGACCTTCGCTTATTAGCAGGTCTGTAGGTGACCAAATAAACCCTCTCACTTGCAGAGACAGGGATCATTTTTCCCCCAGTTTCTCTGCCACCTTTTTAAGCTCAACATCAACCAGCAAGATCACATTAAATTTTTTTGCGGCTCCTGGTTGACAGTTGATTTTATCTCCACTCTTTCACCAATCTTCTCACGTTGTAGGACACAATGCTAATCCAGCAAATTTATTAGGAGCTCTCCAGTAAAGTGCCCTCTTGCTTGGCCTGCCACGCTTTGCAGCCCTGGCCTAGTGAGCATCACATCCTAATGATGAAGCCTATCACTGTCGGTGGAGTGAAGGCAACTATTCTCAAAGGCACATGCTTCTCAGGGTACCTGCATTCTGTTAGAGATAATATCTCTGGGGCTGGAACTTTTTGGAACAGTATACTGTGATTTGATTTTGGTTAGTTTGGAGAAGAGTATATTTCAATCTCTGCGTCCTACTTTGTGATATATGCGTAATGAAACCACCAAAGTCGCCACTCTGGAAAACACAGTAACTAAAATCTACAGGTCTGTTTTTCACCTGCCAGTATAAATAGCTCCTGCAAAAATTAGATTGGAGTTGGGTCTAGTGATGCAAGCGTTGGCACGGGAGGCAGCGTTTGGGAACTGCTGTCATGGAATCAAACTTGCAAGGCAGGGCTCTCTACGTCACCATCTTTGGCTGGAAAATCAAGGGAGGACACCTTCACCTGCAATAGCCTATTGACACTTGGACCTATCTACCCTAGTCATCTTCCGCTTGGGTCTTACCCCTGAGCAGAGCTGCAGTCAAAAGGATATTCAAATCCAGCATCAAAACCCTGTCTCTTTTGGAGGATAAAGCCATCCTAGCCAGGCGCCGCTTTGAATGGTTAACATTTAGCAACTATACTAAGTCTAAACCCCAAAGCGATTTAGGATAAATATATAGCAACCAGACGAAGCAAACGCTCTAAAGTACAGGCTGGGGGCACTGCCTGTATTAAAGCACTATCCTCCATGGAGAAGAATTGAAGGCAAGGAAAACTGCAGGTTATGTGGACCAGGGTCCGAGGACCTTATCCACGCACTGTCTGTGCAAACCTACCTTGGAAGATCATTGTGTACTCTTACCCAGTAAACTCAGTGAAAGAGGCACAAGGACATGAGGAGTTGGTGGTAGCTTTCTTCAGTCCATCTGATACTCGACTGAACTGTGCAGTGGTGAAATACCTCCAGAGGGTAGAGAAAAGGGTTCTGGCCAAAGAACAGGGCGAAGCTGCAGAGAACCTATGAATTGGGTATGTTGTACCCTGGGAGACCCATTGCTGCAGTTGGACGACTTATATGCTGCAATAACCGAAAGTAGTAAAGACCCAGGCTTTTTTTTTTTGTCCTTTTTTTTTTTTTGTCCTCATATGCCACCAAGGTTTTACGTGTACAATCAATAGGTTTACAAGCCGCATGCTGCCTCAGTATATTCCAACTGATAGGGACAAACCTAGTGAGCAGACCTCATCCCTCAGCACTATTGCTTGATACACCCACGATCGCCAGACCAAAACCATATGGGGGGTACAGTAGTTCAGCCAGAGTGCCAAAAGGAGTACCGGGACACGGCTTTACCCTGGAGAGGGGTAGATGGCTTAATCATTGGAACTGGGGGGAAAAAAACTGTTTCTCAATGCTCCCATTTCAGGAGATACCAGAAAGATCTATTATCTGGATTCCCAACTCTAGTCAAGTCCAACTTGGAGACCTGCAGGGCGGAGACACACCAGTCATTGATAGAAGGAGATGAAGAGTCCTTCCACTTCCTGCATATCTCCCTCCTATCAAGCAGAATGGCATAAAAGACCAACTTCTTTACCGAAGCAGGAGCTCCTTCTAAGATTCCAAAGATCACCAAAGGAAGATTTAACACAATATTAAATCCTATAGATGCTGAGAGAAGCTTACTTATGTCCTCCCAAAAGAGTGACAGGCGAGGACACTCATAAAACATGTGAATGTCCGAGGCAGCCATCAGCCCGCATTTAGTACATGCCACCGTAGACCCCTGAGTAAATTTGGAGAGTCGAAGGGGAGAGTAGTAAGCTCTATGAATTGTAAAAATATGGTTCCTGCGCAACCACGCAGGTTTCACAATATCCCACATCATTCTACATGACGAATCCCAAAGATCTTGCAAATTGGAATTGCATATGTTTGACGACCAAAGTTCATCTGGTAATAGGAATACTCCATCCATTTCTTCCAAAATCAACTTATACCAAGATGAGATCTCCTTCTTAGTAGGGGGTTTATCAATTAAGAGAGCTATGAGAGAGCTATACCCACCTATGGGGAATTTACTTCCTCTAGAGGGCTGTGCAGTGTAAGAGCGAAACCAGCTAGATATTTGCAGGTATTTTAGCCTGGCCAAATTTGGGCCAATTTTATTACTTAAACACTCCCACGATAGCAGCTCCCCCTCGACAAATAGTTCTCCCCAAGTCACCACCCCTGCTTCTCTAATAGGTACTGCAAGCAAATCTCCCAACCAGGGTGGGCTGTCGGGCAAATCCCATAAAGGTGTCCTGCTACTATAGTTATGTAGTAGGGGATCTCTGTGTATAGTCATAATCTAGTGAATAGTCCCGCCCATGTGCGAGGACCCCGGCAATCAAAAATAATCTCTTATATTGTCAGAAAATTGCAGAACTGCAAAGACACTTAAGAGAAAATGTAAAGACAAATAATGCAGCCTATATACACAGGCTACACTGTCCAGTACTTCAACTAGAAAATTCCACCAAAAATCCACAAACCGCAAAGCCTGTCCAGATTTCCCTTGCTTCAACAGCAAACACCCTCAGAAATGATAGAGAGGAAGGCATGGACAGACAAGCCCCATAGGCTGACATTATGTGGCTTAAATAGGATACTGTGCCTTTAAGAGAACTTTCCAGAACTTCTCCCAGTATCCCAGAATGCATAGCAGGTCCCTCTCACTTCAGTTCTTTTTTCCGGCTCCTGCTTACAGGACCTTGGTGCATTGAGCTCTCCCTTTTTCAAGGGTTTATTGGAGTTTTGTACACTTTTTGGATTTAAAAGTGTTTTCAGTTGCTGCTTGGTGTTTCCTTTCACTTCTATGTGTTTGTTCAGGCTTTTTAGGGATCTAAAATGCCTGCTTTATTCGACAAGTGCCCAGCATGTGGAAGGAAGAAGGCCAAGACTGATCCACACGAAGTCTGCATTCTTTGCCTCCCTGAAGAGCATGTCCCTGAAGATTCCTGAGGGAAAGGCTGAGAATTAGGCTCCAAGGCCTGGAAGAGAGGCGACTGCAGGCTGCAGGTGGGTCTGGGCAGGCTGGGAAGGCTCCCTCTGCCCCTGCTGAGGCCTCTGGGGGGCTCCCCAGAGGCAGGAAGACCAGCAAAAGGTCCCGGTCTCCGTCGACGTCGATTGCATCGATGACGACGTCGAGAGGGATGACGACGGTGTGTTCCCCTTCTCCCCGGGGCTCCGGGTCGAGACAGCGTGGAAGATCGACGTCGAGAGGCCTGGGTAGGCCGCCGTCGAGGTCACCGCCGACGGCGTCTTCGTCGACGTCGGAGTCGAGGCATCGCCGTCGACGAAGGAGGCACCGGTGCTCGCCGTCGAAGCGACACCGCCGGTCGCCGTCATGCAGATCGCCGTCGAGGGGATCCTTGACGTCGAGGACTGTGAGGAAACGGTCGACGAGAAGGAAGAGTCGACGCTCGCCGTCGAGGTCTGACCGTTCGTCGTCGAGGGGGCGACGGTCGTCGTCGAGGAAGAAGCACTCGACGTCGAGGAGACGGCGTTCGGGGTCGAGGGGTCGCCGTTCCACACCTGAAAAACGACGCTCGACGTCGAGCAGGAAGAGATCAGCGTCCCCGAGGATCTCCGCCTCCCCTAAGCGGCGCAGAAGGGATTCTGGCGCGAAAAGTCACGCTGGATCTGGGGAAGGACGTCGGAGGCGTCGCTCACGCTCTGGAGGGTCTGGGTCACAGGCTCCTCCCTCGAAGAAGTCACCGGGCTCGGTGTACTCGGTGGTATATACACCGCCAAGGCCTGCGACTCCCCCACCTCTACCGAAGGAGGTTCCTCCGGTTAATCCGCCGCTACCTCCACTTCCTCCGCTACCCCCTGCGGGGCAACCTCCGCCGCCGGTCCCACCTCATGGGCCCGCGCCTTTGCCGGAGAGGCCTCCTGTCAGGCCACCGAGGTCGGTGTCGCTGCCTCTGCTTCCGACACCTCCTAAGGGGACACCTACTCCAAAGCCCCAAGGTAGGCCACGGAAGACGCCTCCACGGAAACTGGTGGAGCGCCCACGTACTGGGAGGTCGCGCTCCCGTTCCAGGAGAAGGGAACGTTCGCGCAACAGATCTTCCACACGATCTAGACGGCGCCACAGGAGGCACAGGTCTCGTTCCCGGACCAGGTCGTCAGGGACCAGGGACTATTCCCCGACCTTGTCTGATTCGCCAGACACGAGGGTTTCACCGATTGATGATCTGGTGTCCTTCCAGGACGTACTGTTGTGTGGTGCGGCGAAAATGGGCATTACTTTGACGGTGCCCACTCCCAAGACATCAGTCATCTTCGAGACGCTACACCAGAAGCATTTGTCTCGGCCGTTACTGCCACTGGTGCCGGGTCTGGAAGAACCGGCCATGGATCTTTTTCTCACCCCAGCGCTGACTAAGGCGGCACCCTCGAGACTGCAGAAGAAGTACCGGGCTCCGGACTCGGACCCGGCCTTTCTAAGGGTGGAGCCCCCTCCAGATTCGGTGATTGTGACGGCGGCGCGCAAACAGCATGCCACCACGCCTTCCTCCACAGTTCCACCAGATAAGGAATCTAGGTGGTTGGATTCGTCTGGGAGAAGAGTTTGTGGGACTTCGGCGACCTCAATGAAGGCCGCTAGTGCCACTGCCTTGTTGGGTCGGTATGACCGAGCCCTCTGGGAATCCCTTCAACAGTTTGTGGAGCTCCTACTGCGGGACAAGCGGGAAGACTTCCAAGAGGTGATGAACGAAGGGATGTTGGTGGCGAATCAAGTCATCAGCGCTGCAGCCGAGACTGCTCTGCTGGCGGCGCATGGTTTCTGCCACGGAATTAACCAGCGAAGACATGCATGGCTCCGCCTTACGTCTCTGAAACCGGACGCTCAACAAAGGGTTGCCAATCTCCCATTCTCTGGCGAAACCCTGTTCGGGAAGCACGCTGATGATGAAATGGCCCGCATGAAGGCGGAGGCCGAAACGCTCACAGCGGTGGGTTTGGAGAAGCCCAAGAAGACCAAGAAGTCGTACCGTCCGTTCCAACGTCTGGTCGGTGGTCAAGGCAGAGGGCGTGGCCAGTCTTCTGGACAACAGCAGCAGCAACAACAACAGCAGCAGTTCAGAAGACCGTTCCAGAAGCGCCAGAGAGGTAGAGGCGGCCATCAGTCGACTCCAGCGACTAAAGGCCAGACCGGGTCTAGGCCCTGAGCGCTTACTTCCCCTGCAACTGTTACACGCTCCGGTGGGGGGAAGCATTCAATCTTTTCTGGCAGAGTGGAGAAAAATTACTCCGGACAAGTGGGTGCTGAATATTGTTTGCAATGGAAAACTTTTGCTTCTGACACAGGGCTTACCGTGTCTCTGCTGCAGTGAGAGGAGTTGCCTTGCCTTGCCTTCCGCCTCCCGCCTCCCGAGCCTACAGGGAGGCTGCTGCTGTGGAGAGCGGGCACCGGGGAACTTCATCCCCCATCCACCAACAGGACACCGCACTCGGCGCTACGTCATCTAGCGCCAGGAGGCGCATAAATCAAGTGCCACACCTGCAGAGCGGGGAAAACTTTTGCTTCTGACACAGGGCTTACCGTGTCTCTGCTGCACTGAGAGGAGCTGCCTTGCCTTGCCTTCCGCCTCCCGCCTCCCGTCTCCCGAGCCTACAGGGAGGCTGCTGCTGTGGAGAGCGGGCACCAGGGAACTTCATCCCCCATCCACCAACAGGACAGCGCACTCGGCGCTACGTCATCTAGCGCCAGGAGGCGCATAAATCAAGTGCCACACCTGCAGAGCGGGGAAAACTTTTGCTTCTGACACCGGGCTTACCGTGTCTCTGCTGCACTGAGAGGAGCTGCCTTGCCTTGCCTTCCGCCTCCCACCTCCCGTCTCCCGAGCCTACAGAGAGGCTGCTGCTGTGGAGAGCGGGCACCGGGGAACTTCATCCCCCATCCACCAACAGGATAGCGCACTCGGCGCTACGTCATCTAGCGCCAAGAGGCGCATAAATCCAGTGCCACACCTCCCTCGCGGGACGCGAGCGGGACGCCCGGGGCTAAGCCCGGGCAAAGGGCGGGCCCTCTGTGGCCCTCTGTGACTGAGGTAGGCCGGGCTGGGCCCGGTTATTTTCATTTTATATCTACCATAATACCGGTGGAGAACGAAGTGCCACCCTAGACGATACAGCAAACTCCTTTATCTCCATAGTTATTGACCGGAGATCAATTGATCTCTCCTCTCCATTTTCTACATTATTTTATGGTTCATTTATCATTGCTTATATTACATCTTCAGTGGATATACCCTTTTCTATCGACGATACCCCTTTGGAAAAATTAATTTTGAGGATGACAAAGAAACTCCGCTCTGGGAGATTAGTGGGGGGAAGGACCTGTGCAAAAACAAAATCTAACCCTTTGAGAAATAAATCGGTGAATAATTACTCGCTAAAGGGACAATGTCAGCTCTTCGACCTGTGGGAAAAAGCAGTGGATAAGAAACTATATGTTGACGTAAAGGATGGCTTATCTTCTAGTACACAGGTTGGTCCATCTCAAGTGGTTGATAATATGGTCTCTCCTCCAACACTAATAGACCCATCTCAAATAGAAATCATCGCAGGGACTAGCCCTGTTCTTTTTGTTTCTGATGATCCCACAGGGCCTCATGATCTTTCTATGGAAGGAAGACAAATTAAAAACTCTCCTGCCCCACTGGCTTCTACTGCGTATGTTAGGTCAGGTGAAGATCTTTCTTTGTCATCTATTGACCTGGAACTTTGTGGCCGATATATGGGTGCAGGAAGTCTGAAATCTTCAGAAGTTAATCAGCCATCTGTGGGCGCTACCCCATCTGGCCTATTGTTATATAGTAGCACTCCTTCCATAAATGTGCAGGATATGTCTGCATTGTTAAACATTTCTGCAACCCCCGAGTTCAATCTATCTGGTGTGTGTCCTCCTGTTGCTACTGGAGAAAAACCAATATCGGAGTCTCTGATTGCCCTTGAACATTTGTTATCCTCTATATTATGTCTTTTGGGCAAATTTGTGGGCAGTTCGGACTGTATCCTGGATTCAGTTACTAAAATATTGAATGCAATGCTGCACAAGGCTCCTGAAATGAGGAATGCTTCTTCGACCACGACTGATATTGGCCTGGTAACGGGGATTACAAATGTGCCTCCAGAGAAGCTCGATACAAAGCCTTCAGCTATGGATCAAGAAAATAACAGCACGGCCCCGCCAGTTTCTGCGGCAACTAATTGTGTAAAAAACTCTGATTTTGAAATAGAGGAAGAAAACCTGTCTGGTGCTGTAGGTACATCAGTACAGGAATTATTCCCAATTTTCAAACCTGGAAAAATAGAGCAACAAGAAGATGAGGATCAAGAAATTACAAAAAAGACCCGGAAACATAGAAATGACAAAGGGAAAAAAAGAAAACCTTTGCGCAAATACAGGAAGAAAAGACAAAGGCAGATAATCTTCCAAGACTCTATCGTTCTAATTGATAATGAGGAGAATGCCATTGACTCTAACTTGGTGACCACTAAAATGGCAAGTGAATCCTGCCTCTTAAAGTATGGTCCAGAGACTAACTGTAAAACTCTGCCTTCGACTTTGGAAAATTTGCCTAAGAGGGGTGCACATGGCCCGACTGCCCCCCCTATGGTAGAGACAGGGAGCATTACTCCGGTTGTACTGGGGGATCTTAACCCTTTGGCTCCTTCTTTTGCTCCTATGGTTGGGGCTAGTAAAGGCCTACTTCGCTCTCCCCAGGCGAACAAAACAATGACTTATGTGGACACCTTTGTTTTGGACTTTGTTCCTCTATTTGATGTAAATTTGCCCCTAAATAGATCATGGTTACTTAAATGTTTCAGTGACCAGGAAAGTCTTCACCTTATTCAATCAAGTGATATCGAGTTAGTTTCCCTATTAGGTGAAGATAGCGTAACTAGTATAAGAATTACATTTTATTCTAAATTCATTGCAAATTTGATATTACAGCAAGTGGAGATTTTCCAATGTAGAGGTATTGATGTTTTGCCTATCCTCGGTTCTGTTAAGACCTCTTCTCCCCATGGGATGACCCAAAAGGGTGATAAGTTGGAAGGGGCATCTTCCCCGTTTGAGGATCTAAAGATTTGGGTCTCTAAGGGGAAACGGTCGGTCTCTAAGGCATTGCTTCTTCCACTAATCCAGAACTCTGAGCCATTAGAGGAGAATCACCGGTGGAATTGGCTACATAGTGCCCTTGCATCTAAGAGCACAGATAATTCCAAATTATTCCATCATCTTTAATAATCAATTAAAAATTATCTCCTGGAATGCGGCCGGGATACATAGTAGTCCTGAGAAGCTTGATTTTTTATTCTCTCTGGGAGCAAATGTGATCTGCATCCAAGAAACATGGTGCACCGACAACATCTATGTAGGGAAGGATTACTATGTGTTGGAAGCACCTGCTGCCCCATCCAGGAAAGGTCATGCTAAAGGGGGAATAGTTTGCTTGTTAACCAATAAATTGTGCTGGAGATTTACGCATTACATTGATCCTAGTAATCTATTTCAAGCGATAACAATAGCAAATCTCCCCAGTTTTCCAAACAAATCGGGTGTCGTAATCATCAATGTCTATATCCCTCCTGAAGAGTGTTATAATATTTTATTGAAGCGCGTATTTCAGTATATTGGACAGATTAAGAATGTTTCTTCTCCACCTGATGTTATCTTAGTTGGAGATCTGAATTGTAAAATCTCTAACGCTAGTTTAAATTTATTCAGAAATACACCCAAAGAAGAGGCGCAGTTCATCCCACAATTGCTGTTCCCTGATAAAATAATAACTAATAAAAAAAGGGAAGATTCTCCTGGAGGAATTATCCGCAGTTGAGGGGCTCATTTTAAATGGGAGATTGCCCTCTGACGTGCCCGCGAAATTTACCCATAAGTCTCCTTTTAGTGCCTCTATTCTCGACTATGTGATCGCTGACTATGACATTTTCCCATATGTCCAGGATCTTATGATATTCCCTACATCCTTAAGTGATCATAACATAATTACTATAACTCTTTCTTTCACACCTCCACCTAGTGAGTCTTGGTCTCTTGGTAATAATGACGTCACCTTCCAGGGATCTGCGGGTAGGTGTTGTTGGAACCTCACTACCATCAGAGGTGTGTATGATATTTTATGCAAAACTATACCAGAACTAAATGGCTGGTATGGTTCGGAAATTGCTAATTTTGAAAAATGTATGAGAAAGATCACTCTAGATGTAAAAAAGATTAGCGTTTCAGGGAAAAAGGTATTTGTTCCTAGTGAATTGCGCACCCTGAATAAGGAAATAAATAAATTAGTGCGAGTGCAATATCTAGGCAGATCAGGTGAACGAGCCAAAGAAATATCGAGGTTAAAAAGAAGGAGAATCAGATTAAAAGCGAGACTAAAAAAGGAGAAGGAAGACCTAGTATGGATAAACTTACGGGAGGCAGTTGCGCATGGCAAAACTAGAGAATTTTGGTCCATAATTGGGAGGGGATGCGGCACTAGAAGCACCCCTCTTCCCATTCCTATCTCTGAAGAGGTATGGTCCGCTTATATTAGGAAGTTGTATGCAGGGAATGTAGCTTCGGCTGTAGATAGTGTCCCAGATGTAACATCTGCGGATCCGATTAATTATCCTACAGAGAAATCCATAGAAATGGCCATAAAAAACATGCGTTTGTCCGGCGCAATGTGACCCGACGAACTCCCTATGACGGTTTTAAAGCAGGAACCTTCGCTCTGGAGTAAGATTCTCTACCCATTGTTCAAATCCTGCTTTGATACTAAAATGGTCCCTGCCTCTTGGAAGGGAAGTATATTGGTCCCTATTTTTAAGAAGGGAGTTAGGGACTGCCCCATGAATTACCGTTTGATCGCTCTCCTCGACTCAGTTGGAAAGGTTTTTGCCAAATGTATTTTTAGCTTGCTTGAAAATTGGGTCGAGGAGAATAATATTCTACCCTGTGAACAAACGGGTTTCCGTAGGGGACATGGTACGTTAGACAACCTTACCACCCTACATGTGATCTCTGATAAATATACACGTGTAAGAGGAGGAGTGGTGTTCGCCGCGTTTATTGATTTCTCCACGGCGTTCGACAAAGTTGATCGTCGAACGTTGTGGAGAAAGTTAGCAGCCCATGGTTTACCACTGTATCTATTGGATCTGTTACGAGTACTTCATTCAGAAACGTGGTGTAGTGTTCTCCAGGGGGGCGAGAGGGGACTCTCGTATAAAATTCCTTCTTTGAACGGCCTCAAACAAGGCTGTCTGCTGGCACCACTACTGTTCTCATTATACTCCGCAGATCTTCCCGCTTCCTTGTCAGCTTGTGTGGGTATAGCCCCGGTGGTAGGGGGGACCCCTATCTCTTGTCTCATGTATGCTGATGATATTCTGGTGTTGGATTTAACCCCCAAAGGTCTCGCTAATCGGTTGCAAGCTTTACACGTTTTTGCTGATGCTCATTTTATGAAGATTAATATATCTAAAAGCAAAATTATGTGTATTACTGGAAAAAAGAAATGCCGTTCTGAAAATTTTGGATGGCAGATTGGTGGTCAGAAACTAGAGGTTGTTAAAACCTATACCTTTTTGGGTAAAATCATTGCGGCCAATTTGAGTGAGACCTCCTATCGAGCACATTTCACGCAAAGCACATGCGCATGGTAAAGGTTTAAATTCTCTCTATTCTGCCACTGGAAAGAGACACTTTGTTTGTCTTCTTGAAGTGTATAGGGCAAAGATTCCCCCTACGATACTATATGGCATAGAACTTATAGAGTTGAAACATTGGGATTTTTGTAATAAAATTGAAGGGAAACTCTTAAGATCCCTATCCACCCTTAATACCTCGTGCTCTTTGGCAGCATGTAGGCTTGAATTCGGCCTTAGGAGCAGTTGGGTCCAGGGACTTTGTGCCCTGGTAAGATGGGTGGCTTGCTTGGCTAGAGCCGAATTGGGGTCGTTGAGAGCCCTCCTTAAAAAGGAATTGTTGGGCAACTTTAAAGAGTTAAACCAAAAGGGGTTGCTGTACTGTTCCTAAGGAAGGAAGCGATAGGAAAGTTCTTGCTGGCGTGACCAAGGTGGGGAAAGGAGAGGGATATAATTGATACCCTGGGGCATCCATTGTGTTGGATATATTTGCCTCACACACCCCGAGGAGTGTCATGCTTCATCATCGGCGGTTGCTCCTCGTCGGGGAGGCGGTGCAACCCCCGACGGGCACACCTCAGAGAGGCCTATGTCTAATGATCATATCCTAGGGGCTACTCGAGCTCGGCGGGGACGGGTAGGTCACTGCACCCGGACACAGCAGACTTCAGCCACACCCTGGGCTCAGCGCTGTAGTTCAGCCCTGCCGAACACTCATGTGGCCCCTAGGATATGATCATTAGACATAGGCATAGGAGGATCCACTAAGGTAAAATTTACAACACATATGACATGAGCATGTTGTTGTCTTCACTTTGGTCCTGAAGAATCGCGGTAAATATACCAAATGCGAGAAACATGTTGACCACATGCACCACTAGTATCTTCTAGGCTAACACAACATAATAGGTTGACACCTAGGGAACTAGCTTCACTTTTTAACCGTAGCTAGGGGACCCCCAGAATAAAATCCATTCCGGTACCCCTTGTTACATTTTAGCCACCTCACCATAGGTTTACACCGCCCTGCCCACATACCCCCACTTCACCTATAGGCAGTTGGAAAAAAGATCTCCGCCAAAGAGCCCCTCTCTGAGGTGTGCCCGTCGGGGGTTGCACCGCCTCCCCGACGAGGAGCAACCGCAGATGATGAAGCATGACACTCCTCGGGGTGTGTGAGGCAAATATATCCAACACAATGGATGCCCCAGGGTATCAATTATATCCCTCTCCTTTCCCCACCTTGGTCACGCCAGCAAGAACTTTCCTATCGCTTCCTTCCTTAGGAACAGTACAGCAACCCCTTTTGGTTTGACTCTCGAGTACTCTGTACAGACACTAAGCTGTTACTGGACCTTCCACCATCTTGAGTGGTAAATGGTGTCCTTTTGCCTCCCTTCTTTTTGAAACCAACTTTAAAGAGTTCTCACGATTAGTAAGGAGTTTCAGAAGAGCTGTGTCACTCTTAAAGCTAGATGAAAGTGTTCTATTCCTCCATTCATCGTCTCAGCTAAAACTCCTGCTAAAACAGGCATCGTGGGAACTATGTTATCAAATAGATAAGAATATAATACAAGAAAAAGGGGGGTTGTGATCTTCTCCTTAATTCTTATGCCATGAAGTTGGCCCAACCTTATGCCACATGGAACATGCCACATGGTGTTCGCAGATTATGGTTTCTTTTACGATCTGATCTACTGCCCTTAAATTCACTTCTATCTAAATGGAATGGAACCTCTTCCATGTGCAATTTCTGTAATTTGAGTATCCAGGATCGTATGCATGTCATGTTGGTTTGTCCTGCTCTTCGCTTACTGCGGTTTAAATGGTTAAAATCGATATGTCTCCAATTGGGTATTATTGATGTGAATTCTTTTTTACGATTTTTACACTGTCCTCCTAATGAAATGTTTTGCTTCTATATTTTTAACTTTTTTAAAGGTTTTTTAGCTATTTATTAAGGAATCTGGAGAGTTCTGACTTTGTTTTCTCTTGTCAATTTTCCTATGGATGAAATTTGTCTTGTATGTATGATTGAATTTTCGTTTTTCTTCTGTTTGTATTCCTCTTTTGAATTTTATGTGGCCCTTACCAAGAGCCAAAACATAATAAATAAAAATTGAAATTGAAAATTGTTTGCAATGGATACAGTCTTCGGTTCACCAGCCCGCCTCCATCAATTCCTCCGGTCAGCTCGCAGTATCAACTGCGCGAGCTCCAGGCGGAGGCCGATATCCTGTTAAGGAACAGGGCGATAGAAGACGTACCTCTGTCTCAAAGAGGAAGAGGTCTGTACTCCCGGTTCTTTCTGGTTCGCAAAAAGGACCAGAACGAGTTCAGGCCCATTCTGGATTTGCGACAAGCGAACAAGTGGATTCGCAGAGAAAAGTTTTGCATGCTGTCGTTGTATCAGATTTATCCTCAGCTGCAACGGGGAGACTGGCTGTGTGCCATAGATCTCCAGGATGCATACTTCCATGTGCCCATTGCACACAAACACAGGAAGTTCCTGCGGTTCCAAGTCGGCGCCAATTACTATCAATACACAGTACTGCCATTCGGACTGAAGTCTGCGCCGAGAACATTCTCAAAGTGCATGGCGGTGGTAGCTGCACACCTAAGGAGGAACAAGGTGTTTGTCTACCCGTACCTGGACGACTGGTTGATCAAGGCCTCCTCCTTCACGGAAGCGCAAGCGCACTTCCAGAAGACGTGCGTTCTCTTGAACGAGCTGGGGTTGCACATCAACATGTCCAAGTCGGTGCCGACTCCAGTCCAGTGCATTCAGTACTTGGGAGCCTCCATCGATACGCTGTCGGCAAGCGCGTCTCCTTCGGAGGAGCGACGATTATCACTGCTTCGGAAGGCTCGGGCTCTTATGACCACTCCATCCACAACAGTGAGGACGGTGTCTTCTCTACTGGGATCGATGGCCTCGTGTATCTTCCTAACGCCCCATGCACGGCTGCGCATGAGACCGTTGCAAGAGTGCTTGGAGGATCAGTGGGATCAGATGAGAGGATCTTGGGACGACAAGATACGTCTATCTCTGCATGCTCTTCAGTCTCTGGGGTGGTGGTGTTCAGCGGAGAATCCCCTCAGAGGGGTTCCCTTCCACAAGGACATTCCCACTCAGACTATCGTGACGGATGCTTCTCTCCAGGGATGGGGAGCGCACTCCGGAGACCTGCAAATTCAAGGGACGTGGTCCCAGACGGAGTCCACGTACCACATCAATTTCCTGGAACTCAGGGCTGTTCACTTGGCACTGAAGGCCTTTCACCCGTCCTTCCAGACCAACTCTCTACTTGTACAGACGGACAATACGACCACAATGTATTACCTCAACAAGCAGGGGGGCTCGAGATCACGCACTCTGTCGCAGGAGGCGCAGGCAATCTGGCACTGGCTTCTGGCTCGAGGACTGACGATAACGGCTACCCATCTGCCAGGTGTGCAGAATGTTCAGGCAGACGCGCTGAGCAGACTGATTCAGGAAAACCACAAATGGGTCATAAACGACGAAGTACTAGGAGAAGTCTTCGCAAGGTGGGGGACTCCAGACGTAGATCTGTTCGCCACCGCCGAAAACAGCAAATGCCGAGACTTCGCCTCCAGGTACTACCAGCCGGGGACGCTGGGGAATGCGTTATGGATCAACTGGTCGAACAGCTTTCTGTACGCTTTTCCACCCATTCCCCTGATTCCGACGGTTCTCATCAAGCTGTCCCAGTCCAGGGCGTGGATGATCCTGATTGCCCCGGAATGGCCCAGGCAGTGGTGGTTCACGGACCTGCTTCACCGGTCTCTCCTTCCTCACTTTCGGCTGCCGTGCCGGCCGGACCTTCTCACGAAGTTCGGGGGGCAGATGTTGCACCCCAACCTCTCGTCTTTGAGTTTGGCGGCATGGCTCCTGAGATAGTGCAATATGGCCATTTGAATCTACCAGAAGATTGTATGGACATACTGAAGGAGTCTAAGAGACCTTCCACTAGGACTTCTTATGCGTACAAGTGGAAGAGGTTTTGTATCTGGTGCAAGTCCAAGAACTATGATCCGACGACATGTAAGGAAGATGTCATCCTTCCTTATCTTCTACAGTTGGCGCAGTCTGGCCTTAATGTCCATTCTATTAAGGTTCATTTTGCTGCTTTGACTGCCTACAGGAAATGTCCTTCGCAGACTTCCTTCTTCCAGATCCCTGTGATCAAAGATTTTTTGGAAGGCCTGAAGAAGGTGTTCCCTCCTGTTAGGCTTCCTTCGCCTTCATGGGAACTGAATGTGGTGCTGTCCAGGTTGATGCGGGAGCCTTTTGAACCTATTCATAAGGCTTCGTTGCAGCACCTGTCCTGGAAGGCGGCGTTCCTTGTGGCCATTACATCGGCCCGCAGGGTGAGTGAAATTCAGGCGCTGTGTTGCCAAGAACCTTATACTGTATTTCATGCTGCTAAGGTTGTTATGCGTCCTCACCCTAAATTTCTTCCCAAGGTTATTTCTGATTTTCATGTCAACCAGACCAGAACTTTGCCTACGTTTTTTCAGAATCCTTCATCTCCAGCGGTAAGGTAGTTACATTCCCTGGATGTTAGGAGGGTATTGAAATTTTATCTGGATAAGACCTAAGATATTCGTAGGTCTGACCAATTGTTTATCAATTATGGATCAGTCAGGACGGGTCTTGCGACCTCTAAGCAGTCTATCTCTAGGTGGATTGTGTCCTGCATACAGTTATGTTACCAAAAAGCTAATAAGACCTTAGGAGGTAAGCCTAAGGCTCATTCCACCAGGGGCAAAGCTGCCACGACAGCCTTGCTCCGTAATGTTCAGATTGCAGAAATCTGCAAGGCGGCCACTTGGACGTCGGTTCATACCTTTGCTAAGCATTACTGCCTGGACACTGATGCCAGGGCAGACGCTCAGGTTGGGCAGGCTTCGCTGCGAAATCTGTTCGCACAATAGTGGTGTTAATTCTCTTTTCTCCACCGCAGCTTTGGTGTGGGGATGGGCTTGCCATTCTATTCACTAGATTATGACTATACACAGAGATCCCCTACTACAGAAGGAGTAGTTCCTGTCCTGTAACTCCAGTTCTGTAGTAGGGGTATCTCTGTTATAGTCATAAGCGCCCTCCCGCCTCCCCGGTGGAGAGAGATGTTCATTTAAGGAATGCGACAGGTCTGGCGTGTTACGCCTTCAAAAAGAACTGAAGTGAGAGGGACCTGCTATGCATTCTGGGATACTGGGAGTAGTTCTGGAAAGTTCTCTTAAAGGCACAGTATCCTATTTAAGCCACATAATGGCAGCCTATGGGGCTTGTCTGTCCATGCCTTCCTCTCTATCATTTCTGAGGGTGTTTGCTGTTGAAGCAAGGGAAATCTGGACAGGCTTTGCTGTTTGTGGATTTTTGTTGGAATTTTCTAGTTGAAGTACTGGACAGTGTAGCCTGTGTATATAGGCTGCATTATTTGTCTTTAAATTTTCTCTTAAGTGTCTTTGCAGTTCTGCAATTTTCTGACAACTTGAGAGATTATTTTTGATTGCCGGGGTCCTCGCACATGGGCGGGACTATTCACTAGATTATGACTATAACAGAGATACCCCTACTACAGAACTGGAGTTACAGGACAGAAACTACTCCTGCCCAATTTTAATAGATTTAGATATTTGAGCCCAAATTCTTACCATTCCTAGCAGGATCTTCAATTTAATTTTTTTAAAGAATTTGGGATCTCCAAATTTTAATAGGAACCCTGACTGGCCAACCCCCTCTCCTTTGAGCAAAGTAGAGTACAAAGTCCCTACCCCATACTCCAATGGTGTCTTTAATAACATCCTAGCATGAGATAACTGGAACGCCCAGGCATAAAGCTGGATGTCCGGGGCAGCCAGCCCCCCTTTTTCCTTCGCCTCCTGAGCTTTTTCCACGATATTCTTGGAAGATGTTTATTCCATATAAAGGTGTTAATTTCGGCCTGAAGTTTTTTAATAGAAGAGGGATCAAAATATAAAGGGATAGTATTGAATAGAAACGAAATCTTAGGCAAAATGGACATTTTGACCAAGTTAGCCCTTCCCAAAAATGACAGTGGAAGGTGTGCCCAAGACTGAAGTAGCTTACGGCAATCTTTAGCTACCTTAACAAAATTGCTTGTGGCAATCTGGTCTATATCCCCTACAATTTCTAGGCCCAGATATCTCATTGTGTTTCCTGGCCGAATGCCAGAGCTAAATAGGCTCTGGTCCATGCTCCAAGTCATCATCTCTGGCTTTGTGGCATTGATCTCATAGCCAGACACTTCTCCAAATTCCGAGGCTAGCTTAAATATTACAGGTAGGGCCATATGAGCATCAGACGTAAAAATTAGGATATCATCCGCGTATAGGGCCACCTTTCTCTCCCAACCCCTATACGCGAACGCCTTGATGTTGAGATTGTCCCTCAGACATTGGGCAAATGGTTCAGCGTATAGATCGAACAGGAGTGGGGAGAGCGGGCAGCCCTGACGCGTACCCCTCGAGATGTTAAAGGGATCTGATAAACCGCCATTGACCAGAACACATGCATTAGGGTTCTGATATAACAGGACAATTGCCCGGCGGAAGCCTCCTCCCACGTTGAACTTTGCCAAGGCCTCCGACAGGTACAACCAATTGACCCTGTCGAAGGCCTTGGTGGCATCCAGGGTAAGAACCTCCAAGGGGAGGGACTCAAACTGCCAGGTCGATAGCCCCTATTAAATCAAAGGTTAGTTCATACAACTGCCGCCCCTTCTGATCTGAGTGTAAGATGTTGGGGGCGACACGAGCTAATCTATTGGCAAGAATTGAAGCGAATATCTTATAATCTACGTTTAAAATAGAGATTGGTCTGTATGAGCCTAAGGCCGTAAATTGCTTCCCAGGTTTTAGAATTACGGTTATGGACGCACTGTCCCATTACATTTGGAGGGCGCCCACCATCCAGTAAAATATAATTAAATAATACTACTAGGGAGGAGACAAGTTCCTGCTCCAATACTTTATAAATTTCGGCTGGTAGGCCGTCTGTACCCGACGCCTTCCCCTTCGTAGCGTTATGTATGGCTTTTCTAATTTCGTCCTCCGAAATTTCATTATCTAGCATCTCACTTTGTTCAGTCGATAGGGCTGGGAGAGTGATCTTACTAAGCCAATCTTTGATCCTATCTGGGCTAATGATCTTATCCTCGCAGTAGATACTCTGAAAAAAATCGTTGAAGGCAGATCTAATGTCCACATCTAGAGAGAGTGGGACGTCATTGACTTTAATTAGCTCGATGTTATTTCGGACCCGGTCCGTTTTAGCTTTCCATGCCAATAACTTCCCCGCTCCTTCCCCATACTGGAAGGGAGAGAGTTTACTGGCCTCCCACCTTTCTTGTATCCGCTGGTTTAGAATCGAAGCTAGTTGACCCTTTAAAGAAAGTAATCTTTCTTGCGAAAGTAACAGGACAGCGTCAGTGGAGGTGGAATCAGCGTCTATATCTTGCTGAGTCTTAACGATATTTGCCTCCACTGAGGTCACGGCCTCTCTATATTCCCTCCTCCTGTAAGCCATTCTATTTGTAATAAGGCCTCTCAAAAACACTTTAAGGGAATCCCACACCACTCCTATGCCCGCCGTCCCTACATTTATATTTAGAAAGTGCCTAACCTCAGACTTGAGAAATAATACATCGTCCGGATGGGAGAGCAGAGAGCGATCAAAAGTCCAACTCCTAGCCGGGACTGCCAACAGTGATGTAAGTTCGATGACTACTGCAGAGTGATCTGATAGATGAAGTGGGAGGTATTTAATATCTTTAACCAGATCAATTAGCGTATGGTTAATTAAAACAAAATCAATTCTGGACTGGTGGTGATATTTATAGTTTCTGAAAGTAAAGACCCGGGCTTGTTTGGGGCTGGTAATTAGAGCTTACAATGGCTAGGCTGTGCTATTCATTTGGACTCCACAGCTTGACCTGGGTCCAACAACACTTTACATCCTGGTTGAGTACGAAAATGTTGTGCTTGAGGCCTGACATTACAGCTCCTGACACTGTTTCACTTGTTGGGCCTTACGCTCTCCTGGTTCAGGCATTTTATTGGCCAGTTAACTGTCTAAGGACTAATTTGGATATACTATAAATTCTGTGTTTGGTGCACATTTAGGCTCATTAGCTCCAGGTAGGCATAGGCAATTTAACATTTATCTCGGTCTGTGCACAAAAATGTTAGGCCTTACACGTTATACTGCTAGAATTGTCCGATCTTCTCTTTCCTGGGTACAGATATTTTAACAGCCCGTTAACCATTAAAGGAATAATTGGGAAGTACTGTATTCGGCGCACTTTTTTTTTTTTTTTGCGGAGTTTTATATAGCGCGAACTAGACCCGAACCGAATCAGGTATCAGAGCGCTTTACATAGCACCAGTTACGTTACATGAGGACACACACTTTCATTTTTAGGCACGGGGAGATTAAGTGATTTGCCCAGAATCACAGGAGGTTTTTGGCGTCGTTACCGAGACTCGAACCCAGGCCCGAGGTCGAGCGCCTTAGCCGTTAGGCCAACCCCTCTCCCCAATTAGGCCCACTAACACGGGGGAGGCATAGACACTTCAACACTTAGCTGGCTGTCAAGAACTTTGCATCTCGGAATCATCCGGAACGTGTGGGAAAAGCAGACATCAGGCATGCCAGCACTCTCTCTTTAGAAAAATGAGTACCCTATACCCAACAAATTGGCTACAAACATTGCAGCTCTGAAATGGGAGCGGCTGGGTAGAGGGCTAATAATGGACAATTCCGGCAATAGTAATTGAATAGCTAGACAATTGCCGGGAAGAGTATAGCCAGGGATTACCCCAGATGACAGGTCTCAGGAGGACACTTTGGCACAACAGCATCCTATTAGGCCAGGCGCATGTACTCTAAGAACTAGTCCTCCGTTATGAACACTGCACCCCATGGCCACTAGGGGTGCTAGCACTTTACCAGCGAATGCCTAGGCACTTTAATAGCCAGTTAACTGCATAGCACAGGGTAGCCTAGGAATAACTTTACAGAAAAGCGACAGGTAGGCACTTAAGCACAACTGCACTTTACTTTCGGGACGTTTTCTTAATAGGATGATCTACTGCTAATTGTCTTTTTTTTGTTTAAAAAGTGACAATGTTCATTTTGGCCGCCACCAAAATCGAGACTATCTACCAAGATAATTCCCAACATGCATAGTGAGTTTCAAGGACATCCTAGTTCACCTTTACACTTAATTAAAATATGTTCTTGCAACAACTTTGCTTATTGGGTATATGGATCGTGCATATGTTGGTCTTACTTGTACTTTATTCATTGTATCTGTCTTTTTAGAATATGTTTAATGTCAACAGGGAAAAGGCTGGCAATGTTCAGTTTTAATGTTTGTATCTGACCTGTTTAGTTTATTATGGGTGGTACATAGTGTATATATATATATATTACAATGGTTTAAATTGATCTAGCAGTAAAATTAATTTGAACTAGCCAGAGGATATTCTTATATTTGTTATGTTACAGAATTCATGAGACCAGTCCATATAAGTAGGATGTGGCCTAACGTCTAGGGCTGTCGTCCTCATAACTGGGGAACCGAGCCTGTGTCTCGGCAAGGATGCGTAACATCCTGTGATTCTGGGCAAATCACTTAGTTTCCCCGTGCCTAACAAAAATGAATGTGCCCTCATGTAACGCAACTGGTGCTCGTGTAAAGCGATCTGATACCCAAAACCTTCGGGTCAAGTTTGCGCTATATACAACTGCTTTTCATTTCGGATATATTTCAGGTAGGAATCACTATTTCCACTGAAGAAATGATCTTAGGAGTAGCTGCAACTGAGCGCCCAACATACGAACAGGGGCTGATTTTTGTAGCTATGGCGGCTCTTAGATTGTGTATAGCCACCGCATGGCTGGACCCTCATCCGCCATCTTTTACACAATGGAGGGCTAGATTACTAGCCATATGCAGGGTGGAGGTGGCCATGTATAAAAATAAGGGATCAAAAACAAAACAAAAAGGGATGATTATTTGGGAACCATTGCTACTCTGGATAGAAGCCTACGGCTAAGGGAAATATATTTAAGGGAATATCCCTAAGGAGAAAGCTGATGTGTGAATCTCTCTCTTCATTCTTTTCTTTTTTTTTTGTGTTATCAAATTTTGTGAGTCGATGTATGATCTAATTTGCACTGGAATTCTACTTGGCGTCATCCTAGACTCCTCCCTCTCGATGTCCAGACAAGTCAACGCCGTCTCGTCCTCCTGCTTCAACGTACTTCGCATTCTCAAAAAGATCTTCCGCTGGATTCCCCTCGAGACAAGAAAGACTGTCACCCACGCACTGGTCACGAGTCGACTGGATTATGGTAACACACTATACGCTGAAATCACAGCAAAATTGCAGAAAAAACTCCAGCACATCCAAAACGCGTCAGCGAGACTCATATTAGACATCCCGCGCCAAGATCACATCACCGAACATCTAAAAGACCTCCACTGGCTTCCCGTCAACAAAAGAATTACTTTCCGCCTCCTCACCCACGCACACAAGGCCCTCTACAATCTAGGACCCGAATGCCTCAACACTCGACTGTCCTTCTACAAACCCACCCGCCAACTAAGATCGTCCAATCAAGCCCTCGCCGCAGTCCCGCGCATCCGGAAATCCACCATGGGCGGCAGATCCTTCTCCTTCCTGGCTGCAAAGACCTGGAACTCTCTCCCCACCCACCTCCGCCTCACTCAGAACCACATCTCCTTCAGAAAAGAACTTAAAACCTGGCTATTCGACAAATAACAAACCCCTCCCCTAGCGCCTTGAGACCCTCTGGGTGAGTAGTGCGCTATACAAATGCCCGAACTTGAACTTACTTCTTTAACTTATATAGTTCAGGTGGTGCAATCAAAGTATGTTTCTTGACCTTGGTCTGCTAGTGGGGGGAGGAGGGGTATGTACTGTATTAAAATGTCAAAATGTGAATAAAAACTTAAAAAAATTAAAAAAAAGTATAACCACAGCCAGGAATTTATAAATCCATCTGATTGATTGCATTGCTTTATTGGCCAAGTGAAGTGGCTTATATTTAAAACTTTGAATGGGATCAGCCAGTGACGGTGTCAATGTAGAGGTTATATGATATCAGTGATCTGATAAACACTTCTAGCCGCATATTACTTACCATTAAAAATCCCCAAGACGTCTGGCTGACTCAGGCTATTTTTCTTTAGCAGTACCCCTGCCCGCTGGTAGGTGGCATCGTTTGGCTCAGAGTGGCGTCGTAAGTGGCCTGCGCGGTGCCTATATAGGCGCCACCCGCTGCACTGATGTCATTTCTCTTCTTTCCGTGCCAGGCAGCGCAGAACCAGAGAGCTGCCCCCTGCTTAGCCTTATTTAGACTTTTGTAAAAGTATTTTTCAAAAAGTCTTCTACTGGTGCGGTAGGAATGTCATCTAGGAAGGCCAGCTTCAAGCCCTGTGGCACCTGTCACTGCTCGATATCAGTGACAGACTTGCACTTAGTTTACTTCTGGTGCCTCGAACATGACCACGGCGTGAAGACCTGTATCGGCTGTTGTGCCATGAATCCGAAGGCCTTGAGGGAGTGGTCCATCAAGCTGTTGGCAGCTCAACGTCCGATGCCACTATGGTCTCGATCCTGGTCGAGAGAAAGGTCCCAGGATCTGATGCAGACCCCGAGATCATCATCACGCTTGAAGTCGTTGGGTCACTCATTTAAGTCCCACTGTAAAAAGAATAAGAAATTGAAGAGGTCTTCTACCTCACCTCATCTGTCGGCCGATGAGACAAGGGAGCGTCGCCATTTGAGGCCTGGCTCCGCGGTTGAGCCAACGCCTGAGCCGGCTCCACACCTCCCTGAGTTTCCCGAAGTTTACAGCAACCCCAGCCTAACTTAATGAGTTTTATGAAGCCATGCGCCTCATATTTGAGTTGCACGTCTGTGCTCCCCAGGTTTAGGATGGGCCTCTGCTGGTTCCACACCGAGGACTCCGCCTCTGGTTCAAGTCTAACCCTTTGCATCCACAGATGGATCTTGACCACCACTGGTTAGCCCATGTCGACCTTCCCTGACACCAGTGTCGAGGCTTCCAGCACCTCTGGTGCCTTTCCGTGCTGCCATCTTTATTCTGATCTCGGACTCCAACATGGAGCCAGTGAGGCATTGTCTGACGTGGACTTTGGCATTGACTGGAGCCATGCCTTCCAGGCTGGTGCCCGAGTCCCATTCATGTCTGCTATCCTCCAGGAGGATTGGGCGGGCTCTCTGTAACCTGACGAATACTAGTCTTTAGATCCAAGCATGGACTGGAATGAGGACTTGGCGGAGGCCAGTGGATTGGACACTTCTCCAGATACAAGCATGCTTTCTCCCCCTACCGTGGCAACAGGGGCGGGATCGTCATTTGCAATAGTGAAGAGAAGGGCAGCCACGGCACTGGACCTTCGCCTACCTTCAGTTGCAGTCAAGACAAACAGCTTGAAAAGCGCTTCAGCCGGGAGTCACCCCTCTCAGAACCAATTCTCCCATTTACTGAAACCCTAACAGAAGACCTGCTTGGGACCTGGTTCTAGCCCAGGACAGGGGCGCTTGTGAACTGGCCGATTACCTGTGGCCACCACCTTCCGCAGGGTACCCCAATTTTCTCACACAACACCCTACCCCGGAGAGCTTGGTGGTTCAAGCCTGTACCGAACGTGTAAATCCCGGCACATTCCTTGCCTCCCTACCGGATAGGGAACCCAAGAGGCTGGACACCTTAGTAAAGAAAATGTTTTCTTCCACCAGCCTGTCCCCCTCCTGTGAAAATCACATGCCTTTTGGGCCGTTACTCCCAAGCTCTATGGGAATCTGTTGGGCAGGTGCAGCCTATCGTTCCAGAGGAGGCCCGCCCTTCTCTCCGAGGCTGTTGCTGAAGGAATAGATGTAGCTAAGTTCACGATTAGATATGGACTACATACCACTGACTCACTGAGTAGAGAGATTTCCTCGATGTTGGTGTTACAACGCCATGCCTGGCTGAGAACAACTGGCTTTTCCGAGAATGTCCAGGTTCTGATTATGGACATGCTCTTTGATGGCTCCCATCTCTTCGGAGATCTGGCTGTTTCCGCGCTGGGGCGCATTAAGGATAAAAGGGCTACTGTCAAGTCCTTGGACCTTTCCATGGCCACTTGCCATCCCCAGTCTGCCCTTCGTGGCCATGAAACGGGCTGCCAGCCAACACGGCGCACAAGCTTCCCAGACTCTGTGTTGCCAAGGACGCTTTGCCCACAGACCATGTGGGCCGGGAAGCTAGAGGACGGGCCAGTACCACCCCGCCCCCCCATCCTCCCACAGCAGCCGCAGTCTCCGAACCTTTTTAGTTTACCCTCTTACCATCATTGGCACCCAGTGGGAGACAGGATACACAATCCCCTGCTGAACTGGAGGTCTATAGCATCATACCGGTGGGTTCCCAGAAGTGTCCAGAGGGTATACTTGCCTCAACCCCTTCGTGACTACTGCCCCCCATGCCACCTGCTTGCGTCTTACCTTGCTCTGCCAGGAAGTGAGAGATCTCTGAACCAAAGGAGCCATAGAGAGAGTGCGGACGCCAGATGTAGGTTGTGGTTGCTATTCCTGCTACTTTCTGGTACCCAAGATTGGCAGAGGCCTTCATCCTATCCTATCCAAGACCTGTGCTCTATCAATTTCTTCCTCTAGAAGAAGTTCAACATGCTCATGCTCGCTCAAGTCCTATGTACCCTGGATCCGGTTGACTGGATGGTATCATTGGACTTGCAGGTCGCATATTTCCACATTCCCACCCTGCCTGCCCTCAGGCTTCAACTGTGGTTCACGGTGGGACACAAGCACTTCCAGTTTTCTGTGCTCCCGTATGGCCTTACCAGCACCCCCAAGTGCTGCAACAGGTCCAGGAGGAGACCTGGGCCATTCCCTCCCAAGCGGTATCAGACTGCAGAGATGCTGCAAAGTTGACCATTCGTTGTGGGCTTGACACCACCGACCATTTGGGCAGAGCAATGTTATAAATTGTGGCTGTTCAACCTGATACAGAATTAATGGCTTTTCTGGGGCTGTTCAGGCTTCCCTTAATGACATGCCCTGTTGCATCCTGCTTTCCTTTCTTCTCTGTCCTTCTTTAGTGTTTGTCATTACTTGCTCAGCAGGCATCTATGATGTCACATAGTGTTCCAATTGTATATGCTTGAAAGCAGGGACAGTTACATCTGAGGCTGAGCTGGAGTCCATCTGCTCCTGGTGGGGTTTCTATTATTGGATCTACTTTATTCTATTTTATCTACCTGACCTGAATCTTATCTTCAATAAACCTAATCTGTTTCATATACTGGACTTAAAGACTTCAATTTGTTACAATTTTGGCGACGAGGTACAGAGCCTATGCGTGAAGAAAAGACTGAATTACTGCAACTAAGAATTTGAGACTACTGCAACTGGTGAACTTTTTGAACCCAAAGAGGAAAAGGTATTTAAAGAAAGCACCCTGGTTAACCCCACCAGTGTCCTTTGTGATCTGGACAGCCTGTTTCCCCAGGGTGTTGGAGTTCTAACTGCATGATTTTGACATTATTGACCTGAGAACTAGACACTGAACTTTGATGTCTGTCATATTTTAAAAGTCTGCCATCCAGTGTGAGGAAGTGGATGCGCAGTATTTGTATATTATTAGATATTACAAGTGAGAAAGCAACCTTGCCAGAGAGAAGGCTGAGGATTTGAGCACTTTTACACACGTAGTTGTTGGGAAAACGATGTGCAGCCTGACAAGAAGAAAACTTGTCAAGAAAAATTATGCTGTAATTAAGGAAGTGCCTGATAACATCGCTGCGTGTTTAATTGTTAATGAAAGGCAGAGCAAGGCAAACTGTGAGTGATGCGTTTCAACTGTTATCAGAGACTGTCACAAGTTTATGAACACGGACAAATGACATCAGTGTGTTTCAATGGATAACAATTTCCATAATTGTGATTGTGTCACTTGGTACTTGCAACCAGTAATATTTGCACTGAAGCCTCCTGCCTTACTACAAGTATAAGAGATCGTTTATTGATCTATATTTAAACTGTGATGACAGCGTGAGGAGCAAGTGGCAATATTTACACTGAAGCTGGAAAGGAAACTGTCTTTTCAAATTTTTCGTCTGCAAGTAATGTGTGACTGTGTGAGGTTCAAGCGCCATCTAGTGGAACTCTTTTGGTGCTTAGTTTCCTGCCTTCCTACGAGTATAGGGAGATTTTGATCATCTTTGTTTTCAAACTCAGTTTCGATGTCTGGCAGTGTGATTACAGCGTTTTATTAACTATTTAAACAATATTTCAATCCTCTTCGGATGTCACAAAATTGAAGTTTTTTTACAGTTAAGCCAAGTTACCGTTACCTTCAGAACTGGGCTCGAGCTGAGCGATCTCGAGCGAAGTCTTACGTCAATTACTGTGTTTGATCCCCCGATGAAAACAATGCTTGCATCGCGTCATTCACGTTGCTTCTACAAGTCCAACTTTCCGTAAAAAGGACGCAATTACGACGTCTGCGGCCATTTTAGATAATATCACCATGACAACACCTCTGCAAGGCATCGGATCAACATTTCGGACCGGAGCTTCTTCTATATTATGTCACATATACAAAATTATGGTATTTATGTTCATTTTATTCAAAGACAGAGACCTTATTTTCTTCTCTTGTTTTATTTTGTCAAGGGGGGAGATGTGTTGCATCCTGCTTTCCTTTCTTCTCTGTCCTTCTTTAGTGTTTGTCATTACTTGCTTAGCAGGCATCTATGATGTCACATAGTGTTCCAATTGTATATGGTTGAAAGCAGGGACAGTTACATCTGAGGCTGAGCTGGAGTCCATCTGCTCCTGGTGGAGTTTCTATTATTGGATCTACTTTATTCTATTTTATCTACCTGACCTGAATCTTATCTTCATAAACCTAATCTGTTTCATATACTGGACTTAAAGACTTCAATTTGTCACATGCCCTTTGATGGCACCGGTCTCTTCGGAGACCAGGCAGACATGGCCCTGGAGCGCCCTAAGGACTCGCGGGCTACAGCCAAGTCTTCAGGCCTTTCGGTGACCCCTTTCCCCATCTGCTTTTGGCCCCTTTCATGGCCACGGAAGGGGCTATATGTCATGCCAGCCATATCCCAGCCACAAGACTGCGCAATTTCAGCAACCTCTGCACAGACATGGGTACGGCTCCTTGCGACCCTGTGGGTCAGGCAGCCGGAGGTCCAGTCAGTTCACTCCTACCCTGCAAACTCTAAACCTTCCTAATCCTGCCCTTTATGATTATGGATGGCTGGTTGGTGGCTAGATCAGCCATCCGCTCCACCACTGGCAAAACATCACATCGGATAAGTGGGTTCTTCAGATAGTCCGAAGGGGCTACTCCAGCCCATTCTAGACCACTCTTTTTCCATGCCTCCAACTTACGACTGGCTGACGGAGGACCACCTCAACTTGCTTCAGTTTAAATCAGGGCTCTCTTGGCCAAGGGATCCATAGAGAGGATTCTGGCGCCAGAAGTAGGCTGTGGTTGCTATTCCTGCTACTTCCTGGTCCCAAAAAACAACAAGGGCGTTTGTCCTATTCCAGATCTGCAAGCCCTCAACTAATTTATTGAAAAAGCAAAAATAAAAAATGCTCGCTCTGGTCATGTCTGCCCAAGACCCCGGAAACTGGATGGTAGCAATGGACTTGCAGGATGCCTATTTTCACATTCCCGTCTTGCTTTCCCATTGGCGCTACCTACAGTTCACTGTAGACCACAAGAACTTTCAATTCACAGTGCTCCCCTTTCGGCCTTACCATCGCCCCTCCGGTGTTTACCAAGGTGATGGCGTTGGTTGCAGCTCATCTGCTGAGATCAGGGGAGCTAGTCTTTTCCCTAACTCGACAACTGTCTGTTAAAGGCGGACCCGCCCCAGGCTGTCATCTCCCACCTCCAGACTATGGCAGACTTCATGCATTCACTGAGATTAACTATCAACGTGCCAAAGTCACACCTGACTGCCTCTCAGATGCTCCATTTCATAGGAGTTGTTCGGGTCACAGTGCAGTTCTCTGCCTTTCCTCCTGAGCGGCGAATCTGGTGAGACTGACTTAGGCTGCTTGGGCTCATTGTCTTGTGCATCCTGCTTGTGACACATGCCTGCAGGCATATGCGGGCTCTGCAGAGGGACTCTGAAAGATCTGCAGTGGTGGTTAACGGACCGCGATCGGGCCAGCGTCAAACCCCTCTTCCTAGTCTAGTATGGAGTTTTTATATAGCACATGGCTATCTGGAGGTCTCCCAGTGATGCAACAGACACAGCAGTCATAAGGGAGGATTAAGGGAGGATTCATCACTGAAAAGCCAGTCCTTCAAGGCTTTGCGGAAGGGTAGTTCATACTCCAGTAAGCACATTTCCAAAGGTAGGGTATACCAGAGTTTAGGACCCCAAAAAGGAAGTCGAGCGCCCACCCCATCGGGATCTACACATCTTAGAAACACTTAGTAGATGAGATGAAGGAGATTGAAGCGATCTCCCAGGCAGATATGGGCAGGTAAAGATTTTAACAGTGAGGGGTCTTCCCCAACCAGATCTCAGTGGTGACAGATGCATCACTTCGAGGCGAGAATCACTGTCAAGATACTCACCCATGCACACAAGGCCCTCCATGGCACCGGACCAGCATACCTGAACAGCCGACTAAAATTCCACGCACCGCAAAGGACCCTATGATCAGCCCAGCTCTCTTACACCGTGGTCCCCCGCACCAGAAAGACCAGATCGGGAGGCCGCTCCTTCTCCTTCCTCGCGGCCAAGGCCTGGAATGCCCTTCCGATCCACCTCAGACAGACAACATTGCTCCCCATCTTCACAAGAAACCTCAAGACCTGGCTCTTCGACAGACCCCCTTCTTGATGGAATGGAACCTGCAACCCCACCCCCCGCCCATAACCCACCCCTAGCGCCTTGAGACATTTACGGGTGAGTAGTTGCGCTTCAACAAACCCCTGATTGATTGATTGATTGATTGATGTGACAGCCATCCGGGAGAAGTTGAGATCAGAGGCCTCTGGTTCCCGGTGGAATTCGGACTCCACATCAACCTCCTGGAGCTCCAGGCGATCCGACTTGCATTAAATACCTTTCAACACTCCATCAAGGGAAGGCTAATGTAGGTGGTCACGGGCAACACCACTGCCATGTGGTACTGTAACAAATAGGGCAGGGTGGGGTTGTGAGCCCTTTGTCAAGAGGCCCTGCGACTCTGGATATGGCTGGAACATTAGGGCATATCCCTGTAGCACTCCGAACACCAGGGTGAAAGAACTCGGCCACAGATGCCTAGCAGATCAAGAATGGTTCTTTATCCGAATGTGGTGCGGTGTCTTTAACCTCTGTAGCCACGGAAGGAGACGGGCCTCTCTATCCTTTAGGGTCTTAGAAGAAAATGTTCTGCAAAATTTGCAAATCCTCACCTCATGATCCGGATAATGCAGTAGATGCATTTTATGATGGTCCTCAGAGAAAAGACGAAGTTTTCCACAGGCAGAACAGGGTCTGAATAAAGACTTTTTAGTTGAAGGGTTTGAAGATGAAGAAAACTGAGCAGAGCTCAGGGAGGACTCCCTTCACACAACGTGCTGTAGAAAATCTGAGGGCTTGAGCTTCTGAGGAGAAGGTTCTAGAGGGTGCTACAGCCTGATTGGCTGGAATGTGGACTATTATAATGACATGGATTTGTTACTAAAGTGATTTCTCCCTCAATGCTTTCTATGGGCCAATGTTGTTCTATGGTACTTTAAGGTTTTATTTTTTTATTATGTATATTTCAATATCTATCTATCTATCTATCTATCTATCTATCTTTATCTATCTATCTATCTATCTATCTATCTCTATATATATATATATATATATATATATATATATAGAGATAGAGATAGATAGATAGATAGATAGATAGATAGATAGATAGATAGATAGATAGATATCGAAATATACATAATAAAAAAATAAAACCTTAAAGTACCATAGAACAACATTGGCCCATAGAAAGCATTGAGGGAGAAATCACTTTAGTAACAAATCCATGTCATTATAATAGTCCACATTCCAGCCAATCAGGCTGTAGCACCCTCTAGAACCTTCTCCTCAGAAGCTCAAGCCCTCAGATTTTCTACAGCACGTTGTGTGAAGGGAGTCTCCCTGAGCTCTGCTCAGTTTTCTTCATCTTCAAACCTTCAACTAAAAAGTCTTTATTCAGACCCTGTTCTGCCTGTGGAAAACTTCGTCTTTTCTCTGAGGACCATCATAAAAATGCATCTACTGCATATATCCGGATCATGAGGTGAGGATTTGCAAATTTTGCAGAACATTTTCTTCTAAGACCCTAAAGGATAGAGAGGCCCGTCTCCTTCCGTGGCTACAGAGGTTGAAGACTTCAGACAACCCTGTGTCTGATATAGAGAGTGTGTCTTCCTGCCATTCGAGAAGACCTCTCTGAAGCGTGGGTCTGAGACTGAAATTCCTTCTCCTTTCTAAAAAGCAGAAGCTTGTGGACGCTCCAGTCCGTCTCCCCATGGGAGTGCCAACTCGTCGACGCCCCGTCGTCGACGTATACCTACTTCGATGACGACCAGCACTCTGTCGACGAAAATGGTCCAGGAGGTCCGGCCTATCTCGTCATTGTTGAGATTTTGTCGACGGCGAAGAAATCCGTCTCGTCAACGACCCTTCCGAAGCGTCATTCGTCGACGATACCCTCGTCGACGTCTAGTACCCCGCCGACGACGGCTTCGTCGACGCTGAAGACTTCGTCGACGACCGCACATCTTTGCCAGCGCCAACGTCGACGAAGGCTTCGGCTTCGTCGACTGCAACCTCTTTGTCGAAGCCTGGAACCTCATAGACGAAATCCTCGATGACGACTTCGACGACGAGCTCGTCGACGGGACCGTCGTCGGCGGGACCGTCGTCGGCGCATTATTCTTTGGCGACTGCGACCAACTTCACAGTGGTGACAGCTAAAACTGTTAAACATCCTGCTCAGTTGGCTTTGAGCCCTGTTCAACATGGATCAGGTCCACCTGCTCAACTATTTGCGTCTGCAGAGGAGGACTCTTCAGATGGCTCATATGCAGATGACACCTTTCGTGCTGCAAGTAGCCCGTCAGAGCTACATATGAAATACCAGGACTATGATGACAATGAGCGGGAGCCACACATCTCAGTTCCAGATGACCCACGTGATGCTGACCATGATGTTCCTATCGCTCAGTTACCAATGTCTATGATCACCAACCTTCAACATATGCTGGACGATTATAATCGTCGTTTTCCACCTTCTTCACAGGCCTCTCCACCGCCACCTTCAATACAGGCGCCACTTCCGGTTGCACTGGCCCAGTCACCGGTTCCTCAGTGCCCTGATAATGATGATGACAATCACAACGATACGGACCAGGATGATGATGCTGTCCTAGCAGATTGGGACAATTACCAGGCTCAGACTCTGTCCCCTCCTCCTGCCTCTCCTCTGGCATCTCCTCCAGTGGACGTTGGAGGATTTCACCTTTTGATGGCCAGAGCCGCGAAGCGTTTCCACTTGCCTATGGTTGTCCGACAGGAGGACTGTTTTCTTTATGACTTTAAAGATCATCCTCTAAAACAAGTGCATGCCAGTCCTTTTATTGATTTCATCTGGAAGGAAGGAATTCAACTCATGGAACGGCCTAATTCTGTTCCGGTCGTACTCCCACGCTTAGCCAAAAAATATAAGGCTCCAGAAGATTCGCCTGCCTGCCTTGTTTCTCAACCAAAGCAAGAGTCTGTAATTACGCAGGCTGCCCGAAAGAGGTCACGCAATCCGGCTTCTCCTTTAACATCCCCGCGGACCAGGAAGGTCGTCACCTGGATACCATTGGCAAAAAGATCACCACGATGGCTGCAACTGCGGTCAGGGCGGCAAATTCTTTAGCCATCCTCCGCCGATACGACCGACAAATGTGGTCAGAGATCGCAGCTTTGGTCGACCTGATTCCTGAATCCTCCAGGGCGGAGGCACAAAAGATCCTGCAAGAGGGTGAGAAAATTTCATCGGAAATCATAGACTGCGCAATCGATATTTCGTCTACAGGCTTCAGACAACTGGCAGGCGCTGCAGTCTTAAGAAGTCAAGGCTGGCTTAAAGCTACGTTCTTTCGGCCTGAGGTGCAATCTAAAATACTTCTTGCCCTTTGATGGAGAGTCCCTCTTCGGCAAGCATGTGGACGATGCCTTGGAGTCCATCAAGAAGGATACGGACACTGCTCGCGCCCTAGGATCTCTCCAATACCGGAAGCGTCCATTTCGTGGAACTCGGGGCAGGGGCACGTCCTCCAATTTTCACGGGTCCCCCCAATACCGCTCCTATGGTGAGAACAGACCGCGTTACACCAACCAAAATCAGACTAGACAGACTGATTCCAGACCATATAGGAGGAAATCCGCCTACAGAGGAGGTAACTTCTCCAAAAAAAACGACTTTCTAACCGCCAAGTCTTATTCTGCTCTGAAGATTAGAGGTCGAATCTCCCAAAACTTTTACAATTGGTCAAAAATAACATCAGATCGTTGGGTCTTGGATGTGGTTTCAAGAGGCCACGCTCTCGAATTTCTCAAGTTTCCTCCCAACCGCCCTCCATCTGGTCCTCCTCCAGCACACTTGAAGGAACTGTTCGCAGAAGTTGCAGTTATGATTCAAAAAGGAGCAGTCGAAGTGGTTCCTCGATTACAACAAGGGACGGGCTTTTATTCCCGATTTTTTTCTTATCAGAAAGAAATCGGGAGAGTGGAGCCCGATATTAGACCTCCGAGCCCTCAACAAGTACATCAAGTCCCAAACATTTCGAATGCTGACTCTGTTGGAAATCTTACAGTTCCTAAACCCCGAGGAGTTCCTCTCCACAATCGACCTCCAAGATGCCTACTTTCATGTGCCGATCCATCAAAGACACAGAAAGTACCTCCGTTTCAAAGTAGGAACAAAGCACTTCCAATTTAAGGTTCTACCTTTTGGCCTTCGTTCCTCTCTGAGGGTCTTCACAAAGATCATGGCTCCAGTAGCGGCTTATCTACGCCTACAGGGCATTAAAATGTACCCCTATTTAGACAACTGCCTGATAAAGGCCCCAACCTTTCTCGCACCACAACAACACACTCAGACTTGCCTGTCAGTCTTCAACAACTTGGGTCTTTCCATCAACTACGAGAAGTCGCATGTCCTTCCGGCACAACAAAGAGTCTTTCTGGGAGCATTAATCGACACACATCTAGCAAAGGTGTTTGTTTCGCTAGAGCGCCGAGCTCGCATTGCCAAATTGGTGGCTCTTCTACGCTCAAAAAAGTCTGCTTCTGTCCTGATATTAAAATCCTTTCTGGGCATGGCCTCGTCCTGCATACCGTTGATCCCCAATTGCAGGTTACAAATGAGAGTACTCCAAGAAGAATTAGACAAACAATGGCGGCAAGTCTCAGGAACGTTCAACGACAAGGTCTACATGACCCCTCGCATTCAGGAAGCGTTGGAATGGTGGGCTCACCCTCCCAACATTGCACCAGGGCGAATGTTTCAGGAAACCGCCCCCACGCTTACCCTCACAACAGACGCTTCCTTAGAGGGTTGTGGCGCACACCTCGAAGGGTTGTCAGTCAACGGCAAATGGACTGCGGACCAACGCAGGTGGCACATCAATCGCCTGGAACTCTTGGCCATATTTCTCGCCCTGAAATTCTTCCGTCTGCTGGTGGAAGGAGAGTCACTGTTGGTGCGTACGGACAACACCACCAGTATGCACTACCTCAACAAGCAAGGGGGTACGAAATCTCTTCTGCTCTCCAGACAGGCACAGCAGCTCTGGGAATGGGCAATACAACCTCGAGTCCATCTGACTGCAGTTCACGTACCGGGCATCTCCATTGCCCTTGCAGACTCTCTCAGCAGATCTGCCACGGACAACCACGAGTGGGAACTCCATCAGCCAACTCTGGAGTATGTCTTTCGCCAGTGGGGCCAGCCGGAACAGGATCTTTTTGCAATGCCACTCAATCGCAAATGCCTACGCTACGCAAGTTGGCATCCCCACAAAGGGTCAAGCGGGAATGCATTTTTGATCAACTGGTCGAAAGAATTTGTATACGCTTTTCCGCCGATCCCTCTTATACCTCGCCTCCTGCACAGAATGAGAGCACAACCATGTCCCATCCTGTTAATTGCTCCCAGGTGGCCGCGTCGACCATGGTTCACGGGCCTTCTTCTGCTTTCCCAGTGCAATCCGATCCCTCTTCGGACCCTGCCTCACCTTCTCACCATGAACCACGGACAGATCTGCCATCCGGACCTGGCATCTCTCCAGCTTCACGCTTGGAACCTGAGCATCATGAGTTTGCCCATCTGAATATTACTCCTGACAGAGAGGTCCTTGCTCATGCATGGGCTCCTTCAACCATCAAGACCTATAAATTGAAATGGAAACGGTTTTGTGTTTGGTGCCACTCGGAAAACATTGATCCTATGCTCGCCACCCCTGAGCAAATCTTGCCTTTTTTCCTCCTTTTGGCGAAGTCGGGACTTTCACATTCCACTCTCAAAGTTTTCCTGGCTGCACTTTCACGCTTTCGCCATGATGGTTCCACATCTCTCTACTCCTCTCGGATCATTCGCCAGTTCTTTAAAGGTCTGTTTCGGATGGTTCCACCTATCCGGCGTCCTCCACCTTCTTGGCGCCTGAATCTTGTCTTGGCCCAGCTTCCCAAGCCTCCATTCGAACCAATCCACTCAGCGGATTTGAAATTCCTTACTTGGAAGGTTTCCCTCCTCCTCGCACTTACGTCTTCCAGGCGAGTGAGCGACATACAAGCTTTTACCCTTCAGCCACCATTTCTTCAGTTTTCATAGGACGCGGTTATCCTACGTACAAACCCTAAGTTTATACCAAAGGTTCCATCAGACTTCCACCTTAACGAAACTGTACTACTCAAAACTTTTTTCCCTAACCCTCAGTCTCCCGCTGAGCGTACTCTTCATTCACTCGACTTGAAGCGATGCCTCAAATTCTGCCTCCAACGCACTGCTGGCTTTCGAAGGTCAGACCAACTCTTTGTGGCCTATGGGCGGATGCGCAAAGGACATCCGGTCACTAAACAGACCATCACTCGTTGGATTTCTTCTGCCATCAAAGAGCTGGCAAGCCTCTTTCTGCTCCGGTGCGAGCACACTCGACGAGAGCAGTAGCATCCTCTACTGCCCTGTTTGCTGGAGTGCCTCTACATCAGATCTGCAGGGCGGCAACGTGGTCCAGCAGGCAGACGTTCACGAGGCACTACTGTCTGGAGACAGCTACCGCTGCGGACGCTCTTGTGTTGGTCAAGCGGTGCTGCGAAATCTCTTCAAATAAAGGTGAGCCTCTGTTGCTTCCCACCTCCTGTCACAAAAGGTTTTCTTGTGCAATTAATGCAATGTTTCATATGTGTATTTCTATGATTGCCCTTTTCATTATTGCCTTTTATGACTCTACTTGTTATGGCTTACTGCTTTCTATTCTTATTCAAGCATGTGAATCTATGAAAGACACCCTAATACTGGAGAAGAACAAAAGTTACTTACCTGTGGTTCTCCAATATTGGTGCCTTTCATAGATTCACATGCGACCCTCCCTTCCTCCCCTCAGAGGCTCTCTTCTCCTCATGTACTCTTGGTCACTCTTGTGCTATGAAAATCTGAGGGCTTGAGCTTCTGAGGAGAAGGTTCTAGAGGGTGCTACAGCCTGATTGGCTGGAATGTGGACTATTATAATGACATGGATATGTTACTAAAGTGATTTCTCCCTCAATGCTTTCTATGGGCCAATGTTGTTCTATGGTACTTTAAGGTTTTATTTTTTTATTATGTATATTTTGATATCGATATATATATGTATAAAATTATATGTTATATATTTGTTTCTTACTACTATTTATGTACCATGGGACTCCCACTTCGACGACGGGGAATTATTCAAGCATGTGAATTTATGAAAGACGCCAATACTGGAGAACCACAGTTTACAGGTAAGTAACTTTTGTTCATATCTCCACCAAAACTGTATACGCCTACCATTGGCGCTAGTTTGTGGCATGGTGTGCAGAAAAATAGATTGACCCTCTTTCTGCTCCCCTTCTTTAGGTCCTTCCTTTTATCCTTTTACTTGCCCAGGCAGGTTTCTGCTCTTGACACCTTAAAGGGCTACCTTTCTGCTAACTCAACCTTTCTGCAGTTGCCTGACCAGCCATCCCTCTTCAAATCCCCTATTGTACATAGGTTCTTGAAAGGTTTGCAACATATGTTCCCTCCTTCACCTTTCGTAATAGCTCGATGGCACCTTAATCTGGCTCTGATGTGCGCTCCCTTTGAGGTTTTGCTCAACTTTCCTCTCCGGCTTTTTACCATCAAGATGCAGGAGCCGCTCCTCCTTTACGACCACGTAGCATCACCTCGCTGCCAAAATGCCCCCTCCCCAGGTAAGCTCCGAGATGAAAAATAAAATGGGAATAAAGTTAATTTATTACCATTTTATATTTCATCCACCTGCCCTGAACTGAGTGTCAGGAAGGGGCAGGCCATTGCTCCTTTTTTGCCAGCTGTCTTGCTACAGCCAGCCAGACATGCACATTTTAAACTTCGCTAACCCAGCTGTCATAGAACGCTGTGCTAGAGGGAGCACAGGCCTCTAGTGCTCTTGGTAGTGCTGAGAGAGGCAGCTCCCTCCAATCCTGGCGCTTCTCTCATGCTGGTTACTAGCATGAGAGCAGTTCCAGGATTGGTTAGAGGAATTTGCTGGAGCCCGAGGAGACAGGGCAGAACACAGACCGTAGCGAGGAGGACGTTGTGCACCAAGCAAGGGAAGTGGTTATTTCTTTTTATTTACACTCTCCTTGCATGCACTTCACATGTCACTCCCAGCGCGGAATATGCCACGCAGAACCTAACCGCGCCTCTTACCTGCGTGTAGGGGTGTTGCTCACAAAAAATGTCCAAATGTAGTCTGACTAATGGAGATAATTCTAAGGTAATAAATCTTGCTTCTAGACAGTCTCTAGGTGTTACCGAAGGCAAGTAACTTGTTCCTTATTTCTTGGTATTTTGTTAGTGGAAGCTATATGAATTCCTGGGGGGATTAAATTGCATTTTACTGAAAAGGAGGAAATAAAGATGGCAGCTATGGACACATTATATAGAAAAGAATGAAAAGCAGATCAGACCTTGCAGCTGGCTAAAAGCAGAACGTACTGTGATCCCTGTTTTTTCCAAAGATATGTTTATTAGCATTTTATCACTATATCACAAAGTAAACTGGCAAATTGTACATCCGGATAAACTCAGACGACTTGACAGATTATAAAGACCAAAAAGCAACATTCATCAATCGGCGTCCCAGATATCCTAAAGGAGTAAGCACAGTTTCTCCAAGAGCAAGGACGGGGAGTAAGACTGTAGCACAGCAAAACATCTGTGATTACTTTTAAAAATGTAATCAAGGTAAGTTGAGACTAGCTTTATCCTTAGATTTTTATCTTCTCTACTGAAGCTGCTACGGCTTGCCAACCTAACTGATCAAGCCAGAAACTTGTAATTTAGAGTGGGGTGTTGTAAAATGGCAGAAGGAGTATCCGTGTGTTTCAGTCTGCTGAGACACATCCGATCATAGGACACAAGACCAGATTAAATGTTAAAATGGTGGGGTGCGTGGCTTTGAGTGTCAAGATGATGGTTGCATTCCAAGAGTGCTCCGGACCCATGCGTCATCTGCTCGCATCCATGCATTCCTCCAAGAGTGTCACTTCCAAATATCGGGCACCGAATATCAGCCGATAACGTCAGTGGATTCGTCCTGAGGGGTGCATCGAATAGTACCATGAAGGCTAAAAGCAGTAACCACGGCGGTGCCAGTAAATAAACAAAATGGTTGCAACCTGCTCAATATCCACGTGACCCGCAGCTTGCTAGCCACCAGGTGCGGATCTGCTTCACCGAAGGAAGATCAGACACCCCCCAAGCTGTCCGCGTGGCGGAGGTAACCATGGCACAGTCTCATAACAAATCGTAAGGGAGGGTACGAGGGAGGTGTTTAACGACCAAACAGGCTAATACCCCCTGTATAGCTACATAAATAACAATGGAGCCCGTAGGTCGAGTGGTGCTGAGATATAAGGATTAACACTGGCTGGGTTGCACAGAAAAATCAATGTATATGGTGACAAAAAACCAAAAAGACTACCAACAAGTGCTGATTAAGTCCTATCAGCCCACCTGATGGCGGAGCCTCATCATGTAGGACTTCCAAACCTCGGTCTATGTGTGATCGCCCAGTTGTATTTTAGCAATACATCACTGGACCAAGGTCTGGTCACCGCAGTTATTAGTACAGAAGGTAAGGCTGATATGTGCAGTGCAGAAATTAAATCAAGTGGAGTGTACTAAAATGGCTGTCAAAGCAAACAAGAACCTTTAATAGTGTTTGCCTGGACGTCAGGTTAAAAGATAGTGAGGGGACAGTGTGAAAAAATCACTGTCTGACTTGCTTGGTAGAAATCCAAAAAGATCTATGTAGGGCCAACATGTTTCTGCCTTAATGTGAACAATCACTGGCATTCGTCAGGGCCAAGCTCTTATATGCTACTGCAAAAAACCACTACCGTATGTGCTAGAATAGTGAAAGCAAAAAATCAGTAGACCATTATCAAAAATCAAATAAGAGTGGTCACATAAGACCATCCTACCGCATCTTCTTAATATTGCTCTTGATGCAATTGGTCTTTCCTGTGTGAAAATAAAACGGAAAAGAACCATATAGACAATATTTATACATAGTCCTCAATGTTACATATTACATATGTGCTACGTGAGGTTCCATGACTGTGCAA
This sequence comes from Lissotriton helveticus, assembly GCF_964261635.1. Taxonomy (NCBI): domain Eukaryota; kingdom Metazoa; phylum Chordata; class Amphibia; order Caudata; family Salamandridae; genus Lissotriton; species Lissotriton helveticus. The sequence continues at coordinate 104,120,427 of NC_136067.1, forward strand.
ACCAGTGCCAATTCACCTTAAACTCAAACTAAACCATCACTTATTTATGATAGCCACATTCATGGTGCATTGCGTCACCAACAGATAATCAGTATGCAAAAGTTTTTATTTGAAACTTACCCATCAGTGTGTGGGAAGTAAGCCTCACCTCACCCGGCAACTGCTCGGACGGATAAGGCACCGCTCTAAACATACAAAATACTTTCAAGTTCACATCTCAATTTGAATAAATCGCCTGTATTCGTGGGAACAAAGCCCAACCCTTTGTTCAAGACAATATTTTCAGTTGGTGTGATAGTCCTTGAACTTAAGTTCACCACTAGGTCGCTGCTCCTGTTGTTGGGCCTGTCTGGTTGGTCTGCGGAGCCCAATTCACAGTTTGTTGTCCTCTCCTTTTGCCGCGGTTCCTGCCTCGGCCCTGCCATAAAAAAGACTGGTCATAGTAGAATGACGGGTTGGGAGGATACATGGGCATGGGGTGGCCCATTGATGGTGGTCCCATTGCTCCAGGATGATAGTTCCGGACAGGTAAGAGTGGACCAGGGACTCTGTATAGTGAGGGGCTTTTGGGGTTATGGGCTGTCACTTAGACGTGTATCCAAATGTTTGGTGAACAGTATGTGGGGCACTTTCCCACTGGTTTCTAACAGCAATACCATGCAGAGGCTGTTATGTACAAGAGTTGGTGCCATCTTGTTCACCATGGAGCACCTCTCTTGGATCCATATAATGGGGGACATTTCTAAGTCGTTTTATGCTGCCATCTGGTACACTGGTGGGGGAATGTCTTAGACAGACTAGAAAAGAGTTGGGTTTTTTAACTGTACACTAAGGTCTTATCCTTTAAGCAATTATCTATTAAAGAGATTGTCCTTGTATGTTTAGAGCGGTGCCTTATCCGTCCGAGCAGTTGCCGGGTGAGGTGAGGCTTACTTCCCACACACTGATGGGTAAGTTTCAAATAAAAACTTTTGCATACTGATTATCTGTTGGTGACGCAATGCACCATGAATGTGGCTATCATAAATAAGTGATGGTTTAGTTTGAGTTTAAGGTGAATTGGCACTGGTTTGCACAGTCATGGAACCTCACGTAGCACATATGTAATATGTAACATTGAGGACTATGTATAAATATTGTCTATATGGTTCTTTTCCGTTTTATTTTCACACAGGAAAGACCAATTGCATCAAGAGCAATATTAAGAAGATGCGGTAGGATGGTCTTATGTGACCACTCTTATTTGATTTTTGATAATGGTCTACTGATTTTTTGCTTTCACTATTCTAGCACATACGGTAGTGGTTTTTTGCAGTAGCATATAAGAGCTTGGCCCTGACGAATGCCAGTGATTGTTCACATTAAGGCAGAAACATGTTGGCCCTACATAGATCTTTTTGGATTTCTACCAAGCAAGTCAGACAGTGATTTTTTCACACTGTCCCCTCACTATCTTTTAACCTGACGTCCAGGCAAACACTATTAAAGGTTCTTGTTTGCTTTGACAGCCATTTTAGTACACTCCACTTGATTTAATTTCTGCACTGCACATATCAGCCTTACCTTCTGTACTAATAACTGCGGTGACCAGACCTTGGTCCAGTGATGTATTGCTAAAATACAACTGGGCGATCACACATAGACCGAGGTTTGGAAGTCCTACATGATGAGGCTCCGCCATCAGGTGGGCTGATAGGACTTAATCAGCACTTGTTGGTAGTCTTTTTGGTTTTTTGTCACCATATACATTGATTTTTCTGTGCAACCCAGCCAGTGTTAATCCTTATATCTCAGCACCACTCGACCTACGGGCTCCATTGTTATTTATGTAACCATGGCACAGTGCCATGAAAGAAAGATGCAGTAGACAGTCGGCCCGCAGATAGGCAGGAGTGCGCCTGGTACCTGCTTAATGGTGGATCCACTCGAGGAGGATGCCTGTGGGGGGAGCCGCCTTGTGGGACCGCTGAACAACTATGCCTGTCGGCACAGCGTACATAATCTTCCCTTTCCCTCCCATCCTTCTGTGGAGAAAGACGGTGGCAGAATCGGCCTGCGGTGGGCAGTAAACCGAATCAGAGCCAGCCTCACAGCATGAGGAGCCTCCGAGGCGTAGGGCAGTGAGTCCCAAAGGCTGGACCCCAGGCAAACCTGAACCCACGAAAGCAGCTGAGGACCGCAGCGCCTGAAAGGAAGGCTTTGTTGTAGGCGGAACGGTGGCGGACACTCAACCTGCGGATCGGCAGGACTGCGCCTGGTGCCTGATTGTGTTGGTTCTGTTCTGGAGCGACGCCTGTGAGGAGGGAGTCACCGTGTGGGGCAGCCAAACCCATCGGCACCGTGCCTACAGCTTTCCCTTTACCACCCATACTTCTGCGTAGAAGCGCGGTGGCTGGGATCGGCCTGCGGTTGGCAGGACACCGACTCGGTGGTTGGCCCTGCAGCGCGGGAGGCATCAAAGAGTGGGGCGGTGAGTCAAGAAGCTGGACCCTGGGTGACTCCGAGCCCAAGAAAGAAGCTGGGGTCTTGGTGCCTCGAGGCGGTGCTTCGTTGAGGATGAATCAGGCCAAATTCCCCAGCCCGGTGTCCGAACAGTTGCCAGTGGGTTTGCTTGGAAGAGACACCTGCGAACAGAGCATCTCTGCATAGGAATTGCTGGCTGACTTGGCCTATCGTCACCATGCCCACAATCTTTCCTCTCTTTCCCATCCTCCGGCGGAGTGGTGTGATGGCTAGGATCGGTGGCTGTCCCCCCCCCGTCCCCCCCCCGTGGTGCAACAAGCCTTGGTGGTGTGGGGCAGTGTGTCAAGGAGCCTGGGCCCGAACATATTCTGGCCCGTGACAGAGGCTAAAACCAGATGTTATGTTATTAAATTATTTATTGAGCGCACTATCACTGATTAGTTTCTTGGCGCTAAGATCAACAGTAACAAGGTCAGGGTGAATGGTGGAGAGTTAATTAAAATGCTTGTCGAAATAGCCAGGTCTTCAATGCTTTCCGGAAAGATAAGAGATCTTGACAATACCGGATCTCCAGGGGAAAGGTGTTCCATAAGCAAGGGGCAAGTGTTGCAAACCTACGTCCACCAGCACGTTTAAGTTTGAAAGGGAGAGTCTGGAGGAGGCCTTGGTGGAGTGAGCGAAGGTTGCGAGAAGGAACGTATCTGGTGATTAGTTGGTTGATGAATTTAGGGCTTTTGCCATGCAGGGACTTAAAGATCATGCAACCTGCTTTAAAAGAACAGCGTTGCGTGACCGGAAGCCAGTGCAGTTTGATGAGTAGGGGAGTAGCTGCATGCCACCTTGGTTGCTTTAGATTCAGCCTAGCGGAATAGTTCTGAACCATCTGGAGACGCTTGAGTAGATAGTTTGGAAGACCCAGGTAGATGGCATTCGCGTAATCCAGATGGGACAGAACAGTGGCGATCACAACCTGGGTGATTGCTTCTGACGTTAATAGTCGCCGGACCTTCCGAATTTTTTTTAACTGAAAGAAGCATTTGGAAACCACCTAGCCCACTTGTGCTTTTAATGAGGTCGCTGTCCACGATGACTCCAAGCGTTTTGGCCGATGGTGATGGTGGCGGAGCTTGACCCAGATCTGATGGCCAGTAGTGGGGGCCCCAGTGCTTGGCGCTGTCCCCAGTCAATACCAATTCGGTTTTACCTGGATTTAATTTCAGCTGGTTTTGGTCCATCCAGGATTTAATAAACCTCATGGTTGACTGGAAGTGGCTAATGGATTTTACAGAGTTATCGATGGTAAAGAGTAGCTGTAAGTCATCAGCATAATTGAAGACTCTCACCTGTTTGTCTCTGAGGGTTTGAATAAGAGGGAGTATATATATATATATTGAAAAGGTGAGGTGACAGGGAGGAGCCCTGTGGCACTCCACATGAGATGGGCTGTTTAACACCGGTTAGGTCTCCCAGGCGCACCGCTTGAGAGCGGTTCTCCAAGAAGGACCTCAGCCAGCATGCCGCCGTGTCCCGTATGCCGGCCTGTCCGACACGGTCAATCAAGATGTTGTGGTCGACCGTGTCGAACGCGGCCGACCGATCTAGGAGCACCAGGGCCTGGGGGGAGCGTCTATCTGCACAGTCTCGAAGTGTGTCCAGAACTGTGGTGACCACTGCCTCTGTTGAGTGTGCTGGCCGGAATCCAGCCTGGTGGGGGTCAAAACAGGAGGACTCCTCCAGAAAATTAGAGAGGCATTTCGCCACGTGTGCCTCCAGGACTTTTGCCAAGTAAGGCAGTAAGGAGATGGGCCGGTAATTTGCCTTACAGGCAGGGTCAGCCCCTGTTTTTTTTAATAGAGGTATGACCGTGGCTTCTTTAAAGGCAGATGGGACTATGCCCGAAGTGAGGGAGTCGTTTAAAAGTGCAAGGGCAGGGGCTGGGTATGTGGAGAAGCACTCTTTTAAGATGCGGGGGGGGGGCAGATGTCCAATGGGGAGCCGGATTTAACTCTTGTCATTAATTCCAGGAGCTGGACCTGAGTTATGGGCTGAAAATTAGTAAAGGTGGCAGTACTGGTCTTAATTGCCATACCGGTCGTGATTGGAGTCATAGGTTGGGGAATGCTAGTTTTTATGTCTGCAATTTTATCACTAAAGTAGGTGTTAAGTGAATCACACAGACACTGGGTAGGAATTACCTTAGGGCGGACATTCTCCAGATTCGTCAATTCGTTAAAAATAGAGAAAATATCCTTAGATTTGTTTGAGGAATCTAGGATTCGAGAAGAAAAGTACTCCGCCTTTGCTACGGAGATGGCATTCATATATTCCTTTCTAGTCCTGACATATTTAATTTTTAACTCAGGATCATATTCGCGGCGCCAAAGGCGTTCAAGATGCCGAAGGGCCAGTTTCCTAGTTTTCAAGTCTGAGGAGAACCATCTATTGGCATCCGTGCGCCGTGCCAATCTAATTCTTTTGTACGGGGCATGAAGATTACTAGCCGCTTGTAACCAGCCAGTGAGAGTGGATACTGACGAGTTTATATCGTTGTCCAAGGGAGGGATGGCATTAGCTAGTGACTGTAAAAAAGCAGTTTTATCCATTGCATTCCAGATGCGCCTGGAAACAGGGGCCCAGCCCAAGCATACTTCTGTGGCACGGCTGGCCCCCACCCCCCTCTCCGTGACATTATGCCTGCCTACACTGAAGGCCGGAACCACAGTGGAGCCTCAGAGAGGGCCGAAGAGACTGCCAAGACACAAGGTACGGGTAGCTGAACATTGCGAGGTATGCAGGATCGAGAGGGGATGGGATCAGCTCTCTGGGGAGGCCCGCTTCCCCGTACACTGCTCCGGACCAACCTAAGGTGCGAAGAACAGCCTTCAGGACTCCTGCCAGGCCCTCCCCGAGTAAAGACCACTCGAGTGTGAGACCACCTCCTACACATCTGGGTCTGCACCCCTGTCTCTTCTTCCTATCCCCCCCCCCGCTCTCGCTCTCTGGCTTCGCGGGGACAACATGTTCGGCCTACATCTTAACAGGACAATCCTTTACAACCAGCGAGGGACAAGTTCGACATACCCTGTGCTGGCTACTGAACAAGAGGACTTCAACCCCACCAAGGGCCTCTGAGACGTGTGTAGCTGTGCTGGTGAATCCTCTGTTCTGGCCTCTATCATCATGCAATGCTCTGGGCGGTCCTTGGAGATAGGCCTTCAAACTGGATTACGAAGAGGCCGGATTGATGGTCAGTCGCCTCTCAAAGTTCCTGTAACACAAAGCCCTAGGAGGGAGATCGGGGTGAAGAGGTGGGGCTCTCGCCGAACATCTTGAGAATCCGGCAGGGATCGAAGTCACCGAAGCTCTCCTGACCACCCTGAGATTGAGACAGATAATTTCCTGGATCACATTCTGATACTGTTATGTCTGCACCACCCCTGAAGCTGATCTGATTTATTTTATTTATGCGTTTTTATATAGTGCTGACTTTACCCGAAGGTGTCAGAGAGCTTCACAATAGGAACAGAACTGAAACATGAGAACATTACAAGTGAACAAATTACAAAAGCGAAAGTTACATTACATGAGACTAAAGTGACAATTGTGAGCAAACAAAATACAAGAGGTAGCAAACGGTGCATTACAGGAGGAAAAAGTGACGTGTGCAGTTTCAAAAGCGTACACGGTGACCGCATGCTGTAGAACTGTGCCGTCCCCCCCCCTACTCCCCCCCCCCCCCCCCCCCCATTGCAAGACCGCCATGGGGAAAGATGAAGGGGCAAAGCCACACCCTTCCCAAACCCGCATGGAACAAAATATCACAAATGGTCCCAACCACAATTAAGCCACACCGACTCAGATCCCTTGCCCAGACTGAGATTCAGTAGAAACTAAAATGGGGAAGGTGCGAGTGGACATGGCCCTCACCTGCCAAAACATGCATAACGCCCCTGCCCGAATAACAATAGCCGAATCCCAATTGGTTGAGGATGACGTAACCCATCTGAAAGCGCAGGTTAAGCAGTTACTGTCTCACACAAACACACTCTATACGCAAGCAGAAGACTCAGAAATTCTATCGCGCCGAAATCTCCACCTGGTGGATATCCCAGAAGGGGCTGAACTAGCGCAAGTGTCCACCTTCATCGAGGACTAGTTTAAGTCCTGGATGCCACCGGATGCATTGTCCACATGGTTTGTCGTGGAACCCGCTCACCGTGCCCTCACACCAAGATGCCACCGAGAGCCCCACATCAGCCAATCATTGCCAAGATCCTAAACTTCAAAGATAGGGACACCATCCTGCAAGAAGCTCGCGCCCATTCAAACTTGTCCTATTAAGGCTCCAAAGTAATGATTTTTCGAGACTACACTAAGCAGGTGCAAAGGAGATCATGCTACTCCGTAAAGCAGAAACTACACACCCTTTATCTCCCGTACAGACTACTCTTTCTGGCCCTACTCAGGGTGGTCTTCCTGAACAAGACCCTTTTTTTAGAGTCTCTGGAAAAGCCATGGTCTGGGTAACTGAGGAATGTCCACTCCGCCTTAGGGTGACCGTTCCTCCACCGGACCTTCAGACCACATCGCAGCCAACTGAGCCCACGGGCTCCCACAGACGCTGTACTCTATCTCACAGAGGATGTTATGCTATTAGAGTGGTGTCTGCTTCACCTGCCAACATGCCCTGGGGGACACAAAGCCCATGCCTCAAGGGTCATCGAGCTTCCCAAGGAACATGGACTGCTCCAAAAAGGCCACTTGAGAGCAGCCCCCTGAGTCCCCGACGCTGCGATCAGAGGACACAGACCTATTGCGCAGCTTCAAATTTAAGATTTAGGAATGATGCACTTTTACCACTATTTATCCTCTGGAAGACTGGAAATCCTGATACATGGAGGGGTCTACTACTCTGATCCCATAAACCACTTCAAAGCCTAGTTTGTTTTGAGCGCCAGTTAATTGCCCCACAGATACTTCAACTGGTGAAGTATAGGGGGGGGGTTAGTTTGGGGTGCGGGACCATGGTCTGTGTGGTTTTTCTAACTTCCCAGTTTTGCTGCAACACCGGACACGACAGCGAAGAGGCACCAGCACCCACACGCCATAGCGAGATGAAATTCCCCCGATCTACTCCCTGGTCCTAGCCATTCAGATCCATTACCTTGTCCCTTACTCACTGACTCACCACTACCTACCCTACTTTTCCCTTCTTTTCACTCACACCAAAAGCACTGTAAATATTGATCGGACTGCAATTTATTGGAGCAACTGTGTTGCCACTAACAAACGCTTCGGCTTTATATTGCATTTGATGCATTTCTATCTTTTGAAAATTGTATATTAAATGTGATAGTCATCACAAAAAAGAAATCGGTGGTGAATGGTCCTACGTAATTTACTTTTTGACATTTGCTATCACGACTGCCTCTTGATTGTACTGTAATAATGACCCAGGTCATGGTAGTTTTAGGTGGGTTACCCCGTTTAAAACTTAACACATGCCCCTGACTGTGGCTCCATCACGAGTGTCCAAATCCTAGCACGAGGTATACAAGATCACTCTCCCCTTCTCATCCATGTGGGAGGCCCTACGGGTGCTCTACACCCCACTCAATGCCTGTTTCCTCCAGGATCCGGAGTACAAGCGGGTGATTGGAGAGACACTCAAGTACTACTTCCAATCCAATGAGGGCACAGTACAATCCCAAGGCACACTATTGGCGGCGGGCAAAGCTGCGATCCGATGCTACGCAAAAGGGCATCTCAAGTGCAAGCTTTTGGCGCAAGACCAGCGCCTTTCCCAAATTGAGGCCCAGGCCCTTCGCCTTGAGCAGTGCACTGCTATGGCGAATAGCGAGGATGAGCGCCGGCAACGTCATCTACTGAGGGAAGAATTAGACGCATATCATTTGAATCCGCCAAATCTATGTGGAGGTCCTCCATTGCCCGGGTTTATGGATAGGGTGATAAAAGGGCAAGTTGCTCCACTTGCTTGCTTCCCATCCCCTGGCCAACCAAATAGTACCAGAAGTTAGAGATAGTCAAGGGCATATGTCTCGCACCTCGGCTGCAATTGCACAGACCTTTGCGGATTATTACATGAAGCTATATTCCACGGATCGATCGAGTGCACTAGACTCCAGCTCCCATTTCCTACAGGGTATTCATCTCCCACGGCTCTCGGAAGTAGAAGCCCAGGGCCTTGATGATCATATCATGAGGGAAGAGATCGAGGCTGCAATCTCATCACTTGCAACTCGAAAGACAGGCGTACAAGAGTACTATGCAGCATTCCAGGAATCTCTGGTCCCACATCTCCATGCTCTGTGCGAGGTGGCGGCAGAGAGAGAGATGTCTTCCCACAGGACATTGATATGGCTACGGCAGTAGTCGTACCCAAAACAGACTATCTGCCAGTCTTACTCATCAATACCAAAGTCAAAATATTCGTGACCATTTTGGCTACGCATCTCAAACGGGTGCTTGCCTACCGCGCCTACACTTGATTTCTCATCGCCACCTTCCTACTCCGTATTTAGCCTTATTAGCCTTATTACTAATCTACTTCGAAAAGGCCTTCAACACTGTCGACTGGCTTTATCTGGATAATGTACTGGAGAGGGTGGGACTTGGCTCACATTTCAGGATGCTGGTAAGGGTGCTCTTGTCAAATCCGTCTGCCAGGGTCCTTGTCAATGGAGCACTAGAGTAGAGCTGTTAGCTTGTATTGTCCGGGCAGACACGTTGATACAAGGCTGATACTGGCAGGGTATACATGAGGATCGCATAGCTCTATATGCAGATGACGTATATTCAGTGAATGGTGTAAGGCAGTTTGATGCTAAGCCAAAGAAGATTAAATCAGTACAAAGGATATTTATGTGATGTCACTGAAAGTTACTCCAGATAGTTCACTGTTTAAAGACTCTTATATAATAGCAGCACTTCATTCTTCAGAGTTAGATTACTTGTGTGGCGCTTGCATGGAGGAAATATAAATAATGTAATCGATATTGTAAGTAACAAAGGTGTGTGTGGGTAATACGGTTCACCCAATTATAGGTAAATCAAATGTATGTGATAACCTAAAAAACAGAAATATGAAAAGCTGATTGTTCGAGGCATGTGGGCTGCTAAATTCATATCTATTGCATAGATCGCCGCCTAGTGTTGGGTCCGGATGATTGCACATTGTTGTCCTGGAAGAGTCTTCGAAGTATCACGAGATAGGTGGCTCCTCCCCTGGACTACAGTGCGCATGGGCATCGACTCCATCCCCAGATTGTTTTTTTCCGCCATTGGGTTCGGATGTGATTTCGACGTCTCCTGTTCGGAATCGATAAAACAATTTCTTTAAGGCCAAAAGGCCTTCTTTCCTTCGTCGGTATTGTTCGCGTTCGGTCTCGTGTGTACTCCGACTCTTCGAGTCGGATATCTGAGGAGTCGGGTGACTCTTCGGTCATCGAGGCCCTGTCGACGCAGCAAGACCCTGACGACGCTACGGGGGAACGGAGCCCGTTCAAGTACTGCCCCGTGTGCGGTTCGAAGTACCCACACATCGACGTGCATCCTGTATGCAACAAGTGCCTGTCGCCGGACCACAACGAGGCCAACTGTATGGCCTGTTCGAGATTCAGGTCGAAAAAGACGCTCAAGAATAGGCGCGTGGCGCGCCTCGAGGCCCAGCGATCGGCACCGGCGGACATCTTTGGCGACCCCGAAGCAGACGAGCAAGAGCTTCAACTGCAGATCTCACCTACATCGGCGGAGGTCGAGGCCGACTACGGAGAACCCGTTGAGGACCTGGACCTAGACGAACACGTCGAGGAGGTAGGGGACGACGAGGAAGTTTATGGGGCCGCGGAAGATAGCTCGGAGGAAGAGCTATGCCCCGTGCGTACGTTTACTAAGGCTCAGGTCACGGGATCGCCACACGGCCTTACCCATGACCCTACTCCTCAGTCCTCGGCCCCGCCTCCTGGCCCGGCTACAGACGTACCAGTGGAGCCTCCATTACACAAATCGAAACCGAAACCATCGGAATCGAAAACAACAAAGATGGCCGACAAACCATCGACACCGAAGATGTCTGGGACTACATCGAAACCGTCGTCTTCGGAGCCCTCGAAGCCGCAGAAGGCTGTCGAACAGGCTAAGGTGCCGAAAGGGGCCAAGGAGGCCGGCTCGAAGAAGGTCGTCGAGCCAGTGTCGACAGGCAAACGGACAGTCGAAGCGAAGTCAGCGAGGGGCACCGAGCCGAAGTCTGGAGCCCCGACGCAGACAGATAAATCTGCTGCTCCAAAGTCTGCGACGTCGACGACTAAGGCCGGGACGGCGAAGCAGAGCGCAACTGTCGAAGGTGCGTCCGCGCCTCCGCCACCCAAGGAAAAATCGTCGACGCTCGGTTCTTCCCCTGCGAGTGGACAGAGGTTGTTGGTCGGATCGACGAAGCCGCCCGCTTCTTTTACGAAGCAAGTCTCGGACTCCCTGAAACGGTTGAGAGACAAGGCGTCGGAGCCGAACACACCTTCGGTACCGAGGACAAGTGTTCCACTGAATAAGACTTCCATGCCGATCCTCTATACGCTACCACCGAAGGTGGCGCCGAAGGCTTTTGCACCTCGTACGGTGCCCGAGGACTCGGAGCCATTGAGGCAGACTCAGCTGAGTGGAGGCTTTGGTCGACCACCTTTATCTGACGACCAAGAGGAGCATTTTATCGACGCCGACACGGGTAGATTAACGCTCTACAAGAGGAAAACTACATCCCAGCCTGTGGAATCCTATGTAATACCTCTAAAGAAGAAAAAGCCTGCACCAGACACGACAGAACTTGTTGAACCCGTTCCACAACGGCCTAGGCGGAGTCCTACCCCTTCACCCACTTGCTCAAATGGAGATGAGGATGAACAAGATCAGGGGTATAACTTCCCAGACAATACTGACCCTGATGAGCAGCAGGACTCATGGGTACACTCTGGTGATCAGGGGGACCAACAGGTGGTCGGTGACCCACAGATGTATGGGGTGAAAACTTCTCCAACTGAAGACTCTGCGGCGTTTAATGCTTTAATTGAAAGGGCGGCTGCAAACCATAAGGTGGAGATGCATGCCGACCCTGTGGAAGTTGACTTTTTGTTTGATACTTTCTCTGCATCAGAAAAAACTGTGAAAACACTTCCAATGCTTAAGGGGAGTTCTCAAGCATGCCACAGACATTTTCAAGGAACCCACCAGAGCGAGGGTAGTGAACCCACGAATTGAAAAAAAGTACAGGCCGGCACCTGGGGACCCTACTTATATACGAGGCCAGTTGCCTCTAGACTCTTTGGTGGTCTCAAATGCCCGCAAAAGGGCGAATTCGCAGACAACGGGTGAAGCTCCTCCCCCGGACAAAGAGTCAAAAGTGCTGGAGGCAGGGGGCAAAAGGGTGGCTGCGCAGGCAGCCAACATATGGCGCATATCTAACACGCAAGCCCTATTAGCCAGGTATGATAGGGGGCACTATGACACCTTAGAACAGCTCTTACAACACCTTCCAGACGAGTTTAAAGAAGGAGCTGAGTTGCTGATACAAGAGGGCAAGCTAATTTGTAACACTGCAATTAAATGTGCGCTAGACGTGGCAGATACAGCGGCGAGAGCAGTCAACACAAGTGTTATGTTGAGGCATCAGGCATGGCTCCGCATCTCAGGGTTCAAGCCAGAAATACAGACGACTATCCTCAACCAGCCCGTCAATCCAGACAGACTGTTTGGGCCTGAGGTTGACACCACCCTCGAGAAGATCAAAAAAGATACTGAGACGGCTAAGTCCATGGGGGCACTTCAGTCTCAGCAATTCAGAGGAAACACTTTTCGTCGCTCAAGTGCGCGGGGTGCTACCAGAGGACACTTGGCACAGCAGTCACATTTCGGCAGAGGAGGCGCCCAGGCCTCGTACCCAAAACAGAATAGAGGTGGTTACAGAGGCAACAGCGCCAAGGGCAGAGGCAGAGGCAACAATAGTTCCCGTTCCTCTGCTGCCAACAAACAGTGACTCTCTGTCACTGCCCCCCGACCATCCAACACCTGTCGGGGGGAGACTCCAGCAGTTTCTGCCAGTCTGGACGTCCATCACCACAGACAGGTGGGTAAGGAAACTTATCCAGTTCGGTTATTGTTTGGAGTTGACGTTCACTCCACCCAACATACCCCCAAGACAACGACCTATGTCAGCAGAGCACTTGCACTTATTGCAGCAAGAGGTTCTTGTAATGCTGCAAAAAGGCCCAATAGAGCTCGTGCCGGTGGAGGAGGAAGGCACAGGGGTTTATTCCCTGTACTTCTTAATCCCGAAAAAGGACGGTTCACTCAGACCCATTCTAGACCTACGCCCCCTCAACTTGTACATCCTCTCAGAACATTTTCATATGTTAACACTGCAGCAGGTTCTTCCATTGTTAAACCAGGGAGACTTCCTCGCAACCTTGGACCTCAAGGATGCTTATTTTCACATACCACTCCACCCATCCCACAGGAAATACCTCAGGTTCACCATACAAAACAGGCATTACCAGTTCAAGGTCCTACCCTTCGGAGTGACCACTGCCCCCAGAGTGTTCACAAAGTGTCTGGCGACCGTGGCGGCGCACCTCAGGAGACAGAACATACATGTCTACCCTTACCTAGACGACTGGCTCGTTCAAGCAAAGTCTGAACAGCAGTGCGCCGCAGACATGTCCCACACAATTCACCTCCTTCACAGTCTGGCGTTCTCACTGAACTATCCAAAGTCGCACCTTCAGCCAGCCCATGTGCGGCAGTATCTGGGCGCGACAATAAATACTCTGACTGCTACGGCTCAGCCGAACCAGGTGAGGATCGACAACATCCAGTCGCTCATCCAAAGGTTCAGACCGCAACACTCACTCCCAGCGAGAGTGTTTATGCAGTTGATAGGCATGATGGCCTCCTGCATCTTCATAGTCCCGCACGCAAGGTTGCATATGCGTCCGCTCCAAGAATGCTTGGCGCATCAGTGGACACAGGCTCAAGGACAATTGAAAGACCTAGTGTTGGTGACCGGTCGGGCGTACAGCTCTCTGCATTGGTGGAATCCACACAACCTTTGCAAGGGCCGACCGTTCCAAGAGCCTGTGCCGCAGATCATCATGACGACGGACGCTTCTCTCCAGGGTTGGGGAGCTCATGTGCTCCACTACACGGTGCAGGGACTATGGACGACACAGCAGAAGAAGATGCACATCAACTATCTAGAGTTGATGGCAATCTTCATGGCACTCAAGTCCTTCAAGGTACATCTGTGCAACAAAGTCGTCTTGATCCGGACGGACAACATGACTGCCATATACTATATCCAGAAGCAGGGGGGTACGCACTCTCCACAGCTGTCTCACCTGGCTCAGAGCATGTGGAAGTGGGCCATTCAGAGGAACATTTTCCTCATGGCGGAACACTTCCCGGGCAAGGACAATCAGATGGCGGATCTGCTCAGCAGGTACAGCCACCAGATGCACGAGTGGGAGTTACATCCATCAGTACTCCGCCCGTACTTTCAGCAGTGGGGTCATCCAGAGATAGACCTGTTTGCCACAAGGGAAAACGCAAAATGCCAAAGCTTTGCCGCCAGGTTCCCTCACCCACAATCGCAGGGCAATGCGATATGGATGAACTGGTCAGACCAGATTTGCGTACGCTTTTCCCCCAGCACCTCTAATACCGCTGGTGGCAAGAAAGCTAAAGCAACACTCAATGACGCTCATCCTGGTTGCTCCAACGTGGGCACGCCAACCATGGTACACCACGTTTCTAGAACTCTCCGTGGTACCGCATCAAAGGCTGCACCTCACACCCAGACTTTTGACGCAGAACCATGGCTACATTCAGCATCCAGATCCGCACCAGCTCAATCTTGCGATCTGGCTCCTGAGGTCTTAGAGTTTGGCTACCTTAACCTGCCTCCAGAATGCATGGACATCATCAGGGAGGTACGGAAGCCCACTACAAGAGCTTGCTATGCAGCAAAATGGAAGCGGTTTGTCATTTATTGTACAGCACATAACATAAACCCGCTAGATGCATCCATTCCTAACATCATCTGCTATTTGTTGCATCTTTACAAATGCAATCTACCGTACACTTCCATTAGGATACACTTATCCGCCATAGCGGCTTATCTTCAAAACAGGCAGCATCTCTCTGTTTTCAGGGTGCCTGCCATTAAAGCTTTTCTAGAAGGGCTGAAGCGGGTCATTCCTCCCAGGACCCCACCCGCTCCAGTGTGGAATCTCAACGTGGTCCTCACTAGGTTGATGGGCCCACCTTTTGAGCCTCTACATTCGTGTGAGGTTCAGTTCTTGACATGGAAAGTGGCTTTCCTCATTGCTATCACGTCTCTCAGACGTGTTAGTGAGCTACAAGCGCTCACAATACAAGAGCCATTTATTCAAGTCCATTCAAACAGGGTAGTGCTCCGCACTAACCCCAAGTTCCTTCCAAAGGTGGTGTCACAGTTTCATGTCAATCAGACGATTGAACTGCCCGCATTCTTTCCAACCCCCAACCCCAGAAACAGTAGCGGAAAGAATGCTCCACACGCTGGATGTTAAAAGGGCATTAATGTACTACATTGACAGAACACAACACTTTAGAAAGACACAGCAACTTTTCGTTGCCTTCTCAGCACCGCACAAAGGCAACCCTATTTCCAAAGCTGGAATAGCCAGGTGGATCGTTAAATGTATTCAGATTTGTTATCAGAAGGCTAAACTCACTTTAACGGTCCCCCCCCAGGGCGCACTCCACACGCAAGTTGGGGGCCTCCATGGCATTCCTAGGTAACATTCCTTTGGAAGACATTTGTAGAGCAGCCACGTGGGCTACACCACATACATTTACCAAACATTACTGTGTAGATGTGCACTCCAAACAGCAGGCAGCTGTAGGACAGGCTGTTCTCAAAACTCTTTTTCAGACTTCTGCAGCTGGCACGGGCGGCCGCCGCTAATGAGGGGACTGCTATGTATTCTATGCAATAGATATGAATTTAGCAGCCCACATGCCTCGAACTGAATATGCTACTTACCAGTATGCATCTGTTCTTGGCATGTAGGGCTGCTAACATTCATATCGCCCACCCTCCTCCCCGGCGCCTGTAGCAGCTGCAGATTACTTCATGCATTTCATCACTAGCATGGACATCATTTCTACTATCGCACTCCATCTTTGCCACAATGGCTAAAAACAATCTGGGGATGGAGTCGATGCCCATGCGCACTGTAGTCCAGGGGAGGAGCCACCTATCTCGTGATACTTCGAAGACTCTTCCAGGACAACAATGTGCAATCATCCGGACCCAACACTAGGCGGCGATCTATGCAATAGATATGAATGTTAGCAGCCCTACATGCCAAGAACAGATGCATACTGGTAAGTAGCATAGTCATTACTTGAATTATCCAAAGGGCCAGTGTACAGTGAAAACCCCGTTATATAAACCAGTAAAATTGGTGAAAGGTGTCACAGACAAAATAAACTTTGTTGAAAAGTCCGTTCCCAAAAACCGGTCTAATGAAAGCATGTTATATCTTAGTACCCAGAGATCATAATCTCTGTTCAAGTATTGATTCACACTGTCCCAAATGAATGCAAGGAATTTAAACCGTGTATTTGTTCACATACCTGACTTTCTGTGTTTGCTTTTACATCAGTGTGCAAAGTATTTAATGTATTCTCCTTTTGTTTTGTTAGTGGGGAGTCTGGTGATGAAGCTGTTGATTCGGCTGGCCAACTTTCAAAGAAGCACTCGTCTATTGAAGGCGAGCCGCCTAGTCTAGACTTGGCAGAGGAAAATGTTGAAGTTGAAGCCGCATTTCGTCTCTGCTTAGAAGCTCTCCAGATCCCAGCACAGAAGATTAACAAAAGCAACGAGAAGCCCCTCCACTCAAGGCAAGAGGGCAGCCATCTGACCCCTATAGAGAATGAGGAAAAAGGCTGTGTGAAAAAGGACCTTCAGGGATCAAGAGAAGAGCAATTGGTCTGCAGAAAAACTGGAAGTGGTGCCAGCAGCTCTAGCACCAAGAGTGGAAGAATCAGTAAGAGGAGCAGCAGTGTTAGTAGCAGTAGCAGCAAGAGCAGCAGCAGTAGGCTCAGGCAGCCAAACAGAAGCAACTGTAGACCCCGTGCTAGTAGCAACAGTAGGAAAAGGGGTAGGAGCAGCAGTAGAGGCAGGAGCAGCAGTAGAGATAGAGGAAGGAGCAGATGTAGGCTTAGGAGCAACAGCAAACCCAGGGGCAGGAGCATGAGCGGACACAGAGGCAGGAGCAGAAGTAGAAACCGGGTGAGGAGTAGAAGTAGACATCAAACAAGAAGCAGAAGCAGGCCCCGAGTGGGAAGCTACAGCGCATCCCGAGGAAAGACCAGCAGTGGGCTACTGCCGCGAGGAAGGAGCAAGAGCAGAACGCGGAATACAAGCATCAGCAAAAAAAGGACACAAAGCAGCAGTACAAACAAGAGCAAAAGCACAAGCTTCAAACAAAGTAAAAGTCCTGTACGTAATCCCCGTAGGCTAATAAGGACAAAGAATAATGAAGTCACCATTAACGTAACTTTATTCAACGATGAGGTGCGGAAACCGAAAGTTGACCTATCACTGGGCTCCCTAATTCAGAGTTCAGCTAAGATGCTGCATCGGCAGAATCACTCTCTGTCCATTAAGAAGAGGCAAGCTACAAAGGATGGTGTGGCATCGAGTATATCCAATCATCTTGCGGCATCGAGTATACCCACTCAGGTTTGAGCACTATTTCCCTACATTTGGAAGCTGTTTGAGAGTGTGAAAAGATTTAGAGGTGTCTTTGCTGTAGACTGCAAGATTGTTCCTTTAGTGTTTACTCAGCTTTTACAGTGCACATTGTCTGTTTCGCAAAGTCCTGGAAATGTCCTTCTTATGGAAGATTATCATGAAACATTTTCCCTTTGTTTGTAATACCATTGTGATGTGAATTATGTTTTGTTTGTAACTTTTAGTTTGTTCTCCAGGGTGGGATCATCTCTGTTTATTTTTCTAGTGTTCCAAACATCCAGGGTTGGCACCCTATAAAACTTCAAAACTAGTATTTAACATTTTTTTTTTCTCAACTGGATTATGAAGAAGCACCAGAGATGGTCCAGTTATGATGAAGACTCTAATGCCCTGATCAGCAGTTTTTCACCTTTTGGATTGATTCTCGTAGTCTTTCACAGAGGATGACTTGGCACTTGAGTATTGGTTTGCATGGCACTCTGCTTTTTTGAGGCAGGGTTTCACTGGTTGTTTATGGTGCCTGTTTTCAAAAAAGGCAGATTAGAATACACCAAATAAATACATTGTCTGCTGTCTGAGAGATTATGGTTGAATTCCGAGACTGAAAGTGTATATAGACTGTCCGACTGGTTATAAGGATGAAGTGCTCTCAGGTTTGCTGACCTATTTCAGATGGTCTCGCTGCTGTTAAGGCAGTTGCTTTACAAAGTTGTTTTGCATAATGGCAGGCAAGTTAATTTCCTTGGTTGAGCCTCAGTCTAACTGCTGGCGCCTTGAAGTCCTTAAATACGATAATTTTCAGGACGCCTGAATGTAATATCTTTGACACCTGGCCTTCAGTCTGCCCCCAACATTGGAAGTGGTCTGTGCTTTGTGTCTCTCTCATGATTTCTTTCTTCATTAAGGATACAGCTGTTTTCATTGCTTGACTCATCTGACATTATTCATTTTTCTTAGTACTTCTATGACTTTGACTCTCATTGCGAAAGGTTAGGGGCATAATTTCCAATTCTGATCTATAATAACAACGAGACCAACACTTGAACTTGTATTTTGGCATAATCTTAAACACATTAAGACATTGATATTTTTTGTTGCTCAGAGTCGACTTAATACATTGTTTTTGATGACTAGACATTTACTCATGTTCGTATGGATTAGGTGATGTTAGTTACCTCCAAATAATGGGGTCTCCAAAAACACCTCTTTATGAATGAATGAAAGATGTCTTGTAATGCGCAGACTTAACCACAAGGGCATCAAGGCGCAAACAACAAACCAAACAATATACAGACAGGGGAAACAAAAAGGCTGATGCCACAGGGTTTACAATGACTTTAGTAGGCCTGGGAGAAGAGCCAAGTCTTCAGAAGTTTACGGAAAATCGCCAAAGATGCTTGGCTGGAGAGTTCTTGGGGGAGCGAGTTCCATAACTTAGGAGCCAAGGTGGAAAAAGCTCTTCCTCCCCATTTCGTCCTCTTGAATCTGGGGACAGTGAGTAGATTTCTGGAGGCTGAACGGAGAACGTATTTTCGTATCTAAATCTGATGTCAGTTGTCCACTTAATCTGCTGCAGAGCGTTTTTAATCCGAGGCAGATATGCAACTGTAGGGAACTTTACTTTCTGTTAAGGGTCGGGGCATCTCTTCCATTGTCCCCTAGCCACGGTACCTTTTGAGAGTGAGGCTCTTAATTCATGGAGTTGTGGCCAAACTCTTTTGCGTTCATGGGCTCCTTAACACCTTGAATGCTACAGCAATTTTCGCTGGGTGCTGGTCTCCCTTAAATCCCATTGTTCATGACGAGCTCAGCTCGTCATAAGCACACGAGCAGTGTACTGCATGACGAGCTGAGCTCGTCATGAGCATGGAAGGGGTTAAAGAAAGGCATCTAGGCATTCAGTCTATTCTAGGCATCCAATAAGTCTCCATTGTGTCCATCTCTTAAGTTGATAAGCCATGTCTATTGTATGTATCTTTCTTAGTATTATCACTTACCCTGCTACCCCTCCCCCTCCCCCCACCCCCACAAATCCAGGCAAGTTGGATGTATTAACTGTGGGAAAAGTTGGATCTTGGAAAATTCTTAATTTAATTGAACAGTCTAATTCCCTTAGAACACCCACACTCCTCCTTGTCCTTCCCTCACTTCTGAGGCACTGTTATCCTAGTCTTAGTCATTGGTGATGCTCATCTCATCTCGTGTGCATGGCCAGTGAGCAACCTAATAAAGTCCATCATAGAGGGCTGTAGAGTTACGTAGAGTGATGGGGAGATGCATCTGGGCTTACATTCCTAGAAACCTTCAGGATTTTAATAATTTGTTTTATTTATTCCTTCGTTATGAGTTGATTCAATACTTTGAAGTGAGGGGAGTAAGTTTATAGAGTGCTTTGCTAGTCCATTCAGTCACCTGAGTAGGGTTTGCTATTTTGGGGTTGTAAAGCTGCTTGTGATATTAGTGAACCAATTGACCTTGTTTAATAGCCTGTTACTATGCTGGTCGTTAATACTCTACAAATGATTGAACCCGTTTTGCCTTCAATGTAGTGGGCAGTAGTCTCTCGGCCTGCTTGCCCCCCTTGTAAAAACTTTGCAAAGCCTTGACAAAAGCATACTCTTCCTTGATGATCACTAACAACTATAGCTGTCTCCAAAATCCTAGAACCTTAAGGAAAGTGCTCTGGAAGAGACATTGTTTGCATGAGGGCTCTGTTTATTGCAAATCATTCTGCAGTTTGTCCACCTTGCGAAAAACCAGTCCCCCTCAGCTATAAAGCTACCACATACCACCTCCTTCAGAGCGTCTCAAGTTGTTTACTGACTACATTTGTTTGAATTGATAAATTGGAGGAATTCAGTAAAATGCTTTGAAACTACATTTTTGGCTGCCTGGTCTACAAAAATACATCATTCAGTCTCCAAGACTGTCTTCCAACCACTTCTCCTGCCGCTCATCGTAAGTAATGTTTCTCTGGAGATTGGTCTGAAAATATTACCACATGCTCTGCCTCTGTCTGTGACCATGGGTAAAAGAGGTATCTGTTGTGGGCTTAATTCACACCTGGAGATCCCTAAATCCTACCCAACAGATTACTCCCATTACATGTCTGCTCACAGAGCATCCACAGGTCAGTGTGATTTTCTTGGATACTGTTGTAACCAAGAAAATCACACTGACCTGTGGATGCTCTGTAAGCAGACATGTAATGGGAGTAATCTGTTGGGTAGGATTTAGGGATCTCCAGGTGTGAATTAAGCCCACCTGTGATACCCATTGTACTTCCTCTGTAGATCGTGATGTGCTACCCCATTTTTTGGGGGGAGTTTTATATAGCGCAAACTAGACCTGAAGGTATCGAAGCGCTCTACATGAGCACCAGTAGTGTTACAGATTAACACATTTATTTTTGTGAGGGAGATTAAGCGATTCTCCCAAAAACACAGGATTTTGAGTGTCCCTGCCGATACTGAAACCCGGTTCCCTGCTACGAAGTGGACCGTTCTAGCCATTAGAACACATCCTCTCCCCCTAATACCCCATACATTGTGATGTTTTGTCGACGTTGCGATTCAGCACCATATTACAGTCCTCTTTCACTGCCAAAGGCCTTGTGCCAATGAAAGCAGCATTTGAAGTGTGGATTTAATTAAAGCTTCTTGATCTGAGTTGTGACCATATATTGAGACTATAGTGCTTTCTCTCCCCTTCAGTGTTGCATTCAAGAGTAACCACCAGCTCTCCTTATCTGCATATGATTTAAACAATGAGAGTCCTACCAATGGTGCAACGATGTATTGGGTGGGGGATTACCATGACTCACTTGGCTGAAACGTAAAGTCCCACAAGTTAAATTAAGCTATTTTCAAATGCCTACCATTTGAGACCTATCCAAATCTCCACAACCACTCCAGAGGTTCACAAATAGCTTATTTCTAAGCAACTATGTGTTGGCTCTCCTACTCACCGTTATGTGCACTCGAACCTTACCCTTACCCATCCCCTCCTTAAACAAACAGGTGGGTGTGCATGCCAACCTGTCCCCACCCTACCTGCAAAGTGAAACCCAGAGTAGTGCAGATTACAGACTAGATCTCAGTCAAATGGACATGAACCGAACACCACTACGTTCCCCTCACCCCATCCTGCCTACTGTGCCCCACACCCTCACATGCCTTAGCACTCCAACAGTGCAGAACTTTCACCAAATTCATTGTTTGAGGGTGGGTAGTAATCCTTGCTGCAGAAGTGGAAGACAACGATCTCCTTTTTCCATTGTACGGCGAGAGGGGCAGTTGCATGAAATCTTTGGGCAAAAGGAGGCTCACCTTTCTAGACATGTACAGGTGATCAAGCAGCTTCTAAACTGGGATTCTTTTGTTTCTCTTGGGCATCTGGGCAGAGGCAATCTCTGTAACTTTGGTTCCTTGACCTGTCCAGATGATGCCCCTTCTAGTCCACTGGCTCGTGGTCTGTCCTCACACACCTGATGCCAATCAGTCGAACTCCTCAGACAAGTAAGTACGATTCTGAAGGCATCCCAGTCTAGAAAGAGAATAGCAATCAGACTGAATATCAACAACTGGTCCTACAGTCTGTCTTCCTTACATGGTTGTACAAGCTTCCATTGGGACCAGTCGAAGGTGAATCCAATACTAGGACGACCATTACATATACTTGTCTGTTGGTTAAGGCAGTATAATGGAGTAAATCAGAAAGTATATTTTTATTATGTTACAATACACTCCCTATCCAGTGGTAGAATTTTACCACTTGTTGCTGGCCGAATTTGTACACTTTTTACATATCATAGAGGCGGAGTTCAGTTCGGGTAGGTCTGCTGTGGCCTGTCTAAAGAGCCAGTGCTATGAAAGACAGGCACAACAAAAGAACACAGGCAGCAAACCCTGGGCTAAGAGGAAGTGGAATGAGCTGTGTGACTTACCGGCTTACCAGGCACACCTGCTTCCGAGAGCGGTCTCTTGCAGTGTCTAGAATGAATATTTCCTACCAAGCATAAAGGTGCCACCTTCCTTTGCAGCAGACACACCAGTCTATTCACAACATACAAGCACCGTTCATACATGTCCTACTCATTAAACTATTTATTTGATGGCAAGATATATTCGTCAAGGACACTAATCTGATAAAATGCTCCTCTTTCTCTAAGTTTTCAAAGGAATTGTCAGGACCTCACTTGTTCAAGGTTGTTCTTCTCAATTAGTGCTTGTGTGAAGTATATCTTGATTTCTGCCTGGAAGTGGTGAAGGAATTACTGACTAACTTCAGAGTGAGTTTTGCAGCAGTGGTAAATAGTAGGATGTTTTGGCAGATGTGTGGTAGGCAGTGGTCAGATGGAGAGGCCACTTGTCCACTAGACATTCCACATTGTGGAATTATGACTCTGAACGGTGAGTGAAGAGTGATTTTTTATTCTGCGTAACCCACTTTGTCGTAGCTTAAGTGGGTTGTAGACCCAGTGTCTTGTTAGGATGATTAATGTCAAGAATATTAGCTTTGGCCTGCAATCAAGATTCAGAAGTCTTGATATGAAGGAGACTAGGCACAGGTGCACTGTGGTTTGCTGACTTTTTATATTTATTTATTTATAAAGTTTTGTGTTGAGTCTCTGCAGGTGGATTTTGTTCAGTGCCTCTTTTGATTTCTTCCATTGACCTATCATGTCCTTTGACCGATTATGTCCTTTGATAAGTTAATGATCTTTGTTTCTTATTTCTTAAACAATGTCTTCTGACATGCTTTAGGGTGCATACATGTTTTGGTGGTGAGTCAAGTTTCTCCTTGTTGAGTTCGTTAAAGTGTTCGTAGGGAAGAGACTGTAATCTTGTGGCGGGCAGAAGTCTTCAGCAATCAATCAGGATTTTTAAAGCGTGGCAAATCACATGTGAGCTTCTCAAGGCCCTGTTGAGGAAAAACATGGAGAAGCAGTGAGAAACTAGGGAGAAGCAGGGGAAAACACTCAAAAAAGGGGCAGAGGAAGGAGAAAGTAGTATTAAAAAAGAGGAAAGAGCATGAAAAATAACGGGGGAAAGGAAGGAGAAAGCAGTAAAAGAAAAAAGTAGGAAAAGCAGAAACAAGGTAAAAGGTGGAGAAAGCACTCCGAAAATCAGCGGACGGAAGGAAAAAGCAGTAAAAAACTAGGCAAAAGGTGGAGAAAGCACTCAGAAAAACGGTGGACGGAAGGAGAAAGTAAAAAATGAGAGAGGCAGGAGAAAGCACTCGGAAAAACTGGAGGAAGGGGAAAGCCGTAAAAAACTAGGCATATGCAGGAGAAAGCACTCTGAAACTTGGGAAGAGAGCAGTAAAAAAGAGGTAAAAAGGAGGAGAAAGCACTCGGAAAATGAGGAAAAGGAAGGAGAAAACTTTAAGAAGAGAGGCAAAAGAGAGCAGTCAAAAAACGAGGAAAGATAAAGGAGGAAAAGAGGGGGAAAGGAGAAAGCAAAAAAGGAGACTAAAGCAGGAGACAGCACTCAGAACAAGCACTGGCAGAGCCAATAGGTCTCGCCTTTTGGCTTTGCAATGCTTTTCGCTGACTCTATTTAGGATTCAAACATAAACAGTGGCGTGCTGCAGCGGGAGGGTACCTCACTGGCTGCCGCAGGTGAAGGGGAGAGGGTGAGAGCAGCAGACTCTGTGCCTCCTCGGAGAAGGTCGTGGCACCTGTGGACCACCCGCTTTCGACCGGGTCTCCGTGGTAGCATGGTGAACATGGACAATGGGAGGGGGACGGGAACAAAGGGAATGGGGACAACTGGAGAGGGGCAGTAGCATGTTAAACACTGACAATGTTCAACACGGAGAACAATAGCAAAGGAAATGCCACAGCGGAAGGAGGCGGCTGCAAAGAAAAACACAACAAGAAATTAAAAAACAAGCCGAGGCAAAAGAAAAGGTAGTGCTGGTACCAAAACATATGGCCCGTATCGAAAGGATCCCTGCAGCAGGTGCCAACGCCAGGGCAGAAACAAAACCGCCACAAGGCGGAACAAATGTAATCTATCCACAAACCAAAACTATGTCATTTAGAAAGGCCGACTAAGTAACCAATCGCAAACCGTGGGCATGTGGTGGGTGTCATTCAACTTCCCAAAGACATTACAGCATGCCTCGTAAGGCAGCGCACGGTCACTGCCTCTGGGCTCGACCTAAAAGCTTGGTGTAAGCACAGCGTTGCAGGAGGATGGGCCTGGGGATAGAACTTATGAGGGAACGAGATGAGGTAGTAGTCGCTCCTGCAGGTTTTTTTTCTTTTTCTGTGACCAAGTATTATGTCCAAAGTATGGTTTGCTGTGTATGGAGCCCACTGACTAGTTTGCAGAGGTTGAGAGCTTCAGGATTTGTTGTAATGGTTCTTGATTGTGGCTTTGAAAGTTGGTTTTGTCTAAATGCCCATATCTCCAAAAATGCACAGTTTGTTTGAATAGATGCTTTTATAAGACATTTACACCAGCTATTCGTGAAAGCGCCATCATTTATTGGTGGTCTGTTTGTTAGTAAAAACTACCCAAGAGAAGAGGGGAGTATTGCCCTAGATGCGATTTGCAATCTGTCGAGCATATATCTTTGTGGTTTGTTGTGAGCCACTTCTGGCCTTTCTATGGCGATTTTATGTAAGGCTTCCATATGCCTGTAAAGATTGCCTTGTGGAGTTTGGTGCAGCATTGTCTATAAGTGACATTTTACCTAACAGTGTCTGGTTTTTAGTGTGATATCAGGTTGAATAATTTAAAAAAATGTTATTTGAATGTTTGTTGATTAACAATCATCTCAAGTAGGAGGATTGTTCAGTGTAGGGGCAACCAATAGCAGATACTTAGCTTTTAAAGTTTACTCTTTGTCCTTTCTAGGGCTTTCCCCTCTTTTATGAGCTCCCACCATGTTCTCTACCTCTTCATTGTCCCTATTGTGTTCACGATCATAAATACATATGCAAAGAAAGTAAACAAATCCTTGCTTTTATATAGGTTAGCTACATGTAGAGTTCTGAAATTTTAAGCTGAATGTGGGGATGTAAATATGTTTGGGACCCGAAATACATGCTGCATTATATGTTGCTTGGATTGTTCAGATATGTGGGCTATCTGTTGTAAACAATACCTTGCAGACAATGTCTTAGCAGTAAATATTTCACTTACAATATTTTCCAAGTTAAGGAAACCCATTTACTCTTTTAAAGATGTTAAAAAGTAGATTGTAATTGTTCTGAAAATATAATTCTGTAACAAGGACTTACATTCATGTATTTTTATTCTTTCAAAGGTGGAAAACGTTTTAACAAATGGTGTTAAAGGTAAAGAGCTTCCTCTTGCTGCAAGCCTGACTTTAAAAGAAGTTGAAAGCCCCTTCTCTCCTGCAGTTCAAAGGTTTTTGAAATTATTTAACCTCAGTGGCCTTGACCAAAGTGAGGATGATGCATCCGATGAAGAAAAGAAATCCTCTCGACTGGCGAGTAAATCACAGGAAGAAAATCTTGATAGCGCAAAAGAAAAAAACCTAGAAAATTCTGGCGCCATTGAGAATGGGGCTATGTCACTTAGCGACAAGAATGGGACTTTGCCGGAGCTAGCTCCACCTGTTAATGCCTCTGTTCGGAGAGACTCAGCGGCCCATAAAGCTTCAGTAGTCAATCAACAGAGCCCTGCCACAAATCCTGAAAAGCATGAGTATGAGATGATCCAAGAAGTACTTAAGGAAATCGGGCTTAACATTGGAGTCACAGAAATTGGCAAGCTTTCAACCCGTGCTCAAGGGCGAAAGAATGAACAGACAGTATCTGCAAGCTTTGCCGAGGGCCAAAGGCCTACTGAGCCAAGCATCCACTCTTCTGCGTCCACATTGGGGGAAACCAGCTACTTGGCAAAGTGTAAAGATATGGTGCCACAAACTCCGGCTACCGTGGGACAGCAAATTCCCACTCCTGCGATTGTGAGTGAGGTTAAAACTCCTGGATACGGTCATCAAAGCCAAACTTCTGCCATAATACAGCAAATACCTTCTCCAGTACTGGGGCAGCAGGTTCCTGCGTTGGAGTTGGGTCAACAAATGAAAGCCCCCATTTTGGCACAGCAACATGTTCCGGTAAACAGTGCACCTCCCATTGTAAATGCTCCTCCTACCACTGCCCCTGTGTACTATACTGCAAACTACACCCCTGCTCAGGTCCCACAGAATTACCCCCCACTTGTACCAGGCACACCTGCTGCTTATTCGCCATATGTGCCCCCACCAGGCTGGACTTCATGCCCACCTGACCAACAACGCAACATGAGCCATACCCCCACACTATCACCTGCCATCAATGTTAATACACCTAATGTGGCAACGGGAGCTTCAATGCATTTGCAGATTCCTGCCAGAGAACCACTGTCCGTCGAAAAGAACGAAGAGTTCCAAAAAAAGAAGGTTAGTGTTTCATGCAGTTCATCCATTTATTGCACTGCAAAACTGCTAATTTGCTAAATGCACAGTTGGAGAACACCATGCAGAGTCCTGCCACCTACTAAAATTAAGTACATTTTATCTAAACGTAACCCCTGGTGCTTCTTTGCCCTACTAACCGGACCAAAACATAATATGCAATGAGGTTATATTTTTCATAATTACCTGTTTTACTTTTTTACTACTGCATTTATGCAAGGCATCTTTTCTTCTCTCCCCAGCTTGTGCATCTGAAATGTTTCCTAGTTCAAGGCTCACATGCAGAGAAATTCAAAAAGTAAAGGCACTCTTCAATTGTGTATCTGTTTGTTTATGGCTCCAAAACAAAGAACTGCTTGAGATTTCTTTGTTTATTCTCTTAAAGATTTATTCAGTGCATTGGCACAATTCTCCGACTTCCACCTGAAAACTGCCAGCTAATCACCTTCTTATAGAAAAACCTGAGATCCCTCGGCTTTTTACCTAATTGGTTTTGCATTATGAATCTCTGCAAGTCACTCTATCCCCTCCCCTTCTATGAAGTCTTCCAGTTGATTGATAGCTATGGTATTCCTTTTTATCTTCCTTTTGTTTTTTAGGTCTCGCCTGCGACGGGGCATGTGCTGGATGCGTTTCTGCTTGTGAGAGATATTGCATACAAGGGGCTTCCAGCCCGCCCATTGCTTACCATTCGTAGGCTTCATTGTCACTCTTATTTGCTGTCATCTAATTGGGCAGTTGCCTGCCAGCTTTGCTTCTTTCATCTGAAGCAAGTGCTGATTGCTTCAGTTTGATTTCTGCCTTTCCATTGATCAACTGCAAATGAGGTGCTATTTTTTTCACTTGTTACCCTGTTGTCCTTGTTGTCTTCTGCTCCTTGCTAGGAGTTCTGACCTGCTGTGACCCTAAGCTTATGTGTCTGCACTCTTTGTTCCTGTAGTATGTGGTGTCCGATGAATGCGTCTTTTGGACAAAGTGCGAACGGCCGCATATAGTAATAATTTCAGAGGGCTCACCAATGGAACGCCAGTCTGCAGCTGATTTGTTAGCTATTTAATTTGGGTAACCGAGTCTGGCCCTGCGATTCGATTGAATACTTCATTTTTCCATTCCTTGCTGCATCAAAAGCATCATAAATGATACCTTTGACTAGGCTATTCAGAGACTACAAGCACACAAATGCATCTTTGTGACTGAGAGGCAGTCGCCTCACACCCCTCCCTGCTGATCTTGTATGAAAACCCATTCTTCCCAGCAACAAACATCATATCTAGATAGCTAACAGCGTGAATATCTGCTTCTATATGCAGACAGAAGCGAATGTCTGTCCCAGCATAGCTGCTGAGCAAATCAATCGGGGGATTATAAATCGTGCCACTCACCCGTGAGGATCTCAAGGCGCTAGGAGGGAGGGAGCCTTTCCCGATCAGTCAAAGAGCCAGGTCTTGAGGTCCTTCCTGAACGTGTGGAAAGTGCATGCAAAAGGCATAGCTTTGATCAAATTGAGTTTAGCTCGATCACATTTCTTTGTTCAGCTTTTATAGCCCTGGAGGACTTGTTCATCCATCACTATGCCAGTGCATCGCGAAGCGCACTTTATTTCTATGACTAAATAGAGTCTCTGGGAGTTGATCACTTGCTCCTGAAAAACAGTTCTCTTGAGGTCATCACTAAATCTTCTTGCTTCTGCGGTCTGTAAATCTAATTCTGTAACTTGGGTATTGGAATAAAGAATTATCTATGTGCAAGCTCAACACCTGTTACTTACGGGCTTCAGAACCACAGAAGAGACACGTGAAGCACTAATCCAAATGACATCATAAAGGTAGAGGGTGAGAGCTCAGTAGATTTCTATGCTTGGAGAAAGATGGCCTAGTTCTTTCTGAACCGGTAATGTTTGAAAATGCAAGGTCCTTTTTGATATGCTTCACCGTTGTTGTTGCTTGCCCCATCCTTCCGTGCCCTCTTGTTGTTGCTTTCCCCATCCCCTTTTGCTTGACCCATTCCACTCCCTCCTTGATGCTTGTCCCATCCTGCCAGAACAAAAGCTCAGACTCCTGAGGCGTGAGCCGGGAGTATAGGCGCTGTCTATTTCGTTTTAATATAGCTGCCAGCCGTTTTTAAACTTATTTGTTGCTTTTTACCACTTGCTGTATATACACTTACTTGTGCTCGGGGAATCGCGGGGATCAGCGGTAGGCATCCCTGTGACGCGGGCGGCGGGTCGGGCTGTTCCTGCAGGCTCACCCGGATTGGCTGCGAGGTCTGCCATCTTGGGGGGAGTGTGAGGTCAGCGGGGCAGTTCTTCTGGCCCAGGGACTACGAATGCAGACACTGCCACGCCCACACAGCGGACGCGCGCAGCGGGCGCGCCAAAGGCAAGCCCGTCTGCGCCCGTCTGCGCCCGTCCGCGCCGGGCCGCCAAGACCCCTGGACCTGCTACTACAAAACATATCGGGTATTCACGGGACGAACTAGTTTCCTTGAGCTCTCACTGTCCCTCCTCGCCTTGGGCTTTCTATGAGCCCTCCTTTCAGTGTCAACTTTGCCCTTTTCAGCTGCTCTCTTCTGAAAGGGCTGGACGCTTTGCCAGCCATACGACCTATAGGTTTTTGAGCCTGAATTGTCGCTCGTTGGCAAAACATCATGCGGAGGTTTTCGATCTCCTGGTCGACGAGCGCCCTGATGCCCTCTTCCTCACGGAAACGTGGCTTACTCACGACTCAGTGGCTGAGTCGTGGCTATCGTTGCCACCGGGGTATGTACTCACGGCAATTAATAGAGAGGGGGGCAGAGGGGGAGATATTGCAGTAATCACCAAAGAGGCCTACTCTCTCAGCTTTTGTAAGAAAACCATAGCGGGCTGCGAAAGTGCTTTATTTAAAATCCATTTGACCCACAATCTCACTATATCCGGCCTGCTTATCTATAGACCCCCAGGCCCGTCTAGTTTGTTCAGGGACAACCTATTATGTACAATTGGGTCACTGGCCAGCAAGTCAGCTAACTTTACCATTCTGGGTGATCTTAATCTTCACTTAGAGAGAGGGGGAAATGCCGAGGCTACGTGTTTCCTGGCGGACTTAGAAGCCTTCTAGCTGGTGCATCACGTCACTGACGTCACCCATGTGGATGGTCATCTGTTAGATCCTATCTTTTCTAACCTTAGTTCTTTGACTGTTCCCCCACCGGCCCCTCAGGCCTGGACCGACCACTTCCTGGTTTCTTTTTCTTTGCAATCTCAGGGCAAACCTGACGAGCCGCACGTAAATCGAGCGCTCAAACGCCCTTGGCACAAACTGGACCCAGACCATCTTTCTGGCTGGCTAACTGAGCACCGGCCGCAACTTCCAAGCGATGCGGAGGAGGCCAATCTGTGCCTCCAAGACTGGCTGACAGCGGGTCTGGACAGCTGTATCCCAGCCAAAAGAGGGGGTAAGAGCCGTGGGCCTACGAATCCCTGGTTCTCTGAATCTCTTACGTTGGGAATAAAAGCATTGCAAGCAGCTAGAACGCGCATGGAGACGCTCTTATGAACTGTCAGCTAAGACAGTGTATCGGGCAGCCATTAAACAGTACCACAAAAGCATTTGCAGAGCCCGGGCTGACTATGTGGCCAGTAAAATCTTATCCAGCTCTAACCTTGCTAAAACCATCTTTTCGCTGCTTAACGATATGAAGAGTGCAGGGATCACGAGGACCTCTTCTATCAACTCTAACCAAAAATGCGATGAGCTAGCCCAGTTCTTCCTGAATAAAGTAGAGCTGATCTATAGGTGGCTACCGACGATGCCTCCCCTTTCCGATGCTGGGCTGCTAGGCGTGCCTGGC
Source organism: Lissotriton helveticus (assembly GCF_964261635.1). Lineage (NCBI taxonomy): Eukaryota > Metazoa > Chordata > Amphibia > Caudata > Salamandridae > Lissotriton > Lissotriton helveticus. The sequence goes on from NC_136067.1 coordinate 104,150,968, forward strand.
ATCTCAGGGGCAGTCAGTTTGTCCTCCTTTCCTCTCCTGACCTTGTCAGGCTTTGAGACCTTGTGCTAAAAAATCAGGTCTGGCTTCCCGGCAGATCCACTGCCACCTGACCTTCTTCGTCAACTCTGTCCCTCAATCTCCCCGGTATGTCTTGAGCTGGTTAACCTATCTTTGAGCTCAGCTTCCGTCCCCCGGGCGTGGAAGCATGCCAAAGTGGTCCCATTATTAAAAAAAAGCCTTCTCTGGACCCGAGTGACCCTGGGAACTACCGTCCAATTTCCCAGCTCCCTTTTTTGGCCAAGCTGGTGGAATCCCATGTTCACTCAATCCTGGCCGAATTCCTTGAGCAGAACGCTAGCCTCAATACAACTCAGCATGGTTTTCGGCCACAGCACAGCACTGAGTCTGCTCTACTTACCGTATCAGAGTGCATCCCAGGGAGTTTGGACACAGGGGACTCTGCGGCACTGGTTCTTCTGGACCTTAGTGCCGCTTTTGATACGGTCTCCCATGAGATCCTCTTGAATCGTCTCAAGGAGGTGGGACTGAGGGACCTGACACTGACCTGGTTGCGATCCTTTCTTGAGGACAGGTCCTTCCAGGTCCTAGTTCCTCCATACAACTCCCGGGAGGCTGCTTTACATCGGGGAGTACCACAGGGCTCCGTTTTGAGTCCCTTGTTGTTCAACCTGTACGTCAGACCTCTGGCCGAGGTGGCCAGGAGCAGGCGGCTGTCACTGGTGTCCTACGCCGACGACACCCAATTGGTGTTTGCCTTCTCGAAGAGGTGTGACAACAACCTGATTAAGTTTAAGGATGATCTTTTGGCAATCTCGGACTGGATGGCGGCTAACTATTTACAGCTGAACGCCAGCAAGTCCGAGATTCTCCTCTTTGGCAGGGATCGCGAGCTGTGGTCCGACCAGTGTTGACCGAATCACCTTATGCCCGCCCCTGTCCCCAAAGAGGCAGTGAAAAACCTGGGCGTATGGTTTGATAGTAATCTGTCTTTTGAAAAACAGTCAAAAGCCGTCGCAGGGACCTGTTTTGGACTTTTACGTGGCCTTAGACCGTTGCTCGGGGTCTTTCCCCCTAAGGTGCGACAGACTATCATCCAGGCATCTATTGTGTCCAGACTGGATTATGCTAACTGTCTCTATCTGGGCGCCAATAATGCGAGCATTCAACGTCTTCAGAGGCCCCAGAATGCGGCGGCTCGGCTTTTGGTCGCTCTACCTAGATCGCACTCAGTTGCCCATGTGCTGCCTAAACTCCATTGGCTGCCAGTTGAGCGGCGTATTGAGTTTAAGGCACTGTGTTACTGCCATAAGATTCTGGCACGACAGGCACCGCCAGGGCTATTCCATCTGCTTAAGTACTATGAGCCAGGACGCATACTTCGCTCTGCTGATCTTGCCTTGGTCCGTGTCCCACGCATCCGGAGAGCGAGGGCCGGTGGTCGTTCTTTGGCTACCTGGCCGCAAAACTCTGGAACTCCCTACCCTTCTCGATGAGAGTAATGCAGAATCATCTGGCATTTCGCAAAACCTTAAAAACGTGGCTTTTCCCCAGCTAGAAATGTATCGACCGCCAGTTACTTCCTAGCTCCGGTTCTTGGGTTTCTGATAGCGCTGGGACGCCTCGTCGCTGTGGCAGCTATGCGCTCTATAAATCCTAAAAATAAATAAAATAAATAAAAGCGATGGGAAGAAGCAAGCTTTGGCCGTGTCCTTGCACTTTTTTCCTAACTTTTAGCCTTGCTGCTCTGCAGCTGCTCTACAACATGGTTAAAAACATTTCAACAGTCAGTAGTTCTCTCATAGGTGAGAACTGTTGGTCTTGATAATGCTTGTTTGAGGCGGCACCACTGATGAGATCTGCCTGCTCTCTTGAAGTAGGTGGATCACTATGCTTTTTGAAGTGGATAACTATGCTTTTTGAAGTTTCTGGTGCTCACTTGTGGCTCAGTTAGTCTGAGGCTGTTATCTGGTATAGAGGAATAACTTGTAGCTGAGTAAGTTTGGGATGGATTCTGACGCAGAGCAATTACTTGTAGTCACGGAAACCTAGCATCAAAGTCAGACATTGAATAATCACATCATACGGCGGCAGACAGCCAAACGCAGAAGATGACATGTCTCTTAGAAGCAGTCTGACACTAAGGAATCAGTTGCCACTGAGTCAGTCGAGCCTTCAGCAATCACTTGTTTCTGAAATGCAGTCTGGCTTTAAGGGATGACCAGATATGAATTGTCCAAGCGCTGGTAGGGGCAGAGGGGTTAATGTGGAATTGATGCAGCCTAGTACAAAGGGATGACTTGGCACTGAGGGAGCATGACCCTGAGGGAACGCTTGATTCTTGGATGCAGTCTAGCATCGAAGCAGTCTGGTGGGAGGTATAACTGGATCCTTATATCAAATAGAACTTAGATGCAGTCTGATAGTAAGTATTAAATTGAGTTTTAGATGCAGTTTCAGCGTGAATAATCACTTAAACTTAAAACCGAATCCGATCATATATAGACTCCGCCTGATGTGGGCTCAGTTCTCTAAGCTCTGTTAAAAGAATAAGGACACCTGGGCAAGAGTCAAGCTGGGCGACGGGTTCAGTACAACCCCAAGCGTCCACACACAAGGCTTGAAGCAAGGCTGCGTCTTAGCTCCCAGCCTATTTAACTTGTTCCTATCAGACATTGCACCATACATTGAAAAACCCGATTCCCACCCACCGAACCTGGCTAACGAGTCGGTCGCCATCTTACAATATGCAGATGATATTGTTTTGCTGAGCCAAACTCCTATCGGCTTACAGAGATCGATAAACAATCTTTCAGCTTATTTGGATCAGGAACAACTGGAGCTAAACAAAGATAAAACCAAAATTGTTAGCTTAGTGGACCCAAAAAAAAACAAGTTTAAATGGTCGGCCAAAGGGGCAACTGTGGAGGAGCAGCGCTCATACAAATATCTGGGCATAGCAATCGGGCAGGGCGGATCTTATAAAGAACATAAATCAGCCCTAAAAGCAAAAGCTCAATCATTAATATATGCATATAGATTATTACGCAAAAAAGTGGACAGTCCGAATTATACACATCTGTTAAAAGTAATGGCAGCCCAAATCCAGCCCAGCCTGTCCTACGGTCTGGTTCCCTGGTGCGGCAAGGAAGCGCACTTTTTGAACGAGCTTCAGACAAAGATCTATAAGGCCGTTTTTGACCTGCCAAGGTCTGCCTCCCCTTCCCAGGTCAGATTGGAATTCGGCCTTCACCACCAGAAATTCCGGGGAATGAGTGGCTTCATTAAACTGTTATAAATTCCGCTATTCAAACCCGGGTACCCTGAACAGATTATACTGGGATGAAATTAAGCACCAGTTGAACCTTAAAACACCAAACTCCTGGGGAAGCTTTCTGAAACCATCTTTGGCTGAGCTGGAACTAGAAACAGTATTGGAAAACCGGGCAGACAGAGCAAATTTGGGCAAAGCAGTAAATATTGCGGCAAAAAAGAAATCCCTGCTGGCTGACAAAAAGGCAATCACCAAGCGCCGGCACGGGTGGACAGTCATTAATTCCTACAGATCTTTAAAGCCACAAGCATACTCATCTGCCCACTATAGCCTACAGCTAAAAAAGAGCTTCATAAATTTTCGATTGGGCGCGCATGACTCAAAGGACCTGTATTCATCTTGGAAAAAGACTTTCCAATCGGAGACCTGTCGATTATGTGGCTTTAAACAAGAATCTCTAACCCACTTATTATGTGCCTGTCCAGCAGTTCTGGTCCAGAGGAGACAGCACTTAAAACATATCTTCAAGGATCTGAATATCCGTTCAAGCAGGCAAGCGGTGATATGCTGGCTGGAGGGCACGTCCAACATCTTGGCCTGCTGGGGGGTCAAATTCATGGCAATGGTTAGTAGACTTTTACAGCAAGCTGACGGAGAACACACACAACAAGCCGACCAACGCATTCATGTAAAAGCAGAATCCTCATGAGCGGTCGTAGGCCTCAACAAAAAGACCGCTCAGGAAACCGAAGTTGAACATTGGGGCCTTATTAACATCATCGTTGAGAAGTGTGGCTCACTGGTTAGAAGCGGCAGACCCTGAAGCAAAGGTCGGCCCGGGACCAGGGTTCAATTCCCGACGCGGCAGGGTCTTGGGTCAATGTCCGCGGACTCGATAATTCTCGCTTAGGTGCCTAAGCTAACCATGGGTCCCACTCTGCAGCTCTGGGCAATAGCTTGCTTAATCTCCACAACGGCCCCAGCAACGCCGGGGATGCCTGGCTTCACCTTGGGGTGCCCTCTCACAGGGAAAGCCAGGACAGGTTCCCCAGCGGTATACAGCGCCAGGACACCACGTAACGAGGTAACAGTGCGCTTTACAAGTATACATACATACATACATCGTTCCCCTTAAGGGGTTTGTACATTGTGAACCTTGACGTTCTGAGTTTTAAATTTTAGCCCCTTCGGTGCTGTCTTATGCCGCCTAATTGATAGCCCGGTTTTTTCTGTGCTTTAGCCAGGAGCCGGGGAGGGACTACATCGGAATAAAGGCAAAGAGCAATAAAGGTTTTATGTCAGGAGAACACTGTTAAAGTAGGAATCCTTATATATGAATTTTAACGATAACAATTTTGTATTTGAGTACCCGAAATACGGTATTGTTAAAACCAGGTGCATTTTAAAACTGGATTGTAATGATTCTTCTTAAGTAAGTTTTTATCCACTCCAGGGGGGTATTGTAATGATTTTAATTAATCAAATAATAAAAAAGAATTTGATTTGAATAAGTGATTTTTATAATACCAATCAAAAGCTACTTCAAGAGTGCACTTAGATCAATGACATCTTACACTATGTAAAATGTAACATATCAACCAAGCTGGACTAGCTTGCAAATGTGAAGTTTTAGGTTTTTGGTGCAGTACATGAGCAATAAGTCAAAGACTAAGGGGATGGCAGTTCCAGATGGAATGGTCTCCAAGAAGCTGCAGCCTAGTGGGGGGCGGGGCAGGTTGGACACAGGGACCGTAAGTGCAGGATATCATATGAAGGGTAGCCCCAGGATATATAGCTCATATACAGCAACCACCAGAAAGAGCAGACCTGCCCATAGAAGCCCAGCTTTGGATTTTGGCAAACTAGAGCGCCTTATGACAAGTGTATTAGGCACCAAACACTAAATCAGACCCCCAGTCTCGAGTAGGAAGCCAATATAAAGTATGCAAGAGAAGACCAGTTTAATAGAAATAATAAGTTCTCTGCACCATACAAGCTAAATAATTTTTGGAAATAATTTTGGACCATGTAAAAGAGAGTAGATATGTAGGAACGTTTATACAGGTATCAACTGGAATAGACTAGTAAAATTACTTTCATATTTTCACTTTACTAATTCACCACGAATCCTTTATGGGTTCCGGAGTAGCATGCTACTTGCCGAAAAAGCGCTTTGACACCTCGTCAGGGGTCATAAGTGATATATAAATGCAATTACAATACAATACAGTTAAAGGTGCAATCGGCAGGTGCCCAATGTCATGGAGAAAGAGAAGGAACTTCCTCAAACATGAATGATGGAGAGGGCAGTTGGGTACTAAGCCCAAAATTTGAGAAGAAAGAGGGAGACCAGCATTCAAGGTGACTGAGTTTTCAAATTCAGGAGGATGCAGTGACCCACTTTGTCAAATGGTGCAGATCTGGTTAAAAAAGGGCCCTCTAATGGAAAGGTGTGCAGGGACATTGTCTTTGTGGTTATCAAGGGCCTTGCAAGAGGAGATGCTGGTGCTTATTCATAAACAAAAACACAATAGGAAAATGAACAGGGGCGTGAGCCAAGGTTTCTAAGCACACAAAGTGCCAGATCTGCTGAATTCTTCATTCAAAGGTGTGAATGGTTGCCCTGCATGACCAAAGGGTAACAAAAACTGCTGGTTTCTGGTGACTGGATCCAAGACAAACTGGACACAGTGGAAGAGAGGCTGGCAGCTCAGGAGACTAGGCTGAACATACTGAAACAAGATTGTAGGATGCTGAAAAGAGAATCTCCTCCTCTGAGAGAAAACTAGACAGTTTAGGCCAGGTTGTTTAACAACTGCCTGAGAGATCCTTGAATGCTTCTGAATTTCAGTGCTGTGCTCTGATGTCTGGAGCGTTAGGTGGAATGTCTTGATGCATTATGCTGCACAAGAACTTGTGGACTTTTGCTGAAATAAAGCTGAATCCGACATGGTGGCGTGCCTGGAATTGTTCCTCCACCAGCAGTGCTGTGTGGGCTCTGTAGACTCTTCCTCAAAAGTCAGAAATGCTACCGGACTTCAAATCATACTGATGATGAGCAGCAGTCTAGCTGCATCCTGAGATGTTTTGTGGTTAAAAGGCCGTCTAGTCACCCAGCACCTTGTGTTTTGACCTACTTCCCATCTGCATCATTATGCTTGACCTGTCACCAATGCTTGATACTGTTGAGAAACCCCTTCGTAGACTGATTGAGGAGGTTGTTTTGTCGTGGAGAGTCAGTGGTTTCTCCAGCTCTTTTCCTTCCAAAAAGCATTAGTCTTTAATTGCTCATCATTGTGAATCTAAACATTTTCTGGTATGTTGTTGTGTTCCACAGCAAAAGGCACACAATTGATGGACGGAATGCAGAACAAATCAAAACATTCACCCCCAGTCAAGAAATCTGGATTAAATCCACCATTCCTTTGCTCACCATGCCACCCCAGTTTAGACCTGGCCATATGCAAATCAGTCCTGACCCTGTGCTCATGGGAACAGTCCAGCCTGAACTGCCAAGCCAGGTCCTCCCTGGACCGGAAACAAGCATCCTAGGACCGGTTTCGGGGTTTCAACCCTCTTCAGCCAGGATCGCTTGATTCCACTGGCACAGTGAGCCCAGGACCCACGCCTGGGCATACCTGGCGCACTTAGGGCAGAGAAAGCAAAAGGCACACAGTTGATGGACGGAATGCAGAACAAATCAAAACATTCACCCCTAGACAAGAGATCTGGGTTAAATCCATCATTCTTTTGCTCACCATGCCACCCCAGTTTAGACCTGACCATATGCAAATCAGTCTTGACCCTGTGCCTCATGGGAACAGTCCAGCCCGAACTGCCAAGCCAGGTCTTCCCTGGACTGGAAACAAGCATCCTAGGACCGGTTTCTGGGTTTCACCACTCTTCAGCCTGGATAGCTTGATTCCAGTGGCACACAGTGAATGTATGACATTGTTATGTATTCTGTCCATCAATTGTTCTTTTTGCATTAGTCACACCAAGTGGGACGGGTATGCGCAGACTTGAGTCCCGTGCTCTCCACGCCACTGGAGTCAAGCTATTCTGGCTACTGAGGGCTGAAAGCCCGAAACCGGTCCTAGGATGCTTGTTTCCAGTCCAGGGAGGACCTGGCCTGGCAGTTCGGGCTAGACTGTTCCCATTGGGTGCAAGGTCAAGACTGATTTCCATATGGTGGGGTCCAAACTTGAATGGCATGGTGAGCAAAACAACAATGGATTTAGGCCCATATCTCTGTACTGGGGTGAATGTATGACATTGTTCTGCATTCTGTCCCTCAGTTATTCTTTTAGCTGTTGTGTTCCTGAGGGCTCTTCGTTTTATCCAGCCCATAAAACATTTACAACGAGCCATTGTCTAATATCATAAAATCATTCCAGTTCAGAGTAGTCTTGTATACCAATGACTAAGTTCGAGGCATGTGGGCTGCTGAATTCATATCTATAGCATAGATCGCCGCCTAGTGTTGGGTCCGGATGATTGCACATTGTTGTCCTGGAAGAGTCTTCGAAGTATCACGAGATGGGTGGCTCCTCCCCTGGACTACAGTGCGCATGGGCATCGACTCCATCCTCAGATTGTTTTTTTCCGCCATTGGGTTCGGATGTAATTTCGTTATCTCCAGTTCGGAATCAACATACACTTTTTCGAGGCCTGAAGGCCTTTTTGACCCGTCGGTATGGTTTGCGTTCGGTTCCCGGTTCAGTTCCAACTCAGTTCGAGTCGGATATACGGGGAGTCGTTTGACTCTTCGGCGGTCGAGGCCCAGTCGACGCAGCAAGACTTTCGACGGCATGGAACGGAGTCCGTTCAAGAAGTGTCCCGTATGCGGATCGAAGTATCCCAACATCGACGTCCATCCAGTGTGCAACAAGTGCCTGTCGCCGGACCACGACGAGGCCAGCTGTATGGCCTGTTCCAGGTTTCGTTCGAAGAAGATGATTCGGCTTCGGCGCGTGGCGCGCCTCGAGGCCCGGCGCTCGGCCCTGGCACCGGTGGACATCTTCGACGACGAAGAAGCGGACGAACAACAGGTTCAGATGCAGATTTCACCTCCAACGGTGGACATCGAATACGACTATGAAGCGGATGTCGAAGGCCAAGACTTAGAAGTCGTCGACGAGGTAGGAGACGACAATGAGGCCTATGGGGCCATGGAAGATAGCTCAGAGGAAGAGCTATGCCCCGTTCGAACAATTACATTGGCTCAGGTCGAGGGATCGCCACATGGCCTTACCCAAGACCTTATACCAGCATCCACGGCCCCGCCACGGACACTTCGGCAGAGCCGCCATTGTTGAAACCGAAACTGAAACCATCGGTGTCGACAAAAACAAAAATGGTCGAGGCGCCATCGAAACCGAAGGCGTCTGCTCCCCCATCGACGCCATCGTCTTCCGAGGTGTCGGGGCTATCGAAGCCGAAGAAGGCTATCGACCCGGTCAAGGTGCCAAAAGTGGTCAAGGACGTCGAGCCGAAAACCAGAAAGGGCGTCGACTCGGAGTCCAGCAAGGCCGTCGAGCAGAAGTCAAAAAAGACCGTCGAGCCGCAGTCAGGCAAGGGCGTCGAGCCGAAAACTGGGACCCCGAAGCCAGTAGTCAAGGCCGCCGATCCGAAACCGTCGGCGTCAACGTCTGCGGCCACGGACAGAGATCGTAGCGCTCCTAAGAAGGATGCTCCTACGCCTCAATCAGAAAAGCCGAAGTCCTCGACGCTCGGGTCTTCCCCTGTGGGTGGACCGAGGTCAACTGTCGGGTCGACGAAACCGTCCGCTTCCTTTACGAAGCAGGTCTCGGACTCCCTCAAGCGAATTAGGGACAAGGCTTCAGCGTCGGAACCAAAGACACCTTCAACCCCGAAGCAAGCTGTCCCGACGACAAAGACTTCGACGCCGATCCTCTTCACGTTGCTGCCGAAGGTGGCGCCGAAGGCCTTCGCACCACGGTCGGTGCTCAAGGACTCTGTGGTGTCGAAGCCGACTCACCCGGCTGGGAGCTTGAAGCATCGACCACCCTTACTAGAGGAGCAGTCGGAGCATTTCATCGATGCCGACACCGGGAAGCTTACGCTTTTACAAAAGAAAAATCACGGCATCGCAGCCTTTGGAGTCATACACAATTCCTCTAAAGCGCAAAAGGCCTGCTCCAGAATCACCGGTCTTTGTCGAACTGATAGTTCCTCAGACTCCAAGACTTGCAACGCCCTCACCCACTTACTCTCATGGAGAGGATGCCGGGGAGCAGGATGAATGCCAAAGCTTTGCCGCCAGGTTCCCTCACCCACAGTCGCAAGGCAATGCGATATGGATGAACTGGTCAGGCAGATTTGCGTACGCTTTTCCCCCAGCACCTCTCATACCGCTGGTGGCAAGAAAGCTAAAGCTAAAGCAGCACTCGATGACACTCATCCTGGTTGCTCCAACGTGGGCACGCCAACCATGGTACACCACGTTTCTAGAACTCTCCGTGGTACCGCATCAAAGGCTGCACCTCACACCCAGGCTCTTGACGCAGAACCATGGCGACATTCAGCATCTAGATCCGCAACCGCTCAATCTGGCGATCTGGCTCCTGAGGTCTTAGAGTTTGGCTACCTTGATTTGCCTCCTGAATGCATGGACATCATCCGGGAGGCAAGAAAGCCCACTACCAGAGCTTGCTATGCAGCGAAATGGAAGCGGTTTGTCATTTACTGTACAGAACACAACATTAACCCGCTAGATGCATCCATTCCTAATATCATCTGCTATTTGTTACATCTTTACAAATGCAATCTAGCGTATGCTTCCATTCGGATACACTTCTCCGCCATATCGGCTTATCTCCAGAACAGGCAGCATCTCTCTGTTTTCAGGGTGCCTGCCATTAAAGCCTTCCTAGAGGGGCTGAAGCGGTTCATCCCTCCCAGAACCCCGCCAGCTCCTGTGTGGAACCTCAATGTGGTCCTCACCAGTTGATGGGCCCACCTTTTGAGCCTCTACATTCATGTGAGATTCAGTTCTTAACATGGAAAGTGGCTTTTCTCATTGCCATTACGTCTCTACGACGTGTTAGTGAGCTACAGGCGCTCACTGTACAAGAGCCATTTATTCAAATTCATTCCAACAGGGTGGTACTGCGCACTAACCCTAAATTTCTTCCTAAGGTGGTTTCGCAGTTTCATGTCAATCAGACCATCGAACTGCCCGCATTCTTTCAAAATCCTGAAACAGTAGCAGAAAGAATGCTCCACGCTCTTGATGTCAAACGCGCTTTGATGTACTACATCGATAGGACAAAGGATTTTAGGAAGACACAACAACTCTTTGTTGCCTTTTCGCCACAGCACAAGGGCAACCCCATTTCCAAAGCAGGGATAGCCAGGTGGATCGTTAAGTGTATTCAGATTTGCTATCACAAGGCTAAACGCACTTTAACGGTCCCCCCCAGAGCCCACTCCACCCGCAAGTTGGGGGCCTCCATGGCGTTCCTGGGTAATATTCCTTTGGAAGATATTTGTAGAGCAGCCACATGGTCTACACCACACACATTTACTAAACATTACTGCGTAGATGTGCACTCCAAACAGCAGGCAGCTGTAGGACAGGCTGTTCTTAAAACACTTTTTCAGACTTCTGCAGCTGGCACAGGCGGCCGCCGTTAATGGAGGGACTGCTATGTATTCTATGCTATAGATATGAATTCAGCAGCCCACATGCCTCGAACTGAATATGCTACTTACCAGTATGCATCTGTTCTTGGCATGTAGGGCTGCTGACATTCATATCGCCCACCCTCCTCCCCGGCGCCTGTAGCGGCTGCAGACTTTCTTGCATTTACTCTTAAGCATGGCCATCGCTTACACTATTACACTCCATCTTTGCCACAATGGCTAAAAACAATCTGAGGATGGAGTCGATGCCCATGCGCACTGTAGTCCAGGGGAGGAGCCACCTATCTCGTGATACTTCGAAGACTCTTCCAGGACAACAATGTGCAATCATCCGGACCCAACACTAGGCGGCGATCTATGCTATAGATATGAATGTCAGCAGCCCTACATGCCAAGAACAGATGCATACTGGTAAGTAGCATATTCATTTTGGTTCTTAAACTATTCTCAGTGATCCAGTAAGGTATGACAGGATGTCTTTCGGCTATCCTGAAATGGACGCATCGCATTGAGAATAGGACAGAAGCTGAAATGTTACTGTCAGGCCACCTCTTCCCCGATTCTTTGGCTCTGTCTGTTCCTTTTGGGAGCTGCACCTGCACTAATGGAACTGGTTAATAGAATATGCCTTTGACTTGGAAAGGACCATACCCTAGCAATGAAAGTCAATGCATGGGTTCTGCTTTTTTCTCCAAATGAGGATCCTCAAGAAAATTCTTCTTTTCCTCAGTTGAAAATTCTTGTAAACATGGCGGTATTTCAAGCGAGGGGTTGACCCCAAAAACATAGGAAAATGTGGTCTCGATGGGCAGCATACCGGGGTATTGATTTTCCTCCCCTCCCCTCACAATCCCCATAATAGTGACCCAATGGGAGGTTTGGAGATTGCTATGTACAATGTGTTATCTTATCTTTCTGGGTGTATAAAAGTGTTGATATATGCTTGCCAATGTGGATGGGGTGAGGAAGTCGGCATACAGTTCTCAGTGTGTTTTCTTTTGTATTGTATACAAATTGTACTCGCAGATGATTCCACACCTGGTAATATTTTAATAATTTGTCTACATGTGGATTTTGTCCATGTGGTACTTTCAAAACGTAATAAAATGTTTTCACCCCAAAAAAACTCTTGTAGACCGAACAGGCATTAATTCATGATTAGATTATGGGAATGCTTGCTAATTGGACTCACCATCCTCTTTAATATGTGGACTGCAGGCAATTCAGAAGATGATAATAAGGCCTGTACATAATCTACAAAAATTTGACAAAGTCTCTCAGGCTCACAAACCAATCCACTGGCTCCTGGTGGCAAAGAGAATCCAGTTTAAGTTGCTGTATTTCTGTTGTAGAGACGTTTGAGACAGGCCAACCTTCTTCCAGAACTTGCTACCCAGATGTTCTCCTAGGCGTATACTTTGGTCTAGTTCTCTGCCCTTGCTTACTATTCTACTTTTTTCTAGAGCAATATTGGCAAACTAGCCTTTTTTGTTGTGGCGCCCACCTCTAGAATTCTCTTCTTCTTCATCTCTGCAAGCAAACCAACGTTGAACTGCTTAGAAAGGCTCCCAAACCCCATCTTTTCTACTCCGTTTCTCTCATTCTCTATCCATTCCAGAGCTATAATTCCCTCGGACGACTGTTCTCCCGATTTACAAATATTTTATTCATTCATTCCTATTAGATTAGTGATTCTCCTTTGCCGGCATAGTTCTGTTGCCCTGTAAGAAAAAATATAAAAGGACTACTTCTCCTCTTCTTTCTCCGCTGTCCCCCTTCCCCCCCCTAAACATCTGCCACCCAAGGTTGAAGTTTTACATATTTGGGCTCTCTCTTAGTTTCCACCCTCCCATTAGACCACAAATACGTCCGGAATCGTTATGAACAAATGATCTTTCAATAATTAATTACCAGAAAAACAGAATGATTGATAGCAAAATTGTTGTTTCACTGCTCCCGATTTACAAAAGCAAATCACTATCGCTCTTAACATCATACAGCATTCCATTCAAGCATCCCTTTTGACCTGGAACGTGGTCCCTTTATTCTCCGCTGTATATTTTTTCCCTTGAGTGGACGCCCAAGTCAATGAATGCCTTCATACAGAACTGTCAAAAGATGCCATAGACCTATTTTCTATTGCTTTGTTTTTTCAGAGCTTTGTTGTGAACCTCATTTTGCTAATGATGTTGAACATGTGCTTGTATTCCCTGGGTTGATTAAAGTCTACTTTCCCCAAAAAGTTAAGGAGTCGAGTCCAGTACTAATAATATAGTGTGCAAAACGTACCAAATAAAACTCTTGAGCGGTGAAAAGAAGCCAACCACATATTTTTCTTCTATTTCTTTCCCACTGCTTATGCCACTGTGTTCTAGTTTTTAGCCATGCATCTCATGCCAACGGCCATTTTCAGCATCTGGATTGATTGTCTGCATCTCTTGTTTGGGAAACCATCATCTTGTGCATATTTATGCTTTCATTGTTAAAATATATATGTGGTCATTTAAGAACTGTCTGAGACAGAGTTGTGGTGGCCCAATTGTGCGTACGATGTTGGGTTGCATAATTCGAAAGAGGAGTCTAGAAGGGAGTATGGCAATTTGTTAACTGGAGAATTAAGGAGTCACTTTCCTTGGGCTATTCCACCTGCACTGTAGAGGTCCCACGGTCGGACTGTGTCCCTATTTCAGTTGTGTGAATGACCTAAATACAGACGTAAGTACTAAGCTGCATTTCCCGCTGTACTTTGCAATGTGCTTTAGCCAAATCTGGTTTTCAAGGTCCAAATGTCAGTGTCGCCTGCTGCAGAGATTTGCTCTCACTCTCTGATTAAAGACCACTCCCTGTATGGGTGAAGAGGTCCTAATCTGTGCTGGCCATTTTCTCTTTCTGGCCATAGTAATAGGACTTTATGCGCCGAGAGGTCGTGCCTAACTCTCATTAGGAGTGAATAAAGTGATCCAGGTGGATTAGAGGCTAGTTCCTCCTTTGGTCGCTTTCGCTTTATTATACTAGCTGGACAAGCCCATGTGACTCATGAGTCCTTTTCTCTCCTTCCCTCCCTCCAAATGTTTTTTTTTGCAGGCAGTAGTTGATACGGAGAGAGGCATTTTTGATGACCAAAAGCATCCTTTTAAGAGGAAGTTAAAGATGGCTGCCTGCCCCTTCGACATGCTCTCACTTGTTCATTCCCATCCCATCTTCCCTGCGTCCCAAAATGCAGAGAGGAACCAACTCTTGAGTCCAACCCGCTGCTCTATAATAGAGTGAGAAGGGGTCTGCATATGCTCAGCCCCGTTCTGTTTTTTTTTTTATAAACAACTTTGTTTTACAAGGTACAAGCACCAGCTGCACGACCATGAAGAGCACCAACACTGACATAGTACAATGAAAAAGACATAAGTAACGCTTATCCAGTCCCGCCCCCAATGATAGATACAAACGCCTCATGTACAGAGTTTGTCACCCCACGGCTCCCAGCCACTTGCCCCAAAACCTCCGGTATTTCTTCGGGCACCCTCGTGCCTCGTACATAGGTTTTTCTTGTGCCGCACATCAGTCCACCCCCTTTCGCCACCTCTCTGAGCACGGCGGTGTTGGAAGTTTCCAGGAGGCGGCAATTTCCCTCTTAGCCACAACCATGGCCGTGTTGTAGAATTGCTTCTCATTCCTGGTCCCATCGAGTTCGTCTGTGATCCCGAGAAGGGAATGACTTGGATCATGGGGAACCTCCCACCCAGGACCTCGGATAATTCACCCTCGATCTCTCCCCAGAACGGAGTCAGACGGGGGCACGCCCACACCATGTGATAGAAATCGGCCGGTTCTTGACCGCATCTCGTACATGCGGCAGATGAGGAAAAACCGGCGCGATGTAGGTGCTGCGGGGTTACGTAAGCCGTGTGTATGTAGTATAATTGGATCAGGCGAAGCTTAGCAGACGTGTTGACCAACTTAGGCGACATGAGGGCGTCACGCCAATCCTCTTCGTCCAGAGGACCCACCCACTCCTCCCATTGGCCCCTGATTCGGTCTAGTGAGGTCGGGGTGTTGTTGACCAGCGTCTTGTAGATGCGAGATATCCCCCCCCCCTTCCCCAAGTGGCCCAGCATGGTCTGAGCCTCGGGAGGACTGTATTCAGGGATGCTGTTGCCGTCTTGTATGTGTACGTGAAGGGCGTGTCGTAATTGTAAGTATTTATAAAATTGTGATGGGTGCAAGGAGTATCTGGACTGGAGGTCTTTAAAGGAGCACATGTGGCCACTCGCCCACACGTCGCCAAGCTGAGAGATCCCCAATAAGATCCCATGTTCTGAACCCCCGTAGTCCACTGACCTCCCCGAGCCAGACCCTGTGCCATAGAGGCGTATGTTGAGTGAGTTTGTGTGTCCAATTGGTATGTCGGAGGGACGCCCGTAGAGAGCGTGACACATCGGGCAGGGTGGACGGAAGAGACGCCCCGTACATTAGAGATTGGATCTTGGGTAGGCCAAGCACACTGAGCTCCAACTTGTAGGCAGGGTCGGACCAGCCCCGTTGAACCAGTCGTGTATACTCCATAGACGGGTTGCCAGTTAGTAGAGGTATAGGTGTGTCATCCCCATGCCCCCATCGAATGATGGAATCTGACAGGTCCTGAGTGCCAACCGCCCCCCCCCCCCCCCCCCCCCATCCCCCCCGGGAAATTTAGTAGCCATAGTGTCCCGCTGCAGAAACAACGCCCGCGGAAAGCAGAAGGGGGTATTTTGGAGGACGTAAAGGAATCTGGGAAGGATCTTCATTTTAAATAAGGCGACCCTCCCCAAGGGGTTCAAGGGCACTGCCTGCCATCTGTGGAGATCCTCCTTAGCTTTCTTTACGAGCAGGGTAACGCTAACGCCTTAACTGCGGCGTTTTTTCTGCCGCGGTGCGGGTGTTCTGAACAGTGGGCGGGGCTGCGACGGCCGTTGTCCGACGGCAGCACACAAGGGGTTAAGGGACCAACCAAATTCCGGGAGGAGAGCTACCCAGATCCCAAGATACTTAAAGGACTGACGCCGAAGCGGTATTGTGGACTGCCAGTCATAACATTCTCTGGATAGGTGGAGCGGAACCAAGACCGACTTGTTAGGGTTCATTCGAAGGCCAGAGGCCTGTCCGAAGGAACTCAGGCTCTGGAGACAACGGGGACCTGACTGGGCGGGGATCTGTTACGAAGAGCAGGACATCGTCCACGTAAAGAGCGATCTTGTCCACTTCCGAATTGGGCCATTCCCATTCCTGCACGAGGCTCGCGGACCGGATCAAAGTCGCTAGGGGCTCAATCGCCAAGGCAAAGAGAAGGGGCGAGAGGGGGGATCCCTGTCTTGTTCCCCCTTTGAATGGGGAATGCTTCAGAAAGAGCCCCATTAACCAAGACTCGCGCTTGAGGCTGGGTGTAGAGGACACCAACTAGCCGACGAAAATGGGGGCCAACGCCCATTGCCACCAGTACCTCATCCAAGTACGTCCAGTCCACGGAATCGAACACCTTCTCAAAGTCTATCAGAAGGAGCGCCAAGTAAGGGGAAAGCACCTGGCAGTGAGCTAGGGCCAGGTGAAGCCGCCGGAGACAGTGTCTTGTGCCTCGCTGGGGCATGAAACTGCACTGGTCCGGGTGGACCAATGTGGTAAGATGGGGCTTCAGCCGTTGAGCGAGAATTGCTGCAAAGAGCTTAACGTCCGTGTTAAAAAGCGAGATGGGACGATAGTCTGCACAGTGAGGAGATGGAGGTTGTGACTTCGGGAGGACCACGATAGTAGCCATATCCGTCTCTGGCGGAAAGGACCCTTTCTCTAAGGCCTCAGCAAACCGTTCTGCCAAGCGAGGCACGAGGGCCTCGCGGTACGCTGCGTAGTATTCCTGGGGAAGGCCATCTGGGCCAGGAGTCTTGTCCGAGGAGATGTGGGCGATAGCCTCATTGATCTCGTTGTGGGAGATTGGGCGGTCAAGATCGGCCATAGCAGTAGGGTCCAGTTGAGGGAGGTGGGCACCCGCCGATCCCAGCAGCCCGTGGAGAGACCGCGTCTGGATCTGCTTGGCATAAAGCCGACGGTAGAAGGTGGCAAATGTGCCGGCCACAGCCACCGGGGATCTTTGTGTCGACCGCTCTTGGTCCCGTATCTCTGGAATAATACGGTTCATTCTGGGATACGTGGCGAGCCTATGCAGGATTGTGCCATTCTTGTGTAGTGTAGCTCCTATTTTCCCAATAGGCTCTGCGCATTGGAATAATACCTACAGCAGTAAAGGCCTAGGCCAGACGTTAACTAGGTCTACTACTGTCGATACTAGACTTAAGTTTTGGGTTTGCCAGCGTAGCTCAGAGTTCGCTAGAAACTTTCTCGAATGTTCAGGAAAGAATTAACTCCCCTGATTAGACAAGAAGGGATTTAGTTTCTGACAACTTTGCTCTCCCCTAATCAAGAGTCAATCTCGAGAGTCGTGTGAGCACAAGGCAATTATTTTACTCAGTCAGTACGTGCATTCTTAGTCTCATCAGATTGTAGAGAAAAGGAAGAGACGGGCGTGTTCAATAAAAAGGTGTTATTTATTGATCAGTCTCTTTTCTCGTACAAGAGAAATGGATCGATATTATTGCAATACTTATAGTTAAGTAAAGTGCATACTTTAAAAGCAATAGTATAAAATAATACTGTAAAAACATTGATATGGTTTCTGAGCCATATGATGTTTAAAATGATTAAAATATATTTACATACACATATACATTTGACTAAACGTACTCAACTGGTGTTTCTAAATACGCCTACCCCGTGTACCTGACCTAAGTCTAATGCGTGGGCGGGAATAGAAAGTTACAGTTTAAGTTAAGTTTGTTTTTGCCAAGTGAATAACTAAAGAATTCTCTGTGAGGGGTTATTCAGTTCTGTACCTGGAATTTAGGATGAATGAGGAATGGTATCTCTTTCTCTGCTCTCGATATTCCAGGCTGCCTGCGAGGGCTACCCGGAAGCGCCGGTGCTGGGTCTCTCGGCTTGAGATAGCAGCGCGTCTCTCAGCGCGTCAGGAAGGCGGGGCTGCTGCCAGCGGGGTCTGCTCTGCTTCTGGGCTTCGGCAAGGATGGCTGCTCCGTCTCGTCACCACGCGTGTGTTTGCATAGGGCAAGATCGGCAATATTTATACCTTAAAGGTGCCGAGATTGACGTAAGGATGGACATAGATACGTCAATAAAGATGTCATACGACTTGCTCGTTAGCACATTCTTTACTAAAGTTCTCTGTGAAATCAAAACAATGGCCGCACGGATTTTCCAGGTTGTCATAGGTTTGATTTGTTATGAGAACGTCGTATGCCTTATCAGGGGCTGGAGGAATGTCGCTTGTCTAATTAGATCTCGAGCGTTATGACCTAATCAGATAACACGTTCCTGTGCCGTAGTGTGACTGCGTCAGATAACGGTATCTGCATCATGGGGGCTGTTCTTGCCTCATGGGCTGACTGTTAGTTAACTTGATAGTTAGTTTAACCAGAATAGGGTCAGGAATAGGGGGATCGATTCAGAACCTATAGGAATACATGACACCCACTCCACGCTAACTATTGTCATATTTACTAATCTATGCATAGTATAACATAGTACAACATACTATAGAGTATAGTGTATACCTTACCACCCCAAAATACATAAATGCATTTTGAAATTTTCAAATATACTGAAAAATTGCAGTCATATATATTGTATGCACTTAAGCTATGAAATAAACGCTAAAGTAAACACGCATTTGTAGACATTATTGCTTATTTGGTATATGAGAAATACACATGAAATGGCTCTTAATATGGCTATACAGAAAGGAAGTCCGAGACCATTTCATCACATAATAAAATATTTATGAACATCCCAGCGGGCAACTAAAGTTTATAAAGTATCTAAAAATAGAAATCTTAGTTCTCTAGGAATAGTTTCTTACTTTAAGCAGAAGATAAGTGTCCCGAAAATTTTGTAAAAAATAATTTGGGGCTGCTAAAAAATTGCTGTCCGTGACCTGGTGGGAAAAATTGTTCATGTGACTTTATTTTTAAAGTTGAAGGCCGAATTCAGGGAACGCCGTGTGCGAGCTTGCTCAAAAGTCTCTATTTCTGTTCCGGAGAGAACATCATATCATTAAGGCTTTCGAAAAAACTGTCAACAGCTTCATGGGAAAGTTCCACTAAGTCGGAAATAGGTGTAACCATGCATTCGTGCGCATGATTGTCTCCATTGACATTCTGATTCGCATTGCTGACAGAAGGTCGTACCTGATCGATGCTGCTTTCATCTTGAACTTCACTACTCTTCAATCGTAGTGGTGAAGATTCCACGAATGCCGTCATCAGGATTGGCAGCCTTTGAGGGCAGCACAAAGCGTGAACCTTGGTAGGAACCAACAATGTATCTGCATCCACTGGCGCATCCGATTGTAGCGTCAGACAGGTGTCTAACACGCATTCTTCTCCGCATAGCAGACACCTTAGTACAGGTAAAACACACCTTTGCCACATTGGTCGAAATGATAGAAACCAAGTCATGTTCAGGTCTCTAAGCCGGGAGAGTCCCAGGATTTTTGATATCCGGTCCCGGTATCCAATGGCTAGGATTGTATCTTCCATTGTCGCGAGAGTTTGATCTGTGACATGGGTTGCCATAACGAAAAATAAGGACTAAGAATAGGATTCCTGCAATTAGTCCCAGGATCAGGGGAAGTCCGCCAAAAATCGAATGGACGAAATCTGGAAAAATACCCAGTATGGCTTTGAATGGTGTTAATGCCATCGAAAATACTGTCTTAAATACCTTTGAGACCCCAGTGGTATCAGAAATATTTAAGATTTCGCTCAGGATTTCCGCGAAATGTACGGGGGAATTAGTTGATAATAATGTATGTATCTCTGCAGTCGTCCTTGCGACTTGTAGATCATACGTTTCTTTTGATGACGTGAGCCTTGTAGGCGTCTGAAGAAGCACTGTTTTCATTCTGCTTAAAGTATCTATTCGAATAGAAGTAATTTTCAAATTGGGCCATGCCCTTGCCTCCCTGTCTGGAAAGGAGCTGGGGAACAAAGAACGTCCACAGCACTTGACCTTCGCAGTCGTAGTGACTAGATAAGGAGTCCCGGGCATAAGACTACAACATCTGCGGTCTACAATAAGAATGTAACTCCCATTATAGAGTCTTTGAAAGAATGGTTCTATTTCAGTTGCAGGTGCGCCTTGCTGGTGACATGAAAGGTTGTATGAATTCCCTTCACAGGCTCCATGCAAACTAATTCCGTTACACAGAAGCGTGCCGCTTAGTGACATAGCACAATTGTTGCCACTAAGAAACACTTTCTGTCCTTTATTACTGACACATGCATGTGAATAGGGCAGGTTCCAAGTTGTGTTAAGGTACCCCTTTCCCAATTTCTCGTACATGCCAGCCTGTATATATTTTTGGCAGTATTGAAACCTGAAGGTTGAGATTGGAATATTTATGATTCCGTGTATTATCCATTCACTGACAGGTCGTTCTGACATTGTCATTGGTAATCTTTCTAGTTTTTCAATGCTCAAGATTGTATAATCAGCACCCTTTTGCGCCATACCGATTTGTCTATCAGTAAGGTTAAAGATTTGGAATAGTGACGTTGTGTTGATTAAACGCCAAGGCACATAGCCTGAACGCAGATTTTGTAACGTCCAGCCAAGCTGTACAATAGAACCCAATTGTGAATGACCATGTTGTAATAACAGTAAGTCTTGCGATAATATATCGATTGCTGAAGACACAATGCTGTCCAATGAAAAAATTCTGGAGGACAGAGTCATTAACCCATTGTCCACTACAGAAAGTGATTTTTCCAAATTAATACGGTCAATTTCCCGTATTCTCTCTGCTGTTTCAATTTGAGTAACCTTCCAGGCCTCATTGTATGCTGCATATACAGAGGCTGCTATGAAACGCTTTTGACGCTGTTTGCGTGGTCCCAGTATGAAATCACGCAAGTCAGCACCATCAGTAAGTAAAGTTAGGTGTTGCTTAATTTCAGGCAGTGTGGAAGTTTGTAGCCATTGAAGGCATAATTTGCCCACACTGTAGGTTGTTATTATCCCTGGGTGATGTCTTTGGGGATATCTAGGGTCTGGCCTGGTCATTTTGAACCCCTGTGTTTTATTCAGGAATCTGTCTTGACAGTTATTTGTATCTGTGGGCCAGATCAACCATTGTTTCCAATCAGGATGTGTTCTGTTTTGGTTTAATATATGGTTTACGTCTATCTCTTCATCTGTATCAGAGCTATTGCTAAACATTATTGGCTTTGGAATAGACGGTTTATTTAAATCTTTGATTTTGGCTAAGCCAAGACAGGTGGTTTGTTGAACAGTGTCATTTAAAAATATCATTTGTTCTGGGATCATGCAGGCTCTAAACAAAGCTTCTAAACCCTGTACTTGCCATTCTTTTGTACCCCAAACACTTTTCAAATCAACATTATTGTCCCAATAATCAAATCCAAAAGTATTCATTTTTTCGAAGAATGAATCTGAATATATCAATTTTGTGTTGGTTATCATGGTTTTCATCCCTGTCTTGTTTGACAATTTAAAATAAAATGTTTCAGCATTACTTGTGTTAAAACCTGAAAAATATGAATATTTGTCATAAACGGTTCTTGAGCTCCCTTTTGGAGGTGTAGCACAATGTTCCCATTGATTATAATTTAAAACATTTCTAGGTTGTGCAGATTTATGTAAAAAATGGTTACCATAGTGGTTATAGCAATACATACTATCATAATTTGTAGAACCTTGCAAATAATCATGTTTTGTAAATTTAGCAGACATTACTAAGTCAGACATCATGTTATTAATGCTTTCGAAGTCCCAATCATCAGCAAATGAATTTGGTTTTGCAAAGTCACTCAAGGAGATTTTGATTTGGTGTGGATATTTCAGGATCTCGACCGGACCATAAATTTCATAGTCAGTGTTGTCCCAGGCTACCCCACCAGGTATAGGATTGGCTGTGAAGTTGGCTGAAGAAAGTTCTCTTTTCTCGACGTGTGAAGATGTGTGTGGTTTGAGGACCAAGTTGATGTTCTGACTTGCTGTGTCCATTTTAGCATATTTTCCCTCAATGAAGCGTCCCAAAGTAAATACCATGATGAGCCAAAGTATGAGGATAAATGCACCAAAACCCACCCAAAATTCAATCCATGGAGAAATCAGATATGTTTCTTTCAGTTGGTTCAAAAGTTCCTTAGCTTTGTCTTTAAAGGATTTTGATGATGGCTGTGTCTTTGATTCACTGAAGCCTTCAGAGGAATCATCGAAGTTGATGAAGTATCCGGATGCAGTTCTGTCAATTGTTCCAATTGCTTCAGGATTTTTGTTTCTTGCATTGTCACTTGGTACTTCATTGTAGATTGGTGTGTCTCTGCTAAATGTTTTTATTTGGGTTTTCAGAGGTCTTAGTTCTATTGCATTGTTGCATAGTCCTTGTTGTTCTTCTGTAGGCGTTTCGAATGTGATGAGCCTCTTTGTTAGGACCTCTGTACTGGTAGCAAACCTTGGTGTTCTGCTACTTATTGGGAGTCCACTTGGCCTACTGTTTGTTATCGGCCACATGTTGTGGTTTTACCAGGTCGATGGATACAACTCGGTTCTCCTTTTTTCCAGCAAGTGGCGGTAGTACAACTGATCTTGTCCCGTTGACAGACAAGACAGGAACTGCTTTTCTGTAAGAAGGCCCAAATTCCTTCTTTACCGCGATCTTCTCCCTGACTAGATCCCCGACTTTTGGAATCCAGACAGGTCTTGCTGGGACAGGTGGTGATTCTTCAGTGGTTGTTGGCTTTTGTTTCAACTGTATGTTGCTCAGGTCTTTTCTTGTTTTGTTTAAGTCCTGCAAAATAGCCAAACGGTCTTTGACATCAAAGCTTTTTTCTTTAACCACTGAAGTCTGACTGTCGAGGTCAGAGATAATCATTCTAGTTCCAAATAATAATTCGTACGGACTGAATCCCTTCAGAGAATTTCTTGGCAAGTTATTTAGACTACGTTGGACACTTATTAGATGTTTGACCCACCCAGCTCCCGAACCTAATACCTTTGCCGTTATAGATTGCTTTATGTCACGGTTTTTTCTTTCAACAATTCCGTTCCCCTCAGGGTGAAATGGACAAGAGTACCGCAATTGCACGCCCATGCTGACCATGGCCTCCTTATAAGCCCGAGAGCTAAAAGCAGGACCATTGTCCGAATGCAGCATGCCAATTGCGTATGTGCCGATAAAGACTCGCAAATCTTTTATAACAGTTCTGGCGTCAGCCGTTCGCTGGGGCCACATCCATATGAATCTCGTGCATGAATCCACTGCGACCAAGATATATTTATAGTTACCATCCCTTTGTAAGGGACCGCAGTGGTCTAGATAAACACAGGCTAATGGTTTATCCGAGATTAGAAGGGGCGTCTGTGCTGGACGTCTCACCGTTGATACTTTCATTTTTTGACATATTTCACATGCTAGAACATAGTTCCTCGTTTGTCTTCTCATTTGTGGCCACCAGTATCTCTGTTTTAATAATGATACTGTGGCTGAGACGCCAGCATGGATAGAAGCAAGCCCTTCGTGTGCCGCTATTATTAGTCCTAACCTATGTTCCATGTTTGGAATTGCCCTATCCCCCACTCCAGGGATTCGAGCAAAAGGAACATTGTTTGCATCAGTTATGTATGAGTATTTTACTGGAAAGCCTCTAGGGAGTGGTTCTATCGAATCCTTTTCTGAAGCGCTGACAGCTTGTAATATTTCGCTGTCTATTTTTGTTTTTGACCGGGTGACGGCAGCTACGGAAGCCGTTTGCACAGCTGCCTTCGCGGCCTCATCAGCCAATGAATTCCCTGCAACGTGAACGCCATCACGTTGATGACTCAGTGTATGTATCACGTGAGTCGTTGGTAGTTCTTTTTGTAAAAGAGCTACTTGTTCCCAGAGCATTTTATGCTTGATTGTGCCACCTTTCGCATCCTTGAAACCGTTCTGAAGCCAGATCTGCAAGTATTCATTATAAGATTGAACGCAATAATACGAATCGCACACTATGAGTGTGGGGAATTCTCGATCGGTATTTTCAAGCGCCATCTTGAATGCTAGTAGTTCAGCTCGCTGAGCTGTACAATCTCCTAGGGATTGTGTTTTAGTGAGGGTTGGTTTAAATTTCCCTTCGTGCCAACGACCTTTAACAATCGCGCACGCAGCACTGTAAGCTTGTTTACCCCCTACTGCGGGTTGTGCTGATCCGTCTGTATATATTATACAGCCGTAGTGATCTAGAGGCAGAATTTCGGTTGGCGGAGGACATTCAAATTCATATTGGAGAAATTCTTGTGTTTTTAAGTAAGGATCAAATTCGTACACCACGTCTGTTGCAGCAAGAGAGTTAGCCCATTGTATCCATCTCGGATGGAGTGCTTTAGCATTTGGAATGCTTGCCTTTGTTACCGCCTCTAAGGCTGGTATTGGTGTCACGATTACTATTCGTTTACCTTGTGCCAGGGCTCGTTCTTTTGCTATAGCTGTCTGTCTCGACTTACTGATTCCTAAAAAAAGGAGGCTTATCAGGGAGAGAAGAATTGGCTCTGCCCCCTGGTACACCCCGGAACTTAGGAGTTGCAGAACTTCTTGCAAAAGGCTTGAACGTGCCTGGAGGAGAGAGCAGACGGAAGAAAGCTGGGCTAACTATAAAAGAGAGATGAGGAAATACAAAAGTGCATTGAAGGATGCGAAAAAGAACTTCTTTAGTGATAGGATTGAGAGGGCAAGTAATTCTCCTAGAGAATCGTTTAAAATTTTTAAAGAACTTTTGAAAGCCCCGGTCCCGCCAGTCGTGCATATTAATCCTAAAGACAAATGTGAGGAACTGGCCAGTTTCTTCCACTCTAAAATAGATAAAATACTATCCTCTCTGCCCGCTATGCCTCAAATCTCTGAGCCGGCTGCTAGCCCAACAAGTTGTTTCACCGAACTTGTTTCCTTTGGCCCCTTCTCGGAAGAGGAGGTTACAAAGGTCTTGTTGGAGATGAAGAGTGGATCGCCGAGTGATCCAGTGCCTATGAAACATCTCAAACTGGTGGCTAACACTCTGGCAACTCCGCTGACCGACCTCATCAATCTTTCTCTCTCTCATGGCATAGTGCCACAGAGATGGAAAAGGGCAGTGGTAAAAGCCTTATTGAAAAAAACAGGTTTGGACCCCTCCAACTTGACCAACTTCAGGCCAATTTCGCTTTTGCCGGGGTTCTCTAAAATCGCCGAGAAGCTGGTTAACCGCCAGCTTTCCTACCATCTAGAGTCCAACCGCCTGTTGGGAGACTCCCAGACTGGATTCCGTCCCGGCCATGGAACAGACACAGCCCTGCTGGCGGTAGTGGAGGAAGCAAGGAGCACTCTTGATACAGGAGGATCAGTGGCAGTGATCCTCCTGGACTTGAGTGCTGCCTTTGACACCGTGAGTCATCAGGTGCTCCTCCAACGCCTGTCAGAGGTAGGTGTCTCAGGGACGGCTCTGAAATGGTTGGGATCTTTTCTTTCTAACCGTTTCTACTAAGTCTGGGAAGGGGCAGAGCAGTCTTCCCTATTCCCTCTTCAATGTGGAGTCCCGCAGGGCTCATCGTTGAGCCCTACCTTATTTAATACATACATGACTCCACTTGAAAGAGTGGTAGCCCCTTCGGGGTTGAAGATCATCAGCTATGCTGATGATACTCAGCTGGTGGTTGGCCTCACTCAGCTGGCGGAACAACCCAATGTGCTACATGACTGTCTGGCCAACGTTTACCGTTGGATGTCCAACTCTGCTCTAAAGCTTAATGGAGGAAAGACCGAGCTGATGCTCCTGGGTAACTCCAGTCCCTCCATTATTGCTAGCTGTTGGCCCCGGTCTCTTGGCGATCCACCATCCCCCAAGAAGGAGATCAAGTCCTTGGGAGTATGGTTGGAGGAAGATCTGTCTTTTAGGACCCGCGCAAGGAAGACCGCGGGGGTCTGCTTCGGTCTACTGAAGTCAGCCCGAAAGGTGCTACCACTGCTTCCGGATCCAGCTAAGAAGCTTTTGATACGTGGTTTAATCCTATCGAGGCTCGACTACGGGAATGCCCTGTTTCTCGGCGCCCCCGAAGCGACCTTTAAAACCCTCCAACAGGTGCAAAACGCAGCTGCCAGAGTCTTGATGGATATCCCCAGAAGGCAGTCTGCCACCCCGGCCCTCAAAGCGCTTCACTGGCTCCCTGTGAAGGAGCGGGTGAAATTTAAGGCGCTGTGCACGGCCCATAAAATTCTACACGGCAAAGGCCCCCCCATTCTTTTTAATATGGCCCGTCCATATAAACCCCCACGCCTTCTGCGCTCGGACCAAAAACATCTGCTGCAATCAGCGAGAGTTAGGAGAGCTCGCACTGGGGGCAGGCGTTTCTCGGTGCAGGTGGCAAATTTGTGGAATTCTTTGCCCCTTGAGATTCGCTCAGAGCCCAAGATCCTACTTTTTAGGAAACTTCTTAAAACCTATTTGTTTCCACAGTAGTGATTCTTTTTGAGTCTCCCCTTCGTTGGTCTGTCGCGCCGGGATGCCCCCGGGTAAGCTGAGCGCGTTATAAGTTTCATATTATTATTATTATTATTGTGTTGCTGTAAGAATTTTTTCCGTTGGGCCAAATTTCATTTCAGCCTTAGTGTACAAGTGTGATTTAAATGCAATTGGTACCTTTTCTCCCTCATTAGAGGTCAGGTATGTGAATCCGCATCTCCCTGGGATGACTCGAATCACAAGATTGCGTGTGTTATCACGAGTTTCTAATTTTGTTTTAATTAGCATGTCTGTTTGTAAGGATCTTTTAAAGTCTGGTTTAATTAGATCATAAAGGGGTTTGACCCTTTCTGCGTAATTTGCAATGTATGTTCTTCCGAAATTTAGGAAGCCTAGAATTGACTGTAGGTTTTTTAGTGTTTTAGGAGCTTGGATTACGGCACATTTCTCTAGGAAATTGTCTGCCAGGCTTTTACCTTCACTTGATAACTCATATCCTAAGAATAGGACTGTCAGATGGGCAATTCTGGATTTTTTAAAGTTGAATTTGTAACCCTCTGCTGCGAACCCAAGAATTATGGTGTTCACTCTTTTCAAGTGAGTCTCCAAGTCATCATCTGTTAAGTAAATGTCAT
The DNA here is from genome assembly GCF_964261635.1 of Lissotriton helveticus. Taxonomy (NCBI): domain Eukaryota; kingdom Metazoa; phylum Chordata; class Amphibia; order Caudata; family Salamandridae; genus Lissotriton; species Lissotriton helveticus. The sequence goes on from NC_136067.1 coordinate 104,178,153, forward strand.
CGACATAAGATAATGCTTCATCATCATATAGTTGTAGTAATTCTGTTACTCTCGCTGAGAATACCCCCGGGCTGTTCTTGTACCCCTGGGCTAACCGACAGAATTGCTTTTGAGTGCCATTTACTGAGAATGCAGTTAAATATCTGCTCTCTGGTGCTATATTTTGACAAAAGAATCCATTGGAGATGTCCAAGGTAGTTTTGTATTTTTTGCGCACTATGTTATTCATTAGTGCAGCACTGTGTGAGTTTTGCACTGCAAAGGTTTTGCAACATGTGTTAAGGTGTCGGTAATCCAAAACTAGACGATATGAATTGTCTGGTTTGGAGACCTGAAACAAAGGATTGTTCATTTGTGAGGTGCAAGTTTCAGTCACCCCCTGGTATTCTAGCTGATCTAGTATTTCATTTACCTGTTTTTTAGCTTCTTGCTTAATTGGGTACTGCCTTTGTGCAGTAGGTTGTGATTTTAACTGGATTTTGTGAGGAGGAGAATCCTCATCCCATCCTACATGATTTTTATATAAAGCAGGTGCTAAGGCCACTGCCCACTTTCTAGCAAGTGTGTATTTTTTATGAATCGGGATTTGATTCGAGAAGGCAGGCATAATTATTTCTTCGCCATGAGGGCACTCCCTGACAAACTCTGGTGGCCAGTCTTTTTCAGCTAGGAGGATGTCATAGCCCTTGGAGAGGTTATCCCAAAATAGTCCCCTTATTTTCCTAGTCTTATCTCCCTCTATACGTAATGTTATCTCGTATATCTTGTGGGGTTTGCTAACTCTGGTGTCTGCAGTTTCCACTTGAAGATATTCATTCGTGTCCACTGTCTCCAGATGATTCATAAGGACTTTGCGAGCTATGCTCACCTCTGCTGCACTGTCTAGCATTGTCTGAGCCCACTCTCCGTTTTTCAGTTGTGTCCTCAGTATTCTCGGCATTGTTAACTACCTTGATACTGGCTACCTTCTTTTTTGGAAATTGTAATTTCTTTTTTAGTTGAGCAGGTTCCTTGTCTTTGGACTTGGCGTGCTCTTCTCTTTGTTCTGATCGTCCTCTTCTTTCCGATTTCTGCGAGGAATTCTGAAAAGATTGAGAGGGACGTGTATCAATGTCTTGATATCTATCAGGTTTTTTAATATTATCCCTATTTCTAAGGTTATATCTATTCCCACAGGGGTCACTCTGCGGTGACCTCTGTCTTCGGTTTGGAGATTTTTCTCTTCGCCTTGGAGACCTTCCTCTGGACTGGAATTTCTTTTCTTTAGGATTGGATTGTTTGTTTCCATCCCAGTTCTTTTTTGGTGAATTATTAAAAAATATTTTTTCTGGACCTTCAGTCAGTTGCTGATTTACTGGTATTCCACCTAAACTATCTCTACCTAGTTCCTCATAGGATTTTTCTATGATTCTGGCAATTTCAGCTGGTTGGTCTGCTATATCTGTCTCTTTTAACCTCTGGCGGATCGCCACGTTTGCTGCTTCACCTTTTATGTTGGCTAATAATATAGCCGAGACGTGCTTGAAGTCTTTCAGTAATTTCATACCAAGAGTTAAAGCAGGTTCTGGACCGTATTCGTCTTGAATTTGTTTTAGCACATCTGGTATCACCGAAATGGATGGAACACCGTGCGTTTTTGTGTAGATGGAAGCAAAGACTGTACCCCAAGTGTCACAGTCCTCTATGTGTGGTGCGATTCCCATTGGGAGACATATAGTCAGAATCCTGTGTTTTTCTAGCGGGGTGGTGTCAGGAAACACCGCCTCTATTTGGGTGATTTTCTGTGCCAACCAGAATGGTATCTGTTCCCGTTTAGCCGGAACTTTACCTAGGCAGGATTGGATGTTCTGTGGTGTGATTTTATTTGTGTTCCCCTGGTGAGGGGTCAGCTGTGGAAGTTTAATCGCTGGCTGAATTGTTGAAGTCCGCATTACATACTGAACTAATTGTCTATGAATTTTTAGTAATTGTTTTAGCTGTATTAACAGCTCTCCTGTAGACATCCCTTCGATGTCTGGATGTGGTGTGTATCCGGCTAAGACCGGCCACGTTGCTCCTGGTCTACCTAAAGGACCGAGCCTTGTAATGTGATTGTTATGTATTAGGGCGCCATCAAATAAGAGCAAATGCTCTTGGAATTTGAGTGGTACTTCCACCTCCTCGAAAGGAGTGTAAATGTCGGGTGGTACCTCTATTTTATAATAGTGGAAGTACTTTGTTACAGCATTTGCTGCTGGAAAATGTATCCATGAATAGTATACCTCTGTCTGCCGATATTCGTGTGCCTCAATTACGAATATGACTGTGCCACCTCTAGGTGTCAGTCCATTTTCTATAAGTTTTAGTGTTATAGATTTCCTTTTGGCGACCGGGATGAGTATTATATCCCCGTCCGCATCTAGTGCTGCAGTATCAGCTGCTGCTATTTCAGCTGCTAATCTAACTGCCTCTCTTTCATCCTCATTGTCAGACATTTTACTGTCAATAAGGTTGTTTTGTTTGTTTGCAGATCAGGTTTCTTATGGAACAAAGATTAGATGCACAATATTTTGGAACTGTTTATCCTTCAACGTTGACTATACCAAGAACCATACATAGGAGTTCCCTCCTGCGAGGTTTTGGAGGATATAACCTTTCACCCACTCCAGACGTCTTTGGAGTATTTGGGAAAAGGGGTCTGAGTGAGATAGCACGACTGAGTTACTCTAAATGTCTTACGTTAGTTTTATCGCCCTTTCCAAACGCGTTGGGCGCCATGTAGTGTAGCTCCTATTTTCCCAATAGGCTCTGCGCATTGGAATAATACCTACAGCAGTAAAGGCCTAGGCCAGACGTTAACTAGGTCTACTACTGTCGATACTAGACTTAAGTTTTGGGTTTGCCAGCGTAGCTCAGAGTTCGCTAGAAACTTTCTCGAATGTTCAGGAAAGAATTAACTCCCCTGATTAGACAAGAAGGGATTTCGTTTCTGACAACCATAGAACATGACAACTTTGCTCTCCCCTAATCAAGAGTCAATCTCGAGAGTCGTGTGAGCACAAGGCAATTATTTTACTCAGTCAGTACGTGCATTCTTAGTCTCATCAGATTGTAGAGAAAAGGAAGAGACGGGCGTGTTAAATAAAAAGGTGTTATTTATAGATCAGTCTCTTTTCTCGTACAAGAGAAATGGATCGATATTATTGCAATACTTATAGTTAAGTAAAGTGCATACTTTAAAAGCAATAGTATAAAATAATACTGTAAAAACATTGATATGGTTTCTGAGCCATATGATGTTTAAAATGATTAAAATATATTTACATACACATATACATTTGACTAAACGTACTCAACTGGTGTTTCTAAATACGCCTACCCCGTGTACCTGACCTAAGTCTAATGCGTGGGCGGGAATAGAAAGTTACAGTTTAAGTTAAGTTTGTTTTTGCCAAGTGAATAACTAAAGAATTCTCTGTGAGGGGTTATTCAGTTCTGTACCTGGAATTTAGGATGAATGAGGAATGGTATCTCTTTCTCTGCTCTCGATATTCCAGGCTGCCTGCGAGGGCTACCCGGAAGCGCCGGTGCTGGGTCTCTCGGCTTGAGATAGCAGCGCGTCTCTCAGCGCGTCAGGAAGGCGGGGCTGCTGCCAGCGGGGTCTGCTCTGCTTCTGGGCTTCGGCAAGGATGGCTGCTCCGTCTCGTCACCACGCGTGTGTTTGCATAGGGCAAGATCGGCAATATTTATACCTTAAAGGTGCCGAGATTGACGTAAGGATGGACATAGATACGTCAATAAAGATGTCATACGACTTGCTCGTTAGCACATTCTTTACTAAAGTTCTCTGTGAAATCAAAACAATGGCCGCACGGATTTTCCAGGTTGTCATAGGTTTGATTTGTTATGAGAACGTCGTATGCCTTATCAGGGGCTGGAGGAATGTCGCTTGTCTAATTAGATCTCGAGCGTTATGACCTAATCAGATAACACGTTCCTGTGCCGTAGTGTGACTGCGTCAGATAACGGTATCTGCATCATGGGGGCTGTTCTTGCCTCATGGGCTGACTGTTAGTTAACTTGATAGTTAGTTTAACCAGAATAGGGTCAGGAATAGGGGGATCGATTTGTGGTATATAAATAAATAATACCGGATCTAGGTTTGACTGGACATAGCAATAACAGATAGCTCAATAAATAAGAGTCAAGATTCGAGGTAGTAGGAGTTTGCAGGTTTAATACAGCATAAAGGACAGGAACAGGACAACCTGCACAGGAATAGGATGGCAGCGCTGCCTGGGACAGGATCAAGGGAAAGGAATCGGCGTAAGGGAATGGGTAACATTTAATAACAGTGCACAAGCATATATACTAAAACAGTTGCATTACAAGACATACGATAGGCGGAGCAGTGGGTGTGGTCAATAGCAGTCGCGAAAGATAAGGGTGAAAGTAGGTGTAACAAGAGGCGTATACATAGACATGTGATGTAAACGTATCAGAATATGTCATAAATGGGGCGGAAACATGGAGGGGGCTACCTAAGGAGCTGGGACCTCTAACCTAATGGTGCACGCAAACTGACAATGACGTGTTACTAGGAGAAGCTGGGGGCTATGAACTCTGTGCTAGGAGTAGAGACTGAAGTCTGGAGAGTCAGGGCGACATGTACCTAAACCCTATCTAGTATCTAATGTTTAGAGGACATGTTGATATAAACTAAGAGTCAGGAGGGGAGAGGCTAACAGACTCTAAGACTGGAGCATGCATTATTCTACATGTAGTGCGTGATGAAGAATATTAAATGACCATTAATACAGTATTTCTCCTACATGGAGACGTAAAGGCTAGACAATGACGGAAACTATTGATGCGATTCAGTAGCTTAGGAATGCAGAGAAGGAGGGCTGGACTGATAACTAGAATCATAACATACTCTTTGCAGACTCGTAGGCAGAGCCAGGCCGAGTCGGGCACTGCGAGGCAGGAAGTAAGTGAAGGGTCGAGGATACAGGTGGGGGCTGTATCGCTCCTCAGCGAGGGCTCAGGAGACAGGAGCCGAATCTGGTGTCCGGGCCCTTTTGAGGCCTAGAAACGGGGACTTTATAATGAAATAACGTGCACACTGAGAAACGTGGCAACGTAACTTTACATAGGCCTAATACTCGTAGCTTTCACGAGAACTGGAAACTGGCATACTAGGGATGGACACAACTGTAATTGCGTCTTTAATCAAACATGGGGAATACATATGCATATTAATCATGCACACATAGCATAAGATGGAGGACACGTAGGGACACAGAACATGGCAAAATTTACTTTTCCACATTCCCTCCTTGTCACTACGTTTCCATCAGGAAACATCAATATTCATGATACCATCTATCATTTCATACAGTATCATTTGCTCGTCTCGAATTTTCTTGGAACTGGATTTAGAACGGGACTTGGGGCTAGGAATACAAGAGGTAGCACAAATGCCGCAAATCGCAGGGCCACATTGTAAACAGAGGCAGCAACTGAATATGATCGCTACTGCAATACCTAGAAAGGACAACACTTTCCATCCCCAGGCGGAAATTATATTCCAGAACCAACCGGACCATGTCCAGGTGCCTGGATCTTGGTGTAACATATGGGCAATATTATGGAGTCTGGTAATAGCTGAATAAACAGACGGTGCGTTATTAGGAATGAAAATGCAGCAACTAGATCCGATGACTCTACATGCCCCGCCCCTATCGGCCAGTATGACGTCAAGGACGAGACGATTCTGGAGCACGACAATTCTCATAAAGGATTGCTCTTCGGTTAAGTTACCTAGAGCAGAAGTAGTCTCAATCACTACTGCTTCAAGGGTTCTGGTTAATCTACGTATCAGTTTACTATTCACGACAGTACCTAAATAGGGGAAGACACCTTTATTGATATCTATGTATTGTTCTAGAGCAGTTTCAGTATAATCGACAATCGGGAGGTCTCTCTTGTGTCTAGTATGTACTAGGTGGGAATTCCTATGATAGTCAGGTGGGGCTAGAAAAACTGGTGGCAGTAGGAAGGCAATATAACAGGTTCCCTCCCAATCGAGGGGCAGACGAACATATGCGGTCTGACCACAAACAAAATAAGAATGACGTGAAGCTTTGAAAATAGATTTCCTACTGTCACTATACTTGACAATAGTAGTACAATCACTATGGCCTACATGTACGGAACCATTCTTTCGGACACATAATTCGCCTTTGACTGGTAGTACTGACATAGAGGGTAAGTCTGGAGTAGTATCAGACTGAACATTCAGGACCATGAAATTCGAAGAATAATTACCCAAATTATAAACTTCATTTTCTAGATCTAACCCTGTTCTGTGGGGAAGACCCTGCTTGTCTGGAAAACATGTACTGTTAAGAAAAGACATATCTGTTGAGGATGACGTTAACGTGGACCATGCTCCACACGAACCATTATGTGAAAATGGATAAGGAAAGAGTGGCAGAACTCCCTTCGGGGTCTGGAAAGGGGGGAGTCGACCACACACCCAACAATTAGTGGCATTGCTGGTCTGGTGTGAATAATGTAACATGCGGATAAAGGAATTATTACGCATAGCAAGACGATAAGATAGTTCATGAGGAGGTAGATCACTAAACGTATGCTCTACTGTAGCATTAGCAGACTTATTTACATGAGAAACTGGAAAATACAAATAAAATGCATAACATGTGCAGGTAAACATAAGGCTGAAAAACAGTATGAAGCTTAGAAAAACGATACATCGGATTGAGTTTTGACTAACTCTCTCACTATGGGGGTCTATTTTATACATGTCAGAAACCGGTCTAACCGTTTCACCTAGGGGAGGACTTAGACAATCAAACTGGCTGACTTATTTTACTAGACCTTAATTTTTTCTTATACTCCTGCTGCGGAGTTTTCTCTAACAGGGAGGGATCTGTATCATTGTCTTTTGCGGGACAGTCCTTAAGAATAGTACTTTGGCAATCCTTAAAATCCTCGGAAATGTTCTTTGAAACAGTCTTTAGTCCGTAAAATCTTTTCACATGAGACAGGTGGACCCAGCCCTTCCTGCCTTCCAGCTTGACGGCAGTACGGGTGGCCAGGAGGACCTGTTTTGGTTCTTTCCAGCGGGGCTCCAGCGGACTTGAACGATCAAAGTTCCGGACAAGAACCATGCATCCGGGAACGATGTCATGCGGTGCCACCTCGGTATTGTCTGGAAATGCGGCGGCAACCTGTGAACGACAAGAGTGTAGGGCAGACATCAAGGAAGCTAGATAATCTGTCAGCATATTACTTGAAACATCTGTAATACTTCGAGGTCTAGGTGTACCCCACATGTTAGGGGGGCGGCCGAATACGACCTCATACGGGGACAGACCTGATCTGGAATGTGCGACCATGCGCATATAAAACAAAGCGACTGGCAGAGCTACTAGCCAGTCCACACCTTTCTCTTTACATACTTTGGCAATGCGGATTTTCAGGGTCTGATTATGTCTCTCTACGAGACCGGCTGCTTCAGGATGGCGTACACAATGGAACTTCCACTGGTACCCTAACAAAAGGGAAACATGTTTCATAAGCTCAGATGAGAATGGCTGGCCGTTGTCAGAATATACGACCCTAGGGAGTCCATAACGGGGGAAGAATTCACGAACCAACTGCTTGGCAGTGGTCGCGGCTGTGTAATCTGGAACTGGATATGCTTCTGTCCACCTGGACAAAGCGCATACAACTACGAGGACATACTTGAAACCTCGACATCGCTCCATCTGAATATAATCCATCTGGAGGACTTCAAAAGGGTGGTCAGGGGGCTGGAATCCACCTTGTTCCACCGGGACACTTTTACCTGGATTAAACTGGCAACATATCATACAGGTACGGACTTTCTGCTTGGCTGCAGCTCGTAAATGCTTATTGAACCAAATGTTCTGGATACTGTCTAACATAGCTTTTTCTCCTAAGTGTGCTGGACTATGTGCGGTATTGATAATGACTTGAACCATAGAGTCGGGGAGAAACCATATGGCTTTTCCCTTCGTCACCCATCCCTGATCTGTCTGGACCCCTCCTTGTTCGGACCATTTCTTGATTTCATCGGGAGTAGCATTTAACTGGATATCTATGACATCTTGAGTAGGGTCCTTAACTGTCATACAGGTAGTCGGATCTGGAGTATGTGTCTGTGTCGGATTAACTGACATGTCTGGAGTCTGTGCTGTAAGCTTGGCTGTGCGATCTGCTAGATCATTACCTTGGGAAATAATGTCAGTAACTTTCGTATGTGCTTTGCATTTCATGATAGCAATAGATGTCGGTAAGTGTATGGCATCTAACAGAGCTTGAATAAGGAGACCATGCTGAATCTTGGTTCCATGAGAAGTCATGAAACCTCTCTCCTGCCAGAGCACTCCAAAGTCGTGTACGACTCCAAATGCGTAACGTGAATCTGTGTAAACATTGACTTTCAGGTTCTTGGCGTGTATGCAGGCTTGTGTCAGAGCAACTAGCTCTGCTGCTTGAGCAGACAGGGTGTCAATACGGTGTGTTTCTATAACTTCAGTGTCAGTAGTCACTGCATACGCGGCTACTAGTTCTCCTGTACTTGTTCTCATACATGAACCATCCACATAAAGTGTCAGGTCAGGATCTGGTAATGGAATATCTGTCAGATCTTGTCTTGGCTTAGTCATAGTGTTAACTACTTCCACACAGTCGTGTGTGGCAGGATTCGAATTAACTGACGGTAACAGTGTAGCAGGATTTAGAACGTTGCAGCGTCTGATTTCTATGTGTGGCTGGAACAGTGTCAGTTCATAACCTGTTAAACGTGCAATTGTCAAGTGCTGAGTCTGTGTTCGGTTTAAAAGAACTTCCACGGAGTGTGGAACTTGTACTGTCAAGGAATGTCCTAATACTATGGAATCACTTTGTCTGATAGCTAGTGCTGTGGCTGCAACTGACTTGAGGCACGCAGGCAGAGCCTGGGCTACAGGATCTAGTGTGCTCGAAAAATAAGCACAAGGCTTGTACTGTCCTGCTTGATCTTGTGTGAGAACAGATAATGCTGTACCTTCACGTTCTGTGACAAAAAGTGTAAAAGACTTACTGTAGTTCGGTGTAGCTAGAACGGGAGCTTGGCATAGAGCCTTCTTTAACTCATTAAAACTAAGTGTATGTTCAGATGTCCAAGGGAGGACAGTCGATACGGCTGCCTCCTGTGTCGTTAACTGTATCAGTGGCTTAGCTAGGAATGCATACTGAGGAATCCATTGTCTGCAATAAGAAGTGAGGCCGATAAAAGCACGTACCTCCTTCTGGGTCTTGGGCTGAGGAAGACTCGCTATTAACTGGATACGGTCAGGTGTCAACTGCCTACCCCTCTTGGACAGTAAGTGGCCTAAATAGATCACTTGCTGGACACAGAATTGAAGCTTCGAAGGGGACACCTTGTGCCCCATCTCGGCAAGGAAATACAAGACTGTAAGTGATGCTCGCTCGCAAGCACGTTCAGAACGGGCTGTGATCAGTAGATCATCGACATACTGGAGCAGGGCAGTGTCAGTTGGCATGTGAATGTTGTCTAGTTGTCTCTTAAGTGCTTGACTGTAAATACTAGGACTTTCTGTGAAACCTTGAGGAGCTCGTGTGAACATATAGCTCCTTCCATTTAAACAAAATCCGAAAAGAAGCTGTCTGGATGAATGGGGACACTGAAAAACGCGTTCTTGAGGTCTATGACTGTAAAAAATGAGGCTTCGGAATCAATGGCTGTCAATAGGGAAGAGATATCTGGGACAACTGGATACTGGGGAATAATACATTTATTAAGTTCTCGAAGGTCAATCACTAATCGATATACTGGGGGTGCATTTGGATCAGTACGTTTCATGACTGGAATGATCGGAGAATTACATACATTGGAGTCAGTTTCTACAACTACTCCTTGAGCCATGAGCTCGTCAATAATTTTGGATAAGGCTGCTACAGCCTCAGGTGGCAATCTGTACTGTCTGATTCGTGGTAACACTACACCTGGCTTGAGAGTCACACGATGGGGTGTGATTTGCATATAACCTACATCAGTTGGACCTTGCGCCCATAGATGCTGCGGAACATTGGACAATCTCGGATCAAAATCTCGTAATACATAGTGACCCTTGAAGTCACGTAGAAACAGTCGTATTCCCTCTGGGGAGCAGCAAATAACTGCACCTAATTCTTTCAGTGTTTTAATACCTAACAGATTTTCTGGACATGACTTCGTAAGTATCAGATTAGTAGTGCGGGACAATGGACCTACTTCTAGAGTAACTGGTTTTGATATCTCGTTTACAATAGGCTTTCCTGAAAATCCAAGGGAAACATTTCTAGAGCCTGAGAGCGGAGCCCCTGGAACTTCGGCGTGACTGATGGTCGTCCTACTTGCCCCTGTATCAATCAGAAACTTTCTGTCTTTCCCTAATACCTGACTATGAACATAGGGACCCTCTTGATCTACAGGTATCTCGATGAGAGGCAAGCCTACCTCCCTCTCTAGGCTGTTTCATGAATATGGCTGATACTCTGGATACTCGGACTGTGCATACTGGTACATCTGCTGTGTAACATGCTGTGTTGCAGCAATAGGCTGCGGTGCTGAAACTGTCTGTTGTGCATTCTGTGGCTGAGAAGTCTGTGAAACTTGTTCTTGTCTAGGCGGACGTGGTCTTTCTTTAGTCTTACCAGTAGCTATATTGTGTTTCAGAACTGCACACTCGTTTATATAATGACCTGGCTGTTTACAATAATTACAGGTCCCTTTAACGGGAACTGCAGGATGACTGGCTTGATTCGTACCCCTCTTCTGACTGTCTTGAGGAACAGATTGTGCAACTAATACTTTCATTTTCGTGTCTTTCATACGTTTTCTTTCATGATCTTGCTCTTCTCTGATTCTATTCTGATGATACTGAAGCATCTGTAACATTTGGGACGGGGTATTAGCTTGCCACGTACTTTCGACTTTCAAAACTCGGTTCTTAACTTGGGGACTTGAATTCTCGACTAATTTAGTAACAAAGAGATGAGGGTATGACTCGCTACTTGTCTTGAGGCCACTGTTAATAATAAAGCATTTCTCAAATCTAGAATAGAAATCACTAGTGTCTTCGTCTTGTTTCTGTTTACAGGCTGAGATTGCATCCCAGTCTTCCTTTTTAGTGGCTAATAATCTGGGCAAAACTTGTATTAACAATTCTGGTAATTCTTTACATTTCTCTCCAAGACCGGTACCTGGTACTCGTATCTTATCTTCAGCTTCTAGAACTGCCCAATCGATCTTTTTCTCTCCCACCTCCCATTCTTTTTCCTTGAGTTTTTCATATATGCCCGCAGGCAACAGGACCTTTAACATTTTAATTATATCTGGATACGTGTATTCTCCCATACGGAGCATGTCTTTTAATTCTCGGTGGAACCCTGCTGGATCTTTGTCATGACAGGGAATTAATTTCTTCATCTCTAAGAGTTCCATCTTTGTAATCGGAGTGTAAACAAATACTCGTTGCATTTCACCATCTGCTGTCCTGACTGGGTGTACTTCTCGTAACGGATTCTGTCTATCTATGTAAAAGGGTTTACTTTCTGGGGGTGAGACATGAACAAAATGCGGGTTCAGGAACATACTATATTTATGGCGCTGTTCTAGAATGACACTAATTAAATCGGTACCTAGACCTTTCCATCTATACTGGAGTAACTCGTTCAGGACATCGGGCAACGGACCTGGATCAGAATGTTGACCCTCATACAGAGTAATGAGGTGCTGGATCATATACATACCCACCAGTCGTTGCTCGGCTGGGGGCAGTTTCAGAAACATTTGTGCCACTATTTCATCTGGAAAAGTGGTAGAATCAGTAGTCCATCGGACTGCTGATCGGGCTAGTTCTTGTTCATGCATAGTACTTAATTCACTGTAACCGATTCGTGATTTCAGAATATGATCAGTAGCTTGAAATACTTGTTCTAGAGAACCTTGCTCTGGTGCTGGATGAGGAACAGTTTTCTTGTGGTCTAGGCGTGAATGTCGGTCGGAAAGTCTAGTTCTACCTACGTACGCTATTCTAGTGGGATTCTCGTCCTCTACCTCTTCAGTAGAAGAGTCATTTTCTTTCTCGCTTACTTGTGCTGCTTTACGTTGTTCGTGTAACTTTATTATTTCCTTACGAATTCTCTTGTACATACTCTCTATACTACTGATGGTTCTGTGCTTACCCTCGGCTATATTATCACTCCACCTTGTCAGGATTCTCATTTCGGCCGGATCTTTAGTCGGGTAATCTTGTTCTCTTATTAAACAATTAATCAGAAACTTTAATAACATGAGCTGGATCTCAGCTTTCCTTTGAGACATGGCTTCGCCAATACTTTCTGGATCATCCCCTGTACGGATGAAACGATATATTCTGTCTAGATCTTCTTTCATATTCGGTAGGGTATCCAAATACCCGGTCACCCGTCTTACACGGATGGAATATATAACTGTACTATCATCACCTGCAACTGGATCATAGCGGCATTCAGTAAGGGCTCGTCGGATATCTGCAACGGACTTGTATTTGGGCGTACGCTGTAACGCACATTCATGTAACTCGACTAACGTTACTCGTTGGTGTGGTGGCGGGGTACCAGGAGGACCTCCTCCTGCGGCCCCTAAACTAGAATCGTCGACTGATACTCTTCGTGCTGGCGCGGCGGGAAATTGTAATGTGGGCTGGACCGGGGGTACCGTAGCAGGTACTCCGGTGACTGGAGGAGCAGGATTTACATTATTTACAGGAGCTGGCGGATTTGCATATTCTGGGACTGTGTCGTCCAAATAGGACGAAATAAAAATATCAGCTGCGGTCGGTTTGTGACGTAGCTTGATCGGAACTAATGGTGGCGGAAAATTACTGGATGCCTCCGGGGTTGCTTTTGGCAAGCCCTCGGCAAGAAGAGGATACATACCCTTAATAAGGGCATGCCTCTGTCTGTCTGACTGTTCGGTTTTAACTCGTTCACCTATCTCGATTAATTCCCTTTCTTGGGCTCTTTCTGAGGATTCTCTACTTAATTCTGACTTTCTGATTTCTTTTTCGGTTCTTTTATGAGATTCTTTGCGCCATAACTCGATGGCATCTTTCTGTGACTGTCTGGCTTTCTTTTTCCATAATGCTTCTTCTACTCGCATGATGCACTCGGCATCCCATGTGCCTGATACAGGCCATCTATACTTTTCTTCTAACTCTTTGGTGTACTCTACCCATAAATCTAGATATAATATGGCACTTATGCCATACTTCTGATACATAAAGTGACCTGGACTGTCCCTAGGCGGGACAGGAACTGCTGCTTCTAACAGACCTTTTCTAGTTTTCAACTGACGTAGTTTGGAAAATAGCGGCATGACTGAACTGTAATCTAGACACAATACAATACACAATGAACACGATAATTACACCACTTTCGTACCACGACATTAAAAATACATGAATGACATTTAAAATAACAGTTCGAACAGAATACTACCTGGAATACTGAAAACAGAATACATGAATTTCCTCGAGAACAGAACTGACTAGAACAGAAACTAGATGCACTGCTAAAACAGTACGAAACTTACCGGTCTCATAAAGAGACACGTCAGGACCCGCATCCACCGAAGTGGACACTTCGTTTTGGGTCTGTGTACCACCAAAACCCACGGACCAGAGACAATTAGATTGACCCTGTCTAGATACTACCCCAGCAACGGTACTCACCGGGCAGCAAGAACGGAAGGCCTCGGACTGGACTGGACTGCTTCGACGCCGGACGGACGAACTTCGGACTTCAGTTACGGGTGGGCCTCCGGATACCTCGGACCTTGGACTCTCGGCTTGGGCTCTGGTCGGGACTCGCCGCGTTCCTCCACCGCCTCGTCTGGATGCTGGACCGCCACCTCCGTCTCCTCCGTGGGCCTGAGGGATACTTGAAGCAGAAATATCTGCACGTACACGGTATGGTTCCGTCACGGCGGCAGAGGGTCAGGGGGCCGGCGTGGCTTCACCGGCGCGTGGGGAAAGGGCAAGTCCCTGTTCGGGCGCCATTATGTGGTATTTAAATAAATAATACCGGATCTAGGTTTGACTGGACATAGCAATAACAGATAGCTCAATAAATAAGAGTCAAGATTCGAGGTAGTAGGAGTTTGCAGGTTTAATACAGCATAAAGGACAGGAACAGGACAACCTGCACAGGAATAGGATGGCAGCGCTGCCTGGGACAGGATCAAGGGAAAGGAATCGGCGTAAGGGAATGGGTAACATTTAATAACAGTGCACAAGCATATATACTAAAACAGTTGCATTACAAGACATACGATAGGCGGAGCAGTGGGTGTGGTCAATAGCAGTCGCGAAAGATAAGGGTGAAAGTAGGTGTAACAAGAGGCGTATACATAGACATGTGATGTAAACGTAACAGAATATGTCATAAATGGGGCGGAAACATGGAGGGGGCTACCTAAGGAGCCGGGACCTCTAACCTAATGGTGCGCGCAAACTGACAATGACGTGTTACTAGGAGAAGCTGGGGGCTATGAACTCTGTGCTAGGAGTAGAGACTGAAGTCTGGAGAGTCAGGGCGACATGTACCTAAACCCTATCTAGTATCTAATGTTTAGAGGACATGTTGATATAAACTAAGAGTCAGGAGGGGAGAGGCTAACAGACTCTAAGACTGGAGCATGCATTATTCTACATGTAGTGCGTGATGAAGAATATTAAATGACCATTAATACAGTATTTCTCCTACATGGAGACGTAAAGGCTAGACAATGACGGAAACTATTGATGCGATTCAGTAGCTTAGGAATGCAGAGAAGGAGGGCTGGACTGATAACTAGAATCATAACATACTCTTGGCAGACTCGTAGGCAGAGCCAGGCCGAGTCGGGCACTGCGAGGCAGGAAGTAAGTGAAGGGTCGAGGATACAGGTGGGGGCTGTATCGCTCCTCAGCGAGGGCTCAGGAGACAGGAGCCGAATCTGGTGTCCGGGCCCTTTTGAGGCCTAGAAACGGGGACTTTATAATGAAATAACGTGCACACTGAGAAACGTGGCAACGTAACTTTACATAGGCCTAATACTCGTAGCTTTCACGAGAACTGGAAACTGGCATACTAGGGATGGACACAACTGTAATTGCGTCTTTAATCAAACATGGGGAATACATATGCATATTAATCATGCACACATAGCATAAGATGGAGGACACGTAGGGACACAGAACATGGCAAAATTTACTTTTCCACAGATTCAGAACCTATAGGAATACATGACACTTGTCCCCCCAACCAAAGACTCTGTCCACAGACGATCTCCACAAGAGTTTGGCGGCCTCCAGGGAGAGATGCTTGATTTCATTCCGAATATGCATAAGGCGCCGCTCGCGATCAGCATCGTCGCCCGTGGAGGGAGAGTGCTCGAGACGTAGAGCCTGCACCTCCAAGGAGGGGATCCGTGATAGCTGGGCCCGCCGTTGCCGTTAGACTTGGCCTTTGGCATACCCACGAATGGTGGCCTTACCCGCTTCTCACAGGGTACCCGAAGAGGGAACCGACCCCACATTAGCGTCAAAGTAATACCGCAGCTCCTGTCCCACCGCTTTTTTGAAGCCTTTGTCTTGAAGAAACCAGGCGTTTAGCCGCCACATTGGGTGTGAGTAAGGGGGAGGAGCCCCCATACTAAGGAGCAGCGGGGAATGGTCAGAGATGCCTCTCGGGAGAATGCAGATGTCTTGAATGGAGGAGCAGTCCGGGGACGGAAGAAAAATGGCATCTATACGTGCCTACGTGTGGTGAGCGGCAGAGGTGCGTGTGTGAATTGTGTAGTGTGTGGGTGCCAGATTTGCCATGCATCGCAAAGGCCAAGGGATTCAGCCCAGCTTGTCAATTGTTTAGCTTGCGCCAGCCTAGAGGGGTATGAGGGGCCTGTCGTGTCGAGGAGCGGGGTAGAGACCGCGTTCAAGTCACCCCCAATAACTGTGAATCCCAGAGGGAGAGCAGGCAACTGGGCAGTGGACTGTTTTAAAATCATGGCGAGCTTCGAGGGGGTGAGTACAAGGACACCAGGTTAAGAGGAGTACCCCCATGTGTACCGCAAACAATTATGAACGTGCCTTGTGGGTTATGAATAACTTGTCTAAGTACGAAGGGAAGGGCATTTCAGTAGTACAGCAACACCACAAGAGCCTCGGGCGAAACCCGAGTGCCAAACTCTATGATAGCCGTAGCTCGCAAGAGAGGGGCAGTGGTTGCCAAGCAGGTGTGTCTCTTGAAGCAGAAGTATGTCTACATTGAGGCGTTGTGCGTAGCGCAGTACAGCTGTTCGTTTGTGCCGATCTAATAGGCCATTAACGTTCCAGGATAAGATATGAAGGGCGGCCTTTGAAATTGGAGCGTTAATCATGGGGGCAGGAAGTCACTATTGCAGCCCATCAGACCCTGAAGAGTCGACGACAGATGCGGGGCCCGGAGCAAGCATGACAGCACGCTGGTGGGAAAAACCATGTGTGTTGACCCCGCAGAGGGGCGGGGCGGAGTGTCGTGTGTATGGTGGTGCAACAAAACCATAATGAACCATAGTAAACCTCGGGCGCAAACAACCTCAGCCCCCTTCAACAAAGAACCCCCAGTCCCAGACCCACTCTCCTCCCCCCACCCTATACTTCGAGAACAGAAGCATCTGTAGGCCCCCTTCCCCCCCCCCCCCCCTTTAACTGAACCAAACTAAAACGCTCTGATTGGTTGCGTGGAGGACCCCTCCAGAAGAACAGATATGCATTGAACAGTGTGAGTGAACAAGTGGACATACCCACAGTCATATGCCCCCCCCTCCCGGCGAGGCGCTTTCCCCCTCATGATGATGAACATACTTAAGAGTCTGACTACATTATCTTTAAAGGGGGTGGGGTGTGGGAGAGATCAGAGTCCTCCTGGGCCAATGGTAGGGACAAGCCCGGCAAGTTCTCAACAGAGCGGTGCCTGTGGCGTGGCGGGTACTCCGAGTGGCTCGAAGAGTCATGGGGATCTGGAGCTGCCGCACTTAAGGACCTGGGTGCTGTTGCCTGTAGTCAGCGCCCCTTGCGCGACTGTGTGCGGTGCTGACGCCGGCCTCCCGGCGACGTCCACCCCCCAGGCTGTGACTCCGTGTGATCCGGGGACGTATCACGCCGCTGGCGGAGGGGTCGCTCCTCCGTCAGCTATGTCCAAGCCGCCTGGGGCGATTCAAAGAACTGTGTCTTGTTTTGAAAAATGACCCGAAGGCGTGCTGGGAATTGGAGCTGGTATTGTAGGCCCAGGGCGCGGAGCTTCTTCTTTACTTCAGTGTAGGAGCGCCGGAGGTCCTGGACCTCCCTGGTGTAATCCAGGAATATCATGATAACGTGGTTCTGAAACTTGAGGGGACCAGCTGCCCGGGCCGCCCGCAGGATTTCGCCACGGTCCTTGAAGTTGAGAGGTCTGGGCGCCAGGGATCTGTGGGCCCGCTCCACCACAAACCACATCGACAGGGCATCACCAGGCATCCATGACCGAAACCAGTTTTCAAAGAAGGTGGTGGCTTGACCCTCCTCCACCCCCTCGGGGAGGTTTTCCCATTCTGTTACAAAGGATGGTAAACAATGTTTCTTGATCAAAATAAAGTTGTTCAAAAAGCTTAATGCTACTTTTCTTAGTTAAAGACGGAACTTGCAAGATAATCTTTTTTGCAGCTACATTTCACCTGATGTGGTTTAAGAACATACTATCAGAGAGTAGATATTTTCCTGTCTGGCTTGTTCATCTAAGTCCCTGAAAAATATGGCTTTCTGATGGATACTTCTGAGCTCATGTTCCCCATCTTTTGAATACCCTCGGGGGGGTTCTATCTGCTCAATTGTTGGTCTGTCAGCCTGTCGGGGGGAGAGCTGTGCGAAGCGAGGCACTGCTGGGGGACTCCAAGTCCCGTCATACCTTGGTGAGAGAGGAGCTGGAAACCGTGCATATGAGTGTGATGCTGTCCCGCGGCCCCCTGGGATTCTACGTGCTCGAGTATTGGTCTGTCAGCCTGCGAGGGGTAGAACCATGCAAAGCTGGGCCCTTTCATCCCTTGATGTGAGAAGAGCCAGAAACCGCGCATCTAAGCGCAATGCTGTCCCGCAGTGTGGAACGTGCTCTGGTGCATCCGGGGCCAAGGGTGGTCCTGTCTTTGGCCTTAATCGCCTGCAAAAGGCTGGACTGGGCCTTCCCCCGTTCTCCTGCCTTACACTGATTTATTAAAGTGCTTTTGTGGTTCAAAATGGGTAAACCGCAGGCAGGTCGCTCCCCACACCGCGCAGCTCCACCTGTCTGCGCCCGTGTTCCTGCCCAGCTGCTGCTGAGGGAGTTAGAGGCCCGTCTCCATCCGCAGGCTAAGACCTGCGCCTCATCCCTGGTGGCTAGTGGTAGGGCGTAGATCTGCTTTCTGTTGTGGCATTGTATTTCGTATTGTGCTCCATTTTGCTTTCTGTGACCATTTTTATTGCATTATATTTGTATTTTGGCTCTCTGTTCTCTGTGATCGTTTTTCCTCCCTCTTGTTATCTCTCTGCCCTTTTGCCTTCTCTCCCCTGCTCCACTTGCTTTCTGTGACCGTTTTTTATTGCATTGTATTTGTATTTTGGCTTATCTGTCCTCTGTGTCCGTTTTTCTTCCCTCTTAGTATTTCTCTGCCCTTTTGCCTTCTCTCCCCTTTGCTGTCGCTTTACCCGCCGCTGCGCCCCCTGCGGCCCGCGCTCTCCCACATCCCCTTCTTATGGCGTCCGCCCAGCATCCGGCCCGCCAAACCAACAACCAAAGAACCCAACTACCTCAGATGCATCCTCCTCAACGCCCGCAAACACGCTGTTGAACTCTGGGACCTCCTCGACTCAACCTCCCCAGACGTCGCCTTCCTGGCGGAGACCTGGCTGAACCCCGCCTCAGCACCCAACCTCGCCTTAGCCAACCCAGAAGGCTACAAGATCATCCGCAGGGAACGCACCAACGGAGTAGGAGGAGGAGTTGCCATTGTCCACAAGAACACCCTCCGAGTATGGACCATTACCAACAACACCCTCAGCACCGACGAACACCTGCACCTCCAGATCCACACCGACCCCAACACCATCCTCAGAGGAACCCTCATCTACAGACCCCCCCGAACCCTAACCACAGTTCAGCGACTCCATTGCCGACTTCGTCAGCACATACGCCCTCCCCTCCACAGACTACATCCTCCTCGGGGACCTGAACTTCCACCTCGAGAAAAACGACGACATCAACTCCACCACCCTGATCGCCAACCTCACCAACCTCGGACAGCTTGTGACAACACCCACCCACGCTGCCGGCCACATGCTTGACCCCATCTTTTCCTCAACCACACCACTGAACTCCACTGGAACCCCCACTGGACAGACCATCGCTGCATCCATTTCATCTTCAGGAAGCCCACCACCGCACCCAACAGACGCCTCGCCGCTGCTGGGGCAAAGTCACCAAAGACCAGCTAACCACCACTCTCGCCCAGAGCCCACCCGCCAACCCCACCGTCCCGGACACCGCTGCCCGCAACCTCAGACAGTGGATCTACGACTGCGCCAACACCCTCTCCCCGCTCAAGACACCCTCCCAACAGCCACACCAGCAAGAAAGCCACCTGGTTCACCGAGGACCTCCAGGCCTCCAAACGAACATGCCGAAAACTAGAGAAGAACTGGCTCCGCGAACAAACACCGGACAGCTACGCAGCCCACAAGAACGCCACCTGCAGACACCATCACCTCATCAGACCCGCCAAGAGGGCTTCATTCAAAGACCGTCTAGATAACAACGCACACAACAGCAAAGAGCTCTTCAACATAGTGAATTAACTCTCCAAACCCAGCTCCAACTCCAACGACAGCCCACCTTCGGGACCTGTGCGACTCGCTGGCCACCTTCTTCCACCGCAAGATCGCCGACATCCACGACTGCTTCAACTGTACGACCGCCCAGTCCACTGAGACCTCTGCCCCCACGACCACCACCCGCACTAACAGCCTGCTCTCCTGGGCCTGCATCAACGACGAGGACACCAGTAGGATCATGAACACCATCTACTCTGGATCACCGCTAGACCCTTGCCCACACCACATCTTCAACAAAGCCAGCACAGCCATCGCACCCCATCTCCGGAAAGCAATCAACATTTCCTTCGAGACAGCAACCTTCCCGGAAAGCTGGAAGCACGCCGAGATCAACGCCTTACTCAAGAAACCCAAGGCAGACCGCAACGACCTCAAAAACGTCCGGCCCATCTCCCTGCTCCCGTTCCCGGCGAAAGTCATTGAGAAAGCAGTCAACAAAGAACTGACCTGCTACCTCTAGGACAACAGCATCCTGGACCCGTCCCAGTCCGGGTTCCGCAGCAACCATAGCACTGAAACTGCCCTCATCGCTGCCACCGATGACAGCGGGACCCTGCTAGACAACGGAGAAACAGTAGCCCTCATCCTTCTGGACCCGTCAGCCGCCTTCGACACGGTCTGCCACCACACACTACGAACACGCCTACACGACGCCCGGATCCAAGTGAAGGCCCTGGACTGGACCACAACCTTCCTCTCTGGCAGAACACAGAGCGTCTGCCTCCCCCCCCTTCCGCTCCATTGACACCGAGATCATCTGCGGCGTACCCCAGGGCTCATCCCTTAGCCCGGCGCTGTTCAACATCTACATGGCACACGTCGCCCGACAGCACAACCTCAACATTCTCTCCTACGCCGATGACACCCAGTTGATCTTCTCCCTCACCAAAGACCCTCGCACCGCCAAGACCAACCTCCACGAAGGAATGAAGGCTGTCGCCGAATGGATGAGGAACAGCCGTCTGAAGCTGAACTCAGACAAGACGGTGGTCCTCATCCTCTGATACACCCCCTCAGCCTGGGACGACTCCTGGTGGCCGACCACTCTGGGAACAGCCCCAACACCTACCGACCATGCACGCAACCTAGGGGTTATCCTCGACTCCACCCTCTCGATGACTAAGCAGGTCAACGCCGTCTCCTCCTCCTGCTTCAACACCCTCCGCATGCTCTGCAGGATCTACAAGTGGATCCCCACCGAAACGAGAAGAACGGTCACCCAGGCCCTCGTCACTAGCAGGTTGAACTACGGAAACGCCCTTTAAGCAGGAACTTTGGCCAAACTCCTGAGACTGCTGCATCGCATCCAGAACACCTCGGCACGCTCGATCCTCGACATCCCCTGCCGCAGCCATATCACACCCCACCTGAGAAACCTGCACTGGCTCCCTGTCAACAAAAGGATAACCTTCAAGTTCCTCATCCACGCATACAAGACCCTCCACAACACCGGGCCAGCATACCTCAACAGACGACTCCGCTTCTACACCCCCACCTGCCAGCTCCACTCCGCCGGCCTCGCCCGTGCAGCAGTCCCCTGCATCCAAAGAGCGACTGCCGGCGGCAGATCTTTCTCCCACTTCGCCACCAAGGAAAGGAGTCCCACCATTAATGGAAAATGTGACGGAGGACTATAACTAGCTTTTAAACAAAGTAGTACACTGGATAAGAGGGAGGTTGGAATGCACTGAGCCGCTGCACGACCAAATAAATCATGTCCGGCGAGTCTCCTGGGTATGCCCAAAGCCCAAGCAAGATACTAAGAACTGCATTGTGGTCAAATTTAGAAATGAAGCAGTGGTGAAGAACATTCTTTTTAGAATTAACCATCCTAGTCTTGGGTTGAATGCGATTGAGGTCCTCCCATAGATTATTTTATAGACCGCCAGTAAGAATCCAAGTATTTACTACTGCTTGTTTTTCCATGCCCACATACAATAGATTTGAGTCGCTCTCTGCTCTGGACCGAATGGATTGACTCCTTTCTCAAATATGTCATGCCCTGGTCCATGCTCTCTGACCCCAAGGGGTCTAAAGACAAAATCCCCAAATTTGATGTCAAAGGAGGAATTGTCTCCAGAAATATTGCAGGGGCACAGTCATAAATTGAAAATCTGGGCTGAATTGATTTTGTGCTGCCGATATTATTTGTTGTCAACAGACATGGTCTTCGGAGGCCCTACATTTAAATGGCTATCAGTCCTTTTCAGAACCTGCCACCCTGTCTTATGGAGCCTAACTACTTTTAGTTTACAAACTTTTATTATGATTATTTGAATCACTTGGAAACGGAAGCCATAGCCTCCTTTGACTTTCTTGATTCCTTTTTCACATAAGTTAAACGTATGACTTTTAATTTGGGTGAGGGATTTTAACACAACTTTGTGTGAGTTTAGTGGGGAAAGGGTTTGCAACTTTAGGAATTAGAAGAGCTTAGATCCTTTTCATTTTAAACATAACCCCTATGGGGAGGCTTTGAACACTATCATTCTGAAACATCATCTAGTAGTAGCAAATTAAATGGTTACTAAGAAGGGGAACACACTCCCAACCAGTAAGGGTAATAGGAAGGGAAGCACTATCTAATTTATTCTTATGTCCCCTGAGCTTGTGCAAGTCTTTGTGGACTTTATGGTGATTGCCCACTGCATAAGTGACCATAATCCTTTAGTTTTATCTCTGAATTTACAGATCGCCAAAGCCACAAATAATAAAGGCATTTAGATAAACACCTTAATAAAAAAGGGGCTTAGAATTAAATGGGAAAGGGTGAACCCTGTTCTTTTTAGTGAACAAATAATCTCACAAAATAGAACTATAGTTCTAATTTGCCTCTCAGATAATGTAGATGATTGTTCGGGTTTGGATGGCTTTAACTAATCTGTAGATGGTTTAACTGAGCATGGTGCCAGGCCCACAAACAGCTAAAGTTGTCTTTAAAAAAAAAAACAAGAAACAGCCCAGACAACCTGCTGAAGTCCAAGCCTTGAGGCATTATTATAAAACTATGAAAGCAGAAAGGAAATGGGGGATGAAAGTTATAGCTTGGGGTGGAGAGGGGAACTCCTTATGCAGCTCATCTGTAAGATAATTTGCTGTTTTGGGAGATTTGTCAATCGCCCGTTCTTTTTAGATCAAGAAGTCATAACAATTGAAGCTCTAATTCCAGCCGATTTATGGATGGCCCAATTTGAAGATATGTTTCAAACAAATCCGAGTGTCCCGTCATATTTAACTCTAGCATCAGAATGCCCCCGGAGGTTGACCCCACTCAGGTTTTTCCTTTACTTATAGAGGTGAAAGGGGTTTCAATAACAATTGGAAAAAATGCAAACGTAAGGCACCGGGCCTAGATGGTGTGCCAGTAGATATTTTTAAATCTAAACCGTAATTCTGGACACCTCCTCTGACATGTATTTAGGAGTGTAGTTGCAGGCCAAATAACCGAGTCATGGAGAACCGCTATAATCATTTTGGTTTTTTGAAATGGGGATTGGCATTCACCAACGTGCTATAGACTGATATCACTGGTAGACTCTTGTAGTGTAGTTCCTATATTCCCAATAGGCTCTGCGCATTGGAATAATATAGCCTATAGATATGGCGTAGGACTTAGGTCAGTAGGTCTCTATCAAATATACTAAACTTAATAGTGAGTGCCAGCTAGCTCAGAGGTCACTAGAAACTTTCTTGAATTCACAAGAAGGGATTAGTTTCTGACAACCGCATAAACATGACAACTTTGTTTCCCTAGGACTGGAATAACTATCTTCAGAGTCGAGGAAACAATAGATAAGTATTTCACTCAGTCAATCGTGCATGCTTCGTTTCTACAGAGTTGCAGAGAAATAGTGAGACAGGCGTTTTCAATAAAAGGATTTATTGAACAGTCTTCTTTCTCATGCAAGAGAGGTGTACTGCCACAATCGTTAGACAGAATGCAAAGTATAATGCGTACAGCGTGAACAGTAATATAAAATAATACTGTAAGAGCATTGTATGGTTTCTAAGCCATATAAAAATACATACATAAATAACATAGGCTAAAATACTCAACTGGCCCTTCTAAAATACGCCTACCCCAGTGTACCTAACCTTGGTCTAGTACGAGGGAAGAAGTAAGGCTGGTCTTTTAGCATAGGTTTATTTTTGCCAAGAATCTACCGAAGGTTTCTCTAGGTTCTAATCCGCGCCATACCTTAGAATGAAGGAGGTCTGGTATCTGTCTTGGGACCCGATTTCTCAACACCCCGCAAGGGAGTCATAAACACTGGAGCAGGATTTCTCTGCAGAGGACAGCTTCCTGATCAGTGCGTCAGCTGCAGAGTCTGCTTCCTTCGGCACTTACTGTAGCGAGCTGAGTCGGGCAAGTAGGTTGTCGAACTGCACCGAACCACCGTGCTTGCCATAGCAAGTGAAGGTATATTTATACCTTGAAGGTGTTTAGGAATGCCATGTTTGACGTAAAGACGGGCATATGAACGTCATGAATGAACCCCTAGGGAATAGTTGTTCATTGTAAAGTAACTGAGTTCTTGGAGAAATCAATATTCAAGCAAGGGGAAGTCCTTAACGGCTTAAGCTGGTTTTCCAAGAAATCGTTGTGGCGTTTGGTGAATGGATGGAAGTAGCCATGCCTGTATTTGGTTAGCATGGGCTATGCCTAAAGAAGGATTTCAGTGCCTATATAAGGGCAACGTGGTTTGTACCTATATAAGGGCATGAATCGGGAAAATCTATACGGAATCTAAAACAACATACAACACCCACTCCACTTTCTTAAGTACGACTTCTACTTAAATAATAAATTCTAAACATGTATAAACGTATCTAAAGTCTGTCTATTCAACAAGTGTTTAAAACCCACCCAAAACATAAAAATGTATTGAACTGGTTTGTACATATAAAAGCATGTGTGCTGTATGCATTCAAAGCAATGTTTCATTCTAAGCATATCATTTGACATTTGATGCTAACTGAATGACTCATGAAAATATACATGGCTCATAAATGCAGAAGAAAAAAGGCCGAAACCATTTCTTGACAGATTACATGGAAACTGTTCGAATGTGGACAAGGTCAAATATTGTCTCTAAAAGTTTTTTAAAGACTTCTTGTTCTCTATGAATAGTTCTACTTTAAGCAGATTACTTTGTGCCAAAAACGAAAAAATACAAATTTGGAAAACAAAAATTAATCATAGGAAAAAGAGTTCCCAAAGTTAGAACTTTGTTTTGAAAAAATGAAGGTCGAATTCAAAGTCTCTCAGAACACTGTGTGCCAATTTCAAAAGTACGTGTCTGGGCTTGGAGAAAACATCAAATCTTCTAAGTCTGTAAAAAAGTAATCTACCATTGTAGGTGAAAGTTGGATTACCTCATTAAGAAGATCAACCGCACATAGATATGAAGCATCGCCGTCAGCATTGGGCGCATTAACAATGTTCGAATCAGATGGTACCTGTGTGCCTGTCGTTTCTCGTACCTCAGCAGTAGCATTTTGCGTCTGTGAGATCTCAATGAATGCCATCATCCGGATTGGTAGCCGCTGGGGACAACACAGTTGCATGGGCCGTTACTGGTTCTAGCAAAGTATCAACATCTGACTGATGGGAGTGTGAGACATGAGTCTAACACTCATTCTTCTCCGCACAGCAGGCATCGTAGAACAGGTAAGATGCAATCTTGCCAAATTGGTCTGAATGATAGAAACCATGTGGTATTTAATTCTCTTAAACGAGGTAGTCCTAAAATGTGGACGATGCGCTCACGACACTTCATCGCAAGAAGAGTGTTCTCCATGGTGAACTGGGTGTCGCTGGTGATTTGACTTGCCATATCGCAGTAATAGGAGCAAAAATAGTATTCTTGCAGCGAGTCCCAAAATGAGAGGCAATCTGCCAAACACAGAGTGCACGAAGTTTGGAAATATTCCTAGGACTGCTTCAAAAGGTGCTAACATTCCAGAAAATACGGTCTTAAATACATGTACAATACCGCTCGTATCTGCCATGTTTAAGATACGACTTAACATTTCTGAGAAATGTATAGGGCAATTTGTTGTTAAGAGGGCATGCATCTCTGCAGAAGTTCTTGCGACTTGCAGATCATAGGTTTCTTTGGCCGAGGTCAGTGGCACAGTTTTTTGCAAAAGAATGGCTTTCATTCTGCTTAAAGTATCAATTTGTATAGAAGAAATGTTCAGTCCAGGCCAAAGTGGCGACTCCCGTTCTGTCTTGGTTTTAGTAAACAATACTTGCATACAGCAAGTGACCCTGGTTGACACAGTTACTAGATATGGTATTCCTGGCAACATGCCACAGCAGCTGTGATCATTCAACATAAGGTAGCTCCCATTCGAGAGTTATCCAAAAATTGAATCAATCACCGCGGCTGGTGAACCTTGCCGGTGGCAGGATAAGTTGTTAGAAGAACCCTCACAGGCCCCTTTTAAGTTTATACCCTGACAAAGGAGAGAACCGCTTAGTGCGTTTTCACAGTTTTCCCCACTAATGAACACTTCACGTCCCCCACTCCAACATCTATGTGTGTACGGTAATTCCCAGGATGTCTTGATGTATTCTTTACCCAACCTTTCATATGTGCCTGCTCGTATATGTTTTAGGCAATATTGAAAATGGAAAATTGTAACAGGCAGAGTGATTGGTCCATGTATAATCCATTCCGTAGCTGGCTTTTCAGCGACAGGAAATTGCAATCTTTCCAGTTTTTCAATGCTCAGCACTGTATAGTCTGCTCCCCTTTGTGCCAATTTGATCTGTTTATCAGTGAGATTGAATTCTGAAAACAGTGACGTAGTGTTGATTAAACGCCAAGGCACATAGCCTGAACAAAAGTTTTGCAACGTCCAGCCTACTAGCTTGATAGAACGTAATTGTGACGGACCATGTTGTAACATAAGTAAGTCCTGTTCCTTGATGTCTATGGCAGAGGATACTATGCTGTCCAAAGAATGTATCCTAGAGGACAGAGTTGTTAACCCATTGTCAACTACAGAGAGTGTTTTCTCTAAATGAATGCGATCAATTTCTCATATTCTTTCTGCAGTCTCTACATGCGTAATCTTCCATGCTTCTTTCTTTCAATAACTTTATTTCGGTCACAATGGACCATAAAAGTGCAGATAAAACACATACAAACGCACAGGTAGAAAATAAAATAGCATCTATACACAAGGTATTCAATTACTAAAAACTGATTAAACATTGAGTAGTTATCGAAACATTGCATTTAGTACAAATTCCTATTGACGATGTATCTATATACATTTTCTACGTCTGTGCCACATGCCAATTTAAAACCGCGAAACAGCAAAGATGGTGGGATGGGTGTCGTACTTTAGGACTCTAAAAGCTTGAGCGCACTGTCTGAAACCTAAGTTTCTACAAATTGGTATCAACCAGCATTTCCGAGTGACCTGGTAAGCTGGACAGAAAAAAAGAACATGTAGTTCGTCTTCAAGATTGTAATTACATGCTGGGCACACAGTATTCTCACTAGGGCCCCATTTACTAGCCCTAAGCAGGAGACTACCATTTCTAAATTGCATGTAGAGTTTCCTCGCCAATGGGGGTAAATCCGATCTAAAAAGTCCTCCTTTTTTGGTTCTATTTTTACTTTAAGGAACTCTGCTGTTGGTCTACCCACTGTGGGGCACCTATGAAGAGACAATAAGTTATGTTGCCTAAAGTTATGCACCAACTCTGCCCTGGATATCACTGGGCAAGTTGCTTCAGGGGTATCCATTCCCTTTAGTATAGCAGTAAAAAGAACACCCAGGTACGGTGCCCATATTTTCGGTTCAGACCGAAATAAATCCCCCGGGAGCTTATCCTGGCCAGGTGCCTTATTGGGTAAAAGTTTGGCTATTGCAGCTTCAACCTCACCGGGGGTGATATCCTAGGCCCCCTCCAATCGATACTCATGTAAAAAAAGAAATGTAAATGTAGTACTTATATAGCGCACGAATCACCCCCGAAGGGGTCTCAAGGCGCTGTACACATACCGCTGTGGAACCCTTCCTGGCCTTTCCCTGTGAAGTGCCCACTCCTGAGGCCTGGGGTTAGGCTCGGGGAACCCTCTTCGCCGTGATATGCATACAGGGCTTCAAAATGTGCTTCCCAGACAGCGGTTGCTATGTTGGGTTCAATCGCTGATCTACCCGCTCTCGCCCCTGAACTAACAATCGCCCAAAAAGATTTGGAGTCCTTGCACTGAAGTGCTATTCTAAGATCCTCCCATCTATTAGCTTCCCATTCTTTCTTTTCCCTTTTGATAGCCTGGTTGTACTTGTGCCGGCAGTGCTTGATGCTTGGCTTATCCTTCGCTTTAACAGCGGATAGCAGATCTTTTTTTGCTATCCAACAGTTGGCATTATACCAGGGATGAGTTGTTGCCGTAATGAAGGCTGCAGGGGAGGAGCACAGGTGATGGTGGTTGCTCCCCCTCACCCTCGGAGTCCAGGCAAACAGCAAGTGTCCCAAATCACAAAGAAAACGCTGCGAGCGGCACCCCATGCTTCATTGTACATAGCATGGATACCGGCATATATAAAACGTTTGACGCGGTGTTCTTGGTCCTAGCAAGAATTCTCTAACATCAGCGCAATCTTTAAGTAAAGATAAGTGTTGCTTTGCATCCTTAAGTGTAGATCTGTGTAGCCTTTCAAGGCACAGTTTCCCTACACTATATGTTGTTACTATTCCTGGATGCTGTCTTTGAACATATCTCGGGTCTGGCCTAATGAATGGGAAACCCTGTGTTTTGTTCAGGAATCTATCTCGACAGTTGTTTGTGTCTGTGGGCCAGATCAACCATTTATTCAAATCTGGATCTGTTCTGTCGTGAAGCAAAATAGTATGTACATCGACCTTGTGTAGGTGCAGGTATGGACAGTTTGTTAATGTCTTTTATCTTGGTTATTCCAAGACAAGATGTCTGTTGGACAGTGTCATTCAAAAACATAATTTGCTCTGGGATGATGCTTGCTGTAAATAAGGCGTCCACCCCCCTGCACTTGCCAATCTTTTGTGCCCCGACAGTTTTTGTCTCAATGTTGTCTTTCTGTGGTAAATAAATAAATAATTACCGGTACTATTTTTCTATGCATTAACTGAAAAGGATAGCTCAATAAATAAGAGGCAGAATCCGTGGTATCTGAGTCATACGGGCTTTAATTAGATGGCTCGAGCCAATGGACCATCGGGTTCCGTCACCTGCTAAGGTTCAGGAAGGGACAGACACAGGACAAGAGGGACAGGAACAAAGCCTAATATCTCATTAACATCATACAGTATATATAGTAAAACAGTACAATTGCATTGAATACAGTAGGCGTAACAAGTGACAAATGGAAGATAAGAACATATGGGCGTGAAAAGAAGGCGTGCACAGGGCGTGCACGGAGACATGTGATGTAAACGTCACAGAAGTGTCATAAATGGGTGGATACATGGAGGGGGCTTCATGGGCAGCTGGAACCTTTAACCTACTGGTGCGCGCAAACGGGTCATGACGTGTAACTGGGGAGAGCTGGGGGCTCTGACTTCTAGCACTAGAAGAGGAGACTAAAGTCTAGGATGTCAGAACGACCTGTACCTATAGCATATCTGATATCTTGTGTTTGGAGTACATGTTGCTTGAATCTAAAAGTCATCAGGGCAAAGGCTACTTGTCACTAAGGCTAGTGCATGCAGATATTTCTTCATGTATTACGTGTGCTATGGATCTTCTATGGATACTAATTCAGTAATTCTCTTGCATGGAGACAGGAAGACTAGACTATAGATGAAGATGTTTATACGGTTCGTTAGCTAGGAATGTGAAGCCGGGGAGCTGAACTGATAACTATAGGCATAACATAATCTTGGCAGACAAGCAGGCAGGCCAGGCCGGGCACCGCGCTGCTTGGCAGGAAGTAAGTGAAGGGTCAGGGATGCGGGCGGGGCTGCATCGCTCCTCGGAGTGGTTCAGGAGACTTGAAGCTCGAATCTGGTGTCCGGGCCCTGTGAGGCCTAGAAACGGGTGCAACTCGATGATTTATCGTGCACAATGTAAAGACGTTGGCAACATAGGCCTAAAAGCCTAATTCACGTTGCTTTCACGAGGGACTGTATAACTGACATACTAACGTTGGACACAACTATAAATGTGTCTTTATTCGGTCAAGGGGGAAAATATGCATATTAATCATGCACATATAACACATGATGGGGAACACGTAGGGACACATGACAGGGCAAAAATTCAATTTTCCTCATTCCCTCCTTGTTCCCTACGTTTCCTTCAGGAAACATCAATATTCATGATTCCATCTATCTGTTCATACAGCATCATTTGCTCGTCTCTTATCTTTTGGGAATAGGACTTTGGACTTGGAATACAAGAGGTAGCGCACAAGCCGCAAATCGCAGGGCCACATTGTAAACAGAGACAACAACTGAATATGATCATTACTACTACACCCAGGAATGACAGTACTTTCCATCCCCAGGCAGATATTATACTCCAGAGCCAACCGGACCATGTCCAGGTGCCTTGATTCTGGTGTAGCTGATGGGCTATTTTATGAAGTCTAGTTATTGCTGAATATACAGACGGTGCGTTATTAGGAATGAAAACGCAACAACTAGATCCGATGACTCTACAAGCTCCGCCCCTATCGGCCAGTATGACGTCAAGAACAAGGCGGTTCTGAAGAACAACAAATCTCATAGCAGATTGCTCTTCTGTTAAGTTACCTAGGGCGGAAGTAGTCTCATTCACTACTGCTTCGAGGGTTCTGGTTAACCTGCGTATTAATTTACTATTCTGGATAGGACCTATGAAGAAAAAGAAACCTTTATTGAAATCTGTATACTGTTCTAATGCAGTTTCAGTTTGATCGACAATTGGGGACTCGATCTCCCTTCTATGTCTGACGTGTACTAGATGTGTATTTCGGTGATAATCGGATGGGGCTAGGAAAACTGGTGGCAGTAGGAAGGCAATGTAACATGTTCCATCCCAATCTAGGGGCAAACGTACATATGCGGTCTGACCACATATAAAATATGAATGACGTGAGGCTTTGAAAATAGATTTCCCACTGTCATTATTCTCGACCACAGTATTACAATCACTGTGTCCTAGATGTACTGAACCATTCTTTCTAACACATAATTCGCCTTTCACTGGTAGAACTGTTATAGAAGGCAAGTCTGGAGTAGTCTCGGACTGAACATTCAAAACCATGAGGTTGGTGGAAAAATTACCTAGATCATATACTTCATTTTCTAGGTCTAACCCTGTCCTATGGGAAAGACCTTCCTTGTCTGGGAAACATGTTCTATTCAAAAGGGACTTATCGTCTGTAGGAAGGTGGCTACCTGACTATGGTTACCCCAGATTTTTTGCCTGTGTTTAGCTGGGTTTTTGACTTAGTTGACCTGGTTCCCTGCTAATCAGGGCCCCAGGCCATCTGCTCTCTCTGTAAAATGGATTCCATGTACCCTAGGTACATACCACAATTGGAAATGGACTCCTTGTCAGCCCCTGTATAATGCACTATAGGTGCCCAGGGCATAGGGGCCACCAAGGCCTACCAGGGGCTGCAGCATATCTTTTGCCACCCCTGGCTGGTTCTTAAATTGACACAACTGGCTGATCACTCAGCTGGGGTAAGGTGGTGTAATCACCCCTTGCTTAGATATAGTATACCTATATCTAAACCTATATCTGGACACATATTAACCTGTGAGCCACTCCTATGGAAGGCCTCATCAATCCTGGAGGCAGAGTGCGTGGTTTCATGTGAGATGGAGCTCTAGCATGAGCTGAGCCTGTCTGCAGCTGTCGGGAACAACTCCCTAAGCTGTTTCAGGATAACGCCATACCATATACTCTTAAGTGCCTTATAATCCTCGCGGTTATATAGCAACTCTGGTTTGGCTTTATCAAAACATGTCGTGTAAGGTGTCATACGATTTGGAATACTATCCCCTCGCCAGTTCTGGCGACGGGGATAGCATTCCACCCCTCTAGAGGGGTAAGACATGTTACTTTACTTAAATGCGGTTAATTTCTAAAAGGACCTTAGATCCACAAAATGGATGCCTCTGCCACAGACAAGAGTCTGACCCCCTGAAGCTGACCGAAACTCAGCCAAATGGGGCCTGGACAAAGGGTTTCCTGTTGCAGGGAGGTGTTACACCCCCTCAGACAGGAGATAGTGGATTGTAGCAGGGAGGTTTGAAAGAAACCAGACACTGCATGGGGAGCACAAGGCTGCCCCTTGCATAATCCGGCCAAACCGGTTCTGGGGCACTCCAGCCCTCGTGCCAGGGCGGCCTGGATCAAAGGAAGGGGGTGTATCCACCCACTTCCTGGGTCCCACCCATAGGAGGGGACCTAGCCGGTAATCCAGCCCCCAAAATTAGTATAAGACTGGGAGCAGTGCCAATGCACTTTAGATCATCCTGAAATCACCTTTAAACTAAGAAGACGACTGGACTTCGACATTCTGATGAACAGAAGACTGAAGAGCATCTCCCTTGTGGCCTAGGAGGGGCCACCCTGTGAACACAGGCACCACCCAGCACCTCGACGTCTGCTTTGCCGCCGCCTCCCGCCGGAGCCCGAGTGCAGAGCCTGACAAGACCCAGCTTCCCAGACTTCTCCCAGCCCGATCCACAGTCCCTGCAAAGAAGGGACCCGTGGAGGCACCGAGAGACGTGGGAGCGGACATCTTGAAAGACCCCCGAGACGCTGACTGCGCAGCACCCGAGGCACCCTCGACTCTGTGCTTTGGGGTTTGAGAAGCCCCACAATCGAGCAGCATTTGCACCAAAGATCAGCCCTCCAGCATCTCCACGATCTGCGTGGGGCCCTTTTGCTTTGTGCCACTCGACTCGCCATCCCGGCCGCTTGTCACGTGGTCAGCGGCCATCTTGGCGACGAAACCTACGATTTACACTGTGGGTCTGGTTGCTCCAGACCTGCCCTCGCTCCTGTAGAAAGGAGTACCCGCTCTGACCTTGCTGGTCCGAGTAATAAGCCTTTTTCACTTTCCCCGTGGCTTGCATTAGCCAAGGCTTGTTTGCTTTAATCGAGTTGCCGACACCGCCATCAGCTAGAGCCTTCGAGGGACAGCTCGTGAACGACTCCTGGACGTCCTTGACCTCTTCGTGTCCACGTGGCTGCAGAGAGAAGCAACACCTCATCACCTGTTTGCACCCGACTTTGCCTGGTTCCAATCTGGTTCCACGGTGGTCACTGGTCAGTGACTTTGAACACTGTCCCCTCTGCTTTCAGGTCTTCACCACTTCGGATCCACCCTTGGATCCACCGGACACTTTTCCTTCACATCGCCTGCAGCATCTTCAGCTTCAAGCGCCAAGAACCTGCGTGTCAAAACCCGACGCCACTTCGACCCTGTGCACCCGCTTCCTGTGGGTGAGGTAACTTTGCTCCGCCGGTGTTCCCACACTGGTACACATCTCTAGGGTCTGTGTCTTAAGTTTTGTTCCTCTAGGTTCAGCGGAAGTGTCCTTAAACTTTAACTTTACACTTTTTACGCACCATTGGTTAACATTGGTGCATGCGTGCGCTTTCCGCACTGCTCCCGAATCCCGAGGGCCATTCCCGACTTCAGCATTGCTTGTCCTGACTGCTCCCAGCGACTCCCTAGGCCCTAGGCCTAACCACTGCTCGAGTGGCATCTCTTATACCACTTGTTTAGTATATGGTTTGAGTGGCCCCCTGCCCTCATCCATAATTGTGCAACTTTGTATGTTTAAACAGTGCTTTTGATTTAACGCTTGTGCCCCTTTATTCATAAAGAATACTGGGGATTGTTTTTAGTAATAAATACATATATTTTTATAATATATACTTGTGTGGTGTCCTTTCATTTGATATTACAGGATTGTATGTGGTAAAACAGCTCGCTTAACACGACCTCTTAAGTTAAGCCTTTAGGCTGCTTAGTCCATGCTACCCCTAGGATAGCTTGTCTAATAAGGTTGACTTACAACCAGACACCATAAGGGATTGTTTGGTCTGATAACAGGTGGTTCCAGAATTGGAAACATCACCTATCAGGCCAACTTCTCACATCGTCTAAAGATGATGTTAACGTAAACCATGCTCCACACGAACCATTGTGTGAAAATGGATAGGGAAAGAGTGGCAGAACTCCCTTCGGTGTCTGGAAAGGGGGGAGTCGACCACACACCCAACAATTAGTGGCATTGCTGGTCTGGTGTGAATAGTGTAACATACGAATAAAAGTATTGTTGCGCATTGCAAGTCGGTAGGATAACTCGTGAGGGGGTAGTTCACTAAAGGTGTGCTCTACTGTATCATTAGTGGAAAAATGTACATGCGAACCAAGAGGAGGAAAAAATACATGGAGCGCATAACTTATACATGTGATCGTAAGACTCAGAAATAACATAAACAATAACGTAACAACACATCTGCTTCGCAGACTCTTACAGTATCGTATTTTCTTGGAGTTTCGTCTATCTCTCTCACTATGTGGGTCTATCTCATACATGTCAGGAACCTGTCTAACCGCTTCACCCGAGAGGGACTTAAACAATTAAACGCTGTCTGACTTGCTAGACCTTAACTTGAGTTTATACTCCTGCTGCGGAGTTTTCTCTAACAGGGGAAGTTTAGAGTCAGTATCAGGGCAGTCCTTGAAAAAAGTCTTTGGACGCAGTCCATGGAAACGCTTGATGTGGCTGGAGTGAAGCCAACCCTTTCTTCCTTCCAGCTTTACGGCAGTCCTTGTGGTCATCAGAACAAGTTTCGGCTCTTTCCAGCGGGGCTCCACAGGGCTTGAACAATCGAAGTTCCGGATGAGGACAAGATCGCCTGGAACGACCTCGTGCGGTTTCACTTGGGTGTTGTCTGGAAAGGCAGCCGCGACCTGTGAACGACAAGAGAGTAGTGCAGACATCAAGGAAGCTAGGTAATCGGTCAGCATATTACTGTCAACATCGGTGATTTTACGTGGCATAGGTGTACCCCACATGTTTGGGGGACGACCAAACACTACTTCAAAAGGTGACAGACCAGATCGGGAGTGAGCGACCATTCTCATGTAGAAAAGGGCAACCGGCAGGGCTACCATCCAATCTACACCTTTCTCTGCACAGACCTTCGCGATACGTATTTTCAGAGTTTGATTGTGTCTCTCGACGAGGCCAGCTGCCTCGGGATGTCGTACACAGTGGAACTTCCACTGGTACCCTAACAGAAGTGATACCTGTTTCATGAGTTCGGATGAGAATGGCTGGCTGTTGTCTGAATACACGACCCTGGGCAAACCATAGCGTGGGAAGAACTCACGAACCAACTGCCTGGCAGTGGTCGCGGCAGTGTAATCTGGTACTGGATATGCTTCTGTCCATCTGGACAAAGCGCATACAACTACAAGGACATACTTGAAACCTCGGCATCGATCCATCTGAATATAATCCATCTGGAGGACTTCAAAAGGGTGGTCAGGAGGATGGAATCCACCTTGTTCCACCGGAACACCTTTACCTGGATTGAACTGAAAACAGATCATGCAGGTACGCACTTTCTGCTTCGCTGCTGCTCGTAAATGCTTGTTAAACCAGAGGTTCTGGATGCTGTCTAACATGGCTTTTTCTCCTAAGTGTGCTGGACTATGTGCTGTGTTAATAATGACTTGAACCATAGAGTCGGGGAGAAACCATGTGGCTTTTCCCTTCGTCAACCATCCCTGATCTGTCTGGACCCCTCCTTGTTCAGACCATTTCTTGATTTCGTCTGGGGTAGCATGTGTCTGTATGTCTAGTACGTCTTGTGTAGGGTCCTTAACTGTCATACAAGTCGTTTGATCTGGAACATCTGTCTTTATCGTGTTAACTGGAATGTCTAGAGTCTGAGCTGTAAGTTTGGCTGTTCGATCTGCTAGATCGTTACCCTGGGAAATGGTGTCAGTGGCTTTCGTATGTGCTTTGCACTTCATAATGGCAATGGCTGTCGGCAAATGTATTGCTTCTAACAGAGCTTGAATGAGGGGGCCATGCTGAATCTTGGCTCCATGAGAGGTCATGAAACCTCTTTCTTGCCAGAGGACTCCAAAGTCGTGTACGACTCCGAATGCATAACGTGAATCAGTATATATGTTTACTTTCAGGTTCTTGGCTCGTATGCAGGCTTGGGTCAGAGCGATGAGCTCTGCTGCTTGAGCAGACAAGGTGTCAATACGATGTGTTTTTATAACTTCAGTTTCAGTAGTCACTGCATATGCGGCTACTAACTCTCCTGTACTTGTTCTCATACATGAACCATCCACGTAAAGTGTCAGGTCTGGATCAGGTAATGCAATGTCCGTCAAGTCTTGTCTTGGCTTTGTCATGGTGTTAATAACTTCCAGACAGTCATGTGTGGCAGGATTTGGAACAGTCGAGGGTAACAGTGTAGCAGGATTTAATATGTTGCAGCGTCTGATTTCTATGTGTGGCTGAAACAGTGTCAGTTCATATCCTGTTAAACGTGCAATTGTCAAGTGCTGAGTCTGTGTTCGGTTTAAAAGAACTTCCACGGAGTGTGGAACTTGTACTGTCAGGGAGTGTCCTAACACTATGGAATCACTTTGTCTAATAGCTAGAGCTGTGGCGGCAACTGATTTGAGGCACGCAGGCAAAGCCTGGGCTACTGGATCTAATGTGCTAGAAAAATAAGCACAAGGCTTGTGTTGTCCTGCTTGATCTTGCGTGAGAACAGATAATGCTGTACCATCACGTTCAGTAACAAAAAGTGTAAAAGACTTACTGTAGTTTGGTGTCGCTAACACAGGTGCATTACATAAAGCTTTCTTTAACTCATTGAAAACCAGTGTATGTTCCTGGGTCCAAGGGAGGACAGTCGATGTGGCTGCCTCCTGTGTTGTCAACTGTATCAGTGGTTTGGCTAGATATGCATACTGAGGGATCCATTGTCTGCAGTAAGAAGTGAGGCCGATAAAAGCTCGTACCTCCTTCTGTGTCTTGGGCTGTGGAAGATGTGCTATTAACTGGATATGGTCAGGTGTCAACTGTCTACCCCTCTTGGACAGCAAGTGTCCAAGGTATACCACTTGCTGGACACAGAATTGCAGTTTGGAAGGGGACACCTTGTGTCCCATCTCTGCCAGAAAATACAAGACTGTCAGTGACGCTCGTTCGCAGTCACGTTCTGTACGGGCTGTGATCAATAGATCATCGACATACTGGAGCAGGGCAGTGTCAGTTGGCATGTGAATACTGTCTAGTTGTCTTTTAAGTGCTTGACTGTAAATACTAGGACTTTCTGTGAAACCTTGAGGTGCACGTGTGAATTTATAGCTTCTTCCATTTAAACAGAATCCGAAAAGGAACTGGCTGTCTGGATGAATGGGGACACTAAAGAATGCGTTTTTGAGATCAAAAACAGTAAAGAACGTAGCTTCGGAATCAATGGCAGTCAATAGGGAAGAGATATCTGGAACCACTGGGTACTGGGGTATGATACATTTATTAAGTTCTCGAAGGTCAATCACTAATCGATAAACTGGAGGTGCATTTGGGTCAGTACGTTTAAGAATCGGAATGATAGGAGAATTACATACATTGGAGTCCGTTTCTACAACTACTCCTTGAGCAATAAGCTCGTCAATAATTTTCGATAAGGCTGATACAGCCTCAAGGGATAACTTGTACTGGCGGATTCGTGGTAATACAACACCTTGTTTCAGAGTAACACGATATGGTGTAATGTGCATACAACCTACATCAGTTGGACCTTGCGCCCATAAATGCTGTGGTACATTCAGTAATCTTGGATCAAAATCTCGTAACACATAATGTCCTTTAAAATCACGTAAAAACAATCTCACTCCTTCCGGAGAACAGCATATTACAGCCCCCAATTCTTTCAATGTTTTAATACCAAGTAAATTTTCAGGACATGATTTCGTAAGTAACAAGTCTGTAGTTCGGGACAATGGACCAACTTCTAGGGAAACTGGTTTCGATATTTCATTAACAATAGGCTTTCCTGAAAATCCCAGGGAAACATTTCTTGAGCCTGAGAGCGGAGCCCCTGGAACCTAGTCATGACTGATGGTAGTCCTACTTGCCCCTGTATCAATCAGAAACTTTCTGTCTTTCCCTAATACTTGACTGTGTACATAGGGAGCCTCTTGATCTACAGGAACCTCGATGAGAGGCAAGCCAACCTCCCTCTCTAGGCTGTTTCATGAATACTGCTGATATTCTGGATAATCTGACTGTGCGTACTGGTACATCTGTTGTGTAACGTGTTGTGTGGCAGCTATAGGCTGCGGTACTGTAACTGTCTGTTGTGCGTTCTGTGGTGGTTGCGTATTCTGCGGAACATGTTCCTGTCTAGGAGGACGCGGTCTCTCTTTCGTCTTACCTGTAGCTATGTTGTGTTTCAGAACTGCACATTCGTTTATATAATGACCTGGCTGTTTACAGTAATTGCATGTCCCTTTAACGGGAGCTGCAGAATGACTAGTCTGATTCGTACCCCTCTTCTGACTATCTGCTGGAACAGACTGTGCAACTAGTACTTTCATTTTCGTGTCTTTCATACGTCTCCTTTCATGTTCTTGTTCTTCCCTGATTCGATTCTGGTGATACTGTAACATCTGTAGCATTTGGGACGGGGTATTAGCTTGCCAGGTACTCTCGACTTTCAATACTCGATTTTTAACTTGTGGTAAAGAATTCTCAACTAGTTTGGTAACAAAAAGATGTGGATATGACTCACTACTTGTTTTCAAACCGCTATTAATAATGAAACATTTCTCAAATCTGGAATAAAAATCACTAGTGTCTTCGTCTTGTTTCTGTTTACAGGCTGAGATGGCTTCCCAGTCTTCCTTTTTCGTGGCTAGTAATCTAGGCAGGACTTGTATTAACAACTCGGGCACTTCTTTGGCTTTTTCCCCGAGACCAGTACCTGGAACTCGTGTGTTATCTTCGTTCTCTAACGCTGTCCAGTCAATCTTTTTCTCTCCCACCTCCCATTCTTTTTCTTTGAGTTTTTCATATATGCCCGCAGGCAACAGGACCTTTAACATTTTGATGATATCGAGATACGTGTATTCTCCCATACGGAGCATGTCTTTTAATTCACGGTGGAACCCTGCTGGATCTTTATCGTGACAGGGCACCAACTTTTTCATTTCTAATAGTTCTATTTTCGTTATAGGGGTGTAAACAAATACTCGTTCGAGTTCACCCCCCGTTCCCTTAACAGGATGCACTTCTCGCAAGGGATTCTGTCTATCTATGTAGAATGGGGGTGAAACAGGAACAAAATGTGGAGTCAGGAACGTTCTGTATTTGTGGCGTTGTTCTAAAATGACGCTAATCAAATCGGTACCTAGACCTTTCCATCTGTTTAGGAGTAACTCGTTTAATACATTATATAAAGGACCTGGATCAGAATGCTGATCCTCATACAGTGTAATGAGGTGCTGGATCATGTACATACCCACCAGTCGCTGTTCGTCTGGGGGCAGCTTCAGAAACATTTGAGCCACTACTTCGTCTGAATACGTGGTAGAATCACTAGTCCATCGAACTGCTGATCGGGCTAGTTCTTGTTCATGCATGGTACTAAGCTCACTGTAACCTATTCGTAGTTTTAGAACTTTATCGGTAGCCTGGAATACTTGTTCAAGAGAACACTGTTCTGGTACGGGAGGAGGAAAAGCTTTCTTGTAGTCTGAGCGTGTGTGTCTGTCAAAAGGTCTCGTTCTACCTACATACGCTATTCTGGTGGGATTCTCGTTGTCTATATCTTCGTCTGAAGAGTCATTCTCTTTCTCGGCTATTCTCCTTGCTTTCTCCCTTTCGTGTATGCCTATAATTTCTTTACGAATCTTTCTGTACATGGTTTCTATACAATTTTGTGTCTTGTGTTTTCCTTCTGCTATATTGTCACTCCATCTTGTCAAGACCTTCATCTCGTCTTTGTCTTTATCAGGATGATCCTGTTCTCTTATTAAACAATTTATTAAAAATTGCAAAATCATGCCTTGAGTCTCGACTTTCCTGTGTGCCATAGCTTCGTGAATACTTTCTGGTTTCTCCCCTGTTCGGATGAAATGATATATACTGTCTAAATGTTCTTTCATATCTGATATGGTAATCAAAAAGTTTGCAACTCGTCGTAAACGTACGGAATATAATATCATGTGATCTTCGCCTGGCACTGGGTCATATCTACAATCAGTAAGGTACTTTTTGAGGGCTTCGAACGTAGCCACTTTTGGCGTGCGCTGTAATGCTGCGTCTCTCAGCGTCAGTCGTTTTGTTTGAGGCGGGGTGATAGGAATACCTCCCCCTGCTCCTCCTGGACTAGAATCGTCAATTAATACTGAATGTGCGGCTGCTGGTAATGTAACTGGTAAAGCAGGCGTACGTAATGTGGGTTGGTCCTGGGGTACTGGCACATTAACAGGATTCCCGGGGCCAACGGCTGGAGGCACAGTGATTACGTTATTAACAGGGTGCTGAGGTTGAACTGGCGGGGTAGGATTCGTATTAGCATATTCTGGGACAGTGTCGTCTAAATAGGAAGAAAGGAAAATTTCAGCTGCGGTCGGTTTATGACGTAGCTTAGTCGGGACCAATGGTGGCGGTAAATTACAGGGTGTTTCCGGGGTTGCCTTCGGCAAACCCTCGGCGAGAAGGGGATACATACCTTTAATAAGGGCATTTCTCTGTCTGTCTGACTGTTCTGTTCTAACTCGTTCACCTTCTTCTAGTAATTCCCTTTCTTGGGCTTTTTCTGAGGATTCCTTACTTAATTCTGCTTTTCGGAATTCCTTTTCCGTTCTTTTATGTGATTCTTTACGCCACAATTCTATGGCATCTTTCTGGGATTGTCTGGCTTTCTTTTTCCATAATGCTTCCTCTACTCTCATGATGCACTCGGCATCCCATGTTCCTGAAACAGGCCATCTATATTTCTCTTCGAGATCCTTGGTGTAGTCCACCCATAAATCTAGATACAGTATGGCATCTAAGCCATGCTTATGATACATGAAATGTCCAGGACTGTCCCTAGGAGGGACAGGAACTGATTCTTCGAGTAACGCTTTTCTGGTTTTTGTCTGACGTAACTTTGAAAACAAAGGCATATTTGAACCGTACTTGAACTTGAACACAATACACAATGAACACAGTAATGTAATAGCAAAACAAATCACTCATACCATGACATCAAAACACATTAAAAACAGTTCGAACAGAAACTACCTAATACATTGAAAACACAATATTTCGAAAACATAATACTGGAACTTTCTCGAGGAACTATACCAGAGAACAGACTTACTAGAATTACTGGATGCACTGCTAAAACAGTACAGAACATACCGGTCTCCTAAAGAGACACGTCATACCGTATCCACCTAAGTGAACACGTCGGACCGGATCTGTGTACCCAAACCCGTCGGACCGGGCACAAATTAATGAACCCGTCTAGATACGTTCCCAGCAACGGTACTCACCGGGAAGCAAAACTGAAGGCCTCGGACTGGACTGGACTGCTACGACGTCTGGTTACTACGCACGACGCATGCGCCTCGGGCTTCGGAAACAGGTGGGCCTCCGGATACCTCGGACCTTGCTCTCTCGGCTTGGGCTCTGGTCGGGACGATCCGCCTTCCTCACCGCCTCGTCTGGATGCCGGACCGCAGTCTCCGTCTCCTCCGTGGGCCTGAGGGAGACTTG
Organism: Lissotriton helveticus; assembly: GCF_964261635.1. Classification (NCBI taxonomy): domain Eukaryota; kingdom Metazoa; phylum Chordata; class Amphibia; order Caudata; family Salamandridae; genus Lissotriton; species Lissotriton helveticus. Next base: position 104,219,904 of record NC_136067.1, read on the forward strand.
AGCAGAAATATCTGCAGGTGCACAGTAGGGGTCCGTCACGGCTGTAGAAGGGTCAGGGGGCCTGCGTTACATCGCCGGCGCGTGGGGAAGGGGCTCGTCCCTGTTCGGGCGCCATTATGTGGTAAATAAATAAATAATTACCGGTACTATTTTTCTATGCATTAACTGAAAAGGATAGCTCAATAAATAAGAGGCAGAATCCGTGGTATCTGAGTCATACGGGCTTTAATTAGATGGCTCGAGCCAATGGACTATCGGGTTCCGTCACCTGCTAAGGTTCAGGAAGGGACAGACACAGGACAAGAGGGACAGGAACAAAGCCTAATATCTCATTAACATCATACAGTATATATAGTAAAACAGTACAATTGCATTGAATACAGTAGGCGTAACAAGTGACAAATGGAAGATAAGAACATATGGGCGTGAAAAGAAGGCGTGCACAGGGCGTGCACGGAGACATGTGATGTAAACGTCACAGAAGTGTCATAAATGGGTGGATACATGGAGGGGGCTTCATGGGCAGCTGGAACCTTTAACCTACTGGTGCGCGCAAACGGGTCATGACGTGTAACTGGGGAGAGCTGGGGGCTCTGACTTCTAGCACTAGAAGAGGAGACTAAAGTCTAGGATGTCAGAACGACCTGTACCTATAGCATATCTGATATCTTGTGTTTGGAGTACATGTTGCTTGAATCTAAAAGTCATCAGGGCAAAGGCTACTTGTCACTAAGGCTAGTGCATGCAGATATTTCTTCATGTATTACGTGTGCTATGGATCTTCTATGGATACTAATTCAGTAATTCTCTTGCATGGAGACAGGAAGACTAGACTATAGATGAAGATGTTTATACGGTTCGTTAGCTAGGAATGTGAAGCCGGGGAGCTGAACTGATAACTATAGGCATAACATAATCTTGGCAGACAGGCAGGCAGGCCAGGCCGGGCACCGCGCTGCTTGGCAGGAAGTAAGTGAAGGGTCAGGGATGCGGGCGGGGCTGCATCGCTCCTCGGAGTGGTTCAGGAGACTTGAAGCTCGAATCTGGTGTCCGGGCCCTGTGAGGCCTAGAAACGGGTGCAACTCGATGATTTATCGTGCACAATGTAAAGACGTTGGCAACATAGGCCTAAAAGCCTAATTCACGTTGCTTTCACGAGGGACTGGATAACTGACATACTAACGTTGGACACAACTATAAATGTGTCTTTATTCGGTCAAGGGGGAAAATATGCATATTAATCATGCACATATAACACATGATGGGGAACACGTAGGGACACATGACAGGGCAAAAATTCAATTTTCCTCATTTCCAAAAGTCAAAACCTAATGTAGACATCTGAGCATAAAAGGCTGCAGAATACATGTGTTTGGTATTTGTCAACATACTTTTCATTCCTGTCATGTTAACATTTTTAAAGTAAAATGATTCTGGATTGGATACATTGAAACCTGAAAAGTATTGAATATTTCCCAAAAATGTTTTTGAGCTACCCTTTGGTGACAATGTTTCCATTGGTTATACATTAATACATTTCTAGGGTTTGCAGATTTGTGCAAGAAATATTGACCATAATGATTATAACCATATATTTGTTCATAGTCTGATGAACCTTCTAAATAGTCATGATTAGTAAAAACTGCAGACATTTCGAAGTCTGACATCATATTATTAACAGTCTCGAAGTCCCAATCAGCAGAAAAGGTACTAGATGAAACAAAATAATTCAAGGAAATCTTGAACTTGTGTTGAATCTTCAACAGCTCCGCAGGGCCAAAAATGTTGTAATCAGTTCTGTCCCAAGCTATACCCCCAGGTATAGGAACGGCTGTGATGTTCACTGATGACAAGTCTCTTTGTTCACAATTAGATGATTTGTGTGACTTGAAGAGTAAGTTGATGTTCTTACTTGTTGTGTCCTTTTGTACATATCTTCCATTTATCAGCATTCCTAAAGTTATTACCAGAGTCAACCAAATTAGAAAAAAAGCACCCCCAACACAATACAAAGTTCAATCCATGGTGAAACAAGATAAGTCTTCTCCAGGTGATGAAAAAGGTCAGTTTCTTGTTCTTTCAAAGTTCTTTTTACTTGCGTCATTTCAGGCTCGCTGGGATCCTCGGAAAACATATCAAAGTTAATGAAATAGCCAGAGGCCGTTCTGTCAATTGTAGGGATTGCATCAGGATTCGTTGAAATCGCTGGAACCACTTGATCACTTGTCATATTTGTATAGTCCGATGCTATTTTATTGTAGACAGGTGTTTCTTGACAAACTGTTATTTGGGTTTCAAGAGGTACTAGTTCCATAGCTTTGTTGCTTAGTCCTTCATTTCGCACTGCAGATTCTTCAAAGGTGATGAGTCTCTCAGTTTGAACCTCTTGGATAGTAGCCAGTGGCGGAGTCCACTTGGCCTACTGCTTATGATCGGCCACATGATGTGGTTTTACCAGGTCGATTGACACAAACCTGTTCTCCTTCTTTCCAGCAAGGGGCGGCAGCAATACTGTTCTTGACCCGTGGATTGCTAGGACAGGTACTGGTTGTCTGTAAGAAGGCCCAAATTCCTCCTTGTCCGTAATCTTTTCTCTGACTAAATCACCAAGCTTTGGGATCCAGACAGGCCTTGCTGGGACGGTCGGTTTCTCTTCAGTGGTTGTTGGCTTCAGGAACACGTTACTTTGTTTTGTTCTTAATTCATTTAAGTCCTGTAAAACAGCAACACAGTCTTTAATATCAAAGGGTTTTTGGTTTACCACTGAAGTCTGACAATCGAGGTCCGATACTAACATTCTGGTCCCAAAAAAAACTTCATATGGAGTGATACCCCTTAGAGAACTTCTTGGCAGATTAAGACTACGTTGGACACTTATTAGATGTTTGACCCACCCGTCACCCGAGCCGAATACCCTAGCTGTTATAGATTGCTTTATGTCCCGTTTTTTCTCTCCACAACCGAATTTCCCTCGCGATGGAATGGACTAGAGTACCGCAATGCAAAGCCCGAATTGGCCATGGCCTCCTTGTAAGCTCGAGCGCTAAACGCAGGACCCTGGTCAGAATGTAGCGTGCTGACTGCGTATGTACCGATAAAGACTCGCAATTCTTTTATAACAGTTCGAGCGTCAGCAGAGCACTGAGGCTCACCTCCAAATGAATCTTGAACACAAATCCACTGCGAGCATGATATAGTTATAGTTACTATCCCTTTGTAAGGGACTGCAGTGGTTCAGGTAAACTCAAGCTAATGGTTTATCTGAAATTAACAGGGGTGTCTGCGCAGGACGTTTTACAGTAGACACTTTCATTTTTTGGCATATTTCACATTCCAAAAGATAGTTTCTGGTTTGTTTCCTCATGCGCGGGCACCAGTATCTCCGTTTTAATAATGACACTGTGGCGGAAACCCCTGCATGTGCAGAAGCGAGCCCTTCATGTGCTGCTAAAATTAGTCCTAATCTAAAGACATGGTTGTTTTAGATGTATGTGCCTATAACCCACCTTCTCCTATAGCGCCAAGAGATCCCCTTGGGATGCTTCGTTTGCGCTTTACAAATCCACAAAGTAATCTATGTTCCATGTTTGGAATTACTCTATCCCCCACACCAGAGATTCGAGCAAACGGAACATTATTCGTATCCGTTACGTATGAGTATTTGAGTGGAAACCCTTTTGGTAATGTTTTACCACTGTCTTTGCTTAAAGCGTTGACAGCCAGCATTATTTAACTGTCTATTTTCGTTTTTGAACGAGGGATTGCAGCTACGGAAGCCGCTTGCAAAGCTGCTTTCGCTGCTTCATCAGCCTATGAATTCCCTGAAACGTGAAAGCCATCACGTTGATGACTCATTGTATGTATCACGTGAGTGTTTTGTAGTTCTTTTTGTAACTGAACTATTTGTTCCCAAAGCAGTTTATGCTTGATTGTGCCACCTTTCGCATTCTTGTAAGCGTTTTGAATCCAATTCTGCAAGTATTCGTTGTAAGATTGAACACAATAATACGAATCGCACACACTGAGTGTGGGGAATTCGCGGTTCGTATTTTCAAGCACAGTTTTAAATACTTGTAGTTCAGCTCGCTGAGCTGTAAAATCTCCTAGAGATTGTGTTTTAGTGACCTTTGGTCTGAATTTGCCATTGTGCCAACGACCTTTAACGATTGCGCACGCCGCACTATAGGGTTGTTTACCCCCCGTAGCGGGTCAAGCTGATCCATCAGTATAAATTATACATTCTTACTGCTCTAGAGGCGGAATTACAGTAGGCAGAGGACATTCTTGATCGTATTGTAAAAATGCTAGTGTTTTCAAATACAGATCAAAAACGTATTCAACGTCTGTCGCAGCAAGAGAATTAACCCATTGTATCCATCTTGGATGTAAAGCTTTAGCATTTGGAATACTCGCTTTTGTCACTGCCTCTAAGGCAGGTACAGGTGTAATGACCATAATGCGTTTTCCCTGTGTGAGGGCTCTTTCTTTTGCTACTGCAGTTTGAACAGCTGTCAGAATTTTTTCTGTACTTGTGAATTTCATTTCAGCTTGTGTGTACTAATGTGATTTGTAAGCTATTGGTACTTTTTCACCTTCGTTAAAAGTTAAGTACGTGAATCCGCATTGTCCTGGAATGATTTGGATCACTAAGTTGCGTATGTTTACGTGAGTTTGTAAATGTTTTGTCGCTAACATGTCTGATTGCAGTGAATGCAAAATTTCTGTGTTTTTGTGTCCAATTAACTGTTTTAAAATCAGGTTTGATTAATTCGTAGAGAGGTTTAAACGTTTCTGCGTAATTTAGAATGGAAGTTCTTCCGAAATTCAGGAAACCTAGAATCAACTAAGTTTTTCAGCGTTTTTGGAAGTTGGAGCAGCGCACATTTCTCATATCCTAAGAAAAGGACGTTGAGGTGGGCAATTCTCGATTTCTTTCTTAAAATTGAATTTGTACCCTTCCGAGGCGAAGCCCAATATAATGGTATTCACCCTGTTTAAGTGCCTGTCCAAGTCATAGTCTGTTAGATAGATATCATCCACATATGACAACGCTTCGTCATCATATGTTTGTAGTAACTCTGTTACCCTCGCTGAAAACAACCCAGGACTATTCTTGAATCCCTGAGGGAGACGACCGAAGTGACCATGTGTCCCCATGATTGAGAAAGCGGTCAAATACCTACTTTCTGGTGCAATGTTTTGGCAGAAGAAAACCAACCGTTAGCAATATCTAATGTTGTTTTAGATTTTTTACGCACAATGTTATTCATTAACCCCTTCCATGCTCATGACGAGCTCAGCCCGTTTTTATTGCTGTCCAGCACAGCAGGAGTAACTCTCAGGCAGCGATGAGGTCAATGCCGCACTGTGTGCATTTTGTACTGCAAATGTTTTGCTACAAGAGTTTAAATGTCTGTAATCAAAAACTAGACTATATGTATTGTCTGGTTTGGAGACAGGAAACAAAGGATTGTTCATTGATGAGGTGCATGTTTCAATCACCCCCTGGTATTCAAGTTGATCTAAGATCTCCCTGACCTGTTGTTTAACTTCTTGCTTAACTGGGTACTGCCTTTGTGCAGTAGGTTGACTTTTCAACTGGTTTTTATGGTGAGAAGAATCCTCATCCCATCCTACATGATTTTTTTATAATGCTGGAGCCTGGGCTACTGCCCATTTTCTGGCATAGGTATATTTTAAATGAATTGGAATGTGGTCGGAGAAGGCTGGCATAATGATGTATTCGCCATGTGGGCACTCCCTGACCAATTCTGGTGGCCAGTCTTGTTCAGTGAGAAAAATGTCATAACCCTGAGAAAGCTGCTTCCAAAAGAGTGCTCTCACTTTTCTTGTTAGATCTCCCTCCATCCGGAGTGTTACTTCATATAACTTATGTAGACAACTAACCCTGGTATCTGCAGTTTCAACTTGGATGAATTCATTCAAGTCCACTGTCTCCAGATGATCCTTCAAGTTCTTGCGAGCTATGGTGACTTCTGATGCGCTGTCCAACATTGTCTGAGCCCATTCCCCGTTCTTAAGTTGCGTCCTCAAGATCCTCGGCATGTCTGATCTTTAGACCTGCTACCTTCTTTTTGGTGAATTGAGGAATTGGGAGGAAAACTAGTGAGCAATAACCAACCCATTGGCTCAAACACACAAACGATCAGCCTCTCTTGGAATGTTCATGGCTTTAACAACATTGGGCAAGACCATGAAACCGCAAACTTCTTGGAACAACATGACCTAATATTACTACAAGAAACTTGGAATTTGTGCCAAGTTTCCATCCCTAGTTATATATAGTTTCATGTCCTCGCCGAAAATTTTTCTAAATTTGGTCACCAGAGAGGAGGCTTAACAACGTACATCACCCAACAATATAGGTGGCAAGTGGAAGAAGTGGACACTGGGGTAAATTGGTTACAAGCAATAAAACTTACAGAGAGGCTGGACTCAAATTCACGCACTCACAACCTTTTAGTGCTCAATGTTTACGTACATCCGGAAAAGAAACAGAAAAAGGAAAAACTGATAACACTGATAACCTTGATCAGGGTATTGCAAAGCACTCACAAATCATATTCCATAATCATTACAGGAGATTTTAACAGCAACCTAACAAAAGACGATAAAATAATTCATGATCTCGAAGATCTGGGTCTCTCCATTTTGAACAAGAAGGAAAACGGGGGAAGAGTCATACCTATAACCTTTGTATGTGGAAATCGGAAGTCATCAATAGATTTCACAATAATAAGCAACAGTTTGACACCGATGGTAAGCTCGTTCTCGGTTGAGCAACGCATAGAAAGCGATCACCTCCTGTTACTCACCAAAATAAAAATTTTGGCCAACAAGACTGAAAATCAAAAAACCGTCATTCAGTATACGGAAAAATTCAATCTACGTAAACTGAAATGGGGTGGAAAGGACATAAAACCAACAATCGACACATTTAAAAAAGAATTGCTCAGACTAACACCGGAGGAAAAAGAAAATCCGATAAAAGCATGGGAATATCTATGTAAGGCCTTAACCAGAAACCCCCCAACTACAAAACAGACCATGAGAAGGTATGACACCGGGAAGAAGCCTTGGTATAATACCTTACGAGAGCAAAAAAGGAAAATCGCACGCGAAGTACGGAAGCAAGTAATAGCAATAAAAAGTGGAAAAATACCGGATAAGGCGAAATTAAAGGCCATGCGGAAAAAATACAAGATTCTGCTGAATAACGCAAACAAATCATACCAAACTGAAATCTGGTCTAAATTATTAATTGCCGGGAAACATAAAAATGCCCGAACATTTTGGGGTATCATTAATAAACTTACAAAGGGCAATTATCTAAAACAGGAGGCAGGCATTGGAGAAAGTAAGTGGATCCAGCACATCAAAAACCTGTTTCTTGACAGGGAGGAGGGTCAAAAGTGCCTCTGTAAAACAGAGTGCGAAATATGCGCAAGAAACTCTGAACATGCGGGAAAAATTCTGGGAACACGAAACATTCCACCTGAAGACACAAAGAAGCCATTTTCGGACTGCGAAAATAGGAATATAGGGAATTTTGGCAACAAATCAACTATAACACTAGAACAATCAGAAGATACAGTATCAGACACCCTAGTAACAGCTGGCGAGCTAAAATTAATAATAAAACGCCTGAAAAAAGAAGGTGCAGCAGGTCCTAATAGGCTTCCAAACGCCATCTTCAAACATTCCCCTGAGTTCTGGGCAGAATACTTAACATAACTCTTTAACTCAATTTACAGACAGAACAAGCTGCCCAAGTCCTGGAACGGGAGTATAATCCATCCCATTTTCAAACAAGGTGATCATAACGAGCCGAGGAACTATAGGCTGATATCGCTGATGGACGTGGAGGGAAAATTATATGGGTCATGCCTACTGTCACACCTTCAAGACTGGATGGAAGACACAAAGATCATACCTATGTTCCAAACGGGTTTCCGGCCAAGGACCGGTACACTAACAAACTTAATAACTCTGGCTCTCCTGAAGGAAAAAGCGGAAATAAAGAAGACGAGATTGTATGCTTGTTTTATAGACCTGCGAGCAGCTTTTGACAGGGTGTATCGAACCCGACTATGGGACAAATTGAGATCATGGGGCCTTCCGGAGAACCTACTGGAGGCAATAATAAGCTTGTATAGTGATACCTGGGCACGAGTCAAACTGGGAGACGGTAGCAGCATCACGGCTGAAATTGAAACACAGCAGGGCGTAAAACAAGGCTGTGTACTGGCCCCAAGCGTATTTAATCTCTACATGGCAGACATCGTCCGTCACATGCAGGTCGGGGAAGGTCATCCACCGCACCTGTCAAAAATCCCAATCCCCTTCCTGCAGTACGCTGATGATATTGTTGTTCTGAGTCAAACCCCAATAGGCCTGCAAAGGATGATCAACAATTTGGTCACCTACTTGAAACACGAATGCTTGGAACTGAATAAAGAGAAAACCAAAGTGGTCCGCATCGTAGACCCGAAAAAACAAACATTCATATGGTACGCAAACAGCACCCCAATAAAGGAGGAAGTATCATACAAGTACCTAGGTCTGAAACTGGGGCGAGGCCCAGCAAACAAGGAACACAAATTAGACCTGAAGGCAAAAGCACATTCCCTGATTTATGCATACCGGCAATTACAAAAAAAACTACGTTGCCCAAACTACACACACCTGCTAAAAGTGATAAAAGCGCAAACTTTACCTACCTTGTCTTATGCATTGGCCACCTGGTGTGGCAAAGAGGCGGGGCTGTTAAACAGCCTACAAACAAAGGTATACAAGGCAGCTTTAAATCTCCCAAAATCAGTATCACCGGCGCAGGTCCGTTTAGAATTTGGCCTGCTGAATCAGAGGTTTCGCAGTATGGGTACTTTTGCGAAACTTTGTCATAAAATACGTGCATCAGAAGAAGGCTCACTGGACAACCTGTGTTGGAAAGAAATCGATATCCAGCAGAAACAGCACGTGACTCACAGTTGGGGAGACTTCTTGTCAAAATCCTTGACCTGCTTAGGAATCGATTCAACATGGGACTTGATGCCAGATAGAAATAACTTCGATAAAATTACAAACAATGCAGTCAAATGCAAATCCTACCTGGAAGACAAATCAAGCACCGCAAAACGACGACACGGGTGGACAGTAATAAACTCATATTCCGGGATAAAACCACAGCCATATTTGGAAAGTCATTTTAATATACAAATAAAACAAAGATACATAGAACATCGGCTGGGCCTACAGTTTTCAAAGGACTTGCTACCATCCTGGAAAGATAGTCACACTGACCTTTATTGTCGTCTATGCGGATATCAAAATGAAACACTAACTCACCTGCTATGTGCTTGCCCAGCTCTTATAGATCTAAGGAGACAGCTTTTAAAGAACATTTTTAATAAACTGAATATTCGAACATGCAGGCAAGCTGTAATTCGATGGCTGGATGGATCATCTCCTATGTTGGCATGTAGGGGGGTCAAATACGTGAGGAAAGTTCAATCTCTCCTACAACAAGTGGACCCATGAAAACACAGTGAATAGGAAGTGTATACTGAAAAGCTTAGCCAAGTAAGAAGTGTACAAACAAAATGAATTATTTGAGATTTTATTAATGGTACAGTCTATTCATTTACCTTGTGAACAATTAAGTACATTATTTACTAATTTTTAACGATGATTTCAAATGCATGTTGTAATAATTTTTAATAATTTTAAACAATAAAATTTGACTTGACTTTTCTTGTTTTTCTGAACGTGTTGATCGTCTTTGGACTTCACCCGTTCTTCCTTGTGTTCTGATCGTCCTCTTCTTTCGGATTTCTGTGACGAAGTCTGAAAGGTACTAGAGGAAAGTGCATCAGTATCTTGATATCTATCGTTTTCTCAAATGTATCCCTATTCCTGAGGTTATACCTCCTTTCAGAGGGCTCCTTTGGAGGAGACCTACCCCTGGAATGAGAACGCTTCTCTCAGAGGTTTGTTTGTTATTTTCCCACTTCTTTTTAGAAGGAGTAGGAGTGTTTTTAGTAAATACCTTTTCAGGACTTTCAGACAGTTGGGGTTTCACTGGTTTCCCTTCCAGACTGTCTCTACCTAATTCTTCATAGGATTTTTCACTTATTCTGGCTAGTTCTTGAGGTTGCTCAATTACACCGAATACCCTTAATTTTTGGCGGATGCTGCTTCACCTTTAATATTAGCTAATGTTATTGTCGAGACCTGTTTTAAATCTTTGAGTAGTTTCATACCTAAATTTAAAGCAGGCTCTGCCCCGTATTCATTTTGAATCTGTTTCAGGACGTCTAGTATTACCGCCATAGACTGACCACCATGTGTTTTAGTGTAGATTGCAGCAAAGAGTGTACCCCAAGTGTCGCAGTCCTCCAGATGTGGGGCGACCCCCATTGGTAACCAGATTGTTAGAATTCTGTGTTTTTCATGAGGGGTAGTATTAGGAAATACTGTTTCGATTTGAGTAATTTATTGAGCTATCCAGAATGGAATTTGTTCCTGTTTTGCGGGTAATTTACCGACGACTGAGTGTAAAGTCTGAGGTGTAATTTTATTTCTGTTCCCCTGGTAAGGGGGATGTTGTGGAATCATTATTGCAGGCTGAACTGTAAGAGACCGCATGACATATTGAACCAATTGTCTATATATTTTGATAAGCTCTTTTAGTTGAGCTAGTAGTTCCACATCTGACATACCATTAATTTCAGGATGTGGTGTATAGCTGGCTAAGACCGGCGATGTTGCTCCTGGTCTACCTAGTGTACCGAGCCTGGTAATGTGATTTTATATGTTTTAGGGCGACTTTAAACCAGAGCACATGCTCTTGGTATGTTAGTGGAATTTCAATATCCTCTAAAGGAATGTATTCCGTTGGTGGTTCATCTTCTTTGTAGAAGTGAAACACATGTGTTATTGGATTTGCTTCGGGGAAGGCTATTCCTGAATAGAATACCTCTGTCTGGTGATATTCATGTTCCTCTTTAACAAAAACTACCCTACCACCTCTCGATGTTAGGCCATTTTTTATAAGTTTTATAGTGATGGTTTTCCTTAAATTTATAGGAATGCATATAGCATCCTTGTCGGTTTCATTAAAACCTGTTGTGTCAAAAGCTGCTGGATCAGCTGAAGCTCCACCGTTCTCAGTGTTTTTGCCGTCCGGCATTTTGTTGACTGAAAGTTTGCAGAGCAAGTTTCAAGGAAACCAAGATAAGGTGCACAATATTTTGGAGCACTGTATACTTCAACGTTGAATAACCCGAAAAGCTAATACATATAATTTTCATCCTACTCAGCTACGGTGGATATTATCCCTTTACCCACTCCAGACATCTATTGGAGTATTAAGGAAAAAGGGGTCTCTGAGAAAAGCACGACTGAGTTACTTTAGTATCTAGCGTTAAATTAGTGCCTTACCAAACGTTGGGTGCCATGTAGTGTAGTTCATATATTCCCAATAGGCTCTGTGCATTGGAATAATATATCCTATAGATATGACATAGTACTTAGGTCCGTAGGTCTCTATCGAATATACTAAACTTAATAGTGAGTGCCAGCTAGCTCAGAGGTCACTAGAAACGTTCTCGAATTCACAAGAAGGGATTAGTTTCTGACAACCGCTTAAACATGCCAACTTTGTTCCCCTAGGACTGGAATAACGATTTTCAGAGTCGTGGAAACAATAGAAGTATTTCACTCAGTCAATTGTGCATGCTTCGTTTCTACAGAGTTGCAGAGAAATAGTGAGACGGGCGTTTTCAATAAAAGTATTTATTGAACAGTCTTCTTTCTCATGCAAGAGAGGTGAACTGCTACAATCGTTAGACAGAATGCAAAGTATAATGCGTACAGCGTGAACAGTAATATAAAATAATACTGTAAGAGCATTGTATGGTTTCTAAGCCATATAAAAATACATACATACATAAATAAAATAGGCTAAAATACTCAACTGGTGCTTCTAAAATACACCTAACCCAGTGTACCTAACCTAGGTCTAGTACGAGGGAAGAAGTAAGGATGGTCTTTTAGCATAAGCTTAGTTTTGCCAAGAATCTACCGAAGGTTTCTCTAGGTTCTAATCCGCTCCATACTTTAGAATGAAGGAGTTCTGGTATCTCTGTCTCAGGACTTGATTTCCCAACACCCCGCAAGGGGAGTCATAAACACTGGAGCTGGATTTCTCTGCAGAGGACAGTTTTCTGATCAGTGCATCAGCTGGAGAGTCTGCTTCCTTCGGCACTTGCTGCAGCGAGCTGCGTCTGCCAAGTAGGTCGTCTAACTGCACCGAACCACCATGCTTTGCCATAGCAAGTGAAGGTATATTTATACCTTGAAGGTGTTTAGGAATGCCATGTTTGACGTAAAGTTGGGCATATGAACGTCATGAATGAACCCCTAGGGAATAGTTGTTCACTGTAAAGTAACTGAGTTCTTGAAGAAATCAATATTCAAGTAAGAGGAAGTCCCTAACGGCTTCAGCTGGTTTTCCCAAAAATCGTTGTGACGTTTGGAAGTAGCCATTCCTGTATTTGGTTAGCATGGGCTATGCCTAAATAAGTGCTCGCTTTCTATGCCTATAGAAGGGCAACTTGGTTTGTACCTATATACGGGCATGAACTGGGAAAATCCATACGGAATCTAAAACGACATACAACACTCTAGTATGAAAATTATGGGTTGAGTACTCTTGGCACATTGAAATCTTGGGCTATGGAGAAAATGTTGTCCCATGTACGATATGGTTTCAAACCAGCTATGGCAGCTATTGACCAGTTCTTAAAATTTTATTTGTTGGAAGGTAAATGTGATGGCTAAGGAAGGGTCTCTTCACTTGGCGTTTATTGATTTATCCAGCGCCTTTGATCTGGTGAATTGTTCAAAGCTCTTGTCACTCCTGGAGAAGAAGGGGGTGAAATCAGAATTGCATTCTCTCATTAAACGTCTACATCAAGGGTTGACAGTAAAAGTACGTTATGATTTATCAGGAGAAACAACTTCTCACATTAAATCTACACATGGGGTCCATCAGGAATGCATTCTTGCCCCTTTTCTATTTAGATTATACATAAATGGAATCTTTAAATACCTGGTAGGGGTTGGGATGGACATTCCACAGATAAACATCCAATGCCCATTCTCCTTTTTTTCAGACGACGACGACTGTGCTAATTGCGTGCACGGCAAAGGATCTCCAAACATTACTGGATTCTTTTTTTTTTTCCTGGCTGGAAACTTTGGACCGTAAGTTAAATCAGTCCAAATCTTTATTATTACTTGTGGGCTGTAAGACAAAATCCAAAACTTTCTTAATGGGGAATTCAACACTGGAGACAGTGAAAGTATTTATCGGAGTATCCTGTTTAGCGCCTCGTTTTAATGGAACTCGCTTCTGACCAACAGGGTACAACAATTCAAGAAAATCCTAGAGGCAGTTTTTAGATTGTCGCATAGGCTTGGTCAGAAGCCCATTAAAGAATGTTAACTTGTATAGCACCAAATATATGTCAGCTGTGTCAGAGTGCAGGCCTATGGGGTTATTCAAATTCGACCTTTCTCCAACAAGCATAAAATAGTTGTATTTGTAGATTACTGATGACCCCTCCATGGGCTGCTACTTTAGTCTACCATGAAGAATTAGGTCTTGGGTGCCTGGAAGATAAGTTGGGCCTCGCTCCGCTTTTCTTCTAGATTAATTTACCGATTAACCTCGAGGCATATTTGGTTAGTTCCTGTATCTTGGATTGTCTTGCTCTAGACTGAGTTGCACATATTCCATGAGATACATACTTGAAACAAACTTTTGATACCATTGGAATGAAAGAGATGTTAGATAATTCTCTTCAAATTACCACTAAAAGTAAGGATGAAGTTAAAACACGATGTCTTAATTACCATTCAGATACACGATTACGGAAAGCGCAGACTATGGTTTCTCTGAAAAGATATGTTGAGATCTTGACCACAGAATGCTTGGAACTATATCTTTTCTGGGTCATGAATCGCATCCACCGAAGTTACCTTACTCTCGTCCGGCTATGTATGATCCATTTTAAGGTTGCTTACCCTATACAAGTATCCGCACAAAGGGCAAGCCTATTTTATTTTATTTTATTTATTTTATTTTATAGCATTTGTAAGGCGCACAGCTACCCACAAAGGGTTTCCCGGCGCCAAGAACGCAAAGCACTCAGATATCACTGGGGAGAGAACAGACAAAACAATTATTTATTAAAAAGCCACGTTTTTATGCTCTTTCTAAAATTCACATAGCTTTCCTCCTTGCGAATGTGGGAGGGCAATGTGTTCCACAGCACTGGCCCCAGGTAGGAGAAAGATCTCCCGCCCATTCTGGCTCTTTTAAACCTTGGTACTGCAAAGTTTGCCGCTGTACCTGAACGCAGGTTACGGTTTGGGAGGTAGGGCTTAGCAAGGGCCTGAAGATATTTGGGGGCAGTGCCGGCTTTGATTTTAAATAAGTAGCTCAAGGCTTTGAAACAAATACGGTTCTCGACCTTAAGCCAATGCAGATCCTTGAGATGTTGGGTGATCCTAGCAGATCTGGGGATTTTACAAAGCAGTCTAGCCGCAGCGTTCTGCACTAGTTGCAGACGCTTTATCACTGTCTTATTTGAGCCCAGGTATAAGATGTTACCGTAATCAAGCCGAGATGTCACTAAGGCATTGATCACGGTCTTCTGGGTAGTAGGTGGCAGCATCCAGATGATTTTGCGTAACCATTTGATAATGGTGAAGCATATACCTGCCACTTTGTTTGCTTGCTGGGACATAGATAAACAGTCATCAATGATGACCCCAAGGTTTCTAACCTGCGAAGCTGGAAATGGAAGTTTACCCAATGATGGTGGCCAATGGGAATCATTCCAGAGATCTTTGCTATTTCCTAACAGGAGTACCTCTGTTTTCTCTCCATTCAGCTTAAGTTGGTTGTCTGACATCCAGCAAAAGATTTCTTGGAGGCCTACTTTTAATGCAGATGGAGTGGACATGTCAGATTTGGAGAGTGAGAATAGGACTTGTGAATCATCTGCATAAGTCATTAAACTTAAGCCAACATTTTCTACAAGATTGGCCAGTGGACGTAAGTATAAATTAAAAAGCAGAGGGCTCAAAATTGATCCCTGTGGCACTCCTATTTATTTTGTTTTGCCCCTATATATTGTTCTTAGACAAGATTTTCTGATTCCTGTTTCGAAGTCTAAACTGAGAACTCATAAAGAAGGCTTGACTTCCTGCAGAAACTTTGTACACCCCAGATTTGCTGTGCCGAATTTCCTTTTATTAGGAAGGCTCTAGAACTAAGGTAATATATGAATTATTTGCGCTATGATTATACTGAATACTCGAAACATCCGATGCTGGTGTATCTCTGTTGATGTAGTTTCTTTAGTGTTTTAAAGAGTTTGTTTTAGAAAATATTTGCGAATGCATTTTATAGTGTGGTATGGAACTCAGTTCGTATTTGTAACTGATTGTGGCTCTTTTTTTTTTTTAGCTAATTGCAAGTGATTTTAAAACTATAATAATTTATTAATTTTAAATTATGTAATTTTTAATTTTCTTTTGCCGCCTTTTGGATGAATAAAGCTGTCTGATCTGAGTACCCTCCGGCATCAATAAGTATCCACAAATTTTCCAGCAATTGTTCCAGCTTGTCGACAACCGATGTTATTCCACTCCACAGCAATATTGTACAACCTCTGGCATTGACAGCTTGGAGCGATATATAGGCACCACCTATGTGTTTTGACATCAGTTCCTTTCTTTATGCGCCCTTCGCCGCATTCTCGCCTTCTTTGTGGAAATGTTGTTGTTTGATTAACTGCCTTGTATTATCTATTGTCCCCATGCCAATAACGGTCACTGTCTTCTAGGAGCTTTAGGTTGATGCCCTAGGTTGCACACTAGTTCCTTGGATCATTCAAGGTGTCAGTGGGGTGCCTTACAAGCATCTACATCGCAGGGGTGTTTAGATATCGCCTGGGCACTGAAATGCAGTGGGTGCATCCTCCCCACCCCTCAATATGTGTGTCCTTTGGGTGGTGTATTTATCTCAGCAGGGTGTCTTCTACTGTATCTTTTTAACCTTAGTGCATTATGAAGTTGATCAGTCCAGGACATGCAGTTAATCCACTCTCTACTGCTGCTCCCTTTTGAGGCTAGGACCTCAGATTTCTCTTTCGCCTCCTCTCTAGTCACCCTCCTGGGATTCCGGTCCCCAGCCATGCCCTACATGGGTGCGTAACTTCCTCTCCCCCAGTGTCTGCTGTGGGGAGTATAGTGAGCCATTTGCAAGGTCTAGCATACCTGTTCTCTTCCCCCTACCATACCCTTTTGTACTCTAGAACCTGCCTCATGCAGGTCTTCATATCCCCTCCGGACCACAAGTTGGTGCTTGCCAGTCTCACCTGCCTGTATCCAGTTTGCAAGTGGCTGACTTTGGTTAGATCAACCAGAGTGCTCCAGGGACACCTCTCTAGTGGTTTTCTCTGGGGTAATCTTTTCTCCGTCATCTGACCACCTGCTTGTGTTTCTTCCCCTCTGTTTTGTTCCGATTCCACATACAGTCCGATTCCTACAGTCATACAGCAGTGCCCACGTTTTTAGATGCGCCAGAAACCTTGCCATCTCAGCTCCCCTCAGCAGTCCTGAAGTCAGTTTTCCTTTTTATTGTATGGGGTCCGCCTGCTCCCCCTTGGGCTTTCACTTCAGGGCGTATTCACGGGAAGTCAGGGTTGGAATGGTAATTGTACCCCCTCCTTGTCCCCACCCCACGAGGGTCAGACTGTTCTAAGTTAAGTCACAACTGTCATGTTGGTCTGTTGGTCTAGTCATCGTCCCACATTGTTTAAATCAGTGCCTACTAGCTACTGCAATAAGAGGAAAGACAAGAGAGGCTATAAATAATATCTGTATGGTCCAGTTTCTCTTTCATCAGAGGGCTCCTACACCCCATCAGAGGGGCTCCTAAACACCATGAGAGATAGAAACCTTTCCGGCTTGTTAGGTAGCAATGCAGTCTCAATTCTTTTTATGCTGCATGGATATGTGCTAAACACGTCATTACACCTTGTTTAGCATGGTGGGGAACTACTCGACAAAATGGATTAGGGCTCCTCTGCTTCTAGCAAAATCTAGTTTGAAGGAATGAAAGAAGTTTTGGAGGACACCACACTGTTCTGACGAGTGGCGGCATGTCAGTGTAGAATGATACCCATGGAGGCAGTGAAGCCCGAGCCAAAATGAAACCGCATTGCAGCAACATGACCCACTGTACAAGAGCTGATCCTCTGTGGGCAGACCACCTGCATCAATGACATCTGTCCCACATGAGCTCTGCCACCTAACCTGCAGAGCGGGTGCCCCTTACTCCCCATACCGTCTTCACTGTGTGCCTGCAAACGCTCTGTCCCACATGCTTTTACAGTTGCTTTTTTTCCACTGTCACAAGGCGTTCTCTGTAACATGTCTTAGTTCATCAGTGCACTCCCTTTCCCATTCTTTCATTAACGTGATCTGCTTTGGCCACAAGGGATGTTTGCTGCCACATGCTGATGCTTGACCAAGAAAAGCAGTTATTTAATTGTATTGTCTGACAGAAGTGAATTAACTTATTTTAAAATGAATTGTAAAAATCTAAAAATATATTGTCTAAAGTGAATAATGTTCATTATTAAGACACCTCCAAACTGTCTCATTTTGAGGTGTATTTTTAACCCTGGGAATGAATGATAGCCATACATCATGATTTTTTCCTGTTTTCGTTCAGGTCATCGAAGATCGACAGAAACTGAAGGCAGAGCGTGAAACTCGACAAATGAAAATTGCCTTCTTGGAGAAAGAGCTGGAGCGTACACGTAAACAGCTAGGTATAATTCCTAGTACATTTTTCCAACATTTTCTCCCTGGAAAAATCCATCCTAAGGCAGGCCGGTGTAGAATTCTGTGTTTCCCCTGCTCTGACCGAGTCTTGTGGTGCATGTAATGTCTGTTTGTAGAATGTTCCCGTTCATTGACCCAGTAGTGTCTGTCGGAAGGGGTCAGAGAGAACTTGGAGGTTGAACTGGAACTTCATTGGTTTAGTGTTACATAAGCAATGTAACCTTCTATGTAAGGAGTAACAACAAATAAACCCACTGTTTTCTGTAACTTAAACGTGAAAACAACTTTTTTCCACCAATGCAACATTTGTTACTAGGAGAAGTAAAGGAAGTGGTTCAAACATAACCTAAAAAAAACAAAACTGAAGGAAAAGTGAGCAAGTTGGACAAGTAAAAAGCACCACTATTACCCACCCATCTAGCAGCCTCGAAGAAGAAGAAAGGTGTCTGTCTTGATGGGAACAGTGCCTGAAGCCTTCAAGACTATTGTGAGAATGTCTGCAGAGAAGAGTAGAGTGTAGAAGGTATCCTGACAAGGAAGACTGAGATACTGGGCATGCTAATGTGCAGCAAGCTGTGCCAGTAAATCCACAGAAGATCTGCAGAGTAGGTGAGTAAAGAAGATATAAAGTTTTTTATTTAAAGAAGGGGCGTTTTTTGTTGTTCTGCAGCTTCGAAAAGAGTGAAGTTTGGTTGTGCCAGCATCGTAATAGGCGAGGTCGCGGCTACAAGCTGTGGATATTTTTAGTGATGGCTGCAGTAAAAGCTCTGGCGTGGGTTCTAAATCTGGGGTTTGACCGGAATCTTGTGAGAGCAGCTTCTTGTGCAGTTCATTGTCCAATTATCTTTCTGTTTAAGGCTAACAAAATGAAGGTAGGATTGGCAAGATGGCAGTCATTAGGGTATCAGTGTGCCTGACTGATTACGAAAAACAAAACTATCAATTTTTTTGTTTAACTGAAAAAATGTTGCTCATGTACTCCAATGGAGGTAGTGCAAGTTGAGGTCACCACTCTGGATCGAGGAACTAAATTTCACTCCCAGGACGTTTCTTAGTGTAGTGATACAATTAATAGAAGCTCTATACTTTGCATGGTGCAAGAAAATCCCTTCTCTAACCTCTTCCATGGTCATGAGCCACGGCGCTCCGGTGCTCATGACGAGCTCAGCTCGTCATGAGCCGTGGAACGCTCACACGCGGGGATAATTCCCCTGCTGTGCTGAGCGTTCCACGGCGGGTAATGCACCTGTGACGAGCTGAGCTCGTCATGAGCACAGGAGCGCCGTGCCTCATGACGAGCTCAGCTCGTCATGAGCATGCAGGCGCCGTGCGCGCCCCCCCAGCACAGCGGGGAAATTAACCCCCGCAGCGAAGGGGCTAAGACCCATTAAATTATCTGACATCCACTCAGGCACCTTTTTATGTGCTGTAAATCCTGCCGAGGAAGAATCGACAGTCATTGCCTGGGCAACAGACCAGATCTCAGAACTGGTGTGGGCAGAGAAGCAAGCGTTTGCAAAATGCGGAATTGAAATCTCCTGAGATGTAGAAAACGCTTATCCTCCATTCTCTTGCCCCGTAGCCCTGGAAAATGTCACTCCCAGACAGGATATGCGGGAAAACGGGATTTACAACCACAGACCAAGAGAGTTGGCGACAGTGTACAGACTCGGCTAGCATCAATACTTCGAGGGGCCCGAGCCTTTCGGTCACAACGACGTGGTCAAGATGTCAACACAGATGGCCATGGCAAGGCTGTACTGCCCGAGAAACAACTACAACATGTGACAATGTTTTGAAAGGGGAAGAGTGTGTATTCCGTTTCTATGACCGTATTATTTTTAAGGCTAAATCCTGTTTTCAAAGTGTTCCATTCAAGAGACAAGATTGTTCCAAATTTGAACAGGAAATCTTTATTAGTGCATTTTTGAACATGGACAGCCGAGTCCTGCAAGGTTCTCCGGTAGAGACCATAGTGCACCTGGAGATTTATCTCGAAATTTATAGTTCAGAAAAAACTTTGATGTTGGAACAAACCGACCAGAAAAATTGGAAGAAGTGCATTGTATATGAAAATTAATGTCTAAATAGCCTTGAGAAAGCCCTGGCGCCAATCGCCACAAGGGGCGAAACACGTGTCGGGTGTCCATGTTCAAAAATGTACTAATAAAGATTTCCTGTTCAAATTTGGAACAATCTTGTCTCTTGAATGGAACACTTTGAAAACAGGATTTAGCCTTAAAAATAATACGGTCATAGAAACGGAATACACACTCTTCCCCTTTCAAAACTGACAATTTTAGAAAGCTCAAGAGGTCCAGAGCTTTGAGTGTGTTTCCTTTGCTTGTACAAAATCCTGTGAAAACTGATATAGCCCTGGAATCTTTGGACCTTCACCCTTTCTTGTCAGGAACAACATGTGACAATGGACTGGTCTTTACTTTCGGATGCCTTACTACCTGTCTCACAAAGGAATTGATTGACAGTTTAACCATTTAGCTGAATCCCACCATTGGAGAACCTTTTGATTTGTGCCTGGAATACCGAGGGACTTTGGGTAAAATTGAGGGCGTGGCCTTTCTGGCTTAAATTAAAACCTTTGTACGTGGTGAATTTTCAAGAAACCGGGACTCAAGCAGCTATAGACCTCCCAGCATACTTGATCTTCAGTAAACCGATGGTTAGAACTCACACATTGGGCTTCTCATGTTGGTGGTCTTGCTATCTATGCAGCGGCTAAACTTAATGTCAGAATAAAGAAGGTCAGCGTCAACCATCCTAATCTGCAAGCAGTAAAATTCTTGGAACATTCTTCAAGTAGTTTACCTCCCCTGCTGATTATAAATGTTTACATACATCTCTCGCTGGTGAAAAAGAAAAACTATCGATCTTTTACTGGATTTTTTGACTGTCCTTTCTGCAACAAATCCGGCGCCTCTTATCCTAATGACCTGCAATTTTAACATGAATCTGCTGCTTGGTGCAACCAGGGATCGAATAGTGGAAAAATTCGTTCAAATCTGGTCCATTCCCTTGTTTCAACCTTATATGCAGAGGAGGGATGCCAGTAGGTGACAATTTATAAATGAAGTGGAGCATCGGGGTCTGAGAGTCTTGAATGGTTGCGCTGAACTTGATAATCCGGCGCATCCATCCCATTACTCGGCAACCTCTAATTCAACTATTGACTACACTTTAGTTTTTCTTCCTTTATTTCATATGGTAGCTTCCCTGGGAAGCCGACTGGAATGTGACCATAAACTGCAGAGGATCCAGTTAAATCTGCATGTCTCCTTGTACGACGTAGTCCAGCTGGATATCGGCACAGTGTCTACGATCAATTACAGAAGTTTGCAGTGTACAACAGACTACATTGAGAAAGTGGAACAGCAAGTCAGACTCCAGTGAGAAATGGTATGTGAAACAACCCCCAACCCATTGGCCCAGTGGGTCTAATTTGTTCAGCTACTTTTGGAGAACCAAGTTTGTGCAGAATCATCACAGGGGGCTCGAAAATCACAAGTCAATGTGATCGTACCCCTGGACCCAATGCTTTACCACTGGCAGTATTTAAACAAAATCCCCACTACTGGGCCAAACATCCGGTCACCTTATACAATCACGTCCATATTAACCAGGAAATCCCAAATAGCTCGTGTGGGTCTAGCTGGTGTGGCCCAAATCTATAAAGCAGGGAAAACTACACAATCACCCAGTTATAGGTTGATTGCATTAATGGTTGGGGAGGCAACATACTTCTCAAAAGGCCTTCTTGCCGAATTGTCAGACTGGGCCGACACCAGTTCATTGGTGCTGATGAATCAGATTAGGTTTATTAAGGGAATTGGCACTTCCACCAACACCTAGATGTTGGCCATACTAATCGAACAGGCAAGGGGCCGTTCTTTAAATCTACATCTGTATTATGTGGACTTTTGTTCAGCGTTTGCACGGTACAGTGAAACATCTTGTGGTCCAAGTTACAAAGTTGAGAAATTTCTCCTCTCCTCCTTATGGCGCTATTCAATTACTGTACACAGACACCTGGGCATGGGTAAGGCTAGGAAAAGGTACGATGGTTTAAACAAAAATCCCAACAAGAAATGGCCTAAAGCAAGGCAGTGTACTGGCTCCTTTTTTATTTTATTTTTATCTTGTGCAGATGACAACGGCCTTAAATAATGTCAACTCTCACTCACCCATGGTGGCTGGATTTACGGCTTCACACATTTGAATTTACAGCATTCCACAAACTTTTTTCTAGCTCTCCTACGTCGACGAGGACGTCATGATGGCACGGCTACATTTGCGACTCTGTTTGACTTCACTGGAGCCACAAGAAGACCTTGTTGGCGTGCTGATGTCCGTTCCCTTTTTTCCGTGCCGTCGACGTGGAACGGTTTTCTGGGACTCTCCATTTTCTTCAGTTATTTTGTTATCTGCTGTTTCCGTTGGTGTAGCAGTGCTATAGCGACATCGTAGAAATCAGGTTTCAAGCCTTGTGGAGAGTGTGGGGGTCATATGTCTATCACTGACCCACATGAAGACTGTTTGTGGTGTCTTTCTTTAAACCACAACGTTGGAGGCTGCTCCAGTTGTCAGAAGATGAATCTGAAGGAGCGTGAGACTAAGCTTTTTATGGCGAAGGCAAGAAAAGAGAAGAGGGGCTGAAAAAGTTCAAAGTCAAAATCAAAGTCGTCGACTTTACATACTTCGAAGTCGAGGAAACACAAGAAGAAGAGAAGGCACGGTACCTGACGTCATTCATCGAAGGGTAAAGCTTTGAGGACTCTGGCTTCGTGACTTCAATCTAAAGATTTCATCTCACACTTCGTGACGTCACTCTAAAGATTTCATCTCAGTCTACTTCTCAAGCGACTCCGGCTCACTCTCTGACGCCGAGGGGTTCTCCGGCGAAGTCACCGATGCCGAGGGGTTCTCCAGTGCCACGGTTATCTCTGGTGCCGAAAGATTCTCGGGAGTCTAGGATGTCCTCACCTGTGCCTGCGACCTCTCCTGTTTTGGGTTTGACGTCCCGACGCCTACTCGGCCTCTAGTGCATTCAGACGGAGCTCCTTATCCACCCTTCCTGGACCTAGGTCGGATCCTTCGCATTTTTCTTAATGCAATGTACGGCATCTTACCCTACCGGTGCGCCGTCGGGCCCCGTGGGTCCGCTTGCATTCAATTTGGGTGTGCCTCAGCAATATGCCCATGCACCCTTCGTGCCCTTTATGCCAACAGCGCCGTCCTGGCAGTTTCCGGCTCCAAGATTTTCTACGCCGTTTTCTCAGTCTCGGGTGCCATCTGGTGGAACCTCTTCTTCTCGTCTTCGATCTGCACTGTTGCCTACTTCTGAGGCTCTTCCGTCGCCGCCAGTGTGGGTGTCTCAGGCGCCGCCGACGCCATTCTCAAAGTTGCGGTCAAGAGGAGAAGCCCAAAGAATTTCAGCGGGAGGAAGCTGAAGGTGAAATTGAAGAGTCTGCTGATTAGTTCACATCTAGGCGAGTGGTCTAGACCAGTGTTTCCCAAACTGTGGTCCGTGGACCCCCAGGGGTCTGTGAGACATTCCCAGGGGGTCCGCAGGACTCTAGTGCCTGCCTTCGTAGTGAAAAACTAAACACCCATGCGTCCTCTCAGCACACAAAAGCAGTGAATGTTGGCGCAGGGGCGGTAAGACCACCACAATGCAATCTGGCCAATCACCATTCAGCTTTAGGAGCAAGCTGAAGGGTGATTGGCCTTATTGTATTATTTGCTTCTGCCCGTCCTCCGACGTTACGCACCCACAGTGCGTGCGTTTACCCTTGTATTTGCGGCCAGCCCCGGGGCATTTTGCTACCATATGTGCCCTGGTGCCCTAAAAGCAGAGCACAGCTGTACCTCTTGTATCGAGGCTGAAGAGCATTTGAGCACCTCTAACCGGCAGGAGGGCTCTTCTCCCTCTGGAACTGCATGCGAGTGTTTTACAAGAGTACCTACGCATTTACAGTAAAAGCGCGCGTATGCTTTAAAACGTCTTTCCTTTTTATGTCAGCCTCATGTAACATTGTTGCTTATATGAGCCGGCACTTACCACAAAGTGCTGTCGAGAGGTGACATTACCTGTTACATAAAGCCCCTCGATAATCCTACATCCGGTCAGAAACAAAGTGACGAGCTGGGATTCAAACCTCTGACTTCCGGATTGCCTGGGATGCATTAGTCTGCAAGCCATCAGACCTGGCTCAGTCGACTTATCAGCTTTAAACAGATACAAAATGACAGGGAACCATTTAATAAAGAATGAGGCGCCTGCTCTCTGATTTTGCACTATAGAAATAGCGCATACATCACCTCCATGAGGCTAACATTTGGGCCAGAACCTTCCGAAACATTGCCAGACAGCTAGAGTGACAGGAACAAGTAAACTACCCACAATGCAAGAGTTTTATAACACCACAAAAATCTGAATCACTACTAGGTCTACTAATATCTAGAGTGGATGTCATTTGGAAATTGCATTGTCTGGCACAAGTTAATAACATGGAATGCTGCGTGAGGCGGAGGCCTATAATTCTGCGCTTTGCATAACGATCCCAGTATTAAACTCTGCGATGGCACCCAAGTGCCCTGCCATAGTAATGCATGCCAGGGGTTCTCGAAAGGGGCGGGGCAAAGCAGGCAGTAGGAGGGGCACGGTAAAGGCAAACCATTTCAGCAACAATGCACAGGAAGTAAATCACTCCCACAACAGATATATTGCATCGTAACTCAGAAAAACAGCTTCTGCATTTCACCACGTCCCTAGGAAAAACTAAACAGTGCCCATGTGCCCCCAGGATCATACCAACATTGGCCTTCCAATCAAACTGGTATAATCACAAGACAATATTCTGATCGCATGCCACAGTCCTGAAGTCCGCTGCGGATCTCCCAGAATCCAGGATAATCATCTACAGTGTGCTGCTACATACAACAGACCCAAATCAGACGGGAGACTCACGATTTTCAAAGCAAAACATGGCTTTCTTTTGACGGTCTCCCACCTGAAATTGCCTCTGCTTGAATAGAAGTCAACAGGGGTGATCTACTCTCCCGATTATTTCTGTGAAATCTTCCATTTTCTTCTTCTAAAAATGTTGGCATGTATGCTTCTAGTCTAAATCTTTTTAGATCTCCCTCTCAAAGTCCTCTTCCCCATTAACCTGCGAATACCTTTGTCTCAACATTTCTAGTGACAAGCAGCTGGTTTGCAAACTTCATACATTCTATCACCCTCTGGGCAACATCCTACCATTCATTGAACAATTAATGGAAATCATAGCTGACCATGTCGATTCAATGCAGCCCCAAATCTACCTGGAAGACTTTAACCTTCATTGGTCAAACCCTAACGACCAAGCTGTAGCATGCCTCAATTCCTTCTTGAAGGATCACGATTTGGTTCAACATTATGACCAGCCTACCCACAGGAAGGGTGAAACTCATGACCTCATCATCTCCAAAGTACATTCGATCACTTTGGACTCCATTATACCCTGCGATTGGTCGGACCATCACGTCATTTCCTCCCATATCAACTTGGAGGTATCTCAGAGTAAACCTCAAACTACTAAACCGAAGATCTGGAGAAGAGACCTTAGTGACATCAACACAGCTGACCTAGCAACCCGCTGTAAGCGTGCCCTCACTCTTCAAAGAGAATTAGTCGAAGTACATGCACACACAGACTTGTATAACTCTTCTATGTCTAGCATCGTGGACGAAATTGCTCCACTCCAGTAAAAAGAAATGTACCCTCAAAAATATCTAAACCTTGGTTCAATAGCAACCTAAATTCGGAACGTCGCAATCTAAGGGCCATAGAGCGCTCCTGGAGATCCACTCCGTCAGCGGACCATCTAAAAAACCTTAAATCTGCTAGAAGCTCTTATAACAAACACATCAAGACAGCCAAGGCGGAATATTTCAGATCCCAACTTACCCAAGCGGCCAATCGACCCAAGAAACTGTTCGAATGGGTTAAACAACAATCTGTTATAGCCCCCAACCGATCAGCTTTGGATGTCAGTCCTCCCTCATGTTTTGACTTGGCAGACTTTTCTACTGAGAAAACTAGACTTATTTATATTGATCTAGAAACCAGGAGGTCTCTATTAAGATCCAACAGACCAGCACCCTCCCTGGCCACACCAGACAAGGTTGCTCCACTTAGCAGAGGTATCAAGCACAACGCTTCCTGGGACACCTTTACCATCCTAAACCAAATCAATAAGGTCCTTCGGAGTATCAACCCACCTAATCAACCCACCTAATCACTTCAGTGACCCTTTACCACCCACCATCTTCAAAGCAATTAAAGACTCTATCTCCCCCATCTGGACAAAGATCATCAATGCTTCTCTCTCACAGGGTACGATCCCAGACTGTCTAAAAGAGGCTCAGGTAACCTCTATTTAAAAAAAACTACAGCAGACAGTACAGATCTTAACAACTTCCGCCCCATCTCCAGCATCCCCACACTAGCCAAACTCTTGGAAAAATGCATCCAGTCTCAACTATGTGCGCACATCGAAACTTTCCATCTCCTGGACCAACACCAATCGGGCTTTCGTAGTGGGCACAGCACTGAATAGACTCTCACTCACGTCATGGATGACATCCTAATAATGCTTGACAGAAATTAATCTTGCCTCCTTATCCTACTCGACCTTTCCTCTGCTTTTGACACTGTTAATCATGACAAACTCCCAGATATTCTGGAGCAAAGGATGGACCTCTCTGGACAGGTGCTGCAATGGTTCTCGTCCTTCCTCCTACACAGATCCCAAAGAGTTAAGGCGAACCACTCTCTCTCCCAGCCATCCCCAGTCACCATGGGGGTTCCCCAAGGACCCTCCTTATCTCCCATTCTCTTCAATTTGTTTCTGGAACCATTCGCTAATGTACTAAAATCCTTGGACTTTATCTTCCATATGTATGCAGGCGTCGCCCAACTCTACCTGAAAATCACTTCACTCAACTCCACCCTACTGACTTCTGAAAATTGGCTAACTGAGAACCACCTCCTGCTAAACCCCTCCAAAACAGAATTCCTCCTCATCTCTCCCCCAAAACACACTCCTAATATTGACCTCTGGATGAACCAGCTCACAGCCTTCAACTGCTCCCCCCACATTGACTCACCTAAATCTCTAGGAATCACACTGGACAAACTTCTGAATATGAAGACCCGTATCAGGAAGGGAGCTAACCAACTTCTGAGAACTCGCAGGAACCTTCAACCTTTCTTACCTCAAGCTGATTTCAAGCAGGTGGTCCAAGCGCTTGTTTTACCGAGGCTTGACTATGGCAGTGCTCCGCTATGCGGCCTCCCAAATGCACTTTGGCTCCGCTAAAGGCATCATTGAACGCTGCGGCCAGACTGATTACGGGCACCAAGCGAAATGCCCAGATCTCCCTGGTCCTAAAATCTCTAAACTGGATGCCCTACGAAGCTAGAATTCAACTGAAGATTGCATGCTTATCGCACAAAGCCCTCCACTTCAAAACCCACAATTACTATCCGGAGGGGGTAGACCGTCGAGGAGTGCTAATTCATTCCTCCTGAAACCCCAGATCTTCTGCAAAAACAGAACATGTCCACGAGCCTTCTCGGGCTCTGCTCCAAAAATTTGGAACTCTCTTCCACCAGAAATCCGGAGAATCTCCTCCAAGGTTGCTTTCAAACTGGAAGCAAAAGGATTCCTCATGAACAGATTCTTACCTTCATAAGAAGAGCGAATGTCAGCTCTTAGCGCATCGGCCACACTACAAGAAAGGATGTCATTCTTGTTTTTTACTATTGTATTTGCTTCCCATTGTCGTTATGTTTCAATGCCTAGCACATTATACGCCTAGCCAAGGCCTATATTGGGTCTTTACAGGGGCACGATTTTTGCATTGCCTATGTATATTCCCTATTTGACTCTCGTACTGATATGTTACCTCATTCCCTCAAAAGCGTTCTGATATCCTTTGGGATTAAGTTAGCGCTATATAAAACTTTATAAATAAATAAATCCTGTCTGGTAGCATATATACATTCACACATTACCAATAATAGGGCAGAGAAAGCCAGCTTCATGTGAATTGTTCAGATCTCACACCAAGTACATTTAGTGAGTGAATTGAAATACATATTTGATGCGCATTAGCAGCATATGTCTATAGACAATCGTTAAAAAATAAATGTTATTCCTGTGGATCCCAGTGAAAAGTTTTGCAGAGATTTACAAACGTCAACCTCATGCGAGGAAGGTCTGCCTCTTCCCTCATTTATGTCATGTTTGAGAAACACTGACAAAGCAAACAGCAGTTTGGATTGTGGGCACCACAAGCTCCCCAAACGCTCCTTTCACTCACACACAGAACAGATAATAAATCACATTGATTTAGGCCCAGATCTCTGTACTGGGGCGAATGTATGACATTGTTCTGCATTCTGTCCATCAATTGTTCTTTTTAGATATTAAATAACAGGCAGCAATAGAGTAAACTTCCTCCGCGCGCGCACACATGCAGTGCAAGCTTCCGCCAACAGAAGTAAATCAATTTTGAAAGGCACATGTGTATAGTTTACCGTTACTTGGCAGGCGGGTAAAAATAGATGCAGCCCGGATCAGCAGTAGGATTTTCTCGCTGCTGTCTGATTGCTCACTTTCCACAAGCCCTTGGGTGAATTATGTGTGCTGTCAAGCTTTCATACTCAGACATATCAAGCTCTTATTCTGTCTAGCCTTTGTGGTTTGTTGTTGGCAAGGGAAGGGGGCCGTGGCATCCTAACAGGAGAGGGTCATGTCAGGTGCCACGCGAGGCCTCTCTGAAATATGCCTTAACTGCATTGCTCACATTGCTCACCCCTTGGTGGTAAAATGTTGTTCTGCTGTCTGTGACTAAAGATTGTCTAACAGGGGTTTATGGTAATTGGCATAGCATTGTTCCATGATCTCGCGGAAACAATCTGCCTATTGTGCAGATACCATCCTGCCATCTTTTGCTCTTCCATGATGTACTCCTAATATAGACCTTGGATTTACTCTGTACATTGGACTCATCGCTTTGTGCACTATCTTGTTAGAATTTGCACAATATTCGTTGCTCCTTGGGGCATGTCTTTATTATAAAATGCTTCATAATTGTATAATATTTTAGACCTTCTTAAACTGTGAATAGGTAAACATGCTAATAATTCACAATCCTTCAACCTGTTTCTGTAAGGAAGGGTCACCAATCCGAGGCTGCTATGGCTGAGAGAAAGAGCCTTGTACCACTAAATAATACACTGCTGTATGCATACATGTCAATTGCCAATAGACCCAATTCAGGCTGTCTCCTCCTGAAAGTGCCTCTGCTTCAAAAGTTGTTTTTAAAAAGAAATTTAAATTGGACAAATTGCTTGGGGGTCCCTGGCTTCCATTAGTGATTCAGTAGGGGTCCTCAGGAGTCAAAGGTTTGGGAACCACTGGTCTAGACACTTCCCCAGAGTTGGAGCTTTCATCACCAAAGGCCTTGCTTTCTCATGATGTAGCACCATACCATGCTGGTATTAGGAAGGCTGCTGAACTTTTAGACTTTCAGTTGCCCACTGCTGAGTTTAGACCAAATATTCTCATGGAATTTTTGCATTCCCCATCTTCTGTAGTTGAGCCTCTTTTGCCATTTAATGAGGCTTTGACTGAGCCAATTGTGTAGGAGTGGCGGAAGCCCCTTTCTGCTCCTGCTGTTTCAAGGTCTTTTGCAAGGAGGTCCTGGTGATCCTACTTTTCTTTCTGCTCTTCCTTCACCCGAAGGTTTAGTGGTGCAGGCTTCCTGTTCTAAACAATCTGCAGGATCTTTTCCACAGGCTCCTGGAGACAGAGACTCTAAAAAATTGGAGCAGTCGGCCAAGAAGGTCTTCTCTTCCTCTAGTATGGCTTTGAAGTCCACCAATGCTACTTGCTTGTTGGGGAGGTATATTCACGCCTTAAAGGATTCGGCCACGCAGTTGGCTCCCAAGTTACCGGAAAATGATCGTGGCTACTTTTTTAGAAGTTAGTCTGGATACTGCAGATTCGGTGGCCAAGGTGATGGGTTGTTTTATTGCCAACTGGAGGCATTCCTGGCTCAGGTCTTCTGGGTTTTCGCCAGATGTGCAGGCTACTGTCCTTGACCTACCGTTCGATGGATCCAAGCTTTTTGGGGTTTTAAAGACAGTAGAGCCACTGCAAAATCCTTGGGTCTTCAGTCCCAAACCAGGGGATTTGGATATAAGAGGTACCTTGGTTTTGGTAAGGCGGCTTCCTTTCATGGCCGACAGCAGCTTCTGCAGCAGCAGAAGCAGAATCCTCTGTACAGATCTTACTGAGGGAAGGGCGGAGGTCGTCTGTGTGGTGTATCCCGTCAACTCTCCTACTCTTCTTCTTCCTCTCCTGCCACCACCACCGGTGCCACAGGAAAGCAGCTCTAGAGACCCCATCTTGGAGCATGCTGGTCCTGTAGGGGGTCAGTGTCCCATTTTCTTCAAGATTGAAAATCTATCACTTCAGACCTTTGGGTTTTGAATCTTGTAGAAAATGGGTACGCTCTTCCCTTCCGGGAGTTTCCTCCTCCTTACCCTCCTCTCTAGGGCTGGTGTTCAGAGGACGATTTGCTGCTTCTGCAGCAGGAGGTTCTTGTCTTATTGCAGAAAGGTGCGGTAGAGGTCGTCCCGGAGCAGGAAAGGGGTCAGGGATGCTACTCCCGGTATTTCCCGATTCCCAAGAAGAACTGCAGATTAAGGCCTATCCTAGACCTCAGGGTCTTGAATTTGTACCTCAAACAGGAGAAATTCAAGATGTTGACCCTAGATCAGGTTCTTCAGGCACCGCAACAAGAGGACTGGATGGTGTCAATCGACTTGCAGGATGCATATTTTCACATCCCCACCCTGAAGTCGCACATGAAGTATCTCCATTTTACGGTCGGGTCGCAGCACTACCAGTTTGCAGTCCTTCCGTTCGGTCTTACTTCCGCGCCTCATGTCTTCACAAAGGTGATGGCGGTGGTGGCAGCTCATCTCAGGAAGTCAGGGATTCCTGTTTTCTCCTATCTGGACGACTGGCTGCTCAAAGCGAAGTCTCCAGAAATTGTGCTTCATCATCTACACGCATCAGCACGGCTGTTGTTCAACTTGAGCTTCTCGATAAATGTGCCCAAATCTCACCTGGTGCCCTCCCAGTGCAACCTGTTCATATGGGCACTACTGGACACGATTGTGTGTCGAGCTTTCCCGCCTCCGCAGAGGATTCTTGACATTCAAGAGATGATTCCTTTGTTTTACGATGGAGCGGTTGTTCCAGTTCTGAAGGTCCTACGCTTGCTCTGTTCGCTTCCTGCATACTGTTGGTCAATCATGCACGCTGGCACATGATGGCACTCCAGTGGTGCCTACGCAGGCAGTGGTATCAGCACAACGGAGATCTCAGGGAGATGATCAGGATCTCCAGAGACACTGCAGCAGATCTGTCTTGGTGGAGTGTGGTGAGCAATCTGTCGCAAGGAAAGCCCTTTCATCTTCCTCCACCGATGGCCACAGTAATCACGGATGCCTCCACTCTAGGGTGAGATGCTCATCTGGGGGATCTGGAGATCAAAGGCCTTTGGTCTCCGGAGGAAAGATTGTTTCATATCAACCTGCTGGAATTGCGGGCGATTCGTTTAGCTCTCAAGGCCTTTCTGCCCTCTTTTCGCGGTCAGCCGGTTCAGGCCCTGACTAACAACACTACTGCGATGTGGTACATAAACAGGGAGGAGTAGGGTCGTATCGTCTCTGCAGAGAGGCTCTGCGACTCTGGTCCTGGGCTCAGGACCATCAGATTTGTGTGATGGCAAATCATCTGGCAGAAGTGCTAAATGTGCGTGCGGACAGTCTCAGTTGGTGTTTCTCAGCAGATCACGAGTGGGGGCTTCATCCGGAGGTGGTCCATCACATCGTCGGGATGTGGGGGGTTCCTCGCTTGGACCTATTTGCCACTCACGAGAACGCGCACTGCCCGTCATTCTGCAGTCTCCAGTTTCTGATGCAGGGAGTGTTGGGGGACGCATTTCAGTTGGAATGGGGTTCGCAGCTCCTTTATGCGTTTCCTCCTATACCCTTGATTCCCCGGGTTCTGAGGAAGATTCGCCAAGACCGGGCCCAAGTCATATTGATCGCCCCAGATTGGCCAACAAGGGTGTGGTACACAGACCTCCTTCACCTCTCATCGCACCCTCCGCTCCATCTCCCTCTAAGGGTTGATCTCCTCTTGCAGTCGCTGGGGCAGGTTCTACATCCCCCACCTCCAGAGCCAGCACCTTCATGCCTGGAGATTGCATGGGGCAACCCGAGTTCTTTCTCTCTCCCACCCGATGTGGTGGACGTTATTTTATCATCCAGGAGACACTCCACCAAATCTCCTTATTCCTCCGTGGTCCAAATTTGTGAAATGGTGTGGAGAGTGGTCCAATGAATTCTTTGAAGGCCCATTAGTCTGATGTGCTGAGTTTCTCTCTTTCCTTGGCTCAGCAGGGTTGTGCTGTGGCCACGGTAAAGGTTTATTTGTCAGCCTTGTCGGCTTTCCTCTGTTTGCCGGACCAGCCGTCTTTATTTAATTCTCCCATTGTTATGAGGTTCATTAAGGGTCTCACAAATAGGTTTCCTCCCATTCCCTTCATTATGACTCTGTGGGATTTAAATCTTTTACTCACTTTCCTAATGGGTTCTCTGTTTGAGCCTCTTCATAGTTGCCTGTTGAGGCTTCTTTCTTTCAAAATGGGCTTTCTGATCACTATTACCTCAGCCAGGAGTGTAAGTGAGCCTCAGGCTCTTAGTTCTAAACATCGGTTTTTAACCATTCATGCAGAAAAGATGGTTCTCAGGACTAGGGCTGCTTTCCTGGCTAAGGTGGTTACTCATTTCCATCAAGGACAATCCATTACCATACCTACCTTCTATCCTCCCCCCTCACCCTTCCAAGGAGGAGGAGAGATTTAATCGCCTGGATCTTAAGAGAGCTGTCAGTTTTTATCTGGACAGAACCAAGGATCTCAGACTGGACGATCAGCTCTTTGTGGACTACATTGAACGAATGAAAGGTAAGGCTCTCTACAAGCGAACACTTTCCAGGTGGATCATCTTGTGCATCAAAACCTGCTACGCCTTGGCCAAGAAGGAACCGCCGGAAGGTATTAGAGCTCAATTACCAGAGCTAAGTCGTCGTCTTCTGCTTTGGCTAAAGTGTTCCTGTTGCTGATATTTGTAAGGCGACACAAAAGGGGATGATGGACGGAGCGTTTGAACAAATCAAACACTCACCCCCAGTCAACTGATCTGGGTTTAATCCATCACCATTCTTTAGTTCACTCAGCCACCCCAGTTCAGACATGGCTATATGCAAATCAGTCTGACCCTGTGCCTCATGGGAACTGTCCAGCCCGAACTGCCAAGCCATGTCTTCCCTGGACTGGAAACAAGCATCCTGGGACCGGTTTCGGATTCATAATCCTCATCAGCCAGGCTATCTTGAATCCAGTGGCCAAGTCAACAAGGGACTCACGTCTGAGCATACCCTGCCACACTTAGGGCGAACAAAGCGACACAAAAGGGGATGATGGACGGAGCGTTTGAACAAATCAAACACTCACCCCCAGGCAACTGATCTGGGTTTAATCCATCACCATTCTTTAGTTCACTCAGCCACCCCAGTTCAGACATGGCTATATGCAAATCAGTCTGACCCTGTGCCTCCTGGGAACAGTCCAGCCCGAACTGCCAAGCCATGTCTTCCCTGGACCGGAAACAAGCATCCTGGGACCGGTTTCGGATTCATAATCCTCATCAGCCAGGCTATCTTGAATCCAGTGGCCAAGTGAACAAGGGACTCACGTCTGAGCATACCCTGCCACACTTAGGGCGAACAAAGCGACACAAAAGGGGATGATGGACGGAGCGTTTGAACAAATCAAACACTCACCCCCAGGCAACTGATCTGGGTTTAATCCATCACCATTCTTTAGTTCACTCAGCCACCCCAGTTCAGACATGGATATTTGTAAGGCAGCAACTTGGGCCTCCCTCCACACCTTTGCAAACCATTACTGCTTGGATTCAAAGGTAAGGAGGGATGACCAATTTGCCATCCCTCCTAACCTCAACAACAAGTTACTTACCTTCTGTAACACTTTTCCTGGTGGATACAGTATCTGCATTTAGATTCCTCACTGACCCACCCTCCTCCCCGTTATCTACCTTTGTATACCGATAGTTTTTAGTTCTTTGACATGGTTATTTCTCGGTCTTTTGATTGCCTTGCTATTGGAGTTCAGGAAATGCTTTGTTTCTTTAGCTTTTCCTATTTTTCTTTATACAGTGTGTTTATGTATATATTGTATACTGTGTATACTCCAAATATTTTGTCGGTCCACCCGTTCGCCTCAAAGGCACAGAATAAAATGAGTGGAACTGACCTCCGCGCGCCGACTAGGTCTTCTTGTGGCTCCAGTGACGTCATACGGAGTCGCGAGCGGAGCAGAACCATTATGACCTAGTCTACGTGGGAGATCTAGAAAAAAGTTTCAGTGGAATGCCGGCGCAGGGGTAAATTCAAAAGGTGAGGAATCCACAGGCAGATACTGTATCCACCAGAAAAAGCGTTACCGAAGGTAAGTAACTTGTTCAATAGGTGGTCTGTCAGAATTTCTGGATCAACCTGATAACCGATTGATTTCTGAGTTTGGCTTCTCAGTCCCCACGCAAAACAATCCAGTCAGACTAGCTAAGGGTTACTTGAACCTCCCTCAAGAGTTTACAGTCCATTGAGCAATCTTCCAATTCTTTTATGGAGTTTTTGAGTTGCACAGAATATGATCAGCCATGCAGGTGAGGAAAATAACTACTTCTGCCTTGTGGTGGAAACTTGTGTCACTTTTGAAAAACAGCAATTTCGGTATGATGGCTGTAGGACTTGCAGAAAAAAGTAGATTAAACATTTTCAAACGTAAAACTGTAGACGTTTAATGGATCTTTGTACTGGGAAATAAACATCTGATACGTGGAGTTGTGTGATTTTTTTTGTTTTTATTGAGGCCAGTAAAATTGTTGTGGGACAACAATCCTAAATGATGGCCTCTGTCTGCAAGCTGGATTTGTGTGTGTTTACCATTTGGGAAATGTTTGTTTTTCATTAAAGATCTTTTATTTGTCAAAATATACCCATAGAAGTGAGGGGACCCCAGTAGAAGACAAAAGTGATAGAATGTATTTTTGGGTACCTGCTTCCACTTCAGGTCAGATGCTGTCACCTCCTTATCTCAGTCTGCAGTGTTTCTAGTGATGTTAGTGCATTACAGGAACACTAGACTGGTAACCTCCTTTAGGGTGTGTGTATACTTTAAATTTCATAGTGTGAACCTATTAGGGAAAATCATAGTATAGTATGGTCCACTAGTCGAAATAAGTGGGGAGCCAGCTTGTCAGACTTATTGCGGGCATGCCCTTTAACTGTCCTAGTATTTGTATATGGTGGCGGGCCTCACCACAATATACAGTTAATATTAAAACACATATAGAACAACATTGACTATTCTAAAATAAAACTGACAAGAAGAAGGTCCCTTAATGTGAGAACTACTTCTGAACCACCACTATACAAAGAAAGCAAAAGATGACATGCATTTGGTTGGGTGGGCAGAGGCCATTCAGTGGTGAATTCCTAACTCTGCAGGGGTTTTAAGCCAATATGAATATTAGAAATTGGGAGGAAATCTGAGATCTGATGCAACATCTTCCTGAGGAAAAAAGACTGAAATCATCCCTTGACTTAGCTGAGCCGGCAAGCAGACAACTGCGCACTGAAAAGAGTCAGAAGATTCTCTTAGCTTAGAGCAGAGGTCTTCAAACTTTTTTACTCTGCCCCCTCCAAAACTTTAAGGCAAGAATTGGGAGAGCAGGATGGACATGGCTGCGAGCAGGGCTTATGAGATGATTTCAGGAATACTTTTTCTATAGCTTATGAACCACACTAAGTATGAGACTTATAAGACCGCAAACGCATCAAACAAAAACAGATATCCCAAACAAAGTGCTCCCCCATAATTGGGATGTTGTGAGCCCCTCACACTCTTTGACCCCAATGCAACTACACGTGCTGCACTAATGATAACTACAGTCCTGAGTAGCAGGCTATCTCCTCTTCATCTTTTACCTCTTCCCCACCATGGCGGATCATCACCTCGGTCTTAATGTTTGAAAGGAAAATAAGCTCCAATGCCCCTTTTTTAAAAGTAGACTGTCATAACTGGGATGCAGTGGGCCCATCAAATCCCAGGGCCCCATCAAATCCCAGGGCCCCAGTCCTGCTGCATCAGCTTCCTTAATGACCGCATATGCAAAAGAAACAATTGATGGACGGAGTGCTGGACAATGCATACATTCACCTCTGGTCACAGGGACCTGGGTTCAATCCATCATTCTTTTGCTCACTACACCACCCCAGTTTGACCCAGCTATATGCAAATCAGTCTTGGCCCTGTTCCTTGTGGGACCAGTCCAGCCCGAACTGCCAAGCCAGATCCTCCCCGGACCGGAAACAAGCATCCTGGGACCGGTTCCATGGCATCACCTTTCATCAGCCAGTCTAGCTTAAAGGGAACAAAGACAGAAAAGTCACATTTATAACCCTATTTATCGTCAAGACAAGGTCTCTACAGGCTCTGTAAACAACACATGGCTGGCATTTTTCTGTTGACAACCCTACTTCATTTTCCTTTTCAAGAAATGCATTTTCACACTACAGAGTAAATGTAAAATACAAATGTAAGGAATAGGCATAGTGGGGGCCCTTGGGGTACTGGAACCAGAAAAAAAACGAAGCCTTGGTAACCAGTTTACAAAGGTATGCAAATGGTCTTTAAACATGGGGGCGCCGGAGAAAAGACTCCAGACACTGTCCAGCCGAGCCCACAGCAGCACGCCCACTGACCTCCGGACCCTCAGCGCTTCAGAGTAAAGGAAGACAGCCTGGAATGCATCAAATAAAAATTGCGGCACTTCCAGGCCATCTTCATTTACATGTGCTTGCAGAGGCATTTGCCCCCCCCCCCCCCTGGGAACCCATCCACGCCCCCCCCCCCCCCTTTGGGGGCGCGCCCCACAATTTGAAGACCTCAGGCTTAGAGTTGTGGTATTTAGACATCCTGAAGTCCAAATTAACGTGCCTTTGAATGACAGACCGTTATTTGGGAAAACACTGGATGAATCCATAAAAAGGATGAAAAGGACAGTTATATAGACAAAACCATAGGAGCCCTACAGGCATGGGCAACCTTCCTGGGGGAGAGGGGTGGGGGTGGTGGGGGATTGACATCCCATCAGAGGTAACCTCACTTGCCTTGTGATGAGACTACTGCATAACACAGAACATGTAGAACAAAAACTAGAATACAACGATCCTGTACCGTATTTGGTCCCAACTTGGCCATTGTAGGCTTCAGTAAAATGTGATCGGAGTGATACTAGCTCCCCCTCTGGTTAACACCAAAAAGGTAAAACTATATTTTCTTAAAATACATTTTTTGGATCCAGTCACTAGAAGGTGGGCTAATGCACCACATTTGAATATAGAATAGTTGCAAGACCCAAAATACTGAGTTTCTTAGGGATGCGGTGGTTGACTTTGCCTGGCAATGTGCTACAATTTTATGTGATTTTTTTTTAAAGTAACTCTCCTCTTCTCCCCCCCCCCCCCTTTTTTTCCATCCCCTGAGCAGCAGAGACTTACCTTGTGAAACGTCAGGACAGAGAGGGCCAACCAGACCAAGCCTTGAAGGATGTGACCAGGGCACGAGATTACCTTTTTGGTCAGCTCAATTTGTTGAAAAAAGAGGAAACCGCGGCATCTGAGAAGCAGTCCGAGCTTGATGCAATTGCAGAAATAATGGGGATTGATACTGGAAAACCACGAAAGCAATCGACTGACCGAAAACGAGAGCGATCCAGAAGCCAAGAAAAGCCCAGCAGACGAGGGAGGTCCAAGAGCCAAGAAAAGACCAGCAAACGAGAGCGGTCCAGGACTCCAGAGAAGCTCAGCTACCGAGGGAGATCCAGGAGCCCAGAAAAGACGAGTAAAGGAGTGAAATCTAAAAAGACGGAGAAATCCAGACCCCAAACAAAACACAGCAATTCGGACTTGTCCAGAAGCAGAGAAAAATCTACTTCTCCTGCCACTGTAAACGCAGATTTGCAGGTTTGTATCACTGCCTTGTTCTTAAGCATAAGACATGTTTCTTGAAGTTTGTTCATTCATAAAATTTTGGAGGCGTAGGTTTCAGGCTGGATTCCACAGACTCGGTGCTCATGTACAAACATGGCAGTATCTTGTGAAAAGTTGCTTTTTGTTAGTTGGACGAACAAGTGTAAGTAAATCTCTGTCCCTAAATCTGTTCAGCTGCACCTAGAGAACCTATTTATAATGTCCTATATGGCTGTCAGTATTAAGTTATATTTCAGTCAGTGGGTGGTTGTGTTCAGCTGAAGGGAGTGATTAAAAGTCAATGGCGTACAGATGTCTGTGTGGGAATAGTATCATAAAACTTTCCTGGACTCCAACCTTCGGGGGAATGCAGCCTGGTTGCTTGCTTTTACAATTCTGCTAGAGCCGGTAGTTCACCACTTTAACCCATAACTTATTGTCCACTGGATTGCCATCTATTTTCACATCAATTACATCTCTATAAGAGAAGATCCATAATAGACTGACATCGCTGCTCCCTTCCTGTAGTTCCTTGTGCCTCCAAGAGATGATCTTATCTAAAAACTGGGTGAGAGATGAAATACTTGCAATAATCTCAGCATCTGGTGATTGCTGGGGTTACCTTCCAATCCATCATTTTTTGCCCACTCTACTGCTTAAGGCTGTGAGCAACTCCATGCAAATTGGTGGTGGTCTTCCTCTAACAAGAATAGTCTGTTCTTAAATGCCTGGCCACATCCCCTCAGATCGGGAACATATCGATCACTGATCCGCTTCGTTGGCCTCATCAGTGAGGTGCAGCTTGGATCCTAAGGGACAGCGAGCCAAGGAATTTCTTCTAGATTCACATGCTACGCATATTCCGCCCTCTAGTGGGTGGAGCCTGAAAGTCCTACTTGTTTTTACTTTTTTTCTTTTCTTTTGGCGATGAGTATGTCTGGTGAAATTGGATCCCTCGAGAGTAGGCTAATAAACCCCCTGACCACCCTTGTGTGGCCAAGCCTTGGAATTATTTTTTCCACCATGGAGCTTGAGGTGCCTGCAATGCTGCGGAAGGAGACGGAGGGAAGAAGACCCCAGGAACTAACAACGTTGTCATGGGTGGTAGGAATCATCACATTAAAATAACAAAAGATAATGGGTGGAAAGCTTGCAAAACTGTATACCATTGGCAATTGCTCTAGCACACCAGCAAGGAAGGATTGGCTTCTTTCATTTCAGTTTTCACCTTGGAATTTTGATTCTTTGCCACATTTGAGACAACCTGCTGGCTTTTGATAAAACAATTTTTCATTCTTCATCCAATTTCAGACAAATGTTCATATATTCCAAGGTTAATTGGGTACTTTCTTTGCCTTTATAGGCACTAGAGTGGTCATTTGATAAAACATATAGCAGATGCTGTTTAGTCTGACCAGTTTAATTCTGACTTGGTGTCTGAAGTTAAAGATCAGATTTATTTTGCTGAACTAGCATCTGCTCTTTCAGGCATAGAACCCTTTTTGGTTACATACAATGCACCTAGTGCAGAGTTCTTTCATAATTCAGCAAAAGCAGACACCTACACAGACTTGTGAGGCCTGAAAAAAAGTATTCTGTTATGGCAAAGGAAGTTAAATGTTTGAACTTGCTCATACCTTCTTAACCTGTTTCTTCTCCAGTGTTTTCAAGATGGCTGAATTGACTGCATTAAAGCCTTTGTCTGGCATGGGGATGTCATAAATAGAAAAGTTCATTGTCACGTGGCCCAGGCCGGACTGTATCACCATGCCTGTCTCTTTGGGTATTAAAATGCTTCTTTGTGTGAAAACACTGGAAGCAAAACCCTATTTTGAAAGCAAACCCATACATTCTAAAGTTTAGACTTTCAAAAATATAACGTTCAGTACATATTTCTGTGCAAAATGTTGAGCCTATTTTCAGTGCTTAATTAAAAAAAAATGTTAAGTGCCAGTGCTCTTGCACCACCCATTGCCCCCTATCTGTGCTAGCAATAACTACTCACCTTGACACTTTTGCAAGGGTGACATTTTGGACTATTCCAGTCTCCCCAAAGCTGTAAGAATGGCTTGGGCAAATGGTATTAATCATTTTTAATGTATAAACAACTGTTGTGCCCATTTCAAAATTAAAACAGACATCACCACCATGTTGTGGACTGTCCTAAGTAATGGTGCCGTGCCGACAATTAAATGCCGGTGCTGAGCACTGGAAACCAATAGCTCAAATTAAGCACTGCTATTTTTTATTATTAGTTTGCGCCAGACTTCCTTTAAGTTTTAGGATTAGGTTAGTTTACTCTTCCAACACCAGTCCTTGCATGTTTGGGAGGAGGGGCGTTCTTTGAGTCATTCTAGCCAGGTTGATATTCCTGCAGGGTGATATTTATGAAAGGCAGAGAGCTTTGCAGTTATTTTTGTCTTAGTTGTTGCAAAATATATTTTGACATGCTTTCATTAAAACACTCAGGGATGATCAGCCTGTGATTATAAGCAGCTTTTCAGCTCAGGCTCTGTTGGGTTTATTGGAGCATTAGCTAAAGAATAGGCCATTGGTATTAGACGAAAACAACAAAATGTGGATGAGTAGTGTGGAAAAAAATGCAACTTGAATT
Organism: Lissotriton helveticus; assembly: GCF_964261635.1. Classification (NCBI taxonomy): domain Eukaryota; kingdom Metazoa; phylum Chordata; class Amphibia; order Caudata; family Salamandridae; genus Lissotriton; species Lissotriton helveticus. Next base: position 104,260,734 of record NC_136067.1, read on the forward strand.
TCTGTCTTTTCCTTGGATCAATAAATGCAGCTTCAGTTATGGTTACCTACAAAATTGATAACATTTTGAAAAAATGTCACAGTTTATTATTTCAGATGGTGTGGAAGAATTCCAGATGGTGTACAGGATTTCCTCCTCTTACTTTTGGAGAGAAAGGAGATGGTGTTACAGCAATTGCAAATCATTAAAGGGCTAGTAAACACACAAACTAGACAAATGACTTGGTTTACGTATACAGGTACTATGTAGGCTTCCAGAATAGCCATTGCTATCCCTTTTTTACCTTTGAAATGTAACGTATTGGAAAAATGGTGCCAGCACAGTTACATATGTGGGCATAGTCACCGTAGTGCTTCATCAAAGTTCTCACTACCCCTAGCTGGCCTGTAAGTCTTTTAACCGACACAGCAGTCTAAAGAGAGCATAGCAGTCAAGGTAGAGGGTAGTCCGTTTAAGTTGCTCCCTATGTTGGGAAGGAGTTCTATAATAACTTATTCTGGTTATTTACTCATTACCTGTTTTTGATCTGGATGCCAGGATAGGTAGGACAGTCATGTCTGACCTCTCCATTATTCTTAGATTGTGACTCAAAGATCCCATCTGTGGGACCTCCATGCCAATGCAACAAAATGACTCTTCGAGACCCAGTTGTAAAAGTCTGTATCCAAAATGCCCTAAAGTGCTATTTTTAGGACATTGCTGAAAAATAAGAATCCTGGATTATAGCTTGGGATGCCACAAAAGTTGTTATTGGGCTAAAGTTGATTGTGCGCAGCGACATTCGTTCCAATGGCGAAGCAAAGGAAAATAGCCTTTGATTCTCGGATCTGTGATCCAGTGGGCCAAAATAAAAATTCCTCCTATCCGATTATTTGCAAATATCTTACAAAAACTAGATGGGAGTTGGAATAATTCCTGTTTAGTAAAATGGCCAGGAAACTGTTTGTAGCATGCATGACTGTTGGTAAGTTTTTTTCGAAGCTTAGCTTCAGTCACGGGTCCTTCCATAGCCCTAAATGCACCAGGACAGATAATCCACATGAGATCGTTTTTTTCTGCTACTAGGTTCTGACTTTCCAGCTCTGGAACCATCAATAAATTCTGCAGAGACTTTGGTGTCAGTCATCAAGAACTGATGAAAGAACTCTACTGCGTCCGTGACCTGGTGCTATTAGGTCTTGACCCTACTCAACTCGGCTTTGTCAGTGGAAATCCGATCATATCAAGAATGACTGTTGAGGGAGGGTGTTATGAAGAAAACTCCCTTCCAATTTTTTCCTAAATGCAAGATTTCCATGGTCTGATCAGCATTGGATCTTTAACCTCTGCCTGGTTCTATGGCATGAGTAGCTGACCTGGTCGACCAATAATACGTTCATGTGTAAAAACACCATCTGATATCACCATGAATACAAAAGGGGCACACCAGAAAAGGCAGCATTGAGACCCATCCGAAGAACCAGAACTGTTAGACCAAGGAACTTGAGGGTGCGGAGCACAAAGAGAGCGGTCCTTCAGGTATCCTGGTTCAGGTTAATGAGGTTGTGTACTCCCATTGCGCCACAGCACATAGCCCACCATAAAAACCCAGGTGTTCTTTTTCTCCACAGTTCTTGAGGATTAACCCCTCCAGTGCTCTCCTTTTCTCCACAATTACTTGAGGGTCAACCTCACCCACAACTAGCGACCCTAAAAACATTCTCATACCACAGCACAGAGACTGCCCTCATCGCCGCCACCGATGACATCAAGTCCCTGCTGGACAACGGAGAAATGGCGACCCATCATCCTCCTGGACCTGTTAGCCGCCTTCGACAAGGTCTGCCACCACACACTACGAACACGCCTCCACAACACCGGGATCCAAGAGAAGGCCCTGGACTGGACCACCTCCTTCCTCTCTGGCAGAACACAGAGCGTCCGCCTTCCCCCCCCCCCCCCCCCTTCCGCTCCAAAGCCACGAGATCATCTGCGGCGTACCCCAGGGCTAATCCCTCAGCCCAACTCTGTTTAACATCTACATGGCACCGCTCGCCCATGTCGCCCGTCGACACGACCTCATCATCTCCTACGCCGATGACACCCAGCTGATCCTCTCCCTCACCAAGGACCCCCTCACCAACCTTCACGAAGGAATGAAGGCCGTCGCTGAATGGATGAGGAACAGCCGACTGAAGCTGAACTCGGACAAGACGGACATCCTCCTCCTTGGATCCACCCCTTCGGCCTGGGACGACTCCTGGTGGCCGACCGCACTGGGAACCGCTCCAACACCCACCAACCACGCACGCAACGTAGGGGTCATCCTTGACTGCACCCTCTCCATGACTAAACAGGTCAACGCCGTCTCCTCCTCTTGCTTCAACACCCTCCGCATGCTCTACAGGATCTACAAGTGGATCCCCACTGAAACGAGAAGAACGGTCACCAATGCCCTAGTCAGCAGCAGGTTGGACTACGGAAACGCCCTCTATGCAGGAGCCTCAGCCAAACTCCTGAGACTGCTCCAACGCATCCAGAAAGCTTCTGCACGCCTGATCCTCGACATTTCTCGCCGACCCACATCACACCCCACCTGAGAGACCTGCACTGGCTCCCGGTCATCAAGAGGATAACCTTCAAGCTCCTCACCCACGCGCACAAGGCACTCCACAACACTGGACCAACGTACCTCAACAGACGACTCAGCTTCTACACCCCAACCCGCCAGCTCTGCTCCGCCGACCTCGCCTTGCCACAGTCCTCCGCTTCCGAAGAGCGACCTCTGGCGGCAGATCGTTCTTCCACCACGCTGCCAAGACCTGGAACACCCTCCCCATCCACCTACGGCAGACCCAAGACCTGCTGACCTTCAGAAAACTCTTCAAGACCTGGCTTTTCGAGCAGTAGCAGCATTCCCCACCCCAGCGCCTTTAGACCCTCACGGGTGAGTAGTGAGCTTTACAAATGATATGATTGATACCGAGGCAGAGTGCCACTCCCATATGAGAGTTGGCCTTCGACCCTCTAAGACTACCCAAAAGAGGCACAGACCTTTGTTGGCCCATTCCTGGCCCCAAAAGATGCCCTCACAGTTGGATTCAGGAAAACCCATTGGGTTCAGGGTCAAGACTGATTTGCATATCGCTGAGTTCAAACTGCAATGGCATGGTGAGCAAAAAAACAATGGATTTAGGTCCAGATCTCTGTACTGGGGGAAAAGTATGACATTGTTCTGTATTCTGTCCATCAATTGTTCTTTTTGCATTTGGCTCCAGAAGAACCTCCAACCTCAATGCATATTTGGAACTTTAATGAGCTCCTTCTCACCCTTGAGCTCCGTGAGGGGCCCGTTGTTAGGCAGCAAAAGATCTTCATACACCTCTCCACAGGAAAGATTATAACTCCTCCAGCCCCAAAGGAGGAGAGCATAGACCTCAGCCAGGACTGAAAGAAGACACTCTCCTTTGAGGATGAAATATTGTAGGAGTTGCAATTCTCTCCAGTCCCCATAAACTAGTGGACCCAAATGTAGCAGATCCACTGAAGCCAATTATGACCCATTGCTCTAGGGTTGTTTAACTCTACCAAAGGTCCAATTAAGTGTATAGGATACATTTCCCTTCACCTCCGCACTGTCAATATGGGTGCAATACTCTATATGTCATTGAAATTCTGTATAAAGATTTATATAGAGATGGAAATCTCGTGATTTAGAAGATTCTCGTGTGCCAAAATGTAGTTTGTGACACACCTCCTATATATTACATAAACGCTGCTCCTTCGGTTCTCCTCGATCGAGGCTCAAAGCCAAGCAGCTGAAACTGTTATTGTTATTCAGACTTATAAAGCGCACTGTAACCCTACGGGCATCCTGGCGCTGCGATACATATGCACTGTCACCATAGTTCCAGGATGAGCATGTTACTATGCTGAGGCTACGCTCTAGGAAATAGCCAGGTTTTTATTTTCCTTCTGAAACTTCAACAGATCCTGCAACTGTCTTAGGTCAGTTGGAAGACCATTCCAGAGCCACACTGCCGCAAAGCTGACAGCTCTTCCACCCGATTTTGCTCTTTTAATCCTGGGTATTTTCACCAGGTTAGCCGAAGAGGAACTGAGACTGCGGGTGGGGACATACCAGCTGAACTTAGACTGCAGCGGCATAGGCCCCATCCCATGCAGTGCATTAAAGGCAATGCAAAGTAATTCAAATTGTATCCTCTGGAGTACAGAGAGCCAGTGCAACTTCGCCAGAGATGTGGATGACCATTGTTGTCTTGATAGGGCCAGCTTTGCCGCCACAGTCTGGATTCTCAGGAGTCTCCCAGTCCGATACCTTGGGGACTCCAGCGTCAGCACATTGCCATAGTCCAGCCGACTCAGAATGACACTCCTTGCTACTTGTGCTCGTACCTGAGTTGGTAATAGCGGAAGAATCTTCCGGAGTACCCTGATTATTGAAAAGCTGCTGCCCACCATTTTATTTACTTGAGTTTCAAGGTTCAGCTTATCATTAAAGCTAAACTCAAGATTACGTACCATTGTGATGGGTAACAAAGGTGTCTCTGTGGGGATAGGCCAGAAACCCAAAGGAAGAGAAAAAGGCATTTTACTTGCTGCACAGAAAAGTATCTCCGTTTTATCGTAATTAAATTGCAATGAGTTGTTTCTCAGCCAGTGCACCGTTTCTTGCATACAGCATATATCAGACGCAATTATTCGTATACACTTTGGGCAACTGTACTCCAAGGATAGCAGAAGAGATGCTGTACAGAGTAGTGTCCGTGGGGAGTGTGTGTGTTTCCCAAATGTGGAAAATTATATCCAAGGAGTCCAAAGTGCCCTCCCAACCATTGGTTATGAGGCTGGCATGCATATCTAGGGATATTGATAAGAGACCCAGTCATCTGTCACTCTTTTGAATTCCGTTGAGAGCCGCCTTAGGGCGCTGGTTGGACTTGGAGTGGATCTCATTTTGTAAGTGCTTTAATGGCATTTGTTTCAGCTTGTCATAGCTTCAGGTGTCTATGAAGTAGATTGTGTTGCATTTGAGGGTAATATTTGCTCTGTTTGTGATGTCTGCTTGTTATTTTAGGGATCCTGCCAAAGTACCAAAAGTTCCAATGATAAAACCTCGAAATTCATCAAGTCTCCGTCTCACTCGGCCGTGCAAGCAGCAGGTGTTTACGAGTATTACGATGCTGGCAGCCACTGGTGCAGGGAATGCAACACTGTCTGCGGGACAATGCTTGATTTTTTCTCTCATATGCACCACAAAAAGCACCAGCAGGTATGTGTGTGTGTCTTCAGCATGGTGTGATGTTTTAAAACGATAGGACAGTTGAAGTAGTTCTACAGAGCAAGAGTCCCACAGTGAGTTTACCTATTTACTGTATGAGAGATAGTGCTCCCTTTAATACTTTTATTCATGCGTTCTTGTATCAGCATGCACTGTTGAGTTATATAAAAAAACAGTGGTTTATATCCTTTGTTCTTTGAAAGAGGGTATGCAGTTGTAAAACCTAATGCCATGCCTCAGATGCCATGATTGATGCCCAAATCATGCCATTTTTATTTCAGCAGCACTAACACGTTTTCTTTTACGTTGGCCCGTTCCGTGTCCATGTGAGAGGGATTAATTATGGTGCTTATTAGCCAAGAAGCTCAGAAAAGACTGCCCTAAAAAGACAGTTGATAAAGGATAAGTAAGCTGATGGTATGGTTGAAGAGTTGAAACAGAAGCCATTGTTCTAGTAAGAAGTGTGGCTATGGGCAGAAGGACGTTACATTAAGATGTTGTATTTTTATTCAAAAAATAGACCTAGCTATTAACTTGTTATACATATTTGATTTGATATTCATAAAGCACAAAGTACTACCCACGGGTGTCTATGCGCTAATAGTCAGAGATAGGAGAGGAGTTTTGGCAGAAAGAACTACATTAAGTCCTATAATTAATACAGATAAGTGCCTTTTAAGTAGAAAGCAATGTTTTGAGGGTCTTTCTGAATGGGAGCAGTTCGGGGGAGATTTTAGGTGCGGGGTAAGGGTGTTCCACATCGTGGAGGTAGTGGTTATAAAACTTCTGCCTCCCCAGTTTGATAGCCTAAATCGAGGAACCTCGACGAGGTTGGCAGTAGAGGAGCGAAGCTGTTCCAGTGGGGGCATGCCAGTGGAGCCGGTGTTTTAAGTACTCTGGTCCGGATTGTGCAATGCCCTGAACGCGATGCACACAGCGTTAAAATCAATCCGTTTCTTCATAGCGAGTCAGTGAAGAGAGAAGAGTGCCTGTTTGGCAGAGTGATGTCTGAGAATCCCTACTTAGGCGAGCCGCAGCATACTGGAGAACCTGTAATTTACCAAGAAGTCCTTTCTGCAGACTGACAAAGAGGGCATTGCAATAATCTAATTTAGGAAGAATAAGAGCAGAGTCCACTGGTTTTTGGAGCTCATGAACTATTAATGGGAAAACTTTACTGAGGATTTTTAAGGTGTAGAAAGTGGAGGAAGTAGTGGTGTTAACCTGGTTCTTAAAGGATAGGGCTGTATCTAAGATTATTCCCAAATTTTCTGCTTTAGTGACAGTTGATTTCTGTTCTCTAGGTGTTTGTGTGGAGGGTGGTGTGTGGCTTTGGGGTTATAAGGGAGGCAAGAGCCATATATTTGTAACCTGTTATTGCACACATGATTAGTCTTAATTGTATTTATCACGTGTATGAGTAATACCAGTGATATCTGCACTAGCCTTTTTGTACTATTAGCTTGTATACCTCTGTTGCTGTAAATAGACGCTGGATCCAGACACTCAACCCTGGGCTTCGAAGATCCTTAGTGAAAGGAATCAAGAAACAACAAAAGATTCCAACAAAGTAACTCTCCCTGCTAAAGGTAGGCTGCCGCCCCTGGTCGCTTTACCTTTCCACCTCTGCAATTGTTGAGAAAATGTGGCTGCCTCAAGATACCATATTTTTGTTGCTAAGTTTCAAGATATAGGTGTGTGTGTGTATGTAGACTTGACCACTTTTGAGATATTTAGAATGTGGTTTTTTTTTGGTTATGTAAAGATCAGAAGCCTTTCAAGCGGATCATGTATACATTGCCCTGCTGGAGGACACACAGCGTCTTGCCAACCATCAACTGTTATATAGCTACTCTGAAGATACCATATGTTTGCATTTTGAAGGTGTGATCTGTGGGCTTGCTGATTTTAATTTTAGTCACAGGCTCTTGTTTAAGAATCTCAGTGAAGTGACTTCTGTATAGATCGATCTCGTTTTTCCTTTTGCGACTGCAAAAAGTATGTCTCTGAGAGGCTTAAGAACAAACAAGGTTGTTTTATGGACAGGGGCATAGCTGTGTTCCATAGAAAAGCAGTATTTTTCCATACTTTCTTGTACAGAAAGTGATAACTTTTAGTATGCTTAAAAACGGGTTGCTGACAATTTATCATCCTTTTGTGCCCCTCCTTCCTCAACTATAAAAAGAGAATTCTTTGTAATGTTGATATCACAGTGCAACTCTGGTTGTGGCCCACTGTCTTTCCATAAGAATGAATGGAATCTCCACACACAATGGCATGACTGTTGTCATATACTGTAGTACTGATGTCACTTCTCTGGCCTCTGAAATCAAAGCATCAAATATACATTGGAATCAAAGGGCTGTAAGACGCTAGGTTGAAAATTGCTTCTACCACAGTGGTGACACAAAACAGCAATTTGCTTGGTATGATTTAGATGTTTCTTTATTATTATTATTTTTTTATAATGTCTCTGCTCTCTTGCTCCTTATAGGTTCGGAATTTGTGATTCCCTTGAAAGCATATTATTGCAAATTGTGTGATGAGATTTCAGGGGATAAAATCGGTATGACTGAGCATATCAAATGTTCTAATCACAACCAGAACTACAAGGTTTGCCTTAATCTCCTATCTTGTTTATGCATGTGTCCATGTTCTACACTCACCCGTTGCCATATGTTTTGTCCACCAATACTTTCAACTGCTTGTTCTCATAGCCTTCCACTCCGAGTTGAGCTGGCATAACAAATGTATTACTTTCAATTGTAATGCAAGTAGTAATTGTAAAGCCTAGTCTCCGCTTTGCTCTCCAGGACCCCTTTTCAATTTGTAATACCTTGCTTTGGTGTAAGCGCATTTCTACATTTCTAATACTGTTGCCTCTTTAAGCCTTTCAGTTCTGCACCAGTAACCCTAACTCTATATGGTTACTGAATAACTAATAATCTTGTCCTATGTTTTATTCAGCCCTCGATCTTAATTGTTTAAATTAGGTGTAGTACACAAATCAAGTTTACAGAAATGGTTTTAGTTTTGTCAAAATCTTGTGGTTTGTTTCCTCACAGAAATATATAGACCAGCACCTTTTGTATGAAGAGAGGAGAAACCTGGACCGGCAGGCCGGTCTGGCTGCAGCCATGGAAGCAAAGCGCCGCCGTGAAAGAGAAATGAAACACAAACTCCAGGAAGACTTGCAAGAGGATGAAAAAGGCACTGATCCTAAGTTAGCAAAGAAAGTAAATGACCAGAGTACATGTGGGCAAAACAAAGTAACCATTAGTAAAGAAACTTCTGAAAAGGGTATTAACAGAAACAGCGTTGTAAAGCAGGAAGACACTGAATCAGGACTGGAAAAGAGTGAAGAAGAACAACCTGCAGATAAGGATGTTGATGGGAACTCATGCACAGACACACAAAAACCTACTCAAGTACAAGATGGCAAACTGAAGCCCATATCAATTACAATTGCTAAGAAACCTGTTATGTATGTGCAATCCAAGATACGTCCCAATTTACCGGTCCCTTGCATGGTTCTGAGAAAAACTATCACATCCAATATATTCAAACCTGCTCCACTGAACACATTTTTATCCATAAAAACTAGTCCCACTACAAAGCCTCTTACTCTGGGTACAAATGTATCTAAACCAGACAACAGTTTTGTTTCAGATAAGCCAAAGGGAACCGATATTGGCCTAGTGCCTCTGAAGAAGACTGAAAGCAGCCTGAAAGCACTGGTGGCTGAGTTTTCTGACCAAACTCCTAAACCAACCTGGCGAGTGGCGGTTGAGCATAGAGTGGGATATCTCAATAAGCCTAAGCAAGATTCCCTCAATTCTGATAAACAAGAACCACCCACAGTCAAGTTTCAGACCCCAGCAGCATCACTGGTATGGGGTAATGAAGAGTTGGCAAAGGAAATTCCAAGAGATCATTCTGAAGCACCCAACTGTTCATCTCAAAACCCAATAGGTGTGGGAGCTCCCCTGCAAACTTCTGGCAGTCAAGTTAAGCAGAGCAATGAGGTAGCCTTGGGTAACTTACGATCAAGTTCTTATGACAGGCCTACAGATGTGTTAAAAAGTGCTAGGTCAAGTGAAAGCCAGAGGACACAGGATCCTTGGACTGCCATAATCAGCCAGGAGGGAGACCAAGAAATGAGTGGCACAGAACCATTGTCTGTCTGTCAGGAATTTGAAGAGGAGAATAGCGGCCAAACTGATCAGGCCGATGTTGGCCTGAAACACGTATCTTTCCCAATAGCAGAGGGCCCCAATGAAACTCCAGACAATTATATGCCCAAGGATCATTTTACAAAAGGGAACTCTTACATCTATATGAAAAAGTTTGACATTGCCCCACAGTCTGATCTGTTGGACACGCAAAAAGATCTATACCAAAAGCCACCAAGCATTCAATCCCCTGCGGTATCGAATGTTTCAGGCACATTTGTTACGTTAACAGATGAGGCCAAACAAGAGCAGACTGTCCTGGATTGCCTAAATGGGCCGGAACATCCAGACAATTTGGAATTGGATTTATCGACCCAACAATTGGACGTTGAAGTATCTGAAGCCGATGAACTCCTGGTACCAGAGGAAGATGCTCCCATGTCTGAGGACTCCAATGTAAGCCTGGCACTGAACTTAAGAAACTCATATGCATCAGATAACTTCACAATAAATATAAAATTGAAAGATACTGTTTCAGATACTCAATTAAGGAGTGGGCAGGATCATTTAGATAAGTCTGTTGTGAAATTGACTGATCAGGTGTCAAAAGTTGAGAAACACACAGCAATAAATTATTTTGACAAAGCTGAAAGGACTACAACATTTCTACATGAACAAAGTCCAGCTCTTTCAGACAGGAATCCATGGCAAACACAACATCCAAACAAGGCGCACTCAAATGTTCTGGCCATCGGGGCACAAGACCTGCACAAGGTAGAGACAAACCTGGCTGGCACATATTCAGACATTTTTGAACGTGGGTGTGGCAAATTATTACCAACTACTCTTGATGAAAGTTCGGAAAGGACAAAAAGCCCTTATGTGACTTCAGACGGTGCGATAAAAACAGTAGCTGAACCAAGGACTCTTACAGCAAAGCAAGTCTCTGGGAATGTCCTGACAAGCAGTGGTGGTCAGTCATCCTTGGTGCTGGATCCTATTTTTGACAATCCAAACAGCCCTGAAGATTCTTCAGAAGAGGCAGCATATATCAGTGACTGAGCCATAGTTGAGTGGAAAGGGGTTACTGTATTTTACCATGCTGGTACATGATAGGTGCACATCTGAGGGTTGTATCACCTTCTGGATTGTCTTTCATAGTGTAACCTGCAACTTGAAGTCCTGCATTCCTGTGCTTGATGGAGGATTTACAGATTTGCTTAAATGCAAAAATCTTTTCCATTCATCAAAAAAAATACATGTCTTTTAAAAAGACTTTATTATGAATAGTGCAAATATGTTTGCTCTGCAATGTGTATATATTGTTTAAAAATGGTAAAACATTTTATTTAAGGAAATAATTGAGGCATTTTTTGAAAAACATTTGTGTTTGCAGTTAAAGTATGCATAAAATGTTGAGCACCATCTGTCAATCCTCATAAACCTACACATGAACTACCAGTAAGACGGGTTGATGCCATTTTGCTCTAGCTTCCAGGTTTCTTGTCAATAACTGATGGATGGAGCTATTGTTGAAAATAAAAGTATAATTTTTATGTGAATATCTAGTCCAAAATGGAAGCTATGCCTCCGCACCATAAAAGTTCATTTTTAATGTTTTTACTTTAAAATTGCTACTTTGGTTCAAGATATTTGTAACATACGTAATTACATTGATAGCGATTATCAAGCAAACTGACCAAATATTATTAATGGTTTTTGTGATAAATGTTTTCATTATATTTATCCTTGATCATCTTCGAAAACTCTGAAGTGGCGTATTGTTTGCCCCATTATCCATTCATGGTTTGTATATGTGTTTTAAATACTGCATCTTATTTTCATTTGCTGTGAGAATGCCGCTGTCTTAAAGAGTGGACATCTCTCTCTCCTTTCAACGTCTTTGGGGCGCAGCTGGAAGGTCACATTTGTTAACAGGTGAGGTTTGGTTGGTACTGGCCCCTTTATGAATGTTTATCTTTCTATTACCTACATCTTCATAACCTCTTGTTGTTAATCCTTTAGCAGCTTCTCACGCTTAGAAGAACTGGATGGCTTGAAGGACTGATACCTGGATCAGAGTGGATCGCCATCACCAATCATGGTGAACAGATCTGCCCTTCTTTGGGATGGACAGGGTCAATGGTCTCTTTGAAAGCTGTTTTTGCTTTTTTCATGTTCATGCTAAATAGCTAATGCTTTTTATTTATCAATCACAAAAATAAAGGTCGGAAACATCTTGAGTGTTTGCTTTTGGTTTCCATTTGTTCTATTATAACAGCATTGCAGCCTGTCACTGAGAGATCTTTTTCCAAAATTTGGAGAATAGCTTAAAGAAAGAAAATCAAAAGACAGCCAAATACCTTTCAATAGACATTTTGCATTGTTGTCCCAGTGCGACAAGGTTAAATATAGACCTATGACAGTTTAAGTGCAAAAGCATCTTTAAAAGAAGTCAAGCAAGAGGATTTCATTTCCTAACATCCAACTGCATTGAAAGTGAAACCGCTGCTTTTCCCATCATCCATCTGCACAAAAAGTGATATCACTTACTACATTCTCCCTAATTAATTTAACTCTTTAGGGTGTCCCATCACTTAGGCAGACACAGATATGGGCATTACCTGTTTGGACCAGGAAGGACTTTGGGCCACAACCTCTGTCCCAGTGAAACCGAAGGTAAGATTATAATTGTGCCTCATTCAGCACCCCATGCTGCCAGCCCATATTATCACACCTAGATGTAGACCACCCAGACATTCACATATCATCCACAGAACACACAAACCCAACCTCCTATACATCCCACTAACTACCACACCCTCAAACTACAGAGCACACATTCCAACTCATCCGCATTAGTGCTCGCTCTGCAGTACTCCACACACCATACATCACAGACCTCATTATCTATCACAAGCTTGGCAACCTCTTTGTCAGAGAAATACTCATATTTCACCTCACATCTTTGGAAATCCTAGACCACTTTCCCACAGCCTACAACATCCATTGTTTGTACTGCACACAAAGGAGGAAGCATTGCTGTCATCCAGAAGTCCTTTTTGGTTGATTTGCAGGGCACAGCAAGAGCCTTCAAATCAGACCCTCACTTTCATTCTCTTCTGCAGGCCTACTGGGCAGAACAAGAACTTATTTGATGAATGCTCTGATCTCCTCATCGTCTTGGCCATGCAACATACCCACACCTCCCTCTTGGGTGACTTCAACCTCCCAGAAAATAGAAGCTCAGAAAAGACCTCTTTAACCTCATCCATACACTGAACATGGTACAGCATGTCACTTAACCAACACACTCCAAAGGCCACATCCTCGATCTGGTCTTCTCAGCATCACCAGCTGTCAAATGCAAACCACTCATACCCTTTAACTGACTGCTTTACCACCTTATATCCCAGCTCAGGGTACTACCAACAAACCAAGGTCCACACAAAAAAGACCAAACCTTTAGATCTTTTAAAGATTGTTATAAACAACCTAATGCTTAACTCCTCTCTTACTCTATCAACTCCATATTTGATGCCAAGATCATTCTAAATAACTTTTTTTTAAAAGCTATGTGAATGTACACGCCACAATTCCAACTTGCAAGTGCAAGCCAAAGTCTTCAGACAGTACAGAAAATGGAAGAAAACCTGAATTCCCAAAGACCTCTTGATACTGATGACCTTCCGCTCAACACACAGACTCCTCACCCCAGCCAAAGTAAAATACTATTCCATCTCCATAAATGAAGTCATCAACAGAAGCTAAACACCGTTCAACGTATGCAAACCCTGAATCAACCCCCTGCCAGACCGACCTATTCCTCACTGTAATACTAAAGTGCAATGCTGTCAGCCTCTTATTCAGTGGGAAGAAAAAGATCCCACAGCACATCAACAATACCAAGCCTGCTACATCTTTCACTCCCACCTTTTCCTGTAGAACCCAGCAATAGTCAGCCTTCTGTGAAAATCTTTGCGTAAGAATTGACCTAGCTCTATCCTTGAAAGAGCAGATCTAGACTCACTGGTCTGTGCTTTCACACCATGTGCCTACTACAAAGTGTCTTTCCCTATCTTCCTATATCTGCTAGAAGAGCGTTGGTCCAGACCCTTCTAGTTACTAGACTAGAATATGGCAACTCTTTATTGACCGCAGAAAACAAGACGCTTATGGCTAAATTGCAAGTGATGCAAAACCCTGCAACCAGGCTTGTTCTCAACCTTCTGTCAGAAGCGCCTTTCGCCCCTTAGTTGAAAGCCTTATGTTGGCTTCCGGTAAGGCAGAGAACCTTTTCTGAATTATTATATATTTTACTGGCAAAGCCCAACCTGACGTTGTTACGGTCTTAAAGAATACTCTTTATATAAAGAGTGCTGTTACCCAACAGAATAATCTTTATTGCACGACTAATAGACAAAATCTTATAGCTCAAATCAAACTAGATCACCTGCATGCAATCACTAATAATAATAAGATGCATGGCCAGCACTGCAATACTAGTCCCTTAATGTTCTAAGTTAACCAACTTTCCTTTAATTTCTGCTTATTAGAAATCCAGGTTCTCTCCCGACACCATAGAGGTCATCAGCTTTGCACACTTCTATTAGGAAGAACACCCTGGGATTTTTAGATATGGCACTTTTTTGAAAACTTAGATATAGTCACCACGTCCGTCCCCTTCACATGATGCACTTGTGGCGTGTCCTTACTCGGTTCCATGTTTGATGTTGATTAATACTGTTTAATATAAATTCTGTTACAGCCTTGAGAAAGCCTTGATCGCACTGACCATACAAGACGAAACACATGTCAGCTACTACAGTACTCGCAATGTATTCCATATAACAACTTGGAAAAATGTAGATATAACCAATATTGTTTGCTCAAAATGAAAATATAAAAAAGAACAATAAAACAAAGTTTTTCTACAAATTGAATGGGATTCTTCTTTGGGTTATTAAAAGGCTAATCGAGGAGGAGTTAATACTCATATAATTTTGCATCACCATCTCCGGTTGTACTCCTACAGCCATGAATGCTTCAGACTGCAAACTATCAAGTGGGGAAAAAAATAAACAAGACGTCACCCCTATCTATGCGCTCAGGATCTGAAACGACATCCCTGTAACCTACAGGACTGTCCTAACACTGCTCCAGTTTAGAAAATAGATGAAGACTCATCACAATGCATGAACTGTCCACAACTCTTCTTCCTGTCCTTAAACTTATTTTTGACTGTATACACCATTCCACTGCCTTTTAGCTAAGTTGACAGTATGGTAATAACATGCATTCATATATATAATTGCGCTAAATAAATATAATGACTGACACAACAAACAACATTAGGCAAGGTGCATTTGGCACTTGTCATATATTTGTAGAGGCTACTGTGATACCTCTCATCAACCCCGGCTCACTAGTTGCACTGACTTGCCGCACACTCATGGAGAGTGTAAGCCAAAGTTCATTCTGGATCTGGACATAAAGGTTAATGGATTTAATTATTTTTTTGCAAGAGACATGGCTTCAGAGGCCACATCATCTAGAAGGGTATATAAACCATCACACTCCTGCAACTAAACTAAAGAATCTTGGCTGTAGCAACAGAGGTCACACAATCTATGTATCGGCCAACAGCGTAATCCCTTCTTGGGCTCAAATGAGCAAAACACCAGGGCTTCAGGTAGTAGGCACCTCACTCGGAACCGCTAATGGACAGTCAAGGAGCCTAACTAAGTGTCTATATTCGCCCAAATTCGGCCTCTAGGGCAGTGTTTACTGAGGAGATGACTTCAATGGTGCTAAATCTCAGATCTGGAATTCCTAATACATATATCTTAGTTTCAGGAGATTTCAACATGTGGCTGATGTCCTAACTTCCCTCTAACGAGATAACGCAGCCGCACGAAGGAAACTGGGCCATACCACCGCAGGATATCCCCAGGTGGGTCAAAGCAGACCCAAGGGGACGGGCCCTACAAGGCAACTTGTAACATCTCGGTCTAAGAGACCTTAATGGCCGTGTTCATCCTGACAAGTCACCTGGTCTCTCTAACTTAATAAACAACGGAGCCTCCATGACCTACTCGTTTGCTACCCTTTCACTACTGAACCAAGTCTCTGCATTTGGCTTCGGTGATAAAATGGACAGTGACCACCGTCCTCAAGAGCTTTCCCTTAACATTAGGCTGATGCAACATGTCTCGGCAGCGGACCAAGGTCTTGAATTTTATACCATCACCCTAAAACGCATTAAGTTCACTGTCCACAACCTCCCGATTTTGGCGACAGAAGCCAAGCAACTACTTGTTAAAATCTATGGAACTGAGGGAGACCTACTCTTCAACTTGTCATTATTCTCTGAAAATTGGCGGCTCAGTTCGCAACATCGATACAGAGCAAAACAATAATGTTGGCCTCAGAAGTGAATGGTTCTGTTTATACAATACGATCTGCAAAACACAGCATAAATCGGTTGTGGAGAAAACTCTAAACGTCACCTATGGACCCAAAAATAATAAGTAAACTAAGAGAGGCTCCAAGCCATCTGAAGGCTACCAAACACAAACATCGAAGGAAATCCTGGAACTCATTCTGGGCCAAACTATTGCATGATATAAGGCACAACAACTCTGCCAAGTTTTGCCGCACCATAAATGGCCTAGGGGGCACACTTCGCAAGGCAACCTCCTCTAACATATTGGAGCCAGAGTGGTACCTCTTTTTATATGATCATTTCAATGCCCCCCAACTGTCAGACTTTAACTGTGATCAGGTCGAACAGTCTGTAGTCCGCACCGTCCGGGAAGTTCAAGCCACCATTTACGACAAGTCATCCCTCAGGCTTTCCTTCTCAGAAGCCTAAATTCAAATGCAAATACCAAAGAGATGCAGGGAAGGGGCTCCCAGCCCTGGTGGAATACCAACAGCCTCCGCCAAGCAGGATCCAGCTTTTTGGGCAACTCAATTAGCCCCGCTCTATCTATTTTAGAAATGAATTCCATGCCGGCCTCATGGCGTCGGTCGATTCTTGCTCCGACAAGAAACCTCCCGGAAATTATCGCATGATCGCCCTAATCGATAATGAAGCAAAGCACTTCACTGGCATGCTGCTGGACTCCCTACAATCATGGGCTGAGACAAATCAAATCATGCCACCAAACCAGACTTGATTCGCAAGCAACACTGGGACATCAGCAAATCTCATCACACTCACGCCTGATCGAGCAGGCCAAACTCAATTTCAGTCCCATATATATGGTTTTCATAGACTGGATCCGACAGGATAGATAGAAGGACGCGCTGGCAGAAACTCGCCCTGTTCAATATTCCCAACACCTTGCTCAGGGCCTTGCAGCTTTTGCACCATGACACATAGTTTGGAATTAAAATCAGGGCTGTATCGCGCTTGTCACAGCCCATAACTACCATGCAGGCCTCAAGCAAGGCTGTGTTCTTGCTCCTATGGTTTTCAATCTATTTTTGTCCGACTTGTCTCCAAGTGGATGACCTTCGTCCTTCTAATTTACTCTATGCTGACGATCTGGTTCTTCTCAGCCACACAAAGATCGGCCTACAACGCCTTCTGGATGCAACCGCCACATACTCCGATAGGAACGGTTAACAGATAAACAAAAAGAAGACCAAAATCCTTCCGAACTGAAAAAGTGAGCCCAAAAAGCCGACATGGTCTCTTCACCAGGAAAGAATAGAAACCACCAGTTGCCACAAGTATCTAGGTGTCCTCTTCAATAACAATGGCAGCTATGCGAGCCAGTTGGCGGAACTAAAAAAGAAAGGCCCTTCTTTGACGTTCTCACTTGGATCCGTTTACAAAAAACTAAATGGCCCCCTCCTTTGCTTCAATTCTTTAGGTAGCTCAGACGAAGGTTATCCCATCCTTCAAACAACCATCCATACCCTGGTGAAAACAGCAAGTGACCTGGAACAAATTTCCAAACAAGAAGCCAAATACCTCTGCATCAAAAATGCGGAAGTGCCATACTTCTACACTGTACCCAAAGTACATAAGGGAGTCATACCCCCGCCAGGTAGACCTATAGTCTCGGGGATTTATTCATTCTTGGAACCCCTATCGCGATACTGCTACTACTTCCTCAACCCCCTGGTCCAACAAACCCCCACCTACATAGAGGATACTAAACACCTCCTGAATATCATCACCAATGAAACCTTTGATGCGAGCAATCGACTGCTGGTGGGGCTGGCTATTGAAAGCCTGTATACCAGCCTCCCACAGGATGCCACCCTTCAAGTACCCCATGAAGTCCTCATGCAAACTCCCTCGACATATGACACACAGACATTTTATTCTAAACTGCGCAGCCTTGGCACTCAAAAATAACTTTTGAATATGAGGGCACCCATTACTTACAGACCAACGGAACCTCAATGGGTAGTGTTTTTGCACCTAGTGTGGTGGGACTATATGTCCTCCATTTTGAACAGACACACATAGTGTCAACCACTAACCCCTACGCCGACAATCTAAAAAAATGGCGAAGGTACATAGACGACATTTTAGTCATCTGGCAAGGCTCCCAGGACACCCTGGACACATTTCTCACGTGGCTCAACGGTCGGGACCCATACCTGAGGTTTACGAGTACCTCCAGCTCCACGGAACTAGCTTTTCTAGATCTCAACATCATGGTCAAACAAGGCTCCCTAACTACCACGACCTACTACAAACCGACCGCAAGGAACTCCCTTTTGCGGTTTGACAGCTTCCACCCCAGACCACTGAGAGAAAATCTCCCGTACGGCCAGTTCCTACGAATACGCAGGAACTGTAGCCAGCTGGCGGATTACAAAAGACAGTCTACCACTCTCGCAGACAAACTGCTGGAACACGGCTATCCCAAGGCCATCATCGCCAAGACTAACAAAAGGGCCCGCAACCAAAACAGGGAAGTGCTTCTAGAAACAGTAACTAGGGAACCCCAATCACCACCCATGACGTGTGTAGCGATCTACAACACGGCCTCCAATCAAGTTGCCAAATTATGAGCAACCACTGGAAAATAATAAATTCTGGAACCAGGGAATGGGTCACTCCACGGTTTGCGTACAAACGGTCTAACAACCTAAAAGACCACTTAGTGTCGACACGTCCAAAACCGAGCACAAAACCAATGATCTGAAAGAGACACGTTAGTGATAGATTCCTTACCTTAGAATATCCCCAGGCGTCAGACTGGATCCGGAAAATGTTTGCGTAGCAATACCCCTGCGCGCCGGCAGGCGTCGTCCGCGGCTTCGCGTCCGTCGTTCGTGCCGGAATGACGTTGCTGACGTCAGTTCTTTTTTTCTGCGGCAGCTAGCGCAGATCCGGAGAAGCTCTACCCCTTAGCCTTTTTTGACTAAACTTTTTGATCCTTTTGATCATTTCTCTGCTCGCGCCTTCGACTCAGACGGTGCCGGTAGGGATGCCCGGGTTCAAACCCTGTTCCAAGTGCGACCAACTGATGTCGGTTACCGACCCCCATCGCCGGTGCCTGAAGTGTTTAGGCCTCGACCACGACGACCATACCTGCTCCGACTGCCGGGCCCTGATGTCGAAAGCTAGGCGGGAGCGGTCCCGCAAGCGGCTCGAGCTCCGGCAGTCGGCCCCGCGCCGCTCAAGGTCCCGGTCCCACGGGAGGTCGAGGGGTCAGAGTCCTCGCAGCTCCGGGAGTGGACATCGGTCATCGGGATCCAAGTCCTCAGGTGTAAGAGGCATGAGAGGTCGGAGAGGCGTCATCGTTCCTCCGACCCACCACGACGCTCGCGCGATGCGGCGGGGGGGGAGAGGGGGGGGGGGGGTCGGGTGACACCACCCACGCGGCTCCGACTGAGTCGCAGGCGTCGCCACCTGCCCCACACCTTCGGGTCCCTGGGCATGGCCCGACACCAGAGGAGGTCGAGCGGTACCTCATGTCCATGAGGTCCCTCCCTCCTCAGCCGGGTCCCGTGGCGCCGTCGGGTGCTTCGGCCCCGGTGCCGCCGGCGACTTCGGTCCCGGCGCCACAGGACCTCACCGGATCCGGGTCATCGCCGGTCGACCTCACCGGCGCCGGCCCCGCGGGTGTCGCCCCCGGCGCCCCTTGTGGACGCCGGCCCCAATGTTCCCTTCGGTCCGACTCTGGCGACGGAGCGGCGCCGCTTCCGACGGCCTTTGGAGATTTTTATTTCCATGAGGAGGCCCCGTCTGTTGACCCTGTTCTACAGGAGATGGGTGACTAGGGTGATTGGGAGGGGTCTGCGGACCCTCTGGCAGAGGAGTGCCAGTCTCAGGAGGACTGGACATATGAGCTTGGGGAAGCCAGTGGTATTGACACTTCGCCAGACACTGTATTTGTCTCCCCTCCAACCATGGCTACGGAGGAGGGGGCTGCTTACAGTGTGGTGTTGACGAGGGCAGCCATGGCCTTAAACCTTGAGCTCCCCGTCGCGGCCGTGAGGACTAACCTCCTCACTGAGATCCTTAAACCGCAGGCAAGCTCCAGTGAGCCTCTGCTGCCGTTTAATGAGGCCTTGTGTGACGTTCTTGTGGGCACTTGGTCCAAGCCCGCCTCAGGTCCGCCTGTGGATAGGAACGTGGCCAGACGCTACCGCCCGGCTCCGGGCGACCCTTGCTTTTTCTCCACCCATCCCACCCCCGAGAGCCTGGTCATCCAGGCCTCTACTTCCCAGACCGCATTCCCGACGGCACCGCCCGATCGGGAAGCCAAGAGGTACGAGCAGTTCGGGAAGAAGGTGTTCTCGTCCCTGAGTTTGGGACTGCGGTCTGTCAATACCGCATGCCTCTTGGGCCGCTACACCCACACCCTGTGGGACACGGTCGCGGACGTGCTGCCAAAATGCCCGGAGGAGGTCCGGGCTAAACTCGCCCAAGCCCTTGGGAGGGTCGAGATGCAGCGTGATATTCCATCCGGTGTGGGCTGGATACCACGGACTCACTGGGCTGGCAACAACGGTGGCGGTTCGAAGCCACGCCTGGTTGAGGACCGCCAACTTTCCGGCCGATGTCCAGTCCACTCTTCTGGACATGCCGTTCGATGTCCGTCGCCTCTTTGGCGACAAGGCAGACCATGCGCTTGAGCCTTTTAAAGACTCCAGGGCTACGGCCAAGTCCTTGGGCCTCTCGGCCCCACGCCAGCAATCGGGTGCCTTTCGCTCCTTTCGTGGCCACGGAAGGGGCGCCCCCACACGAGCTGCCAGCCACGCACCGCAGAATGTTCAACAGCGCGGTGACGGCCGTGGAAACCGCCGTAACGGCGGTCGGGGACAACGGCGAGGCCAGTCCACACCTCCCTCCGCAGCACCTGCCTCAAAACCTTCATAGTCCGTGTTTTCAGGCCCATGTGACGCCGGTGGGTGGCAGGGTTCGCCATCACCTCTTCCACTGGCGCAATGTCACGTCGGACGAGTGGGTGCTGCAAATCGTCCGAAGGGGCTACTCCCTCCCCTTCGAGGCGTCCCCTCCAGCCATGCCACTGCAATGCCACCGAGTATCGGGGGATCATTTGCGACTTCTGCAGGAGGAAGTTACGGCCCTCTTTGCCAAGGTGTCCATCGAGCGCGTTCCTGGGCCAGAAGTAGGGTGTGGTTGTTACTCCCACTACTTTCTGGTACCCAAGAAGGGCAAAGGGGGCCTACGCCCTATCTTGGACCTAACGTCAATGGCTTCCTCCGGAAGGAGAAGTTCAAAATGCTGACACTAGCTCAGGTCCTAGCTACCCTGGACCCAGAAGACTGGATGGTAGCGTTGGACTTGCAGGTCGCTTATTTCCACATCCCCGTCCTGCCGGCCCACCGGCGCTACCTGCGGTTCACGGTTGGCCACGAGCACTTTCAGTTTACCGTGCTCCCCTTCGGCCTTACCAGCGCACCACGGGTGTTCACAAAGGTGATGGCGGTGGTCGCAGCTCCTCTGCACAGATTAGGGGTTTCAGTCTTCCCCTACCTCGACGACTGGTTGTTGAAGGCGGGCTCGCCCCAGAGAGTCGGCAGCCACCTCCAGACGACGGCAGACCTCCTGCATCAGCTGGGGTTCTCCATCAATGTGCCAAAGTCACACCTGTGCCCATCTCAGAAGCTCCTCTTCATCGGAGCGGTTTATCTCCCGAACAGCGGGTCCGGGAAATTCAGGCTCGGATTCCACTCTTTCGGCCTTTATCCCGGGTCTCGGTCAGGTTGACACTGCGGCTTCTGGGGCTGATGGCCTCCTGCATCCTTCTGGTGCATCACGCTCGGTGGCGGATGCGGGCTCTGCAGTGGGACCTGAAGTTTCAGTGGGCCCAGCATCAGGGCAATCTTTCCGACCATGTCCTGATCTCAGAGGGCACTGCGAGACAGCTGCAGTGGTGGCTCACGGACCGCGATTGGGTCAGTGGCAGATCCCTCTCACTTCCCCAACCGGAGCACGTAGTTGTGACGGACGCGTCCCTCCAGGGCTGGGGAGGCCACATGGGAGAGGCGGAGATCAGAGGCCTCTGGTCTCTGGCGGCGTCCCAGCTCCATATCAACCTTTTGGAGCTGCGGGCGATTCGTCTAGCACTGAAGGCATTCCTCCCCTCTGTCCGGGGGGAGTGTAGTGCAGGTGTTCACGGACAACACCACCGCCATGTGGTACTGCAACAAACAGGGCGGGGTGGGGTCGTGGACGCTTTGCCAGGAGGCTCTGCGCCTCTGGCAGTGGCTGGAACAGCAGGGCGTGACCCTGGTGGTTCAACACCTGGCAGGTTCTCTGAACGCCAGGGCGGACGAACTCAGCCGTCGGTGCATGATGGATCACGAATGGCATCTGAACTCGGACGTGGCGCAAGGCCTCTTTCAGCGATGGGGAGAGCCTTGGTTCGATCTATTCGCCACCGAAGAGAACGCGCAATGTCATCAGTTCTGCGCGTTGGAATTTCCATGGCGGCACTCGCTCGGCGACGCTTTTCGTCGCGTGTGGAGTTGCGGTCTGTTGTACGCCTTTCCGCCTATACCACTTCTGCCCAGAGTGCTGAAGAAGATCAAGCGCGACCGGGCACAAGTCATCCTTGTGGCTCCGGACTGGGCACGAAGGTACTGGTATCCAGAGCTACTCAGTATGTCAGTCGATTCCCCCGGTTCGTCTGCCTCTTCAGGAGGACCTTCTGTCGCAGCAGCAAGGGACGGTCCTCCACCCGAACCTGTCCAGTCTCCACCTCCATGCTTGGAGATTGAGCGGCGACAGTTGAGGCCATTTGACTTGCCTCCTGAAGTCTATAATGTCATTCTGGCAGCCAGGCGTCCCTCCACAAAGTCGGTATACGCCTGCAGGTGGAACAGATTTGTGGCATTGTGCACAGCAAAGGCTGTGGACCCTCTTGCTGCCCCTCTTTCTGAGGTTCTTCTCTTCCTTCTTTCTCTTGCCCAGCAGGGCTCTGCTCTGGGCACTATCAAGGGCTACCTTTCTGCCCTTTCAGCCCTTCTAAGGCTGCCTGATCAACCTTCTTTGTTCAAGTCCCCTATTGTAACTCGATTTCTGAAGGGCATCACACACACACATTTCCTCCTGTTCCGTTTGTGATGCCTCAGTGGGACTTGAACCTTGTTTTTACGTTTCTGATGTGCGCTCCCTTTGAGCCACTTCACAACTGCCCTCTCCGTCTTCTTACTTTGAAGACTGCCTTCCTGGTTGCCATCACCTCTGCCAGAAGGGTGAGCGAGCTCCAGGCTCTTTCCTGTACACCCCTTTTCCTTTCTGTCCATCCGGACAAGGTTGTGTTGCGTACTAAGCCATCTTTCCTGCCCAAGGTTGTCACGGCCTTCCATATCGGGCAGTCTATCACCTTGCCCACCTTCTTTCCGCCACCGCATCCCTCAAAAGAGGAAGAGCGGCTCCACCGTCTGGACCCAAAACGTGCGCTTTCATTCTACTTGGATCGCACACGCCAGTTCCGGGTGGATGACCAACTCTTTGTTGGTTACGTGGGCGCTAAGAAGTGCAAAGTGACGCACATGCGGACCATCTCGCGGTGGATCATCTTGTGCATCCAGGTATGTTACTCCTTGGCTAAGAAGGAGCCCCCTGTTGGATTGTGGGCTCATTCCACCCGGGCCACGGCGACTACAGCTGCCCTGGGCCGGGGAGTGCCCTTGCAGGACATTTGCCAGGCAGCTACGTGGGCCTCGTTGCACACGTTTGCAAGACACTACTGCCTGGACAGTCAAGTCCGGAGGGATGGCTTCTTTGGCTGTTCCGTCCTCCAGGACTTTCTGGTGTGATTATTGGTTCTCAGACCCACCACCGGGGTTGGTATTGCTGGGGTATCTATTCTAAGGTAAGGAATCTATCACTAACGTGTCTCTTTCAGATGCACAAGTTACTACTTGTGTAAAGATATATCTGTAAGAGACATTAGTTAATGATAGATTCCTTACCGACCCACCCATCCTCTCCGTTCTGCGAACCGATATCTAGGGTTAAGGTCATCCCCTTTCAGGGCCCTAGTCTCATGGCACCAGTGTTGGTTCTATCATGGCTCTGCGTATCTGGCGCGGAAAAGCTGTGTATGAGAACTGACGTCAGCGCGCATGGGCGGCGTCTAAGTACTCCGACGTCATTCCGGTGCTAACGACGGACGCGGAGCCGCAGACGACGCCTGCCGGCGCGCAGGGGTATTGCTACGCAAACATTTTCCGCCTGGCGCCTAGGGATATTCTAAGGTAAGGAATCTATCACTAACTAATGTCTCTTACAGATATATCGTTACACAAGTAGTAACTTGTGCGACAACGGCATCCTGAACACCTGGGGGCTCACCAAAATAACTGCCACTACTCCCGCAACGATTGCAGCGTATATCACCTTACCAAACACACCAAAACCTTGGACCATGCAAAACCTGGACCCAACGCCAGCACACCAACTGTAACTCCAGTAAATTAGTGTACCTTCTGACATGCCCTTGCGGCCTGCGCTACGTTGGCATGACAATGCGACAAGTCCGAACCAGTGGTAGAACATAGGAGTACCATCAGATGCAAGAAGAACATCAGCAGACTTGCCCATCACTTCTTGCATCAACAACACACCTCTAATGACCTAACCTGGACTGTCATCGAACAATCTGACACCACTGGACAGGACAATCAGAAAATCCTCCTTACCAATGAGCCGAGATGGATCTACCGCCTCTCACTCCAACGTGATGGGCTCAATGATTCCATACCATGGAACTCACTTAGACTCTGACCAGTTACGCTCCCCTTTCCCATATTCGAGTGCCATCGCGCCCTCCCTGGAAACGGCCATGCACTGTAATCCCGGGAGTGCACACTGCTGTAATCCTACACATAATGTGTTTATAACCTTACACATAACGTGCGCATACGATACAATACACGTCTTCACCTTCAGAATTAGAGTGTGAATCTATCACGCGCTACTTCCCTGGAGTTTCGGAAAGACTCCGTAAAGGGGAAGGCGCTACCTGGTAAGGAACTGCCACGCATGCGCTACATCTGAAACACTTGCATTTTGGCACACGCAGGCGCAACGCCCACACGACACACCCAATGGCAGTCTGTCTTCAATGTTTTCTTGATGCAGGTGATCGCAATTAAACAGGGTGTACTTGAAGACCTGAATAACCTCCATACTGGTTCCGGAGGCTGAGGACGGCACTACAGGTCCCCTGCAGGTCTTGATCGACAATACCGTGAGTACGATGGAACTGCTCCGCTCTCTCGGGTAAGCGCTTCTCCCTTACAGGTTGCTCACTGTTAGTGGTCCCTCTTTTCCTCTAGGGTCAAACCTTCTGCCGGATCTCTCCTGGGAGCATTCGCGGCAAAACACTGGGGTAAGAATACTTTTCTACAAAATGCTCCTATCACAGAATGTGTGTGATGCTCGCTCTCTAGCCTCACCATGCTTACAATGTATACCAATAATTACCACCTGAACAGTACTGTTACACCTTTGCCGTTTTTAGTCTTTTTACTCAGCACATAAAATCGGCAATTTCTCATGATCATTGTGAACCTAAGCAACATGCTAAAGACTCTCCCTCTGTATGTTTTGTTTTGTCATACATGTTGTATGTCCAGGTATGCTTGGTGATGTAATTCCCCCTCGCACACTTATAGCACCTTAGTGAGTGCGACACATAGTCTAATCACACACTCACTTAACTTATTTTAAAACTGCACTTTCACTTGTTTACGGTCCTGAGGAAAGCCAGCTTAATCTAAGGCACTGGCTGAAACATGTAGACCACACCTGGATGTAGGAGGTCTTAACTTATACCACCATGACATCCACCAGCCTTGTTTTTAAATGCTAACAGAGGCCCAGTCATTAAAGTATAATTTACCCTCGGGTACTGGGACCACTGTATAGCATTTTAATTTTCACCTTTCACGTCACCGCACTGCACACTCAGTTACATACCTGCTCCGCTGTAATCCGGTGTTTAAGCACACCCGGGACACACTCGGTGTCACTGGGTGGGCCCGATGATGAAGCATGCCACCAACTAGGTTGGTGGAGGAGTGCTTTATGATAAAACCCAATGGGTTTCCCCTAACCATACAGTCCTGAGTCCTGTAAAATGTTCACACAAGATTAGTCCTTTTTGATTACATATAAATCCTTGGGGATAAGGACTAGCTACATAGTCCTCTCTCTCTTGTTTGATACGCGGGGCCTTCGCAAGTTGCCATACGCTTAGGGCCGCCAAGGCAGACACTGGCCCACAACTCATGGATCAATTTGAATACAAATTGCAGGTCAGCGGGTCATCACTATCTGACCTGAGCCCTCAGTACAATTGGCTTGACTCCCTCTTGGGACTTTCATGTCAACCAACAGGAATTTAAGAGGTTAGCAAAAATGTGTACCAACCATCCTTCTTTAATAGAAGATAGGGCCAGCCTCTCTGCATGCAACCACTTGGGAGCACGCAAATACCTGAAGGTGTCCTGGTGCTAAAATATATATGTGCGTAGTATGCTTTGTATATCTGTTGGTTAAGAGGAGAGGGAAACCGCATCCCATACATATTTGTTGCATCATAACAATAAAGAAGGTCTCTCAGCCACACTTCTTCCCCTGTGAATTACTGCTCACCTCTTCGCCACAAAAACAGCAGTGGCCACAAATCTGCATATCTTTACTGGTATACCTACTACATCTATCAGTATTGTCATTAAGGGCACAGGCTGCAGGGACATCATCATCCTCCTCCTCCTTCTCCTCTTAGATAAGATGAAAAATGTCAATTGTGCATGCCAATACCTTACGCCATCACGATTCAGAAATGAGCATTCAGAGAATGATAGTGACAATTTGCAGTCTGTGAGACTGTTAGATATGTAGTAAACCAGATGGAGAAATGTATACTGAATGGGTGTAGGCTATTTTATTTGTTTAACCATTTGTAGATCGCTTTGTCACCTAAAAGGTATCCTAGCCCTAGGGCAACCAACCGAGGGAAAAACACAACTGCAGTAGAGGAGAATGCTGTAGAGATTAGTGGGGAAGGAGCCAGATTTTCAGCAGCTTCCTGAATTGAAGATGATCAGTTTAGTACCTAAGCAAGCCAGGACGCTGATTCCAGAGCTGGCCAGCTCTCACTATGAAGCCCCCCCTGACTTGTTCTCTTGAAATTGGCAATACAGACAAGATTAGCTGACGAGGAGCGAAGGCATCTCTCCGGAGCATATGTTCAAAAAACATTTTGAAAGGGAATTGGACTAAGGCCCTGAAGAGCTTTAAAAACCATGCATGAGGCTTTAAAGCGTTTTCTCAATGAAGCTCCCCCAGTGCATCTGATGCAGATTATTGACTGGGCCTGCTCAGAGCCAGTTTGGCTGCTGGAACCTGGACTCTGTTTAGCCTTTGTAACAAATAATCTATGGATCCTAGGAGGAGATTGTTACAATAATCCAACCTGCACAGGATCACACTATGCGCAATGAAAGTTTTGGCAGTTGTTGATAAAAATAGGTAGAAGTTTTTGCAGGCGCCGCAGAAGCAAGTAACAAGTCCCAGCTACTTTGGTGATGTGACTTTCCAAAGATAATTTGCTATCAAAAATAACACCCAAATTATGGACAGAGCCTGAGGTGGATGGTTCTTCCTGTAATGATAGAGGTCAGAAATTGGCTGTGCCACTTAGAGGAATTCTGTTGGCTGAGCAACACAGAAGCTCTGTTTTGTCCCCATTAAATTTCACAGCATAAGAGTTCAGCAGTGATACAATATCCTTCATACAGTTGTGAAAGGTCTTAATCACTATATGATGATCACTGTTAAGTGACAAAATTAACTGTGTGTCATCTGCATAATTAACTAACTGAATATTATGGGTTTTGATAAGGGTGGCCTCATATAAAGAATGAACAAAATAGGGCTGAGGGTCGACCCCTGAGGTACACCATGCTCAACATCCTTGAAGGCAGAGCGGTGGGGGGAGGGAGGGGGGTAGAAGAAATGGTAGTGAGAAGTTATTACTAATGTAGCTTTCCAATAATTTTTTCGAGAAAGGCAGCAAAGAGATTGGCCTATAATTGCCAGGAATAGCTAAATTCAATGAGGGTTTTCTTTTTTTTAAATGGGAGAGACAATGGCTTTTTTTCAAATTTTTGGTACCATGCCAGTATCCAAAGAGCTAAGGCGAGAAGAATGTACTTTACGCAAAAAAGTTGACCAGGCTAGGGCTGAAAATCTCGCCAAATTAAAGAGAGAATATACCTCACTTCTTCATAATGCCAAAAGGGCTCACAAAGAATTATGTTGGGGAAAATTATTGGAGGCAATAGAATCTGAAAATATTCGTCAGTTCTGGATGCTAATAAAATCAGCTACAGAATCTTCTGTTGCCACAATGAATTGTGTAGTGGAAGAGGGGGCATGGGAAGATTATCTACAGGAATTATATTCCCCGGAGAGTGAGATTGGAGAGGAGAGTCCAAGAGATTGGAGCGGTCTAGTAAAGAATTTAAAACCAGATTGCTCAATAGCTAATGTTCTTAGTACAATAAGGACTTTGAACTTAACAAGAGCAGCAGGCCCAGACAACCTACCAGCCCTGATAATAAATTCAAACCAATCCTGGTGGGGGGAGAATTCTTCTCGAATATGTTATTAGTAATCTTGGAACTAGGGAAGATTCCCACAAATTGGAAGGGTGCAATAATTAGGCCGATTCTCAAGAAAGGGGATGTATATGCCCCTAAGACTTCGATTCATTAACCTGTTAGATATAGGAGAAAAGATCTTTGCGAAAATACTATTAGGTAAATTAAAAGATTGGGTAGACCAGGGATCTATTGTACCAGTTGAACAAGGAGGGTTTAAAGAAGGTCACTCCACAATAGATCATTGCTTTGCCCTGCGGGCATTGGCCAGGAAATCGATAGAGCAAAATGGCAAACTGTTTTGTTGCTTTGTTGATTTCAGGGCGGCTTTCGATTCTGTGGATTGTAATAGCCTTTGGGAAATCCTGGGAAATTATGGAATACCGGATGGTATCTTGAGCATTTTAAAAGAGTTACACAGTGACAACTGGGCCCAGGTCATTAGAGATCCAAAGGGGTCACTAACTCTTAAAATACCTGTAAAGAACGGTCTTAGACAGGGGTGCGTGTTGGCACCCCTGCTTTTTTCAATTTTCCTAGCAGATCTCCCCGCAGTGCTAGAAATTGAAAAAAGTGTGAGTCCGCGTATTAGCAGAAGAAATGTGCCCTGTCTTTTATACGCTGACAACCTTGTGATCCTTGACCAAACCGAAATGGGACTCCAAAGAAAATTAAATGTGTTTAAAAATGACTGTGATAAAAAAAAATTAATTGTAAACATGGAAAAAACAAAGGTCTTACGATTTGGGAAGAGAGTTAAAAATAAAAAATTTAATTGGTTTTTAGGACAAGATAAATTAGAAATTGTAAGCGAATATAAATACCTAGGCCTTTGGTTTCATAGTGCACTGAAGTGGGATTCTCACTTGGAAGCTCAAGCTGCAAAAGCCTTTTCGTCAGTCTGCGGTCTGAAAGACTTTAAAGGCATTTGAAGCTATGATCCCTTCCCCCCCACCCCACCCCCGCAAGTTCTGTATGGTGCAGAAGTGCTCTATTTGAGTGTCAAAGGGGTTTGGGATCGAGAAGAAGGAAATATTTTTAAAATGCTGCTGTCTTTACCAAATAGTACCATGATTCAAGCAATCAGAATGGAGGTAGGACTAATAGCCTGGAATGTAAAGACCCAAATGTCCCTACTAAGATTCTGGAAACGCCAGGAGCCAGATGGCGTGCAAAAGGTTTCAACATGGTGCACAGAGGAAATCTTAACAAGCAGCCTTGGTTGGGCACGGAATGTTAGGAAAACCCTCCAGACCGTAGCGACGCATCTAAAGTTGAGCCTTTATACTAAGAGAATGCTTAGAGAACAAGGGCTCCAATACTCTAGATCACAAGACCTTGACTATTTGAGGGAGAAAAGATCAGTTAACTGGGTAAGGAGCGCATGGGAAAGGGATGACCGGTTTCCATATTTGGATTTTTTTGCCCAATAAATGGCTAAGATACGAAATCCTACGGGTTCGTGTGGGTATTCACCCTTGGAAGTTGGAAGGAAAAATAAAAGCAGCATTGATCCAAATGGATGGTATTTGTAAATGTGGCCTAGGAGTAGAAATCATATTTTTCACGTACTGCTTGATTGCACATTGGTTTTAGCGATACGGAAAGTATTTTTACGTCCAATATTTTTTAAATATAAGGTGAATTCAAAGTGGTTTGTCTCCTTATGGATATGCCATCCCTAGATATTACAATCGCTTTGGGGAAGTTCCTTAAAGCAATACAGGACTTTATAAAGGAGAAATTAAAAGAGGGATGTTGATTTTAAAACTTTTTAAAATGTTCTCCCAAAAGTGAGAATTTATGGATGAGAATTTTATGGATTCATATTTTTTGTAAATTGTGTTAAAATGAAATGTGTCTTTTATTATGTTATCACTATGAGGATCCAAAAGCTGTGTATGGTTTTAAAGACTATGGTCTAAATAAACATTATTTATCTCTCTCTCTCTCAGTATCCAAAAATTTGTTGTAGATCTGTTATAACAGCGATAGGGTTTGGAAAGACCTGGCAGAAGAAGCCTATCGGGAAAGGGGTCAAGTGGAGGGCCTGAAGATATGGAATTGGCTAAGGAGTGAAAACTGTCATCTGAAATGTTGAAACTCCTCAAGACAGTATTTAGGACTATCTGAGAAGTTGGTTAATTCGGGTAGATTGCAAGCAGCATGTAGGGAAGACTTGATAGAATTACCATTCACTGCTCCAGGTGATGCTTGACTAGTATGGTGAGAGGGAGCGTTAATATCCTTCAGAATATTGTTAATCTTTTCCCCAAAGAACAGTGCAAGGTTGGTCCTTAGCTACTGAGACGGGTGGTATACCTGTTCCGACGTTCTAGATTAGACACCCCTCGCATAATGTCAAAAATATTTTTGACATTATTAGGTACTTTAAGGAGAATAGTAGCATAGTAGCCGGCGTTTGCTGCACTGATCGCTGCCTTTTAGTCTTTTAGGGAGGATTTTAGCAGTGCTTTATCCTCCTCTTTATGGTATGTACGTCATTTTCTTTTGGCTTGCTTTCAAAATACTTTTAGCTGTTTTAAGGAACGATTATAGCAAGGGACAGAGGGACGA
This sequence comes from Lissotriton helveticus, assembly GCF_964261635.1. Taxonomy (NCBI): domain Eukaryota; kingdom Metazoa; phylum Chordata; class Amphibia; order Caudata; family Salamandridae; genus Lissotriton; species Lissotriton helveticus. The sequence continues at coordinate 104,291,889 of NC_136067.1, forward strand.
CTGTGCTTTTTCCTTGAATGCAGTGGAATTTTAGAGTCAAGAAGTTTGAGAATCTTTTCTTCCGTGAGTATAAAATGTCCTTCTACGACCTCTTTAGCAAGAGAGAGGGAAAGATTAGCTATCTCATTTCAGAAGAATCTGCCAAATTTATGCTGTGACCTATCCATTATCAAAGTGGTTTACGCCTTTTTGGCAGTAATAAGTTCTTTCACATGAAGACAGAAATTTATTATGGTGTGGTTCATCCAGCAAAGAGGGAGAGTATCTGAAATAGAGATCACCTCCTCTGGGGCAAAGATGAGGTCTAAAGTGTGTCCACGAGATTGCGTGGGGCTGGATACCATCTGATGTAGCCTTGAGATATTACAAGAGCTGCAAAATTATTTGTATAAACCCACGTTAACGTCCCCTAAAATAAAGTTAGAGTGGCCCAGTGCCACATTTGAAATCGTTCGATATGGGGTTGTAAATGTGAGGTGAGGAGGGCAGTAACATAAAATTCCTGACAGTAAGCAGCCTTTCTCAGACTTAAAAGAGAAGCCCCTGATGTCACAACCCTGAAGTTGGTCAAGGGTTAGGAGCAACTAGTTCCAGCTTTCCTTAAAGATGATTCTTACTCTCACTCCCCAGCTTTTTTTTTAATTTTTATTAATGGTGAGTGGCTTGTGAAGAATGTTATAACCTGTGGGGCATGCCGGACCAAGGTCAAAGGTAGTCAGGGGGATCCACGTTTCTGCGATAAGCAAAATGTATACTTTTTCGTTCACTAACATCGGATTAATCTCATTTGAATGCTTAACTAGAGACCTTGCGTTCACCAGGCCGCATTTCAGAGGAGCGGAAAGTGTAGGCACACCAGGTAATGTACTCTCATTTATATCCCTCCTGGAAGTATTATAATTACTTTCCCACTTATTGAGAGATAGTTATTGTTCCCTGGTATAAGTTAACCTGCTGTCAGGAGATCTAAAGTGTTCGTCAGGAGAACCAGAAGCATGGCTGGCACTGTGCGCTGTCCGTGCGCAGACGGCTTGCCTTTGGTGCACCCTCACATTCGGTTTAAGTAGTCTTCTCTCCATGAGGGAAAAAGACTAGAACGGCAACAACAATGGCACTGTAGCAGTGGTCCCGCTCTTACAGACGGGTACTTGCAAGCAAAAATACAATGTGACCACACAAGAGTCTATCACAATATTAAAGCATTTAAAAGAACCATGTAAAGCAACCTGAAATGGGCATTAGAGAAGCCTCTAGATTGATTGATTGATATTATCTCCCCTGTTGAGTGTGCTTAGTTAGGAAATTATGGCCCCCCCATCTGGCAGATTTGCACATAGACAGTCATATAAACTCTCAAGGATTGATGCATTAGCTCAGGTGGTGCCATCTGACTCTCTAGCAGCTCTATTCTACTCCTGGAAGGGGTGACACATAGCCTCATACAGTCACCACATCTGTGAACTGCCACCAGTTCCTCTTTTTCTGCACTGCACCCTATGATGCAGATCTGGAGTCCTGCTCCCAACTGTTTCAGTATTTCACCAAAATTCTTTTTGACAATGTGCATGGTGTCTTCAGTTAAAACCCTAGAGTTTAGGCTGTGCAGCATCTGTAGCAAAGCCTATCTTTGGTGCCTGGGCTCCAAATACAACTGAAAGGCCTGCAACAAATTCTCCCTGGTTCATCCATTTGCCATAAAGGAGCAAGAAGCCAAGCAGCTCTGCGATGCTGACCATAAGAAGGCAGGGTGGTCCTATCCGAGGTCTAGAGCCCATTCCCATCCTTCGAAAATTCCAAAAAGAAGACAAAAGAAAAATTGTGATGCAAACACAAGAAGGCCATATGTAGTTGGAACCCCCATCCCCCCATTCCCACTCTGGGGAGAAGTTACGCAGTGGGCACTCAACCTCTGACTCTGGCGTTTTCTTCCTTTTCAGAACCAATTCACGGTTGTTGCTGATGCCTCCCAAATGTCCTAGGCTGTCCTCGACTACTCAGGAGATTAAGATATTTAAGGAGGCAATTTTGCAGTTATTACAGACAGTTCCAGATCCCTCTGGTAGCATGTCTTTGGGCCCCATGGACCAATCCTTGACTTTTACCTTTGACCCTCCTTGGCCTCAGCCGGCTCCAGGTCATGCCTTGACACCTACGTCACAGGCCCTGCTGGAAATGCCCAGCTAGTCTCTAGACTGCACCCCAGTTCTAATGTCAGATCTAGAGCTGACTTAAACCAAACCCCAACCTATATCATGCTCTGAAATAGGGTGTATGGCATTACAATGCATGCTTTTACCAGGCATGCCCTTTCCACATATGCCTTTACCAAGGAAATGCCTTCACCAAGGACATGTTTTCTCCATGCATGCCTTTACTATACATGGAAAGTATAATGACCCCTTTTTTAATTTACTCCTAACCTGCCTTTACCGCTACCCACCCTTAAACTATAATATTACCCATACCTCCCTAAACCCCAAAGATACCCTTACTACCCTTTACCACTACCCACCCCTAAAATTACCCTCACCACCCTTTACCTAAATTGACCCTTACCACCATTAACCACTGAATTTAATTTTTGAATTTACAGGAATTTATATAGCGCACGTATACCCAGCGGTTTCATGGCGCTAGAGGATGCTTAACCCTGAGGCTAGGACGGAGGAATTACTGGGGTGGGAAGACATGCGCAAAGAGAAAAGTCTTAAGAGCCCTGCGGAATTCAAGGTAGGAGGGAACCGATCTGATGTGCAGGGGGAGGGAATTCCAAAAAGTAGGTTTGAAGCGCTTAGCGCTGAGTTTGCGATGCCCAAGACCCAGTTTTTTAAGTATCTACAGCTTCGTCATGCTCTGGCGCCGAGTCTGGTGGAGCTGGACCAGCTTCCGGACTTTAGCCCCGTGGAGGCTAAGCTTTTCATGGGAGACCTGGGGGATAAAAAAGTCTCGAAAATCTACCAAACACTGGTCACTCACTGCTCCTCTTCCCTGGTGTCGTTGAAGGCCTCTTGGGAGGTGGATGTTGGTCCGTTGGATGAGAATGACTGGAGGGAGGCGCTGGAGTCCCCCCGGGGCACGGCTATAGCAGTGCGGTTGCGCTTCATACAATATAAATACTTGCATCGGGCCTATTACACCAGAGAGAGACTGTGGAGGGCGGGCCTTATTGCTTCCCCAGATTGCCTGCGCTGTGGGGCTGAGAGAGGCACTTTGGTGCATACTGTGTGGTCTTGTGTGAGCCTGGTCCGGTTCTGGGGTGGGGTGTGGGACTGCCTGTCGGAGGTGCTGGGATGGGAGCTACCTCGTACACCTAGATTGGGTCTTCTCCATGTCCTGGATCAAGTGGGTGGTAACATTTATAAGCGCCATCTCCTTCTGTTAGGCCTTGTTGTGGCCAAGAGGGATCTGGCGAGGGCCTGGAAGAGTGACCGCGCCCCCCCGCTTAGCGCCTGGAAGGCGGGCTTAGACTTCCTCATGGGGCTGGAATTGCCAGTGTTTGAAGCCAGGGGCTGCCCTCGGAAACATTACAAGATCTGGAAGCGGTGGGCGGACTATAGAGACCTGACATTGGAACCTCCTGCTGAAACGGACGTTGATCTGTCCGATGATTGAGACCTCGGGGCCTGGATGGCTCCAAGACACTTAGTGTTTTCCTTTTGTATACTGCAGCTGATTGTGATCACGTGCATCGGGTTAGGGCGGGATAAGGGGTGGGTAGTTGGGACTGTTGCTGTTGTGGGGGGGATAATGGGGTGGGTTGGGGCTAGTCAAAAGTTTGAGCTATACGTATATTATACTGTCATTTGCATACTGACGTGTTCTCCTGCTCTTGGAGGGCTGTACACTTGATTTGCTTGAACTTTTAATAAATACGGTTTTGAAAAAAAAAAAGTAGGGGCTAGGACAGCAAATTTCAAACCCCCTGATCTGCTTTTTTAAAAACGGGGAACAGAAAGGAAGAATTTAGCAGAGGAGCGGAGTTCTCTATTGGGACGATAAACATTGATGGCGTATGAAATGAACGCTGGGGCAGTCCCCGCCATGGCCTGGAAGGTGGTGCAGCCCCAACTTAAAGAGGGCCTGTTCTTTGATTGGCAACCAGTGTAGAGATTTAAGTAGGGGAGTGGTATGGTGGAATCTAGGCAGCCCATAGATCAGGCGAGCAGCCTGATTTTGGACTAGCTGAAGGCGGCGGAGGGCATATGTGAGGGTGCCATTATACACTATGTTCCCGTAATCCAGCCGGATAAGGACCATTGCCATTAGAATCAGTTTTAAAGCGGGGAGAGAAAAGAACCGGGAGATTTTCCTTATAGTGCGGAGGGCAAAAAAATAGGAAGAGACAACTGAGCTAATCTGGTAATGGGAGTCAGGTGTTTATTAACTGAGATACCAAGTGTTTTCACTGAGGATGAGGGCGTGGGGGGGAGTACCCAGGGAGGGAGACCAAAAGTTGGGGGACCAGGGACTGGGAGTGCTACCAGTGACGACAAGTTCCGTCTTGTCCGGGTTTAATTTTAGATGGTTGCAGTTCATCCAATCACTGATGAACAGCATGACTGATTGAAAGTTGTGAATACTAGCAGGGGAGTGTGAAAGATGAAAGATAAGTTGGAGGTCATCGGCATAGTTATACACGGTGACCTCCATTTGCTGTAGTGCAAGGATGAGTGGAAAGATGTAAAGATTAAATAATAAGGGAGAAAGAGAAGAGCCCTGAGGAACACCGCACTGGACTGGATGTGGGAGGGCAGAGAATTCGGCGAGGTGAGCAGCCTGGGTACGATCTCCTAAAAAGGAGCTGATTCAGGTCATGGCTGGGCCCCCGATGCCCGCCGCCTGGACACGGGTGAGAAGGATGGTATGATCAACCTTGTCAAAGGCGGCGGAAAGATCTAAAAGAACGAGAGCCTGGGGGGTATTGGTGTCTAACCCCTCTCTAAGCTCGTCCATCACGGAGATGACAACCTTCTCGGTAGAGTGCCGGGGTCGGAAGCCTGCCTGACGGGAAGCGAGACCCCCACTCTCTTCCACAAAGGCGCCAAGAACCTGGGTGACATGGGCCTCAATGACTTTGGCCAAAAAGGGGAGGAGGGAAATGGGACGTCAATTTGAGGGAAAGGCGGGGTCAGCCCCGGGTTTTTTTAAAATGGGGATAATGATAGCCGCTTTGTGGGAGACCGGTACGGCGCCCTGTTCAAGGGAGTCATTCAAAAAAGTGAGGGGGGTGGAGATGACAATTAGTGAAGTTCTTACGGAGGACATACGCCGGGGCGATGTCCGCAGGGGATCCAGACGGCGCGGGTCAGTAAGGAGAGAAAAGTTTCTCTTGTCAAAGGAGGTAAGTGGGTCAGGCTGGACGTGGTGGAAGGAGGCTGGGGGTCGCCAAAGGTAGGGGAGGGCAGCGGGATCTTGGCCTTGATGAGTGCAACTTTCTCAATAAAAAAGTTGTTAAGAGAGTTGCACAGGGGTTGGGAAGGGGGAATTTTGGGGGAGGGCCCTATCAGAAGAGGCCAACTTGCGAACTGTGGCGAATATTTCTTTTGGCAGGTTCTCTGCAGCGAGAATTCTCCCTGAGAAATAGGATGTCTTGGCGAGGAGAATGTCCCTTTTGTATTCATTGAGGATGGAAGTGTAGCGTAGTTTGGAGAGAGGGCAGTAGGCGCGCCTCCAAGCTCGCTCTGCTTGATGCACTGCCAGTTTTTTGCCTTGAGGGCGAGAGAGAACCATTTATTTGCATCATGGGCGCGTCTGACCGTGACACGCTTCAAAGGGGCTACTTGATCACAGGCCCTCAGGAGCCAGCTGTTCAAGGCGTCTAATTGCCTAGGAGGCGCAAGGCTAACCAGGTCAGGGTCAGAAGCTGATAAGGAGGAGCAAAGAGCAAGAATGCCCACTCTGCTCCAATTTCTCGCCCAAGTGTGTTTGGGAAAGGGAGGGTTAGTGTCAATACTGAGATCCAGGAGAAAAGAAATCAGAAAATGGTCCTACCATGAGCAAGGCTGGACAGTAGGGGCGGAAACTGAGATATTAAGGGTCCAGATTTGATCTAGGATGTGACCGCAAATATGAGTGGGAGAGTGGACCTGGGAGACGAAGTTCAAGCTAAGAAGGAGCTCGGTAAAATCGCGGGATGTGGCATCTTCAGCTGGATCGTTAGGCCAGAAGTTGAAGTCCCCAAGTAGCAGGACCGAGGAGTTGTTATTTGCAAGGGTTCCCAAAAGGTCCAAAATGGCGGGGAGGAAATGTGGACAGGACTGGGGAGGACGATAAACAAGAACACACGTTAGGGGAACCTAAAGGGAAGTAGAGCGTATGACCAGGCAGTCTGCCGTAGGTATGGGGGCGTGAAGGAAGCACTTGAAAATGAAGGCCCGCGTGGGCGATCAGGGCAACCCCACCTCCTGTTCGGCCCTCCGGCCGGTCAGCCCTGAGGACGAAGTAGGGGGGGGAGGGCTGCTAACACGCTAGGGAGAGAATCAATACGAAACCATGTCTTTGTCAGGAATAAAAGGTCCGGCTTGACAGAGTCCAGAAAGTCAAACAGTTCTAGCTGGTGTTTGACAGCCGACCTAGTGTTAAGTAAAAAAGCTGACAAATGTGATGGCGTGGAGGGCGGATGAGGGGTAGAAAGGGGCCGGAGGGAGACTGGGGAGGAAGGGGAAAGGGGAGGCAAGGAGGCGGGAAAGGTGGGGAGGGGGATGGTCGGGCCAGGCCAAGTTCATTAATCCGTACACAGGTGGCCGCTTGAAGGGGCCAATGGTCCTGGAGGGCAAGTAATTGTGCAACGGAGTAAAAAAGAAAACGGGCATGGTGAGGGGCCCCTAGCCCCGGACGGGCGCAGACGGGCTTGCCTTAGGCGCGTCGCCGGCGTGCCCCATGCGCGTGCGCATGAGGCTGTGGTTAAGTGGGGTTTGAGAGCGCGATGCCTACAGCGCTAACCCACGTGGCCTTTGTCGCCCCTCCCAAGATGGTGGCCACCAGCAAACCCCGTCCGCCCTCCGGAACAAGCGGCACTCAGCCGTGCCGGACCGGGGCTAGGGGAGCTGGAGCCTAAACGGGGAGAACTGCGGCCGAGGTAAGCCCCACAAGATGAAAGGAATAAAAAATGAAGGCAAACGATATTTAAAAGTATAAGTTTTTAAAATAAGGCAGCCCTCATGCAGCCACAGCGTCCCCGATCCCACTGGGGTAAAGGCCTCCGCTGCGCGTGCGCATGAGGCTGTGGTTAAGTGGGGTTGGAGAGCGCGATGCCTACAGCGCTAACCCACATGGCCTCTATCGTCCCTCCCAAGATGGTGGCCACCAGCAAACACCGTCCGCCCTCCGGAACAAGCGGCACTCAGCCGTGCCGGACCGGGGCTAGGGGAGCTGGAGGCTAAACAGGGAGAACTGCGGCCGAGGTAAGCCCCATAAGATGAAAGAAATAAAAAATTAAGGCAAACGATATTTAAAAGTACAAGTATTTAAAATAAGGCAGCCCTTATGCAGCAACAGCGTCCGCGATCCCACTGCCACTGGGGTAAAGGCGTCCGTCACCCACCAACCCACCAAGCCAAAAATTACCCTTACCTCCCTTTATCACTACCCATCCTAAAATTACCCTTACCACCACCACCCACACCTACCAACGATGCTATCAAATTCGAATAAACAATTGCGGCCTGACGGGTTGCCACATGGCCACATGGGTGCTATTGTTATATATACATAGGCTTTCCTGTTTTCAGTTTCTATTTTGGGTAAATTCTGGTGGGGTTTTTTCAGTGATTTCAATATCTTAAAAAACAGTTATCAGTGGTTAAACATTTTCGCGCCACTAGAAACAACAGAAAAAGTGTTTTTCCAGTGTTTATGGAATGTTTGATTTTATTATTGCTTGCTTTCTGCACTGAAAGAACATATTTTTTTTTTTAAAGACCTTTATTTTCAGAATTACAGTTACACAGCTTCTGGCCTACAACCCAGCGGGCCGGCCGCAAACATTGAATTCTGAAGCGCATATGGGTCATAGTACACAGCCAGAATACCGACAGCCAAAAGCCCAGTGGCGTACCAAACAGCATCCAGCAGCACACAGATCGGAGCCGAATATGGAGAGCATTAAGGAATCCATCTGAGGTCTAATTTTTTTCTTTTTCGTTAAGAAACAATAGGAACAACAATAACCCCCCCCCCCCAACCCTCCCCCCTGGTGTAGTACAGCAATTGTGCAAACATCGCATGGGATAACAGACACGATGCGTGGGGGCCGCCCTCCACAGGAGAGAGTCACAGCAGGGTGATAGCCAGGCCAGACAGTAAGGGAATCGAGGAAGTGCAATAAGTTGGAAGGGTCAACCACAGGCAGAAGCTACGCAAGCAGTGGCAGGACACCGGCCAGGCGACCAGCGCAGGCCCAGAGGCATCAGCACAGAGCAGCAGTCAAAAGGACAGGAGTGGCCTGTAGCACACCATCACCTACCAGGCACAACTCTCACACAGAGATACGGGCAGAGCTAGTCATCATCAGACAATTGCGCCAGCATATAAGTGGTATATGGTCCCCAGATGTCGCGGGGGCGGGAGCCCGCTGGTAGTTCCTCATGATAGCATGTCAATTGATCTCGACAATATGCCATGTCCTTCAACCAAGTCTTTACTTCCGGTGCCCGTCTCCCCCCCCCAGCAGGTCGCCACTCCACGCTTGGCCAGCTGCAGCGCCAGTGCCACCAACCGCCTCATACCCAAAGGAACTCCAGACACCATTCCCAGCAAACATACACGTGGTGTCGCCTCAACGGACACTGAGGTCATAGCAGACAATACCTCAGTCACTGCTATCCAGAACCTGGACACACGCGGGCACGTCCAAGCCAGATGGAGAAAGTCAGCCACAGCAGCCCCGCAGCGCACACACATAGACGAGTCACGCAGGCCAAATTTAAAGAGTTGTTCCGGAGAATAATACCATTGTTGCAGAAATTTATAATGCAAGAGCCTAAAATTCCCATTGACAGCAAATTTCCCGGTCATACCACAGCACTCCACCCATTCATCCTCCAGGAGCGGCTCCAGCAAACAAGCATCCCACCTAGCCTTCGCAGCCACATCCATACCACACTCCTCATCTTGTGAAAGTTTGTACAACCTCGAAACCATTTTGACTCTAGAAGTAGCAGTGTACATGAACTGCAGCGCAGCAAGCGCGGACGGTTCCAACGGAAAGGTCGGATAATGATCGCGCACTGCAGCTCTCAACCGGACATACACGAAGGTAGCCATGGTGCTATTGTTTGTTCGGTCCAAGATTGACGGTAAATCCAGAAAGCGGCCTGCAGGGAAAACATCCCCCATTGTAGCCTAAACCAGCATCCTGTAGTAGGTGGAGAGTCCCTATCTCACACGAGACTGAGATATGCTCATGATGGAGCAGTGGCATGGCCGGCGCATAGAGTGGCAAGGAACCGGTGCGCCGGCCCAACTCCCGCCACGCTCTCACCCTGCTCTGCACCGTGTCCACCTCACCCCTTTCATATACAGAGTGTGAGTTTACAATCATCGCTTTCAATGGCAATGGATGCGCTGCCGCCGCCTCGATCGCCACGTGCGGTGTACATGGCGGCGCCGAGATCCAGTACGAGGCAAAATGCGCTTGCGCACATAGATAGTAGAGCTTCATGTCAGGCACCGCAAAGCCGCCCCTCTCATAGGGCTTTGTCAGGGTTTCCCATTTCACTCGCGGTTTCTTCCCTCCCCAGGCCAAGGTAATGAGCAGGGACTGCAACGTTGTGAAAAAGCTAGATGTCAAGCGGAGCGGAATATTGACGAAATAATATAAAAATTTGGGGAGCACCACCATTTTGATCAAAGCCACGCGGTCCGCGAACGAAAGTGGCAACCGAATCCAGCGCGCTACTTGGTCTTCTAATTTGGAAATGGCCACTCCGTAGTTAGCCCGGATTATTTCTTGGGCGTCTCTATGTATCCATATACCCAGATAGCGGACAGGTTCCTAACAGAAATGGACGCGTAATCTCCGTCAGTGGCAGCACTACAGACTTCCCCCAATTTATCGACAGGCCGGAGAAACGTTCAAACCGCACATATTCCCTGAGCACCCCATCTAGGTATCTGTCAGGCTCTCGAATGTAGAGCACCATGTCATCCGCGTACATGGACACCGCCAGGGAACAGAGAGGGAAAAAAAGAGCCGAGGACGCGTGCCGCTGTCGCAAAATACAGGCTAGTGGTTCCAAAATGATGGCAAACAATAATGGCGAAAGTGGGCACCCCTGTCTCGTGCCCCTTTGTATTGCGAACGTTCTGACACACGCCCATTCACTCGCACCCGAGCCACTGGGTTAGTGTATAACAGAGCTATCAGCGACGTGAAAAAGAACGGCACCCCCATGCGATGCAGTATGGCCATCATGTATCTCCAGGCCACAGAGTCGAATGCTTTGGCGGCGTCCAATAGGACCGCCACCGCGGCTAAGTCAGGTTTGAGTAGGTGTAGGACAGCGAAAAGTGCTCTAAGGTTGTGCGCGGTGGAGCGCGCCGGAACAAATCCAGATTGTTCCGGCAACACCATAACCGGCAATATTAATTGCAATCGCGTGGCTAACACCTTGGCAATGATCTTAACATCCGTGTTCATTAACGACAACGGCCGGTATGACTCACAGCAGTCCAAAGGTTTACCTGACTTCGGGAGGACCACCAGCAGAGCCTCCCTCAACGTCGGAGGTAGTTACCCACTTTCAAAGGCTTCTTCCAGCACCATCGCCAGATGTGGCAACAATAAATCCACATACTCCTTATAGAATTCCGACGGCAGGCCATCTGTACCGGCAGCCTTGCCGCTAGGCAGAGCTGCAATCGCATCTCTCAATTCATCTTTCGTGATGTGACTCATCAGAAAGTCCTGCTGTCCCTTCGAGAGCCGGACCAGCGCGACGTCCTCTAGATAGTCAGCGATTTCCCCTTCGTCTGCCGTGTCTTTATGTGCATACATGTTAGTATAGTACCGAGTGAAACAGTCCAAGATACCCTCCGCATCAGTCACAGTCCTATCGCCCTCCCTGATCTCCTGCACCGCGCAATGTTTAGCCCAGGGGTCCCTTAGCCTATCCGCCAGCCCCCGCCCAGGCCTTCCCCCCTCTCCATAGTACTGAGCTTTAGCTCGCTTGGATAGATATTGAACTTCCTGATCTGCTAGTTCATTGTACTCAGAAGCCTTCACGCGCACGTCGGCCAGTAGACGATCAGAGGGCTGCTGCTCACATTGTCGCTCCAGACATAACAACTCACGCTCCAATCGCTCCATAGAGTCCCTGAGCGATTTAAGTACCCCGGCCTGCATACCGATACAAGTGCCCCGCATTGTCACCTTAAACGCCTCCCATAGTACGCCTGCACTAGACACCGATCCAACATTCTCATCAAAAAACATTTCAATCGCTTCACGCAAACTCTCTTGCAGGACCTGGTCTTTCAAAACACCAGGAGGCAGCCGCCATGCAAACGGCACGTGCGCATGCGTCGGGAGCTGAACTTCCATCAGCACAGGGGCGTGATCGGATAATGTACGAGCCAAATGCGCAGTTCTTGCCACCCATCCACTCACATCCTTCGTCACCAGCCAGTAATCCAATCTCGACCAGGTGTCCTGGGCAGAAGTATAGCAAGTGCCCTCCCTCACACCCGGATGTCCCAGTCGCCACATATCCACCAGCCCCAGTACCTCCATCCCATCCCTGACAGCTCCGCATGCACGCTTCATGGACGATTGGCGCGGTTCCTTTTTATCCAACCCTTGATCCAGCGTCACATTTAGATCCCCCCCCCCGCAAATAATCGCTGAAGGAGGCAGCTGACAGACCCTATTCCACAACGTGACATAAAAATCCGGATCGTCAATGTTGGGCCCATATACATTAACCATCGTGACTAGCGTACCACACAGTTTTCCATGCAAAATGATATAGCGACCTTCCTGATCAATCTCTTCATGCAAACTCACAAAGGGAACATCTTTTTTAATGAGAATCATGACACCTCGGGCATAGGAGGAGTATGAGGTGGCCACTCTGGTACCCGCCCAACGGCAAGCAACCGCGCCAGCTGCCTGCCCGCTGAGATGCGTCTCCTGCAGGAAGGCCACCTGCACCGCATGCCTATTCAAATACGCAAACACAACAATGATGGACAGAATGTGGATCAATGTCACACATTCACCCCAGTCCAAAGATCTGGGCCCAAATCCAAAGTTTTTCCACTCCACACCACCCTGGGTTAGACAATGGCGATATGCAAATCAGCGCTGACCCTGTGCCCCATGGGAACAGTCCAGTCCGAACTACAAAAGCCATGTCCTTCCCAGAACGGAAACAAGCATCCGAGGACCGGCCCGGTTTCGAGGTACCACCTCTCTTCAGCCCGGCTAGCTTGATTCCAGTGGTGTGGAGTGCCTGGGACTCACGTCTAACCCAGGGTGGTGTGGAGTGGAAAAACGATGGATTTGGGCCCAGATCTTTGGACTGGGGTGAATGTGTGACATTGATCCACATTCTGTCCATCACTGTTGTGTTTGCAATTACCGCTCTAAGTGTACTGGGGATGCTCAGACGTGAGTCCCAGGCACTCCACACCACTGGATTCAAGCTAGCCGGGCTGATGAGAGGTGTTACCTCGAAACCGGGCCGGTCCTCGGATGCTTGTTTCCGTTCTGGGAAGGACATGGCTTTTGTAGTTCGGACTGGACTGTTCCCATGGGGCACAGGGTCAGCGCTGATTTGCATATCGCCATTGTCTAACCCAGGGTGGTGTGGAGTGGAAAAACGATGGATTTGGGCCCAGATCTTTGGACTGGGGTGAATGTGTGACATTGATCCACATTCTGTCCATCACTGTTGTGTTTGCAATTACCGCTCTAAGTGTACTGGGGATGCTCAGACGTGAGTCCCAGGCACTCCACACCACTGGATTCAAGCTAGCCGGGCTGATGAGAGGTGTTACCTCGAAACCGGGCCGGTCCTCGGATGCTTGTTTCCGTTCTGGGAAGGACATGGCTTTTGTAGTTCGGACTGGACTGTTCCCATGGGGCACAGGGTCAGCGCTGATTTGCATATCGCCATTGTCTAACCCAGGGTGGTGTGGAGTGGAAAAACGATGGATTTGGGCCCAGATCTTTGGACTGGGGTGAATGTGTGACATTGATCCACATTCTGTCCATCACTGTTGTGTTTGCAATTACTATTCAAATATGCAAGCATCTGCCTAGACTTTTGTGGTCTGTTAAGACCCCGCACATTCCACGTTATCCAATTCAGCTTTCCCCCCCTAGAAAGAACGATAGTTAATACATATATTTATCCATCTGGTCTCAAATGTACCTTTCGGCCAGTAAACATTGACAATTGCGTCCATTCCCATGTCCCACCCGTGGCATCCCCCAGCATCACTAAACAGATCCTCCATGCAAGTACCCCCATGAGTCAAACTCCCTCCCCAGAACTGAAATCCCTGGCAACCAGATCCCCGCCCCCCACCCACTTTAGCACCCCCGACCTGCCAAAGCCATCCCCAAACCCTCAGTACCCAAACCCGGAACTTTTCACCAAACAAAATGTGGGGAGCTCCCATACTTGGGGGCGTAGAGGTGCCCAACTCCCACTAGCAAGCTAAGCAGGAGGAGATCGAGCATTCCATCTAATCATCCATCCGCATCCTCCCCGCGCTACGTCATATACCAGAACATTCCAGCAGCACCCAGTGAAGGAGGCAGCAGCACAGCTAGCAGCATGTGCTAGCATATAACTAGGAACAAGCAAATCAACAGGTCAACATATACCTTCCCAGAGAAAAGCCATCCCCTAGACCTCATTCATAAGGCAGGTGCAACCCCTCCATATAAGACATCACAGAGGCCAGGAGCCAAATCTCAATAGACATATCAAACAGCAGTGCAGCATGAATCCCCCTTTAGGGCCGCAGCGTCGCCATCGTATCAGCATAAGTGTCCCGACTCACCCCCCTACAGCAACAGTGACAGGGGTCAGTGCGCCGAACCCCAACATATAGGAAAGAAAAACAGCACATTAGTCTCAGATACTTAGCCAGGTCACTTGCAGTAACATTGAGAATGCAGAGACGCAGAGTCCCATCAACCTTTAGCAGTAATGTTAAAGGATTAACTAGTCAGCTATAAGAGTGGAGCGTTATCATGCAGCAGTGCCCCAGCAAGTATAACCAGGATCAATGAGCATATGGAAGAGGTGCGGAGACCTATGCCGCCTCATCGCGCATCTCCTCCTCCCTGTCCTGTGCTGCATTGGAGTCACGTTTCCTTTTTTTTCTGCTTCTTCGCATTATCCATGGCTGCCTTGGGAGATGTAAAGATTTTATTATCTGCCGGAGGACCAATCCGGAGGCGGGCTGGATAGAGCATGGCATACTGAATGTCCAATGCCCTGAGCAGTTGCTTAACCACATGGAATTCTTTCCTCGCTGTTTGCACCGCCACTGTGAAATCAGGATAGAATTCGAGTTTGTTGCCCTGATAGTCGATGGTGCCCTTCTCCCGGGCCAGGCGCAGAATCACATCCCTGTCCTTATAATTGAGTATACGGGCGATGATGGGACGGGGCGTTGCCCCCGGCACTGGACGTTTCGCCAATGAGCGATGTGCCCGCTCCACGATGAACACTCGGGACAACTGATCCGCTCCAAAAATATCCAGCAACAAGCGTTCCATGAAATCTTCCATCCGACCCACATTGGTAGACTCCGGCAAGCCCGTGACACGGATGTTGTTGCGCCGGGACCGCCCTTCCAACTCCTCATTCTTAGCCTGGATGACCTCCAAAACCCGCTCCATGTTGAAAACCTTGGTGGACACGGTAGCCAGACCATCCTCAGTGGCAGACACTCTCTGTTCAACCTCTCCCATCCGTTCATTCTGTCTATCAAATTGCGACGACATATGGTCCAGTCTGTGATTCACTGCCTCCATGGAACCTTCTATGGACTGCAATGTTTTTTGCATCGCCACCAGCACAGCCTCTAAGTTAGGAGTACCCCCAGATGCCCCAGCAGGCTCCGTGTCCTGCGGCGCCTGCGAGGCTGACGTCGCAGATTTCCTAGCGTCAAAAGTCAATTTGGGCTGATTTCGATCAGGCCTGCCCATAGTGCCGGTAAACTGCCACTACCAGCCCACAAAATCTCAGTAGCCACCCCCAGCTGATCGGAGCAGTATGCACAGTAATTAGGATGGGCAAAAAGTCTCACCAGCCAGGGAGAGGGAATTCCAGAAGCCAACAGACAGCACCACCAGCCAGGGACACGTGAACAAACAAGGCCCAGCGCTTGACCCTCTAGGCACCAATCCCACCTCCACAGGCCTCCAGCAGACCCAGCCACCAAATCGATGCACAGGCTCCCCAAAGCCTCCAGGCGCCGGTACGGGCAGTCACAAAGCCGTGCAACAATAGCGGTGGAGCAGCACCACAGCCCCCCGGGGTGCCGATGGACGGCAACTCAGAGCAGCAGGCGCCCGGTAGGCCCCACCACCCGGCAGTGAACAGTAGGGCAGTCCGTCCTCAGCTCTCACCCACAGCCAGCACACCGCCGCAGACCCAGGCAATACGCCTCACGATCCTTACCGGCTCTGCGGAGCCGTCACAGACCCGACCGGCCCCCGCAGCCGCGCCTGAGCGCACCCCGCCCCCACCAGCCGCAGCTCGCGCGGAGCGCCACCACCGCAGCCCAGCGCCACCACTGCAGCCCCGGGCCTCCCCAGGCCGCCCCACCACTCACCGCAACCGGCAGAAGCCGGGCCGGCCCGGCCCGGGCAACGACCGCTCGCCTCCGCCGTTGCACAGAGCCTCTCCCTCAGCCTCGACAGGTCCGGTCAGCCGCTCAGGTCGCTCCCTGCAGTCACGCGGGGCACAGCAGGACTCCCCCACCGCAGGCAGATAACGGACGCGGGGCCGTCCCAGATCGCCACGTTGTCAGGGCCCAGCCGGCAGGTCAGGCAGCGGCAGGTACCAACGGAGTCAGCCAGAAAGCCGAAAGCAGTGCCAAACAGTGCCGCCTCACTCCTTACAGGTATGTCCACAACGCTAAGGAGGTACAAGGATAGGATATGCAGGATTTAAAGAGGATTATGGCTCGATCTGGCGGAGCCTCACATCCGTGCGGCCATTTCGCCTGGCGCCCTCTAGCGCCCCCCCTGCACTGAAAGAACATGGTATATAGATAGTGTATATGAGGTCCAAATATATTTTTGCAAATGAATCTTATTGTAGTACACCATACAATACTTCTTCAGTGAGTCTTTGGGTCATGTGTGCTCGCTCTTTCCTTCCCATGTAATCTTCTGTGAAAAGAACCTCTCAGCATTCATAGCCCCTTGGGCTGGGAACCATCAGCAAAGGGACACAGTTGGGATGACTCTTTGATGCCACATAAAGCACAAAATGATAAATATTTGTGTTTTAGTTCCTGTGCATTAGAAACCAGTGCACCAGAATGGACTAAAAAGTCAATAGCATCCCTCATTACCTCTTAAGATTGTAAAGATGCTTTCAGCATACCATCTAACAAGTGGCAAGTATCTACTACAGAGAATCACTTCAGCTCGGGTATCAATTTTGACAGGTCATCACACAACTTTTTTATATACATAGCTGAGTCACTGCAAATACAAACAATATCACTCCAATCTTTGTTGAACTTGGAAAGAACCTTTTTTTGCAGAGCATTACAAGTGACACTGTGTTCCATGTTTTCCAAATGTCTGGTGTCATGTTGTCACCACTATCCCAGATGCTTGGTGATATATATATATATATACTTGTCACTATACCTTGCATTGAATGTTTAAAGCCTGAGGTGTTGGCAATTCACCTACTATCAATACTGACCCACTAGAAACTATGGTCTGAGGTATTAAGGGTTTTTACCCATTCTCTATGGGTAAATGTGATGGCACATATTAGGAAAGAATTTTATGAAATCGGCCATTTTACCTATCGGTGAAAGAATCAAATGCAGCCAAAATATCAAATACGAGTTTGATATTTCCTGATTCTAACCCTGCATCTTTAGTCCAAAGACCACAAAACTGAAAAAGTAAAAGGAAGAAGAAACAATATTTTAGTGGCATCCCTAAAGAACAAAACTCAAGCAGAATAATGTTAGCCAGTCTTTCTTACTGCTACTTGTATAACAAAGTTACATTGTATTGACCCCTTCAGGAAGAAAAAAATGACTTTTACTCGCTTTTTCCTTTCTTTGAATGGCATTTAGTTTGTGGTTGTCCAGGTGTTTTTTCAGTGTTTATATGTTTTCACCGGTGAGGGCTATTTTTCTTTCAGTGGGGTTTTATCAGTTATTGTAGGTTTAAACCTAAATCCCCACAGCCTATATATACAGAACCACTTCCTTGTTTAGACAGAGGAGCACTCTGCTGACACTGCGAGGTCACTGCATGTAGGAATTCCAGCTCAGCAGATTCCTGCTTCCAAACACAAGTGGTTTTGTATATATATATATAAGTAGACAAGGGGGCACAACGGGGTAAAAATTTCATTTATTAATAGGATGGCATAACGCGTTTCAGCTTTCGCCTTCGTCAGATGCTGTTTCCTTTCAAAGTGCCGCTGACGCTGGAATCCTATGTGTGTTTTATACGTGCTCATCTAAAGTAGAAAGTTGCACACCTGATCTGCGTTCGACAGGAATCACTTTGGTAGTTTGGTGTAAAAGACTGCAACTCCCAGTATGCAGTTTGTTCACGTTGCGGTGTCGCGGTAAGTAATCCTGTTAGCCAGATTCTTGCAGTGCATCTAGTTGAAGGCTGGCTGTGAACGTAGTCAGGTGAGGATTGCAGCGTGTTGTACTGGGCCAATTTACATCTTTAAACCCGCACTTCCAACCTCACAATCCCTTTGGTGCAGGTCCAGGACATCATTAAAGTAGCGATGTCTCTCCACGAGTTCATGGACTATCGCTGATAGCAGAGTCTCTGGTCCAAGGGGTGCGAGGCGGTCTGGGTAATTGCCATGAACCCTAGACACTTGAGGAAGGGCCGCCCCTGCGCCTCACGGCAAGGCGCTAAAATGGATATATATATCCATCCATCCTATTGGCGGTCGCCAGTAGGTAGTTATAGTTAGGACCAAGTTTCCATAGGAAGAGTATTTTTTGTTTTGGTTAATAACTTTGGCGTCGATTGATGAATCTTCATGAGATTTCATGAGATTCTCAAAACTAATTCTTTGTTCATATCAGCTCCTATGTTGAAAGTTTGGGGGTGATTGGTCAATGGGGGGCCGAGATAAAAGGGGGGTTCCAAAACGTGTTTTCTCCATGTTAATTTCCATAGGAAACTTTAGACAAGGCTACAGGTCGAACGGGTGAATGAAATTACCCCACATTTGGCAGGGAGAAGGGGCTTGGTCTAGAAAGCACGCTTTTGTTTATTTGGTGTAAATTCGTTCAGTATCTTTGGAGAAATATTGATATTTACAGATCTCGATATTTGGGAATTCTGCCATCTGATTGGCTGAGGCGTTACAAGCACGAGCTTGCTGCTGATTGGCTGCGAGCCGTTGCAACTTGGAAGTGTTGGCTGCCATTTTGTGATTCCGTTGAAGCGAGTAAGGGCAAAAAAGGGCAAAAAAAGTGGGAAAGAGGAGGGTAGGAGCACTGTAACCTCTGTGGGGTGTTTAGGGTGTGCTATAGAGGGGGTGCGAAGCGAAATATTCACTCCTACCGGTGTGGAAGTGGTGGGCTACGGAAATTAAGTGAGGTATTGCCAAGAGTCTGATGCTGCTAAGGTGAACTGGTGCGGGACTCGGGGATTAAAGCGTGAGCCCAAATTGTGTCTCTTATGCTGTGAAGTCATGTGCCGTGGCCGCTGCACTAAACTCGTGGAAGTAGTGTCAGCATGTGTTTATACCTACTAGGACGAACTACTGACCCGTACTGGTCTGAAAGTTCTGGGGTATGGAAAATATGTGAGGTACTGTCAAGAGTCCCATGCTGCTAAGCTGAGCTGCTGCCTGACTCTGGGATGAAAGCGTGAGTCCAAACTGTGTGTCATATGCTGTGAAGTCATGTGCTCTGGCCGCTGTGCCACCCCTGTCCAAGTAGTGTGAGCATGTAGTTATAGCTACTCGGAAGAACTTTTGATTCAAACATTGTAACTTTTGTATGGTGCTTAGGGGGTGTTCTACAGGGAGTGCGAAGGTACATTCACACATAGCAAATCAATTCGGTATTTGTGAAGTGCAAACTACTCACTCCTACGGGTGTGATGGTTCTGGGGCGTATGCTGAGCTGCTAAAGTAGTCGAGGTAAAGTCGCTGAACTACTGACCCCTACCGGTCTGAAACTGCTGGGTATGGAAATTAAGTGAGGTATTGCCTAGAGTGTCATGCTGCTAAATTGAGCTGGTGCTGGACTTGGGAATGAAACCGTTAGCCTAAACTGTGTGTGCTATGCTGTGAAGTCGTGCTCTGGGCACTGTGCCGCAGCTGTCCAACTTGTATATATGGTGCTTAGGTGGTGTTCTAGAGGGAGTGCGAAGGTAAATCAATACGGTATTTGTAAAGCGCAAACTACTGACCCCTATGGGTGAGTAGAGCCGGTGATCAAAGTGAGAGCTCTGTGCTACAAAGTGAGATGGTGTGGCCGCTGCGCCACAGCTGTGTGGAGAATACATTTTAGCGAGGGTCCGGGAGTTGCCGTTACCTGGCCCTAAAATAGCAGGCCTAAGTTGTAAGTTATAGGGTGGCTCTAAAAAGAGCCCTTGTGTTCATTAGTTGGAGCTACATATAAGTGCGGATGCACAGCTTCAAGTTACTCAGGAAAACTCGATTTCCCTGATCTGTGAAGTGTACTCCATCACTTCTGTAGATATCAGCCATATCAAAACGTATGTTGTTGTAGATGGACCCCATTTTGTGGTCTCTGAGGTATGCAGACAGCTTTTTTTTTTTTGTGTCCTCATACCACCATTATATGCAAATAATAGCCTGCCAGCCGATCTATTCCTCCCCAGGCTTTTGCGATATTTCAATAGCTCCTGAGATCGTGCCCTTCCAGCGTCCTGGCTGCACAGACCACGCAGGTGTAATCATTGGACAGAAGGGGTTATACACTTATGTCTCCATCCCAATTCTGGAAGGCCTCCCATATCTTAGATTGTGTATTAGACTCCAAAACACTATCTATTTTAGCCGTTCTTCTTGCTGCACGTATCCAGTCCATCCCTTGTGGTGGGGAAGGTTCGATCCATTTCTTGCAAATTTCTCGCCTAGCAAGAAGGATTAAGTAGAATAGTAAGGCCTGTTTATCCCAGGTAATACTGTTACATGACTGATCCACTATCCCCAGCGTTACTAGTAGGAGGGTAACTTTAATGTTCGTGTAAAAAATGTCATTGATTATCTTTTCGACTTCAGACCAGTACTCCTCTAACTGGGGACATTCAAAAAAACATATGCTTATCATTAGCATTAGTCTCTCCACACCTACGGCATTTGGGGGGGCCGTTGGTTACAAACTTTGCTAGTTTTTGTGGGGTCCAGTACAACCTATTTGCCGTAAAAAAAATGGTTCCTTTTCAAGTTTGATGGTTTGACTACTTTGTACAGTATCTTGAAGGAGAGCTGCCATACTTTTTGTGGATCAGAGGTCTGCATCACCTCGTCCCATATTTCATAGGGGGCTTTAATTTTTTCCTCCTCTGAAGTCAGTAATATGTGATACCATCCACATATTTCCTTCTTTATTACTGTTTCGCTCTTTACTTATTTTTCAAACTCCCAAAGGCTCTTGATCTCACGTCTATTCGCCTCCACCCAAGACTTTAACTGGAGAAATTTTAATCTAGACGGAGATCCCCCTATTTTACTCCATAATACCTCCCATGGGACCACTTTACCCATCACTATCAGTTCCCCCCAGACTTCTATGCCTACCCTCCTAAGTGGGACACTCAGTTGATCCAACAGCCATTCAGGCATACCTGGCGAGTCCCATATTGGAGCCTCTACTGAATAATATCCAATTCCTAACATATTCCTGATCTTGACCCACAAAATCAGAGCTGCCTTCAATATTTTTAATTTTAATTTTTTAAAAAATTTCTTAGCACCAAACTTAAACAAAAATCCTCCCCTTCCCCACTCCTTGATCATCTCATCGCAAAGCCCTCCCCACACCCTGTGCCCTGTTGTGTTAAACAAAACCTGACAATTTCTGAACTGAAATGCCATGCAATACAATTTCACATCTGGTAGGGCAAGCCCTCCTTCTGCCAATCTACGCCTAAGTTTCTTCCATGACATACGTGCTCCCCTATCTGCCCAGACAAAACTACCCAGTTTACCCTGTACTTTATCAGCTTATTCGGAAATGATAATGGTATACGATTAAAAAGGAAAGTGAGCTTTGGCATAATAACCATTTTTATCAAGTTCACCCTGCCATACACCGTCAATGGAAGATTCCTCCACCTATTTAAAATTTTCCCAATTTCCTTTATAATTCTTTCCAAATTGTGCTGTGGAATGTCCTGCACTGCATTGAGAATGTTGATACCTAGATATCTGATCTCTCTCTGTACACTCCCTCTCCAATCCGGGACATTCCAGCACATAATCCCTGTTTTTTCTTTATTTACCAAATATCCAGACAGAGCCCCAAAATCATCCACCAATTGCTCTACCCTTGGGATCGTAGTAACTGGATCTGTTTATGAATAATTAAATCGTCCGCGTAGAGTGATATTTTTTTTCCACTATTCCAGTACGGAAGGCCTTCACCTGCATATCTTGTCAGAGCGCCTGGGCAAATGGTTCAATATATAAGTTAAATAACAGGGCTGAGATTGGACACACTTTTCGTGTCCCTCTTGTAATCTTAAAACTCTTCGTGAGAACTCCATTTAAAAGAATCTTGGCTGTAGAACTATTCTATAAGGTTTTCATTGTAGTTATAAAGTGAGGCCCAAACCCCATATATCCCAGAACTGCCCATAGGTACTCCCAACAAACCCGGTCGGATTCCTTGGCGGCGTCTAATGTGACCACCGCCAAGGGGACAGATCTTTCTGACGCTATATCAATATATCCGATTAGTTGCTGAGTTAGCTCAAACAGCTTCCTCCCAGGGATTAACCCCTTCTGGTCTTCATGTATGAGTTGGGGATATTACCCTGGACAGCCTCCCTGCCAATATGCCGACAAAAATTTTATAGTCGGCATTTAGCAGGGAGATTGGCCTATATGATTCTGCTTTACCGGGCGTGCAGACACCGCTTTGTTGACTTTCTTCCTAGATTTTTCAATCTGAGGACAACATTGTTTTGACCATTTCCACTTCTATCTTCGGCATATATTGGAATATACAAAGACAGTTTGAGGCAAAAGTTACATTAATTGTCCAAAGGTGTCCTTCATAAGCATTTCCAAACCTACCCTAGTCAATGTGCCTAGGTCGTTTCCACCACAGTGCACAGTGATGAGGTCAGGGTGTCGGAGATGCAAACCAGTTTTAACCAAAGGCAACAATTGGTGCTGCTTCAATCCTCTCTGTGCAAACCATTTAATGTCCACATTTTGTAAACCTAGGTCTAAGTCAATACGTCTCTGTTCTGCATACCTTTTGCACCAGAAAACATAGCTATGTCCTACGATCCACACTAGCATTTTGAAGGTATGGCTGAAAGATGTCTGTAGCTCATGCAGTTCCTTCATAGAATAAGAGATATTTTTAAAGATGGGGAACTAGTTTTTTGTCACCTGCAAAACGATACCTGATTGGGAGATGAAAAGCATTGTTTTTTAAAAGTAGGGTGCACATTCGTTTTGTGGAAAAGCATGTTTGTGATGGTTAAGAAAAAGCAGTTTGAACGTGGAGTACATATTATAGGATAACATTTGCTCAGCTCAACCACACCTGCTACTTGCATTTGGAAGGCACTGTTCGAACTTAAAACAATCATGAACTTTTAACCTGCACATGCCGTTAAATGTTCGAGAAAATGTTGCAAAAAAAAATATTGTTAGGTTTAAAAACAATTGATGAACTTTTAACCTGCACATGTTGTAGAATGTTGCACTGCTGACTTCGATGTGTCGTTGAATATGAAAAAAAACTGTTTATTTGAAAAATTAAAAAGAAACTAATAGAAAAGTTTTGAAACGTAAAAGAATCTAGGAAGTATTCTAATTTGTTCTTTACTTGTATTTATTTGTGAAGGAACAAAATTATAGAAACAGCACCAGGAAGAGGAAGAAGCAGGGAGTGGGGGGACGGGGGGGCCATGGGCACAATGGCACACATGTACAATTAAGTACAGTATAAGTATAGACAAAGAATGGCCAAAATGAAAAACGCCAACAAGGAGCATAAGTCACACAACCTGGCAACATCACACCACTGAACGAGCATAGAAGCGAAAACCACGTTGCATTCATACAGGATGTGTACAAAGGCCGGTCGTGGGTGTTGTGGGATGTTTGCGACTGTGGTCATCATGGATGTGATGCCCAGCACATGGCACATGGGTGGGTTCACTGTGTGTTACGTTGCCAAACAGCTGCTCCTCCCTCCCACGAGCCCCCACACTTTTGTACGGTGCTCCGTTGTATCCTGTGCACTCGTACAACACAGCTTTGTAATGCCTATTCCGGCATGTCCTGCGGCATTCGAACGACACGATGAGAGCTGTTTGGTGGTGGTGTATCCCACTTTACAACATCGTCTGCTGCGGCCCTTGTGGTAGGCCACAGCAGAACACAGAGACACACTTCCTGCACACGGACATGTCCGAAGCATCCCGTTTCTCTTGCCGGATAGGCACACCCTTGCGCTGATCTGTGTACGCCGGACCAGCACACATGTGTTGTGCTTGTAGGAGGATGTGTGCGTAGCTACATGTCCAGGGTCACTGCCAACGCTGAGGTGACATAGTAACGTCTTCTGAAGAACGCACACTGTGATGTTGCAGGGCCCATGCCTATCATTCTAACACAATGACCACATGGACACACTTGCTCAGATGTGTGTTTGGGAGGTATTGGTGGTCCTGGGGTTGTTGTGATGAGTGAGTCTTGTGGCCCTCATGGGTATGCCTGTATTGTGCTCGTTGACTCTATGGCACCTGTGGGTGTTCTGGTGTGGCTCTTGGCTGTGTTTCCTTTCATGCTGCAGGTAGTTGTCCTACTTAACCACATCGCTGCTTAAGAGTTTCCCCTGCTGTGCTGGACAGCAACGAAAACGGGTGTGGTCATGACGAGCGCAGCTCGTCATGAGCACCTGAGAGGTGCATGCCATGACGAGCTGAGCTCGTCATGAGCATGGACGGGGTTAACACCAGCAGAAAGCAGGTGTAAAATTCCTGGTGGTAATGTGGGTTATCGCCGGAATGTATTTCGCATTACAGTTGTGAAAGTTGTGATGTCATTTTTTTCGTGTGCAGAACAATATACGAACTGGGCAGTGTATCCCGTCAAGATCCAGCACCTTACGCACTATTCCTAATCAATATAAATACAATGAGATGTCTTCATTGATTTTGTGTGTACACTGTAAGTGGAGGCACTACCTCAGTGCAATTCAATACAGGATTTTAGTATTTTGAATAAATCTCAAAGGTGCACCTCGTGTCTTTTTGCACGGGACGGCTATTCTGCATTTCATTATCAGCACTTTAATGCAACTAAAGTTGAGATAAATCGTACACAGTATACAGAAGTTGGTGCAAACTGCAGAGATCACCAGTATTCCCGCGAACAAGTGCTCCAAAATGTAACACTATGGTGGATACCAGCAAATAACAGTTATAAGAACAAGAAAGAGTCACACAGCAGTTAAGGAAACAACCGAAAAGGTTAATAATCTTTTTTTTGTCAAACGTTCTGTTTTTTTTTTATAAATGTATATAAATCATAAACTATTTTTACATTTTATTAATATATATATATATATATAATATATATATATATTAAAAAAAACAATAAACAAAATTTAACAAACATAATAGAAAACAACAAGGTGGTAGAGTGCTGTGGGGACCATGGATGTCGACGACAGAGCCTGGAAAATAAAGCACAAAATAAGGACGTGTGTAATGCGCAGATCAAATGATAGAGAGAAACAGAGAAGGAAAAACAAGCCAGAGAGAAAAAGAGAGGGAAGGAAAGGAAGGGAGAGCGAGATAGAAGGAAAGGAATGAAGAGAGGGAAGTGAGAGAGAGACTGTCGCCTCTGCGCATCCATGAGCAAATAATTACCTGGTGCCAGCTGAGTGTGCAGCAGTGGGCAGACTCCATGTGCCCGTCTAAACCCCGCTGTTCTCAGATGTGTTGCTGAGTCATGAATGGCGGAGACCACATCAGATACTCCGCCGATCTCAGATGTATTGCTGAGTCATGAATCGCGGAGACCACATCAGATTCTGCGCGGATCTTACAGATGTCACTGAGTCCTGAATGGCGGAGACCACATCAGCTTCTTCGCGGATCTCCCAGATGTCGCTGAGTCCTGAATGGTGGAGACCACTACAGCTTCCCTGTGGCCCGGCAGATCTCACACATGTCCCTGAGTCGTCAATGGCGGAGACCACCTCAGGGTTTGGTGCCGCTAAACCTATGGGACTCAAGTTCGTGCCCCGTGGTGGTAGGCTCCTGATGGCTACATGAGTTTGGGGTGGCACTAACCCTATGCATATGAAGTCCGCGCCAAGGGCATGGTAAGCCACTGATTGCCATACAGCTGAGGGTGCGACTAACCACCTGCGCAACTTTTCATGGACTCTTTATGGTTGAGTCTTGTGGAGCGTTCGCCAGCTAGTCGGCACCGGCAATAAAGGATGTGACGTTGTCAACCTATTATATTTGTGTAGTCACATGACCTGTACCGCATGTGCCGGATGTGTGTGGTGTGTGTTGAAACCTGCCCTTAGGGAGTGGCTGTGAGATGTTGAGAACTAGACCACTGACCTGCACACCAACAGCGAGTATGCCTGCGACAGGTAGCTATGTGGGGCCAACGTTGGAAAGTAGTCGGAGTTGTGTGGCGTACCACGGAACAGGGCAGAGATAGACACAATGGCGCAGACGGCTCGTAGTACTGCGTCTGGGAGTCGAGCAGACGGGCCGCAGCTGTCCCTCTGCGAGCCTGGGTCCGAACAATTCATAACTCACACTGTATAATTATTGAAAAAACATTTTGTGATTCAGTCCGTCAGCTGGCATTTGTGAAAACATAT
The DNA here is from genome assembly GCF_964261635.1 of Lissotriton helveticus. NCBI lineage: Eukaryota > Metazoa > Chordata > Amphibia > Caudata > Salamandridae > Lissotriton > Lissotriton helveticus. Next base: position 104,318,157 of record NC_136067.1, read on the forward strand.
CTGAGTTATTTCTCTGAGTGATACCCCTTTGACGCTCCCTCTCCCCACATTAGCAGGTAATGTACCCTCTTCCCACATTACCAACATACCCCCAACACCCTTCTTGGGCCTGGAAGTGTCCCTGTGCGGTTGGGTAAAGAAGAATCTTAGTCATGTATAGATTTACATATATAAAAAAATGATTTAAAGAAAAGAACAACAAATAAGACTGAAGGGAGTCTGGTGCTGTGGTCGTTGCCACGAAGTTGGGGTCACTGCCGTTCAGGACACAGTTACACATGTGGGATTGGTTTGTGTTAAATAGGGTTAGTGGTACCAGAAGCATTGAGACTGTATGAGCCTGTGATGATGGTTGATGTGGACGGGTCGCTCTGGGAGCAATGTGACTTGCCTACTGGACTGTGTCATGTGGAATCGGGACTGTATCTGAATTGTGAGGTCTGATGACCGTAGTGTAGGCCAGAGGTAGCAATGAGGAAGGGCCCTTCAGACATGTGCATACATTGGTGGCCCCACCAGCCTGCGTAGTGCAGGATCAGTGGCACCACTTGTCGACAGACTTCAATCTGTAAATACTCCTCACTAATCGAAGGGAGTGAGGTGCTGTGGTCGCTGCCACAAAGTTGGGGTTGCTGCAATTCAGGACTCAGGACACAGTTATACATGTGGGATCGGCTTGTGTTAAAGAGGGTTAGTGGGACTACGTGTCGCCGGCCTTGTATATCGAAATATGCCTCACTGATCGAAGGGAGTGTGGTGCTGTTGTCGCTGCCATGGACTTGGGGTCAGTGCAATTCAGGACTCAGGACACAGTTACACATGTGGGATCGGCTTGTGTTGAACAAAGTTAGTGAAACCACGAATCGCTGCCGTTGCATATGGAAATATGCCTCACTGATCGAAGGGAGTCTGGTGCTGTGGTCGCTTACACAGACTTGGGGTCCATGCCATTTAGGACTCAGGACACAGTTACACATGTGGGATCGGCTTGTGTTGAACAGAGTTAGTGGCAGCATGTGTCGCCAGCCTTCCATATGGCAATATGCCTCACTGATTGAAGGGAGTCTGTTGCTGTAGTTGTCTCATGGAGTTGGGGTCACAGCTGTTCAGGACTCAGGACACAGTTACACATGTGAGATCGGCTTGTGTTGAAGAAGGTTAGTGGCACCATGTGTCGACGGTCTTCCACATTGTAAGTCAGAGGTAGCGGTGAGCAAGGACCCATAGCCATGTACATACGTTGGTGGCCCCACCGGCCAGCGTAGTACAGGTTCAGTGGCACCATGTGTCGCTGGCCTTCCATATGCAAATATCCTTCACTGATTGAAGGGAGTCTGGTGCTGTGGTCACTGCCACGAAGTTTGGGTCGCTGCCATTCAGGAGTCCGGAACCAGTTACACATGTGGGATCGGTTTGCGTTTAACGGGGTTAGTTGGCACCACGTGTTGCCGGTCTTCCACAGTGTAGACCGAAGGCAGCGGTCAGCAAAGGCTCAAAGGCAGGTGACGTTGACTTGAGCTGCACAGATTGGGAGCATTTGGTCTTCTTAACCCATTATAGTCTCTTACACAATTTGCGTCGCTACTAATCGTGAACCGTGTAACCCCAGTGTAGAGCGCAGGCAGCGGTCAGGATGGGCGCAGAGCCACCTGGCATTGAGTTGAGCTGCACAGTTAGTGGCATCTGGAGTACTCGGCGTGTGCGCACCCTGCGATGATACGTGGTCCCCGCGGGCCGCACTGGGAGCAATGTCTTGCCTTGATATCGCCACGTGGAGATGACTTATTGTGCAGTGAGTTAGTAGCACTTGAAGCACACAGCGTGTGTGCATCCTGCGATTATGTGTGGTCCCAGCGGGCCGAACTGGGAGCAACATGTCTTGCGAACTAAACTGCGTCATCTGCAATCACCACTGTATCTGAATTGTGAGCCCGGCTGTCCGCAGTGTAGATCAAAGGCAGTAGTCGGTACAGACATAAGTCTGCGGTGCTGTGCCGCTTGGTTCGCAGGGGGCTTGTGTGGAGGAGGCCCGCGGTCCTGGCGGCAGCCACGTGCCAGGGTGAGTGCCACCATTCTGCAGACTCGTTGGTCTTCCCAGACGTTAACCACGTCCAGGGCCTGGCCTATGTATTCATACTTGTATGCTGGAGTGGCGTACGTTGGACTATCCCACTCTGCTTCCGCTTCCAGGGGGGGACAACACAGCTACTTGACCGAGATCTTCCCCACTGCCTGAGGTAACATGGTGGCGTCCACTGTGCACTACACTACAAGTATCAATATTATATCTCCACATGGAGAGGTTTGTGGTTTGCATAGTGAGGTCTGTGCAGCACATCCGCATTACACTTGGCATTGTGTGCATTATTATTGATGGATGACTTGCCTTCTTCATATATAGTTGGTTGCCACATCTCCCAACATTCAGCTATTGTGCGGCTGAGGGGGCATGGTATTTTGGGAAGGTCCGTTGTCCTGTTTTGCGCTGCCTCGGTGGTAGTAGCGGGGGTGGTCTGGGGGTGGTTCTGGGGGTGGTGGCACTGGGGGTTGTGGTCTTGTTGTGTGTCGGAGCTGCATGATCAGTAGCTCTATCCCGTGTTGGTCTTTAGATGTGGCTGTGAGTTGGGACTAATTCACGCAGTAGATAGTCGACCTCCGTACACCAGTCAAAGGTTGATGTTAATTTGTTACTGGGAAGTCAGCTTATCGTCCGCTTTTTGGATTGCATTGCAGATTTGGCTGGTTGTTTAAAATATGGGAAAGCGGTGTTTTTTTGCACTGGAACGCCTACTTTGCATATCATTAGCGTTAGTTGTGGCTCTCGGTGGTGGCGATTTTGTTGGCGGAAGGTATCGATGGAAGAGTGGTGAGATTTGCAGTTTTCACCAGGTTGAGAAGGGGATGATAATTAAAAAAAACACAGAAAAAAAGATATGTTTAATGAACATTCTAATTAGAAATTAGCATTTAAAAAACCTTTGAGATTCACTGAAAAAAAACATAGGTTTCAGGAACCTTATAGTTAAAAATTAGCATTTATAAAACCTTTGAAATTCACTGAAAAAACCATAGGTTTTACAGGCGTTATAGTTAGGAACTAGCATTTAAAAAACCTTGGAAATTCACAGAAAAACCATAGGTTTCAGGGACGTTATAGTTAGTTGGACATTTCACTCGTACAAAACAATAGACATTCCGCTGTTATAGTTAGTTGAGCAAACTATAACTCGCGCCCCCGCAATGCACTGCTGATGACATCACATATTACATCATTCCTGACATGGTCAGTGACATCGCTGATGACATCATCCACGTGACAATCTGATGAACCTCATCAGACCTTAATATAACACTTGATACACCCACTCTAAAATACAGACTATATTTTTCGAAACCATGAACACACCAATACTAGTTAGTGCATTTCCACTGACTAATTCCTAGGTCTACACACACATCAATTCATTCACCCATAAAGTCACTCATACATATAGTCAGCCATCAAAACAGCATTATCATATCCAGTCACATATCTATACAGACACCGCCTCTCATTCATAGTTATTCACACACCTCGTTAGTAATGGAAATAATGAATCACACGTTCATTTACTCACCTGTACAGTTATAGACATACCACCTCACTTATTTAAACATATACTAACACATACGTTCACTCTAATACAATAACTAATACAAGCACACACTGATCCTTACAGGCACTCTCACAATCACCCACTCTCACATATAGTCATTTATACAGTCCATCACTCACATATACTGCCTTTCACATATGCAGTTACTCACACATGTACCACTGAGGCATCCATTCACTCACCAAGACACCCATACACAAACTCACCCAGACATACAGCCCTTCACAGATACAGACTTGAACACATATACGCAGTGAATTATCCACTCACATATTTATGCACAGTCACACCCCCACCCACCCACACAGACACTCAGGCACCCATACAGATACTCAGACAAGCAATCAATAGCCCATATAGATCCTCATTTAGCTGCTAACCAAACCATGCAACCGCTTACACACCATCTGACAACCTAAACTGTGTGAATGTCTGTATCAGTCGCTAACACATGCATTAAGTAAGACACAATTAATCACTCACTTATACAGTCAGTCACACACCTACTTAATCATACATCCTGACTCTTATACACCCATTCATTCTTTAATACACCTTGGCATATATATATATATAAAACATTTACATTTTATAGAAACACATAGTCACTGGATGATGTCATCAGTGATGTCATTTGAGATGTCATCAGTGATGTCACTGATAATGTCATGAATTATGTAATATGGGACATCATTAGCAGTGCGTTGCAGGGGCGCGAGTTATAGTTAGCTCAACTAACTATAACAGTGAAATTTCTATCGTTTTGTATGAGTGAAATGTCCAACTAACTAGAACGTCCCTGAAACCTATGTTTTTTTTCTGTGAATTTCTAAGGTTTTTTAAATGCTAATTCCTAACTATAACGTCTGTAAAACCTATAGTTTTTTCAGTGATATATGGATGTCGTCGCCTACTGGACAATAACAAGGATAACATTTGCACAGTGAATTTTATCCTTGTACTGAATGTTCAAGGTGTCATGATAGTGTGCCTACAAAGTGGAAGTGGAAGCAATGCAGAATCAGACTTTTATCCTGCATGGTCACACACGCAAATGTATGTCAAAAGTGATAGTTTAATAAGAGAAGGCAACTTGAGAAACGTGAGCATGTAAATGGTAGCGTTTCTAATCAGGCCTATTCTGACCATGTGACAGTGGTAGGCTGCGATTGTAGTTTAGACAAAGTGGCTCTGTGTTTGAGCTTTTATTTTGTGTAAGCTCCTGAGCATGCATGCTTATACAGAGGTCCACTAGCATTCTAGAGTTTGTTAGTCTCTGTGGCGATACCGCGTAGACCAGAGTATTTTCAGCACAGGAGTGTAGAGGAAGTCCTGGTTGCCAATGTGATGGTGACTGTAGAGTATAGTTGGCAGGTAACATCTCAGACTCCACGGTTCGCCTGATGGGCTTTCTGTGGAAATGGTCCCAGAGAGAATTGCTGCCTCTTACTCACTAGTAAAGAAGCAAACCAGGGTTTCAATAGGACTAATAGTTGCATGGTCAAGGCAGAATATAGCCAGTCTCATAGCAAGCCACGGAAAAAGTGTGCTCTGCTGTGTGAATGAACATATACAACCCTTTCAATAATAAGGGTGTATATTTCCAGGTACCAGGTGATCGCCGGGGAGGTGGAGAGACGCATACCAAAGGTGATCGGACGGAGAAGGTTCTCGGAATCACACAGTGTGACCACGGGGACTCTCCGGAACTCCCCCCCCCCCCCCCTCCCATGGGGCAAGTTGTCTTGTTTTAAAGGGTCAATGGACCCTGCCAGTGGAGAGTGATTATTTATCACACCCACAGAGTGGTACTGCCAACAACGTTTGGTAAGATTGGAGCCCCCTCTATTCTGGTCCTGATGAAAGCCACGTACCCACTGGGACATTTGGCAGAAACATGTTGACCTATCTAAATAACTTCACAGCGGCGACGGGATGATTGGATCCTTATTCACCGCACTTTTCATTTTAACCCCAAACAGTCTCCTTATTGAATAAAGTTTCTATGGGTGCACTGTGATAGCCTTTTAAATTCACTTCTTTTTTCTTTGGCCCCCACTCACCTTAGAAGTGCATCCCTGTCTCCAGGTGCATGCCCGCGCTTCACCAAATGCTGGAGGGCGAGGACTGGCAGATGATGAAGCATGACACCTGGTGGTGTGTGATGCCAGTCCATCACTTTTTGTGAGCTGCCCCACTATCACTTGGCACCTCACTTTTATTTCATTTGGTCACATTCTAGGAGCGGTCTCTATTGTGGTAAACAACTTGTCACTTCTGCAAGCTACCCATGCTCTTGTAAAGGTTTTTAAAAAAACACACCATGACTTTCATGTTGTAATTCTGCTTGAGAACACTCGGTCTACAACTTTAATTCTGTTCTATTATGAATGATGTGTAAAGTGCATGGCTGCTCGAATGGAGCTTCCCAGAGTTGATACAGCAGGCGACTAAAGAAATCAATCAGCATAAGATTAGAAAAGCCACGTTTTCAAGAGTATCTTAAACCTTTTAAATGGGGGGCAGTGTTACAGCATAGAAGGAAGTTTGTTCCATAACTTAGGTCCCAGAGAAGCGAAAGAGCGGCGCACCCTCCCTTGTCTGGCTAGTTTAATCGAAGGATCGCAGTCAGAGATGCACATAAAGCAGTGCTTAAATTGGAGAAATGTAAGTGCCGGGGCCCTCGTCAGGAGGTCAATTCAGCTTGGACCATCCATTGCCCCTGCTGCCAGTGACAATTCAGACTATTCCAAGCCCCCAAACCTGTGAGGAATGGCTTTTTCGGCAGGTATTAGTTATTTTTGAAGTAAACTGAATTAATAAACCGTGATTTAGCATATCTTTAAATTATACCTACACCGCCTCTCTGTGGCAGACTTTCATGAGTGCCGGTGTTGACAAGTGCCGAGCCCCGGAAACCACTGACACAAATTAAGCACTGATATAAAGCTTATTATAAGTGAATAGATCTTTACCTTCAAACATGGATTTGGGGTTTGGTAGAATTATTGAGTTATATTTTCAATAAATGTGTTTTAACAGATTGAAATTGTAAAATATTCAGCTTTGCTCTTGGTTAAAAGATTATATAAAAAGTTGGTAACATCTGTTTATAGTTTTATTCAGATAGGCGCATTTTTAAGTGACAATTTGTTTAAAGGCTGAATGAAGGTGACCCATTCATTGTGGTGAAAACCACTCTGCTACAGGTAGTTCAGTATGTGAATAGAACAGTGAAGACTGTGGGCTGAGCTTAATTCTAGGTTAAGACAACCAAGTGGGCGAGGCCAGAGCTGCAAGATGGCGAGCTTTATTTTCCGAGCTTCGGACTGGCAGCCCCAAAGTCAACAAGATCCTGTTACGGCATAGAAAATCTTTTGAATTCTCGCACCCATAGTTGCACTGGAAATCGGGCTCTGGAGCAGATGGGTGTGGAACAGAGTTCTTAATTTGAGCCAGTGGTTTCCGGTGCTCGGGCACTTAATTATCAACACTGGCTCTTATGACACCCTGCCACGTGGTAGTGCTGTTTGCCTAACTCAGAGATGAGCAAATCAACAATAGTTTATCACTTCAATACAGATTCAAAAGAACTAATACCTGCCACCCAAGCCATTCTTACAGCTTTGAGTGTCGGGAATAGTCTGAACTGTCACACTTGTAGAAGTGTGAGTGATGGTTATCAGTTGTGTTGATACTTTCATTGACAGCGTGGGCAGGTGCAAGCTAGAGAGGCCTCCTGATGAGGGCCCTTGCACTTGTATACAAACAGAGCACGCAGTGTCAGCTTGTGCCTTGTATGCACTGCTGTCTTTGAGGAACTGCTAGGTGCTGCACGTGCCACCCGGTCTCAGGGCTGGTGGGTCTGGACAATTGTATTGCAGTTCAGTTCAATAACTTTTATTCGATTATCAATTGTATAATCATAAAAAGTACATAGAAAAACCTTTCATCACAAACATAGGTTTAAAAAAAGACAGGATTAAAAGAAACACACTAGGGATAAGTTTACAATTTAAATGTTTCTGATTAGTTTAAAACATTTTGGCGTAATGTGATGACTGATTTAAGAAAAGTCACTATGAATTTAGCTTTGTGGGGTGTATTCAAGGACTGCAAAAAAAGGAACGCAGGATAGCACTGTCTGTGGCCACTAGATCGAAGAAGTGGAATAATCCAAGTTTTACGTGGAGATTTGTAATATTTGCAAAATAGAACGACGTGGATCGTTGTCTGTGGGGAAATTCCATCGCATGGACAGTTCATCCGCTTGCGGGACCAGTTTTGAGTTTCCGGAAAAGAAACTAGACGAAAGAAAGTATTAAAACGAAATCTTGTTAATAAGAATTTCTCGTGGTTTGATAAAAAGTAGGACAGGTATGGTTGCATGCCTTTGAGAGATTGTAATGCACAGATTTTTTCATTAGAGGGTTTTATGATCTCAGCTTGGTTTCGGAGCTCTCTCAGGTGTGCCAAGCACAATGATTTTAGGTGTTTCCTGGAGATATCTTCGATCGTAGCAGGATCTTCAAAATAGGACTTGCAGCCAAGGTCATTGAAAAAGTTCCATACATACGTCAACCATGGGATCTTATGCCAATTGGACAAAGCTAAACAGTCTGTGATGAGGGAACGGGTTAAATGGCATTCAGGTTTGGTCCATATACGCTGCCACAGTAAAATGGGTTGAGAGCGAATAGTGTCGGCAATATATTCCATACCGAGCTCACAGTGCGAAGCAAGGATCGGGGAACTTTGAGGGAGGGCTAGGACGTATTTAATAAGGCCATTTTCCGTTACTTGTAGTTGGTCTATGTGACCGTATCCCCATACGCCTGCTCCGTAAGTAGCCACACTATGGCACTTGGCGTAATATATTTTCAGAAGTTCGGATGGCGCGGGTTTCCCCAATTTCCTCGAAAAAGAGATCAAGGCCGATGTTGCGCGACAAAAATGAAGGTTTCTGGCGGCAATGGCTTGACGCCAGTTTAACGCGTCGTCCACCAGAATTCCCAGGTAGGGGTAAACTGAGGTTTTTTTCCAGCTTCGTCTTATCCACCATTATCGGTTTAGGGTTTTTAACCCTGGGGCCAATGTGCATTGTGAAGGTTTTCTTTATATTTATTTTGAGGCCAAGTGAGTCCATGAATCTACCGTATTTGTTAGTTTGATTCTGAAGTTGGTTCAAAGTGCGGGCTAAGATGACTGAATCATCGGCGTATAGCAGTGTAGGTATCGGACGGTGGTTTATCTGGGGTAAATCCTGGCTCCCTCCAAGCAATTTGATTGCTTGGAGCCCTCACCCCCTCAGTAAGCAGTGCCCTGATTGCTGCACACCCCATATCATCATCCTTTGTCTAAGATGACGTGGGACAATGCCACTACCCTGTCTCCTTAGACTAAACTTGATACATTTGCCAAAGTGGTAACTCAGGAAGTCGGCTGGTGATACAGGGCCAGTGGAGATGGCGGGATGCAGTGCTTCCAGTTAAAACCCTGGCGCCTACATCAATGTGATCCTGAAAGTGATTGCAGACACCAGACAGGTTCTGGAATCCCACATTATTATTATTTATTTATTTATTTACGGATTTTATAAAGCGCACGGCTACCCCCAGCGGGGGTGTCCCGGCGCTAAAAACTGACAGCAGGGGGAGAAGAAATAATCTAGATAGATGAAAATAGCCACGTCTTCAGGCGTCTGCGGAACTGCGCTTCGGATGGGGCAAATCTAAGATCGATAGGTAAACTGTTCCAATGTTTGGCTGCAAGAACAGCAAAAGCTCTGCCACCCGTTCTTGTGCGACGGAATCTTGGCACAACCATGAGACGCAGATTGTTGGAACGAAGATCCCTAACCGAGTGGGACAATCTCAGTCTCTTTCTTAAATAATCTGGACCAGTTCCATTCAAAGCTCGAAAGGCGAGGATAAGCGTTTTGAACTTAATACGGTTGGCTATAGGAAGCCAATGAAGCTCTTTACGAAACGCTGAGATAGGGTGTCTGTAAGGGATATTGCCAATCAATCTTGCTGCAGCGTTCTGAACCACCTGGAGACGTTCAATTTGGTATAGAGGGGCCCCCGCATATAAACTGTTGGCATAGTCCAGGTGGGAGGTAATTAAGGCCTGAGTGACAGTTCTGCGTGCCTCAATTGGCAAAAATGGAAAGATCTTCCTCATCATTTTTAATTTACCAAAGCAGGCCGAAGTAACCTTATTGATTTGAGAGCTGCAGGATAGCGTATCATCAAATATAAACCCCAGATTGCGGGCAGAGTGAACCGGGGTAGGGGGGGGGTTGAGAATCGTTGGCCACCATAATGACGGTGGGATGGTCATTTTTTGATTAAAAAACAGAACCTCCGTCTTATCGGTGTTAAGTCGCAAGTGGTTCATGGACATCCAAGAACAGATTTCGCCAAGACAATGGCGGAAACTGGAGAGGCTGGAGTCAGAGTGATCGCTAAAGGAAAATATCAGCTGAGTATCATCAGCATAAGAGATCACTCTGACTCCGCATGCCTCTACTACCTTGGCCAACGGGGCCAGGTAAACGTTAAAGAACAAAGGACTTAACGCTGAGCCCTGTGGGACTCCGCGTACCAGAGGTTTACATTCTGATTTGAAAGGTCTGAGAAGAACCCTCTGTGATCGTCCTTGGAGGAAGGAACCCATCCACGATAGAGCAACGCCGCTCAATCCAATCTGCTCCATACGGTCAAGAAGAATTTTATGGGACACCGTATCGAAAGCGGCGGATAGGTCGAGGAGGACCAACATGGCCTCCTCGCCCTTGTCCACACACTCTCGCACAGTCTCCGAAACTTCTAGCAGTGCGGTCTCAGTACTGAATCCAGTACGGAAGCCGGACTGGGAATCATGCAGAAGGGAGTTGGTCTCTAGGTACTCTGCGAGCTGTAATTGGACCGCCTTTTCCAAAACCTTCGCGGGTTTCGGAAGGAGGGAAATAGGTCGATAGTTACTGAATTGCGTGGGGTCAGCATCAGATTTCTTTAAGATGGGTACAAGCAAAGCTTCCTTCCAGGCTAAGGGAAATTGGCCTAGTTGTAAAGAGGCGTTCCAAATGGAAGTGAGTGGCTCTAACAGTAGGGTAGACAATTCACTTATGATTTTTGAGGGAACCGGGTCCAAAGGGGAACCCGATTTGCACTGTAATAGTAGTTTACGTGCAAGATTAGGAGTGAGATCCTTAAAAGCCACTAGTGTAGGAGCAGTGTCCTGGTTAGTTGAGACCGGGGGAAGGGAAAGATCAAGAGCTCCAGCTGGAGGGAAGGAGGATGCGATTTTGTCAATTTTTTCTTGAAAGAAGTCTGATAGTCCATTACAGAAAGATTGATTGGCTAGATTGTTAGGAGTCATAGCAGGGGGTTTTACAAAATCCTTGACAATTTTAAACAGTGTTTTTACCGAATTGTCTGCGTCTTTAATTTGTGAGGCAAAAAACTCTTTCATAGCCAATTTTTTTGATTTAGTGAAATTCCTAAGGGCCCTTCTGTAGATGGTTTTTGCCTCAGAGTCATAAGTTAGTCTCCACTTGCGTTCGAGTTTTTTACAGTGGCTTTTTTCTTTACGTAGAGCGTCTGAGAACCAAGGAGCAGATGGGCGGGCTCTTGCAGATGACGTAGAAGTAAATGGGGCAATTTCATCGATCGCAGCCGATAAGATCGTGTTAAACTTGGTAACACAGGCATCAATATTTCCTAGGTAAGACTCCAAGGGGCAACTGAATATTGGCTCTAAGGTAGTGCAGGTAACCTTATGCCATTTTCTTCTATAGTCTGATCCTAGTTCCACCGGGCTAGGTGCCTGAGGGATAGGAATGTCGACTGCAAGCAGAAAGTGATCGGACCAAGTGAGGGGGAGGGAAGGATGCGTAATGGTCCCTGGGAGGTTAGAGAAAATAAGGTCCAATGTATGGCCCGCTACGTGCGTCGGACCATGGATGAGTTGCGTCAAATTCAGGCTCTGAAGAGAGTCGAGAAAACGTGTGGCTTGGGTGCAGGTGGGGTCATCAACGTGAAGGTTAAAATCACCCAAAACTATGAAGTGTGGGTGCTTAAGGGATAGGTCCGTGATGATGTGCACCAACTGTGATAGGGCAGAGGGGGAGGCTTTAGGGGGGTTATAAACTAGGATGCCAGTAAGGTAGACTGCCGCAGAATCAGCAACCGAGAAATAAATGGCTTCAATCAGCCCAATATTAGTAATTTTCTTAATAGTAATATTAAGGTGGGTTTTGAACAAGATGGCCAATCCACCTCCTGTCTTTCCCTCCCGATTAACGCCCAAAAAGCGATAGTCTGGGGGGGTGGCTAAGTAGATATCAGGATTTGAGGTATCTTTAGTCCATGATTCCGTAAGGAATAGTATATCCCAACTATGAGTAATAAGGGTCGACCAAATTTCATTGGCATGACGGGGGAGGGATCTACAATTAATCAATGCAAGTTTTGACAAGCAAGATGACAGGGCGGAGGATAGAGGACGGGCGCGTTCGCGCCATGGGGAAAGAGATAGGTAGCATTGAGAACATTTGAAGGTATGGCCATCTAAATCGTATGGGGAACAGCGATCAGATATAGAACAGGAGTCCGCTCCTATTTGTAACAGCTGTTCTCTAGTCCAACTGACGCGGGTCTCATTCACGACCTGGGCAGGGGGACTGGCCCTAGGCCCGTGTCCGGCGCGGACGGGCGCAGACGGGCTTGCCTTAGGCGCGCCTTTGGCGCGCCATCGGCGCGCCCGCTGCGCCGACGAGATGCGCAATTGCTTTTACACATGACAGGAGGGCGGGAGTGGTCGAGAAGCTGTACCGCTACCCTGCCTGCCTTCCCAAGATGGCGGCGTCAATTCCGCGTCTACCGGCGTCAGCGCCTTGAATTCGGCTGCGCCGGTAGAATCAGGCTTCAGTCATGAACCCCGGAGGAGAAGCAGATCTCTCCTTCGAGGTAGCGTTATAACAGGTATTAAAATAGCGCCTCGTAAAATATGTACAGTCTTTAAAACAAGTCCTGAAATATAGTAAATACACTCCACAATTAATCAGAAGGAAGAAGAGAAGAGCGCCCCCGGCTTCCGCCTCAGGGGAAAGTTGCTAATCAGTTTTGCACAGGGGATGAACAGCTGATCCTTAAGTAAGGCGGGAGGGCGGGAGTGGTCGAGAAGCTGTACCGCTACCCTGCCTGCCTTCCCAAGATGGCGGCGTCAATTCCGCGTCTACCGGCGTCAGCGCCTTGAATTCGGCTGCGCCGGTAGAATCAGGCTTCAGTCATGAACCCCGGAGGAGAAGCAGATCTCTCCTTCGAGGTAGCGTTATAACAGGTATTAAAATAGCGCCTCGTAAAATATGTACAGTCTTTAAAACAAGTCCTGAAATATAGTAAATACACTCCACAATTAATCAGAAGGAAGAAGAGAAGAGCGCCCCCGGCTTCCGCCTCAGGGGAAAGTTGCTAATCAGTTTTGCACAGGGGATGAACAGCTGATCCTTAAGTAAGGCGGGAGGGCGGGAGTGGTCGAGAAGCTGTACCGCATTGGGACAGTGGGGTGTGATGTAATTGTATTACAATAGGACTTTAGACAAGTGGCAGACTGTCGCTGAAGGCTGTATTCTGTCCCTAGAGGATGAACTCAGATGCATGCGGTCTGAACTACATAAGCGCAAGAAGATGGCTTCAGAACTCTGCAAATGAGTAGAGGATGCAGAAGGGCGATCCCACTACAACAACTTGAGGTCCATGGGCAACCCTGAGGGGATGACCCAGTGCACTTCTTGAAGCAGTGGTTTAGACAACATGTTCCTAACACATGGTTCTTTACATGCTTTCTTATAGAGAGGGCTTACCAGGTGTTTATTCCCGTGCCCACCTCTCAGTGCATTAATTGCCTGCTTCCTTAATTATAGAATTATAGAGAATGGGACACTGTGCTTCATTCGGCACGGTATGTGGGAAAACTCTGACATGAAGTTAATAACATCCTGATTTTCCCTGACTATACTCTAAATACAGTGGCAACAATGATCATTTGACCAGCTGACGCAGAAACTCAGGGCCTGCGATACATGTTATTTACAGCAAAAGTGAAGGTCCTTGTTAGACCTGGCATCATTGGCATGAGTCTCTCCTCCATTTTTTCTGTTTGCCTCCTCTGTTTACGATGTTTTTGCTGGAATATTGCTTTGGGCACTGTGCCACTGCTGATCAGTGCCACAGTGCAAGTGCTCCCTATGTGAAATTGATGTATTGATTGGAGTCCATGTTTGGCTTATTTGGTTTACTGTCAGTCCCTAGTAGAGTGCACCAGGAGTGCCAGGGCTTGTAAATACAAATGCTGCTAGTGGGCTTGCAGCACGTGTTGTGCCACCCACAAGAGCGGCCTAGTAAAAGTATGTCTAAAGGTCTGCCATTGCTAGACCTATGTGCAGTCTGGTACTGTCACGCAGACTGCGCAAGTACACCTACTTGCCAGTCCCTAAACCTTCCCTTAACTTCATGTTAGTCAACCCTATGGTAGGCCCAAGGTCAGGGTGCATTGTAAGCATAAGGTAGGACAAGCCTGATGAGTTTGGCCTGTCCTAATAGTGAATTACAGCCATATTCGTTTTCACTATTGTAAGGTAACCTGCTCTCCATAAGTTAGAATGGGCTGCCAGGATTATTAATGCTATAATCCTAGCGGGCTCGGGGAGCATGGTGCAATGTCGAGTTTGGTATCCCCGAACTCAGGGTTTAATAACGCATCCGTTTGGGTGGATGGTTTTTAGACTCTGTGTTTGAAAATAGCACTTTTAGAAAGTGGCTATTTTCTTGTCTGACTGTCTACTGGTCTCTGCTGGTTTGGTGTGCGTGTGACAGGAGCTGGGTGGCTCCAAAGGTCTGAATGAGTCAGTGTGGGGTGAGTGGGGCATTTGCATTGAGAGTAGGGGAAGAGTAGCTCTTGATAGCCTGCCCTGCCTGACACAATGCGGGCTCCAACTCCTGCCAGGCGACTGATGACTCTGTGCCTGCTAGGGACGATCCTGGCCCCACCTCCTACCGGGCGACTGATGGCCCTGCCCCTGCCAGTGACAATGCTGGCTCCACTTCCTGCTGGGCGGCTGAAGACTCTGGCCTGCACAGTGAATAGGCCAGGTGCCTCGGCCTGGCAACACCCACAACAAACCCAGGATGGGGGGAAATTCCCCTGCATGGACAAAGGGATCAAAGCAGAAAAGGGGTATAAGAGAAGGACCCCTGAACCAAGAATTTAGATCACTTCTGACAAGGAAACCTGAACCAAGGACAAGAAGCCTGCTGATCCAAGGACTTACCTACCCCTTCTGCCAGTGTGCTGTTTGTTGGGGGAATCCTGCAGTTACTTCTTTATTTTTGCCAAGGAACCAGGAGAGAGGAACTGAGTGTGTACTCTCAAGCTTTGCCAACGAAATCTCCAAGGGTTGGAAGAGTGCCAGCCTCCTGTTGAAGTCACAGGGCCAAAGGACTTCATTTATTTGCTGAAAGTGCTTGTTGCTGGAACCTGGAAATCCAGCACCTCTGAAGAATCCAGCAATCCCGACGTACGCCGCCGAATCCAGCTCGACATCGTGAGTGCAGCTCCCGTGTCCCGCACCTTCGACGCCGGCCGCCGGGCCCGATCGACGCTAGTAGCGAAGCCGCTGCCGACGCCTCGACACCGAGCCCTCTCGATGCCGTGAGCCCTGCTCACTCTTGCAACATCACCATCGACATCGACAACGACGCCGTATCCTGCTTCGCCTCGTGAGCGCTGCTCCTGCCTGACATCTGTCGACGCCGCTGCAGATCGCCCCGATTCCGAGGCCCGATCGAAGACGCGACGCCGGACACCTCGACGCCGCTGATCACCGTGTGCTTCACTTTTCCAAGGTACTGTGTTGTGGGGGTCGGTGCGACTCCGGGCTCGAAGTAGCGCTCCTCGCAGTCGACGGCGAACCTTTGGATTAACTTTGCCTCGACGTCGTGTGACTCCCGTGTGGGTTACATTGTTGCCAAGAACTGTGTTTTAAAGAAGAAGAGTTGCTTTTGTTACTAAAGACTTTGTGCTAAGAAGAAACTACACTTGAACTATTATTGTTCCTTCCAAGAGTATTTATTAAGATTGTGGTATATTTTTGTCGTTATTTGGTCTTGTGCTAAGCCTTATATAAACATCCTTATTTTTATAATACTACTGTGTCGTGTCCATTTGTAGTGTATTCACTTTATTACTGTATGTGGTCATAAATGCTTAACGCACTGCCTCTGAGATAAGCCTGTCTGCTTTGCCAAGCTACCAAGGGGGTGAGCAGGGGTTATCTACGTGTGTGATCCCCTTGCCCTGACTAGAAAAGGTGTGTCCCTATTTGCAAGAAGTGAATACCTCTGCCAACTAGAGACAGCCGCTTCTAACAGTCCTGTTTAATAACAAGGCTCATTTTTTCCCAATCTCCGGAGCAGGCTTGGGCATGAATGGAGGAACGACTGAAGCTCCTATGGGGGACCAGCTCTAGGGACCCTAGTTTTGACATTTTCGCCCGATCCGATGGAGCAATGCATGCAAACGCAATATCTGTTGTGCCCAAGGATGCTCAGGAAGAGTGACCAACATGTAGAAGTGGTTAGGGACTATGGATCACAGGGAGACACCTCTGAATCTGAAGAGGAGGGGTCGCCTGAAGATGGGGTTGTGGCGGAAAACCATGATTGTGCACTGTTTGCATCTGGTATAGTTGTCTGCAGTGGCTGAAAAAGGGCAGTGCCTTCCCCTTGGGGCTAATATCCATATTCACCAGCTGGGCACTACAAACTATGGCCCAGGGAGTGGGCCAATGTAGATATTGTGACCCGCTTCCTCTAGCGGGAGCTAAACTCTAGACCACACTAGGAACCGTCTGAGCCTGGAGGGGGTCTCCAATGATTAATACTAGTGGTTCATTTTGGAGTTGCCTCTGCTTTCACCAAGTGTGTCCTGACATTTGTGGGCTCGCCATGTTACTCCCCTCAAGTTAGTTGTTGTTCTCCAGGGTAATGTTTTGGTTATATTGGGGTGACGGATGCTTCAGGGGTAGAAGTATAAGGATGGTGGATTTTGGTGGGGACTGAGGGGGGAGTCCTTGTTTTTTGTTTTGTTGGTTAGCTTTTTGTTGTACACCAGAGATTATCACCAATAGTTCCTCAAGCGGTTAGTGCTCAGTATGGCTGATGAGTAATCTGGAGCTAATGGGGGAATTTGTATAATGTCCTAGAACATGAATGGACTGAATAGTCAAATCAAACAAGGGTGGTTATGCTATATGCAAAGTATCATGCCCTGATGTTCTTCAGGAGACCCACTTGTTGGGCATATGTTGAGGATTTTCGGGCAGACATGGATGTACCCGAGTATAGCACTGGTTTCACTAAAGGGTCTAGGGGAGTGGCAATCCTACTACGCAAGACATCCCCTTGTCAGTGCAGCATGACTACACTGACATACACTCTGAATATACTACTTACACCAGCCATGGAGCATCACTCAGTGACCATTCCTCCCCGGGATCTCTCAAATCACTCTCCCATACAAATAAGCTTTCAGCGTCAGTGTTGGGGAAGGCTGGGGATATAGTGGTTAAATGCTTGGTGGTTGCTAGATGATAACTGCAGAGTATTTGCAGGATGAGATTAGAAAACATTTTAGGATTAATGCACACTCCATTTCTTCTGCAATTACTTTCTGTCAGGCTTTTAAAACAACAATTCGTGGTCAGGTCTTTTGTCACGTCGGGGATAAACAGGCAGCCAGGAAGAAAGACCTATCTGAGCCTGAGTGGTGCATTCAGCAGCTGGAAAGGAGGGGTCAGACCCGCAGGTTCCCGGGTGAAGAGTGTACGCTCCATCAGACTAAAACGCTTTAACACAGAAGCTCCTCAACACGGAAAGGACAGGTTGGTTCTATTCGCAGAACTGGCTTTATGAACAAGACAATAAGGCAGGGAAATTGCTATGGGGGCGTGGCTTGAACGCATGGCGAGGTAGACGTGAATTAGTGCGGCTCCTGCCCCCGTTACCGGAATCCTTCCTAAATCCTGGCAAAATAGCTTGGATCCCCGAACAAATGGAGATCGGTGCCCCCCCCCCGTCCTGTGCCTCGGGCTGTTAGAACGGCGGAGCGCTGGTGGTCCTTTAAAGTGGGTTTCTCTCCCGGGCGATGGTGGCGGCCGCGCTGTGAACAGGATGGCGGCGCTGCAGAGACCGGCCTGACTGCCTGTTGCTGACCGCCTGGGCAGACCCCGACCGTGCGGATCGGTGCGGAGGGGCGATGGTGATCTGGCAATCCTGCGGCAGGGTGGAGTCCCTGTGAGACCGGTGCAACTGGTGGTGAGGCCCTGACGGCTGCCTGCAGTGTGGGTCCGGATGTGATTTCCGGGGGCGGCTTCTATGCGACCCCGGGGATTTGAAGGCCTGTGCTGGGCCCGGATTGGAGAGCTCCTCCCGGCGGAGAGGCCTCGAGTGAGAGGGGATCGGACCCCCCCCCCCGGTCCCGTGTCGCGGGGCAGCTGATAGAGTGGCTTGCAAGTGATCCCCTGGGCTGCTCTTCTTCCCTGCTGGTGCCTACGGCTGACAGGGGGACAAGATGGCGGCAAAGAACTGACTGGCCTACCTGCCTGTAGCTGGCCGCCTGACCAGAGACTCCCTAAGGTCAGTGCAACTTGCGGTGGGACCTTAGTATCGCCTGCTGCCCGGGACCTGGTGCACTGCCCGGGGGCGGCCTCTACGAGACCCCGGGGACTTGGAGGCCTGGGGTGAGCTCTGATTGCTGGGCCCCACCCGGTACGATTGCTGCCAAGCGCTTCGGACTCCTTGACCCAGGCCACATCCTTCCTTGTCCCCCCTGAGGGGGACCCACCTCGGGGACGTGGGGGCCTTGCACCTGGAGGACGACGCTATCGGGACCGGGCGCACTGCTGTGGGCCGTGAGACTGGGGAAGGGTCGACTCTGGCCGATTTGGCGGCGGGATTCGACCGACACGCCAGCTGCTCGACGAATAGTGAACCCCTGCAGGTGGAGGAGCTGACGGGGGGGCTGCGCCCTGAACTACTGAGCCTACCAACACTACCGGACACCACCAGAGAGACTGCTGAGGAGTCCCCTGCTGGGCGCCGTCCCTGGTGGAGGCCCTGATTTGCCTGGGGGCCTGAGGTGGAGACCCTTATGCTCTGACTCCCCAAGCGCTATTGGATTGCCTGAGCGGTGAAAGTAGTGAGCGGCCTGCGTACGGGCCCCCCAGGCTTGGCCGGGCCTGCTGCGGAGCCTCGTGTCAGGGGGTAGCGGTGTTGCACAATTACAGAAGGCCTCGTGGGCGACTTTCGGCGGGCCCCTACTGGAAATGGGGAAAGACCGGCCCCTTTGTGGAGCACAAATGAACAAAATTATGCAGTACACTGTGCCGGGGCCGCCGTCCGTGGAGCGCAGCACACCGCCTCCTGAGCAGGGGCCACCGCAGGGAATAGCGGCCCAAGACAAGGCTGATATCCTGGAGGCCACTAGGGATTCAAGAGTGGCGCTGGAATCTAAGATGGACGGCATGGCGATGGACATAAACTACCTGCGCCTGAACATGGGAAGTGTGGCAGACCGTGTCACTACCACTGAGGGGCACCTGGCCTCCCTGAAGACGGAGGTCCAACACCTACGGGCGACTGTGTCCGCACATCAAGACCATACCTCTCATCTGGAGGACAGAGCGGAAGATGCGGAGGGGCGCTCAAGGAGGAACAACCTCTGCTTC